>NC_092321.1:12525000-15047500 GCF_036785885.1 Coffea arabica
TACCGCAAACTTTGGAGGCATCAACAACTCTAGTTCAGCTCAATTTCTCCTACAACAACTTTTCTGGAAATGTAACAAATAAAGGGGCATTTTCATCGCTAACTATTGGTTCTTTCCTGGGGAATCCTGGTCTCTGTGGTTCACTTATAGGTATGCCAAATTGCCACAGAAAAAGGACTCACCATTTTCCAATGGCAATGCTCGTTTCTCTAATTGTAGCTGCCATAATTTTCATGGTTGGGTATCCTATAATACTGAAGTCAAAATTTGGGAGGCACTTAGCAGTTGCTAGTGCTAAGGACACAGAAAGTGAAGAGAAGGAAAATAAAGAACTAAATTTGCCCCGGATATCTTATAATCAGCTTATTGAAGCTACCGGAGGGTTTAGCAGTTCAAGCCTTATCGGTTCAGGTCAGTTTGGTCACGTATACAAAGGAACTCTTACAGATAATACATGTATAGCTGTAAAGGTATTGACTCCAATAGCAGCAGGTGAGATTTCAGGTAGCTTCAAACGGGAATGTGAAGTCCTGAGAAGAACAAGGCATAGAAATTTGATAAGGATCAAAACAATCTGTAGCAGGCCAGACTTTAAGGCTCTTGTTCTTCCACTGATGCCAAATGGGAGCCTTGAAAACCATCTTTATCCAAGCCCCGAAATGAAGCATGGTTTGGATTTGATTCAGCTAGTGAGCATTTGCAATGATGTCGCAGAAGGAATGGCATATCTGCATCATCATTCTCCTGTTAAAGTTGTCCATTGTGACCTGAAACCAAGCAATATTCTCCTTGATGTTGACATGACTGCTATGGTCACTGATTTTGGCATTTCAAGATTAATAAAAGGGGTTGATGAACATACTTCAATCAATGATTCTGCCTCTTTCAGCTCTACACAGGGTTTGCTTTGCGGTTCAGTTGGCTACATAGCTCCAGGTACACACTTTTTCAAAATTCCTAACCCGTATGCTTGTATGTTCATCTGGCTTTCTCAAATATAACCCTGATGTAGTGTTAGAGTTGACTTAATTTCTAAGTTCATGACTATGGTTTTCCAAAATGTGCAGAATATGGAATGGGAAGACGGGCTTCAACCCAAGGAGATGTATACAGTTATGGAGTTCTTCTATTAGAGATTGTGACAGGAAAACGTCCAACAGATGTCCTTTTCCAAGAAGGCTCAAGCTTGCATGAATGGGTTAAAAGTTTCTATCCTAACAAGTTTCAGCCAATTGTAGAAGAAGCAGTAATGAGGCTTTCTCCTAGTTATGCTCCTCCTATCACTAACGATCAAAGTAAAAGATGGCGTGAGGTGATTCTGGAGATGCTTGAACTAGGCCTTATTTGCACCCAATACAATCCTTCGACCAGACCAACCATGCTCGATATAGCACATGAGGTTGGTCAGCTGAAGGAGTATCTGTCTTGCTCTTCATCCCAGCTCATTGAAGAAGATCCTACTGAATTGAGGTACCTTTGACAGTGACATGGCAGCAGCGATCATGAAGATGTTCACTGTGCATGAATTTTTGTTTTCTCCTTTCTAGTGAGCAATTGAAGATTAATTTTAACCCATCTATTTCTGGCAGATTAGATATTGGATACCAACAATTCGTTGTGACTCTCTGATGTCCTTGAAAGCGTACAGTTTTGCTTGTGTGGCTGGTTTAAATTTTACCACAAGGCAATGAAAAGGAAATCATTGTTTTGGGCATTTTTATTCTTTATAATAGAGCAACAAATCATGCTTTCCAGAGTCGAAATGCACTCGTAGGCTTCTTTCTGCCTACAATTAATATCTAATACAGCATCAGAGTTGGCTAGTGGAAGGTCAGGGATACCAAACTCACTAACTCTCAACAACAATGATCAACTGCACTCAAAACACTTTCATGTTTGTGAAGCCAATATTTTGGCTGTATAAGTTCCAAGACATGCACTTCATTCTGGAAGTATCCCCTTCCTGGTTTTATATTACCATTAAAATGACAAAACCAGAGAAAAGGAAGATGAGAGACAACAAAATGATTGACTAGATTAATGCTTGTTTAGTAAGTAGTGCTGAAGATGAAAATGACTGCAGGAGGTGCGTGCCTCATTAATGTCATTTCCATAATGCAATCTTCTTGATATTAGTTAGGATATATTTAAGGACAATAAAGGACCACGCTCAACCAATAGCCAACTGTATTCATCTATCTATCCGCTCAACAATAATTTATTTAGCAACTTCATAATTTCATAAGTGAACAAATCAGTTTCCGCTGAATGCTAAAAATATCTTCCCTTTTCCTAATTCAACCTAAATTCATGTTCTCATTATCACTTAATTAGCCTTCCAACCTTCTCACTTCCAATGAAGAGCTTGACTCACCATACCAGACAATCAGTGAAAAATGCAATATTATGAAGCAGAATTCTGCCATATTCTTAAATTCATTGTCTTTTGCATCATTTGCTAGCTGCTTCCACTTCTTTAAATGGATGCGAGGATCCCCATTCATAACAAGTTATATGACCTTTCTGGTCTACTTTTGCAACCGTTGCTGATTCCAACAATGAAGTTTTAAAAGAATATGCAGTGTAACGTTCCTTCATTTGGCATATAATTGCACAAAATCACCTGCCATAAGAGACAGAAAGTTGAAAAGAATAGAGCCAGTGTGCAACACCTTTGGAGCTACCAGTGTTCCTATGGTGCTAATCACATAATTATTACGTTTCATCTATAACGTGGATCCAGGCTTGAAATCCTCAAGGGACATGACAACTCAGTCATTCTGCATTCTGTCTTACTCTATGCAGAACTTCTGGGGCGAGAAAAATATAAAACACATATACGAATAATCTATTGCTGATAGAACTACAAAAGACTAAGGAAATTGAGGCAGATGTCAGAGTTCTACCGTTAAAAGTTTAGTTCCTGACACTGACAAAGAACATTTTTGGCATGGATATCGCATCTTCTTTACTTATTAAACATGAATATAAGCATTCCTGGTGGACAAAACACCAATGTCCAGGGAACTCTTTCACAGGATTTATTAGAAGGATACTTTTGCTGGTATTATCTATCACCTTTGGTGGGCAAGAAATCAGAAAATCTATCAATCATCTGACTTACCAACAAGTTTGGCCTATACTAGCACTCTAACTGATGTCATGGCATTACCTGCCAGTTTGAGAGGGTTTCAAATGAAAGAAGAAAACTGGGATCTCTATACTGAGTGGATGCTTATCGTTCATATTTTTATTAGCACTTATGCACCTAGTGGAGCTTTGCACTTGAGGACTAAAAAGGATGTACTGCTTTTCCACCTTTACTGATTGTTCAGCTCAGGAAAGTATACCCCTTTAACTGGTATAAACTGTAATTCTCTATGATAAAATTGACAGCAACTTTTAGGGAATAGACAATCACCACATAAGCGAGGACAAAGCAAGCTCATAGATAATTTTTTTTTTTGGTAGGGTATGGCCCGTGTAGGTAACATCACCGAAAGAAGAAAAAGTAGTAGTCCTTTTCATCATTTTTTTATAATTAAACTAATGATCTCAGATGCGGTCTTCAGGCAGTTTTGTGATGTAGGTACTCCTTTATGTGGCCTAAAACTAGTCTAACAACTGCTAGAAGAAAAGAGAATGATTTAACAAATAGACTCTTAATTCAGTGAAGCGAACTCAATTCTTACTGATGAGACAAGCTGATTAATTTGTAAAACTTATAACCGCAATAGGAAGAGTTTCTAATAGTGTTACAAATCATAGTGCAACTGAAGAATGGATTTTGACATAATGAAATCCAGTTTAAGAGTTTGTGCACAAAAAGACATACATTGTCGGGAAATGCTCCCACCTGAGTACACAATTTAATATGAAACTCAAACTTTGATTTAAAGTGGTCCTAAAAACTCAGACATCATTGAGTAAATGGAGTAGCTACTTGACAGAAATATGTATGGTAAGCATTTGTTGGATGTTGTAAAAAATTTTCATCAGAATGGTGAACTCTGCTCGCAAGAATTAGATTAGGATAATCCAACATTTAAAGTGTGAGGCTTAAAAGCGAGGTTTCTTATTTTTAAAATTTGAGGAAAAGAAAAGGATTAGCAAAATGATGATAAGAGAGACATGTTCGAGGAGAACTCCACAGCTTTCCTCTAAAAAATTATCACGTTCTTACTTCTTCATCTAGGAGTAAAAGCATTATCAATGGTCTAACAAAGAGTTGCTGCAATCCCCTCTCTTTTTTATTAGTTCTTATATATGAAAATAGATACAGGTGAAAAGAATCTAGAACACTATCAAAATACCTGGGAGATACAAAGATTGTATTGGCAACAGCAATTTGTTATAGAAGGAAACACTAACCAATTTCACACTGACACAAAAACACTTGTTCAGTAAGATATTATCTTGTAATGACTTAACAGTGTAATCTTTCCCAGGGCTTCTGCAATCGTCGATATTTCTTAAGAAGGTATCAAGTTTTGCACAGTTAGTCAGGTCTCGTTTAAAGAGTTTCTTATCAATAAAAAGTGCTGAGACATATTCCAAGAGGCAACTCCTAAGTTAAGTTTTATATGTTTTGATTAAAAGAATGCAGGGGCTCTATAGAAGATTGGGAATGGACTTTTGTGCAAACTCTTGAAGTGCTTCAGTTAGTCCATATCATCACAATCTTCAACGACATGGATTAGTATATAATGAATCGGATACCCTCCTCGCATCTTAATATACCCCTACAATTTTTATTAACCATGTTCCTGAATCTTGACTAAACTAGCGTACAAATGCATAACCTTCTACAGGTTGGAAGATAATTGGTTCTACAGTGCTTATATGTCTTTCTACATGGTTCAGAGACTGATACTGTACTGAACAAAAGAAAATAACAACTTATGTCATCAGAGACAACAGAAGTCCTCCTGGATAAGAAATTGGAGAAGTATGCTCCTAAACATTGGGGTCACGCTGAACTTAGAGATTTCACTATAAAAGGCAAAAACCATTCAGTACCCTTTGAAATTTTCCAAAAGCTATTGACTGAAAAGGACCAAATTTGTTCCATGAAATTGAAACATTTATATCACACGATTTGACACTGAAATCAAGTCCACAAACATCAATCAAATTTTTAAAATCACTGCCTGACTGTTCCATCGAACTTCCACATACTACACAATGTACATAGACAAGCATATTTTTATAAGGTTATTGCCAGAAGAGACGTGGCTGTGTACTACATGTTCACCTGCAGTCAAATGGATTAGGAGATATTACAAACAAAAGATAAACAAACTGTCATGTTTCCTAATGTTTTATGTTTGGTTAATCCCAAAAGAGTCTCCTTAACCTCATTTTGTGCTCCATTAGTGAGTTCAACAATTAGTCTACTTCCAATGCCTTTGAACTCTATGAAGTTTTATAAAACTGTAGCACATAAAAATCAAATTCATACTAATAAAGTAGTGGACTAAACTCTTAATTTTGCTGTGCTAGGACACAGTGCTCAGCTAAAACCTTTCAATGCTTGGAGCCAACTGCAAAAACCTTTCCTACATTCCAACAATTCATTGCATATAGGGAGCCCACGTTTGATGTTTTTCACCTGTAGGGTGTCAACAGAATTAAATACACGCTTAAGGAGCTTAGACTAGCATTCCAACATAAATATGTGTAAACCATCTTATATAAAGATGAATTGAGTATCAAAAAAAGTCTTTCAATACAGATCAAAAGAATTTGGAAGCTGTCACTGATTTTGAAGCTTAATCCTTGCTTTAAGTTCAACAATATTTTAAACTAATCTTCAACACGAGCTGATTTTCCTCAATGCTTAAATTTCTTCTTTTGCCATGCGACATAGGACTTCCAACAACTTTGGGTATTTCAGAGAAGTAGTTGTGGACTAGGGAGAGGACATTTACAAAATAATCCCAATGTCCATCTGCACACTCCACATCCAGGATGCACAAAGAAAGTAAGCGGACAGATTACATAACTATACTTCCTTTTGTAGTCAAGAAGAGTATCTTTGCAGATAATTTATTTATCATCTGTTGAAGAATTTTCACACTCCAACTATGGGTATACATTTGAATTTAGTTAGAAATGCTATAGTGCCAGAGAACTTTCGAGCACCAATAGCACTTGATCTCTATGCAACAAATGAGGGGATATTTTCTTCTGCAGAATATGATAAATGATATCAACAGAAATGCTAGTCATTTTAGAAAAATGGACATAAGCTGTGACTTGCTTCCATTAATCTGAAAAACTCCTGGGCAGTTCTATACTAACAAAGGTCACATTTATTTTTGTGTACAACATGATTTTGGTTGAACAAATATAGAAATCATTCTCTTGCAAGCTCACAAGTCACAATTAAAAGATGAAAGCAAACTTAGTGCTTGAAAAGGGCTTGATCTCAGATCACTGAGAGAGAGAGAGGGGGGGGGGGGGGGGACTTGGACCAACCAAGTTGGAAACTTAATATGATAAATGATTAGTTATGTGTGAAGATGTAATGGAAGAAAATGTAAAATATATTAGCATAAGGATTATCTAGAAAATGATTGAATGCCTGTGTATGTATATAGATATATACACTTAATGTACAATGAAGATTAACTGATTCTTCAAAGATCTTGGATACAGAAATGTCGGATGTGCAGACAGAAGAAAACACACTTTTCCACTACTGTGTTAGCATACAAGTATATACGCTGTTCACAATATGCATGGCCTTAAACTTTGCAAAAGATCAAGTCACACTGCAATCAAACTATTCATGTCAATCCATGTAAACAACCATCAACAATTCTGGAAGCAAGAATCTGACAACTTTGATCCTCTTACTGGAAAGAAAGTGGTCATATTGCTGGTTCAGAGCCAAAAATGAAGCATTGCCTGCTCACAATATCAACACATCAGAAAATTGTTTGTCTGTTGTTTGACTAAAAGAAAGGTCATAGATGAAATCTAGGAAAAATTTGCACTAAATTTAAATGTCCAAGTCAGATCCTGTTGTCTTGTGTTTGCCAGGACACAAAGGTACATGGAGAAGTTAAAGTTACTGCAACTTTTAGCTACAGTAATGAAGGCAAAGACTAAACAAGTTGAAGAAGATTACCTCTGCAAGGGTGGCAATCGGTACCTCATCTCTATGTGAAGACTCCTTAACTTTCCAACTTCTGATCTCACACTCTATTGAATTCAGCTTCTCTCTTATCTCTTTCAATAGTTTCCGTTCTTCCTCTCTGTCTGCAGATACTAGTCTACCAGCCTGTCTATCAATCTCAACTATTTCTGAAGTCTGATTGAACTGTTGCAGCAACGGTTGAGATATAGAAACTTTTCCTATAGGATGAACCGTTGCAAAGTTGCAATCAACTTCAATGGCACTACTTGGTTTACAAAATGTTTTCTGTTGCTGGGAAGATTTTAGCACTTTCTGTAGCCAGTCACTTTCTTGTTCTTGAATGTATGGCTTAACAATCTCCTCAGAAACGGCATCTGGTTTTTCAACCTTGTTCTCATCTTGCAAAACCATCTTCTTCTGATTGTTTCTCTTCAATTGGCAATCATCATAACTCTCTTCCACCTGGGGGACTTCAAAGACATCAAGGACACCTGGGGAACAAGGACATTCAGTTGTTATTTCACTTTCCTTCACATTTCCTGGATGTTTGACCTTATCCATGTCATATGCTGTTGGTTCTCTTGTCAGATCATAGGGGTTTCCAGAGCTTTGTGAAAGCGGTGAAGGAGACCTCGTTGAACTTTGTAAGTTTGCATAGCTAACTCCTGCTATCTCTTTAACACGACCATCTAACTTTCTGATCTGCTCCAGATATGAGTTGATGTCTCCCATATTAGAATTATCTGTCTTTTTCTCCCAATCAGAACTCGATTCATTCATGTCCTGTGCTGTGCAATCTTCGACTGTCTTATGAACCAGATCTGTTTTGGGGCTTAAACAACTCTCTCTCTCAGTCACACCTTTCCTCATGCATGATATCAAAGTTAGGAGGGGTGCAGAATTTCTCCTTCCGATCCTTTTCAAATTCGTTTCCCCTACAAAAGATTCATTTCTTTGTAAGAGGTTTTCTGGAGACGTTGTTTCACCAATTCCTGGATCTTCACAACCCATGCTTAATAGCTTATACCTGTAAGCCTGCACTTGAGAATCCAAAGCTGCCATCTCCATATCTTTCTGATACATAATATCTTCAAAAATTGCTAATGATTCCTCTGCATATCCCATTTTTTCCTCTGCCAATCTTTTGTATTGCTCTGCTTCCATTTGCACAGCAGCTTTTTCTCCTTGTAGGCGCAATATCATAGACAAAGCTTCACTGGCAGCAGAAGAAGAGGCCTCTCTCTCTGCTTCCAACTCATTGTAAAGCTTCTGCAGCAACTGTTGCTGAGCGCAGAGGGTTTCTTTGAGGATATCTATATCAAAATTGTGTCTCCCCATGCCACTTTCGGCCATGGATTTTTCGACTAACCTGATTTGTTAGTAAGGGTGAAATTTAGAAAAACAAGAAGTTTAATACAGGAATGTAGTTAAAGTATGCATGTCTAAGTAAAATAGCTAAAACAGCAAATTAAATCATCTTTATCTTCTTTGACAACAGATTTTTGCTACAATGACAACGATGAGTCTTTAAATGAAATTGTTTAGGCTTTTCCTTAGCCCAGAGAATTGAGAAATTGGATAGACTAGCATGTAATATACATGGACTCAAAGACTTACCTCTCCTATCCCCAACCTAAACTTAATGATAACCAGCAACTTCAAATTCAAGAAATGCAGGATACTGATCATAATAACATGCGATGCTGCAGAAGGTAAATTGGCAAGACTTGTGAACTATAATAGTTCCCAACTCATACTGAAAATATAAGGGGCAAAGATTGAATAGCAATTGCTGAGCAACCATATGAAACATGGCAGACGGAACAACAAAATCAAGAACAACAGAGGAACAGCGTGGTTTTCACCTGGTTGAGGCTGAGGAGACTGATATCAAAGCTCAAAGGAAGACCACACCGAGGCAGAGAAACGACCACGATGATGACAATCAATCAAACTCCAGTAAAAATATTCCTTAGGAAACAGGAAAATCCCCGTAACTAACTCCAAAATACCAAGAAAAAGATGATCAATAAATGCTCGTCTTTTGAATCCCAGATAAGATTCCAATCGCAGAATTTCAAATTTGAAACAAAAAGCGAGGAAAGGGGAAGAGAAAGATGTTGGCCGTCTAAAATACTGGCGAAAAAGAAAAAAGAAAGAAGATGCAAAAAGAAGACCCCACCAAAACAAAATCAAGTGAAATGTATATTCTTTTGCATGACAAAAAGAATGAGCGCCAGATCATGTCAGCGTGATGTTCTGGGAAGGTTTTGACAGTTTAAGAAGCTTGCAAAGAGATGGGATCATTTTGTCTTTGTAACGGTTTCTTGATTTGTCTTTTACACGAAGGAGTTGGCTTTGGCTTGGCTTCTTGAACCAGGTTTCCAACCTCCAACTCCAAGCTTTCTTAATCTAAACGTTCCCACACACCAGTGAATTCGATTATTAACAGGATTTCATGTACCTGTAGGCAAAAATTTAACTTACAAGCTACACATACGAGGTAACAGGTCCAAATCCTCCATGATTTGGAGTTTTTGACTCATATTAACGTTCAAGGGGCTATCGACCTTTTTGTACTGTATAAGGTGTAAGGTCGTAGATAGCCTGATCTAAGCAGTGAATTTAAAATGTGATTTGGTTGAGGATATAAATATGAGTACAGGGTTTGTATCTAAACTTGGACCACAAATGTCTTGTATGCTTACAAAATGAAACGAAAAGCAAAAAATAACTTATTTGGGAATTGGTGGTGATGCTTACAGTGTTTGATTTAGTCAAATAGTATTAGGCTTGTTTTGGCATTTATTTCCTTGTCCCTCACTTGTTCTCTGAGTTATTTAGTTTGATTGTTGAGATAAATTTAAAATTTTCAGTTATTAGACAATATCAGGATGAATAAAAAAAATCATAATTCGAAAGATTACATGAAAAAATAGAGTGAGGTAGGGTAAATTGGATTTGTCTAACCCTACTTAATTAAAACTCGTTAAGATAGGGTTTCGGTGCTAAGTTATTAGGAAAAAGTGAAGTTAAATCTAATTACTTTTAAAAAAACATAAATGTAACTGCATGCATTGGAATTATTCGGCGTATAATCACATTTATTTTTTCTTATATTCACTTTTTCCCATACCCTATCTTAAGGAGTTATAATTAAGCATGGTTAGTCGGCAAATCCAAATTAGATAACCATAACAGACACACACCTCATGTCCCATTTTTTTTTTTTTCATAAGTAACGTGACATCTGACCAAATAACTAGAACTTCCGACTAAGGAAACCGAAATAAAAACATTTATTATCTATGATTAGACTAATAATAAATAAATCTTGAACGATAAATTGTGTTCTCACTGTGAAAGCTACCATTTTGATTAGGGTATCATGCACTTGCCATTTTACCTATTGTTTGTCATCATGATATATAGTTTTGCCCTTTGAAGATATGCCGTTCTTCTTCTCTGTTTTTGTAACAGATGTAGGCCTTCTTTTTGTTTTCTTCGAGAGTAAAAGTAATTATTGGTTGGATTTAAGGCGGTTCAATTTGATTAATCATCATTCCGCGTGGGGTCTAATCTAATCTAATGGGTAAAAAAGTCATGATAAGAAAGTTAAAAGGATTAACCTTAATGATTACTTTGGAATCTTTTAAAGGAGTTGTCATGGCAGCTTCAACGGCTTTGCTGAGGCAGGCAGGGTCCAGTCTTTGCCGCCCATTACTGCTTAAATACGCACACGTTTTACTACGTTTCCGGGTTTGATTGATTGAAGGACCAAATATTTGACTTTAATGAGTTCCAGAAGTTTGTAATCACTGATGTGACCAAATTGTCTTTTTTGTCATTACTGAAAACGAAGAAATTGAACTGAAATCACCAGAAAAGGGACAAATGCACCTTTGGGATTGCTCCAGGACTTAACTACCCAAACCCCAAACCCCCGAAAGCCGATGTGGAACAGAAACCCCACAGGGGCCAAGCCCATTGGATCCGCTGCTACCCGCTGCTACTAAGGGACCGGCTTTTGGGTTGACTTCTGGGATTAAGGTTTAGTTAGTCAAATTCCGTTTCCGGAAGAAGGAAGGGACAAATGCACCCTTAAGAACTGTTTAGAAGTGCAAGCAGTAACTGCATCTGCCATGCAGTGTGGTGTTTAAGCATAATTTTACTGAAAGAAGAAATCAATTGTCATGAAGATGAATTAGAATAGGAAAGAAAATGAAAGGGCTAAGATTACACTTTGATCTCTAAGTCAAACGTTGTTCTAACAAGGAAAAAGACACGTACATACAGCTTTGTTCAAACAATACATTAATTGTTGTTAACACCATTCTTCAATCTACTGGAACTTCAACTTCCATTCTTAAACCAGAGTTGCCAAGAATCTGCAAGAATTGTCAAAAATGTATGAACAGGAGGTCGAAATCCATAATAATGAACTTAGATAGTTTTTCTTGCACTCACGACAGTGACATATCCAATGAAGTCGCTTAAATGGACCTGAATAACAAGCAATCAAAGAGTTGCTTAGGCAATAATATTAGCAATCATAACCGGGTTTTGTTACCAAGCAAACATTTCAGAAAGTGAAATGGCTTAGGAGTACTCTTCACCTGAATAAAGCTCTAACCACTTGTTAAAAACAGAAGCCTCAAAAGTCATTGATTGGTTTAACTCAGTAGGTAATATGGAGCAGTCATATCCACGTTGTATCACATTTAAGGAAACGTTTCAGGAAGTTGGTTTGTGAGCACTCTTCACTTGAATAATTTCTAACCACTTGTTGGACAAAAGCTTTAAGCTTTTTCATTGCATTCGCCAAAATGGATCTCAGAAAACTACCTAACACGTAGTACTCCATGTCCTGAAATCCACCAGGCATGGTAATTCAGCCTCCTGTGATCATTCAAGCTACTGCCAACCCTATGGTTACCAATAAAAGCATGTCATAGGTCATAACCCATTTCTACTAAAATGATCTTAGCGGCGATGATCGTCAAAGATTACTGCAAAGGAACTATTAGCAGTCTAGCATGGACCATAATACAAATAATTAACTCGGAATCTTTTGTGTATTAAAAATCCATGGGTGTTTGAGAAAACTGAGCTCGTAAATGGTTTTAGTATTGCTAATGTAAGAGGAGAAGGTAACAAATTCACATCCTGCCTAGTGGTAAGGCTAGAGCTATGACATCTACTAAAAGGACCATCTAACAGGCAATTTAGAAAAAGGTTTAGCTTTCCTTTTTGGCAACTGCTGATTGTATGGCACATATTTGCCTTCTTTGTACAGGTTCAAGTTCAACTGCCAAAGGCAGTAAAACTGAGAAGAAAAAAATAAAAAATAAAACTGTGAAAGCGTTGAGTTCCCATGCACGTAATGGTTACATAAACTCGCTACCAGAAATTACAATGAAGAAACGTTATCAGAATTACATAATATTTAAAGGTCACATATAACTTCTTCGGACAAGCTCCAACCTCGGTTAAATGAAGAAGGTTCCATGTAACAAGAAACTAACACCTAGAAATCCATTATTTCACAATAAATAAAAAGAACCTGAATTCCCAAAAGAAAACAAAGATGGTATACTACGTATCAAACCAAAATCCTTCTGTATAGACTACCATGCACCAACAAAGATGCCTCACTGTTTCACCAATAAGAATTGCTAATATCATAAAAGAGCAAAAAATTTTCACATTATTCTAGCTAAATTTGACCGTTTTGAATATAAAATACCAAAAAATGCTTAAGAAAAGTGTCTTTTAGTCTTATAAGGCGCATAGAGGTCAAAACAAGATATTAGTTTTAGAGCTGCAGTGAAGCAGCATTTTAGTCCACTTCACACTTGCTAAAACCCTTTTCAAATCAAAATCATGAAAGCTTTCTGAAATTTTAATAGCAAAGAACAAGAAGGATATCATAGTAAATAGTATACACTCTATGGATTGAGTATAACAAAGATCTTTTAACATAAAATAGTTCAAAAATCACAACAAAGTGATGCAGGAGCAATCAAGTTCAAGCAAAACTGTGTAACAAATGAAAATAATTCTGGAAGCATTTATCGAACATTCATCGAGGCATGCTTTCATATTACCCTCATCTCGTAATGTCAGAAAACTAAAAAAGCATTCTTTTCTATTTTAGCCATTTGATGCTCTAAAAGTTGTTTAAGTTGAGGTCATTCCCATCCTTTTGATAATTATGCTAAACTTAAGTCAAATAGTTATAACAGATGTTGAAAACTAGTATACCTTTTCATAATATGTCTATACAGATCGTTAAGAGGAGACTTTGATACTTAAACCCCTCAATCTCTAATTTTGGTCCAGGCACTCTCTCTCTCTCTCTCTCTCAAATGCAGAAAGACACTCATACCAACACCCACACACCCATAGAAAAGCATTTTCCATTTCTCAACTCTTAACATTCAATATCTTTCCAATTCTTATTTCTGCAGAGGTACTCTCAGAGGTTACAAAACATAGTTGGCCATATAATATGGAAAAGGATATCCGCCACTATCTGCAAAAGTAAACTAAATAATAGGGATAGTCTTACCAACCACGAGCTCCAGCATAGTGATTTAAGGAATACATTCAAAAGGTGCAGTCGTGTCCTTTTGCTATTCTTGTCTTATTATTAGAATATATGTGAAACAGAACTTCAAGCAATTAGAAGTCAGGCACCAAGCATTTATTGAACTGAACGTAACTATATAGAAGACAAAATTAAACAGTGATCATTACTCTTCGTTAAAGAATTCAGTCCAAACGTTTCCACAGCACCGCATGACAATTAAAAGCTTTGGGCTTTTTAGAGTAAGTGCGTCATTTAACATGCTATGTGTATCACCAGTGCCCTAAAGAACTCCGAAAACTACACAAGGCATAAAGGTTTTCGAAAAGCTATTTGAAGATGCTTTGAGCATCCGTTTAGTACGGATGTTAATCCAACATCTACATCATGTTGATACACATAGCAAAATCTTTTGAGGACATCATTGTAGCAAACTATAAAAGGAGGTTTGTAATTGAGAAGGACAACTTTCAATAAGTCCCACGAGTCATAGAAACTACCATCAAGAAGGATGTTTACCTGATAATTTCTGAAACAATTCTACTTCATCACAGGATGAGTTCTACTTCATTAAAGGACCAGGTTTTCTTTCTTTTCCCTCTTTTTTTTTTATGCCGCTGGTCGCTTCCTTTTCTCTGTGTTCTTGTCCTACATTTTTTCCCTACTATGTGCTCTTCCTAGGACAGTTTTATTCCTTTTATACATAATAGTTTTGAAACATTCACCATCCATGCATAGACATCAAGGATGTTTTTTGGTCATACCTACCAAAATTGTACTTGATTTTTCAATTCGACATGCCAAAAGAGGCATCTGCCACAACACTACCAGGCCAATGGCAGGAAGTTAAAAAGGTCAAAGGTCTATGAGTGTTGAATGCCAATTAATATTCTAAATAACTATTATAATGGAGATTAACCATTCATCAAATTTATGTACCATAAATCTCATATCCTACTTAAAGAAGGGAAGCAACCTTGAAGCCCTTCCAATTTGTCTTCCATCAATAACTACCATGACATCACCAAATTCACCAAAATAGGTCTAAGTCACATCATATTGCAAAAATTTTCTTGGATTTAATCTATTGGAATAATATTTCAATTTTAGTAGAAACAACTGGTAAAAAATCACTCTTGCAAAAACAATAAAAGATAAACCACGCACAGACATATTACTTATTGCAAAAGGATGTGACGTGCATGTACACCTCAATATGAACCTTTTCTTAGAAGGGTATAATATAACTTAAAAATGAAAATGTATGTGTGTGTGAGAGAGAGAAAATTTGAATTTACATGTTGAGCACAAGTTCTTTCATTTAAAGTAAACAAAATTTGACAGTAATATATGGCTGCCAGAGCAGACAGTGAATAATTACCTTCATAAAATCAGATTGTACCAGAAAAGAATCCTTATTGTAGCCTGCTTCTTCTAGAACTCGGGTGAGAACTTGCTGCAAGAACCAAATTGCAGATAAAAAAAATGAATTATAACACCAGGCCTCATTTCGTTGTTCAAATGATTTATTTGTGTTTTCCAAGTTTTAGCCTCAGTGCAAGAGGGGAAAAAGATAAATTGCGAGGAAACAATTCCGTTTTGAGGCAGTGACAAACCAACCTCTCTTTGCTGTTCTGATATAAATTGTCCAGTTAAGTCTCGCAAAATGTCCAACATATCATGGAATGCGACCTTGCCATTTCCAGCAGTATCATAAACCTTAAAAATGACTGGGAAACAGAAAGTATATGTAAATCAATTGGGAAAAAGGAAAACTGAAACCAAAAAGCTAAAATTTTCTGACTAATTCAGAAAGGTGCAAAAAGGAAGACTATTTACATTCCACTTTCTGCTGCAAGCTTGCACGGGAACTGAATGCTGACAAGAAGGCAACGAACTCCTTAAAGTTCAAACCCTCCAACATCCTTAATAGTCTCTGGATTAGCAAACAAATATCAAAAACATAATCAAGCATGAGCAACCATCTTCTTCTTTCAACTGCAGCTAATACCCATAAATACACCCAAGAAAATTAAAATTAAATATCACAATGCTTCTATCTTCCCATAAAGAAAATTTTAGATAACCAGCTATTTCTGAACATAAATTGCGAGTCTGAGATTGAATAAAACCATGTTCAATTGGACGGAACCTATAGCAAATGCTTATATGTTAGGCCTGAAAAAGTATTTGTCAGCAAAAAAGAACTAATTTCAAATGGCTGTATTTTTTGAACTAAGTTTGCACGACAGAAAGAAAGGCAGAAATTCCACCTTATGCCACCAACATGGTTCTAAACATGGTAGAACAAGGTTCTCTAATGTAACCAAACAGAAACTTCTTTTTCCAATTTCATGAGATTTTATTTGAGAAATGCAATCATCAGAACAAGTTTAAACCTTTTCCATAATTTTTCCCAACCATGTGCATAATCCCGTAGGCATCACAGTCAGAAAATATCTTTACATAAATCATACACAAGGTTACCTCAGTCTAAGAAGAACTAGATCAAGTTGTCTGAGTCCAACAACTTTACCCATGAAGCAATGTAGCACACACATGTGATGACTAGGCAGTTCAATGTACATATATGTAATGTTGGATTGGATTCCCACTTATTACTGTATAAGATTGAATACATGCGACGGAAACATAACCATTTTTTCGCTAACTAATATTGAAACATATTCAACCTGGGAAAGAGGATTAACGGCAAATTCGGGCACAGACAAGAATTCATCAGACGAGATGAATCCGATCCCATTTCGATCGAGCTGGCAGAATCTCTGGTAAAGTGCAACTATCTCCTGCTGCGAAACTGCCACCAAATTAAAAAAAAAAAAAAATCGAGGATGAGTATACAAAAATAAGCCAACTAAAACCCAACAAATGGCCTCAAATGCAGACACCCCAGAAAAGAAAAAAGGCCTCAATTTTGAGGGATTTGTCTAACATAAACAACCAATTTTGCAGACCATCTAGATAATTAAAACAGCAAAAAAAAACTGGCAATGGAGAAGCAGAATGATATGTAGGTACAGGTATGATTGCAGTGCTGTTGGACTTCTTCAATGTCGTACTGGGTCAGCATAGAAGAGGAATTTCCCATGGATTTTATCTTCTTCGGAGGAGAGAAGATCTCAAATCCTAGCTACTAGGAGAAGCAATTGAATATGAATTCAAGAAGGTGAAAAATGTGTTAGATTAGATGGGCTGCTGGGCTCTTAAATTTCTGGTCGAGTGGTTGGGTGGTAGATGGAATCTGGAAAGGAGGACCACGAGGGAAATGCAATAAAATCGTGAAAAACGTCTCTAATATTTTACAAAATAACTTTTTTTATTTATCACTTTTAAAAGTATAATTTTACGCCCCTCACAAATTCAGATTGATCAAATTTTATCCATTTCTAGGTTCTGATTAGTTTTTTGTCGGAATTCACTTGATCATTTTTTAAGACCAAAATTGTTAAATCAAATTTTACACTATTCGATTTATAGTCCCTCATTTTTTATAAAATGAATTTTTTATCCCTTATACTTCACAAAATAAATTTTTTTGTCTCTCATATTTCACAAAATAAATTTTTTCATCTTTTATATATTTACAAAATAAATTTTTCATTCCTCATTGATCATGTGTATGAATAATTTTTGTTTAAACTCATGTATATATCTATTTAATTTTATCTGAACAATATGAATAGCATGTGTACAACTACAATTAACCTATTTGAACAAAATCAAATAGTAATATGTTATTCATATTGTTCAGATGAAATTAAATAGATATATACATGGATTTAAAAAAATGTTAATTTTTCACTCATGTTCATTTCCTTTTACTCAAAAATTGAAAACAAATAAGAGATTTAATCCTAAACATTGTCGAATGTTTATATCAAATTAAATTTGGACAAAAAATAAACAAAAGAAAAGTATGACAGGAAGAAGTAAATAATTGGTACTTTTAAATTTTAAGACAATCACAAGACAAGTAATTCAACTATTGGTCTTAAAAGTAACGAGTATAAATTTTAGATTTAAATTGTAATTTGTTAGCATGACTATAGAATTCGAATTAGAACTCATTAATTAAATGACCTTATTATACAATTCAATAAATGAATTATCATCAAAAGAGAAAAGGCCACAAGTATTGAACAAGTTCATGTGGTGAAATCAAATAGATATATACATGGATTTAAAACAAAATTGTTAATTTTAAACTCATGTATACATCTATTGAATAGGATGTGTGCAATTATAATTAATCTGTTTAGGTAAAATCAAATGAAAATATATTACATACTATTCGTACTATTCAGGTGAAATCAAATAGATATATACGTAGGTTAAAAAAAATCTATTCATACACATGATCAATGAGAGATGAAAAAAATTCATTTGTGAAATGTGAGACACGAAAAAATTCATTTTGTGAAATGTGAGGGGCGAAAAAATTCTTTTTGTGAAATGTGATGGATTATGGATCTGATTATGTAAAATTTGATTTGATAATTTTGTCTCTAAAAAATAATCATATGCAACGCACGTGGTGGATTCTGACAAAAAACTAGTTGAAAATCTAGGTAGGGACTAAATTTGATCAATGTGAGTTTGTAAGAGGCGTAAAATTACACTTTTAAAAGTGAGGGACGAAAAAAATTATTTTGTAAAATGTGAGGGACGTTTTGAACGATTTTTCCTAAACAATAATTACAAAATCGTTAATTACGCTCGAGTTTTTCCATTTTTAATTCATTGCTATTTACATTTTTGTTTTATACAACATGGGAATAGATTCACTCATATGTAATTTAATTTGGGACAAAGCTTCAAAATTAATGTGGAACAAGATTATGCTAAAAATTATATGACGTTCACCTAAGACATTTCATTCTTGATCATCTTTGATAGCATTAGCAAATCGGTCATGAGATTGTTAACCAAGGAAAAAAAAAAAGGTTAAAGATATGCTAGTGAAAGAAGAATCGAGTTATTATATGCTTCATTTATTTATAGTTAAATATCTTGTGAATTCAAAATATAGATGCAGGCATATCTATTGATAGATGACAATACGTAATTAAATATCAATGACAGAATTATCAATGGAATTGGAAAGAGTATAAATTATACCCTTTCTTCGCCAAATCAAATATTTTTATGTACTAAAGTGTTGTGTTATTAGTAAAATTGAAAAATGCTCTATTTATGTCGATTAGTTCCAAAGATTTATTGGCAAAACAAGAAAAAAAAAAAAGCTTTAAACATGTTCTTGTAAATAAACAAACAAAATTAATGCATGAACAAAAACAGGTTAAGTTCGGTACTTGCTTGCTAAATCAAATGGTCTTTTGTTGCTTGTTACTCTTGTGCCAGCCACTAATACATGGGGTACTTGAAAAAAAAAAAAAACTAATCGACACAAAAAATTGCAGATCAGACAGGCTGGTCAACGACTGGGGGCCCAAACATTAATTTGTTGGGCTCTGTTAGGATGAGCTGGGCTTCTTTTCTTAATCATACGGGCTTCTCGAGGGATTTTCTACCCCACAAAAGTGTAACCGAAACTGACGACGTGTAATGTCAATTCGTCAGATTTCGAGCAGAGCTTTTTTTTTTCTTTTTATTTTTTTTTGTTTGGGAGAAACCATTTGAAGCTTTCACACTTCACACACACACACACACACTGAGACACAGTCCCCCTTCCCTCTTCACTCTTCCAATTTACTCAAATTCAGAGGAAATCAAGGCCCGTTTCACTTGAATTCCTCTGCAGCAAGATGTCCCAGCAGCCATCCCAGGCCAAGAGCCCAGCAGATGAAAATCACTCGGTTAGTTTTTCCTTTTTCCATTTTTTGCTGTTTGCTTCAGAATTTGCAATTTTGTCTATTTAAGAAGTGATTATTTTTTGAGCCTCCTGAAAATGAGTTGAATTTGCTTGTTACTTTATGTGCATGTGGGTTTTTGCTGGTTCTTTGCTCAGTATGGTATTTTTATTGTTAATTTCAGTTTCTTGCATTGAACTGTTTCTGTATATTGTAAATTGACCCCTTTTGCTACATGAAAAATTTAGGAACCCCGAATGGTGAATTGAGATTATTGTTTGCTAAAATTTGACTGGCTGAAATTACTAAATTACCAGGTATTTTTGAGCCTCCTGAAAATGAGTAGAGGGATTTTGTACGAGAAATTTCTTTGTATATATAAAAACATGTTTATCTATTAGGGCATTGCTGGAATTTACTGATGTTTTAACTTTGTGAACTAGGATCCATAAATTTACTGGTCTTTTTGCACTTTTGCTAATTGATTCACGGTCTAAATTGATTTACATTTACCTTTTTCTTTATTACGGTGGAATTCACTGTTGTAATGGATTTGCTTTTGGATAATTGTTTGTTTGTTTAATGCAGGAGATGTACATTCGAGTTAAGCGCAGCAAGACCACTTACTTCTTGCAATGCCTTCCCAGTGAAAAAGTTTTACAGATCAAGGAGAAGTTGCAGATCCTAATTGATCAACCAGTTAGTGACCAGCGATTGATTCTGTTGCCAAATAAAGAAGTACTTGATGATTCAAAGTCATTAGCTGATCAGAAGGTACTGCCTAAATCTTTACAAATTGATAAGACAAATGTTGCATGCATCAATTGTTGTTAGAGTGTACATGGTGTCCATTATTTGGGTTTATCATGTGCCATTGTTTGTTATCTACCACTCATTAATTTCTTCCTATAGATTTGCCTATTGCGTTCACTGATGTGTATTAAATCTGTTTAATTGAATATCAGGTTGAAAATGATGCAGTTGTGGCACTAACCTTGAGAAAAGGTTCTCTTCTTCCTTTTCCTTTCTTTTTAGTGTCAAATTTGTTTTACTGAACATTACTATTTGTTACTTGGGGTTTCTGGTGTTATTATTCCAGTTGTCTGTGGTTATATTGAACCAACCCTTAGTATGAACCATTTAGATAACATCAGGTTGTAAGAATGCACAATTAGATATATAATGGCAAAGAAACCAAGAGGCTAGGGGCATTTAAGTGATTGATGGAAAAGAAGTTGTGTGACAAATTGCAGCACAAGTAGAGGTCATTGGTTTAGTTAATTGGAGAAGTTATTGTATTCTGGTTGTCTGATGTAGCCTTTTTATCACTGTGGGAGATGGCTGGGGAACTTTGGTTTTTACAGCTTTTAGCTTTGTTAGGATGACATACATTTGTGCATATCCCTTGTAGGAACTTCTGCAACGAACTTTCTGTTTGCTGACTGAAATTACAAATTTTCTAGTATGATGATAATAAAGAGTGATCTCACCCAGTGAATAACCTGGAAAAGAAATCCTTACTGAAATCTGTTAATTTGTTTATCAGTTTCTGTCTTTTGTAGTGTTGAGAACATAGATATTTAGATTAGTTATGCTTGACTTCCTTTGAGGTTTAGGAATAATGTTCTTTTTTCTAGTCAATTTGGAACTAGAAAGGCAGTTTCACATTATATACTTATCCTTCATCTTCAAAATAACATCCCTTTTATATGACACATATGGCCTTATTTTTTGAGTTTTTGTTGCATACAAGTTTGTCAACTTTGGAAGCTGCATCTTCGTTAGCCTCATGAGGGCACTGTGGAATAGAAAAAAGGAAGCTTTCGAGAATCTAGAGTTTCGATTAGATGGATTGAACTACAGTTGCTTTAGTAGCTTATGCTGTGGTGTGGGGAAGAGATTTAGGAAAATACACAACCAAGGTGGTTGTGAACCTGCCATATATCTTAAAAGCATACCTCTGCTTACCTTTTGCACAGTCATGCCCTCTTGCTGCTCTTTATGCCATTCTTCTTGCATACAGAAAAAGAAAATGTTATGTACTTCAACCCTGAGGGAGTTTCGCTATAGGTATTTGGTAACTCGAATCTCTTTTACCTGTTCTTTATACATCATACTTTTGCTGCCTTCCATCCCGAGCAACCAAGATTGATTTGATCCCTCTTCCATTTTGAGACAGTAGTAAACTGGTAGACTGGTGTATGCAATGATTCCACTACTATTGCTGTCATGCATAATCATCCTTTGATGTTTACCTTTGGACAAAATTAGAACTGGTAACTTCTTGTCAAATCTTTGTTCATAAGTAGTAGTAGGATCAGCACAAAGCAACAGTTGTCCCAAATGGATTCAAGCTTCATTGATGGATATTAGTTGGTTATGGAGCTTGACAGAGAGATGATTTTTTTTTCTTTTTTTGGAGATGGTTACATATGGTTGGCAGCTTGATCTTTCAATGATTTAAAGTTGAAGTGAAGTGTGTGGCTGGATGTGTTGTGCCACAGTTTGGACTCTGCTCAATGGAAGGAGAAGATTCAGATGGGGAGAGACCTACACTCTTTGATTTCATGATTTTTTTCCTTGTTTCACATACTTCATAGTATACAAGGTTGGAATGTATTGATTGGTAATAAGCACTTCTAGAATTTGGTTGAGCGGATGACTTTCCAATCCCAATATGATTTGTTTCTATGATGATGTGGTTACAGGTTAGAGAGGTCCTTGTGATCACTAAAACATTAAGGGATTTTCCTATCTGTCAAAAGTAGTGATGGGGTTTGTGAAATATTTTTCCTGATGTCACGATTTCCTGGAACTTTAAAATCTGCTCAGCCAAAGCTTTTTACCATATTATGATGACTGCAAGAGTCCTTGTAGTACAAAAATCACCATCTCGTAATTGAATCAAGAGCATGTCAGTGAGGATTCTAGAGTATTAAATGAACGAAAGCAGCTAGTTTAGATGAAATTGAAGCTGTCCTCATTCTTGGGTCAGTTTTCATGTGCTCTGATTAGTTTTCTGCCCAGGATAGTACTTTTGATCTAGTAATCTTCTATTTCAAATATTCTTTCTTGCTTGCTTCTTTGATCTATACCTTTCAGTTAAGTGCTTGCTTACACCTTCACTTGTTGTCAGATGACAATGAATTTGAGGATGTGAATATCGCGAGGCCTACTGATTACTACCGTGATGGTGATGGTGGCTCAAATTGGTGAGAAGAACTATGTTTGGAGCTGCTGAAAGCCTGAAACTTTACACTCATATTCACTGGTAATTAACCTGTTGTTGCTGTTTGGACTGCTTTTACAGCACTAGGAGTTGCTTTATTAATGATCTTACGTTGAGGATTTCAAGCATGCAATGTTTAGACTCCTTTCTCTTTAGCTGTTTTGGATGAAATTTTAAGAGTTGCTCTGGTGTTGGCGGGGCAGAGGGCCTATTTTACTTCGATTATTACTTGAGATGTTCTGGAACTTGACAGTCATGATTTCGAAATTTATGAAAAAGGAGAAAATGAAATTATTGGCAATAGCATAATCAAGCTCCGCATAGGAATATTTTCATCGCTTACCAATGCCTCTCCATTAATCTTCATCAAAATCTTAGTAATTAGAAATTCTGGGCATCGCTTCTTAAATCTCACTTATTTCTTATTAAAAAATTAAAATAAAAACAAAAAAATATAAACCTACTATCAGTTTCACTATTGTTCTTCCATGATGCCATTAGGATCACCATCTCAACATGTACCTTTACATTTTTAAGGCAAATTTGCGGAATGATGGCCAATCTGTGGTGACCTTTCTATCTTTGAAATGGGCATATCTTGTGGGCAACTCTCCATATACAACTTTTAAACCAGTTTTCTACGAACAAAAATCCCTTCAGTTGGAGAAAGAAAAAAAAAAGCAAGAAAATCAAATATACGGTTTGTACATTATACAAGAAATGGATTTTTAGACAACGAAATGTAATCTAGTTGGTAAGACGCTTCAATTGTAACTGATAAAACGCTTCAATTGTAAAACTCATAGGTTGCGGGTTTGAGTCATCTGACAGTAAATGGGGAATCATTGTTGATTCTCTAAATAAAAAATGATAAAGTAAAAGAAAGAAATGGATTTTCAGCATCAACCCTTGTACCTTTTACATTTTTGGTAGCATTGATTTTGACCACTTGGTGCTAAATATTATTTCATTAATACAGTCTTTTAATGCCATATTTTGATGAAGTACACCTTTTAGCTTTATATTGTGATTCAAATGTGGCGTAGATCTTTCAAGTGGTTCCATGAAATTGAAAGAAAAGATCATTAATGGCATTTCTCCCAATTCATTGCCAGATTTTGAAGGCAAATTTGCGGAAAGCCCTTGCCTTTTTACAAAAAAAAAAAAAAGGAAAAAAAAAAAGAGACACAGGCCAACTAGTTGATGTCAGAACAAGTTAAGATAAAGCTTAAAAAAGTAGTCCAAGGGTATTACCCTTGTTTAAAAATGCTCAACTGACTTTGACACTTTAATCTAAATCATGAGGGGCTTATGTCTAGCTTTTCAAACCATAGGGAAGTTTATATAAAAAAAACACTAAATCATAGGGAGGTAAAGTGTCATTTGCTCTAAAAAATTTCAAGGATCTAATGAACTCTCTATTTTGCAGTATCCAATCCTTCGTCAAAAAATATTTGTATTTTCACATATTGTGGGATGTCATATGAGTACTCTGCTACCGCATAATTTGCATTAAAGCTTGGCCCTGAAAGCAAAATACGAAGCTAATTTTACGTAAAACAAATATTTATCAAATGTTGACTAATTAATTAGCAGGAAGAAAGTTTTATTAAGACTGTCACTGAAAAGCAAAATACCTCATAAATATCACAGTATTTTTAAGGGAGTAAATACTAAATAGTCTCTTTATTTTCTACTTCTTACGAGACTATTCTTTCGAATTCTGGATACAGGCTCCTCAATCCTCCTTTAATTGAAGTTACACACGTTTGTACTGCGTGCAATGGCTGTTGGAACAGTTCTTGATGCAGCCTATCTGTGCTTTCGCTGCCCGATGAATAAGATGGAATTTGTTAGTTGTGAGCAATGTTGGACAAATATGGGACTAGAAATTTGTTAAGACACTTATATCTAGTAACATATCGAAGTAGTTAGGGAGATAAAGATGGCGATAAATGTTGCATTACCCGAAGTTGAATTGGCGCATTGGTGAAGTAAACAGCCATAGTTGCAGAAGAATGATCCATTTGGAGATGGCCCTTGTGGATGACATTTACGTTTGTAACAATTATCAATACAAACATCAACGTTGTTTTGATCCGAACAATCTACTAGGCACTTAGCAAAGCAATGATCATGCGGAACAATTGGATCGTCAGGCCAAGAGAAAGAATCATCACAAAATACCAGGACTGTCATAGCTGTTAGTAGTACTAATGCTAGCCATGCAGTCCTCATTTTTTAGGTATTTCCTGTGTATTTGATTAGCTTAATCTATTGCTAAAGTTAAGAGCAGTGTTTATAGGTCTTGTTCCTTGGATCAAGCATGGATTCATTTTTGTCGTCCAAACTTAGCTGATCTTTTGTTGGTTATACATAACTACCATACTTGGGAGTGAAAACACAGTTTTTTGATGACTGGTTTTCAACTTTTCTATATTCCACCCTATTCATGCAAGACCGAAATTAATGCAACTTTTATCAGTTCTCAACTGTCATCAAAAGATCACGATTCCTTTCGAAAAGGGTTGAAAAATAATTTTGCGGGTTGATTTAGTCCTATATATATATATTTCAAATTAATTAACCTTTTCTCTGGCTTAAACCTTGTTACAACTATTATGGAATTTTTTTTTCTTATTTTTTTTTAAAAAAAAACAAGGATCTGACGAACTAATGGAGAAATGTTTTGATAGTCAGCGGTAAAAAATTGCAAAGAACATTAGGTATCTCGTCCAGGTAGTTTAATTACATGATAATTTCATTTACT
This sequence comes from Coffea arabica, assembly GCF_036785885.1. Classification (NCBI taxonomy): domain Eukaryota; kingdom Viridiplantae; phylum Streptophyta; class Magnoliopsida; order Gentianales; family Rubiaceae; genus Coffea; species Coffea arabica. The sequence goes on from NC_092321.1 coordinate 12,550,564, forward strand.
TATAGATAAATAATTTTCAGAAGTTTTAAAGAAAATGAAAATAAAAATCGTACGCCCTGAGATCTTAACTGGAATTTGTTATTAACTACAAATCCATTGAAGTTTAGTGCATGAATTTCGAGTCTCATATAAGAGGTGGTTGTCATCAAAATTGATGGTGTGTGGTTCAAAGTCTAAACAACAATGTCGTCCATTTTTTTGTTACAGGTCACCAGTAAAATCAGTGCTGGGCATCGAAAAAAAAATGCTCAAACTTAAAAAGGGTTCACTTACGTGAATTTTCCTGCGTGGTGCCGAACAAGTAAGGGAATTTTGGTCAAATAATGAAGATAAATGTGTTTTGAGAAAATCCATTCCGATGATCTTAGCAAACATGACTGGAATTTTACACTTTTGATATAATATGTTATTCAATCATTTTTCAATCCGTGAAATTTGCAGTTAGATAGGAAGAAAACGAATGTATAGAAGTTTGTTTTACGGCCATAAGAGCAATACACTAGAATTGTGATAAGCCTTTTCAACAGGTCCATGATTATTGAAGACTTAGACGTGAGATACTAGAAATTTTCACAACTTAATTTGGGCGATAAATGCTAAACTTTTGTCATTTATATAGTTGGAAAGAAAGTTAATTTCATTAGGATTAACTTTCTTTCTTCACTTAATACACTCAATAAAACCAAGAAACATAAAGTATGGTCTCTTAAAAGATCCATCCAGAGTCGTTGGAAGTTTATCATCTGGAGGTCGTTCACACCAACCTTGACAATAATTTTTACAGTAGAAATTCTTAAGAGGGTTAGTGAGGCACAGGTTGTAGCACTGTTTCTCACAGGAGTCATCAGGTTGAGAATGAGCATAAATAACCAAGAATGCCATCATGATGAATACAGATGTTATCCATGGGTTTCTCATCTTTTATGATGCTAATCCACCAGTAAAAAGGGGAAAAAAAGAAACCAAAGAACTGCATATATACAACCAAGTAGAATCTAGAGGTGGGTATTTATAGACTTTTTTTCCTTTCCTTCGGATCATGGGATAACTTTTTTCTGTTTGCCTAACTAATCTCAGCTGTGATTAACGTCTACGTAGGCTATGGAGTGAAAATTAACATGAATTTTGTATGACCATTTCTCAGTTTGTGGCGATTCAATTTCAGTTCTTGATTTATCTCTGAGAAGATTTAGCTTGCGTTCAATAGTTTTCAACCTTATCTCTTGACGTGAAACGTGTGAAGAGACAAGACTGCAAGAAAATTCTTCCTCTGCCAATTTACTTGGTCGAAACTCTTGGAGAATAAAAAATTGCTATGTCGGTAGATCACAAAAAGTGCGGGATAGTCCTAAATTTTCATACATCATATGATTCGCAATTCAGGGGGTGCATTCCAGAGTAATTTTAGCAAAATTTAACTCTTCTTGGAGAGTAATTTGTAGTTTAGTTTAGAAAAACAAAAGTCTAGGTAATTTTCATTTTTCAAAAACATGGTAATCTACATGTATACACTCCTAAATTTTTGTCACAATACAAGCAGCTTTGAAGTATCATATATGTCACTTGTTGCAGTTTTACCAAGAGTTGTGGTAACTTGTGATTTGGTGCTTGAATGAGGAGTGAGGTAAATTAAGCATTAGTACTAAAATAAGGGAAATTTTCACTTCACACCCTCCACATTTCCATTTGATTTTTTAGTTTTGTCATTTTCTTTTAGACACTTTACACCCTCAACTCATCAAAATGGCCAAAAAAAACTCTGACTACTAAAATTATGAACAAAAATATACGACCACACACTTATAATTATAGATACATATACTAGTGTAGTTTTAGAAATAGTGTGCGAGATTATGTTAATTTAGGCTATCTGGACTACTTTAGAATGTGCTTGACTAAAACCAAAAAAAAAAGATAAAAGATAAAAGACAGCTTTAGGATATAATGTGAAATTGGTCACAGAAGTAGACCCCTCTCATCTTCATTTGCTCATTTACCGGTCCATCTACAAATCCATCCATTAGGAGGAGAACTCAATGTGAGGGCTTGATATATAGCAAGAGTTGTATCATTATCAATATTTGCTTTTTAGTTGATTTGATAAATGAGACCTCTAGTTCCCTTTCATATATATATATACAGTGTAAATGGGAGGGTTTGAATCCGAAATCTCTCACTTACATTCCTTCCTCCTCCGAACCATCTAATCCGTCCTTCCACCAATCTCTAATTGTTAATGCTTTTCTCTTCAATCCTTCAAGAGCGCTCATATTATTCAAGATTGTCAAAAAAAAAAAAAAAAGAAAGACAGAAGAAGAAGAAATATGTTCTATTCAGCAATTGAAATCTTGGTCAATGCCATTATAAATGGATTTTGCTGAAAAAAAATTTCTAAGGCAATTACGTAACTACCTCGTAATTACCAATATGTACCCCTTTTCCTTCAAGGAGCCTTTATATTAACCAAATAATTGAAGGAAAATAATTATCTTATTTTCCTTTTTTTTTGGTTTAAACATTTTCCTTTAAATAGCTTCAACATGCATCCATCAAATAATTTCTCTGTTATAAATGAAGTCTTACAATTGGTTGCAAATTAATGCGTACTACTTTAGGTTGAAACCAACTGCATGCAAATCACTTTCTATTTTGTGATAACAAGTAACAACTTCCAGTCTAATATAAGCGGTGGTTTTTGAGATAGGTCATAACTTATACATGTACACAGGAGCCAGAATGCCACAAATATTATTGAAGACATAAAGGTGACGATTAATTAGAAATTTCACCAACTTACTTCAGGCGACTAATGATAAACTTTTGTCACGTATATATAAATATATATAGTTCGGAATTTGGAAGAAAGTTTCATCAGGATTGATTATCTTTCTTCGCTTCATTCTTTTAGTAATCCAAAATACAGAAATAGAAAAAACATCATAAAGTTCATATTTGTGAAGTTCAAACGAATAGTCCCTTTATTCCTATTAGTAACTAATATATAGGAGACTATTTTGGACTTCATTGTCATACTACTGGCTATAGCTAGCCTCACACCAGCTTGGCTGGCTACTTAATTGCGATGTGGTAGCTTGCAGTAGCTCTCCCCACAGTTGTCCATGCAGCTGCGAAATTTCGCCTTATCTGTCCAAGATCAAAATATAATCATTAAAAAATTGAAGTGTTTTTCTTTTTTTTTCCCCCCCTTGCAAATGTGTATAAACTTTGTGCAGACAGAGTATTAGAGAGAACTGGAGAGATGACCAAGTAGTTGTTTACCTGTAGAAATGCGAGAGCATTGACGAAGGGAACAGCCAAGCTTGCAGAAAAATGGTCCATCCAGAGTTTTTGGAACCTTATCAGAGCAAGCAGATTCACAGTGGAGCTTACAGTCCTCAGAAAGAGTATCTGAGCAGAAGTGCATGCAAGCCTCATAACAATCATCGTCATCAGAATGAGCACTGAAAACCAAGAATGCCATGATAAACACTGCTGCTATCCACTGGTTTCTCATCTTTTTTTTTTTAAAGGATGCTGATCCCTAGTGAAAAACAGAAAATGACAAAGAACTGTGTACAACGAAGTAAAATCTAGAGGTGGGCTTTTATAGATTTTTCCCCCCCTTGGCTCATGGGATCATTCTTGTCTGTTCATCTAACAAACTTCAGGTTTGACTAACGTCTTCGCCACAAAAAAGGACACGAATGTTGAATGACTATGTTATAATATGCATGGACTAAGTTTCAGTTCGAAATTTATGTTTAAGAATATATATGTTCACCACACGTTTACTACTTTTCAACCAGCACTAGGCTTGAAATTTTGTTGAGGGTAAACATTGGAAGAATTTCCTTCCAGTTCCAATCTGGTCCAAACTCTTGCATATTTTCAGATAACATCAAATCACACATGTATTAATTTGTCCGGTGAACACTAATAAGCCTGCCTTTTAGCTAATGCATTAGCACTGGCCAGGAGCACTACCAACTTCTAACAACTTTTCATATTTGTCGCTTCAAATAAATCAAACGTTTGCGCCTTCATATTATTGTATAATCTTGTGATCCAATGGTGCTTTTGATAGTACGTACTTTGTACATATAATTCGCAAGCCACTTTGTGGAATAAAAAAGAGAGAGAAATGTATACTATATAGTAAGACTAAGCTTAAACTTCAAAGTGTTTTTGAGTAAATTACTAGCTAATCTTTGTCTTTTCAGCAAAAGGGTAATTTTATATGGCAAATTTTTAGTCTTCTTGGTAAGTAAAATGTAGTGAACTTTCCTGGCAATTTATCTTTCTTCAAAAGACAGTAAGATAATATGGCTTGTTTATACTCTATAGCACACTGGTGCTTGTTTGGGCGATGGATACGATTAGATTTCTTATGCTATACACGGATAGATGGTGAACAGCTTCAATAGACTCTCAACTTTTATTGATTATACGCTTTGGTCCCTCAACTTTAAAAGTTTCTATTAGATCTTTTAATTTTCGAATTTGATTTTAATTGGTCCTTACGGGCAAATGTGCCTAGCTAAGATTATTTTCGATTTACCCACTAAGATTTAGTACAATGTTAGATGAAGAAGAAAAACAATGGTGATAGTAAGGGAGGCAGCTCATTGCAAAGAAGGGATTCAAGAATTTCTGTCATATTCCATGAAACAATTTCTACCAAACACTGCCAACAATCTCTCCATGTTTTTGCCTATAGACAACTTGCTTGACAATCCAACATCGACCGATAAGGACTACGAAGGCGGGGATGGTATATGGAATTTTGTGGACTATGATTCTAAAGAAGTCGTTACTGACACTTGGGATAACTGCAATGAGAATGAAGAAGATGAAAGACGGTCAAATAATGTTGCAGAGGAAGCTGGGGACCTCCACAATTATCTTCTCGGCCTTGAGAATGGAGGACATATGTGCTATTTGTCTAGATGGTTTTGTTGAAGTTGATCATGAAGACGATAGTATTGATTAATTTCCACCATTAATTACTTGCTGCTAAAGAAATATCACTTCTAACCTGCCCAGTGATTCTGCAATTAATCTTATCAATTATGAACTTGTTTGTAATATTTTATAGACATAATGTTAATATCTACTGACTACTGTTGTACGTATACCCTAATTTCAGCTTTTATATAAGTAATTTTGCTATTGATTGATTTTGTAACCTTTTAGGAGTTTTTGTTTGCTTCTCTTTCTCCAAACACATGGTCGGATTAATCTAACTATTAGTCTAAGAGTTTTTTTGGCACAAGCAAGTTTACCTGTATGATATTAGTTTCTCTCGTGGTTCTAAGTTAAAACTAAGTGAATGCTAATTTTTTGGTGTCCATTGTTACTTTGCAAACTGAAATTAGTGAAGCAAGGATAGATAACTCAATGTGGGGAAGATGAAAGGTAAAAATCTTGACAAATCAAAATCAACATCTCTTTCTTCGCCAATATGTACATCATCGTAACGAACTTTTTCACTTTTTTTCCCGTAAAGATCCTATTTATGTGTTAATTAATTGTCTCTTCTGCTTTTAGATTCAGTCCTATTGCACACTATAGCTCTCCCAGTAATTGTGACGCACCCTATACAATTGCGTAGCTGCATTCATGATGTTTCTGAGACTGAGAGCTATGGCAACTATCTTTGAGCGTCACACTATTTTGATTGAAAGAAAATCTCTTCTGGCGACAAATAGGGATGACATTTGCTAAATTTGCATTTGTTTTTTGGCTGATAAATGCTAAATTAGCAGTTTGATAGAAAGAAAATGAAGGTCCGGAATGGAATAGTGACAAGCGATGATACACAGTGAGATTCATTGGAGCGAGAATGCCATAATTATTGAAGAAATCGAGGTGATAATTTAGAAATTTCACCAAGTAATTCAGACGATTAATGCTAAACTTTCGTGATAAATAGATCGGATTTACGAAGAAAGTTTCATTAGGATTGACTTGGTTTCTTCACTTATGTGTTATTACAATCATTAAAAGTTTAAAACCAAAAGACAGAAACAGAAAATACATCGTAAAGTTCATATTTGTGAAGTTCAAATGAGTAGTCTCTTTATTCCTATAAGTAACTAATAGGAGACTATATTGGACTTCATTGTCATGCTGGCTGTAGCCTTCCACCAGCTTGACTAGCTACTTAATTTCCATGGTATTGCTTGCAGTAGCTCTCCCCACAGTTGTCTGTGCAGCTGCGAAATTTCGCCTTATCTGTCCAAGGACATGTCAAAATATAACCCGTTAAGAGATTGAAGGGTTTTTCTTTATTTTTTTCCCTTGTAAAAATGTATATAAACTTTGTGAAAACAGAGTATTAGAGAGAAATGGAGAGATAACTAAGTAGTTGTTTACCTGCGGTAACGTGAGAGCATTGATGAAGGGAACAGCCAAGTTTGCAGAAAAATGATCTATCCAGAGTTGTTGGAACTTTAAGAGAACACGCAGATTCACAATGGCTCTTACAGTCCTTAGAAAAAGAATCTGTGCATTGGTGCATGCAAGCTTCATAACAATCATCCTCATCAGAATGAGCACTGAAAACCAAGAATGCCATGAGAAACACTGCTGCTATCCATGGGTTTCTCATTTTTTTTTTTTGGGTCTTTGGATGCTGATCACAAGTTAAAAAAACAAATAAAAGACAAAGAACTGTGTACAACCAAGTAGAATCTTGAGGTGGGTTTTATAGATTTTTTTTCCTCTTCGTGGGATCATTCTTGTGTTTCATCTAACTAACTTCAGCTTTGATTAACGTATACGCCATAAAGTGAAAACACGAACATCGAATGACCGTCTTATAATATGTATGGACTAAGTTTCAGTTTGAATTTTGTCGGAGAACGTTAATTTACCACACGTTTAATACATTTCAACCAGAAATTCTGTTGAGGTTAAGTGTTGGAAGAAAAATCCTCCAATTCCAATCCGGTCCAAACTGTTGGATATTGTCAAATAACATCAAATCAGACATGTATTAAAATTTGTCCTGTGAACAGTAATCCGCTTCAAACAAACAAAACATATGCATCTACATGTATCACATAATTTTGCGATTCAATGGTGCTTCTGATGGTACCTTGCAAGTATATTGTATGCCACTTTGTGGAAAAAATCTAGTAAGACTAAGCTTACAATTCAAGTGTTGTTAAGCAAATTACTATTCTTTATATTTTCAGCCAAAAAAAAAAGAGGTAATTTTAGCAAAGTTTAACTATTCTTTATGGACTTGCCTGTTTCCTTTTCGACAAGAGTCATAAAATTTTTGAAAGTTGAAAATGCTTCAGATTTTTTCTGCAAAAAATAGACTCAAGTTTTTCGACTATAATCATCAATAAATATCGTAAAATAACATTTTCCACCATTAGATGATGGATTTATGGGTCTGCATAAATCAAAGTGAACCAGCTCCAATATAAATACATAATGTTTGCCAACGACACACTCTTGGGAAGTTATCCCGATATTGTTTGCCAACGACATACTCTTCACAAACTTCTGATGGAATTGTGATTTGAGGTAGACTAGCCACCATATTTTTCTGCTGCAAAGTCTTTAATCCACCAAAATTCAGGTGTCTATAATGAAAATGCCATAATCATGCCACATCTTTCGATTTTTCTATATAGCATACAGTCATCGATCGAAGAATCTTCTCGACAATGATGACGTCTTCCAAATTCTTTCCATGGATTCTCATCTTGTTAGTGATTGCCATCGTTCTTGCAAAATAATCTGTGACCGACTCCCTTGACTTTATGCGTAAAATCACAAATTCGGTCTGAAGAGCTTGAAGCTGCACCTGCTTTGCCTTTGCATTTCCTTGATACTTTTTTCATGGAGTTCCAAATCTGTTTAGAGGTATTTTTACTAAAAATTGTCTCCAAACTGACTCGAACAATAGCTTGAAAAAGATAATTTTTGGCTTTAAGATCTTTCAGTTTCAATGCTTCCAACTCCATTTTCTGCACCTATGACAATACTACTACGGCTGTTGGCTCTGCTACTCCAGATTCGACAACCTGCCAATAGGCCCAATACTCCTTAGATCTCAAGAAGTTCTCCATTAGCATGCTCCAATGATCATAGTGACCATAAAGCAAAGAATTGCTGGCTGCACAAAATTGTCAGGTGGCCATCGTAATTTACCAATACAATTCTCACAACTCACTTTTGTTTTCACTCACGAGCCTAGCTCTGATGCCACTATTACAATTATTGAGAAAAATAATAAGAGAAGCAAAGGACGAGTGTTTATTTCTTTGTAAAACTGACACAACTCATAACATGAAATTTCTCTATTTATAGAATTCAAAACAACTCCACTAACTATTCCACTAACATTATATACTTGACTTGTAGCCAAAAACCTATCATTGCTACTAATAACTAATAGTGATTAACTATTAACTATTTCTGCTATTTTCACTCTTTAATTAAAGAAGAAAAACAATGGTGATAGTAAAGGAGGCAGCTCATTGCAAAGAAGGGATTCAAGAATTTCTATCAAACACTGTCAACAACCTTCCCTGTTTTTGCCTATAGACAACTTGCTTGACAACCCAGAATCGACGGATAAGGACTACGAGGTCGGGGATGGTATATGGAATTTTGTAGACTATGATTCTAAAGAAGTCGATATTGACACTTGGGATAACTACAATGAGGACGAAGAAGACGAAAGACGGTCAAATTATGTTTGCAGAGGAAGCCGGGGACCTCCACAATTATCTGCTCGGCCTTGAGAATGGAGGACATGTGTGCTATTTTTCTAGATGGTTTTGTTGAATTTGATAATGAAGACAAGTAATTAGTTTCCACCATTAATTACTTGTTGCTAAAGAAATATTACTCCTAACCAGCCCAGTGATTCTGCATTTAATCTTATCAATTATGAACTTGTTTGTAATGTTGTACAGACATAACTAGGTTAATATTTACCGGAATGGTTCAGCCTCAGGGGTGGAATGTTGCATGTTATACGTATACCTAATTTTAGCTTTTATATATGTAATTCTGTAACCTTGTTAGGAGATTTTATTTGCTTCTCTTTCTCAACATAATGGTAGGAATAATCTATCTATTAGTCTAAGAATTTTTTGGCACAAGCAAATTTACCAGTATGAAGCAAGGGTAGATAAATCAGTGTGGGGAAATCAAAATTAATATCTCTTTCTTTCCCCTGCAAAAACTTGAAAAGGAATACAACATCGTAAGGAACTTTTCATTTTTTTATGCATAGATCCTACTTAAGTGTTAATTGTCTCTTCTGCCTTTAAATTAACAAGACTATTATTCTTCGGAATATTCAGTCCGATTACATGCTATATATAGCTCTCCCAGTAATTGTGATGCACACTATACAATTGAGCAGCTGCATGCATAATGTTTCTGAGACTGAGAGCTGTGGCACCTATCCTTGAACGTCACACTATTTTGATTGAAAGAAAATCTCTCTTCTGGCGACAAATAGGGATGACATTTGCTAAATTTGCATTTGTTTTTTGGTTGATAAATGCTAAATTAGCAGTTTGATAGAAAGAAAATGAATGTCTGGAATAGTTACAAGGGTGATACACAGTGAGATGCCTTTGAGCGAGAATCCATAATTATCGAAGAAATGAAGGTGAGAATTTAGAAATTTCACCAACTTAATTCAGGCAATTAATGATAAACTTTCGTCATAAATAGATTGGATTTATGAGGAAAGTTTCATTACGATTGACTTTCTTTCTTCACTTACGTATTATTACATTCATTAAATGTTTAAAGCCAAAGACAGGAATAGAAAATTCATCATAAAGTTCATATTTGTGAAGTTCAAGTGAATAGTCCTCTTATTCCACCAGCTTGACTCGCTAATAGGAGACTATTTTGGACTTCATTGTCATACTGCTGGCTATAGCTAGCCTCACACCAGCTTGGCTGGCTACTTAATTGCGATGTGGTAGCTTGCAGTAGCTCTCCCCACAGTTGTCCATGCAGCTGCGAAATTTCGCCTTATCTGTCCAAGATCAAAATATAATCATTAAGAAATTGAAGTGTTTTTCTTTTTTTTCCCCCCCTTGCAAATGTGTATAAACTTTGTGCAGACTGAGTATTAGAGAGAACTGGAGAGATGACCAAGTAGTTGTTTACCTGTAGAAATGTGAGAGCATTGACGAAGGGAACAGCCAAGCTTGCAGAAAAATGGTCCATCCACAGTTTTTGGAACCTTATCAGAGCAAACAGATTCACAGTGGAGCTTACAGTCTTCAGAAAGAGTGTCTGAGCAGAAGTGCATGCAAGCCTCATAACAATCATCGTCATCAGAATGAGCACTGAAAACCAAGAATGCCATGATAAACACTGCTGCTATCCACTGGTTTCTCATCTTTTTTTTTTTTTTTGGGGTCTTTGGATGCTGATCACTAGTTAAAGAAACAAATAAAAGACAGAGAACTGTGTACAGCCAAGTAGAATCTTGAGGTGGATTTTATAGATTTTTTTTGTTCGTCTAACTAACTTCAGCTTGATTAACGTATACGCCACAAAGTGAAAACACGAACATCGAATGACCATCTTATAATATGTATGGACTAAGTTTCAGTTTGAATGTTAATTTATCACACGTTTAATACATTTCAACCAGAAATTCTGTTGAGGTTAAGAGTTGGAAGAAAATTCCTCCGATCCGGTCCAAACTGTTGGATATTGTCAAATAACATCAAATCAGACATGTATTAAAATTTGTCCCGTGAACAGTAATCTGCTTCAAATAAACAAAACATATGCATCTACATATATCATATAATTTTGTTATTCAATGTTGCTTCTGATCTAGTACCTTGCAAGTACATTGTATGCCCCTTTGTCGAAAAAAATCTTGTAAGACTAAGGTTAGAATTCAAGTGTTGTTAAGCAAATTACTATTCTTTATATTTTCAGCCAAAAAAAAAAGAGGTAATTTCAGCAAAGTTTAACTCTTCTTGATAAGTGGAATGTAGTTTTGTACTCCCTCCGTCCCACTTTGATAGTCATGTTTTCCTTTTTCGTCTGTCCCAAATTATAATCCACTTTTCAATTGAAGAATGTAGTTGTATTTTAATTTTTCTAAAATACCCTTATTCAATGTAAGTTGTTGTTACTATAACCTACTCCATTTAATGAGAGTTGATTCTTTTTTTACCATCAATTCAAGTTCCCATAAAGTTGTATTCTAATTAATGTGAGGGTATTTTAGGAAAATAGTTACCTAAATTGATTGTTCCAATAAAGTTAACTACTTTTTATTAAATTGTGTGAAAAAAGAACCAGAACTATCAAAGTGGGACGGAGGGAGTATTATAAATTTCTTGGTAATCTATCTCACTTCAAAACATAATTTTGTTTGGTTGAAGCACTCAATGTTTTTTGGGGCAATAGATGCTCTTAGATTTGCTTATTCTGTATGTATACTTCAATTAAGCAGCTATGTTGTCTCTCTTATGGCAGTATCACTGTGTCTAGACCGTGTGCAAATTATACTAGACCTTGGAGCCTTGAGTTGAAAAGGTAAAAGAAGAAGAAAAAAGTTCACAGGCAAAAAGGGTAAGGTAATAACACGAATGGTGAATGAGTACCATTTCTTGATTTGTATGTGACTTCTATTTCAAGACTGAACTCTAAGAATATTTACCTTGCGTTTTGTACTTTTAAACCAGCACTGGATGTGTGTTAAGGGAAAGGGTTGGAAGAAAATCAGCCTCTCACGCTACTCTTTTTGTGGCACTGTATTATTCACTGTGTTTTTCTTAACTTCAGAAATGCAAGGAAATACATGTCCAGGCTCTAAATGCAGAAGAAGGGGAAATAATTGAATCAAAGATGTTCAATTGGGCAAATTTTTTCTTTTTTTTTTTTTTGCAACATTTTGAACGATGCGAGGGGGGAAGAAAAAGAGAAATCAAAGGGAGAAATGAGTAACAGAAAATTGTAAAGTGATTGGCACAGACAGGAAAAGGTGGAAGGAATGAGATCAAAGAAATAAAATGTTTAAGTCGAAGTGTATTACTGGCATCAAATTAATGGAACGAACAATCTTTGTTTATCCTGAAATCCTAATATGTTACCATTTTGAGTAACAAATATCCTGTGCCGTGATCCTTTTTTGTGCGCTAATCTTGAAATTTAATTTGCCGGATTGTATGAATTATTTCATGGATATACGGGTGCTTATTGGGCACTTGTTAAGATATATTTTAGATATTATATTTTTAGAAATATAAAATTAATTAGAAAAGGTAAATAAATACAAGAGAAGAGAGGGTAGGTAAGATTAGATAGAAAAAATATATAAATATAAGGAAGGGTAATAATTAATTGTTATTATGTATATATACATGGTAGGTTAGATGAATTTTAATTATATTAACCAATACCCATTTGGCATCCGTTAGAAAAAACCCTTAGGGTGTGTTTGGTTCCCATAGAATTGGAGGCTTAGAATTAGAATTGGAGCATCAATTCCAAATCTTCGGTTTGGACGCTATCTATGTGAGAGAATTAGAATTCAATTTGAATTCTATGAGCCATCAATTCCACAAATTCAATTCTTTGGTAAGACCTAAGAATTACAATTCTAATTCCATAATTTCACCTCCTATTCGGGTTAGTACGCGGATCCTAGCGGGTAAAAAATTAAAACCGGGTCAACTAGGTAAGCGGCCCTCTCTCGCTATCTAATTAGACACTTTTCCTCAACCGCAAGTACCTCTAATCTAATTGCTCTGCGTCATCCCCTTCACCTCCACCCTAACATTTTCCCTCTTCCACCACCGTCTCCGGCATCGCTCTGCCACGCATCTACCCATCACCTCAGCAATCGCGAACAAAGTGCAAGATTCTCAAATATTTTGTATATATTGAAGCCGTCTAGGGGAGGATTCTCAAATATCTTTTACTGCTCAACTCAACGGTAAGCGCATTTTCCTTTACATTCAACGTTCTTCCTGCATTATATTCGTCAAATGAAGTTTTCTGTAACTTGATGGTTCTGGACATCCGACGATTTGAATTGTGTTGTGGGATTTGGATTATGATCGATATTTGTTTTTTTATTTAAAGAAAAAATAAATTTACTGCTGCTACTTATGAATCGCATTTGCTCCCCTAATATTTGTGAAATTAATTAAATAATAATAATAACAAATGGAATAGTAGAGGCTTTTTGAAGGATGAGTTGATGAGGATTGAGTGAGTGGCTTACCGCTTACTCTCACGGTAGAAACAGAAGCTTGCGAAGGCTTCTCTTGCTTTCAATTGCAAAAAGTGAGTGTTTTGGGATTCTGATGATTCTGATCCTGGATTGCATTATTTACAGACATTCTGCATACAGGGGGCTGCAATTTTGTTTTTTTGTTTTTTTTCTTTTTCTTGGTTGGTATTTTGAAGAAATAATTATACCTTTCCTTGCATTTGTGTGATTCCTAAATCTGATCACGTGAACTCACTACAAGAAAAAAGGTCATTAGTGACAACATTTCTTTGTGACGACAAAAAGTCGTCACAAAATGAGGTTGTTTAGTCACGACTTTGAAGGTTGTCACAATTGACTCAAAGCAACTGAGTTTTCAGTGACAACTTTTAATTGTCGTCACAAAACTACTTCGCGCCATGGGACTTGGAAGGCGCGAGTTTTGCGATAGTGACGACTTGATAAAAGTTGTCAGTAATTCTACCACTTTCTTTGACAACTTTTCGTTGTTGTCACTGTTTATGTTTATTGACGACCAATTTTTGTCAATAAAACTATAGTGTAGTTAGTGACAACATAAGTATCATCACTAACTTGAACATCTCTAATGCATTTATTTAATTGTGAACCTCAATATTAATTTATTTTTTTAAATTTGATGATTTATTAACTATGACTTTATTTAATTGTGAGCCTCAATATTAATTTAATTTTTTTTTAAAATTTGATGATTTATTAAACTAGTCATAGTTACTTAAATATTAATTTAAGTTATTTACGGACGACTTTTTGTTGTCGTCACTGATCACGAAAAAAAAAAGTTATTAGTGACAACATTTTGTAGTGATGACAATAAGTCGTCACAAAAGGAGCTTCTTTAGTCGCGACACCTAAAGTTGTCACAATTGCATCAAAGCAACCAAATGTTTAGTGACGACCCGTTATTTTCGTCACAAACTACACTGCAAGAAATATGGTCATTAGTGACAACATTTTTTAGTGACGACAAAAGTCGTCACAAAACGTGGTTGTTTAGTGACGACAAGGAAAGTTGTCATAATAGCTCAAAGCAACTAAGTCTTCAGTGACGACCTTGAAAAAGTTGTCACTAAAATGATCTCTATAGTGACAACTTCTAATATCGTCACTGTCACTCTACCGATTCGGATTTAGTGACAAGAATTAATTATCACTGTTTAAAGTAATTATTTTTAAGTCACTTTCATTAATTCTACTGTGTCACCCTAACTTTTGCGATTTAGCCCCAAATGTTGTAAAAAATTCCATTAATTCCATTATGATACCTTAACTTTTACATTTTAGCTTCATATGTAGTACACCGATTTCTTTAATTCTATTATTACTCCCTAACTTTTGTAATTTAGCCCCATATGTAATTCACCAATTTCATTAATTCTATTATGGCACTCTAACTTTTACAATTTAACCCCCATATGTAATACACCAATTTTATTATTTCTATTATGGCACCCTAACTTTTACAATTTAGCCCCTATTTTTTTATTAGGAAATTGCGAATGGTATCTTGATAAACTATGCATAAATATTTTATAATTTTCTCAAACTTAAGTAATAATTTGTTATAAACTCTAAAGATATATCTTTCATTACAATAGTTATAAGGCAGGCAGGTCTTTTTATCAATGGAATAAGAAATTTATGCCAGATTTATCTTTTGTACTACATGCCAAGTAGTATTAGCAAAGGAATAACAAAGTACTACAAAGTAATTAACAAAATAGCCTTCAGAGAGTGTAGTTTATGGGCAAATGAGCATTATCTATTAAAAGTACCAACTTTTTATGGGTATTTTACTTTCAAACATATAATTTATGATAAATTTATAAATGTTTGTAAGTAAAATTCAAAAAGTGTTACACTGATTTCTTACAAAACGAAAACTGGCAGGTTATATTTTCAACATAAATTAAATTTTTTTTAAAAAAGAAATGACCCATAAAGTACCAACTCTTTGTGGGTTTCCTCCATTACATGAACAAATATTCTGCTCTTTATGGGCATTTCACTCTAAATCATTTAATTTATGTTAAATACATAAATGTTTGTAAGTAAAATTCAAAAAGTGTTGCACTAATATTTTTTTGAAAGGGAAACTGGTAGGTTTTGTATTTAACATAAATTAAATATGTGAAAGCAAAAAAAAAAAAAATTACCCATAAATCTATGTCTTGCAAATCTAAACTAGTAAAATAGTTTCAAACAAAATTAAACATTAAAATAAACTGTAATTTATACACATTAAAATATCTGTAATTTATACACATTTTGCAACTACTACTTTGTGTTTTCTCTGTAATGAATTTTTTAACTATTGAGAACTTAAGTTTTGTCTTGCAAATCTATACTAGTACAATAGTTTTAAACAAAATTAAACATTAAAATAAATGTTTGAAAAAGAACAAAAGCACATTTATTACTTGCAGTAATGTAAAAAAAATTTTCTCAA
Source organism: Coffea arabica (assembly GCF_036785885.1). Classification (NCBI taxonomy): domain Eukaryota; kingdom Viridiplantae; phylum Streptophyta; class Magnoliopsida; order Gentianales; family Rubiaceae; genus Coffea; species Coffea arabica. The sequence goes on from NC_092321.1 coordinate 12,566,286, forward strand.
CCATTATCAATATTTTCACAAAACTATTAAAAACTAGCAATTGACAATATTAAAAAGGGATAATTTCAGAAACCTCCCCTGAGGTTTCTGACAATTTCACTGACCTCCCCTGAGGTTTCCACAATTACACTGACCTCCCCTGGCAGAACTTGGGACCCAATTGCTGACATCATATAATGCAAAATTACTATTATACCCAAGACATTTTGTGTTTTGGATAGTATTGGATTGCATTTCTATTTATTTAATGTATGGTTATGAAATTTGTAATGATATTACTCTTGGATTGCAGTTTTGGTTTGCACCTTATTACTGTTAAGGTTTTATAAATGACTGTTTTAGTTCTTGGATTGCACCTTACCTCCAAAATTTGGGAATTTACCCAAATTTTCCATTTTCTAATATTCCTACAAATATGCAAAATTATGCATATCCCTCAAATCTACCCAATATTAATGTTTTGTTAAACTCTAAATAACAAAAATATGAAATATATTATTTAAATATATTTTAGTTACACACAAGTTGGATGGGTAACTAGTGTGTCAGAGAGTTGCCATAATCTCCTTAAACCCGCATGCGGGTTTAAAGAGTATTCGGATATTCTCATATGCACCTATGCAAATCGAACCAACCGGATATCTTATCCGTATCCCATTTTTTTAAATAAAAATCTTATAAATTTGAAAAATAAAATCAAATTTAGATGTATTAGGGTTTTAAAAATATTATATAAGTGATAAAAATTTTATAAATTGTAAAAATAAAATCAAATTTAAATAATTAAATGTTATATTTGCATAAGAAATAATACAATAATCATAATAATGATAATACAATAATATTGATGTAATAAAACTGCCATTAATTTAAATATTTACTTATAATGCCCAAAGAGCCTAATTACCAATTTTTTCTTCTCGCGCTCAAATATAACATTAACCCGCATGCGAGCTAACCTTGAAATAAAAAAAACACAGAATCCCGCTTGCTGCAATAATGTTCTTTAGTGCTGCAATTATAAGAAATTAGTATAAAATATTAGTAAATTATAAAAGTACATTTTCAATTATATGAAATTAACAAATTTTGCCACCTATGTTGATGAAAATTTTTATTTTTTGCTAAAAAATAAAGAATAATACTATAGCATTAAAAGGCAATTCGTCAGGCAAATATCCTTCAAAAGGCAATGCTACTTTAAACATATTTTTCTACTTTTGCCCACGTCAATTCATCAGGAAAAGTTTTCGTTTTCCCACCATTTTTTTACCACCAATTTTTTTCCTTTTCGCCCAAAAAAGAATTTAGACGGACATTAACTTATAGTAGGTTGCAAAATGGCCTTCACAAAAGCCCCAATCTTCATCATCCTCTTCCTCATCACCCTCCTCCCGATCTCCACCAATTCTCAAGACCCCAGTTCGGATTTGCTCTTGCAGCTCGAATCCCTCCAATCCCAGTCCCCCAAAGGCGGCGTTATCCATCTCACTGATTCCCTCAAACGGATTCTATCCATTCCAACTCATCGTCCCTGTGCTTTCCTCGTCTTCTTCGACGCCCAACAACTCCACTCCAAACCCGAACTCTCCCTCCCTTCTCTCAAATCCGAGTTCTCCCTCGTCTCTAAATCCTTTTTAGCCAACAACCCTCCAACTTCTCACTCAAAACTCTTCTTCTTCGACATCGAATTTCAAGAATTCCAGTCCTTTTTCGCCCTTTTCGGAGTAAATTCTCTGCCCCACACCGATGTCAAGAAAGACTCCGTCCAGATAAATGCATCAGATTTCTCGAGGCTCGCCGAATCCATGGCTGAATTTGTCAAGGCCAAAACGAAGCTGAGCATTGGGCCAATTGATCGCCCCTCTTTGATTTCTAAGAAGCAATTGATGTTTCTCATTGCTGTTATTCTGATTTCGGCTCCATTCTTGGTGAAAAAAGTGATTTATGGGAACACCCTTTTGCACAATAAGAGTATTTGGATGACCGGAGAGATTTTTGTCTACTTTTTCAGTGTCTCCGGTTCAATGCATAACATAATTAGGAAAATACCCATGTTTTTGGTTGATAGGAATGACCCTGGGAAGTTGGTTTTCTTTTATCAGGGGGTCCGGGATGCAATTGGGAGCTAAAGGGTTCGCGGTTGGGTTCTTGTACACTGTGGTGGGATTGTTGCTGGCTTTTGTTACTCATGTTATTGTCTATGTGAGGAATAGGAATGCTCAGAGGTTGGTGATGTTTATTTCCTCCTGGGCTGTTCAGATGATTTTTGTTGGCATTCTTGTCGCATTTCTGGTTTCTTGATTTTAGTTTGTTCTACCATGTTAGTTTTTGTTAGTGTTTCAGATAAGGAAAATTGACGTTTTATTTTTGGTGTAAATTAACAATGTACCTTTTATTTTGCTTTTGTGCTCATATTCTGTATTTGCAACTGTTGATAAAAAAATTGAATCATGTAATTGGCAGTGATTTATGTATCTTTTTGGTGTTGTCTTGGTGAAATGCTTGTAATAAGCATAGCAATCACTTGTTTTCTCGTTTTCTATGGTATCTGTTCTAGATCTTCTTTCACATGTAGATATGGCGTTGAGATAAGTTTCCGACTAAATGAGGAAAGGTGCAATTTTGAATGGTAAACCTGCGGCCAAATTGCAAATCACATGCCAAATTATGAACTAGAGCTATAAGTTGGCATTTGCAGTTGGTAGTGGGTGTTTCTTCAGGAGTTGGAAGAATTTGATTCACAATTCCATAACATTTTAAAAGGCTATACTACGTACTCAGTAATTAGACTAGAGAGGATGATGCTTGAGTGCTAGAGCTTAGTGCAAGAGGATACTGCTATATTATTTGTGATATAAGTAATTCTCAATCAACTTGCACAACGGTGATCTTTATGGTAGTTTTCTAGTTCGAGTAAGAATAAGTACTTTGTAAAATCTGTTTTGCTTGCTTTCCTGGAATTTAAGTTTCATGTCTTACATGGTAGTTTGTTCTCCATATAGCATTATTTTATACTATATAATCACAAACTTTTTGCTGGATGTAGGTTGGATTTTCTGTTAACGGAGTAATAATACTAACTTTTATGTGGGTTTTGAAGGCATTCCTTGAGGTAATACCTTTTCTTTTCACATGAATGGTTCCCATTTTTGGTGCCATTCTTGAAGTAAATTTCATTGTGAATGTTTTGCAATGTCCCGCCACTTGCCTAACTTACTAGTTTGATTGGAATACAATATTAAGGGGTGCTGGTTTTCTATGGAATTAATACACCATGACAAACAGCAAAAGTAATTTCAGAGATCTAGAACAAGAAAGTTGTTTTTTGCTTTTAAATGGCAAAGAAACATTCTAGTTATGTTGGTACACATTGCTCCTACTTGACACCTTATATCATGATCGACATTACTTTGGTTATCATACTTGACACCTTGTATCCTCTGTGGTGCATTAGTTTGGATTGTTTTGGTTTAGTTTAGTTTAGTTTATTTGAATGTTTTAGCTAAGCAAGTGAACTGAAGTTGCTTTTCCTTTAGTGTTGTGCTTATCGTCTTATCAACTGGTTATATTGTTCATAGCAGTACTTATATCAGTACTTGTTATAGTAGTGCTTGTTGCCTTATCAACTTGTTATATTATTCCTTTGAGGCTGAAGTTTAATAGCAGTACTTATTTCTTGAGCTAATTTGGTGCATTAGTTTGGGCCTGATTTTGATTTTCCTTGGGGCTGATTTTGAATGTCCAGCTTTAATTATTGAGGTTCTTATTGGATTGCAAATTTTAGCTAAGCAACCGAACTACAAGAGATATAGTGAAATTGGGAAATGGCAAGGTTTAGTGAAATTTTGTCTGATGTTAAAAATTCCCCCTTGTGTTGAAATTTGGTATTTTTTTTTCACGACAAAACAGCCTAGCAAATTGTCACACTTAAAAGACAGTATCTTTTATCGGAACAAAACAATGACTAAATTCGTTTATATTATTCCAATCTTGTTTGCCACATCCAAAGCATCGTAGTCTGGAGTCAACCGAACATATGCTTTCTTTGTTCCATCAGACCTGATCATAGTGTTCACTTTCTTGATCTGTATGTCGTACATCTTCTTCACTGCATCTTTGATTTTCTTCTTATCAGCACGGATGTCAACTATGAATACCATGGTATTGTTATCTTCAATCTTTTTCATGGCAGATTCAGTAGTCAAAGGATATTTGAGAATCTGATAATGGTCCAACTTATTCCTAGGAGGAGCACTGATGCGTGGGTACTTCGGGTTCCCGTCCTTTTTCAATGTCTTAGGACGATGGAAGGTAACTTTGGTCCGGATCTTCTTGGCTTTCTTCTTAAAAGTTGTCCCAGATTTGACAAATTTGGCAACCTTGGCTATAGGGTGTTGTTGAACTTCATTATGATATTTGAATGCTTATATGATATTTTGACATTTCGTAATGCAATGGATGCATTCATTTGCTAATTATAAATCATTGTCATTTTTTTCCATTTATAGATATAATTGTTGTAGGAAAATTTTCAATTTTCATGGTGATAAAGAGTTATCATTGAATCAGAATTTTTCATTAATAACAATATATAGTTGCACTTAAATGTTCGCTTTTGTTTATATGCTGATTTTAAGTTTAAGGATGGAGTGTAATTACTTGTAAGATTTTTTTTGTTTATTGTACCAGTTGTCATTAGATTTGGTTCAAGAATGGCTAGCAGAGAATGCCAAGGAATCAATATTGGGACAGGACATGAGTATTAGTGGAATAGCAACTTATCAGCCATTTGATGGATTGATGGAGTTGAAAGTGGTAAGTACTTTGACATTACGTCTCATTTCTATCTGTTGTGCAGTTAATACTTGTTGAGTTGCGTAAAAACCTCTGAAGTTTATTGCATTTCCTGCTTCTACTGTGCAAATTTTTCTGAAGCAATTTCTGTTCTGAAGTGCTATTGACTCTATTAAAATTGAAGGAGAAACTTCACATGCAGCAAGTAATTTGAATGAATGCCTTCTATCTGTTTTATGGTTAATACTTGCTGGGTTGCATAAGAATCTCTAAAGTTTATTGCATTTTCTGCTTCTACTGTGTTAATTTTTCTGAAGCAATATCCATTCTGAAGTGCTATTGACTCTGCTAAAATTGAAGTAGAAACTTCCCATGCGGCAAGTAATTCGATTGAATGCCTGCTTTGATGATGTATATTTAATTCATATGAAGTATCTTTTGGTAAGTGCTTTAGAATGAGTAGAATCTTGGTGAAGAATCTCCACTTGCGATACAAAATTGAGTGTGAAGCTAGTTGATATCCTGATTCTATCTAAACTAAAGACAGAAAAACAAGGGAAAGACATTCGAAATGAAGCAAATATGTCCTGCATGAGTCTAAATCATTCTGTCAATGCACAAAATCGTGTCATGAAGACAATCTTTGGCAGATGTCACAGCACAAATTAGTCATGTATGTTGTACTACTTCTTTGAACTACTGGAATTTGCAATGCGTTCCATTGGTAGCAGAGTACAGGCAAGAAAATGAAAAACTAGATTAAAAAAATTCCAAACGTATTTAAGACTCAGGGCTTGCTTTTGCCTGCCTAAAGTCTCAAAAATCTTGAAAATGATTACTGTTTCATGTTTTTTGGTAATCAATTTGTGGTTTTCAAACAATGAATTACAAGTTTGGTCACTACAATTTGTTGTATGTGATTTGTCACTTGTAAATAATGGCTTTGACATTCCTGTGTATCCTAACCAAAGTATTGTGTCTGCATAATTATGATATTGACAAATGTGCTTAATGAACACTAGTTGCTAACTCACTTTAGTTAAAAGATGATAGTTTTGAATATGTTTCTGCTTCTTGTAGTAGCACTTTCTCTCCCCCTGCCACTGTTGGAGTCTTAAAAGTAATTATTCTGGCAATAAGTCCACAGGTTACTATTAACATGGACTCGGATAAAGTTTGACTTTTTGGCTCTAGGTGTAGCTCTTATAGCTTCCAGCTATTAGGATATCCAATTTGTCTCTTCAATTAGCCAACTTGCAATCATGTGTACGGTGCTTGGACTTGCTTTTTATCTTGTTGCTGTATATGCTGATTCACTATTCTTGTAGGCAGTAGTTGGATTCATGTCTCAAGTAATGGACAAATTAGTATCCTTCAAAAGTGCTTGGTAGGTGACAATATTAACTTGTAGTATCAAGCCTCAAAAGTGCTTGGTAGGTGATAAGGCTGCTTTTTCTTGTTTATTAGACCTTATGTATAGTTACATATTTTTAGATATATGAAATCCTATGACATTCAAAGCTTCAAAGACTACTTTTGGTCTAAAACACAGTGAAGTTTGCAAAGTTGTTTCTCATAAATGTGGAATCGTTTGTTGCTGTCCTTTGACATCTTAATATTAAAATAAAGAAGTGGAACAATTCTGCCCATATAATCCTTGGCTCTTAATGAATGTTATTAAACTTCCATCCTCTAGTAGACTCTGTTTCCGAACTACCCATATAATGTCTCTTTTTCTACTCTTTGTATAGCCACTATCTAGATGAGACTTAAAACAAATGATTCACTTTATTTTTTGGTGACTCCTTAACTAATTTTCCTTGTTTTAATTTTTCTATCATCTACTAATAACTTTACTATTTTATTGCAGATATATTGCTCATTTTAGAGGTTTGGAAGATTAGCAGTACGGCTTACGTGTCGACTCAAAAACTATGGTTATAGTGCTATCTTAAGTTTAGAAAATGTTTCGGTAGCACGGAAAATGTTTTGGGACTTGGAATTGTTTTTTAGTGTAGCCTTGACTTATATGGCAAAATTTGCTCTATTGAAACTTATCAAACTATTTGTAGTGTGATGTTGCACTTATTTATGACATTTGAATATTTAATATGTTATTATGGCATTTCCTATTGTAACGGGTGTCTACGTTTGTTATTTATTAAACATTGCTGATGTTTTCATTTTTTAGATATTATTGTAGTAGGAAAATCATCAAACTACACATTGCAAGGTGTTGTAAATGAGTAGCATTTCTCAAGCAGGTTGTCTTTATTGACAATTGTTGTTGTCACTGAATCAAAACTATTCATTGATAAGAAGTTGTTGTCACAGTTGATAAGGGGTTTATTGACAACAAAGTTGTCACTAATTAATATATACACTGACTATGTTGCTTCATGCATCATTGACAAGAAAACATGTCGTCACTAAATTTGTAGCTTTTATTGACAACATATCTTGTCATAAAAAAGTTTTTATTCACTGACGACTTTAAAGTCGTCACTGTATACTTTTACTGACGGAGATTCAGTGACGACTCTGTGACAACCGAAATGTTGTCAATAAAAGTCATCAGTGACGACTTTTTGCTTTTTTGTGACGAAAAGTAGTTGTCATTGAAGACCAAAATTCTTGTAGTGCAATTAGATATCATGTGTTTTTTTTCTTTTAACTATAAATGAGTAATAATTTGTTGTCTAACATTACAGGCAAGTACTTTCTTGTTGATGCGGGTTATGCAAATAGCTCCGATTTCTTAGCTCCATATAGGGGAGTTAGATATCATCTTAGCGAGTGGTCTGCTAGTGGGAGGAAGCCTCAAAATTTTAAAGAGTTATTCAACCTTCGACATTCAATTGCTCGAAATGTGATTGAAAGGACATTTGGTTTGTTCAAGAAGCGGTGGGCCATTTTGAGAGATGCATCTTTTTTTGATGTTAAGACTCATGTCATGATAATTAATGCATGTGCCATCCTTCATAATCTTATTCGAGTAGAACAACCAAATGACCCTTACTTGGATGAAGTTGATGCTGAGATGCGAAGAGTACAACATGAGGTTGATGATGAAGATGAAATGGAAGATGAAGATGAGGAAAATGGAATGGAAGATGATGGTCCAAATAATGATGGTGGTGTAAATGCTGTTAACGAGAATCGAATTCGAACAGTACAACCAACTAGCGAGTGGACACAATTTAGGAATGCTTTAGCACGAGCAATGTTTATTGACTATCAAATTAGACAAGGCCATCATGGAAGTTGAAATTTGATAGGAATTTATTCGAACTTAATTTAATATTAGAATGGCCATTTATTGAAAAATAGTAGCAATGTATAACTGTGCTTTTCTTTCTCTTTTTTTTTTTTGGCTAAAAACACGTTGTTTGTGTATTCATCTATTGAAATTTCTTGTAAGATACAAAACTCAAATATTTATAATAGGTACAAGTTATGACTTTCCTCCCAATTCATATCATAGAGTAGGCTTTTGATTTTCTAAAATTTAAAGTTCTTAACTTTAAATTTGTATCAAGGTTTTAACTCGATAAATATTAACTACTTTTTAAGTTAGAATATACAATTATTTTTTATTTAATTTAATTTAATTTAAAAAAAAGAATTTTTTTATTTTTGCAAAAAAGGAACTAATTTTTTTTCTTTTAAAGCTTTATTAACAATTAGTTAAATGCAAGAAAAAATAAATTATTAAAGGTACTAATTGGTTTTTTCCTTAAAGCTTTAGTAACAATTAGCTAAATGTTAAAAAATTATTATATAGTAAAAAAAGAAATTTTTTATGTAAGGAAATATTAGTTGGAAACAATTCTAATTCCTAATGAATTCTTCTCTCATCCAAACAAAGAATTTGGAATTCCAAATAAATTCCGTATCAATTCTATGTATTTTCCAAACGAAAGAATTGCAAGGATTTGGATTTCTAATTCATAGAATTCAAATTCTATAGAATTCCAATTCTAATTCAATTCTAATTCTGTAGAACCAAACGTACCCTAAAGAAATAGAACTTAACCCCCCTTTTGATTTGGGAATGAACTTATGCCCCGGCCCCCCTTTCTATGAACTATGAAAGGGGGAGATGGATTTTATTGCTGTATTTATTGGATCCGTCGGGACTGGCGGGGCTCGAACCCGCAGCTTCCGCCTTGACAGGGCGGTGCTCTGACCAATTGAACTACAATCCCAGCGAAAAAAGGGATCTTGCAGAGATTTTTATTCTTTTTATCTCCGCATCGAGTCTTTATGAAAGATAGGGGGTTATACCCTCTCGTGATAGATTGGATTGGCGAATTGGGCGAATTATTGGGCCGAGTTGGATTTGAACCAGCGTAGACATATTGCCAACGAATTTACAGTCCGTCCCCATTAACCGCTCGGGCATCGACCCAGGAAGAATCACTTTTAGACTTATTGTATTGATAATCCATGATTAACTTCCTTTCGTAGTACCCTACCCCCAGGGGAAGTCGAATCCCCGCTGCCTCCTTGAAAGAGAGATGTCCTGAACCACTAGACGATGGGGGCCTACTTGCCCAACCGCCATCATACTATGATCATAGTATGAACAGTTTTTTGAAATTGTCAATATAATGTAATGGTCTGATTGGATCTTTCTGCCTTTTCTAGGTGTAGAGAATTTTGCGATTTGTCATTCATGAATCGTTCATTCTAATCGCCATTCTCCACTCTATATATATAAATAAATCTAGTTATAGAAATCTATATTATTTAGTCTAATATAAAAAGAAAATCAAAAAAGTAGAAATAACACAAAGGATAAGATTTTATCAGGGAGTCGTTGGTCCAAAAGGGGGTTAAATTCTATTTCTTTCACTTTCATTCTTCCATTCATTATTAAGATGAGATACCCTTATCTCATACTAAAAAAAAGGAAATTACTAAATACTAAATTTAGTATTTAGTAATGGGATTCATAAATTTTCGAAAAAAAGTTTCATTTAGTTCAGGGAACAAGACAAATAGAATCTCTTCATCATATGATTCGATGAAATATCTTGAAATTTATGTCGAATTGGTTTAATTCATTTACCTTTTGCAAACATTAATCACTCTTTTTGCGCCATTCAATTACTGATTGAGATTGAATTAACAAATTTTCTGATTGAGAAACTTATTGGTCTATTCGTCAAAATAGAGTGGTTCTATTCTATATGAAGGAAATTTCTCAAGGTCATAGTTCTCCTATTTACTGAAAAATTAGATGGAAGAATGGTACCCAAAAAAAAAAAAGACTCCTACAAGAAAAAAAAATTAATGGATAATGTCAAACACAGCAACGAATCTCTTTATTGCTAACTATATATGGCTTTTTACATTCAGCTATGAAATGCTGCAGATTACGAGTTGAGGTCCGAAAGCCTTATGAGGATTAAGCATTGGAAAAATTGCTAACTCTTCGAACAATTGTTCAAGCAAATGGCCAGTTGCTCCTTATCTGCAAATAACAAACAGAATCAGTTGCTATAGAAAAAAAAAAAGAGTCTGTAACACTAAAACTTTCATTTTATTTTTTCTGGAAACTTAATCCTAAACAGAAGTACTTGTAGAGAGAGCAAGAGATTACCAGAATGAAATTTGCTTCATTGGTTAACAAAACAGCTACGCTTATTCTGGGAGGATTCATCTGCAGGTGGATGGCACCTTCTTAGGCACTGCTGAATGCAGAAATTGACCCGAGGTGGAGGCACGTCCGCGCATTCTTGAAGGCAATCATCCTCGCAATCATTAGCAGCTTCTGCAGATACAAAATGGAGAAGTAGTGCCATGGACATGATGATAACCACTGGTGCCAGCCTTGCCATTGTTATGAACCTTCACTTTTTTTTTTTAATATAAATGGAAAACAAAATGGTAGAGAAGAAACTAGACAATGGACTTATTTATAGGTAGAAATGATTACTCACATATTATTGTATCCCCTATAAAGTGTTTACTCTATTAAAAGAGGAGAATTTGGTTAATGATTAATTGATAGATACGGGAATTGAATGACTTACCATTTACAAGCGTTATAATCATTTATTCGGCTCTTCATTTTTATTTTTTTTAGAGAGATTTTAAATTTTACAGCTGAGATACTTAACTGCTAGACGATGCTCTAATGCAGGAAAGTTTCTAGCGAAGAAAATGTACTTTTCCAACTTGGGCTCTTTGAAATATGGGCGTGGAATCGCAGCTTACACTTTGGGTTTTTTTTTTTTGGGGGTAATCTTTTATGTTTCTTTTTTTTTAATTGTGGTCCTTACAAATCTGCCACTATTCATCTTGGTTTTTTTTTTTTTTTTTGGCTTTTATTTTTTGGTTGAGTCAAACATATTCCAAATGACTAAACTTAACCCGACCACTTTTTTTTTTTTATTTAAAGAAGAAGTTTGAAAACTCTGTCAATCATTATGTGATCTTTTTTTATATAATTTTTTTAAGCATTATGTGATCAAAACATGGATTGGGCTCTTTGAAATATGGACGTGGAATCGCAGCTTACACTTTGGGTTTTTTTTTTTTTTTTTTTTTAATTGTGGTCCTTACAAATCTGCCACTATTCATCTTGGTTTTTTTTTTTTTGGCTTTTATTTTTTTTGTTGAGTCAAACATATTCCAAATGACTAAACTTAACCCGACCACTTTTTTTTTTTTTTAATTTAAAGATGAAGTTTGAAAACTCTGTCAAACTGAAGGACTGTGACTGACCTAATCAAGTTAAATATTTTGATGCTTAAACTTATTTGTTTATTTTAAAGTGTTTAACATTATGTATTGATGTCAGAGAAGTAAAAAAAAATGAAAAATAAAAGTTGATTAATGGAAAAGAAAAAACGAAGGAACGAATAAACAAGGAGAAAATAAAACAATGTACTGTAATAAGGGTAGTTTTGTCCTAAAATATCAAGTAAGGGCAAAGTTCCCGTTTGATGAGTTTAGGGGGTAAAGTGCAATTGAGGGTAAAATTTAGGGGGGGTTCAGTGCATTTAACTAGAATTAAAAAGAAGAAAAAGAGAAATCAAAGAGGTTATTGTTAGGAGTTAAAGTGAAAAAAAATTAGAGAAGAAAATTGAACTGTACAAAACCAAAAACTTAAGGAAGGAGGGGGGGGGGATTAAGTGTTCCAATTCCATGTCAAAATTCAACGTAATATTCCATCCAATTACGCGTTCCTAAAGAATCCTAAACACCCTCGTAAAAGTTGTTTAGCAGACTTTTACTATTTAAATACAGGATTTGTAACCTAACCTGGCATTAATGATTTTTTTTTTCTGTACGGCTTCCCCTCCCTTTAAACTAAATTAAAGTAAGTTATACAAATATTATCATTGCAATAAAAAAGGACTCTCTAATCGAGTAATCGTTCACTTCCCAAGGTAAAAAAAAAAAGGATGATGACAATTGTGGAGGCAGCTCATTGCAAAGAAGGGATTCAAGAATTTCTATCGTATACCGTCAAAACCCTCAACGAAAAGCAGAAATCCGTCAAACAATTTCTATCAAACACTGTCAACAATCTTTCAGGTTCTCGCCTACAGACAACTTCCCTTGTGATCCAGCTGCAGCGGATGAGGAAGATGAAGATGATGATATATGGTATTTTATAGATTACAATCAAAAAGAAGTTGAGAATGATACTTGGAATGGTTACAGGAAGGTGGAAGTAGATGAGAGACTGTCTTCTTTAGATTATATTACAGAGGAAACCGAGGACATCCACAATTACCTGCTCGGCCTTGAGAATGGAGGATCAATGTGCTATTTGTCTAGATGGCTTTGTTGAAGTTGATCATGAAGATAATATGTTATCAATATTAAGTGTTACTTTTTTTTTTTTTAAAGGAATGCTATTCATAATCTGTATAATGATTTTGCCTCTCATGTAAAAGAATTCAGATTAATCTTTCCCTTCAATATGATAGATTCGAAACTTTTTTGTAGTGTTGAATAGAAATAGCTGGATAGGTTAATGTTCTAGTTGTATATACATACCCTAATTTTAGTTTTAACTCAATTGATTTTGCCATTTATCTATTTTGTAACCTTTAGGAATTTTTATTTGCTTGAATACTAATATTTTGGTCCATCACGGGGCTTTGCCAACTCAACTTAGTGAAGTGAAGATTGTCATCTCATTGTGGGGACGATGGAATTTGAAAAAATAACTTGAGAATCAAAATAAAGATATCTATCTTTGCCCCATAAAATAGTTCAAAGACAAGAACTGAAAATGAATTATAACATCGTCAAGAACTTTATTCATATTCTTTTACCCATAACGATCTTATTCATTTGTAAACTGTCTCTTCGAACTTTTACAAGATTATTATTCTCTTGAATATTCATTATTCAGTCCTCCACAATAATCAACGGTTCAAAGCTGTGCATTGCATGCGATTAGGCCTGCCAACAGGTCAAGTTTGGGTCGAAATCATTATTCTGACCGAACCCGTCATGCTATACCGGATCTGAATCCGGTCCGCGGGACTTCTACTCTATATCTCTGAACCGGGTCCGACGGGTCTCGGATCCGAGTCGAGTCTACCCGGGAATTTGGGCTATTATATTGATAAATATATATTGGATAATAGTCATACTGAAAATTGAAGTAAATCTGGGTATTATATTAATAAATATATATATTAAATTATTAATCCATTTATATTTGGGTTTGGGTCGGATATGAGTCGAAATACTATATTCCATATCCGATCCACATTTTTGTTTGAAAAAACGAATCTGAATCCAAGGAACAGAATTATATCCCTATCCGTACTCGAAATAATTTGACGGATCCGGTCTAGGTTTTGGTCTAGACCCGGACCGTTGACAGGCGTACATGCCATAGCTCTCTAACAATTTTGACGCAGCCTAAACAATTGTTTAGGGGTTCTCGGAGATATAGCATCCAAGTAAGCTTATTTAATTTTTTTTTTTGCCTGGCATACAAACAAATGACATACAAAATGCAATTTTGAGCCAAATTAATTCTTTAATTAAGGTTAATTTCTTATAGTTGTTTAAGAAATAATTCTACAAAAAGAGCTGTTTGGTCTAATTATCTCTCATTGAGTTGGTAAGGTCATTAATCTCAAAAAAAAAAGAAAAGAGAAAGTGTCTTAAGATCATGATTTACCACTTATTGCTTAATTCAGTTATGTATTATAAAGTTTGGAGATTCACCAACCAAAATTTTACCACAAAAATTATTTATTTATTTATTGTACGAAAATTTATTTATTTTTTTAATTCATATTTTTGAATTAGAATTATACCTTCTTTTTAGTTTGTAAATTTAGCGCCTCCCCCTCCTCCCCCATAGCTTTATTATAATTGGCTCAATGACTGCAAATTTCATTTTGTGCAAAACTTATATATTTAGGCTCCAAAATATCAACCGGTTTAAATTGTTGAAAAAGTCCAACACCGTACTTGATGTTAATGTTATTACCCTCAACATTTCTTAAGGATTATTGGAGTCCCAATATTATCAATCAACATTCACTTAGGAAAAACTACGAGTCCTCGTATGAATCGGTGGGAAACAGTAACGTGCTATACATTTTTTTTTTTTTTCTGACGGAATGGGTGTTCGAGTCAATCCTTACGGGTCGGGATCCAACTAATCCCATTCGGGTCCGGGAGGAAAAGCCCCATCCCCCCGAACACGGTAACCACGGGACTCGAACCCTTACGGACACTGAACACCAACTCCTAAGGAGGTTTGTTGAGACCAACCGAACTGCCCGTGAGGGCTGCTATACATGTATTATAAATATGTTAAGACTACTGTGAGGCAAAAAACTCCGTACCTATTTCCCTTTTTCTGTTGAAAGAAAGAACAAGAGCAATGACGGTGCTGGAGAGAGTTGAATGTTGTAACGTGCGTCTCTTCAGGTGGAATGAAAATCTTTTCAAGAACAAAGTATCAGATTCTCAAGGTCTAGCCCTGTTTGTTATCACAACCGTTTTGGAAAACTCCAAAAGCTATGGATTACCTAGAAATCATCGTCATGAATGTATTGTCTCTTTCAATCTCCCGGACCTATTCGCCCGAGACAAGAATTTAGGACTGAAACTCGTACAGGCTACTCAACAATTTTCATCGTCGGAAGACACTTGCAAAACTCTTGGAGACTCGATTTCGGGTTTCTTGTTTACACGTTTCGACTTTGATGATGATCCCCAAGCCATGATTCAACCGGATTCTCCTAAGACAGTCATTGTTGTTGAAGTTTCGCGTTCTTGGTTCGTTCTTTCGGACGGCACGCGTCGTTCTAAAGTTGCAATCTCCCGGCTTTTGCCTCCGCCTACGATGATTCCCCCTCCTCGAGGGACTTCAGAGGATGGAAACGAGGCCAAGGACGACATAGCTGATCATGAGGGAGCCGAGAAGAATTCGTTTCTACGCTGCTTAAGGGACTGTTTAGGTGTGAGGAGGGGAAGGCAGGGGAGGATGGGAAAATCCCTTACTCGGGATGAACCTGGAAGAGGAGGTTTCGTGGAAATTTCGCCGGCCGTAGTCGGGAGAAAACGGAAGTGGGAGGATTTTGACAAATCAGTGGATACTTGCGCCATTTGTTTAGAGGGCTTTGTTGGAGTGGTGGACGAGAAAATTTCCATTACCAGTTGTTCTCACGTTTTCCACAAGAATTGTATATTAAGATGGCTGATGTTCAACAGCAATTCTTGTCCAACCTGTAGACTTGTGCTGCCTCTGGGCTTTAATATGATGAAGATGAATTAAGAACTTGTCCTAGTAGTACTGGTCTACACAGCTTTATAGTCAAGTTTAGTAGTCTAATTTTAACAATTACTTGTTTATTTGTAGCAATCATCTAATTTTAACACTTTCTTTTAGTTAATTCTCTCATTTGTATTGATTTTGTGATTATGTATTATGGATTCGGAGTTTCACACGTTGAATTCTACCTGGTTCAAAGCGATTGATATAATTTTTACAACATTTTATGTAAACTTATACACCTCAGTGACCTCACCTCTCACCTCAGTAAACATTTTATGTAAACATTTTTACAAACTATCAATTATTCTCACCTCAGTGACCTCACTTCTGCACATTTTCAGGCAGGACCAATATTACAATCCCATTAGCATGATGTAATTATAGTGCTTCAATATATTCAGTACATGTATAATGGTGAAAAACAAAAAAAAATCGTACTTCTCTCATAAAAAAAATTAGAAATAAATAATTTTCTTATTGCAAATGTAATCTAATCAAAGAAAATTCTAAAACTTAGGCCCCATACAGTTGGTGTGAGACTTTGTGCCAAATAGATGGTTAAAAATGGGATAAAATAATTAACCAAAATGATGTAACTGAAAAATGCCAGGACCAACTTGGTGCATTGCTGGTGGTAAGGAAAATTTTATCTTTTTTTTTAAGCAAGAAACCATTCCAATGATTTGCAATTATGTATGTTAACAATGCAATTTGATAACTAGTGGTACATCAGTTTCAAGAACACATTTAATCAACTCATTATAACGTCTGTCTTCCCCTAACTTTTATAGGACAAAGAATTTAAAAATGAAATTACTAGTGTATGAAGTGTAGGAGCTCAAAATTACAATGAATTTATTAATCACCAATTTTTATAAGACAAAGCTTTTGAAGAAAAGAAAAAATTACTAGGATTAATTGTCAAATATACAAACAAAATGCCTAAAAAAATTTACACACAAAACAGAAGATGCTATAATTACTGGAAATCCAATTTTAAAACCAAAGTGCAACTCCCATTAATTAAGTCCCAAGTTAAAAGGTTAAAATTCCTTTCTTGTACATCAGGGGAAAATAAAAAGGTTAAAGATCCTTCAACATCCATTATCCTGTTTTCCTGCCTCCCAGACTCTCAGTTTTCCACAGGGCCACAACCATGGCTTCTACTAAGCTTATAGCCCCTCTTCACATCTCCTTTTACAACCCCATTTCAAAATTCTCTTGGTCCAACAGTAAAGACACTGTCTTTCCTTCAAAACCACTCACCATAGTTTCTGCCAATAAAGCAAAACGGAGAGGAAAATTGAGGTACCCATCTGAGAAAAAGAAGCTAAAACTCCAAAGACAATACGAAATCGATGAAAGAAACAAACTTGAAGGTGTTTGGAGGCTTTTCAAGCTTGAAGTCTCGGTTGATAAAGACCCTGGAAAAGATTTTCTTGGTGTTTCGGATGGTTTGCTTGAAGAAATTGCTAAAGTTCTCAAATTTCCGGTATATGGTTTTTGGATTCTTTAACCCTTTTGAAATTGAATCTGATTGTTTCCTTTTTCGTTCTTTTGTAGCATTTATGGTGCAAAGTTTTAACTCTCATTAGCTACTCAGTTTCTATTTTTTTTTTAAGTGGTGTAAACTTTGACATATTATGCTTTTTAGTTTCAATTTTAGATTTTGCGTTCTGGATTTTTCTTATTGCTAAAATCTAAAAAATAAAATAAGAAATTATATTTTGGAATTCTATGCCTATAGTTTAAGCTGCTGTATACTTCTCGGAAATGTCCAAGTAGTGAGTGGTTTGAAGTTGTTTTCATGATTGCAGGTTGCTTCAATGTTGCCACCAGAGGTTTTCACAGTTCTTAGAAAGTCTTTTGATGCTCGAAAGGTTTGTACATTGCAGGCCTTATTTGTTCTCTGCCTTTTGTATTTGGAATATATTGGCTTATTTTGAAATGGAATTCCGTTGCTATAGAGATATGCATTGAGCTGCTTAGAATATAAGTTCATTGCTCTAAAAAGACTGATTTCTCTTTTTGTATCAATATCTCAGTATTGCCAAGTCTTAACACCAATGCCTACATGCACCACACAACATAAAGAAGAACACTGTCTTTTCAATTGGTCTGTATTTATCATCGATGGTTTAGAAATTGGCCAACTATGACTTTTTGAGCTAGAGCTGCATGATGAACAGAATGGTCCTTCTTGTTGTGCTTTTATCTCTGCTTGTTGTTGGCAATCTCATTGTATTACACTCACAAAATTTTCTAATTTGTTCACAATTGTTTTCTGCATTTCACCTAATATATTTTCATTAATCAAATTTCAGAAGGAACCAAAGTTTGTGTACACAGTGAATATGGATGTCTCCAAACTTCTGAGCTCAGAGCCTCGTACTTTAGACTTTATTTCTGATCTGGAGCCGAAGACTGGGCTTATAGAGCATCTGACTGATCAGAGAGATTCTGGAGATTTTGGTGATTTAATAAGCTTAGTTAAGAATTGCAAAAAGAATAATGAAACAGAAGGTGTGGGGCCCAGAAATCATTATGGGGGATCACTAGTGTATCCCTATGCTCGAAAACCAAAAGTTGCAGTTGTTGGTAGTGGGCCTTCAGGCTTGTTTGCTTCTCTTGTACTTGCTGAATTTGGAGCAGATGTTTCATTGATAGAGAGAGGGCAACCAGTTGAAAGAAGGGGGCGTGACATTGGAGCTTTGGTAGTTCGACGAATGTTACAAGAGGATAGCAATTTTTGCTTTGGGGAGGTGATCTCCTAATCCACTTAGTACCTTCAAGATTTTTATTGTGTAATGACTGTTAATTTTGTCCTACCAACTTTCATTTTGATGAATATTGTTTGAACTTTTGTACAACCGTCTGCACAGGAAAGTTCAAATTTGTGGTGATTTATTTCTTTGTGTCTTTGTCGTAAATTTATTAAGGACTTATGGGTCACAGGGTGGTGCAGGTACTTGGAGTGATGGAAAGCTAGTAACAAGAATTGGGAAAAATAGTTATAGTGTTACAACAGTAAGTGTCCTCCATCTGAGCATTACATGAGGTTGGTTAGTACAAAATGATACTTGATCCATTTCATGTACTTAATAATCTGGTCTAATTCCAGGTTTTGAAGACATTGATTCACTTTGGAGCTCCAAAGAACATATTGGTTCATGGAAAACCTCATCTGGGAACTGACAGATTGGTTCCACTACTTCGCAATTTCCGACAATACCTACAAGAGTTGGGTGTATGTTGCATTTTAAACTTGTAGTTTTCAGAGAAATTTGCTGTTAATCTTTTCAATTTTTGTCACTCTATTAATCTTGTCTCTTGAACATATCTATCTAGGTCATTGTTAAGTTTGGAACCAGGGTGGATGATCTGCTTGTGGAAGGTGCACATGTTGTGGGTATCAGTGTTTCTGATTCAATAGGCAACCTGGAGTCCACTAGCCTGAAGTTAGGATTCGATGCAGTAGTTATTGCTGTTGGGCATTCTGCACGTGATACCTATCAAATGCTTCTTTCTCATAACGTGGACATGGTTCAAAAAGATTTTGCTGTGAGTTTTTCTTTATCTCAGCTTGCAGATAGAAATTTTCTTTTCTTCCTCCTGGTACTATATTCTTGGGTATAGGATTTGAGTTTGCCTCCAAATTTTGCTGTCATAATATATACCTGCCTCATATTCCTGTATTCTATTTTATGCTCTAAAGTTTCCTCCACTTCCTGAGGGTTTTTTTTTTGGTGGGGCGGGGGGGGGGGGGTGTTGGGAGAACCTTGGCAAAGATGGGATGCAGGGAGTCAGGCAACAAGCTCTGAAGCTGTTGATGTGTGTGAGTTGCCAATGTTTCCATGCTCTTAAAAGGAGCTGACCATTTATTTATCTCTTCAGATATAGAAGACATTAATCAACAATTTATTCGCCTCTTGAGTTTACGCAGATGATTATCACTCATACCGCTGATAAATTTAAATGGGATCTAGTCGTTTATCAAATAAAAAATGTTGCTCTTTGTTTTTATGCTCATATGTCTTCAACAGTTACCTGGGTTTACACAGAAAGAGTGACGCCCAAAAGAGTGTATTCAGACCTCCCAGTATAATATGCTTAAGGTGGTTGTGGTATTTGGTTGTTTTGTCTGCGGATATATTTTGTACATGTCATATGTACACTTACATGTGGATCTAAGGGAAGGAAATGTAACAGTGAGGATGTATAAACTCTACGTTTAACCAGGATGATGAAATGTGGTTAACGGATAAGACGTTACCAACTGAGAAGGGGAGAAAATTATGAAGTCATCTAATTTATTATGCCTAAACTTCTAGACCATCATTGGCATTAAGTTTCTGTGATTGGGCCTTAGAGTACAGAAATATATGCTTTATAAAGCTTTAAAGGGCTTAGCATTGTTCTGCTGATATCAAATTCATATAGTATGTCACATGTTGGTATAAACAATTAGCATATTTAGATATAGGCCTTTCCTTCTGCAATGAGAGAATCATGAATTCTTCCTTCACCATCGTAACTTGTGTTAGGATTAGTTTTATGTTATCTTGGATGTATATGTCCTAGCAAATTGATCTTATTTTTCTGTATCTACTCATGGTTATCACAGGTAGGTTTGCGGGTTGAGCATCCTCAAGAATTAATAAACAGTATACAGGTGAGTAATATAGCAGTGTTTTTTGGACGTATAGCATCTTTGAGACTACTAGTCTTTTGCTTGTGTAAATTATGATTTTAAGGGGTGATTTACGATTTTGAGTTTTAGGACTGACAAATTCAACCTGTTGGATCATTGGGGTGCATGAGCTGTACTTCAAGATCCTCCTTTTGTTCAAGACTTTTGTGATGGTGTGACCTCATTGGATTCAAGTAGATATTGGATAACAATTTGGTGTGATAGGTGTCTTTATGAAGATGTTCTGGTTCACTTGGTCGTCTATAAGAGAGTTCCTCACCCGCTAAACAGTTCTGAAGCACACTGTACATTCCCAGTACTACACTAGAAAAAGCATGAAACATTAGATTGTTGGTTACTGAGAGTTCTGTGTCCCATGTAGATGCATTTTCCCGTATCGGTTGTTTGGTGGTTCAGGAAAGATAACTATATGAAAGAATCCATGTTTTGTTTATTATGTAGTTGGCACTTTGACTCCTTTTTTCATTGGCTAATGTTTTGCTGCTTTGACTTTGGGGATCCACTTAGCTTTTAGCTCTTGTCAATTTTTCAATTTTTATATGCTATGCTACTATTTGCTTTTTACTCTGGTTTTCATTAAATATCACATTGTACAAGGGTGCAGTACTCTGAATTGGCGAATGAAGTTCAGAGTGGAAAAGGCAAAGTACCAGTTGCAGATTACAAGGTTGCTGCATATGTGAGTGGAGAATATGAAGATGCACCCTTAAGTTTAGGATCAACAAATCGTAGCTGCTACTCCTTCTGCATGTGTCCTGGAGGTCAGGTACGTATTCATTTTTCTTCTCTCTTATTGAATGAAGTGTCTGATGTAGTACTCTTGTTGCCCAGTCGAAGTCTTTGCAACTTTCGAAGTTTTCTTGAATAGTTGTAACTTTCTTTCTTCTCAAAGCACTGAATTCCATCTTTTTGTCAATATATATGGGTTTTTTCCCTTTAATTTGTTCTTTCCAAAGACTCCTTTCACAATTAGTTTTTGCAAGAAAGGAAAGATGAAACTGAGATTGATGGGTGCAGCATTTCTAGAAATCAGATTCAAGTTTATTATCTGGAAGCAGAGGTGTTGTGCAATATTTGCTGCATAGTTTAAATATATGACAAAGAACTTTTTGTTTAGGGCCTAAACAGCACATAAAACTAATCACATTAGAAGATTCACTTGCAAGGTTTTTGCAGGTGGTCCTCACTAGTACTGATCCATCAGAACTTTGTATCAATGGCATGTCTTTCTCTCGACGTTCATCTAGGTGGGCAAACGCTGCGCTTGTTGTCTCTGTATCATCAAAAGATTTTGATGCTCTAAATTTGCATGGACCACTTGCTGGTGTTGAATTTCAGGTGCCTGTATTCTTTCACCTTGTTTTGGCAAAACTTCTCTTCTAATGCATTTTTACATCATTGAATAAACGATGCTGCAAGTTTTTGTTGGAGAAGCATTGATGAAATAAGGAAAGGTTATTATGTTGGACGGAAAAGCATTTCTGGGGTCTTGGTTTTCTTATTCTTTTTGTGTAAAATTAGTGAATGTTAGGTCTTTGTGGCATCCTTTCCAATTTGTACTAAATCTTTTTCTTAGAATTGACAGTATAATTTCATGTTCCTTAAATTCCTTGTCACGTTGCATTTGATTTTGGATCGACTATCTTCTCTTTCTGTTCAGAGGGAATTTGAAAGAAAAGCAGCTATAATGGGAGGTGGAAATTTTGTGGTGCCTGTTCAAACAGTTACCGATTTTCTAAATAGCAAGTTGCCAGGTAAATCTTCACTTTAGATCCTCATTCTGAAAAGTTATATGAAGATATCATCACCTAGTTTTGATATTTTTCTCCTTCAATTGCAGTAAAATGCATACCATCATCAAGTTATCGTTTAGGAGTGAAAGCAACCAGTCTTCATGAATTATATCCTCCGCACATAACAGAGGCTTTGCGACATTCAATTCTGATGTTTGAGAAAGAGGTTTTCTGCCATTCTAGTTTGCTCTTTTTATACCTTATCCTTTTCCTTATATTTCTTCTAGCCATGATGTTCTTCTCTCATACTGTTTAGATGTTTTAAACAATATCTCAATATAATTATTTCATAAACCCGAATTCGCAGCTACCAGGATTTATCTCCAACAGTGCGCTTCTCCATGGAGTGGAGGTACTAATTGATTTGCTTCGTTTAATATACTGTTAATTGAAACGTTCTCGCTAAATCTAATGATTCAGAAACTTGAACCTTGACTTGAAAGCTAGACATCTGTCCATCATCGTTGCGTTGTTTTTATGTTTTTCCTAGATGGTTTGGATTTTTGCCAGAATTGTGTATTTCTATTAATTTTTAAAACATATTGAGTTGTACATTAAAGTTTATTGTATTGGCCCCAGACAAGAACCAGTTCTCCTGTCAGGATATTACGAAACTCTGATACTTATGAGAGTACATCGCTGAAGGGGCTATATCCTGTTGGTGAAGGAGCAGGTTATGCTGGTGGAATTGTTAGTGCAGCTGTCGATGGTGTGTATGCTGGTTTTTCATTAGCAAAAAGTTTAGGCCTTTACAAGGGAGGTATAGAAGATGTGCTGGGCAAGGATCAAAATGTTGGCTTCTTTAAATACTGAGGCCATGTTTCTGTTTCGTATCGAGCGATTAGATTTGAGTCTAAGGAGCTTATATACATTGTTGAGGACTAGAACAAACCACTCCAACAATTTTGTAGACAGTCACCTGAGAAAATGTGTACATAATACATATAAGCTACTTTTAACCCCCAGTTGTAATTGCTTTTTCATAATATAATTGCTTCTTCATTCTTGTTTGTGTAATAATCGGTGGTAGATTTTGGAAGGTGACCCAGATTATGGGGAATTTTTGCAGTTTTAGCTAGTTTTGTAGTTTTCCATGGTAATTACTTTGTTGTCATGTTGACTTATATTTGTCAAATTTTAGCTCTGTGTTAGGTTTTCTATGCATATTTAGTTATTTTTCTTACCAAATTATTGGATATGTCCGGATTGGATTTTCTAGAGGCCTTTAAAAAAACTTTACTATAGAGGTGTCTGTTAGAAACTTTATTGGACGAGCGTTTTGAGGGTACTCAACAGATCACTTCATCCCTCTTTCCACCATCCGCTACCCCACCCCGGAAAGCTCCGCGGCACCCTCCTCCTTCCCTACCACCACCATGCAGCCTCCCTCTCTTTCCCCCTCCACCCTAAATTTTGAAGGTCCGACCTAATTTTTATCGTTCAGTTCTTCTGGGCCAGTCTTGATGCAGAAGTTTTAGGTTGTTGTTGGACAAAATATGATTCTACAAAAATGGTAGCTATATATATATATAGGGTCTGGTCCATTACTGTATATTTGCATGATACAGGGATATGTTTATTTGGGTAAGCTCCGTTCTCTTGGGCTAAAACAGTAGAATGAAAGCATCCCAAGATTAAACCTAACACAGGCTGGCCGAAATACTAAATCAAAGTACCTGCTTGCTCCAGTCTAGTGTACTAGTTTCCTGCTGACACCCTTGGCATTTCTCCTCGCTTGCAATCACTATCATTTTACCTGTTCTTCCACAGCCAACTGCTAGATACATGATTCGAACCCTAAAATTGACAGTAGAAAATATTCTAAGAGTTCTACTCTAACCATTGGACGACCCCGTAGGTTACTTGCAATCACTAGTTGACATGCAGAAGAATAATATTAGTTTATGTAGCTACGAAAATTTTCAAGTTTTCGATGATTTCCGAAATTCTTATAGGCTACATTTTCTTGTTAGTAAGCAGCAGTTGCTCAAGTTAAATCAATGTTCAGAATATGAAATACACGGTCGC
The DNA here is from genome assembly GCF_036785885.1 of Coffea arabica. Taxonomy (NCBI): domain Eukaryota; kingdom Viridiplantae; phylum Streptophyta; class Magnoliopsida; order Gentianales; family Rubiaceae; genus Coffea; species Coffea arabica. Next base: position 12,590,389 of record NC_092321.1, read on the forward strand.
AGTATTATAATTGCGTTTTCCCATCATCTCATAATTGTTATAAGATCATATGATCCTTTAATGTTACCTAATGAGTACGCTTCTCAAAATCTTACAGTCATTATTAAGATTGTAACAACAAGAAGATTGAAAGATGATGTTACCTTGTATATATGGCTTTCAAGGTTTCACACACTACCAATGATAAGAAGATTTTTCTTAGTCAATGCACCCACAGCTTTTGACAAGGAAAAATCAAGGAATTAATTACAAAAAGTTATAGCCAAAATTTTACCTAGGAACAGCAACCACACAAAACCTCACAAAGTGCATAACTGAGATTTGAAATGCAACAAATTTGCACCCACAAAAGTATCTTGGTTCCAAGATTAACATTCTTCTTCCAAAGAATCTAAGCCCCACTTGATGAAGCAGGACAGAGTTTTATGACTACTCATTAGTTGCTTTATTCTGTAGTGAACATGTAGCAGGGATGGGGGTGATGCTGATAATGATATTGATTTATACTAATTGGTTTGGTCCCCATTGGGCATAACTATCAAGCACATGAGTGCCCATCATTTGCTTCTTTCTTTAGCTACTTACTGCAACATTTTTTATGCAAAGAAGTGTGGCTACAACATGCATGCATGTATCATTTACTAAAACTAGTGATAGTATGAAACTTTATCCACTGTGTTTTCTTACACAAATTCTTTCTTTAATTATCCAGTGAGCTGAGGAAGTGAGAAAATCCATCTATACTTGTTTAGTCTTCATGTTTTTAATTTTTTTTTTTTTTTTTTTTGCAAAATGTGCAACTCATACAGAATTCAGCCCAAACATGTACTCTTGCTGTACTATGATTGATGGTTTCTGCTCCTGAGTTTTTGGCTTTAGGTTTCTTTGTCAGTAAATTGGTATCGTATTTTAGCTGATGATTTATCCACATGATCATCTTCCACATACCAAAGCATTTAACTTCATAAATTTACCTAGCATCCTCTAACTCGGTCATCCTAGAAGTATTAGGAAAATAATAGTACAATTCTCCATGAGGATGGATTTCGGAAACCCCCCCCCCCCCCCCCCCCCCAAAGTTCTGTGAGTATTTGAACAGTTATGATCATCAAGATCCTTTCCCATTAATTATTGTTGTGGAGAATACTTGATTCCTTTCTTTCCCTCAAACACTAAATCTCACGATAGTCCAAGTGATATGATTTGTTTTCATGCTTGTCCATGCCAAGAGATAATTGTTGGGATTTGTTCACTTGGTGTTATTTCTTAAAGCAATTCACTTGAGCTCACAAAAAAAGTTTTTTTATGCAGATGTTGAGATTTGAGAGACAATACATAGAAAGTTTCACCATAAGCAGTCGATATTATATATATAATTTCTTTGAATCAATCAGTCTTCTTTTGGTTACGCAACTACAATTAATTTGTGGATGATGGATTGCTTGACTAGAAATTCCAAGAAAACTCTTCTATGTTTTGTACTCTATAAACATGCATGCTCATGTCATAAGTAGATAAGAAATACAGGCAACTTCTATAGTTTTGTGACTTGTAATTGGTTTTATTCAAGTGCTTAAAGTTGAGGTACACTATTTTGGTAGGTAAATTATCTAATAATCTTTTTTAACGAGTACTCAATGACAACAGATATGTTGCGTTCACATTTATGATTCGGATTCCTCTTATATTTACCTACTCTCATAACCTAATTATTTTTATTTTAAAAAAAATTTCTAGTAGAGAAGAGTGAAACTTAAGAAGCCAGGAGGAAACAGAGAGATTTGAATCCAGAACCTTTAATTCCTAATATCATAATTTAATTATACTTTCATAAAAAAAATTAATCTTCAACCCCTCTAAACAGCCCCTGCAAACCGATCTTCCAAGCAACTTACATGACAATTCCTACTCTGTCAAAAAGATGAGCCCACCGACACCCTAATTCCTATGTAAGTGTATAATTTACTTAGTTGAATTACTAAGCTAGAATTCTTGTATAGTCAACTTCGCAATCAACAAGAGAGAAACAAACCACCTTTCAATTAAATTCAAAAACATGTAGGCTAAGCAAGTCCAGGAAAAGAAACACATCTAACTACCGGAAACATCCATAATCAAGAAGTAGACAAAGATACACTTGAGAAGATGTAGACAACACTTGTAGGCCTAATGAGAATTGAGATTTAGAAACCCTGTGACAAAGTACCCGGGCCCTTGGAAATATTGAGATCCTTAGCAATAGATGCGTCTGCTTCACCATCATTTTCACTCAAGCCACGAAAGCATATGCTATTTGTATTTATCTGTATATGCAATGCAATTTAGAAGAATCAAAATGTAAATTGCCTATATCATTCTTTATCTTTCTACCTCACCAAAAAGTTGGGAACCATTTCAACTGCAGTTAAAGATTTTTTTTTAAAAAAAAACTCATATGTTTGAGTTGCATTGGGTCTTTTATTTGTACTTTTTTTGATGTTCATGTTTTAAAGTGACAATTATTTCATCGCCATAGACACGTTGAATTTATATAAAGGGACAAGTATCACTTTAAAGTACAATGTAACGTGAGTGTAACATCAAATAGAGGATTCAAAGTCAATTTTGAGGCGAAATTCCTTAAAGTAATGAAAAATAAGTCACCCGTATCTTAGGTATTTCAATTTTCGTGACTCTACAAGCCCAAAAATATATATTTGAAACATGAAACCCTCGTTAGTGATCATAATCATTATTTGAATACTTATCGATTTAAACATTTTTTACGACGTATATTTACCGATATTAATAACTTTAGAAAACATAATTGATGGCTTTGGATTCTTTATTATACTTTTGGATTTTACATTTACACTACACCATGTTTTAGGAAAATTTTCTTCATATCAGTTCTTTATACTTCATTTAAATAAAGGGACTATTGTGGACACTGCTAGGTTGGAAAACTACATTTTGCAGCAGATGATGGTTATACCAAATATGACTTATTAGTGCATTAATATTCTCCCTTTATTGGCCCTCCTCTGACATAAAAAAGACGCAAGAAAACTTTTTGATTCTGATCATTAACGTATTGAAATATTCAACAAAAAGGTGAAGTTGTAAACTGCCGCAACAAACTGTGGGTCTCAACACATAATGAGAAGAGCTTGATGTTGGGTCTCCTTCAGCTATTGCATGGATGGAAAGAGCCTCAAAACCTAAAATGTTGTAATATATATATATATATATTGTATACACATTCATTAATGTGGGACACTATTTTGTTTGACATAACATTGGAACTAAAAATCACAAGACTTCGAACCAGCAGCACAAGTGGCAGTGGCATGGGCTGCCCCTCCACCAAAAGAAGAAAAGAAAAACTAAAATTCATGGAAAGCACTAAGGCTATGTCTGAAAGATAGTTGTGTGGTAAGGTGAAGTGCAAGAAAGGGAAGTGAAGGAAAAATTAAAATTAGTTTTTCATACAAGATTATTTACCACTATCTAAATGAATTTAAAACAAAAAATTAAATATCGTTCAAAAAGTCTTAAAATCCAACTCAGTTGGATAAAGATATTAGCTAGCTAACCGTGAAACTCTTGAATCGACTGTCTAACTTTTTCCCTTTCACTCCCTTTACTAAGGCTTAGACTCTAAATCGAACCAACAAGAAAAAAGAAATTGTTCAAAGGATCCATTGCCAGTTGAACGATTTTGGAGCAATCCTTCTCCTCTTCGGGGACTAAAATCCAGTTCTAACAATTAGGATTATTATCTGCTTAATCGGGAGTACGTTATAAAATAAAAAAAGTCCATTTTGAAGAGCATGAAATCCTCTGAAATTGAGTATTCCCCGAAGAAGTATCCAGACGATACTCCTCGAAAGCCATTGACGACAGATATTAATTATCAGGCTAAAATCGACTGCCTATATAGTACGTATTTATGAAATGATGACCAGGAAATTATCATCGTTTCTTGGCTGAATTTTACTACATTAATCATGGAAAAAAAGGTACTTACTAAGAGTAATTAAACATATTATCAAAAAAAAAAAAAATGCATAGACGTCAGGTTTTATATTATTTTATCAGCCAACTGTGTTCCTATTTATTGAGTGAACTGCATAGTCCTTTAAACTAATTTAATAAAAGTACTATATGATCATGAAGAATCAACCACACTACTTGAGTACTAGTGGCAAAAATATTCTCCATGAGCAATATTTGTGAAATTATTGATTGTATTCACGGAAAAAGTTTGAGACATAATCATGTGTTAAGCCATAAAATGCGACAAGAGGAACATAATAATTAATTCTTCTTGTAGGAATAAAGTATAAAGGAAAAGATGAAGGACATGATCAAGGGGACTGTACCAAATTGATTATACATGATCACCATTTTTGGCTAAGAAGTTCAAGCACATGACTCTATCCATGGCTTTTCCATTCTTAATTAGCTTAACATAATACCCCATATGCCATTTTACGATTACAAAAATGGCGGTTCATAAATTACTGTTGATAATCCTCCAATTGTATATTAGTCAATAAAATGCACATAAGGGCTGGATTTGCTTCGACTAAGTAATTAAAATTTCAATCTTTACATAATAAAAGTTGTTTCAAAGCGCTTTTTTAATTTTCTTTTGTTTCGTTTATGTATGCCTTTTGACATCATTAAAATAAAAATAGAACTAAAAGAGTTAACAATCCTTAATTAGTTGATAAAATATTGCTTGCAAATTTTGATCTACGGCATTTTAGTTCAGCAATTGTGGATTATTAGAGGATTTATGCAAGAAAAATAATAAGGCCGGTTGGGAATGTATGGCAAAAGCAATGTGATTTATCAGAGCAAAACTTAAAAGTCTTCCAATCCACATCACCGGTGGTGGACGTAGTGTAGTTGGGTTTACGGTAAAAGGAAAAATAGCCCAGAAACAGAAACAGGATGCAGCGATGAAATGGAACAAGAACGTCCAGACGACGCTGAGGGAGGATTGAGTTGAATGATAAGGAGGGAGAGATTTCTGAATTCAAAACCTTCTATTTATTAAAAAAAAAAATGTCTAGATACCACAACCATATGTTCCAACATCAAGATTTACAACCTTTTTTTTTTCTGAAATACCTTGTTCTTAGCTTGATTACGCTCAAAAGAAACACATTGATTTTGATGTAGATGCTTGCTAAATCTCAGTTTCCTAACAACCCTAGAGTTGTTAAACTCAGAATAGTCCTTATTTTGAATGGTTTGAGTTTAGTTCTGCAAAGACTGCACCACAGTACTAAATAAACCAGATGTAACCTTAAATGAGTCAAAAAAAGAAGTCCCACATTTCTACCAGAGGTCAACAACTATTAAAGCCTGTAAGCCAAAAGGGCACCTGCATGGACTTTTCCTTTTCTTTTTATTTTTAAAATTAAAACCGCGATAGTGTACAGATTAGGTTTTCACTCTCGTAAACAACACAACATGGGAGACACAGAGTTGACCAAGTATATTGCCCACGTTTCTGCACAGTTTCTCTGGAATCTGCTACAGTGTATCAATACAAAACTCCAAGTTCTTCTTGAATATTGACCTGATTGCACGAAATATTGCGTCGACATGGAAAGACATGGTATTACTTTGCTACCCAGATTTGTCGTCATTCTATACAAGGCTTTCAAGATTAAACGGATTTAGTTATCAAGAGAAAAGTAGTTAAGGCAGGCCTGGCTGGCCATTATTGACTAACATATGTAATCTGTAGTTGGATGCAAGAATTTTTTGTTTTGCGTGGAAAAAGTCTGGTGTTACATAAATAAAGAAGAACAATACATGATGATATAAAGTCGAAAAGGACAACTCTTCATGCTTCTAGTGGTGACTTCGATTGGATACAATCAAAATTACGTAAGTGGTAATTAAAATCAAATTTGCTGAATAATTCACCCATGAAAAGCGATTTTAAAAATATGATATCTCTGAGCATAGACACAAATATAAAAATTTCTAAAAATTATATCATGATATGGATTATTAAAAGTAATTTTAAAAGCATGATACCTCTAGGCATAGATATAAATATAAAAATTTTTAAAAATCATATAATAAAGCAGGCTATCTTTTTTTTGGTAACTCAAAACATGCCCCGAGTCAAACCCTTTAAACTCGAACCGACACACCAAACCGAGGGGCAACGTCACAGTCCCACACAATGTTTACTCGGACAAGTCACAGGGTTCTCCAGAGAGCAGTTTCGATTTCGGACCTTTGTGTCCCAAAGGATCGCTATTATCACTGGACCAACCTCGTGGGGGCGCATTCCTCACCGACACCGGCGTCACACGAGGTCGACGAGTCCAAGGGGACGTGACGTCTCGAGACGACAACGACAGTCATAAGCAGGCTATCTTTTAGACGTTGTTTAATGTAGGATTTTCCTTTACTGAAATACCGAAGGCAGATTAATTTTTCCATTTCACAGTATACTAGTTCTTGATGTGTAACGTTGGTGCAGCCCAACACCAAGTCAACTTCAATAGGAATTTTTCCACATTAGTACACCTTTTTGAAAGCTGCCCGCAAGCTAATAGTAATCATGAGATGAACAAAGATTGCATTATAAATTAAGTAGTTATAAAAAAAATGATGAAGGTCAAAAAGTATGATCATTAGAATACTTAGTGTATCGCTTTCTCGCCATTTACAATTGGTTTCTCCAGCTCCCTATTCATTCCTCCCAGAGCTCCCGCGCCAGCAGATTAAATTAAAGCATGCGTTTGCTTCCTTTTCAAAGAATTCAAAAGTTTTCCTGTCATTTTTTTAAACTATTCTTTAGACATCACTGACCTAGTTGTTCTTCTTTTCTATGTGACCTGATTGGAATTGACATGGAATTTCCTGAATAAAAGAACGAAGTTATTGTAGAAAAAAAAGAAAGAAAGTGTTTATTAACTTTAAAGAAATAATGTGTAGGCAAAAGAGCAAGAAAAATGTTGTTGAATTGTTATACACCAACTATATTCTAATGGCCTTGGTTATCTGTGATGAGTATAATTTCATTAATTTCGAGCTTTATTTTAGTTCATAATTAACTGTACAAAGAAAAAAAAAAGGAAAAAAAAAACGTTTTTCCTTTACAAATATGATGTCTTATCCCTCAAAGACCCGAACGGGACCTTAGATTTCATCTGTAATCAATTGCTCCAACTCTGCCCCTCACCCATAAAAAGGTAGAGAAATTGAATCATCTATAAATGGAAGTTTATCAAGTTCGCGATATTGCATAAGAAGTTTTGATTTAGTAGTTAAAATTGAGATCACAGGGCGTTGTGGTAATGGATTTAATCTCTCTTCACTCGCTTTGCTTCTTAAATCCCATGAAAAATTTAAAAAAAAAGTTTGCTATTTGACCTTTTTTGTACAACTAGAAAATTCAGTTATAGTAAGAAAATTTGTGGAGAGGGCCCTTTTTTCTCTAATTTCAATATGATATAAATGAGACATTTAACTTTATTCTTACAAGACAAACAACAGAATGATGCAAGAATGTTGCAAGTTAGACTAGGCCATTGAGTTCACTGAGGTTGCACAAGAAATTGAAGCCACTTTAGAACCAATCAAACTTAACCATTGAATTTGTTGCCTGATCAAAATCATTAGTAAAAGGGAGTTACATAACATGTTTGAGGAGGAAAACTTGGGTTGAATAGGAGGGTTCTCCACTCTACAAAAGGAAGACAATTAAAATAACTACATCTTTGTGAAGATGTTGATAGCCCTATGGTATATTTTGAATTTATTTGGTATGCATGAAAAAATTTTATACCAGATACTTAACCATGTTATATATAATATCATCATCCTACGGCCTAAAAAATCTAACAATGTTTTTCAATGCGTTTGCTGCAATAAAAGCATGGGAAGTGGAGAAGAAAACCTGCGCAGAACAAATTCTTTTTCCCCTGCCTGATATGGACCAGTCCTACTCCTAACTGAGTTGAAGCTTTAATGCAAGAATTAAAGGCAAGCGAGGCTAGGCAGTCAATTAAGGTTATGATCCTCATTGTGGAGTTGTGGACCTTGAAATAATTGAGATTTCTAAACAAAAATGATGATCATCAATAGCAACTCATGATGGTTGAACTTAAAAAGCCAAGGCAAACCTCTTTCTCAACACCATTTTAAACTATTTTTGTTACAATTTCATTTCACATGGAATGCTAAGAAAGATTTTCATACAATTTCATGTGATCTACCATAACTCGTCACATTCAATGCTCCAACAACAAATAATAAAACTATACTATTTTCTTTAGATAAATTGTTGAAATTTACCAAAATTTGATTTTAGCTCTTAAAATGTGAATTTAAGTAATTTCGTTCCTTGAACCTTTTTAGTATACCAGTGAAGTCATTAATCACATCAATCTTAGTTGTTGAGAGAACAATGTGCTACTGATTCTGCTACATTTATTTTTAACAGCAAAGTTAATGAATCAACAAAGTGCAGATGTATGAATCTCATACAAGCCATCTCTAATTGATTGAGTGAAAGATAATGTGATTGTGGACTGACAAATCTTGAAATTCTTAATTATGAATAGTCTCAATATGCCAATGCTGCAACTTTATTTGACTGTGGGTGTGTTTGATAAAACTGAAGTCTCACAACTAAAATATGAAATCTGAATTCATTAAATTATTGAATTGTTAATTATTAAATTTAATATATTTGAGTGCACATCACATTCAGTAATAAGTGAATAGATTATCACTTAATTTTGGAAGCAAATTTTGCCTAAAAAATTCAGTGCCACTTTTTTAATACAGATGTTTAATTTTTGGTTATCAAATAATTTGAATAGGTTAAAATCTGGGTTCATTAAGTTTAAGTGCTGAGCTGGATTATTAAACAGAGTCTATAATGGAGTCCTTTCTTCTCTATGGCTACATTTCTTCTTAATCTTTTCGTTCAATTCGCAACTGAGGAGAGAGTTATACGATAATATTCCATCCAAATTAGTTTGTAGTCCTTCAATTATCCTCAACTAATCGAAATTCTGAAATTATGAAGACGAAATACGTTTTGATTTAGACTTTAGAGATAAAATTAGTTCACACCCCTTACATTAGGCACAAAAAGTGCATTTTTCACATTTGCCAGTGCTGTGCAACTATAGATTAGTGTCTGTAACTCCTTCCCTACACTTAACTGCTCCCTCCATTTCCTCCACAAAAAAAAAAAAACTGTTCCCTCCATGACACGAAACTCCCAAGTGCCAACTCAGCAAAATGGCAAATTAGTAAAAAAAGAAGACTAATCGACAGAGTAGGTGGCGCGAAAATAACGTCGTCGTAGTCGTCCTGTTCCTCGGTCTACTCCAACGTCCTTTTAACTGAAACTTCACCTCTTTCGTATTTTTTTTCTTATTTCTTTATTCAATTTGAATTAACGTTTAAAAAACTATTTATTCATTTTCAATTCTAATTAAAAATAACTCTTCTTCCTTCCCTCTCTCCATAAATTTTGATCTCAGTTGTAAAAATCTCCCCGCTGCTGATTCAATAACCTTCTTCCCTTGTCAATCTTTCTCGCCGGAAAATTTTCTTCCGACGGCTTACCGACAAACGATCTTTGCCGCTTCCGACTATTTCATTGTCCTATAACCGGTTAGATTGAATTTCTTTAATCTTTATGTGTATTTATTATTATCTTAGGTTTTTGCTTTTTGATTTTGTAGAAAACTTTTGTCAACTGAAAACTGTGATATTATATTAGAATCTGAAGTTTCCTAGCGAAATTTTGTCCCTTTTTCTTTTCCTTTTGGGTGTTTTTCGAGAGTGAATTTAGTGATAATACGAAATTCGAAAAATGAATCTTTTGATAAAAACTTATGTTCATTTTTTAAAGTATTTCGTGAAGCTTCGCTCACGGAGATTATACGTGAAAGCAGCAGATGTTGTCAAAATTTGGAACAAAACCTGACAATTCCCAGACGAATACTTCCAATAAATTATTATTGTTTAAATTGTTGTTAAGCATTTTCATCGGTTACTGTACCTCAGAACCTGTAAAAAAAAAAAAAAGAAAATTTTCAAATCTTGAACTATTGTTTATTCATTTTTCTCATAAATAATTGTACTAAGTGAATATTTTCTGTTTTTCGTATTCACTTTGTTGTATTTATGATAGCAGAGTAAATTTATGGGGATGGACAATGATCTCCACATGCACGTGGTCCTCAGTATCTGTTCCCGTTACTCTGCAATTATATGCTTCATCATTTATCAATACCATTCGGCGTCTTTAATTATTTAATTTTTTTATTATTAGAATTATGCCCTGCAAAAAGACAAATTCCAATTTTGTATTTTTGAGTTTTTTTAGTATTTTGGATTTAGAACTATGCTAATTAAGTTAAAATTAAGGGGAGAAGCTGATTCTTTGATGCAATTTAGAAAAACCCACGACATGGTTAGAATGAGAAAAACTGTTGTATTTTTTCTCTATTTGAAATTTAGAGTTTCAAGAATTTGGATGAATGTATTTAGAGTCAGAAATGACACTCATTAGAATGGATGCCCGTGTGGGGGATGTAGGTGTAAGTGTTGGGAGAGGGGTAGAGAGTAGATTCTTGTAACTTTCAGTCCCAACGAATTCCCTTTCATGAAAAGGAGTTGAGTGGGTAAAATAGAAACAGGCCAGAGGGGCTTAGAGAGAAAAGTGAGAGAGGAAGAGAGAAAGAACTGTATGTGTGTGTTGTTTATATCCAGCCAGAAGGACCATGGCACTCCCGTGAGATGGGACAAAAGGTAGAGGGGCCAAAGTGAAATGGTAAATCAATAAAGAAACAAATTAAAGAATAGTGGAGGGAAGAAAAAAAGAAAAAGAAATGAGGAGGGAAGAAAGAAAGAACTAAGAATCAATAATAGCATGTATCAAATCCAAATTTTGCGTTTCTTTTTCTTTCTATATTCCTACCTTCATTACACCTTCTTTTCAATTCCTGAAGGGAGGGGGTTGGATTATCCTTTTGTTGTTTCATTCTTCTTGTATGTTTCAGAAGACTTTACAATTCAAATTTGAATGAATCTTTGAATGTGGTATATTCTAGCCCACATTTGGGTTCTTCTTGTGAAGCTTGATTGTGTCTGATCTACCTGGTTTTTGGGTTGCCAGTGTTAATTGCAGAATACCCTTTTGCATTGATTCCCTGAGATTATGAAAGTCTCAGTTGTTCAGATCCAACCGTCTGTAAAGATGTATACTTTTGATAGTTCTTTATCCTTTTTCTGCTCACGCGTTATTCTTTTCTTCTTTTTCCTATCTGTGATATCTTACTCTTAGCTATTGATGTATGACAGGTTATCAGAGTAAAGCATAGTCTCTTAAAGAAATTGGAGTAGACCATGAGAGTTCAATGTGGGTATATAAAAGTTTTACAAAGATATGTTTGATTCTGTTGTGAAGGGGAGCTCCAATGTGACGTAATTTGGACAATTTGGATGGATTTATGTGAATTACAGCGAGTATTACAGAAACAGTTTACAGTGGACACCCCAAGACCACCATTGATTCCGGCAGACAAGAATAATGGAACCACTCGCCGGTCTCGAACAAGAGAAGTTAGTTCTAGATACAAGTCACCTACTCCAGTTGCATCTTCTGGTCCAAGGCGTTGCTCTTCCCCAACTGTCACAAGAACAACAAATTCAAATGTGTCAGTACCAAAAAGAGCTATATCTGCTGAGAGAAAGCGGCCCTCAACGCCACCATCACCACCAAGTCCGTCTCCATCAACACCAGTGCAGGACACATCGACAGATGTGCTTTTGGCATCAAGAAAGGTAGCAGGCAATCAGTTGCCTGAGTCGTTATGGCCGTCTACGATGAGGAGTCTTAGTGTTTCTTTCCAGTCTGATACTTTTTCTCTGCCTATTAGTAAGAGGGAAAAACCAGTTAATCATGCTCTTGCTGATCGGACTCTGAGGCCACCATCCAATGTAGCACATAAGCAGAGTGAAACAATAACCCCTGCTTCACGAAAGCCTACACCAGAGAGAAAAAGGAGTCCACTGAAAGGAAAGAATTCTGCTAATCAGTCTGAGAATTTTAGACCAGTTGAAGGTGTGCATTCTCGACTGGTAGAGCAGCATAGATGGCCTAGTAGAGCAGGTGGAAAATTATCTGCAAATACAGTAAATAGAAGTATTGATCTTGGTGACAAGGCCGGTAGGAATTCATCTTTGCAACAGTCAGGATCTGGGGTACCTTCCTTACGGAGATGGTCCTTGGATGGTATGACTAAGCCTTTACAAAAATCCGCCAGCAACTTGTTGGCACCAGTGTCATCTGATGAAGGTGGGAAACAAGTGATTGGTGATTGCTCAGCTGATGATAATTCATTGCACTTACATAAGCCTGTCTCTTCGAGTTTTTTGGAAAGATCAAAGCTAATGAACGCTGCAATTAGATCTCAGTCTTTACCTGTTCACAGTTCTCGTCCCCCATCACCGAATAAAGCGTCAGTGACCTCATCCACTATTTCACGAGGAGTCAGTCCATCCAGGGCGAAAAGAGTGAGTCCTGTTCCATCAAGAGGGCCAAGTCCATCACGATCAAGACCATCAAGCCCATCAAGACAGTCCAGTAATCCAACTTCTGTTCTCAGTTTCATTGCTGATATAAAAAAGGGAAAGAAGACAGTGAATTACATTGAAGATGCTCACCAACTGCGGCTATTGTACAATAGACAATTGCAGTGGCGATATGCTAATGCTACCGCAGATGCTGTGCTGAGTTCTCAAAAAGAAAAAGCTGAGGTTTGTCTTCTCTTATTTGTGGAACTTTACATGCCTTATATGTGCTGTCAAGTTACATACTATTTAAAGTTAGAAATCCAACATAGCTATCATTGAATAACACAAATATGAACATCTTATATCTCCATGTGTATAATGCTACATTCAGCTTGTTGGACATCAATCCTTTTGTTGGTTTCCATATCTTTTGTCATGGAAAATGCATTGTCACCTGCTAAAATGTGGACTCTGACCTAATATAGATTTCACTGATGAGAAACATGATGATGCAGCTAACGTTATATAGCGTCTGGAGAAGTACGTCAGATTTGCGAGATTCAGTAATCAAAAAGAGAATAAAACTGCAACAGCTAACATTGAAGTTGAAGCTGTACGCAGTTTTGAATGAACAGGTATTCATCATGCCTTAAAATGAAACTTGCATTAGTTTCTGGTGCATGGGTCTAAATGACTCTTTCCATGTGGTTTCCATCATTTATTTCACTTTGAAAGCTTATCAATTAGAATCAAGCAAATGAAATATACAATTTCTGGAAAGAAGCTTTGAGTGTTGTCATTGACTCAAGTATAATGCAACTAAAACGTTCATAACATCAGTAATTGAGTTTTGCTATGCATAGCTGATGAGGATGCAGAAGTAAATGAAAATGATTTTTTTGCAAGAGACTTGCCTTTGCAGTTGCATGGCCTGCCTAATAACAGTGACAATTTATTTCAAATTGATTCTTATGTTTTGCTCGCAGTTGAAGCATTTTGAATTATGAAAGTATAACAATGTTCATGAACTTCATCGTCCAAGCCTGGAATTTAGATATATCATGCTCAAAGTTCTTCAAGTTATCTCTTCATTTATACCCAACTCATCATTGGTGTTTCATTATCCTTTTCAATGATTAGTAAATTGACGCTAAAAAGTAAGTTTTGACATCTCAGCTGGCCTACCTTGATGAGTGGCCAGGAATTGAGAGGGATCATGCTGAATCGTTATCCCAGGCTATCACAGATCTGCAAGCAAGCACTCTCCGCCTTCCAGTCACTGGAGGGGCAAGGGTATGTTGGTCCCATGAGTTACTAAAGCTCATTTCACTAGAAGATGATTGTTAACATGTTCTACATTTTACAGGGAGATATCCAAACTGTCAAGGCAGCTGTTTGCTCAGCAGTGGATATAATGCAGGCAATGGGATCCTCCATATGTCTTATACTGTCACAGGTACTCTTCATCAAGGCTTGTAGATGCTAATCGCTCTTAAGGCAAAAATGTATTGGGTTTCATTAGGAAAGTTGCATATTTCCTGGATTTCCCTTGGCCGTTTGGACCTTATTTAATTGGTCATCTGGTATTATTAGCTTTATCGCATAAATTCACGTTACAGCACCTGAAAACAATAACAAATTTAAGTACCTTGGCAACAGACCTTTTCCTTGATTTTCTGAGTCACATAATCCTTGAGTTGGTTATTTTTGATAAATTTGTTCGAGAATAGCTTAATGGGATGCTACATGCTGTTTATTATTAAGATGGATCCTGTGATGAGGTGTAATTTGTTTTGACAAAGATGTACATGATGACATGTCTTCTTCTTGAAGATTCCATGAGAACATGTTATAGGCTCATATTGCTCTGACAAAGAAATGTAAAAGCAATCTCAACCATATGTAGATAGATTAATTAGAAATATGCTTTTAAACATCTGATCTTATTGCTGCTTCTGCAATCTGATTCAATACTGTCATGTAAACAACTGGTATGCTCTTAAGTCTTGAACTTTCATCTTTTATCCATTCAGGTGGAGGAAATGAACTGCCTGGTTTCTGAACTTGCTGACGTGGTAGCTCAAGAAAGAGCAATGCTTGATTTATGTGAGGCTCTCTTTGCGTCAACATCTGCAATGCAGGTAAAGTCTAGTTTCTAAGTGATGTTATTAGCTGTAGTGTGGAGTCCGTATATACACTGAGTGTGCATTTTGCATTCTTCTCCAATTTCCATTCCCTCTTTCTTTTTCCATTTTTTTCCTCCTTGCCAGCTCTTCCTCTGCCACACCTTCCTCATTTAGTTTGTGGACCGAATGAAAGTTGTACCTCTTGTGAAGCTTGGAGGACCATTTCAAAGTACATAAAAACTATTTGTGTTGTGAATAATTGTCCCTTATCAAATGGCAGATTCATGCCATACGACATTTTAAGCTTATTATTTCTGAGATACGGGATAAAAGAATGCACATAACCACAAATCGATATAAAGTAAATGAGAATCATTAAACTGACTTTTAGTGTTTAAGGATGAAACTAGGATGTTATTTAGTTCTTCATACATGAAAATCAACCAATAGGTATTAATCAGGATGAGTTTTCATATTCATTACTGTCTCTTTTAAAATCCCACGTGATTAAGGTGTAAAATGCCATTTGAGCGACGGCTGAACATTTTTTGTTAAGCGTTTGCATAAGACCTGTTTGTCCTGATGCCATACAAGGTTCATGACATAATGAACTGCTGCAACAGCCGTATTCTTCTTATTCTCTAGTTATTACTTCTGTTTTGGTAGTTATACCAAGTTGGAAGATGAAGGTATGTCATGGTGATTGATGTTGGCAACTGTTTTTTCGATGGCCTTAATTATTTTTGAGAATCTGATGTATCCCACTGGATAAGGATCTTTATTCCTTTTCGCAAAATGATGGTTTGATTGTTTACCATCTCCATTGCCCTTCCCCTTTTCGTTTCTTCCTTTCAACTCCATCTAGAAAGAATGTTTTGAATTTCCTTATGTTGGTTTCTGGAGATCACCACATCATCCCCTAGATTACGTAAACAGGTCCTCTCTCTCTCTCTTTTAGAACTTGGTTTGCGGAATATCTTCTGTAAGGTCTCTTTTAAGTATACTTGTACAACATACGGGTTGATATCTATAATGTTGGTCTTAATGTAGGTAGAGGAATACAGCCTTAGAACCCATCTTGTACAGTTGAAAGAAGCTTGGATAAATGATCAATTGATCTCTGGGAATTAAGGAAACCAACGGAGGCTTCCACAAGGAACACTAACAACTTTCTTAAGGAAGAAAGTGATACTGCCGTCATAGCTATTAGAGAGTGTAAAATGAAATATATAATTTATGTAGGCATCTTTTTTTCTTTTTAACCCTGGTAGAATTGTGTAATTTAGTAATTATCTTTTTCTTCAATTTTTACTTCTTTACTGAAGGGGCAATTGTAATTGCTCTATCAGTTTTCATGTAATTTTTGTCTCGTGATTGAATGAAAATGCAACAAAGAAGAGGGGTTAAATTTAGAGAGAATTTTTCTCAACAGTTCATCTATAATACGTCTTCTTCTCTCATCTTATATAATATTGGCCTCTGAAGGTACTGATATATAATTTTCTTTTCCTTCACGTACTATTTTCTATCACTAACGTGGTTCGTGATTCTTGGGATGAACGAGTGGATCGTATGACTTTTTGTTCGCATGAATGTGTGAAAATCCAGATGCACAGAAAGTTGGCTAATAGATGTGTTACAGAAAGTGTAGCTGTAAATTGAACTCTGAAAAAAGGTTAAAAACTGCTACATGCCCTGCAAGACAGGCAAATTTAACAAAATTAGGATGTCAAAGCTCTTGATTTTCTTTGAGATCAGTTGATCCGTTGTTTCCTTTTTCCATACTATGATGCTTCTCTGGGATTCACTTTGCCAGACACCCTATCAGCAACCTTCTTTGCCTACAAAAGGGGCCAAATAAAAAAGAGATATTGGAACCGCTTGAGCAAAATTGCAGAAAATTACAGAAGAAACTGTTTTACCTCTTTCTCCCAATTCATTCGCACAGTTATTATTCCAAGAAGTGATGCTTGTGCAGCAAGCGCCACAATAATGCCAATCCAAAGCCCCTGTGCACCATATTATGATCAGACAAGATTATTTGTCATTTAGCTTCCTGTGGCTAGGTACTTTATTGGAAGTTGTTGTGGAACAGAGGAAATGTGGAGGAATGGAAGCAATGCAGTCCAAGTGTACCTTTCCTCCAACATGATAGACAAATGCTAACAGTATAGCAGAAGGTATTCCCAACAAATAATAAGCTCCCAAATTGATGATTGCACCTACCCTTTGCCAGCCACATCCTCTTGCAGTGCCTGGAATTCATTTGGATAGAAGCTTTGATAAAAGAACATTTTATCCTTGAGAATATGATCTAAAGCCATATTAGCCCTTGACTTAGAGATGAAAATGACAAAAATGTGAATGTACAAAGAGTGAAATTTACAGAGATTCATGCAGATTAAAAACTCATATTGCTCGCACTTCTGTAAGTTTAGTTTTACCATAGTTTTACCCTTAAAACCTCTAAATTTCCATGACTGAAAAGAAAATTGGAAGTTCTGGTGTCAATGAAGGTGTCTAGTTAACTACAAATTTTGGGGGGTTTTTTTTTTAATAAGTTGCATTCTAAGATCAGAATTAATGTCAAGAGATGGACTTGCGAAACACCTTTCATTAGAACTATTATATGGAGATATTGACAGACCTGAAAGTACGGTTTGAATGCCCTCTAGAATATGTGATCCTGCAAGCAAAAGCATCATATCTGCTACATATCTCACTACCTTTTCTTCTGTGCTATTGCAGTAGCCCCATACTTTGCGCAAAAGGATGAGGGATGTTGATGCCAAAACACCTTCCGTCAAAACAACCAAAAGTCCAATGCATGCTGCTAAACGAGCTTCATATGGCCTACCAGCCCCGAGTTCATTTGAGACTCTTGTACTGAAGAAGAAGAACCAAACTTTCCAAACTCAGTAGACAGTTATTAAGGGGTGTGTGTGGGGGTGGGGAGCATGGTTCAAAGTTTCGGTCGAGGTCACGGTTGCGGCTCGAACCGTTCCACACTGGTCTCGGCATATCGGTCGCGGTCTCAACAAGATGCAAATTTTGAAGTATTTAATATTTTAAAAATTGTGAATAATATAAAACAATATGCTAAACAAAAATAATAAAAAATTAGTAAAAGAAAATCTGTAAAATGTACTTTTTTTGTTGGATTTAAATTGACTCGAGATGACTCTGTATGACTCGGCCATTTCTATCCTTATCAGAGACTTCTCGGCCAAGTTTTTGGCAATCTATGTATCTCAGAGACATCTCGTCCCGGTATTGCAAACCGAGAGCTCGCTCTGGTGACCACTCGGCCGATTCTTTGAACCATGGTTGGGAGGGGCCCCCGGGGGGTAGAGAATAGTTAAATCACCTGATGGCACCACCAAGTCCTAGCGGCATCATGTAAATCATGCTACATGTGTTAAGGCTGCAATGCACACCTTTGTAAGTCCAAAAAAGTTGCTTACTCATTGCTGATCAAATTTCAATGGAATTTTTAGGGACTAACCTGATGGAAAGAACTGATGTTTCTAGCTTTGGATTTGGAAGAAGACCAGACAGCAAAACCATCATTTCAAATGACCAAATCTCTAGGCTGTTTCACAGCATGATATGATTTATTTGCTATGGGTAAGAGTTGAAATTAGGAGGAGACGTGCATGCAACAAGGGGAATAGAGAATTACCAGGTCATTATAGCAGAAGGAATTGCCAGTGTAAGAAATTTCCAGATATGATGAAATGCTTCCTTGGAAAATCCAGTCCAAGTCATTTTACAGGAAGGAGATAACCTAATATACAACGCTAACAACAACACATTGATCCAATACGAAACGGAGCTAGCCAGAGCAGCACCTCTGCTTCCGAGGCCTGATTTAAATACGAGAAGCCAACACATGAGTAAATGAACTAATGTTATAATTCCAGTAGTAAACATCATAGGAAAGACATTATTTTGGGCTTGCAGAAATCGGATTTGGCAGTATAGGAGCGCAACAGCAAAGATGCCTGGTATCAGAAAGCGGGCATACACTTCAGCTTCAAATGATATTTCAGGATCTTGCCCCACAAACGCAAGAATACGCCCTGTATTTGCCCAAATACATGTAAGAGGGATGCAGGTAAGTAAAAGGACGACCATAGCTCTCTGCATATGAATTCCCAGCATTCGATAGTGTTTTGCTCCATAGGACTGACCGCAGAATGTGTCCAATGCACCAGACATCCCATTCTACCCAAAAAAAAAGGTATGCCATGATCGCATATAAAATATGATTTTGAAGTTCATCAAACACTTAGATATGCACAGCATGAGGCTCATTTGTCTTCAACTAGCTTTTGTAAATGTATTATGCCTGCAGTTCCTAAGCATATCAGTTTTGAGTTTCATACTTGGCATCTACCTTTAAATATTTCTCCACAACCATAAAAACAGTTTTTTTTTTCGTTGTCAACAATTGGATTTGATGCTGCTAATATCGATGCATTTTCAAATTATCAGAGATTAATCAGATCTCAAATACCTAAACAACATGAGAACATCAGCAAAAATCAAGTAACAATTGTTGTCTCAGCAATACAACAGAGTTAATTTGGAAATTATTCCAAAAAAATTGTCCTCCTGAAACCGATTAAGCTTCAGGTGTGAAACTGAACCTCAAACAACTTGATTACACCGAATAAAATTCAAAAATCAAGGCTGATTTTACTTGTAGAACAAGTATATTATCACTTACCAACAAGCTGAAACCAGTTACTGAAGCGAATGAAGTAGCCAAAGAAGCACCAGAAAGAGCTAGCTCTCCAAGATGGCCAACAAACATGAGGGCGATCACCTGCAAAGCAAATATCAAGAAGTTGACCAAGATCAGAGGCCCTGCTAGTGCCAAGAGCTTCTTCACTTCTGCCAAGAAATCGGAATGCTTTGTACTGGATCCCTGAACTCCTGATGAGACTGGAATAAGTGGGGATTCCAGTCCATGGCTTATGTTTTTCTCATCCATATTTCCCCTTTCTCAACTCTTCTCTCACAAGGATCAGATTGTGAAGAACTCAGCATCCCCCTTCAGATTTATGAACTGTTGTCAATGAAAGAGATCTTAACATCATTGTCTATGTGTTGTGGTACAGAACTGGAAAATGATGCAGGAACTGGAAATAATTGGAATTAATCTAAAAGTAAGATCGGAACACAAGCTGAGTTGAATTCGTAAATCAATTGCACTTTTATTGAAGAAACTTCAAGAGATACAGAAATGGGAAATGGCGGGAAAGGGGTAGAAGGGGAAAAAGAATGCAGGAAGAACTTGGGGAAGAAACAAGGATATTCTCCTTTTGGTTACAAAATTCAAATGAAATCCGATGCCAACAATTACATAATTTCCCTTTTTTATAGAAAGCTAATCTAACTAACTCCTCCCACTTGCTAATGAAACGGTAATGCATGTGAGGAGGAATCTTCTGGAATGTCTGGTGCAAACACAGCAAGAATGGCATGAACCCAGAAAAAACGTGTTTTCCAGTCCACGCCTCTCGCGTCCCTCGCACCTTTCCTTTCCTTGCTTTCACGCCTTTGTCCTCCTGATGCAATGCTGATGTCCGTTCTGCTTAACTCGCGACTTCTTCATCCCACTTCGCTCTTGATCACGCTTTCCTCTATTTGTACTTCACGCCTTCTTCCTTCTATCCTTTGTTTCATTACAATACCTCCCCCTTAACTGCAAATCTTGTCCTCAAGATTGAAACGTAGGAAACTGCGCTTTGATCTCCTCAGCATCCTCCCAGGTGGCTTCTGCAGGGTCTGTTCCCCACCAGTGGATCAGCCATTGAGTTACTGCAGCATTCTTCTTTTTTACCATTCTTCTGCTCAAAACTGCCTCTGGTTCCACTCTCCAGTGCCCCTTCTCATTTATCTCTGGCAAATGGAGGATAGGAGTGACTCTGTTTCCCACCTTCTTTTTGAGCAAAGATACATGAAAGACAGGGTGAACTCTGGAGGATTTTGGCAAGTTCAACATGTATGCTACCCCCCCCCCAATCCTTTCCTCTACCTGATATGGGCCAAAATACCTTGCTGACAGCTTAGTGTTTCCCCTCAGAGCCACTGAACTCTGTCTATAAGGTTGTAGCCGTAGGTATACCCAATCTCCCACACTGAACTCCCTCTCACTCCTTCTTTCATTAGCATACTTCTTCATCCTTTCCTGAGCCTGTTTCAGGTTCTGTTTCAACATGATATCCAACTGCTGCCTTTCCCTGAGGTATTCTCCTACTGCATCTACCCTGGACTGTAGGTAGGGTCCTAGAGCCAGTTGTGGAGGTGAGAATCCATATAATGCTTCAAACGGAGTCATTTGAATGGCTGTGTGGTGCGAGGTGTTGTACCACCATTCTGCCAAAGACAACCACTGATTCCATCTCTTAGGCTCCACATGAGTTAGGCACCTGAGGTACATTTCGAGCACCTGGTTTACCCTCTCAATCTGGCCATCAGTCTGAGGGTGGTAAGCTGTGCTGTAATTTAGTTTGGCCCCCAACATACTGAACAATTCCCCCCAAAATTGGCTTACAAATATCTTATCCCTGTCTGAAAGCATGCTTTGAGGTATTCCATGAAGTTTACTGACCTGGTCAATAAAAAGTCTGGCCACCTTAGGGGCATCAAAAGGATGTGCCAAGCTGATGAAGTGAGAGTATTTGGTGAATCTGTCTACTACAACCATTATGGTGTCTTTTCCTTCAGACTGTGGTAGCCCTTCAATAAAGTCCATGGTAACATGGCTCCAGGAGTATTGAGGAATAGGGAGTGGCTGTAGTAATCCTGGGTAGGCTACATGTTCATCCTTGCACTTTCTGCAGGTGTCACACTCTAGAACTGCTTTCTTGATTTCCCTGTACATCCCTGGCCAGTAAAATAGCTGCTTGGCCCTCAGGTAGCTAGCTTGGATGCCTGAATGGCCTCCCAGTTGGGAGTCATGCAGTGCAGTAATGAGTTTATGCCTGGTGTCACCTTGTCCTCCTATGGCTAGTCTCTTCTTGTATCTGAGGATACCATCCTGGTAGGAGTAATCTGGAGCTTGTGAAGGAGTCAGAAGCACCAAGGATATGATCTTCTGAGCCCACTCGTCACCCTTATAGCTCTCCATGACTTCTCTGATCCACTCAGGAACTGCACAAGAAATGGCAGTGCACTCTCCCCCTTCTTCTCTGCCCTGTCTGGATAGTGCATCTGCAGCCAGGTTATCCCTTCCCTTCTTGTAGTGGATTTCGTAGCTCAATCCTAGCAGCTTAGTGAGCCATTTCTGTTGGAGAGGGGTAGTAATCCTCTGATCCAGTAAGTACTTTAAGCTCTGATGGTCAGTATGTATGATGAAATGATGCCCCTCTAGGTAGTGCCTCCATTTGGTTACTGCTGTTACCAATGCTAGCAATTCTTTCTCATAGATGGATAGTCCCATGTTCTTTTGTCCCAGAGCTTGACTGAGGTAGGAAATTGGTCTCCTGTTTTGCATGAGTACAGCCCCTATGCCAGAGTAGCAAGCATCTGTCTCAATTATGAATGGTTGAGTGAAATCTGGCACTGCTAAAACAGGGGTGGTACACATGGCCTTCTTTAGTGTTTGGAAAGCCTGTTCTGAGTCTTCATTCCAGTGAAAGTTGTCCTTCTTCAACAGATCAGTCAGTGGTCTTGCTATGGCACCATAGCCTCTAACAAACCTTCTGTAATATCCTGTCAATCCCAGGAATCCCCTCAGCTGTTTGATATTGGTTAGGTTGGGCCATTTCTCCATGCATTCTATCTTTCTGGGATCAGCCTGAACTCCTTCTGCTGTTATTATATGCCCCAGGTACTCTACCTGCAGTTGAGCAAACGAGCATTTGCTCATTTTAGCATATAACTGGTGCTGTCTTAAGATACTCATCACCTCCTCTACATGCTTCACATGCTCCTCTAATGTTGAGCTGTAGACCAGGATGTCATCAAAAAACACCAGCACATGCTTCCTCATCTGATCTTGGAAGACCTGGTTCATCAAGCTTTGAAAAGTTGCTGGGGCATTGGTTAAGCCAAATGGCATAACCTTGAACTCATAGAGCCCTTGGTGAGTTCTGAAAGCTGTTTTTGAAATATCCTCCTCTTTGACTCTGATTTGAAAGTAACCTGCCCTCAGGTCAATTTTGGTAAAAAACTTGGCTCCATGCAATTCGTCTATCAACTCTTCAATCAGAGGCATAGGAAACTTGTTTTTTATTGTAAGCTCATTTAGTTATCTGTAATCGACACAGAACCTCCATGTCCCATCTTTCTTCTTAACTAGTAGTACTGGTGAGGCAAAGGGGCTACTGCTAGGCTGTATGATGCCTAGTTCTAGCATCTCCCTTACCAGTCTCTCGATTTCTGTTTTCTGGATGTAGGGGCACCTGTAAGGTCTTACTTGAAAAGGCTTGGCTCCTTCCTTAAGGTCGATCTGGTGTTCATGGCCCCTGACTGGAGGCATTCCCTTGGGTTCCTCAAAGACATCCTTGTATTGCTCTAGTATCTGACTGATCTCAGCAGGCAGCTGTGTTGCACTTCCCTCTTCTTCTACTGCTACCAGCTGAGCCACCACCCCATATGACTGTTTCCTCAACCATTTTGCCAACCTTCCTCCATTGAGCCCTTTCAGTTTGGTGATGACACCCTCCCTTTTTAGCACCACTTCCTGACTCCTCTGGTGGATTTTCATGCTGAGTTCTCTGAAATTGAACTCTATAGGACTATGTTTGGCCAACCAGTCTACCCCAAGGATCATGTCACAGCCCCCCAACCTTAAGGTGTTGAAGGCCTGTTGGAACTGGTGTCCCTGCATTTCCCACTGCAAGGGCTTATCCAGTCCCTTGGAATCCACCGTCTCTCCATTAGCTACATTGACAACCAGGTTTGGTCCCTGAGTGCCCAGTTTAAGATCCCTGGCCAGTTGCTCATCCAAAAAACAGTGGGTACTTCCACTATCTATTAATGCAGTTACCAGTCTCCCTTTAACCAGACCCTTTAATTTCATAGTCCTGTGACTTTCCCCCAGCCAAAGCATGAACAGATACTTCTATGTGTTCATCTGACAGTTCCCCATTAATGCAATCACAGTAAACTTCCTCTTCTGGCTCTCTGGCCTCTTCCCTAGTCTCAGTCTCTTCAGCTAATAGGAAATGCACATGTGATTGTTTGCATACATGACCCATGGTATATGGTTCAGCACATTTATAACATAGCCCCTTCTCCCTTCTCAGGTTAAATTCTGTAGGTGATATTTTTTTGAATTGGTTCTGGTTGGATGTTTTCTGGTCTTGGTTCTGGTTGGGGTGTTTTGGGTGGTTTTGGTTCCATCTGAGGGCTGGGGTTATTTTAGTGGGAGGTCTATGGTTGCTGAAGTTGGTAGTGGCAGGTTTCTGCATTTTCTGAATAGCTTTGAGGTTTTTCTCTTGGAGTTTTGCTAATTCAATAGCAACAGCTAAGGTTTCAGGTTTAGACATTTTAACCATATTAACTATCTCCTCTTTTAGACCACTCATGAAGCATGCTTTGTAATATGAATCAGACAAGTGAGGTAAGGATGGCATTACCAGTGCTTTCAGCATTTCAAATTTTTCAAGGTAGTCAGCCACGGATCCAGTCTGCACCAACTTGTTGAATTCTTCAATGGCCTCCTCTGGACTCCCCTCTCCAAATCTGATACTCATAGCAGTAGACAACTCTGTCCAGGAAATGGTCTCTCTCCCATGGAAGACCCCATGGAACCAGATATCAGCTCTGTCCCTGAAATAGAGTTCAGCTATCTCAGCTTTCATGTTCTCCTCTATCTCATATATTTTGAAATATTTATCAGCCTTCCTGATCCACTCTCTGGGGTTATTCCCCTCGAAAATTGGCAAATCCATTTTAGGCAGTCTTCCACTAATTCTGTTATCTCTTTTACTGACTGTTTCCTTCTGCAAATCCAACCTGGACTCGTTTGGCCTATCCTCCCCCTTTGAGCTGCTACTTCCTTCCAGCTCCTTTCCTCGATCGCTAACTTTGGCCATTAATTGAGCCATCATATTCATCATCCCTTCATACTTCTGATCCAATCCTTTGAGCAGCTTTTCAGTAGCATCCTGTCTGAATTCCATTGTCCTGATGGCCTGTTCCATTCCATCATTTTTGTTGGAAAAAGTCCTGACCACACTTCCTAGCTCCACCACGTCTCTCCTCAACGCTTCATCCTGATTTTTTGTCATCCCTATGGCTCGTGATCGAGCTCTGATACCACTGTTGTGGTACAGAACTGGAAAATGATGCAGGAACTGGAAATAATTGGAATTAATCTAAAAGTAAGATCGGAACACAAGCTGAGTTGAATTCGTAAATCAATTGCACTTTTATTGAAGAAACTTCAAGAGATACAGAAATGGGAAATGGCGGGAAAGGGGTAGAAGGGGAAAAAGAATGCAGGAAGAACTTGGGGAAGAAACAAGGATATTCTCCTTTTGGTTACAAAATTCAAATGAAATCCGATGCCAACAATTACATAATTTCCCTTTTTTATAGAAAGCTAATCTAACTAACTCCTCCCACTTGCTAATGAAACGGTAATGCATGTGAGGAGGAATCTTCTGGAATGTCTGGTGCAAACACAGCAAGAATGGCATGAACCCAGAAAAAACGTGTTTTCCAGTCCACGCCTCTCGCGTCCCTCGCGCCTTTCCTTTCCTTGCTTTCACGCCTTTGTCCTCCTGATGCAATGCTGATGTCCGTTCTGCTTAACTCGCGACTTCTTCATCCCACTTCGCTCTTGATCACGCTTTCTTCTATTTGTACTTCACGCCTTCTTCCTTCTATCCTTTGTTTCATTACACTATGTAAATTCATTAATGCAATACTATCATGCGCCGGATGTTGTTGCTACTGTTAGTTAGAATATTTATGTGGCCAACCGCCTACGTGACCACATATGATATTTTCCGTTAATTAGAAGGATAAATAACCATATGAATAAGGGAAAAGAGTTCAAATGGCCCTCCAACTCTTACTCAGGTAAAGTTTTGGCCCTCCAACAATTAAAGATAAACTTTTGGCCCTCGATCTAACAAAGTAGCATAATAGTGACCCTTCTGTCAAATCCAGCAGTTAACTATGATGGAAAGTTTCGCCACCAAATATGAAGGGCACTATCGTCTCTAAAGGATGGTTGACCAAGCAAAGAGAGAGTAAAAAAGGTTGCTTCTTCTCTTACCTTAAGTTAGAGCAACAAAAATCTCCATCCAGTCAAAGTTGGAGCTGAAAATGCGAAGAATGAACAGTTCCTCTCTATCGGTGTGCAGATGTGAGAAAGAGACTAGGGTGATTACTTCGTGGATTTCAAAAAATCCTGGGCGAAGGTTTGCTGTGTGTGCAGAAGGTTGCCGCAGATATTGGGCATGGATCGATGAGGAGATGTGCCGACGAGCTACAGAAATTATACCTGGCCTTCTTCGAAAGATTAATGCAACTGAAAAGGATAGAGATGAATACGAAGAAATGGCAAGAAGAAATGAAAGAAAGGTAACAAAATTGAAGGAAAAAAGTTAAAGAATTGGAGAAAGACATTCGCAGCAAGAAATGGGTTAATAAGTTGCTGGTCAAATTGCTTTTTTTAACATGAATATTGATTTCTTTAATTTTGATAAGTTGGGGCCAAAAAAATGGAAACCTTGTCAGTTTTCGGCAAATACAAGGTGCTTGCAAACACCTGGCCCTTTCCAAGTTAAAGTTTGCAGAGGAAGAAGATGATCCAAATTGTTCATTTTAATGTAAATTTTTTATTTATAGTTGTATGATGTATCTGCAAAGCTTGAATCAAATCTGTGTTTGTGCTGGTTCCAATGAAATATCTGCTCATCTCTTTTTATTAAATAAAAGTGTTGTAGTTCATTTGTTCGACTCAATCAATGAATTGGTTTGGTATTGTGCTTAGAAAGAAGGCATAATAATGGTGTGAGAAGAAAAAGCAGATAAAGCCATGCTGTATACATCATAATAATCACTTGACAATGAGCATCAAAAGGAACTGCTATAATACAAAGTTGCTGCTCAGCATGTATCCAACAAGCAATTGCTAGACAAAAAAAAACAGAGAAGAACTGCTAGACAAAAAGAAACAGAGAAGAACTGCTAGACACAAAAACATGTTCTGATATGGTAATGAATTGTCATCATCAGTTTACACAACATAAGACAAAAAGAGTTTATTAAAAAAAAGGAAATGGGTCTATCATGGCTGAGTTCCTCTTCTAGTAGCTGTTTCTTCTCCCATTTCTCTGGCACCTTGTCTTCCTCTTCCTCTGCCTCTGCCTCTGCCTCTTCCACACCATCTCCCCCTCCAGTTGTCAACTGTGAATGGGGGTTCTTTACCCAAATAAGTATAGTTCGCATTAATGGCTCCTTTTTCTGCATCAGTAAGCGGCTTTGTAGCTGAGTTTTTTCTTCGCTGTGAATGATGATGTTGTTGGCTCTGTTGTTGATGTTGCTGTCCAGTTTCATCGCTAGCCTGCTGCGTTTGTTGCTGCAAATTTTGAGAAGACTGGCCTGATTCCTTATTCTTATCAAAATTGTAAATGACACGTGTAAATACATGGTGGATGCAGAATAGTGAAAAATTAACAGCAATTGCAAGCACTTACTGGCCTCTCTTTTTCTACTGATTGCTGCCTCTGCTGATTACTCGGTTGAGCCTAGAATGACTTGTTAGAACATTGTTGTGTTTCTTCATTGGGAGGCTTCTTGCACGTAGCTGCGTTATGACCAACCTCACCGCATTTTCTACAATGAATGACAATCCTCCTCCTCAACCTTCTACCATGATCCCCCCCTCAGACACATTCCTTGTCCTGGCCTTTTTAGGCCTACTAGGTTGAGTAACTGGTATTGGTGGATCCAACACAGGCATGGTGGATGAGGGCCAATGATCCTCGCCACTAATTGGCTGCAAAACATTCTCATAAATCTTGAAGAAGAGGCATCTGCTATAAGAACGATCCAGATAATTGTAAGGATCCTCTTCTCGCATGAAGATAGCAGCAATTGCATGACAGTAGGGAATTCCACTAACCTCCCATAATCTGCAAGTACAATATTTTTTTTGCATATCTACTGCAAATTGAGCTCCTCTTGAACCCTTGACTTGATAGCCATGCAGTGCATTCCAAATGGGCATCCACTGACTTGAATGTTTGACCCTAGTCTGAACAATCTCATTAATTAAAGGTCCAGTGGAACCCTTGTATTTCTCCATTGCAGCTCGTCTTCTTTGGATCCTACCCATAAGATATTCCCTTATCAGTTCCAACATTGTGATGATAGGTTGGTCCCTTGCATCTTTAATATGAGCATTGAAGGACTCGCATAGGTTATTCACTATCATATCACTCTTCATGTGAGTTGGAAAGAATGCTTTGCACCAATGTCGAGGATGAGGAGCTTTCTTGACCCATTCATATGCATCCTTATCAAAAGTTTGAAGTTCTTCCATTGCTTTGTCGTACATTTTCACTGTTGTGCAACATGCTATATTCCACATCCTATCTTTAAGAGCCAAACCAGAATGCTTTTTCTTGAAATTACGGTACATATGTTGCACACAGTACCTGTTTTTACAAAGTCATTTAAGTCGTTATTAAACAATTGAAAAATTATAATGCAAAAAAAAGCTTGATAAAAATACCTGTGCTCACATCCAGGTAGAACATCACTAAGTGCCCTGTCTAACCCCTAAAATGAAATCATGATACACTGTTAGCTTCTACCATATTTGAATCAAATTTTGAATTTCAAAGTTTCATATCATACCTTTTGCTGATCTGATATAAAAGTATAGTGGCACTGATTTTCGATTTCCAAGTCCTCACTTAGATATTTGAGAAACCAAGTCCACTGCTCAGTTGCTTCTCTCTCCACAACTGCCCAGGCAATAGGCCACCATCCATTGTTCGGGTCTGCAGCAATGGCAGTTAGTAACTGTCCTCTATAAATCCCCTTTAGATGGCAACCATCCAGGTCTATTATTGGCCTACAGCCATCCTCGAATCCCTTCTTCAGTGGTTCTAAACAGCAGTATAACCTCATGAATTTAGGATTCCCCCTGGTCCTCTAAATGGAGTAAACATTATCTCCATTGTACTCCCTTCATGTGTCTTCTTTATCTCAGCACAATACTCCCAAATTTTCTTGTATTGGACTTCAGCCGACCCCTGTATCATTTTGATAGCCAACTTCCTCGCATTAGAAGCCACCCATTTAGAAATTTGGGTTTGATACTCCTCATGCACTGTTTGCCTAATCTCCCGAGTTGGCATGCGAGTGTTTGATCTAATTCTCTCCAGATATCTATTTGACAACCAATTGACCTTCAAATTTTTATTTTTCCAGGCATGATTACAGTTTTCATGCTTGTCATACATTGTCTTCACCACCAAATCTGCTGTGCCAAGTGCCTTTTCAACTGAGACAAACACATACCATGGACATGGATCTTTACACCTGGCTCTCACCCTCTTTGGTTCATTCTTCTTTGTGTACACTGACTTTCCCATCTTAATTCCATATTCTTGGATAGCAGCTTTGAATTGGGCTCTTTGACTCAAATTTCAAACCTAACTCGAACCTTGTATCAATCTTAAATTTTTTCCAGGAAAAATCTTTATACCTACCAGCATATTGCTCAGCTTCTTGATCTTCCTCTGATGAATCAGCATCACTACTTAGATGATCTGGGATTGTATCTTCTGCCAACGCATCTACTTCTGGTGCAGAATCTTGGGTCTGCTGCTGCTGTTGTGTTTTTCTTTTTCGCCTTACTTGTTTTTTTTTTTTTGCTGTGTTTGCTGTTGTTCTGGGGACTTTTGTGTTTCAGCTTGTTGGGTAGCAGCCTGTTCAGTAGTAGCCTGCTCAGTTGCTTCTCCTCCCTGCTATGAAGGTCCTCTAGTTTGCACCTCTTCTAATGTGCTTCTACACTGAGTTGGCTCCAATGTCAAATCATCAAGAAGATCCTCATCTCTACAGTATTCTACATCACCATTGAATCTGTCACATTCATTTTCTGATCCAGAATCTTCATCATCTCCTCCATTTCCTTCATCTTCATTAGGCTGTTGACACCTCAATCCTTCTTGTGTTGTATTAGTTTCTCCAACATGCTGCTGGCTATGACATGCTTGTGCATCACCACTTTGTCCTCCAGTTGAAGTCACTACATGCTGCTGCTCAGGTTGCTGCTCACTTAAGGACCCTACATGTTGCTCAGGTTGTTGCTCAGGTTGCTGCACATGTTGCTGGTCACTTAAGGACCCTACATGATGCTCCTCATGAATATATGCTTGTGCATCACCACTTTGTTCACCAATGTGCTGGTTCTTGGTTGTTCTTCTATTTCTACTCTGTCCTCCAGTTGAATCTCTAATTAACAGTCTCCTCTTAGGAACTAGGTGAGAAAAAGATTCCTCTACTACACTACCCTTCTCATCCAACTCTTCTATCAAAATACCAGTCTTCTTCTTCTCTGTTGGTTGGATCACTATGGGAGACTTGCAACTATTAATTTCTTCAACTGTTAGATGGTTACAATAGACTTCCATTACCTTGTACTTATAAGCCCAATCACAAAATTTGTTAACATCATCATCGGTGCACAACTCTCTTAAACCATTTGTTAGATCCTTATTTGGTTCAAGGTAGTAATACATTATGGCAGCATTGCGATGTCCCATTTTCTCCACCATTTTATTTAGTCGAATGGTTGACATTCTTTCGGCATCACAAAGGTCTACATAGTCCACCTCTCCATTAGCATACCATACATACTGTTCCCACATAATTCTACCCCCATGATGCATCTGAATAGTAAACCATTCAGAATCAGTCTCTACAATAGCAATTGGGATAAAACAGTCAACAAAAAACACACACAGGCTGACAAATGAAATACTGAATTGGTCAGTATTCAGCCAAAAAAAAATTACCCTAAACAAATAAAGTGTCCCTTTTCAGCCATTAAAATACATCACTTTCAAAACAACCTCGTTTGTCCGACATTGTCAATTTACAACAACCAAAGTAGGACCACAAATTGGACCACTTACCCTCCCAACATCACCATTACCCCAACATATAAACAAATAAGTCTCATTACACATGCATATAGTAAACAAATAAGTTTCAGTACACATTACCCAAACATATAAACAAATCTTAAACCCAAATGGGGTAGTAAACAACAATTTCAATTACCGTAAACAAGGTACGAATCAAAGTAGTCATCTTTCCTCCATATTTGCCACTTCATTTCTGCCTACACAACCCCTCCCACGCCGGTAATTACCACTTTCGCTGCAGCGTCCGGATTGAGTACTCTGATTTAAGTCGCACTGGGGTTTTACAGCAAAGGGGGTGAAAATTGTTAGAGGAAAAATTGTTGGTGAAACTGTTTTTACTCTGTCTTGGCAAAGAGACTATAGTGCCCTTCATATTTGGTGGCGCGTCTCACGAGATGAAGCTTCCCGTCATAGTTAACTGCTGGATTTGATAGAAGGGCCACTAATATGATACTTTGTTAGATCGAGGGCCAAAAGTTTATCTTTAATTGTTGGAGGGCCAAAACTTTACCTGAGTAAGAGTTGGAGGGCCATTGGGACTCTTTTCCCTATGAATAAATATGAATAATTAATTACAGAATTCTAATGAGAATAGATGACTGGAGGAAGTAGGGAGTCCCATATTCGTTGTATGTGGACGTATTATATGTGGTATTTTTATTTGATAATTACAGTGATTATTAAGTTGTATCTTATTATGAGCTGTATCTTATCATAATAAAGTATCATATATCTAAAGTAATTAGAGTCTATCATAATTCTATGATGGGAGGGATTGTGACTCTATAAATACTCTAGGGCTCCTGGTCCCTCTCACCACTCTGACATTCGTTATTTTTACCCATCACTACAATAACATAATAGAGAGTCAGGTGAGGGAAGGCTAGACAGCAAAGGGTTATAGTTTACAACCTTGGTGATTGGAAGGCTTGCTGAAAGGGCTGTAGAATTCTTCTCCAAAATGTCTTCAATATCTCAAGGTATGTTACTCTAGAATTTATTTATTAATTATAATTTACAAATCATACTAAAGATCCTGCTCCTTATATCTAACATGTGGTATCAGAGCATTGGGTTGATGCTTATGATTTGTAAATTTATTATGTTAGTAATTTTATTGGGTTTGCATAAAATTTGATATACAATCGAATGTAAACCTGATTGTTTGTTTACTTCACCAAAACGACTTGGTCTAGAATTGAAGGATCCATTTTCGTTTCCTTATGTCTAACAGGAACTGCTTGAATTTTGCTCTCTGTTTATGACTAGGGTAGTACCTTTTGGTGATTTATGTATTGCATATAATTATTGCACCATACTAGAAGTTCTAACATATCATAATTTCAAACCAATTATCAATGGGTTGATTTTGTATCACTTCATTGGTACTGATTAAGCGACGTGAACGACTTTTACGTCTTTGACTCATAAAAGGAATAGGCATCGGGTATTGATAATTGTTTTAAGTCTATCGGCATTATAAATTATCTAGATACTATATAAGGTTATATATATTTTAATCATTTAATTGATTTTCAAACCCGATAGACGTTCCTGAGCTTCACTTGTAGATTCCATATGAGTTAGTTTAATGGTCTGAGGCATATAAATTCAATATTTGAATAGCCTGTTTGTGGGCATCTCTCATAAGGCCAGCGTACTTCAACATTACTGGTCATTTGATTGGGCAATTAATTGTTTAAGTCAATAAATGACTTTGTCCTTACCTGTATAAGTTAATTTGACATTAACGTATATTTTTGAAAAATTTGTTAATGCTACTTTGAAACTTCCTTGTGGTTCATGCGGCAGTATGTTTTGTAGCCCTTTAATGTTTTGAGTTGAAGTTTCTTATGTGGCATCAAGTTATGAATTTGATTTTAACATAACAAATTCATATGACCTTAGACTATATGATCTAGAATCAAAGGTTAATGATCGAAATACTTGTAATTTGTTGCTTCAATGTTATAATTTGGATATGGCCTTGTTATTTTACTAATTCTAAAATAACATGAATTTTATGGCATATCCATTTTGAATTTGAATATTCAAGTTACCATATATTGAACTATTATAGTTATATTCTTGGGTGAGGTTTAATAACCTAGATAAACATGATAGTGATGATTAATTAGTTGTCACCAAAGTGACCTAATTATAATGAAGTTTATTAAATGGTTATTTATATGAAATCATGATCATAGAATTATAATTTGCCCAAAGGCATTATATTTCTATATTCATGAAATAGTTGTTATATTACCCAAAGGTATGCAACCCTTTTGTTAAATGTATACAAGTGAATAATTGTTACTCGCTTGTGAAATTGCCCAATTGAATATAATATTTCTATTATGATTTTATAAGTGAATAATTGTTCTCACTTATGGAGTGAATTGTTGGCATGTCGTTATTCAACCCAAAGGTGGGATACGATGATGCAATGGATTACTCACTTAATGTTCAATTATTTTAGTAAATCTATTAAACAAGTTGGTTTGCTATACATTAAATTAGGAAATTTTTCTATGCCCAAAGGCTAGGACTATTTCTTTAATTTATTGTTTTAGCATATGAGTTTAGATTTACTATTTTACAGTAAGACAAAATAGCATCCATACACCTTATGTTAGTATTCTTGTTTTTAACTTGCATTTTATTCCAATAATTTGTAATTATTTTCTTATGCTGGCCATATTATTCCGCTCTCTTGATTTTGGGTGCAAAATTAAATTAGCACACATGAGTGTGAATCTCACCTTAATGTGTATGTGCTAATATACTGGTTGGATACAAGTAGTGAGAGCAATTAATATTATTAATATGCTCATTAAATGTTGTATTCACATTAAGATGTATGGCTGTATCCACATTAAAATGTATGGTTGTATCCACATTAAGATGTATGGTTATTACCCTTAAAGTGATTAAAGTCAAAATTTTCATAAATGTGGTTGTGGAATTATAGTATAATTTTGACTAAACATCTTTTGAAATAGTGTGAATTAATTCTTGAGTTTAAGGTGCAAACTGCTGATTTATTTATGGTAAATCCCGTGATTGATTTTTTGATAATTTCTTGAGCATTTCATTTTGAATTCTCTTTTGAAACTTTGAACTATTCAAAAATCTTTTATAATACACGTTGAAGAATATGGTTATTACTCACACTTAACCATGTGTATGTGAAAGAATAAGAGTAGTTTAAATTTGAGAGACGTGACACTTAAAGTTAATATTATGTCTCATAAATGTGGAAATGCAAATAGAGACAATAATGTTTTCATAAAGGATGAAAATATATATTAAAATAAATATATGTTGTCCTTATCTAGTCAGGAAAACATTGAAAGATTTGTCTTTATGATTGAAAATTATTTTGAAAGAATTTAATGGAATCCCTCATTTTATGACTATGAATAACACTAGATAAATTGTCTTATTTCACATAATTCACATTATCAATGCCTTTATGAATATTCAAGTGGATTATTTTTTCCCATAATAGAAAGTTCTTTTCAAAATATGTTTTATCACAATCTAGAATTCACTTATTTTAAAATTAATAACTATTGAATACAATTTTAATATTGATTATTCAATAGGAGTTTTAAAATAATAAATTTATATTTCTAGATTTTCAAATGATGTATGAAATCGAACAAGCTCCATTTGTCTTATGTCACAATGTTGGCATTAAGTGTGTTATTCATGTAAACTTATTAAGTTTGCCATGGGAGATTGAAATTTGTCTCCATAAATGTATTTAGATAAAATAAAAACTAAATGACTTTAAATTTTATCATTGCATATGTTTAGACTATATTACAGAAAGTTGACTGGTTAGATTGTTATGGATGGCGAAAAGAGTTTACTCTCTTAGTAGTCATAATACGATATTTATGAATTATTTTCTGCCAAATTGAAGTGGTTAAAGATATTTATTTATCTTATTTTTGATAACCATTCAAATTTAATGACTTTGTTCTTGTATTTTAAATGTTGTACAAGAGATGAAGATATAAACGTATAAAAGGTAGAAAATAAAATTATAATGTCCTGTGTGCATAATTCTTGATATATAGCATTGATAAAGAATGAACAATGCTTAATTGACAAATTTTGAGTTATGTGTTTGTATCAAGAAATGAACATTTTTGGACATCATAAATAGCAGTTTGAATTTTTCTTTACTCTTGTATAGTGAAATCTTGAAATCATAATGATTTATTTTTCCTAATATATTCTTCATAATGTTCTAAGAAGAATGATATTAGCAAATCATTATACGTTAAGATTAGTGGGAATAACGTGTATTTGGTTTGTATATAGATAAAAATTTCTTCCATATTTTGGATAATAAGTAATTCTTATCTAAAACTACTAAGTGAAGGATATATGTAATACCTTTCATGTATTTGGTATTAATAGAGATAGAAAATGAATGTTTTGAACTATCTCATCAAGCCTTCACTAAAGAGTCTTTTTTAAGAATCTAAGATTGAAATATTGTTTATTATATTTTGAAATAATTGCAAGTTATATGGATGCTATAATACTATAATTAGGTACTCGTTGTTTGGCCTATATTTTGTCAATTTTGTACTATTGGTCATTCAACTTTGGCACTTTTATTAAGATATATAAGGAAAAGTGGGAGTTGAATCGAGTAAATTAACATAAAGTTAGAATATTAATGACGAAATAGTTGCAACTACTTGAGTTCGTTAGATTTGAGTTATGATCATTAATGTTACAACTTAAGGATGCCGGCTAAGTTGTTGTTACGATCATACTCCCTCCCTTTTTTTATAACTGACGTTTAAGGTTTTGCACACCAATTAAGAAAAGTTTTTCATTGTTTAAATCTATACACTACTTTCCTTTTGTACCCTCATTAATTGTCCAATTCACCAATGTTTTCTCTCACTAGAGTACTAAATGGTGCTGTTTTACTAGGCCAAAAGCAATGCAAACTAACTAGGAGTAGTAATTAAGAACCCTGTATTGGAAAAGAGAGATAAAAGGGTAAAATTGTGAAAAAATAATTAATGCTGCATGGGGATAGTAAAACGACAGATAAAAGTACTTAAGAGCAAATTTCTTAAACGTCAGTTATAAAAAAAGGGAGGGAGTATGACTTATAAAGAACTCATTAGCTTATTGTATATTTGCTATTATATTTGATAAGTGAATATTTAACGTACATTTTGTATGAATTTGGCATGAATTTTTGGTATGTTTTGAGAAGATTAAAGCCATATTTAAACTCTTTTGGTGATGATTGCTTAAATATTGTTTAAGAGTTAAGAAATTGATAAATGAGTGGATTAATGCGTAATTTTGTGAAATTGTGAAGGTAATTGATGTATGAAATTCATGCACAAGTTGAAAGAAATGTCAGGGTCATCCAGAGGACAAAGTACACAAGAAAGTGGGAGCAAAAATGTAGAAAAAGGGAAGAAGTGAAAAACTGGAAAAATACTCAACACGGATCCGAGCTCGGATCCGTGTGTACAAGAGGGATCCGACCCCTCGTCTGTACTTCTGGCGGAGTGTATCCGAGGTCAGGACGATCCGACCTCGGATCCATCATGGGAAGGCCTCGGATCCTATGATCCGAGCTCGGATCCATTATCACTCCTCGGATCCGAGGCTCGGATCTGTCTCTCTCCTCAGCAAGTGGCACAGCCGTTTTTCTTTACCTTTCTCACAACTTTTACAGCTATTTTGAGGGACAGGAATCGGTGGCACATGCTTCTGCAATAAAAGAGAAGACCAAATGAGTGTGGACAAAAGGAACATCATATCTTTGACTTCTTTTTACAAAATCTAAGTGGAGGAAATTATGAAGTGAGAGGAATGGAATTTCTCTCACCTTTTATGCAGAAACACAAGGGAGAAGCAAGGAGGACCATACGTAGCTAGTTTTCCTTCTTGCAACAAGTTTTCTCTCTAGATAGGAATACTTGGAGAAGCATTTTTTTGGAGAGTTTTCACTTGTAATCATATTGTGCAAGAACATAGCAGGAATTGGAGAGCTTCACCTTCAATTGGCTAAGCTTTCTTTTATCTTTCTTATACTTGTACTTTATGATGTTTTGCATTAATAAACTTGTGAATTTGATTGTTAAATCATTCATGAGTAGCTAAACTCCTTCATCTAGGGAGTAGATGAAACTTATGGCTAAATAATACTAATTGAATGTGATTTACACTTGTTATATCTTGAGTTAACTTGTCTACTTGTGTAGCTGTGATTTCTTGTTATTGTTTGATCACCAATAACTTGTTTACAGTTGTTATTGTTCAATGAGAATTGGTAATAACAATGGAAACACATGAGTAGAGCTTGAGTTGTATGTTCATGAAAATAGAAATACACTTAAGTGGATTACTGAGTATTTCATGAATTAAAACAGAGTTGTAGTAGTATTTCACCATGGAAATAGGGAAATCTATATTGCTCTAAGCCATTTCATCATGGAAATGAGACTTGGTAATCTTGGAAATAAATCTCTGGTTAAGCAAGAAGAATAGCAAGAAGTAAATCCATTTATTTGTGTAGTTTATGCCATAAGTGGAATCTACATCCCTAGAATCTTCATTAAGTGAAATTTCTCTATTTGCATTCAGCATTTGTTAAACTAGATTTGTATATCAGATTTGTAGATTACAGCATTAGATTTTCTCTGCTCAAAATTAATGGTAAGTCTAAATAATAGAGAGAACAGGGGCTTAGTAATTGTTTAAATTGCTTCTCGTGGGATCGACCCGATACACATCTTGTACTAAAATTTCGACCTGTATACTTGCAGTCCAACGGGTGTAAAATCGGAATTAAACTTGCATTGATACAAAAACATCCCGTCAAGTTTTTGGCGCCGTTGCCGGGGAGCGGCAATATTAGGGCCTAGTCATCTCTATTAATTTAGACATTTTCATTGTTTTTATCCAAGTTGTTGAATTAAAACTACAAAAATTTCTCTTATTTTTATTTGTAGTGCATGCACCGATCAAATAGAGAAGTTGCACATTTTGATCCTGAAATTGAAAGAACATTGCGGAGACAAAGGAGGAATACACTGCATCAAGAGGAACAAGAGGTTTGGCAGCCAATAGAAGATATCTTGATAGAATTACCATTTGAAGAAGAAATGGCGGAAAATGACCTAAATAGGCGAGTTCTGCGAGATTTTACTATACCGGGAACACAAGGTTCACAAACGAGCATAGCAAGGCCTGCGGTAAATGCTAACAACTTTGAGATTAAACCTTCACTTATCCAAATGGTTCAACAATCTCAATTTGGAGGTAATGCAGTAGAAGATCCTAATACACACTTAGCTACATTCTTGGAAATTTGTGATACAATTAAAATGAATGGAGTTAGTGATGATGCTATAAGGCTAAGATTGTTCCCATTTTCATTGAGAGATAAGGCCAAACTTTGGCTACACTCTCATGCTCCCAATACTTTCACTGGATGGGATGAATTATCAAGAGCATTCTTAAATAAGTACTTTCCACCAGGTAAGACTGCTAAGCTTAGAATGGATATCACTAGTTTTAGCCAATTAGAAGGTGAATCATTATATGAGGCATGGGAAAGGTTTAGAGATCTGCTTCGGAAATGTCCACATCATGGACTGCCGGAGTGGTTAATCATACAAACCTTCTATAATGGTTTAGTTTTTTCTACTAAAACTATGATCGATGCAGCTGCAGGTGGAGCTTTAATGGGTAAAACACCCCAAGAAGCTCATAATTTGATAGAAGAAATGGCAGCAAATAACTACCAATGGGCCAATGAGAGAGGTAATGCAAGACGTCACGCAGGTATGATAGAAATGGACACTCTTAATATGCTGAGTGCTCAAATGAATAATGTGATGAAATTGCTAAGTAGACAAGGTCCAAGCTCATCTAATGCACATGTAGCATGCTGTTCTGTATGTGGAGGTGAACATGATACTAATGAGTGTGTTGATTCTGAACAGGTACAATTCGTCAATAATTACAATCGTAATGCTCAAAATAACCCCTACTCGAATACTTACAATCCGGGGTGGAGAAATCATCCAAACTTTGGATGGAAGGATCAAGGAAATCAACCAAGGCCAACCAATCCACCGGGATTTCAATCAAGGCAACAACAAGCTGAAACTAAATCTGGTTGGGAGATGGCAGTGGAAAAGTTTGCAAAAGTTACCTCGGACAGATTTGAGCGAGTAGAAGGAAGGTTGGACCAACTCACTACAATGTACAGGAATGTAGAGGTCCAAATTGGTCAAATTGCTAGTTCTTTGAATAATCGAAATCAAGGAGAATTACCTAGCAAAACAGAGGTCAATCCTAAGGAGCATGTGAAAGCCATTACTCTTCGTAGTGGTAGACAATTAGAAGATCCTCCAGTGAAGGAAGTTGAGAAGGATGAGAATGAAAAACAAGAAGAAAAGCAGTGGAACCAAGAGGCGATTGTGGAGGAAAATAGTCGGGAGAATCCAAGAGAAAAGCAACCATCATCTTCCACTACCATTCCAATACCCCCTGCGGTTCCATTCCCACAAAGATTAAAGCAAAATAAGTTTGATAAAGATTTTGAAAAATTTGTTAAACTTTTCAAACAATTGCACATTAACATTCCTTTTGCCGATGCTATTTTGCAGATTCCGTCTTATGCGAAATTTCTCAAGGAAATCATGACTAGAAAAAGAAAGTTGGAAGACTGCGAAACAATAGCATTAACGGAGGAATGTAGTGCAATTATTCAAAATAAGCTACCACCGAAGTTGAAGGATCCAGGGAGTTTTTCTATACCTTGCACCATAGGTAACGTTGATTTTTCTAAAGCATTGTGTGATCTTGGTGCTAGTGTATCATTAATACCTTTAACGGTGGCTAGACAATTGGGTTTGCATGAGCTTAAACGCACAAATATTACTTTGCAACTAGCGGATCGGTCTATTAGATATCCAGTGGGAGTGTTGGAGAATGTATTGATAAAAGTTCAAAAATTTATCATTCCAGTGAATTTTGTGGTATTAGATATGGAAGAAGATATATCTATGCCAATTATTCTAGGTAGACCATTTCTAGCTACTGCAGGTACTATTATTGATGTAAAAAATGGCAAGCTTAAGTTTCAAGTAGGTGAAGAAGAAGTAGAATTTAATTTGAATGAAATGGAAAAATACCCTTCTTTTACCGATCATGCTTATTCTATTGGCACAATTGATAAACTAACCCAAGAGATGAGTCAAGTCAACCTTGACTTAGATCCTCTTGAGCATTGTTTAATGAGTTTAGGTAAGCAAGAAGATGTTTGTGAAGAAATTGAAGAATTGGCCAAGTACTTGGATTTTCAAGCACCTTATAAAAGGGGTAATTTGTATGAAAGTCTTGGCCAAGGAAAAGGGTTTTCACAACCTTCAGAAATTGAACCTCCAAGGTTAGAGCTCAAGCCACTTCCGACTCATCTAAGGTATGAATTTCTTGGAGAAAATAAAACTTTACCTGTAATTGTTAGTGCTGACCTTGATGATGAACAGTGTGCAAAGTTGCTAAGAGTTCTAAGAAGGTGTAAGAAGGCAATTGGATGGACAATTTCAGACATTAAAGGTATAAGTCCTTCTATATGCATGCATCGAATTTTATTGGAGGACAATTGCAAACCAGTGGTGGAAACACAAAGAAGACTCAATCCAAACATGAAAGAGGTGGTAAGAAATGAAATTCTTAAATGGCTTGACGCAGGTATAGTTTTTCCTATCTCCGATAGTGTTTGGATTAGTCCAATTCATGTGGTACCAAAGAAGGGTGGAATGACTACAATCGTGGGTAAAAATGATGAATTAATTCCATCTAGACTTGTGGTAGGGTGGATAGTGTGTATTGATTATCGTAAGTTAAATACGGTAACAAGAAAAGATCATTTTCCCCTACCATTTCTTGATCAATTATTGGAGCGAATAGCTGGATATGAATTTTACTGTTTTCTTGATGGTTTTTCAGGATATAATCAAATAGCTATAGCTCCAGAGGATCAAGAAAAGACCACATTTACATGTCCTTATGGCACTTTTGCCTTTAGAAGAATGCCATTTGGTTTATGCAATGCTCCTGCAACTTTTCAACGATGCATGATGGCTATTTTTTCTGATTATATTGAGAAAATTATGGAGATATTTATGGATGATTTTTCTGTGTATGGTTCATCTTTTGATCAGTGTCTTCATAATTTGGAATTAATTTTGCAGAGATGCGAGGAAACAAATCTTGTACTGAATTGGGAGAAATGTCATTTTATGGTAAAAGAAGGAATTGTCTTAGGACACAAGATTTCCTCCAAGGGAATTGAGGTGGATCAAGCCAAAATAGAAGTCATCGAAAAATTGCCACCCCCAAGCAATGTCAAGGGGATAAGGAGTTTTTTAGGACATGCTGGCTTTTATAGACGTTTTATTAAAGATTTTTCTAAAATAGTAAAGCCATTATGTGATTTATTATGTAAAGATTCTCCTTTTCAATTTGATGACAATTGTTTGGTTGCATTTGAAAGGTTGAAGAAGGAATTGATTTCGGCCCCAATTATAACTTCACCCGATTGGTCAATACCATTTGAATTGATGTGTGATGCAAGTGATTATGCAGTTGGAGCAGTTTTGGGACAAAAGAAAGAAGGACGATTGCACGTCATTTACTATGCTAGCAAGTTGCTAAATGAGGCTCAACTCAATTATGCAACGACAGAAAAAGAGCTATTGGCAGTGATATTTGCTTTGGACAAATTTAGATCCTATTTAGTAGGATCTAAAGTCATTATATATACGGACCATTCAGCTCTTAAATATTTGCTGCATAAGAAGGATGCAAAACTTAGACTAATTCGGTGGATTCTTTTATTGCAGGAATTTGATGTGGAGATAAAAGACAAAAAGGGATCGGAGAATCTAGTTGCAGATCATTTATCACGTTTGGAATATATCCCAATCAAAGATCAGGTTCCAATTCAAGAGAATTTTCCGGATGAGTTTGTCCTAGCACTTAGAAATTCTCCATGGTATGCAGATTTTGCTAACTACTTGGTCAGTGGAGAGATTCAAAAGGGATTTAATTATCATCAAAAGAAGAAATTCTTACATGACGTAAAAAGTTACTTTTGGGAGGAACCATTGCTATACAGACATTGTGCCGATGGTATGATACGTAGATGTATTCCTGAAGATGAGGTACATAATGTTTTATATCATTGTCATAACCTTGAAACAGGTGGTCATTTCAGTACTTCAAAGACTGTGGCAAAGGTATGGCAATCAGGATTTTATTGGCCAACTATGTACCAAGATGCTAGGGAATATGTTAAAAATTGTGATGCATGCCAAAGAACTGGAAATATATCTCGAAAGAATGAAATGCCCCTGACTACGTTCTTGGAAGTTGAGTTATTTGATGTATGGGGTATTGATTTTATGGGACCATTTCCTAGTTCTTTTAATAATAAGTACATCTTAGTAGCAGTGGATTATGTTTCTAAATGGGTTGAAGCAATCGCTTCACCTACTAATGACTCTAAAATTGTACTTAGATTCCTTAAAAAGAATATTTTCAGTAGATTTGGTATACCCAAGGCCATAGTAAGTGATGAAGGGAAACATTTTTGTAACAGACAATTGGATTCCTTATTGTTTAAATATGGTTGTAGGCACAAGACATCACTTCCATATCATCCTCAAGCCAATGGACAAGCAGAGCTAGCTAATAGAGAGATAAAGCTCATTTTGGAGAAAACTGTGAATAAATCACGCAAGAATTGGGCTACAAAGCTAGATGATACACTATGGGCTTACCGAACGGCATTTAAGACACCCCTAGGGATGTCACCGTATCGTTTAGTCTATGGGAAAGCTTGTCACCTACCTGTGGAGATTGAGCACAAAGCTTATTGGGCAATTAAATCTATTAACATGGATTGTAATTTTGCAGGAGAAAAGCGATTACTTGAGCTAA
This sequence comes from Coffea arabica, assembly GCF_036785885.1. Classification (NCBI taxonomy): domain Eukaryota; kingdom Viridiplantae; phylum Streptophyta; class Magnoliopsida; order Gentianales; family Rubiaceae; genus Coffea; species Coffea arabica. The sequence goes on from NC_092321.1 coordinate 12,633,224, forward strand.
GTGAATTGGAAGAACACCGACTACATGCATATGAAAATGCCAAAATTTATAAAGAAAAGATCAAATATTGGCATGACAAGCATATTATTCCTAAAAAATTTCTGGTAGGGCAAAAGGTACTCTTGTTCAATTCACGCCTGAGGTTATTTCCAGGAAAATTGAAGTCAAGGTGGTCGGGACCATTTGAAGTAACTCAAGTATTTCCTTATGGAGCAGTGGAAATAAAAGGAGAAAATGGTTCTCCATTTAAAGTAAATGGGCAAAGATTGAAGCCCTATTTGGCCGGAGAAAAGGTTCCTAAAGGAGTAAATTACTCCTTAGGAAATGCAATGGAGAATTAAAGAAGTTATAGGAAAGTCGAGCCAACGACTATAAACAAAAGCGCTTGTTGGGAGGCAACCTAATAATAATAGTGTATTTGTGTGTTTTTATGTGTTTCTTACATTTTGGTGTAAGTTAATTGACTAATTAGATGTATTTCACTTGTTTATAGGAGATACGGGAGTTTTATCATCCATCTTGGAGGTGCACTTGAAGATCATGTTGGCAGGGAGTTTTCTTACCAAATTGTGTTTTAAGTGTTTAAAAATTTCTATGCCTATACATACATTGTGCATTTCAAGTGAGTTTTGGTGATATCATGGTTATAAAGGTTCATGGATTCATTTGATGTGTATTTAATGCTCAGAAATGCCATTTTGATGTAAAAATGCAAAAATGATCAAAGAACCTCACCCCTCGATTTTCAATGTAAATGTGTTTGTTGTGTTTTGAGAGGATGGATATTGTGTTTAAGGTATATTGCATGTGCGTGGGAGGTTAGAATTGATAAAAGTTTGTCCAATGTGTGTTTTGGAATGTGCCGGAAAAGGGAGAAAAAGTTTGAAAAATTACAATTTCTGCAATTAGTGCAGAGAAGTCATGATCCGAGCTCGGATCCTAAAATCCCAGACAGATCCGACCGCGGATCCATAGATCCGAGCTCGGATCGTTTCCAACCCAGATAGATCCGAGGGATCGTCTGTGTTTCTGTTGAGGCTGATCCGAGCCATGTCGGATCCGAGGCCTTCTAGAAAGGATCCGACCTCGGATCGCTTCGCGATAAGAAAGGAAACGAGGCCTCGGTTCCTCATTTTTTCCAGATTTCTCTTCTCTCTCTCTTCGAAACCCTATCCCCTTTCCTCCAATCGTCCATTTCATCCATAAAATTCCCAATTTTTCACAATAAAACCTTCCCTAACCTCTTGAGAGCATTAACCCTCAACAATTTAGAATCAAAAACATCAAATTGAGGGGTTTTGATCTTCAAGACGCGAAATAGGGCCAAACTGAAATCTAGCAATTTGAGGTCGAATCTGGGCTTGTTTCTCTTCCATTTTTGCATCATTATCATCCTCCATCATCATTCCATCTATTTGAGGTAACAAATTTCGAATTTCTGTGACATTTTATATCTCTCATTTTTGTATATTTTTAGTTTTTCAATACATTTTGCTTAATTGTTGCAAATTCGTGATATAATTGTGCTACATTGTGCTCAAATCAGCTGTAATAATTATTTTCATGCTTATTTGTGTAAAAATTATGAATTTGGTGATAGTTTTGAGATTTCCTTCTCAATTTTTGGGTTTGAGCATTTTAGTGGTTTAAATTTGTGAATTTTGCTTTCAGTGAATATATGAACTGTTCCGAGAAGTATAAATCAATGTTATAATTGAAAATGATATGCTATCATTAGAGCAATAGCCCATTGGGTAAAAGTGTGTGTTCCCGATCAAGTTAAGCACATTGAACCACTTTTACTTGAAATAATTAATATTAGGATAACTTGGGAGTCATGTGTAGTTAACTTGAGTGTTAACGAGTGTTATGAATTGGATTGATGATATTCTCAAGTGTTTGAATGTTTATTTTTGCAAATAGATATAATTTAAAATTGTTTGCACTTAATATGCATGAAATAATTTCTTTACTGCTAATATCCTTTCTAAGTGTAGGAATTGGATTTGAGAAGTGTTAGGAAGCTTATTTGTTTAAATTTGGGGACATTTTGGCAGGGAGTTTAGCCCTTTTTCAAAGGGAAACTCTGCCGAAATTTTCTTAAATTCCTATTTTAATATGAATGAGCGAGTTTCTATCTTTTCTAATACATACTCATCTTGTTTATAGGTGCTATGGCTCGTACAAGGAGGGCTCGTATTCGTACTCCTACACCATCGTCAAGTGAAGAACATACACCTTCTGTGCATGAGGAGTCGCCTGAGGAAGAATCTCCTTCGCCTGAGTCACCACCTCGATCTCGCCGGAAGACTGCATCCACTAGCCGTGATGAGCCACCGCCAGATTACGATACCACACGATTCACATCGCTCGAAAACCAAGAGTGGTATGAAGCCGGCCTAGCCAAGGAGATCATCATTGAGAAACACTTGGCTCCAGAGGTGGATGCGCACTACCATATTTCGACAGCATTCAAGCGACTTGGATGGGAGAACATCCTTCAATTGCCCAAGTACTACTACCCCAACTTGGTCCGGGAGTTCTACGCCAATGTGGAGAACAAGCAGAGCCACAGTGGCAACCTCATCGTCTCGTGGGTTCGAGGCAGGAAAGTGGTTCTCAATCGAGAGGCACTGCGACGTTTCGTTCAACTCATAGACGAAGGCGAAGATGTCAAACTGACTAAGGAATTCAAGGCTCGAGACCCTTGGCAAGTGGGAGAAGCCGTGGAGCGTCTAAAGGGTCAGTACCGTGAGCGAGGAACTTCGAAAAAACTCACGGTATATGCCGACTCCTTTGAGCATCGATACCACCTGATCTTCTATCTTTTTGCATTTAATGTGGTGCCGAAAAAGAGTGGTAAACGGGAGATCCGAAATAGCGATCTCTATTTTCTGGATAAGATGATACATGGATTGGGTAGGCAGTTGACTGGCATTCCTCTACCCAGCATTATCATCAGCTATATGCGGACCACAGCTCGCATGAGGGCCGGCGAGACTTGCTTCGGATTCCCTCGACTGCTATCCCTCGTGTTTGAGAAGCTCAAGGTTCCTCGTGGAACCGAGAGAGCGGTGGTAACTAGGTCTGTCGAGGAGGTAAATGCTTCTATACTCAACGCTTTGGGTATTTCTACTGATTTTGGAGCTGCTTTGGTCCGGGACACAGGAGAAGCATCGACTTCCACTCAGCCTCCGCCTCACACTGAACCACAAGCGGCAACCCAAGAGACGGAGGCACAGCAGACTCTTCCTCCTCCGATTCCGCGACCACCTCCTCAACCGCGCTCCAAGTGGCAAGAGCTTCTCAATGCTATTTGTTGTATGGAGACGCGAGTCGTCGAGCGCATTGACCAGACGGAGCGGATGATGACTGAGCGCCTCGACCGACATGATCGCCGCCTTCGTGCGATCGAGGATCATTTTCATATCCGACGGTCTCCTACTCCGACACCTCATCAGGAGGAGGGCCATATTGGTACTTCACAGGGTTATCATGGAGCCGAGGAGGCAGTAGACCCTCGTTCCGAGCAACCATGATACTTTTTAGCGGATTAGATCTTTTATTTCTTTATTTTTCTTTTCTTTTGTTAAGACAAACTTTGTGATTTCAGTTTTCTTTTATTTGAATCATCTTGTGCTACTTATGGTGTTTGGTACCCTTGTTGTCTCAATTTGGGCAGAATTTGGATGATCGTGATGATTAAGGGCTTCAAATTGCATCACCACCTATTTGAGGGAAGTTTCAGTTCTTTTACCTTCCTCTACAATGAGGACATTGTAGATTTTAAGTGTGGGGGAGGGATCACTTTATCGTATGGGTGATTGTGTCTTGAAATGCATGACTTTAGTTGTTTAGAGCTTAAAAATGTTGGAATTATATTTGGAGATATTGTCATGAGGATAATTTTTTGTGAAAATGAGGTTGTTGGCAGGAAGTTTCATCCATTTTTATGGGGAAATTCTGTCAAAATTTTTCTAAAATATCTTCCATTTGGATAACAAGCTATGTGTATTTTGGAAAAGTTTAATTCTTATTTGGCTTGAAATGAATTATTATGCAAGTAATATTTTTACATTTTAGAAAGTATATATTTGCTTAAATAAGAAAGGTTATGCTTAGAGTTTTGCAAGATTAATGATATTTATCATTTTTACTTAATTTTATAAGTAAGTGATTGATATAGTCAAAGAAAGGCCAAATTCTTCCTTTAATTATACTTAGGAAAAAAAAAATATTATTAGTAATTTTCTACTCCAATGATTCACATACTGAGTAACCGGGGGTTGGCATTTACAAATGTCGACATTCGCGTAAAAAAGTATTGGAATTAAGAGTATGATTGGCAATTTAAATGAGTGAAATGTCGAGTAACCGGGAATTTTCACCTAAAAGTGTTGATTTTCGCGTAAAAAGACGTTTTCACTATAAAATGAATTGGGAATAAATCCCTCTAAATTGTTAAGTTTTGGGATGAGGAAGGCCATAAAATTGACTATGTGATTTACTTATTTGTGGAATTAGGATAGAATGAGAGAATTGATTTGAATTTGTCAAAATTTAGGCATAATTATTTTTATTTAATTGAATATTATGAGTATTTAGTGTAATCTGAGAATGGCATAATAATTGGTTTCTAGGTTTTTGAGGAATTAAATTTGACAAGAGTGCGCATACTGTTTTCTCTATTGAATATTTGAAGTAAGTTTTGTGTAAAATTGCTTGAGGACAAGCAATGATTCAAGTGTGGGGGAATTTGATAAGTGAATATTTAACGTACATTTTGTATGAATTTGGCATGAATTTTTGGTATGTTTTGAGAAGATTAAAGCCATATTTAAACTCTTTTGGTGATGATTGCTTAAATATTGTTTAAGAGTTAAGAAATTGATAAATGAGTGGATTAATGCGTAATTTTGTGAAATTGTGAAGGTAATTGATGTATGAAATTCATGCACAAGTTGAAAGAAATGTCAGGGTCATCCAGAGGACAAAGTACACAAGAAAGTGGGAGCAAAAATGTAGAAAAAGGGAAGAAGTGAAAAACTGGAAAAATGCTCAACACGGATCCGAGCTCGGATCCGTGTGTACAAGAGGGATCCGACCCCTCGTCTGTACTTCTGGCGGAGTGTATCCGAGGTCAGGACGATCCGACCTCGGATCCATCATGGGAAGGCCTCGGATCCTATGATCCGAGCTCGGATCCATTATCACTCCTCGGATCCGAGGCTCGGATCTGTCTCTCTCCTCAGCAAGTGGCACAGCCGTTTTTCTTTACCTTTCTCACAACTTTTACAGCTATTTTGAGGGACAGGAATCGGTGGCACATGCTTCTGCAATAAAAGAGAAGACCAAATGAGTGTGGACAAAAGGAACATCATATCTTTGACTTCTTTTTACAAAATCTAAGTGGAGGAAATTATGAAGTGAGAGGAATGGAATTTCTCTCACCTTTTATGCAGAAACACAAGGGAGAAGCAAGGAGGACCATACGTAGCTAGTTTTCCTTCTTGCAACAAGTTTTCTCTCTAGATAGGAATACTTGGAGAAGCATTTTTTTGGAGAGTTTTCACTTGTAATCATATTGTGCAAGAACATAGCAGGAATTGGAGAGCTTCACCTTCAATTGGCTAAGCTTTCTTTTATCTTTCTTATACTTGTACTTTATGATGTTTTGCATTAATAAACTTGTGAATTTGATTGTTAAATCATTCATGAGTAGCTAAACTCCTTCATCTAGGGAGTAGATGAAACTTATGGCTAAATAATACTAATTGAATGTGATTTACACTTGTTATATCTTGAGTTAACTTGTCTACTTGTGTAGCTGTGATTTCTTGTTATTGTTTGATCACCAATAACTTGTTTACAGTTGTTATTGTTCAATGAGAATTGGTAATAACAATGGAAACACATGAGTAGAGCTTGAGTTGTATGTTCATGAAAATAGAAATACACTTAAGTGGATTACTGAGTATTTCATGAATTAAAACAGAGTTGTAGTAGTATTTCACCATGGAAATAGGGAAATCTATATTGCTCTAAGCCATTTCATCATGGAAATGAGACTTGGTAATCTTGGAAATAAATCTCTGGTTAAGCAAGAAGAATAGCAAGAAGTAAATCCATTTATTTGTGTAGTTTATGCCATAAGTGGAATCTACATCCCTAGAATCTTCATTAAGTGAAATTTCTCTATTTGCATTCAGCATTTGTTAAACTAGATTTGTATATCAGATTTGTAGATTACAGCATTAGATTTTCTCTGCTCAAAATTAATGGTAAGTCTAAATAATAGAGAGAACAGGGGCTTAGTAATTGTTTAAATTGCTCCTCGTGGGATCGACCCGATACACATCTTGTACTAAAATTTCGACCTGTATACTTGCAGTCCAACGGGTGTAAAATCGGAATTAAACTTGCATTGATACAAAAACATCCCGTCAATATTTCTAACTATTTGTGGATAATTAAGTCCATTATGTTTTGTTGAGACTTTCCATTATTGTATCTTTATAGAACAGTAAGTGCTTTAATGGATTTAAGCACATTAAAGTGAATCATGTATTACATTGTTCTATAAAATATGTCAAATTTAAGGTGTCCATTTGAGCATACCCATTAATGGAATATTGGTGCCAAAAGATTTTGCGAACATATAAGTTCAATGGGGTTTTGCTATTATTGATGTTTGGACATATAAGTGTAAAATATTAATTCCTGTTGTTTGTGCACATTGTCATGAGAATTATGCACAGGATTAATATTTGGACCATTAAATGGACATCAAAGTTGTTGTCCATTTCTTCCTCATTAGGTTTATCTACATTAAGTTGTTAGAATTGTGATATATGGAAGGAAATATATTCAAATTGATATATGACCGCCATGATTCATTCTAACGACAGTGTAGGATAAACATAATTAAATGTTGTGGCCACTCTACTTGATTTATTTGATTCTGTATGGTTATTGTTTATGTGGTCATTTGTCCAAGTGGGAGAATGTTAGAATATTTATGTGGCCTACTTGACCACATATGATATTTCCCGTTAATTAGAAGGATAAATAACCATATGAATAAATATGAATAACTAATTACAGAATTCTAATGAGAATAGATAACTGGAAAAAGTAGGGAGTCCCATATTCGTTGTATGTGGACGTATTATATGTGGTATTTTTATCTAATAATTACAGTGATTATTAAGCTATATCTTATCATAATAAAGTATCATATATCTAAAGTAATTAGAGTCTATCACAATTCTATGATGGGAGGGATTGTGACTCTATAAATACTCTAGGGCTCCTGGTCCCTCTCACCACTTTGACATTCGTTATTTTTACCCATCACTACAATAACATAATAGAGAGTCAGGTGAGGGAAGGCTAGACAACAAAGGATTATAGTTTATAACCTTGGTGATTGGAAGGCTTGCTGAAAGGGCTGTGAAATTCTTCTTCAAAATGTTTTCAATATCTCAAGATATATTAATCTAGAATTTATTTATTAATTATAATTTACAAATCATACTAAAGATCCTGCTCCTTATATCTAACACTGTTTCCTTTCAATTTCAAACCTCGGTTACAGGTCGATTTTCTAAGATATCTCAAACACTTGGTAGAAGTTGTTTTCATAATGCAACCTCTTTGTTTCTTGACCAATTTCTTTTAGTACGAGCCCTCTCAAAATTTCTGCACTGCATTAGAGTTGTCTGAGTAGGCATCCCATTAGAAATTCATTTCCTGCTCCAAACATGTTACAGATTACTATTAATTAATGGTTGACTTGTTAAAATTTTCAATGATCAAGGAATCAGTGGATTGCTACATAGGATTTATTAACTTATTTTACTGGGGAGTTGGTAAAGGCATTGAAGTTTTATCCGCGTTTTACATCTATAATTTTGTTTTCATATTGCCCATTTGCTTTCTTATGCCTTTGGTTCACATGATTGGTCAGAGAGTCACGAAACCAAAAAAGCATAAATTACTCTTCTAGTTTTGTATTTTGTTGATGTATCTCCTCATCTGTCAAAAGATATGAATTCCTCTGTGGTGGAGGCATCTCCATGTAGTGAAAAGTTGGGTTGAAAAATAAATCAAACTATTCGATAGTTAAATCGAATTCAGTCTGATGAATTAAATTACTCAGATACTTGAATCGAACTCGGTTTGATAAAAGTTCGTTCGAATTTAGTTCGCTAACTAGTTTAGTTCAAACTCATTAGTGGATTAAGTTCCTTAAAGCATTGGACTAGTACTTGTAGTTATCATTAGAATAATTAATGTAATTAGTGATGTCTTTTTTTTTTTTTAGTTAAGAACTATCATAAAGAGCTATTACTTATAAGAACATATGTAAATTAACTTTTTACAAATTATTAGGGATAAAAATGATAAAACTTTTTTCTAAATTCAACTGTGTACTATTCCAGCAGCCTGTTCACAGTTCACATCATTGTTCACCGAATAACCTCTAGTTTCTTCACTGACCCCCTTTTCATCCCTGCCCACAATAGACAGCATCAAAATATTATTATTATTATATATATATATATATATATATATAATATTTTTTATGCTCTATACTTATTTCTAAAATTCGGTTTATCGTTAGAAAATTTCAAAAAGAAAAAAAAAAGGTAGCATTGTTTTAGGTAATGGGTGCCTTTTGTGATTGGCCTAGTATAATCAGTTTACTTGGCTTAGTAAAGTCATTTTTCAAAATTTGATCATAGAGGATACTTATTTTGACATTAACTCCAAGATGATCATGCTTAAGTGAGATATAATAATCTATTTTCAATTATTAGTTCATTCAAGAATCCTTTATCTAATAATTTATTAGCTCGATCTTAACTTATTTCGAGTTTGAGTTGGAGTGCACCAGTATTTGAGCTCGTGTCTCGTGGCTACCACCCTAATGTTAATTTTATATCATGGAACTTTAAAGGAAAATATAATTAATTCTCAACCATGATTAAAATAATAGATTGAGAACTTGCAATTAAAGAAAAAAAAAGGACGTAATGGTCGGTGGATGCTATTCGTCTCTCTTCATCATCAGCTCCCTGTTTCCGACCACGATAGTTCCGCATGCACAAGTGTACTGAGTTTTGTAGTTTAGGTTTAATTTGTCTTATGTTCTAAAAAGGAATCGATCTGCTAGATTCTCATGAAATTACCTAGTGTGACCTCCAAGCCAATTAGAGAATACATTGATGTCAGCTGAAAATTGACAACTTAATAGACGAGGATAATCACTTATATTAGCATATAGTATAAATACATGGCCTAAGAATATGTGAAAAATATGATGCATTTCCCATAGTTTAGTCCATTATTAGATGACCCTCGAAATATTTCAAAATATCTATATAATTCCCTACAAGGTGGAAATTTGAAGAAAAGTAATCTACATGAGTTCATTCATGTAACAATACAAAAAATTTGTGTGTTCCTAACATGGACACTAACCTAGATTTTAGCAAATCACAACGATAATTTGCTTCAGTATATAGTCGTAAGCTACACATTATAGGAATTGTGTATTTTAGTTAAAGTTACTGTAGGCACTATACTAATTTATGTGTTTATAACGTACGCAACTTATAGAAAAAGTGTAACTTGTGATCAAGCCAATTACATTGCAGATAAAAAAAAAAAAAATCAGAATTCAAGTTTGCCTAAATTCCAGTGTCAATTTGTAGTTGCTTTTACGTTTTCAAGGAATATAATTAATCCTGAACTACATCAAGAAGGCACTAGAATCTTGAAAACAATCCAAAAGCTGGATTTGTGACGGTGAATCCTCCATCCAACATAAGATTGTGTCCACTCATGAACCTTGCCTCCTCACTAGCCAAATAAACAGCAGCATTGGCTAGATCTTCAGGCTTCAAGACCATCCCTTCAAGGTTTGTGTAAACTCTTGATTGTCCTTCTTCACCAAAATTGAAGAAGTTCTGAGACAGTGGTGTCAAAACAACATGAGAAGACAAGCAGTTGACTCTGATTCCATGCTTCCCAAGCTCTGCAGCAGCATTTCTTGTCAAGCCCACAACAGCATGCTTTGAACTCGAATATGAATGGGAGGTTATCCCTCCAATGCTTCCTGAAATGCTTCCCAGGTTAATGATGCTCCCACTTCGCGTTGGGATCATCACCCGGGCTGCATGTTTGATGCCTAGGAAAACACCTGAGAGATTAACACGCATCACACGTTCAAAATCGGAAAGATCGTTGTCTAGGATGCTAGTTTTTCCTTCATCTGCTATGCCAGCGTTGTTGATCATGATATCCAGCTTTCCATGCTCGTGAATGGTACTGTTAATTGCATTTTCAATATCTGATTCCTTGGTTACATCACAATAGAGAAAAGATGCATTTTCGGCGCCCAAATCGTCACATACAGATCGCCCCAGCTCTTCATTTATGTCAACACACACTACTTTAGCCCCATGATTGACGAACACTCTTGCCATACAAGCACCTATGCCTTGAGCTGCGCCAGTGATCAGAGCGACCTTACCTTCCAACCTTTAATATTTAGGAAAACAAAAGAGAAAAAGAAAAAAGCCGTGTCAGATCATTATCTTTCAAGAAAACGCAGGAGAAGGAATGAGAATCGGCAGCACTAGTACCTTTTGCCAACTTGAGCTTCTGATGAAAGATTAGCCATTATGTGATGATAACTCCTTTGTGAACTTGAGCTAGAAATGAGAGAGAAGTTGGTGTGTGTCTTTGCCAAAACCTAGCCCCATTTTATAGCCAAGCAACTTAACTACCATTAACAATAAAATATAAGAGGTTTACTAGCTGCCTTTTGTTGACCCCACCACCAGTGAGGTGCTGCCAGGCTTACTTTTTAATTCAAGTGGCCTTCATCTTCAAGGATCATGCTGAATTTGAGACAACATGTCATTTGAGAATGCTTTAGTGGTATTAATTATAGGTGGGTTTTTTCTATTAGAATTGTAACACTTTTGCCAACCAAAAAAAAAAAACAGTTTAGAAGAAAAAAAGAATATCTCGCCCACTTCTTTTTTGGTGACCTTATGTCCATAAAACGAGCTTTTTTTTTTTCTTGCAGTCTTGTATTGAGACTATGTCTAATATTCTAGCATTATTGGGACTGTTAGTTTTCTCAAGTTAGAAGTTTTACTGCAATTAGGCATCCAATTTTCCTAATTTGTCATATTAACATAGTCAAATATACTGCATATATCTCAATAGGTACGCCTGCATAACAGTTGCAATCTTCATAGATTTCATTGTCAGTTTTCACGTTATGTAAAAGGACATGTCCTCAACTGGCCAAGGTGACTTGTGGCTTTGCCATAACTTCCAGTATTCGGGTTGGTTCCTGCAATCATATTATACATTTGAAGGTTGTTGAGCAATGTCCGTGGAGTTTCCTGGTTGGAAACTAGTTTGACCAAAAACCTTTATCTCTTGGCAAGATCCATATAATATACCAAATTGGAAAGATCCTCAAACCTGAACCTGTGCCCCCTTCTTGTAAAAAGACAAGAATATAAAACAAGAAGCACATATTTCCTGTTCAGATGAATTATGCACCAAGGCATTTAGATAAGAGAACAATGCGTCCCACTTGGCTGTTGAAGTCATTGTATAGCTGCACCACTCGCATGTCTAAAAATAAATCTCATTTCTTCCTGATGACCTAATGAATTAATTAAGCAGTCAAGAATTGAGATGCAATGCATCTATTGGTTTCTACACTTGCATGTGAAATTGATGTCTTTCGTAGAAATGGCAACATAAACAAATGCACAAGCTGGAGATTAGCTACCAAGCTTTTGGACTATTCCAAATTATTGCCAAATTTTAATCTTCTAGTCCTCAGTCTTTCGCGATTACTTCTATTCAACATCCAAGTTACCCATGTTTCTTATTTACTTCTGGCAGCTAGTTATGTTCAAACAAAAGTAATTTAGCTAAGGATATTTCTATTTTATTATATTTTGTTGTTGATCATAAAATAACTAAAACTTCATTTTAACAAATACATAGAAATGCTTGTGAAGAGAGTTGGAGCCTCTAGCTCCCAATCATAAAATCCAGTATTTGTCTTGCATAAGATCAAGTATTCCTTACTGGTCCATTCAATTTTCAAATTTGGACTTGTTGGAGAAGCGACTTGGAATTGTTTATCAAATTTCCATGTAGATTCCGAATATGTCCTCATTTTCCTTTGTATTTGGCCAAATAAGGCTAGATATAAAGTCGAAGATGGCAATTCCACCACAGTCGTACAAGTCCTTCGCCAAATCCTTTTAATCTTACAGTAAAAATTCTTTGAAATGAGAGAGTTCAAATCAGTGATGAACTTGGCACGAATCCTCCAAATTTTTACAGCAAAATGGTGTACTCTAATAGCATTTTTCTAGCTATTTTGAAAACCTAATTAGCATTAAGTTGTCAAGTGTTATATATCGATGAACAATTCATAGCATTTGTTTGGTCCAATTCATATGTTGAATGAGATCCTGAGGCGCTTTACCAAAATGAGAAAAATGCCCTAAAATTTTAACCCACTCATCACGCAAATGGCTGGTTCAATTGTGGTTCCAAAAATTAGAAATCTTGAATTTTAATTAATTCTCTCGTCCCCTCCTCATTTCTTAAATCTCACCTCTCCCCTACTAGGAAAAAAAAAAAAACCGTTAGCTTTGGGTACTGAAACAGATGGAACGGCCATAGTTATACATTTTCAAAAAGGGGAAAATATATACAATTGGCTTAACTATTGAAAAGCCAAAAATATCCAAACGTGAAAGTTTGCAAGCCAGTTCAGATGTCGTCGACACCTTCAATAATGGTGTTAAATGGGATCACAGGACCTTTTTTTTTGGAGTTCAGAAGTTACTTGAAAATAATTGCGTAGTCTAATCCGAACTAAGCTACCAAACAAACTCTATTTCGACTTCAAAGCCATAAGACCCAAATTAACAATATCTAAGATTTTAGATTTGACAAATGAAATCTGAGAAAGAACAAAGGAAAAAAATTTTAACCGAGAAGTTCTATTAAAAGAGAAAAAACTGCTCATTAGAATCGGACAGAATAAAGAACCAATATGATATGATCGAAATTGATTCATAGTTCTGCGTTTTTTTCCTTTGGGGAGAAAAAAATTTGTTGGGCCACTAAATCTTTGTAATCATATAATTGTGACCATTAATTTTGTTTGAGGTTAAAAGAAATTTCAATTTATGATTGTTGAAATAACTAATTTACGCATAACTTTTGATTTAGATGCACATACTCATAATTACTTTCGCATTTATTGAGACTTTGACTTAATTACATTTCTTCCTGAAACACTAACCCTCCAGCGTCAATAAAATGCTGGAACTCCTCTATTTATTTATTTCTTTTCTTGTTTTCCTAGTGATTCTTGTCTTTATTCTTCTATCGGTAAATGACTACGACAGTCCCTCAAATTTTAATAATAATTCTATTTGATCTCTCAATTTTTAAAAGTGCTTATTCAGTCTCTCAACTTATAAATTTGGTTTTGAGTCCCCAAACAAAACATAAATAGTTTAATTTTCGCATTACCCCCTCAAGTTTGATTTAATATCTATTTTTCTATTCGAAGTTTAAAAATAAGGCATATTATCCCCTTTAATATTTTTGTTTTAACTATGTAATATCCAGAACCATGTTTAGGGATGGCAACGGGGCGGGGGATGGGGGAGGGGTCCTACAAACTCCTCCCGCCCCCGCCTCATCCCCCATCCCCCGCTCCCCACGCCCCGCCCCGCTTCCCCCGCGGGGTTAATAAAAAATTGTTATATAATTTTATTATGGTTAAATTTTAGCAAATAATCAAGTACTAAAATATCAACACATCATCAAATTATTATTCATTGTAATTTTACAATTGAAACTTATAAAAACAATCAAATAAAAATTATTTGAATACAATCCAACATGATGAAATAAATATAACTAAAGTAGTCAAGTTTTCACTTTTGGCACAAATACAATCACTAATTCATTATTGTGCTCGTGCTTTTTTTAAGAAAAAAATGTATTGTATTAAGTGTAATTAGGGATTTAGTATAAATGTATTAGTAAATTTAGTATAACCAATTAATAATTTGTATTAGTACATATATCTAATTATTAGTATAATTAATAATATCAATTATATTATATATACTAATAGACATTATATAATATATATAACTAATAATATCATTATCATAAGTTTATAACTAATTAAATTATATATTATATATAATTATATACATATATATTTTATATATTTATTTTTTTAAAGCGGGTGACTGGGTGGGGGTACACTCTCCCGCCCCGTTTCTAAGCGGGGGGAAAAAAATTTCCCCCGTCCCTGCCCCAACCCCCTCCCCATTAGCCCCCCACGGGACGGGTGCCTGCGGTCACCCGCCCCATTGCCATCCCTAACCATGTTTCTCTATCGTTATATTATTTGCCTCAAAATCATAGCAGAAAGTTTTTTTTGTTGCAATATCGTTTTTAAGTAAGTTAATTGTTGTAGCACTATATTCATGTAAACTAAGTGTACAGCATTCGCCAAAAAAAAAAAAAGAAAGAAGCAAATTATGAGTGCAAAAAGCCAAAACGAAGACAGAAAAGTTAAAATTCATATGTAGCTACAATCAATTTATTGTTTCGTCTACTTTTTACGTATCCTAAAGTACATAAATAATTCTAAAGACGAAGTCTGCACTAGAATCTTGAAAACAATCCAAAAGCAGGATTTGTGACAGTGAATCCTCCATCTAACATGAGATTGTGTCCGCTCATGAACCTTGCCTCATCACTTGCCAAATAGACAGCAGCATTGGCTAAATCTTCAGGCTTCAAAACCATCCCTTCAAGGTTTGTGTAAACTCTTGATTGTCCTTCTTCACCAAAATTGAAGAAATTCTGAGACGATGGTGTCAAAACAACATGAGAAGACAAGCAGTTGACTCTGATTCCATGCTTCCCAAGCTCTGCAGCAGCATTTCTTGTCAAGCCCACAACAGCATGCTTTGAACTCGAATATGAATGGGAGGTTATCCCTCCAATGCTTCCTGAAATGCTTCCCAGGTTAATGATGCTCCCACTTCGCGTTGGGATCATCACCCGGGCTGCATGTTTGATGCCTAGGAAAACACCTGAGAGATTAACCCGCATCACACGTTCAAAATCGCAAAGATCGTTGTCTAGGATGCTAGTTTTTCCTTCATCTACTATGCCAGCATTGTTGATCATGATATCCAGCTTTCCATGCTTGTTAATGGTATGATTAATTGCATTTTCTACATCAGATTCTTTGGTTACATCGCAGTAGAGAAAAGAAGCATTCTCAGTGCCCAAATCATCACAAACAGATCGCCCCAGCTCTTGTTTGATATCAACACAGACTACTTTAGCCCCATGATGGACGAATTCTCTTGCTATACAAGCACCTATTCCTTGAGCTGCACCAGTGATCAGAGCCACTTTACCTTCCAATCTTTCAAAAGCGAGGAAAAAAAGGAATGAGGTCAGATCATCTTGAAGAATATGCAGGAGAAGTAATGCGAATTACCAGCATGAACAATACCTTTTGGCCACTTGAGCTTTTGATGAAAGATCAGCCATTATGCAGATATTGACTATCCCTTTGTAAACTTTGTGCTAGACAATGGGAATGAAGTTTAGATGTCTTTGCCAAAATGTAGACCCATTTTATAGCGCAAGTAATTGACCTAACTACCGTTGGGAATTAAATGTAAAGGGTCTATTAGATTAATTAAGTCATTAGACGTTTGATTATGATGTAAGGATTCCATTACGTACCGGGCTCCAATTTTCAATTTAAGTGGTACTCAAAAGAAGATATAATTATGAATTTAATAAAATGCAATATAACGCTTTCTGACACATTGCTGGAATCATAGACGTATTATAATCATAGACTTCTTTGTTGCTTCTACTCATGTCAGGACACTTGTCTCTTGCCGTCTTGGATTGAAGAGATGTAAACTACCATCATTCGGACCATTAGTTTTCTCAAATCCTATACTTTGACCGCTAAACTTCCACAATTTTTTTGACACACTACTATATTAAAAAAAAATAGACAACATAACGTGCATAATATTGTCACTGAAAGACCTCTTAAATGAGATGCTTGTTACCAGTTAAAAATGTTGTCACTGACGATCCATTTTCTGGTAATAAGTAGGAAATGATGAGAAATTTCTAATTTTGTGATGAATTTAAAAAAAATTCTACAAAAGGGGTGATTTTGTCGTACCATTCCGTCCGGGGGTCTTCGCATTCGTGAAATGCGAGCTCGCTGAGCTCGCATTCGTGAAATGCGAGGTTAGAAAAGAGCTCGCATTCCGCGAATGCGAGCTCCTCTTTATTTTTTTTTCTTTTTTATTTTTATTTTTTGAGAGCTAGGGAATTATTTCCAGAAAGCTCGTAAATGTTTTTTTTAAAAATGTTGCAAATATTTAAAATTTTGCAAATAGCTCGCATTTGTTAAATGTGACCTCCAAAAATTGTATTTAACTTTTTTGTTAGATTTTGCATTTATAAGTATGACTTTGAGAAAATTAAATTCAAAAATGTTAGGAAAAAAATTTAAAATGATATTTACGAGCTCCATAAAAAATATAAAAGTAAATGTAAATATTGTTTGTTTTGTAGAATTTGCTTTTACTAAAATGGTGTCGGTAGTAAAATCTTATTTTAAAATCTCTACTAAAATCTTATTTTTCGGAGAAAGGTTAGAGAAATTTTGTTTAAAAATCTGTAATTAGCAGAGGAATAATGTTTTTTTTATTTTAAAACTTGCACGCGGCTAAAGTCATCAAATATGTGCTAAAACAAAATCAGATTAACAATAATCTTTTTAATATAATTTACTATACATGCATAATTCTTTTATAATAAAAAAAATTGGTAATTGTACGGTTGAAAATACGTTATTTTATTATAATACATTTAAATGGTGAAAAAAGATGTTGCAATAGTTCTTTCTATTTCATAGATCAATGTTCATTCTATTTTATAGATCAATGTAAAAATAGAATGAAATTGTTAACATGTAAGGTGTTGACTATTTGTTGTGAATAAAATATTAAGTGTTTTTCCTTTTGTATCAAATAAATTTTTTTGATCAAATTCTAATTTTCCTTTGTGATTAACGAATCGTATTTATTTGTTGACACCGATGAATAATAGTTATAAGAATATAATAATCAAAGTGTCATTAATATATGTTACAATTTCAACTGTAATTTTAGAAATTTCATAACGCAATGTTATTTTTAAAAAATTATATAAGTTATTTTTATGAAGTGCATGTTATTTGTTTGGTAGTTGAAAAGGAAAAGGAAAAAATTAAAGCAAAGATCTAGCGATTAAATCTTGCACGTTTTACCTAACTTACAATTATTTGGGCTGGATTACTATTTTGATTCAAAATATAAAGCGATAATGAAGACAAAGTTATACTGCAGCAAAAACCCTAAAACCCTAAGTGCTAAAGCCGTAAAACACTAAATCGTAAATCTTAGAACCCAAATCCTTGTAAACCCTAAAACATATACTTGTTGTAGAGAGAGACA
Organism: Coffea arabica; assembly: GCF_036785885.1. Classification (NCBI taxonomy): domain Eukaryota; kingdom Viridiplantae; phylum Streptophyta; class Magnoliopsida; order Gentianales; family Rubiaceae; genus Coffea; species Coffea arabica. The sequence continues at coordinate 12,650,857 of NC_092321.1, forward strand.
GATCCGAGCCTCGGATCGGAAGGTTGAATATAAATCCGAGCTCGGATGATTATGATCCGAGGACTTCCCTTGATAGATCCGAGGTCGGATCTTCTGTCCTCGGATACAATCCAACAGAAGTACAGACGAGGGATCGGATCTGTCCTAGGTCTGAAGGATCCGGGCTCGGATCGGTTCCATTAAATTTCCACTTTTTTCGCTGCTTTTGTTTTTTCTTCATTTTTTCTCCTAATTTCTTGTGCACTTTATCCTCTGGACTATCTTGACATTGATTTCAGCCTAATTGCATGAACTTCATATGGAATGTCCCTCACAATCTCACAAAAATACTTTGGGGCTGCAGGTGTAAACGGAAAATTCAATAAAAGTGGGCAGTACATAACGAGTAGCGCATTTGACAAATGATAAATTCAAGTCACTAATGTAGTTATTTAAAATAAATCCAGATTCAAACACAAATGAACTAGGCTATAAATCCCACGTTCAAAAAAATTGAACTAACATGAAACAAAAATATCTAGGGAGTCGATCAAATCAAGGCCTATAATTCGGACAATTTCTCCTATTGTGACCCGTCTGATGACAATTTTGACATCTTCTTGGTTCGTCTGAATCCCTTTCATCCATCTCATTCCGAATTCTGCTAGCTCGAACCCGCCCTGCCCGACGTGTAATAAATTTGCTCTTGTCTGCCTGCAGCTCCCACCCAGGATGGAGCCAAGTATCTTGATGCGGCAATGGGTTAAACATGCCTGAATACTGGACCGCCCACCTTGTATTGGTAAACTGCTGGTCCACAAGCAATCCCGGATTGTCACCTCTATTCCTGCACACCGCCAAAGCATGTGAACAAGGAAGTCTGTATATCTGCCACTTTCCACAAGAGCATGTCTTATCAAAAAACCTGATGGTTTGCGTATTGCCTCCTTTACCATCGACACGCCGCCCTGTGATAACCTTATATACGCCCGATGGGCCATCGAACTCAATGACTCAGTGGGCGCCTGCCTTCCGCTCAGCATTTTTAAAACGCCGCCATATCCTTGGGGGAAAAGGATTGCGACAATGTGAAGCATCTTCCCTTCTCGTCTTAAATAACGCAACTGTCCGATGAAATATCATGTCAATGCATGCACGAATTGGCAAATGCCGTGCCCCGCGCAAGACATTATTATAGCTTTCGGATATGTTGGTAGTTAGAATACCCCAACGACGGCCATCGTCGTGTGTTAGGCACCACTTTTCTGGACTAATGGCTGACAGATAATTCCAAGCATCTGGGAACATGCTCCGTAGTTCTCTTCTGAACATCCGCCACTTGCGTAATTGTCTTGCCCTTCCCATTGCCCAACACAACTTGCGAAGGTGTAAACCTTTGAAGTGTGTCATCAAATTGCTCCTAACATGTCGCAGGCAAAATCTATGGTAGGCTAAAGGTTCCGCCCAATAGTCAAAGTGTGTCATGGTATAGATGATACCATTGTGGCGATCGAAAATGACACAGATAGGATGTCGATCAAGTGCCACATTATATCTTAATTGTTCCATAAACCACGACCAACTGAAAATCGTCTCCTCATCAACTATGGCATAAGCAAGTGGCAGAATCTGGTTGTTCGCATCTTGCGTGACTGCAACAAGGAGTTTGCCCTTGTATTCGCCACGCAAATGAGTGCCATCAACGCATATAACCGGCCTGCACATGTGGAATGCTTCAATAGCCGGTCCAGATGCCCAGAATACATACTTAAAGGTCTTAACTCGATTCGAACTATCCGAATGATGCGACCACTCCACCACGGTGCCTGGATTGGATTGCACCAGGGCATCGAGATACTGTGGTAGTTCGGCAAAATTCGCTTCCCAAGATCCAAACACAAGCTCAATTGCTTTACGTCTGGCATACCAGGCTTTTTTGTAAGACACATCAACCTTCAAGTTTTCTTTAACGGAACTTAGTATGTTCTTGACCTTTAATCCAGGGTCATCTTCAATGCTACGGAGAATGTGCCTTGAAATAACGGAAGCCGTCAGGCTTGTATTGTTATTTCTAATCATGTCGCCCAAGCAGTTATGGTCATTGACCCACTTTGTAATTTGCCACATTCCATGAATCTTTTTCTTTACGGCTCTAACACACCAGTCGCATGGTGGATACGATGGCGTGGTTGAAGTGGAAGGAGTTCTTTCAATTGATGACTTGCATTTAGTAAACCACGTGTTACTCTTACTCTCAATAACTCTGAACTCCCTATTGTGATTGATGGACCACATCCTAACTGCTCGGCTGAGCTGCTGCTTACTCTCAAATCTCATATGAAAACGTATATTATTATTTTTCTCACTGAATGTTACAATACGCTCCAATCCATCCTCCTCTTCCATATCATCATCATCTATGTTCCCAAGATCGGAGAAAAATGCCATTCCTCTTGGCACATATGCAGAGCTGCCAGCTGTGCTATTGCGTCTGTTCAAGTGGAACGTATCGAGGTTTACTCTTAAACCCCCACCTTCATGCTCATCATCCGAATCACTACCAGACACATCTTGCGACTCCGACTCTTCAACCTCTTCCGCATCAACTTTCGGGTCATCTTCTTCCAGATCATCTTCAAGAGAGCCAAGGAGCCTATCGTGTATACTAGCATATACATCATCTTCAGCTGAACTGCGACAACCTTGCCTAGGGTTAGACTCGATCCCAATTGGAGAAATATGGCATGATGGACCTGGATCTCCAAAACTTCGAATCGAATCCAGGCCATGAAAATATTCCTGGGCACCCATGGACCCTGATGTGAGCCTTGGTTCTAATGAATCCATAGATCGATCATCATGCATATAATGACATGCCGATGAAGTCTCTGGAACGACTGAACTAGAACCGAAGTTAAACTTTGTTGGATCCATGAATGCATGTACAAGCGACATCATTGGACCAACATTACCTATTGGTCCAGTGAATACGCTATTAACTACAGGCATTTGGACGATTTCTTCCTTCTCGATAAAAATCTCCGCCATGTATGAAACTCTTTCGATCCAAAGATCGTACATTACATCAAGAGTTTCATCATCCACCACTGCGGAAACAGTATATTTGGAACTCTCCAACGGTTGACGGAGAAACAATTTCAGCTTGAACATCCCTTTATCGACCCCAATATAGTGGTAAATCCTGTCAACCAACTCCCCGTATCCAATTCTATGCCTCAAAGTGAATGTCCGGTTGGAAGTACGAGGCAAATAACAAACAAAGTCACCCTCGTAATGTATTTGTCCTCCCCAGTATAGGTTTACCCGCAGAGGTCTTTTTACAGACATGTTTGTAAAATGAATCCCTATTTTGGGGACAATATATTAGAATTAGTAGTCCAAGGGTCCAAACAAATGAAAGAGGATGGACTGTAGGTCGAAATTGGAACTATTATATAGACTAATTTCGATCCAGATGTTTATGAAAAAATTGAAAACAGGTATGAAATATACTATAAATAAGCACAAGCAATAGCCTAAAACTCCGAACGCAATTTTTAGAAAATTTGGACAGAGTCTCCCCTAAAATTAGACTAAAATTCCCTGCCAACCAATCCGAAAAGGGAACCCGATTAAGTAGTAATCACATTTGCCACACTACATATTGTCAAGAGACCCTATAATTTTCAAAGTACAAGCGTAAGAAATGTATTTAGAAGTTATATATATTTGGGCTCCACATTCACACCGCATAACAAGATCCACATTCACAATGATGTGATATTCTAGCTATGAATCTTACAAAATTAATGTTATTTTTCCCTGTAGAAGATTTTGCCACTTTTGTAGCATTATAGATTTTGGCAACAAAGAAAAATAAATCCGTCAATTGACTTTCAAGGTTGGCCATTGACTTTCAATCCATCAATTAGCCTTAAAATAAATCCGTATTTCATATTCTAACGCCCTTTTCTACAAAAACAAAATTTAACAAACTATACTATTTCAACTTGTCGGCAAACATCCAATAGTTGTAATATAACATAAATTAGCTAATGGCTTGTATCAAATCCGAATTAAGTCTTATGCATAAGAAACGGTTGTTGTAATATAAAATAAATAACCTAATAGTGAGTTACCCTCACAAAGAAAGATCTACAAAAATTTTGACATTATCTCCCCTATAAATGGCCTCAAACTCCCTATCAAACAATCCAAATATCCATGAAATTCAAAAGCTCCAATCTATAAACTACATAATGTCAATAAAGTCTCAAAGCTCCAATTGCAAAACATACAATATCCAATGTACATAGTGTTTCGATCAAAAGTAATAGGGTCGATAAATAGATTTTTCCCCTAAAATTCTGATGAATTTTAAAAGAATTCTACAAATGGGGCATTTTGAGCATGGGATTACATCCAAAGGGTCTTCGCCTTCAGCAAATGCGAACTCACGGAGCTCGAATTTTCGCACGACGAAATCCACAAAAAATTTTAACAAAAAATCAAACCACACCTCCCATTTATTATTATGAAATGCGAGGATCCGAGCTCGGATTATTTATGGCAGCCCTCGGATCCAACAGGGTTCGGATCCTTCTCAACGGATGATCAGACGAGACCTCGGATCTGAGTAAACAACTATGGATCCGACCTCGTATCATAAGGATCCGAGGACGGATCCTTCTGGCTTTAGTCGTATCCGAACTCGGATCTTGCTTTTTCTGCACTAATTGCAGAAAACTGCAAATAAACTGCAACAAATTGGAAACGGAAAAATTGCCCGAATTCGAAAAAGATAACGTATTTCCTCAAATCCACCACAAAAATTACAAAAATAAGCACAACCCACATCACATTTACATCCAAATTTCACAACAAATCTGAACCTGCCCTTGGATGAAAGTATTCAACTATTCATTAAACTTAAAAAGCTATGCGTGAGGCACTGCAAGTGCAAAAGCCTAACCTTTATGCTGTTTGACAGTAGCAATGGGATGGCAATGCTGGCAAATTTTGGGAAGCGGCAAACGCGAAACCAGTCTTTCGATGCTCCGGTCTTTGGATGCTTCGATGTGCAGAAACCAAGTCTGTTTTCTTTGTTTTGCTATTCTAAAATTTCGAATTCTTTGTTTTGCTGTTCGACAGCTATTCAACCAGCTATTCTTTGTTTTGTCTTTTTTTTTTTCGAAATGGGGTCTTGGCGGTTGATAGAGGGAGCTCGATGAGCTCGCACTCTGAAAATGCGAGCTCACTGAATGCGAGCTCGCATTGAGCTCGCATTCTGAGAATGCGAAAACCCCATTTGTAGAAACAAATCCAAAAACCGCCCTCGTTGTAGAAATCTTTTTTTTTTCCATCACAAAATAAGAATTCACCCAGGAAATGATACTTGCAATCTCCTTACAAATTTCATTGCCAATATTTTTAACGTTGGGCAAAAGGACGTGTCCTTGACTTGCCCAATGTGACTAATAACTCTTCCTTTTTTATAATCAAAAAGTTTAGATGAATTTTGCTCCGATCACTATTATGAATTTGGACAATCTCCTGTTGGAATCATAGATTGCATGTAGGAGTTCTTACAGATTACTCACCAACACATCTCTAGTATCAACAGCGAAATTCAAACATACGATCTTTTGTGGAAAAAATAATTCGTTTTTACCAACCAAACCAACTTGAGATGGGGACTAATAACACTTCCGCGTGATATCATATATTGGAGGGGTTTTCAAACTATGTCCACTCTATGTCCATAGAAAGTTCGAGGGGAATTACGTTTTGACACGGTCCCGAACAAGTTCCATGCCACATAGTACGCTTAATTGTAAAGATTCTCAAACCTTAACCTGTAACTCCTCCTTGTAAAAAGACGAGTTTAACAAATATGAAACACACTTTTCCTGGTTAAATTGCATCAACTGGTTGTACGAGTCATAGTTGTACCGCTTTCGTGTGAATGTGATATCTAAAATGAAACTCATTCTTTCATATGGTCTGATGAGTTAATTAAACAGCGAACTTGAGATACAATGCATCGATTGCGTGTAGAAGCCGTGGCATTTGAATGTGATGCCGAAACTAATCCAATCAGATCATATTTTAGGCACTAATGGAGGGATGAATGTGTTCAAAAGCCAAAAGTAGGTGACTGCATGCAAGGGTATTCTATTGCAACCAAACTAGGTCATGTCTGGATATCAAAGAAGTAGCAAGAGTGACGACAAAAGTTAGGCGGTTGAACGGCTATTAGTCAAATCAAATCTATTATTATTTTCAGCGTGTTAAATGGGATTCTTTTCTTTTCTTTTTTTCTTTTAACCATTAAATGGGATTCATCTGTTTACTAAGTTTTGAACATATTTTTCTAGTATTAGGAGAAAAAGGATTTTGGATTCAATTTCTCTTTTTACCATCTCGTTTCTTAAATTTTATCATTTCCCTATTTACACGGAAAAAGAAAAAAAAAGGGGGTATTAGGAGAATATGGGAGTTAGGGGAGGAAGAAATGAGGAATGAGAAATAGGACGAAGGAATTAAACTAATTTAAAACAAAACATAAAGGAAATATGTAATTTCTCTTTCCAAATATTTGATAAGGAAGGCCCTTCCCAGTTCCCATAGGAATACGTTAATTATAACTAACCAAAATTTGTACTTCTTGAACAATTTGCCCACCAAGTTTTTGACAGATCTATATGCCACATTGAATTATTGATAGTACTGGAAGTCGAGAAAGCTTCTCTAATTTCAATCTAACATGTTTTTGCCATAAAGGCATTGACCAAATTCAGTCTGTTGTTTGATTTTGCCAAATGGGCAAGAATGGGGGCTTGGGTCGGTGACATCGCAGATCTAACTCTTAGGAATAAATGCTCCTTATTCGAGCATTGAATCATATATACCAGATTCTAGTTCAACATCAAGCTTGGAGTAACTAAAGCCTTCGAATTTAATAAACCTAATACTTATTCAGTTAGCTGTTAACAACGAGAAAGAAACAGCCACTGGACACAACAATTAACTATGGCTCTTGGCTATTATGTCTTTTTAGGAGATTATTTTGAAGGAAAATATATAGAAAAGTAAAATACATTGCGACTTTAGAAATGTAGATAATTCTAAACTATCGATAATTGTTTTTTTGTTTTCCTTTCTATTGTTATTCTTTTTTCCTTGATCCTTAAATTTAAATACATCATTTCTCTTAAAACTTAGGTATGTTCACCATTATTTTTTAGACACGTTATATATGTTCAACAATCTCATACGTTAAATATATCTAGTAATTTGATAGGGTGTAAAATTGTTATTTAATTTATAATTATTTTCCCTTGATTTTAGTCAAATATTGTTTTAATTGATGGATTCTACTTATATTTGATTAATGGTACTAATTGTAGGAAAAGAAGCGAAACGTGATTAAAATGGGCAATTTTCCAATTAATTTGAAGATGGCACATCGGGACCGGTTTTCAAATCCAAATCAAACTCAATGCAGTTTTTGAAGGAAGATTTTAAAGACTTTAATTTTCATTATTAGTTTTAGTATTGGATTAGGAAACTTGGAATATTATCTTTAGTAGTTTCCTTTTTATATTTTGGGAAACATATCTTACTATTAGTAGTTGAGATTAAGTAGGAAATAAGAGGAATTAGGAAAGCCAGATTCCTGTTTGATTAGGAGTCAGCCAGCAACAATTTCGAGTGTGACTCTTTGAAGTACAACACACGGCCGTCACTTGTTTTGGCTTCTCTTTTGCTGGCCTTTTCATTAGTTTTAGAGGAAAAACCATACGCAATTGTTATCAATGGAGTCCTGCGGATTTCTCTTGAGGATGCGTAGCTAAATCTTCTTTTCTAGTCAAGGGTTAACTTGAAAACGCGGTTTTAAATATCTATGAAATCGAATTATTTTATTTATTTCTTTTATTCATTAGTATTCATTTTTTTTATTGTTTAACTTCTTATGAATGTTGTGTTAATATAATAATCTACTGCCAAATTAACCGATTAAATCCATAATTATTTAATTGATCAATATCAGTGGCAACTAGCGTGATTGGTTCCATGTTAGGGAAACGTATGATCTAATTTAAACAAACTCTCGTAACGTGTTTATTAGTTAGGGTTGAATTTTTCTAATTCTTAATGCAATCGAGAAATTAAATCCTACGGTCATACCTAGGGGTATATCTCTTGATTAGGAAAATAGTGAACGGTCGTACTTTGGCTATCGAAAAAGTAAGAAAAAATTGATTGTTTATTGCATGTATGGCAATTATAACTAATATATTAATGAGTAATTGAATTATCTTTACATCGATAATCAGTTGAATGGATCATATCTGAAAAGTTACACCTCTGGCAAGAGTTGTATCTATTGTTGATTCATTCATATTTATTTTCGTGTGTTACTTTGATTTAGTTAATTATTTATTTTTATATTTTTATAAAATCCCCCATACGTTGAACTCAAGGAGAAACAAATTTCTCCAATCTCTGTGGATTCGATCTTACTTACCACTATATACACAATTATACTTTATTGAGTAGGTATTTATTATTGTACAGGTTCGACACCTGTCAATTTTTTGGAGCCGTTGCCCAGGACTGGAGTTGGCTAATTAGTCTCCTTTTGAGTTTATTTTATTTTTAATTTTCTGACATTTTTCTTATTTATGCCTCGTTCTTCTCGTACAGGCAAATTATTTTTCGATTCTGAAGTAGAGAAGACTGCGCGTAGAACAAGGAAGTAGACCAAACAACATAGAGAAGAGCAATCAGTCACTGTATTTCAGAGGCACAATCCAGAAGTCGAACTGACAAATTTTTTTGGTGACACCTCAAGTGATTCTAATCAAGAAGACGTCGAAAATGGCTAATACTCAAACATTATGAAAGTTGGCTGCTCCAGACTTAAATCAGCAGCCATTATGCATTACCTTTCCGAATTTAAATGATAATGCCCCTTTTGAATTAAAGTCTAGTCTAATTCATCTTTTACTTTTTTTTAATGATTTTTCAGGTGAGGAGCAAGCACTTGCAAGAATTTGATGTAGTATGCACAAGTACGAAACCCCCGGGGATTACTGAGGAGCAGATAAAAATGCAAGCATTTCTCTTTTCCCTCAAGAATGTAGCAAAAAAATTGATTGTACTATCTGCCACCAGATAGTATAATAACTTGGGAACAGTTAAAGAAGAAATTTTTGAAAAAATATTTTCCTGCGTCTAGAGTTGTCAGTTTGAAGAAGGAAATATGTGGCATTAAACAGCAATCGGAGAAGTCTCTCCATGACTATAGGGAGAGATTCAAGAAGCTGTATACTAGATGCCCCAGTACCAGATTATCGAGCAGCTCCTGATTCAATATTTCTATTGTGAGAACCCTAGAATTTGTTTATTGTTTCTTCTCATTTTTCCCCTCTTAAGTGAAAAATTTGTTCATTAATCGTTTGAATCAAAGGAAGGCCTTGTTGTTATGCGTGTTTATGTGTGAGATATGTGTATATGTGTATGTGTTGGAAGTACGGTGGAGCACGGCAATCGAATTCGGAAAAGAGGAAAAAATTTTGTGAAAAATGGAAGGGCCGAATCCGGCCTGAAATCCGGCCAGTTCTTGGCCGGATTGCTTGCCGGATTGTTGAGGGGATTTAAAAAAAAAAATTGAGCTAGCCTCTGCCTCATATCCGGCCAAGAATCCGACCGGATTGTGACGTGTCACAGCCGGTCAGAGGCTTTGACCGGCTGTTTCTTTCATTCTTATCCCACCTTTTTGGTCCAAAATATCTCATTTCTTCCCTGTCCAACCGTGAGCTTTGAGAGCAAAGAGAGAAAAACTCTTCAATCTTTATCTTTGATTTTTGCTTCAATCTTGAAATTTCACCGATATATTTTGAAACCCCTCCGTACAAGTGATCTTCTTGGAAGGTTAAAGCTTTTGGGTGGAGTGATTTTGAAGGGGAAGCTTTTAATTGCTAGTCTTCTTGAGTTGTGAGGTAAGATGTTTAAGAAAGATCTTTCTTGTTTTGATAATGGTATAGTAGTGATTTGTGGTGGTTATATATGTTATATTGTGAATGATTTCATGGGTTTAATGGATTTAATTAATTATGATTTTTCTGTTTTCATATGATTATTGCTATGTGGCCATGTATGATGCTTGGACATGATATAGAATGAAGCTAGCGGGTGTAATTGGTAGCTAATTACAGAGAATTGTTGGTTTGGAAGGAAAATTAGAAAGTTAGGGTTTTATTTTCCCCAATTCTGCCTGGCACTGTAGCATATAGTTAGAGGCCGAATTGGCCTTGGGTTAAAACATGAAAGTTGTAGGGAATGATATTTTAGAGATGCCTTCAAAATTTCAGGTCAATCGGAGTAGTGTAGCTTGAGAAAAGACGGAAAAATCCTTGCTGCCCTGGTTTTACCCGAATTTGTTAGTTGCGTCAGTAATTGGTTAATGTGGTTGGGAATGCTTCAGAATTGATTGTTGAGGTCTTCTGATAAAATGTAGCCTTGTTTCTTATCTTTCGGATGGCTTTGGAATTTTTGGATTTGGACTTAGGTAGGCTGACTTATGATGTTTGAACCAGAATGCGTTCTGTGAATCTGTTTTTCCGGTTCTGGTATAGTATCTTGTATTTTTGACCTAGTTACACTCGAAACTGGATAGAGTGACCTTCTACAATGTTGTAGCCCTATCTCTTAGCTTCGAAACGGTGTATCTTACACCTCCATCCGATAATTGTAGTGCCAATGGTGCTAAAACCGCATAATGATGTCAAAAAATGTTTTTATAGTGTAGAGCTCAATTCCTTTTTTTTCAGAAATGTTTCTAGCTTGATTTTGTATTTATATGACTTTAAGCCTAGTGAATGGCTTTTGGAAATGAGATTATTCTATATGAGCTGTTGGGACTGATTTGAGAAAATAATGAAGCCGTTAATGGCTGGAAAATAGGTAAACACAAGGGACATGCCGTCCGTTTATTTTCTTGTAATATGAGCAAGTTAAAGTGATTTTTGCGAATGTATTTTGTAACGAATTGGACGTAGTTATTGAAAATGTTACCGACTCTTTCAAAGGGTGGCCGAGGGTTAAATTTCTATTTGAACCTGTATATTTCCGCTTGGCAAATAAAATGATTATTTTACCATTCTAAAACCTAATACCAAAATATAGAGGTTGACCTAGGGTTCTCTTGGCCACAAGTGAATAACTTTTAAGTGAAGTTTTAAGAGTGAACGTGAGATAGTTTTGCCACCTTTTCATGATTTTCTTCAAGGCATATAGTTTATTGATTTTGAGATACATAAACGATTCCGGAAACAATACTTCCTAGCTTACCTTATTGGAATTCGATTTGTCGTTGGTTAAAGTGTTTTCTGCCGAAAATTGCATAACCTTTTGAGTTTGGTTTCAAGGTTGGTTTATGAACCCTAGTTATTCCCGTCCACGAATCCAAATGCCATCGTTACACTTTAAAAGTCATTTTTATACGTTTACTCGCGAGTAGTCGGGTAATTCTTGATTTCATCTAAATCATGCTAGATGGATTGTAATGTGTTCTTTGTTTAATTTTAGGTTTCATTGGTGATTGAGAAGTGGACGTTATTTTGCGTGTATAGGTGAGTGTTCCTTGTTTGTTATGTTTCGTGACTATATGGCTGGTATGAATGATTGATAACATGTTCAATGTTTTAATGATTGTTAAAAACGAGTTTTCTAGGCGAGTGTGTACTTTATCGCACTCGGCCTAAATGATTGTGAAGTTTCAGTGATCGAACGATTGCAATGTTAATTGTGCATGAATGTAAGCCTTTTGGCTGAACTGGCCACTGCCCCTTGTTACCGGTCGTCTCGAGCCAGAAGCGGACTCGGTCGGGCGATTAGGGACCTGGGTGAACGTTTCGGTATACTCGAGTATTACCTTGAAGTCTGGTGGAGCCTGGCCAACGGTCAGGGAAGGGGATGAATGAATGAATGAACGAATGAATGAATGAGGGTTTTACTTATATAAAATGCATTTTCAAATGATTGGAGACATAAGGGAATGAAAGGAGAATGAATGAACGAACGAATGAACGAATGGCTCCTTGTGAGCACGTATCCTTTTAATGAGTGTATTTATCATTTTCTTTTGTCTTTGTATTTTGAATTATTGGTTATATGTAATGAATGCATTGAACTTCTTGTTTGCCTATGTGTTCGGAACCTCATTGAGCTTTCCAGCTCATCCCTTTAGTTTTGTTTTCCTTAACAGGAAGGCGTGCAAGGACGAGAGCCTGTATAGACTAGCTGGGTCTAGCTCTTGGTTTTCTTTTGTAATGGTTCTCGCCCTAGTGCTTGGCACGGGCTGGTTGTATGGTGATTTGAGAACCTCTGTATATTTGACGATTGTACTTCTTTTGAGATATTATTGTATATAAATTTTCTTTTAAGTTGGAACGTTGTTGTGTTCTTTTATGGGTTTTCCGATGATTGCTTGAAGTGATCGACTGAGTCCCGGCGAGAGCTGGGCAGGCAGTCCGCCGAACCCTTTGGTTCGCCTTAGGGTAAAGTGGGGCTGTTACATCTATGAAAATTTGCTATATACAAATAGAAGTCTTATAGATGTTACCAGTGGAGGTACTTTGGTGAATAAGACTCCTCAAAAAACTTGAAATTTGATAGAAATGATGGCAGAAAATTCTCAACAATTTAGCACAAGAGAGGATGTTCTTACTCATCGAGTAAATGAGGTAAATGTCTCATCAATTCAACAATAATTATCTGAATTAACTTTGGTTATTCGACAATTGGCTGTAGAAAATTTGTAGCAGGCCAAAACATGTGGTATTTGTAAAGATACGAATCATTCCACAGATTGGTGCACAGTGTTACAAGATAAAGGAATTGAACAGGTAAATATAATTAGTCACGTGCCCGCACCAAGAGAGCAGAATGATCCATACTCTAATACATATAACCCAAGTTGGAGGGATCATCTAAACTTTATCTATGGAGGGAACAGACAGTAGAACTGCATGCCGAATAGATAACAGAGGTACCAACAACAATACCAATCTCGACCGCATCCTTCTTCTTCCAATTCGAGTCTTTCTTTAGAAGACATGATGAAGGAACTAATTGCAAACATTACGCGGTTCCTATAGAAAATGGATTCTAACATGTAGGAGATACGTAATCAAATAAATCAAAAGGCAATATCAATTAACCGTCTGGAATCCCAATCTCAAGGAAAATTGTCATTTCAACCTGAAGTCAATCCGAAAAATTTAAGTGTAATAACCTTAAGGATCTGGAAGGAAGTTGAGGGACCCGAACTCGTGACTTCGAAAGATAAAAATGAAGAATGGATTGAAAAAGAGCTTGAGAAGGAAAGAATGAGAAGCATGAATTCAAAGGTAATTCCTAATTCTATAATTAAAGTTAGAACTAACCCACCACCTTTTCCGAACAGGTTAGAGAAACTAAAAACGCAAGGTAAGGAAAACGAGATCTTGGAGGTATTTCGAAAGGTGGCAATCAATATTTCTTTGTTAGACGCGATCAAACAAGTGCCAAAATACGCTAAATTCTTGAAGAACTTGTGCGTCAACAAAAAGAAATTGAGAGGGAATGAGCAGATTGTAGTACATGAGAATGTCTCAGTGATTTTTTACAAAGAAAACTACCACCTAAATGCGGGGATCCAAGTATGTTTACTATCCCCTGTAAGATTGGATATTCTAAAATTAAAAATGCTATGCTAGATTTAGGAATTTCTATTAATGTGATGCCTAAGTCAATTTATGATTTCCTAAATTTAGAACCTTTGAAAGAAATAGGGGCAATAATTCAATTGGCTGATCGTATATTTGCTTATCCATATGGGATAATTGAGAATGTTTTAATTCAAGTAGATGGACTAATTTTTATGTGTTTTACATGGATGATATAAATGCTCCAATTCCAACACCTATTATATTAGGAAGGCTCTTCTTGTGTACTATTCAAACTAAGATTGATGTTAGCAAGGGTATTCTTACAATGGAATTTGATGGAGAATTAGTCCATTTTAATATTTTTGATATAATGATATATCTTGTAACTCTTATTCTGTGTTTGGCATTCATGCTATTGATCCCTTTGCTTGAGAATTTCCTAAATTTAATTGCAGGGTAAGTTGAAAGTTGCTGCGAACAAACATCAGAAGTTGAAAGTAACTTATGATGAAAAAATGGGGAAAAAATTAAAGAAGGTGGTTGCCCGTAATGATGATCTGGATCTTGAAAAGATGCCACAAATTGCAAGAAATCTCGAATTACAACTGGATTGAGAAGTGATACTCCATGTCTAACCAAAGATATTAAAAAAAGGCGCCCAATTCATTTTTTTTATGTGTTTCAATATGTTTTTTGTAGATTTTTCACATTTAGTGGTTTAATTTTTCGTTATTAATAATTAGCAGACTTCCTCCTGATAGGACACATCCGTGCCTAGAGGACAAGTGGTAATGCGATAATTTTTCATTCCATCATCAGAAACATTTGAACCAACATGACGTGCCCACGCTTATTTGCTTGGAGAGCTCATATTTCGATTTTGGAGTAAACTTAGCAACATGACGTGCCCGCGCCTAGAGAGCACGTGGTAACTAGTAATGCACAACATCTTATCCTAGGGAAACCATAAATATTATTTTTCTTTTTCTTTTCTATTTCCTTTTTCTTTCTTTCTTTTTCTTTTTCTTTTTCTTTCTCTTTTCTTTCTTTCTTTCTTTCTTTCTCTCCTTTTTCTTTCTTTCCCCCATATTTCTTTCATAGCCACCCGACTTTAAAACCCTGGCTGCCGCCACTCATTTTTGCTGTCCATTGCTGGTTCATTGTTTATCGCGGATTGCTCCCACCATTCACAGGCTACCACCGCCACCCATTCCTTGTCAGTCGTTCGCTGTCACTTCACGCTGCCCTTTCCATCCGTAGCTGTCCACGACCCTTCTCAATTATCAGGAAAATTTCGTTGTCCCTTTTACTTCCTATTCTATTTTTTATCTCTTACATTGAGGACAATGTAAGATTTAGGTGTGGGAGGAGGGGAGTAGTATATTGGTAGTATAATAGAAAAGTGCAAGTGTAAGTATCTTTTTTGAAATTTTTTGTTCGAATTTGTCGAATTTTATCCAATTTTTGCCACTTTTTGTACATTTTTGTGGTTATTCTTGATAAGCAATGGTTAGTTGTCTCAAATTGTATTATTGCTAAAGTTTTATATGCTAATGTGTCAAATATGATGTGGTGAAATCTGCAGGTGTCTCTGTGGTGAATATTTGAGATTTTGTGACTTTTACAATTTTTTATTAACTTTTCTAACCATTGTATTTGCCTGACATTTTTTCATGTAAATTGGTTCACCTATCAATCTTAGTTCTCCATATTTGAAAAATAAAATAGACTTGTGTGGTCTTTAATTTTATTTTGGGTACTTATTTGTGAATAATGTTTAGCTATATTTCATTAGTATCGTTGCCTAGTAACCGAGAGTCTTTACCACAAGTGTTGACTTTCACATTAAAAAGTGACAATAACTATGAGTATGTGATTTTTAAGCGATGATGGCTGAGTAAACAGGATCCTTCATTTTGTAGATATCGGAGTTCACATCAAAAGGCTTGAATGGTTAACGACTAAACTTTTTTCCGAAACAAAAAAGAAAAAAATGAGAGTTTAAGTATGGGGATATTTTTTTAAAAAAAAAAGGATGAGCTAATAGTGAAAAATATGCAAGTGTGTGAATAACGGTGTTAGCCTGCTGATCCATGAGTTTAATGTTGAAATTTTACTTAATAGTTAAACTGTTTGCTGGTGAATTTTGATTGAATATTTTATATCCTTAGATTGGTTAGCCCAAAATTAGAAGAGTTCTTAGTTTTAAAAGTTAACCAGAGAGATATCTCTTAGAAACTAGTCACTAATATTTGACATGTATTTTAAATGTATTTCGACAATAGATGATTTGAATGATAGTCATTATTTGAACTTGATTGTTTCATTTGTTGTTTCTCATTCTTGAGAACAAGCATAGTCTAAATGTGGGGGGAATTGATAGTGTGTAAAATTACTATTTAATTTATGATTATTTTTTTCTTGATTTTAGTCAAATATTATTTTAATTAATGGATTCTACTTATATTTGATTAATACTGCTAATTATAAGAAAAGGAGTAAAACATGATTAAAAGGGATAATTTTTCAGTTGGTGGCACATTCGAATTCGATTTTCAAGTCCAAATCAAACTTAGGGCAGTTTTTAGAGGAAGATTTTAAAGACTTTAATTTTCATTATTAGTCTTAGTATTGGATTAGAAAACTTGGAATATTATCTTTAATAGTTTCCTTTTTATATTTTAGGGAACATATCTTATTATTAGTAGTTGAGATTAAGTAGGAAACAAGAGGAATTAGGAAAGTTGGATTCCTGTTTGATTAGGAATCGGCCAGCAACAATTTCGAGCGTGACTCTTTGAAGTACAATACACAGCCGTCACTTGTTTTGGCTCCTCTTCTGCTGGCCTTTTCGTTAGTTTTAGAGGAAAAATCATACGCAATTGTTATCAATGGAGTCCTGCGGATTTCCCTTGAGGATGCGTAGCTAAATCTTCTTTTCTAGTCAATAATTAACTTGAAGATGTGGTTCCAAACATCTGTGAAATCGAATTATTTTTAGTTATTTATTTTATTCATTGGTATTCGTGCATTTTCTGATTTAACTTATTATGATTGTTTTGTTATTTGAATGTCAAGGAACCAATATTCGAATTAATCTAATAATCCACTGCCAAATTAATTGTTTAATTAGTCAATACCAGTGGCGACTAGCGTGATTTGTTTCATGTTAGAAAAATATATAATCTAATTTAAACAAACGCTCGTAGCGTATTTGTTAGTTAAGATTGGATTTTTCTAATTCTTAATGTAATCGAAAAATTAAATCCTACGATCATACCGAGAGTTATCTTTTAGTTAGGGAAATAGTTAACGGTCGTACCTTAACTATTGAAAAAGTAAGAAAAAGTTGGTTGTTTATTGCATGTATGGCAACTATAACCAATCTATTAATGAATAATTGAATTATCTTTGCATCGATGATCAGTTGAATGGACCGTATTTAAAAAGTTGCACCTTTGGTTAGAGTCGTATCTATTGTTGATTCATTCATATTTATTTTCGTGCATTGCTTTGATTTAGTTAATTATTTATTTTATATTTTTATAAAATCCCCCATACGTTGAACTCAAGGAGGAACAAATTTTCTCAGTTCCTATGGATTCGACTTTGTTTAACACTGTATACAAAATTTATATTTTATTTGAATAGATATTTTTTATTGTACAAACTCGACACATGTCATAATTGTACGTGTCTACCAAGTTTTGGATGAAACCTTTCTTCAAGACTGTAACTTGGTAGAAATCATTTCTTCAAATTCCCCAAAATTAACTTTTCTTGTAAGAACCAAATATAAATCTTGCAATTCAGATTCAGCCCAATAGCAACTTTTTCCACTGATTCTAATACTCAATTTTGAATTTTCACCATCACATTTCATGGAAAAATTTTTAAAACACAGTCTTCCAAATATTTTTCCTAACATATACCCATAATAAACAAAGTGGTACACTTTAATGTGTGTGTGTATATATATATATATATATTAAAATTGGGTATCCTTGAGGGGGGAAGCTCCCGCCAAAGTTTAGAATGGTGCGGACCAGTGAATTATTGCAACTGTAAATAACGATTTGCATCAACAATTCTACACCGAAATCACCTCAACCAAATGATCTGCCGAGCCATTGCAGCGGCAGCCGCACCTCAACGCGACCGAAACTTCTTCTTAAGCCTACTCAAATGCGCCACAAATCTCTCTCAGCTCAACCAAACCCACGCCCAGGTGATTCTCAACGGCCTGAGCAAAGACCTCATTGCCATCACTAAGCTAACCCACAAACTCTTCGACGTCAAAGCCATATCCCAGGCCAAGCTTCTCTTCACCTCACTCTCCAACCAAATCCCGCCTGATAAGTTTCTCTACAATGTGCTTATCAGAGGCTTCTCCCAGAACAAATCCCCGCTTGATTCTCTGTCTGTTTATGCTCATCTTCGCGAAAAAACCACCCTTAGACCGGATAATTTTACGTATGCTTTCGTTGTTTCGGCTGTTTCTTCACCCGGGCTCGAAAAAGTTGGGATTTTGCTTCATGGGCACGTGATAGTTTCTGGGTTTAGCTCGGACCCCTTTGTGGGTTCTGCTTTGGTGGATTTGTATATGGGCTTCTCGGAAGTTAGATGCGCGTATAAGGTGTTTGAAGGAATTCCTAAGAGGGATACTGTCCTTTGGAACACTCTGGCTTCTGGGTTGGTGAGGAATTGCTTTTTTTATGAGGCGGTTTGTACTTTTCGCGATATGGTTGTGGAGGGGACTGAGTTTGATTCAACTACATTGGCTGTGGTCCTTACAGCTACTGCTGAGTTGCAGGAGTTGAGAACTGGAATGATGATTCAGGCTCTGGCACTGAAGGTTAGGTGTCATTTTCATGATTATGTTCTTACGGGATTAGTTTCGTTTTACTCAAAGTGTGGAGATGTTTCAACTTCTAGATTGTTGTTTGGACTCTTAAAGAAGCCAGATTTGATAGCATATAATGCCATGATTTCTGGGTTTACAGGTAATAACGAGACTGAATCTGCCGTAAGGCTTTTCAAAAAACTGCTCGTTTTGGGTGAAAAGGTTAATTCGAGTACCATTGTTGGATTGATTCCTGTGTCTATTCCATTTGGTCATTTGGAGCTTGCGCAGACAATCCATGGGTTCTGTGTAAAGTCTAATATGGTTTTTAATTCTTCTGTTTCAACTGCACTGCTAACTATTTATACGAGGCTCAATGAGATGGACTGCGCACGACGACTTTTTGATGAGTCCCCTGATAGAAGTTTGGCATCCTGGAATGCAATGATCTCTGGTTATGCACAGAATGGATTAACGGAAATGGCTATAGCTCTTTTCCAAGAAATGCAGATGCTTGACATTCATCCCAATCCAGTTACAATCACCAGCATTCTTTCAGCATGTGCTCAACTGGGAGCTCCAAGTCTGGGAAAATGGGTCCATGATCTGATAAAGAAGGAGAATTTTGAGTCTAACATCTATGTTTCAACTGCTCTGGTTGATATGTACGCAAAGTCTGGAAGCATTGAAGAGGCTCGGAGGTTGTTCAATGCCATGACTGAGAAGAATGATGTGACCTGGAATGCAATGATTTCTGGATATGGACTTCATGGTCATGGGCATCAAGCAATATCACTATTTCATGAGATGTTAGATTCTGGAGTCACACCAACAGGAATTAGTTTCCTTTCAGTTTTGTATGCCTGCAGTCATGCCGGCTTGGTAGAAGAAGGCAAAAAAATTTTCGAATCTATGGTCCATGATCATGGTTTTACGCCCTCAGCTGAGCATTATGCCTGTATGGTTGACCTCCTTGGCCGAGCTGGAAAATTACGGTATGCTTTAGAATTTATAAATCAGATGCCTATTCATCCAGGTCCTGCTGAGTGGGGTGCACTATTAGGTGCTTGCATGATTCACAAGGACAGTAACCTTGCTCGCTTTGCTTCTGATAAGTTGTTTGCATTGGATCCTGAAAGCATAGGATACTATGTCTTACTCTCGAATCTGCACTCAGTTGACCGTAATTATCCTCAAGCTGAATCGGTGAGGCAAGTGATTAAGAAAAGGAATCTTGCAAAGACCCCTGGCTGTACTTTGATTGAGGTGAATGGGCATCCATATGTTTTTAAGTCTAGTGACCGGTCTCATCCACAGACAGCTGCAATTTATGCCATGCTGGAAAAGTTAATGGGAAAGATGATAGAAGCAGGATTTCAGACGGACACTGTTATAGCTTTGCATGATGTAGAGGATGAAGAGAAGGAACTGATGGTGAAGGTCCACAGTGAGAAGTTGGCTATTGCTTTTGGACTCATAACATCTCAACCAGGAGCAGAGATCAGGATTATCAAGAACCTCAGGGTCTGTTTAGACTGCCACAATTTCACAAAATTTGTATCGAAAATCACTGAAAGACTCATTGTTGTTAGGGATGCTAACCGATTTCATCATTTTAATGATGGTCTGTGTTCATGTGGTGATTATTGGTAAACCACCTCCTATTTGCCCACAAAGATTGCAAGGTTGGCACATGGGAGGTTGTTTTACAGAAGTGCTAAATCAGGAGTGCGTCATCCTCCAGTGCTTATTTTCAGATGTACATAGTGAGTAAATCTTTTCTTCTTGTTGTTGGCATCATGCATATTTTTTTTTTAAAAGAAAACCCACTAATATTGTGTAGAATAACATGATGATTATCTGATCACCTTATTCACATGAAGCTTCGGGATGGAACAATTGTTTCATGTTCACTTTCCTGTACACAACAGTTGAGTGAAAGTCTTAATCAGTTAACTTTAAAACTCTGATGGTGTTATTTCTTAGTTCTCTTAAGAATTAATCTGTTTTGGACTCTGGTTTCAGAGGAAGCATCTAGCAATTTTTGCAAGAACATGAAGAAGGCTCGCAATAGAAAAGGAAAAGTACTTCTCTCAGGAACAATGCTTATCATGTACATCTTAACTCTCATTAACGTAGTGCTGTTGGTTCAAGATGAGTAGATGTTCGATTTTGAATGAATTAAAGGTGGTAGATTATTTATGTTAGCTGCTATCCTGGCATTTGGGTCTTATGCATCTGTCGTGTTGGAAGTTTTATCTCTAGAGGAATTGTCTTTGATTTGTTCTGGATAGATATCTTCTTTTCATAAAATTTTGATGTCTTTGCTGAAAAACTTCCCAATTGTTCTTTAGGCAAAGATCTCTTTTCTCATGAATATGAGCTAAATCACAGAATTAGTACCTGATATTTCTTTAGGGCAATGATCCCAATTATGTATTTGCTTATTATACATGCTTGTCATTTTCCTTGAAAAACATTCAAAGAGTTTCTGAATATCATCACGCCTTCTTTGCTCACAGGACTTGTTAAAGTAAGTTTCATTTTCAAGGTCAGAGGAAATAGAAGAAACAAAGAAAAGGGGAAAATGGGAAACACGTTGATCTCCAAGCTGCATACTTTTTTAATAGAAAACTTCTTAAGCACGCCTATGTTTGTCATATACAAAATTGAGTATCATTCTTTTGCTAAACAAAAATTTTACAGGTGACTTATTCTTTCTTTTGTAATTCCTCTTTGCTTGGTCATACATTACACCTTCAACAGCAGACTGTATACGCATCTGTCCACAAAATGCAGCTTTCACTTGAAAATTGAGATTGTTTCAGCAATTGATGCCACATTGTTTTACGTCAGGACCCTTGGTTTTCAGTATAAACGGGTCAATTCGGACCCAGAGCAAGGAAAATATAGAAGCCAAAAGTACCGACCAGATGATGACAATTGTGGGCGTCCTATTCTGCTTACCCATGAGACCTTTAAGGAATGGATAGAGATGGACAATCACCCAGAAGGCAAAGAAGAGCTTTCCAAATAAAGGACCCCATGATTGATATCCATTGTTTATGGCATCGGAGATCCCAGCAACAACACCAACTAGGTTGATTACTAAAATAGTGGTTGGTGGGATGAGCAGGGTAGTCCATTTGAAGGCATATAACTCACCAAAGTCATCGTCATCTGATGCCTTAGATGTGACAGTGAAGTTGGTGTCAATCCCAGCCAAAACCTTTAGAAGACCTTGTATGACAGCAAACAGGTGAGCAGAGATACCACCAATAACCCAAAATTGCTCATTTCTCCACCACTCCTCAATGCTAACTCCACTCCACCTTAGCTCAAGGATGCCAGTAGTGAAAATTGAGAGGAAGAGCGCAATGAAGAATAGACTTGCAAAGGTGCTTATCTGAATCAAGGAGAACGAAGACATATTTGCAGCAGTCAGAAGGAAGCATATAGACTTTGTAAAATGAAAATCATTTGGGAGCTCTAGTTCTGTCATCTGCCTGCAGTTAATAAATTTTATCAGCAGAGATAAGGATCATGACGTTATTACCTCTGGCATTATGAACTTTCCTGTCAGTAAGCAGATTGCGGGGAGAGTGCAGTAAGCAAGCAGAGGTAAAGAGGTGAAGGGGTAGACAGTTGTGTTAACATATGCAAATCGCTCAAGCCACTTTAGGTTTCCTCCTTTATAGCCGTACCAGGCAGGGCTATGTCGACTGAAAAAGATCTCAACAGAACCAAGAGCCCACCGAAGCACCTGGTTGAGACGATCTGATAGGTTGATCGGAGCAGAGCCCTTAAATGCAGCTAGTTTTGGCATACAGTAAACTGACCTCCAACCACGACAATGCATCTTGAACCCTGTTAGGATATCTTCTGTGATAGAGCCATAAATCCAACCCAACTGCATGTTGCAAAGCCCTTGTACTTAATATATGTGTGGTAAAAGCAAGACGCATCAATGAAAATCAAATGGCTATGTTCTAGATGGTTGGCTACACATGGCACCACATCCACATGGAAGGTTAATGTAGCAATGAGGGTTTTGCAAAGATTTATAAATTGCATGATTTACTAGAAATTCATTGATGTGAGTTCATGCATCAATTAGTTAACGAGTACGAACTTTTGGGTTACAGATGTGGTTAGCTTTGGCTGTGTTAAGCCATTACCTCAGTACCCCATTCTGTTTTGTCTTCGTAGCCGCAGCTGATCACATGGATAGCTTCTTTGAGCAGCGCAGCTGGGCTGGATGAAGGTGGAACGCCACCTTCAATCATTAAAGTTGAAGTCACAAAAATTGCTGACTGTCCGAACTTCTTTTCGAAATTCATTTGAGACATCAGTATCTCTTTATCGTCATCAAATCCTGAGGAACAAACATAATAATAATTTATGAATTCAGATGAAACTTAAATTAGAAATATATTCTTCAATCCAGCAGTTAGATGAGAGGCAAAGAATGTCAAGCACCTTGAACTGCACTGTCTCCATTGACGCCATGTTTAGTGTATTGGGGAAGCTTCTTACGCCGCCCAAAACAGGGGCAACAGTCACAGCTCACCATTTTTGGGCGCTTAGAACGCTTTGGTGGTTCATAGCCATATAAAGCCTGCCTTCGGAAGACACATCCTGTGCCAACATAGACAGGACCTTGGATTCCATCAAGCCCTTTCATGTTAATCTGCCGAGAAGAAACATATGTACATCAAGAAGGAAACAGGCATGAGGAACAAATGCATGTGTTGGAGGTTGTCTTGTTTGTACCCTATATATCGTAGAAGCTGAAGCTATGAACTTTTCTCATGACTTGCCAAAAATGATAATGTGTTAAAATTATGGTTTTGCTGGGACTTACATCAAAAAAGACCGTGTTTCTGTTGGCATATCTGTCATGTCTATCTATTCCATCAAATCTCTGTGGGAATTGCACATAGCAAACCTTCTTTCCAAGTTGTGGATCCATCAAGAAGCACATTGCTTCCCTGACAGCCTTGCTGTTGTTTACGTAGTGGTCACAATCCAGGTTCAGCATGAATGGAGCATTTGTAAGAACACCAGAGACACGGACCTGTAAAGTTTTTCTCAAGTGAGACATTTCTGAACATAATGGCTGAATGTGAGATTTTTATTTTTTGTAAATTTAAATGGTCAAATTATCTTCAAACAAGAATGCATTGGACAAAGACAAATATTGGTGGAGAGAAGAAGATGCAGGATGGTTGTATTTAGTTATGTGCAAGGTCATTGATGATCTTTGTGATCTTTACCAGGGCGTTCTCGGCACCAGCTTTTTTGTGATGCTGGAAACCAGGCCTTTTCTCACGGGAAACATAAACAAGCCGAGGAAGTTCATTTCCTTCAACGTCGGGGCCGCCGCTATGACCTAGAAAGACTTGAATCATACCAGGATGATCCTTAGTATTGTTTCCTGGCCATGGTGTTCCATCTTGCATGATCCACCCCTCTGGAGGAACTTTCATAGCCTTAGCCACCATAGCATTGATTCTAACCTTAAATTCTTCATACTCTCTCTGTCATAAAACAGTACAACATGTTAAGTTCAAAATACATAACCTCTTGTTTTCGTCTCTTCTTTTAAACCTCTTTTAAGTGTTTAAAATTATACCTTCATGGCTCTTCGCTCCTTCACAAAGGTCGGCTGCACTTTATCCTTCAGATAATCAATCTTCAGCGAGAAGTACATCTCAGGTGCTCGAGGCTCTATAGAGAATTTCTTGCAGAAGGGAACCCATTTTCGAGCAAATTCTGCAGTTTCTGATAGTGATTCAAAGGTACACATTGAAGCTCCATCATCAGATACATAGCATGAGATTTTCTCAACGGGATAGTCCATTGATAAAATTGAGAGAACTGTATTAGCGGTAACAAGAGGAGGTTCCTTCATTGGATCCACGGTACTGACAAAGACATCAATGGGGGCAAGCATATTAGGTTCACCTTCCCTCTCGTACCTGCATTAGAAATTGACCAACATTATAGCTTCAAACAGTGAAAAATTTGTATCTGTTGCAGCATTCCTGTCTTCTTGAATATTTCGAAAGAAACGCTGTGAGGTTTAGAGGGATTATTGCTCTGATCCAAATTAAAGGTATAATTATTCAGATTTTCTATGGGTCTGTAAAACTATAAATTTCACTTAATCGTCTCCTTTACTACGGAGACATTTTGTTGAACAGGAATATTGATATTGTGAATCATATATAATTATGTATTGGTTTTGACAGATTTAAGTCGATTCATTACAGCTGTTTTTCTTTCACATTATTACGACTATGGGGTAATCTCTCCCCAAGATTCACAATATTTTCTTACCAAAGGTGATTGTGCCAACTTCTTTAAACATCTCCTGTTTTCGTGGTCTCTGATGTCAGTTGCTTCGCTACAGGGTTCTAGAAAATCCTTACCAGCATAAGCACAAACTTAAGGAACCAATGCTGTACGAGTTTAGTTTTTGAAAACCAAATTTTCTCTTTGCTCCTACAATTTCACTCTTTTTCTGAGCTCTAGTTACTGAAGAAATTTAATCTGGAGCTCTGATTCCTTTTTAGGACTTTATATTACAACTGATTAAAGTTTATTCTAAAGCATTTAAATGAGATCAGAACTGAAAAATGTAAAATTTCTGACTGCTAATATTATGTACATAATTATGTCAACCTGAGAGAAAGGCGATCCAGGTAAGTCTCCCGATCGATTGGAAACCACTTGGGAAACTGATCGAGAATCCATGAGAACGCAAACCAGATCTCACATACAATTGAAGTGAGCCAGAGGCCAAGTGCATCATGCACAGGGTTCAGGATTCTATATCGGAGGAAGATTGCCAGAACCACGAGCCTAGCCACAATCACCATCCGGTAAGGATTTACCAAGCTTGATGCGATTGGTACTTTCCTTGACAGTGGCTGTCTCGATTCATCTACCCTGCATTTTTGTAAAAATATTTAAACATGAGCAAAGACATCCTTCGCCAGCAACTGGAACAGTTTACACTTTTTGAAAAATCTATGCAATGCTTCCTGTCATGCAAACTACATTGAATACAATTAGATCTGGAAAATTGATGTTGTTCATCTAAGAATAACAATAAAAATGTCTGCTTGATTCAAAGGACTCCGGTGTGGTAGTTGGTTTTTACACCATAGCCACAATTACTGCATTTCAAGTTTAATATAACCTTTCCCCTTGTAAGACAAAGGAAAATGGCTATTGTGCTTTTCTTGGTCAGAGATTCATAAGAAACTACGTTAAGATGAAGTTGGATACATACATAGCCATGTCAGCGTCTGCAGCATCATCAGCTTCTGGCCCTATATTTCCTTGCTGCATCTTCCAATCTTCCATTCTTTCTTTCCAACCTCCCTCTTTCTTGTCATCCCATCTTGCACTTCCTGTATTTTCATCTCATTGAAAACAATGTCAATAATAAGATTAAGGTACATACATCAGTTCGAGAGAATCATATGGGCCGCATGTGGAGTATACCAGGCTCAGAAGCTGGATATGGGTGCACACGTTTGTGTAGGGAGGAGCCGAACATCTGCTCTCCGTTAGCATGAGTCGATATAGGAATTTCACCACTCACCTGCATGCATAACTACATGTCAGTTTTTTTTTTTTTTTTTCCAAATCACCACAGCAAGTTTTTACTAAACCATGCTAGTACTTTAAGCAAACTCATTCTACCAGATATCATGAATGTACACTGTAAATTGGTACAACTACTTCATGCATGATACGCAAGCTCTGATAATGAAGTATGTTTTTCTCTTACAGGCCGAGAGCGGAAACCAGCAATGACAGGAGGGTATTGGGCAGCTTCTTCGTCTTCTGGTCCTCGTCCATAACTCATCTTTCCATGTAGCATTGCTTCAGCAATTTTAGTATTTTTGTTTCGTTCATCATCAATGTTAAATTCATGTTCAATGTCATCGATATCTTCCTCATCATCATCGCCCTCCACCCTTGGACACCCTTCAAGAAAGAAGATCAAAATAAAAGTCAGAGAAAGGTCAAATTAATCCTGAATAGATTTCATCTCAAGAGAGTGGCAAAGTTGAAGCATTAGGATGTGTTAATGCTATTGTTGCATAGGGTTTGAGTTTTCTTTGATGACAAGTCTATATTCCTTTACCTTTGAGTCGTTTGTATCTTGTTTTGCACTGAGGGCAAAGTTGAGTGCCTTCTCTCCTCTCATACTCATAGCATGGCCGGCAGACTGGAAAACCACACTCATTACAAGCCACGAACAAGTCTCCATCGACTGTGAGGCCAATCTCATCACCACATATCTCACAAACTTGACCGGTTAAATCTTTCAAGGGCTTAGGCTGCAATGAACATGATAAAAACCAACGAAAACTTAGTTACACAGCATACTTAATCACACTAAGCAAAATTAATGCTTAGACTTTACAATTCCAATCGCTCTGTGTATCTACCTCTTCATGGCCATGAATGACAACAAGCTCGTTCCGGTTGTGAGAACCAGCGACAAGTCCTGCGCTGGCTTCCATGGTGGAGATGAGGGTGCAATGAAGGAGGGGGCGGGGGTGGTGGTGGTAAAAATGTTTGTCTAGCTAGGAACAGGACTAAGGGTGGTATGAAGAGGAGTTCTTTTTAAGGTACGAGGAAGGCATCGTTTTGTATCTGTCTTAACATCTCTCTCTCTCTCTCTCTCTCTCTATCTTTCGCACCTATTAGGTGTCCACATTAAGAGGACGCTGTTGGTTGCAGAGTCTCCATTGCCTTGAAGCAAAGCTTCGTCTATTCAACCACCATGTACATTCTCTTTCCTGGCTTTTCTTGACACACTTTTTTTTTTATGCATTATTTATTTATGTTTATTTCCGGGGTTGAAATGGTCTTGTTGGGGAAAATTTTGATGTTACATTTGTTGGCTACTTGTCTTCTTACCAAACTGGATTCAATTTCCGAATTATTTACTATTGATTCAGCAATCTTGATCCTGAAGTGGACGTTGCATAAGCAGAATTCACGCGTTATTATCTCTTGTATTCACTCAGGGTAAGTACAAGTATAATAACGTAAACATAGAATTGCCTGAGCATTTGCAAATCAGATGTTATTCATAGCATTCATGATCCTTTAAACATTAGTCGTCTCTTCAAATATGATTAGCAAGATAATTATGGATGTCAAGAATAATTAGGAGCAGCATTTCAAGTTTTTTTAACTGAAAAGTCAAAATTAAGTAATGTAAATACGTGTAAATGTTGAAAAAAATAACCACTGCATTATCTGAAGAAGTTGAGGGAGGGGCAAATTAATTTGTGGAGCCAAGTCCATCTTTCAAGCCTTTTTAGTTTGGCCATTACTTCATAGTAGGTATAGTGAAATCATGCTGAATTGCTATGCCTGCACAAAAGATCCCTTACCAAATTTCTTAGTGATTGAGCTTTCACGTGCCACAGTAGCCAATTGTTCATATAATCCATTGCGCCTCTATGAATCTTGTTGCAGAATATATAGCAATTATTTCATTAGCTTATATATGATCAAATAAATCGAGTAGAATTTATTTCAGGTCCCAACCCAAATTAACATTCTTTTACTTGAAGAGTTTGTTGGGCAAGAAGCAAAAAATCAAACTTTCATTTTCGAGCAATACTCTGTTTAGTTTTCAGAGTGGCATTAAGCTTAAATATAGTACGAGGACATTTCCCTGTAACATTAAAACCTAAAATGACAATAATGTTTCAAGGCCGCAATGCAGAATTAATCCTTAATAACTGGAAGGTGAGGTGTTGCAGGGAAATGCATGCGAATGCTTGGTTTTGAAGAACTTGCAAAGAAAGTCATGCACCAGTACACTGCAGAAAAAAGTTGGTTTTGTCAGTTGGCAACTCCACATCTGGAAAGAAGAGTTTCGCCTAGTCTGGTGAATCAGGTAGGCTGTTTAGTTCCACACACATCCGGGGATTTTCCTTGGAGCCAAGTTCAATGCCAAGAGACCCCCTCATCGACATTTGGATCATCAGAACTTTGAAAGAACATAAATAGGAGAAATTTCCTTGTCATCATCAGATTTAAGAGTTGCTAGATTGCTTTGCCGTTAAGGCTGGAATTGCAGTCGCTATTTAAACAATTCAGAATGCAAAAGCAAATTGTAGCTTCAAAATCTTGAGTTTTTGATACATATAATTGCACAGCAAGACTTAACACGGAAGTTTTCTTTAAAGCTAGCATCAAAAGGAGATGAAAAGGAAAACATTGGCTACAAGAAAAAGCTTAGAATAACCATCATATAGAAAGATGCCAGAGAAAAAATTCAAAGGGTTGCTATTGAAAATGCAGCAAAGCTATTTACTCATAACAGTATATATCACTACTTCTATACAAAGAACAATAAATCCTAGTGAGATTCCTGATATCAGCTGTATACAAACGCGTATGCTACTAGCTAACTTCCTGTCTCAAGGATCATCACATCTGGAATAAGGCTAGACACTGGCTGAGACTTCAGCTGCCACTGACTTATCCTTTTTCTTTTGCTCTTCCTGAGCTTTCTGTACAACAACCTTGTTTGGAACCAAAATTATAAATACATTCCTGTCTTTGAAGTTTTTGTTCTCTCGAGTCGCTAGCTGTACGTAATGACAAGCAAACTTAGCCAACTTGAAAAAGAAGTATAAAATAAAGGTTTCAAACTCAAAGTCATGATCGCTAAAATTAGTAATGAGCAAAAACACGAATGATGTTAACTGTTAATTATTACAGCAGTTAGTTTCAAGAATCTACAGAAACAGAACAAAAGGCAAAAAATTAGCATGTGACTGTATCCATTATCTGAAGGAATAAAGCTTGATCATAAACAGCTCTCAAGTTGCAGGTAAGTTTATACCTTAAAGAAGAAAATAATTCTTTGGCATCAGGGGCAAATCACACATAGCCAACTAAACTACTGGTTATGCCGCTTCATAAACGCTCCATTAAATTTTGCTCAAATTATCCCGCCTGCCCCCTACCCCACCCCACCCCCTCCACAACCAAAAAAACAATGGTAAGGTGTAAAGAAAGAGGGCCTCCAGCCTACACTTCCCCAGCTGTTTAGCCCAGCAACTCCCTCCCACACCAAAAAACCCCTGCAGCCATCCCAAACCCTTCCACTGACACCTAACAAGCTCCTGAATCCATTTGCTCTCCCCTACGATTAACCCTGTTTCCTACATAGGCAGCACCACATTTCCCTATCCTCCCCTCCCCTCGCCGCTCCCTTGCAAAACAGTCCATCCCTACTCCTACCTAAGCCACCCAAAACTTCACATATAGCCCCATCAGGCGTTTGCCCCTAATCTCACGTCTCTGGCCAGCTTCCACAAGCCAGACCTGCATCACTTATAAACGTATACTTAAGCACACATAAGGAACAACCACAAAGGATTTCATCAGAGGGGAGAGAAAGAGTATAGGTGGCTGACTATTCGTAATAAACTGTGCAAAAAGATTACAGATTTGGACAAAAAGTTCAGGGCTTTCCCAAAAATAAAAGCTGGAAGCTCAAAACTTCTCTAAGCTAATGGCTGTTACACGTATTCGACAATAAACAAATGCATAGTGGAAAAATGCCTTCCTCGAATGGAAGTATCAGCTAAGTTTCCTCTCTACCAATCAGGGATAATATACATCAGCATTATTTCACACATCAAGTATAGCAACTCGTAAGCTACATCAAAAATAACATAATAAACCAACTCTGCCTGCACCTTACTCAACCATTGATCAAGATATTTAGGAAATTAATGAACAGAACATCAGAAAACAAGTAGACTTCAGGGAAAGGTTCTAACCATTATAAAAAAGGAATTTATGTCTAAGCCAAATTAGAGAGGTTACAAATACCGATAAACTAGACCCTGACTATGCTACAAACATTTTTCAGTTCTTTCTGTTCACAACCAGCAATCATACATAATAATATGAACCAACATTTAGACAACAGACAGTTTAAGTTTGTTTGCAACATAATAAATTTTTCTGATATCATGTTTATGTTCTTATCCATCACTATTATGCCCTGACACCATTACAATTACCTCTAATCACCTACCTCTCCGAGATCACTTTGGAAGCGTTCTAGAAGCTCGATAGCATTGTTCCTGAACTCATTTTCCCGGCCCTTCAAGTTTACGATGACCTTGACCTTTAAAAATTATCAAATAGTAAGCAGGGTAATTCGGACCTAAGAGAATGTATTCATGCACTCATAGAGAACTGGAAGCAACCTTGTCACCATCTCTCAGAAACTTCTGTGCTTGCCTCAAACGCACAGAATAATCATGCACATCAATGTTATACCTGTCATCAAATTACTCATAACTGTTACAACAACAAAATTACTTGGGAGCATGAGTGACAACAAGGGAACTTCATTCAGTAGACAGATTAAAATAACTTTGGGATTAAGATGCATCCATATATCTTAGTAAATACAAGAATTAAAGTTGAAGATAGATTGTCAAAGTAAAATGTGGATGACCACCAATGGACCAAATTGATATAGCCAATCATGTTTCAAAAGATTCAAATTAGTAAACATAATTAGCAGATTAAACAATCCTAATCAAACCCCAAATCAACACCAGAATCACACATACAACCCAAGACAGTTAAAGAAAAAAAAATCAAATCTCTTTAACCAATTGTAACTTAATATCACAGAAAAGTTCTTCCTGGTGATTTTAGCACAAGCAAATAAACTAGATGTAAACAAACTAGCCATGCATCTATTAGCCTAAAATACTCTTTCTGCTTAATACAAAATCATCTTATTTGCTTAATACAAAAGTAGGAGATCACCACGCATTAGATACAGAAACAGCAGTTCAGTTTTGCATGGCAGCACTCCAGATCAGGAGCTAATTAAAACCAAACTTCTAGTCTAGTGCAAAATTTACATCTGGAATATTAAATCTTACCCCATCTTGAGTTCTTTCAAATCCATACGGCTGGCTGTCATGTAAACCAAAATTCTGGTCAATGTTATGAAATAAAGATTAAGATACACGCACAGTAACAGATAGTCAGATACACAATACCAACTTCACTAAAAGGAGATATTCACCAGCACTTTTCTTTTGCTGCTCCTTTTTCTTCTTTTGCTGCTCATACCTGTACTTGCTG
Organism: Coffea arabica; assembly: GCF_036785885.1. Classification (NCBI taxonomy): domain Eukaryota; kingdom Viridiplantae; phylum Streptophyta; class Magnoliopsida; order Gentianales; family Rubiaceae; genus Coffea; species Coffea arabica. The sequence goes on from NC_092321.1 coordinate 12,682,570, forward strand.
TAGGATATTTCAAATTAATCAGCACAAACCTAGAAAATACAACTAGTAATAAAATTTAGCCTTACATGTTTCATTAAGAATAATCAAACAATATTGACTCGAGAAAAGTGAATATTTTGAAATGTTAATATTTTGTAGTGTGAAATAGTTCATATCTCCATTGATGACTATAATGACCCAGAGAAACACAAGAACAATAGAAACTGTTCTTAGAATATAAGGTCAACAGAACTTCATTACACCTATTTAAAAACAGAGGTTAAAAACTTTCACAATGGAATGAACAATTGATTTGAAACAACAGATACTGAAAAAGGGGAATAACTAACAGAAAATATGTATAAACACAGTTTGTTCTAACGTTTTTGAGCTACAATGGCCAGGAAAGGGTTAAATCTCACATAAATGAAAGCTGTTACCTCAGCCATAAAAATTAAAAAAAAAGAAAAGATGAAAAAGTTATATCTTACTCATAATCCATAATTCGTACAACTGGAGGATCTGCATCAGGAGACAATATGACCTACAAAAAATTTCACAGGACAATGCCTGGTTAATGATTACATTGGCATTATACTATAATCTACATGCAGCTATAAAGACCGGTAATCACATCCTACTAACAAAAAAGTTGTGTGTTGAACAAGAGTAGTAATCTCCATGCTCTCAATAAGATAAGAATTTTAAGGTTGCAGAGATTATTCATCATACCATGAGGTACTTTGTGACCGAAGATTCTCATGCTTCAATAGACATATGTGGAGGTTTAAGAGGGCCTAAACATCAAATATTAATGACAAGAACAAAAGATGCCCAATAGTTGCTTCAAAACTACTTGGTCTTTCTCTTTTGGTGAAAGGTTATGGATAGAGAATTGGCATCACCATTTTCATACACATACCAATTGAAGATAATGAACTTAAGAATAATATTACATCTGAAATGACTGGTTCAAAAACTTTTGACTGGAATCTTAAAACCAAAATTTTAATTTCAATTTCAATTTCAGTTCTGGGCATCAGGTCATAGCAAGAGAAGCACACATAAATGGAAGTACATTGGTAAATGAAAAGTTTTAACAGGCAAGAATTTGCACTTGCAAGAGGTCACATGTTAAGATTGTCTAGTATGTACCACTGAACTTCAAGGTTTACACTTTTCACTTGGTGGTCATGCATAACCAAAGCTAACAGTAAAAAAGCACTTAAAAATAGAAAAAGAAATGGAGCAAGAAATGTCAAAGTTCCGGCATTCAGATTAACAATATAGAGATCCTTTTGGCCCATCTCCCCATGTTAAATTTGAAGAACAATAAAGGCCATTTAGACATTAATAACAGAAGAAATAAAGCAGATCATATAGACAGTACCCAATTTAAGAACATACCAAGTCAAGTTCTGCATCTTCAGCCATTTGAAGTGCCACACTTTTTGAAACTATTCCCACCTACAAAGCACAAGCAGCAGTATCCAGTTTTTATGCTCATAGCACAAGAAACCACATACAACCACACACCAAAAGACACAGAGAAAGGGAAAGTCCGGGAAAACAGTTAAGCAGAATCAGTCTACCAGCTGTCCATGGACCATCTTGTCACATTTGAACTACATTGTCCACCATTTAGTCCAAGCGTAGAACAAAGTACCACCTGAATCCTAACAACATGGTCTATGGAAATTAAACTGGTAGACATGGTCTGCCTAAACATTTTTCCTACTTTCAGAGAGGTTCTAGAAATTAAGAGAGTAAAGCAGCTAACCATGTTTTGCTGTTCATCAATAAGCCTTACTTGATCAGACCTATTTCAAACCACCGCATCAAACTATGAATCAATAACAATTCAAACAGAGAAATAAGCAAACTATATCTGCAACAATTTAGTAACTCACAAAACCCAAAACTGCTATGATAAAAATTTCAACTTTTTGCCAGAATTAGTTCAAGAACTCTAGCCTACTAACTAAACTCACACTATAAGCTAAAAAATCAAAACCCCACAACAATAAACAGAAATTTATACCCAATGGAGGAGATATCAAGAGCTTGATCTTCCTCAACTGGAGGCGGGGACCTCCTGTAATACCCTCCGCCCCCGCCGCCGGAGCGGGCAGAAATGGAGGTGATGCGGGATGCGAGGGAAACGGGAATAGTGGTAGCGGAAGTGATAGGGTGGTGGTGAAGTAGGCGGAGGCCAAAGAAGTAGGAACTGGGGAAAAAGGTACTTCGGGTTTTGTAAAGACTGGGTCTCATGGGGAATGTGCTGGTGAGACCAGCCATTGGGGAGGAAGAGACGGAGGCACGGGGGGCTTGGGGTGTTGCTGGCAGGTGATCGAAAGCTCGGATGTTTTGGGAGGGGGAGTTAAACACTGGAGCTTCTTATCCATAATTTTTCATCTTTTCTTGAGTTGTGTCTATGTCACCACTCACCCAAGCCTGTGTTGGCTAATGCCAATTTTGGTTCATTCTGTTGGCTATTGCTCGTGTTAGTTAATTTGAAATCTAGTACTATTGAAATTCTTCCAAGTCCCAACTCCAAGGCTTGGAGATGGGATGACAAAAAATCTTTTCCTTGTTTGTTTTCTCTCTGCTCAATAAAAGTTTGATTAAATTTTACGTCTCTCTTCTTGTATCACTTTCTTTCTGTCGTGTACCATGATAAATTTTTCGAGTTATTTTAAAGTGTATATAAATAAGAAAATTAATCGATAAATTTTTTGAGTTATTTTAAAGTATGTATACATAAAAAAAAATAATCGATCAACTTAAAGTATATAAGTATAAGTCTTACGTGTATAATAATAAGAATTCATTAGAATTAATAATCAATTCACTTTTTAACGTAAACGAGAGAAATTAATCAGCCCAATTCTCTTCTTATCATGTATTATTTCTAAATAGACCCCCATATCAATTTCGCCATTAATATGTGAATATGACGAAATTCTTTGGGCAAAAAGTGAATAAGTGAAATTAAGGGGTCCTTAGATAAGAATAACAATGAACAAATAATATCGCTAAAGAACTGTTTTTGGAGCCGACAAATACAGTGTTGTTAGATGCGGATTAGACCAGTCGATCCAACCATGAACCATTCCTCCTTTTAAGTTGATTATAATAGCACAAAACTGCTTTAGTTAAAAATCAGTGAAAATAGTCAAAAATCAGCCAAATTAGTGATCCAATTCAATTGCTTGACTCAGATTCTCTAACTTTTCTTTCTTATTTTTTCCAAATATAATTTGAGTTACCTAAATTATAAAACTTTCCTTTATTAATAGAAATAAAAAAACATCACCCACTTAGTATAAATGCCAAAATCATTCATATGCCTAAATAATCTCTAAATTAAGAAATTCTTATCCCTATCATCTTGTCAATTTATTATCAGCAATTCCAACTTGCATTAGAAAAACCATATTCGGAATAAAAAGATCTCGAATTAGGTATGATTTGTTTTTATTTTTAAGTAGTTTTGGAGAGTGGACATATTTCATACATGAATTCACACTTTTATATATAATTTTTAGGTGTATATTTGATTGCAAGCGTAATATTTTTGTCACATTTTGTATAGTTGGCCAAAATGTAACTAAGAACGTAATTTTAATATCTTTAAAACTTATAAAAATATAAATAATTATAGTATCAGACAGCAGCAAGTTTTTTAGAACAGTCTTGATCGATCTGATCAATCTACCTAGTAGTTTAGCCGAGCTGCTATCCGATTTGAGGTTAACAACATTGGAAGAAAAAAAAAACAGATTATATCGGTAAATTGGAAGTCATTAAATTGACTGCTAAAGCCCACAAGGCATCTTCTCAAGATAAATGGTACCAACCACTTCAACACTCGATAAGCCCAAGCAATGTAAGATCGATATGGTATCCACGCACTAAATTTGGATCCATAACTCTCTTTTTTTTTTTTGGTGAAAATAGGGATTAAATATTAATAATCAACAGAGTTTAGCCCTATCTATTACAAAGCAAAAGAGATAGTGCGGGGAAAACAGATCCCTTTCAAGTCCTCATCATAGACAAAAGCGAGTTCTTGAGGACAATTAGCAAAAGTTACAAAGTTGGATTGTAATCTGCCTCCCATTCTTGCGAGTGCGTCCGCGCATCTATTTGCCTCCCGGTATATGTGGGATATTTTAACATGCCGCAGCTGCGAAAGGAGGGATCTGCAATCCGAAATGATAGAGTTCAAAAGGTGATTAGGATTGGCAACAGCTGTTAACAAAGTAATAATAGCTTCGCAGTCAACTTCAACTTCAAGTTGAGAAATTTTTAAGGAAAGGGCTATTTCTAGTCCATCTCGGATACCCCAACATTCCGCCAGCATGCTGTTTGTAGAACCTAAGTTTCTGCAGTATCCTTTAATCCAACATCCGGAGGCGTCTCTGATAACACCTCCAGCTCCCGCTGGACCTGGGTTTCCTAAGGCTGAGCCGTCTGAATTGAGCTTGAACCAATGGAGGATTGGAGGAATCCATCTGATAAGAATATGGGATTTTCTGCGAGGGGGGTGGCCAGAATTTGGGCCAAGGGAGTAGAACTCAGTGGCCAACTTGATGCTGGTTTTGGTTGGAGGAGGTTGTGTTCTGTTGGGCTCGAAAATCTTTTTATTCCTGGATTTCCAAATGGTGGAGCAAGTAAAGGCAAAGAGTGTGCCCCAAGGAATATTGTAGAAAGGGGAGGGTGTGGAAAGTTTACAACCTTCCCTAATCCAGATGTGAAAAGGAATGTGTAGAGTGGATAGATAGTAATTGGGATTGAGCTCCATCCAAACAGCTTGGGCGTGGACACATTTGCGCAAGACATGATTAGTATCCTCTATCAGTCCTGGGCAGAAAGGGCAGATATTATCAGGGAGGATGTTTCTCTTATGAAGGAGGTATCTTGTTGCTAGTTTGTCTTGAGAAGCTAACCAGAGGAATAATTTGGTTCGATGGGATGTGTGAGTAGTCCAAATCCAAGTGAAAGACTGGCTTGGAGGATGGGGTGTTTGGACATTGGGTTTGGCCTGAATATATAGCAAACTAGTGATCTCATATGCAGATTTTAGACTGAACTCACCATCAGGAGAATTCCTCCATATAAGGTTGTCTGCTTGTTTAGAATGGTGAGGTCTAGGAATAGCTTTTAGCAGGTCGGTAATGGAAGGGGGTAGATGGAAGGAAATATTATTGAAATTCCAATTACCATTGCTGTCAAAAAGATCTGATAGGAGTAGTTGATCTTCCTCTGGTAGGAGTGGTCCTTCAATTAAGGATCTGAGGGTGCTTGCTGAGAACCATTTTCCAGACCACACTTTAATTGTTTTACCATCTCCTATGTTCCAACCCAACCCTTGGTTGAAGATGTTGTTACCGTGTATGATATTCCTGAGGTTTATGGAACCTCTAGATTTGCAGAAGCTAAGAGGGGATTCTTTCAAAGGTTGGTTTCTATGTAAGTAGAGATCTGAAAGAATTTGAACCCAAGGACGATGTGTGTTTTTCATCATCTGCCAATTGAGTTTGGCCAAATTAGCTTTGTTCAAAAGGGCTGATTGTCTCAATCCCAAACCACCCTCCTTTTTGGGGAGGGTAACAGTTTCCCACTTAATCAAGTGGAGTTTTTTCTTCCCCTCTGTGGAGCCCCAGAGGAAATTTTTCTGTTCTCTATCGATGGCATCACAGATTTTTTTTGGGATATGTGCTGCTTGGAAGAAATAGGTAGGGATGGAAGATATGCATTGTTGGATAATTGTCTTTCTCCCAGCAAAGGACAACAGGTTTGCTTTCCAGCCTTGGAGTTTGGATTGAATTTTTTCCAAAAGGAAGTGGAAGGTTTTGGTTGTTGCTTTCTTAACACTAAGTGGAAAGCCAAGGTATTTTCCTAGGTCTCGGGTACCCTGAATGTTTAGAGTCCTGGTGATAGAGTTTTTAGTGAATTCAAGGGTGTTTGGGGAAAATAGAATCCTTGACTTGGAGTGGTTGATACGGAGGCCAGAGAGGTCCCCAAAAATGTTCAGAATATTTTGGATAGTGGTTATAGAGGTGTCATCTGTCCTTGAGAAGAGGATGATGTCATCTGCAAACAGACAATGTGACAGACAATGTCTAGATCTCCCAAACTTGAGAGGGGTCCAGTTGTTACCATCCACTTCTTTGGTGATAGCCATTGACAGGTACTCCATGCAAATAATGAAGATGTATGGGGATAAAGGGTCTCCTTGTCGAATGCCTCTAGAAGGGGAAAAAAAGTTTGTTGGGGATCCATTTATGAGTATGGCCAAATTGGTAGATGTAATGCAATGAAGAATGAGGTTGATGAGGGATGGGGGAAAATCAAAGAAAGTGAGGGCTTGATGAATAAAAGACCATTCAAGACTATCATACGCCTTATGAAGATCAAGCTTGATGGCACACAACCCATATTTGCCCTTTTTATTTTTTAGCCTGTGAATGGCTTCTTGGACAAGCATGATGTTATCTGTTCCACTTCTACCCGAGATGAAGCTGGATTGGAGAGGGGAGATGATGGTTGAAAGGATTGGTCTAAGTTTATTAACAATGGTCTTGGCTAGTATTTTATAAGTGGTATTGCAGAGTCCTATGGGTCTAAACTGCTGAATGATATCCGGGTTGTCAAGTTTGGGAATCAAGCAAATTAAAGTATCGTTAATCCCGACTGGAAGGGGCTTTTGATTGAAAGCATCATGTATGAATTGGGTGATTGAAGGAGCAAGGAAATTCCAAAATTTCTGGTAGAAAATAGGGTGATAGCCATCCGGCCCAGGACATTTGAGAGGTTTCAAATCAAAAACAGCCTTTTTAATTTCTTGGATGGTTGGGAGGGTGACTAGGGATATTTTGGTTTCTTCCTCCAGATAAGATTTCTGAAAAGGGAAATTCTGTGGGTAAAAGGATGACTGAGAGTGGTGAGAAGTAAATAGGGAAGAGAAGAAATCAAGGATATGGTTTTTAACAACATCACTATTGGTCAGCCATTTACCTTCATTATCTCTCAAGGAAACAATTTTATTCCGTTTCCTTCTACAGAGGGTAGAAGTTTGTAGAAATTTGGTATTGAGGTCATCTGATATAGCATAGTCCAATCTAGATTTCATAATCCAGAGGGATTTTTCCTGATGAAGGATTTCCTCATACTCAAAGAGCAACTGTTTTTCTAAAGACTCTAGGAATATAGAATGGTGAGATTGCATCGCTTTTTGAGCCCCTTGGAGTCTGGCTAGGATCCTCTTTTTTTTAAAGAAAATATTCCCAAAGGTCTTTTTACTCCAGGAAAGGATGTTAGAAGTGAGGTTTTCGATAGAATTGGAGATAACAGAGGGGGGCCCAGACCAAGATTGATGAAGGAGTTGTGGGAATTTTGGGTGAGACATCCAAAATTTCTCCAGTCTAAAAGGTCTGTTTAAGGAATTACTAATAGCCGGTTGGAGGTCTAGAAGAATTGGACAATGATCTGAATGAATTCTTGCAAGGTGGTGTATTTGGAGTCTAACTCTCTATTCCTCATGAAGTTTGTCCGCAGAAGAAAGTTATCAAACGCAAAATAGGCCTCCTCCAGCGAACGCTATGGACTTCCAGTTTTTTGCCAAAATAACACTTTTTTAAAAAAATATTCCCAATATGATTTACTTTCAAATTGTATTCCCAAATCGATGTTATTGTTGCCACCTAATACTCCTGATTGCCATGTAGGATAACAAGAAAAGAAAGCTTTAATCTAGTTTATAGTTTCCAATAAAAACTAAAAATTTAAACTGTTTTATTATAGAGGCACAAGAAAATTACATAACTTTGATAATTTCGTTATAATTATTTAAAATAAATTTTACCATTATTGACCTTGCTATTATTGCTCTCTGCAATTTTTTTAAATGTATCAAGCTTATTGCATATATTTTTTCAAAAATAAATTTGCAAAATACAAAAATTGCAATGAACATTATAAGCAATAACAAGAAAAAGTTACAAAAACTTTAAGACTATCATATTTGTTTATGTTATGCTTCCTACTCCTCGAAAAGAACTTTTACAAAAAGTAATCAAACTATTGCAATTAAGATAATGCTAAGGTTTCTCAAAAGTAACACAAGCCATTAATTGATGTTGAATAAATGTGCAAAAATACTTCAAGTATACGAGATTATTTGATTATGTGATAGAGAGGCACTACAAATGAACATGCTTATATTGAGCATGAATTTATGTTGTTACGTAGTTTTCCTTTTAGACATTTTATCAAACACACAGTATGAGAAATCATTTGTTAAAACAATTAGTATTCAAAATTTTTTGAAGGCCATGGGAATGTTCCAAAAACTACACAATAGAAAAGACAAGAGAATAATCTTCATTTACTTTGAAATTATCAATTCGAGGAGAATATTTTCATCTACAGATATAATATCAGGAATGATAATGAAGTTTTAGATGTTGTTAATATAAATATTGGCTTTTAACAATTACATTTGACAAGGAAAAATAACGAAAGGCCACAAAATAATAAAGGAAAAAAGAGTGGGAAGGTTCAGAGAGAGAATCAAGGAAGATGTTAGTTGGGAAAAAGAGATAGAATATGCATCTATCTTCATCCTACCACATATGCAACCTATATGGAAAAAAAAGAATTATAAAGGTAATAAATTTTAAAATTAGGTTATTTCGGGTATATGTTTCGGGTAAAGTTTCTCAAGAGTTATTTTCAGCGTGGAGATTAACTTTAGAAAGCTGATGAGGATGGGAGAATATAATATAATGTTTGTCAACTTATTTTACATGATTGAGCCGACATTATTATGTGTTATCCAATCAATATGTTGGACTGATGAATGGTCACACCATCACTTATCTATCGTTTGACAATGAAAGTATCTCATCAACTTAGATTAACTTGCTGGTTCTTCATGTTTGTGTAGGTTGTTTTTTGGTCGAAAGATTGTTTTTTTAACATCGAGGTTTCGTTTGTCAGTTCCAGGCGACTCTCCAGTCTTCTTTTGAGATAGAGTTGAATCGATTTTGCACTTTCTGCATGAAGATTAATTGCAGCTACGTGTAACAAAAACCTCCTATAATCAGACACCTCATCAAAATTCTGAGATCATTACTTCTGTAGCACCTCCCCCACATCGCCTCCCCCCACCGTCTGAATTGTTATGGTAAAGCCAAGAAAACTTCACCTCTGATGCTCCAACATGTTAAAACTTCGCAACTCATCAACGACCCCATTTCTACCCACTCAAATATCCAAACATTAATCGAGTAAAATCCCACGTTACATCAGGTCTCTTCTGTAAAAATGTTCACTATTCCCGCCGCTAGAATCATCTGACATTTGTCTTGATTCAATGGCTCTTCTTGAAACATGAGCAAGATTCAAAAAATCAACCGATTAGGCCTAGATCAGCCTAGAATATTCTAAGCTTCTCCTAGTACTTATATAACCAGGAAACCTTACTTGTTCGACCAAAAAACAGGACTTTCTGAGCACCCCTTTTCATTTCCCCGTGCCAAGAAACCATAGTAGTAAACGCTTCTTTTCTTTCTTGAGTACTTTTTTCTGTTTTAAGAATCTCCGTTCAATGGCGACCAAGGAAGGCAAGGCTATAGGTATAGACCTTGGAACAACCTATAGCTGTGTTGGGGTGTGGTTAAACGACCGCGTTGAGATCATAACCAATGATCAAGGCAACAGAACCACGCCTTCATATGTGGCTTTCACGGACACTGAACGTCTGATTGGTGATGCAGCTAAGAACCAAGTGGCCATGAATCCACACAACACTGTTTTTGACGCCAAAAGGCTGATCGGGAGGCGATATTCGGACCCTTCTGTTCAAGCTGACATGAAATTGTGGCCTTTTAGAGTTGTTCCTGGTCCAGGTGACAAGCCTCTGATTGTTGTCACCTATAAAGGCGAGGAAAAGCGATTTGCACCAGAGGAGATTTCTTCAATGGTGTTGACAAAGATGAGGGAGATTGCTGAATCTTTCTTGGGTCATAAGGTGAATAATGCTGTTATTACTGTCCCTGCTTATTTCAATGATTCTCAAAGGCAAGCTACAAAAGATGCTGGTTCGATTGCGGGTTTGAATGTGATGAGGATTATTAATGAGCCAACTGCAGCTGCTATAGCTTATGGTTTGGATAAGAAGCATCAAAAAAGAGGTGAGCAGAATGTTCTTGTTTTTGATCTTGGTGGTGGAACTTTTGACGTTTCTTTGTTGACTATAGAAGAAGGGATATTTGAAGTGAAAGCCACTGCTGGTGATACTCACTTGGGTGGTGAAGATTTTGATAATAGGCTTGTCAATCATTTTGTTTCCGAGTTTAGGAGGAAGCATAAGAAGGATATTAGTGGAAATGCAAGGGCGCTGAGGCGGCTAAGGACGGCTTGTGAGAGGGCAAAGAGAACCCTTTCATCGACTACACAAACTACGATTGAGGTTGATTCTCTGTATGAAGGTATAGACTTCTATGCAACTATTACAAGGGCGAGGTTTGAGGAGCTTTGCATGGATTTGTTCTTGAAATGTATGGAACCTGTGGAGAAGGTTTTGAGGGATGCAAAGATTGATAAATCTAAAGTTGATGAAGTGGTGCTAGTTGGAGGATCAACTAGAATTCAGAAAGTTCAGCAATTGTTGCAGGATTTCTTCAATGGGAAGGAGCTCTGTAAAAGTATCAATCCTGATGAGGCTGTGGCTTATGGTGCAGCAGTCCAGGCAGCAATTTTGACAGGTGAAGGAGACTCCAAGGTTCAAGACCTTTTATTGCTTGATGTCACACCTCTAAGCCTTGGCCTTGAAACAGCTGGTGGGGTCATGACAGTTTTGATTCCAAGAAACACAACAATTCCTACTAAAAAAGAGCAGATTTTTTCAACCTATTCAGATAATCAGCCTGGGGTGCTTATTCAGGTTTATGAAGGCGAAAGAGCAAGGACAAAGGATAACAATCTTTTGGGGAAGTTTGAGCTTTCTGGCATCCCTCCAGCTCCTAGAGGGGTGCCTCAAATCAATGTGGCCTTTGACATTGATGCTAATGGGATTCTAAACGTAACCGCAGAGGATAAGACTGCTGGGGTGAAGAATCAGATCACTATCACTAATGACAAGGGGAGATTGAGTAAGGAAGACATTGAGAAGATGCTGAGAGATGCTGAGAAATACAAGTCTGAAGATGAAGAGGTGAAGAAGAAAGTGGAGGCCAAGAATGCATTAGAGAATTATGCTTATAACATGAGGAATACAGTGAGGGATGAGAAGTTTGATAGCAAGTTAAAACCGGATGATAAGCAGAAAATTGAGAAAGCTGTGGAGGAAACTATTGAGTGGTTGGACAGGAATCAGTTGGCAGAAGTGGATGAACTTGAGGACAAGTTGAAGGAACTGGAGAACATTTGTAATCCTATAATTGCTCAAGTGTATCAAGGAGGTGGTGGTGGTGGTGGTCCTATGGGAGATGATATGCATGGTGGTGGTGCTGGTGCTGGTGGAGGTTCTACTGATGGTACTGGAGCTGGTCCTAAGATTGAAGAGGTTGACTAAATGATGTTAATGGAGTAGCTAGAGGCTTTGCATAGATTTTTGCCTTGGGTTATTTTTTCTTTTGCTAGGGGTGAGCTTTGGTTTGTACCGTTCACTTTTAGATTGTAGTATCAGTTTCTGAATGTCCTCTCTCTTTTTCATCTTTCTTCTGCTCTTAGTTGGAGCTTGTGACCATGTAAATTGAGCAAATGGTAGTAGCAGTAGTCTAAAATTTCTGAATCTGGCTTTGGAATAGGCCACAATCTTCTTTGTCACTTGCACTTGTGCACTTGCTCTTGAGATAAATTAGATCCTAAATACAATGAATGCATGTTATGTTTGAAAAAAAAATGATTGGTGCTTCCCATCTTCAGGAATTTCTGAAATATTTACATGTAACTATGTTCATAGTTTTAACTACAAATGAGAAGCTCATTTTGGTTTTTAATTGTGAGTAAGAAGTTAAATGAGAAGCTCAGCAGCACCTGTTCGAACGTATCGGTTTGATTAAGATTGTGCAAGAAGCTTTCATTCAGATTATATTTTGCCTCTACTTAAATGAATTCTTATCAATTTCAGCACCTAAACATCACAGCAGAGGCCACGAAACAATTCATACCAGATTTCTCTGACTATCACACAATATTGAATCAATAAACGATTAGTACATGGCAAGTAATTCCTCAATGATGTACAACCGAGTAAATTCTGAGAACATTAAAATGCTGAAGATACAATAATGTCCAAGAGGAGATTTAATGTTTCTTTTATCTTACAATAATATAAAGGAAATATTTTCCGGAGAAGCCGATAGCTAAAGGGCTACATTTAACCTCAGCATGAGAAGCACTAGAGCAAGAACAGCAGACAAGAAAATGGGAGAAGCAAAAGAACAGGCAATTTGGACAGAGATAATTCCTTGCCAGTTGCAGCTGATGATCTTGTACTACTGGCACGACCACCCGAAGGTATAAAACGCTGTCCTCTCCTAGCTTTGATTACAACACCCAGTTTCCGGATGCCAATGCTATCATGTTTGCCGATCCCAAGCTGTTTTCCCCGCTGCTGTTTTAAAGATTTATGGACAAGAACTTCATCTGGTAAATCTGAGACAGTTTGATCAAGGGCTGAGGTTAGAAAACATTGGAACGGCAAGAGCAGAGATAATACGAGGGACAGAGATACTAAGCATTTCATTTGAGCCATTTTTTCTGAATCGGAAGAATTTGCTGGATCGTGGCCACTACTAGCTAGCCAAGTGTATTTAAACTGAGTCATGTGCTGGGTAATGATCAGGACCCTACAACCAAAAGGAAGCTGCGGCAACCTTGAGGCCAATTAGCTTAGCCAAATTTGGTGGCCAGATGCTTATTTTAGGTCAGCCGCGGTACCATTGACCCGTGAGGTCGCAAGACCCAAGAAATTCAACAAGGATTAAGGGCAACAGTCAAACGATGCTAGGGAAGAAAGGAAATGTGTGAATGAGGAAACAAACAGACACCTGCAAGAAGCCCAATTGGGCAAGTCAAAATGATGATATGGTCGTGGTCCTTATCTATGGGAGTGGAAACTGGAAAGGGAACAGAGCTTTGATAGGAGGATCCAGCAGCATTTTTTAGCAGAGTTCAATTGGTGATTGTCTAAAGAAGATATAGAGCTAGTTAAGTGGATAGGGCTAGTCAAATTGTTGGGATGATTGAGATGTATTGAGCAATTGTATAATGCAAGGGAGTTAAATCCATAGCAATTTAATAAGCTGAGGAGTATTTTTGCAAATTCTAAAGTTATTCTTTCATACAATAACAACAAATTGCCTTCGTTGCACTCTTCTTTCAATTATCTCTTAATTTGTTTCTTTTTAGAATACATTCATGTTTTTTTTTTATTAATACTCGTACTACATGAAGTATCTTCTAAAAAATAATCACAATGAGGAACAGATTTATTTCATGAATTAACCACAAAATTCTCATCCTTAATGCTAAAAAAAAAAAAAAGGATCATCTAGTGATCCATGAGACCAGAAAAAAGACTAGTACCACTACATCTGGTTATGTGATAAACAAAATCTCAATGGTATAAAACATAAACGCCAAAACATGATCTTTTACAAGGAATGTACATAATTCAGTAAAATTTGAGTGTTACATAATGAAAAATTAAAAACTTATATATTTGTGCCAAAACTCTATGAACCTAAAAGCTTTTTCCAAGATATTCATTAATACTAAATAGCTTTTAGAACTTTTTTTGTTTTTTTACAAGGGAACCCACAGCCGCTATCGGAAAGTGCGCACTGAGTAAATTCCACCCCATACAATAGTCTGCCAGTTACATGGAGGGATAAGACGCACTAAATAAGTCCTGTGCGACAGGCGGATATTCCAGGAGAGATTCGAACCCGGGGTAATAAGAAAAAATAGCTTTTAGAACTTATGAGAGTGTAAAACTAAAAAACATAAGATAGCATAATGGAATAAATAGTTAAAAGAATAGTGCTAAGCAAATTATTCCCATTGTGTGAAAGCATTAACTTGGAATTGCAAAATTTTAGAAGGAAACTCACTGAATCTGGCATAGAGCTGTGATAAGATAAGTCGGTCCAGCATTTTTCAATAGTAGAGTTCTATTGGCGGTGAATGTAACTATATAAATAGTCTTTCTATTATTGATTTTTAGCCATCGATCAGTCTAATCTAATCTGCACTCGCTATATAAGTACTATGAATCTTGGTCGTTAAGATTTATGACGCTCAAATTACTCACCTCTCTAATAATTAGATAATTTGCATTGCATTACAATACCAATCGATATCAATCATGTTAAAATTTACTTTCGAAACATCCCTTTGAGTAATGGTGAATTCAACCCAAAATGTCCAAATTTAAAGAGCACTTCAAACGGAAATAAAATTACAATATTGGTACCAAAAGTCTCCATAAAAGTACTATAAGTATTAAGAGCATCTTTTTGGCATATAAATATTGGTATTGAAATATGAAATCTTGACAAAAATATAATCAAGGTTAGACAAAGAGTTTTAGGCTGGGAAGCCTTTTTCATTTATTTGCCACAGTAATTTAAATATAATGAACATTACAATGGTTAGTTGTGGAATTGCTGACACCATCAAAACACAATTAGTTGTGGTGGATCTTGGCGAGTTGGATTGGGCTCTTTAAAAACAACCCATGATTTAAGAGTATAAATAAAATCTGATATTGATTTTTGAGATGTTCAAACTATATAATAATCGATATCAATCAATGTCAACGATGTTAACATTTTAAAAAATGAAAAATCCATTTGATCTATGGTAAATTAAGCGAAAAAAAAAAAAAAAAAAAAAAAGAGCAAATTTTTGGATACAAATATTAATAAGAGCGAAAATTTATTGTATTTCTAAATATTATTATTTTAATATCTACATTTGTTGATTTAGTATCTCTACTTGTTATGCTATTTTCATGCACTATACGGTGCAATTATTTTTAAAATCTATGCTTGCAATTCAAAAGAACATTTCGACATCTCATCTTCTGGTGCAGAAATTTGACCTTCTTACTTCATCTCGGATTTGCTAACAAATGGAGAAATTTTGACATAAAAAAAGAGCAACATGTTTCAATGTTTTTCCCTAATCAAATGGAACACTAGTCCTTAGCGTGCTAAAGATTCCCCCCTCGAGCTGTAGCACAAAAGTTGAAGCAAAACACTACCTTGTATTTCTAAAGCAATTTCACAATAAAACCATTCCATTATACTTGGCTTTTAAAGTTCACGCAACCTAATAGCGTATTGATTAATATAGCAATCTTCTAAGCACAAAAGCATGACATAGAGATCACAATGGTAGCAAAAAACTTGAACAGTAGTTAACCACACAGTAATAATATATAAAAAAAAACTTGCTGGCATTGCCTTTAATCTGCTCGAGATGTCTGCGAAAGTCAAAATTCATAGGCTTGTAGTAAATACTAAATAGTAGTGTCAAGTGTTTCTCTTCTCCCTGACATACGCTGTAGGTAGATCTTGTTTCTTGAATCGATGTTCCAAGTTACCATCAAGTTTTTTTCGAATTTCTACTACTGTAGAGATCTCCACAGCCTTGCTGCTAAGACCACTATCAGCTGAAATTATATAATCAGACGGTAAAACATGCAACCGGCAAGAACCATCTATCTCCCTTTGGAAACGGTTCCATGTTGAAGACAAGTAGTATCACTAATGACTTCACCAAAAACTGTCATTCCCCAGCTCAAGAAAAAGGTTCTGTGTAGGTATGAGATTCAGGTTGTCAAGCAAACCCTTCAGTGATTAACAAGCATGCGGGTGGAGCAAGCCCATCAGAACAAAACCCTGCAGCTCCTTCTGCCAAACATGACAATTAATTTGGTACCCAACAACAGATGCATCGATAAAAAAAAGACTTCCAACAACAGAAAATCTACAAGGTATGGCAAGAAAGACAATAAAAAAAGCAAGATATGCTACAGCATCCTCCTTTAAAATGGTGCAGCGATTTTCAACAGTCACATTATAAGCTCACAAGTTTCGCAAAAATTTAAATTAACTAGTCAACAAAATCAAAATAAATAAAAAAACTAATGAAATACAAAACAGCTGGGTCCCGTAAAAGGCCCTTAATCTCAAGCTGCTAGGGCATATGATTGGCCACACTTGAGACCAAAATCCTTATGTCTGATTCTTTCTCCTTTAATGAACACACTACCATGTCCTCGGGAAAATATACAGCTCACTTAAAATAACCTGTTCTCCCGCAGCTCCACCTTGTCTTCAAGTTGAAATACAGTTGCTCAGCTCCCACGCAACAAGCACAAGGGACGACGACAAGTGAGAATGAGCATGTTTAGCTGTGAGGGTACAAGAACAATAACTCCTGCTAACGAGGAGTAAGCTTACTGGAACAGGGCTTCACAGGCCCGAATATCAAGTGCCTGCGAATCCAGAATCAATTTCCCATTAGGACTAGAGCTAACGACCTTCAATGTGGAAGTGAATATGGCTTTCTGGAAATAGTCGTCGGTAACTTTCTTCAGGATCTCGGAAACCACCTTGAAGTCCAATTCTCCAGCCAAAATTGATCTTCCCACAATCTCACCAAAATTCGCAGGTGCTCTTGGTAAATCAATAGCAAGATCATCCAACATTTCTGCATAACGCTGGAAACCAAGAGTTATATCACTGGCAGTAAAAACCTTCTTCGTAAAAAAGTACTCCAGAAGTTTTGCAACTAGTTCAACACAAGGTGGACTTTTCTCCAATCCTACGGATAAGGCTTCCTTGACAATCTCACTATGGTAAGCTGGGGACTTCAAATCTTCCACACATGCTAATGCTTCCTCTAATAGTTGCACACTGAAATATTCCTCCAGCAATGAGATTGTTTTCCTTCTGAGTTCATCTGCATTCATCCTTACTGTTGGAGCTAGTGGTTTATCAGCAACTGCAGCCACAGATGGTGTTGGTGGCGCTCTCACTGAAGCAGAAACCTCTGGTGTAGGTTCCATTCCAAAGCCATAAGTCGGGCGGACAGGAGGCGCACCACTACCTTGCAAGAGGGCACTAGTCCTACCACTAATCAGCCCACCACTACCCTGTGGAAGAAACCTTTGGTTCAGTGATGGTGACTTGCCCACCAGTGGCGGCTGAACACGTCCAGCAGGCTGAATCATTGATCCATCGCCCCTTGGCATTGAGCGCGACCTAGGAACCTCCCAGTTGTCATTATCCATTCCAGGCATCCCAGGCATCTTTCTGGTTCCTGGCATTCCAGGCATCATACCACCAGTACCAGGCCGATTTATTGGGAAACCTCCTGTGCTAATATTCCCCTGGCCAGTAGAAGGTGGGCCACGACCACTTCTAATAGTTGCAGTAACACCTGGCCGCAATCCCAAATTCTTCTCTGCTTCTGAGTGAATCTCAGTAATTTTTTTTGCTTTCACCTATGAAATCAGCGCAAAGAAACAGTTAAAATTAAACCAACCACAAACACAATAAAAAAGAATTGCACTGCTTCCAACTAAAATCACCTCTTCACGTCTGGGAACCCAATTATTTGTACGCAAATCAAGAACATCACGAATCATAAACCTCAGGCGTGGGGCAAGTTGAGGATTTGTTCCTAGTTCCCTCAATCGGTTAAAGTACATATCATTTATGTGCCGAGATTTTTGGTTTTCACCAAGCTGTTTGCCAATGGTGATAAAGAACTGGCATATAGCTTCAACATTTTCTTCGGCCGGACAACTCTTTGTATCTTTTCCCAAGAGTTCCTGTTAATATGTGAATCAGAAACCATTAATATATGTCCTCATACCTACTTTTTATCAGCTTTATATTTTTTTCCTTCGGATGAAGAGAGAATCTAGAACCTGAACAATGTGGTGAACTATCTTTTCTGGAACCATCTTCTGCTTCAGAAGCTCACCAATTAGACGGATGTTCCCAAGAGTGCGGAGCTTGAGCATCCTATCTTTATCTCTGCGCTCCAACTCTTGCTCAGGAGCAGTCATTTGCCTAACCTCTTCCCTTAAATTGTCAGCACCCTCAAAGGCCTCCTGGCAAATATTCAAAAGAACCCGCTTAAATGTTATTTCTTTCCCACCAGGTTCATCAGAAGGGAATGGTGGCAACTTCTCATTCAGATCTGAACACAGCTGCGCATACATGGGGCAAAATGTGGGCTCCAGGACAGCCTTGTCAAATATCAAGGAGATTACTCCCTGCAAAACACAAGGAGAAGATTAAATCCAGCAGTTAAGGAAATGACTGTAATTCAAAGGTCATTGAAAGAGAATGAGTAGAAGCACAAAAACAAGAGAAAGCAAAAAGAAAAGTCATCAAACAAGCATCAGCAAGGAGGGAAAATAAGAACCTTTAAAATGTCGGCTGATGTTATTCCCGAATCAATTAGTTGACCTTTCAGAAGATCAAACTTCTCCGGGGTCAGCTTGTTCAGTATCCTGCAGGAGTGGAGTAGCAACAATTAACAAATGATGCATAAAATATATCATCAAATTGAAACTAAATTCTTTATTTTTCCCCTTGGGTACAAGAAACTGAATTATGATATGGTCTAGAAAGTAAACCATAGTTACAAGGAGGTTTTCAACAGCCTTATCTTACCCCTTCACAGTCTTCAAGACTCGATCCTGGTCAGAAAGATTCCCTCTTCGAGCTGACCATGGCACTTCTGCCTTGATAAGGGCAGGAGATGGTCCTCCCTGTTTCATAAACACAATGCAAGGAACACTTCAAGGAGTTGATTGCATCCGCAGGATATGTCATAACTTAAACTTTGTATAGACAACGACAAGTATTCGAGTTTCTTTTCCCTGATGGAGGAGGAGATGGTACTGGCATTCCTTTTTTACAAGAAGCAAATGGTTATCATTTTAAGCACCATTTGACATTTATCAGAACATGTCAAGCTTCAACAAAAAGCTTATTATGTGAACTACAAAGTAAAAGCTTATCTGGTGAGCTCTTAAGGTGGTAAAAGACAAATCTAAATAACACAAAAAATACCAGAGCCTCGGGGATCCCATAGCCAGGAACACTTCATCTCAAGAACAATATACTAAAAAAGCATCATAAGCACAACTCCAAGGAGTTGATTGCATCCGCAGGATATGTCATAACTTAAACTTTGTATAGACAACGACAAGTATTCGAGTTTCTTTTCCCTGATGGAGGAGGAGATGGTACTGGCATTCCTTTTTTACAAGAAGCAAATGGTTATCATTTTAAGCACCATTTGACATTTATCAGAACATGTCAAGCTTCAACAAAAAGCTTATTATGTGAACTACAAAGTAAAAGCTTATCTGGTGAGCTCTTAAGGTGGTAAAAGACAAATCTAAATAACACAAAAAATACCAGAGCCTCGGGGATCCCATAGCCAGAATCAAGGAAGAAAAATAAAAATCATACATATAACACAGCCAATGAAAGTTCTGAACCTACCACCCAAGAACAAGTTAAAACTTCTCAAAATTTTAATATATGCGCAAATTCTAGAAAAACCCAGAGGCTGACCTCCAACAATACCTAAACCTTGTTAAATTTGTAGCACACATTTTAAAAAAAATAAATTAAAAAGCCACACTATGAGAATTGAGCTATCAAACAATGAACATAAACCATGTCAAAGAAGAAAAACAAAAACAAATTTCCATAACAAAAACAAATTTCCATTAATGCAGGAAAACATCAAAGATATTTAAAGGATGAAAAAGAATTTATCTGTAAGATGAAATTACCCCTTGGTTGGAAGAGATTTGAGCTCTTGCAAACTGTGCATTTAACTGCTCTTGCCGATTGTATTGATTCACTTCCTGCTGTCTGGCACCAAACTCCCTATTCTCTCGAATTGTATCCCAGGATCTCTCTTCTGGAGGTGCAGAAAATTGAGTAGACCGACTGCGCCAGTCGCGATTATCCGGCTCTGAGTAACGACTCGGGGGCTGATTTTGTGACTATTGACAGAAAGGATCACATAACATCAGATAAGCCAATGACAACCGTTCCAAAAGCCAGTTAACACAAAACATCTCAAATTAAAACAACTATCCAAAACAACTAGTTGACGCTTAGCATAAGTTATCCAGTAAAAATTTATATAGAATGCTGCTGGAGTATAGTTGAAATCAGACAAGGCACTTACAGGGCTTTCCACACGACCCCAGCTTGGATCTTCACCAAAAAATTCAGCTTCAACATCTTTTTTGACTTTCAGAATGTTTTCTGCAATGCTGACCACCTATAAGATACTAAGCCCATCAGATGCATGCAAAGCTTTAATAGAGGTTTGAGAAATCATCCTTTTCTGGTGGCTTCCAAGATAGTCCACATGAAGTTCAATACCAAAAGAAAAACACTAAAGGTGAACTCTTGATTCTTAACCATGAATCACAATAAAGTCAACAACAGATATACTAGTCTAGTAGCTAATCTGCCCAAAAAAATAAATAAATAAATAAAACCGCAACTTCATGTGCTTGCCAAAATCTGGCAAAAGAGATTTCTGAACTATGCTTCTTCCTACCAACATCAAGGGGTTGATTTAGTGAATTAGAAAATTCTTTGCTTCCCCAGAGCAGTGCACAAAATAATTACTATCTATCTAGCTATGACCCAAAAAAAAAAATCTTCGTCCAATCCTATGCAAGGGTACAGCACACAATATAAGTTAATAGACTACTTCACCTCAAAGCGAATCAGTTGTATCAACCACTTTTCACACTCCCAAAAAAAAATTCACACGTAACCAGATTGACACTGGGTCAAATCATCAATACCCATTTTAAATACAGAAGATCTATTTAATTCAAAACCTCAATCACCATTGACAACACTGGGTAACATTTCAAAATTTAATTGAATACTTATGCAACTCAGTATGCACTGAGAATAAAACAAAGCGAACGATGTGGAAAGAATACCTCTCTCAACTGCAGCAGCTGGTCCCTGGTATATCGAATACGTTCCCGCCCCTCAAATCGAGTCTCTCCAGTCTACAATGGAAAATTAAGAACAGATCAAAAAGATCAGCTAGAGCAAAAATAGCCCAATGGAACAAGAAAACAGATGTGATAAACTAGGGTGGCGATTGAAATGAAACAAGAATACAGATGATAAACTAGGGTGGCAATTGAGTATCAAATAGCCAGCACAACATTACTTACAAGATAACAATTGCTTGCTAAGTCATTAAAACCTAAAAACCAAGGCACTAAGTTGGTTTAGGAATTTGACATTAAAAATATAAACATCACTTATCAGTACATATTCAACCAATGGTGCAGAAGCTTCCTTGCAATTGCCCCGTCTTAAAACAGAAAATAATTCAAACACATGTAGAGTCCTTACTTTACAAACTATTCTTTGGTATAAAAGTAAGAAGTAAGATCATAAACGTTCACCACCATGTAGTAAGGAAACCAAGTGCACAGAGAGTCGCATAAGAGGCAACTAGAGGAAGGACACAGAATGGCAATTCTCAATCTCATTATCCTTAATTATAAGAGAAGAAAGAAAAAGGATGCAATTTCGAGGAGGCCAGGTCTCAAAAGAAGCATCAGTTTTTTCTCCTTGAAACAATCTACTGGAGCTTTCATGTAAGTAGGGTTCTTTATGGGCTACAAGATACTCGTTGAACGCCCACCTAAAGCCTACTCATTATTTTATGTCCATATTTACAGCAGATACACATCTTAAATGCACTGCCAAGAATTAGGACAATCTTTATCAGTCTCTTCACAGGCTCAAGAATGGTAACTATGTACAATGAGAATTCAATAGCAACATACCCTGTCAAGAAACAAAAGCTGTATGATTTCATTAGGCACAAAAAGCAACCAAGGTCCAAATTAGAGAAATTACAGAGAGGCATATCATATAAGCACCCCAAGAATGTTTTAGGAAAAAGATCAAAAAAAAAAAACCAAACTGTCCGAATAGAAATAACTGATTTTGAGGAATGATAAACCTAAGACAAGAACTCCACAATTACATTTTTTTTTTTTTGGCTTATAAAACTCCAGATAAGCAAGTTAATATCAGCTCCATCAAGGAATCAATATCAGCTTTCTCAAATCAAAACTATTCTCAAGCAATAAAGGTTCGCATCCCAGTGTTACTACAAAAAATCAAGAATTCTTAATCACCTAAAGGACTGGCTTTTGCATATAAAGACATCTTCAACTGTCAGAAAAGCTCCATATACATAAATGAACAATATTTCCATGATCCAACCACATTATCTATGTTACTTGATACAGATTAAACATATGCTTCTTCAAAAACAATTACCTTCTGAACATAGCAAGCAAAATGACATTCTCGGAATCGGAATACAAATACCTCACCAAACCTAACGCACAAAATGACATTCCACACACACACGCACGCACGCACATATATATATATGCACATATCCATGCAAATATACATTTTCCCACACATACAAATGGCCATGTTAAATTCCAATAACACAATTGCTACCATGTTTTCCGCACTAGTAAGTCTGCCAAACATCAAATTTAAAAATTTGACAGTCAAGACCAGCTCGAACACAACTCATGCCTTCCATAATCACTTGCAAAACTTTAGCTAAAAAGTGCAAAACCCAAAAAGTATCTTTATCCCTAACATAGGAATTAAATCCAAAACTATGTCAAAATATACAAAACTTGTTAAAGAATCATCACCAAACAGCTTCACTTATACCTGGAGCCATAAAAATCCCAAAACTTTCTAATCAGTCCACTAAGTTAACTCAGAATTAGGCACAAATTCACCACACATTCGACATACTCCTAAAACTTGACAAGCCCAGAAAAATAAATTAAAAAAATTAGTTGTATGCACCAAAAATCCAATCTTAAAGCAATGAACAGCTGGACAATTCAGGTAAACATGGACAGAAACCACAAAACCCTAGATCTGATATTTGAAAATTTCTAAATAGATAAAAATTAGACCTTGAAGGAAGAAAGAGGAGCACCACCGGCGCCGGCGCCGCCATGAGGCCGGAAAAAGGGGAGATCAGAAGAATTGGCGTTGCTGTTATTGATTGAAGAGGTTTCAAAGCGAGGTCCAAGCACTCTGCTCCCTCCTCGGTTTCCACCTCCAGGTCTTAAACTTATCACCGTCTGATCAGCCTGCATACCTCAATCAAAAGCAATCTCCGCCGTCTAAAAAATTTTCGAATCGAAAAGATTCAAACTTTATTGATATATAGATATGTATGTATCTATATACTCTGAAAGATAGAAGAGAAGGAGAGATAAGGGAAAGACAGAGATATGAAACTAGTTTTATAGAGAGAGAGAGAGTTTTATTGTTTCCTCTCTCTACTGGGAAGAGGAATGAGGGGTGGAAGGGGTAAGAGTGAGTTATATATGGTAGGAGCAATATGTTTATGGGAGGAGAGGGTTGGGAAGGGTACAGAAGGTGGAGAGAGAAAAACCCTTTCTTTGTTAGGATTAGGAAATTTTCCCCTTTTTATTTCTCCTTTTTTGTTTTTATGGTTTTGTTTTTCAAATATCTTAAAATCACCTGTTTGGATTGCTGAATTCTTTTAAAATTAAATTTTTAAATACTATTAAAATTTTTAAAAAATATTTTAAAAGGTATTCTAAAAAATAATTTAAATTTTTTTTAATGTTTAAAAAATATCTCAAAACATATTTTAAAAACTCTTCTACTCTTAAATATTTCAAAATGTTTTTTAAAAATATCTCAAAATATGCTATAAAAATTTTGCTATAGTAAAATTTTTCAAAAACAGCTAATTCAAACGGCTTTTTTTCATCGGCGAGTGTAGCAGTTAATGAAGTTAATGGACTAAGGGGATGATTAGTGGCTTTTTTTTTTTTAACGGGGTGTTGGCAAAACATCAATTATTTAAAGTGGCTATTTTGCCCCTTGAAAATTGTTGGCTTGGGGGATTTGGCCCTCATGTAGTAGTATTTAGCTTTTTAGCACGTTGATGTCCTTGTTATTTTTTGTCTCACATGCAAAGGTAGAAGAACTCTAGGTTAAGTTGTTTACTTGGTAGCTGTTTTGTTTTTGTACTATCATGAATGCAATTATGAAAGCTTTTGATGTATTTTGATCTTGTTACGTGGTAGAATATTGTAAGAATTAATATAAGCTTTGAGCTTTAAAATTTAAGATAAATGTAGTTATACTTTAGATTACATCTACTATATGTCGAACAAGTATAATTCATTGCGATACATCACAAATATGGTATGATAGTAATTTCGATAAAGTTAGAAAAGTAAAATATTGTAGGCCACCTTATTATTGGTTTGGCAATGAATTTTTTCTTTTTCACCTTTTGATTGACACAATTTGAACCGAAAAGATACAATGAGAATATGTTAGGGTTCTAAATAATTAAAATGGCGTTCAAACGACATGCCCTCAAGTCTATATTATAAGCTCATACAACTTAAAGAGTAAATATTTATATATTATTTACGTGGGTTTGACTCCTTCTACTTACACTTAAAAAAAATTATATATTGTCCACGTGTATAAAAAACATGAGCTATACTCATTGGATTTAATTCAAGTCTTTTTTATATTTTGCTAATTCAATGAACTAAATTCATGATAATTTTGTGTCGTACTCTGCGTGCTAGTAAGATACATGAATTTTATAACATTATAAACTTCAACAAACTTCTATATTCTTATACATCACTTGATAGAAATTTTCGATCATATTTATGCTTTGCCTTTTTTCAAAAAAAAAAAAAAAACAATGCCATAACTACATACTTTGTTTTTCCCTATTACGTTCAATTCTTTTCTTGATATAAATATAGCCTCCTTCTAGAAACAATAACATGCTTTTTGCAGAATAGTTGAATTAGAAAAGCTAAAGCATATGTTTGTATACATCACAAGCTGCGTAATTGTATAGAAACAAATAGTACTATAATTAGGAGAAACTCATTTAAAGCCAAATAGATAAAAGTTTTTAGGCTTTTACAACTAATAGATAAAAGTTTATTTTCTATTTGGGTAATGAAATAATCATTTTAAATTAACAAGTGTAAATCCATAAACATTTTCAAAATGATTACAACTAAAAGCAAGTCAATAAGGAATGTATGTTTAATTACATATGATAACTCAAATCTTTTTTTTTTTTGAAGAATTATTTCATTTTATGTAATAGTATATCTTTTATATGATCAATAGTAGGTAATGACAATTTATCAATTAACATAGGCAAGTCTCGATTAGACATTAAAATCAAGATGAGCGTGCATCAAATGCATTCTTATTAATATACTAATATCAGTTGAACGTACAAATCCTAAATTGCGAATTACATAAACTCGTAATTTAAAGTAAAATAATTACAAAATAACATTTTTGAGCTTCTTAAAACAATGTGTATTTGGTATTATGGCCCAAAATCTTAAGTTTGTTAGTTTTATACTCACAATACAAATTATAATTGGTGTCTAGAGACCATGAATTCATTTCTTACCAATATAAGAATATTGGAGGGGTCAATATGAGGAAAGTGAAGCATTATGGGGTTGAAACTTGGAAGTTAGTATCCTGCCCGAGGCCATTAAAGTAAACTCAAAGGCCATTTCTCAGTTTTTAACTTTATAGGTGGAGCGATTTTGTACTTTCCAAACAACAAATTTGGGACTCTTGGATTTGCCCTCCTTTTTATCGGTCACCGGTAGGGTGTGTAAGTGTAACATTTCAGGTATGGGAAATTTAGCAGCAGATGGCGCGTCAGTATCTTCGGGTGACAGGCACGTGGCAGTTAATTCGGTATGCGTTCACTTTCTAATCATGACTTCTTGAAATAAAAACAAAAAACAAAATTAAGTGCAATTAAGAGTGTGAATGAGCTGGATTATTGGTTGTGCCACGTCAACAATTGCGTCACGCTCTTTTTGCCCTTTTCTGTTTTGGGTAAGATTTCTGCAAATTTAATAGAGTTTTTCACTTTCTGCCAGAAAAGTTAAGTAAGTAAATTAACAATAAAGGAAAACTTGTTATTCTACGTACATGGTTGTAAAATTTATTTTAAATTTTAGTTAGAAAAATTCGATTTATTGCTACATTCATTTCAATTTACTGCATACTATGTTATTGAGATTTAGATAAATTTAGACTTCATTTCGAGGCTGTGTTTATTAAAGTGCTTTTTTTTTACAACACATTTATGCTAACTACATTTTAAAAAAATCTAAAAATACTAAAATGATACATCAAAACATGCTTAAAAAATACATCACCAAAAATATGGTCCCATTTGACAAACAAATTTTTTTTTCTATAAGCTTTTTTACAATTTTAACAACAATAACCTCAAGAAACCTATGTTTTCAGAACCGGACCGGATATCGACTCGGCCGAGGTCAGGGGTCAGGGGTCAATGGGTTCGACCGAGGGTCGATAGGGGTCGAACCGGATGACGTCATAAATAAAAATTATTTAAAAATTAAATTATTGTATATAAAATATCCAATAACATATTGATATTAATAAAGGTATATTTATATATATTTGATGTTTCAAATATATTTAACAAGAAAATACAAAGAAATTAGAACAATCAAGTAACAATTTATATTATTTAATAAACATTAACAAGTTTAGAATTAAAATTATGGATTTAATTGAAAAATAACATCAAATTTTAGGACAATATTTATAAAGTATGAAATATTTGAGGTATATTAATAAGTTTTCACAATTTAGGGGGTCAAAACATAATATTAAAAAAGTTTGAACTTTTTTTACAAAATCTCCTGTTGGACCGATTTTTCCGGTTCTGTACCGGTCAAACCCGGTTTTTGACCGGAGTTGACCGGGTTTTAAATCTCCGGATTCTGATGACCAACTCGGATCGGACACTTGGCCGGTTCCCGGTTCAACCGGTCGGACTGGCCGGTCCGGTCCGAGTTTGAAAACACAGCAAGAAACTCCCCAATATTTTTGTTATACACATCTTACAATACCCAAAAACACACAAATCCCTTCTTTTTATTCTTCTTCTTCCTCCCTCTACCTCAACCCACCACCACCAGAGCCGTCACCTAGCGTCGACCGGCAACTCTGCCAACACCGGCCGCTTGTGACCATTTTTTTGTTTTCTTTCTCTCTTCCCCTCCCCTCTCCCCCTTTCTCCACTATCCCTCCCCTTCCACCAGATTGACATAGGGAAGAGGAGGGTGGCGGGAGAAGGGAGAGGGGGGATGAGATGGCGGGGAGAATGGGGAAAATGGGAGATGGGAGGGGAGGAGAAGAGGGAGGAAGGAGGAAGGAGGAGAAGAACAGAGAGGGGAGGGGAGGAGAGAAGAAGGAGGTGGCGGGGAAGAAGGGAGGAGATGGGGAGAGGGAAGGAAGAGAGAGAGAGAAAAAAAAAAAGAAGGTTGACATCGTTGGCGTCGAGAAGATGAACAGTGAGGTGGGGAAAAAGGAGAGGAGAAGAAAGAAAAGGAAAATGAAAGAGAAAGAGAAAGAAATGGAAAAAAAGAAAAAGAAAAAAAAGGAAAGATTTTTTTTTTGGGCTAAAAAGGAAAGTTTTTACACTATTCAAAAAGTTTTCTTACAAACTCTACAATAAGTATAATAAAATATAAGACAAACGTTCAAAAAACTCATTTATCAAATGGGACCTATATTTTTAAAGATGTCGTCAACACCAATGGTCTTGCTTTATGGTAAATTAAATGAAAAAGTCTTAAATCACAAAATATTTTTCCAATTAAAAGATAATTAAAATTTAAACAAAAGATTAATTTAAAAACTAAATGACAACAATCGATAAACAAATTTGTGGTTCTTTAAGTGAAATTAATTTGATAAGCAAGAAATTGGAAAAACCCCACAGTCCTTCAGGGCCCTGAAAAGCCAGTTGAAGGACTTCACAATCCAACCTTGCTTCCCACCTTACCGGTAAACACGGATGAGAGCCATCCTTTCCTCTTCATGCTCAGCCTTTGCATCTTTTCCAAGCAACTCCTCTTCAGTTTTACTATCACTACTAACTAGCAATCTCCTCTGTGTCCATCATATTCTCTCCATGACCCATGCTCGTCCAAAACAGCTACATTCTCATCCCTATTCTCGCTGAGTGGATCAGTAAATTCTGGCCTTCTCTTTTCTTCATTTTTGAGACCCCTTGTTTGTATCCTTAAATAGCAGCAGTGCTAATTTTATGTCTAGATTTATTTCCATGCATCTTCTTCAGCATTATCTTCACTGAAAGTCCCACTGATCATAGTCTTGTTTTCTTTTCCATTAACACTAGCAAAACCACTGACTTCTCCACTCTCAAGTCTTCAACTCTAAATAGGTTCGCCTTTGGACTCACAATCTTGAATAGCAAGGCTTTTTGTTGTATTACTACTACCATCCTTATGGCCTGCAGTCCCTTCTCATCACTACTCTTTTTCTCAATAACTCCATCAAATTAAAACAGCTTGTCACATTCCTTATAAAAGATATTCAGTCCATTCGAATAGAAGTTAAGGCGGGTACTTTTACATGCCGTGTCCTTTATATGGGAATTCGAGGCCAGGGGACCATTCCCTCTATAAAAATTTGAGTCCATGAGAAATCGAACAAAGGCTGCTGAATTGGCTGATTTCTCACGTGTACCAATTGAAGTATTTTAAGAAATGCGTAAAAAAATAGATGCTTTTTCAACAAGACGGATATTTTTAGGTTGCTCTAATGCCTTCATATTTTCTGCAAGATCATCAGCTTCCTTCTCAAGCTTCTTAAATATATCATCGAAATTGTTCGGAACAGCTTCGGTTCATAACTTCTGCAAAACTCTAGCTTAATGTTCTCAAGTAACTCATCCACGTACAAGGCATGGAGAAAGCTGCGAGTACAAGCCCAAGATCATGTTGTCAGATGCATGCATTTTAGACTGAATAAACTTGGGAGTACCAGGTGCATCTTAAGTGTAGCATGTAGCTGCTGGTCGATCGCTTCCCCGAATCCCCACGAGGCAAGTACTGATCAGGTCATCAATGGCTAGAGTCCTCAAGAGACGCCTCTCCAAGCCCTCCAATTTGTACAGAGGATCAAACTTACTCTGTTGAAAATCAATAACTGGTCCAACATGTTCTTGCCGGGAACCGACTAACAGATATTTGTTGAAGAAATTAGCAAGAGAAGAACGCATGGATGGATTTTTTTTTTTCCTACTGCAAAAATGGATGGATTGATAATAAGCCAAGTTGCTCGGTACTGCCGGGCACAGGATTCGAATCCTATATCTTATAGGAGAGAAAACTTAACAACCCTTCCTTATCATTTGGCTCGAGCTTGGTTTGATTAGTATAAATTTAAATTTTATATGTAATAATTTCAAGTTATTCAAGCTTGACTCGAGTTCGATTAGATAAAATCTCGTTCGAATTCGATTTGATAAATAAGTCAAACTTTAAAAAATTTTAAGTCCATTAAAATAATCAAATAAGTTTGAACATCAGGGTGTTTGGCTTAATTAAGCCAGTTTACATCCCTATTCATAATACTTCGACTTAAGGTGTATTCCTTTTATTTCCTAAATGCATTTGGATTTAAGATTAGTTTAAAAATTCAATTATTTGCGATCATACATCTTTTTGTTTTGATGTAAATGAGATGAAAAAAAAGTGTTTAGAGAATTTTATATATATATAAGCAGACATACATATATATACACATATAATAGTTTACATATCTAACTATTATATTTCCAATAAAATCAGGATGAAACATGTCCATTCCAAATTAGGAAATAGTTGCTTAGCACTCTAATAGTATCTTATTTAACATTTCTTTGAATTTCCAGTTATATTAGACAAATTAACAAAGCATATCTTCCACATTTTTTCGTTCTTAAATTACGTGTCCAAAATTACCTAAGAAATCATACTCATTCTCTTTTATCGCAAAATGTAAACATTGCAATTTTATCATTGAAAAGAAGAAGTACATGCATATATGTAACTAATGACAATCAAATTGATGGATCAATTGCATCCAAGACGACATAAGCTACTAATTAATAAACCATCTTAGGAATGTTCTATAGAATTAACTATAGGCTTACAATATCGTTAATATATATATATATATATATATATATATATATATATATATACGTATATATATGACTCACATTTGAGTCGATCCAGTTTTCAAAAATTCAACTGTCCAATTCGATCATTGGTCTTAAAAGATCGGATTTATCCAAATTATCGCCTTATACATATATATATATAGTATGTTTGTATGTATATGTATATATATGTATGTATATGTATATATATAGTGTCATTCCCTTAGCTCCCGCTCAAAATGCAAGAGAGGGGAAAAATGGAGACAGAGAACTCGAAGAAGAGCGAGAGCTCTGAAAAGCTGAAAATGGCGATAGCAGTGGCGCTTTTGAAATCAAAGCTTCTTCTTCAGAAAAATAATAGTTCAAATAATCATAATACTAATAATGGGGCTGGTGCTGTTTCATCTTCAGCCGATCCTCCACCTCCAAATTCTCGATCGGACGATCACGATTCACTCAAATGGAAACGCAAGGTAATATTTAATCGAAGCATTTCCAGACTTCATTTAAAAATTGAATATCATAAACCCTAACTTGGTGATTTTGCTGAAAATTTTCAGGCTAAAGAGCGTAAACGAGAAATTCTGAGACTTCAGGAGGACCTGAAACTTGCTGAAGGCTAGTCTTCTCTTTCACTCTTTCTCTAATGGACGGTCAATTTATGATTCAAATGCAATTTTGTTTATTATTTTTCTGAAATTATTTTTTTTTTTTTGTAAATATTTAGACGGAATGCAATATGATTTATTTCCTCAAAATGCGGCTTGCAAGTGCTATTTCTATGATAATATGGGAATATTGAGCGATAAGCAACTGGAGGACAGGAGGTTTAATGATGTCCTGCGCCGTAGATTTCTCAGACAAGGTCTGTTTGTTTCTTTGGATTAAATCTTTGTTATTCAACTTTTGGTATCAAATTTAAAATGCTGTTCTTGTTTGTGAGTAATTTATGTAGTTTGTGTGTTTCCCTTAGTGAGGATAAAGGAAAGAAAGAGAAGAAGAGATGCCAGCTTCAAACAACATGTTCCAGGTAAACATATTTGATGTTTGCTGTGCTTCCTGATGCACGGAAATGATTCGTGCGCGTCAGGAAAATTTTCTGCAAGTTTTCCTTGATTTTACTTTTATTTGCAGAATGGTGCTATGTAATGAAAATGACCATTTATTTTAGTCAAAGTAAAGTCAGGAAAAGCGTTGGTACTTATAGGCCATTTTCTGAATCATATATTGAAAAATGAAATTCAAACAGTGATTTATGAAGATGTTTTTCGATAACTTAGTTTCTGATTAATTTGCCAAAGTGATGCCGAAGAAAGAAAGTAAAACAGACATAGATGTCTTGATTTCTGTATACTCCATCTACGGATGACATGCAAATGCCATGTTTTCCTTTGAGTAATGACATTCAAGTTACTATGCCAAAATGGATAGATGCAAATTTCTTTCTGTTTATTTAGCGGTCATTAAGTTGATCTTAGAAATTTTTATGCTGTAAATTGTTTGGTTGGGATTCCAAGGGTTCATTCTTTAACTTGGTAAAAATACTATTTGTGTTGTTTTTGTTGGATTGTTTCACTTAAACACCTAGTAATACTCTCCCTCCACTGGTGCAGGGACTAACAGTGATAATGAAATTGAGCAACTAAGTTCTTCAGTTGATTTTCTTGTGGAGCTTTGTGACGCAATTTCTCCCACTGATGTACATTGCATTTTTCCAACCTCTTGCTGTGCATGTGATAGTTGCCTGTAGAGTTGTTTTTTCTGCCTGTTTTGCAGCAACTATAAGGTTTGCTTCATTTTGTGCTGTAGATTCATATTTGAATTCTGTTATTGTTTTTTTCTTCTTTGCAGGTGGAGGACCAAGCTTTCAAAAATTGGTCACACCAAGCTGTGGACTTCATTCTCAGTAATCATCTATTTTGAAATTTTTTTATGGAGTTAGTTGATAGAATTGTAGTTTGTTTTATTTGTCAGTTAGTTTAAACTCTGTAAACCAATTTGCTTACGGTAGATTTCCTGGTCCTATTACATTGAATTACATCTCGTCCTTGTACTGAAATCTTACTCTAAGAGTATTTGCTATCAACCAAAAACCAGAAGTGGTTGTTAGATAATGTTCTTCTTGGGAATCTTAGATAGTATGATAATATTTTGGAGGAGCATGTCCTTTTTTCTATTGTCTCACAATGAATAGTAAATGGGAGTGAGATGGAGTCCATGACCTTGAGGATCATCAAAAGTCCCCATTCATTGGAGCCAACTGCATGTCAACGCCAGTAGTCTCCTCCAGTTAATGAATAAAGAACCTCAATTTGTGACATTGTTGCATCAAAGTTCAAACATCATGCTCTTTTATCCTCCTCTTGTCATAGATAGACCATTGCTTATTTCTGCTTTATTTTCTTTTGATGTCATTTTTCATGGTTTTTATGTGTATAATAATCCTCTTTGCATGTGGAAGTGACACTAAAGTCTATGCTGCCAGTGGGAGATAACAGAGAAATTATTGAAGGCATTATCAGCGGTTTAGTCATGCGTTTGCTGAGAAGGACGTGTAATGGCTCGCATGCAGATGGTAACAACTCAGTCATACTTATCTATGTTACTTCATCTTTAACATGCTTGCTTCAGGATGTTCAGTTTGTCCTTCTACTTTATCAATCTGCAAGTGGTTCATCTTTAGAGGGCCGGGCATCTTATATTTGCTCAATCAAATATGCTTGTTAGGCAACTAGATGAGACTATATATGTGTGTGTATGTGTGGGGCTTGTCAAACACATCAAATCATTCACCTGATTACATCTTTTGCAACCATAATTGCTTTTATTTGCTGGGTTTATTTTCTGTTCTTTGTGGTCAAGAAAATGAAGCTACCTTAACCTTGCTTCATGTTCATAACTAAACAGTTAATTTTCTCATCTTTATTAGCTGATTTAGTAATAATTACTTTCCTAATTATAGTGATGAGCTTCTGATTCAGGACTATTCTCAATGTATCTTGGAAATTTATATCTTAAGTATATGGTTGCCAAATACCAAAGATGAAGGAAACTTACGAGTGAAGGCTGACTAGGTATGCTTCATGAATCTTCATGGTGGGAGATTTCTTGATTAAAATAATATCTTTAATCAGTAGGCAACAGACATGGTTGATCTGTCAAACTTCAAATATGTTGGTACACAAAATGGCACACATTTTAGCTTGGGCTCTACGTTGAACATCTTAAAACGTTCCACATATTTTGACAAGTTGTTGATTGCTCGGTGAACTGAGAAAATGCATTTTAGCTAGAGTTACCTAAATACTGTGAGGTAATATGGAAGAATTGGTGCCATTTATGCAAATATTGAATTAGTATCGTAGTAATTCAGAGGCACAGTTTATAGGCAAGGCAGCAGTGTGAGATTCGGCAAATCATGGGAATCAGATTGTTTCAATCATCCCATAAACAAATTACTCTTTTTGCTATTTGTTTGCATAACTATGAAAAAACAGCTACTGCCATGTACAAACAGATGGCTGAAAATTTCAAATGCTTTTCTTTCATCTCATTGTTTGCTGATATTCCCAACTCAATCAATCTATGCAATAACTAAGTTTTTTTCTTATTTCAGATTCACAACACACTGAATCTAACGCCTGCTTCTATGTTCAACACTTAATCCGTAAGCTTGGAAGTGAGGCTTATGTGGGACAGCGTATTATCCTCTCAGTTTCTCAGGGAATTTGCACAGCTGCAGAAAGTTTGCTTTTCATGGACCCATTTGATGACGCTTTTCCAAATATGCACAACTGTATGTACATGATGTAAGTGCCATTGTATTCATGAACAGTAAATGATCACTTCAACAGATGTGTTTTCCCTCTTAAAATATTTCTATAGAATTTCATGTTTCAATACTTTCCATTATACAAAGAATATTATTTTACCATGTCAGGAAAATGACAAAATGGAGCAGAAGTTCCTCTATTGAACTGCACTGTGTTGGTCCAGTACTGGATGTCGTATAAACACATCATTCTATCACTGAAATAGCTTGTCTTTAATTAAGAGGTTTTCAGCAGGCAGTTGTCTGTTCTTTCTGCATTGATGTTTTATTCATGTATTACATTTTGTTATTATGAACATGCTCTTTACTACACAAATTGAAGATAGTTATTGGTAGACTTAATAACCGTTTGGTATCCTTATATTAGCCTTGGCGTATCTACTGCATTGCAGGATCCAGCTTATTCAGTTTCTTGTTTCAGATTACTTACTGAATTGGTCAGAAAAGGAAGATCTAGAGATGGGTATGTAACCTTCAATAATTTCGAATCACTACTTATATGTTCAAGCTTGATGAATAGTACCAGTCACAGAATTTCATCTTTGTGCGTATGATTGGGTAATGAATGATGACCCTCCAGGACTTTTTGAAGATTGGGTTTCATCCCTTCTGCATGCTCGGAAAGCGTTAGAAATCTTGGAAAGTAGGAATGGACTATATGTTCTGTACATTGATCGCGTGATTGGTGATGTAGCCAAGAAAGCAGGTCAGTCCTCGCTTTTGCAGAGGCTGAAACCAAATGTCTGTTCTAGTCTGTTTAGCTAACTGCATCGTTAGAAAATTTTTCATGGAAAGCTGGGAACTATGCTTCAAGTATGTTGCTTTCTTTTGTTGTTGCAAGGCTGAAAGCTTGTGTGATTGCTTCAAACCTATGTACATAAACACAAAATGAAGCGTAGACACCAATATGATATCTGCTAATCTTTTTCCACTGTGTTTCACTCCATTGACCAGTTTGGAACGTCTCCCTTTTTAGTTCTCTTTTCTCTCTCTAATTTGAACATACTGACGTGCAATCATTTGGAAATATACTGGACTAGAAACAGAAACTGTTATAATGTTGACATCTTATCAAATTTTCATGGTGGACCAACTAGAAAATAAGAAAGCTGCAGATGAAGACTGGATTGGAATAGCGAAGATCAATCTTTGCGTATTTCATTTGTAGGCATGAATGTAGGAATGAATAGTAGGCGTTGCATGTTTGGTCAATTATGTCGGCTAAAAGGATCAGAAGTTGGCCGGTTTTGGACTTCAACGCACAAATGGCAGGAAAGTATTCAAGTGGTTAATACTCGTGGAGGATCTGGACAAGGTCCGTAGTTTTGCTTTCACAAGATTCTAATTCGCTCTCAATCTGGTCAGTAGTGTTAACGCTGTAAAGATCAAATGCACCAATTGCGCGATAGAATAGAGTTGTAATTTACTACTAGTTATTCCAGAAGCTCTCGTGTTTGAACTTGAATTAGGAAAAATCCCGTTTGTCTCTAAACAGACTTAGTGACAAACACGCGACTTTGACAGCAACTAGAAGATTTAAGGTGGAGTGCGGTTCTGAAGGGTACACCAGAGTCTTTTGTATTGTTCCTTCAATTTTACCTTCTACTCTACATGGGAAATAATTGGAGAAGAAAAAAAAGTACTTAGTACCGAAACATCTGTCCATAGTATTCACCTTTTCAGTTTTCACAGGCTGCTAACAGGTGGACTCTAAGTGATATGATTGACAACCAGTCCAAGTTTGTGTCCAATTCTTAGGCAGGCAGGTGATCAGGTCGACGGTGCATTGACTCATTGTTAACTTGTAGTGAGTCATGATTTCATCATTTCAACTTGTTTATTGTAGATATGACATGACTTTGCCCAATAGGGCTACTTGCAGATTCTGAATATCGATGTCTCCATTTGCCTTTCCCATTTCTTCTACTACTATTATACTTCTTTTATATTTTTATGTTAAACTCCACCCTTTTTTTTATTGAATCAATAAAAGAAATTATGAAGAAATCCATTAATAAAGAAACTCAAGAAAGAATATACTATAGACAGAGAATTTTAGGTTCTCAACTATATTTTACTTGTCTGACGTGCGCATGTTAAATTTTTAACTTATCCATGTCCCCAGCAACTGATCCCACAACTGCCATGGTCCCTAATGCATATTCTTTCGTCGTACATCTTTTTTTGCAAAGACCGGCTGAGCCGATCAGCCAGCACAAAAGAAGCTGCAACTTTGGCCAGGATAATTTATGTTAGAGGGTCTTCATCAATTGACAACTCTCACCTGTGTGTGTTAAACAGAGAATCCATCCAATAGCAAAATTTCCTGACTCAGCACGAATTGGTACGACCATCTTTGTAAATATTCAATGCCTTGTCTGTTTTCCAATCTCCGCCCTTAAAGAATCAATGCTCTTTCATTTGATAACCGACCATGTAGCTTTTTGGCGACCGAACCGAAAGTTAAAAGCAACTCTTAAGTAGTATCTTATTCGTGCCATTGGTCAAAATGTTGGTTAATTCCTTAAAATATTGTTGAGAAAAAAATAGCATAATTGTGACTTTGACAGGACTATTTTCTGATTATATGCCTACTAAGCTGACTTAGCACGACAGGCAAAACCCTTTTTTAAATATAAGTCTAAACTGTTGTTGTGCTGACTCAGCACAATAATTTTTTTTTTTTTTTTTAAAGAAGTAAACTTGTACTCTCAGAGCTACAACAATTGTGCAATTTTTTTCAACAATATTTTAAGGAATTAGCCCAAATAATTGAGAAGCGGTCATCTTTTATCAAATTGCGTCCTGGCTTTGGTCCATCTGATCGATTTCTTGATTGTTGTTCTTGCCCTAGTACTCTTGCCCCGTTTGCACAATTATACAGGCTCTGCATTTGCTAAAAAGCTTGAAAATTTTCTCCAATTTTGTACTAAGAACAGCAGCCAAAAAAAAAAAAGCCATCTTGTCACTGAATTACTCAAAATTTCTCCAATTTTGTATTAAGAACCGCAGCAAAAGATAAAAGCCATTTGTCACTGGATTACTCAAATTTTACATTTTTATATGTTGGGTATCATTAGATTCTCTCACATTTATCTAACACTCTTTGTCTCTTCCACAATATCCAACAGCTGAAATGGGATAACCTAAACAATGTCCCTCACTCATAGATAAATCCAACAATGCCCCTCAATACATTGGTCCCTAGGTTTGATTAGATCAACATTGGATCCAAAAGTTCTTGATGGGATACAAACGGTCTACATATGATTGGACTCTCTCACCCAAAAATTAGTTGAAGGGGTAAACTTTTCCTTATATTTACAACCTAACACCTTGTCCTTTTCACAATTGATATGAGAAACAGGTACAAAACCAACAGAAGAATCAAGGACACTAAAAGGGTTGCTTTTGCCATCAAATTTATAATTGATCAAATTCATATTAAGGAAGCACATGACTCCTTCCAAATTGTTTCGTGGAATAGACGAAATTACCATTTCATTTTGCAATTTCAATCG
Source organism: Coffea arabica (assembly GCF_036785885.1). Lineage (NCBI taxonomy): Eukaryota > Viridiplantae > Streptophyta > Magnoliopsida > Gentianales > Rubiaceae > Coffea > Coffea arabica. Next base: position 12,720,106 of record NC_092321.1, read on the forward strand.
TTTACATTTCTATACAGAAAGCTAATTGACCGGACACCAACAAGGCAAAAGGGGAGCCGCTGTCTCACGCCATCCCTATCTATATTAAGCCGACAGTAACATTAGTCCACCCCACCTCTTCGTGTATTTCATTGAAAAGAATATCTGCAGCAAAAGTTCTTCTGGGCTCACCAAAAATGACTCAAATCATGAAATGCCTTGCATCTTTTTCACTCTTCCTGTCAGCACTCATATTATCCCTTTGCTCTCCAATCTCATCCGTTAGCCTTGATGGAGCTGTGTCAAGTACATCTTCTCTGGAAGTCCAACAAGGGAATCATCTTGCAGCATATGAAACTAGCAAAGTCTCATTCTTTGCAAACCGGAAGTTAATACAAGTTCAAAGCAAAAGAAGAGGGCGTTCTGTAAGACCACCGGTCGGTGCTGGTTCCAGAACAAGATCATCATCTGCGAATAGGAAACGAGCATCTTCGTCCCAGTTGAATGCTCTGCTGGTTTTCTCCATTTCATGCATCTTCTTCTTCTTGGTTTAGTTAGTACTAGCTACTACCATTGCAATTGTTATTTATAGAACTAAGGATATTCGTGCAGCTATACTTAAAAGGTGAAACGTTTCCTCTTTACAATCCATGGAAGGTTCATCATCCTAGAAAACTCTCTGCCTGTGTGCTCGTGGGAACTTGTTTGTAAATTACAGAATTCCTTTGCACATATCATTTCAGTGGATTGAATTGCTAGGGAGTGATTTGTGCTTTATTTGCCATTTCCATATATGTCAATTAATTCATTGAAGTGGAATTGTTGCACAAGTTTTTTTCCCCTTTTTTTTAATTAAAGAAAATGACATACTGAGCTGTTTTTCAGAAAGTATATAGCTTAGATAGGGGGGCAAAAAAAAGAAAAGGTCTTTGCTGGGACCATATTAAATTTTTGTGGAATCTTACTGAAAACATTTATTTCAGGCGGAAGCAGATCATGCCTAATCTAAAAGTATTGCAAGGATTTTTTTTGCCCTTTTTGGCGCAAATGACTTCATACTTGCGGTATAATCATCAGTCAAGGAAGCTGAGAAAGGCATTAAATATATCTAAACGCTATGATTATATCCCAGACAATGACCGCCATAAAGTGTTCGGGTTTCTCTTGTAATTCGTTCGTTTTCAACAGAGAAATAGCCCGAGTCTTACTGGTATATTATGCCCAAGTTGGAGCTGAATGGACAAAATAATAATAATAATGAAGCCCCAGCTGGTTTACAACCAAATTTATTTCATAAATTAAATTTAAAAGTTGAATAGATGGAAATAGATTTTTCAAATGACGTGCATGAACATAACATCACCAAGTTCCACAAGATGTGGTACAACTTTCTAATTTTTCTAAAAAAATTTTTTGATGAATTCGGTAGGCGTAGAAAAGTTGTTAGGACATTTTTGTCGTGCAAAACTGTGACGGTTTGCTTGAGTTTGGGTTATCAAAAAAATTAGAGGCGAAATGGCAGCTACATAAAGAAGAGACATAGGAAACAAACACTAATTTGGAAACAGTAAATTTAAAGCAGATATTTGAGTATTCATGTACATATGACCAATGCCTTTAGAGGCCCAAAACAGGGCAACGGCCTTCTACGCTTAGTTTTGAAACCCACAAAAGGCAAAGCCGCCCGTTCTTTACTTACTGGACATGGCTATAAGCCCGTCCGTCATCTCTTCAGATCCAACCCGTTTCTTATGCCTGATTCCTTCAGTAGCTATTGCTTACTTTATGTTTGTTGTGATTATTATGAGATCATCCATATGCTTGATTAAATGTTTCACACAACTTCTAGTTTTCCATTATAAGATTGTGGGAAGAAGAAACAATTATTTTGCATCATAATATGTCTCTGTCACATATCAAGCTCGAGCTCGACTGAAAAACGCCTTTTTATTGTTAATTTTTCAACCCCCATCCAGGCATGGAATTCAAATGCTTCACAGAAAACACCAAGGATATGCATTTCATGTGTTTAAGACTTGAGGGATTAAAAGGAAAAAAAAAAACGCAAAGAGACAAACTATTTATGACTCCATATTCTATGTTAAAACTTATCAACAAAGCGTAGTTCAATATTTTTTACCTGCAATAGATTGTAAAGTGTAGAATTTCCCAGAAGTCGTGTTTTGCATACACGAGCTTTTCGAGAATTCTATCATATTGCCGTCCGTCAGGACGAATAAACACCTATAGCGTGATTACTTCAATATTAGAGACATATGATCTAATTAAGTTACTGATGTAAAGAATTTAGCTTGATTTTTGTCGGTCTATGCAGCTTCTTCCCTGTCAAGTTCACCTGGGCATTTAAGAAATATGAAAGCAGATTTTTTTTATACAAAAAAAAGGGCAAACCTTATGAGGATTAGAAGATTTGCATGGAAACATGCACCGAAAAAGAAGTTTTGCATAAGAAACGTGAACAGGCTGCAAACAAATTGAATCGCTCGAAAGCCGATTCGATCAAACCTTGATTTGAATTTGGTCAACATCGAATTCGAATCGAGTTTGAACCAACTAATTCGAGCTATCAAACTCGAGTTGAGTACAAAAAAATTCAACTCGTTAATTCGCAAGTCGATTCGAATATATATATATATATACGTGTATGTATGCGTGTGTATTATTTTTTATTTTAATAATAAAATTACTTATAGATTCTTAATATTTTTATTATTTATTAAGAAAAATGACTATTTTATTTATTTTTTAAAATAAAATAATTATTTTTTATTTTTTAAACTCGAGTGGGTTCAAGTTCGAGGTTGATTAGGCTCAAATTTGAGATCGAACTCGAACTCGAACTTGATTTTTACATTGAAAGTTCGTCGAGATCGAATTTGGTGAAATTTAATCGAGACCCAATTCAATTAGAACAAAATTTGACTCATTTGCAGCCCTAAACACGAGGAACCACGTTTATGGAAACAAGTTGTTTCAAACAACACCAAAAAGAAAGTGGGGGAAATTATGTCACCAAACAAGTCCAGTCATCAATCTAAGCAGAAAATGATCAAGAGCATGTGCAGCAGCATATCCTGTTCCCTATTTATGCTACACACGTGTACAGTTCTGCGATGCTACTTGTTGATGTTGAATGCAATAGCAATTGAACTTAGTGGTTCCAAGTCAAACACCTCAATGCCTATACATCAGAAGCCTACTGTTAAGCCGCGATTATTGCCAAAATTTCAGCATGCTCTAAATCAATAGTAACATTTTGCTAAACCCCTTTGATAAGACAGCCAATACTCCCCTATATCTGTATATCATCCCGCCCTAGTGCTTCAACTTTCGCCTTCCCTCTTTTCCCCAAGACTCAGCAGCATTAAATTTCAACCTTTTCTCAAGTGGCTTTACACCTGTCCTAATCAATTTATTCGGTGTCTGAGCTCTAGCAGCCATCCCTCAGGTAGTCGTTTTGATTTTTTTTTCCGGTGAGTATTATTTGGAATAATTACTGTAGCATTTTCTGTGATGTGATGTATGTAAGATAAAATGTATAAAAAGATGAATTGAAAAATATGTTTATGGTGCAAGCAAAATATTATTTGAAATAATTGGGTAATCCAAACAAACTCTTCTATTCTGCAAAAGTACTTAATTCAAGGACTACGTGATAATTTTAAAATTTTAATAGTAGATTCTTGATATGCTTATCGTGTGCCACTAAATGTAAACAACCTTTGCACAATGATGCTATTTACCCTCCTAAATGTACCTTTATTTTTAAAAAAAAAAAATCTCTGAATCTATGATAATATGTTTACAGCTCTTCTTGAAGATGTCATGCTAATTATCAAGTCTAAAACCAAACTGATTAACATAGTCGAGAAACCAAACCAACCAGTGATTTCAATTTTCTAGTTGACCTAGGCAGGAAGATCCCCTGATTTGTGGGTCGCTGTCCTCTTATAATTATTTCTGGTTTACTAGTGACTGTCTCAACATGCAACCATCATTTGCGAGTATGGGGCGGGGCCAAATCTTATAGGACATCTGGCTAAGATTGGGATCAAAAGTTTTTAGTCCAATGAAACCGCCGCAAAAGTCGAAGCACGTTTATGCTACCCATTCCAAAAATTTGTTCTGGGAAGTAAGAATTGGATGTCCTTTCAATTGCTGATCAGCCATTTGTGCCGAGCATCTCAGTCAATGATAAAATACGTAAAATATCCTTTAGTAACTGGATGGTGTCTTACTCTCAAACTACAAGGTTGAAAAAGTTGACAAAGAATTATACCGATTCATCTTAAACAATTTAGACCCTTGTTAAATGTATTCTTGATGGGTTGAATTCATCATTTCTGAACTTGATGGATACGTGTATACAGTTGGAGTAAAAGTTTGCACCAATATCGGCCTTGTTTGGTAGATAAGTTTTTTGTCAAGTTTGTCTGCTACAAGTTTTTAAAAAATTATACCTACAGTAATTTTAAAATTTTTAAATTATACACTTCAAACGGGCATATTATCAAACGGGCATATCATTATATGCTTTTCCTGGAATGCAATCATAAGGTGCCTATTCGGTCATGAACGGGAAGTCGGAAACAAGCACGTGATCGTGGGGAATTGAATCAATGAAGATATTAAAAAATAGGGGACCATGGCATGATTGTTCATAGAGTATATATTCTGTGATCCATGCAAGGTATACGTATGTACATATTTAGTCACGGGTACAGCCATACCCTACTTGCAAAGCGATCGCTCTAGAGGCATGGCTACGGTTGTCTGGACCATCACAAATTGAGCAGCTTTTCTGGTAATAGAAATTTGTTTTCTGTTTGGATTTGGATTTTCTTAATTTCGATGTACTTTGATGCCTAGTTGAGTAGGTTTCCTTTCTATTTTGGTAAGAAAATTTTTGGATGGATACACAACTCAGATCACCGCCACGAAGCAGGATATGCATTCAGAATCATAGGTCGCTTGTAGAGATTCTTACATATCGTTTACCAACATAGTTCTCATACCGACAGCGAAATTTACACAGGTCAATTATGGCTGCATAGCAGGTCAATTAGTCCTCAATTGTACTAGTTTCTTAACGTTTTCTCCCTCTTTTAAAACAAGGACAGGCAAGAACACATGCCATGCTGAGCAAATGTTCAAAGCTTAATAGCCAACTCAAATTTATCAATATGCACATCAAAACAATTATATTGGCAGCTCTTTTTAAGTTTGCAGAGAATATTACCACTCTATTATTTATGTACCTCCCCAAATAACAAGGCAAAACTCTCAATTCTTTCAACCAAATATTCTACTACGTGCCAATCTATTTATTAATATGTAATGGAGTTTGTCCTTTTTTGCCTTTCTCAGAAAACGTCACCAAAAAGATAAAAGCACCAGCCAAATTGAAAGCAAAAAATCTAGAAAAAAATATATATATTTTTTGTTTGAAGCATAGTGAGTCTAGAAGTACAACAATTATTGTCTTCCCGTCTGTGGTTCGTACACATTGCCATCGGCTTGAAATATGAACATCTGTGCTTTTTTGGACTTTTCTTTGACATTGACATTAATGTCACATCCTTCAACTATTCTATAAGAAGTGTAGAGGGGACAAAGACAAAAGCCAGCCAATTCTGAGAGATTGAAATTTTGTGGTGAAAAGGGTAGAAAGGCATGTGAATTGTGCGGCTGGAAATTTTATATGATTGTACTAGTATCATTTTTTATATGAAAATCTTATATGATGTTTTTGGTGTTGAATGCTTCATGATTGTACTAGCATCAAATTTTTTTTTTTTTTTATCTATTACCTAATATGCAAATCAACTTGATTGCGAGATGTACATGTTAACCTAACCAACATTCGCTTGTGCAATTGTATATATACATGTATATTTACTGTTTTTAGTTGCTTTCAAATTATCTATATCATTGATCGTTTATATCATCAGAGCAAATTCCAATGGGTTTTAAGAGGTACGTTCTTTAATCAATTTCAATTCCTTTTCAATAGTTTATATTCTACAATCCAATCCACAGTTCATAAATATGGACTACAAGACTTGGGCCATGCTTGGATTGCTTGTTTCCGTCGAAAAATATTGTCGTTTTTCGTGATCACATTTCCCTATCACCTTTTTCCCTCACATATATCAAATCGCTACAGTAATTTTTCCATGAAAAATGACGGAAAATGCAATCCAAACACAACCTTGGTCTTCTTTTAGGAAACAACTTTTTACAGATCTTGACAAGTTAATTTGGTGTCATTATTGAGTTTCAAGTGAATTATCTTTCTCTGGCGGTTAAAATTGAGAATTCAGTTCTGAGTTTGTTTGGACAAAGAGAATTTGGAAAAAAAAAAATTTTGCCTCACAAATCCTAATCACCTTTTTATCTCACATACATCACATCACAAAAAAGTGCTACAGTAAATATCTCAAATAAATCATCCAAATAAACTCTTATCCAAACAAACTCTTAAAGGTTCTGAATTCAAATATCATTTCTTCCCTCCCCTTTCCGTTTTTTGAATCTCAACCTTTGCTTGTTAGAAAATACAAAGTTCGCCAACTTATACACAACATTGAACTTTAGCAACAAAAGAAGGATACATTTCATTCCTTGTATGACTGTCCAAATTGAAACCACAGATCAAGCAGGAAAACAAAGCAGAAAATCACATTAACATGGTCTACAAGGCTACAACCTCAGAATTTGTCTAGAATTAGACTTGGAAGGTACTGCTCAAATTTAGCCCCATTAAAGACCCCAAAAAAAAAAAAATTTGTCTGGCGAAATGTATAGCCAGCCTTGTTTGGACAATAATTTTTCAATCACTTTTTTATCTCACATATATCAAATCGCTACAGTAGTTTTTCTACAAAAAAATCTAGAAAAATATAATCCAAACACAACCTAACCCCGAACTGGAAAATAATTTCTAGCCTTTCGTCCAATCATCTTCTCACTAGATGTGCTCGGTGGCGCAAGGTCTTTCGCAAGTTCAGTAGTATCATTTTCTATATATTATATAAAAGTCGCTAGGGTGACACATGCAAAGTTGAATCTAGCTTTTAAAATTAAAACACCTAGTGGCTGCTAACTATTCCACGATCCTCGTTTTGATTGTTTTTTTTTTTTTTTTTTCCAAACTCGTTTTGATTGTTTCCCCCACTAAAATATTGTGCACGCACGAAATGCTTCAGGAGCAGCCATCGTTAGAGTCAGCTGCCCGTGAACATCCAAGATGCACAATGACAAGGGTTAGGTGCCGATTCCGTTCTCACGGAATGGGTATTAGGTGCCAAATGATGGGATTTGCATTTATTGCTCTGTCACATCCGGGAACCGAAAACTTCTTCCGCGTGAAAATTTTTACATTTTTTATAAATATATTTTTATCTTATATATATTAAATCGGTGTAATATATATATATTTTATAAAAACTTCTAAAAATAATAATTCAGATGAATTTTAAGGGTACCAAATGATGGAACTTTTGTTCCCCCGTCAAAAATTTAGATTTATAAAGAAACATTTTTAAAATTTTTTTAAACGGAGCAAATCATAACCTAGGCTCCTAAGGTTGTGTTTGGATTGCATTTTCCGTGATTTTTCATGGAAAAATTACTGTAGCAATTTGATGTATGTGAGGAAAAAAGGTAATAGGGAAATGTGATCACGGAAAACGACGTAATTTTTCGATGGAAACCGGCAATCCAAACAAAGACTTTGGATTGTTAAGGTAAAAGTGACATCACTTTGCTTGATAATAGTCAAGTTAAAATGTAAAATTTATTATTGAGAATATGCTCAAACTATTGCTTTTTTGCATATAATTCTCACTGCCCACAAACCTTGAAAGACAAGAAGTTGGAAAAACAGTCGCGTGACCTTTGCTCAAACTGACATTTCAAAGTGGTGTTGTAATTACACATACCTATTTTATTACGTAGGAATTTTGAGCACAAAAACTTCTTTTCAACTCTCAATTTTTTTTTTTGTTCCTTTCCTTAAGGGCACTGGCACAAGTTGAGTTGAATTGATGTAGTTTAGTAGCTTGCCGGATGATATTTGTGTTCAGCAGTAGACAATTAATATGAGAACCTTGTTCGTCGTTAATATATAAATATTTTATAAGCAAAATATGGCACCAAGAATATGTTCTGATTCATGACGATTTGAGTGAAAATCAAACTTACTTTTAAATATCGAAAAAAAAAAAAGTAGACAATTGATTGGGATCGTACCCTTTCTATACCCAAAAAAAAGAACAAAAAAATCTCAATTCTTGATCTATAATTTGGAGCAAACTCTCCTCAATTAAGATAGATGTGCCGTTTCCATACCCAAAAGTCTCGAATTTTTCTTTGCAGCTGAACCTCGTTTGAGTGTGGACAAGGGGCACAAACGGTTGCAGGTGCAACCGTTTCTGTCGGTTGTGTATATTTTTCATTGTGCGTAACTTTGATTGCACAAGATATAATTTTCTTTATACACGAAATAATTTTAAAACAAATTTTTGTGGATTCTACATACGACGTGAAAATCGAGTTAAAAGATGTGATCAGAGTCGCACAAAAATTTTTGACCAAATCAAGGCAGTCAACTGCTAGGAACCCTTCCTGCCCCATGTCCTTTCAATGTTGGGTGATATCTAGTTAATGATTAGACTGATTCCTTCTAGAACAAATATCTCACAAGTTCAAACCACAACAGCAAAAGACCATACGGTATATTTGCTGAAATAAGCAAAAACATTATTCAATAGGTTCCAGTTAATGCTTGTTTTAGTCTCGACCAGTTAACAATAGGTTCCAGAACCCTTTGGCTGTTTTGTTCTTACACGTTTCCTCGCAATTTGCAGATATTTGTCTGTTCAAACTTTTTGGCAGAGGAATTTCCGCTCACGTTTTGACCTATAGACTGCAATGTTGACAGTCGAACTAGCAATAATTATCGTGGAAAATATAAACATCGCATCTCTATAGTGTGGAACAATTTCATATTGTGTGCCACAATTACAACCTTCACAAATCAATCATGAAATAAAATCCAAAAAAAAGGGGATAATTTCATAAACCTCCCCTGAGGTTTTATGAAATATCACCTAGCTCCCTTTAGGTTTTCAAAATCTCACTTAGCACCCCTCGAATTGACATTTTGGTAACATTGAAAGCCCTTCTAACCAAAAGTAATATTAAAAAATTCATGTTTGAGGAGAGAGATTATTTTAGTGCCTTTAATACCCTTAGGCTATAAAAAATGAACATTTTACAAACCAAGGAAAAAAATACTAGATTGGAACCATCTTAAAAGTGAGGAAATGAAAATTGGTAAGATTTTATGTTACAACCAATAGTCACTTCTACAGTAGGAAGAGATAGTAAAAGCAAATACTATTTTTTAAACCATTTCTACAAATAGAACCCTTCATAATGTTGAAGGTAATTAGCATGTAAAATCATACATTTGAGCAAAAAAAACTTAGTAATAGATGAAATTCAACTTCAATATCATACAAAAAATTTATTCAAAATAGACCGACTTTTTTTATGAGTGTGAAATATGAAAATTTTATTATAGAAAAAGTAAGAATTTGAAAAACTATTTGGAGTTTCAATTACTTTATTTCTCTTGTGCTCTATATGAATAGGAATAAATAAATAAAGTTGTGAAACACCAAAACAGGAAAAAAAATAAAAAAGAACCTGCAGCTATTCTTCTCCAAATGCATTGAATGTTTCATTGATTAAATCCTATATTTCATTGACATTTGCAATTCAATTATGTATATATGTATGTATCTATGTTTGTATAGACATTGTTAAAGAAAAATAGAAAATTTAGAGAAAGAAAAACAAGTTTAGAAATTTAAATATGAGGGTATTATTGACAATTCATCACCTTTAATATTAGTATATGGCCCTACTTTCACTTCAAGGGTGCTAAGTGAGATTTTGAAAAGTTTAGGAAAGCTAGGTGATATTTCATGAAACCTCAAGGGAGGTTTCTGAAATTATCCCAAAAAAAAACCCAAGGAATTATACAAGCATATCCCTTCACCCACCTAATTAGTAATTGCAGGCTTATTATTCTGTCCTTGGAATATTCATCACCTTTAACATGACTGATGATGCAATATCGTGTCCAAAGAAGTCTTTTACTATTTGGGGGCCTGAACCTTCAATCAAAGAAATGGTTTTTTTCCAAAGTTGACTGTCAATCAAATAACGTTTTTTCTTTTTTCCAAAAGTTGTGCCTTCTGGCGTGACTAGCAAGCATATTGAACGTCAAAAATCAGGAAAAGCAGACTTGACCCAACAGTTGGAAAAATATACAAACCCTCCCCCAGTGGAGAAACGTAATGGAGAAAAAGACACCTTCTTATGGAGTAATTTATTGACGTAAAACAAAGGTTCAAGGTTGGCCGTGCACGTTTCCCCTCTCTTTTTCTCTGCAAATGTCTAACTTCTAATTAATTATCAACAATACAATTTTTCCTCTATTTTTCTCGACGTTTTACCAAAACAATTATTGTTGCTCTGGTTTTGCATGTTTTAGTCCCTCATGTTTCATTTTAACATGTATTTGTCTCCTTAAGTTGCAATATTTACCGAAAAGCTTAATTTCGTAAAATTTACACTTCTGGTCGGTTATCTTGAATTCTCAAATAGCAATAAATGTGTCAAATCTTTTGGGTTAATTTCTGAATAGGTGGCCAAAGACGTATAAGAAATGCAACTGTCCAAAACACACGGAGTAACGATGAAGGCGACATAGTTTTAGCTTACTGATCGTCGGCAACGCTCCGTTTGGATTAGTTATTTTTTGGGGTGTTTTTGAAAAACTTTGCTGTAACAGAGTTTTTAGAGTATATTTTGAAATATTTTTAAAAAATATTTTGAAATATTTTTTATTGGCACTTTATTATGAGATATTTGGTAAAATTTTAAAAAAATTTAAATTAATTTTTAGATTATCTTTTAGAGTACTTTGTTGTAACTTTTATTGTATTTGAAAAATTAATTTTTAAAAAACACTCCAAAAACAGGAGATCCAAACAAAGCCTAGTTTTTAGTTGAAATGGTCAGGTCAACTAGCAGATTTCTAATTATTTCTTCAGCAGAATAAAACTTCCCTTTCACTAACATCAACTATACTTAATTTAAATGTGCCTTCGTCGTCGCCTAAACTTTTTTTAGTCCAGGAGTGATAAACTGCAATTGGAGTGTCGGCACAACTCCCTATCAGTCATTTTCAAACATTTATTTTTTGTTTCTTTGTAACTGTCAAATCACTAAAATGTAATTGTGGCCGCATCCTTGCTATTAATTAAAACTTCCCGTTTGCTGTCTTAGTATGTTAGTAATTAGCAAGAAAGAATGCAATCAATGTAAACAGTAGGAACAGGTGATAGATTAAAAATAAGGGCAAATTACTCTTTAGCCCTCTGTGATTTAGTAATTTTTTACATAATTCCCTGTGGTTTCAAAAACTATACATAAGCTCTCGTGATTTGGATTAAATTGCTAAAGTGACGGAATTTACAATCTATAACGGAATCAACTAAAATGTCAAAAATACCCCTGTATAAAGTTGAAAATTATTTATTAATTACGGGGAGTTATGTATATATTTTAAAAATCATAAGGTGGCCATATGGTAAATCACTAAACCACAAGGGGGTTATATGATAAAAAATATAAAATCATATTGGGTTATATGCATGTTATGCTTATATATTTTAGTTACTTCAACTATTTTAGTTTTTAAACAATAGTAATTTTTATATTTTTATATGTTCTATTACGAATGATCATTTTCGTCATTTTGACACTTAAATCCAAACTATGATGGATTATATATAGTTTTTAAAACTATAAGGGAGTTATGTAAAAAATAGCTATATCATAGAGTGGTAAAGTTTATTTTGCCCAATAAGCTAGCCATTCACAGATTCACCATCTAACACCTATTTTTGCACTAATCTTCTGTACTTAAGCTTATTTTAGTCAAGAAAGAAGTTATCTTTTGGGTATGGAGTGCTACATAGATAACTCCTAGTCCTTGTCATCCATTTTCATCATTTTTTTGGTAACAGTTTGGCGATTAAAACATAATTACTTGTTATGAATTATTAATTAAGTTCAAGTGCTGTTTTATACAGCAGTGTTATTTGTATATTACATAGGCCACATATTCCTCCATCATTCGATGAAACATTTTGATGACTGCACTAAATTAATTTCACAATCAAGCATTATTTACAACTTCAAACTAATCCACCCTTAATCCTTGAATAGTTAATGCTAGTTGTAGGACAATACAATTATTCATCCTTAGTGCATGGTTTCTACACAACCATCAATCGGACCAAACTATGAAGGAAGAAAAATAATTTGATTTAGTATGATGTGTACGCTGGAGTGTAATGATTGGGTACGACCTCGCGTAACTGTCAATTACCATAATGCTATTGCTAAATAACAACGCGAGAGTATATTGTGAGATATCTTTATGGAAAAAAAATGATGACAAATTATGACTTCAAAAGAGTGAAGAAAAAGGGGGAAAAAATGAGTGGGATCCTTTTCATAAAGTGACCTAGGGTGCATTTAATAAATTTAAAATTTAAATCCATTAATTTATTGAATTGTAAGTACTAAATTTGATATATTTGAGTGTATATCACGTTAAAATTTGATACATTTGAATGCATGTCGCATTAAGTGATTAGTGGATAGTTCATCATTTATTTATTAAAGCAAGTTTTGTATAAAAAATTCTGCCTCACTTAATTAATATATTTTAGTTTTAATTATCAAACGCATCTGAATAGATCTGAATCTAACAATAATTTTAGAAACCTCCCCTGAGGTTTCTGACTATTTCACTTAGTTCTTTTGAAATTTTTAAAATTACACTTACCTCCCTTGATTTGACACTTTGATAATCAAACCTTCAAATAAGGTCAAAAATTTAATGAATACCGTAAAATACCCTTATCTTATAAAGTTCAATTCATTCTTCTAAACAATTGTAAATAATTTGACGCAATTATAAAAATAAAAAAGGAGATTCAAGTTTTTCATACCAATATTTATTATTTAATAACCAACTATAACAATAAATCTTTTGTTATGATAAGCTATTTTTTATAGTGCTTTATTGGGAATATAGATTCTTTTGAGATAGAGAAAAAAGTGTTACCTTGTGTTTTTTAAGTTCATGGACTATTTTTTTAATAAAAGTTTATGGACTAGTTTAGTGATGGAACTACCATAGTTTGGTAGTGATTTTGGGCCATTTGTTTTTAATCATTGCTGATTTTGATACAAAAAAGGAGCTACAAAAAAATTGGATGATATGAAAAGTCATAAAAAAAATTACTAGTTTAACGTTTGATCTAGATAGATATTAGCGACAATATTGATAATTCTTCTATACTTCTAATGAAATATTAGAGAAATGAATAAGAAGGCAAAACGAAAAAAATTATAAAATTCATCCTCAGTATAAACATGGCAACAAGAGAGTTTCATTAAAATATTAAAGTTAATATTGTTATTTTAAATGGGTAAGGAAGGTATGTATAATTTTTGAAACTTTAAGAGAGCCAAGTGAAATTATAAAAATTTCAGAGGAGGTTTCTGAAATTATCCCTTAAATTTAAGTGCCGAATGAGTTTATCAAGTAATGCTACTTTGTTGCGTTTATCAATTTTCATAAGGATAAAGAAATTTCGTGGAAAAGAAAAAACCTTCTAGTGCTTCTCATGCCTCCTTGTTTGATCCATTTTAGTGACCTAATTCATGTTACAGCAGTATGCTACTTTGTGGTTCCTTTTCCTTTTTTGTTAGGCAACACTTCATGGTGTCTGAATCATTGGCTGGTATGATTGGTATCTACAGTTGTAGCGCAATGACACAGAATGCTTGATCACACAGTGCTCGATATTTGAATTTACAACGAATGGCTTTATCCCAACAGCGAAAATTCATGCCTGCTTTTTCTTCTCCTTTTGGCCAAATGAATTATGAGAAGATATATGATATGTTCCGATCATAAAAGTTTCAAAAAGCAACAATAATAATATCTATTCCATCTGAATTTACGAGTATATCCTGTGGCCCCGTGGTTGGCAATGCAACACCATAACAAAAGCTATGTGGTTGGCTGCTTTGAAGCTTGAACAGGTTTAAGGTTTAAACCTCCTGATTTCGCATTCTTGTGAATATGAATTTCTACAAATGCAGCTTCCAACGTTTAAACAGCTAGTAAAGGACCCAGCAGCCCACGGGTTAGCAAGATAAATCCCCTTTCCATATTTATTTATGCTAGTAACCATCTTAAAATTCTTTATTGATATCAAATGAACGTATTGCTAGAGAATATGATACGAAGTCATTATCCAAATTAAAACTCCGTGGGTGTGTTTGAATTCTTCATTATTTGGAAAAAAAATATTATTGTAGCATTCCCCCAACACATTATCCAAACTAAAACATGTGGGCGTGTTTAACTTCTTCATTATTTGGAAAAAGAATTTTTAATATTTTCTAAACACAATTTCTAATTATTTTTTATTTTTTCTGTAAATTTTTTTATTTCATACATATCACGTTACAGAAAAGATTATAGTAAATAACAAAATGAATTTTTGGAATAATTTTCAAATCGAGACGCACTTGGAACCCATAAATGTTCCAAAGTCAATTCAATTCAACATTTTAAATAACCAATACATATCCTTTTTTTTCACCTTTATTTGAGGATGTGGCATTTTCCATCTTTTAAATGTCTCCACGAATGATTTTGTTAATGAATTGGGCCAGAATAGAAGAGAAGATTGATTGTGCATAATCACAAGGCACCATGCACGGGTAAATCTAGTTAACATAATGAAACCCTATGGGCAAAGTAGCATCAATTGAAACCTCATGGGTTGGACTGCAAATAGCAGTTTCCTTAAACTAATTTATTGAATGTGAAAGGTGACCCATTAAATTGAAATAAATACTTTGTGTTTCAAGCCAATAAAGAAAGAATGAAATAACTACTTTGTGTTTCAAGTCAACAAAGAATATATATAAAAATTTAGGGTATGAAATCATAAAAATGGCTTTTTGCTTTTGCCGGGACAGGTACCATGTGACATCCACGGATATTCTTTCCTGTAATTGTTTGTTTGGATCGTTAATTATTAGAGATATTTTTACTGTAGCACTTTTTGTGGTGTGATGTATATGAGATAAAAAGGTAGTTGGAAAGATAAAAAGGTGTATTGGAAATTGTAATAATGATGTATGCAAATACATTTTGGGAAATAAACCGCAATCCAAACAAAACTTAGCCATTGGAAAACTTTATTCAGTTAGAATGAAGAGAAGTAACTTAATTAAGGATAAATTGTTTCTTTTGTCAGAAGGAAAAAATGCAACGAAAGGGGAAAATATCGACCTTGTTTGGTACTTAAGTTTTTGGCTAAGTTTATTTGCTACAAGTTTTTTAACAACTTTATTTATAGTAATATCAAAAAATTTCTCAAAATTTTTAAACTATATACTTTAAAATATTCAAAAATTTACACGCTTCAAAAAACTTTTTCACAATTTCTATAATAAATTACAGTAAAATTTTAAACAAACATTCAAAAAAACTCGCTTGTCAAGCGGGCCATCTTCTTGTCAATGTGTTTTCCTTGTCATTTCGCTAGCAAAAAGCCAGGAAAAAGTGGACCTGGCTACTACATTGTTTAGGTGTGAAATGTTAGATAAGCCCTGTGCGGCAGTCGGATATTTTAAGAGAGGTTCAAATTCGAATTGGTAGGAAGTATTTATCATTTCGGCCAGCCAACAATAAATGTGTTTCCTTGTCATTTCGCTGGCAAGAAGAAATGGAAAACAGTTCACATAGCTGGATGAGAAATTATCACTGTGAAAGTGCCCATGTTTTTCACACCACAACAATGTAGTACAGTGGTAGCCAGGTTCATTTCTGCAACACATGTTCAATTGTACATGTTTTTTAAATCTTTCTCTACGTTAATGCAATCCTCTGCATTACTCAAGCGTGCCAAGACACGACAAGTAAGTGCCAACACATTTTCGTGCCAAGACTAGAAGTGGCCAAGTGAAAGTGAACTAGAACTCTTGAATAGCAAAGACAGGATTGAAGAACACTTGTGAAATTTGAAGAGCAAAGACACGACAAAGCAAGTGCCAAGACTGAAGCCCCCACGTGAATGGTCCAGCGGTAGCGCCTCTCACCGGTGACCCTTGAGGTCTCAAGTTCGAGTCTCCGCTCTGCTGGATTCCTCTGCGCACTTATCGTGTTCGGGTCGGATTGGGGTGCCGGGCTCGGGCCGCAGGGGATTAGTCGGACTCCGTAAGGATTGACCCGAACACCCCTGTGTCGACAAAAAAAAAAAAAAAAGTGCCAAGACTGAAAGAAAATGTAGGACATTTGGTATTCTATCATGTTTGAATTGTTATTTTTAGAAGTTTTTGTAGAAAATATACTATAGCGATTCGATGTATATAAGGTAAAAGAGTGATTCATAAATGTGTTCATAAAAAATATAAAAATTTTTATGCAAAAAACCGCAATCCAAACAAGTGATAGAGAAAAAAGGAAGAGTACCTGACATTTTCAATCAAACAAGGAGCATCATATAATTATTGAATGTGTGTTTAGAAGAAAAATACTTGTACTAGTTGATAGTATCATGTGAATATAACCTCTACATTAATAATATGTATGTTTTTCATGTCAACTAAAGTACTTGCGTGTTACAATTCAACTTTTCCTTAATTAATTATGCACACATTCAAGCCCAATAAAAGTAAGTGTAAACAAGATATCATATAATTATTGACGAGTTCAATTGCATTTGAATGAGACCCACTCTTAAATATTAATGGCTCAAATTAGACAATGCAATTTCATTCGAAATCTGATTATTAGGCTAACCATTTTATTTAATGGCTCGAATTTGACCCTTTTATTCATCTAATAAACAAAAAAAAAATAAAAAGGAAGAGAGAGAAAATTCAACGTAGCTGTACTATAAATATGTACAACCAGCGGCAATTACACTCGTTGCCTGGAGGAAAGCAGAGAAGCATCCCTCCACCCAATTTTCACAAGACACTTTTGTGGTCATCTTTCAATAGCCACTCTTCCTCATCATATTCCACAAAGGACAAAGGTACGGAAACTTACAGCTAAGCAAAATTGCACATAGCCATTTTCCAATTTGCTTCTGAAACGTCAGGACGAAAAAATCCGTAACTCCTAACACATAAATCTTCAGTTGACCTCTAATTCATCTATCTCATCTGCCCTTGTACTTCTATTTATTTAGACCATTTGTTTGTCTGCACACCTTTCTTCTCCATCCCAGCTCGTTTCTGACAAATCCCTTTCGTCAATCAACAAAACTGTTAATATTTTCTGCTGAATCTCAGGTTATTTCATCTTGTTTGACCAGCGTGGGAAGCGAGAAAATGAAGATAACCGTGAAGGAAACAGCAATGGTTCGTCCAGCCCAACCAACGCCTACAAAGAGGCTATGGAACTCGAATTTGGATCTTTTGGTAGCAAGAATTCATATCTTGACCGTCTACTTTTACAAGCCTAATGGTTCTGCTAATTTCTTTGATACCCGTGTGCTCAAAGAAGCATTGAGCAATGTTCTTGTCTCTTTCTACCCCATGGCTGGGAGATTAGCAAGAGATGAAGAAGGAAGGATTGAGATCGACTGTAACGGCGAAGGTGTACTGTTTGTCGAGGCTGAATCAGACTCAAGTGTCGATGATTTTGGTGATTTTGCACCAAGTTTGGAGCTCAGGAGGCTCATTCCGACCGTCGATTGTTCTGGTGACATTTCTTCTTACCCCCTCGTTATTTTCCAGGTAACCTTTTAGTCCTCTTTTGAACAACAAATTTTACTACTACTACTACTATTTTTGCTACTTTAGTCCTTTCCATCTGAGGCGGTGCTTGTTGAAGGTTTTTCTAATTATTATTATGTTTGACTGTCAAAGGCTTGAATATATTTTTCCACAATGAAATGAATAATGAACAATAACCGAATCGATACGTTGTCTGAAAATACTTGTCTCTAATCCAATCAGTCTGGACCTCATAAAACTTACTGGAAAGTCTAGAGAAACTAAGGGGCTGCTTTTGGTTGTGGAGAGGCGTAGCGAAATTTGATTGGGGCATGTTTTCTCCCTTGACTTTTCTCCCCTTATCTAGCCATTGATTTCATTTTTTACTTCATCAAATTCTTAAACTTACAAATTTTGCATTTGATTGTACTCTTTAGTTAGATTTTGTATTCTTCATGTGATACTTTGTTCAATGTGTTAAATTAACAATATATGAAACCTGTAAGGTGCGTTTCGTTCACGGACCGGAAAAGAGTGGATTTTTTTTTTTATTCTTAGGACTGTTCATTTTGGATTGAGTCATCCACAGATGAGTAATAATGTTTATGTTAGATGGGATGTCTTAGAAAATAATAATAATATCTCATCCTGTGTTTAGTTGGAAATTCGTGACGAAACAAAGGTCAATTGTGATCCGTATTATATGGGGCAAAGATTATATTCAAATGTGCAGTACTTTACTTTTTCCTGGTGGTTTGAATTGCAAAGTGTACTGTAGCGATTTGATTTGATATACACGGGATAAAAAGGCGATTGAAAAATATATTCACGGAAAATATAAAAATTTTTTAATGAAAACTGGCTTTCCAAACGCCCTCAAGTCCTCCTTTATACTTTGTTATCCCAAAAAAATACGTACTTATCTTTTCTCGTTTGTCTCTAACAATGTTCATTTTTTCCTGAAAAGAATTTGGATTTTGCAGAATAATCTCTTCTTAGAAAACCTTTTGTTACACAGAAGATCTTGTAATAGCACATGTTCTCTACCATTGGGAAAACGTAAAATTAATTAACTATGCTACATCCTATATTTTATTTTAATTTTCTGCAAGTTTTAGTGTTTGTGTGTTCAATTTGTGATACAAAGAGCAGTTAGGGCACCCCCACAAAAAGAAAAAAAAATCATAATTGATGTAAATAAGTGTATATAGCCCACATTAAGTACTTCCGGTTTGAAATTTAAATCCAAGTCTGAAAAATTCAGTACGGTAGACGGGTAGTTACTAGTTTACAGTTAGACAGACCAACATTTACTACCCTTTTACCGGTGGCTATGAATGAATTGTTTAAAGTCACGCGAGGCACTGACATGAATGAGGTACAATATAACAGTCTAGACGATTTGCTCACGTTTCGTCCACAAAAAAAAGAATTCTGGAGGGGTCCTAGTACGGAGTTCGGTACGGGTAGAGAATAATCGTGGAATAAATAGTTCCAAAGGCCATAAATCTAGAAAAAAGGGCCACACAAGTTCACTCGATTCACAAGGACGTGTCACTTTCTCGTAAAATGTCACGTGTTCGAAATTTGTTAGCAATGTGTGAATTACGATAATGGGTAATTCGTAAAAAAGTTTGTAAGCGACCTATGATCCCGAGAGCATACTTGGTCCGTGATAGTAATCGAAATCAAATTCATCTAAATTTCATTATAGTTAAAAAAAAAAACACGGTCAGAATTCAATAACTTAGAAGGAAATTATTTTATATAACAAGGTAGTGAGAAGTAACATGTTTCACAAGACAGGAAAATTAATTGATATGTCGGACACTTTTAGTTTGGTACAAATGGTTTGTTTTCCTAGTACTTTTGTGGATGGTGTTTTAGTTTGGCTACCATGTAAAGGATGAATAGGGATTGAGAAATGTAAGCCTATGCATCATCTACTTGAACATCAGGAGCAAGTAAAGGATCCAATACTTTATGACAGGCAAAAGATCAGAATAGCGACAGATTGGTATTCTAGTGTTGTTAGCTTTTGGCGGCATAACTTTGTGCTGAACCAGTTTCAACCATATGGTTCAAGAGGGAAATATGGTTGGTGTTCACCACTATCGTTTAATCGTTTTTGCAACTGGAGAACTGAAATAGTCCCCACTCAGAAAAAGTTGATAGGAGAGTTAGGAGCTAAATTTTATACCTGTTCAAATTAGACTCGAAGTTAGTAGTGTTTAGACATTTATTAGATTTTTCAGTTTCATCGCTAAAACGATGCAATGCAATGAGTTTCTCTTTCTCTAGTCCCTTAGAATCCATGTGCTTCAACGGGAATCATAGATTTGAAATGTTTTTTTTTTTTTTTTGTTTTGGTAACATAGCGTTTGTTCGTAACATATTAGGCTTTGATTTGATAGGTAACTCGTTTCAAGTGTGGAGGAGCAGCTCTTGGAGCTGGGGTGCAGCACAATTTATCAGATGGCGTTTCATCTCTGCACTTCATCAATACATGGTCAGACATAGCTCGTGGCCTCACCATTGCTGTCCCTCCGTTCATTGACCGGACACTTATCCGTGCTAGGGACCCTCCCGTGCCTGTATTCGAACATGTCGAATATTATCCGCCCCCTCAACTAAAGTCAGATTCAAGAATTCAAGAACTCAAAACAGGCCCCAGGGCAAGTACCACAGCTGTACTAAAAATCACACCTGAACAACTTAGCCAGCTTAAAGCTAAGGCCAACAATGAGGGCAGCACTTATGAGATCTTAGCAGCACATATATGGCGTACCGCATGCAAAGCACGTGGCCTCACCAATGATCAATCCACCAAGCTGTACGTTGCCACCGATGGCCGGTCTAGGCTGATTCCTCCCCTGCCTCCTGGCTATCTAGGTAATGTGGTCTTCACTGCAACTCCAATTGCTGAATCCAGTGATCTTCAATCAGAGCCCTTGACCAATTCTGCAAAAAGAATCCACAATGCCTTGGCAAGAATGGATAATGATTACTTAAGATCAGCCCTGGATTATCTTGAAATTCAACCTGATTTGTCTGCTTTGGTTAGAGGGCCTCGGCATTTTGCTAGTCCTAACTTGAATATCAATAGTTGGACAAGGCTTCCGTTTCATGATGCAGACTTTGGCTGGGGCAGACCTATTCATATAGGGCCGGCAATCATTCTTTATGAGGGTACGGTATATGTATTGCCAAGTCCAGGCAAAGACAGGACTTTATCGTTAGCTGTGTGCTTAGATGCCGATCACATGCCACTCTTCCAAAAGTTCCTGTACGATTTCTGAGAAATTTTGAAATATCAACAACAATCAATAATCAAGCTTCTGGAAGAGAATGGATAGAATTACCATTTTTAGATGGTACAAATCAAGGCAGCCTCGTGACACTTGTGATTGGATTGGGACTCTCGTTTTTGTATTGGTGTTTTGCTTAGTGATTTTCCCATTTTCTTTATCATGGCCAGAGCATTAATTAGCTGGATAGAAATGCTTGATTGCTTGTTCCGCTTGCAAAATAGGGCATGCCGCAGATGATGCGTATTATCGAGGACTTGTTGCTATAAGCCTTTGACTGGTTGCCTTTTGCCTCCTATTTGATTGTTGATGTGTCGTGTCTCGTGTGTGTCATTATCCCTTCGCGAATCTTTGCATCATGAACGGTTGAGAGTTCAGAATTAGTTAAATCTAAGGGTGCATTCGAGTCGAGTGGACCGTGTGTAGTGTGACTTGAGGTAAAATAATTGAATTTGAACTCAATATCGAACTCGTCGAGCTTTTTTAAAAGTTGAGTTCAAACTCGAGTATGATTTCAGTTTATCTTATTCGAGTTTGAATTTGAGTTCGAATTTAATTAAATTTAATTGAGTCTAATCAAGATCAATCGAATCTATTCAAGTTTAATCAAGTTCATCTAACAAAATTAGGGAAAATTGTCAATTTAGTTCTCAAACTATTTTACTAAAGCCGATTTGGTTTCTCAATATTTTATCGCATGAATTAAGTCTCTTAACTAAAATTCTTGTGCCAATTGAGGACCTATAGGTGTTATCACTCAAAACACATGTTTCGGTACAGAAACCAACGGCGACCCAAGGGCTTTTTTGGAAGTACATAGTAGGATTTCTGCGGAAAGCAAGACAGAAACCGTTTTGCATCCAAATTGGGGGAAACCTTTAAGTAGCGAGAAAATAGAGGGTTCAGGTGAAGAGAAATTTGACTAAATTTAATTGAGTCTAATCAAGATCAGTCCAATCTATTCGAGTTCAAAATAATAAATATAAAAAGTAAAAAAACTCGATTAAATTCGTCGAGCTTTCGAGTATAAGAATTTAGGGATTAATCTCGACTCGTGAGGTCGAACGAGTAACTTGAACTCGATCAAAGTGAACTCAAGTGGAACTATTGATTGAATAGCTTTCAAACTCAAGTCAAATTATTTGGTTCAGTATCGCCCTTAGTTACATGTACAAGTTGATAACGTTCAATTCCTGAATTGGGCCCCCCCCACCCCACCAACACTGGCTTTGATAGGACACGTGCACGGCAAAGAGTTCAACTCATAAATCCCTTTAAAAAAGATAAGGGAAAAATCACTGAGGGACAGATTTCTTACTGGACGCCTTTCACTATCATCTCCAATTAGTATTTTTCTTGTTTGACAGTAAGAAAATTTAAAACATATTATTTGGAATATTATTTAAAAGAATGATTGCAACACTTTTTATGATATAATATATGTGAGATAAAAATTATGTGATTGGAAAAATAAAAAAAAATTATTAAAAAATGTGTTTGTGAAATAGACAAATAAATTTGTAAAATAATACCATTCCAAATACACTCATTGAATAAATCCAGCGGGCTCCAACAAAAGGAGGCGTGTAATGGTATCCTACTAGATATAAAGAAAGGAAGGACAGTTACGCGAGACACAGAATTTCGAGAAGTGACTGCAAGGTTGAATTTCTATGTTGATGGGATTAACATCCAAGTGATAATAATAATGTTTAGCAGAAAATAATAATGGTTTGTCTAGCTAGAGCTTTAACTCATGGTTTAAGCGTTAGTTTTATGAAAAAAAATTGAAGTTTACCAGGTTCTTATTTACCTAAACGTTAGTTTATAAACCAAAATAGATCGAATGTGTTGTCTAAATGTGCAATAGATGTAATTATGACTGTGTTTAGTGTTGATGAAATCATAAAATAATAATCAACAGATTGATAAGAACTTAGTCTTTATGTTGGGATACTGAAATTACAGTCTAACTACCGACTAAAGTGTTTTAATTAGTAGGCTATTTCTCAGAACCATTGTAAAACCATCTAACGTATTAGTGGTATGTTCTGACCTTAAAATGAGGTGAGCTTTACCCCTAAACTTTTTTTACTGACTGAAAAAAGGGGGAAATAATGAAATGATAAGTGTATCAACCAGTGTAACACTCATTGGAAAAGGGTTTTTTTTTTTTAAATATCAGATGCATATAGTTAGTCCCCCTATTAAACACTTCTCCATTAAACAAAAGCTTAATTATTCATATTGATTCTCTCAAATTGATTTTAAATACTTGATTTAACTGTAATTTACCAAAAATATTAACACACTTTACACCTTTATCAAGTACTAATTGAACACCAGTTAGACTGTTAGACAAACTCGTAAAATCTACATAAAAAATTTCACACATAAATCTTGGGAGACTGACAAGGGAAAATGACATGTTTCATCCCTTACATTTCACAACAATATTCTTTTCATCCCTTACTTTTAAAACGAAGCAATTTGGTCCCTAACATTTAAAAATTAAACCTATTACATCCCTGAACCTAATTGTCAATCTGAATCAAATCATCCAATAACCCAGTAATAAATTTCGGAGATAGAATTGATAGATCATTCTGTCAACTCCATCATATTCACATGACATTTATTGAACCAAAAAAATAAAAAGTATAACATAAAAGGTCATTCTTTGTCCGGGAATAATAGGGTTTCTTTTTTGGGTAAATCTTTTCATTCACCGTTAGTATATACGCTTGCGAGTCTAGATGTATATCATAAATACAAAATTTGGTGTTTAAATTTAAATTGAAATGATGTGGCAGCTACATAAACCCATCAGTGTATACAATGACAATGTAGGAAAGATTCATTCTTCTTTTTTATGTTATAATTTTTTATTTTTTATTTTTGTGTTCATTAAATTTCACGTGAATATCAAGTTGAGTTAGTCAAGTGATCTACCAATTATACCCCCAAAATTTGTAATTAGGTTGATAGATGGTTTGATTCATATTGAAAATTGGGTTCAGGGACGTAATAATTTCAGTTTTTAAATGTCAAGGATGAAATTGTTTCGTTTTAAAAGTGAGGGATGAAAAGAATAATTTTGTGAAATGTGAGGGATGAAACCGATCATTTTCTCGACTGATAATTATATGCTTTTATGGCTGCAAGTTTTATTTTTTTCCGGAATACTAATATATATCATGTGCCTTCATTAATGTTGTTTGGCTGTAGTGATTATCATCATACCCTCTCGATATTATGCCAAAAAAGGTAGCGTGATCTAAGAGCTATGCGTGCATCACAAATCACAATCTCCAATTAGGATTAAAGTTCCGTTTTCCACAGAAAACTCTTTGTCATTCAAAATTTTTTGGGTAAAGGAGAAAGAAAAAAAAGAAAATTTCATTTATAGGATGAGAAATGTAATTAATATCAGCTAATTAAATTTGTTTGTCAAGAAGAAAAATACAAATAGTCTTAGCGTGGATAGATCATTACATATGAGTGGAAAATTAGGGGTTCAATTATTGTGATGTTAACACCATTAATATTATGCAGTTTATAGCTGCAGAAATCGACTTCATTCCAGTCCACAGATAGTTTTTGTCGAAACGATAAGTTTCAGCCCACTAATAGTGCTATAGAACTTTAGGAATACTGCCAATATGCATTTACTATTGCATTATTTTAGAGTCGCTGTGGAACTGTGGAAGAGATTTGGATTAAAGACATATGTGTCGATTGTCAATTAATCAATAATCACACTAAGTAATAATCACCTTTTGTTTTGTTTCTTTGCACGTAAATGCAAAAGGTTTGGCGACCACCAAAGTGTTGGCAGGAAAGATGATTGTGAAAGATAAAGGTTAGGATTAGATGATTAGTGAAAGATACATTATTTTGAAAATGAGTCGTGGTGGCTTTTCCGCTAACAGCCATCTCCCAACCCTATGTACGAAACCACCACTAAATTTGCGGAATTTACCTAGCACGAAACAAAGTTTTATTTTATTTTATTTTCTCTTCTCTTCTCTTCTTTAGGGTGAGATTTAAAGAGCGAAACGGGGAGAAGGAATCACAAAACAATAAGATGCTATTTCTTTTTTGTACCTTTCTTTTATTTTAATTAGAACTGTCAATGGGTTTTTATGGATTGAATTTTAACAAGTCCAAACTCGATTTACAAAATAAATAGAACTTTAGAACTCGGGCACAGATTAAATGGTACACTTTATGCAAACATATTAGCCTGGCCGTACAAAAACCTTGTCGTATAAGAGCCTAAAATTAGTTCAACTCACAATGTTACGAGTAGGGCTGCAAACGAGTCGAGCTGAGTCGAACTTTGAGCTAATCGAGCCGAGCCTCGACTAAATTTTATCAAGCTCGAGCTCGAGCTCGACGAGCCGGCAAATTTCGAGCTCGAGCTTGACTCGAATCAAGTCGAGCCGAGCTCGAGCTCGAGCTCGAAAAAAAATAAAAAATAATTATTTTATTTTTTAAAAAATAAATAAAATAATATTTTTTTCTTAATAAATAATAAAATATTAAGGATATATACGTAATTTTACTATGAAAATAAAAAATAAAAAAAATATATATAATATACGTAATTTTATTATTAAATAAAAATAAAAAATATATATATATATACCCAAGCTCGCGAGCCGGCTCGTGAGCTAACGAGCTTAATATTCTAAGCTCGAACTCGAGCTCGAGTTTGACTCGAGCCAGCTCGAGCTCGATTAATATCGAGCTCGACTCGAGCTTGACTCGAGCCGCTCGCGAGCGACTCGATTCGTTTGCAGCCCTAGTTACGAGTATAAGCAAGAAAAAGAATTCTCCGCAGCCTACATTTCAAGAGACAAGTAGGGAAGCTTGTTTAACTACTGACATCAACTATGGCCTTCTTTCTTCAAGCCACGAGTGAATAGCAATAATGAAATAACAATAATGCAAAGACAAGTTTTCAGTATTTAATTCTTAGACCCTTGCTTTTCTCGAGGATAGGTCTTGCCATAGCAAAATACTTGTGGTTAGAACAAGACATCAATGTATGTAACCAAGGTATTGTCTACAGACCATAACTGTCTAATCTTAGACTTCACATTGCTCCGGAGGAAAATCATTTAAACTCACATAATGTGGTGTCCGCATCATAGTCGTTAGTACATTTTCACGATTCCACGGTTTCACCACTCAAAATTAGGCCTAAGCCTAGGTTCATATTATAGATCTTCTCTGCCCTTCTTCCATGCAATCTTTTCTTCTTTTTTTTTTTTTTTTTTTCGAGAAGGTTTTAAGCATGCATGTATATTAGACTATCATGCGTTGTTGTCTAGTTGATAACCTTATTATGATGCATGGGATCTGAATTCTTTAATAAAGAAGGGCGAGAGAAGGTTTCATGATTATAAAAATTGATTTGTTTACACGCGTTTGGAGAATGGAATCACATTATAGTACTCCCTCAGTTCCAAAATTTTTGTCATACTTTTTATTTTTGAGATATTCTAAAATACGGCGAATTTCTCGAAATAATGTTAAAATAAGCCTTGAATCAAATACAGAAAAGCTACCAATCAGAACACGGTAAAACCTAATCAGAATAATATCGTGTCTATTTCATTTTTTTCTGTCATACAAATATCTTTTGCTCAAACCCAAAATTGTAGCAGTATATCCTTCATCACCACCTTCAAGCATTATTCTACAAAGAACAAAATCCGTTTGAGTCAGTTTAAGGAAAACATAATTAGATTTTATGATATATATGGCAAAAGTTCAGCAAGATGAGTGGTTCAAATAGAAAATACTAGTAACAATTAAAGCACTGAAAAGACAACACCCCTACGCTAAATCGTCCCAGTTCGATCTGTGCAAAAGTAGTACTAGCAGTAGTTGTCTGTTGGAAATTCAATTCCAGTCCAACTCAAAGATGGTTTATTAATTCAAAAAGTCTGAGTTTCTCAGCTTATAAAAAAAGATGGTTCACAACCCAAGAAACATTTTTAATGATCGGCAAATTATGATTGTAAATTATTTAAAATATTTTTACTGTAACACTTTTTATGATGTGATGTATGTAAGATAAAAAGGTAATTTTTTTTTTTTTTGTCAATTACGACAGTTTGACTTTTGTAAATCCTAAACTTAAACCCACAGATAAAAAGGTAATTGAAAAAATCAAAAGGTGTATTGAAAATTATAATGGTGATGTAAGCAAATAAATTTGGATAAATAATCTCCTGTCCAAACACACTAGATGTTAATCGACACTTCAACAGTGGGTAATACTCAATGAGGCGTTAGTGTTCCACGGTCAAACTAGGTAGATAGCTAGGTATCATGAAATCCTTCTCTTGATAGTAAGGGCACGAAAGGCCCAATGAGTAGCCCAACAAAGCCTGGACCCAGGTTGCATTCCTCTGATTATTTTCTGAGTTCCCCTTGGTGGCGCTGGCACAGGCGCAGGCCTGGGCATGAATCCTAGACACGTATGGAATGATTTCAACGAAGAAACCGAAATTCCAGCAGGGAACGGGGAATTCATTTGAATCTGCCGCTGTCCCCCATCACCATTTACGGAGTTCTACATGAAAACCAAGATGCTTTGTCAGTGCACTTCAAGGTTGGATCACACAGATAATAGGAAATTGTGACAGGAAAGCACCAAGGCATGAGCAGCAACTAATAGCCCGACATCAAAAGCCATAGACACAAATGGTACACAGAAAGAAAACCAAGCCTACAGGAGGTAGGTAAATTGATCCCCCGTTGTTCTTGTACTAACCAAACATAATGAACTTCCAAAGATAGCCTGATGGGGACTCAAACAAGTACCTAGTTGCTTCAGTAAAACAACAGCAATGTTGAATACTGCCGGCGTCAGAATATTAGTCCACAGACAATTGCATTGTATTTTACCCAAATGACTTATACGGTGTGTCATAGCATAAAGATCAACCTGGGGCTGTATCAGAGTGCATTGAGATACTTAACTAAAGTACACATCTGGGCAATCCGGGTTGTGGCAACTACGCAATAAAGTCTAATAACATAAAAGCAATTTCAAAACTAGATCACCATCGCTTTTGACGATCATGTGATTTAAGAGTACCTTAATTAATCTAACAATGTTCTGAGCATAAAAGCGTTCAATAAGAAACGTAGTAAAGAAATCTTTGTTGTAGCACAATGTAATGTATAAATAGCCCCATACCTTAGTCTGGGGTTATAGCATGTTAAAGCTCCTGTCATGCTAAGATTAAAAATGCTTTCACAACCTTGTTTGATGTCTCTTCTGATATATATAGGCCAGAATTTTTGGGATAGTTTCATTCTTGAAAACATGGAACATGCAAAAGGTTGAGAAAAAGAATGTATCTTTTAAGTCAATTTACTAGAATTTCAGTTTTTAATCCAAATAGTCACTATTAACAGAAGAAAAGGAGGTATTAGTTATTTATGCGATTCCAACCTATCATCCAGTTGACACCAGTCAATTGGAGAATGTTACCTGATTGAACTCAGACCAGCTTGACTTGGGCTGCAGTATATTGTCAAGAGCCATGCTGAGTCTTGCTGTTACAGGGGGAAAAGGAAACAATTTAGCAATGATCCTTTTGCCCAATTGAACTCTTTCTTCACATCCTTTTGTTTAATTTAATTTCCAGTTTATCTTTCACAATCACTAATAAGATGACCAAAAAACATGTAGATGTTGACCATTTACCTGATTCCTGGAGGTTCAATCTGGTCACCATGCTTGTTCCGCCACATTGCCAGTATCAATTCAAGAACAAATAGGGTGAAGGTCAGTGATAGCTAGTATTGCATCAACACTTTATTACATTTCACAATTCACACCCTTGCGTTTAGGCAATATTTCTGCTAGATCCCTCAAATTCTAAAATAAATTACATTAAGAGCCTCTGACAGACAATGAAGGACAACCTAGGCTCACCTCACAAAAGGTTCTAGCCTAAATACCAACTGCATGGAGTAGGGAGGATGTTGTATTGCAAGATCGTGGTGGAAGCTTTGGTTTTTCACACCCTTGATGTGGTAGCAGAAACAATTTAATAGGAATAGTTTCACGAACTAATCCAAAAAACAAATCAGGAGTTGATACATGATAGTACCCCAAAAGGAAAACCAAGATTCAACAAGAATCCCGTCTAGATTCAACAAGAATCCAACCTTGTAAACACTCAAGCAAAGGAAAAAAATCCAACGCAGAAGTATTAAAATTTAATAATAATGTCAAAAGCTGTCCAAATAAATCCTAGGAACACTTATTTATGGGCCTTAAGTATTATAAACCGAAAAGGAAAGAAAATACACTTGAAATCAGCAAAAACGAATAAAATCAGAATAGCAGCCACCTTAGAATTTCTTTAGTGTGTTGCAGATCTGCATAGCAGATCCAAAAGGGGAGTCTCAGCCCCCAATCCGCAGCTGGACCTGATCTGCATGCAGATCACTTTGAGAAACAGATCCTGCACTATTTTTCCTTCCTTCTTCCTTCATGTACTCCTTTGTCGACAATTATAGCTAATAATAGGAAAACTAAATAAAAATAACTAAAAATACTAATCAAAACTATGAAAACTACCCTAACTAAGAATCCTAAAACGGCACCTTGGGCGGCTTTATTGATACGGACTACGGACGACGGATTAATGAATCTAGGATCCTTGTTCGGGATCAGCCACAAGTGGCCCCCTCGAGGGTGATGGCTTTTGGGCCCATGGCAACATTTTAATTTTTCCCCAAATTTCAGATCTTACTACTTTTGTCCTTTAAAACTTTCCAGAAAAAGTCCCAAAACTTACATAGGTGCAATTATTTTCTCAATGGAGGCCAATTGGGTAAAACTTCAGGGGTAAATACTGTGAAAAAAAATAAAAATGGTAATCTTACCAAACACAAGCTAGGTGATGGCACTAAAAAGAACAAGAATTTTTCATAGAATCATGAAAACGAATAAGCATATAAAACTACCTATATAATGCTTACCAACTTATATCAGACACATCAATGTCCTCCGTCTTCAAAGCAAACCCCAAATCTTTGAGCAAACAAATCACATTTCGTACAACGATGTGTGGTGGTATATCATTCTGAAAGAGAAAGAAAGCTTACTTAAGTTCAAGATGAATAAGAAACAGTAGCGGCACCAAGATAAAGTGCTGGAAATGCATACCCCAAGTGCAATGAAGTAGCGAAATCTATCAATGGGACCGCCAGCCTTATCAAAAACATTAAGCATCAATCCCATAGAACGTATTGCATCTTTCATTTGCCTGCACCTGTTCAACTCCTCATTATGGGCAGTACCCATTAACTTAACCTCTTGATCAAGTAATAAAGCTAATTCTTTTAGGATGCACTGCCCAATAAAGGATCCATCAACACTGTTATCAATAGCCGGAGCAAGTAATTTTTCCCTAGCAACCAACAATAGAGCAACAAGCTGAACAAGTCTCCCCTCATGAACATTTGAGGAACTTATCACCTGCAACTCTTCAGTATGCAAGGCCAGCAGTTTTAAGGTCTCCAATGGCTCTGCCTGTCAAAAGGGATAACCGATCAAAAAGGTGAACAACATTCCTATACTAGTTTAACGACATACAATTGTGACAGGTGAAAAGGTTTAAAGAAAGAAGGGAAAGACGGAAGCACCATTTCCGGCAGGCAAAAAATATAAATTAGCTTGAAGATCGATTTATTGGGACTCCAATCACGCAGGAATGGATGACAGCCTATTGCCTCAAGTGCCACACTTAGAGGGAGCTTTCCACTATATCTTGACCCATGAACGCTGCAAGGAAGGGAAGTTAAAGCTCCATGCTTCAGAAAAACATCTGTAAGGCCGCAACATAAATTTTCAGCTGCATAGTGCAATGGGTAAAACCCACATTTGAGCGTCACATTAAGATCCACAGATAGTCCCGTCTTTCCTTCCAGCAATGCCGTGGCACAAGCTAATGCTTGGTGGGAACATATCCACATCAGCACATCCTTTGAGTCAAGTACATTTTCGTTAGTCACAGAATTCTTCTTTTCCAACACCCTTCTAACCAACGAAACAAATCGAGACTTATTATCAATCCGAATAAGATCTTCAACTTGCTTATGCAACCTAAGTGCTTTCTCACAGTTGCATTTCTGCCATATCAACAGAAGCTGGTAAAGATACAAAAGGGGGAGAGAAACAAAGGAAAAAAAAATGACCAAGGAGTACTTTATTTGCACATAGTATTCACATGTACCACCATCCAAGATGAATAAGAACACCCACCTACTTCAAAAGAATTTTGTAGATGTCATTGCATATTCAATACCATGCAAGAAGTCTTTACACTTTTGTAACGGCCTTCTACCTAAACATCTTGCACATACTGGGGAAAAGAAAAACTAGGATGCAACAGAAAAGCTACACTACATTCCTAACAATGCAAATAGGTTCAACAAGAAAGCAGAACTACTGAGGACAACAACCCACTCATTCGCTAACCTTGCCAACTCATTGGAACCAACAAAAGTATGACTAGGAAAGCAATCAGCAGATGACACAAATAACCTCACGAAGGATCAGAAATGATATCATCTCAAACATATATGTTCCTAACTTACAAAGTGAACTTCGGTCTTTTATTTCTTTCAAGGACACCTGTTACACACTCAAACCTATGCTTATTTCCATGTTTAGGTTACTCTGAATTCCAAATCATGGATAGCTTATGAAGACCACAGCATATAAGTGCAAACAATGCTCGTACCAGTAGTACAGAGTTGTGGACAGATCCATTATATAGATTATACAAGAGTACGTAAATTAATGCGCCTGAGCAGGAATTCAGTTACCAAAAGCAAATTGAAGGCGAAACATGATAGTGAGACAAAATCAAGATTTAAAACACGTGCAATTAACACGAAGTTTGATGCCAAAATCAACGCATGATCTGCAGTAGTTGGCAAAAAAATTAACCAGAGTTCTGTCTTTAATAGTATACTCTTCTTGGGAGAACAATTTAGAATGACTTTTTTCATAACGTGCTGCTCTGGAAATTGAACCCGGAGAAATTCTGTTCTAAATAGATTTTCTTTTCTGTTGTCCCAAAAAAATAATAGAAAAGAAAAACATTAAAAGTAACTTTTTTTTCACCCAATTCAATGTACTGCTCTGAAAATTGAATTCGAACAAATTTTGCCTAAACAAATTCTCTTTTCTTTCTTTTTTTCATACACAAAAACAGAAAACAAAAGCGTGAAAAATTACATCTTTTTCAGCTAAAACTACAGAAGCCAATTGCAGTATTTTTTTTTAAGCACACAAAAGGTGGGGCTGGACAAACAAAAGCGTGAAAAATTACATCTTTTCCAGCTAAAACTACAGAAGCCAATTGCAGTATTTTTTTTTTTCAAGCACACAAAAGGTGGGGCTGGACAAACAATTTCCTTTTTGTTTCTCAAGTGTCTTGAAGGCATATTATTTCTCCATTTTTATTTTTTCTGTTCCTCAAAAGAAATTTAGCAATAGACAGAAAAACAGAAAATAAGGAAAGCAAGAGAGTGAAAATACCACATAATCAAGCATGTTGACCTCTCAGACTTAGACTCAGCTCCTGTGAAGCTCCTAAGGAAAAAGTAAAAAATCAGGGTGTTTTATGTTATCAGAAAGCAAACCTCAAAGAAACAAGGGCAGAAGACTGAAAATAATAAGAGATTAAACCAGGATTTTCTCCACCTTTTTCCCTTCTGAGTTTTAGGCGAAAAGAGACTGAGCAAAGGTCTCACCTTTAATGTCTGGCGTCCTGGTGTGGTAGATCATAGATGGGAAGGCACTCCGCCGCGACCGCGATTCAGAAAGTTTTTTTTTTTTTTTTCCGGGTAGGGGGCATGGAGTTTTTAATTAAGGCAGCGTTTGAAATTGAAGGGAAGGAATGGAAAGGAGATGATCTAATGGAAAGGAAAAGTAACGCGCATTTTTTTTTTTATTGAAAAACACATATGGGAGGAAAGCAAAGAAAACTATCACACTTGTTTTTATCCAAAAACACATTATAGGAATTTTAGAAAATTTAAAATTTTCAATTTTGATATTCCTTTTCTCCATTCCCACCCACTTTCGAAACCTAACCAAAAATAGTGAAACCTTACCCCTCATTTTTTTTCTTCCAATTCTTTTTTTTTCCCTCCTCAAAAACCAATATAAACGTCATTACTCCATTTCCTTTCCCTTCCCTCCCATTCCCTTAGGGTCCGTTTGATTCAGGGATGACATATAATTACATTAATTATCCTGTGTGATCCCATATTTAATTGCATTTTACGCTTAAGATGACACATTCTAATTAACAGAATTAATCCCCCATTCATGGGATAAAATAATACCATGAGGGAGATAGTCATCTTAGTGTTTGGATTAGGAAAATTTGAAATAAAAAAATTTACTTCACAAATTCCAATCATCTTTTTATCTTTCCAATCACCTTTTTATCTCACGTACATCACATCATAAAAAGTGCTACAGTAATTATCTCAAATAACTCATCCAGATAAACTCATATCCAAACAAACTATTTAGTCATCTTGGGAAAACTAAGGGATAGGATAATAAAATTTTAAATTAATTTACCCTCACAAATAATATAAATTTATACTCTCATAATTATATAACCTTACCCTCACGCAGTAATATAATATGAATGGACTAATTTGTCCCTACTAATTAATTTAAGGTTTTTTCACTATTTTGCCCCTACTACCAACATAATAATATTTGGACTAATTTGTCATTGCGAATAATACAAATGCATACTGAATATTATATAACTATTCTCTCACATAATAATATAATAATAAACGGACTAATTTACGCCTACTAATTATATCGAATTTTTTTACTATTTTGTCCCTTTTCATTATTTTAAATTTTTGACAAATTACTCCTATTAATTAATTTAAATTTTTAAGCTAATTTACCCCTACTTATATCATAATAAAAGGACTATATTGCCCTTGGACTAAATTGCCCTTACTAATTTATTTTCCCAACCAAATTCTATATAAATACACACCCTTATCAATTGGGTTTTGCAAATGATGCTTTCAATAAGCCCAACCTTAATCCAAAGAAAAATTTTCGATATAGAAGAAAATATTCTCTATTAGGCGGGTTGGATTTTATTAAATTTAATCCTAACTTAGCCAAAACTCAACCTATTATTTAATTGAATTTCAAATTTAGATTGAAAAAATCATGTTAAAATCTATTTTTAAGGGTTCGAATAGACTGAGTTTAAGTGAATGCAAATTTTTATATGTCAAAACCCCTTATCATATATATATATATATAATAAAGTCGTACTCTCATACTTATCCCTTCATATTTTCTCTTTCCTACATGGCTTAACGAGATGACAAGTAGTTTCCTACGTGGCTTGCTCCTTTTTTGTTTGGATATATATCAATTATTATTTCCTATAAAAATTCTTAATATTATATGATTCTTATTTCCTACCCAAAAAAAGGAACTGGAAAGTAATGCGATATAAATAAAAAAGACATAAATCTCCTCTATTAGATATATAGGAATAAATGATAATATATTTTTTTATAGTGTCCTATTCTTTTTTTTTTAACATTTTCATTATAGATCCTTTTTATTTTAAGATAATCTACTCATATATAGAACAACATACAAACAATCTAGATATGAAAATTAACGAAAGTTAGCCCGAGAAAGTTTTTACAAGATTCACAATCCCCATGCATAATTAATGTACAAAGAAAAATGGCATTTCATCTTATTGAAAAATTCTGAAAAAGTCCATAAAGAAAATGGAGTGTCATCAACCAAAGAAATAAAATCCCATTATCATAGCTAAAGAAATATGAGATAAAACATTAGATATTTGTTGAAGTTTTGCACCCCGAAGGCCCCTACCCGACCCTCCGTCCGTAATGTCCTCCAATCCAAGAGAATGGCCTCCGTCCGTAGTGTCCTCCGCCCGTCTTTTTTTTAAATATATTTCTGCTAATAATTCCTTAATCACAATACATCTCTGCCCAAATGGAGGGGAGTATTTCGTGTGTAGACCCATATCATAGGAGTCCATGCACTTAAATGACTCGATATAGTGGAGATGGTCTTTTAAGGTCGGTAAAATCTATCTTGATAACGCATTTGTAAATTTATTACGTACAGGTTTATATACGTGCATAGTACGGGTCACATAAAGTCTTATTTCCTACCCATAGTTATTTGGACGATTATGATTTTATTTCCTATAAAAATTCTTAATATTATAGCATTCTTATTTCCTAGCCAAAGTTATGTACTTTAAACAATTTAAATTAAGATAAACATACTTTTAATGTTCTTATCAATATTTCTTTGTATTCTTATCAATTCTTATTTCTTATGTGTACACTACATATAGCCTCTAATATATTGATTTCAAGTATCAAATTCATGGTTAGATATTTTCAGTGCAAAACGGTTGGCATATTAAAGTATCGATTTTGGATTTCCACTCCTCTTGATTATCAAGTACATATTCTTTCAATATTTATATATATATATATATATATATATATATATATATATATATTAAAAAGGCATGTTGATCTTCAATTGTAAGAGTTTAGTAACATATCTTGAATTTTATTTATTTTTTATTTTTTGTTTTATTTGTTTTGTATGAAGACATAGGATTTAAACAAGTACTTTCATCGTTATTTTTGTAGGATTTTTTCTAACATGTTTGTTAATTGATTTTTGTGATCATATACTACGATGTTTATTAATTTGCCTTCAGGAAAAACAACAAAAAACAAAAGGCACTGAAAAGTAATGCGATATAAATACAAGAGACATAAATATCTCTATTAGATATATCTGCAAATTCATTAGTTAATTAAAAGACTCTGGTCGTTTACTTAATTATAATCTTTACGTATTGTTATACACAAACTTGAATGCGATAAATCATTTTTTTTATACTTAGTTATCCTATTTTACTATCATGCAGTGATAATAGAAAATCAATAAACGCTGATTTGCACGAACAAATCGAAGAGAATGTTTAAACAAAACAAAAACAAAAACAAGTTTCTGAATAGTAGAATATTATTTGATACTATTTACTGCACTTTTTATTTATTTTCAAGTTTTTGAATGTTATGATATTGTTGAATGTTATTTTTTCTATTTTTGAATTATTATTCACTGAATTAGATGTTCAAATTTATATTATAAGAATACTTTACATTACAATGTGCACATAGTAATATACTTAAGACAAGTTATAATAGATTATACATTAAATATGTATTTTATATCGACATTTTTATAAATTGACTAAAGTTTATTATTTTTCGACGATTCCCGTTCAATGAACGGGTACAAAACTAGTTTCAAATAATTCTAAAGTTTCAAATAATTATTTGCTTTATAATTCTAAAGTTTCAAATTATTATATTTTAATAAAAGAATTTGATTTAAGGGGTATTTTGGTCATTAAAATAATAATTATATCTCATCCAATCTCCAACCAAACACAATATATGATTATTCCTAATATATCCTATCCAATCTAAAACAACCAAACACTGGATAACTTGTATTATTAATCCCAAAATGATTCAACCCAAGATTAATAATCCGATAACGAGTCATTTCATTCTTTCCAGTTTGTGAACCAAATGAACCTTTAAAACAAATAGTGCATGAAAAAAATAGTCTGTTTGTTTGGATAAAAATTTATTTGGATGATTTATTTGATCCAGTTACTGTAGCACTTTTTGTGATGTGATGTATGTGAGATAAAAAGGTGATTGGGAATTGTGTGTACGATACAAGCAAAACAAAATCTGAAATTTTTATTCCAAATTCTTGTTGTCCAAATAAACTCAGTATATCCATCACCAATAAAATGGTAAGGGTTGAAGGTAAGAGTGTTCAGGTAATTGGCGATCTAGTAAAAAAAATTTTGGGAATTGGTTTTTTAAAATCAATATCCAATTACCGTCCAATCTTTTGTTTGGTAAATTAGATCAAAGAATCGATAAATTCGGTAATATCTGAAATCCAAAATATCAATAATGAGTTAAAATAATTTTATTTTTCTATAAAATATTATTCTAACAGAATAATATCTCATATTTTTTCAACAAAATTCAATCAACTTAGCACATGATTTGTTTGCAAGTTCATAATCTTAAATCCTAACTCATAGTTTCAATTTTTTAACAACATTGAAATAAATAAGAACTCTGTCTGCAATTTCTCATAAATTGTATGCGGGTAGGTTTTTTTTTTTTTGCATCAATATATTAAAATTTGTTCATACCCTAAAAGTCTCCGAGTCGTTCATGGATATCTGATGAGTCAGTACGGGTTGACTCGGATGCTCTTTTGGGTCCGGGAGTCTACTCAGCCCGAATCTTCCGAGTCTGAACGAATTCGCACCGGGTCTACTATCTCCGGTGACGACTCAGCCGGATCTACTGGGACTCGGCCGAGTCTTTGAACCATGGACTCACGTACATGCCTAATCTGTCATGCATTTTTCTTATTATGCAATTTTTGGGTGAACGGTGCATCAAAAAATAAGGATGCCCTGAGAAGAGAGCCAGTTTGAAAAGGTGACAAGTCGAGACCTTTGGCAATCTTTTTTAGCAGACAGAGACACAAAAACATAAACGAACGATCTTTTTTCTTTTCTCCTTGGTGCGATCAACTTTTGTCTCACTTAATTGATTTGATTTATGCAAATGCTCTCTCAGACGTCTGCAGCCGTGTGGTTTTTCCAGCAGGACAAAAAATCAGAGAATTTTTTCTGGCAGCTGAGCTGATTTTGGATAAGGCAGAATGGAAGGGGTATGTATGAGTATGATAACTCCCTTGCTGCATCGCATCATCTTAGAACTTTATTTTTGTCTTATATAAAGTTGCTTACCAAGCATGTAATGTCTGATATCTTGTATCTTAGTCACTTATCTCGTTGCATTTTCTTTCCTTTCTTCCTTCCTTTCTCATGTTACATCATGATTAGAGTCAAATTATATTCTTGACTCCCATCTTTGGTATTTTTAATGTCATAATACTAAATTTGATCAATTTCTTGCTACAGGGTGAAGTGATTAGACTGCGTATAGAGTCTAGGACGCTTGAAGTCTCTATACACTTAGGCAAGATTAGTTTAGACAGTTTTTGTTTATGTATTGTCAAGTGGCTATCTAACTTCAAATTTCTGTAAATTAAGTGACTTAAGATCATCCGTGTGTACATTTTGATGATCTGAATGAAATAGCATGACAGCATGATCTTCTGCGGCCACATGAATATTTCAACGTCATTCACCCAGATATGTTGCTTCTCCCAAGTTTTAGGTTTTATTTATAAATTGGGAAAAGTAGATTGCTCGCTTGAAATTTCTTGTGTTGTTTTGTTTATTTGTACAACTATTTTAATCATCATGAATGTTGAAATATGGTCCTTGCCTCTGAGTTTGTGCTTTCTCTAGACTCCAAGAGTAACTGTGTTGGTTCTCTCTCTCTCTATGATTCTTATTATTTTCTATTAAAGCAGAGGGTACACACTTTTCGGCCTCCAGAAGGATATGTGGATGAAGAAATGGAAGACTATATCAAGAATGGTTATCCTTCCCTAGAAGATGAAATTACTTTTGCTGTCTCACATGATAAGAAAGAAACATTTGTTACTTGGATAAATGGGATAACCTACAAAAATGATATACCTCGATGGTGTGTGGATCGTATGTTTCTTTTTGACTCCATAAATTGTATGGATGCTGTTCTGAATGGAGAAATGACAGGAAAAATTGATTTTACTGTTGATGCTGTTCCACACAACAACCATGGGGAACTTCCTGCATTGCATAAAGCAGCTACTAGTCAGGCCTGTAGACTGACTGAGTTATTTCTTGGTATTACGGATCAAGCAAATGTCAGATTGGATTTTAAGGATGTAAAAGGGTGGTTGCCGCTGAATTTTGCTCTTGAGAATTTAAGGTATGATTTACTTCTAAATGGATGATGCCAACATTAGTTGCCGTGTTTCTGATCCTGTTTATGATAGTAAAGTATAAATCGGATGGAAGATCTTCAAAATTAGTTTGACTGGATGGTTTTGTTGTATCCCTTTCACACATCACAGGTCTCCAAGCTCGATGCCTGTGTGGATAAATTCTAAAGGAGACAAGCATAAATCCTACTGGATGGCTAATCCAATACCACAGGGACCAACTGAGATGGTCTTCAAGTTACTTTATTATCTGCTTTGGCCGTTTTCG
Source organism: Coffea arabica (assembly GCF_036785885.1). Taxonomy (NCBI): domain Eukaryota; kingdom Viridiplantae; phylum Streptophyta; class Magnoliopsida; order Gentianales; family Rubiaceae; genus Coffea; species Coffea arabica. The sequence continues at coordinate 12,759,641 of NC_092321.1, forward strand.
GTTTGTACTCATATTAGGCTTTGTTATTTTCATTTTTTTTTTGTTAAGCATATGTTTTGGTTTCTTTAAAGGTTTAATTTATATAGGTAACTTAATATTGATGCATTTTGCTGCTATATCTGTAGTCCTGGAAATCGCATGAAGACTCAAAGCCACTTATGATCCCCCTGGAGTAGTTCTGAATACTCCCCTTCTATTTGCCTTTCCCGTGACTCTCTTCCTTTCTCCCCTCCCCCAGCTCTGTTTATTTGAGAAATTTTGCATATGGCTCTTGTGCAACTATCTGAATTTGCAACGTTAACCTGAATTTGCAACGTTTTCTCTTCTTTTCCTGTTTGTGCATTTGCACAAGACTGTCATTCCAAGTGTATGGATTTCCCTTCTGTTTTGTGGGAGGCGTATATGCAGTAAATGAAACTTTTTGTATGGGATTTGTTAAGGCATGGTTATAATAAGAACAGTAATTGAGAATTCAAGTCAGATTATGGTTGTAGTTTCAATAGGTGTCACGATTGATGTCTGCAGCAATTATCTCATCTTTTTTTTTTGTTGCTGGGACAGAGATCTGCTCTGGAAGTTGTGAGATTGCTGGCGCAGAAGACCAAAGAAGTTGAATTTGAATTTTTTAAATATGTGAAAGAGCAGAAACTGGTTGAATTAGCAGGCTTGTTGTTGGTGGCTCATGAAAAGGTTATGCCTGGTTTAGAAGAACGTATGAAGATCCGCAATTTTGTCTTGAAAGAAGCTGCATTTCTGAATTTACAAGAAATCAGGTCCTTGTATGGCTCTGGTGATGAGAAGTCCCTACAAGAGGTGAAAAAGAAGAAGGTGGAGATGGAGGCAATACTATTATTACTTGAAGTATTTGACAGAATTGGTGATAAACTTTCGGCTTATGTTCAGATAGTGCGAAAACTGGTATTGACTAGTTTTACCTCTTCAAGGATTGAGGTGGTCACTAGTTTAAACTAAATCCTAATAGTTAAACTAGAGAAGCATACAATGTGTACTCCAAGCTTCTCTTCTTTGGTTGTGTTGATGTCATTATATTGTTCAACAAATTCGGTGTTATGTTCCACTTTTTGAATTTTGGATGTGAGATTTGATGCATGTGAATTGTATTTCTGTGATAGGTGGGAGAGGAATATCACGCCAAAGAAATTGGCTGGATCTTGGAGAAAGCTGGATTTTCCGTGAAGCTTGAACTTTTTGATGAAACAAGCAGGTTTTGGTGTCAAGGACTTTTTCCCTCCTCCACTCCCTTTTCTCTGACTATCTAGTGATACTGTACCACAGTACATGGACTTATTCCAAACAGAGTTTTCCTTGCAGCTTAACATGACAGAATTTAGCATGAGAAGTAAAAGGATCTGACAACTGCATTTCGGTGATAACATCATCCCCTGAAACACTTAACTTTGTACTGGAATTGCGCAGAGTAGAAAACTATAGTTATCGTTATGGTGCTCAGACAACGGCAACTTGTTATGTTTTAGATTGAGATGCATTGTGCTTACTAAAATATCTGAATGTAGCCCAGGTTGCTTGCTTAGAACTCAGACATTTTTATGTCAAACTCTAGCTTATTGCTTGGCTTTAATTCCTATTACTATGCCAAGGATCCAGTCTAAGTGCAATTCCAATTCCCAAGTCCAGCACTTGCATTTATGATGTTTGCTGTTTGCATTTGATTTGCTCATATTGACTTAGTCTTACTATTTAGCTCTATAACTTGTTCTTGCCCTTCTCACACTGCAAAAATTTGCAGGGGAATAATTCGGCATGAGTGGTATTTACCCTTTCTAGGTGATTCTTTTGTACCTACTCATGCAAACATGTTTCTTAAACTTATAAAGGTGAATTGGCTCAAGAATTGCCATTAACTTGTGTAATGATGCAAAATACAGGGGACACAGGTGCAGAAGACACCTTTTACATTCTTAATCGCATCAAACGTTTGGAGTCACATAAGATGGCTTTGGGTTATCGAAAAGTATGTCAGTTATGTACATCACGTCCTATATTCTTTAGTTCCGGTTGTTTTTGGCTCTACCTTAGTCTCTTGGACCATAACCTTTGTTGCATATAGCTTGTTCATTTGCATTACACTGAAACTCGAGACCATAGCACAATTCAGGCCATTACAATATTCATTTAAATCAACATCATAGAAATTTGAAGAAAATGGTAACTTGTTATGTCCTGTAGTAAACTAATACTGTCATTCAATTTCCTGCCTATATATCTGATGCTATTCTGATCTAAATCTTGTAGTATGATACATGAATAGGATTTTGTACATTGATACTGGATACATGGTCCAACTAAAGTACTTCTGCTGCTTGTCTCATTTTATAAGCTGCCTTCAATCTGTGGGACGCCTATTCAGCAAGTTGTAGCATCTTCAAGTAGCTCCTCCCAATGGTCTTCAGCTTCTGCTCTAAAATCATTTCATACATTCCATCCTGTGAGGGCCAGTGGTCGGTGTTCTGGTTCTGCTACATGGGAGAATAAAGCATGCAACTGGTTGTGGGATTTGCCATGCAAACGTGGTCTTCTTAGAGATAGCCAGGATCTCCCTTCAGCCAATAGGGTGCTAAACATGCAATACAGGAAGGTATGGGCTTGTGTTGTGGCAACTTTAAAAAGGGGAACAAGGCTCATCTGAACGATTATTGAGGTGGCCCTTATTTTTCCTCCGTATTGGTAGTATTGGTGTTATACCTGGGGCCCGTATTTCTTACGCTTGTTTAATGGAATGTTTTGAAGTATTGGAGATCTTAGCATTTGTTCAAGTAGTTCAGTGTAAACAATGACACCGTACTATTGTATGACTATTCTGCATGCACCTCTCTTGAAGGTTATTAGTAGGAAGATGGCTGCCAATGACTCTGTGTTCTTGGCCCTTTCTGCTATGAAATTTATACCCTTGAAATCACACATATTCAAGTTTCATGATATGTTCAACTGCAGGTTTGGTTTTTTGTTCAGTCAGTATCTCTTAACGTGCCTGAAATTGGTTTGGCACTTCTGTATTTGCTTCCTTAGCGATAATTGCACGGCATATGTTGTTAGCTGGCCGTTGTTGCTATTGAAAGGAAACGTCTTGCTGAAAATGCTGCAAGGACCATATTTCTTCTGTTTCTCGCTAAAATTAAAGACATCGCATTTGATTGCTTGGATGGTGTACGTATGCATAAGTTTGCTCGTTGTCTAAATGACTAAGAGGCTCTAAATCCCTATGGCTTGTGGTTTTGTCTCGCATCTCTTCTATAGTTTCATGCAAATATGGTGAAACTTTAATTCATTGGGCTTGTACTTTGTACTGCAATCGATAAGACGATAAGTATGCCTTTTCAATCTTCTTAAAGATTTGTCTGTTTTTCTGCATCAACAGAATTAGGAGTTAGTACCATGTCAAATTTGATCTCTATATCCTAAACTGTGGCCCGTTTTTACTTAATTACCAAAAAGTTTTCCCATCTTTTTCTGTGTTCGTATAAAATCCAACATATAAAGATCAAACAGATACTTGGCCATTTATATTCTGTCGCAGGCCAATTTTCTTGCTTCTCCCACCTAGGTATGGTTTGTATCTTTATTCTCCTTCTCTTCTTCTTGTTTTTTCTGTAACGAGAAAAAAAAAAAGACAAAAAGAATCGTCCTTTCTAATTGGAAAATTTGGTGAATGTTGACTTTAAAGTTAATCAAGCTTAACTCCCAATCGTGAAACAATTGTAAACCCTTTAACCATATATTATATAGGGTTGAACATTGAAGTCTTACACTTATTACGCTTATTTATGTCACTATTTACAAATAACGTTTTTTCAAACTTTAGTGGGGCAAGGGTAAAATGTAAAAACTAGTAAGTTTTGGGGGGCAAGTAATTAATTGGGAAAATATTCGACAGCTTTCTCGAGATTTGTCATAATATTTCTTCACATTCTTGAGGTTTGTAAAATTTTCTCTTACCTCCCTTATATGTTTGATAAGAGAAGGGATGCACATTAAAGATGATAATTAATGATGTTACCCCGTTCAATCTAAACAATTGTTATTGTTTAGCAAAATCTATCCAACAAAAAATAACTTTTGAAGTAAAAAAATGTAGACAACAATTAACTAAATGGCCATACCAAATGGGCAACATTTTGGGCGTTATTTTAATTAGCTACTAAATAAAAGTAGAAGTTCTGTTGGAGGTTTCAAAATGCCTTAAGGTTATAATTTGACATATTTTGCTAGAAGATTCTCTTTAATTTTTGTATTTTTGCCTATTTTGCTACTAAATTTGTTTGCTCATCTTGATCTAATTTATGCAGTTGAAGCAACTGTAGCACTAGCTACAATGATGATTAAAATATAGGAAAAATGATCAGTTTCATTCCTCAAATTATACAAAAATATTCTTTTTGTCTCTCACTTTTAAAATAAAACAAATTTGTTCTTGACATTTAAAAATTGAAACTATTATATCCTTGAAATCAATTTTCAATCTGAATTTAACCACTCAACAACTCGATTATAAATTTCAGGAATATAATTGGTAGATCACTTGGTTAAGTCAACTTAATATTCACATGAAATTTAATAAACCCAAAAAGAAAAATAGAAAATTATAACATAAAACAGAAAAATTAATCTTTCCTGCATGATCATTGTATACATTGACGGGATTAAATACTTGTCACCTCATTTCAATTTAAATTTAAATACCAAACTTTATATATATGATATACATCTTGGGACAGCAATACTCGGTATGGCTCTTGACAATATACTGCAGCCCAAGTCAAGCTGGTCTGAGTTCAATCAGGTAACATTCTCCAATTGACTGGTGTCAACCGGATGATAGGTTGGAATCGCATAAATAGTAGTAATATCTCCTTTTCTTCTGTTAATAGTGACTATTTGGATTAAAAACTGAAATTCTAGTAAATTGACTTAAAAGATACATTCTTTTTCTCAACCTCTTGCATGTTCCATGTTTTCAAGAATGAAACTATCCCAAAAATTCTGGCCTATATATATCAAAAGAGACATCAAACAAGGTTGTGAAAGCATTTTTAAATTGCAATATATACATCTTACTTATCCAAGTTTCTCGTATCACCCTTTTCTAGCGATGTCCAGTATATTTCACTTCTTGTAATTTTGAATTTTGCTATTATTAAAACATTTCTCCACAAATTATGCCATCAATAAATGAAGGTAAGATACAAATGTGGCAATATGTCTATCTTGCATATATCGTGAAAATTTGAATGTTTTGACACAAAATTTTGTTGTTAAAATTAAGGATAAAAAATCAGGTTGACTCACAAACGAATAAATTAGTCAACTTTTAATCCTTCAACTATTAAGTATATACTGTTGTTTTGTAAAGGGTATATTTTGCACCCGGTTTGCTAGAGATAATTTTAGAAACCTCCACTAAAGTGCATGTTAATATCGCTTGGAATCCTTAAAGTTTCAAAATATCATTAACCTCCCATAAACGGTATAGTTTTTATGGGAGGTTTTTTTCCATAAAAACTATATCGTTTATAATAATCTCACCCTTGTATTATTAAAACATTCTTAAAATGATTTCAAATTCTACTCTTTTGTGTTATCTTATATCGAATTTTCTTCCAACTTGATCATAAATATAAGATTTACATATTTTGCCTAACAATTTCCTCTTCCATAATGTTTGCCTAAAAATTGTTGAAGCAATGAAGATAAATTTGTCAATTTGTGTACTATGCTAGTGATCAACGGTCCCATCTCATTGATATAGGAGTCAAGTGATTGTTCTGAAACTTTAAGTATACCAAGTGATATTATCATTAACCTCAAGGAAATTTTCTAAAATTATCTCTAGCGAAAAATGTGAGGAATTGAAGATTATACCATTTTATAAGGTTAATGGGCAAAAGTATGCACTTAATAGTTTAAAAGCTTATAAGTTTACTAACTATATTGTTTGAGGGTCGTTAAGATATTTTACCCTAAAATTAAATTGTATTTTTCTTGTAATTATTTTAGTATTTTTATTGGAGACATATAGTTTTATTTTAGTAAATTTAGAAACATCACCAGATGTTTCCAACAGTATTACTTGGCACTCTCAATTTTTGAAAAATCTTATTTACCTCCATTATTTTAAGTTTTTTTTGTAACATTGAAAATCTATTTCAAACTATAATATTAAAATACTCATTTAGGAAAAAGAGAACATAATCTCATTTTAGATTTGCCTTTTTGTTACCATATTCTTTAGTGCAAAAACTTTTTTTTGTCAATTATACGTCTTATTAATATATAAAAATAAAGAAGGAAAGGGCATTAGACTAAAACTTCAAATACATGGTGATTGAAAAAGGACAAATAAAAGAATAGTACTACTTCCTAACATATATAATAATTTAAACACTTGAGTATATTAATAATAATTTAAACACAAAATCCAAAAGCTTGAAGGTTTGATTCTAATGGGATCAAATATAGTGCACTTTTGAAATACAAAAAGTTAATATTTCAAAATTTATTTGAAGTTTTTGCAAGTGATAAAAGTATTATTTTGTTTATTGTAATGTGTACTAAGTTAATTTAAAGACTTTTATAAATTGCTTTCTTTTTCTGAATTTTTTAGTTCTTTGTCCCAATCAATGGTTTGAAAATAAAAAAATGTTGAAAATTATATATAAACTTGTTGTGATGCTTTCAAGTTGGTACAAAAAGTTAGTTTCATTATTATAAAATATTTCAAATTATTTTTACAAGTATTATAAATTATTTGTAATTTTTTAAGTATCTTAATGTTTCTTGTCCAAACTAATGATGTGAAAAACTATTAAAGGATCTTTTGACTTCTTTATCAACTTTTAAATTTCAATTAAAGAATCATATTGACCAACTTTACTAAAATCAAGAAATAAAATTAATCTATTATGATAATTAAGAGTCCATAAGTAAAGAGTAAATTTAGAACGAGATTATATTCTACATTTTAAAATGAATTTTTTTAATATTATATTTTGAAGTGGATTGCAAAAGTCGGAAAAAAAAATATAAAGTAGGGACGGATTTTTCAAAGTAGGGTACCAAGTGCTACATGTTAAACCTCAAAGGGAGGTTGATGAAATCATCGTTTGTCGTTTTTTGTACTTTGCACAGCTTTTACGTACTTTGCTCAGCTCTTATGTTTTGCACCGCTTCAAACCAGAATCGCGTTCAAACAGATTGGAAATTGGGATAATTTCAGAAAACTTCCTAAGGTTTTTTATAATTTCACCTAGTGTTCTTAAGATTTTAAAAATTATACGTACCTCTTTTAAATTTATCGTTTTGATAATAAATACTATTCAATGGTTAAAATTTTGAATGAATAACCCAAAATATCCTTATGAAATCGGGGAAGTTCATTTTACCTTTTTAAAAAATTTAGAAGAACATGCAAAAAATCACATGCTCGCCTTCAACATCCATCTCTATTATTTTAACCTTGTCATATTTTCGCATCTCAAATTAATACAATTATTATCATGACCACCACCACCATTAATCCCTAAATTCTAAAATTCCAATTTAAGTTAAAAAATGCATTAGTATTACACATTATTTCTGAAATATTAGGGTACCAACACTAGTTCCATTCTTTTTAAACTTCAATCTATATCTTATTCTATTCATCTCCAAATCCTTAAACAAATTTTAAATTAATTTGTAATATATTAAAATTGTGTTTAGGACAAAATTAGTTATTCCACGAGTGAATCTTATTTTTATTTGTATTAAATATCTAATTATATAAAATGCATTCATATGCATAAGATTATGAGTGTTTAATTGCATAAAAAATATTAGTAATATATTAAAATTATTATGGTCATTTTATAGGACTAAGGGAAGTAAGTATAATTCTAAAAATTTTAAGGGTATTAGGTAAAATTGTTAGTAATCTCGGGGAAGGTTCTGAAATTATCCCTTGGAAATAATCTTGTCAGGGCAAGCAAGGGACCGCACTAACCTTTGACCTACCGTAGCCACCTCCTCCCTTGAGTTTGCCTTTCATCCTTCCGTTGTCCTCTCCTCCCCAAAATTTTACATGCCAGCCTCCTCGTCTTCTACGCCCTTTCATTTTTCCTTCTCCTTTTCTTGAATCTCTGCCACCCACTTGCTGTTTAGTGAAGAGTTATGAAAGAGAGAATTTTGGGTTAAAGATTGATTTGTTATCTCTGTCTGCAATTTCTCATAAATTGTATGCGGGTAGGTTTTTTTTTTTTTTGCATCAATATATTAAAATTTGTTCATACCCTAAAAGTCTCCGAGTCGTTCATGGATATCTGATGAGTCAGTACGGGTTGACTCGGATGCTCTTTTGGGTCCGGGAGTCTACTCAGCCCGAATCTTCCGAGTCTGAACGAATTCGCACCGGGTCTACTATCTCCGGTGACGACTCAGCCGGATCTACTGGGACTCGGCCGAGTCTTTGAACCATGGACTCACGTACATGCCTAATCTGTCATGCATTTTTCTTATTATGCAATTTTTGGGTGAACGGTGCATCAAAAAATAAGGATGCCCTGAGAAGAGAGCCAGTTTGAAAAGGTGACAAGTCGAGACCTTTGGCAATCTTTTTTAGCAGACAGAGACACAAAAACATAAACGAACGATCTTTTTTCTTTTCTCCTTGGTGCGATCAACTTTTGTCTCACTTAATTGATTTGATTTATGCAAATGCTCTCTCAGACGTCTGCAGCCGTGTGGTTTTTCCAGCAGGACAAAAAATCAGAGAATTTTTTCTGGCAGCTGAGCTGATTTTGGATAAGGCAGAATGGAAGGGGTATGTATGAGTATGATAACTCCCTTGCTGCATCGCATCATCTTAGAACTTTATTTTTGTCTTATATAAAGTTGCTTACCTGTTGTTTCCGGAGGAACAGGAAGAAGACGCAACGACCTCTCCTTGTGATTCTTTTTAATGCCCCATTTTTTGTGTTCAACGACCTCACTGGCCACGTCAATATCTGAAATTTTTAAATTTCATCACAAAGTCACAGAACTGGAACATTTGCCGGATGATGGTAAAATGAAACAAAAAAAGTGCCATACGAAAATTTAAACGAATTAGTGATACAACTGACGGGAAAAGTCAAAGAGTGTTGTAATGAAGGTGACGTATACATGACCTGCGTCGGCGTCCGTAATATTCTTGGAATAGAGGTAAATTTAATTATTATTATTAATTAAAAAAGGGGAGCATAATTGGTGCATACTGACCGATTGAATTCGAAATTGAATTTGATAATTTGAATCCACTATGATGATAATTCAGTTTGTGCGCTGGATTCGAAAAGAACATTTAGTATGTAAATTAAGGAGAAAGAAGTAGTAATATGTGAAATTTTGTATTATTTTGGGCTACAAATTAGAAATAAAAATGATACTATTGAGAAAGATAAGTGATAAAAAGGATTCAGGGTCTAACAAAATTGAATTTGATGACATCGTTTTATTTTATTTTTTATTTTTTGTGAAAACGATTATACCATTTTCAGCTTTGAATTCCAAAAGAGATATAGGTACAAGATATTTGGAGCTCAAATAACAGATAGCATCGATTTTATTGTACTGAGGTACCAATTTTGTACCATGGCACACTTCTAAGTAATGATTGTATACTACATAGGCATGAGACTAACAAAATTGCTGTTGATTATAGTTATTTTTTTAAATTAATTTTTAGATGATATCTTATGCAGCATGTTGGTTTATCAGTACGACTTCTGTGATATCTATCTATCCTTTTGAGAACTTGAGATACAATGCAAATATTTAAACACCGGCGTGGTCCTAAAGAAAGAAAGAAGATGTGTACTGCTAAGCATGTAATATCTAATATCTTGTATTTTAGTCACTTGTAATATTTAATATCTTGTATTTTAGTCACTTGTATCGTTGCATTTTCTTTCTTTTCTTTCTTCCTTCCTTCCTTCCACAAGTGACTAAAATACAAGATATTAGATATTATGCTTAGCCGCACACAGCTTCTAACAATGATGTAACATGAGAAAAGTGACTAAATTACAAGATATTAGACATTACATGCTTAGCAGCATGCATCTTCTAATAATGATGTAACATGAAAAAGGAAGGAAGGAAGGAAGAAAGAAAGGAAAGAAAATGCAACGAGATAAGTGACTAAAATACAAGATATCAGACATTACATGCTTGGTAGCAGACATATTCTTTTTCATGTTACATCACATTTCATGCTTGGTAGCAGACATCTTCTTTCTCTTGTTACATCACTTATCTTGTATTTGAGTCATTTATCTCATTGCATTTTCTTTCCTTTCTTCCTTCCTTTCTCATGTTACATCATGATTAGAGTTGGGTTATATTCTTGACTCCCATCTTTGGTGTCATAATACTAAATTTGATCAATTTCTTGCTACAGGGTGAAGTGATTAGACTCCCTATAGAGTCTGGGACGCTTGAAGTCTCTATACACTTATAGCACTTAGGCAAGATTAGTTTAGACAGTTTTTGTTTATGTATTGCCAAGTGGCTAAGGCAAATTATCTAACTTCAAATTTCTGTAAATTAAGTGACTTAAGATCATCCGTGTGTACACTTAGATGATCTGAATGAAATAGCATGACAGCATGATCTTCTGCGGCCACATGAATATTTCAACGTGATTCACCCACATATGTTGCTTCTCCCAAGTTTTAGGTTTTATTTATAAATTGGGAAAATTAGATTGCTCGCTTGAAATTTCTTATGTTGTTTTGTTTATTTGTACAACTATTTCGATCATCATGAATGTTGAAATATGGTCCTTGCCTCTGAGTTTGTGCTTTTTCTAGACTCCAAGAGTAACTGTGTTGGTTCTCTCTCTCTCTATGATTCTTATTATTTTCTATTAAAGCAGAGGGTACACACTTTTCGGCGCCCAGAAGGATATGTGAATGAAGAAATGGAAGACTATATCAAGAATTTTTATCCTTCCCTAGAAGAAGAAATTACTTTTGCTGTCTCTCTTGATAAGAAAGAAACATTTGTTACTTTGATAAATGGGATAACCAACAAAAATGATATACCTCGATGGTGTGTGGATCATATGTTTCGCTTTGACTGCATAAATTGTGTGGATGCTGTTCTGAATGGAGAAATGACAGGAAAAATTGATTTTACTGTTGATGCTGTTCCACACAAGAACCGTGGGGAACTTCCTGCATTGCATAAAGCAGCTACTAGTCTGGCCTGTAAACTGACTGAGTTATTTCTTGGTATTACGGATCAAGCAAATGTCAGATTGGATTTTAAGGATGTAAAAGGTTGGTTGCCGCTGAATTTTGCTCTGAAGAAGTTAAGGTATGATTTACTTCTACATAGATGATGCCAACATTAGTTGCTGTGTTTCTGATCCTGTTTATGATAGTAAAGTATAAATCAGATGGAAGATCTACAAAATTAGTTTGACTGGATGGTTTTGTTGTATCCCTTTCACACATCACAGGTCTTCAAGCTTGATGCCTGTGTGGATAAATTCTAAAGGAGACGAGGATACATCCTACTGGATGGCTAATTCAATACCACAGGGACCAACTGAGATGGTCTTCAAGTTACTTTATCGTCTGCTTTGTCCGTTTTCGGTTTGTACTCATATTAGGCTTTGTTATTTTCATTTTTTTTGTTAAGCATATGTTTTGGTTTCTTTAAAGGTTTAATTTATATAGGTAACTTAATATTGATGCATGTTGTTGCTATATCTGTAGTACTGGAAATCGCATGAAGACTCAAAGCCACTTATGATCCCCTTGGAGTAGTTCTGAATACTCCCCTTCTATTTGCCTTTCCCGTGACTTGTTTCCTTTCTCCCCTCCCCCAGCTCTGTTTATCTGAGAAATTTTGCATATGGCTCTGGTGCAACTATCTGAATTTGCAACGTTAATCCGTGTTAAGGTGCTCAATATTTGTTATTAATTAATAACATTTTGTTTCAGCAAATGGTCTGTCTCTGTTCCAAAATTTGAAATTGGGGAAAAGGTTCTGCGTTTCATTCGTTTTCTCTTCTTTTCCTGTTTGTGCATTTGCACAAGACTGTCATTTCATGTGTATGGATTTCCCTTCTGTTTTGTGGGAGGCGTATATGCAGTAAATGAAACTTTTTGTATGGGATTTGTTAAGGCATGGTTATAATAAGAACAGTAATTGAGAATTCAAGTCAGATTATGGTTGTAGTTTCAATAGGTGTCACGATTGATGTCTGCAGCAATTATCTCATCTTTTTCTTTTTTGTTGCTGGGACAGAGAGCTGCTCTGGAAGTTGTGAGATTGCTGGCGCAGAAGACCAAAGAAGTTGAATTTGAGTTTTTTAAATATGTGAAAGAGCAGAAACTGGTTGAATTAGCAGGCTTGTTGTTGGTGGCTCATGAAAAGGTTATGCCAGGTTTAGAAGAATGTATGAAGATCCGCAATTTTGTCTTGAAAGAAGCTGCATTTCTGAATTTACAAGAAATCAGGTCCTTGTATGGCTCTGGTGATGAGAAGTCCCTACAAGAGGCAAAAAAGAAGAAGGTGGAGATGGAGGCAATACTATTATTACTTGAAGTATTTGACAGAATTGGTGATAAACTTTCAGCTTATCTTCAGATAGTGCGAAAACAGGTATTGACTAGTTTTACTTCTTCAAGGATTGAGGTGGTCACTAGTTTAAACTAAATCCTAATAGTTAAACTAGAGAAGCATACAACGTGTACTCCAAGCTTCTCTTCTTTGGTTGTGTTGACGTCATTATATTGTTCAACAAATTCGGTGTTATGTTCCACTTTTTGAATTTTGGATGTGAGATTCGATGCATGTGACTTGTATTTCTGTGATAGGTGAGAGTGGAATATCGCGCCAAAGAAATTGGCTGGATCTTGGAGAAAGCTGGATTTTCCATGAAGCTTGAACTTTTTGATGAAACATGCAGGTTTTGGTGTTAAGGACTTTTTCCCTCCCCCACTACCTTTTCTCTGAGTATGTAGTGATACTGTACCACAGTACATGGACTTATTCCAAACAGAGTTTTCCTTGCAGCTTAACATGACAGAATTTAGCATGAGAAGTAAAAGGATCTGACAACTGCATTTCGGTGATAACATCATCCCCTGAAACACTTAACTTTGTACTGGAATTGCGCAGAGTAGAAAACTATAGTTATCGTTATGGTGCTCAGACAACGGCAACTTGTTATGTTTTAGATTGAGATGCATTGTGCTTACTAAAATATCTGAATGTAGCCCAGGTTGCTTGCTTAGAACTCAGACATTTTTATGTCAAACTCTAGCTTATTGCTTAGCTTTAATTCCTATTCCTATGCCAAGGATCCAGTCTAAGTGCAATTCCAATTCCCAAGTGCAGCACTTGTATTTATGATGTTTGCTGTTTGCATTTGATTGGCTCATATTGACGTAGTCTTACTATTTAACTCTATAACTAGTTCTTGCCCTTCTCACACTGCAAAAATTTGCAGGGAAAGAATTGAGTATGGGTGGTATTTACCTTTTCTAGGTGATTCTTTCGTACTTTCTCATGCAAACATGTTTTTTAAACTTATAAAGGTGAATTGGCTCAAGAATTGCCATTAACTTGTGTAATGATGCAAAATACAGGGGACACAGGTGCAGAAGACACCTTTTACATTCTTAATCGCATCAAACGTTTGGAGTCACATAAGATGGCTTTCGGTTATCGAAAAGTATGTCAGTTATGTACATCACGTCCTATATTCTTTAGTTCCGGTTGTTTTTGGCTCTACCTTAGTCTCTTGGACCATAACCTTTGTTGCATATAGCTGGTTCATTTGCATTACACTGAAACTCGAGACCATAGCACAATTCAGGCCATTACAATATTCATTTAAATCAACATCATAGAAATTTGAAGAAAATGGTAACTTGTTATGTCCTGAAGTAAACTAATACTGTCATTCAATTTCCTGCCTATATCTCTGATGCTATTCTGATCTAAATCTTGTAGTATGATACCTGAATAGGATTTTGTACATTGATACTGGATACATGGTCCAACTAAAGTACTTCTGCTGCTTGTCTCATTTTATAAGCTGCCTTCAATCTGTGGGACACCTAATCAGCAAGTTGTAGCATCTTCAAGTAGCTGCTTCCATTGGTTACCAGCTTCTGCTCTAAAATCATTTCATACATTCCATCCTGTGAGAGCCAGTGGTCGGTGTTCTGGTTCTGCTACATGGGAGAATAAAGCATGCAACTGGTTGTGGGATTTGCCATGCAAACGTGGTCTTCTTAGAGATAGCCAGGATCTCCCTTCAGCCAATAGGGTGCTAAACATGCAATACAGGAAGGTATGGGCTTGTGTTGTGGCAACTTTAAAAAGGGGAACAAGGCTCATCTGAACGATTATTGAGGTGGCCCTTATTTTTCCTCCGTATTGGTAGTATTGGTGTTATGTCTGGGGCCCGTATTTCTTACTCTTGTTTAATGGAATGTTTTGAAGTATTGGAGATCTTAGCATTTGTTCAAGTAGTTGAGTGTAAACAATGATAACCTACTATTGTATGACTATTCTGCACCTCTCTTGAAGGTTCTTAGTAGGAAGATGGCTGCCAATGACTTTGTGTTCTTGGCCCTTTCTGCTATGAAATTTATACCTTTGAAATCACTATTTCCTTACGTTTCAGCATATTAAAGTTTCATGATATGTTGAACTGCAGGATTGATTTTTTGTTGAGTCAGTATCTCTTAACGTGCCTGAAATTGGTTTGGCACTTCTGTATTTGCTTCCTTAGCGATAATTGCACGGCATATATTGTTAGCTGCCGTTGTTGCTATTGAAAGGAATCGTCTTGCTGAAAATGTTGCAAGGACCATATTTCTTCTGTTTCTAGCTAAAATTAAAGACATCGCATTTGATTGCTTGGATGGTGTACGTATGCATAAGTTTGCTCGTTGTCTAAATGACTAAGAGGCTCTAAATCCCTATGGCTCGTGGTTTTGTCTCGCATCTCTTCTGTAGTTTCATGCAAACATGGTGAAGCTTTAATTCATTGGGCTTGTACTTTGTACTGAACTCGATAACTGACTAATTTTCAAAATGACTAATTTAAAGTTATCAATATACTATTCCTTTTCTCTTCTTCGAACCGATGTCAATTCAAAATGTCATCGGGTGCAAATTCTAGAGGTGATTTGCATGGGTTTTAGAGGTGACCTCGTCTGATGTGGCATTCTAAATATAAGTCATACGAATTTTAGAGGTAGTCTCCATCTTATGTGGCACTTGGTTATTAAGATTTTAGATGTGACTTCCCATCGAATGTGGTATTTAATCCCTCGTACTTCCCCACATAGTCCATCAAATGTGGCACTTAATCCCTTGTAAGCCCTTCATTGAATGTGATACTTATTTGCACTGCGTCGCATAGTCGAGTGGCCCCTATCGAACATGGTATTTTACCCCTTGTACCTTCTTGTATAGTCAGTCGATATCAATTCAAACTGTCATCATGTGTAAGCCTCCAATCGGATGTGATACTTAATCGCTTGCACTTCCTCGTATAGCCTAATGGCCCTCATCAAACATGACATTTAGCCTTTTGCACTTTCTTGTATAGTAGGAGCCAATGTCAATTCAAACTGTCATCGTGTGTGAATTCTAGAAGTAATTTGCACGGGTTTTAGATGTGATCTCTTCTAATGTGGCATTCTAGATATGGCTCAAACGGATTTTAGAGATAGCCCCTGTCTAATGTGGCACTTAGTCGTTTAGATTATAGAGGTGGCTCCTTATTGAACGTGATACTTAGCCCCTTGCACTTTCTCACATAGTCCATCGAACGTTGCACTTAATTCCATGTAAACCTCCCATCGAATGTGGTACTTAATCCCATGCACTTCCTCACATAGTCGAGTGGCCCCCATCGCATAGTCGGATTTTAGAGGTGACCTCGTCTGATGTGGCATTCTAGATATGGTACGTACAAGTTTTAGAGGTAACTCCCATCTGATATGGCATTTAGCCCTTCAGATTCTAGAGGTTACCATAACCCACTGACTTTGATTCACCTTGCACTTCCTCACATAGTCCATCAAACATGGCACTTAATTCCTTGCATGCCCTCTATCGAACGTGGCATTTAGCCCATTGTATTTTCTTATATAGTCAGAATCATAATTCATTGACTCAGATTCACCTCGCGCAAAGACCACGCGGGATTCGGTCTAATACTATTTGTAATGCCCTGCACCAAACGAATGCACTAAAGCACTCGCTAATAATGATGAATTCTTTGATACTAGCAAAGGGATTTGATCCCTCAACCAATTAATCTTCCTAACCGGTTTGGCTGCTGGTTGTTTTGTGGTTCTAGTGGGTCCCATCATCCTTTTCAGCCATAAACATATTTCTTGATCCACTTTTTATTTCAAACACAGTGCATGTGTTTGGATAGTTAATTTGTTTAAATAATATTTTGTTTATATCATAAACACATTTCTCGGCCTACATTTCTATATTTTCAATCATTTTTTTATTTCACATACATCATATCATAAAAAGTGTTACAGTAATTATTTCATATTTGAAATAATGGTGTATTATTTAGAATATTATTCAAAATAATTATTATAGCACTTTTTGTAATTTGATGTATATGAGATAAAAAGGTGGTTAAAAATATTAAAAAGGTGGGTTAAAAAATATATTTATAATGCAAGCGAAATATTATTTGAAAAATTTGGTATCCAAACCACTTTTGAGTAAACTGATTTTACGTTAGTCATGGTAATCCATTTGTTGTGGATAAATGGCAGATACATTTTAAGTCATTTGTGCGGTGCGACATCCTGCCTGATTTTATATTATAATAATAATAATAATAATAATCAAGTTGAAGTGCAACCACCAGTGGTTAAGGGAAGGCTCTCAAGGCTTTTCCCTTTGTCAGATAAGTTGGAACTCTTGTCCTTTTGGACGCGTTTGCAAGGCACCCGTGTGTAACCAATAACAGAAAAAGAAAAAGCACTCACTTGCACGGTTGCACCCGTACGTAACCAATAACAGAAAAAGAAAAAGCCCTCTCACTTATGCACGAGCGCCAAGGTGAACCTCTGAAAATTAGAGAGAATATTCTTTAAAAAATTAAATGACCTTAACAGGATCTAATTAGGCAAAGAGGCAAAGGTTACCCTTTATGAATGAGATTCAAAATACGCCATCCAATGACCTTAACAGTTTTATTGGTTGACGCACAAATTTGTCTTGAAGATGGTATAGAGCTGGTTTTAGACTTCAGAAGAGCCTTTAGAAGAATCATTTAATTTAGGGTGTTAATCACTTTATTTCTTGATTTTTTGCGGCTCTCTCACTTGATTCCGTACCGTTTTGATCACTTAACCCACTTAAAAGACCTTCTTAAAAAGAAAAATTACAGTGCTAAAGAATGCATATCCCTTCTTTTTGCTCTTGCTGTAGTTTTTGAAGAATAAGGGTGATTTGGTTGGTTATTGATGATTGCTTGTTCGTTCACACTGGCAAATGTCTGGTGCAGAGATGATGTAAAGAATTATAGACAAATAAGATCAGATTTGTTGCAATTGTAAAGGAATATTTTAGACTACGGGATCATGTTATTCATGTTTGTTGATTTTCAAACACAAGATGTGAATTCACTTCTTACGGGTTTTGGCAAGAGCAATCATTTTCAGTCTTCTAAAGTATCGTAGCAGTCGTTGAAGCAGCAGCACCATTGGGTCTTCCTTTTATCTACTCTCTTTATGCAACTGCTTATGTTGATGTTTGCTATGATATCTGTGGCTGTAGCTGCAATTTTCTGTTCTTTCTCATTGCTTAAATCTTTGCCTGTGGAAAGTGACCAGAAGATCCAAAACAAGACAAAAGAAATAGTATTAGTCATTACTTATGACCCATGTTACTATATATATATATATATGAAAGTAGCTATTTTAATCATAATATTTTTCACTCCTATATGACATGTCTAATTGAAGAGAATTAACGAGTTATGGATCACTTGAGTTTTATCCATATTGAATCCTATTGGGATTATATCATGTGTTTAAAAATTATCTCTAATTTTAAAATAACTCTAAAAAATAACTTATCTTATTTTAATGATATATGCTTTCTATCAAATTATTACAATGATTATATTATATGTTTAAAATTATTTTTAATTTTAAAACAATTTTAAAAAGTAACTAATCTTATCTTGACTATATCTGTTTTCTACCAAATTATTATATGGAAGTATAATAAAACCTTTTTGAACAATTATTGAAATTTTACATATCCTATAAATCACTTCCTTTCACTACCATATCATTGATTAGTATTCAAATTATTCATCATCTCTTCTTAATTTTGAATTAACTTAGTTTAAAAAAGAGAATTAACTGTTACACCAATAGATTTACCAATATTATTGAAAATTGAATATTTATTGATGAAGAAAAATGGATTAATGGATATTTTTCTACTTAATTAAGTATGAATATATAATTCTAGATTTATAGTCATTATAGAAATTTAAATTATCTAAAAAAATATCTATAAGAAAGAATATCTACCAAATTTTGGACGTGGAGCACATTTGATGTATACTATCACATTATAGTGAAAGTATATAAATTTTTTTAAAAATTAGTAAATAATTAAAAATTTAAAATACATTAATTTTTTAAATTAATATGAATGAACGTGTAGAACTATTGTTAATTTTTATATTTAAATTATTCATATTTTTATAAATTCACAATAAATAAAAAAAAACTGTACTAAGGCACGGGCAAAATTTTAGTTGAGTATTAGAAGTGTAACGTAGTAGTTAAGTAGCGAACTGAAAATGTCAAAACAAATACCAGTATGTGACTTTGTTTTTTCATTAATAATAATTGAGCAGAAAAATTGTTCAAAACATTCTTTATATTTTGTAAAATAACTTTTTTCATGTGACTTTGTTTTTTCATTAATAATAGTTAAGTAGCGAACTGAAAATGTCAAAACAAATAGCAGTATGTGACTTTGTTTTTTCATTAATAATAATTGAGCAGAAAAATTGTTCAAAACATTCTTTATATTTTGTAAAATAACTTTTTTCGTTTCTTACTTTTAAAAGTGTACTTTTACATCCCTTATAAATTCACATTGATCAAATTTGGTCCCTACCTAAATTTTCGACTAGTGTTTTATTGGAATTTATCACATGCCTTGCATGTGATCAATTTTTAAAGATAAAATTATCAAATTAAAATTTACATAATCCATCTATAGTCCCTTATATTTTGCAAAATGAATTATTTTGTCCATCACATTTTACAAAATAATTTTTTCATCTCTCACATTTTACAAAATAAATTTTTTCATCCCTCATTGACCATGTGTATGAATAGTTTTTTTAAATCTATGTATATATCTATTTGACTTCACTTAAACAGTACGAAAGTATGTAATATATCTCTATTTGATTTCACTTAAATAGACTAATTATAATTGTACATATGCTATTCAATACATATATGCATGAGTTTAAATCTAATAATTTTATTTTAAACCCATATATATATATAATATCTATTTGATTTTACCATGTGAATCTATTCAATATTTGTAACCTTTTCTATTTTGGTAATAATTCATTTATTGAGTTATATAATAAGGTCATCAATTAATCGTTCCTAAGTCAAATTCTATAGTCATGCTAATAAATTGCTGTTTAAATTTAAAATTTTAACTCGCCATTTTTAAAACCAACAGTTGAATTTCTTACCTTGTGATAATTTGAAAGTATCAATCACTTACTTCTTTTTGTCATACTTTTTCTTTGTTTATTTTTTCTGTCCAATTTTAATTCTATATAAATACTTGATAATTTTTTTGAATTAAATGTCTTTTTTATTTTCAATTTTTGAGTGAAAGAAAATGAACATGAGTAAAAAACTAATAATTTTTTTAAACTCTTGTATATATCTATTTTAATTTCACCCGAACAGTACGTTTAGGTGAAATTAAATAGAGATGTATTACATGCTATTCGTATTATTCAGGTGAAATCAAATAAATATATACATGAGTTTTTAAAAAAAATTATTCGTACATATGATCAATAAAAGATGAAAAAATTTATTTTGTAAAATAGGAGAGATGAAAAATTCATTTTGTGAAATGTGAGGGATTATGGATCAGATTATGTAATTTTTGATTTAATAATTTTGCTCTTAAAAAATAATCACGTGTAAGGTACGTGGTGGATTCTGACAAAAAATTAGTCGAAAACTTAGATAGAGATCAAATTTGACCAATGTGAATTTGTAAGGGACGTAAAAGTACATTTTAAAAGTGAGGGACGAAAAAAGTTATTTTGTAAAATGAAAGAGACGTTTTGAACAATTTCCCTAATTGTGCAACTAGAGATTAAGCAAAATGTGTACGTACATTCATGAAGTGCCAAGAGAACAGCAAAGTTGATACAAAGAATAAAGCAATACGAGGGTTTTGAAGCGGCCATTGAACTGATTGGTTTGTTACTTGTTAGTCCGCTGTTACCAGGGGGTAAGCAGTGAGTTTTTTCGGGTTTTCATATAGTAAGAGAAACTACACCAAGATCTTGAATTCTCATCACAATCTTTTTGTTAGAGCGATTTTTACACAAATGTCAAAATTACCTTCAATTAATCAATTATATACATATTCTCACCGAATTTCATTTGATCCATTATGCACTAATAACTCTTTTTTCTTCTTTTTAATTAATTTTTTCCTACTATTCTTTGTCGCTCTCCAGCTTACTTCTTTTCTCACTCACACACCAATACTTCACTAGTGGGGCTAAAAGGGAGCCTTTATTTTTTAGGGTAATATCTAAAACCTCCATTGAGGTTTCTAATAATATTATTTAGTGTAATCTCTCATTTTTCAGGGTAATCTCTCATTTTTGTTAAAAATTGTTAGCTTCGATAGATTTTTTTCGGGCAGACCCTACCTAGATCCGAAACATATAGTAGAAGACTCGTTAGGTAAACGAGTCGGATCTGGGTCCGAAATAATGAATTCTGGCTCGGACCTAACCCGTTGATAGGCCTACCTTCTTTTTTCCCACAAACGATAATAGATTTATATATGATAACCACTTGATAATATAAGATTTAATTACAAAAAGGGGCTACTACCCTTATTTCCTTTCTCACTAAATCCATCAGCCAAATTGGGAAATCTTGTTCCCATTCAATATCATACACTAGCTTAACAGCAAATTGGGCTAGAGCATGGCTGATTTCATTTTCTGATCTAGGTATAAACACAAACCTACAACTTTCAAAATGTGTTCTAAGTTCCTGCACATCTTCCAGAATAGTTGCAATGCTGAATTCATAGTCATTGCTTCTAGTTATCTGGTCTATTACTGATTTGCTATCAGAATGGACGCAAATTGAGGAAATTATGAAAAGACGCAAGGATTTGAGAATCCAGACCGGCCGCTGATTTCCCTGCACATCCAAGATTGCAAAAAATTGTTCGACCATATCTCGAACAGAAATCATTCGCCTCCATACCCTGGAAATACTTGGCGCATTAATGTCACTCTATCGGGGTTGCATAAAAGTAGCCAACAACGAGTTTGAACAGCGAAAGATTCTCCTTGCATATGTGTGCGACGATTGTTTTGATTTCTTCACATATTATCCACAGTTAGACGTTTACCTGATTGTATTTCAACCACTCCGAAGTACATCACTGTTATTGCCTTCAAAATCTACAAATACACTTCTCATCGTTGTTGTCTTTAGAAAAAACTACAAGTACGTTTTCTCCCTTTCCTGCATTTTTCCCAGTTTGAAATTTTGTTCTATATCATCCATGATTTAATATATTGTTTTTCTACCCGGAGATTTGATTCCCAGTTACTATCATATATTATTGCGTTGTAATTATTCTATAGGATCAAGTAATTACACATCTTTCTGCATCATGATCCTTTCCTCTTTTTTTTAATGAATTTTTTCTCATATTGTACCCACGAATTGTCATCATTCTTAATCTTCTTTCTCCTCATATTTCCTTCTTTCCTTTATTTTTTTTTGGGTTTTTTTTGTTAATATCATTTTTTTTCTCATGCACGCACATGGATGTGTCTCTGTTAGGACTGCAAACGAATCGAATCGAGTCAAGTCGAGTTTTGGTCTAATCAAGTCGAGTCTTGACTTAATTTTAGTGAACTCGAACTCGAGCTCAAACTCGAAAAAAATAAAAATAATTATTTTATTTTTAAAAAATAAATAAAATAATATTTTTTCTTAATAAATAATAAAATATTAAGGATATATATGTAATTTTACTATTAAAATAATATATATACTTAAAATAAAAAAATATATACTTAAAATAAAAAATAAAAAATAATACTCCCTCCGTCCGACTTTGATAGTCCCATTTCTTTTTTCACACAGTTTAAGAAAAAGTAGTTAACTTTGTTGGAAAAGTAAATTTAGATTGCTATTTTCCTAAAATATCCTCACATTAAATATGGTACAACTTTGTGGGAACTTGAATTGATGGTAAAAAAAGAATCAACTCTCATTAAATGGAGTAAGTTTATAGTAACAACAACTTACATTGAATAAGGGTATTTTAGGAAAATTAAAATACAACTACATTCTTCAATTGGAAAGTGGACTACAATTTGGGACAGGCGAAAAAGGAAAACGGGACTATCAAAGTGGGACGGATGGAGTATATATATATACTCGAACTCACGAGCCTAATGAGCTTAATATCTTGAGCTCGAATTCGACTCCAGCTTGACTCGCTCGCGAGTGGCTCGGTTTGTTTGCAGCCCTAGTCTCTATCACTAGCATTAATAAAAACTTGAAATTAAAAAAAATAGTTGGAATGTAGAATTCCAATGGAACAAAATATGGTAGCTTCTGTCATAAGAAAGACGTGTTTTTAAGGTACAAAAAATTTCTCCTTAAAAGCTTGTTCAAGGCATTTTCAAGCCACATAAAAGTTAACTTCTTTGCTGTAGAGCATTTTCAATAAATTTAAGGAGTTTTATAAATTTTTAGAATTCTTAAAATTTCAAGTATTCCTAGATCCACTGCTTGAAATCTAGAAAAAGACAAAGTGTTTATATTTATGTTTACAAACTTATTTGAGGTGTTTCCAAAATTTAAATAAAAGAACTATTTTCTTCATTTTAATTTTTTTGGTGATTTTACAAGTTTTTTAAGTTATAAAAAAAGATTAATTTCTTTATGTAAAGTATTTGGGTTGAATTTAAGGCGTTTCATAAGAAGTTTATAACTTTTTGAACATTCTAATACTGTGTGATTTTGTCTAGATAGATGATTTGAAAACTAGAAAAAGATTAATTGCTTAAATTATACTTAAAAATTAGTTAATTTGTTTTCAAGGTGTAAAAGGTAATTTTTTTCATTGAAGCATATTTTTTATTAATTTTACAAGGTTTTTAAATTATTGAAAATCTTTGAGTTTTTTAATTTTCTTGCCCAGGGGACACGAAAAATGTTATAAAATCTTTCAACTTCATTAACAATTTGTCATTCACCCTTAAAATACCATATTGGTTAAGTTTTCAAAAAATCAAGGGATTAAATTTATTTGCTATAAAAATTAAAGGACCACAAGAAAATGACAATTGAAAAATGAAATTATCTTCTATGGTTTTTAATCATATGTTTTAAAATGTGTAGATAGTTTTACAATAAAAAAATAATTTTAGGAGTAGAGGAGATAAGTGTTATTTTTGAAACTTTACAAGTGCTAAGTAGTTCTTAAAATGTTTTAGGGAAGCTTTTTGCAATTATCCCGAACTTTTATTCCAAAGTACATCTCTTGGAGCATCTTAGTGGAATGGGTGCGAGTACAAAAGCAGCATAATGTTAGAAATCCTTCCTTAAATCCAGTTTCTAGTAAAAAAAAGGAAGAAATCTTCTCTAGTAGCATATAAGTTTTTTTTTTTGTTCTCAAAATTCCGGAGTCGTTTTTCTTTATTTTTTTTTAAAAAAAATTTAATTTTTCTGGAGTTGTTATAGTTATTGCTCATTTGCTGCAATTATAAAAATTAAATCGATAATGGTCCTGCCAGAGAACAATTGGTGCCAGGTGTTCAAACTTTTAAATAGGAATAATACCAGAAACCTCCCCTGAGATTTCTCTTAATATCATTTGACGCTCCTAAGGTTTTAAAAAATCAATTACCTCCCTTACTTTTGTTTATTTGTGTAACAAAATTTTTAAAAATCCTAAATTACCCTTCTAATTACTAAATAAAAATGCTCCTAGATCACTTTATTTACTTCAAGAAAATCATCATTTAAAAAATAATTTCTAGTAGTACTACCATATCATGATGTTGTAATCCATAAAAATATATATTTGAAAAATAAAAAAAATATTTGTAAAGAAATACAATTGACTAATATAACTCTTCTACTCAAAACTAATTTCTTATGAACTCTATCTTTTTTTTCCAACTTCTTCTCAATTTGTGTCCAAAACTTTTAAATTATACTGATCATTCAAAAATAACTCAAAATAAGCAAATAAATTATACCCCACTCTATCACAATTATAAAAATTAAATGATAACAAAATTTAATTGATTATAATTTATAAATAGAAAATTACATAGTCATCCAAAAAATGAGTAAGAGAGAATATTGGAGAAAATAAAAAGAGAAGAAAGTGACTTTTGTTTCCTTTTTTTATTTTTAGCTCCATTTGTTTGATATGTGAATTGTGTTTCAAATGAAGGTTAATATAATCTTTTTGTAATTATTAGGGGAGGTAAGTATTTTTTAAAACTTTAGGGGTACCAGATGATATTAGGAGAAATCTCAAGGGAGGTATATGATATTATTCCGTTTAAATAATTGCTAGGGTTTCCAGCAAAAGTGATATCACGTTGTTGAATTTGGAAGTTTCCCCGCCGCTCACCTTAAAGTACGGGACTGACTGATTCCGTGTCTTACTGGTCCCTGACTCATTCCGTGTCGTGCCTTACTGGTCCCCTCTTATGGCTACGGTTTTGTGGGGTCTTCCGTTTCAATTGATTGCTAAATGATAAATTCTGCATTAAATGTGGTATTACCTGTCCCCAAAAAAAAAAAAAAAAAAATTTGTTTTCCGCACATTCTTGCAAAAGTTTTATAAAAAATTGCATTACTATTCCGAAAAAAAAAATTCGGCAATCTTTTATGCTGGTGAACTCATCAGTAACAAGTATTACTCTTCCCTCAGCCGCAAAAAGGGCAAAAACAAAAAAGAGAGAAATGAAAAACCTATCTTTCTTTCTTGCTATCTCTCCCCAGTTCGGCAAAGCGGTTTCGGCTCTTTTCCCTTTGACCTGGCATGAGTTCCTGGTTTCACCGGCATGATGTGTTCTCAATGAATTTTTTTTCTGAATCATAGTTCAGAAGTTGGTTACTTATCATTAAAGGAGTCGAACTAACCTCACCCACCTTAACTAATTACGTTGTATTTGTGGTGCATGAATGGGGGGTTTGGTTGTTTTGTGAGCACGTGAGAGTTGGATGATGGTGATCTCTGATTTCACCCCAAGTTGACGGTTTTGGTACAGCAAATGGGACCAGATGGAGTCTTCATATCCCATATAAAAATTGACCCATTTGGACAACATCTGGACATGCTTTGTCCTATGAGGTGAGATTCTGCGGAAGAAGTGATACAGAAGCTCATGACCTTGATGGCATATGTTAGATCCCTTGAAACAAAATATGGCAATTTTGGGGGTATTCCGAGTTTGTTTGGTCTCTTTGCTTATTCATTTGTTTATATTTCATGCGTTTTTCTTTTTTGGGTGCAACAGAGGTGATGCTTGGTTCATTTTCGTCATTCAAATCCACCGCGCCGTTAGAAGCTTGAAGGACTTTGCGATTGTATCGATCCGGCACCAGTTCATGGACTGGCTATAGTCCGAAACAGTAATTTACATAACCACCCACCCTAATTTGACACTGTTTATAAAGGAGAGCTGATTGAATTAGTAACAGTAAATAATCGCGTTTATTTTCCCTGCAGGCAACCACGATCCGGGATTAAGAAAACTTGCATTAAAAAGCTGCGCAGGTGCATTATCAACGTGTCAGATGTCTCCTACGGATGCTGTGGAGCGTTTTCCTTCTCTAGATGCTGCACTCCAAAGGCGTGACGAGTATTTTGACGGTTGTGAGGAGAATCAACAGACATATCCCACTTGATACCGGACTGGTATTATTATAGCAGCCCAAATGTGTGTAGAAGATCACTTATGTGGTCTTTAGGTCACATCGGGACATCAAGATTAGTTCCTAACCATTCTTATGCTTGTTTTGCAAGTAAATTCTTTTGGGACGTGGATAACCTCGAGAGAATGCTGATGGCCGGGGTGTGTTCTCTGCCTCCATTGACAATAGAGAGATAGCTATTCTGTTTAGGTTAACTTCATGGTTCCTGATCTAGTACTACAGCGATTATACGTTTTTCTCAATGCTTGGGGTCTCAACCGGAATTGTCGAAACCTGAAAGTTCTTGACCAAGCTTAACAAAGTTCTAAAAGAAACCATCAGCAATGAATATTCTCGTGTAAAATCTTTCACAAACTTATCCGAGAAAAAGGAAGTTCAGTAATAAGTTCCCTCACTCTCAGACATATTTATCTCCACGTTTGTTTACATATACATTTGGAGATTGGAGAGAGAACAACTTGGACTATTAAATCACTCTAGTTCATAGTCTTATTCACATTGAGATGCGGAATCTTTTCACTTCCTTTCTAATTTACAATACAGATACAGTATTGCCTAGTAGTTCACTGAGCCCGCGTGGGTTGGTGGTAGATATTGAGTTAAGTTCATCCCGTTCAAGAAGTGCTTGGGCGAATTGAGAATTCAGTAGACCAAGAGAGAAATATCAAAGAGTGCTAATTTAGTCAGTTGTTTTTGTCTTTTGTGATAGTCAGATTGCATTTTGAGTTATTCAGCTCCAGGATCCTGCTTTTGTGCTGTCACAGTTCTGCTTCTTCCGGTGCTGCAATGAATTGAATTCTTTCTTACGTTGATTTTCTCTGGTTGTTGAAGAAAGATGAATACCAGAGCATGGACTCTATGGCAGTTTATGAGAGCACCTTCTGTCAGAGTGAGAAAGAGCACTCAGCCTATGTTTACCTTTATGAGCTTGTATTGATCATGGCCATTCATTCTACTTACTGTATCATTAGTTTCTTCAGGGTAGATGGTAGTATGCCTCGTGGGAGAGGTGTAGCCTTCAGTAGATAGAGAAGTTTCCCCGAAATTTGATAAGATAGGGACTTTGATATGAATTTCAGATGCATTCTGTATTCTACTAGTTTTAAGAAAAGAAGAGAAGGATCTTTTTGGCTTAATCTTCACTGCTATCCACATTACGTTCAGGTCTACTAGAAATTAGAATCTCTCTCCTCCACCGTATGGTTCCGGTTGATGTGCCATTGGGTCCTTTCTTCGAATGAAGCTTCAAATCTTTGCTGTGTTGCTTCTTATCAACTATTGTATTGATCTTTCTAGCTGCTCTTTTCTGCCATATATATATATGGCTTCTTTATGCGTTTCTTTTGCCATGTTTCTTTTTCTGTATGTGTTTGTGTACTTCTTCTTCTTCTTCTTCGGGTGACATTTGAACCGTCAGAATTCATTATACTGTTGGGAAGGCATATTTATGGTAAATACCTAGAGTGTTCCCCAGGGCTAGTCACAATCAAACTGCCTCTGAGCAATGAAAGGGGGAAAGCATTTGCTGCACATGCACCTCAGAAGTTGAGGCAGATATTTCGACCACTGATCCACCCCTACAACTTGAGGCGATCAGCCACTGAGACTTCTGTGTTTCTGCTTGCTGCAACGCCCAAAGGTTAAAAGGCTAACTGGTGACATGCATGAGGATTCGCAAGCTGCTTAAGTTTATTTTCTTTAGTCATGGTTCTTTCTTTCATGCCTCTCTTGTGGCTGTGTAGGATTGAGCGGGCAGGTCAAGCCTCTTCTGAATTCCCCTTCTAAATAAACATGTGATCTACAATTAAATATATATGCTACTGTTTTTATTAAACCTGTTCTTATCTTCTGCCTCTGCCTTGTTAAATGCTATGTTTTCAGAACCGGACCGGATAGCGACTCGGCCGAGGTCAGGGGTCAATGGGTTCGACCGGGGGTCGATAGGGGTCGAACCGGATGACGTCATAAATAAAAATTATTTAAAAATTAAAATATTATATATATAATATCTAATAATATATTGATATTAATAAGGGTATATCCATATATATTTGATGTTTCAAATATATTTAACAAGAAAATACAAAGAAATTAGAACAATCAAGTAGCAATTTATATTATTTAATAAATATTAATAAGTTTAGAATTAAAATTATGAATTTAATTGAAAAATAACATCAAATTTTAGGACAATATTTATAAAGTATCAAATATTTGAGGTATATCAATAAGTTTTAACAATTTAGGGGGTCAAAACATAATATTAAAAAGTTTGAATTTTTTAAAAAAAAATTACTGTTGAACCGGAAAAACCGGTTTTTTCCCGGTCAAACCCGGTTTTTGACCGGCTTTGACCGGATTTTAATTTTCTGGTTTTTTAATGTGACTCTGACCGGCTACCTGGCCGGTTCCCGGTTCGACCGGCCGGTCCGGTCCGAGTTTGAAAACAGAGGTTAAATGATGATAAATACAGAGTAGTTTGTGTTTCCTCACCTTTGTAATGAAAGGAGTGCAGTTAGTCTGCTATTCACTTTATATGCTTTTACTTTTTCTGAACTTTTTAAGTTTTAATTTGAGTAAGCATAGTCGTACCTTATTGTTTTAGGTTACTGTCTTCCTACCTCAGAAAAACCAAATCATACTAGACCTCAAATGCATTAGATACATGCAAAGCCAAATGGAATCTTATTATTTTTATGAAATATTTTCTTCTTTCTTTCACACTTTTAGTTGTTTAACTGAATGAATGAATAGTAGAAAAGCAGTAGGATATGTTAATCAGTAATCACCACCGAAGTAAGTTTGAAATATGATCTGGCTACTAAGAAAAAGAAGAAGAGGTAAGGATGTTAGCAATTTTTTTTTAAGATAGAAATTGAGTAACTCCACTTTACTTATTCAAGCTATTGAACTCTTTTAACTTGTTGCACCTTCAAGCAGTAGAATATGCACAATGGTTTCTTTGGGAGGACCTGGAACGTGACCGTAATGGTGCATAGAATGTTAGGAGACGCATGATATATGATCAGAAATGAGTACTAAACAAGTAGGTTCAACTTACATGCAATCTTTTCCTGTTTGCAGCTTTCTTTTTCTTGAATGTCTTTTGTGGACTTAGTTTTTAAGCATCAAATATTAGGCAGAAACTGTTTTAATTTTACCACTCTACAGGCATTGAGAGCATCCTTTTTTTCCCCCTTTATCTATTTCTTGTGTCCTCTACCTTGTGCTTTTGTTCAAGGACTGTTCTTGTGTCTTACCTCTATCACCAAATCCTTTTAGCAATTGAAAGTTGAAAGCCGCCTCTTATTGATGATAAGTTAAAGCACCAGTAGTTACTCTGTGTATTGTAACTCTTTGAGCTTGTATTTTCCTTAAAGTGACATCAACTTTCTTGCAGCTTGGTTTATGCAGAACGATGAGTTACGTGAATCTGCTAGGTGACTTTTGCTGTCCATTGCTGAACAGTGTGTCATGATCGAAATAGCAAAGGCACGAAGGGTATGATTTGCCTTCTGCCTCGAGAAGGTATGTTTGGCATTGTTAAGATTGATCTCCCTAGCACTACACTTATTGATTACTCTGCATCAGTACCATGTTTGTAATTTTTTGTTGTATTAATGCATTCTTGTCATTGCTGAAATGTTGGGAGTTCCATCTATGCCATACAGCAAGTCACAAATTCTTGTGAGGAAATATATTCTCGAGTCATCTTCACTCTGCTGGCAGTCAACTATTGAATCCTTTAACTAAAAGTTAGTTTCACATTGGGACAGGGAACATGAAAAGAGTCTATGCTATTTAGTTTCGCATTGCATTTAGGGGCTTGGGGGAGGACTTTAAGCTAGTATCTGATTATGGTATTAGCTGCTTGGAACAGACATAAGAAAAAGAGTAGGCAGTTAGGATATATGACGCGATGTTGTTTAGTCTCCAAGTACTAAAAATTGAATCCTTAACTAGAAGTTAGTTTCGGACATCGAAATTGGGAGGGGGATTTGGGTGGTTTATTAAGGTCCTCAGGAACCACAAGAGTTGCCGGCTTTTGTGGTTTCCTGTGGAGTTACTTTACTAAATTGCAAAAGTCAATCTGTTGACTAGAAAAACTAGAAGTTAGTTTCGGCAGGGGGCTGGAATGTGAGTAGAGTCTGTAACTTATTATGCTCCGTGTCAGTGTCACGGGCTTGGATGCGTTTCAGCTAGAATTTTGTTTAAGACACGTGTTGCCTGAAGTCTGGATAGCTTCTAGTATTTTGTTATTGGTTAATTGAACCAGGATTGCTATAAGAAAAATGATTATGGGTTTCTGAAAATGGCACATCTTGTGTATTGACTCCAAACTTTAATCTCTAATGATATCATGGCTGGCTTGATTAATAGTTGAGAGCAAACACCGCCATGCATTTTAGATAAATGGTTGGTACGAATTTTAGGTGCATATCATTAACTATGATATTATATGTATGTCTGCTATTGTTGTCTTCATAGTGGGAGAAAGATTATTGACAGTTCACTGGATATGATGATGGGAGGCACTTTATTGCTGTTTCCCGTCTTCTGCTTTCTCCATGACATATAATGTTGCCGAACTTTTGTAATTACAGCCTGTAGGATTTTTGTTTATTAAGTAGTAATAGTTCATGAATTCTTTAATCTGCTGAGTTTTATTTATTATTATTATTTTAAAATGCCTGCCAGCTTTTAATATGTGAAAATTGCTATTAAAGTCCCTGGCATTTTTCAAACTTCTGTAATTTAGATCCTTGCATTATAAGCTCTTTTTTTGCCTATTCTTTATTTTGGATGGAAATAACTGTAGTAGAAAATAGATTAGAGAAAGGGACTTCACCATTTCTCTTTGTTTGAAAATGTTTAGTGGGGATACAATAGCTAAACCTAGTGAGTTTTAAATCGTGTAGTTACCTTCTCAAAAGCTAAACAAAATGTCAGCAATTTTAGAATGGGGCCAAAGTCCTGATTAGAGGTGTTAATCACAATCAAATTATATTGATCCATCCAAACTTGTCCACTAATAAGTAGACTTTAATGTGCAATTAGGGCTGTCAATGGGCTTGGGCTAGCTCGAGCCCAGTTCATTCAGCCCGCAACAAGGCCCTATGAGCCTTATGTTTAATAGGCTTGGGCTGAGTTTGGCACAAAATAGGGCCCAAATTAAATGAGCTGAGATTGGGCTTTACTAGGTTCAAACTTGATTAAGGCCCGACCTATTTACATGTATAATTATATATATATAATACATGTAATTTCATATTAAGTGGTATATATAATGTAGAATTATACATTATAACATTAAAATATCAATCATTTATATACAAATTTATAAATATTAATATATTATTTATAATTATATATTTAATTATGAGTTTGGGTCAAATCCGATATGAACCCGAAGTTCATATAAAATGATGAGTCGAGTTTGAACTTTCTAACCTAGGTTCAAGTCCGAAAGTTCAAAATCCTGAAAGCCCCATTTATTTTTTGAGTTGAACTTAGGCTTCCCAAAGTGAGGCCCAGCTTATAGAGCTTGATAGGCACCCCTATATGTAATTAGCTGGCGGGTGAAGATGCTTCTTAGTGACTGAGATGTTTGGACCCAAAAAATGTAGAGCTTTTGGTAGAGTGTGCTTGGAAAACTGACTCGAATTCCCATATTATAGGATATAGTTTGCTTGCATACTGTTGGCTGTGCTGTCCATGTTCTAAATGTATGCAATACCAAGTGCATATTATATAAACTATTGATGAAATTGGATCAAAACCATACAGTTGCTAAATTTCAAATCGCGTTATTATAGTCCTGTGATTCAACAATCCAATTTTATAAATTTGATCCCAATCTAAGTAAGATTCTTGGAGTTTGTAAA
Organism: Coffea arabica; assembly: GCF_036785885.1. Classification (NCBI taxonomy): domain Eukaryota; kingdom Viridiplantae; phylum Streptophyta; class Magnoliopsida; order Gentianales; family Rubiaceae; genus Coffea; species Coffea arabica. The sequence goes on from NC_092321.1 coordinate 12,791,832, forward strand.
ACTATAGTCAAATGAATAGAATTTTGTAGAATCAAGTGCATATTATATAAACTAAGATAATTCTTACGAATTTAAAATTCGTAGCCTTATATGTCATGAATTCATATCAATGATATTTATTTTTCATATTTGTAGTCTAAAAATAAAATAAATTCCGAAAATTGAATGTTTATCAATTAGCATATAATGCTAGAATACATACATTTTAGCTGAAGAAATTTATTTTTTCTAACTACCATCACATTTTCTGCATCTATTTGCACATTTTTTCAACTTTCATGAACAATAAGCTTATAAATAAATAAAATGTTAATTTTTTTTCATATTTTTTAGTAGGAACTTACGATTCTATGATCCATCTATGGTTTAATCCTATGACTTCCAAAAGGAACCCTAGGTAGGATTCCCATTTTAAAAACCTTAAGACTCCAATCCTGAAAACGGCTATCCCATGTACAAAATAAAGGGGGGAAAAAGTAATAAAAAAAGGATGATAAAAGAAAATAAAGAAGAAGACCCCTCTGGATATTCAATTTGGTATTGTAATTTTCGGGCCTTTTTTTTCTGGGCTGAACTGCAACATTAAGGGGCCCAATATGTGATTGTAAAACCTGGATCAGCCCAAATTTCCAACGTTAGGCGCCAAGTTTCCAAGAACAAGAAACAGAAAATCATTTCAGCTGGTTCGTCCGGATCTTTCTCTAGTCTTACTGAGCAAGAACTAACGGTAATTTTTTCATTGTTTTTTCTTTATTTTTTCTTTATTTTTTTGTGGTAATTAGTCTTGGGGTGTTGAAGCGTTGCCCATTTTAAGAGCCGAAATTCAGTAATCCGCATAATTGTTGCTCATATGCGTTAAGTTTCTTGCGCACCACCTGTTCGATTAATTAACGATAGGCTCTTCTAAGAATTTTGGGTTCTTAATCCGCCATGTTCTTACTAAAATAGTGAGATTTTGGATTTAGAAAAATTTTTAGACTGCTTCGATCCCTTGGTCTTTTTCTTTGTATAAGTTTTAGCACTGCTGCAATCCCACTTTGTTCTTCTTTTATGTTTATGTTTTTTCAATTGATTTTGAACGGGGAAAATGTTTTTTTAATTCTTTTTTTAGTTTTGGGCTTTAATTTCTTTGTTAATTTCAATGGTTCTTTTATTTCATTTGCTCATGTTTGCAGAGAGCAATCCAGACAATGTCTGCAATCAGAGCAATTGGTAGGGCGCTTTTTGCTGCAGTCAAGGCTGACACTTCATCCGCATCTTCTGCAGCTGCAGCTGCTGCTTCCACTGCTAGGACTAAACATAACCCTCTTGAGGATTTCTTCGAGGCTGACAGAAGTTCAGATGACGACAAGCCTGTTGTATATGGTATAAACACGTCTTCTCTCTATCATATCGTGAAGTTCTTTGGTTTTCATGTAATTGAAGAAACTGAAGTTAATAAGTTGGAGCCCGAAATTGACCGTGGAAATAAAGTACTGGTACAGTCTTAAATTCTACAAATACTTTGTGGTTTGAATAGCATCTCCTTGTAGTATCTAAGCTTAAGTATTTAATGTCAGAAGTGAAAAGGATCTCTTTTTTTGCATTGTGTTCTGGAGGTGTAATAATTCAGCTGATCTGTCTTAAGCTTTGACAATTCCTTTGAGGATTGCAGTGACAACCTCTTAAAATGGTGCTTCTGATGCTTTGGATGTCAAACAACATTTAGAAACAGCCTTGAGCATGACCTAGCATTTATGACTAGGAATTTTTTTCCCTTTTTACTTTTTTCCTCGATAATGGTATGTTCTATTTTCGGAATCATTCTTATACAGATGCTAAAATAATTTTGATAAGGAGCTATTTTTGAGTTCTTGTTTATTTTATTAAATTAAGATAGCTTATTTCAGCAAAGTAAACCTATACAGATAAAAAAGACAGCAGCAAATATTTCTTCTTATTACAACTCTATGTTGCTTCATACTTTTTCCAACCAGTTAAGGTCTATGATATAGCAGGATATGTGGAAACTTGAGTTCTAGAAAGCACCCTTTGTTTTCCAGAGAGATATGGCATGAGATAATTGTACACCCATGTTTGTTTGGTCTTGCTATCTTTTTTTGTTAGATGATTATCCTCAAATTAATAAATTTTTAGGTATTGTAAATCAGTTGTACTTTCTTTTCTTGCTGGTTGCTCCATCTGAGTTACTGCATATAGCTTATGGACCTTGTTTTTTCTTGGTTAATAAATGAAAAGGTTGTATTCTGCTCTATGGTGTATGTGCAGCCCATGGCATTTTGTTAAACTTATGTTCATGGAACATATTGTTACCACTCCTTTCTTGTCAGTTGTGTGTTCAAAATAACTGTTGATTTTATCATATAGGTAGGGGCTGGAAAGCTTCTGAATTGTGCCTTAAATCATGGGATGATCCTCAGAAGTTATGGTTTGTTCTATTAAAGGAGAAAAACATGTTGATGACCCAACGCCAGATGCTTCATGCTCAGAACCTACGTTTTGCAAATCCAGAACATATCTCCAAGGTAGATTATGTATTCTCCAATTTGCTGTTTTTCTTTCATTTTTCAAATGCTTTTTCTGGTGCTGTTATATAGCCATTTCTGCCATTTATCTTAAAGAATAAAATCCAATGTACTTGAAAAAGTTTCTTTGCTATAATCTTCTGCATTTTATTCTAATAAGCAACCAATTTCAGTTTTTTTCCCCAGTTTTATTATGCTAGAAAACTTCTCGATACTTATGCAGTGATGAACATCATCGCTTTGGTTAATCATGAAACTTTGTCTGATACAAGGTGAACGCAATTCTACAGAGCCTATCACATTTTTCCGCTTTATGAAACATTCCTAGGATTACAATTCTACTTAATAGACAGTTTTTTCCACTTGAAGGCGTGGGAGAAGCAGAGGGTGAAGAGAGAGGACCTAATAGGAGAAACACTATCTGCCAGATACATGTTTCTCCCAAGAAAAAAATCATTTTTGTATTTGAAAATGTAGTTGTACAGTGAGGGGACTCGCCGGGGGAGGGGGGGGAGGGGGGAAGAGAGAGAGGACCTGATAGGAGAAACACTGTCTGCCTGATATATGTTTCTCTGGAGAAAAAGTAAAAATTATAATCCTCACATTTTGTGGCTGATAGTAGCCCTGGAGGACCTGGGAGGAGGGGGGGGGGAGAGAGAGAGACAGACAGACAGAAAGGCCTGTTAGAGAGGGATTCAAATTAGAGGAGAAATATACTCGAGTTTTGCTGCTGATAGTATTCCTAGAAAACACAATCTGTCAGATACATTTTTCTTTTGAAAAAAGCTCTCCTATTTTGCAGCTCACAGTAATCCTGGGGGGAGATAGAGAGTGTGTGTGTGTGTGTGAGTGAGAGAGAGAGAGAGAGAAAGAGAGAGAGGGGACCTAATTGGAGGAAACATATCCTCATAGTCATTGCTGACAAAAGTCCTAGAAGAAACACAATCTGTTAGGTACATGTTTCTTTAGAAAAAAGTTCTCATACTTTTCACCTCACAGTATTTCTAGAAGAAACCGCATGTCCTAGATACATGTTTTTCATAGTTCTTCTGTATAATATCTTTATTCTTGTCAACCTCAAAGGAATTAATATCATAATTCAATCTTTCCGAATATGTTGTCTGAAAATGATCTTATCAGCAAAATTTTTAATACTGACATTGTGTATTTTAATCGACAAATGGCATATTGTAATTCTGTATGATTGGAAATTTATTTTTCTTCTTATTTTTTCAACTAAAAGCTTATCTTGAAAGGTTGGAAAAAATTGAATTCTATAAATGGTTGTGTTTTCTATGTATGGAATTACCAATGAGTTAATTAAATAGTTTCCTTGCTCCATTACAAGTAGGTTGGGGTTGTCTGACCTTTTTCCTTAATATGCTTCATGTTTTAGCAATGAACTTTTTGTTTTACATTTATGGTCTTTCCTAGTTCAAATGAATGGTAAGCGGATCTACTCTTTTATGAATTTCTGGTCAGGTAAAATTAGTTGGGTATGCTGGAGTAGCTTTAGGTGAGTATGATGCTTGTATTCAAAACTGTCCAGCTTAATCTTTTGGCTGTTGTATTTTTATGGCATGAATGTTACAGAAGTAGAGAGGAAAAAAGTAATAATTAACATAATGATGGACATTCATGGACTAAGAGAGCCCCTGAGACCTAAATTTGTCGGAGTGGAAATTTTGACATGATTGGGGAATTTCAACTTGGAAATAATAGTCACAGTGTATAAAATTCTTACTTCTAGAGAACAAGATAGTTGTTTGGTTCTGAATCGCACTGGCTAATGGCTATGCCATCGCCAAAGCTGGTTCCTTATCCTCTTCTTCTTGAAGCCTGAGTGTGACATATGCTTTGAGCCTTTAGTCATCATGCATCCATTCTGTTACCCTAGCACTGAGGGTTCTTATTTCTTCTTAGTTTTTCCTTGTCAGAATAGACAAGTGTAGAAATGCTTTTTCCAAAAGCTTTCAAATGCTCTATAAACTAGAGAGCTTTGTATCTTTACTTTTGTGCCTATTTTGTTGCTCCAATCTTCTAGTTCAGCTGCTTCATGATTTTCAAAGGCTGACAGAGCCATAACTTGTACATAAGTCAGAACTTTTTCCAACAAGTATAAGACTTGCAAGATTACTACTATCTCAACTCATTTACCACATTTGTGGTGAGTGACTTTGAGCCATTGACTACCATCTGATTTAACTGATATTTTGGCTTTTTAACTTTGTTAATTACTGGAATTTATAGTTAAGTATGGGGATATTTGGTGATGACAACCACAAATGATTTAGTCTTATGTCATATTTTCATTCTCCAATGCTGTGCAAAGTTGTGTTTTATGTCCAGTATATAACCTTTAATCCTTAGTTCGCATTGATGATCTTTCTACCAGCCTGTACAACACAAGAAATTAGTTCGGCTATTTGAAATAATCCTGCATACCTGCAAGTGGCTTGGCTTTCACCTAATTTTTGTTCCTTGTGTTTATACTGCTTTTATTTTGGAGATTAGACGTTTTCCAACTTTGATTGAATGCATTTATTTATTTATTTTATTTTTGTATGTGGAATATTTCTACTCAAATCTAATTATATCTTGTTGGGTTATACATGTGTGTGGCGATAATTTCGTTAACTAATTGTGAATTTTACAACAAAGGTGTCTGTCTACCCTTTTGTATATCAAAGGCGGATGCACCATACATCCGATTTCTCTACCATACATGATCACAAGGAACTTTTCGTGTATCCTCCACATGACAGAAATAATACTCTTAGTGAGGTAAACAATTAATTTGACTAAGAAATTGAGAAATCATATCTTCTCATGGTCCTTAATGTCTACTTGGTATTTCTTATAATCTAACACTTTTTACTTGCTATATTCACATATAGGATCAGATCCCTTTGGAAAAAATTAAGGAATTATATAGTCCTCTCATTCATGAATATGAGTCCAGATCGAAAGTTGCCAAAAAGAAAGAAGTGACTTGGATGGATTTTTCTAGACTGTTAATCAACACAGAGGTTGAGAAACGCATTTGGATAGTTGAAGAAGTTCATAGAAGGAACTTGCATATCGTGGACGGATGTTTCAGTGAAGATCCACCGATTGCGTGTACTTGGCCTTTGCCCAATGAAAGGTAAGTTGTAATGTTTCTAATGCTTTTAACATTTATCATAGTTGTCCATGTTATAAGATTGATTTTTTTTTTCTTTTTTAGGTGCACTATAGTTTCAGTTATTGCTGGATTTGACCCGAAGACGGGGACGATATTTTATGGAATCGTGATACGGAATGAACATGGCGAAATATTGCTGATACAATGTCTGACTGAAGTCATTGAATCTTGGAAAAGATTTAATCCGCATGAGGCTGAGGCTGAAGCTATTCATAGAGGCATTAAGTTTGCAGATAAGAATAAGGAAATGTTAGGATATGACAAGTTCATAGTTGAATCTGATAGCAAAGAAGGCATTCATCGGGTTTCAAGGTCTCTTACTTTCTTAAGATTTTATTTCACTTTTGATCCTTTTTTTGTTCTTTATATTTATACTTGTGTTTGGCATTTGTTTGGCAGATGGGCAAGTGAAAATTACCCAAATTTTAAATTGAGACACACATATCGCGAATTAATGGGGTTAACCCAACTCCTCATCAAACTTGTGAAGGTCTCACCAGATGTCCAGAATCCCGATTACGAGTCGATTGAGAAGGATTTAAAACCCATTGCAGAAGGATTCAAGGCTGGCATGTTGCGCCTTATATTTCCAAAGTCCAGGAAGAGCAAGAAGGGAAGGAACCAGAAGAACAAGCGTGAGAATTGAATGATGTTCAAGTTAAAGTAGTAGAGTGAGGTATGCGCAATTTTCTCTACCTTTTTTTTCCCTAATTATTTCATTTCAAAGGTTTTTTTTTTCTAAATTTTTTTGAAAAAGATAGAAAACAAAGAACTGCTTCCGTGTGTTCAATTTCTTTGATATCTACCCCTGTTGTGGTATCAACTCTTTAGTGTGTTCAAACTCTTAGGTCTTTAGATTTTTTTCTTGATTTTTGTCGCTGAAACACATAAGCATGCGTGCATTATTAAACATTTGATGAGTTTGTATATTGTCGATAGATAGTATCGGATGAAGAAATGCAGTATTAATGTTCATCTTTTGTAGAATCCCTTTTATGTACTGGTAGTTTTGTTGCTTAGTAACGATTTGGTTCAATTGGGTCAATTCCAGATGGAGATATTTGGCTATTTGCTGCCTTGTTTATAGGTTTATGTTCTGTTCAATTATTTGACATTGATATATTTTTCTGAGTTCGTTTTACCATTCTGCAGCAAGAATCATTACTTGTACTACGGTCAGGTTATTAACAATTTAACATCTTTCTTTATTTGATCGCTGTCTCCTTTTGTTTAACAATTTAACATCAAAATTTTTGGGGATTCTTTTCTTCTCCTTCTTTTTCCTTTTTTTTAGGAAAAAAAAAAAAAAAAAACCTTGCGGTCAACACCCACTATCATTAATGGAGAAACATGACAAATGTATTGATGGAGAAATATGACAAATGAGCTGGTGCATAAGCCACACTGCGTAATGCATCTTTTTTCCCATCATTTTTTAAATTATTTTTTTTAGTACTCGTGAAGAGAGATTTAAGAAGTTGGGAGAGGAGATAGAATTCGAGCCCCCGAAACTCAAACTTAAAAATAAAAAAATAATAATAAAAATGGAATGAGCATAGTTTACTTGTGTAGTGCTAGTAGGAATTCATGAAGATTTTTATAAAAATTTTTAAAAAAAACACATGAAAATTGAGAACTTCTTTGGTCAAGTAATTTTTCTATTTATCTTTTCTTCTACTCCATAACGCTTGCAATTATGCACTAAGATCACATAATTCTAGCACACGACTTTTTCTTATTGATTTTTCTTTTCTTTTGAAAGAACTTTTTGGCTCCGTTTAGATTAGCTGTTTTTTGAAAAATTTTACTGTAGCAGAGTTTTTATAGTATGTTTTGATATATTTAAGAGTAGAAGAGTTTTTAATTAGAATATATTGTGGGATATTTTTTAAACATTAAAAAAAATTTAAACGATTTTTTAGAGTGCTTTTTAAAAATTTTAATAGTATTTAAAAAACTAATTTTTGAAAAATTCTTAAATCCAAGCAGAGCCATGGTGTCTCATACTAACATAATAAAAACAATTTGCTCTCTTACAATTTGAATCCTCCACAGGCATTAAACAATGCCCTCTAATGGCGTCTTTAGCATAGTTTTGATATGAAAGATCATGGCAGAGGTAGACTCACTAATACACATGTAACTCTTCTCATAATCTCTCCGTGAATCTAAATATATATATATATAAAAAAAAAAAAAAGGACACTATTTAGTGCTGAAAAAATTTCACAGTGATCAATATCAAGGCATCAGAAGACAGCAGATATTTATTGGTTCTCCACAAATTGAATTGGGCTATTACAACTTGGTTCGAGTTACGAATGCATAGATAGATTAATAGAAATATCAAAATTACTGAGTAAGTATTATATGGGTGCAAGAATTCATTCGAAATATGTGTAAATATGTGTATAGCTAATACTCAAACATTTGAATTAGCACATATATCCATATAGAGGTATACACATATTTACGCAGAATATTTGCACATACACTTGCACACTCAAAAGGATATGAACATGTATATTATGCGTGGATACCAAGTCGAACTTGGATCAAATTTTCATTGCTTATGCGTCTAATTTTTTAACTCGTAACATTAACAGCACCATCCTTCTCCGCCATTAACATTTAGCAATTCGATTCATTGCTTCTGAATACGTATTCATCCTTTATTATTTTAACTAGAACTGTTTCATGTTTATTATTTTATTCATCCTTTATTATTTTACCTAGTCCGGTTGCAAATAAACTTTTTCTATTTCAAATTGTTTATTTTCATGCCCCCGCACCCTCCACTGTCACGCAAGGAATCTACGCCGTGATGTGCATGAGCACGTCTGTTTTACTACAAATAACAGTATGCAGCGTACACTGCCATCATCGGGCAAGCCCCATGCACAGAAGCAAAAACCGAAGCCTGGCGGTAACCACAAGTATCTACTCAAAGTTGATGACAGGGGCAGAAATAAAATGCGTTAACTACATAGAAGATATTTGATCAAATACCTAGACAATAGATCGAATACGAAATGCGTATTACAGATGATTTATCAGTGTTTACAATTTCCAACATCAAATACGAAATGCATCGGTCTGGAAGCGTTCGTCATATAATCTCCAATGGCCATACCTTTCAACATGGAAAACAGACCTAGGAATGTAGAAGTTAGGCCTTTTTATGGTTTTCAAATTCTTCAAACTGGAAGATGCATTTGCTATATCACGACTAGTTACATTTGCACATCCAGATAAATCCAGATATTCAAGATCCGAACACCCTTCGGATATCAAAACAAGACCTTTGGCCGTCAATTTGGAAAACCGAAGTTCGAGATGCAGGAGATGAGGCATAAATTTCCCAATTGCAGTAGCATCTGCATCCCCATCTTGAGGACAAGCATCCAGATACTCACCAGGTACAATACCATGATGTTGAGAAGGATCCAACCAATTCATCAAATTCCGCCTGAAAACCTGCAACTTCGGGCAGTGCCTTCCTATAAGTGCCATAGATTCATGAGATATTTCATAGCAATAGCTAATATCAAGTTCCCTAAGGTTGGGGCAGCCAGAAGCTATTTTAGCAATAACTTCATCTGTAACATGAGGAGAGCTCTTAATGGAAAGAACTTGAAGATTGGGGCACCTGGGAGACAGACAATGGAACTGAATCGTTTCAAACGTCAATAAAAATATAAGATGCACACCCCTCAACATTGACAGAATTCAGAATTGCCATTTAGACTTGCCATGACTATTATAGAGGTAAATAAAATTAAGTGGCAAAATGCACAAATTGTAAACCACCAGTAAAGCAATTTTATTGCTCTTGGTCTTCTACCAACAATGAACCTCAAGTACAACATACATCCTAGTCAACTAATAAATAGAAATGTATAGTTTTTGAAAAGGCCGCAAATCAATACTTGATAGATAAAGAGGCAACCCACTCTTTTTTGAGTAAATTTAGCAGTACAATTGCCTTATTAGGATGAATAGCCCAGAATTATGCTCATATTCCCATTTTGCATCGCGCCCCTTTAACATTTTTTTTCAAATCCAAACAACATTACCCTAATAAGCATTAGTCATTAAATTCAAATGCCAATGAAGCCGGGCAATCAGGTTTTAAAAACATGGTTCATCGAGATAAATGAATCTGAAGGCAGCCATAAGAAAAGCAAGATCGAAACAGGGAAGTAGGAAAAAAAATCCTTGGAAGAAATTCTTCATTCTCTTTGGAACCATTCAACCAAGTGATCCTGATTTTCAATTTGTCATTTTGTACCCACCAAATCAGACCCAAATTCAACTGAGTTTTCATCCTATTCATCAAGAAACCCCCTAAAATGAACCATTCTATCTAACCCCAAACCCACATCATGTAGTACTTTTAGAGGATTCCATTGATGAACTTTCAAATGTTTCTCGAACCTAGAGCTGAATTCTCATCCATTTCAAAAGAATAACTCAAAACCACAATTAATAACAGAATAATTGACACATACGTGGACATTGTATTCCATAATATAAGAAAAAATTATCAATCGTGTGCATAAAACAAATCCATCGCTTAGAAAATTCTGATTTGTAGGAAATTGACTTCTCATTTCTTTTCTCTTGTTCACAAGCTACACCTCCAAACAACTATTGTCCTCAGGCTTGACATCGGTGAGTTTGAAAAAATTGACAAGAGCACCAAACATGCTTGTTGGGGCTTCTTCACCAGCGGGAGCGAGGGAAGGAAAGAAGAAGTTGGACAAGGGGAAAAAAAGATATTCAGGAAATAGACTCTAAATTTGATCTTTGGGAAATCGATTAGTATTCAAACATTCTAAATTTATGGCACGAAACTGGGATTAGAATTATGTGAGCTAGCCTTAATCCATAATTCCAAATTGACAACTAAATTAAACATAAATTAACGACAAAAAAACACGCACACACGTTTTTCACCTTAAAATTCAGGGAAAACGAAAAAGAAAATTCATAAAATGAAAGAAAAAAAATTCAAACATCAAAGTTTAGACCTTTCAGAAACTAAAGAGAGAGAGCGGTTAGAGCAGTGTCTGACGCGGATTTCAGTGAGGGATCCATCGCTCCAAGCGACGACGGATAGAAGCATGGCATCGATTTTGCGTTCGAACTCGGGAGTCCAGTAACGGGGCAACTCAGTGGATGAGTCGAAGCGAGTTTCGAGGTCAAAGACCGAGTTGAGACAGGGCTCCTTGCAGGCGTGCAGCCATGGCTTGCAGACGAGCATAGCTCCCCGCCATCGGTCTTCGAGTGATACGCGGGAAAGGATGTTAACGAGACACTCGTGAGTCATATCGCCCCAGTCGTGACTCGGTCCCGACTCGGATGTTCCTCCTTCTTTGTCGTCCATTTTGCCTTCTGTTGGCGGTGGTGGTTGTGCCAAATCCCTTCGAGTTTTGATGCGTGAAATACTATACTACAGGGGTCGATTCGCGCGATGCGTGACTTTGTGTGCAAATAAGAAAAAATATTTGTAAAATTTTTTGAATATTTGTAAAATTTTTTGAATATATTTGTTGACATAAAATGTATAAACATGTCCAAATTAATTATTTGGCGGTGAAACATGACCATAACCGGTAGTTGCTAAACTAATTAGTGAGATTTATCAGATTTGTTGAAAATTAGAATCATAAAAAATACATGCTATTTGGTAGAAAGACATATTAATAATGAATAATTATCAAGAATAGTTTTTAAAAAAACATAAAATGATAAAGTCTTTTTGATATCAAAAAGCCCCCTCTCCATTTATATATATAGTATACATATCATAAGGCTTTAGTGTAACTAAAAATGATCTTTAAAAAAAGGTGAAAAGAAAAATGGATGAGATTAATGTTCAAAAACTATTGGAAGAGAAAAATTATCGATGGAAAAATTAATGTTCATGGAGCATGTTTCAAAAAAAATTAAAAAATTAAAAAATTGTTCATGGATCGCTTGAAAGTTGAAAGACCATATATAATCCCTAAGTAACAAGAACTACTAACCATCTTGATATCAATTAAATCACACAAGGGCAAAATCAGGATATTACACAAATCAATTGCTTTTAGTATTTTACCACACCATAAACCAGTTGCATAAAATAAATTCCAATGTGCTATTTGTAAATGCACAGGAATGATTACGTATCATTGGGCCGGCCACAGTTGAGAAAATACTAGATTCAGGCCGTAAATAAGGCCCAAATATGCTTTTATGTGTTTTTTCCCCACAATCTACGTACAAGAAATTTCAACGTGTTCGAAGCCTAATCCAGTAATCCTAATCGTAGGGCATAAAGACATTGCGTTGACTTAAAGATGAGTTAAGGATTAGAGATGTAGTAATTAAATTCAAATATTTGCTTACTTTTCATGTTTTTTTGGTAAATAAATCTCGACGATTAATGGATACTCAATATTTATCCTCATAAAAGCGTGTTGGGAAACTATTTATATATCTCTCATGTATGGTGACTAAATCAAATTAACCCGAAACAATAGCAAATTTGCTGTATAAAAAGCTTGGGTTAACGATGCTATTTGCATTAGTAGGTAATGCCTCAAATCATATAAATGCGTTGAGAGAGGGAGGGCATTTTCATGTGTCGCGTCATCTTCTTATGCCTTTCGATTTTGAAGTCTAGTCTTACAAGGTCTTTGTTATGGGGTGTTAAAATGTTGGATGGGCATAAGAGGCAAATAGAGCAAAGACGCGGGGGAGAAGCAGTGCAACATTATAGACAAACTAAAACTGATTTGTGTGACATCCGGGTTATACATTAAACGATGTACCACGAAATTTCAACACAAATATGCAACATTTCCTAATCACTCCAAAAGCAAGTTAACAAGGCCATTCACATGTTCAACATGCAGATGTCATTGGTAAACAGAAAGGTATAACCTAGCTTCATATATCGACACCATAACGAGGGGGAAGCAGAAACGGAAGAGAGAAGGCCATGCAAATCAGGATTTGACCTGCAGGCTTTTCTTGCAGAAAGAAGTGTTTTGGGTTTCAACTTCCTGAATTCTAATGCCTATTGTTAGTTTCTCAATCACCTAATAGCATAGCTAACTCAAAGCTTCAATCCGCCCACCCTCCAACCCCCAAACCACCTCCCTTCAAAAGAAAATGACACCCAGATGCCAGAATCGATCTACATTTACAGCTTTGGATCAAAGTAAGCAAAAAGCAAGAAAAATACAGATGGAAATGTAAAAACGAAACTCCCATTGTTATCATGATGATCAATCCTGTGGCAATATTCAATAGACCAGTCCAACAATGCCACCATTGTATAAGCATTTCTTAAGTACATGGATAGGATCAACAACGCCAATACCTCCTAAGAAAACAGCAACTTTCGACTGAAAATTGAAAAATTTTGATATATCGACAAAACAAGGTTTACAATTCTACAACATTACAAGTAAAGCGCATGCGTTAATAAACTCTTGAACAATTGAAATAGGAAAATCCAGAGACTCAGGGAACAATAACCACATGAACATCGGCATAAAAATTCATAATTGGTTTAAATTGGAAAGCCAAATTCCACGGAGCAGTGCTAGGCAAGGGGCTCATAGTACTCGCCGCGGGACATATCCCGATCGATGAAGAGAATTGCGTAGAGAGCATAGATTATTCCCGGAACGTACCCGAGCATCGTCAATACTAAGCAGATAAAGAACTCTACCTGCCCAAAATTCACCCAAGAATTGAAAAAAAAAAAAAGAGACAAGAATTAATTAAATTGAGCATCTAATCTAGGTAAAATGAAGAAGAAGAAGGACGAGGCTTACAGTGCAGCAGCCATGCCGGAGACAAATGCCGAGAGGGGGAAGGAGGATCGCCAGTATAATCTCGCAGCAGATTTCACATCTGGACACCATTCTTCAGCCTGATCGTTGTTTATCCAGACGAAGCGATATTTTTCTTTTTCCTTTTTTACTTGTTTTGCGCGTTCCTGGAAGATTGAATTGGGGGAAAGGAATAGAAAAAGGTGGATTTATCAAAATTTTTGGGGATTCTTTTCTTCTCCTTCTTTTTTTTTTTTTTTTTTTTAAAAAAAAAAAAAACTTGCGGTCAACACTCAACACCCACTATCATTAATGGAGAAACATGACAAATGTATTGATGGAGAAATATGACAAATGAACTGGATAAGCCACACTGCGTAATGCATCCTTTTTCCCATCATTTTTAAAATTATTTTTTTTAGTACCCGTGAAGAGAGATTTAAGAAGTTGGGAGAGGAGATAGAACTCGAGCCCCCCGAAACTCAAACTTAAAAATAATAAAAAATAATAAAAATGGAATGAGCATAGTTTACTTGTGTAGTACTAGTAGGAATTCATGAAGATTTCTATAAAATTTAAAAAAAAAAACACATGAAAATTGAGAACTTCTTTGGTCAAGTAATTTTTCTATTTATCTTTTCTTCTTCTCTATAACGCTTGCAATTATGCACTAAGAGCACATAATTCTAGTACACGACTTTTTCTTATTGATTTTTCTTTTCTTTTGAAAGAACTTTTTGGCTCCGTTTAGATCAGCTGTTTTTGAAAAATTTTACTGTAGCAGAGTTTTTATAGTATGTTTTGAGATATTTAAGAGTAGAAGAGTTTTTTGAATATATTTTGGAATATTTTTTAAACATTAAAAAAATTTAAACTATTTTTTAGAGTACCTTTTAAAAATTTTAATAGTATTTAAAAAATTAATTTTTGAAAAATTCTTAAATCCAAGCTGAAACAATTTGCTCTCTTACAATTTGAATCCTCCACAGGCATTAAACAGTGCCCTCTAATGGCGTCTTTAGCATAGTTTTGATATGAAAGATCATGGCAGCTCCCTCAAGAGGTAGACTCACTAATACATATGTAACTCTTCTCATAATCTCTCGGTGAATATAAAAAAAAAAAAAAAAAGGACACTATTTAGTGCTGAAAAAAATTTCACAGTGATCAATATCAAGGCATCACAAGACAGCAGATATTTATTGGTTCTCCACAAATTGAATTGGGCTATTACAACTTGGTTCGAGTTACGAATGCATAGATTAATAGAAATATCAAAATTACTGAATAAGTATATGGGTGCAAGAATTCTAATATGGAAGTAGAAAAATAGGAAGGGAAATGGAAAATGTGAAATATTATGGAGAGAGGACTATGCAGTGAGAGGACGCCATTGATCGTCCGGGTGGGAACCTCTAACCACTATGGCGTAGACAGCGTAGATAATGCCCGGAATGTAACCTAAAAGCGTCAGGACCAAGCATATGAAGAACTCGCACTGCCACAGATTCACAAACGTTCATCAGTAATTATTACTCATCTATTTGTCTGTCCAAAGAAATTAATTCATCTCTTTGTGCATGTGAAATTGGAATTTGGATAAAGGGTTTCAACAATAATTAATTACGCTAATCAAATACTCCACCATCCGGGACAATGAATGTGGCGGCCTTGTTCTCTTATCGGTTGATTTAGATTTTACAGAATCTATAATCATAAAAACTGATTATGGAATCAGCACAAGCTACTTTTTAGGTGATTTTTGTTCTTTAATCATTTTATAAAAGAAAAATCTATGATCAGAATATAAAAGCAACCAAAAACATCGCAAAAAAACTAATTATTCAAAATCAGAATGTATAATCAGTTAAAACAACCAATCGATAACAAGCCCAATATATATATACGATGTTCATTGAAAGCAGTGATGTATATATGAAGAAAATATTAAGGATTTTAAAAAACTGGAAGTGGTGTCGTATATGTGTGAATTGAAGTATAATCATCAATCTTTAGGAAGTATCATTATTGATCTTGTTCGAAACCCTAGCTAGCATTTTGACAGGATTTGCTTAGAGGGTGCGTGGGAGAGAGCGTGTGTAGCTTACACTGCAGCAGCCATCTCTTAGGCAAACACCGAGTGGTGGGATAAATATTGCGATGAGGATCTCTAAGAAGACTTCACATCTAGATGCCATCCTGATAGCTGATTCCTGCTGCCGTAAAGAGTTGGAGGAAATGGTGTGGGGATTAATTCTGCTTTGGGGTTCAAGATATAGGAGAAAAATTCAAAGTTTTGGGGTATGCATTGATGATTAATCAAGGAAATAAGAAATTCCCGGATCACATTTTGACTTAGTAAAGTGTAACAAATGCGGTCAAATAGTCGTTATAAAAAATGGAAAAAAGGTCAGCCTTGGTGAGCCCAAACAGAGCCCACATTCGCAATATTTGATGTGGCATTACTTATGTTGTAACATAATCAAACCTTAATTTTTAGAGCAAGTAAAGAAAGACAAGACAAAATTGACAAAAAAAAAAAAAAAAAAAAAAGAGGAGAGACGAGATAACAACCTCAGTGAAAGTTCAAACATAAGCAAGAAGAATTCACTGCCAATCTCCTTGAAATTATTTTTCTTGCTTTGTTTTCATATTCCTTTTGCCTAGTGCATTGTTGTTGTCACTGTAATTATGTGCTCTATTAGTTACAAAATTACTTGGTTCTTAGTTTGGTTTTGCAAAAGTAAACGATGATATTGATTCTTCAAAGCCAAAAGAGAGCTTATCTACCAAATTGTTGAGTAAAGGTAATAATTTGGTGACTAGAAGTCTCGATTTGAGAAAAGGAAAGAGGCAAAGAGTTGCCAGGGAGGGAATTCTCTGCTACTGAAGGAGATTACCAAATCAGTTTTATAGGAGTGCGCGGTCATTTAATTATCTTTGACGATAGTTTTGTCATGAAAAATCTTATTATGGAGTGGCTCCAGCTTTTTGAGGAGTGCTAGCATCATCAACCTACAAAAAGTACCAAAATAAATGTTTCTAATTTTTTGTTTTTTTAGACTTAAAAATTCTAAAATAAAAATATAAAAAGCAATTGAGAACACAATAAGATAATTTTTTCAAATTCAAAATTTAAAATCAAGTTTTGAAAATCAGTTGAGAACAAGGTTGAAATTTTATTGACATATATATTCAAAATCATTTCATTTCCTTCTGAAAACTTCCAAACAATATCAAAATCTCTTCTCTTTTCTTCCATACTTTTCTTTCATAACTTATTATTTCGCTTTTTTTTTTTGTTTTTTCTTTTCTAACCTAAACTCCCAAACTAGGAGAGTAGAGAAAAGAAAAGGTATGTAGCATGTCGAATTTACAATTTGCTCTTCTATTCAAATAACTACATCTTTGCTTAATGGGTAAAAATAATTCAGTTCGTTTGGATGGAAGAAATAGTTTAAGTTGGAGATTGGAGAGCGTTGGGTTTGTGTTTTTATCCTTTCTTTTCTTCGCAAAGGCTGCTGGAAATGGAAAGAAAGTTACATTTGTTTATTCTACTTGTTTGGAATGACTTTTTTCTCAAAATTTTTTTTTACATATATCATAACCCCATTTTCTAATCACTTTTTTTTTTCATCACATACATTAAATTGTTGCGATACATTTTTCTATAAAAACTATAAAAAAATAGCAATCCAAATGAGATATTTTTCTGGGGAAAGGCACCATATGCTCTTAATTTGTGCAGATTTCTGAAACAATTAGGCACCACTGGTCTACCTTGTTTGGATTGCATTTTTCTGAATTTTTTATAAAAAAAATTACTGTAAGTCTGTAACGATTTGTATATATATGAGGAAAAAAGGTGATTGCAAAATGTGTTCACGAAAAACGTAACAATTTTTACTTGAAAAATGGCAATCCAAACACACCTAGCTACTAGTTATGTTTCTTATTTCAACCAATCTGGGGTTTCTGAAATCTTAGAAGTTATTTACAGCTAAATCTCAACAGCATGGCAAATATGCTACATTAGGCAAAATTACACAAGCTAAAGTTACAGACATTTGAATTGCAGCCATGACCGGGGATGGGGTTTTTGGGGGGAGGGGAGGGGGGTTGTCGGGGCGGGAACAGTAACTGGAATTACTGCCTTTGGAAATCAGGTTGCATCTCTCCAACAATTTCAGCAGCTAGATATTTATGCAGAAGGTTAACCTGAAATATAACAGTCAAGACCATTATCATGTCTTCTCGCTGCCTGATAATCATCTTCCTAACACAGCCCCATCAGCATCTTCATTATTTATATTATCTCCTATGGTAGCTTCATCAGCTTCTTGAAGCCGGGTCATATGCTTCTTCCCCTTTCTATGTGCTTCCATCACACTTTCATTGTAGGCTCCTACTTGGCACATCTCACACCAAAATGTGCATATTTTCTTCTTCTTTTGCCCTTTGTTGGGGGCTTTCTGAACTCCCAAGTTTTTCTTCCTTGTATTGTCTGTCTTATCACTTTCTTCCGAAATTGACACATTATTTTCTTTTGTCCGTTCTGTACTTGAATTAATCTGAAGCGAAGATTCCCTAGTTTGATTAAACTGCGACAGTTCTCCCCTTGATTTCAGTCCCATCTCTGAGCTGATCTTATGAGCAACTTCCACTGAAGGCTTGATGTCTTTCTTGGGGAATGTGCCGATGCCAATATTATTACCATTCCTCTGCGCCCTCAAAGCAGCTTCTTTGGACTTGTGTTTCTTTCCTTGGATGTGATCATTCAGGCCCCGCTCACTTGTGGCACTAACCTGACAAAGCGCACAACTCCATTCCTCCTCCACTTTCTTCTTTGAAACTCCACCTGAGAGGTCACCTGCACCCTCTTCTTCCGGTGGAACAGCTTTCCGCTTTGCTCCCAAAAGTGATGCATCAGGTTTAGCCTGTGTAGAGAGCTCAAAAAATCCATAATCAAGTCCATAACTGTTAAGTACAAAGGGAAATGACAAGAACAACAATTATTAGTTTAGATCAAACCAAGTGTTCTGGCAAAATGTGTACCATCCATTGGCCATCTAGCTTTGAACAAAAAGACTTGATCTGCTCTATTTGAATAGAGTAACACCACTTATACATGCTAGAGAGAGAGAGAGAGAGAGAGAGAGAGAGAGAGGACTAGGGGCACAGAACAGAAGTTGTTTTCCTAAGCAGGCCAGGCCCTGATCTATTTTAGTTAATTCCGAGTACTATTTTAGCTGCCAGCTTTAGCTCCATTCACTTATCTAAAAAATGCCAGTAAGCATAGTCATGCCATTACAGCCTAAACCAGTTTCTAAATCTAAAAGTCACATGATGACAAGAAACATAGCTTCCAACAACGACTGTATTGAATTCCCAGTCTCAATTTCTCTCCAGAGTTGGGTGGCTTGTAACCAGTCTCATTGGTAAAACACATTATATCCTAGCATGATTTTGGATATAGTCTCCACTTTAAATGTCGTTTATTAACGCTTGATTATCCTGATCCCAGAAGGCCAAAGTGCAATAGACAATCATGAGTGATGAGACTTCCTGATCTAAACCATGAATGTATTGACCAGGTATGCATGGTTGAGATCAGTTGATCACGTCAGCCTCGACTGGCGATGGCACTCTCGCCCCCAAACTGTGAATTACCAACAGGGGTAAATTACATTGAACTCCCGAATTCTATACCTATTTACAGTTAAAAATGCCAATAGCTCTTCATTTTAACTTTGAAAAGCAGCTCTTCCCAGAACCTGTAATGCCACCCCATGACTCCAAGACCATATATTTATGAATTTCAAAATGCTAATGACATGTCTGTGAATTTATCAATAAAATCAAGAAAGATAACAAATGGTTAAATTGCAAAAGAACAAACTTTCAAATCCCAAACGTATGATATAAAGATGACCAAAGAAATTCTCTCAAAAGGATTCACAACCAACATCCTAATCAAGGAGGGCAAGATCTGATAGTTGATGGATTCAGCTTGTAAAACATATCAGATTGAGCTCGTGATTTACAAGTAGAATCCAATTAAATCCAAACCCAACAATTAGAATGAAAGTTCTTAATCCTGTCTTTAAGAAATCCTTGGATCATCTGTAGTCATACAACTTGGGGTTTGTTTATTATTGAACATAAATTACAACACAGAACTTCAAATGAGTGTACTAAATGAAAACAGAAACAATAAGAACTTGATAGATCAGAATTCACGACACCAAAAGGAAGAGTTGCTCCCAGCCAAATCCAATGAGAACACTACACAGTTACCACCAAGGCAAATGAGACAAGTATCAAAGGCAAAGAACAGAGAACCATAACCAATAATAGAAACAAAAAGAAATTATAAAATGGAAGGACATTTGCAAGCCAGGACCAGCTAAGGACAACGTCAACAAGATAATGATGTGCAAAACAGAAACTATCTATGTGAAAGTCTAACAATTGGTTAACACCCTCCCTCCCCGGTGCACAGAACAGGTGCAGAATATCCCCCCAGTATTTTGAAAGACCTTAACACAGTATCTGTTATAATGGAGATAATCAGCAAGTTTTTTAGGAAAAGCAATAAGTAGGTGGCACTCCTTTTCTACAGGGGGTGTAACCAGCAAATAACATCTTTCTCCAATGTTTGTCATAACAAAAGTTGAATTTCAAGAAGAGATGGTAAAAAGTCTGTAGATCATTCAAAATAGTGAGTCAGAGAAGTTCTTTTAAAGCTTGATAAACAATCTGACTGAAGTTCTTCAATCCACCACGGAAAATGATCTCCAATTATCAGCCACATCACCCAAAAAGACATGCAACCTTTTTTGTGGACCAAAGCTCACATATAACATCAACCTCAAATTCCGTTGGAAGAAAGTAAAACAATTGCATGGGCATTTATGGCTAGACATACAAAACCCTGTTTAATAAGACTAACAAAAACCAGACCTTGATACTCTACAAAACGGAGCATACAAACAATTTATGACTATAACCACAATCAAATGGTAATGATAGAACATGCCTTGAAGCTCTAAAAATGTTGTGATCCAAATGCAGGTGAACAATCTTACCACTTAACCAGATCCAAGTGTGAGAAATAGAAAACTACATACTGACCAGTATAACAATTTTGTCTTTTTTAACGTCTGCTGGAGATGACATAAACTCTTTAATCTTTGGCTCTATGCTTCCATGCTGAAGCGGCACCATCCCAAGTCTCCCAGTCTCATGTCTCTCCCTCATTCCTAGCCTCTCTTCTAGGGACATTGCAATTCTCTCCTCTAACGACTGCCCTTTATTATGCAGAAACAAAACATCTCTAGGCTGAAACTCCATCGCACCTCCAAATGGAAACGAAAACCTATCAAATGGATCAACTAGCCCTCTTCTGGCCCGAATGGCTAATTCTCTCTCCATCATCATCTCCCTCCTTACTTCAGCCTCCAGTGCTTGTCTCTCCGCCGCAATGATTTCTTCCCTAATCCGCTCCTTCTCAAGTTCTCTCTGAATTGCCTCACGGACATCGAGTCGATTCCTAATGTACTCATTTACTTGTCCAAAATCCGCATTAAAACAACCATTGGCCCATCCAGGGCCAGAATTGAAATACTCATTGGCCCTTCCAGAGCTTGGAATTCTATAGCCCGCTGAAACACACAGAAGCAAAAAAAAAAAAAAGAGGAGAAACAGATCAGTAAAATTTAAGTTTAAACTCTGCATCGCGACCAAAACTTTTCAGAAATTAGATTTTAGAGAAAAAGGCTAAAAGTATGTCGAAAGCCAATTCCAAAATTCCTTGCTTGCTCCAAAGATCCTCTCTCTCTCTCCACAGCTTTTGGCCAAAATTGAACTTCTAGAAGGCCAGTTTTACATTGTTAACAAGTTGCTGGGTATAAAAACCAAATTTTTGTGTGAGAAAAAAAGAAAAGAAAAATCTCTCCACTCTAACAAGCGGCATGCATTGGGTCTAGGAACACGAACCATGACAAATCCAATATCAAAATTTCAGATTTTCTACAGCGAACTATAAATGCAGAGCAAATGCAGGAGCAGTAAAAACAATCCAATAAGTTAATCTCAAAAGTGAATCAATTATTCAGATTTACCACATGCAAACAAGTCAATCCAGTTACAGAAATGAATCAATCCAGTCAAAGAACAGTTTTTTACCAGCAAAAAAATGGAAAAAAGAAAAGAAACGAAAAGGAAAAAAAGGACCTCTGATGGCTTGTTCAGTGAAGTAACTGTAGCCCGAGGACGACGCCGTCGGGTGTCTGTAATACGGCTGCGGCGGCGGAGGTGGCGGTGGTTCATCCACAGCTCTATATTTGAATTCCATTTTGCACTTACCACTACCTATTTCTCTCTGTGCTTTACTTAAAACTGAAGGGACTGGAGAATTTAAGTGGGGGGGAGCTTTTAAATTGTTTCTTTTATGGGGGAAAGTGAGAAAATTGAGAGGCGGAACACGTGTACTTCAGGGGGAGTTTGAGACACGCGCCTCTGGCGGGAGGTAGGTGGCGTTCAGAAATTGAGACTGCCGCTATCAGTAGTATCGGAGCCTCATTTTCTGAACGGGTTGGGGGTTTTGTTCCGGCAGAGAAGCCGGCGAACGTGTATGCCAGACTCTACCACTGCAAGTGAGAAAGACAATAAGCAACGTACACATGCATATCCTGTTGTTAGAAGTAGAGAAAACGTGCGAGAGGAAAGAAGTTGGATTCGTATTACGCAATAATCTTTTAATTTTTTGTTTGCCAAACGAAAATATTGTACTTACTACGATGTAAAAGATTTGCCTTCCTTGTATAACAGCTCAATGAGTACGAAATTTATTGTTCTGAGGTGGATACCATAATACTAATTCAATGCTAATTAGGGTTATTATGACGGGTATTTTTTATTTATTATTTTTTTAATATAAGTATGAGATCTCAAATTCAAAATTTCTTATTTATATTTTCTTATCATCTAATCCATCCCTCGCTCCTCGAATGAAATATTTAGATTAGTGTATATCAGTATATATATATATATAGAGATGCATGTTCCAATTTTCCATTATTAGGCCACAAACACAAAGTCAAAGTTGGAAGCCAAAGCCACAAAGTTCAATAGTAGCAACATGTGAGCATTTAAGTACTATAGCAATAACCTTTTTCTTTTTTCTTTTTTGCCTTTTTGGTGCGAAAGTATTACAGTAACTCACCGTCCTTTTCTTATCCAAAACCAAAAGTGAGGAATGAGGTAGGGTGACTACAGGACTATACGACATGGCAATGACCAATCAACGATGAAGCAGTGGTTTGGAAACTTCACCGCTGCACGTTTGGGTCTCCCCTTCAATTAGTTACTGAATGCACGGATTCTTAAAAGTGCATTGAACGTTGAAATTTGATGGCTGCACTCGAAAACTATTCGCATTCCGACATTGAAAGACTTGTACATAAACCTTTTTTCTATTTCTTTTCTTTTTTCCCAACTGTTGGTGTTCCGATCCCTAGAGCCTTTCTGTATGAATTAGATATCTTTGAAAGTATTTTTTTAAAAAAATTGTACTTCAGGAATTATATATGAAAAAATTTTATTATAAATAATTTATTATTTTAAAGATATATTTTACAATTTTTTAAAGTATTTTTTAAAAAATTGAAAATAATACCGGTGGTTGTCACTGCCGCCCATTGCTCCTTTCTCCTCTCTCCTCCCTATCTTTCTTTCTTCCCCTTCTTCCTTCCTCCTCTTCTCTCTTTCCTCCCTTCTCCTTCCTTCTCCCGCCTCCCATCCCCCTTTGGTCTCGCTGCAACCAAATTGTGCTTCTCTAAAGATGAGGGTAGGAAAGAGAGGGAGGGCGGCAATGACGAGGGAGGAGGGGAGGGTAGGGTGGTGATATGTGGCGATAATAGGTTGTGGATGGAAGAAGATGAAGGTGGTAAATTTTTTTTATCTTGATTATTTGTTTTTTAATTGTATTTAAATTTTGTATGAATTAGATATTTTTAGAACTGTGCAGCTATAATATTTGTATTTGAAAAACTTGTTCGTGAACAAATCACTAACTCAAACAGAGTCCCATTCTCAGGCTTGGGAACTCTTCTTCATCCTTGCATTATTTCAGCGTCCGTGTGATGATGTAACTGAGCAAGAGGTTCTCAACGAATTTCAAACAGATACAAACTTCAGCACCTAACCCCGATGTGCCTCGCTAAAACTAAAAATTCTGCAGTACTGATTCAAACTGCACGACTAGCCTGGTATGTATGTGTGGTTTCATTTGCTTAAAACACTGGAACGAAAGCCTCATATTCTTATCCGCTAAACCATTGTAAAACAACGAAAATACCCTGATGTTGAATGAAATTAAAGGATGGCAATCAGTCAAAGCCAAAGATGACAACTTCAAAATCAATCAAAAACTCGAAAATGATTTGTTTTCTGCTTTTTGTTGGGGATGTGGGCGCTTACTTTTCTATGAGCATTTAACTAACGCTCTAAAGGTAAGCAGCGCAGCAACAATCAGGTCGCGTTTGGATTGTAATTTTTTGGAGATTTTATAAAAAATACAGTAGCGATTTGATATATATGAGATAAAAAGGTGATTAAAAAATGTGTTCACGTAGAGATTTTTTTGGTGAAGAATCCTTTCCAACCATGGAATGCAGTTCAAGAAGAGAAACGAAAGATTTTACCGGTGGCCAAAGCTGCAAGACTTTGACCAATTGACCAGACCTACCCTTCTTTCTTTGAAACTTCTTGGCTTGATCCATTGGTAAGCAGTCGACTTGACTCGAACAAGTTGCTCGCAAGCAAGAAACAATTTTGGCAGACTTTTAATCTCAGTTTGAAACATACCTGTAGATTTCATTTTTGCCATGGAATATATACGTATCACCTGAATGTTTTTGCTTAAATTTACAGAGATCCATTGAATGGGATCAAGATCACATATTTCCCCCCCTAAGTAGCAAGTAGTAGCAGCAACCGTACACCCTTTTGAGTTGGGCTTAATTTGCTGACTCAATGCATTGTGCAGGTTTTCCCAAGTTTGTACCCGTCCCCAAAATTTGTACGGCCAAAAATTGGATCAGCACAAATCCTCTCACCGCACGCATATGGACAGATTGAAGGATTTGGAACCTGTTGCAGGTAGAAGAGACGCTACCAATTTGTTTATTCGCCAACCAGGCAAAGCAGAGAAAGTGGGAATAGAAAAATGCCTAAACCTTTGCAAGCACTGGTCACTAATATATAGTTGAAAAGAATGTATTTGTATTTATATATATTTCCTTTGCACGGGTGTTGCATGACGAGTACTTTATCTTCATGAATCGCGCGTTCGCTATGAAAGCAACTCATACATGTATTTCATCAAAGGCTAGAGTTTTCACGTAAAGCAAAAAGGCTACAAGAAAAGGAAAGCAAGACCTTAATTTTCTTCGATTTCCAGAGTTGATGTACCAGAAAGGAATAGAGAACGAGGAGGTAAATCTGGACACCTTCTGGAACTAGATTAAGCAAGACTCAAAACTTTCCTTGGTTCCTCAGTCAAACCAGCAACGGACATTTTACAAAATCTAAGCAAAAGCCATATATCGCCTTATCATAATCCATCTGTAGCATCTATTACACATATATATGACATACATGACAGGTATCTGTATGTAAAACTAATTTTCCTTTACAGAGGAGGAAAACATAACTACATTGTCTAAGAGCCTTGCTGCTATTTTCCATATTGGCTATTGCAGCAGGGCAAGATTTTCCTAAGCCCACTAGCTAATGCTATGTTGATCTTCTACAGTATTTCACAAGCCGAGCATTCAAACCCTCAAAGCAACAGGGTCTTGCCACGAGATTTTTCGCTTCCCAATTCGAGATGAACCTTCCCCAACATTTCTACACACAGATAACTTGAGGTCATTAGACTGCTCTTCATTTCCACCTCTCATCGAACCTACCTTACTCTCCCCATTTGAAGGTTCGTAATTATTCTGTGGTTCTTCTTCCTCGGTCTGCAAAATCAAGCCGAAGTAAGCCCGTTAGAAAATGTCATAGATACCATTTGGAAGTTGTAGTTAAGTGAATGCAGTCACACATTATTTACCGATATCTCATTCAAGTCAAAGGTTGGAGCTCGACTACAAATTGTAGCTTCTTTATCACCAAGACTAGTGCCATTAATAAGACTGGTATCCTGATTCAAATCAAATAGCTGTCTTCTGCTTGCAAAGGCAGTAACATCATTTGCCACCTGCATTTTTTGGATTTTGTTCAAGTTGATTGCTGCTTCCGAGTTTGGAACTAAAGCTTCTGTGCCACTGGCTATCCTTTTTCTGAGGTTCAACTCTGAAACTGGAGTTGAACTACGAAGGTTAGCTTCCTTTCCACTATCTAATGTCTGCCTACGGTTCAAATCAAGTATTGGAGTGATATTTCTCATAGCGGCTTCCTTCCCAGAGTGCGTCTTTCCTTTGGGTTTGGGTTTTGGAAGAGGAGGCAACTTAAACAAAGCAGTTTCCCTCTTCTGCGAAATGCGACCCTTACCATTCAAGTTGTGTTGCTTCTCTACATTCAATGGCGGTTCTTGCAAGCGGTTCGACAACTTCATCTTCAATAGATACTTGTGTCTCCGTCGTAAAAACCTGTCATTTTAAATAGAAATCCACATAAGATAGCTAATTACTATTTGCCAAATACACGCAACATTAAGCGCATTAGTACAAGGACAACTAGAAAAGTGTCCACATGTATGCATTAGGAGATTAGGTAACCTATATTAGGCCTAATCAACCAAAGAATAATGCATGAGGGTAGATGATTATGGAAAACATAATTGCCTTAGTCTAGTCTCCTCCAGTACAAGTGTGTTTATCTGAGTCTAATTGGAAGATTGATATCAAACTCAAGCCACGCAATCGCTCTTAGAGCAACTTAATCAGCATGCTATTCTAGCAGATTGGTCATTACATGTATGAAAAAGTAAATCAAAACTAAAGAGAAATGCATAACACGTTATGAAAACCAAATTCCCACAAAAAGAAAAAAGCAAGAATTAACATTAAAAAAAAAAAAGCATACCGAACTTCAGCCATTAATCTCAGCTTCCTTTGTTTTGCAGCGTCAAATTTGTTTCTCAGGTCATCTGTATCCTGTAAGACAAGAAGTACATGATTTTAGTCCTCAGCCAACAGACATAGAAGTGGACTGAAAAGGACCATAAATTAACTTGATCTTTTCAGAGAAACTTGCAGCAAACCAGTTAAATCAAGACCGACATTAAGGACAACATACTGAAAATCTCCACAAAAAGATTATAATAGCTATAAGCCCAACAACTCTAGCCAATGGGTAGAACAAGAAAAATACGCAGCAGAGCATCAGTAATATAACTAACAAGCGCGCCAACCAAGAGGAGAAGAGGTTTTTTTTTTTTTTTTTTTTTTGGGGAGATGTGTGCGTGTGATTTTTTTATTGGGGAGAGGATTGGGGCGGGTTTGCTCAAATCTCTCATGGACATCAAAACATCACCAAAGCATCCCTTTGCGGTAACAAAGAGGAAAAACCGCAAGGACTTAAAATATAACATGACAGAAGACGCATACAATTCATTAGCTAGACACAACCACACTGAGAACCAAGGGGGGATAAGTATCAAGAACACTAATAAACTTAGCCATTTGTCCTAAAGGGAGGACAAATACAAATAAGATGGCCATAAACATCACGGAAAAACCATGAATTAGCCCACAATCCACCTCCTAACAAAGAAAGTCTGTAAGGAGGCAAAAACTCAACAAAAGTACAAACTGAGCTATACGGCAAGAGACAACACATCAAGCCCCAGCAAAACCATTTCCACCACCCTCACTTCTTCCAATCAGAAAAAACGTCACAAGGTATGCACAGCTCCAAGAATCTCAAAACAGGGATTTCCAAGGATACTGATCAAACCAGTAAACCATCAACAGAACAAAAATCATGAAAAGGGATATATGGCCCCAACAATTCCCACAAAAATCAGATCAAACCACCACAGATAAAACCCACAAACATATGTAACAGAACTCCATAGATCTCTAACACAAACAACAAAAATCCACGAAATAAAAGGAATAAAGTAGTTAACCTTCTGCAAGTCCTGATAGTCCTGCAAGAGAGCCTGATGTTTCAGCCTGGTCTTGGGGTCCTCATAGATACCACCACCACCATATGGAGGAAGGGATGTTTCTCCTGCAACCCTTTTCGCCTTCTTAGACATCAGATCACAGAGAATTTCAAAACAACCCTCTGCCAGAGAAAAAGTTCTGATCTTGAAAATGATCAATTGAACCACGGAAGCTGTGGCGAGAAATATGTATAGCCCAGAAAGAGGCTAGACGGTTAAAGATGAAACAAAGAATATTTATGAGACCAAGGAAGAAAAGAAAGGAGAAGTAGTAGTAACTAGCAAGAGATAAGGACAAAAGAAAGGAAATGATACTACACAACTCGTGTAAGGAAGGAAAGAAAGGTAAGCTAAAGACATAAAATAGGGAGAAAGGGAGGGGGGTATTGATGATAGGAGGGTGAGAAGGTTCTGGCTTGGTTTGCTGTTTTCTCTGTGAATAAGCTCTGACCAAGACAAAGCCCAAAAAGCCCACATAATTCGGGAAAAATGATGTATACTTTAGTAGAAGTAGTAGGAGTAGTAGTAGAAGTATGATCATTTTTTGGGTGTGTGTTCTTTTGATGAGAGACAGTGAACTAGTGATGAAGATGGGGATTTTTTGGGGGGTTGCAGAAGGGTATTTCTGGCAACGTAATAGCTTTAAGGAGGTGTGTGTTGTGTGTGAAATGGGAAATGTGAATTGTGTATTTAGGAGCATGAGGTGAGGTGAGGTGAGGTGGATTTGGTTGGAGGACATTTGAAGACATCTCCTCTTTCTTTCTTTCTTTCTTTCATTGTTTTCCCATTCTCTCTCCTTTTTGGGTTTTTCTTCAACACACACATAAATTTTGGTCCAGCTGGGCCATTACTGGGATGAGAGAGAAGAGAAGGAAGAATGGGTGGGTGGTGTGGCTGTGGTTGTGTGGACTCTTCTTTCTTTCTTTGTTTATATGGAGTTTTCTTCTCTCTTTTCCATCTTCCTTCTATATTTTTGCCCCTCCTGCTGAGGACATAGGAATAGGATATGGATGGGAAAGAGCAGGCCTTGTTATTATCTGATCTGATGTCTCCCCCCTCTATAAATATTTAGGCTTGACAGTTCTTTGTTTTTTTTTATTTTTCCTTTCCCCTTTTATGAGGGAGAAGAAAAGAAAAGAATGAGGGCTGAGATGATGAGAAGGTGGGTGCTGAAAAAGCAGGAGTAAGAGAGAGAATGGAGGATGCTGTATTTCCTGATGTGTTGCAGTTGTTGTTGGTAGTACCTTGTTTGTAGGCTTTGGCATTGTGGGATGGCTGCTTTGATGGTGATGCCTTTTCCACAATATTATAGCTTGGGTCAGGTTGTTGTGAAATGTCACTTTTGCCCCTCCTGTGGTCACTTTCTTGTTTGCACGAGTCACCATGTACCAAAATGCCGATCTTCTTTGAATTGAACGAGTCAATATCCACAACTTGGGCTGTTTGTGCCCCTTTAGTCTGCTATTGAAGAAACCATGAGCAGCAATCAAGTTTAAGTTTTGCTCTTACCTTACCTACAGATGCCAAACCTATTGGTAACTTCCTTGTCCCCCCCCCCCCCCCCCTTACATGTCTCACAGATGACCTGCTAATTGCCATATTATAGTACTCCTTACTGTATGATCCTTTCTTTTCTTATGTGAAACACCAAATCCCATTTACCATACCTAACTTACTCAAATTCTTGTGGCATCAAACAATCTTGAGTCCCCACCTTCACCCACCTGCCTAGATAGATGCTACAAAAAATTCGATACTCGTAATTCTTCTAGGCAGGCAGGCAGGCAGGCAGAGGTTGAAGTTAAAGATATTCACCAGATCCCACTATGGATCCTATCTCATGATGTAAATTTAGCAGTCTCACCACTTCTTCTATTAGTTACTAATAGTGCACTCCATTTCCAGCCCACCTAAATATATATTATTTGTGCTACCAAAATGTATGGAAGATCAACTGCAATTTATTTACTAAATGCAATTGCACAATTCATCCAGCATGCATGACCACCATGGAAGTAGAAGTAGAAACTTCCATATGCGTCTGTGTGTGTGTGTGTATGTATATATACACACACAGTAACTACTGTATTTGTATTGGGTGATTGATACTTTGATAGCTTTTAAGTGGGTTGAGGTGGGGGTGGCATCCAAGAAGCTGCTGAGCAGAAATGCAAAAAAAGAAATAAAGCTGTGGAATTCTCCTGTAACAATTTTGTCGGTCACACACACAGAGCAGTACACCTCAGCCCCCTTACCAGACCACCTCCTTGCCACTTTCATTATTCCACTCCTCTGTCCTCAAGTCCTATCTGCTTTTGTGGATTTATTGTCCTTTATGGAAGTGTGCGTGCGTGGGTGTGAGAAAGAAGAGGTGGAGACCGGTGACTGGAGAGTGGGGAGACAGGTCTATTTGTAGTTGCCCATTTGGTGGCGTTCTGCTAATGGCACGATTAATTATTTTTGTTCAATCAAACTTGGCATGTGATTAGGACATATGTGTCCTGGGAGAGTTAGCACCAAGCACCAAGCACCAGCAGAGAGATTGACAACAAGGTCAATTTGATTGAAGGGGCTTTTCTTTCTTTATTGCTGTTGGTTTATGGATTGATTAGTGTTTTGTTTCGAGTGATTAGTGGGATGTGTGTGAATAAATAAATAAATCTCTTCTCTACAAGCCTTTCTTTCCTTTTTCTTAGGTGTCATGCATGGAGAAGAAAAGTCTCATCAAAATTGGTGTCCTTTTCAGATGGGAAAATTGTTACAGGGAAAATTTTGATTAGCATTGCCAGTTTATCACCACAATCTCCGTTTCATGAGGAAGAAGAATTCAGTTCTGAGGAAATGAGAATGGACGGAGATGGCCGATCCTTCCCTTGTCTTTGGCGATAGAACCATAATTCAAGTCAACTTGTTGAATTCAAGTAGCACCAGCATAGCCATCTTGACTCTTATAAGTTTTCTGCAGCTATTGAAACAAATTTTGTTTAAAAGATAGGAGACACTGGGGTTTGGATGGTTTTCTAATATAATAAAAGGATTTTTTTTTTTAAAAAAAAAAAAAGCAAAAGATGTGTCACAAGGGAAAATGGAAAACGAACAAAAGGAGCAACATATTAAACTTCACCTTTTGATTTGGGAGAAGTTAAAAGGCTAAAGTTAGAACTCAGAAGCAAGTAAACATGAAAACAATAAAAAAAAAAATTCGTGACTTGAACTCAAAGGGGACTAAAATCAACTTATTCAAGAGCGCGAGTACAAATCCGACCATTGTGCACGAGGAACAAAGCATTTTCAAGTTGTCTTCCATTTTCATTTTGTAGCCCATAACATGAGTACAGGAATGAGTATGACGAACTTCATAACTTTTTCATACTTCTTGTCTTCTTCTTTATAAGACTCGTGCAGATGAGCAAAGAAGCTGGAATTTGTCAAAACAGCGTACGTAAGTAGGGCAAGTTGGTGGTTGGCAATGAACTGCACAACAATTTCTGGGATTTGATTGCAATGTTTAGCTGGAAGAAAGAAATCTATAGGATCATAGGTTGGTCCATCCTTGACAAAACCAACCATTTCCAAGTAGGTAGTCTGAAACTTAGATTCCGTATGATAATCTAATTTAACACTTATGTCCTGTTTGATAATCTGATTTTGCACTTATGTTTAATGAATTTAGATCTTAATATGTTCAGAAGCATTTGATAATAAAAATTGAACATCTGAATTAATTGAGTGATACTGAATTTTCTAGGTAAAACTTACTTCAAAAAATAAGTGATGAGCTTTTCACTTATCACTTAATGTGATATATACTTAAATGTATCGTTTTTTTAGTACTTAACAATTTAATAATTTACTAAATTTAAATTTTAAATTTCAAATTTCAGACTTCAGTTTAAAATTGTTTCAAACTGCAAAATAGGGTAGACTATATTCAAAGAGATTTTTAGATTAACAGGAAAAAGGTTAAGATACCCATTTTGTAGCTTTTATCTTTCCATTTTAACTCTGACTTACCTTAAATAGTACGTTTATACAATTGCATCAATAAGACAAAGATAGCAAATCGGCACACTGACGAGTGAAAACATGATGACAATTCTATGAGCTTGGAAAATCTACAATTTTGTATTTAGATATAAAAAGAAAAGACACATAACGACACATGCACCAGAGATTCAAGCCGGCTACAAAACTGTAATAATCCAAGCAAAGGACTGGAATGGTTCAATTCTAGCAAAGTCCTGGAAGATATTCATGGACTGAGTAGGTCTGCTGCTGAACGTTCCTTTGCCTTTCAAAGAATAGAAGGAAACAGTCAACAGAGCTGAAATCTGAAATACTGTGGAAGATATCCTTCTTGAAAGATGCTATACTTTATAGCTCCTTTTAGTACAGACATATTAATATCTGTTCTTGTAGAAAGATTCTGAATTGTTTGGCTTTAACCTATTTACTGATCAAACAGCTTTGGTTACATGAACCAAGCGATTTTGACGTCTTCCACATGGAATAGAGGGCACTGCATAAACAATGTTAGTCTAAGTAATTGAAATTCAATTACCAGGATCAAGCAATGTAAGTCATTTTTATAATATCTGGTCATAAATTTGAAAGGAAAAATGGCCTATTTCATTCCTCACATTTTACAAAAATATTCTTTTCATCTTTTACTTTTAAAACGAAGCAAATTCATTCCTGACATTTAAAAATTGAAACTATTACACTTCTACGTCTAACTTTCAATCTGAATCAAACTATCCAATAACTTGGTAATAAATTTTGGGGATAGAATTAATAAATCCTTCGGTCAATTTCATCACATTCACATGGCGTTTATTGAATCAAAAAAGGGAAAAGGTTAAAAAATTATAACATGAAAAGGCCGTTCTTTGTCTTAAAATAGTAGGATTTCTTTTTTGATAAATCTTTTCATGCACCGTTATTATATACACTGGTGAGTTTAGATGTACACCATACATACAAAGTTTGGTGTTTAAATTTGAATTGAAATGATGTGATAGGTATCTAGACCGTCAGTATATACAATGACAATGTAGAAAAGACTAATCCTTCTTTTTTATGTTATAATTTTTTAGTTTTTCTTTTTGGGTTCATTAAATTTCATATGAATATCAAATTGAGTTAACCAAATTATCTATCAATTATACTCCCCAAATTTGTAATTGGATTGCTAGATGACCGGATTCATATTGAAAATTGACATCAGGGATGTAATGGCTTCAATTTTTAAGTGTCAGTGATGCATTTGCTTCATTTAAAAAGTGAGAAACAAAAAAAATATTTTTATAAAATATAAGGGATGAAACTGGTCATTTTCTCAATTTGAAAACTACAGCTCTAGAAAATTGTCTATTTGCATCAATGATTTTATTATATAAAGCAGATAAAACACCTTGTTCCTTGGTGCGTTTGATAAAACAAATGTTTGAAAACTGAAATATAAAATCTGAAATCTAAATCCATTAAATTATTGAATTGTTAAGTACTAAATTTGATACATTTAACTATATATCACATTAACTGATAAGTGAATAATTTCATCATTTATTTTTTAGAGCAAATTTTGTCTAAAAAATTCAGTGTCATTTAATTAATTCAAATGTTCAATTTTTTATTATCAAACGAGTCTGAACATATTAAGATTTAAATTCATTAAGTTTAAATGTCGAATTGAATTGGCAAGCCAACAAGAAAAATCACAATATATAATAGGAAATAATTCAGATCCACTTATAATCATTTGTGAAATGCATGTTGCTTCTTTTGAAAAGTTTCCAATCCAACAACTTTTATATTTAAGAACTTAAAAGGAGAGTCTATATTTGAGGGATTACTACAAACTAATAAATTTTTTTTTTTTTGCATATGTTATATGATGGTGAAACATCTAGCTCTCTTGTGGAATTTGATTTCGTATTTTGTATTGTTCTAACACAATGTGGACCTTTTTATTCAATGCCTATAACTTACAAATATTATAACTGTCAAGCTAGATTCATAGTTTAACCATTAACAAGGAAATAAAAGTTTTAAAAATAAATTATTTCTTGTCATATTTATTAAATCATAAAAAAACCAAAATCATATAGTCGCCCGTAACCTTCTTCCATGAGTTAATTTCCCCTTTCAACAAATTTTTTTTTTTATTGGAGCTCTAATTTCTTGAAAAAGATATTTTCATAAGAAAGATAAATTTGAAAAGACCAGAAATTCATCGTACTAATAATATGATGGGTTAATTACATTTACCTCCCTTTAGGTTTGGCCAAATTACCAACTGAACCTTGAGGTTTGGCAAAATAACAATCCACCCCTTGCAATAAACAAATGTTTGTCAAAAACCTTCCTAACGTCCTAAGGTGTTAGAGAATCTGCTAATGTAAGCACAAAGCTATTGTGTTAACCCAAATACATCCTTCTGGTGCCCATTTATCAAGACAAACTCTTAACTTCTTTATTTTCGAAGTAATAAAAAAGCGTTTTCTTTTTCCATTTCTCTATGGTATACTAATAGAATTGCTGCACTTTAAAGGGAGAAAAAAAAAGACTGTCGTAATGCTATATTTTGAAACCGCAATTGTTAAAAGAAAAGGGGCAAATTAACAAAAATTTGTCAAAAAGAAGGAACGAATAGAAAAAACGGCAAGGAAAAAAAGAAAGGAGTGAAACAAAATCTAGAAAAAAAAAATCCCCTGGAAAATTTTGCCAATACAAAACTCCGTCTTCCTAACCCGGCCTGCAAAATGGCCTTTGAACGCATATTCTACTCAACTGGATCCTCTCCTAGCTTCCGCCTCCATGAATTACCTTCTGATACTAGTGATAAGGTGACTCGAACAAAGCATCTAGCTATTTGGAGATTGCCTGGTGATGGGTTCGTGATTGGGAGGTTTCCAGAAAAATAGATGGGGAGATAAGATCCTAGTCCATACTGACTTTTCCCATGACTCCATTGTTTTACTGCAGCAGTGGTGTATAGGATGACAAGTTTTGCTTCGAATCAAGGTCCAAATTCTAGTTTAGAGTCATTTTTTATGTTATACCCTCTATGACAATTCTAGTTTAGGAATTTGTGGTTTGAAAGGAAAATGGGTTTTCAATTTTCAGGGATTTTTAATGAAGTGAGTTTTGAGGTTTTTGGTATTTGGCTTTTGATTAGGGAATCATTGACGTCTCCTTCTATAGCTATAGGTTGGTTTGTTTTTCGTGGGCATTATTTTCCTGTGAAGTTCATGAATTCTGATAGATTTGGGTGCCAGTGGAGAAGAAGGCCACAATTGATTACTCTTATTTGGTAACTTTTTAATCAATTTTTGCGATACTTAAGGTTCAAATTATGATCCGCTCTAAAAATTGAACTCATCCTATAACTTTGGCAAGATTTCGCTATTCAGTGGTGATAGCCGGAGGTGGAGGTGGCAGTTATGGCAGGGAACTGCCGCTTCCATGGCAGCTACTTTAAAATATTTTAAAATTTAGTGAGGAAGAAGATTAATATAAAATTAAAAAGAATTAAATGGATTTCTTAAAAGTAGAAAACGGTATTTAGGTATTGTCAAATTCTTTCCTCATGAAATTGAAAAAAATATATTAGTCCAGTTGATACCAGTTGGGCATTTAGTCTTTACACCAATTCCATCCAAAATATTTAACAGACGTTACTTAAAAGGGATATCTGTTATTTGGTCAAACCTCAGGGTTTGTTTGGTAGTTTGGCCAAACCTCAGGGAGGTAAATGTAATTAACCCTAATAATATGATAGTATCCAATTATCCATTAAAACATATCTTTTTTCCCAATTTAAAAAAAAAACTACAACCAAAAAGCAAATAAAAGAGAAGTCTATCCTCTTCGCACGACCAGGCCACCACCGTCTCCATCTCTGTCTGGAGTGCTTAAGCTATGGCTTCAATGGCTGCCCTCACTTCTCAATTCTCTTCTCCTCCAGACTTCACAAAGCCTATGCTTTCCTCATCTTCCTTATGTAATCTCTCTCCTTCTATCTCTCTCTCTCTCTCTGGTGTTTTCTTGGTGTTTTATGTACTTGTATGATGGTGGGAATCCACCGTGAATCTGTGGAAAGAAATCAACTTTTTGATGCTGTTTAGCTAATTAAAAGAGGATATATCAACTTGGGTTGTGTTCATTTGCTGATTTTATCAAAAGGGTTACTGCAAAAGTTAGTAGATATCGTGAATTTCAATCAAAATTTGGGTATAGTTGCAATTTGATTGTGCTAATGTTTGTTGGTTTAGTTACTTGCTATATGGGCATTTTCTTGGAATTTTTGGGTGCTATTGGTACACTGGATTTCATTGGATGTATTGAAGTTCAAACCAGTTGCCTGACTGTAGTGTTTTTAAATTCTTGGAGTAACCCCATGCACTAGAAGATGAAGAATAAGAAATATAGGCACATTTGGTTTGGCAATCCTTAGAAGGAAACTAAGTTCTGCAAATGCTAATGCTGCTTTTCTTTTGGCTTGTACATTTGATTTTGAAGCCTTTGCAAATTTATTAGGAGGATAGAGTATAGAGTAGTCTTTGGAAACAAATTAGTGTTGGTTGTTGTCATGATTTTATTGAGAAACTAGAGTAGTCTTTGGAAATGGTTTAGTGCTTTTATGATCATTGTTTTGTACTTTGAGAATTTCCAGATATCAGCCTAGACTACTTTGTCATAAGGGGATTTGTCAGTCATTTATGAAAATTAAGCTAATCAGTATACGTAAAATTGGCAGTTGGCACAACTTGGGAGATATATCCACATTTTTGAAGGGGCTTCCGATTTTCTTCTTAAGGAAGAATTGCTACTATTTGAGTCTTTAAATAGCTGCCCCCAGTTGTCCCTCTTTATTAACACCATCGCTTGTAGTTAGTTGGGGTAACAAGCACCATGTTATTTACTTTCACCATGAACATGTGAATGTAATGGATTTCTGAGTTCTTGCTTTACTTTACACATTTGGGCAGGCTTTGATGTGACCTGTGACCGATTCTCAGGAGAACTTCTTTTTTGTGCTTGAGTTTAACTTGTTCTTGTTAGCCCCTTTTGAAGGCTTCTCAAAAGACTTTTGATCTGAAATAACTATGGAAAAATATTGGACCTCTATGTGAACGACTAACTACTCTTTTAAAGCTTTTCTAAGATGTTGTTTTTCTCCATCTTTCATGTGTTGATTTATCATAGCTTGTTATATGGTAGAAAATAAGTATTAGCAACTGATAGTTATGAAGCTTCTCACTCCTGTTCGCCATTTCTCTCTGGAAATGACATTGACAATTTGTCTGGTGTTGTGTCGGCTGTCTCATTGCCCCCAGCAATGAGAAATCTGCTCAAATCATCTCTCCAAATGAGCTTAAAACTGCATGTGCTTGTAGTTAATTAATGCATGTATTCAAATAACTAACTTATTTTCTAGGAGAATATTTATTCTTAGGATTAATTTTGTAAACCTAGAAGTGATTGGAGTTATGTCGAATTCCAGGAACGTAGTTTTGGTTTTTGTTGGTCTCATTTACTACAGCATCACAAAGAAATATGTGTTGTCCTTGAGTAGAGATTGCTTGAAAGTGCAGAACAACACGTACTTGATTATTCTTATGAAGAAGTTAATAATTCCTATAAGGGTGGTTACATTCATTACTTGGTTTTTATCGGTTATTCTTCTTATGCATTATTTGTTTCAGTTAGGTCTGCGCATGCATTTACCAAATTACATGTCAATAGGTTCTCTCTGATATTGTCCTGTCATTAACTTTTCAGACAAAATAAACACAGAAACAAATGTTATTAGCACGTGGAACTTATCTCAGACTGGCTCTCAGAAGAAACCTCAAAGAAAACTTCAAATTTGTGGTCTGTTTGGAGGAAAAAAGGACAGTAATGAGAAGGGTGATGATGCTCCATCAAAGGTTTGGGACGAGTTTCTATCTTATTTTGGCTATATTGTGATCTTTGACTATTGAAACATATAGTTTGTTCTGCTCTTTAGTCATTTTCTCTAAATATTCTGTTTTCAAACTATTTCACCATTTGCGGGCATGCAAACTTATGACTACAATTTGGTTGTTGTATTTCTTTCTTGTCGGTTCTGGGTGATAAATTCAGTTTTTGCTTATTACAATGGGTTCAAGCATCCAGAATCATGAAATAGATAAAGGGAAACTACCAGAAATGTAATCTGGTTTACGGAGAACATTGACAAGTGATAGTTATTATGTGCTGCAAGCAATGGATGCAATTGAGCATTTCCTCAAATTTTCTATCATGATTAAGTTGGTGCATTTGATATACTTTGTCTAAACAAAGTATACTTATTTATTTGTTGAAAGTAAAGTTTGGCTTAATTTAATCTTAGGCAGGAATTCTAGGAAACATGCAAAATTTGTATGAGACTGTGAAGAAGGCCCAAATGGTTGTTCAAGTTGAAGCAGTACGTGTGCAGAAAGAACTTGCAGCGTAAGTTTTTATTTTATATAACCTCAATTTGCAACATGCAAATGCATTCATTCTGAAACTTCACTTTTCCTACTCTTGGTTCTCTTTTGCAGAGCAGAATTTGATGGTTATTGTGAGGGTGAGCTTGTGAAGGTATGTTGCCTTCCAATTGCCTTTTCATCTGATAGTACCTGATCAGTTGAATTTGTAGAATCTGATATATGCATAAAGGACAGTGAGCAAGTATTACATAACCACATCCAGTGTCTGGTTAGTAAAACCAAAAAGTTACTCCAGCCCCCGCCAACCTCCCCCTCTCCTGCCCCCCCCCCCACCCACCAAAAAAAAAACCAAAAAAAGAAAGAAATGATATGTATAAAACAAATTTTTACAGATGGAGTTACAGTTTTAGACCTTTACCAAAAATTGCTTCATAGATCCATGACTGAAGGCTCAAGTTGACGTGAGAATAAATGCAGTCTAAAACATGAAAAAGTGGGTAGAGGAGAATAATATGGTGTCAGAAACTAGCACGACTTTTAAGGACGAAAGATCATGAAGGAAATGTGTTGCTTGATATTCACGTATTTACTAGAGAGTCAGCCATGTGATATGACTTAAAACAATAGTGTAGAAGTCTGGAGTTCCATTCAGCTGGCCTGGAGAGTTTTAGCTAAAGTTACCTATGAAGACGAAAGATTTTTATACAAATAGTTACTGCAAAAGCTCTAAGTTTATTCCGCAAATTGAAAGCTATCTGTAGTTACTATAACTAGTCACATATAATATGAAAGTCAATTTTATGGAAAGGTTGCACATATAGGAAAACTTATCTAGCCGTAGCTACAAATTATACTTAGATTTCTTAGACAGAACAGTTACTTCCTTATCAACATTGGCTGAACCAAGTAGGTGAAATATCTACTTTATTATCTGTTTTAATGAACTAAAACAAGGACAAGTAGGTCAATTTGATATCTGTTCCCTTGGTTTTTCTTTAGGGTTGTGATTGATTTTTTGTCCAAATGGCTGGTTGTTCTTTTCTTCTGTCCAATACTAATTGAATGGGATTCCTCTGGAACTTTGCACTAATTATTATCTTAGCTTGTATAACACCATCATATGGTTGACATTTACATGCTGTGCAATGCTTCTGTTCTTTTTGAGCGTGTGTTTAGACAAAATATAGTTGCACGAGGCACATTAATGGAGGTGTTTAAATGTGTCTATGACTTTTCTCATGTAATTGGACATATTAAGACAGTGCTGCAAATTGCCTTTATTAACCAATCCAAATGCTTTCTAGTATGTGGAAATATGCTAGGGTGTTTTTACTGCACTGCGCCTGAGTGTTAGAAATACCATGGACTCAACAGCATAACCTACACAAATTGTTATGGTCATCTACCCACCCCTTTCTCTCACTTTGATATTTTCATTGGACCCGTGACTGGTGTAATCAGGACAATTTTACATAGAACTTCCCTTTACTGGTGGATCTGATATGGATCTGTTTAGGGTATCTAAGTAAAGTTCTAAGTATACCTGCTTCTCCGGAACCAGTCATTCAGTTTATTAAATCGATCAAGCCTGGCTCTTCTTTTTCTGATTCAACGAAGATCTGACATTGTCGACATGTAGATGCTTAATGCGTAGGTTAGAGACTATGTTATATTTCGCAAGCATTATAGATTATATGAATCATATTCATCCACTAAGCTTTACATATATCATCGCATACATATGTCAAATCTAAGTCACTTATAGGGTAAAAATGGATGTAGAGACCTTTAGAATCTTATTATAACTTTCCTAGGAGCTCCAAAAATCCTGTAATACAGTGGTTGTGTTAAATGAAGATGAGAGATGATGCATATATGTCCTGATCTACCTTTTTAAGGATGGATCAGTGATTGAATGCATTTCCAGAAGTGGGTGTTTGGACCTGGATCTGATCTGTGTACCACACTAAATTATGCCGTAATATGATCTATGGGTCCATTAACGTCTTCATCTCTCGTGTCAAGAAGTTTACTTCCATCTTGTCTGGACGAGCATTCTATAAATATTTCCTCTGATTTAACTTTCTCATTTAATCTGAATTTTTTCAGGTAACTTTATCAGGAAACCAGCATCC
The DNA here is from genome assembly GCF_036785885.1 of Coffea arabica. Lineage (NCBI taxonomy): Eukaryota > Viridiplantae > Streptophyta > Magnoliopsida > Gentianales > Rubiaceae > Coffea > Coffea arabica. The sequence goes on from NC_092321.1 coordinate 12,832,153, forward strand.
TGTACGCACTGAAATCACAGAGGCTGCAATGGAGTTAGGACCCGAAGTGAGTATACATACTGGACTTGTTCTCATCATTTAGTTGTCTCATAATAAGCTCTTCTCTTCTTAGCTCCTAATGTATCTACACAATGCATGTTCTTCATTGAACTTATCAAAAGGAAGATATGCACACTGTCAACTGGTATTTTGGGAGGAAAACATCTAGTCACCGTATTATGAGTGACCAACTAGTATTTATAGGAGTACAAACCTAACAAACTATTTACAAGAATACCCTTACTAATTTATTATCTACAAGAATACTTATATTCTCTTGACACTCCCCCTCAAGTTGGAGCATATATATCATAAGCACCCAACTTGTTACAAATGTATTTCACCCTAGAACCCCCTAAACTCTTGGTAAACACATCAGCCAATTGATCTACAGACGGTACATGAGATGTCTTGATGACCCCGTCAAGCAATTTCTCTCGAATGAAATGACAATCAACTTCAATATGTTTTGTCCTTTCATGAAACACTGGATTAGACGCAATATGAACAGCCGCCTGATTATCACACACTAAATTCATAGGCTGTTTATGCTCAAACCCAAGTTCCAGTAATATGCTCTTCAACCAAACCAACTCACACACAGTGTGAGCCATAGCGCGGTATTCAGATTCTGCACTTGATCTGGATACAACTGTTTGCTTCTTACTCTTCCACGACACTAAATTACCACCAACAAACACACAATATCCTGTAGTCGATCTTCGATCTGAGGCAGAACCAGCCCAATCTGCATCACTATATCCTTCAATATCAGTGTGTCCATGATTTTGATACAGCAACCCTTTTCCAGGAGCACTCTTAAGATATCTGAGAATCCGTATAACAGCATCCCAATGACTAGTACGAGGGGTATCAAGAAATTGACTCACAACACTCACTGCAAACGAAATGTCAGGTCTCGTTACAGTGAGATAATTTAATTTACCCACAAGTCTTCGATATTGCTTAGGATCATCAAGTAATGCACCTTGATCTCCTGCTAATTTCACATTTGGATCCATAGGAGTATCCACAGGTCGGCAACCTAACATCCCAACTTCACTCAACATATCGAGTACATATTTTCTTTGACATAAATAAATCCCATATTTAGACCGAGCTACCTCAATACCCAGAAAATACTGTAGATGACCTAAATCCTTTGTCTGAAAGTTTGCCTGCAGATTGGATTTAAGTTTCTGAATCCCCACAACATCATCACCTGTAATCACAATGTCATCCACATAAACAACTAATAAAATTTTACCAGCATTAGAATGCCGATAAAATACAGAGTGATCTACTCCACATCTTGTCAGACCGAACTCCATGACAACACTACTAAACCGGCCAAACCAAGCCCTCGGAGACTGTTTCAATCCATATAAGGATTTTTTCAAACGACAAACCAACCGCGGATTCTCCCCCTGAACAACTGGTCTAAAACAGGAGAGGAAAAAGAGGGACACTGGTCTAACTCACAAGACATACTTTGTTTGATAAAATACGGAGTGGATTCAAAGAAAGTAACATCAGCACAAGTAAAAAATCGATTTAAAACTGGACTGTAACATCTATACCCTTTTTGCGCTCGTGCATATCCTAAGAAAATACACTTAATAGCACGAGAATCTAATTTATCCACCCCGGGAGCAAGCTGATGAACAAAGCAGACACATCCAAAAATACGAGGAGGCAATTTAAACACAGGTTCATGAGGAAAAAGAATGGAGTGAGGTAATTGACCTTCAAGAATATTAGATGGCATGCGATTAATTAAATAACATGCAGTTAGAACTGCATCACTCCAAAATTGTTTGGGCACATTCATGTGCAACAACAGTGTTCGAGCAATTTCGATTAAATGTCCAATTTTCCTTTCAGCAACTCCATTCTGTTGTGGAGTGTGAGGACAAGAGGACTGATGAATAATACCAGACTTAGTCATAAAGGTATTAAAAGGAGTGGAAAAATATTCTTTCGCATTATCACTGCGAAGTATACGCACAGGCACACCAAATTGATTCTTTATTTCTGTAACAAATGCACAAAAAATGGAATATAATTCTGAACGATCTTTCATTAAATAAAGCCATGTAACTCTGGAAAAATCATCAACAAAGACTACAAAATATTTAAAACCTAACTTTGAAGTGACTCGACTAGGACCCCAAACATCAGAATGAACTAACAAAAAGGGTTCAGAAACCCGTTTATTGACTTTAGGAGCAAAAGAAACACGATGATGCTTTCCTAACTGACAAGACTCACATTCTAACGAAGATAATTGATTCAAAGTAGGAACCAACTTTTTCAAATTTTGTAAAGACGGATGACCTAAACGACAGTGAATTTCAAGAGGAGAAACAGTAGCAGGACATGCTATCGGACCATTAAAGTTGAGAAAGTAAAGACCATTATGCTCATGCCCTCCACCAATCGTCCTCTTTGTCTTCAAATCCTGAATGACAACGGAATCAGGAGAAAAAGTAACTGTACACTGTAGAAATTTAGTGAGCTTACTAACAGACATTAGATTAAATGGTAAATTGGGTACGTAAAGAACAGAAGACAGCGGAAGTGATGGATTAATTTCTACAGTGCCTAGTCCTTTAACTTTAGTGGTAGATCCATCAGCTAAAGTAACATGAGGAAAGGGAGTAGACTCTTGAAAATTAGAAAAAATTTTAGAGGTACCTGACATATGATCAGTAGCCCCGGAGTCAATAATCCATGAGTCATTACCTTTTTGTGCTAAAGAAGCAGAGGGAAGAGATGCGTGACTTGTAGTTTGGTACTGTAAGAATTTAACATAATCTTCCTCGGATATAATAACAGTTTTCTGGGACCTATGTGCTGAAGAACTTGATTTAACTTGATCAGTGGTAACCCCATTAGCAAAACTTTCAACCATAGCGAATAGCACTTCAAACAAAACAGCAATCAAAATTCGCTATAAACAGTGCGCCGTGAACAGTGCGCGTGAATAGTACCGGGGTGAACAGTATCGCGATGAACAGTACCGCGTGAACAGTGCGCGATGAACAGTATCGCGTCAAGACTTTTGCTAGATGTTTAACCCTAACCCTAGGACTTTTGCTCTGATACCATGTCAACTGGTATTTTGGGAGGAAAACATCTAGTCACCGTATTATGAGTGACCAACTAGTATTTATAGGAGTACAAACCTAACAAACTATTTACAAGAATACCCTTACTAATTTATTATCTACAAGAATACTTATATTCTCTTGACACACACAAATCATATTTTCCTATTTGTAGTAAATTTTGATGCTTCAGTGAATCATACCTTTTAGTGTTTCATTGAGCTGCCCAATGTCTATGGGAGTGTCTAGTGTGTATTTTACTAAGATGCATTCCACTGGCTTTATATTTTTGCCCTTTCTCCTTGAGAAGTTTTTCAAAGATGCAGATGCATTTGGCATTGTTTGTGGTGCATGTACCAATGAAAATCTCATCTTTATAGGATCATTGTTTTGTTGGCATTCTTGTTGTCTTTGTAGATGACACATCCTATGTTAGAAAAATGCTGCTTTTGTACTCTGGCCAAGTGTAAAAGACAATATGATTCTTTTCTTTTCCCTGTGGTTCTTTGAGCAATGATGCTAATGTGACCAATTTCTTCATCGCTACATGTGAAGCTGATAAGACATGTACAAAGGATAATATGTCTTTTTTTTATTTTTATTTTGGTTGTTTTTTGGCCCTAACAACAACCATTACACAATGGACACCTTGAGGAAGAAAGTAGCATCCTTTTCCCTAACAACCTAGAGGCCCCTTTCGAAGGAGTATAGCAGACCACTCCTATATATAATAAGGTCCCTAAGCTCGTATGTTTGCGGCTGATAAGTTTGCAACAATTAAAAGTAGTAATACAACCACCTAAATTTTCATAAAATTGTTAATGACTTGTGCGAATTAAGAAATGGGCATTAAGATGGGAATGACGATAAAACCAGGTGTTTAAATAAAATGCTCTTCCCCTTTGAACGCTTTGATTTTATTAAAGCACAAAAAGCTCTTGCATTATTTTCAGTGCACTCTGATTTTGTCGTGTGTGTGTGTTATTAAGGTTTGTTTGTCACCGTTCTTTCGCCAACCTCGAAAAAGTTCTTGATTGTCTCGGGGAGTGAGCACAGTAATTCTTACTTTCTTTCTCTCTCTCTTGTGCAGAAACTTGGTCTTTTGATTACTGAGGCATATAAAGATGCGCATCAGAAGAGTGTGTTGGTGAGAATCCCCTTCTAATGTCAGCAAGGAAAAGCCTAGAAATCCTCTTATTTTGGTTTGAGATAAAGTTTGTCCTGCTAATTTTACAGGCCATGAAGGATAGGATGAGTGATCTTGCTCAGAGCTTGGGCATGCCACCAGGTCTCAGTGAGGGGCTGAAGCAATAATCCAGCAGAGGTATCAATCGAGGAACTTCAACGTTGTACAATAGAGGAGAAAGTAGGTAGACAACCTGATGCCATTTTCCCAATATTGACTACATAACATGATCTATCATTTTTGGCCAAGGGAATGTGTAGGAGAATTAGGTGCAAACAGAATAATTTTCTCATGTTATAGAAATTTTCTTCAACTGAAAGAATTTTTTCATGTTTTTTGTGACAATTTGCAGAAGTTTACATGGACAATTATGACGATTATGTCTTGGTTTGGAATTTACGTTGCCCCATATTTGGAATATCCATTTAGTAAGAGAGGTATGTGTGGAGAAAGAGGGACATTGAAATGTAGTAATTACTGCAATTGTTTCCAAAAGATGGTAGACCACTATCCATTTCTTCACTCCCTCGACCCCTTTTAGCCTTCAAATCTTTTGCTTTCTCTTTTTCCGGGTTAAGTTGTTAGATATTTTTCCTGAAAACTTGAAGCTTGTTCCTGATTGATTTCCTGTATTCTTCAAGTCCTTTTTCCAAGTGAACAAAAGTTCAACATGAAATCTTGACCAGCAGAAACATTCGTTTGACTTGCAAATTGTCGTTCCTTCAGCTCGGACAAATCAAGGAGAATTGGAGCCCATAGATATTAATGGATTAAAACTGGGTGCAGCCCATTGAAAAATGAGGTCGGATACCCTCAAAAGCCAGCCTAGCCCAAAATATTTTCTGCGTAGTGAGAAGCGCAAACAAGGGCTGAGTTGGCTAACTCTATAAAAGTTCCTCCCGCCCCCACTCCTACCTCACCACCGCCGCGTGTGTACCGTCCCTTCCAGTCCCACTATTATTATTATTATTTTTTATTTACTTTATTTTTTTCAATTTATATAGATCTAATAATAGTTTTATTAATCATTCTTTTAAAGTTTTCATAAAAAAAAGTACATCATTTTATCATAAAAACATAACATGTTACTTATTTCATACAATATATTTATATAATAATAACATAGCATTTATTTCATATTATACATACATATTATACTATATTAAAATATAGGCGAGGGGCAGAACGAGGGAACACCCCATCCCCACTCCATTCCTCCCTTCGCGGAGCAAGCACCCGTTCCCAGTGCCATCCCTTATCGTGGTGGCATATTCTTCACGTAGTACAATTAATTTTCGTGTAGTAGAGAAAAGGTTTTCTTTTTCGAGACAGAATCAAATTTCTCAACTATGATAAACAAATATAGCCATTTAATTTGGTACATATTGAAACGAATGATTCCTATTTTAGTTGATTCTCCCACAACCTTCCATGTGGACATATAATTTATCAGGACCAAAGGCTTGAGCATCTGAACTTCTCCGAGCTATTTATAACTATATATTCGAGCCTTTGCGGTGTATATGAGCAGAAGGTTCAAGATCTTGGCAAAGCTTTGCCTGCCAAGAATGATTGGAAAAGAACTAATGCTCTCTGGGGCTGAAGCAAAGGGATTTCATGGCCAGCTCCTCTAATTGTGGCAAAGGTTAGTCCTCTATATACCTCTGTCCAGCCTCCTACCTGTAGAGAAAATTTTCTCAAAGGCATTAGTTGCAAATTTCAAGATGTTAAATGTTTCCTACACTGTTAATGTTTATACATAAAATTCTATAAATTCATGACATACGTAAAAGGAAAATTTACGTGTCATGTATCTATACTCACTTGTATAAAAAGAAAAAATTCCTATACTGCATGAAAAAATATGTGTGTGTGTATCTTAGTTTTGGGTGCAAAAATTATCAATCAATGTTGTGTGGAAACATTGAGTACATGTGTAAGTCTGCATGAATTGTAAAATCCTACCTGACCACCCAGGTACCAAGGATACCATTTAGTTTTGATTTTGAGATTCAGATGGTTCAAGGAGAATCTTGTGGCTGTGACAGGCACCACTGAGTCCGTGTCACCACTGCATTGAGAAAATGGCAGTCAAGATAAATTTTGCACTATTATTGGTGGCATGTTTTGCTTGGTTTTCTTCATTCAAAGAATCAAAGGCTACAGAAATAAATAATCACACTGGGACGAGGAAAAGATGATGAAGATAGACTTCACACATTTTTATCCTAGACAAGAAAAAAAAAAAAAAAAAACTTGCCTAAGTTGCCTTCAAATAATTCAGTAAAATCAAGTGGTCATAATGTCCGAATTATTGAGGTTGGAATAGTGACCCCAGTTCCTTTCCTACTGCATTATGACAATTTATTGAGACAGTAGATTAATGCCTAGCATTACTGACCGTCTCAATAAATATGACACTGGATGGTTCCATACCTAATAAGAAAAGCTCTAAAAGTTTTCAAAACTTTTGACCAGTAAATTTTGCAGACTCGTACCTGAACACCCAAATTCTTAGGCCAGCAGCTATCAACTTCTTGTAGGTGGGCAGGATTGAAAATTCAGTGTCCTTCCAGTTCCTTATTAGTACATCACTGCCCCCACAAATAAATGAAAAAGTCAGAGGAATGTAGGCTACCACTAGCAACCAACATTTCAATGGATTCGGTGTCATCCTTGAGAGAGAGAGAGAGAGAGAGAGAGAGAGAGAGAGATTAGCAAAACAATTCATATTTGGATCCATTTGATACTAAGGAGCAAGGCTGTACTCAAAGATGGAATGTTTTTACCTGCAAGCAGTCCATTTGTATGGAATTGCTGTAGAATTTGCATGCATGGCTTTCTGAACATCTGGTCGATTGTAGTATTTCTCTGCATAGTTCTCAGTACACGGATCGTATCCCGAAATTTTTCTATGTATAAGGCTGTTCTTGAGCCTGAGTAATTTCACGGTATTATTCGCGGTCGAGGCCTTACAAGCAGGCGCATAAATACTGTACTGATCAATGTTGCCGAATTCATGATTCATGGCATAATTTACTGCATCATCACACTTCTGAGAAGACTTTTCTGATGAGAAGTTACATGATTTGAGGATGGATTTGTAAGTTCTGTCAGATATGATGGAATGGCTCCACCAATATGAAACTGTTCCAAGGTTGTCATAGTAGTTATCGGTCACAGCATTTCCAACCTGCATGGAGAAGGTATATAAAACCCTGAAATTTCCAATTGATTTGGAACAACAATTAATCATGATCAAGCCTAGTTTTGATTAGGCAAAAGAAATGACTCACCATGATTCCTTTAAGATTGATGATTGGATGGGAAGCTCCTTTGTTGTATTCAGCTATTTTCAAAGCCAACTGGGGTACATAATGGCCTAAGTGAGCAAAAGACATATCAATTAGGTGAAAAAATGTTATCTAGTTACCATCTGCTTTATTTAAGAAGAAAAGATAAAAAAAAAAAAGAAGTTGTAAGAGCTTAAAAAAAAAAAGAAAAAGAAGACAAGAAGCAGAGAAAATCCTTTGAGTGTTTCCATGCATTATGTACCTGCATAACTCTCGCCAGAGAGGTAAAAGTCTCTATCTTTGTACTGAGGAAATCTTGACATCCATCGTAGAAGGAAAATTAGAGCATCCTGAGCTGAGACAAAGTTTGGAGAATTCTAAGCAAGCAATTTGCAAATTGGACTGACAAAAATTTTTACTCTATTGAGGAGGGGCAATATACTAGAATCAAATTAACTTAAAAAAGAGAAAAAAAGAAAAAGAAAAAGAAAACAAATTGGTGCATACCTGTCCTTTTATCTCCCGAGTCCTTGAGATCAGAACTTGTGTTGGTATATGAGAAACCAACACCAGCAGGTGATTCCAAGAAGAGAATATTTGCCTCTAAAATTGCATAAACAACAAGAATATCAATAAATAAATTGTGCTTATTCAAGTTTACATAGCTAGGTCAACGCTGTCTATGGTCACCTCTATTCCACGAATGTTTGTTCAGGTAGAGAGATGAAGCAGTTTTGCTAATTCGAAATGGCCCTATTTCCTCTGATGCCCCATAAGCCACAGATGAACATCCCGGTCCTGAAATGTCAATGCATTTCTCAGGTTAAAGCAAGAAAAGTTGGTTGTTATTTTATATACTATCCATGGATGCAAATAATTAAGTAGGGGTGCAGAAGTGCAGCTAACACATAAGTTTTCAAAATCCAGTCCTTTTTTTTTTTAAAGTCAAGAGTTGACTTTGAGTTCATGGTCTAAGATTTTCGGGTTACCAGGTTTGACCATGCCCATTCCACTATTCCGGACACAAGTTTTCAGTTTTGGTACACAAATCATATGCAAGAACAGGCATAAGGCATCTATCAACAGTACAAAAAAAAAATTATGTCTTAGTCTTACACAGATAAATGCAAAGATCATGGTTAAACGTTACATCTTTTCAGAAATGGATAAGATTTTTCATGCATCTATTATACTTTCATAGCATAACCTTTCAGCAAGTTAAAACATATGGTCATTTGCGTGAATTGGATGAATAAGCAGTTTCTTGAAAGAAATGAACACATGATATCATAACATCAATGCATCCTTATGGGAAGCACATTCAATTCCATCTTCATAATAATCTGCAGTAACTCACCTACCCATTGAACATAATCATTAATATTTTCCATCGTTTTTGCTCCTGATCAGTCAACTTCACTTATTAAACACACAAGACAGTGATAGATACTAGTTGCAATATTCTACTTCTAGTTCTAACTTCTAACCTTTTCCCTAAAGTTAAATTTCATTGTTTACTACGTATAACAATGACAGTAACTCCTGTCGTTCCATCTTTTGTTCAGAATATCTCAGACATGTCCTGACCGTCATCATCGCTGTCATATTTTTAACCTTGTTAGCTTCTGAACAGGCGTGCTTGCAAGAATGAACATAAACAGTGAGCTTTTTGAATGTTTTTTTGCATTTCTAACAGACCATGTACGTACTCTATCTTAATTTTCAGGCTAACCAAAAAAAATACAAAATTTTAAGAGTCATTTTTTACAAAACTTGTAAATTGTCATGGGAATTTATTTACAAAACTTAGATCTAAGCAAGTAAGCAAGTGCGCTTCGCGCGTGGCTCCATAAACTGGATGGACCAAGATTTCTTTTTTTGACCCTTAGGATCCTTTATTGGTTGGGAACAGGACAGCTTGGTTGCCACTTGCTTGTAGATGAAAGCTATGGTACAGCTACAGGGAAAGTTGTTCAACTTTTTGGTGAGGTGGTTTTCGATTTTGTTTCCTTATCGTTGATGTATTAACAAAAAGATAGACACGAAAAAACTGAGGCCACATACAGAACTTTTGAGCTTTCTGAGCAAATCCAAACAAAGAAAAAGTTTCAGAAATAGAAGGAATAAACACCTAAAAGAGAAGGAGACACAGAGAAATCACGAGCACCCAAAAGGGTTCTCCCCTTTTTGGTACTATCAACAGTAATGTATTTTTTACTTCATTGGAAACTAGGTTTTGCATTAACGTTTGAATTGTAATTTGAGCCCAGACATTAACTGCTAGCTTATGGAAGAAAATTCAGTGGGCTTTATTTTTTTATTTTGGTGTTTTTTGGTGCTGGGGAAGAGGGAAGAAGGGAGTTGTGGTTGGTGTTGGTGGGGTTCTTGTAGTCGAGAAATTGACTAGGAGTTAAGAACAAGAGTGGGGCTAGGACAATTATTAATTCTTCTTCGAGTTTTGGGATATTACGTATGAGCTTCTTAAGGCTTTGGAAAGAATGGCATGGCCAAGAGACAAACCAAATCCAAATAAATGACCTACTGGCCAATCTAATCATTACTAAATTATTAGTCTTTCAAAATTAGTTTACTTGCTCCCATCTACTATTATTGTCTCCCTCTCTTTGCATTGTATTTAATTTGTTTGGCTTTCTTTATCACTTCTACTAATATCCATACTTTTGGTTTTGACTCCAAAACACAATTTTAGAAAGGAATTATGCTTCCCTCCAAGTATTATTTTCTTTTTCTTTTTTGGTGGTTTCCATTTTGAGGGAAAACTTTTATCATTAAGATAAAAAGCATTTTTCCTAGGAGACATGTCAAAAAAAAAAAAAAAAGAAGTCCAAGCTAAATGTTTATGCATGCATGTGAGAACTGTTTAATTAACGTCCCAAAATCCAAATTCCATGCCAGAATGCACGGGACCTAATTCATTTGAGTTTATAGACTTTGCAATTTTTCCCATGATTTTGAAGTTCAGAAAACACATTTTACTTTTTTCACTTTCAGTAATAAGAACGTTACAGATCAATGTAATGCACAAAAGATGGATCTAATTCCTAATTGCCTTAGTGTTTCCTTTTCTTGCAGGGTTTCTTTTGGGGTTGAAAAAAGTGAGAATGAACTGACCTCCATTGAGCCAGAGAACGAGGGGCTTCTTCTCAGGACTGGAAGTAGCTTCTGTCAACCAATAGAAAAGAGCCCTCCCATGGTCTTCATTCACTGGAACATAACCTGAAAACTGAGAAAACGAAACTGGTGGCTGCCCCGGAAGTTCTAAGATGCGATCCATTTCTTGTTGCTCTTTTTTCAGAGCCATTGTACCATAAATTGATACTAGAAAACTCAAAAAGCTCAGTAGCATTAGAGTCATCTGGGCTGCCATTGCACCCTCCACTGTGACCACCGCTACCTCTAAATCCTTATATTTATATTTATAAGGAAAGTTTCATGTCCACCAATTATAGGGGAAGAATTTAGTCATTTATTGAAAATATATAGATATGTTTGAGTGAAGAAACTACTGATGATGAGCAGAAAAAAAAATAGGTTGCTAGGGGTTGTATAGATCCTTAATGTAGCTACATTACTTCTTCTGCAGACAGCTCAGAGTTGTGGCCCTCCTTCCTTGCATCTCCCTCTCACTGTTGTGTGGGAGAGAGAGAAAGAGAGATGAGCTGGTCCTAGATGAGCAGAATGAGCCTAGATTGGAATTCTACCTACACTTAACTTAATTTGTGCCAACTAAAAGTTTCAACGCAAGGGGATGGGAGGGTGAGGTGAGGTGAATGTGGTCCAATTGATTGAGGAGGGAAGGTTAAAAACATCAAGAAATGGATGTGTGGAGGTTTATTTAGGAGGTGTTCGGTAAATGGATACTAGGGACAAGAATGGGTATCAAAATTAATAATATATATACATCTATTGTTTGATGAAGGATTGAAGAATCTTTGAATGAAATAAAAATGTTAGATTTTACTCACTATATTAGTTTTGATTTGGGTTTCAATTATTTCATTCTATAGTAGAATAAAATTGAGTAATATAGAATAAAATTAGTAGACTCTAAACTAATCAAGTAATATAGAATATGCAAGGAAAGACCGTTTTGTTATTCCATAAAAAAACAATAATAATAATGTCACTCTGATGCAATTTGGACCGTGCAAGATTCTAAAACTCCAGTTATCATACTTGTCCATGTCTTATTAAAGCTGCATTATGGATAATTTGGGTTCTTTAGCTTGACCTTTTTCTTCCAAATTGTGTGCAAAACATAAGGGCTGCTTCAAATTTTTAAGTATCTGCGGATGGCTACTTATCAATACTTGGTTCTGTTTTTGGCAATGTATTTGATATAGTTTCATTTGTATTTGCTAAGAGCTAGTAGGCCGGATAGCTTTTCCAAGCTGCTGCAACATCTGATCCCTACCAATTCATTAGAAACTTGCATGCTTTGACAATGGATTTGGCAACCAAGTGGAAGGAAGGCCATCAATACATCCATAATTTGTAATTTAAATCTAAGTAATTTGAGCAAGCAGGCTGCAACATTTTGAAATTTGAAGTCTACATTGTTTATATTTGTGAGGCACAGGTGAATCATTTCGTTTCCCATCAAAACTGGAAATTAACTTTGGTATTCTGCTGTTATTGCGATAAAGCTGAAAGAATAAATGGGATCCTTCAAGAACTCTGACATTAATTTAAGTTTCCATTCATATATTTCTTGTGTCAATTTTAACAAAGCCTCAAGAATGTGCAAATGCCCTAATCAAGCCCTTCAAAATTTAGTATTGCAATCTTGGCCTTCTAAGCTATGATAACATGTCAAGTTCAGATGCTTGAGTCGTTGCTAAGTATTCCACTGTGTTCAGTTGTCCTTGTTGAGTCTTGTCTTCCTTCTTCCATTTTTGGTGTATCAAAAATATGCAAAGGAAAAAGAAACTACGAAATGCCAATGGAATAGTTGGAATCTGGGCAAGATTTCCGAGATTTTGTTTCCTGATTTATCCATTCTTTTATGTGATTCGATCGCGATACGTATGCTTCCACACAGCATGAGCATCACAATTTATTGCTTTGAAAAGAAAACTTCAATGGAATGGTCCTGGAAACTTCTCTTTTGGCTTTTTAAGATGATAAGATCCCATGTTCATTATTAGATCCAAGGATGGTATAGGGAATGATGTTCAAAAACTACACACACTTTTGACCTCTACCCATATGTTTATAATACTTGACTCCACACTGATGAATGAAGCGGTTGCTGTATAAATCCGCATTGATAGATGTTTTTATCAATTCTTTCTTGTTGCAAGTAGCATAAGATTGTCCTCCTTCAACCCAATAAAAAAAAAAAAAAAGCATAAGATTGACCATGACATTGTTGATATTTGTCACAATAAGTCAACCTGGAACTGGTAGGTTTTGGGTGGAGCGGTTTGTATTTGGTGCTTTTTTCCAGACGTGATACTAACCTATCGTGCGGGATGCCCACGCTTCCTTGTACATTAAATTTACCTTGATAGTAAGGATTAGAGTCTAGAGAAGCCCTTCTACTAATAATAATTTACTTTATACCGACTACTAAAACAAATCGCACTTCTGATGAGCATTCGGCAATTTTATTTTATTTTTTCATTTAAGGGTATTCCAACCTTTCAGCCAAACTAATCCCTTAAAATCGTGTAGAATCTTGCCCCAAGGATACAGAGCGAAATAGCACATAGGGATCGATCATGAGATTTGCTGGTAACTACCAAGTTACGGAACCAATCGGACTACCCGCGGGGGGCAGCAATTTTTTTTATATAAAAAGCAAATGTCATTAACAAATTATTGAAAATCGTCCCGCACAATTTGATCTATTGCCAATGTGTATTACAAATTACATATCTGTAATTTAACAAATACAATAGATCCAAAAAATTATGAGCAGATCTAAAAAATATAAGAAATTTCAAAGTTATCTTCTAACAGATAAATTGCTGCAGTTTGGAAGGAGGGACGGGTTAGATAATATAGTGGAGGAAGTATCAATGTGAATTTTCGGGTTCGAGACTTCCCACTTATATTAAAAAAATAAATTGCTGCATCTCCCTTCTATATATGTTGCAAGCGCTAGATTTATTAATCAACAATTTTAAGTTCTAATAATCGCTAGATTTATTAATCAACAGTTTTAAGTTCTAATAATAATAATGAGATCTGTCGAGATAGATCTAAGATCCAAAAAAAATACATAGGAATACTTAGAAGAACAGAAAATTCTCATTGGAATCCCTATGAGAAACAAAAAACTTGCTAAGAAAACTTAGAAGAGATTTTATTAGAAGGAAAAATCATTTAAAACGTCCTTTACATTTCATCAAAAGAAATTTTTTGTCCTTCACTTTTAGAATAGTAAATTTACGTCCAAACAAAATCAAATCGGTAAATTTTGGTTCCGGCATAAGTTTTTGACCATTATTTACCTTGAATCTATTGCATGATCCATATATGGTTATTCTTTTAGGGGCAAAAAAGTTAGATCTCATTTGTAATTAAACAACTAGTGCAACCTATATTCATTTTTACCCCTAAAAAAAGTAAAATTTGATCCGGACCGTATTCATTTTTTCCTAAAAATGTGGAATTTGACCCAATTCATATTCATTTGTTACTAAAAAAAATGAGATCTGACTTTTTGGTACATAAAAAATGACTCATGTGAGACACATAGTGATTTCATATTAATAAGTGATTGAAAACTTAAGTTATGACTAAATTTTATTAATTTGAATTTTTAAGTGACGTAAATTAACATTTTTAAAGCGAAAGATAAAATAATGAATTTGATAAAATGTTGGTGACTTTTTGAATGATTTTCTCTTATTAAAGAAAGGAGAAGAAGTAGAGAGAAGTTCGAGAAGAGAGTTCCTTAGGAGTTAAAGTTGTTATTGTTAACATTCAGCGAATATTATGGTTCATTAATTTCAAGTCTATCAGAATCACACCAAGATTTGACAATAATTTATAATGTCCTTCAAATATTTTAAAGGGCTACCGTATTATGTACTCAAAAGATACCGAATAAGAGGTGGGATTAGGGTTGTCTTGCCTATAATATTAGAAAAATATACGCAATTCAGAGATAGGTAATAATGTTAGAATTTTACCATTAACCCCCCCCCCCCTTTTTATACTTATTTTAGGACTAGAAAAAGACTTTTTTAAATATTAGTGTAGAAATAATACCATGACACTCGTCATAAATGTGCTGCACATCTAGCATTTTCCTTCAAGTATTTAACATGATATACATGGTTTTTAACCTAAAGAAACATTAACGGAGCAGATTTGAAGCCTTCGATCATATCAAATCCACATTTATTAGAAACTCCCATTCAAGTGCTCCAAAAAATTAAAAACAAATTCTGCAAAAGCAAAATATGGATGGCGGATATATCAAACGCGTAACAACTAATAGAACCTTATTCATTGACGGCATAAGATCGAGTGGAGTGGATATACTCTAAAAAATGCTTAGTCTAATAGATGGCATGCATGTGCCCCTTGATCAGTTGATCTCTACAGCGTATACTGCATATTCAATTGTAGAAGAATCATTGGACGATCCCAGAGATATAGAGGCACGTTAATTTCCCAGCTGCTACGGCACCGGCGAATTTGACCAGCTTATAATTCCAAGTTACTTTTTTAGTAGTTTGCAATGAGAATACTTTGTACAAGATAGGATCCAAGTAGTATAATCTTTTAGCCAATAAGTAAATACCTTTCTGTGCCCCGGCTGGCATGTTGATAAAGTTAGCAGTGACTTCTCTTCAATGCTGCGCACAGTTGGGTAGTTTGATATTCTTAATGTCATTTTGCTCGTATCTCAAGAAATGTGGAATGAGTCCAAGTTCCTTAGCTTTAAAATACTGTATGGTAAAAATTTCCCTTTTTTTTTTTGGTTCTTTAAATGGTATCACATTACATATTCGTACTAGGTAGTCTTTACCCTGAATCTTTGAAGTTTGAACATCTTGAAGTTCTGAAAAGGATACTCGATTCTGTTGCATGATAGAATAAATAGTGTAGCTTCAAATGGTGGTGTAATTTGATGGCCTAAAAGCTATTCGGCTTTCTGGTTTGTTTAGCAATACCGAAGGTCCGAAAGGCTGATCACTTTTGTGTGTTTTCTTGGGTGGACAGTTTCCAAGCTTGCTTTGCTGTTGCGCTGCATATTTATAGCACGAGGTTGACTTTGCCACCAAAACTTTCTTGAATTTCTGAGTTTTCCATTAGGGCTCATAGTCTTTCAAAATTAGCTTCCTAGTCAAATGGACTTCGCGTTCCAGGTATGTACGAAGAGTTCGCCCAACAATTCATAAAAAGTTGGGTAATTGGTTATTGCAGAGGTTAAAGGCCTCCACTCTCGATTTTAGAATAACGAGGACTACTCTTTTTAGAAAGAGGGCTTTGAACTAAGAAATTAGAATTTCAAAGTTCTAGGGTCTTTACTTTAACCATTTTAATAACTAGATCAAGGTCTCCTTGACCGAACCACCTCTCCTGTTTGTTAGACAACATAAAAAACTTGCCATACTCCTAATCAAGTGAAGAATATTAGCTAGTTTTATCATAAATTCACTTCAATGTCCCCAAATGCTATTAAAAGTAATAAGTAATTATTTCAAAAGAAATTAAGAAGAGAGGCTGGCATTAGTTTTTCTTTTCTTAAAAACTTATGGTTTAAAAAAAAATTAATGACACTAATTGTATATATAGTCATTTAAATTGGCCCTCCATCGATTTTATCTTTTATTTTTAGATTAAGTGGTTGTATTGTGAAGAGTAAATTCAAATTTTTAATACCGATTTAACTGATAGGGAGATTAGACCAGTAATTGGAAGTCCCTAATTTGATTTTGAAACCCTAGCCTTTCCTCCTTCCCCTTTGTAGTTAAGATTTGACATTGAAAAAAAATAAATTCACAATGCTTTTTTATGCATTACATTTGTCACGAAATTGATGTCTTAATTCTATAATCTAATATTCATGTTTATATGGGTTGAGATACACCTTGGATTAAGAGGATTTGATACATGTATGGTTGAAAACACTTCGTTTTATTCGAATCCATTATAGGAACGGATATGGATGCATATCTCTTTAGTTTAATAGGTGTAAATACAAAACCTAAAATGAAATCCCAAATATTGAAGGGCCTCAAACTACATGAATAAAGCTTTCTTTTTCTACTTTCCTTCCTTTTGGGAAGAATTAAAATTCTATATTGAATAATTTTCTTTTGCTAGACATGAAGAAGATGAACAAGAAAGGTAGGGGGTAAAATTGTAAACTGAAAACTCTTTAAAAAGCTGCTTGGATGGAATGCATTGGTTGATAAAAAGGTCTATGTTACTTTGAAATTGAAAGAGAACATTCCTAGCTTTTACAAAAATTAGAGAGGAGGTTAGCATAAGCGTATAACTTACACAAAAAATTCTATAGGTTAAAAGTATAAATAGATATAGAATTAAATTCCAACATTAGAGTTATAAAGCATAACGGGATAAAAAAAAAAGTAATGGGAATTTGTTAAGTCACAGTTGTTAATTAATACCGTAAAATAAGTTTTTTCTATACATGTGCGAATTTATACATTAAGCAAGTTTTGTAATGACAAAGATGCATAAGGCTACCATTCTCTCCCTTTATTTAATGCTATACCACACAAATTAATATAAATATATGTATTCACAACATAAATATTAAGGACATTCGCTGTAGCAATGGATGATTTCTCTGCCACAGTTGGCATGGAATCCCAGGTTCAACCCCGGGTTCTCTTCTTGGTTAATTTCACATGTTTATGAATTCTAGAAGATTAGAGGAAACCATCAATGGGTTTTTAAATCCTATTCTATTACAAGGAGGAGTTTTAAGCGAAAGGATATCCTATTCTATTATAAGGAGGAACGCCTCCACCTGATCCTGAGCTCCACCGACCTGCTGTCTTGTCAAATTGCAATAATATTTACAAACCTGATAGAAATAGAAATCAAAGCCTGACCACTGAGGAGAAGCCATAGAGCTCAAATCAGATTTTGGCTGTTATCTTTCTTGATTTGCTAATAGCCAAGAGAACTTGTTAAGAATTTAGAAGGAAAGGCATTGCCAAAACGAAAATGGATTTTAATTACAATTCCAACCATTGGGGTCGACTCGGTCCCAATGGCTAGGGGAGGGTAGGGATGGCAACGGGGCGGGGGATGCTGCCTACAAACTCCCCCCGCCCCCGCCCCATCCCCCGCCCCGCTTCCCCTGCGGGTGCCCCCGTGGGGCTAATAAAAATTTGTTATATAATTTTAATATGGTTAAAATTTAGCAAATAATCAAGTACTAAAATATTAACACATCATCAAATTATTATTAATTATAATTTTACAATTGAAACTTATAAAAACAATCAAACAAAAAATATTTGAATACAATCCAACATGATGAAATAAATATAACTAAAGTAGTCAAGTTTTCACTTTTGGCACAAATACAATCACTAATTCATTATTGTACTTGTGCTTTTTTTAAGAAAAAAATATTATTGTATTAAGTGTAATTAGGGATTTAGTATAAATGTATTAGTAAATTTAGTATAACCAATTAATAATTTGTATTAGTACACATATATAATTATTAGTATAATTAATAATATCAATTATATTATATATACTAATAGACATTATATAATACATATAACTAATAATATCATTATCATAAGTTTGTAACTAATTAAATTATATTTATTTATTTTTTTAAAGCGGGTGGCGGGGCGGGGGAGAAAAGCGGGTGGTGGGGCGGGGGTACACTCCCCCGCCCCCTGCCCCGTTTCTAAGCTTTTCCCCCCGCCCCAACACCCTCCCCATTAACCCCCCGTGGGACCGGTGCCCTTGGTCACCCATCCCCATTGCCATCCCTAGGGGAGGGTTGCTAGAGTTTTTTGCACCGTACCTAACAGTTGGGAATGACAAGAGCATGAAGAGGGTTTGAAAGATTAAAAAAAAATTACAAATCTTCAATCTATCGGTAATATGAGAGATTAAAAAAAATGATTTTCTAACCATGTTCAATGGAGCATTCGTTAGCATACTTCAATTCTATCCAACCTACCATATATACACACACTAATAATTACTACCCTCCATTCCTTGCATTTATACATTTTTTTAAATTAATTTTACCTTTGTAAAAATTTAACACCTATAATACATATTTAAGTATACAGACCAATTAAAAAGAAATCCAGAAAAGATAACCCACCCTCTATCCATTTGAACCAGGATCTAAAGATCCTAATCAATGATACACAGAGTTGGCCTAGTGGGCTCTCGCACAAGCGTCATATCATAACAAGGACTACTCTTTTTAGAAAGAGGGCTTTGAACTAAGAAATTAGAATTTCTAAGTTCTAGGGTCTTTATTTTAACCATTTTAACAACTAGATCAAGGTCTCCTTGACCGAACCACCTCTCCTGTTTGTTAGTTAGACAACATAAAAAACTTGCCATACTCCTAATCAAGTGAAGAATATTACCTAGTTTTATCATAAATTCACTTCAATGTCCCCAAATGCTATTAAAAGTAATAAGTAATTATTTCAAAAGAAATTAAGAAGAGAGGCTGGCATTAGTTTTTCTTTTCTTACAAACTTATGGTTTAAAAAAAAAATTAATGACACTAATTGTATATATAGTCATTTAAATTGGCCCTCCATCGATTTTATCTTTTATTTTTTAGATTAAGTGGTTGTATTGTGAAGAGTAAATTCAAATTTTTAATACCGATTTAACTGATAGGGAGATTAGACCAGTAATTGGAAGTCCCTAATTTGATTTTGAAACCCTAGCCTTTCCTCCTTCCCCTTTGTAGTTAAGATTTGACATTGAAAAAAAATAAATTCACAATGCTTTTTTATGCATTACATTTGTCAAGAAATTGATGTCTTAATTCTATAATCTAATATTCATGTTTATATGGGTTGAGATACACCTTGGATTAAGAGGATTTGATACATTTATGGTTGAAAACACTTCGTTTTATTCGAATCCATTATAGGAACGGATATTAATGCGTATCTCTTTAGTTTAATAGGTGTAAATACAAAACCTAAAATGAAATCCCAAATATTGAAGGGCCTCAAACTACATGAATAAAGCTTTCTTTTTCTACTTTCCTTCCTTTTGGGAAGAATTAAAATTCTATATTGAATAATTTTCTTTTGCTAGACATGAAGAAGACGAACAAGAAAGGTAGGGGGTAAAATTGTAAACTGAAAACTCTTTAAAAAGCTGCTTGGATGGAATGCATTGGTTGATAAAAAGGTCTATGTTACTTTGAAATTGAAAGAGAACATTCCTAGCTTTTACAAAAATTAGAGAGGAGGTTAGCATAAGCGTATAACTTACACAAAAAATTCTATAGGTTAAAAGTATAAATAGATATAGAATTAAATTCCAACATTAGAGTTATAAAGCATAACGGGATAAAAAAAAGGTAATGGGAATTTGTTAAGTCGCAGTTGTTAATAATTAATACCGTAAAATAAGTTTTTTCTATACATGTGCGAATTTATACATTAAGCAAGTTTTGTAATGACAAAGATGCATAAGGCTACCATTCTCTCCCTTTATTTAATTTAATGCTATACCACACAAATTAATATAAATATATGTATTCACAACATAAATATTAAGGACATCCGCTGTAGCAATGGATGATTTCTCGGCCAAAGTTGGCATGGAATCCCAGGTTCAACCCCGGGTTCTCTTCTTGGTTTATGAATTCTAGAGGAAACCATCAATGGGTTAGTAATTGCAATAATCGTAGCGAAGGAGCCACAGTTTACAGCGTAACATATGTCAAAGGAAAATATCTCTATTATTATTATTATTTTTTAAATCCTATTCTATTACAAGGAGTAGTTTTAAGCGAAAGGATATCCTATTCTATTATAAGGAGGAACGCCTCCTACTGCTCCTCCTGAGCTCCACCTACCTGCCGTCCTGTCAAATTGCGATAATATTTACAAATCTGATAGAGATAGAAATCAAACCCCTGACCACTGAGGAGAAGCCATAGAGCTCAAATCAGATTTTGGCTGTTATCTTTCTTGGTTTGCTAATAGCCAAGAGAACTTGTTAAGAATTTAGAAGGAAAAGCTTTGCCAAAACGAAAATGGATTTTAATTACAATTCCAACCATTGGGGTCGGGTCGGTCCCGATGGCTAGGGTAGGGTTGCTAGAGTTTTTGCCATTGTACCTAACAGTTGGGGATGACAAGAGCATGAAGAGGGTTTGAAAGATTAAATAAAAAAAACTACAAATCTTCAATCTATCGGTAATATGAGAGATTAAAAAAAATGATTTTCTAACCGTGTTCAATGGAGCACTCGTTAGCATACTTCAATTCTATATAACCTACCATATATACACACACACACTAATAATTACTACCCTCCATTCCTTGCATTTATACATTTTTTTTAATTAATTTTACCTTTGTAAAAATTTAAAACCCAAAATACATATTTAAGTATACGGACCCATTAAAAAGAAATCCAGAAAAAGATAACCCTCTATCCATTTGAACCAGGATCGACAGATCCTAATCAATGATACACAGAGTTGGCCTAGTGGGTTCTCGCACAAGCGTCATGGAAACTTCTATACTGGATCGTAACATGCTCGACATGTCATATGGACTCGTTATCAATTAGTCTCTCTTTAAGGCAGAATGATAAATTTTCTGTACAATTTCTTGAAATCCCATTTTCATCTCCATTTGCTGGTTCTTAAAAGTATTAACTTTCTATAGATACAATCTTTGTTTTGTATCTTTTAGTGCTTATTAAGATCTCAATTAATCAAGAAATCTTCCAAAAGTAAATTGGTATGGACTATAGAATGGTCACGCTACACCTGTGCGCAGTCCATATAGCCAGAAGCGTAGCCTCATCGATCATCCACACATGCAACATAATCAATCAACGAATTTAATATTTATTTCATTTCCAGTGGGTCAAGATTCAGAATTCTCAGAACCTGGATATACCAGTGTCCTTGAGTTTCGTACCCATCCACATTATCATGTCCAAATAAAAGATCGAAAAAACAAAAAAAAAAGAAAGAACTTGGGAAGAAAAGAAACCTGAGAAGTAGAGATTTTGGAGCTAGCTGTTGTTGGCTTAGATTCTTGAGCAGACTGCTTGCATATTTTTTTTGTTCTAGCAATGTATGGAAAATCAAGTTCCAGTAGTAATACCAATACCATATTGCTTGGACACTTGACCTCCGAGCACATAAATCCAATTGGAAATGTCTTCGTTGAAGCAGGAAACAATCTAGTGAAACATGAATTTGGTGCGTATGGCGAGAAAATCTTTGGGTCAAGTTCATCATTTCTTCAAAGCAATTTTGTCAGCAGACACCTCTCAAATCCCCAATACTATTTTGAAGTGAACGATGACTACGTGAACAATAAAATCAAGATGATTCTCTTTCCTTTTCTGCACAAGGTATGTAGAAAAATATGTTCATATTTCAGTGAGGTGAGATTATTCCTTTCTCCTTCCTTGAAACAAAATGACTTGGGATGTTTTCTTGATTCATTTATACTTCCAAAGTGCTTGCATGATGAATTTAATTGTTTGGCCACCTTGCATTGTGAATACAGGGACATTGGATAAGAGCAACTGAGATGGTTGGAGGAGGTGAAATTTTGTACAAACCTCCATATTGTGATATTAATGCGCCTGATCTATACATCCCCATGATGGCATTTGGCACTTGCATGGTTCTTGCTGGCTTCTTTTTGGGCATCAATGGGAAGTGAGTCATAGTCAGCTTTCCACCCCAACTATTAGACTAGCACTATTTTGCTTTGCAAAGAAAGAGATATTAGTACAAAAATGATATATATCGTCAGACCAAAGTTTTGATGCCTCATCAAACATATGACAAGACTATACCTCTCAAGTCAATTTGTGATGGTATTTGATTTGGCGGATAAATTCATTACTTTTTAACAAAAAAAATTGCAGTGACATTAAATTTTGAGTTTTGATATTAAGATGAACCCTTGTTTAAACTGTAGGTTTAGCCCTGAAGCTTTGGGAGTGCATTTTACAACTGCATTACTCTGTTGGATATTGCAAGTTCTACTGCTCGGTGCCGCATTGCATTCTCTAGGAGGTGGAGGAGATATTCCATTGCTCGACTTGGTTGCTTATGGTGGATACATTTTTACAGCAGCATCTGTAGTTATCATTTCTAGGATCATTTGGGATCATCTTTTTTGTGCAATTACCTTGTGGGAGAGCTTCTGCATGGGAGTGTTCTTGGTAAAGACCATGAAGAGAATTCTGATTTCAGAGGTGAAAAGAGTGGATTACAAGCACTCCTCCAAGAGAGATTATCTGTTGCTGTCCATTGCAATTTCTCAAATTCCCTTACTATTTTGGATAGCAAGTATTTGTGTTAAAAGTTAAGACCATCTTACCAACTTTTATATATTCTTGAAGAGGAGAGGTTACATATATATTGTCAGTGTAACGGCTTTATCTTAACTGGCTTGGAAGTTGCATATAATTTTGGATGAGTCTAGCTAAACTTTCTACAGTGAAAATTTTGAAGCCTATACTACAACAAAATTTAGAAGAATGGAGCACAATGGTTTTGTTAGTCAGACCTTTGTAATAAACTAATTTTTTTGTTTCAAATTTCTTGTTTGTAGCAGTAGAAAAACAGAAAAAAGTTAATGGAGCTAGGAGTTGCCAATTTAGTGGTTCATTATATCATAGTGAATGTCATTTTCATCCTCCCAACAATACAAGTAGTACTACAAGCCCCTCATGGGCAGCTCGGTTGGTCTCAGCAAGTCTCCTTAAGAGCTGGTGTCCAGTTCCCGCAAGGGTTCGAGTCCCGTGGTTACCGTGTTCGGGGGGACGGGGCCTCTCCTCCCGGGCCGGAGTGGGATTAGTAGGCCCCGTAAGAATTGACCCGGACATCCACTCCGTCAGCAAAAAAAAAAAAAAAAAAAATAAAAAATACAAGTATTACTACAAGAAAGTGAGAAAGTCTCAATCGAGTCTAACAATAAGAATTCCTCCCAATAATACAAGTCTTAAGTAGTAATATAAGAGAGTGAAAAGGTGTCAATCGAGTCTACCTATAAAAAAAAAGGGCTGTAAATCAAACGTTAGACACAAGTATGAGAATTCCTAAAATTAAATTAAAAAGGTGGGTTGTTCATTAGTTTATTTTTGTTGTTTAAATCATATGTCGCTTAATATAGAATTTTTCTAAGAGTAATAAGACAATTTTGAATGTGATTTTCTTAATTTTGTTACTCTTATTTTACTGCAATATACTAATAGAAACTATTTGATTTTTTCGGGAGTGGGGGGGGGGGGGGGGTGGTTGAAGCCTGAAGGAACAAAAACTGCTTGATCTTTCACAGTCTAAAAAGACAACGTACTATATATACTATAGAAAATTTAATGAGTAATTGTCACATCAGTCCATAATTATTTTATTTTTTAGTAGAGGAGGAATTTAAGAAGTGAAGTGGAAATTAGAACTTAAAATCTCTAATTTTTCGGAATCTCAATCTTCATGACCTAATTTAACAATTTATTTTATTGTTCAATAGAGGAAAAAAGTCCAACATTATATGTCAACGAGACGAAAAATATTGTGTTTGGACAGGAGATTATTTGAGATAATTTTAAAAAAAATTATAATATTTTTTAATATAATACATGCGAGATAATAAAAAAAATAGTTGAAAAATGTGTTAATAATACGAGTAGATAATTTTGTGTAAATAATTTGTTGTCCAAACACAAAGAAAACTTTCTTACCTTTGCTTTGCCTCTCAGTTTTCACCGCAAGAGCTTAACGCAACAGTAACCGTAATAAAAACAAATGGGACTCGTCAATCGCCACGTTTCGTCTTTCGCGGGTGCGGGTCAGAACGAATCCACCCGGCAGCCCACCGCAAGCAGTTGGTTTCAAAACGCACTGCTCGTATATTGTCTGCATCTTCTTGTACCTTTTCCCATTTCCTTTCCCTCTTCTCTTTTTAGTTCCAAAGCCCCTAGCCAGATTCACAGCAAAATCAGGTACTTTTTTCTTTTTCTTTTCCCTTTCCCTTTCCTTTCCTTTCCTTTTTTCCTTCCATCTTAATCTTAAATTCCTGATCTAGGTATGGTTCGTAAATTAGCTGGTTTCCATTTGAATTATAGGGTTTTCAAATGTTAGTGATTTGTTGTGCAATTTAATTTGATTAAGGCTTGATCCAACCCATGATTACCCGGATACCCGACCCAGATCACGAATTGAGTGCATCGGAGATATCCTCCGTTATTATCCCTACAAAATTATGCCACCTTGAATTTGCAATTTTTGCTAATCTTTGATCGTTTTCGCGTAGTTAATATTGGGGGCAACATCATAATCGAATAGAGAGATATATATTTTTTATCATTTGTTTGATGGATATTTTTGTCTCGTAACTCAATTGAATTTTTGTTACTTTACTTAGGAATTTTGGCCGGAAAGACTTGATATTTCAAAATTGAGATCGGTGCTTGCCTTAATTCCATGTCCTTTTATGATCATGAGTTCTTAGGTTCGATTCTTCGTAGATGCTTATTCATTAGAGCATAGCAGATCCTCATTTTATTTTTAATCTTTTTTGCAGGAATAGGAGGATTATAGAATCGAAACATGTTGGAACAATTGCTGATATTTACTAGAGGGGGATTGATCCTCTGGACATGTAGGGAGCTCGGAAATGCTCTCAGGGGCTCGCCAATTGAGACCCTGATTAGGTCTTGCCTATTGGAGGAGCGCTCGGGTTCTGCATCATACAGTTATGATGCACCTGGTGCTGCATACACACTTAAATGGTCGTTCCATAATGAACTCGGGCTTGTGTTCGTTGCTGTGTATCAGCGTATTCTCCATCTCCTCTATGTGGATGATTTACTTGAAATGGTCAAGGATGAGTTCTCGAAAATTTATGAACCAACAAGAATGGTGTACAATGATTTTGATGATACGTTTCAGCAGCTTAAGAAGGAGGCAGAGGATCTTGCTGAGAAAATGAAAAAATCAAAGCAACCTGTGAAGGCTATTAATGCTAATTTGGGTAAGAAGCAAGGGCTTGGACAAAAGGGTGGTGTGGATGGAGGAAATCAAAAAAAGAGCTGTGATGATGGAAATGGTGACAAGGATGGCAATAAAACAAAAAGTTATGTGTATGAAAATGGGCACACCAATGGTGAACATGTTTCAAATGGGGAAGTTACTGTAGCAAGTGGTGTTAATGGTAAGGAAAATAGGAGTTCCAATACTGGGGCTTTTGATAAGGACAAGCTCCAGAAGATGCGTGGAGGTAAAGGTGGAAAGAAAACTAACACTGCCGCTGTTAGTAAGGCTCCCAAGGAGGAACTAAAGAAAAAACCACGAGTCTGGAATGACTCACCTCCAGTGTCAAAGTTGGATTTTACTGATCCAGTGAGTGAGAATGGGACTGATAAAGTTCCTGTTGTGGCAGTGGAGCATGGTGAGAGTATGATGGACAGAGAGGAGATTATTAGTAGTGATAGTGATAGTGATGAAGAGGAGGAGTTGGGAAAGAATGCGAAGATCGAGACAAAGAAGAAAGGATGGTTCTCAACCATGTTCAATAGGTAATTTCTGCCTCCTGTTTAATCATTTTCTGTGCCTTAAATATTATTCCAGATGCTTGTGCTTCTCTACAAGCTAGCATTGCATTTGTAATATTCAATTGAAGTATGGAGGACTTTATTAGAGGAACATAAGAAAGAAAAAACACAACATAGGAAGTAGAGAAGTCGATGTGGTAAAATTATTTGTCATGCTTTATTCATCTGGAGGATGCCGTCATTGTAAATTTGTTGGAATTTCCATTTTGTTAATTTAATTAGCTGTTAGGATATCCAAATTGATTTTTTTTATTCTTTTGAACTCAGCATTGCTGGGAAGGCAAGTCTGGATAAGGCCGACCTGGAACCTGCTTTGAAGGCTCTCAAGGATAGGCTAATGACCAAGAATGTGGTATGCATATATTTCTCTCTTTCCATTATTTTTCCTACTTATCTTTTCCGTTAGTGTGTTTAATCTTTCTTCAAAGTGATGTTTTATTCAGCTTAATCCTGCTCTGGTATATATCGCTGAATGTGCTTGTTACTGGTTTCTTTACAGGCTGAGGAAATAGCTGAAAAGTTGTGTGAATCAGTTGCGGCAAGTCTTGAGGGTAAAAAGCTTGCATCTTTTACAAGAATTTCCTCAACTGTGCAGGTATTCTCAACTTAGCCCCATTGTGCAATTAGATGCTAGGTCAATACCCCCTGAAACATAAACTGGGTAAATTAACAGACAGATCATTTGGGGAGAGAAGAGAGAATGAGTTACTTGTTGATGCCCCCAGGGCCCTTAATTTTGTTTTTACTATTTATCGTGGCCATAAAAAGTAATAGCATTGATTACAATTGTTGAAATAGGCTGCAATGGAAGAGGCTCTTGTTCGTATTTTGACTCCTAGACGCTCCATTGACATTATGAGGGATGTTCATGCTGCCAAGGACCAAGGCAAACCTTATGTGGTTGTTTTTGTCGGAGTCAATGGAGTGGGGAAGTCAACCAATCTTGCTAAGGTGAATTTTATGGATACTCTGCTGTAGATAGTTTTTGGCTGTATTGGCCTGTGTATCTTACATGGCTTTTTACCTTTTTTTTACAGGTTGCTTACTGGCTTCTGCAGCATAAGGTCAGTGTAATGATGGCAGCATGTGACACCTTCCGTTCAGGAGCAGTTGAGCAACTCCGAACTCATGCCCGTAGACTCCAGGTATGTTGTAGGGGCTACTTTTGGCCCTTCTCATTTCTATTGTCAAATTTGAACTGTTGTTATCTGAGATCTGATTGAAGTTTTAGAATGGTAACTGATTTGTGTTTAACTTTGTTATCAGATCCCAATATTTGAAAAGGGGTATGAGAAAGATCCTGCAATTGTGGCTAAGGAAGCAGTACAAGAGGCCACTCGAAATGGTTCAGACGTGGTTCTTGTTGATACTGCTGGTCGGATGCAGGTAAAGCTTTATTACATGATCAAATGTTAAAGCCTCCAATCAAACTGACATTATCTATTATTTTCATTTCTTCCTCTTGAAGAACACAATTTAGATAATAAGGAAATTTTTGAAAGGAAAAGTATTAGAATATGTGTGTTTACTATGAGTAGCTTCCTCTGAACTTGTGACTTTTATCTTTTGCAGTTGTCTGAATTCCATACGTTTGTGAATAGGATGTGAACTGGATGACATCCTTGTTTTTGTGCTTTGGTTTATTGAGATGATGTTCTCGTAGTAGTACAGAATTATGTCCAAAAATACTGTGGAAGATTAGCACATATATACTCCTCTGTGTGTTTTGACAAACTTTGGTGAAATATAAGTGGAGGGAGGTGGGAATGGGAATTTGCCTCACATATCTATAAAATTCTCATTGCAACAATAGCAGATGGTTCTGTAACTATTATGGCAAGTTTGTGTTTTTATCATTATTCGGTAGACCTTTTCCATTGTTTGTCATAATAAGAGAAGTTGTTTCAGTGTCATCAGATCCTTGAACAGGACTTATGATTTGAAAAGGAGCAAGTATGTGTAATAGTTTTTCTTTTCTAGGATATGGGCTATTGGTTTTTAGGGAACTGGATTATAACTCTCTTGTTCATAGAGAGCTTTACACTTTTTCAAAATGAAGGAGTCACGGGAACACAAAATAAGAGCAAAAGAAAGACGCAATGTAAGTGGGGCATGTAGATATTTTTGAAGGTTTTAAATTTCACCACAAGAAATTTTTTTTTTTTTTTTTGAAGTGTTGAGACTGACACTATACCAACATGGCAGTGACTTTGTTGCTTCTGTTTTGTGCTCTTTATGGCTGAGCGCTTGTCTGGTGTGGGTAGGTAGTTTGTGCGTGAGAAGCAAATGTCTTCTTCAGACACTGCTCCTTTCCTCGTGGAGAAATGAAAAAATTAGATAGTAAACTGCTGTTTCAGTAATGGCTATGTTTCATGCTTTACAGGATAATGAGCCACTGATGCGAGCACTCTCAAAGCTTATCTATGTCAACAATCCTGATCTGATACTGTTTGTTGGTGAGGCATTGGTTGGGAATGATGCTGTAGATCAATTGTCCAAGTTTAATCAGGTGTGTTTCTTCTATTTGAAAATGAGCCTCACATAATCAGATAAAAGACCTTTGAGGAAATTTGTGCAGACATTTAGATATTGACTAATCATGTTGATCTTTGCAGAAACTTGCTGACCTTTCACCATCTCCAAATCCCCAACTGATTGATGGGATTTTGCTCACCAAGTTTGATACTATTGACGATAAGGTACATACTTCTGCTGTTGGTTTTAAGTAGAGAGCTCGAGGTTTTAATATTTAATACTTATTGTTGATGTACTTCAGATTGTCTTTGTGGCTCTTCATGTTTGGATTTATTTGCTGTAACATGGTGTAGGTCGGAGCTGCACTTTCAATGGTCTACATTTCTGGATCACCCGTCATGTTTGTGGGTTGCGGGCAATCTTACACGGATTTGAAGAAGCTTAATGTTAAGTCCATCGTGAAGACCCTACTAAAATGATGGAAGTGTGTTGTGTTCTTCGCTCCCTATCTTTGGCTTATTAGTATTTAATATGGGTTTCCCTCTGTCAATGAGCATTTTGTATTTCCTGCCACAACTCGTTCTGTCCCCTCCCTCCTGCGAGCTCACTCACTGCTGCTTTGTTATCTTTGATACTGGAGACTGGAGTTTGTTCAAGCAAATCCAAGTTTTAGGTAATTCTGTCTCGCTCTGATTACCTGTTTGTTTGTAGCGAATAATTTAGGCCTATTTTGTTGTTCCTCGCTCTTAATCTTATACTACATGACGTCATGTATGTTTATGTCAAGTGAGATCGTACGCTTGCAAACCAAGCACTCTCTGGACTAGAGTGGTCACGGACAGCTGTGTTTCTCGAGGTTATCTAATTAATATTTTACCATATGGGGAGAAAAATGTTGTTTTGTTTGCAATATTTGATCTCTAATGTTTCGAGGAAAGCAAATTTGGTTCTCATAATCTTTGATTTCAGGCAAATTTAAGAAAATGATTAGAATATTACAATAGTTAGATTATCCCCCTTAGGTTGAGTGAGAGAGACTCTCTTTGGTGTGCGTTGAGTTATAGTTAGATTGTGCGTTGAGCTATAGTTAGATTATTCCCTGTATTGTCGTTTGTTGGAAAAAAATTAGAATATTACAATAGTTAACGATTAAAATTATCAAAAGGGATATGAACTAAATTCTATACTCAAAATATTTACGCTTATGATGCACCCGGTATTCCATGCACTGTTTGTAGATGCACCTCCCATCTTTCGTTCGTATTTGGACCAGTTACTCGAAACAGTGAAGCAAGTGTTTTGCAAAATTTATCAACCAAAAAAGAAAAAAAAAAAAAAAGAGCCTAAGGTCTACATACACTCCACTCAACAGTGAATTTGATGGCATATTTTTTCAGTTTTAAGGAAAAGGCCGAAGCCAATAATATTAGCTAAAAGAGTGAAAACCTGCTTTTGCCCGTGCTAGCGATTAAGGGTTGATTAGATGGAGGTAGTAATAATAATAAAAAAAAAAAGGAATGGTGATGAGGATGGTAAAGGATGCTGTGCTATTGAGGCTGAGAAAAAGGAAGAAATGAGGGTTCCAAATTCCAATCCGTTTTTAGTGGAAGGCAGGTTTGAATTATGAAGACCTGGAACCAGGTTTGAAGGCTCAAAAGGACAAAGCTCATCACCAGCAATTAAGTGTGTATGTTAAGCTTGGCTCCTCTTCCACCTCGGACATGGGGCACATCAGTTGTGTTATTTCCTCTTGGCATATTTGTTATTTGATAGTATATATAATTACATTAGTATACTTGAAATATTTTGTTACATATACGTAAATGTCATCACGAATATAATAATAAAAATATTAGTATTATATATCAAACATTAATTGTACCTAGATAGGTATTACTTGCATGCGTCATAAACATATTTTTTGAATATATCTCTTTATCTTCTCAATCATTTTTTATTTTATATATATCACATCACAGTAATTATTTCAAATAATTTACTGCTAGTCTATTACCAACCAAACACACTCAATTATAAAAAAAAAAAAAAGAATAATTATACAAAAATGGACAAAAGTACAAAAGTGTGTGTGTGTGTGTGTGTGTAGGAATGGTGGAATACAATGAAGAAGAAGAAGCAGATTGATTAATTGATGCTACTCTAGCCAGTAGCTGCACTCCATAATTATTTCTTTTCGGCACTATTGTTTCACGTCCCAAAAAAGAGCGATTTTATGAATTCAAATGTTTATCTTAATCAGTTTGCTGTTTGAACTGAAGTTCGAACGTTGGGGAACGCATCTTAATTGCTGATTTCCTGCCAAGTGGTTACTTCAAGTTGTCTCAAGATAACAATTTTATCCCCCAAAAAAAAAACAGATGTCAAGATAACAAAAACCACAAATATACAGATTTGATTGGATTGGAGTTCCACAAGCAAATAACAGAATTAGCAGCCTCACTGTATGAGAATAATTCCTCATTTAACTTTTAACATTTACTGTCCCAACCGACCAAAATTTCCACCTGCATTATCTACTGAGTTTAAAGAAGGAATAATGGAAGGTGGTCAAATTTCAATTAGTACTATTTTTTGACCCCAAAAATAAGGCGAATCCTAGGAATATCAGTTGTATGTATCAAGTTTGAAAGCTTGTGTTGTTCCTCACGTGCCAATACTTAATTGCTTCGGATTTTCCAAAGCAAATCCCAAGGCCAACCTAGTTACTGATATAAAAGAGCCCCCAAACCAAAAGCCAAAGAACAAATCCCTATACAATACAGCTCCATTAACTAGGATTTCTCAGCACTTGGCATTGTTGTTACATTACTAGTATTACTTGGTATTTTCAGAAACGTTTCTTCTCTCCTGATTTCTTAAATGGCTTCTTCACTCAAAACTGTCTTTCCATGTTTTGCCCTTGTCTTCTTCCTCTTCTCTTTGTCTGAAGCCAGAGAGTTTCTGGTTGGCGGCAAAGGAGGTTCTTGGAAGATCCCTTCTTATCCTGATGAATACAACAAATGGGCTGAAAAAAATCGCTTCCAAATTGGAGACTATCTCGGTAAATATGTGATCCCTTCTTATCCTACTTACTCTAAAAACTTTTCAATCCCTATATTTCCTATCTTATTTGTTCATTTCCTTGCTTGTTTCCAATCTGATTATGTTTACATGAGTAACTCTTTTGTTGCATGCTTTTCCATTATTGTTGTATGAAACTCCCATTTTTTTCTGCTTCCATCAGTTTTCATCGACTATTTTCTATCGCTTCTCCTGTTGAATTGTTACAAGATATATAACTTGTATATTTTCTCGTACTTCCCACTATTTTTTTTTTTTTTTTTTGGTATTCTTCTTGGCATTAAATTAAAGAAGGTTTGACTAGAAATGATTCTCGAAATTTCCCGTTCAAGGATTAGGATTTCTTTTTTCATCTCTTGGAGTTAGTACTTGTTCCAGTCTCACAATTTTTTTCGTCTTATCTTCTCATTTTCTTGCTTGTTTCCGGTCTGCACATGTTTTAACTAGTAACACTTTTGTTGGATGTTCTTCCATTTTTGTCCAGCTGTACCATTCCCATAATCGTCTGCTTCCGTTAATTTCCTTTATGCATTTTTCTATTTTTTCTTGGCACCAAAGAAGCTTAGAAGCAAAAAAAATTCTGACGGTTACAGAATCGAACACTAGGATTTTGTTCATTTCTTGAAGTTCCATCTTCGCCTTTTGTCATTTCCCAAATTGGTTTTTTTCCTACACCAACTTTTGTAAGTATCTTGAGTACACATTTGTCGTCTTCCTCGAATCCCAAGTTTATTACGTTTCCAACTCGTAACTCCCATCCTCGTATTCTACAAAAAAAAAAATAAACAAATAAAATTAAAGCCCATGAATTGCTTTTACTTTTTCATTTATGATGGGAATAAAATTGTCGCGTTCTTCTTTTTTTTGGCTAAATTTTTTTCATTACATTCTTGTCGTGAACAGTATTGGAGTACGATAAAAACAGCGATTCAGTGTTAGAGGTGGTGGAGTCAGACTACAACGGCTGTAGCAGAGGGAACCCTGTTAAAGAATTCCATGATGGGAACACCAAGATTCAGCTGGATCGATCAGGGCCATTCTACTTCATCAGTGGAGCTGATGGACACTGTGAGAAAGGGGAGAAGCTGATCGTTCGAGTCCTGGCTGCTAATCATACTTCAGCAGGGAGCCACTCTCCTGCCCCGGCTCCTTCTCCATCAACCTTGCAACATGCTCCGGCTCCTGCTGCGGCCACCGGTGCTGGTCATGCCCTCAAGCTTGGATTCATGGGATGGCTTGCTTTGATGGCTGCAAGTTTGATATTTGTGTTTGCAATGGCTTAGTGATCATGATGGAATTTGGGTCGTTTGTGGTTGTGTTTAGGACCATGCATCATGTTGACTATGGTACTCTTTTCTTGATTTGTTTTCGTTTTAGGTTGTTTTAGGGCAAACTTTGTTTCAGTCGTTTGATTTCTGATGTATGATAATGAATATTGCGGTTGTCTTCTCTTTTCTTTTTTTCTATTAATTTCCATCAATGAGCTATATGTACTTTTCTTACTAGGTTGCAGCAAAAATTAATCCAGGAAAATTTTAAGAAATTGAAATTAATTACCTAAAGTAGGTCAGACGAATTTGTTTTCTGTAAAATGGAATTGAAAAAGGAAAGAATGTACTATCAACTTCCTGAAATGTTGACTTGTATGAAAACAAGAGGAAAAAAGAAGAAGAAATAGAACAAGAGGTGGGAGTTTCTGGTATTTTCCAGTGTTTTCAGTCACTTTAATTTAGCATTGATAAGTCCAAATTAGTTCAATTTTCCAAGGACATATGTGCATTATGCATAATATACATCATTAGATTTGAATGTACTTGTCCAAAGATCGTCCACAAAATTCATCGGGGAAACATGAAATATAATTGATTTTGTTGCCTCTTCTTTCGGAGGTCCATCATTGATGCTGTTCCGCTTCCGCTTCAAAATTTCTAGTAGTTTAGAAGATATGTAGCAGGGAGAAAAAAAATCATATAACCAATTATGATGGAGGTTTTAAGTTACGTATTGAACAGTGAATTCAGTGGCCGTTTTCAATATATGAAGAAACAAAACATTAATGTACACTAACCAAAATCTTGAGGACAATTTGCTAATATGCAGAATCCTGATTATAAATGCTTCATCTCGAAGCTAATATAAGAAGGAAATGAGCATAGAAAGAGGTCATAATTATGATTCAACAACTTCTCTCTACTTCTCCTCCTCTCCAATTTTTCTCTATTTCTTCTTTTATTTTCAAAGGCCTTCCTTTAAGGAAGGAGACCCCATGAATTTCATTTCATTTTATTTTGATTTTTTAGTAAAGTCTCTCGTAAGTTTTCTTAGCGAGAGTTTTTTGTTTATCCTAGGGATTTCTAGTGCGAATTTTCTATTCTAGATTCTTATGGAGATTTTTTTTGTTTGTGGTTAGATCTGTATTTTATTTCAGATCTGATTGTCAGATTTAAAATTTTTTTTGAATTTTGAATTTATGTCAACTGATTTCATCATCATTAGTGGACCTTAAGACCATTTATTAGTAGATTTAGCAATTGCAGCATGCACAGAAGGAAGTTGCAACAATTTATACAACTTTGAAATTTCTTGTATCTTTCAGATTTGTTCATAATTTTTCGGATTTGTTGTATCTATCAAATTGCAAATATGTAATTTTTAGTGCATATTTAACCTACCATTAAGGTAGTGTTGCGGTGCAAATCTGTAATTTCTATTGCATGTTTAACTTGTCATTAGGATAGTGATGCAGATCAATTCATGCCGGACACTTTCCAACAATTTGTTAATGAAATTGCTTTTTTGGATTTTATCCAAAAAAAAAAAAGCATTGAAATAGGGTCATTTCTCAGATCAAAAGGCAAAGATATCCGAGTATAATAGTATTCTTTCTACCTTAATTGAGTTTAATCTTTACTCTGCAATGTATTTACTTTAAA
The DNA here is from genome assembly GCF_036785885.1 of Coffea arabica. Taxonomy (NCBI): domain Eukaryota; kingdom Viridiplantae; phylum Streptophyta; class Magnoliopsida; order Gentianales; family Rubiaceae; genus Coffea; species Coffea arabica. The sequence continues at coordinate 12,867,056 of NC_092321.1, forward strand.
CTACTAATAAACAAGGTAAGGAGATGATTATAATTTACCATTAGGTAATCTTACCTCAACCTAATATTCCACATCATATTATTTGCATTTTGTTTTAGAAGACACATCAAAACAAAGAAACATGATCGCAAATGTAATTTGACTTCAATTATTTGCACTAACAAATCCATTTTGAGGTTTCAGTATGGTATGTTGTACGTCAACAGTTCTAATTAGTACTATTAAATGTTATTCACGATTTGGAATTTATTCACACCTATTCTTCCGTTTTATATAAAAAGTACACATTCAATGGGTGTAGGTCAAGGGCCTTAACTTGCATTTTAAAAATCCCAGGATTTTTCGAAAATTTCACCATGGTGCTCACATATTTGATTGGTTCGGTGGTAGTTCAACCTTCTCCGAATTCTTCCTTTGATCCCTTTGAATCCTCCTTTTCTCTAGTATACAGTAGGAGTAAGTGTAGAATAAAATATATCGTGTCTGAAAAAGAGTGGAATCGTGATTAATCATTTGATAAACACACACACATATAGACACACATATGTTTAACATTCATCTTATACTTTCTAATTTTTCGATAAACAAATTTTCTACTACATAGACAACTCTATTAGTTAGAAAAGAAGGGGAAAAAAAAACTCCATCAGTTAGAATAGGTTCTCTAAGTCCTGCTTCTATCCTTATTCTGAAACTTTGGTTACAGAAATAAGATTTGGCCTAGAAATTAGGATCACCATTTTTGTCTGCCGCGAGGGGCCAATGGGGCGGGGGGACTTTTTTCCCCGTTAAGAAATGGGGTAGGAATTGGGAAGGGGGGGTAGGAGAGTATACCCCCGCCCCATCCCTTGCCCGCCACCCATTATATATATATATATATATATATTTTATGTATATATATAATATTTAATTTAATTAGGTACAAACTTATAATAATTATTAGTTATAAGTATTATATAATATATATTAGTATATGTAATATAATTGATATTATCAATTATACTAATAATTATACATGTCTACTAATAGAAATTAGTAATTAGTTATACTAAATTTACTAATACATTTATCCTAAATTTCTAATAATACTTAATACAATAACACTTTTTTTCTTAAAAAAATACAATAATGACTTAGTGATTGTGTTAATTTCAAAAGTGAAAATTTGATTACTTTAGTTGTATTTGTTTCATCATATTGGATTGTATTCAAATAGTTTTTTTTTTGAATTTTAATTGTGAAATTACAATAGATAATGATTTGATGATGTATTGATATTTTAATACTTAATTATTTATTAAAATTTAACTATAATAAAATTATATGATAATTTTTTATTAACCTTACGGATAACTCTACGGGGAAGCGGGGCGGGCCGTGGGTGGGGAGACGTAATGGGCAATTCCCATCCCTCGCTCCAAGCCCAGCCCGTTGCCAATCCTACTTCTCTCGAATTGAAAAGGCTAGTAACTTCAAACTTCAATGTGCTAATCCAGTAATTTAAAAACTTCAGGGCTTAATCCATATTTTTGTCAAAATTAGAAGAAATGATGCAATTAACTCAAAAGGATTGAAGTCTCCCAACCATCATCTCCAAAATCCCGATGCTCCTCTTCTCACTTCTCAAGTTCCCACTACCCACCAAGGCCATCCACAAACCGACCCCGCTTTTAGCCTCAGTCTGTTCCTACTAATGTTATATAAAAGAATTGAAAGAAAACTGTTGCAGAGATTTTGGTAAATTTTGGAGGGATTGGTTATCCGCTTTTAACCTCAGTCAGCTTCCACTAATATTTATGTAAAAGAATTCAAAGAAAACTGTTGCAGATATTTTGGTAAATTTTGGAGGGATTGGTTAGTTTCATTTTTTGTTTTATCAGATTTTTGCTCTGTTGTTTTGACAATCTAGATGATAAATCGACCATATTCATCTGATTTCAGGAATGGCTTGGGGGAGTGTAAACTCCCAGTTTGGAACTGCACTTTTGTGGCATGCTAAACTGAAGAATGTTTCTCCAAGATTACAACTTTTGGAAAATAAACCTCAGCGGGTTCTCAGTTCACTTGATTCCCTGAAGGTATGCTACTATAACTCACAAGTTGCAACGCCTTTTGCCCTGCATTTGGTTAGTTTTGTCTATAAAGACTTGAAGGTGAACCGAGCCAATTTCTTGTTGATGACCCTTCTTTAAGTAAAGCTCAATTTGAAGGTATGTGTAGAATTCAGACTAAGCTGCCTTATGGTGTCACTTATTGCCTTGTTAAGGATACCCCTTGTCCATAATGTTCGGAAAGTGGGCATGTCTATACAGAGATAACTGCTTTGGGAGATAATGTTTATGCCTTTTTCTTTTGTTTATGTTTCTTCACATGTTTCCCTTTTGTATAAGAATCTTAAACTGCAGGCTATTTACTTGTAATCCCAGTTAAAAATGGTGGAAATGAGTAATCCTTACAGTCTTTAATATTCAATAAGGATTATTGTTGAGTGTGGCCAAATTAGTAGTTCTGTAAGTAGATGCGCTAGTAACGGTAGATTTTTGGGTTAATTATAATGATGTCATTATAGAGTGGAGACTAGAAGGTTATACACAGGAACTACTCAACTCTACGATTCAAAACAAGAGAAGCAAGACTCTTGTATAAGTTTCATACTTTGAGTGATAGTTCCTGGTGTCTCACTTTGAATCAAGGTATATCATCTGCTGAACATTTTAGATGTAGAGTTGCATATTGGTATGACTTGATGATTGAATGAAGAGTTCTAAAGCTGCAGTTTTTCATCCTTCACGTAAATGTTAAAAGTTTGTATGGTACAGGGGCTGTTTGTACTTGTCAAAGTTAGAGAGAAACTGTACTCATCTTTATCAAATTGGGAGTGAGGTAGAGAATACTTATTCTTACTAGAACTGAGTCATGAATCCATTTACTTCTTGATTTGGTAGGATGACTGCTAGTTATACGTTATGTACTTCTCCTTTCTTATCTCGGCATCTTTTTAAATTAGTTAATGCTGTATTTGAATTATGTCTCAAGGGAAGCAAGTGGCAACCTCTAATTCAAAACTTTAAGTCATTTCATCTAATTGTTGCTGGTCCTGTTTGTGCTGTATGAAATTATTGTCCTTTGAAGAAATGATAACTAGTAACTGGTATAATTCCTCGAGTTTCATCAATTGTCTAGCTTGGAAAAATGTCTTCCTTGGTGGCAAGTTAATTAGTCAAAACTACCCTGGTATCTTATAAAGACTTAGGTGGTGGACGAACTTGATCAATTTTTGAATCAACACTGCTTCTTCACATGACCGGCAGTTACCATTTTTCAGACTCCCTTGAATTTGAGAATAACTAAAACTGCTCTAACTTTGAGTTGATTGCTCCTTGAGTGTTTTTCTCTGATGAGTCTATACCTTGAAACTAATACCTTAGAGTGCGTACATTTGTTGGTTGCAGCTTGCCTGCAGCCCAGTTGCCCCCGAGTTAAGAGGTAGACGCCCATCAGAGAACCTGGGTCAATGCAAAGCCGCGGTGATCAGATGTGATCATCCTCAAAATGCAGATCTACCTCGCTCCTATTCAAAGAAGGAGAAGAAGCCCTTCCCTGTTCCAATAGTTGAGTTGAGGAGAGCTGCCAGGGAAAGGTTCAAGAACAGCAAAGGCCAACCAAGAAGACCAATTCCCCCTCCGAAAAATGGCTTGGTTGTTAAGAGCCTAACTCCCCTTGCTTACAGTGTGCTAAATGCAAGAATAACGTTGATTAACAATCTCAAGAAGTTGTTGAAAGTGGTGCCCGTTCAAGGTTGCAAGTAATGTTCTGCCTAATTGCCACTTATTCATGTCTGTCATCTAGCATATTACTGGCCTTTTTAGAACTGCATAAATATTACTCCAATAATTTGAATGTCTAATAGTCTGAAGCTTGCCTTTTTATTTCCTTCATACAATTTGTGAATTTGATCCCATATTATCCTTATGTTTCATTCACAATGACTATCTTAATTTGCTATTGACATTTCTTGAGACCATTGAGTCCTACAAGTCAAGATGTTTTTGGAAAATTTATCTCTTATATAATGCACCTTCAAACTTTTTCCTGCAAACTTTTTGAGTTAGAATATGTCAAAACTAATGCAGGTGGTGCAATGAAATCCATGTGGGACAGTTTGGTCATCCATTCAGATCATGCAAAGGACCAACAGCCTCAATTCGTAAGGGAGAGCATGAGTGGGGAGATGCAGTAATTGAAGATATACTGGTGCCAATTGAAGCATACCACCTCTATGATCGTCTGCAAAGGCGTATCACACACGATGAGAGATTCTCGATCCCCAGAATCCCTGCACTAGTGGAGCTCTGCATTCAGGCAGGGGTTGATTTGCCTGAATATCCTACAAAACGAAGAAGAAAACCAATCATACGAATTGGGAAAAGTGAGTTCATTGATGCAGATGAAAGTGACTTGCCAGACCCTGAGACAGAAGCTCCCATGCCACGAATATTGACTGAAATACCTGATGGAGAAATTAATCCCCCTTCTAGTGCAGAAGAAATTGCTGTGCTGGCTGAGGAAACACTTCAAGCATGGGAAAAAATGAGGAAAGGGGCCAAGAGGCTGATGAAGATGTATCCTGTGAGGGTTTGTGGATATTGTCCAGAAGTGCATGTGGGTCCTAGTGGACACAAGGCCCAAGTTTGTGGAGCTTACAAGCATCAGCAACGTAATGGGCAGCATGGATGGCAGACAGCTGTTCTTGATGACTTGATACCTCCAAGATATGTGTGGCATGTTCCTGACGTCAATAAGCCTCTAGCACGAGAGCTTAGAAATTTCTATGGTCAAGCCCCTGCTGTTGTAGAAATATGCATACAGGCCGGTGCTGCTGTGCCTGAACACTACAAACCCACGATGAGGTTGGATATTGGAATTCCTAAAGACGCTAAAGAAGCTGAAATGGTCGTTTGATTTTTAATTATATCCATTTCAGAAATAGAACTAGTAATTGCATTTTAAGAAAAAATGAGAAGGAAATCATACGCCCTTGATCTTCACTCGGTGGTATGAAGTTGAGATACATTTCGTTACAGTATTTCAGCAGATGAAGGCAAGTTTCCAAAATCAGAGCAGAAAGCTTGGCTATCTGAGAGTTATTGTTGCCCTGCTCTTCTAAAGGAACAAAAGACTTGGTGCACTGACATCTCTCCTGCAGAGTATTCCTGTTCAGCTGAAAGATTTGCTTGATGAAAAGTGTCAGATAGCCTTTCGGCCTTTTCTTTGGCTGGTCTAGAATTTGGAAACAGTAAGATCTTGCTCAGCCCCGGATCCATGATGTGATATCAGTTGGGGTGCTATATAGATTTGCAGTTGCATGCATCATTTATATTTGATGAATATGAGAGGAATCAGGTTTCAATTTTCTCAAATTTCATACTCGGTGTATATGAGACATTTAATGTGTATACCATTGTGCTGTAGTGTTAATACAGTTGGAATGAAAGATATAATAGTGCTCATTAATGATTCAGTATAGAGATAGTAGTGCTCGTTTAACTCTTTAGAGCCTTAAAATTATTCAGGTCACTTGAGAGAAGGCAAATCTGTATCAGCAGCACACTATGATGTCTTAGCAAAACTATCATGCAAATAAAGACATTTATTGCAATGATCCCAATCTACATTCCACTCAAACAAATTAAAGAACTCCTGTAAAAAAATCAAAAATAACAATCTGGTCTCATGAAGCCAGATGGAGCAGGAATAAATCCTCTGGAGCAAGTTAAATTTTAAGGCATCATATCTGTGATCATGAAGATCTTTTCAGGTACGAGGACGGGTGTTTTCAGGAGTAGCAGTTCCAGTAGTAACTCTGGCAACGTCAAGAGCAGTGGCTTCGGGCTTCTTGTGGGAAAACAGCGTAAAATAAGCCAACGTAGCAACACATGCAAAACCAGCCATAGCCATTCTGGCTGGACAATAGGGCAACTTTCTTGTCTGATGGAGTACCTCTGAACTATGCTGTGCCGAAGGTATCTTTGGTGATGCCTGGCTTGCCCCTGCCCCTGCCCCCGCCTCGGCGGTCGGTTGCCCCAGAATGGGTGTGGCTACCCCAGCTGCCGTCATGGCTTGCTGACCCCGTGGTGGAGGTGCCTGGAATCTCCCTGATTGATTATTGATTCCCGGATTTCCTGCCATTGCGTGAAAACTTTTTCTCTAGCTCTTCACCTCTAGCAAATGTGCATGTGGTTTTGTTGTCTTGGGCAAAAATAATAAGATGGATGCCAAGCCAAGGTGTGAAGAATAAATAGAGGATAAAACGTATTCATCTTTTGGACAAGTGGAAAACCATAATTGCAGGAAGAACAATTTCGACAATTGGCACCAAATGTAACATCCGAAAAACATTGCAAGATCGAGTGATTTTTATCCAGGAAAGCGGTAGAATAGTTCTATTTAGGGACTTATTACACACTATGCTACGCTTCCGCATCAAACTGATTCATACCAACTTTACACGTATCTCCCTACACTCACCTTCTTCTTTTGTATTGTCCATCTTGGTAGTCTTAAATCTTGCATATGCGTGTTTGTAGAAAGGAGGATTATTTGTATGAATTTTAGAATTATACTATGACATATTCTGTGATGTGATGTATATATTATAAAAAAAATTGAAAAATGTGCTTTAGCAAAATTAGATATGTTATATTATATCTCATGTGTTAATCTCATTTGTATACCACATTCACCTCGACATTCGATCGCCATGAATGATTAGTGTTAATCATTGAATCTCACGTCATGCTTTTGCAAAATTAGAGAGTTGCAATAGGTACACTAACTTGAAAATAAAATTTTATAAGAGTTGAGTACTGCTGTAGATTAACCGAGTTAACTATTAACTTTTTTTTTCCGAAACAAATTATCATATCGAAATATTTATCAATAATTCGTTCCTAAATACCTTCACTATTAAAAAAAAAATTCATCACTATAAGGAAAGGTTATGAATGCGATCCGCAATTTTTAACGAAAGGATTGACAATTATATATGTAAGTATTTTTGCATTTACAAGAATGAAATTTACAATCAATTACACTACTCAATATTTTCTTTTCCAGAGAAAAAAAGGTGACAATGAGAAGATATCTATGTCGTTTCAAATTTTCATTGGTTTGTGGTGAAATTAACGATGTAGTTGTTTATTATACTATTATGTACAAATAGAATTGAGTAAAATGATTAGATACATAAATACAAAAATAAAAGGGTGAGATGGAGGGAGTATTTCATAGTAACAATACTAGTATAGTATACAATGAATAAATACATTAGGCATAAAAAAAAAATTAGAGAATAAACACATTGGAGCTAGCTAGTATTGTCAGTTTCGTCATGTCCCAAGTTCGAAAGGTCTACTATTCCACTACCCCTGTTCTCTTCTCATAATCTATTCCTCTGCTGCATAGATTTCATCAATTACCCAAAACCTCGCATTCAGATAGCTGCTTTACTGTTTTGACAAAAAAAAAAAAAGATAGCTGCTTTACTGTGTGTGTGTGAGAGAGAGTGCAAAGGAAAGGGACAATGGTAGTCTCATACCAGTCTTCCTCATCCAAGTTCGCTAATTTCCAGTTCCATCCTTCCCCTCCACTCCACCATTTCCGTAAGCCCCCTTCCTTCCCCACTTCACATTTTTCTGTGTGTTGTATATACAGTGAATATATGTTCAACTCTTTCTATAATTTTTGTGTTTGATTGTCTTTGCGGCTTTGCTTCTGCTCTTTTTTTTTCTTTCCAGGTCAAAAACCAGCTGGGTTTTTCCTCTGCACCTCTGTTCGCCCTGTAATTCCTCGTCCATCAATTTTGCATCTTTTCTGTGTACACACATACACACACGCAAGCACACACTTATTGGTGTTGTAATCATTTTAATTGGAATCCATTGTTTTTGCCCATGTTTAGATAGCTATATATGTATTCTATTCTGTGGGGGAGATAGCTAATGAGGAAGGGGTTAAAGGCTGATTATTATGCTTACTACTAATTATTTGAGAGGAAACGAAAAATGTTAATTTGTGGAAGTGAATACACACACACACACACACACATATGTATACATGTGTATATATATACATTGGTTAGAGATGAAAATATGAGTTGTTAGACATTGATTATTACAAATTTAGTTGGCGTTGGCTTTTTGAATGCTAATATGACATGACGCTTGCTCCCTTAGGCGGCTTGGTGGTTGATTTCTCAAATTGAATTTGGAGATAGAAGTTTCCCAATTGAAGTAGAAGTTATGTTTTGCTAGTCATGTAGCATTTGATTTCTGTTTTCTTGGTAAGAATTAGAGATTAATATTTAATGTTGTGCTTCAAATTTAGCCAATAAGGTTTGATTCTACCAGTTTTGTGGTTTTTAGAATTTAGTAGAGCTCTCAAGACTGGATTTTCAGCATATTGTCGGGTAACGATGATGGAAGCGTAATAGTTGCAATTTTGTCAGGCGTGTTGTCCACATTGAACTTGAGGGATCGTTGTTGTGACATGCATTTGACTGCATTATGACCTCAGAAGTCTAGGTAACAAGATTCCATTCAAAATTAACAATTCTAATAATGAAGATTAATACTGTCAGAGGCCAAAAAAGTAACTTTTCTGTCATTTGTCCTAACGTGGAAATAGTTTATGGAATACCTTTTACATTTTGAAATATTTGAATCTGGTATTTGCATAAGTTTTGGATTGATTAGTAGCACTTTAGCCCTGCAAACCAAGTTCACTTGAATTTGTTTGTGATCCTTCCTCATTCTTTTATCTCTGAGTGCTCTTCTATTGGAGAGAATGTGGAAGAAATATAGAAGAACACCTTTATTTTCTCTTTTGTAAAATCTGATTCAGCTTGTTTGATGACCAAACCCTTGTCCTATACATGTGATAGTTATAAATTTGAATGCCTACACGGAGAAGATTAAAATTGTTTGTAAATGTAGAATCAAAGTAACATGTTCCATGGCCTTTTGTTTTTCCTATTGGAGAGCATGTGGACTATGTCAAACATATGATATGATGTGAACTAAGGGTCCTCGTGCCTTGGCCAACATTAGAATTATTTTGTCTGTGGAGCCTGCCAAAGGCTTTGTGCACTGCTGCTATGGTGGCTGTGCTGTCACTTTAATTTACTATATCCGGTCACATTTACTCCCAGCTGGAACCAGAAAGCACTTACTCTTTAAATGGCACCTTATAAATGACATATTGATAAGGCACACGGGATTTTTAATACTAATCCATCTTTTAGAGCAAGCCTTTTGTTCGACTGACTTGGATGTCTGCCAATTTCAAAATTAAAGAGGATCTCTGCTTTGGGCTTTGTGTTTTGTGTGTGTGTGTGTGTGTGAGAGAGAGAGAGAGAGAGAGAGAGAGAGAGAGAGGATCTCTGCTTTAAATCCTGTTTGATTCTTTATGCAATTTATTGGCAAATGCAATCTCTATATTTCATTCAAAAGGTAAATGTATAACTTCTCATTTCTATGACTACTACAAGGTGCTAATGCTATTTAGAAACCCAATTTCCTGCCACGCAAAGATACTGCTGTCAATGAGATTTTTGACTGTCTTAACTGCATTCATCTACAGAAGTCAAATGCTCATGATAGATTCCGCTTTGGTCTTTTTCCTCTCAAACATTCTACTTGGAGAATTTCAAACATATGTAAGTTCATTCTGGACATACATAATTGTCAAACACTCCTTAACTATTACTTTCACGTTCTGTAATGCATCTTCTTGATTGATGTATGTCGTGACTGTGTTTCTGTTCCCTAAATTAACAGCCTTGTCGTGTTACTTATTGATTATTTATGATGTCAGTTTCAATAATGTTGATTTTCTTTTGTTAATTTGTGTGAGCTGCCAAGGCTTTTTCTACTCTTTCTTTTCTTGTCAGTGGATTTTGCTGTCAAGTTCTTGAAATTTGCAGTGACACCTTTATCTTCCTATTTGAAAATATTTTGTCTGAATAGTACAGTATTCTTTGCTTTTACAGCTGATTTAATTATTATTATATGAATTGTATAACAAATACACTGCAATAAGTTGAAAAGCAGCTTGCAATAAGGTTTCCATTTTAATTTTTACCATATAAATTCATGATAGTCCCCTGTTGGAATACAACATGATAGTTTCATTCAATTTGCTATTCAGCTGCATCTTTGAATTAAATTACCTAAGAATCATTAATTGAGTTACTTTGTGTTATTTGTCAGACTAAAGTCTGAGTTTAGATTTTGCATCCGAATAAGATAAATTTCATGAAGTTGTCATACTTGATCTTTTTGCTTGTGTCTAGCTGGAAACATCTTGCAAACTCTTGTTTATGATAAATCATAAATTCCATAAGAGCTATAAAGTTGATTTTGATCCAACCTCTTGGAAAATTTGACTGGGAGATGGATGGTGATAGCAAACCTAGTCAAACTTTTAAAACTTTATTGTTTAATTGGGGAATGTTTGAAATTGGATGGTGAATTGGGAAATAGGAAATATATTAGATTGCAACGTCATTTTTGCCCAAAATGATGTCTTCACTCTGAAAGTCTCGGTCATGTATTGAACCAATGATTGTACTGAGTTTCCCATGCATATCTGGATGAAATCTTGAACTATTATAAGGGTTTCTTCTGAAAGTTATATTCTTTGTGAGGCATTAGTCATGGAGCAGTGAAAGTGAGTACTAAGGTTTTTGTGAAGAGTACTTGCTGTTTCTATAGAGTAATACTGGCTCAAAATATTAAAAAATCATGAGTACGAAACATTTTGCTTGTAACTAGATATAAAATTTGATTTCTGTATCACATATCACCTGGGGCTTTCCCTAAAAATTTAATTATCTATAGAAATATGGCTCGTTGGAGAGTAAAGAAATTGCTGAAAGTATGAATGTAGAGATATTAAGCATGTAGTAAGTTCGTCATTACAGTAGTATTCTTATAATTTTGAGTGTCCTGTCTGCTTCTGTCTCTCTGCCTGTGCTTTGACTTTTAGAGATCGTATCCACTGCCTTACATATCATTTTCAAGGTATATATATTTATGTTTGTGCATATGTGTAGATGTGATATCATTCTTTTTTGTTCATAACAAAGTCCGGTTATCGTACTTTCCATCCTTTCTTTACCATCTCTTCGGCATTCTTTCTTTGCAATAAAACTGAACTTTGGGCATTGAAGATCTAATAATTTGTCTATTTTCATACTAAATTTTTACAGATGATTTTACAAGTAAAAGAAGGTGTGCTCATGCATCTCGGTTATCTTTTTGCCCTGTCGAGAAGTTTTGTGGAGTATATGATGAATGTGTTTCAGATAGGTGTAAATTGTCAAGATGCATCATTAGATCTGATATTTCTGCCAGTGGTTCTGCTAGTGCTTCCTATCCACTATCAGGTATACTTTCAACGTCTTCTGTTATATTTTTTTTTTTTTTCAACTTTAACCTTTTTTTCTTCATTCTTTTGTTTTTGGTTGCAGAATCTCAAGCAATCTCAAAATTCAGAGGAATTTGCTTTTATGCTGTAACTTCTTTTGTTGCCATTTTTTTGTTTGTGCTGATGGTGGTTGCACATCCTTTTGTGCTCTTATTTGATAAGTATCGTCGTAAAGCACAGCACCTCATTGCTAAAGTCTGAGCACTCTTGACTATTTCTCCGTTTTTGAAGATTGAATTCGAGGGTTTGCATAATCTTCCTGCCAAGGATGCTCCTGCTGTATATGTGTCCAATCATCAGAGTTTTTTAGACATATATACTCTGCTTACTCTTGGGAAAAGCTTCAAATTTATAAGCAAAACTTCTATTTTTCTCTTTCCCATTATTGGATGGGCAATGTATTTCCTGGGCACTATTCCTTTGAAGCGCTTGGACAGCAGAAGTCAACTGGTCTGTTTTTCCTTCTGCTTATAACTAATGTTCTTGGAGTTAGCTCTGCTATTTTTGATAGAACTGTTGTTTGTTTACTCCTGGTTTTGAAGTTATATTGTCTTTCCATTTTTGTTTTCCGTTAATTTGATTTAAAACTTGCAATTTTGGCACACTGATCAATTAGTTTGTGACATCAGGATTGTCTTAAGAGATGCATGGATCTTGTTAAGAAAGGAGCATCTGTTTTCTTCTTTCCTGAGGGAACTCGGAGTAAGGACGGGAAATTAGGCACTTTTAAGGTGAGCTGCATTTTAGAAATTTCTGCTGCTTCTATAGAAAAGCACAATACTATAAGCATCCCTTTTAGAGATTCTGGTCATGTTGATTGTGGAATGATATATTTGCATTTAGATAGATGAGGTACTTTGCTTCTTTAATTAGTAATAGTGAGTATGACAGAATTAGAGCTTTCACCTTTTGAATGTTAGACACTTGGAATGAATCTTATATATATCTTTTTCTCCATTTTTTTATTACCCAAGTTTGCTAATTAGTCTCAGGTATGCAAACATTCCGAGCTATAATGCCATTCTCATTCTGGTGTTTTATAGAAAGGTGCATTCAGTGTTGCTGTGAAAACTGGAGTGCCCGTGATTCCAGTTACTCTTATTGGAACAGGCAAGATAATGCCTGCAGGAATGGAGAGTCGACTAAACCCAGGAGGAATTAAAGTTGTCATTCACCCACCCATCGAAGGAAAGGATCCTGATTTCTTGTGCAGTGAGGCCAGAAAGAAGATTGCAGATGTGCTAATTCGTGAAGGTTATGAAACTTAATGCAACAGGAATTTTTCTGTACTGTCTTAGTGTGAAATCTTTCTTGTGGAGCAACGGAGTGCTAGCTCAAAGGTATGAAGATATGAACTTTATCATCCTCTGATCTCTGTTGCTTTGATGGTTTATATTGATTTAACTGAAAACAAGTTACAAGCATTTTCAACCATGTTTAGTTCCTCTTTGGAGAATTGCTTCATTTATCATATGCAAGTCTTTTTCTCTCCCTTGACTCCCCCTTCATGTCAGGGCCGGAAAGAAGATGGGCATAGATTATCTCTAATGGTATAATAAATAAACGGAAGGGTTGCTGTCACAAATTGTAAGACAGTAACAACTCTATATAATAATGTCAGTTTTAAAGAGATGTGCACCGACATTAGATATTTAATCTGATAGACATGTGGTGCTCTCATTTCAGATTCAGTGGTGAGCTTATCTGTTAGAATAATATTCTCTCTGTCTCTACCATCCCTCCCCTTCTGCCCTAGTAAAGATCCAAAAATATTTATCCGCACATGGTCCACTTGTTCCTTTTTTCCCTTGATTTTGCTATCTGGATTCTGAAGTTTTGAAGTTCCATTCCATGTACAGACATCATATATTTGCTCATGATTAGTGATTTATTTGTGTTGGTCTTTTCTTCATGTGCTTTCTGGGGGTTGGGTGTTGATCTTCAACTTTAGCCTAGAAATTCTTGATCCTTTCTGCTTGTGTTATTTTGCGATATGCTAATATTCTCCAGCTTCTTGAACCATTTTAGATCTAGTTTATTTCTCTCTTGTGCAAGTGTGGAGATTGCTGTGCCGAGTATTGTCTAGGAATTCGTTAGTGGTTGCCTCCCTTTCATCAAACCTGTTTCTTTCTGCTTGGTTTATTTACTCCAGAAAAGCTGAAGGAGAAGTGCAAATAACCTGTAACGTGTCGCTTAGTACTTTTCTGTTACTAGATTTCTTCTTGACTTGAATTTATTTGGGAGGGTCGCTATGTTCATTAAAGTCTCTTAATTTTATAGAACTGCCTCAAACCACACAAGTGTGGAAGAATGTTACTTTGAGGTCTTGGCATCAATCTGATGTTAAATCAACTCAATGATGGATATTCCTTTGCAAGTTTAATGAAAATGTACCGCCAAGAAGAAAAGAAGTCTGTTTATTGTTTCTAATTATTAAACGTACTGTCTATACTAGCCTAATTACTTATGCCATCTTGTGTTCCCACTTTAATTCCCCTTGTGCAGGTTTTTTTCGAATCTTAACTATTTGACCAAACTTTGAGGAGAATTTGAATCTAAACTTACTTCCGGTTGGCTGGTGAAGCTTTTATTTCCACCATATATATACTAACCGCAGTAGCGTTGCTTCCGAGATAGAGCTTGTAGATTTCCATCTTGAGTTACATTTTTGGTAAATTCCGTGATACCCTGCTTTTCCCATGGCTGAATGGCTAGTATCCTTTTAACATGTAATCATCATGATTTTCAATGATTGCATGCGACTGAAATTATACGTTGTTTGTAAATGTGAAGATATAGTAGTTTGCCGGTCGTGAAATCGGCACTTGAAATCTTAGACATAGAGAGACACTAACGTAGAAAACTGTAGTAGGGCAAATTATAGCTTTGGCTTTATTTGAGATTTTTCTACAAATTTAGCTACCAGCCATTTTAAGTTTCAAGTTTAAGATATGGCTGCCATTTGTAGACTTCTTTCAGTTTAATAGACATTTACCAATTTTGACATTTGACCCCTTATCTTATTGATGTCTTATGGTTTGAACTTACACTACCTAATGTTTGGACATTAGGCAAGTTTGTCCTAGAGAATCTCAACTGCTCCATGGTAGAAAAGACAATTACTGATGACTTCTCATCTTTCAAGTGTTTTAAGAGTATTCAATGGAAACAAATGTACAGCTACCTTAAAGTTGTGTTGCAGGGACTTGTTATAATAGAATTTTCAGAAGATTACAGAGTCTAAATCCCTGAGGCCATCATTGAAGATGGCTGCAAAAGCATTCATTTAATCTTTGGCAAAACCAGCCCAACCTCCACTCCCCGCTCTGATTTCCTGCACTTTTCAAAGGACATTAGTCCTTAAAATGCAAATGGTCTCGTACCATTGCTGACCTTCCCCGCCCATAATCTGCATCATGAATATCAAACTTGGGTGATCCAAAATGTCCAATCGCCAAATATGTAAATATTGAGCTTAGTTCCCTTCCCACCCAGAGCTTGGAAAGTTAGCTTCTTTTACTTTTCACTTTTCAGACTCTTTCAAGGAGTTGGAGTAACAAACAATAAGATAGTAAGCGGTAAGCACGGGAATCACAGATTGCTAACTTTGATTATTGTCGTCGTGTACGATCACATTAATCTTCAGTTACCATTGTTGAAACCTTCTTCACCCAGTTTCTTAGCTGATGGCACAAAGTTCCATTAACGTTAACCTCTTATCAAAACTTTGAGAAGTGACGGAATTCTGCACAAGAATAAAGACATTCATTTTGGACCTTTGGACGAATGATAGCTAGCCAGTAGCCGCTAAGATTCTCTTAAAGGAGTCGGATTGGATGTCCTGGTACGTACAAGTTAAGCATTCAACTGTTCATGAAGTTGATACTGCCCTCTACTAAAATGAATCATGGCTGGCGGCTACCATAGTCCAATTTCTGATTCTGGATATGCTTTGATATCTTTTCATACCAGGAAAAGCAAAGGAGATAAGAAAAAAGGAGACGAAAAATTAGATGTAAATTGCCTAACATTACTCTATCAGGATGACATTGGAGGCCTGCAACTTTTCCGAGATGTGCAATGGATCCCAGCCCGTAGAAGACAAAATTGTAGTCAGCGTAGGCGATGTCATTCGAGTATGTTATACTAATAAAAATAATAAAGTCATTAGTTTTTCGATAAATGACCCCTTATGCTCATGTGATTTAATCTTTTTTCACGTAATTTTTTCATAATTTCAAAAGTTACACTACATAATTTGTTCGTAGTTTGATTTAACGTATCAAAACAGTAGAAATAGTCATCTCTAATGAAACTACCTAAAATATCAAAATTACTTCTACTTAAAAACTTAAATAACCAGAATTTGATCTTTAGCCGTGTTTTTCCACGCAATTTTTTTTATAATTTTTAAAATGTATACATAATCACCTGTAGTTAACAAATAATTTCCATCTTTGATACCGAGTACTTTCGACATTTTCACAATTTAAAACAAACCGTTAGCTAGCGAAGTATGTATAATTTTTGAAACTATGAAAAAGTGAGGCCAAAAAAAAAAAGCTAACTCGCAAGAGGTTAAAGTGTAATTTACCCTTAATTTTGTCTACTCTGGCACTGTAAAACATGAATGCGTCTAAATGTCTCCATACTAAAATACTAATTAATCATTATCAAGTTTTCTCATTCCTTTTTAACACTTTATAATGTTCTTATCATCATTGATGTGGAGAAGGTATTGAGCAATGACAAGTTTAAGAGTGCAACTCGCAAGGTGTTGAGAACAAAGTGCAAAGGCCGTTACTCTTCAGCATCTTCCCTTAATCTGACACAGGGGATAAATGGGTTGAGCCATTGCCAAAGTTCACTGGAGAGATTGGAGCATCACCCAAATACAGAGGATTTGTGTAAAATGATTATATTCAAATTGGGATTCTTTGCTTACTTTCTCTGTATTGAAATTAGTTCCCAAATAATGTAATAAATTCGTGATTTTGCTGTAATTTTTCTTGCAAAATGTTCCTTCTTTTGTGCGGAAACTAGTTGCTTCACATTACTTAAGAGTAGTAGTCAAAGTATTAACTAATTGTACAAGTTCAGGAATCAGCATAAGTTACTTCATATTTGATTGATCTTCTAACTGACTAATTTCTCAATTGTTTCAAAAGCAACAGTTAGTGTACCCTAAACTACAACTAGTTTTCGGGTGCCACGCCAATGCCCAGGTTTAAGCTTACCATTTATAATTTTAGGGTTCTACTCATAATCCAATATGCATGTAATGGTTTTCAAATGGAAATTCATATGCATATTTGTCTATAATTATGATATATCTGCCATTGAATCTAGAGTAGATATACTTACAGGAGAGATAATTAATTGTATTAGGTTTGTTATGCCTAAATGGATAATAATTAGTTTTTGTTTTTGCTGCTATAAAAGCGTGGGCTTTATGGTTTGTTATGCCTAAATATGTGTTGTATGTTTTTGCTGATAATTTGGTAAGGATTATTTTGTTTTATTTTTTATTGTTCCGTTCATATGTTATGATTTCTTTTATGAGTTATCCTATTTTTTTGGGCTCATATAATATCCATTTTATAGGGATAGGAATTCCATAAACTATTAGAATCAGAGTTAGTAACACTATTACTTCTTATCTATTCATAATCGATATGGATCTAGAAGAGAATAAAATAGAATTTCAAGTAAATTATTGAATATTATAGAGCACAACGATCAATGTAGCGATATAGAATTTCAATTTTTTTATCACTCGATTAAATTCTAATTATCATCTACTATTAGATAGTAAATAGTTTTAGTATAGTTAAATTAGTTAAGTTTTTCATTTTTGAATTCAAATGACATTTGGAATTCTTTTTTTTTTTTTTATACTTCTATATATATATTTATATTATTTGATTCTATATCATATATTTCTAATTCTAATTAGGAATGATTAGTTCCTTAAATTGGCCAATATTGCACCAATAACCGGTCCAATGTGGCACCATGCAATCCCCGACAAATTTGACAACTCAGCAGCCATTAACCTAACAAAATGTCCCTTGAATTGGCCAATATTACACCAATAACCGATCCACAATCAATTGCAATTGAAACAGTACCCACGCTTGGTACTTTTATATCTTGTAGATTTGGTTGAGGTAAATGTCATTGGACAATAAATCCTAATATACATCGAAGTTTTTCTTTCTTTATACAATAAATTCAATGAAGTTCCAAAATTAGACCAAAGAAAAAAAGAGGGTGTGAATATTTTCTGGACAATGATGCTGGTAATTAGGAAGAATGACTTCACCCCTAGAAAAAATTGTATGCAGGAGATCAAGAAAGGAAATGAAAGGAACGGACCGTCACTCGTTTTCAATTTTCTTCTGTCACAATTTCAAATGTGCAAATCATGGGGTGAAAAGAATGAAAGGAAAAGACCGCGCCACTCGTTTGGATTTCTCTACAGCCTCAAGCCTGCCGGACGACCACTGCCACAATTCTGAATGGAAAAATCATTCTAAAAGTCCCTCATATTTTATAGCCTACTACTAGCTTTCTAATTTGTAGCCTATTACTTCATGCCTTTTTGGAAGCCTCTCACCTCACGTGCAATAAATTCCGAGAATTCGAACTTGAAGGCTGGAATTAAACGTGCCCGTGCCTAACTGTTAAAAAGTCTTTTGCAATTGATTTTCAGCACATTTTTTTCACCAATTTTTGCAATTAACACCAAGCACAAAACCTAAGTAGAATCTATCAAATAGTGCAATATTTAGTCCAAACAACTATGGAATATTAGTGAAATAACCCACTGAAATGCACCCTATCATTGTTTCTCTTTATTTAAAAATTTTTAACTCTATTTATTGGATATGCTGTGAATTATGTGTCAAATGAGGGTTAATATAGTATTTTTATAATTATTAGAAGAGGTAGGTGATATTTCTAAAATTTTAGGAATGTCAAGTGATATTAAGAAAAATTTCAAGGCAGGTTTATGATATTATCCCTTATCTATAATATAATATATGATCACATGGAAATCCTACCTAGGGGCTAGGAGCATCCACCACGAAAATATGAACACTTTATCTGCAATACCCATGAAGCTTCTTGAGAATGGTAAAGCGGTTTATACCCATTGGATTGGTATTAGAATTGAACTCCCCAAACCAGTATTCGGAATCAGACGCTGGCGCATGTGATGACAGCTAGTACTCAAGGACAGCCAGTCGAAGTTGACAATTAAGCACAAAATAAATGGAAAAGACAGATCAGGATCGTACTTAAATCTTGTAATAAGGAAGATTATGACTAAATCGTATACACAGTTAAAGTAGTATTAAACTCGGCCAAAACAAAACCTGTTGCTTGTGGAAAATTTGTCATAACCCATTTGATGATATATTATTATACTTATCCCATGATTGGCCATAAGGGTCCAATAGTGATCGGTTCAATGCAATTTTTCAACGAACCATTCGATCTCTTATGGTAAATTTGGACTATTAACTATTGTTCATGTGGTTAACCACAGACAAGTCAATTACTTCAGAACAGTAACCAAAATGGTGCAAGCATTTTTTTTTACCCCTCCCTTTCTACCCAACTTTTCCTCTTCTACCAACGTTAGAAGAAGAAGGGGAAAATCAAGCCGACGCGTGGATCACGGGAAAATAAAAAAAAAAAATGTTAATGCTTGAATCTTGTCAAGTACTTTTAAGACACCTGTTTCGAAGAACGCTTCATCTGACTAATAAACTAGAAACAAATATGGAAAATGAATAAACAGATATCAGTACATGTGATTTAACTACACGTTGCCAACCTTGGGCAGGCTGCTTCTCGTATAAAATCTGTTTAATTTCTCTTTCCGATGTGATCTGTTAATTTCTCAAATCATGCAACTTCGAAGATATCTAAAATATGCATTTGAAATAGGGGCGAAAAAAAGAAAGAAAACGCAAAAGTATGTATACAGATCGAAATGTATTTGGATATAGGCGGACGTTTATGGACAAAGCTTTGAGTACCAATAAACAGGAAATTCTAAAGACCTATTGCAGACGGCATAAACCACTGAGCTTGCCACCAAGGAGGGGGTCTTAATTCTCTCATTAGACTGTAGGTAAGGGTTTAAATTTAAGGGTGGTGTAAAAGTACTCCTTTAGTCTAATGAAGTCTGTATATTTGCTAACTTCTAACACAAATTTTTTTAAACTCCTCCTCTCCTCTAATTTAAGATAAAATAGATTATACAATTATTATCATTTTCGAAAAAAAAAATTGCAAACGACATATTACAAAATCTGATTTTGAATAAATGCGTATGAAATATGAACAGAAATCTATTCCTATAACTAAAGGCATGCATGCTAAATTGAAAATTTGAAGATATGCTAAGACCAGCAATCGTGATAGTGTATGCACCGTCAATGTATATAAGATTTATTCTTTTTTGTTATCAGTTGTCAATTATCTACTCTAAGTTACTCTAAGAGCGCCCCAACTGGCAATTATCCAATCGTGAATGGTCCAGCGGCAATTATTATCATTTTCGAAAAAAAAAATTGCAAACGACATATTACAAAATCTGATTTTGAATAAATGCGTATGAAATATGAACAGAAATCTATTCCTATAACTAAAGGCATGCATGCTAAATTGAAAATTTGAAGATATGCTAAGACCAGCAATCGTGATAGTGTATGCACCGTCAATGTATATAAGATTTATTCTTTTTTTTTATCAGTTGTCAATTATCTACTCTAAGTTACTCTAAGAGCGCCCCAACTGGCAATTATCCAATCGTGAATGGTCTAGCGGCAGCGCCTCTCACCAGTGACCCTTGAGGTCACAAGTTCGAGTCTCCACTACGCTGGATTCCTCCGCGCACTTAACGTGTTCGGACCGGGTTGGGGCGCCGGGCCCGGGCCGCAGGGGATTAGTCGGGCCCCGTAAGGATTGACCCGGACACCCCTGTGTCGACAAAAAAAAAAAAAAAAAAAATCACACAACTTGAAATGCTGCTGCAAAAAATGGGAGAATAATTTGTGTCTGCAGCGAGGACGAAATCAATAACTGATGCATCATCAAAATATCAATTTTATTTGAAAACGACATCTCTGCATAATTAATTTCCAAAAATTCTCTGCATATTGTTCTCCCCCGTCAACATCACTTCGACAGCCTCCTCCTTTCAATTCTTTTGCATTTATTTGCAGCCACGATTGGTGTGGGCCGCTTGGCACTGCATCTTTCCAGTCCGGTTGCACCTTGCCCCCACGTGACACTAGAAAACAAAACGACTACGTTTTCTGTACGTGTGTTTTTGGGGTCGTGCCTGTTGCCTATTATTAAATCACCATTTTTGTCCTGTAGCTAGCTGGCTGGTATTTCCATTTTTGTCCGTTTGTCCTTGCGCGAAGATGCTCCGGTCCAGTCTTTATTTAATATTTTCCCCCCCGTTTTTTCCCCAAGTAATGCAACAAAAAATGGGTAATTTATTGGGTATCGATTCAGTATCATTTTTTTTTTAATTAATTTTATATCAGAGAAAGGATGGAATCGAGTACCACATGTTGTCACGCTTTTCATTCAATTGCATACGCTCTCTATTCTAAGTTTTGACACTTTTCGAATTTTAGTTTATAAAATGTTTCCGAAATCCTAAGACTGAAGACTTTTTTATTTTTATTTTTGTGAAATCCTGACTAACACCAAAAGCACCGCCGCTTCACGGGTGTACCTTGGGAACGGTAGCAGTTGGACTTGGACGAACCCATAAAAATTAATCATCTCCTAAGGGGTGCAGATGGGGAACTGAAAAACCAATTTGGCTTCTTGAGCATCTTGTGTTTTGGCTTTTCATTGTTATTCCCCATCTTCTTCTTCACATGCGACAATGGATTGAACTAATCCAATTTTGTTGTCATTAGACTTGATCAAAGAATTCAGTGACGTGTTCGTCATTATAGCCACCACGTTTGAATTCCTCCGTATAGACCACATGTTTTCCACATAAAAAAATCAGAGAGCCGGACAATTTTCAAAAAACAACAAATCAATATATCTTTTCTTTTGTCAATAATTTTCGCCACAAAATTTTGCAATTTCACAATTCTTAATAAACTTATCCATCCCGCCAATAAAATCAACCAAATTATTCAAATCTTCATTCCAATAAATATATATACTTTCTTCGACAAAATCTCTATACATGGCAACTAACAAATAAACTTAGGATGCGTTTGATAAAACTGAAATCTGAAATCCGAATTCATTAAATTATTGAATTATTAAATATTATATCAAATACATTTGTGTATTTGTGTATATCACATTTAGTGATAAGTGAATAACTTATCACTTATTTTTAGGAATATGTTTTGTTTAGAAATTTCAGTTGCACTTAATTAATTCAAATGTTCAATTTTTTGTTATCAAACGCGTCTGAATATATTAAGATCTGTATGCATTAAGTTTAAGTGCTAAATTACGTTACCAAATAAGGCGTTATTTACCTTCACAAAATTTAAATATCTTCCCTGTTTGAATTTCTTGACTTTCCTAAGGCCTTGCTTGGATTGCTGTTTTCCGTAGAAAAATTTCGTCATTTTCCGTGAACACATTTCCCTATTACCTTTTTTCCTCACATACATCAAATCACTACAGTAATTTTTCCATGAAAAATGACGAAAAATGCAATCCAAACGGGACCGCCTACCGGACTTTTACCTCAATCAAACTTCATTGCAGATTCAACGACCACTATTTGGTGGGTAGGGCAAACTTCCTCTATCACTGCACTACGCAATTATTTAATAGAATTTTTCTTATTGTCTCTGTCAACACTGTTTACATCAACACTGTTGACGGAGCATCTCAAGATCTTTTATAGACCCTGATCAATTAGAGTCAAATTTTTTCTAATTGTTTATCAATGAATGAGTATCTCAATTCCAACTCTCGTGATGTAATTTTCCAACAGACAGAGTACTTTATTTCAACTTTTCTATATTTTTTATGATACAGACTCCTTTATTATAAATTTTGTACACCTTCCAGCCGCCAAAAAACACTCCAAAATCAAACATTCCAAAATCAAACATTTGAACCTAGGGTTTTAATATTACTTACTAGCACAAAAAATCAAGCAGCCAAAACCTTTTTCTTTTTCCTGATCTTTTAGTCAAGCCATGGAACCTTGACAAGTATCACTCAGTGAAGGAAAAGTAAAACGAAACATTATCAAATTTTTAACTATTTTTTATCTCACATACATCACATTACAAAAAGTGCTACAGTAATTATTCCCAATAATATTTTAAATAATACTCTATCCAAACACAAATTTTTTAGTCAAGCCATGAAACTTTGAATAGCATCACTCAATAAAGGAAAAGTCAAACGAAAGATTTTCCTCCGATGAGCCACTCAACTTAATGAAGGAAAACTAAAACACGGTTGATCAGTCACAAAAGATGCAACCGCAAACCTTGAAGATAAATCACGATAAGAACAGTACGAAGGAACTAAAAGTGTTGGAGTAATTAGAAAATGTATTCTATCAATAGACCGATTTTCCTCTACTACAAATATATGACTCTGCAAGTGACGAATAAAATCATGTAACTTATGTCCATACTAACATCTAAACACATTCCCAGTGTATCTTGACACCAATTCTAATCTAATTACCAAATAAAAAATATAATTCTAAAACTACTTAATTTCTAAAACTTGCATGATTTAAATATGTCAACCATTGGAAAGCAGCAGAGTGAAAGCAATAGTAGGAAAAACTTGTCTAGAAGGCCATGCTTGGATTGCTTGTTTCCGTCGGAGAATATTGTCATTTTCCGTGATCACATTTCCCTATCACCTTTTTCCCTCACATATATCAAATCGCTACAGTAATTTTTCCATGAAAAATGACGGAAAATGCAATCCAAACACAAAATTTTGCTTTGCATCAACGATTTCTGACTACATCCTAGGCCTTGTTTGGAAAGGGATTTTTCATCAAAAAAAATCTCTATATTTTTTGTAAACACATTTTTCAATCATCCTTTTATTTCATATATATCAAATTGCTACAGTACATTTTGTAAAAAACTCCAAAAAAATTAAAATCCAAACACAGATGTTTTCTATTACACCTCCAATCCAAAGTCTCAACCCAAATTTTCACGAAGCCACATGCTATCGATGATGATGTGTAAATATTATGCAATTATATATTGTACAATCTTGTCGGTGGCGTCCTGTCTATCTGGCCTTCCACTGGGTCAATAAAAGTACTCATAACCTATCCTCCTGAGACCTGGCTTTCTATATAAATCCTAAGGTGGTCAGGTCCTTGATGCATCAAAAAACAAGGGGTGTCCAAATCCAACCTGTACCTTTCGAAATGGCTAGTAAGGTGATTTCTCTGCAAACCATTGACATGAGTCCTTATTTAAGAGAGGGCGACGAGAAGGGGAGGAAGAAGGTCGTGGAGGAAATATGGAAAGCAAGTACAGAATGTGGTTTTTTCCAAGCTGTAAACCATGGGATTCCAGTAGAGCTGTTGAAGAAAACTCGGAGGATCTACAGGGAATTTTTTGACCGCCCAGATGAAGAGAAACTCAAGTGCGTTCCACAGGTTGATGAAAGGCCATCTCCTGGTTATTTCAAAAGCCAACAATTCGGCACCAAGGAGGGGCATGAGGACTTTTTGACTGTTGCTCCAGGCCGCTTGAACGTCTACCCCAAAGATTTTCCTGAATTCAAGTATGCTTCTCAGTACTCAAACTTGTTGCCTGCAAATATATATATATATATATAGATCACAAGTTTTTCAAGAACAATGGAAAGTTTCTTTCTTAACTAGACCGCGTTTGTGCTGTGCTTTATGATGGTAACTGCGTTGTTAATATGTTTTTATTCTCGTCATTTCTTAGGCAAGTATTGGAGGAGATTTTTCCCTACCTCGTGAAATTAGCCTCCGCAATAGAGGAAATTATCAATTCGGCTTCGGGCCTCCCTCCTAATTTCCTCAAGGAGTACAACGATGATAGGAATAGTGACTTTTTACTAGGCTTGCATTACCCTGCGGCCGAAAACTTGGCAAATATTGGGAGATACCCGCACGAAGATGTCAATCTTATAACCTTTGTCTATCAGGATCATGTCGGGGGGCTGCAAGTTCTGAACAATGGTCAATGGATACCCGTGATACCTGATGACGAAAAATTAGTCGTGAACATAGGTGATATTCTTCAGGTAAGTCATCAATTCTTGCACTTGGATGGATAACTTGTATGAATTTCTTGTGGATTGCAACAATTATTATCTAGTACTACAAGTTTGCTGTTATGATTTAATGTTGTACTTCTTACAAAATTTAGTGCATCTTATATAGATTGTTGTATTTCTTGTGAGATGTGATGTACCCACAAATGGGCATCATATTCCAAGTCATTTATGACTGCACACAAAGCCATAGAATGGAACACAAAATCGCATTCATATAGTATATTTTATCCCACACTCCCAAGTTTTGTTTGTCAGTTCTCTGATTGATTGTCTGGTGGACTTGTGAAGGTACTGAGCAATAATAGACTCAAAAGTGCAACTCATCGGGTGTTCAGAACTGAAGGCACAGAACGCGACTCGTTTGCATTTTTCTACAGCCTGAAGCCGGACAAATGGGTGGAACCACTGCCACAATTCACTACAGAGGTTGGAGAGCCACCCAAATACAGAGGGTTTCTCTATGATGATTACATGCAACTCCGACAAAGGGATTACACCGATAATCAACCTGACAAATATGAAGACATTGCCCGCATTACCTATTATGCAATCAACACCTAGGTCACAGCTAGCTGGTTGGTCCAGTCCAGTCTTTATATTTCTGCGTATCACCCAACTCATCTCCTCTTTCTCTTCTCGCATCACCCAATTTGTGCTTGTGAAATAAAATAATGGGTGATGAAATAAAACAATGGGTGATCTATCAGGCGTCGTCAATTGAGTACTTATATTAACTAATGTTTTATAGCAGAGGAGGGATGGAATTGAGTGCTAATTGTTACACTTAGCATTTAATTGCAGACACCCTCTATTCTAAGGTTGTGTTTGGATTGCATTTTCCAACATTTTTCATGGAAAAATTACTGTAGCGATTTGATATATGTGAGGGAAAAAGGTAATAGGGAAATGTGATAACGGAAAACGATAATATTTTCCGACGGAAACAAGCAATCCAAACAAGGCGCTTGAGCAAAAGGTCAAAATAGTCAGTCTCTAAACTATTTATCAGAAGCTATAATAGTCCCCAAAAATGAATTGAATTGGGGCTAATTTTAGTCACTTAAATATATATATATATATGTGTATATATAGACAAAACTCCACTGACGCATTTTTTGATGTTTTCCCCCACCACAATTACCGCACCATCACGGACTTTTAGGTAAAACATCACTTTCACCCGTCAGAGACATTGGACGTATCATAGGACCACAAAAGCAACATGACGTGGACCACTAATACTAGTAGTTCATATTTAATTCAATTTGACCCACGTCAACCAAAGCCCACTACTGAATATGGCCCCAAACGTCATATCATAAACTTGTTTACGCTCAGACCGATAATAATCACAAACATTATTGATGTTTTTGTTTTTTTTCTTTTCTTTTTCCAATGCGTACTTATTTTTCATCTCCTTCGATCAAGCTGTTGATGAATGAGCACGTTATGTGCCACGCATCAAACCAATTTGGCTTACAGAGAGCTATTTTGGCATATTTAAAAATTTGTTTGAACAGTAATTTTTCAAAGAAAAATTATTACGTTTTCCGTAAACACGTTTATCAATCACTTTTTTATCTCACATATATCAAATCGTTATAGTAATTTTTTAACAAAAAATTTAAAAAAATACAATCCAAACAAGGCCTTAGTTACATCAGTTACAGTTGAACAACAATGCACAAGTAATAAATTTTTAAAAAAAAAAGAGTGGAAGACGAGAACTTTAATCTAATATATTGTAAAAACACATTTTCTTTAATTTTGTTTTTCTTGTATTTCCTTCTAATATCAAAATGGAACTTTCCAGTGATGAAAGGTACACATACATGTCTCACATTTGATATCAATTTAATGCGGATTGATGATGTAACTACCACCATTATGGACAGGCTGAGAACTGAGAGATGTGAAACATGTCTCTTGCAATAATTGATTGCTGATTGAACGATTTTCCCCCCTTTTTTTTTTTTTTTTTTTGTAGAAATTGAAACCGTTCGTAACTTCATTTTTGTTACTAGGTGGGCTCGACAATAGTCCCTGATAGCACAAATAAAAAAACTCATCTAAAGCGTTCAGTGACTTTCTTTTTTGTTGTCTTTTTTTCAAGGGAAACTAAAAAACCTTACAAGGGAAATAGAGGAAAGGAGAGGGTCTAAAAGTGAAACCCAAGGCCTCATAGTTATCCTGTTTTTTAAGAAAAAAATTTTTTTAATAGAGAGGGGAAAAGTGGAGCTGAACTCAAGATTTTTAACTCCTGAAATCTCAATTTTGGTCACTAGATGACATTTGACCTATATCTCTACTTACTAGGTTAAATCTTAGAAGCAATCGTTAGAGACTTTAAAGATGCTATTTTCTCGCAAAATTGTTCAAAGCGAAAGTGAACGTAAAAAAATAAAAAAATAAAAAAATTGCACCTCTACTCTTGTAACATTTTGTTTGCTATCCTATTTCTTGAGTTGGAAACGAATTTCAACAAGTAAAGGATGACATAAAGATGCACCTGTAATAACTTTTTTTTTGTTTGTATAAAATAAGCCAATAGCTTTCACGAGGACAACGAAGCAGATATTAGTTGGTAATTAGATGTTTCATCTGTAATTGAGAGGTCAGGAACGAGAACCATTTGTATCCGTTAAACCACTGATCCCCCGTCTGCTGTTGCAATATTATGCAACTCCACTTTCCATCCTGCTTGAGAATGACAAGATAACAATTATTATCATATATTTATAGTCAATTTATTGTGATTTGTCTTTAGCCAACATCCCGGTTCTAACTAACTACTCAGAAGTTAGAACCCAATCAATATAAGGGAATTTCAATTAGGATGCTCCGTAACCAAAAAAAAAAAAAAAAAAGTAAATCTTACGTAAATTGATAGTGTATATATTATCATCGTTAGATTTATAATATATGTGCAAAAGTTAAATTTTAAATTCAAAATATGTATATTTGTTATTTATTTAACGTTGACAGTGTATATATTGTCAGTGTAAAAAAAATTAATCAAAAAAAAAAAAGAAGAAAAGGACATTCGGTCACGAACCATGGGCTAATATGGACCGCGGATCATTTTATATCAATGTGAATTCCGCATATATTATTGTATGAAACGTCCATTGATAGGCAGTGGTTTATAATAATATATTAGAAGAAGTCTTGACCTTTCTCCTATCCTGCATGGTGATTGCCGGTTGAGTCACTGCAGTGGTTGACTTTTCTTCTATCTTCATGTATAAAAGTCGTTGTAACTAGGACCTTCTTCATCAACATATATAGAATAAGAGCGAGTGGGGGGTTTTGGTCAATGTTTTTAAACTCGGACCGATCAGTGAACCGGAGAGGTGGCCGGTTCGCGGTTCGACCGGTCCGACCGGTCCAACCGGCCGGTTCAAAGGTTCACTGTTTTTTTTTTTTTTTTTTTTAAGTGTTAAGTACTAAGCAGGTTTCATTCTACACTTGAACTTTACCAACATAACTTAATTTAAGTTATGATAATAATAAATTTTCTAAAAGTTATACACAAAACATGGAATGATAAATATAATTAAAATATCATAATTCACCACAAGTTTTCATAAATTCATTATAAACATAAATAGATACAATCCAAATGTGCACCAATTATCACAAATAAAAACACAAAAAATAAATAAATTAAATATTGAAATTCTTTTACAACCCTTAAAAAAATTCATAAAAGAGTTCAAGTTAAGACAAATTATTTGAATAGCAAACTTTTATCAGTGGCATGATAAGCAACCACACCACCTTCACAATTTCATCAACTTAAGCTGAAAAAGTTAAAATTTTATTATAAAAATATAAATCTAATTGCTCAAACTAAAAAAAACTAAAAATTTTTGAAAAACAAATATACAGTTAAACACATAAAAAATTAATTGCTACTAAACATTACTAATTAACATGTTATATTAAATTCAATGATCCTATACCATTAATTATTTTAAATTCAATTATCAATAGCTTCGATTATGTGCCAACTACCATATTTTTGACCAACCCAATGTTATTATTTGTAATTCCTACCCAATTCCTACACGGATGTGCACTACTTTTGTAAAAATTTCATCCTTAATTAATCGAATAAAAATAAAACAAAAATGAGGGAAACATATGAAAATTGAGGGGAAAAAGAAGAAAATGCAAAAAATCAACTAAAGATAATAATATAGAAAAAAACCTTGAAAAGAAAAAAATTAAACTTACTAAAATGTTGGAAAACAAGAAAAGTTGAAATTTTCAACTTGTTTACAATCTGCTAAAGATAATAACCTGATAATAATGGTGAAGACTTGAGAAAATCTTGTTGTGGATATTTGGGTTAAAAATGGTTAAGAAGAAAAAATTGAAAAAAAAAATAAGAGAAGAACTTGATGTTTTAATATATTTTTTAGTCAAGTAGAATTCTCAACAAACTTAAGTACAGTCTAGCAGTAAGATTGTCATATTTAAACTTGGAGACCTAGGTTCGAATCTTAGCTACACCATTCTTGATATTTTATTGAAAAATTTAAAAAATCGCCGGTTCACGGTTCTTAACGGTTCGCACGGTTCGCACGGTTCGTTCGGGTTTCAACGGTTCTCCATGAACTTCCGGCTTTAACATTAGACCGGACCGGTGACATGGCCGGTTCGCGGTCCAACCGGTCGAATCGGCCGGTCCGGTCCGGTTCTGAAAACATTGGTTTTGGTCTGAGGCTCTTTTCGTCGGCCTGGGGCTCCTTTTGTTTCGTCGGCCCTCGTGCTCCTCGCATGCCAGGCTTTTTTTTCGTCAGCCCTCGTGCTACTCACGTGCCAGAATTCAAGACCTGGTTCTGCTGAGTCATTCTCCTCAACGGACAGTTGTAAAAATTTATCACTCTTGTTTTTTTCTCCGCTCCACTCCACCTCTGCTCTCCACTCCAGACGTCTACATGTACTTGCTCTCTAGGGTTTTTCTTAAATTTCCGCTGCTTGCCCCTCTCTTTCTTCCCCTTCTCCTTTGCCTCAGCTTCATCCTCAGAATCTCCGCCGCCTCTACTTCGTTTCCTCCTCTCCAAAACATTCGATCTCTCATTTCTTCTTCATTCTTTTGCATTTCTTCCCATTCTCCTGGTTTTGTGTTAAAACCTTCTTTGCATTGAATTTTTTTCATTTTTTTTGGGTTGCAGTTGGAATGATTTTTAATTTCTGGACTCTTATGCTCCATCTAAGATAGAGTTGGTAGCGCAGAATCATCTTTCCCCGCTTGCTCTGTTCTTGCAGGTAAGAATCGCGGCCATTAGAATCGTGTTCTTGAACTCCGACAACTGGTTGCTGAACCCACTGTGAGGTGCGTACCAGAGGAACTTTTCTCCCCTGAATTCTTCTGAACTTGTGCATTGTGGAGGAACGGGGACTTGTTCGAAATTACCTGAAATTGAAAGCACGGATGGGGGAAGCAGGCGCTTCTACGTAATGAAAAAAATAAGAGAGCAAGAAAGAAGGACAAAAAGTGCGAAGGATTTTGATTTGGGACGCTGATTTTGATTCTCTCTTTTTCTCCACTTGTTGCTTCTGATGGGATTCAGTGGTTCCATATTTCCTCTTAGCAAGAATCAAAAGGTTTTGGATTGGTCGTTAGTTAGCTGTTCATAAATTCACATAAGTCGCAATGAAGTAGTACTACATTGGATCAGAAAAGAACTGTCAAGTTCTAAAATTATACTATAATTTTGGTTCCATTGTCTTTTTTAAGGTACCACCTTCTTTGTTCTGATGTTTTTTCCTATTTTTTCTATTTCCCTTGTTCGAGCTTTTGTGGATTAGCCTATATTTTCAAAGGGAAAAGTGAAGATTGAATCCATATTGCGAGCTACTGAGTTGCGGCACATTAAATTGAACACGGTTGCATATAATTCTGTGATTGGAAGTTACATGAATTTTGGGGACTTTGATAAAGCAATAATGGTATATGGGTCGATGAGGAAACATAATGTTAAACCCGATTCTGTCACTTACAATGTGTTGATAAGTGGTTGCTGTAAGATGTCAAAGTTCTCTAATGCACTTGAATTTCTCAATGAAATGTTGGACCTCAAAGTTCCATTATATGTATTCATCTGCTATATGTGCCTATAGTAAACAGGCAAGGACTATCGATTTGTGACTACTGTCCCTGTAATTAGATTCTTCCATACTTAAATCTCTCTCTCTCTCTCTCAGGGTCAACTTGCTGGAGCAGAATCAATGTTTTCCATGATGAAGATGACTGGTTTTCATCCTGATGTTGTCACATATACTGCTATGCTACATGCATATAGTGTTGCTGGTAAAATCCTATGTCGGACTATTTCATATATGCTGGCTTAAAATTACTGATATTAAGAAGCTCAAACTGAATGTCTTGTGGAAATTCCATATGCAGATGACTGGGAGAAAGCTTTTGCAATATTTCAAGAAATGGAATTGCATGGTGTCCAGCAATTCAAGGAGTGGTTTTGTAAATGAAGCAAAGCTCCTCTCGGAACTGAGCCCAATAAAATTCTTTCCTTTGTTGGAATGCATATGGATGTTGTTACTGCCAACCCTTCTGACTGGGTAACAAATTTTGAACTTTTAGCTTTTTTGAGTAATTTATTTGTAATCTGATTATACATTTTGGCATTTTTCTTACATTCTGATGATTGGTTTTGTCTTGTGTTTGATTGGAACTGATCGTAAATTTGTTTTGTGCTGTGAGTTTGCCAGAATGAGGACAAAAGAAAATGGTATATGTTAATTGGGTTTTCTTACTTTAAGTTTGCAACTCTCTCTCTATTCTGAAAAAAAAAATTGTTTTAATTGATGATGAAAGGGGTTTCTTTGATTGGAAGTTTAAATTTGATGGTGCAAGGTTTAAAGTTGGAGACTTTTTGTGTTTTTATACACTGGCAATATTTTTCTGAATCTTTTCATTGTTATTATGGTTAGATCTCGCTGTTGCATGTACAATGCTACAAACATATCCATTTTCCCCAGGAATTTGAACCTCGTATGGAAATTGCAGTTTTGCAATGACGAGCTATGGAACTTAGTTAATTTTTGGTAGATATTGAATGTATGCAAGTCTTATTTTACAGTAGCTGCGAATTTGTAGTCTAAGGATGTTCACTATAAGAAAATTAAATCTTGAGTCCTAAATTGGTACCTTAATGAAAATTTTTGGCTCTCTGTATTGTTTTATGAGGCCCGTGCTATGATTTGGGGTAATGAGTTCATTAGCCTTACTAACTAATGGGTATCTCATTCTGTTGTTGCAAATATTGTATTCCATCAAAACAAAAGTACTTCAGCTCGTAACTTATATTTAAAGTATTTAAAGCGATTTAACCAGCTATTTCTTAATTCGAGGGCATGATTATGGAATTTAGCTAGAACCTGTCATTGTAATTATCTTTTTCCAAGGTTTCAAGGAAGTAAATAGAGGGATTGGAAACAAACTAAGTTTGAGTTCTGCTCTTTGACCTGGGTATAAATTTTTGTCTCCTCAGTATTCAAGTGTTTTGTATTTAGAGTCTAAGACAATATCTATGCCTCAGAATTTTGATCCTTTTTCGCTGAGCATTGATGGGGATAAACTACGGGGACGTGGAACTACTGATTGCCTTGGGCATGTCGCTCTTGTAGCTGAACTTATGAAGAAACTGGGAGAGACAAAGCCACAGCTAAAGTCCTCTGTTGTTGCTGTTTTTATAGCCAGTGAAGAGAATTCATCTATTCCTGGGGTTGGTGTGGATGCATTGGTTAAGGATGGATTGCTCGATAAGTTGAAACAAGGGCCTTTGTAAGGACATAAAAGTAGTATTTAAGTATGAGAATCTTTTATTGGTTAATTGGTTATGTTTAAATTGTTTGGCATTTGGTTAATGGTTTATGTGTTTGAAAACAGATTTTGGATAGATACAGCGGATAAACAGCCTTGCATTGGGACAGGTGGCACTCCATGTTACCGGAAAGCTTTTCCACAGTGGTTTGCCCCATAAGGTGCTTTTTGGCTTTCTGTTGTCTCATATCAGCTGCACTAATTCTTGGTGTAAAACTCACATGTGCAGGAAAGAGATACTGTCACTTTCTTAGTTGTGTCACCAGGCAGGCAGTTCATATTATGACAAAGATCAAGTAATTAAAGTAACCATTTTTCTGGAATGATGAAACTAAACTAAAAGAGATGCATCAAAAAAAAATTTAACTTTGCAAGCACAAAAAATACATTTAATATTATTTCCTCTTGAATTAAATTATTTATGCAGAAACAACTGCATTTGAAGTATTCTTATTTTCACGGATAAATCCTTGTAAGTGATCACAGTGCACCAAAAATAAATGGGATGGGCTTGGCTGTAGATGAATAAATGTTACGATAATTTAGCTGGACAATAACTTGGAAGGATTGAAGAGGAATACTGCTGCAAGTTCATGCACATTAAGAATGCTCCATTACTGGGAAGAACCTGTGAATGTGTTCCATTTAGTAGTTTTCTTTTTCTGTAGGCTATTAATCCCTTGGAGCTAGCAATGGAAGCACTCAAAGAGATCCAATTACGGTTCTATAAAGATTTCCTTCCTCATCCTAAGGAACAAGTTTATGGATTTGCAACACCATCAACAATGAAACCAACTCAATGGTCTTGTAAGTCTTGATCACATTGTGGAAGAACTCGGACGAGTGTGATATTTGACTTGTCATAAGCAGCCAATCGAATTCCATGTTTCTGAATAAGCATTTTATATTACAGATCCAGGTGGTGGAATTAACCAAATTCCAGCTGAATGTACAATTTCAGGGGATGTTAGGTATATATTTCTTTATATATTCTTGTTTAGGAACTTGAACTTCTAAACCCTTCTAACAATGCCTCTTTACTTTTGCAGGTTGACTCCATTTTACAGGTGGAAATTTTTTCCTTTTTTCTCCTTACTAAATTGTGGATGATTTAATTTATCAGATTATGATATTTCACAATTAATTCCTTTGCCCTCTTCATTTTTATGTTTTAGGCTTAAACTAATTATCTTCCTGTACTTAGTCTGCTGTAGCTTTACCAGTTGAGTTTAGAAGGATATTCAGGTAACAATTCAAAAGTTTGACATTATATATTATTCACTTGTCAACAGTGTATCAGATGTGCTGAAGAAGTTACAGGAGTATGTAGAAGACATAAATGAAAATATTGAGAAGCTTGATACTAGGGACCCTGTTTCAAAATATGTGCTACCAGATGAAAACCTAAGGGGAAGGTATGCCTTTGTTGACTGCTTTGTTTAGTAGGAGCATGCTGAGTGGTTGTTGCTTTCACTTTAAATTTGGTAGGAATGTAAAAGGGGATTGTAGTTTGTCAAATTGAAAATCATTTATCCACTAATTCAAGAAAATTTTGATATACAGAGAAGAAGTATGCATAAGGTAATTACACATCCTAAGATTATAATCACTGCAAGAAACCATATTAGGCCCAACAGTCAACAATATAATGCAAATGTTTTTTGTAAACTGACAGAAAAGTTAAAATTGTCCCTGGATACAATCTATGAATATGGGATAAATTCTACATTTTAGATCTTGAACTAAGACTTCTCTGTTGTAAATGGTCTTTCATTATACTCAAAGCCACATGCTTCATCTGGGACT
Source organism: Coffea arabica (assembly GCF_036785885.1). NCBI lineage: Eukaryota > Viridiplantae > Streptophyta > Magnoliopsida > Gentianales > Rubiaceae > Coffea > Coffea arabica. The sequence continues at coordinate 12,901,521 of NC_092321.1, forward strand.
AGGAGGGATCACAGAACCAAAGCTCCCTTGTTTTCTACAGTTTCTACTTCTTATCTTTCCACTTTCCCAGAAGTTTAATTGAGTATGCTCTTTCAAAGTTCAAATAAACAGAAAAGAAAGTCCCACATCTTTCTTGCAAACTGCAAAGCATTTCATCGAAGGATATTTAGGTTTGGGCTTCCTGTCATAGACAAGCTTCATCATGTTAGGGGTTCTCTTTTATCTTTTTCCTTGGGAGTTGGAATGGGCAGCACTGATGGCAAACAACATAAGGGAAAAAAATGCCGATGTCATGAGAACTTTTGTTTCCACATAGGGGATGGAACAGCCTTCCACTAATAAAGACATTCCTTGATCAAGTATTTATGTTGTGAATTGCATTGCACCCTGAGATTATAATTTCAAGCATGGAAGTAGGGTGATGGTCCTATGGAATCAGTTTTCTTTGCATATCAGTACAGTACTCATTGTGTAATATTCAGTTTTACAATTTATTTACCCTCAGAATCACACTAAGTTTCAACGAGGCAAATTCTGGAGTTGCTTGCAATCTTCAATCCCCTGGTTTCCATGTCCTATGTAAAGCAACTGAAGCGGCAGTGGTGCATGTAAAGCCCTATTCTATTACTGGTAGTTTGCCACTTATTATAGAATTGCAGGTACAATGAATTTGCTTGTCATAAGACTCAAATCTTTTGGTATCCTTCTAACTTTGTTATTTGGCAGGATAAGGGCTTTGATGTCCAAACTGCAGGCTATGGTAAGATTCTTCCATATCCTACCACTTTTTTTATTTAAATAATATAAGCTTATAGCTGTATGCTTCTGGTAGTATTTTGTGAAAAAGATGTTTTGGTCTGCATTAGGATTTTTCCTAGAGCTTGGTTGCTTGAATCCTTTCTTGAGCATGTTACTTGCCAGTTATACCATTCTTCTTATCTTAGAAGGAACTCGATGAAAGCATGTTAAGATTCTGTCTTCTTGATAATTATTTCTTCTATATGGCTAACACCTAACCTGGTTGACGTCTTCTATACCCATTCTGATGCAAAAGATATATATGCAGCTGTCAATTTTGGCTACACCAAAACAGATGGATTAATGGATTTTGCTCTTTTCATAAACATGCAGGCTTGATGGCTACATACCATGCCAAGAATGAATACTGCCTTCTAACTGACTTGTGCCAGGGCTATCATGTGCCTTGGCTATCAAGTACCAAGGCCTTGGCTATCATGTGCCTTGTGCCCATGTCATGATAATAATAACGAATAAAATTCATGACTTTTCATTATTGATGTGAATGTCAGATGATGGAATAGTGGTAAAGGTGAGGTTATTTTCTTTTAATGTGTAGGAAGTTCCACGAATGGTTGGTGGGCTTGTTAAGACTATATTTTTTTGCATGTGGGATATTCTTTTGTATATTTTCTAGCATGTAGGATATTCTTTTGTGACTTGTGAGAAAGTCGTGGTAATTGTTATGTTTCATATGAATAGTTTCCATATTTTAGTTATTCCTATCTGACACATATGGCTCACTCATTGCCAAGTCTTGGAAATTTTTTGCATGGGAGCACCATTGATGGTAATAAATGGAAAAAAAAATAACAATCATAGGTGCAGAAATGGTATAATGGTAAGGTTTCTTACACAAATTGAAAAAAAAAATGAAAGAAAATGATAGGGATGAAAAAATATAAAGGACTTTATGAACTTTGTGTTTCTATAGCCATTTGATATTCACACACAGATTATTGCTTCATTTTGAAACAGGTTGCAAAGGAGGGAATTCCACTGCCTCCAGATAGAATGTTATGCCCTCTGCATTCACAAAAGCGTGTAAATCCATCAGCTGTAGCTGTTTCAGGATTTGTCTTTTGTTATTCTTGCATATTTAAATAAGTCTCTTAGGTTTGTTTCTCCATACTTTTGTATTGATCATGGTAAAATTGCAGAACTACTGCCAAATATTGTTTCTAAGTGATGCTTTCTCTTATGTCGCATTTCAGGAAGCTTTTATCATTTTTCTATATAGTGTACGCTAAACTTAAACAGTAAATTGTACACTGTAGCCAGAAATTCAATTTTGCAACTAATTCTTTTGTTTAATCATACTAGCAGTTGCTTGTTACCCCAGTTCAGTTACATGAGATTTGCCATTTTTAGTTACAATTCGATATTGTTTTGAGTTGCTGATGGGCTGGGATGCTAGGCTATCTAGATCCATGTCTATCTTTGTTGTTGTAAACTACTGCAGTATCTCTGATGAAAAATTATCTGAGTGTTCTCTCTTTTGGTCAAAATTTTCTGTAGTAGGATATTTTGTCGTATATCATTTACTTTCAGGTTCCAATTCTTTTATGAACAAGACTGTTAGGTCCTTTTCCTTTTCTTCCTTTTTTGGTCGAATTAATGAATGGAAGATTGTAATCGCATGAATATTTTACATTGTGATATCTACTCAAGTTAATGCATTCTAAGAGCATTTGCCAATCTTTGGGCTGACCATCCTTTGTTGTTGTTGTATTCAATCGAAAAGGCATCGAAAAAATGTATCCATGGCATTTTAATTTTCACCTTCAGCTCAATTAGGCCATTATTAATCTGGTACATTTCAGTAATGTATCAGTAATCTGGCATTTTACTGTATCAGTAATCTTCCATGTTTTAATGCTTCTTTTCAAATGCAATGTAAGGTTATTCACCGTTTTCTCCAGTAGTATCTTCTTGAGGAATTTATCCGTCTTTCCTACAACTGTTTCTGCAGCGATGGATAAGTTTTAGTTGCTTTCAATTACTTTGTGAAATTACATCAGAAGCCACGGGTGATGAATCTAAAAAGATATAGCATCAACTTACAAAGCTTCAACCTGCAAGTTATTAGGTTTTCTGAAAATGTAGAGAATACCTCGCTTTATAGTTTGTGATTTTACTATCCAGTGCAGCAGCCAGGTACATTATCATCATCGTTGCCAAATTCATGTAATGCAATGGATTTGAAGTCTTTGCATTTCCTTGAAGTTTAATGGACTTTTGGATTATCAACCTTAATCTATATAGCTCAGTGATATTTTTCCCTCTGTCAACTGCCATACATATTCATACTGATATACAAAAAAAAAAAAAAAAAAGAACTTGCGTGCAATGTTGGATAAAAGAAGAATGCACCAAAATTCAATCACTCCCTTAATTCGCATTCGCATATTTGGCAGGGCATATTATCTTTAGTCACCTACGCGCATCGCGCGTTTTATACCTCCTAGTTGACCATAAAACTCTAAGATTTAAGTAGTGTGTGGGAAAGTGAAGGAAAGTTGGTTGCTTTTTGTTTCCTTTCATGTATGTTTGGTTACCAAGAATGTCGAAACATTTTCTTGCACTTTTCTTCACTTTCTTGCAGCTTGAATCCTGCAAAATTTACGGGATGAATTTTGAAGGAAAATAGGTCAAGTTAGATACAAAATTTCAACAACTGCTACTAACTATTATCACTAACTTCCCATTTTTCGCTCAAAATTTTTCTTGCTAACCAAACATATAATCTGAAAAATAATTTTCATTTTTCTTCATCTCACCTTCTTACCCTTTACTTTCCCACACAACTTTCCTTCTACTCACTCAAACAGATTTGATTTGGTCCTCTAAATGCAGGAGTTACCCAATAAATGCCTATGATGAACTCCATCAGGATCGTCGTGCTCAACCTTGATGGGCTTGTAAGGTCTGTTTAGCCGATGAAGCTTGGGCCTTAGTCTGCAATTCTAGCTTGCTGGGCTGGATAATGCTGATGAACGTTGTTCTTGCATTGCAATCGTGGGAAAAAAAATAAAAAAAAAATTAAGGAGAACGGGCAAAATGATTTTGTAAATGAGATATATATATATATTTTTGGGAAGGAGTAAATGAGATTCACTTGAGTGAAGATGTCTCGGTTATTAATCAGATCCAAATTCTCCATTACATTGATATATTTTCTGTATATATTTCTCGTAGCATAGCAATGAATTAAAATGCGACATGTTGAATTATAGGTGTACTCCAGTGATGAAAACTTTAGGTAGTGGGGTTTTTAAAAATTGTTTTTGATAAACAAAAAATAATTATTTCATGGATTTGAAAAGTTGTCAGCAAATGACGGCAACTGCAAATTTCAGAGATTCTTTATTTATATTTGTCTACAATTTGGATTTTGTTGGCTTCATTGAGACCCACTAAATTTGGATTCTATTGGGTTCATTCATTATTGAGCCCCACAATTTGTCTTATAAACAATGCATTTACTTACGGAATGCGTTTTTTTAAGGAAAAAATGCCTTTTGAACGCGTTCTCTAAGGAAAAATGTACAGAGAAATAAATAAATAAGGGTAATCACACATCGCATCTTTTGAGGAAACAATGCATTCACTATGGTAGCATTTTGAAAATCTAAATCAACACTTAAATTTAATGGATTCGGATCTTAATATATTCAAACGCGTTTAATAGTCAAAATTTGAATATCTGAATTAATTTACTTATCATTGAATGTGATATATACCTAAATAAATTAGATTTAATATTTAATAATTTAATAATCTAATGGATTTAGATTTCAAATTTCAGATTTCAGTTTTCATTATTTGAGAAGAGATTTAAAAAACAACATCTTTTGAAAATGATTTTAGAAAATTCCACATCTTCAGAATTTAATCTGAACAATAGAGGATCATGCCAGCCGAGCAAATAAAGTCAATAATTTTAAATTCATGGCATAGAATTCTTTTGGCATTTTCTATTTGGTGCCCGAAAAAAAACACACTAAAAAGAAAAGTAAATCTATTCGGTGCATTCATGATAAATTTCTTAGAAAAGTAAATTGCATGACACCTGGAATGGGAAGAACAGGAAAGATATTCCTTCAAGCCTGGAAAAAAAAACACATTTGAAAAAGATTATTGTCTACCTAACATTTGGAATCGAAAGAAATTACAAATTTTGTTCATTTTTAAAATATAAAATTTATTCTAACATTTTTTTTTGCTAAAAAATGCTTTTGAGACCAAAACTTTTACTCCTAAAACTAAAGATTATTGTCTACTTTTGTCTTTCCAATTTCGATCTCCATTATAAATAAATATTAGTAAATAAATGTTAATGAACAACAACAACCAATCCAATTGCACAGCCGTGCAGCCGACTCCCGTGATCTAAATGATGCCGTGACTCAGCCAGCCAGTAGCCACCACCTTCTTTCTTCCCCCCCCCCCGCCCCCCGCGGGGGCGGGTGGTTTTACCTTTTTCATTGTTTTGCCTAAATTATGTTCACTTTTACACGACTTTAATCTAGGATAAAATTTATATAGTGCCTAAATTATTTTTTACATGACAAGTTATAACTAAGCACAATTTAAATTTCAATATTTGATTTCACATACATGACATGCATCTAATTTTATCTGCATGTATATTATCGGTGGATATAAAATTTATCCTTTAATTCAATTCTTCAAAATTCCAAATCTAAGAGCAAAATGTTTTGTCAACAATCTATAGATTCTTTTGTTAGTTGGACTGGATGGTTGACATTATTGCCTCTGTAGTGACAAAAGACAGCTGTAGATTTAAAAAATTCAAAGGAGGATACAGATATACTTCAGCTTCACAAGCACATATGAATTCTTTTGACAGAGAATTCAGACTTGCCACTTGCCAGTGCTTGACAATCTAAAGAAAAAGAAAAGGCCAAGGCCTGCCCCTTACTAATAATGTCGACATGGTTATTATACTTTTTATTTTCTTTCAGTCTACTAATATAAGAATGTAGACTGCTTCAATATCTGAACATATACTTTACATTTCGGAATTGAGAAAAACAGTGAATACAACTACGTGGGTCCATCGCTTATATTCCCTTGTGATTTTGGTATAATGTAAGATGACCTTTCTAAAGGTTTCGAAATAGTAACATTAACCCCTATGATTTTATGTTAAGTAGAATATGAACGGAATATATAATTGGTTACGATGTTTATACGAAACGCGCTCTAAAAGCATCTGCGATAAAATCTTAATCTACATGTAATCCCCTTATGGTTTATATAAATATCAATTTTACCTCTCAGTGATTTTTATATTTATCTACGTAATCTTCTTATATTTGTATACAATATAGTTAAGCTATCAATTAATTTAATATCTAAGCAAGGCCACTATTGGTATTTCAATTCATGACATTATATAGGCTATTTTTTAAAATTAATTTTTCACTTAACATAAAATCACATTTTAAACCATTTGAAGAATCATATGATCATAGACGAAACACGAAGAGGGTTATATGTAATTTAATCCAACTACAATATATATAGTGCATTTGCAACTTTTCTTTAAGCAAAGTTGGAAAACGAGAGCATACAAGGTGTATTTTTTAAGAGTAAATCTTATATACATTGACAGTGTATATACTGTCATCGTTGGATTCATGACATGTGTGTAAAAGTTTAATTCAAATTCAAATTTTACTTAGTTCTTTAATAGTGAGATCTGTTTGAGTATTTCAAGAAATTTTTTAAAAATTCATTTTAGTGTATTTCTCAATTATCTTTTCATTTCACATATATTACATTATTATAATTTTTTTTTTACATAAAACTTCAAAGAACCCCAACTAAACCAGATCTTCAATATTCTTATTCAGAATCATGCACATTTTTAACAATGTAAAAAATTATTATTACTATAAAAAATTTCTTTTTGTTCCTAACCATTTTTCTTGATTAACCACATAAGAAAAAATAATTAATTCGTGTCGTCTATTTTGTCACACAGGGTTTTAGCATAAGAATTCCATTTTGTAATTTTTTTTAAAAGAAAAAAAAAAGACAAAAATCTAACAAGTGAAGGAACCCCAAAAAAAAAAAAATCTCGATTGGTTGGCTTTTCCGGACTGTACCGTACCAGTTATTTTACTAGTAGTTATTTAGTACGGTTACTATGAAAACTGCTGCCGTTTATCGGTCCTTCAAAACAAAAAGTAAAAAAACAGAACAAACCAAAATCCAGAAAAAAAAAAGAGGTAAAAGAAGTCATCGTCCGTCTTGACCAACATTTTCACTGACAGTGACAGATACTTCACCATTTTCTTCAGCATTTTCCAGTTTGGTTCCTACGAAAGAGCACTAGGCCAAAAAGCGCCAGATATTTACCAATAAATTCCATCTATACGGAATATTTCTTTTTCACTTCATCACCCTCCTTGCAATTTCCGAGTCTCCCTGCCCACTTGATCTTTTACTTCAAGTTATCTGAAGATTTGGTAACTGTAAGTCTCTTCGTCTGATCTAGTTTTGTTTCCTAAATCTAAATATGATACGCGGTTTGTCTTCTTCCTCGTAGATTTTTGTGTATCTATTGTTTTGTTTATCTGGGATTATGATGATATAGATGGATTAAAAAAATAAACTCTGGTCAATAAAAGATAGCCGGCTTTTGCTTGTGAATATGGAGTTTAGTTTTGCTGGTGCTTCCCCTTCTGTGGAAGTCTTGATTGTCAGTGATCAATTCAAAATATAATTTTCATGCTGGAGTTCATAAAGTTCATGTCTTTTTGAGTGGACTTGTAATTACTGGCAAAATTTTCTTTTAATTTAAAGGGTTTATCTGATAATTAGCTACTGATGAAATTCTTGGGTAGAAGCAAAAGGACAGTAGAAAAAGTTGAAATAAGGGAGATTTAAAGACCCCAGCTCAAGTTTGGTTTTAGAAACTCTTCCTATATTCTTTGTACATTTTGATGATTTTTCATCTTGTCAGTTGGGTTGATTTAGGCATTGTTGAATATGGGAAGAGTTCAATTGGGTTGTGAAAGTTTGGCAGGATTGCATAAAATGTAAATGGTGCAGAACTAAGCTAGCAATATTTTTGTCACCTCCAACTACTGTTTGGAGACGTTTGGTATGCTGCTTCCTTATCTCGGGGAGCGGCTGCTTTAAAGCATAATTCATTAAAATGAAACTGCACTTTTCTAGTGGTGAATCTGTTAACCTTTTTTCTTCATTTTTCTGGATGGGAACCTCTTTTTGTTTATTGAATTTTGTGAATCATGGTGACCGTATTCTGTGTTGAGGTGCTCTGAAAATCTGGCAAGTGTAAGATACTGTAACTTATGCAGGAAAATAGCTCTGGGAAGGAGAATTATTATACCATGATTGTTGGTTGGGATGATGTTGTAAATTGACTTGCACTACATTAGAGTCAATCTCGTCCTCTAGTAAAGAAGGGGAAATGGATTTCCAGCACATTTTGCTGCAAAAGCCGTTCTCTCTCTATGCTAATGGGAAGTAGTAACCCTATTGATTCCAACAGCACGTATGCCATGGAACTTAGGTACACCTGGTTTGTTTAAATATATGATTATTTACCCAAAAAAAATGCTTGCATCATAAGAACATTTTTCAATCATCTTTTTATCTTCCCAACTACCTTTTATCTCACATATATCACATCAAAGCAAGTGCTTCAATGTTATTCCAAAAAAAATTTTCCATATAATCTCCTATCCGAACATACTCCTTGTTATTATTGTCGGCCCTGGTAGCTTATCATTTCTATGTTAGATAAATATGGTTCCTAGTCTGGCCTTATACATATGGTTTAATGTGTTCTTGCCTTTTTGGAGTGAATGATGAAAGTATTAGTGTTCATTCTGATTTGTCTTCAGTGGAATAGGCCCTCACAGTGTATGTTGTCTTCCTTGCAGTGCACATTAATGCATTTGGTACTCTAAGATGTTTGACCACGCTGCAAAGTCACAGTACATCGGTGGACAGCGAGAGAAGTTTGTGAGGTAGCTGTTGGTTTGTAGTTTTGTGCACATATGATTAAGATTTATTATGGCCTGACCAACAGATCCTGATTCCTTGCGGTGCTACTACTGTTTGGGCTATGTGGTTGGAATCTGCTTCATTCATTGTCATTTAGCAGTAAAAGATTTTAAAAGTATGGGTTATTAAGCTGAACGTTTGCTTAGCTTAATGGCTAGACTTTGAAATAACTCTATTATGAACCTATATGTTTACCTTAGCATATTCTCTTCTCCATCTGCTTCAACTCGAAGAAATTCTTTTGACTTGTAACAGATATGTCCTAATTAAATTTTTTTGATTTGCCTAGTTTGCCTTGGAGAGGTCCTTCTTTGATTTTCAGAATCTGGTCTTTATTTGCAATGTGATGGGTACCATTAAGGAAATTCTTCTTCCCATCTTTCTTTTATAGCTTGTAGCATTGGAGATTGAGTTATTCAATGATTGTTCTCTTTCTTTACTCTGATCTAAAACTGAATTGTTTTTTTTTTTGGGTGTTTAGATTGGATGACTTGGACTCAACACTGTCATCGCCATCTGCTTCAGTGGCTACAAATAAATGTGGCTTTGGCATTGAAGGCATAGGGCGAGTTGGTTCTTCAACTACGACTACATCCAAATCGTTTAAGAGAGGAATGAAAAAAGGATCTGAAGGGCTTAAATCAATTGGTAGATCCTTTGGATTTGGTGTTTCGCGGGCTGTGTTTCCAGAAGATCTAAAAGTTTCAGAGAAGAAAATATTTGATCCTCAAGCCAAGTTCCTTCTTCGGTGGAATAGATTTTTTGTCATATCATGTATTCTAGCGGTGTCTGTGGATCCAATTTTTTTCTACCTTCCAGTTTTTGATAATAAAGCAAACTGCCTGGGCATCCATCGATCATTAGCTATCATAGCTACTACGTTGCGTACGGTCATTGATGCTTTCTATCTAATTCATATGGCTCTTCAGTTTCGAACAGCATTTATCGCACCATCATCTCGAGTTTTTGGGCGAGGAGAACTTGTAATAGATCCAGCTCAAATTGCCAAGCGATATGTGTGGTCCTACTTTATAATTGATTTTCTTTCAGTGCTTCCGCTACCTCAGGTTTGGAGAAATTTTTAGTTTGGACAACGTTGTTTTGAGTGCTAGCTTTATCCTCTTTTTCGATTTTTGGGAATGAGAATCTTATAATCTTCAAATGTTGTGCACTAACTGGTAAAAGTTTATCAAATTCACACAATATAAAATTTTCTTGTTGCTTTTCTCCATTCAAATTTTTTCTCTCATAAGATTCTCCTTCGTTTAGTTGTTAGATTTCTTTGTGAAAGCAAAGAAAGAGCTTATTCCTGTTTGTGAACAATTCTCTTTTCAGGAGTCAAGAATTGACTGCTTTTATAGTTAAGGATATGTGTATCCATTGTGTTATACAATTGCTAATTATTTTTAGCACCATCTCACATTTCTCTACCTTTCCAGTTTTTGCTTTAAAAATATCAGTTCTTCATTGCTCCCTTGCTCTCTCTCTTTGTGGGTTAGCACACTGAAAATCAGCACCCGAGTGACACTACATTCCTTCTTTCAGCTGGTAAATCTGCTCGAAACACTAAAAAAGTAATTCTATTTAAAAATTATTCTTGAGTTCTGCTAAGTGCATACATGTTTTGGTAATAAGCATTCATATGTATGCAAACTTGGTTTTCACTATCTTCTTGTTCTTTGTGGTTGGTATCTTTCTTTGGTTGATGCTACACATTTTCCTTATTTTATTCTATTTCTATTTATGTTGGACTGCATGTATACTCTTTCAGGCTGCTTTCTTTGGGGTATTGCTTCCAGATTGTGGTTATGTGAATGTTTTGAGAACTAAACTTTTAACCCGAATAATAGTTTTAGATTGGTCTAAACAATTTTTGTGCACCAAAGTGTGCTTTTTTAATATGGAATATGAATCTCTTTCAGCTATGTCATTAGACTTCTTGTTGTGAGCTGATTGAAATTGAGTAGTAGTAAATGTCAGAAAATGGAAAACTTTTTCACTTCCTCTTTAACATTACTGTTTTGCATCTTTGCAGATTGTTGTGTGGAGATTTCTCCAGAAATCCGAAGGTTCAGATGTCTACACTACAAAACAAGCATTGCTTGTTATTATTATTCTTCAGTATATTCCGAGGTTTATCCGGGTTTTACCCCTCACTTCAGAGCTGAAACGTACAGCTGGTGTCTTTGCTCAAACTGCCTGGGCTGGTGCTGTATATTATTTGTTGTTATACATGCTAGCCAGTCACGTATGTCTTTGCAGTGTGATATATTTTCAGTCTCATAATTTTTCACGTTTCAAATACTGAAATTGTAATAATTAGCCATATTGGCCCTTAGAAAAATAACAGTATCCTTTTTTTTTCCACTGGATTGGCTTTGCAGATAGTTGGGGCACTCTGGTACTTGTTATCTGTAGAACGCAATGACTACTGCTGGCAGAAAGCATGCAAAACTACTAGACTTGGAAAATGCGAAACTAATTTCTTGTACTGCGGCAATCAGAATATGAAAGATTTTAATTCTTGGAGCGGTATCAGCGAATCAGTGCTAAATGCATCTTGTGGAGTGGGTGTTGAAAATCCACCATTTGATTTTGGAATTTTTGAGCAGGCGTTGTCATCGGGCATTGTCTATTCAAAGAAATTCATATCTAAATACTGTTACTGCCTTTGGTGGGGGCTACAGAATTTGAGGTGAATGAGCAATCATGCTTCAATTGAATCAATATTATATGAGTTTCTCTTTTTTTTTTCTATGCATGCTCTTCATTAACAGTACATGAAGATTTGTGCCTGGTCTTTCCTTCACTGTACTTGCTGATTATAGACCTTTTTTTTTTCAGCTAAAAGCTGTTTTGAGATGTTCCTTCTTCTTTCCACTTATACTTTTAAGCTACTTATGAACCCAAGACATGCATTAGATATTAAATTACTCACTTTTCCATAATAAATTCTACAATAGCAAAACCAAATGGGAGCAGGCCCTAATATATTTCAGTTGTTTTCTGCTAAAATTACTATTTCTCTGTGTTGGAGAATGCTAAAATTTGAAGTTTCTGCATCTGGGTTCTGAAACAAGGCTGTTTATGAATTCAATTAGAGAGTAATATAAAACTCTCCTGTAGATTTTAAACCTTTTTATTGTCTAAGTAATTGGCTCCTTAAATCTGACTTTTTGGAGTAGCTGATGTAATCCTTAATCTGGTAATACAGTTTCAAAAACAATCTGCTTCATTATCTGTGGTGATAGTGCCCTATAATGCCTATTCTTCCTGTCAAAGCTTTGGTTGGCTGGAGTCAAATAGGGTAATAGAATTTTTATTTTTGCATTCTTGGGCATTTTCGATTTCCCTTATTTTACATGCTTTGATTTCCCTTCTTGTTAGTGTCTTTGGGTCTTGGAGCACAATGTGGGGATGCTTTCTAGTCTGAGGTTAAATTGCTAGAGATTTGTTCTATACTGGGTCCTAGGTCTAGTTATGTGTAGCTTAAACACTCTGAAGTTGTCTATTTGAAGCATACTTCTTTCAGAAGATCCACATTTAGATGGATTTGGTGGAGAATGACTAAAGGAGTGGAATATGCTTTTGTCTTTTCTGTATCAGTAAGAAACCGCTTAAGAGATATATGTTGAAGTTGAGTTCCTGGACTGCCAACCTTTTAGTTTTTCATGATCACTGGTGAATAAGCTTAAGAAGTTTAAAAATAACAGAGAGGGAGAGAGGTAGAGGTAGAGAGAGAGATGCTTTAACTTGTTGATCTCAAAATTTGTGCATAGATCATTAAGAATGTCTTAGACTCTTCTACAATCCTGCTTTTTGTTATTTTTGTGTATCTACCTTGTTTTTATCGCAATTAATGAGCAGTTTGAAACATTTTTCTGAGCCAATTTCACACCATGCAGCACACTTGGCCAGGGGCTTCAAACAAGTACATATCCTGGAGAGTCTCTGTTCTCTATTGCACTTGCAATATTTGGCCTTATTCTCTTTGCACTCTTAATTGGCAACATGCAGGTAAACTACAAACATTGACCAGAGGATGTACATATACGTTTGCTGCCTTCTTTACTTGATGTTTGCTACATGTTATTGTACTTCATTTTTGTGATTAATATGGGTTTGGGTTCATATTTTTTAGCTTTTTGGATGTGGAGAATAAGTTGACTTGGATCTTGCAGTATTTAAATGCAGCATCAAGTTTTATGCACAAATTCTCCTATGAACTTTGGTCTGATATTTCTTGTGCTTGTTGCAAGCATCCCCTGCATTATTAAAAAAAAAGTTGCATCCTCTGCTTGATCATGTTTTAGGAAAACACATATTGATGTGGATAGTGTTGCCACTACCAAATCCCTAGATAGTGTCAACTTCTTAGGTAAATTTCCAAATTACTATGTTCCAAAATTTGATATCCTATTATTCCTGTATTTAATAACAAATTATTTCCATAAAAGCCCTTAGTGGTATAAAAACCATTGTACCAGAATGGCAGAAGTATTTGTAAAAGGGTTTTTTGGAGCCTTTTTATGGTCAAGAGAAACTTAGCATATAAATCTCTAGGAATAGGGAAGTACTAATCTAATATGTGGTGTATTAGTGCTTCTTTGTTGATACTGATTTTTGTGATAATATAGTTAGGAAATAAGTTTCAACACTTTGATTATGGAACTAAAATTTCCATAAATTACTCCAATCTCACTATAAGTATTTATGGTAACAGATGACTTGCATGCTATTGCTACTGTTCATCATTTCAGCATTTAGTGTTATTGTTTTTCCCAGCCATATTTTGCACTTGTAGATCTTTAATCCTTCTGTGTATCAGTGACAGAGGCATATGGTTCGTTCCTGATTTAAGGGAGTGTTTTATTAGTAAAATTGATCTAAATTTTCAGCGAGTACATCCTTTCTTGTATGAACCTATTTAATGAATTTCAAACGGTAGCGTATGAGTTGTACCAGGATTTTAGGAGTCCTTACCAATTATCTTTGAATAATTTGGTACAAGATGAATATGTCATGTTTGTTACCATCCACATGGAAGCTTACTCATATTTGTCGAAACTGAGGTTAGAAAAGGTCTCCACTAACTATTTTTATAGGTCACTTCTTCGAAGTTGTTAAGCTGAAAGTACTTCACATTGTTTAGTGCATTATCATTTTTTTCCCCACTCCCTTTTTTCGCAACTGAAGCCAGATTGTTATCTACCTACTTGATGGCGTGTTTTGGGTAAATTCATTCATCAATATGCCTTTGCTTGGGTATATAATGCTGAGTAACGTCTTGCTGACAATTTTATATGAGATCTATTTGGTTTTGACATGTTGTATGGGGACATAGCGAGTTTAGATCTGAAGTTTTGACATCCAGGTGCTTTCTTTGTATTTTGTTGTGTTTGGTGTGGGTTTAAAATGCTAAATGCCTGGTTAATATTCTCATTAAGATTTTGTTGTCAATCCTGGCAAAGAATGGGGATGTTAAGGTCAGAAGGTAACTCTTGTAACATCTGAAGAGCATTGAGTAGAAAAGATGAGTTGTTAGGATGTCTTGTATCAGATTGAACTAGCTTTGTGATGAACTGAAGCTACAAAAGTTAATACTTTTTTAAGTTAAATTGATGGTAGGATGTTGTCGTGATGCTATGTTTGGTAGGTTTGTCTTCCTCAGTTGCTTGTACAGATCTTACTACAAGAAGGTTTAACATAGGCAAAGAAGAACGAAGAGAAACTTTCAATGAGTTTTTATCAAGACAGACTTAACATCACATCAATTAACTCTTATGTCACTTTTCAACACGAAACATGAAACGATCATACAGGAGAGCAGAAGACTTGGGAGAATTTGAGAAGTAAAGCGGAGCTAATTATTTAAAGACGTTTTGGTACTCTTTTCGCCACTACCTTTTGTTGACTTGTAAATGCAGTACTTAAGTAACTTGACCTAGAGATGACCTGTGAAAAATTTCACTAACCACTATGGTCCTGAGATCTCTAACACCTAATGATGTCATGAATATCAGTATATGGCCAACAAGGTACTTATCTGAAAGTCATGAAGGACATGATATTTTTAAACAAAAACTACTTTTATGAGAGGTGATGTTAGACTTCCTAAGTGGTTGAGACTTCTCAAATAATGAAATAGCAACTGCATCATATCCTGATGGCTAACTTAATTTTTAGAGTTGATTACATTTACCTCCCATGTGGTTTGACCAAACTACCAAGCCAACCCTGTGGTTTCGCTAAATTACAGTCACCCCCTTATGAGGTTCAAAGCCAACTAATGCAAGTAGGGAAATGACAGAACTGCCCTTTGCAAAAATTACATTTGCCTCCCTCAAAGTGTGTCCAAATTACAAAAAAGGACACCTATAGTTTGACCTGAGTGCAATTTGACTTTTGAATAGCTAACTATATAAGAAAATCTCTTATTGTGATCCAAGAAAAAATCAAACCCAAATTAAAGTAAAACAATATTACATTACTGAAAATGAAAATAAAAAGTTGAGAAAACTTGTGCCTACGACTTATTTCAGCCACTACAAAACTCTCCAACACTTTTCTTGCACAACAATTATCCAATTTATTTAAACATACAATTTGGTGTATAATAATAAATTTTAACTACAGTATATGGTTTTTTATCCATAAAATGAATTTTATTTTTATCCTTAATTCTATATAAGTGTTTTATTTTGGACTTTTACTGCTGATTTTTAAATTTATGTCTTTGTATAGAAACCCTAAAATTAAATGCATATAGGCACATTTACAATAAATATTTTATTTTTCTTTTTTTGGAAAACAGAGTTTAATTATTTGCATATTGACATGGATAAGGTTTTCAATATAAAAAATGT
This sequence comes from Coffea arabica, assembly GCF_036785885.1. NCBI lineage: Eukaryota > Viridiplantae > Streptophyta > Magnoliopsida > Gentianales > Rubiaceae > Coffea > Coffea arabica. The sequence continues at coordinate 12,917,252 of NC_092321.1, forward strand.
AATAGTGGTGGCTAAAGAAATTATATCAGTGATCAAATTAGTATTCACTGTGTTGCCATGTGACTAGAATTTTGGTTATGCTAACTGTAACTTGGAGCAAAAGATGATCGAAAAAATTAAATATTTGTAATTATTGGGAATATTAAGGTTTTCATCAAAACTTTTGTTGCACTTGATGTTGACAAGTGAAAACGTATATTGAGTAAATGATTGACTATGTAAAGCATTGGACTAATATGGACGAAGTATGGGGTTTATTTTTTTCATTTGGACAAACCTCAAGGAAAGTAAATGTAATTTGGATAAATCTGAGGGGAGGTAATTGTAATCAACACAATTTGCAGAAGGGTATGTTGGGGCTTTTAGACATATATTTTGCTGATGCAAGCAGGATTTTTAATGTTAGTTAACATGAGGGGGGCATTTGATAAATGTTTTGGCATTCAAGGGGTTTGACTGTAACTTGGTTAAATCATGGGGTTAGTTTAGTAATTTGGTCAAATCACAGGGGTGGTAAATGTAATTAACTCTTAATTTTTATGGTGAATTTGGTCAGTTTTGTGGAATGCAAACACTTTAGAAATTAGGTCTTTGTAGCAACGGATGAGTTTTAAGAGTTAGCTGTTTACATGGTAATTATTTTGTTTTGGGTTTACAACATTCACCTATTTATATTGCTTGATAATGATACTGCAAATATACCGTCAGAATTTGTGAGAGATTAGTAGACTCACAATTTTTGTAGAAGGCGAGTATTCCCCACTTCATGGCACCATGTATGACAATATGTAGCATGGATTTCCAGCTTAGCACCATAAACAATACGGCAGCTGGGTCTATTTGTCACAATACTCTTGAATATCTGTCTCTCTTGGAATCTCTCTATGCTATACACCTAACAACACCTCCATTTTCTCATGCTGCCAAGCCCAGAGCAATGGTCTTCCATGCTGAATGGTTCTCATTGCTGGCTCTGGCAATGAGGATGACCTAGTGAATGGCATTCTTGGTAATTAATAACATACATTGCTGTAACACTGGGATTGATTTGATGCATCATGATTGATAAACATCCACTCCATAAACAATACGGCAGCTGGGTCTATTTGTCACAATACTCTTGAATATCTGTCTCTCTTGGAATCTCTCTATGCTATACACCTAACAACACCTCCATTTTCTCATGCTGCCAAGCCCAGAGCAATGGTCTTCCATGCTGAATGGTTCTCATTGCTGGCTCTGGCAATGAGGATGACCTAGTGAATGGCATTCTTGGTAATTAATAACATACATTGCTGTAACACTGGGATTGATTTGATGCATCATGATTGATAAACATCCACTCCTTGAATGAGAGAGATTCTAAGGAGCTTCATAGTTTTAGAATAAAAAAAGATTCAAGAACTTGCAGTTAGAAGACAACAGCTGCTCAGAATTTTGAAAGCGGCTAGAGATTCAGCAAAAGAGCCTATGAAATTCTTTCAGAATAAAAAAGATCCAAGAACTTGCAGTTTTCTCAGTGAAGAGACACCAATTACATAATTGACTTAAGGGTGGCACTGTAGGGTTTCAGATATTAATATCAGCAACTTGTCTCTTACCTCAGTTTATCTCTTCACATTTTTTTTATGAATTTTTTTCCTTAATTTCGTTGTTTTCTTGTTAATACTAGTTTCTTGGTCATTTTATTAAGATTACTCACAATTTACCTTCTAGGCTTAACCTGCCCCTCTTCGCTCAGCCCCCCTCCAAAAGGGCCTAAAGTTTGTTGAAAAAGTGTCACATCTTTTAAGAATATAAGATATGTGTTGGGCAAATATTAGGCATACTGATGGATGAACTCTATATGCTTCTATCTTGTAATCAGAGAGATAATTCATTGAGAAGCAAGTGCAAACTACAGATTGGCTATCTGTCAGTCCTAATAATATTGCTTCATGCTATCACAGACCTATCTCCAGTCTCTTACCATCCGACTTGAAGAGATGAGAGTTAAAAGGCGTGACTCAGAGCAATGGATGCATCATCGCTTACTTCCACAAGATCTGCGCGAAAGAGTTAGACGATACGATCAATACAAATGGTTAGAAACACGTGGGGTGGATGAAGAGAGTTTGGTACAGAGTCTGCCAAAAGATCTCAGAAGAGACATAAAGCGCCATCTTTGTCTGGCTTTGGTGAAGAGGGTAAGTTGCTATGTTTGCTCGAATGTTTTGATTGCTAGGCTACCAATTAATTTGTTTTCCCTGTGGCAGGTTTTCCAAGCTTTGTTACTCACAGATCCTTAGCATGTTTCAGAAATATTTTCCCTTGTTTCTGTAGATTAAGATTTACTTCAAAGATTACATGAGGTTTCTTTAATTCAGACAACACTGTAGTAGATACTAGTAAGAGAAATAAATGGGCTACTCATTTGGGAAGGAAGAATCAGATGAGATTTTTTGATATGTGTTTATGCAACCTTTTTACCCCAGAGGGAAAGAGGAATAATCTTTTATAAATGATTTTTGTAAAGTCCTATTCGATGCATGTCAAAGTCAGTGTATTTAAGTAGACACACACACACACACACACATACAGCGACGCAGCCAGACACACTCAGACATGTATTAGCCACATGTTTGATGCTTTTGCCATCTTGCTAGGTACATTTTGCATGATATCACCTGAGAAAATTGTAGTGATTTAGTGTTTTTCTTAGTTATCTTCAGATTTAATGTCATTAAAACATTTCTTCAAAGTAGCATATTGGTGGGGGAGTTGGCGAGGAGGTTGTAAAAGATTATTTTGTGATCATAGCGAACACATCTTCCTAGCTGCTGCTTTCAGCCTTAATTTAATCTTCTGGATCTTATAAAATATTTGGTTTTGCTTTCTCCAAAATGGATGCTGAGGTTGCTGTTTGCTCAAACGTTTTGTTAACTGTTCCCCAGGTTCCTCTCTTTGAGAATATGGATGAGAGATTGCTTGATGCTATTTGTGAGAGGCTGAAGCCCTGCTTGTACACTGAGAATACTTATATTGTTCGAGAGGGAGATCCAGTCGATGAAATGCTTTTTATCATACGTGGTCGCCTTGAGAGCGTGACAACTGATGGTGGAAGAAGTGGATTTTTCAACCGTAGTTTGTTAAAAGAAGGGGACTTTTGTGGAGAGGAGCTTCTGACATGGGCACTGGACCCAAAATCTGGTTCCAACCTGCCATCTTCCACCCGGACAGTGAAGGCCTTGATGGAAGTGGAGGCTTTTGCTCTGACGGCTGATGAGTTGAAATTTGTAGCTGGTCAATTTAGGAGGCTTCACTCTAGACAAGTTCAACACACATTTCGATTTTACTCACAGCAATGGAGGACTTGGGCTGCGTGTTTTATTCAAGCAGCTTGGCGCCGCTACTGCAAAAGGAAGCTTATGGAACTTAGAAGAAAGGAAGAAGAAGAAGAAGAAGCAGCAGCGGCAGCAGCAGCTGGGGGCAGCAATAACGCCGGCGGAGGTTCATATAGCCTCGGCGCAACCTTTTTGGCATCTAGATTCGCAGCTAATGCACTTCGTGGTGTCCATCGGAACAGGAACCTGAGGAGTGCAAGGGAGTTGATGAAATTACAGAAGCCACCAGAACCTGATTTCACTGCTGATGCAGATTAAGTTGTTAGTCTGACTGACTCAATTGGTTATTACCTCAGGTCCTAAGTACTGACCTTGCAAGCTCGTAAGGGCTAAACATTGTATAATATGCAAATATCACAGGAGTGTTACCGTTATTGGAACTCCCAACTTATTTTGTATTTAGATATGCTTGAAGTGACACTATTTTCATCTTACCTGTCTTCTTCTAGAGCTTTGAGAAAGCAGAAGTAATGTGCATTTTGGGCTTCTTTCTTTTCTTTTCTGACATTTTTATAGCTTTATTAGTGAAAATGGTGTGAGCAAGACATGCCTTCCTTTTAAAGTAAAAAAGTTCAAAAAAAGTGTGCTTTACCCTTGGTTCCCGGCTAAAAGCAGCACGGTCTTTTTCATTGGTATCTCTACATTAAGCAGTAAGCACTACTTGATTTTGAGCCAATTGAAAGGTTCTACTTGACAATCAAGTCCATAGGTTACCTGGGAATCTGCAAAATCCAGTGGACCATTGTTAAACGCTGGCTGCGTTTGGATAGAAAATTACTTGGTTATTAAAGACATTGAGAGTACAATTGACATCCTGCCAATGTTATGAAGTTTTTTAAGTGGGTCTTCTGTCCAGAGGTTTTTAAGTGTATAGGCCGTGCACCCACCACACCCCACATGTAATGTAGCCTCAAATAATCAAATAATCCTTGGGGTCACATACAGCTAATCTTTTTTTTTTTCCGGGGAACGGAAGTAAACACACATAATTAGAACAAACACAGGAGTTAACGGATAAACCAGCCCGAAAGCAATTTAAGAGGAATCCACAAAGAAACCACGTTCGGCCAATTGGTGACAGAACGAGGCCCTTATGGACCTTAAATTCAGAGTAAAGACCCCACGATCTTCCGATATGGGATGGTGACCCAACCCCACGCGCGCACACCCTCACCATATAATGGTTTGACATACAGCTGATCCATCTGCCAAAATAAATGCAATCTGTGCCTTAATGTCCTGGTCAAAACATACAAATAAATGCGCAATCTTTAAACTCAGTAGATGGTTCCAAGAGGTAAATCTTCAACCAGGGAATTAAACTCTTGGGATGGGACCTTGGAAGTTCAGTAGATGGTTCCAAGAGGCAATCTTCAATCGGGTGATTTAATTCTGTATGTTACTCTTGAGACCTTGACGTTTGGACAGAGTGCAGAATCAATAAATTTTTTCTCAAATTGCTTTCTCTATTCCCTCCCATGTTCAAGCTTAATTCAGATGGTTCTGTTAAGTACGTATATTCGTGTTAAATATGGGTTATCCAAGAAATCATAGGTTGCACTGAGAGACAGACGGACAGAATTGTGTCCTATTTCATTTGTCTTGTAGAAACCAATACAACTGTTGTTCCCTCTGATCCAGCAAAATCAATCAAAACTCCCTGGATATGCACCAAAACTTTACACACACACACACACACATATATATATATAGGTATCCGATGACTACTTTGGAATGGTTACCTTAAGTAAGAGGAGGCAAACAGGCGTGCATATGAATGAAACAATGGGCGAATCATGCCTTCACTATTTCTGCTGCGTTTTGCAGGAAGAACATGAAACATGAAGAGTCTCCAGTCTTCACCCACAAATACGTCGAGACTCGAGAGGGAGAGGCGGATGCTTGCTACACTATTTTTATTGTTCTTCTTCATTTGAACCGATATATAAAACTGTTTCTTGCACCCAAATCAAATCTCCATGAACCATTTTAAAGTCCATGAGTTATACAAACTACTAGACATCTGGACAATCAGCTGCTTCATCTAGAACACCGACAATCAGCTGTTTCATCTAGAACACCGCAGGTAGATAGTAGATGAAGAACACCAACGATCAGTTGTTTCATCTAGAACAGCGCAGGTAGATGGTAGATGATATTGTGACTAGTTCCAGTCTCAAGCGCAAGAACTTGTGTAAGAATGAGGGATATGTTAGATTTCAAATACTATTTGTTGATGGATACTCCAAATCTGCTACTTATTAGCATTCTGGAAGGAAAAGAATTCCAAAAAAAGTTAAACCAAAAAATTCAGGAATTATATATTACATCGGGAAATGTATACAATATTTAGTTGCAATTAGAAATCAACAAAGTAATCCATGTTTAGAAATAAGCTGGAGAAAGGAAACCATATCACTAAAAAGGGACTGCCAACTTGATAGAAGAAATATTTTGGAGAACAAAAACAACTTTAGATTGTTAGAGGCAAGCAACAAGACTTTCTTAAGTTGAATATTATCCAGACGGGAATAAGAATTAACGATGTCAAATATGGCCAATTCAATCTGGTCTCTAAGATTCAGGTTTCTTGTAGCTGTGTAAAAACATAATTAGACAGACACTTGATTGTGATGTCTATATCATACTCAATTGTGATTGAGTTATTTGAGTGCTCTATGATCATGATTCTTTATCGGTCAAAAAATGGTTGGAAGGGTTTGATTGCAGTCACCACCATGAATGAATTAGGTATGTTTTGAGATCATAAGTCATTTAGAGGGATTCGTAGATTTCTCATTAACACAATTCTTACCTTCACAACAAGATTCAAGCAAACGACTTTTTTGTGAATAAGTGATCCGTCCTTATTAACAAAATCAACTGATTATGGTTTGCTACTTCCTCCATTCCAATATTAGAGTCATTTTTTGAGAATCTAACTTTTTTATAGAGATATATTAATCATTATGTTTAGATTACATGGCATTAGTGAATTTACATATTTATCCTTCGAATTCAAAATATTTCCTTGTTAAATATGTATTAGAATTTTAAAAATTGCATTTTCAAATGACAAGATTGTAAAGTATGTGTTAAATTTGAAATGGTGACTTTTATTTTGAGACATAAATAAAGCGAAAACATGATATTAACAATGGGATAAACGGAATATATTGTAAAGTGATTTTGAATCCACACAGTTAGGTCCAAATCTTTAATGCACTTTAGATTATATGATCAAGGGCGAGGAAGTTTTGCAGCACGAAACATAGAAGGAAAAGAAACCAATATAACCCTGTACATTGTATATTTGTATCTTAATTTTTTTAAACTTTATTATTGAATTAATCAGAGGACAGGAAGGAGTATAGTTTCTAATTTGTATTCCAAGTCCACACTTAAAATGTTATCAAACATGAGCAATGTACTTCGATTAGATTATTGGTCATTAAATATAATTAAGTTATTAAATGGACTATTAAATTCTTTTGTTAAATAATAAGATACTAGACAGGCAAATTAATCGGCATAGTGATGAAGAGTTTTTCGCCTTTTAACTTCTTCAATAAATTATTGAATGAGAATATTCTCCCGGAGACGTACAATTAATTTTATTGAAAAAACTAAAAAAGTCTTTTACATAATTTGTTGAATGAGAAGATTGATATTAATACAACACTTTTAATCAATTAAATTTTCCTGTCAAACTAGTATGCAAAAGTGACAACTGCCCCACACGGTAACACTATGCATTAAGAGTATACGTACAACAAATAAGTCAATTTATCGAAATAGGCAGTATCTCGCCGGAAATTTCTCTAGAAACTTTTCTTGCACCAATAGAAAAGAAAACTAAAATCAGACGAGCAAAAAGGATGGTCAAACCCAAAATGACCGGTATTGAGGTCACGGCAACATTCTATAATTAATGATTTGAAACTCAAACCAAAAAGTAATCGTGGTAGCATTTGCTAGCTTACAGTTCAAAACCAACCTGATGATTCAGTCTTTTAATGAAGTATAAACCATTTTCCTAGACATTCCTGATCTTTCTTTCTTAGTCGATCTTCACAGATGAGTAGATGAGCCTTGTGAACCAGAAACAGGCATAGAAGCCAATTGTACCAGTCAGTACGAAGAAGGCATACGAGGCAATCAGCATGTACCCAAAGTACAATATACCGGACACTGGCTTCGTGATTTCCAGCTTTGTGAAGAAGTAGAATGCTGCATATAGGAATAGATAGAGAGCTGATGACCCTGAAGTGAGGTACGATCTCCACCACCATAGATAATCCTCACTACACAGCTGGAAATAGCAGAGCACGATTGTGATCTCAGCACAGGTGACAATTAGAATGACGAATACGAGGAAGAGAAAGCCAAAAATGTAGTAAAATTGATGCAACCAGATTGAGGTGAGGATGAAAAAAAGCTCAATGAATACGGCACCAAATGGAAGTATGCCTCCAATCAAGACGGAGAAGACCGGGTTCATGTACCAAGCCTGCTCCGGAATTTGCCTTGGGATCTTGTTTGTCTTCACTGGATCCTCAATAGCTGGTTTCTTAAACCCTACATAACTACCCACAAAGACGAGTGGGACTGAGATGCCAAACCACAATACTACTAAAGCAAACATGGTTCCAAACGGCACCGCCCCAGAGGACTTCTCGCCCCAAATTAAAGCATTCAACACAAAGAAAATGACGAAGACAATTCCAGGGAACATGAATGAGGTACGAAGAGCAACTCTCTTCCACTCTGTCCCTTTGAACATCTTGTAAAGACGGGTAGATGCATATCCAGCAAAGATGCCCATGAAGACCCAGAGAAGAAGCATAGCTGTCATCAAGCCTCCCCGGTTTGAAGGGGAGAGGAACCCAAGTAAGGCAAAAATCATGGTAACTAATGTCATTCCAAAGAACTGAACACCTGTCCCCACATAAACGCAAAGCATATCCGAGTTCGTGGGAGGTCTGAAAACATCCCCATGAACCAGCTTCCACCCAGTCTCTTCCTGAGCTTCTTCCTGGGTCTCCAATTGGTTGTACTTTGAAATGTCACGGTACAGTGTCCGCAACATAATCATGGCAACCATGCCAGATAGGAAAAGAACAATCATCAAAGAATTAACTATAGAGAACCAATGAATTTGATCATCAGCCATCAGAAGATAAGTATCCCACCTAGATGCCCACTTAACATCACTCTCCTGCAAATTCATCAAATAAAGAAATATAATTAACAGCTAAATTCAAGATTGAACAACTAAAATTTCACATAGTAACTAATCCACCTGAAACTCGACATCATATGTGAAAATGATTTCCTTCTTATCATCAACCTCTTGAGGAGGGTCTGCACTAGTTACAGTACGTTTTGCATGGGGATCACAAGTTGATAATCGAACATTATCGTTCCATCCACCATCATAGTCATGTTTCACACTGATCAACAAAGAATAACCAACATTATGACATGCAATGCATTAACTTCCCATCAAAATTTGATCCTGATTATAATACAATACCTAAAAGGTCTAACTTCAAATCCTACAATCCTTGCAGCATCACTTTGTGCATCCTTGTGATACTTTACTGTGAATGATAAATGGTTGTTGATAAATTGCTTTTCCTCTTTGCTCTGTCACGAATTAGAGAAGATGAAGCAAAAGGTTAAAATCTCCATTCACTCCACAACTTCATACGTTGCAAGCAAACAACTTAAACAATGAAAGCAAACTGGAACTGTCTTACTCCAGCATATAATCCTTTAAGACCAACATAAAAACCATGTTGATAGACTATAGGGTCTTGTTCGGTCCTCTTTATGGGCTGAACAAGAGGTAGATTATCTAATATCCTGTACAATGCAGCAGAATGTAAGAAATGAATCACATTTTGTGAGGATAACAAATTTCATAGAGAACCGGAAAGAAAGAGAAATTAAGGGAAAGAAAGACAGTATTGAAAAACTTGTCTCACATGTTCACCCGATACTCATCATCAATCTTCTCCTTGAATTCTTTTGCAGTTTTTGCATTAAGTACAATACGACATACAATATTGCACATTTGTGGCTCCCGCATACGGAACTACAAAAAACATTTACAGATCAGTTTTAGGATACAGGAAGTACATGATAATACAAAATTGAGAAATGCCAAAGGTGGATTATGAGCACAAAAACTAACCACATAAGGGGAGTTTTCAATACGATCACCACGAAGTACTTCTCCAAGATTCTCTGCACTGTCCACAATGGTTTTTGGAGCACAATATGGAATGGAATAGAAAGAATAAGGAAGTTGTGTCTTTGTGGATGTCAACTTGTTCACTTTGACTTTCAACTCATCTCCCTGAAACCAGAAGAGAAAAAAAATTAGCAAATCAATTATCAAAGAAAAGAAGGAACATGGAAAAAAATTAGTTATGGCATTGGCATTTTGAACATCAGTATTTAGGTCTTATTTAGTTCTACTGAAATGGTTTTTATGGTGGATTATCCCTGGTTTCCATACTATTCTATGTTCTACAAAATAGGAAACCAAGGAAGGGAGGAATCCAAACTCTCATTTATAAGATAAATGTTCTCCATGGATCTTGCTGAAATACAAATGCAAATTGTTCATATTGAAGACCAATGCAAAAGCCTACAAACATAACTCCTCCGTTCACATTATATTCACAGTTGTAAAACAAGATCCAGAGTTCACAATTTGAACGCATTCCCATGTCCAAGTAAACAGACAGTGAATACTAACATCATTGAGTGCATGTAGATTCTCCTAAAAACATGCAAACCAACAAATAGAGTACACAAGCAACATAGTCCAAGTCACTGAAGGGTAGAAGCATGAAGACGATAGATATCTTTTATCTTTCCTATAAAAGCATATGCTACCAACAAGAAGACACTGAAAACAAAAGAATGTGCAAGTTGATTCCCTTAAAACTGATAATGCACAAGCGCTAAGCATTTGATTACTGCACCACATACTAATTAATAAACATTTCTATGCTTAGTATAATTCAAGTGGACCAGCATCGGGAAAGATCCAGATATAAACCGACAATCCCAACAAGCCTTAATGCCAAATCGTGATTCTAAGCTCGACAAACTGTTGTTCCCTCATGTGAGTTCTCAAAATGTTCGAGGTACAACAAAGCAACTTGTTACATCAATAGCAGCTCAACTTCACTTCACTATGAAAATTAGCTGCATCATTATCTCATCATATTTCAGACAAAAAACACCAGACATGTTTCAAATAAGAAGAAAATGTCTAGTCATATCATTTAGTATTAAAGTAAGCTGAATAGAGTGAATTGATCACTCAAACAGCTATTATTAGTAGATATTTCTTGATATTCCAATTTCTACATCATAAAAAAAACCAAGTAATTTAAAAGAATGCACAGACGCTCCTCGTTGATGCGCGAAAAATTAAAAATGAACTTAAAACATCGCCAAGGAACGAATACCAAATCCTAATTTCTGCTCGTTTAAACAATACTACCATTCGCATTCACTATATCTTCTTCATCTCTGCTAATTGGTATTAAACTTATCAACACAAAACTTCCAAACTTCTAGAACAACAATGATTCCAGGAAAAAAAAATCGTACAAATTACTATTCTTGAAATAGGAAAACTTTATTTCCATAAAAATGCATCATTTCCTCCATTGACATAACTAACTGCACCACATTTCCTAAACAGTAGCACACTTCAAAAGCTCAACTTAAACCTGGATTTACAGAACATCAACACACGTAACTAGAATCAAGTAAAATTTGACAATTATTAACCCAGATCTGACCAAAACAAGCTATAAAACAGTTAAAATGGCACAAAACTCATAAAATCAAACAAGATCCAATACTACAACAAACAACTTCTCACTTTTATTTCCAAAAAAATTAAATCAATATAGTCCAATTCAAACATCAAGAAGATCTAATTACCTTGATGAAATCTTGCGGAGCAACACCGGGGAGGTAAAAACAATGAGCGGTGGCGAAGAACAGACCGATGAGAACGACCGAAACCGAGATCCATCGGTGAATTAGCTGAGGCCTTGCGACCTCCATCTCTCTCTATCTCTCTCTCTCTCTCTTCTCCTCTTTCTCCTCTTTCTCTGTCTAATTCAGTCTCTTCCACTAAGATCTAGATCCACACACTCCTCTATATAAATATGCGTATGTATAATTTCCTCTTTTTTAATTTATTCCGCGAATCTAATGAAATTACTGCGTGAGTGTGTGAGAGAGAGAGGAAAATGGTGGGGGGGGGGGGGAATTTAAACTTAATTTTGGGTATTAATAATATAGTGGGAGGAAACGGGAAGAACAAGGAACAGCCTGCAGCACTCAAGAAAAAACGACTGGGGAGGAAGATGGATATGTGGGGAGTTGGATTCAAGGCTAATTAAACTATCATTAGTAATTTTTAAAAAAATAATTGCTGTGGGCATTGAGGACCGTTGGATTGAGGGAGAAGTCGTGGGGTGAATAGTTGAGATTGGACCTAAATGGGGTTGACGAAGACTGAATGGTAATTAATGAAGTAAGATTTTTCTTTCTCGGTTTTGGTAACAGTTTAAGATTTTCTTCTTTTTTTTTCGCATGTTTGAATAAATGGAAAGTTGTTGAAGTAAAAGGAAAATAAAAGTTTATATTTAGTCATAAAAAAATTTTTTGAAACAAAATGGGAAATTAGCGAAAATTAGTGTCAATTCTTAAGATCCTTCCGTCCATTTAACCATTTTCTTTCAAGATCCTGCAAAATTTATTATTACAAAATACAAAAAAAAAATGTATAAGAAAGAACAAGAAAAATTTCAAATTTCTTAAGAGAACAATAACTAACATCCTTCACTTTCCAATGTAAACAAATATTACATTGGAAATTCTTTCTTTAAATTAGTGGAATGATCATGTATTTAATTATTATTATACTCTGTTCATCCCATAAAGATAGATTTGCTTCTACTTTCACACATTGAGAATCACACATTGAGAAGTGTGAGTTAATATAGTTAATACAATCATGTTTTTCCATTAGTTTTAGTATTATATTTATTACTGCAACTAAAATGATTGACATGAGTCTAAGGCATAACATCTAGTCAAATTCATACTCATAACACCAAGTGAAGTTCATCATGCTTTTGTTTTGTTTGGACAGCAACAACTGTTGGATACATTTTTCAATCATCTTTTTACTTTATATATATCAAATTATTATAGTAATTTTTTTACAAAAAATTCAAAAAAATGCAATCCAAACAAAACCTTAGATCTAAATTCTTGAATGTATAAAAGATGAAAAAATAGAAAAAAAAAATCCATAAAACTTCGACTTCCATTGAATTACAGATTTTTTAAATTTTTATAGAAAAATATATTATAATGATGTGATATGAGATAAAAAGTGATTAAAAAAATATTTATGTGAAAAACTCTCAATCTGAACGGGACTTGTTTTTTCATTTCTGAAAGTGTTGCTTAATGTAGCGGTCAAAGTGTTTTAGATTTCGAAGCTTCGCGCCGTCGGTGAAAGTTCTATTTGCACATTTGCCCTTTGATTAGTCCAATTTTTGCATTAACATGCTGAAAAAACTTGAAGCTTGAAGTTAGTGGTATAGGAAATTTGAGACCTCTCTCGCTCAACTCACCCAAACTTTGTTAATTTGTTGACCTTTATATCTTTCGTTTTTTTTTTCTGGTATAAAACTTAATTACACCCCTTATTATCATCAAGTAATTAAATAGACTAATCATGAGGTTTTAGTAACAAAAGCATACTAAGGCACTTGATCAAAACCTTAAAACAAACACGTGGAGTTACTAGTTTCGTTATTACACAGGCTTTCTCTGCTTAGCAACCTGCAACAATGTAGTTGACTTTGGTCATCTATGTTCTTACTTTTATGGTTTGATGACAAGAACAAGGAAAAAAAAAGACAATCTTGCTAGTCAATACAAGGCATAAACAGTTGGAAGAAGCTTTTTTGTCTTTTGTTTTTTTTTTTAAAGTAGAAAGTTTTGAATTCCAATCTTATACCTACAATATCATTTATCTTACCATTAATTCAACCCTTCCTCCCTAGATGCTATTTTACTTGTATCGAACAAGATATAATTAAAATGCTAGACAAAAATGAGAAAGAACGAATAGGAATATACATGATTCCGTTGTAGTTTTAGCATGGTTTGATGATGGATTTGTACAATATAATTCATTAGATTGTTAAATTTACCATCAGCTTGATTTCAATTCGGCCTAGTTTCACGATACGTTTGATAAAACTTAAATCTAAAAACTGAAATTTGAAATCTGAAGTTTAAATTCATTAAGTTATTGAATTGTTAAATATTATATCTAATATATTTGAACGTATATCACATTCAATGATAAGTGAATAACTTATCACTTATTTTTGAAAGTAAGTTTTGTTTAGAAAATTCGGTGTCACTTAATTAATTCAAATATTCAATTTTTGGTTATCAAATATATTTGAACATATTAAGATTTGAATTCATTAAATTTAAGTGTTGAATTAAACTATCAAACAAACCTTAGGCGAAAAGAAAGTTTACAATCTAAAATGGTCCTTGACTTTGACTTGCTGTTGTGGTAAACTCTTGAAGTAGTTGGGCAACTGAAATGTTATGAGCCAATCGCGCATGATTAGCACTAGTGTGTTTGGATTGTAAGTTATTTGAGATATTTTTACTGTAGCACTTTTTGTGATGTGATGTATCATGTATGTGAGATAAAAAGGTAATTGAGAAGATAAAAAGGTGTATTGGAAATTGTAATGGTGATGTAAGCAAATATATTTGGACAAATAACTTCCAATCCAAACACACTTCGTTCTGTGCGCCTGTGACTCAATTTTTGTCCTATGTGGTTTGTGATGAATTGATAATAAACCAAATTTATTTTTTTTTCTATTAATCTCTCGTACATTGATAATATATACACTGTCAGTCTTGGATAAATGACAGGTATGCAAAATTTAAATTTGAAATCCAACTTTTACACATGTATCATGAATTTAACAGTGATAGTGTATACACTGTTAGTACATATAAAATTTATTCATTTTTTTTTAACAAGTGCCAAATATTTTTTTCCATGATTTGCAACAACATTGACTTCCAATAAAAGTAGACTAGATTTAGGCATAATCCGAAGTAGGACTGTGCCCGGTTGTGAATTTAAAAGAGTAACAAATCACAGATTTTCCATATATACGAGATATGAAATGAATGACGAGGTCAAAGCGGCAGTTCTTGCTTAATTATTATAATCCAACAAATTAATCAAGTCAAGTATATTAAAAGCTACAAAACTTCGAGCTTGCTTGGCTTATAATTTTGACCTACCCTTGATTTGGACAACCCAGCTGTTGTGTAGTTTCTCTTTTTTATTTTTCTTATTTTCTTCCCTCATCAGGACACCTTGTCCTTTGGTGTTCACTTAAGCTCCCCCCTCCCGCCCGCCCCCCCCCCCCCCCCCCCCACCCAACAAATGCTATATAGTTATTTCATTTCTCTGTCTAATTATTTCTATCATTTTCCTTGCTGTATATGATTGAAGAAAGCCAAAGTCCATCGAATGATCAAAGGAATTTTTTTTTTTAAACGAGTAGTGGTCAATTTTTTTTTTTTTTTTTGGGAAACAGGGACGAATGGAATTTAAGAAGCGGAAAAGAGGCAGGAGAACAACGGTTAATTTGATTCACGTTTCAACCAACGCAAAACATATTCAAGAAGTGAAATTGCATATTTTATGTGGATGGTATATTAAAACAAATAATGGGACGTTAGAAGGTGCTCCTCATCTTGTTTACACATCCCTATCATTTGGGAAATTGGTAATACTTAGTATTATAGAATAGCTCATTAATTAGTCTTTATAATCCGTGCAAGCTAAAGTGCCAGCTTTGTAAAGCCGTATATTCCATAATTTTTTTTTCCTATGCTGCGCATTATTTAAGTCATAAGGAGTGGAATTATTCACCAAACGTGGGTTCCGTTCCACGGTGAAAATCCAGCCCTTAATTTGAAGAACTGAGATTTTATATGCACTTTATCTCTACAATTAGCCAAATTAATTCAACACAGATCCCTTGGGCATGCAGTCACCCGATAGTCTACAGCCCAGCACCGCAGACTTTACCTCTCAAAAGGACTTTGCCTGTTTTGCCTAGTTCTTCACAAATTTCCACCGTTCTATATCGTCAGTTTGTCAACAAGACTAGTTGAGCAGATGTGATGGTAGAATTTGAGAATAGTTTGTGTAAAATTAGTGATCTAGAATAACGATAAAGGACCCCCTACTTTTTTTTTTCTCAAAATCAATTAGTGGTGGCTTAACACTCCCTCTCTTATACGTGACTTGATATTGGTGAGAACCTCTCTTAAATGGATCGAAACAAACTTATGAAACATAGTTCGGTACGAGATGCAAGCGAACAATGCCCTAATAGCTCAAATTTTTCGGGATCAAATCTATGGTGGGACTCTTTTAAGTTATATTCATGAAGTCGTCAACTTTGTTAATTTGCATTAACCCTAGATTCGCTTGGGCATGGGTGTTCTGGTGCACGCTGCCTCGCACCAGGTGCACGATGGGCTCTAGTTGGATAGGATTATTCGTTTCACATAAAGAACTCACTTTATAGTTTTCATCCGCATCCGCAAGCCCCGAATTAAACTTCTTATTGCACACCAAGAGGCATTGCGCCGGTTACTAAAGCTCGAGTGTTGTGTACCTATTGTGCAACAGGATTCTCGACTCCCTTAGTTCCTATGAATGTCCCAACTAAGTTGCAAATGGAACTATGAATAAGTTGATGAACAAAACTTGAGGCCCAACTCTGATATCATGATGATCATCTTGTACTTAGTTTTCCAATTTGTCTGCAATCTTAGATTTGCAGCCGATGCTTCGATAACGAACTAGTTATAATATCCTTAGCTATTCATACTGCATGGAGAAACAAAGAATTAAGAAAAGAAAATTCCGCTTCACCACCTAATTATCACGTAACGTCTAAATCCCGCCAACGCCCCGCCCCGCTCCTCCCCCACCCCCCGGTGCCCGGCGGGGCAGCCAACCAAAAAAATTCTGGGGTTAGCATCCAAGATTCGTGCAATTTCGAAGAATGAATACTTCCACAATTAAGGGAACTGAAGCAAATACTTTAGCATCCATCCTTTAACAACAGCAATCACAAAACAACTTAATTTCCATCTTGAGTAGGTGCATCAGTTAATCTGACAGTGCGAGGGAGCATAAACTCAGCGTGTATTGGGTAGTGTGATGATGGATAAAGCCCATCAATATTGTCACTTATCACTTCGCATGAGACTGGTGTCAAAGATCTGCCTCTAAAAAGAATCCAGTCGACATGCAGATCCTGAGTTTGGCGATCCCAGCAGAGGCAAAGTGCTCTGAAGATCAGCTTAAGGAATTCAACAGCTCCCTGCTTGTCACCTGACAGAACAAAATAAAGATTGAGGGCTGGAAAATACACCAGACTCAGATTAGCCTTTCGAAAGCTAGCATGTTGATACCTTTGAATCCATGATAAGTACGTATTAGGGAAACATTTTTCCTTACTCGAGCATTTGGCCAAGTATCCCTCATATCACCGACAACACCATGCTCCCTGTAAAAGAAACAATGTTTCAAAGAACTTAGCAGCTATACAGAACACAAACTACTTTAAACAAATTTAGGAGTTGGAGAGTAGGGGTCCACCAGGATGAGTTAGCTACATATTCACCATTTGTAAAACATTATCTTGTGCTTGGGGGAGTGAAGGTTGACTCGGGAATGACAAAGCCACTCAGCTGAGGTTTTATTGGTGCAAGTGGTTGCTTCCTACATGATTTAACAGGATTATGGGCAATGGAAGCAGGACACTTGATGCCAGGAAACCAATCAGACAATATGTAGAGTTGCAGCAGGTGACAACTCATTGTCTGACCATGACTGAAAATGCAGATTCACACCCAACTTTTTAAACATAATACTTTTATGTTCCTATCTTGCCTCTTATCCCATCATAAAACACAAAAAATAACACCTAGACCAACAAAGCAGATGCAAAAATGGGCGGTATGGAGCATGATATTTCCACCTCGAAAAGAACAGAAAATCATAGTGGGTTAACCTTCTCTCTGTAACGTAACAAGCACTTTTTTGAGAACTGATGATGCTAATTTATAATCGAGAAGCATTATTTTGATACTGAGACCTATCATAGAGTCGAAGACTGTCGCAAGCAATTTGACTCACAAAGTTTGTACCTATACCAAGTTAACGCACTTAGATTACAGTGCTAAAAATTGTAAAGAAACTATTTCAAAGCAATGTACAAGAGGTCTACGATTTCAATTTCCAGTCCATTTCTCTGTGTGTTTTAGTATTTTAGCAGAAATCACAGGGTCCAAGGCCATTTCATCCAGCCTTTTCACTATGAATTCATTGAAGAAAAATAGAATTTCTCAAGGATCAAGTAGCAACAAATAAAAAAAAAGAAGGAATGTTCCCTCTATGTTTGATAAAGGGGATTAAACTTATCAAAAGAAACGATGTCAAGACAGAACTTTCACTCAACACAATTCCGTTACTCCGGATTTATCTTCTTTGCAAAAGTCAAGGAATATTTGTACAGAAAAATTGTCCAAATTGCCAGCTTGGACCAGCCAGTCCTGATTAAACCAGAAGCCCACTCATTATTCTGGCACAATACAGCCATATTGTCATTTGAAACACAGATCATGAAGCTTCAGTGAGGCATTATTTATTCAAAATTTATACACAGAAAATATCCTCCTTGCATACACCCTTTAGATTCTATCAATTTCTTTGGAAGTGCAATTTTGTTGCACTTTAAAATTTTTATGCTGCATTTTGTTGGTTTCGATTTTGGAAAAAATCTTGAGACATTAGATGCACTGAACAGAATGACAATTCTTCATAAAGGAAACTGTCCTAGGCTTGGAATGGATATTTGTAAACCAATAATGTACCCACATAAAATTGAGAAGATTCCAAGGAGGAATACCGTATACGATAATATTCATGCTGGTTGTTTCCAGGATGTATGCAATAAAAAATTTCAAATGAAAAAGGCAAGTTGTCAAAGCAAAATTACAAGTATAATTGACTTAAATACAAACTGAAGTTATCAGCAGCAGAGTTCAGAGAAAATGTAAAATTTCAATTTCAGGCTAAAATTGAATCAATACCTTGATCTTCCAAGAAGAAAACGGCCAGTGGTTGATTCCTTTTGTGTATTAAATCCTCCACAGTATACCACAGGCAAGCTAGGAGGCAAAGAGGCAATATGTTGCCATGTCAGCAAAGCACTTCGCCTACGAGCCCGGGGACTAAATTCATCCATGCAAGTATTTACTATTTCAAATGAAAAACCAGGTGGTTCCACGCCTTTCAGTTGGAATGTGTACACAATTTGTAAAGGAAGCCAAGTGTAAAATGGTCTGTGATGCAGCATTGAAACAAATGGATATAGAGAAGACAGTATAATGTGTAAAAGGATATTGCCCATGTTGCAATGCATGGAACAATAGAACCCCAAGACATGCTTCCAGGTACCGAAGGTGACTCTGACAACCAAAAAGTCCCACCCTCTAACAGCTCTACCTTCATCCAGAAACATAATACATGAAAATACAGGTCGAGTTCTTTGTATGTTCAGTGTTCCGTAAAGCACTGGGATTATAGTAGGTTTTATTCCTTCTACGAGTAATTAGCTCAGCCATGTCACGCTAAGATATAGAGAAGTTTTACCTTCTCCTTGTCATAGAAGATGGTGCAATACTGGTCTGAAGTGTCTTCAGATCCTTTCCTTGAAATTCCAAATTGGTTGTAACCTTTTCAAATGAAAGTTGAAGCATTATAAGTGCTAGAATTCTGCATAACATGTTACTGATCCAAACTGAGTTATTGCACCGTGCAGGTGTCTTTATCTCATTGATATGAAAAAAAAAATCAAATGAAGCATTCTCTCGTTATGAAATATAAGATGTCAAGTTGCAAGTTTTTATTAATTAGAAATAAGCTTATTGCAACACGATGCATACAGAGCCAATTCGTAGCTGTGATCTGACAAAATAAAAGACTAAAGATGTCTTATCTATAAAACACATTAGCATGTTTGCAACAAATCACGCAGGTAATAAAATCAAAGCATGCTCAATATATATATCAAAGCACTGTTAGAGGTCAAGAAAAAGTTTAGCCCATGCTGGTTGCCAGGAATCAGATGGTTGCAAAAGCAAAGCTACCAACTCAGTTGTCTTACACTAAAATGCAACGAAAATTTGGGCATCTCAGGGAGTTCAGGACCAGGAAGGCAATGCTGTTACCTTCCACAGACTTAATTCCTATACATACTAAAACATACATAGATCCTAAAACTATTCCTTAAAGTAGAATTTATTAGAATCTTATTTTCAAGATGTCCTAAATCGTCTCTTGTTAGGTTGCATAAATATATTTTTCCATAAATTAAAAGCAAAAGAAGGGAAAAACTTTTCATTTGGCTACCATGATCCCTCAGTTCATTTAGATGCTGCAGAATGAAGAGTCGTTCAAACTCATTGAGCACCACAATTTTTCCAGGGAACTAAAGATCATGCAGCTAAAAATCTGTAGGTTAGCTCTCAAAACATTTATGGGTTAATGTTTAGAGTTTGTCAGTACTATGATATCATCAAATTTTCAACTATATCTCGAAATGAAATTTCTTTGCCTTTTGGCATCAGCACGTATATGCAGCATAAATCCAAGAAGTGAGAAACACAGCAGAAAAGCATAAAGATTTCAGTACACTGAAGGATGGCATTCAACATTCTTTTGCATCTATTCAATTGATGGACTATAAGCCCTCCCCACAGCATATAGACATGACCCTTAATCTTCCCTATTCTTTTAGACGCCAGTCTCGTCCACTTTAACCTTCAACATGAACAATTGCAAACCTGACCATTATCTTCATTATAATCCTGGACGCAATTAGTGATCTTCTCCTTAACGGAAAAAAAATAAATTTATTCTTTGATATCTACTTGTGTGAATCTCAACATCCTACGTGTCATTAAAGGGCTCCCTATTCAAGTATAAACTATGAGGTCAACCTGTCTGTAGACAACTAATTTAAGCAATGAAGGAGAGATAGAGCAGAAGAAATGCAAGATGAAATTTGGTCATTGCATCATAAAACAATATACCCCACAAGTCCTCAACTCTTTGTGAGAAACTTCACCTGTCAAGCACTGCTGAAGATAGTCCAACTGTGACTTTACACCTAAAACCAAAAGACAACATGTCAAGTTGCAAAACCAAACATTTATGTACATAGTTAACAAAAGAACTGAAAAGCATTAAACCATTTAAGAACTTGAACACTAGAAAAATCCAGTCTTGGCCAATGACCTGAGAATAGAAACACTAACGATAACAATAAGTGTACAATACCCATGTCCAAAAGACAAATACAAAAAATCCCAGATCAACCATTTCAACAAATGCCATATGAACAATCAATCAAGATTCAAGATCCACTCAATACATTAATCCCATTAAATTTCATACCTTGTTGGGTACAGAGAATCATCGGAGAATAACTGGTGATGACACTTATACATATGTCTTTCCTTTTGTCCCATGAGTTAGGACTGTCCTCTGCTTGATCCTCAAGAAGATTAAAGGTCATTACTGTTAGAGAGACACTCATTTTTCAGAGCCTCTGCTGCAGCTACTTCTCTCTCTTTGCTTTCTTTTCTACATGGTAATAATGAAGCCAGAAATTATTGGAGTTTCATTTTGCTATTCCCAAAGGTGTGATCCTAGAGTGGGAACACAATACAGAGAAATTTTTGGTTTTTCACGGTTGTACAGCTTGGGACTTGGGGAGTTGAAAGTTGAGCCTGAGTCAAATAGAACGCAGCTCCTGCTGTTGGGAAACTTCTATTAACGGGGCTTTCCAACATGAAGTCTAGGTGTGTGTCTGAAAACCGAATCCTAGGGGCATGAGGCCCAAAGAGATTATTAGCTTTTGCTACATATCATGCGTTATATAGCCCAGTGAACAATAATCTCGTTTGATTATTTCAACTAATTTTAGACTCTAGTTTTGAATAATCAGTTATTTTTTTAATGTTCTCATTTATTTTTACATCTGAATTTTATATTCTTTAATAGATAAAAAAGCTAAAATTCAGAATCCGTAAAGGGACAGCTTAAATTGATTCTAATTTTTTCTAGATAATCAATTTTGAAAATTAATTTTTACAATATCTACAATAAACAATAACAGTTCTTAAATAATTATGAAGTTCGATCATTTATACTCAATTTCCACGTCTCCCTTCTTCTTTTCCCTTCTAAAAGTTCCCTGTTTCCATTTTTAATCTTTTGTCCACCATCACGTCTTTTCTTTTCACCTCTCTCCTAAAAAAATTGTACAAAAGGAAAAGAGAATTTTGGTTGGAAACATTTGCTATTAGCATAAGGTGTTTCTTTTTTTTTTTTTCTTTTTTCAATATGGGTTTATAAGAATTATACCAATTAGGCCAAAATATTTTGCTTTTTTTTTAAAAAAAAAACCCATGTTATAATTCTCTGTACCACTAAAATCAATGATACTAATACAGTACATTCGTCAGATGACTTAAAATTCCAAACATTGACAAAATCTCTTTGAAAAAATGACCCAAGAAGTCCAACGTTGTATCATTTTCACACGGAAATAGTTAGCCAGGTTCCATTTCAATCCACCTGTAACACAAAATACAATTATTGTAGGACCTCAATTGATCCATTTCTTTTGATACATAGTTTCAACTACTCCTAAAGCTTCTACACTGTATAATTTAGACCCTGTTTAATAATCCAATTCAATATTTAAACTTAATATATTCAGATCTTAACCTGTTTAGACACGTTTTATAACAAAAAATTAAACAGCAGGACAAAATTTTAATTGGTAACCATAATAAATACTTCTTTTTCTATGAGGATTTTTTCAATAGATTCTTATCGAATACTCGTTAATACCTACAATTCATCTAATCTATCATATATATACACATACTAACAATTATTACCCTCCATTGCATTTATATATATTTTTTCTATTTAATCTTATCTACCCTCCTTTGTATTTATTTACTTTTCCTAATTAATCATACATTTTAAAAAAAATATGACACTTGAAATATATTTTAACAAGTGTCCAATAATCAGAACCTTCCTACAACAGAACCACCATCCAGGCGCGAGCAGCTAAGCCAGAGTTGCATATACTTCCACTTATCAACTTTGCTTAACTTTAAGGAAAGCATCTCTTCTGCTTATACTCGAAACATCGCCAGAATAATGCACTTCATACTTTTATGTTTCCTTCCAGTCATACCATAAGGTGGCTTCTGGGACGCAGTTGATTAAAAAGTATAATAAGAGGTTTCCCTATTGAATATTTTGACATCCTATCAACTATTGACGCAACCAATCCTTAGATAACCCAATAATTGGGATTAGCATAAGAATTAGAAGGCTAAATGACACGCAAGCAGCTTGAAAAATACACAAAGTGGGACACCAAGTTTCAGCTTTTCAAAGGTGTCAGCACTCAGTATTGCAGGCTGCAGCACACAGAAAAACCATGTTTGTTTTTAAAAGTACTTTTATTGCATTACTGTCAGCAAAGTTTACCTACCAAAGCAAAACTCCACGGAAGAATTCACACTGCATATAACACAAATTTCAAATTTCACAAGAACATGAGAGCCTGCTATGGGCAAATGGCAACCTGAGCAATATCCAGATGATTCAACAAAATCAAGCAAAAGCCCATTAAATATCTCGCTTCTCAGCTCTCAACGTATTCTCTTTTCTTTATAGATAAGCTTATCCCCTTCAACTTTACTTTCTCCTGATAAACAGAACTCAGATAGATAGCTACTAAGAAGAGTTTTTGAGCACCCACTCCACCAAAGTTGATATGCCAAATCCTGTTGCACCCTTCTTCTTTTCATTCCAAACAGGACCAGCCATGTCAATGTGCATCCACTGTACCTTTTCGTCAACAAACTGCGAAGCAAACAAACAAGCCACAAAATATACCATTGGAAAAGAAAAGGGAAAAAAATGCAGCATGCGATCATTGCTTTCCAATTTTAAGAACACACCCGATTAGACATTTAGAAAACCTTCATGTTTCCTAATGGCCTGAAACTTGCTCAATTCCTTTTTCAAAAGCTCATGTGTAATTGATGCAGACCAAAACGGTTTAGGAACCAAAATTATGCATCAGAAAGTATTTTCATTTCATTGGTGCAGAATAAGATATCAAAGACCAAATTGACACAGAGATCATATTTCAGATACCACTACATTTTCTTTACCTTTTCCCTGATACTTTTTTATTCTTTTTCTTTTTTGGGGAGGTGGGGAGGGAAAGGAAGGGGGAAGAAATGCAGAAGTTTCTGATTAGTCATGTTCAGCTATTGATCTTAGCAATGTAAAGGCATTGTATAATTTCTGTAACACATGAAACAGAATTCATTAACAATGCTGTCAATTGACGGTATGATTTCAAGTAAAGAGTGGTTTGATTTTCTTACACACTTATTGACCATAAACGCTTCTGTTTTAACTTGATCTAGAAAGTTTCAAAATCAGATGACAAATTAGGCAAAGCCAAGTTTCCAGATCAATACCTGCTTCAGGAACAAAGCTGCAGTGATAGAACCACCTGGACGACCACCTGTATTTACCATATCAGCTACTCCAGATTTCATAGATTCCCAGTAACTTTCCTCCAAAGGCATCCTCCAGAGTTTTTCTCCAGCAACTTCAGATGCTTCAAGTACCTCCTTTGCCAGGTCATCACTAGGTGTGTAAACACCTGTGTCAAATTTCCAAAGTCAATACAACTGCAATCATAAAACTGTTTTCCCTTCCTTTATCTTTGGGGTGTGGCTAATGCCACTGGAAGCATTATCAATGCAAAAATGATGTATTCCAGAAATGCGTCAAAATCTAAAAAATCTACTTCCTCGATAATTTCATAAAAGATTAGGACACAGTTTATCATAATGTACATGTAGTTTTGCACATCTTTATAAGAAAGAGTATAAAAACTTGTTCACGCAAGACATACATGCATTACCACGTAATGATTTTCACCAAAAAGAACGAGAGAGACAGAGAGAAACAAGAAGTACAAACCAGCAATTGAGGACCCAAGAGCTATTATACATGCCCCGGTCAATGTAGCCAGATCAACAATCTGCATAAAAAGGTAACTCGTCACTCAGACAGCTAGAGATATTGCTAAGGGAAGACTGAAATGATATTAACTCTACTGGCAAAAAGCAAAACATAGGACGTTTAAAGGTGGTGAGGGTCATGTATCTGACCTGATGCCTATACATTTTAACATTGAGACAGAAACTTCATGATATAATGAGTAACGTCAGGAGTCTGAGATTCCCACCATGAACAATTCAAGGAACCAAACAGGAGTTTACTTTGCATATAGTGAACTGTCCAAAATGAAAAATCAACTTC
Source organism: Coffea arabica (assembly GCF_036785885.1). Lineage (NCBI taxonomy): Eukaryota > Viridiplantae > Streptophyta > Magnoliopsida > Gentianales > Rubiaceae > Coffea > Coffea arabica. The sequence continues at coordinate 12,942,266 of NC_092321.1, forward strand.
CAACAGGATCACAATACTTATTACCCAGCAAGTCAAGTCGAGCACTTTATGATTGTCCAAGCTTTCCAAGTTTTGCAAATAAATATAATTAAACAAAAATATTATAATAACTACACAGAATAGCAGTTTCAACTTTCAATCTCCCTTAAAACAGCCTATCAGATTCTGCCATTGTAGCTTTCAAAATGATAGCATACAAAAATGAGGTAGTTCCTTCATTCCTTCTCCCCTAAGTATTCTGCAAGATTTGCTGCTTGTCTTTTCGCTTGGAAAGAGGAGTACAACAAAAATTAAAAACACACACCCGAAAAAAAAAAAGGAACTTGTACTAATAAGGAGAGCAGAAGGAAGAAGAAAAACATAAAATTATCAAGCATACACAGCATCTGAATCATACCTTTTCAACCCCTTGATTACAAGCATATACTAGAGCATCTGCGAGAGTGAGTCTTCCCTCGGCATCAGTATTGTTAACCTATGATGAAGATATACATAAGAAAGCAATTTATATAAATTCATCTACCAGATGTATAGGGACAAAACTTGTTCACTCATGTGATAAAAAGAATAGACTTGAAAGATGAGAGTTGCAAACTCTTCTCCTTTCTGTCAATGTTTCCAAGCAAAAGACTTGCTAAAATCAATGTGCAAACTCTTGAAACACATATATTCATGGTTAAATTATTACAAATTAAGAACCATCATAATGTAACAAGAGTCAACCATGAGTGAAAAGAAAATCTGGTCTTTTACTGGACATTTTGTAGCTTTTATCAAGTTTAACAGAGTCCATCAGAATTACAAAAAGAGACATTTTGTAGCTTTTATAAGGTTTAACAGAGTCCATCAGAATTACAAAAAGAATAGTTTCACATAAAAGTTAAATGCTTCTAGGCCACTGAGCATATAACATAAAATCAGATTGAATACCTGGTAAAAAAGTAAACCTATATAGTCAATTGTCTAATTATCTCATCATGCTGCAGTATATAAGCATGCAAGCAAAAGTGTATGAACCCGTAAGCATATGTATATCGATTGTCTAAACAAGGAAAATGAGTTGAGGTCGGCAACAGAGCCTAATTTGTGCAGAGACTATGATAATTCACACCATCTGTAGAACCAGGAAAGAAGAAATAAAAGTATATTTCTGGCCCCATCAGATCAGATAGTAGTAACTGAAGTCATTCCTGTCCGAAAGCATTACCTCAATAGTCTTTCCATTTGAAGCTGTGACAATATCTCCAGGTCTCATACCTGTTCCACTGATCATATTTTCACAAGCTGCAACAATGAAATGAACCTACAAGCAAATAACTTTTTATTAGCCCATAGCGTCCATTAGAAGGTACAATTGATAAGAAATTGTTTAGATATTCTTCCCGCAAGAGGTGATAAAAGTTAGTTAAGGATAAAAACAATTCAGCAAGACTGGTAAACAACTCACCTCTACTCCAGCTGGCTTGATTTGGCCAAGAGCCTTTGCTGCACCCAACACAGCTGCAGAGCCTCCCATATCAAATTTCATGAGCTCAATTGAACATCCTGGTCCTGTCTTGATATTGTAGCCACCACTGTGACAATAAAGAAAGGCAAATGTTCTTGATCAATGGTCCACAAAGAGAAACTATGAGAACATTATAGTACATGACAAAAGCAGCGACCCTCCAGGCAACCAAAATTTATTTTGTGCCACTTATTACCTGTCAAAAGTCAATCCCTTTCCAACTAAAGCCAGCTTAGTTTTGACGGATCCACCCAGAGGCTTGTAAACTATATGGATAAAATGCGGAGGATTAGCAGAAGCTGCAGCAACACCCAGATAGGATCCCATTTTTAACTCTTTGCACTGCTCCACGTTCAAGATTGTTGTAGTGAGTACATCGCTGTACAATGAAGCAATCCTTTTGGCCTCTTCAGCTAGTACCGCTGAAGTACAAGAGACAGAGGTGAAGTATGAGGGGAACACTCGTCTTCCAACATGCATAAATTTGGGGAGAAAAACAAGGACAAAAAGAAAAACATAAAGTCATTTGGGCGTTAAATACCGGGCAGGGGTTAAAGGCAGAATATGGGAATCAAAACAAAGGTAACAATCTGCATCGCTCAACTAGTACATAAAAAGAGATTGCAATGAAAGATTCACCAACCAGGGGTGAGTACGTTGGCTGGCGCATTGACAAGGTTTATGCCAAAAATAACTGCTGAGGATACAGATTCTGCAAATTTAAGTTTCTTTTCTATCTCAGGTCCAGTACCCAAACCAAGAATGTCCACAGATGTAAGAGTTGGTTTCTTTGACTCTGACTTAAACCTGCTATCTTCATAAGTCCCCAGCACAGTTCCTAAAAAAACACATTATATGGTCACTGTTTAATCAATCAAGTTCCAAAAAAGGGAAAAAAATACACACAGACATAAGCAAAATAATTTGGACAAGTGAACACACCAGATGCTATGGCTGAAACAGTTGTAAGCCTTGAATCTGCAGAGAGAGTTTCAGAAGAAGCAAGGGCAATGGCAACATTACTTGCCTGAGCAGACTTAGCTGCAGCAGCAATTGTCTCACCAAGACTGCGATAAGCGGCAGTAGTCGATGCTGCTTGTCCAAGCCCTACCAAGCCAACCCTTTTAGTCCCCAGGCCAGGAACTCTGAGAATTGTTGACTGCCCAGCCTTTCCAGTGAAATCCTCCTCAGAAGACGCTTCAGACAACAAACCACCTAACTTGGAATCTAACTTTTGCAAGATTGGATTTTGGAACTTTGAACTTTCATCTTTTGCTACGTCTTTCTCTGTGACACCTATAGCAAGTATGTCTCCTTTCCATTCAACCAAATCAATCTCTTTTGCCGCAAAAGAGATCTTCCAAGAGTTCCATCAACACATTAAAAAATTCAGCAATTCATCAACCATGAAAATACCAATCAAACAGCAATATTTATACACATGGGATGAAAAATATCTACATTTATATGACCTCAAATAATCAAGCCAAAGAAGTATTTTTAGTTCCGAAATTGATCAAAAGAACCAGACTGAGCAAGAGAACTCTTCAATGTCAAAACATGAGTTACATATATATAAAAAAAAAAGATAAAAAATGTACTTAAGGTCTATCATGATCAACAACAGAAACAAAAGTTGAAATAGAAATTTTAAATTACCGAAAAAGACTCAAACTCGATGCATCAGAAATGTACAAAAAAATCCAAATCCAAACTAATATATCAAAATATCATGTTGAAAAACACTGTCCGAAGAAGTATTTCTAAGTACAATCTGTTATGCAACATCCAGAATAACATATATTAATTCAACCAAGTGATGATTGTCTATTAGTCCAAAACTAACACCAGATGAAACTAAATTCCAAGAACACAATAAAAAATTCATCACACAACAAGCAAAGCATTCAGCACAGTTCAAATCAACCTACAAAGAAAAATAGTAATACTAAGCAAGTATTCTTTAGTTGGGACTTAAACCTTAGGCGGCTCAATTTAATTAGGCTGAGTAAGGCCAAGACCAGCCTTAGCAATGTAGCAATGGAGTGGGCCATGCATTTTGCTCTTCTTGAAGAATAACAACACAAGGGTGCAACAGAAAAAGAAAAACACCAGATGGGTTTAGATCGAAATCTCATAAAAACTGAGTAACAAGATGATGAAAAAGAACAAGAAAAAGTTGAAGCAACAAAAGTATGAGAACAAGAGGCTAAAGATGCTGATGCTCTAACGGCTGCAATTGTACAGTGGCATGGCTAATCTATTTATACTACTAGAAGTCTAGAACAAATATAATATCGTCAATAACGTATGAAAAATCAGAGCGCAAAAGGAGAGTATGTTGTGGGGTTCCTCAGGCTCAATGGATTTGATCAACTGTGCTTGTTGACCTCAGCGACAGCATCTTTCTTGCCAGACTATGACTAAAAAGATTTCGTTTTCCTTTTCATTATCTTTAAGGGCTTTTGCTAGTTTGTTTACCTTATCCCTTGGTAGAGTTCTTAGTAAGTTGAATGATAGAATTAGTATTGTATAGTATTCTTAATCTATTTACATTATAAAAATGAAAGAGCATAATGCTATCATGTTCATTAGTTACCTTTTCATTGGGGTACAGTTAGTAGATCACATTATCACAATGGCTTTGCCATGCCTTTTCAATGAGTATAACGCTCACTTTTTACTTTCAGAATTATACTAGTTAAAGCGTGATTATTTTTAAAGAAGATCACTTTTATCATTTAAAAATTATAATAACAAGTCAAATCGAGCTAATGAAAAATGTGGAGGACTGTGTTTTTAACTTCCAGCCTTGGCCAGCCACAGAAATCCCGAAATACAGATTAGTTTTCATTGACACATAAATAATCGCTACATTAATAAAGCCAACATTTTTGCCATCGTATTTAATTCAGGTAAACGAGTTGAGTAAAATATTGCACATATGCTCGCATAAGGTATCTTAAGGTCGGCTTATACCAATCAAACAGCAATATTCATGCGTATATGATGAAAAAAATATATTGACATTTATATAGCGTCAAGGAATCAAGACAAAGAAGCATTTTTAGTTCCAGAATTGATCAATGAACCAACAAAAGAACCCTATAGTGTCATAAAAATTTGAACTTTGGACTCTCATGATCAACAACAGGTAAAAAAGTTGATGCAAATTTCTAAATTTCCGACAAAGACTCAAACTTGATGCATCAGGAATAGACCCAAAAAAAAAAAAAAAAAAACTCCAATCCAAACTAATTGATCAAAAGCCATGTTGCAAAGCAGTACCAAAAGAAGTATTCATAAGTACAATCAGTTGAGCAGCATCCAGACTAATACATCAGTCCAAAACTAACAACAGATGAAACTAAATTCCAAGAATCCAACCAAAAATTCATCAAACAACAAGAAAAGCATTGAGCACAGCTGAAAATCAACCTACACTGAGAACTACTAGTATTTAGCAAGTGTGATTGAGTTGGAGGACTTAAACCTTAGGGGGCACAATCTGATTAGGCTGAGTAAGGCCAAGAGTGGCGTGAGCAATGGAGTGGGCCATCCGTTTTGCTCTTCTTGAAGAATAATAACACAAGGGTGCAACAGAAACAGAGAAACCCCAGAGGGGCTTAGATCGAAATCTCGTAAAAACCGAGGAACCAGATGATGCAGAAGTATAAGAAGTGGAAGCAACTAAAGTAAGAGAACAAGAGGCTAAAGATGCTGATGCTCTGATGGCGGCCATTCTGCAGAGTGGGGGGCTAATCTATTTATACTAGTAGAAGTCTTGAACAAAAATCGTATCATCAAAAATGGAGAGTGTGATGTGGGGCTGGGTTGCTCAATGGGCTCAGTCACCAATGCCTGTTGATGTCAGCTCCAGCATCTTTCCTATCAGCCTATGATTAAAATTGATTTTTGATTTGGTTTTTCCCCTTATCTTTTTGGGATTTTGCTAATCTGTTTAAATTATCCATTGGTAGAGTTCTTTATTTTGAATCTTGGCTTGGTATTAGAGTATTTTACTGCGATATGCTATTGAATGTTATATTGTTCATCTATCAACATTACGAAAATGAAAAAGAATAATAACGCTAGCTTGTTCTTTTTCTTTTCTTTTTTTCTTTTGAGCAAATATGCTATCTTGTTCATTAGTTACCTTCACATTTTAATTGTTTGAGGTATACTTTAGTACATCATCATTTTATTACGATGCCTTTGCCACGCTTTTTCCACAACCAAAATTGTTGCACTTTTTTATTTTGACTTGTAGTAATCAAACTATATGTTTATTATAAAATAAAAGGTAATTTTGTGTCCTTTCTTCTTGGATTCTTATATTATCCTAATAACGTAAAATCAGCTGAAATAAATTATTGCATAGAGTATCTCATTATTTCACAAGTTGACATAGGTAAAATTCACTAAAATTTTGAAATCATACGAAAAATAAACCTGAAAAAATAATATCCTAGCCCTTATGTGCAGGAATTGAATCACCAAATTTACTATTTTGTGGTAAATAAGGAGGAAACAACAGTACTGTAACATGTACCAAAAAAACAAAAAGGAATTGGTTTGTTTGGATTGGGCTTTATTTCCCCAAATTTATTTGCTTACATCATCATTACAATTTTCAATACACCTTTTTACCTTCTCAATTACCTTTTTATCTCACATACATCACATCACAAAAAGTGTTACAGTAAAAATATCTCTAATAATTGAACGCAATGAGGGAATAACACCTTTCAACTTGAAATTTTGACAAAAAGAAAAAAACAACATTCTAGCCCTTCAATTTTGTAATAATTCCAAAACAAGACATTTTGTTCATCGATCAAAGATTGAATCTTGGTTTAGTGGTTTATATTCTTGAATGCTATCTACCAGAGATAGAGATACAAAAGCATGCTATCTTGTTGATGTGTTACGCTTTAAATTATTTTTTGTTGTACATTAGTATCTCACAATACATTTGCCATGATTTTGTCACAAGCACAATGATTTTATTTCTTATTTTTGAAGTTTTAGTGTAAGTATATCTTTCTTATCCAGAGGGAAAAACAGTATTATTGGATAGTGTATTATTTAAAATATTATTTGAAATAATTATTGTAACACTTTTTGTGATGTGATGTATGTGAGATAAAAAGGTGATTGAGAATATAAAAAGGTGGATTGAAAAATGTGTCTATGATGCAAGCAAAATATTATTTGGGATAATTGGGGTATCCAAACAACTATATGTAATTGGACTTGAATCGCCTTCAATAAATACAACTAGATAAAAATAAATCATTTGTATTTTGAATCTAATGTAGCAAATCTTGAAGGGAAATGACGTTAGAACTCCTAAAAAATCTCAAACACTCATTCCTTTTACATTTATGGAGTGTTTAAAAGTTTTTTAAATAGTGCTAATATTCATTTCCTTTCTTAAAATATGAAATGGGAGATAATAAAACCAAATAGTACAAGAGTTAGATACAAATCATTAGGGGGACTCAAACCAGAGCCTTGGCTATGACTTCTTCTCAGGTAACTCACCGAAATATGGGTAAGACGTCCATCCGTCTGATATGAATATATGATAGCGGTTAGTGAAAAAGTGACAATCGATATATGACTGGGTGTGGATTAGTGAGAAAGTGAAAGATTATTAGAGTCATTAATGTATTTATAACATACTAATGGACTATTTATGTAATTCTAACAAATGTATATTTCTGTTCCAAGGCTCAACCACCGCTTGCTCGCTCCGGTCGGTTGGTCCGCTTCCACCGGGAAAGGGAAAATGAAGAAATAAATAAATAAATAAACTATATATATATATATATCGTCTGAATCTCATGCTTCGCGTGCGTAGAGTTGCCTATTGTACATCCGTCTAGAACTTACTAGAAGAAGTAGAAGAAGAAGTCACCGGTTTCGATTCTGGGGCTCGGGAGCTGTATATCTTCTGAAACCCTAGATGAGCTAAATTCTGAAGCATTGTACTAAAAGAAAGAAAAAAAGAAAGAAATGGTGGCAACAAATCTCAAAGCAGAGACAATGAAGCTGATGGAGCAGAGGAGCGGAATTGAGGCTGAAATGAACGTCATCATCGAAAATCTCTGCCGTCCCGGTGGCCCCGGTCTGTCCGGCAACCTCCTTGATTCCGAGGCATGCTTTTATTTTTGGAAATTTCTAGATTTAGAGTTATTTGCTGATATCATTTATTGATGAATTAAGGTAGTAATGTTTGCTATTATCTTGCAGGGATTTCCAAGGGCTGATATCGATATTCCTGCTGTGAGAGCTGAACGTCATAGGCTTGCAGGTAAATATGTTGCATAAATGGTTAGTATGGTCAATTCTCTTCCTTTTTAAGTTCAGGTGAGTAAATTTTGGTGTGCAAGTGATGTAATTATGAGCAGAGCAAGATTAATCGAGGGTTTGTGATGGGCTAATATCTCAGTGGGATTCTTACTAAGTGGAGCTTGAGTTCTTGGGAAATCTTGCCCCAAATTAAACCGATAATGTGGCTAAATGATGTTGCTTGTTTTAAGTTCATAGAAGTTTTTGGTAAATCTTAAGTTACTTCAACTAGGAGTTGAGCAGGATGTTTGCATCTTGAATGAGATGTAGAACTTGGAAAAAGTTAGCAATTTTTGCGAGTTTTCTGCACAAGAGAGACAATCTGTTTGTCTAAGAAGATGGTTATTTGGTTGCCTTTATCTTCATTGCCATGCTGCCGTTTGAATTCTAAACTGGTCATGAAAATTGGAAGCAGTAAATGGTAGTCTCAGGTTTTGAAGAGACACGAGTAGTTATTGTAAAGCAAAGGCTTTTTGTGCAAGGCCATATCATACCTGGATTTGGTGTGATGAAACTGTTTAATCAAATCTTGGGGAAGTGTTATATTTGGTTTTTGCTTTCATTTTTGTGGTACAGCATTTATGACAACTATGGGAAGGTGGAAGTTTATGTGGAAGAAATGGTGGTATACCCCCACCTCCTTTCCCAATAATTTGTGCTCTCAAGTAACTCAACTGTATTCTCTATTGGACCCTGCTCTGCAGTCTTGATTATTAAACTTGTGAATAAGATGATGAGATTATGGAAGGTTCTTTATTGTTCTGTTTCAGTTTGACATGCACTATGATGTGGTTAAGTTGTTTGTATCTACCCTTCTAGATGAAAAGTTGAACCTCTTTCTTAATCTGAATAGTATCTCTGAAAAGAACCATGCAGTTTTGTTCAATTGATCTTCATCCAGTAAAGGGCCACTTGGATTAAATCTACATAGTTACTATTTGGGAAAACTGTTAGTATATTTGATGTAAGTTCACTGAGCAATGTCTTTTGGAAACCTAATGGTTTTGTCATGTTGATGCTATGATGGCCATCATTGTGCAGTCTTTTTACTTGCTCAGCGAGATTGTGAATTCTCTCTCTGTTTGTTTTTCAGAGGTACGCAATGATCATAAAGATATCACAGAGAAAATAAACCAAAATATTCAAGTTCTGCATTCAGCAAGGCTTACTTCTACGACAACTGAAGATACAGGTAATCATTTCAATTTTATGTCTTTCTTGCTGTTCGCATTGATCAAGCTTGTGAATGAGTTATGTTGTTTATTTTTAGTATTTTAATTTCCAATGTGAACATTTTTTTCCAAAAACTTATTGTTATTGACTCATCAGTTGGTGTAACTTTCTTATTCTTTCATTCTGCGTCAATGTTGAACAATTGATTGCCTTGTTTGAGTCACCTGAAACTTTATATATTTCACAACTGAGAATCTTAGTTAATGCCAAGGGGCTTCTGCCCCCTTCTGGATTGTACTATGTCATGGTCCCAACAGTTGCATGTATTTCTGCTATTTGTTGCTAGTTACTCAGCTAACAATATTTTATGTACTTTTTAAGGTGATGCAGGGATGATTGATTTAAATCCTTCTGTAAATTCTGCCACAAGGGATGCATCAAGGGCCATGGATGTTGATGTAGTTGTAAGCAAGCCCTTTGCAGTGGTTGATGAAATAACTGAAGGTTCTCCAGCCGCAGAAGACGGTGTACAACTTGGGGATCAACTTGTGAAATTTGGATGTGTGGAATTTGGTGAAAACCTGTTGCAAAGGCTTGCTGCTGAAGCGCAGACAAATCAGGGGCGTGCAATACCTGTGGTGGTTCTCAGGCAGGGTGCTCGGGTTAGTTTAGCAGTAACACCAAGACCATGGCAGGGACGTGGCTTATTGGGGTACGTTCAAACTTTTTCTTCCTTGCTTATGGATCTCTTTATTGTCTAAAATAGTTCTAGCTATTTAAAATTTTTGGCCTTAAGAATCATCAACCTCATTATGGTTGGTGAAAGCTTTAATTTCTCAGTAAATGCAAGAATCGACTATAGCTGTTTGTGTGTTACATCTTTACCAAGCTTCTTTCTTTCCAACTCCCTGCCCTTCTTTTGTTCTCTTTTCCTGAGAAAAAATGAAAATTATTGTTGTGTTTGCCAATTTTTTGAGATAGATTGTACATTTTCAGATTTGACTCTCTTCTGGAATCCTATGAGGGCGATTTTAGCAAGTTGTTTGATTGTTGCTTGGTTCCGTGTTATCTAGGATGTATGCGGTACCAAAGAAGGCTGAGAACAATTTAAATGCCACCTTTCCTACCCCTTTCTCTGAAGAAATAGGGAATCTGGGAAAATATTTTTCTGATAAAAAATGATTTTTGTTAGGTCAGAAAAATCCCAAGTAAACCAAGACTTGGGGCTTGATAGTGCTGTAGTGTTCAAGATGCTAACGAGTTCTGTCCTTCCGGTCTCATCTTTTTATCTGCTTCTATTTGTCCAACTAGATATTGGACAGGTTCCTAAGGACCTTAAGATTTAATGCGCGGAGAGTTTGTCTTATGGCGTTCAAAAGGGTGGCTTTTTGAGAGAATTTCGCTATAGTTTGCTCCCTGGCTTTTCCTGTTTTGATAATGTTAGCTATTCTTGCCTCCCCACATATGCTATAGATAAAAGTAGATAAATGTTCGGTCAGTTGCTACCTCAAGTGCAGTGTCCCCTCACGCATTCTGGCCTCATGGGGTCCCTGCCCAGAGTACGCCTCCAGTTGTAGATAGTCATCTCATTGCTAAAGCAACAATACTGTAGTTGATTATTCCGTATTTTTATTACTGCTTTTACTTCTTGTTTGTTAATGTCGCTTTTACTGCGGTCATTTTGTTTGGATTGTAAGTTATTTGAAATATTTTTACCGTACCACTTTTTATGATGTGACGTATATGAGATAAAAAGATAATTAAAAATATAAAAAGATATATTAAAAATTATAATGATGATATAAGTAAATATATTTGGAAAAATAATTAACTGTCCAAACAAAATGCTATTAACCTTCAATTTCCTGGTGATGCTTGCAGGTGGCATATACAGATAATATAATTGATTACGCTGTCGCCTACAGGCTCCACTTGGTAAACTTGAGGCCATGGAAGTGAAAGGCGTGAAACTTTGACCATCTAAGAAGGAAATACTTCTGTCGTGTTCAAACTTCAAAAGTTAATCTGTCAACAAAAAATTATAGCCATGATGTTGCTGTACTCATTAGATTTAAAGTACTGTAAACATAGATTGCTCATAGCATGATGCGTGGATTTTTATTCAAAAATCTATAACCTTTTTGGGCAGGCAAAGATTAGCTTTCATCAATAGCCTACAATTCCTACTCTAATTTCCATTAACATGTCCTACATTTGAGTGACTAGCCAAAACATAAGCTAGATTAATGTTGTAAAATCGCAAGGTTCCAAACAGAAGGGACTAGATATGTTTTGGGCAAAACAAATGCAACCCATTTTGGTCCCCCGCTCGAACGATAGGGATCAATTTTCTCACTAGTGTGGATGTCCCTTGGGCCATGTTGTTTCTTACAAAATTTATTCTTACAAAGGATCGGACTAGTGACGTATACAATACTTGAATTCCTGATGTAGATGCTATATGGTTGGTTTTCATTCTTCAAAGATTACAAGTGTAATATGAGCATTTCAGAGATGACAAATGTAATTTGAGCATCCGTCAACAAAAAGATCACCCTAAAAATGCTATATTGGACGTAACGAAGCTGGTATTGCAATCGAAATATTTATTCTAGTTGCATTTGGCATAAGATTAAGTGCAAAAATATTGTTAATTTGTTATGGTCCATTTGAAACTAACATTAAGATTACAAAGTAGACTTGGTGCCTGTTTAGACTATTATAAAATTGCATTTCATTGTTTTAATTTTTTTTTTTTTTTTTGCATCTTCTTTTATGAGATGGAAGAGTATAACATTTTTTTTTGGGTAGATATAAAATACAATAATCTGATTGCTGAGATCTGAATTCAAGAAGTAAAGCTGGGATTGGTCATGTTGTTTAGCAATCTAAATCATGGAATTTACGAAATCAAATGATTATGCATGCTATTTAGTGGATTATCGCAAGGGATCAAACTAGTAGCAATTTGATGTCTTTTTACCATTTTATACTTTTATGGCATGGATTCCTCTCTGTACTATGACTTGAGAGCATATTGTTGCCTCAGCTTTTTTGAACTTTCTTGTATGGTCATATAATCATGTGTCTCAATTCACATGGAAAACAGAAAAAAAAAAAAAAAAAAAAAAGGGCTGACGTGCTGTCTTACTTTTCAATGTAATCAACTGTTGGAAATTGTTGTAAATTGTTTCTTTTATGTCTTTGGATTGGGAAAAATAGAAGACAACTTTTTCTACCAACCAAAATTGTGTTAATTCTCTCCCTCATGTCCTGTTAGATGGGACTTAAAAAGACACACCGATTACCCTTTTTGCACCAACCACTTAAAAGAGTAATATAGCACTTGAAAAGGAAGATGTATGTTTCTCCGTTTCACAGCAACATACCAGATGTAGCAGTCGAATTAATTTATTTATTACGGACAGAAATTAACTTCTAGAAAACTTGGGGATTAGATACTAATTGTAACCATATATGATACTTAATTCAAACCTTGACAGCTTCCTAAAGTTGGTTGTTGTTCCAAATTGTCACATGAAAATGAAAAAAAGAAAAAAGAAAAAAGAAAGGGCTTGTCCCTTAAATGATCCCTATGTTATGTATGCATATATGCAGGGGCTCAAGAATGAGGCCTTAAACTGCATATTTGTGGAAAATTTCTCTTCATGATTTAGAAACAATGAAACTATACTAGCATGCCAGACAAAGCCAATGACACGAGCAATGATGATGAACACCATGGAACAAGTAAAGAGGTTAAGCCTATGTATCTTTATTCAAGAAAATGGTAAACGTTTTATGTTTTAGCAGGAAAGAGTGTTACACGTAAGAAAAGTGGGTCGGATTGGATGGTAAAGTAGGAGCGATTAAAAAAAAAAAAAGAGCGTTACACGTAAATTAAGTGCTGCTTTCAGGCTTTTTGGTACCATAATTTTCGTGTTATCAAATGGAAATGACAGTAATAAAACTATAACCGAGTTGCTAAAAATCAAGTAATGAGCACTGTTAGTCAAGCAGCAGAATTACAGAAATTTACAGTGTCAATCAATAATACATTCTTGCTGTCACAGCAGGAAAGAATTCAAGTCCTTTTGTCTCCCATTCTCATTTTGGACACAAATTCCAAATCTTGTCGACATCTTATGCATGCAAGATAAATTGTTGCAGCAAAACAGTTCTGTTTGCCTAATTTTTCAACCTTGCATTTATCTTTTCGAGTCCGTGATTAATGGTCCGGCGAAATGTGTAAATGTTTCCAACTTTCCATCCATCGACAATTATTTGATCCATCACGAAATACATTGAAAACTGAAAGAAACGGATCAACTATACTGACTTGCCAGTTGCCAGCAATGTCATTGTCACAAAATTTGATAAAATAATTCATTTCCTCTTAGTTAGAGCAAAGGTCCAAATTCCATTTGGCAGTTTGTGAACTATTTGTCTTGCATCTGCTTCCTTATATTCGATTCTCTCTTCTAGGCTTTCGTAGCCAAGTACTCTAATAAATAAGATCAAATAGTTAATCGATTTTTGCGCTTCCGGAAAGTACAAAGATATTTTGAGTAGCAGACAGCAAAAGTACTCGTATCAGTACAATTATCTACAATAATAGTAGGCACAAAACAAAATTATTAAGGTAAAGTCAGAAGTTCTATTAACAATCCGGTTGTTGGATTGATCAGAAGGGAGTGAGGAAAAAAAAGAAGTGTCTTGATTATAACAAAGAAAAACAAGAAGACAATAATTATATCAACTTCCAAATTATGCTTTGTTTTATTTTTTTTGTTGTCACAGTCAATTAAGCTTCATTACAAAACTCTAGCATTGTTTATCTAATTCATGCACGATATATATTTTTTTTCATCGTCAATTGAGTCTACAGGCACCCGATGGAGACTGAATCACCATCGGACCAGATATGAAACGGGTGAAATTGTTTTCCTCTGTTGAGATTCCAAAAGGGCCAGAACTGTCTTGTCATGAAAACCTTTCATTAAGTAGATGACTTTTGCCAACAAGAGTGGAGATAATTGATTGGCTTTCGAAAATATGCTTAATAAGGGATTAATTAGATAGACTTAAAAGTGCTAACGCCTGGGTGCGGTTGGGGTGGCGCTGTACTCCAGGCGCAGGGGATTAGTCGGGCCGCCTTCGGGTCTTGACCCGGACACCCCTGTGTTGACAAAAAAAAAAAAAAAAAAAAGATAGACTTGAGCAGTGAAGCATTTCAACACAAAAATCATGGCGTTTTAAGCTGTGTAACAGACTAATGTCAAGTTTTTGATAATCCGTGAAGGGACAATTAAACGAAACCATTTCAGGGAAAAAGAATATATTTGTTAGTTAAGAGAGATGTTTACCCTATTAAGCCAAAATTGATTTGTTTCTTAAAAGTCTTGCTTTCCATTTCAATCTTTTGTCGTTTGTTTGGATTTGTGTAAACATTTAAGAGAAGTCCAAGATGGGAAGCAAAGCATCCAATGACTCAAATGTAAGCATCACCTCCGATTCAACTGTCCATCCAAAGCCAGGCACCCCTCACTTGCAACTTTCAGGGACTCCTTGGAACCTTAACAAACAAAACCCAACTAATTGGCTAAATTGAAGTTTGAGAGAGAACTGTTTATTAGTAAGATGGAATTATGGAACATTTCTGACTCGAAATGTTAGGGAGAAACGAAAGCTAAACTGATGGTTTCTTGTCGAAATCAAGTTTAGTTAAAATTGCATTACACAAGTAAATCTTAACCATTTCTGTGGTTCAAAAAGACTCTTATTTTTCTGGAAGCTTATGCTGTTCAGTCTTAATTTTATGGTTTCAGATGTGTACCGTCTTGGTCGAGGCAAGTATTCTTAAAACAAACTTCTGTCCATTCCCACCTTACTATTTCTGATTTAATGAAATCAAACCTCTTATAATTGGTTCAATTGAGTTTTGTCCAATTCTGTCCAATTTGTGTGATTTTCAAGATTTGATATAAAACCACACAATATTTGTTTGTGGAAGTATTTTATCTTGTTTGTATACACCAAACTTGTAAGAATTACACCAACTCGATAAAATAAGGGATAATTTCAGAAACCTCCCCTAAGGTTTCTGACAGTCTCACTGTCCTTCCCTAAAGTTTTCAAAATATCAGAAATCTTTCATAAACCTAATTAGCTAGTAACAAATCAACCCAATTCAAATACAAAAATAATATAAAATTGGTATTAGGAGAGAGAAGACGATTTGATTCCATAACTACCCCTTAAATTTTGCATTGGGTATTTAATTCATTATGAACAATATATATCTATTTTAAATTTAGCAAATGTGAGGTGTTGTAAATGAAATTGCTTACAAAAGCAAGGCTCCAATTTCAAAATTGTGTAACTATTACTACATTTACAGAGTGTAAACAAAAGATCAGTTTTCTAACTTTACGTCAAGTTTAGCAACTCAAAGTCTCATCTATGTATTTCACGTGTAATATCACACTATTACATCTATTATAACACATCAGTTGCATACTCTACTTCAGGAGAAACAAAGCATGTAAACCTTGCTACAGCCAACATTTCAATTTAAAAAAGGCCATTTGTTGAATAATCACAAACAAGAAAAAAATTATCATCATTAAAAGATTTTTCAATTTAGTAGCACACAACCAACAATCTGTACTTATATTTCATACAACACTAATACCTATTTTCCATGACAATAAAAGTAACAATTAGGATAAAAAAAGAAAAAGCACTATAATTGAATATCAATCATCAAATGGAGCAGATCATATAGAAAATAATACAAACTATATAATGTCATATTTTCCAATTTTTGTTTGATCCAAGCTATTATTTTTCACTTGTCGGGTCACTGTTAAGCATGACCAACAAGAATTACCGTAACATTTGCAATCAAATAATAAAAATTCCAAAATTTAAGAGCAGAAAAATCTTAGAGGTCGATCTTGAAATTTTCACAATCACCAAAATTTTGAGAAAATTTTGAGAGTAAATTTCCTCTTCAAGTCTCCTAAATCCTTAGATCTATTTCTCTTATTCCACAAAAACCACTAAAGTCTGAATTATTGTTTCTACTCATTCACATCAATTATCAATCTCAAAAATGCACCTATATTTGGCTCCCGTTTTGTAATGGCATATTAGAAATTTAAAAAAAAAACTTATAAATTGTCATTATTTCTATTAAACCAGTTAATAACAATTTAACTAAGAATGTGAGCATAATTGCGAAATATCTCTTAAATTGTGTGGGTAATTAAGCCATGCTTGGATTGCTTGTTTCCGTCGGAAAATATTATCGTTTTCCGTGATCACATTTCTCTATCACCTTTTTCCCTCACATATATCAAATCGCTACAGTAATTTTTTTATGAAAAATAACGGAAAATGCAATCCAAACACAACCGTGATAGACGTAGCAAATGGACCCCAATGACCTGACAGGGAGGTTTCTGATATTTTAGAAACCTAAACCTCAGGGAGGTTTCTGAAATTAACCCATAAAATAATCTCACTTGGACCTGCCACTAAACTACATTAGCTATGGACTTAAAAAGTAGTAAAAAAATTGTTTAAATTGCCTTGGCTAAAGAAAGAAAGTTGAAACGGTCAAGCTCATCTCCAATCACACTCCATCGCCCATTCCTCTTCCACTCACTCTCCCTCTCCCTCTCCCTCTCATTTTTCTTCTTTGCCTCCCTGTCTCTCCCAATCTCTCTCATCAATTAATCCTCTCCCTTCTTCACCTGTTGTGGTAAGTGAAAAAAGTTCATGGTTCATCTCTCACTCTCCCACATTGTTCTTTCACATTTCAGGTCTCCACTTTACCACACTCCCGAAAGGTAAAAATGACAACTTTCCCAAAATTTACAGCCCATAATAGAATATAGTGCAGTGTAAGTGCTCTGCCAAATTCTTTGTTTTTACTGCCATCATCATTCTCATCTTAGCACTGGTTAAAAAATGTCAGCTTTTGTGCTTCAACAAGTGCTAATAAAGCTCTGAGAAAAATCAAAAGAGAAAGAAACATTTGCAGACTGGAATCTACCCTCTCTTTTAAGAAGGCTCATTATTATTCTAATACCTTTCTTGGCTCAATATAAAACCACCTATTCACAGCTGTCTGCTATACTTAAATCAGTAACTGCTGCCACTCCTCCCTCCTCTACTTATAAGTGCGTCTTATTCTATGGCGTGCGTGCAAATCTAGGCATTGGTCAAAAAGGTGATATATATTTTTCCCATATATGAATAAGGGTGGTATACTTGAAATTTTGAGAAATGGGTTTCTGGGGCTTTTGAATTTTGAAGCAAGGAAATGGTGGGTAAGAGTAAAAAGCACTACTTTTTTTATTTGTTGAGGGAAGGCAGGAAAGTTTGGGTCTCTTTGGCGTTCTACTCTGGCGTTTTTGGGGTTCGAGTAGCGGGGGAGGAGAGGGGTTTTGGAAGCTGAAATGTGGTTTGGTAATGCGTGGAACTTAGCTGATGAATAATCCTTTTGTAGTTAACTAGGGATTTTGAGAGAATTGTACTAAACCCAAAAAGGGATTTGGTTAGAGTTTCTTGGTTTCTCAGTGGGGTTGAGCATCTTGCAATGTGGTTGTAATGGATGGTATTCAACCTTAAATTTGGTGAATTCTTGACTATCTGGGAGCATAGGAACAGAGGCAAGTGTTACAAGTTAGAAGAAGTACCTCATTCAATGTCAGGGGCGCCAAGGATGAGGCCAATGAGCGTGGGAGATTCAGAAGGGAGGTCTGTCCTAGTACCAGGTGGGAACAAGGCACAGCGGTCACTTAGGGTGAAAAAGCCTGTCACTAAGGCTTGGGGAAAGGCAGAGAAGTCAACTGACGAAGTTGAGGTCGTGGAAGATAAAAATGGCCCTTCATCACCAACTTCTGTTACTGATTTATCGCCTCCCTTGAATTCTACACGCTTTCCTTCAATACTTCGTAGACAGGATTCATTGTTGCACTCTAGTTTATCACTCAGTGCTTCATGCTCTTCTGATGCTTCTACAGATTCATTTCATAGTCGGGCATCAACCGGTAGAATTTATAGAACAAGAATTATTGCGAATAGGAAAAAGCACTCGGCATCAAAGGCAAAAATAGTTGGTCCAAATGGTGTTTCAGGATCAACATCTGATGGTTTGCCGGCCAAGAGAACTTGTGCCTGGGTGACACCTACTACTGGTAAGTCTTGATTTTGAAATTTGAAGTTAACTCTGATGTATAGTCACTTCCGTTTATATTTCATTTCGTGTTGTTTCATTTTTCAGATTTCATTAGTGTATAGGGGTCAGTAGTTTGATGGTTCTAGGTTCTAGAGTTTGCTCCGCTAGGTTTGCTTAAGGCAGAAATGAAACTAGTGAGTTCAACAAAATTCAAAATTTCAGCAGTTAGTGCTTTGCAAAGAACTAAGGAATGTGTTTCATAAACTCAGTTTGCTCGCAATTACAAGGTTATTTCTAATTTTCTTCTGGAATCTGAATTCCTTTTAAGAACTAAGAAGGGAAACAATATTGGCTTCTGAGTGTTATAAGGTTTGTTGATTCAATACATTTTAGAATAGTTTAGAATAGCGATTGTTCTGCCAATGATACATCAAAATTTTGTAAGTTCAGCATTTGCTTTATAAAGAGGAAGTTCCCTCTTTAACCTATGGAGGTTAATGCTGGCAACTCTTTTGTACCACTGCTTGTATAGTATTTTTCTTGGATCTTCTATGACATACTATTCTTAAATTAAATTTGTTGAGAGACAATATCTGCTACATCAAAACAACTGAATATTAAAATTACAGGCTTGGATGAAAATTTTGCATTCCATATCAGTTAATTTTGGTGAAATTTTTTGGCTGTTTGCGCCTGCATTAAAATGCTAGAAATGAAGTGCAAGCTCTACATATCCAGGCTATTCATTTTATCTTTTAAGTTGCTTGAAATCATTAGCCTATGTTCATATAATAAGAGGAGGTGGTATTCTGGCAATTTTAAATTGGATCTTTAATTGTGCGCCCCCCCACCCCCCTTCTCTTTAAAAGGAAACTGAGTCCCAACATAGAATTTTTTGGTCAAAATGTGGACGATTTCCTTATTTCCTTTAAATTAATTTATTTTGAAAATGATCAAGTTTTTGTCAAATTACTTTTAGTTGACATTTTAACAATCTTCAGAAGATGTATTCCAGGTCTAAATAAATAAGCAACATAAATTGATCCGACAGGTGAAAATTTGACGTTTATATTGAAATGATGGTGGAAGGGGTTTTAGTTTCCTTTAACTGAAACTGCAAACACATTCTTTAAACAATTAAAGCCTGTTTGTACCTAGAATCAGGGGGTCCATTTACTACCTCCTGGCTGCAAAGTTAGCTAGGTATATTATGTAGACAGGTTCCTGATGATGATGGCCATGGTTTTAAGTTCTCTTGAGCTGTCTATTTGTTTATAGCTTTCAATTGCTGATGGCAGATCCAGCATATGCTACTTTTCATGACGAAGAATGGGGGGTTCCAGTTCATGATGACAAGTGAGCAACTGAAATGATGTTTGCATTTATTTTTTATAGTCTAAATCTGAATTATGTGGTGATTTCTTTGCTCTCTTCCCCCTTTTTGTGTATGATTGTGCCCATTGATTTGTGCAGGAGACTGTTCGAGCTCCTTGTTCTTTGTGGAGCCTTATCTGAACTTACATGGCCTTCTATCCTCAGTAGAAGGCAGATATTTAGGTATCTTCCATATATTGCTTTCCTTGTTATCTATGATTAGTGAATGTGATCTGTCAGTGTAAAGCACATAGATCAGTTTGGTAATATCTTGTGCTGCTTGTTGATTTCTACACTATTTCTAAGAAGAGGACTATCTTAACGTTTTCTGATCTTGTTGTTTTGCCTTCGCTTGAGCTATTTTGATGCATTCTTTATTGACAAAATTTCTTTACGCAGGGAAGTATTTGCAGATTTTGATCCCACTGTGGTTGCAAAGTTGAATGAAAAGAAAATAATAGCACCTGGAAGCACTGCAAGTTCGCTACTATCAGAGCTTAGATTGCGAGCCATAATTGAAAATGCTCGTCAAATATCCAAGGTAGATTGTCTAATGGTGCACATTGTCTGGTAACTCTGTCCACCAGGTCAACTAGTTTGAGATCAGGCCCTTGAGTTATTAGTTGGTTTGGTTTCCAAGACAAATCTGGCTATAGCTATAGTGATTGATCTTATGGCAGTTAGACTGTTATGGATGTTGTCATTAATCTTGCTGTCCACCAAAATGATCATGGCCTTGTTGTAGTACAGCATTTACGGACCCACTAAGTTTTTTTGCTCATGTCATTCTGTCCAATAGATGGGTTTAGGACTAATTGATCAGTCAGATTAGGCGGAAAGTAACTTAGTGGTGGTCCTGACCATCTCCAATCCGTTTTATGTACTAAGGGCCATGGGAAAATTATTTGCCCTGTTCTCTATTATACTGCAAATGGCAAGTTAAAAAGTTTGCATTTTGATCTTGATACTGTAAAGTTCAAAATGATCACTTAACATAACTGTCCCTCTCATTAACCGTGCCAGCTTGCCTCTAACCTAACTTTATTGGTAGAGTAAAAGAACAGATTTTTATAGCTCTTTTAGCTAGTGTTACTGCAACTAACTTTTTTCAGGTTTTGCCAATGGCAGGTCATAGATGAATTTGGGTCATTTGACAAGTATATCTGGAGCTTTGTGAACCACAAGCCTTTGGTTAGCAGATTCCGCTATCCTCGCCAGATTCCGGTGAAGACCCCAAAAGCTGATGTTATCAGCAAAGACCTAATGAGAAGAGGTTTTAGGTGTGTGGGGCCAACGGTCGTCTACTCATTTATGCAGGTTGCTGGTTTAACAAATGACCATCTTGTTAGTTGCTTCAGATTCCAGGACTGCATGACTCCTGAAGGAAAAGCAGAAGCTAGCGTTGAGGATATTGCCCAGCAGAAGAAAGTCAACGAAATCATCAAATCCGAGTTATGTGTATCAATGGACGAGTTGAGTATTTCATCCGAATGACCTGGTTTATCTACTTTGGGGCAGGCAATGATAATGTTACTTCTTCTGTAACGCCTCTATCAACTGCTATTCAGCCATAATTTCATATATATAGCAGTTAGCTGCAAAGATGGTTGTGTATATAGAATTTATGCATCAAGAATTTCCTAGATTGGGGACCATGATTAATCAACGGATATCTCAATTTAGAATCCCTTGTATAGTAGAAAAGCTAGTGTTGTGATTCTACTCTTCTCAAAATCTAATCCAGATTACAAGTAGGGGCCATTTTGACATGAATCAAACCGGCTGAAAATTTGCTGGTCTAGGCGTGGTACTGGCTTTGTGAGGCACCTGTCTTGGGACACAAAGTACTATCATGGTTGCGAGTTTCCCATGCTGTTCATGAAGAGGGTGTCAAAACTTGTTCCATTAGCCCAGCTTTTAATGCCTGCTTTGGAACTAACGTGACAACATTATACTATTAACTTTGTCTAGGAGTTGTTGGCCTCATTTAAATGTGATTGGAAAACTTATCTACAGGACCCCAATTCCTTCAAGGACAGGGACCAAGTGAATTTACTCTACTGAGGATGTGAAGTTTTGGGCGCGGACTTGAGTAGAGCAATCGTTCGCGTGTGCCTGGCTACACTTGAGAAGAGGCTGGCTTAGAGACGCCTCCAACCCACTGCCTCCGTCACCACACCAAACGTTTACGGCATTTAAATATAAGCTATTTTTAGTCGTTCCAATATATTTGAACAGTCGGACTTTTTTAGCATGGTGGTTGTGACTACTCATCGCTGTCGTGACAATTTTGGAGCTTTCTTCCAAGTAACAGACAGCATGGAAGAGTTCGAAAGAGGGAAATTGCTCTTAACTTGTACATTACTATGCAATTCATCTCACTTGCCAACCAAAACCTTGTCAGCAAGTGCTCCAGACTTTAGTGTCACCACATGATAGGTTCAAGGAACAGTGATGCAATGTACCCGGGTGTCTGGCGAACTTGTAATCTATCATAAAAACTTCCCAGTAATGAAAGATGGATGACGAAAACAGGATGTTTTTAACCTATGCTTCAGTCAACACGAGTAGAAGGCAAGAATTGAAGGAAAATAGGATGTTTTGCCTACACACAGTGAACAAAGGATAACAAGAACCGAAACCTTTCATGCAAATTCAAGCAGTAAGCAGCTTCATTTGAATCAAAAAGTTTTAACGCTTAAATTTCTGCCATCTTCTTTGTTGGATTTACTTTAGGCACCACACCACATCAAACATACTAGACAGCCATTCTGCAATTATTCATGCAAGACAAGACTTACATATTGATGTAAGAGGAAGCCGTGCTCTTTTCCTCTAAGCTTGTATAAAATCAAAGGCAGCAATTGCACAAAGCTGAACATTACGCATAAAACAATTTCTCAAGATAAGTACAGAGAAAACATAACAGGCCTCTATTGCTCTCAGATTGCCCATATCAAAGTCAACTAAACTTGACAAGCACAAGAAACTCTCTGTTTAGCTTACCATTTCGATTAATTAGTGCACAACAATGTACATGATGAAGCAGCCAATCCTATTCTATTCCAGCACTATCAATCAGTCTAACCTACTAAAAAGCCATACAAACAGCTAGATAAATGAAGCATACCTATATTTGACAAGGAAACACACAAGGAGATAAAATCAAGCAAAGAAAGCATCTTATCCAAAAGATACTTTTTCTTTATGCCATCCAGTCCTACTCACTATCTTTGCTCAGACTGGAGACTGGAATTTCAGCAAGGCTTGATTTCAAACCCAATACTTAAGAGAGTTCTAGCAGATTCAACGTTCTTCTCACCTCCACATTCCAATGTCTGACCTTTCAGTCCACCTTCTTTGTCTACTGACCACTGGGTGGCAGATACTTGATTCTGGATGGTTTCAGATTTTACTACCTGCACAGTGCTCATTGAAGCAGGAGCAGCGGCAGCAACAAGTGGAGCACTAGGTGGGCCATGACGTTTCTTTGGTACTGGCATGTCATGATCATGTACACCTTTGTAGGTTATTATGACAGCATTTGTGTTATCTTTGGCCCTCTCAATGTGCTTTCGAACTGGACATCCTGCTGAAGTACACCTATAATAGTTCCTGAAATTCATTGATTTGAGATGAAACCAACCAATAAACATGTAGGTCTGGTAGACAACAAGAACAAAAAAAAAAAAAAAAAAAGAATGTCAGAAGACTTCCAATTATTGCTCAGCTAAGAAAACAATCGAATCCAAGCACTGGCAAGCACAAGGTCTCTCATTACATTCATTTGACACTATTTCACAGACATCTAACTTTGGGGATCAATACAACCAAAAAGACACTCTTGGTGAACCTAAACGGAATTCGGGATATCCAGTGAATGTATATAGTTTTTTGATTACGGGTGAAATTTAGCACAATAATCACTGTATCTTTCCATTATTCTAGCAAAATATCTGTCTCAAAAACAACAAAGGCTAAAGCATTGGCGCATGTCAGGGCTACACGTAAAGTGCTCCGCTCGTGTCTTAAATATATATACAGTTGTACACATTAATTGAGACGTATTCATCCATTGATTCAGTTGTATGACCAGTATTAAGTCCTTGATGTATGATATTAAACAATAAGCCACTAACTGCTAGCTTCTTCATGTCTCACTGCCGTCACTTCTAAAACCCTACAAGTTTAATTCCAAATGTTTCTCTTTTCCTCCATTTAACTGCTAAGATATCACATTTAGCAGCAACTTATCCACCAATGTTTCTCTTGAAGTCCTCAGTTTACAAACTGTATCAGATAGTTTTTCCTTTGCAGTCTTAGGATAACACCACAATCAGTCAACATTTAGAAATCTTCATTCATCTTAAGGCATGGAAGCAACTAATTTTGTTCCTGCAATCTAACAATTTTAGTACCTCATGAAGTCAATCTTTGTTCTTCTTTGGATAGGACTTGAAATGTCTTGAGTTTTCTCCTTAAACTATTTAATGGATAAAAGCTTAGTAATATAGCAATTAGCACTGTCAGTGATTACTCCTATCATGCACACATAATAAGCAGGACAGGATACATCTCAGAGAAGAAAAAAGTTGTATGAAAGTAGAATCCCAACTGCACCATTCCTTTTCACTTTCTAGTAGGAATTCATGTTTATTTCTTGTAAACCTTGGCCATCTTACTAATCAGAATGCTGACCTCTACACACAGGTTTCTACTCTCACAACTTGCCTTTAACTTTTCTTCCAGTGTTTAGTTCAGAAAATCATCCCCCTCCAGTTATCAGGTATCAAATAGACAGTGCATGACAACACAACATCAAGTACCAATTTATGCCTGTGAAGGGAGCAAATCTCTAATCTCTAATTCCTTCTAACAGGACCTAGGCAAAGGAAAACGTTTGAGCAAGACTTGTAAGGAGGATAAGCTGGATACTTCTAGCATTTGCTTCTTGTCATATATGGGTAGACTATAAGGAACATCAAGATTCCCTCGCTTGAAGTTAAACTCAACTCAAAGGATATTCCAACATTCACTTTTTAACAGCAAAGTGTGAGAAACAAAAGCAGAATAATACATCACAAGAATTTCTTTAAGATCTCATATCATAATAGAAAACATTTTACCTTGGATGAGGATTCCCCTTGACCATCTTTTGCCCATACTTCCGCCACCTGTAGCCATCTGCTGAGATTCCCACATCACTAGCAGCATGGACCACAATTTTTGGTTTCTTTCCAGGTTTTAAAAGAGGAGCAGAGCAGCTAGCAACAGTTTTCTTCAATCTGGTAATCCAAAGAGTTAATATATATTAGTATGTATTAATTATCAGCTTAGAGAGAAACTAACTAGATGTAATCAGTAATAGACAGATATTTGCTTATGTTGAATTACCTTTTGCTTGGTTCAGGTTCATCTTCTCGCTCCTGCTTAATATTAGTTTCAGCATTATCATCTGAATCACTGGAATCCTTTTGTATTGGATCTGGTACACTAACTTTTTCCTGTACAGAGTCTTTTGAAGAAGTGGAAGGAGCTGAATCAGCTGTAGCTCCAATTGGAGCAACCGAAGAGTCACTCCCATTTGCAGGGGCAATTGACAATGAATGCCTGCTTCCCCTTGTGCAATTTACTTTTTGAGGAGGATCATGATTGTGATGACTTCTATAAACAATTTCCATAACACGATTAGAATCATCAGAACATTCAATTTTCTTAGCACAGCACTCAGAGTACGTGCATCTATAATAACTCCGAGAGCCTTGAGGACTCTTAACTTGCTTTTGACCATACTTCCGCCAGTTGTAGCCATCAGGGGAAGGTGTTTTTTGAATGGACACAACAGATAAAGTTTTTGGGTCAAATGAATTCTTTTTGTCTGCCTCTGATGTGTGTGAGGTGTTTCTGTTATCTCCAGGTGACATTTTTTGTTCTGGAAGAGTAGGACTTGGAACGGATGAAATCGGCTGAGTAACAGAAGTTGGAGATGGTTCTGATGAACGTGGACCATTAGGTGGCTCTTGCTGATTCTGTGTCTGATCTGGAACAGCTTGATCTGCAATGATTCTGAATTCTTCTTGGTAGGACATGCCAACTTGATCCTGAAAAAATTAAATAAAAATGAAATGAGAATCAATTACATACAACAGAATGCAGGAAGCACCTAAATCAAAGTTCTTTAGTTCGACAGAGAAAAATTTAACATGTAAATTCCATCGTGTTCTAAGTAGGAAGAAAGGACAAAATCCTACTTGCTCCACTTATAATATGCATGCAGCCACTAAAGAAGTTCTGAATGTATGTAAATGCAGAAATTTCAATAGACAGTAATAATAACATGGCAACAGAAAATGCCATCAAAAGATAGCAGTTACACTAATTCATAATTAACATGTTGAATTGGCTTGCACATGTAGTTACATGTGGTAACCTCGAGTTTTGAGTTGCATGTTCCTATAGATGAGCATTCTCAGAGTACATTTAGCTTCTCATTCGACTTTCATAGGACAAATTTTTTGAAATACCAAAAAATTATACATGCAAGTATGGGGGGTTCTCTACTATGAAGCATGTTGGAAAACTAAGAGCCAGCAAAAGGTAGATAAATTGACTTTTGGCCACATTATCTGAATTATTTCAGCACGTGTTTTGATATTTTGCTGGATAAGGTAAATTACACTTTGTCCATCCGTCTTGCAAGGACACATTTCTTTCTTCAATTATTGCAAAATACACTTTCAAAATCAAAAGTCAAACTAAAGTAATTAACTGGTAATCTTCATGTAATACGAAAGAAGTTAGAAATACAAGACTAAAATATCCTCTCAAATTTCAAGTTTTCACATATAAGGAATGCTAATGATGAAATCACAATTCCACATGTAGCTTCATATTATATGTCCAGCCAAACAGGAAAACAAAACCTACAGTCTGGTGCATTCAAAGACTAGTGTTGGGAATTGTCACCACTCTTAAGGGACTTGAAATAGAGCTTTTTTTTATCTCAATTCTTTGATTCTCTTTCAGAATTTCAAGTTATTTTCTTCCATTATGCGGTTTTAATACATAGGCTACAAATTCAAGCCTCAGATATGATAACTTCATGAATTCTACAAATGTCTTTAATATCTTGCTTTGCACCACTCCTCTTCTTATGCTTGTCCATATATTTTTTTCCCAAGCTTCTACACTTAATTACCATAGCTGATGTGGATCTTAACTTCAGTGTCAATGAAAATCATGCAAAACCAAGAAAATCTTGTTATTTAGTTGAAGCTTGAATACAACAAGATCACTAATTTTAAAAAGACCTTCTAGCAAAGTTATGATCACTAGAACTCTAATTTCCAGGTCCTTAATTTTTTGCTCTAACTCAACTAGTAGAAGCAAAACTTCTTTTTTGGCAGATCTGATCTCGTAGCTAAGAAGATCAGATGAATTGAGGGCCTGAACAAATACTCAATTCCAAAAACCAAAGCCCTAAAAACTAAAAAAAGGTCGGGGCAGATCATTTGACAGCCAAGCTAGTACCAGAACCCAAATAATTCAGCTAGTACCAACAATAAGACAACGAGAATGACAATTAATCAAGGACAAATTATCCAAAATCAACGAGAATGACACAGGTGCAAACTCCAACAAGGACAGAAATTATCCAAAAAAATTTCACGAACATCCAATTAATCATGAAACATATTACTAGTAAATTTAAAATCAAAAGTAACTAAAACAAAGGTTTATTCTAACCTTCAATTCCTCGGCCGGCTCCAACCGTTGCATTTCATTGTCCACCGCCACCTCTGTTTTACAACTCACTAAACTTAATATTTTTTCCGCACAATTTCAAACCACTAACCTTACAACATGCAGACACTCATGGCACACACATCACACTTAAAAACAGGAAACAGGAAATTAGCATTAAAGAATGACCGGAAGAAAAAAGGGAAAAAGAAAAACTCTCACTCACACACACACAATATACACAAACCGCACAGAAACAAACGGTAGATTAGACAGGAAAAAAAAATGTAATGTTCGAGGAGAAAAAACGGAGGGAGAGTTAAGCACCGAATTTGCAGTGGAGATCACTCGAGGCGGCGGTAGCTAGGGTTTCGGGAGTAGACGAAGCTCTGTTATTACTCATCTGAGCTACTACTACTGGAATTGAACTGTTGTCAACAGTTTTAGAATTCACTTGCTCATAACCATCACCACCGCCACCTCGAGAATTTTCGTCAAATTCTTCCCTGGACTTTGAATTCTGAGCTGCTGCTTCATCTTCTTCTTCGCAGCTCGGGCTTTTGTTGCTACTATTATTATCAGAATTGAAATTTTTGGCGTCCATGGCGCCCGAGTGCAGCAGCTGCAGCACACAGTTAGTGCGTGTAATATAGAGAGAGAAAGGAAAGGTAATAAAATTTCTTTTTTGGAACGTTATTTTAATTTTTGCATCTAACCGCATAGTTTTGGTTTAGCGGTCGTGGTTAGCAATTCGGGTACAAACATGGGTTCTGATTAGTATTGTTGTGGGGGCGCGCCCATTGTCGTGCTATAGTGACATTATTGTCCTTTAAAACAAAGTAAAAATGTGTAATCAAGAAAAAATATTGCTAAATTTAGGAGACAAATAAAGTAAAAATAGAAAAGGGCAAATTCCAATAGTTGAAAATGAAAAGGATCATAGATGGCTGAAAATAACTAAGTTGGTTTAAAATTTTGGTCCTTAAAATTAATCTTTAAAAAGTTTTAATAAAACTAAATTGTGCACGCAATATATTTAGTTAAACTGTTAAGTCAAATAAGACACATTTAGATGCTCTCTAAAATAGAATCTTTCCTTACCTCTATTAAGAGATAGTCAAATTTTGTCTATTATATCTTTTTGTCGTGTTATCACTTATCACTCAATTGGAACAGAATTATTTTGCAATATTCGAAAATTTATGATGAATAATAAATTATTACGAAAGTACACTGCTAATTGCAGATATTAACGTTGTTTCAATATATGAAGCCTCATGGATTCAAGTAGGATTTACTCTAAAAGTTGCAACTGATTCAATTGAAACTTGAATTAGTAATATTGTCATTTTCCTTTTTAGGAGAGACTTTGCGAGTAGAAATGTGCAATACAAAGGCATGAGGGTACAATAGTCATTCGAGAGGGAAGAAAGAGGATGAGTGGACCGGAGCGGCCAGAAATGAGAATAGTAACCGGTGTTAACTGTTAAAGGCCTAATATAAAAATGAACCGGACAAAAGATCCGAGGAAGGGGAATTAATGAAGTGTGTTGTTGACTGGTGTTGACTCAGGTGCTTTCTGTATTACTTATGCCGGCATCTTCTAAACGGGCGTTAGATTCTCCGTTAGGCGTTAGATTGGTGGGTGGCTCAATCAGGACTATCTATGACCGGCGCGTTGACGTTTTCGTTCTACTAGCACCTGAAAAATTCACGATTTCATCAAATTCGTCTCTTCACATTTTTTTCCTTTTTGTTTTTACAAACTAATTTCATTTTCTTTTCTAAATATGACTAATCTAAATATCTGAAATATATATCACATGAGTTTATATTATATCTTCCAGTAATTAAATTAATGATATTATAAACAAGTACTGCATCCTAGACTTACCGATCTTTTTATTATATTTTTGTGGAGTAAATAAAAATAGAAGAGCATGTACTAACTTTGGTAATATTAGGTCTGAATGCATGATATATGATATGTGTTCAAATTTATTTATTTATTTTTACATGTCTTATGTGTCTACATTTGTTTGTGTGAAAAAAAAAATTGCACTGATTGATATAGGAAAAAATAATTTAAAAACATTCCAACAAACTATCATTTCAAGTAGTCAGGAAGGATTTTTAGAACTTTTCCTATTATCAGATCAACAATTTGGATCTTGGCGACCATTAAGACAATTGGAATGAAATTTGCTCTCTTTTTTCTATTTATTGTATCTAAAATTAGTTTATCATAATTTATAGAAAATTCAGTTAGAGTATTTTGAGGTGGAGAAGCAAACTCGGCGGTTAATACTCATAAAAGGGTTCATTAACGTGCTGGATAAACAAGAAGTCAAGTGAAGTTCTCCATCCCCTCCGGCAAAAAGAGAAAACTTGCAAGGGAATTTTTTTTCCATTTAAGCAAAAAATCTAAAATTTTAACTACAATTTGTCCATTTCTTCATTCTACAAAACAAACGAGATGTCTAAAACGCGTAAGAAATCCCTCTTGGATCAACTTGAAGAAATTGATTAATTAGTTCTAACTACCATCTTGAAAGTTTAAGCAGCAAAAATTTTGTTTTACTATTTATTTTATCTTCTGTTGTCATAGTCCTTGTAGAGATGTATACTCGAGCTCGACTCGACCTATATGTAACTAGACTCGAGTTCGATCGAGCCTAAAAATCGCAACTCGAGGCTTGATTTGAGGAAATTCTTTTAAACTCGAGACTCGACTCGATAAGGCTTTGATCAAGCCTTATCAAGTCGAGTCTAATTAAGCTTTTTGACTCAACTCGAAAAATGTATACTTATAAATTCAGTATAAATTATACTCATAATGATCATTTTATAATTATAATACATATATATTATTTAAATTATATATATATTAATTAAATATATCCGGCTCGACGAGTAGCTCGTCGAGCCACAAACCGCAAATTCCTGACTCGAACTCGACTCGAAAATATATTCGAGTAGCTCGAGACTCGGATTGAACTCGATTTGACCGAGTTCAAGTCAAGTCGTTGATCGAGCTACTCAATAGTGGCTCGGCTCGCTTGCATCCCTAGTCCATCGTCATAAATTTCTGATACATGTTCAACAATTTAATGTTAATTAATAAAGGGATTCGTACAATGTAAGTAGGATGGTGATCTGATGCTTTAGGTTCCGTTATAGAAAAAGACTCAGGTCAGTTGGTTCCAAAATAAACATTATTGGGTCAAATTCCATTAATGCACCAATTATTAACTTATTATCTCACAAATGGATTTAGTGTTAACACTTTGGTTAAAGACAAACTAATAGTCGTCTTGATACATAGAACATTACATCACAACATCAAAGCATCACAAAAAAATATCAAATTTCTTCTACAATATGTCTCGGCTCGGGTGTAATCACTTCGCATGTACTACATTTTTATTTTCAATGATTATACAACAAGTATATATATTTTGTTGGTTTGTCTAACGGGTGTATCGTTAAAATATAATTCAGGTGTTATGTTCTTAAAAATATAATATTAATTAAAAAAAAGTAAATAAATATAAGAGAGAGTAGGTAAGATTAAATAGAGAAAGTATATAACTGCAAGAAAAGACAATAATTATTAATATATGTGTGTGTGTCTATATATATATATATATATATATATATTATATGTTAGGTAAATGTTAGATATGTTAATGGGAGGCTTAGGAACCAGTTAGAAAAACCCATATTTTATATCAGCCCAATCTGGCCTTTTTGGACCGCTTTGTCATCACGTTATTAAAATTTATTTCCTTTGGTTAAGGAAGTTATTCATGTCCTTCTTTCTCTTTTATTTATCAGTCTTCTGTCCTGATCTCTTTGAAGTGGTCGATAAAGCAATAATTTAACGTCAATATACTAGCACAAAACCATCACATTTCACGGTTAATTATCATATTGGGAAACAAGTTAAGGAAATACAAACATAATCTTATACTAAAAATCTACTGTAAATCATTACTATGATTATATTGAAATATCAACATAATTATATAAAAATCAATGATAAACCAAAATACTATGCAGTGATGTGTTTGGATATAGAGTTACAAATGAGTCGAGTGAGTCCAATTTTTTGTCTAATTGAGCCAAGTCTCGACTTAATTTTACCAAACTCGAGTTCGATGAACTCTCAATGTAAAACTCGAGCTCGAATTCAATCTCAAATTCAAGTCAAGTTGAATTGAACTCGAATTCAATCTTAAAAAAATAGAAATAATTATTTTTATTTTTTTTAACAAATAAAATAGTAAATTTTTTAATAAATAATAAAACATAGGGATACATATACGTAATTTTGTTATTAAGATAAAAAATAAATAAAAAAATATATATATATGATTGAGTTGGCTCACGAACTAACGAATTGAATATCTTTGAGTTTGAACTTAATTTGATCAACTTGAACTCGAATTAAGTTTTGACTCGAACTTCTCGTGATCGGCTTATGAGTACGAGTGGTTCAACTCGCATATAGCTCTATTTGGATATAAGTTTATTTGGAAAAAAAAAATTGAAATAATAACGAAAGTAAGAATTTTCTAATCTTTTATAGCTATAAGTAGCACATAAGGTTGAGGTCATGAATGGTGCATGAGATGGTTCAGCTTTTTTTTTTATGGAAACGTTAGAAATATGTTTGTTTGGATTGTAAGTTATTTGGGATATTTCTACTGTAGCACTTTTTGTGATGTGATGTATGTGAGATAAAAAGGTAATTGGAAAGATAAAAAGGTGTATTGGAAATTGTAATGATGATGTAAATAAATAAAATTGGGTATAAAAAACAAACTATACAACTTGATCAAAGACCCATATTGAGCTTTACAAG
The DNA here is from genome assembly GCF_036785885.1 of Coffea arabica. Lineage (NCBI taxonomy): Eukaryota > Viridiplantae > Streptophyta > Magnoliopsida > Gentianales > Rubiaceae > Coffea > Coffea arabica. The sequence goes on from NC_092321.1 coordinate 12,974,477, forward strand.
AGTGTCCTTAGACGCTGAGAATTCCTTATCTTGTACTAACTTAGCAGCATAAGCACTGATCCTTCTACTTATCATATTACATTGGTGGTCTATCAAGCTAAATGAGCATTTCATAAGCAAAGATCTTAGCATTTGAATGTCTTCCAGATGAGCAAAAAGTATTATGTCTTGTGCTTTGTTCGTCCTCAAACAACGTATCAACTGAGGTGATGAAACTTGCACATTCATTTCTTCTTGCCAGAGCTTCTCCCTAGCCTTGCACAGTGTTTGTTTGATCGCTGCAGCATGAGATGGTTCAGTTGGTCAAGCAAAATCTTCGTGAAATGTGTGCTATTTGTTGGAACTTTTCCCGGCAGGGAATGGCGCAGTCTGCGGGAAGTGAACCGGTCTACATCGTTCATCCTTCTTTGGGTTAATTCCTTATAACCCCTTGTACTTTTTCCTGTACCCAGTCGGCCCCTATTGACTTGAATTGCATCATTGTTCTCCTCATAATTGTTTTGGTGCCTTAACCTGTAATTGAGTTTTGAAACTTTAATAAAACTGTGTCTAATTAATTTATCAACCTAATTCCGATGATAAGGGGGGCTGGGTTAGGTGGTTTGAGAGAAAAAGAATATGAGTGAAAAATCTCAAATTTTAACCCTTTTATTTACACTTAAAAAATAAAATAAAATAAAATAACCTAGTTCCGATGATAAATTATACTGGCCCGAGTAGGTCACATGCATGGCTTATGACTTATGAGAGGCCCAGTTGTCAACGTGGAAAGAAATGCTTGCTTTTCACAATTATGCTGACCAAACAAAGTACCTAAAGAAATAAAATATCCCAAGTTTCTTCACCTCTTTTGATTAAACAAATAAAATAAGACCATCTTAATCTCACTTAATACTTAACCTAAAAGTTAATTCTCTAGGATGCAAAGATTTTTTTTTTTTTGGAAGTGATATAGATCTACATCACTTGTACAGATGTACTAAAAATCTTATTCCTAGTTTGGATTCCTTGTTTTTGTCTCTGTTTTTGAAAAACTGTTTTTCACATTCCAAATGCTACAGTAAATGTGTATTTCAAAAACAATTCCAAAAACACCCATATCCAAACATTATATCAAAAACAACTCCAAATATACATAATATGTATATTTCAATTATGTATATTATATATATTATATTAATATAAATTGAAATATACAAATTGAAAATTATATATTTATATATTATACATTTATATATTTATATATTATATAAATATTTATATACATTAATATTATACATAATATTGTATATTATACATAATATAATATACATAATATGTAATATTGTATACATAAATGTATAAATATTTATACATAATATATTACGTACATTATATTATAATATATACATTATTAATGTACTTTCATTATTATGTACATTATTGTGTATAATAATTTATAATAATATTATGTATAATATATAATATACATAATATGTAATAAGGTATAAATGTATATTATGTATAATATATTATATTATGTATATTGTATTATATATATACAATATTATGTATATTATACAAATTAAAAATTTTATATTATATATTACATAAATGTTTATATAATGAAATATACAATAAATATTACAAATTGAAATATTATATAAACACCATATTTATAATATTATAATATTTATAATTAATATTAATGTATATTATATATATTAAATATTTATATATTATTTATTTATTTATTCATATTACAAATATTTTATTTTATTTAAAATATATTTTTATATATTTATAATATATTTATATAAATATTATATATTATATAAATTATATATTATATATTATATATTATACATTTATATAAATGTACATTTATACATAATATATATATTTATGTATATTTATAATATACATTTATATTATGTATTATATATAATATAATACATTTATATTAATATACATAATATTAATATATATTTATAATATATTAATTTATACATTTATAATAATATACACATACATTTCTAAATATATTTATATTATGTATTATATATAATATAATACATTTATAATACATTTATATATTTTTATATAAATATATTTATTTATAAATATTTATTAATGTATTATAAATGCATAAATGTGACAGCCCCACCTTCCCCTAAGGCGGACCAAAGGGGTTAGCGGACTGCCTGCCCAACTCTCGCCAAGACTATTAGGACAAAATTAACACAATCTAAACATTCCAAAGTGTAACACTGCACTTAACGATTCTACCACCATAGGGAAAGAACAATTCCAAGCCAAAACAACACATGAACATTACTAAATACTTCAATATACACAAGGTTACAACTTTACAGATCAAAAGAAAATGTTCGATCAAGATACATTTAAGGTTTTTGACCCATTGAGGAGCTATATAAAAGAATATTTAAACTAACTCAACTCATACTTTAAAGTTTCATAACCTTCAAAAGATACTCCCTGTAAGGAAAACAAAGTCAACAAGGTGAGCTTTCGCCCAATAAGGTACCATCACGCAAGTAAACAAAATTCACATAAGACAAAGTTGCTCAATCCAAATACGTTCAATAAATGAATCAACTAGCACCACATTTCAATAAAGATTTCTAAAAAGATACGGTCGGCTCTCAAGAGTCCTTTTCCTCGCTTGCCGTACTTGATCTCGCCCCATTGACCCTCCGTCAACGTTTAAGGAGTAACCAATACCGTAAACTCCACTTTCTCCAATTACTTCTACCTCACATACCCCTACCAGACCCGAACTCCAACCAGTTCAGTAATGGTAATACTCGAGTATACCGGAATCAAGAGTCTCGTACCCATCGATTCCTTAGAAACAGTCCCCTATGGCTTATCAATTTTCTCGACCAAACCCTTACTGACTCGATTCAATTGACCACCAATGGGGTTGAACTCAGAATCAACAGTATAAGTCGTTGGATACACGTCCAAACGACACCAATTCAAGTATAATCAATACAATTCAAGTGATACAGTAAACAGTCAATTAGGCCATAGAGTATGAGAGTGATAAAGTACACCCTCATCTCAACCAGTATCATCAGTAAACACAAACATTCCAATCATAAATCTCAAGTATAACAAAGCCAAGAAGTATCAATCATGTGAGTAGTACACTCACCAATCAAACAAAAGGAATTTCACAAATTTCCGTCCAATGAGCGCCTTGGGTCACCGGCACGCCTTAAAACATTCAAGTAAACACAATGAGATTCGAATACGAATCATAAACCGAATCCACATACTACGAGAGCAAGACCAAATAGAACGTATAAGTGCAAAATCAAACTAGGGAGAGTTCGGAAATAAAGTTTAAGCCCTAAATCCAAAATGCAGATTTGACGTTATTTAGCGTATTGGACACAACCGGACCTACGATTATCGGATTGGGGTGAAATTTATACCATTTCGAAATTAAGATAAAGGGATACAATTTTTATGAGGATTACTCAGTCCAGTTCGATGCGTAGCTAGGTCAAAATTTCAACGTACTAAACCAGAATCGCACAAACAGGTCAACTAACCGCATTCTGGTTAAACGACCATAACTCAGGCTACCAAAATCCAATTAAGGTGTTTCCAGGGCCGTTAGAAAGCTAAGACACAGCACTACAACTTTTGTGTTTTGACCAAAATCTAATTTAGTACACATCAGAGTGAACGGTCGCGGTCAGATTGGGTGAACTGTCAATACTGTCACCAAACTCTTACCTATGGCAGTCTGGGTATTTCAGTCTTTTCACAAGCTACCGAACTCGGATTGAGCTGAAATTTTACAGGCAACTATAAAACATTATTTCCTACAACTTTCATGTTTTAACCTAAGGCTAATTTAGCCTTCATCCTATCCAAACAGTACCAGGCAGAACAGGGTTGGTTGAAACCCTAATCTGGAATTTTTGCTTCAAACCAATGATTCTACACAACTAATCATTTCCAACATATACCAACTCTATTTTTCACTATAATAAACCATCAATCCATGATTAACCAACACTAAACATATAAAATCAGAAAAATCATGAATAATTATAAAAATTCACCAATCTCTACCAAAAGTCACAAAATCTTACACAAAACCAACTGTATGACTAACACAAGTAATTAATTTCACATTATCAAAACCAAAGAAGGAATTCCTTAACTACTCACCTTGCAATCTCAAGAAAAGAGCCAACTTAGTACCACTTTCTTCCAAACCACTTCAGTAACAACCTTACTACAACTAAACTAAGAGGTTTTATGGAGAAATTTCAAGTTTAATCGGTTGGATTGCAAGCTTAAGGAAGATTGAGAGTAAAAGAGTTGAAGGTTTCTTTTCTTTTCTTTCTAGAGAGAGCCGGCCAAAGATTTTTGGGTAAATTTTGATATATGGTAAAGGTAAAGTTAAATGGTCAAAGTCCAAGATTGAATAGGATGGTGACACTTGTCACCTTTTAAACTTAAACTTATCCTCTTGTCTCTCAAATATTAATCCATCTAGGTAACCTCTAATTATCTCTTAGCACCTAGTAAATTACTCTCGGTATACAAAACTTAACCTAATTGGCCGAATTTTACCGCACTTACTGCACTAACGGGTCCCACATCCGGTATACATTCTTAATTTCTCAAAAACTAACTGCTACTAGAAAAATAATTTAAAAACTATATTTACTCATAAAAATTATCTAGAAAATGTTTCTAATAAAGAAAATGTAGAAAAGCGTGCAATTAAATAAAATAAAGCCTAAAAAGTAAAAAAAAAAAATTTCGGGTCTCACAATAAATATATATTTATATAAAAATATAAAAATTATTTATTATAATTTATACATTTATATAATATTCATTTATAATTTATACATTTATAATAATATACATTTATACATTTATAAATATATTTATATTATGTATTATATGTAATATAATACATTTATAATATATTTTTATATTTTTATATAAATATATAAATATATTTATTTATAAATATTTATAAATGTATTATAAATGCATAAATGTATATAAATATAAAATTATAAAAATTATAAATTATAAAATATTCAAAAATATGTTTTAAAAATACCTCTAAAGATAATCCAAAAAACATCTACAGTAAAAATTTTTCATATAGTTTTTGAAAAACAACTAATCCAAACGAACTTGTATTTCAAAAACGAAATGCTACAGTGTTGTTTTTTAAAAACAAAAAAACAACTCCAATAACAGCTAATTCAAACAGACCCTTAGTGTGTCAAAGAAAAATTGTTACGTTTTCCGTGGATACATTTTTTAATGACATTTTTATTTCATATATATCAAATCGCTACAGTAATTTTTCTATAAAAAACCCAGAAAAATACAATTCAAACAAATGGAAATTAGCTGTATTTCTTTAAACAACTTGAATCTTTTTATATCTTTAGATTTATGTCCCATACGTTATAATAAGCACATTTTTGGCGTTGTCAACTTATAAAGGATCAATCCTCAAAACTAAATTTTCTTAACTAGATTTAAAGACTATATGCAATAAAATGAAAATTCCATTCACTAAGAACGATGGTAAGAGAAGTTTTCTGTATCCTAACTTTATCAAATTGACGATTACAAACCAACGCGAAGCGCCAAAACAACCAATTAATTGGGAAGTTGAGAATTTTCTTTCTCTATTTTTTTAAAAAAAATTTTGGGTAAAGAAAAGCTTAGAAGGAAAAGAAAGTTACTCCATTCTAAGGCCAGTAGGGTTCCAAACGAATCAAATTGAAACTTTTAATTTGTCAGATTCAATTCAAACTTTTGGGTTCGAGTTTGTGTACGAGATTAAAAATTAAGATTGAGTTGGATTGAATCTAATACTCGATAAGCTCCGATTCCAGAACTCAAAATTATATTTTAATTTCTAAAATTACTTTACCAATAATATATATAATGAAATCCAATAATAAATGTATAATCTTATATAAAATATTAAATTTATTTTAGCATTATTAAGCCTTAAGGAGTCGAATCTATACAAATTTTGAATTCGATTCAACATTTCAATCGAATTTTACTTTTTATTCGAATTTGAGGTCGAACTTCTCAAATTCGAAGGCAAAGTATTTTTTAAAAGAGAAAATGACATGTTTCCTCCTTCATATTTCGCAAAAAATATTCTTTGCATTTCTCACTTTTAAAACGAAGCAAATTTGTCCATGACATTTAAAATTTGAAACTATTACATTCCTGAACCCAACTTTCAATCTGAATCAAACCATCTAATAACTCAGTAATAAATTTCAAAGATAAAATTGATAAATCACTCGATCAACTTGATCACATTCACATTACATTTATTGAACTAAAAAAGGAAAAAATTGAAAAATTATAACATAAAAGGCCATTTTTTTCTTAGAATAGTAGGGTTTCTTTTTTGGATAAATCTTTTTATACACCATTAATATATACACTTGTGAGTCTAAGTGTATACCATACATACAAAGTTTGGTATTTAAATTAAAATTAAAAAGATGTAACATGTATTTAGACCTGTCAGTGTATATAATGATAATGCAAGAAAGATTGATCCTTCTTTTTTATGTTATAATTTTTTATTTTTCCTTTTTGGATTAATTAAATGTTACATGAATATCAAGTTGAATTAACCAAGTGATCTTCCAATTATACTCCTGAAATTTGTAATTGGATTGTTAGGTGATTCAATTCATATTGAAAGTTGATTTCAGAATGCAATAGGTTCAATTTTTAAATATTAAAAATGAATTTATTTCGTTTTAAAAGTGAGGAATTAAAAAAAATATTTTTTTTTGTAAAATGTGAGGGTTGAATCTGGTTATTTGCCCTTTTTAAAAGCTGATTCGTCGACAACCCTTGATTAGAATGGGCCACGGACTACTTTTCAGACTCGAGCTTCCCGAAGGCGAGGTTTTACCATCATTTGTTGGTTTTGTTATAAGTTCTCGTGGTACGCCGGGCGCCACAAACGTCAGGTCAACTAGCTCGCAGCGCTTAGACAATTATCGCGAATCATTGTCCTTGTAAAATGATGCCCGGCCCCTCGTTGTTTGTTAAGTCTCGTCCTTTTACAGGGAAACTTCTACTATTATGCATCCTTCCTCTTTCAAAGTAAGATGTCTTAAGTCGTACCAAATGAACTAGTTGTATTAACTGGTAGTCTGGTATACGCCCGGAGGTCTTGCCCAAAATTCTCACCTTTTAATTCTTGAAAAATACATTGCAGAAAAGTTGGGTTCATGCAGCAGCCACTTCTTGTTCCAGGTTAGCTCAATTCAACGCATACAAACTTGGTATTTTATTGTGATTGATACATGTTATGTGTTCTTTCCTTGAACAAAAAGTTGATGAAGGGTGTTTGAGTGTGTATTTTGTGGTGTATTGTGTGGATTCTGGTTTGTCGGTTGTGTTCTAATGCTCAATTTACAAAGATACTTTTAAGGGTTGTAGAAGATTATTCAAGAGCTGGATGTTGACTTAATCTTGAAATTAAAAGCTTTTCTCTAGAAACAGAGACACTATGATAGTAATTGGATTTTGACTTGATTATCGTGAAAAGTTGAAACTTTTTCAGATTGTTGTATCTTTTAACTTTGACTCAGTTAACTATTTAGACTTCACTTAAAAAAAAAAAACACCAATGGGATTGGGATCAGTCAGCATATTAGGTTTTCATGGGTTGTATGGGAGCCTAGGAGGTGGTATTACAGGCGCTGATGTTTGTTGAAATGCATGTACTTAGCGAGATGGAATTAACATTTGGTGGACATTGGTTAGCGGATCAGGCTGTTGTTTCTTAAACCTGAGGGATAGAAGTCTAAGATGGTAAACAACGTTTTGATAACGTAATTGCCCATAAAACGCGAAAATGAATTGATTGTTGACTAACGACTCATGCCTTTTCATGTTTAGTCAATTTGTGCCTTTATTATGTCTATCCAATTTGGAATTCCACATACTCTTCTTTATAGTTTTTGGGCCTCAATAATGCATAAGTGCAAAGCAGAAAAGGATAAAGCAAGAAAATATCGAATAAAAAGGAGAACTACCATTTCTTGAAGGTTTGTTCTTCATTCAGTGGTCATGAGAGGTAATTCTGAAAAGGGAGCGGTAATTAGTCTCTACTGTTTCCTTAAGCTTCCAAATTCTGTAATAAGTTACACTATTTCATTGTCTCTCAGGTTGCTTGATTTTACAACTACAACAGGCTCAATGATTTTTAATTGATTTTTTTTTATCATCTGTCAGCTTGAATACTGTTGCACTCCACTGCCGCACCTCTGCTTACATGTAAAAGTCATTCTTGAAAATCCAGAAAAATTTGAATTCCGATCCTCTCAACCCAAGAAGAGAACTTTAAAGTGCTATCAGTAGTATTTGAGGCAATTTAGCTTTTGTGGCCCTGAAGCAGTGATTAAGGCATCATACTATGGCTTATCATTCTCAGTGAAGATAATACTCGGAATCATTATTAATTTGCCTTCAGTGTTCAATGTGTGCCATAATTTGATTCCTTTCATTTCCCTTTTTTCTTATTGAATCTGATCCTGCCCTTGTTTTAACATGTCGCTTCATTCTTTAGAAATATCTGCTTATGTGACATGATTATGGGACATTACTGATCAAGCAAATTGATCCTTTCTAGGGGAAGGAATGGAAGAGTCGCCTCCAAAAACACTGCCAAAATCCTTAAGGGACAGAATTTCTGCATACAAAGCCATGGCTTGGGAAGCATACAGAAGCAAACCGATCTCACATTGGATTCTACTGGTTTTGAGTAGTGCTGCTATGCTTGTGGCCTTCCCTGCTTCTAGTCTCCTTTCCCGTCTTTATTTTTCCAATGGAGGCAAGAGCAAATGGCTAATTTCGTGGGTGGCTGTTGCAGGGTGGCCTATTCCAGCACTAATCTTAATTCCTACCTACTTCATTTTAGGAGTCTATCCTACTCCTTTAAATTTAAAACTTGTTGTGTCTTATATTGTGCTGGGCTTCTTGACTGGTGCTGACAATCTTATGTATGCATATGCCTATGCCTATCTGCCTGCATCAACCGCATCCCTATTGGCTTCAACAGTCCTGGTGTTTTCTTCACTCTTCGGGTATTTGCTTGTGAAAAACAAAATGAATGCTTCAATCATAAATGCCATAGTGATCATTACTGCTGGAATGGTCATCATTGCGCTGGATTCAGATTCGGACAGGTACGGATATATCACTGATTCTCAGTACATTATGGGATACGTGTGGGACATTCTGGGATCTGCTCTTCATGGGCTTATTTTTGCACTGTCGGAGTTGGTTTTCATAAAACTTCTAGGGAGAAGATCATTCCATGTTGTTTTAGAGCAACAAGTGATGGTTTCCCTATTCGGTTTCATCTTCACTACAATTGGTTGCATTGCGAACAAAGACTTCCCAGCAATGGCATCTGAGGCACGAAGATTCAAGGGTGGTAAAAGTGCTTATTACTTGGTTCTTACTTGGGGTGTAATCACTTTTCAGTTGGGGATTCTGGGAAGCACTGCTATTTTATTTCTGGCCTCCACTGTGTTTGCTGGAGTTCTGAACTCAATAAGAGTGCCACTCACAAGCATTGCAGCAGTTATATTGTTGAAGGACCCCATGAGCGGCTTCAAGATTCTGTCTCTGATTATTACCTTCTGGGGATTTGCTTGCTACATTTACGGGAATCGTCCTGCCAGTAAAGAACCATCATGATCGATTGCCAAGTTTTGCACATAGATCCGAATAGTTTGTGCCAAGCAATTATAGCATGATCCATTTCCTTGAGAAGATTCAGCTCTAGGATTGCCTTACTAGTACTGGGAACTCGTAATGTATAAAACTATACCTTATAATCGTTTTTACCATTGAAACGCCAACGATGAGCTTCAGTTTCTTAAAAGTATGCTAAATTTGGCTTATATGCAGTTGCCTCTTAACCCTTTTCATTCCCATTCAACATCAATGTCTCAAGGAGCTGGTAATTTTTTTGGAACTTGAACTGCTGCTCATAGAGCTCGAACAGCTTTATCTAGCGGAGATGTCTGGCTGTCTTCATTTTAAGGTTTGGGGCAAGTGCAATTGTGACTTTGGTGCTGTTGTTATACTTTTACACGCACACCAATTCGACAGACGAATACAATTGTTCACGGAATCTGAAAGAAATACAATAACACCAATCCGACTGTACCAATGCCAACCAAACCTACCTCAATCAGCAACTATTATAGGAAATGGTCCAAATGTACGAGGAGGAAGAAATAAAGAGGATCTCCTGAGTGATTTTGCTGGTTAACGCATTTCACACTGGCGTTTGCTTGCATCTGATCGATCGCGTTTAGCGGACACGGGAAATTATAAAAGAGTGACCGACCCGGAAAGCACGAAGAGAGTTAAAAACGAAACACAGAAGAAAACCCGAGGAAAATTGCAATACTAGAAGCTTCACCAAGTGAATAAAAGCAAGCTACTCGAGCAGGCACCGCACATCTGCATCTCCGCAAATCACAAGAACAATGACCGGTAACGGACCATATCTCATTTTCTTATTATCCTAGTTGAGCTGAGGAGATGTTAGGCCGAAAGTGGAATACAAACCAGCCAGATCTTGGAACAAAACAGATATTTCTTGTCAGAGAATTGGTGGCCGCTGAAGAAAGAGCAGCACGATAGAGCAGGCACGCAAAATCTTGAAACTATATTAAGGCAAACCAGCAGATGGTACCATGTATATAGATATAAAAGCTATGATGAAAGTTGAAGTTTCCACCCTAGAAGGATCAAGGCAGCCGTTTTGCATCTTTTATGTATGTTACAAGTCCAAGAAAAGTTCAAATAAAACACTTCCAAGACCATCTAAACAGTTGTAGTTCTAAAGAGCATCCAGAGAGTATATAGATTCCCTGTTAAACACATAGTTGCCTTTGCTACAGCTACTGGGTATGCTATAGCACTTATTAATTTTTGCCAATGTCCTTCACAGCACAGATTTGCTCCTCCCCCATTGCAGACATGACACTAACAACAAGATCTTTTCCTTCCTCAAACCCACCTTTAATCTGCATATAATGGAAACCACATTACTCTTAACCATTCCAATATGAAAGAAACTAAAAAAATGTACATAATACTGTACGCTACGTACCTGTGCAAGCAGAGTATCGTCGGTAGGAAGCCTCAGGTCATCTTTAGTACCTCCACTTTCAGTGAGAAGAGACACCTGCAAAACAAAATATTCACTTACAGGTTTTAACAGAAACTGGGAAGATAGAATGGCTATTGGCAACAAAGCCACGCAAATCACGATGTCAACTTCAATGCTCAATATAACATGAAACCAACTTGTCCAGTTAAACAAGCAAAAACCCACAGGGCACTAGTGTCTAAAGCAATAATAGATATCAGAAGATGCGATAAAGAGAATTTTCCACTAAATATTTTCCTTTGACTTTCATTGAAACAGTTCAAGTTAAGTTTCCTCTAAAACTGAGCAGCAGCTTTAGTAAAACAAACTTAAAAACAGAGATCAGTATTCTAGATTTTGCAAAATTTCAATGCTTAATATTACCTTGAATTTCAAATCTCCTAGCTTATGTTATAAATTTTTCTACCAACAGATGACAATTTTAAACACCCATTGCCAACTATTAGTAGGGAAACAGGGAAATTCACATCATTGAATAAAAGAAATTTAGAACTGAAAAAACTGAAGATATCATGTGCTTTAGTCTCAACAAGTGCTGTTTATCAGATGGATGATGACCAAAGAAACCACAGGATTTCAAGATGAGACGATCACCCATATTGAAGTATTGTCATGTTTTGCTACTTATGTCATTAGCTGCTAACATTTCATTCAAACAAAATCAGTATAATTCAGTGTTCAGCGGTAAAAGATAAATGTCTTACAAAACCATCTTCAGAGATGTCAATGAGCTGATAATCACTACGATTAACATGGGGCACCTGAAACATGTCACGAGAAAAATTAAAACCTTCACGTTCAACAAGTCGCTTGTCATGCATGCATCAGAATAAAGTGATAGAAAGAAAAAATAAATCAATTTCATTACATCACAGTTGTGGGATGACGGAACAATATCTTCAAGCTTCTTGCCGCTGAAAATATCAATTCCCACAAAGTGGCACTTTGCATGTCCATGCTTCCCGGTTTTTGAAGTGGAGACTTCAACAACCTGTTAACAAAACAAAACAGGTAAAAGGACAAATAATGATGCACAAGAAAAGAAACAAATATTCTCCTAGCCCCTTAACTCTACTCTTGAACCCAGGTTTCTAATAAAATGACAGGATGATGTGGAAAGACCAGATTAGATCGGTAGAACAACTATACAATGTTACAAGGAATACATGATTTCACATTAAATTGTATCAAGAGTAGAGAGGAGTGCTAACAAATTACATATTTATTGCTTAAGTCAAATGCAATGGGGAATAGCTCCAAACAGCTTTTAGCTCCAAGATAGCCACAATAAGCTGATCAAGCAACCAAGAAGAGGCCCTCAGAGACATACACAAGTGAACAAGCCAAAGCAAGACACTAGATCTAATCAGATAAGATTAACCGGTTTTCCAATTTGAGCACTTCCGACATACACCATATAATAAAACAGATAGAGAAGACAGCATCACTTAACCTAAGAACACCGTATAGCAGCACAAACACAAAAATAAAAAAAAAGGTCAAACCCTAATATTTGGAATGACCTGTTTTGCTGAACTGCTGTGTTAAGTGTATCATAGTCTCAATAAGGCTAAGGAATGATGTCCATATCAACATTTTCGAAAGCTGTTTAAAACATTGAAAAGCCAAAACAGCTTATAAAAAGCACCCACAAGAGCTCTTTATGGTAGTCAGCTTTTCAAATTCAGCTTATGATGCCTAAAAGCAATTTCAAAAGCAAATGAAAGGGCCTCACAACATTCTTGGCTATGAAAAGTTACAACCAACTAATTAACAGACACTTAGGACCAACGAAGTTTCTTGGTGCTTCTGAACTTCTGTTATTACAGATATTTCAACTACTTTACTGGCTTCTCAGATTGCACCATAGACCAGTGGATGAATTAAAACCAATTAATGTGCCACTGACCCAAAAAAAAAAGTAAACTAAAACATAAGTATCAATAAATACAAATTGAAGACCTGAACTGCAAAAGAATGAAAAGCCCAGTTTAATGATGTCCAATCAGCACTAATTAACAAATTCATGACCACGTATTTCTAAGTGTATAATTTATGATATCAGGGCACCCTTTCGGTTCAAAATTTGAAAAGAGGCCAAGCTACTAATTGTGATGTTCTTTTAATTAATACTGTAATAACGAAAAGATGGTCAACTGGATCTGGTAGCATCAAAACGGAATTTTCAACAAATAACATATACACGAAGTTTTACTTGTTGCCAACATATTTCCTCGTATCCACACACAGAAAGACACACACGAAAATAAATAACATAATCGATGGTAGGATTTGATAGGGTAAAAACCCATCAAGATCCGGGCATAAGAACAAAAACCCAGTTCAAATTCAACACGACAAACTTGGGAAAACCCATGAATACAGCAAAAAACCCAATCTAGATATGGAATTCCAATAAGAAAAAGTAAAGAGGATGCAATTAGACCTTGCAAGGCCTGGCCTTGATGACGATGTAGCCATTCTTACGAATGGTACCAGCTTGCTGGGGGAAGGTCTTGGAGGCTCCGGCGTCGGCCTTGGACTCGAAGTGGTGCTCGTCGTCCGACATCTTCTCTCTTTCTCTCTGTATCGAACAGTCTCTTTTTTCTCTCTTTTGTTGTCTCTCTCCAAAGCCTAAGGAGGAAGATATGAGTTAAGGGGCGAAAATGTGACTCACAAAAAAAAAAATGGTTAGGGAATCCATTTTCGCACCTTTTTCTTTTTTTTTTTAAATTTTTTTGTCTTTTTCGGAAGGCAATTAAACTTTTCCTACTCTAGGGGTACACGAAATCCCTATATTACTTGTCTTTATCTCTTTCTCTTTTTTTTTTTATTCTGAAAAAAGTTGATTTTTACTAATATCTAAAATAAAGTAATTCGTTTTCCAAGTTTTATATAAGGGATAATATTAGAAACCTTCCCTTGGGTCTTTCTTAATATCACTTAATACCCCCTCAGATTTTAAGAATAAGGATAATTTAAAAAACCTCTCCTAAAATTTCTTATAATATCACTCAACTCTTTTGAAGTTTTTAAAATCTTACTTACCTCTCTTGAATTGACATTTCTTATAATATTTTAAGGTTTTAACCCCTTTGGAAGAAATACAAGAAAGATAAAAATTTTGTTCTAATACTACCTTTATGTTATCATACTTATGAAATTTATAACCCCTTTGGAAGAAATACAAGAAAGATAAAATTGTTGTTCCAATACTATCCTTATGTTATCCTACTTATGAAATTTATAACAAGAATAAAAAATAAAATAAGATTAAATTTTTATAAGATGTAAATATCTTGACATAAACTATTTATTTTAGTTGTATTGGAACAAAAGCAAAATTTATATCTTGAAAAATTCACGTGTATAAAGAGATTATTTTAGTTTTCAATACAACTTAAGCTACACTATGAATTAAAACATATTTTTCCAAAAAAATATATTGATTTCCTTAATTGTAACTTAACTGTGCACGAAATTTTTTTAAGTATTAATTACTCACCAAAATCCACCTAAGTGTTTGATCTTGATTAGATTTAATTTATCCACGTCCTTTGCTAACCTGCCACGATCCCAATGTAAAGAAAGATGAACCATTATTAGCTAGTAATTTATATTTTTTTAATTTACATTTTTTGGTTTTAAAATTTTATTGTGTTTTGGATTTTTGGTTAAATAGTTATTAAGAGCAAAGATAATGTTGTCAATTTGTGACATTTGATAGAAATATTTAGTCTTGTCAAATTGACAAAGGAGGTAAGTGAGATTTTAAAAACTTCAGGAGAGTTGAGTGATATTATAACAAACCTCATAGGAGGTTTCTGAAATTATCCCTTAAAAAAAATCCCTAATTTGTAAATCTCTGGTTTTTCCATTTTTCTTCCCTATTGGGAAGTCCTAAATTCTTCGAGTTCAATTTTGTTTCTATTTGATAATTATGGATTTGGATTTGGAGTCTTAGAAGTTAGGATAGGATACGTAATTTAAGCTGATGGTGCTGTCTACTAATCGAGTGATAAATAGTCATTGGATAAGCAATCACGAGGTTTTTATTTATTAGGTTAAATGTACTAAACCCTCTTTAATTCTACACCGATTTGCAGTTTATCTCCTGAAGCCTTTTTATTGGCATTTTAATCCCTTAAATTGGCTCTCAACGTAAGAGACATAGGAAATAAAGAAGGAAATGAAAGAAAAAATAAGAAAAAGAAGAGAGAAAAAAAAAAGAAAAATAATCAAGATAAAAGAGATATAGTTATTTTCATGGCTTAAAGCTGATTAAAAAAAACATATAAATTATCGAAAAAAAATGGGTTAAGGTCAATGATTATTTTATGGCCCAGGTATTGGATGGTGATATCTATAGTACACTCCCCTTTAACAAGCAGCTATCACTGAAATATCAATAAACACTACTGGTTGATAAAGGAATCTTGATGATAATTTCTAGCATGACAAAGTAGCCCGTTCAAAAGTTTCAAACTCGAGCCATGGTGGCAGTTATATTAATATCTTCTTTCAATGCACCTATGGTGTTCCATTGCAAAGTCAAACTGAGAACAATATGTTACATTAATATCAAGGCTCAAATTATCTTGTGAATCATCTCCGGAATTTGTCTTGTAATAACATCAACAAAGATTCAATAATGCACCGCACCGTCACAAAGAGGAAAGGGAGGATATCAACAAATACTAATTGATTTAATTGATAGGAATGGATCACTTTCTCGTAAAAAGGCCGTGCATGACTGCATTCGAATCCTATTATTGATGTGAAAATTGTGTCGATAAATAATTTATACGATCTCAGATAAAGAATCTATGATATTGAAAGTATGTTTTAATCTATGGAGATGATCGAAATTAAGTCTATCTAAATTTTTTCTCATTAAAAAAAAGTTGGGTATCATTTTTACTCTTTGGAAAGGGTATTCAGGTACTGTGGGAACTTTTTAATTTTGGTGTGTGAAGCCAGAAATTTTGGAATTTTCAATGAAACAATAAAGATTAACTTATCATCTATATTGTTATTTGTTAGTCAAGCTAGGCCAACCTTATAGAATTTCTTATTGGTAGCCGTGGAGGAGCAAGATGCCATCAGATAAAGACAGCCAAATTCAGGAATTATTCCACCTTTGGGTGCACGACCGCGAAGCCCCTACACTTTATTTTATCAATCGCCAATGGTCAATTGTCTACCCTACACCTATTCTAGCCTATTCAAAAGAGTTGGATTTAACTAGACTTATTGGAGAACTAACTATTGGAGTATTCATGGAAACTGAGCCATTATCAAATCAGACGGGTGCACTACGCATCTGTATGAATTTAAGTCAGTTAAAATGGCAAATCATTATAATGACAAGTAATGAGAGGCAAGACTTGAACTCTTGATTTTTCGTCCCAATCATGACCTAGTTGAGCCCTCCATTTTAGTGTAGGCTAAAATAGAAGGAGGGTATACAAGTACCGATTGACAGAAAAAAAAAAAAAAAAAAAACCTCCCATCCCACCAAATCCTAAAGACTTATATGTGGTGGGAAGCCCTTACACTTGATCTCTTGCTTTTTATTGTTTATTCTGCTCTCTCAATTACAACTGTACATTCTATAAAGGATTCCTTGCCTCCCTGGAAAATTTACAACTCGTGCACTTTTTTATAAACATTAGTATTATAACAGTTCTTATTAGTGACTGGGTCACAAGAAAAAAAAAGTGGCTACTTAAATGCATAGAGGGACAATTTATGGCTAAGAAAATTTTACTCTAAACAACATTCAATTTACTATATGATAGACACAAATTAAGTGATATCTCACCTTATTTTATTTTAGAGATTCTCATTTATATATATGTGATTTAGACATATCATGATTTTTAATCACTTTTTATATGTCAACTCTTATGACTATTTGTGCTCATTAAAACTTTGTGAATAGATCTTACATTCTTTCATTTTTTTAGAGGGCGTTTGTTCTTTTTTTTGCACACCATTATATTATTTAAACACTATCTTAAGTAAGTACTCCCTTCGTCCCACTTTGATAGTCCTGTATTCCTTTTTCATCTGTCGTAAATTGTAGTCCATTTTCCAATTAAAGAATGTAGTTGTATTTTAATTTTCCTAAAATACCCTTATTCAATGTAAGTAGTTGTTACTATAAACCTACTCCATTTAATGAGAGTTAATTCTTTTTTTACCATCAATTCAAGTTCCCATAAAGTTGTACCATATTTAATGTGAGGGTATTTTAGAAAAATAGCAATCTAAATTTACTTTTCCAATAAAGTTAACTATTTTTTCTTAAATTATGTGAAAAAAAAATAGGACTATCAAAATGGGACGGAGGGAGTATTACTTTTATAAAAAAGAGAGAGAGAGAGAGAGAATTAACAGTTAAGCCTCTCTTAACGACAGAGCACTCGTTAACCACGCGCCACAAAAAATGGAGCTCAAATCATCAACATTTTGGAATTACCAGCTGGATAGCAGAATGTCTGGCACGTACGCCTGAGCCAGCCGACCAGCTTTTTTCCATGCCTAGTTGGACTTGGACCGATGGAGTGCTACTTCAGTCGGCGTTAACCGCCATCTTTGAGTCTTATCCTCGTTGGACGGTGCAGATAATAACTCAAAAAATGATTTACCTGGACTCACTCAACTTGGAAACCCTTAGGCTTCTGCAATTGCCTCGCAGCTTATGAAGTAGTTCCAACAAAATATATATATATATGTATGGATGTATAAGTGGGTTGAAGATTTTCAATCTGAAACTTCGTACTTATAATCTCTCCCACATTATCACCAAATTCAATAAACAAAATATAATTATAAATATTAAATCATACGCGAAAAGATTAATGTGTAAAAGCACATATATTTCCTTATACGTAGAGGTGGCAAAATGGGCGGGATGGGCGGGATTTGCTTGGGTTTGAGATGGAACCGAGTCATATGGGTTTGGGCCCAACCTTACCCATATGTGTTTTGGGACTAATTTGGGCGGGATCATTTTGGGATGGGTTTAGATTGATCCCGCCCAATACCCAAATCCATTTTCTACATATTTTTTTTCCTTTAATTCAATTTTTTTTAATATAATTTTAATATTTTTGATTTATTAAATTTCTTTTAGTTTTATTAAATAAACATGCAAGTGCTTTATACTCAAGATTCCCACCAAAAATTGGATTAAAAAATAAAGGAAAAGATAGATATACAGCCATATTCCAACATATATCAAGATGGCCAAGATCCTTAGGATGTTGAATATTTATCCTTATCATTGTCCAAGGATGACAGGTCTAAACTAACTGAAATGCTGGAAATTCTTGTGGATAATGACTAGGAAGACTACTAGATTATATTCGCTGGTATGACTATAAAAATTGTTAAAGATTATTTTTGAATCTAAGATTCCGTTTGGATTGACTTTTTTTTTCAAAAAATAAGTTTTTCAAATACAATGTTACAGTAATATACAATCAAGAAACATCCCATCCATATTAATATATCAAATATTTCAAAAAAATTTTATAGTAAAAATTTTTCATATACACTGCTACAATAAAATATTTCAAAAACACCTACCAAAAACACCTAATCCAAACGGAGCCCTTGCCATTTGAGCCCAATGGGTACCCAAGTATTTCCCATCCTTTCCCATTCATTAATGGGTATAGTTGGGATGTGTCCCAACTTAAACCCAATACCAAATTATAATACCCATCCCGCCCAAAGTTCCTTTGGGCATGGGTAGCCCATTGGGACTTGGGACAAATTGCCAGCTCTACTTATACATAAATTTGCATTTATTTTCATCCATCTAGTTATAATTTCGTCTATTTCTAAACATCTAGTGTACTCTTCACTTACTATCATAGTTGCTGTTTTTAACCATCTAATGTACTCTGTAATTACTATCATAGTTGCAGAGAATTTAATTACCTTTATGGAGAGTCTCATTTGGATTGTAAATTTTTGGAGAATTTTTTGAAATATGCTACTACATGATGTTTTATTGAAAAACATGTATTCAAGAGGAATATATGGAAAAGAGAAAAAATATGGTTAGAGAATTTGTTATTTTACGAAAGTTCATAAGATATAGGGTTGTGCTTAGTAAAGTAGACTGTGCTTTTAGCGAGTAAATAAATCAAAGTCCTAAACAAATGTTCTGGTTCGATTCAAGTTCAAACTAGAATTCGATTAAGGCGTCGAATGTAATTCAAATTTGTACATATTTCGCTCATTAATTATGCATTTGTTATTTTATTTTATAGATGTTAAATGCATATAAAAATTTAAATAGTACATCATGCCTTTGCATCAAACAAAATTTTAAATTTTAAACTCGTATAAAATTCAAATTTGAATTTGGATTCATACCCAAAAGTTTGAATCAAATTTGACAATTTAAAAGTTCAATTCGATTCGTTTACAATTCTATTGAAATCACTAGAAGGGATTAATGGATCTTGGTCACCATCTTATCAACCCTTTGTTTCTTTTTTGTTTAATAGAACTTGCTCAATCTATTATCAGGTGAGGATGAATAAACTTATTTAGCGAAATGTAAGGGAGTTTTGAACAATTTTATGATACAGGGCCTAGACAAAACCAGGCAAGCAACTGCTCGAATTTTTATTTTCTAGAGTTTTGAGTTTCGAAAAGTTTTCGCTCGAGGAAACCCTTTCTAAATATTGGACTCGAGTGACCATTCCTCATCTACCCAAGGCCATCCATTATCAATTTTTTTTAAATTTCTTTTCTGTCTGGGCCAAATACAATTTGTTTGGACCTATTCGTGGGCTTTGAAATCACGTTCCCTCTTTGCTGCTGCGAGAATACATCCCAGTCGAACCGAAAGATTTGTGATGAAATTAGGAGAAATAATGTGACAAGAAAATTTTATGGATTAATTTTCTATACACTGATAGTGTATACGCTTTCACCATTAGATGCATGATACATAATCCAAATTTGAATTTGAAATTCAAATTTTACATATGTGTCGTATATCTAATCGTGATAGTGTATGCACCGTCAGTATATATAAGATTAACAAATTTTATTTGCTTTATCAAAACTAAATTTATGCCAGTGAAAATAACCAATTAATTTTTATTCAGTTGTATAGTTTGTTGAAGGAGAAGTTTGAACCCCTCTAACCAATTACTATTTAAGAAGGCTAGTTTTCTACGCAGTGAACTACCACTAATTCCTTTGAAGTTGTCTAGCATTTATTCCAACAGAATAGAATTCCAATTGTTAGTCTTTTTTCTTTCTTTCCTTTTCTTCCTTAAACAAATGACAACAATATTAACTTAGAAATTTCGGTTGAGGAGTTTCGATTGCAATTTTCTGGAGTTTTTATAAAAAATGTATTGTAGCGATTTGATATATGTGAGATAAAATGGTGATTGAAAAATATATTCACGCAAACGTAGAAATTTTTTCTTTTGATGGAAAATGGCTTTCCAAACAACATTATATAATTCGATTCTTCCGCAAGGGTAATATCTACTTCTTAAGTGAGTTTATTATAAGTGTGCCACACTCCTATGCACCCCTGGACAAAATGATTGCCGCAGTTAGTCATCATTCCATCATCCACCTGATGCACCATAATTCATTCACATTTGCAAGACAACTACTTCACTTCAGTGAAACTTGGAGGGGGCAACCGTTTACTGTACTTGAAAAATTGTTGTTGAAGAAAAGCCCAACTTTGCACTTTTGCCTTCAGGATTTTAGTTGTATTTTGTGGATTAGATAACTTTTTTGGCACTTTTTTTTTTCTTTCTACTTTTCATCATTCGACCAGCTGAGCAATGATTTTCCCAAAACACAAGTAATTCTTGCATCATTGGTGACTGAAAAAAGGGGTAAAAGTAACGTATCATCAACTATGCTAATTCTTGTTTCTTACAACATTGCAAATTTACACTATGTCTTCCACGACTGCCTAAATGTGTAATTTACTAGAGCCTGCAATTGTGCAGGCAGGCTTTGAACCTTGAAGCTCCCTCCCTTAACTTGTACAGAATTGAATATAGAATGCGTGCCAGTAAGACTGACTGAGCAAAGAAGCATCCGACATGCTAGATCAACAGCCAAACCAGTGGAACTCTATTCAAAAAATGTAGTCAACATGAGCTTAACCACTAGCCCATCTGCCATGCATGCACTTTATGATCACATTATATTTATAGCGAGGGGAGTTCTGGCCAGAGTACATCATTGGTCACAAGAAGAACCTCTTTCGAGATTATATATTAGTTAGGGTAAAATACCCAAAAATTCCTTGTAGTTTGCTAAATGTTCAATTTAACTCCCTCTAGTTTGAAAACCCACACTATAACTCCATGTGGTTTCAACTAAATTGAAATTGGACAGAAAGTATCTAATCTAACGGTTATACGTAAAATGCCAACATTGCCCTTATATAAATGAACTCCCTATGGTTTGTTGAATGTTCAATTTAACCCTCTCTGATTTGAAAAATTACACTATGACTCCTTACGATTTCGACTAAATTGAAAATTGAATGGAAAACATCTCACGTATAGTAGGGGTAGTATTGACATTTCACACACAACCATTAAATTTGATGTTTTCTGTCTAATTTTCAATTTAGTCAAAAGTCAAAATCACAGGGAATTATAGTGTAGGTTTTCAAATCAGAGGGAATTAAATTAAATATTTGTCAAACCGCAGAGAGTTTTTGGTATTTTACCCTATTAATTAGTACATACTTATTAATTAGTACATACTTCTATGATTAACCGAGCAAATTAGAATAAACCATTTGAAATCAAGAACATAGCCTTTTAACCATGTTGGGCTGCAAACTTGGAAAGCAAACATTTGTTGGCTTAGTGTATAGCATGTAGCAAGTATGGAGGAGGAACATAGTATTTGAAGCTAGTTAATCATGATTTGCTTGATATAGATGTCGAGTATGGAAGATCCGGAGCCATTAATTAAGGTTTATGTTGATATGTTCTTCATTTTGCCTGAGCATTCTTTTTTTTTTTCTTCTTTTACTTCTTCAGGGAGAGGGGCTGGCTGAGGTAAGGACAGGGAAGAGTGAATAACCTTTGGCTGCAGTTCAACTTGTGTTCGATTTTCACCATTTAAAAGTTACACAAGGCACAAGTAGCGTCAAAGTAAGCAAGTACAACAAAAAGCGTGCAATGACTTGAGAAATTGAAATATCAAAGATTTTGATATCAAAGAAATTGAAATATCAAAGAAATTGAAATCTGATTTCCCTGCGCAACAGGTAAGGCACAAAAGACAGAACAAGTTACAGAAATAGCCAAACGAAGTTGCACGAATCCAGGACCCAGTGGACTAGCATTGGCATATGGACAAAGCAAATTTGAAGGAAAGCAAGGTATCAATTTATCATTCCTTGTCTTACATGTATGGCTGCAAATGTAAACGACGATGGTCCAAATGGTCCACTGCAGTGCGCTGCAGATTATGTCTCCCAGAAGTGTCATGCTGCCCGCTACTAACTTGCACCAGGGACCAGAATCTAGAAGTGAATACTTTGTTACAGAAGAAAGAAGGACGAATGCATAAAAAGTGAGGATGAGAGACATTGCCAATTCTATTCATAATCTTGCGAGTTCTTATTTATTGTCCGCCATTGTGCTTCAATCATCTATGAGAATGCTTCCAAATCATCAAAAAGTTTGTGAAGAAACAGAATGGAAACCATGCTACTGTACAACAGAACGTGCATTAGTGCCTTTTAACTCAGAAAATGAAGAGAAACGAGTTCTTCAAGTGAGGGTGGTATGAAGAGAATTTTGAACTCAAAAAGAAAAACCTGTGCACATAAATTAGGTCCTCCTCCCACTAAAATGAGAAGGCAATAAGAAACGCGGAAACATTTCAATGGAATCCATACTACTGTACAACCTCTTAATGGAAGCAAGCACAGAGCTCATAA
Source organism: Coffea arabica (assembly GCF_036785885.1). Taxonomy (NCBI): domain Eukaryota; kingdom Viridiplantae; phylum Streptophyta; class Magnoliopsida; order Gentianales; family Rubiaceae; genus Coffea; species Coffea arabica. The sequence goes on from NC_092321.1 coordinate 12,997,690, forward strand.
CAAAAATTAACAGATAGGTAAATTTGCCAAGAAGTGGACTTTTCATTTTTTCTAAATTTTTGGCTCAATCTCTATGAAACAGGTTCAATATCCTTCAGGAGCCCTACTACTTGTTGCATAGTTGGTCGCTTTGAGGGAAGGTCAGCAGTGCACAAATATCCAATCTTCAGAGCTTCCACCATTTGAGTCTCTAGTCCAGTACCATGGATTTTTGGATCAATAGCTCTTGACCCTACATTCTTCCTCACTAATCCTCTCACCCAACTAACTAAAGTTGCTTCCTTTTCATCTGGATAATCATCGTCTGCAGGCTTCTTCCCAGTGATCAGCTCAAAAAGAATGACTCCAAATCCAAAGACATCAGACTTAGGTGTTGGATTCTTAGGGGGCCCAATCTGTGGGTCAAGAAATTCTGGTGGCACATATCCTGCAGACCCACGAGCAATCTCATCCTCCAGACCGTTGCCAAAAATTTTAGCTAGTCCGAAATCAGATAATCTTGGTTCCAAATTCAGATCAAGATAGACACTGCTTGCTTTGACATCTCGATGTATAATAGGAGGAGAACAGCCATGGTGGAGAAATGCAAGCGCACGCGCTGTGCCAAGTGCAATTTTGTACCTAAATCTCCAAGTTGTTAACAATCCTTCGGAGCCAATGTTTTGAATGGAATTGTTATCATCTTCTTCCCACGTGTCTGTGCTCCAGTCTTCTGTAGCTTGAACCCCAAGTGGGAGGTCATGAAGCAAATTTTGCAAGTTTCCATTCTCCATATAGTCATATATAGCAATCCTTTGCTCTCCAGCCAAGCAGTATCCAGTCAATGGGACAAGATTGGGATGTTTTATTCGACCAAGATACTCAAGCTCTCAAGCAGCTTCTTGGTCAGTCATGGTGGATCCATGAACCAAAACTTTGACAGCTACATGAATCCCACCAGACAAGAATCCTCTATACACTGGTCCAAACTTACCTTCAGCCAACAATGTGCCACGGTCAAAATGAGAAGTTGCAGACAAGAGGTCTGCAAATGTGAAATTCAACAGAGGCTTTTCAAATATAACTACTGGGACAGATGTTGCTTGCTTAACATCGGCAACCCAAGTGGTTGAATCCGTCTGGAATGAAAAGCGGCCAGATATATTCTGTTCTTCTTTGTAAGAATTCTGTTTCACTTCCCACATTCTGGTTTTCCTTCGATAACCAAAGGCTAAAAACAGCAATCCCAAAAGCAAAAAGACCATGGAGATGGTTAACACCACGGCAAGCTTGAGGCCCCGATGCTTTTGAGTTCTTCTCTTGAAAAGATCAGGATTTGCAGCAATTGGACAGCTGTTCAATGAGCCGATGAAAGCTGAATTGAGGGTTTCAGGGGAGAATTCTGATGCACAAAGGGTAAGGTTGTTGTAAGAGAAATTAAACCTCTCCATCCATGGTAGCTTGTCTATGAGCTTCATTGGGATGTCACCACTTAAATTGTAATAGGAAAGATCTAGTACTTGGAGTTTTTGGATGCTTAAAAGAGGAATATGGCCATTAAGATGGTTCCTAGAGAGATCAAGTGTCTTCAGATTACTCAACATCGAAATTTCACCAGGCATTTCGCCAATCAAATTACTTGCAGACAAATTCAGATACTCTAAACCAGAAAGCATACCAATGTGCAGCAACTGTTCTTTGGAATATCTGTTGTGTGCAAGATTAAGGTGTCTGAGATTCTGAGCTTCATTTAAGTCGTTGAAAAACTCTCCACTAAGCTGATTCTCAGATAAATCCACATAAACCAAGGGACAGAAAAAATGGTAAAAAACACCAGCAGAACACCCCCAAAGTCACTTCAAACGACTAATCTTTTTTAGCCTTTCTGCTGCATAAAGGGCAGTGAAAGATCACTTTTTTTTTTCTGACTTCTGGAACACCAACATTAATTCCATAGCCACCCCCCAACCTCTCAACAGAAACTCCAGTGAGGAAGTGGTATTCAGCTTTCAAGGGAATCTTACCATTGGGCAAAAGGAAGCAACCACTTTTGCCTCAACTTTGTGGTGGTCTTTTTGTGCCCATAACCCCAGAAAGTGCAGTGAGCAGCACATGACTGGAGACTCTTTATCAAGAACAAAAATGGGATTTTATTGTTTTTCCTGCGAGAGGGAACAAAAGTTGTAAGTATATGGGGGATGGTCTTGAGAGAACGAACGTGAGCATTGTTTCTTGGGATAATTGCAGAAACCTCCCCTGACTTTTATAGTAATAGCATTGACCTCCCCTATCAATTTTGAATAGCACTGACCTCCCCTATCAAAAGTTGGAGGCAATTTAATAGGTAAAAGTGGGTCAATTTACTAAAGTACCCCTGACATGATTTAATTTTACCAAATGAATATGATGAGTACTTTCATCAAACCCAACAAAACATTTGTTAATAAAAATTACACTAAATTAACTATTTCTGCATAGTTTAACTAATTAACTAAATAACTAATAATTTAATTAATTAATAACTAATTATCTAATTGTTAATAGTTATTAACTAATCAAACTATTTCTACATAGTTAAACTAATTAACTATTAACTAATTATCTAATTAACTACTAACTAATTAACTAATTATCTAATTAATTAATTAACTAATTAACTAATTTCTATTTATCTAATTAACTAATTAACTAAAGCTGTTGTCTATCCGAAACTAACAAACTATTTGCATGTTAAACTAATTAACTAATTAACTACTTAATTAATTAACTAATTAACTACCTAATTATCTAATTAATTAATTAACTAATTAACTAATTTTTGTTTATCTAATTAACTAATTATCTAATTAGCTAAAGTTGTTGTCTATCTGAAACTAACAAACTATTTGCATGTTAAACTAATTAACTGCTTAACTAATTAACTAAAGTTGTTGTCTATCCGAAACTAACAAACTATTTGCATATTAAACTAATTAACTAACTAATTATCTAATTAATTAATTAACTAATTAACTAATTTCTGTTTATCTAATTATCTAATTAACTAATTAACTAAAACTGTTGTCTATCCGAAACTAACAAACTATTTGCATGTTAAACTAATTAACTAACTAACTAATTAACAGACTATTTGCATGTTAAACTATATGCAGTACGCATTATCTATTTAAAGTATCGGCTCTTTATGGGTATTTTACTTTCAAACATTTAATTTATGATAAGAACATCAATGTTTGTAAGTAAAATTCAAAAAATGTTACAGTAATATCAATATTCTTACTTTCAAACATTTAATTTATGGCCCTATGCCCCTCCCTTTTTGTAAGAATATTACTGTAACACTTTTTGAATTTTACTTACAAACATTGATGTTTTTATCATAAATTAAATGTTTGAAAGTAAAATACCTATAAAGAGCCGATACTTTAAATAGGTAATGCGTACTGCATGTAGTTTAATATGCAAATAGTTTGTTAATTAGTTAGTTAGTTAATTAGTTAAGCAGTTAATTAGTTAATTAGTTTAACATGCAAATAGTTTGTTAGTTTCGGACAGACAACAGCTTTAGTTAATTAGTTAATTAGTTAATTAGTTAATTAGATAATTAGATAATTAGTTAATTAGTTAATTAGTTAATTAGATAATTAGTTAATAGTTAATTAGTTTAACTATTAACTAATTAGATAATTAGTTAAGCAATTGTCAAACAAATAATAATTGTCAAGCAAGTAAGGGCAAAATTGGAAGAAAATTCTTATCTCACTTCTACAAAAGCTGTCAAGGAGGTTTCTGCAACGAATTGTTACTATTCAGAGGAGATGAATGCAATTTCTAAACCTAGAGGGGAGGTCAGTGCAAATGTCAAAAATTTCAGGGGAGATTTCTATAATTATCCCTTGTTTCTTCTGGGCTTGCAGTTTCACTCAATTACAAGGGGGACACAGAAAACCACCACTAAAAGCGGTTTTGTTTAAGTCAAAATCAAGACTGACGCATACAATTATCCCAAAAGAAACAAGGGATAATTGCAGAAACCTCCCCTGAGATTTCTGACATTTGCACTGACCTCCCCTGTAGTTTAAAAAATTACACTGACCTCCCCTGAGATTACTAATCCTTTGCAAATTTAGTTCAAATGATTAAAATATTGTTTTAGATAGTGAAATTAAAATTTTGTACCAGATTTGTCCTTTGTGCTACATGTCCAATGAATGACAAAGTATTATAAATCAATTAACAATTAATAAACTTTAAGGAATATAATTTATAGGCAAACACGCATTACTCATTTAAAGTACCGGTTCTTTACGGGTATTTTACTTTCAAACATTTAATTTATGATAAATATATCAATGTTTGTAAGTAAAATTCAAAAAGTGTTACAGTAATATTTTTGCAAAAAAGAAATCGGTAGGTTATTTATTTAATATAAATTAAATATTTTTTTAAAAAAAAAGAAATAGCCCATAAAGTATTAATTCTTTATGGTTTTCATCCATTACATAAGTAAAGTATTTACTCTTTATGTGCATTCTATTCTGAATCATTTAATTTATATTAAATACATAAATGTTCGTAACTAAAATTGAAAAAGTATTATATTAATATTTTTACGGAAGAGAGATTGGTAAGTTTTGTATTTAACAAAAATTAAATATTTGAAAGTAAATACAAATCTGTATTTGAGCGTAAATATTTGTATTAAATTAAATGTTTGAAAGTAAAATACCTGTAAAGAACCGATACTTTAAATAGTTACCGGCCCTTTATGGGCAAACACGCATTATTCATTTAAAGTGCCAGCTCTTTATGGATATTTTACTTTCAAACATTTAATTTATGATAAATATATCAATGTTTGTAAGTAAAATTTAAAAAGTGTTACAGTAATATTCTTACAAAAAGGAAATCGGTAGGTTATTTATTTAATATAAATTAATTTTTTTTAAAAAAAGAAATGATTCATAAAGTTTTAATTCTTTATGGCTTTCATCCATTACATGAGTAAAGTATTTGCCTTTTATGGGTATTTTATTTTGTATCATTTAATTTATATTAAATAGATAAATGTTTGTAACTAAAATTGAAAAAGTGTTATATTAATATTTTTACGGAAGAGAGATTGGTAGTTTTTATATTTAATAAAAATTAAATATTTGAAAGTAAATACAAATCTGTATTTGAGCGTAAATATTTGTATTAAATTAAATGTTTGAAAGTAAAATACCCGTAAAGAGCCGGTACTTTAAATAGGTAATACTTATTTGCCTATAAACTGTACTCCTTAAAGTTTATTAATTGTTAATTGATTTGTAGTATTTTGTCATTCATTGGACATGTAGTACAAAGGACAAATTTGGTACAAAATTCTAATTTCACTCCCTAAAATAATATTTTAATCGTTTGGACTGAATTTGCAAAGGATTAGTAACCTCAGGGGAGATCAGTGTAATTTTTCAAACCACAGGGGAGGTCAGTGCAAATGTCAGAAAACTCAGGGGAGATTTCTGCAATTATCCCTTTAATTTATGTTAAATACATAAATGTTTGTAACTAAAATTGAAAAAGTGTTATATTAATATTTTTACGGAAGAGAGATTGATAGTTCTTATATTTAATAAAAATTAAATATTTGAAAGTAAATACAAATCTGTATTTGAGCGTAAATATTTGTATTAAATTAAATGTTTGAAAGTAAAATACCCGTAAAGAGCCGGTACTTTAAATATGTAATACTTATTTGCCTATAAACTATACTCCTTAAAGTTTATTAATTGTTAATTGATTTGTAGTATTTTGTCATTCATTGGACATGTAGTACAAAGGACAAATTTTGTACAAAATTCTAATTTCACTCCCTAAAATAATATTTAGGGAGTTTGGACTAAATTTGCAAAGGATTAGTAACCTCAGGAGAGGTCAGTGTAATTTTTTAAACCACAGGGGAGGTCAGTGCAAATCTCGAAAACCTCAGGGGAGGTTTCTACAATTATCCCAAGAAACAAATATCAAACACTGAAAGAAATTTGCCAGACTACCTTAAAACAAGCGAGAGTGAAGTCAGTGAACCGTCCCTGAACGGTTAATGGCTATGATCTGGCCTCAAAAATTTATGCGGTTGAGATTACAAGTTATAACTCGATTTTCACGTCATATGTGGGTCCCATAAAAATTTGCTCTAAAATTATGCGGCGTGCAAAAAAAGTTATACGATATACAAAGAAAGTTATGCACAATTAAAAATGACCAAAACTGTCCGGGACCTTGTCCGTGAAATGGGGTGCTGTTTGTTGGGAGGAGAAAATTGACAGTGCTGTACGGCTGTATGGAGTGGTGCGAAGTGGGCTTAATAAATGACAAAGGATTGAAAGAAATGTCTTTCTGGTTGGTGGAATTTATCAAAGGGCTGTTGGCAAATGATTCAATTATTATTTTTTTTCCACATTTCAGATAAGAACAATGCATTGATTCTGCATTTAAGATAGTGGCATCTGTTTCCAAAATAAATCCCATCAATTAGTACCTTTTGGTGAAGTAATTTTGGGGAGTCAATAAAGATGTGGCAAAAAGAACAAAATAAAACTACTTTTCATTGCTATATCTACCGGTTAGAATTCTCTACAATTTATGTTAGGCAAGCATAATTTTAGAATTGTAGATATTTTTTAGACAAATGGCAAATACCACTGTATTATCTAATTAGATAACAAGTACAAAATTTTGGGTTGTTTTCTTTGTCCAGCCCCTCTCAATCCAACCCTCCACCAAAAAAAAAAAAAAGTGCTGCTTTTGACTGCTGAATCAACTCAATTACCTTCCAAAATAATTCCCCAAAATTTCCCATTTTTTATGGATATAATAGGGAAAGTTAATCACAAAAAATCTGTTTCCAATTTTAACTTACCCTTTTTTTGTAATATTTAGTTGGAATTCCAACTCTCAAGGATATCGTTACAATGCAAACTTCAGTATTTAGATGCAGACATGAACTTGAAGCGATTGAGTGTTTATAGAGAAAAATCCAGAGGCTTTGGACTAGTAATAATCCATGAAAATTTGGACACAATAGTTAATTTATTGTCATATTTAATTTTATTCTTGTTAGTCCTTAAATAATAATAATAATAGTGGTAAGTAAGTTAAGTGGAAAGGCATTTTTGACACTTAATATTAGCGGCTTGTAAAAGACAACAAATTGGCCAACACATATCATGACAGGGAGAAATTGGTTCACCATCATAAAAAGTCAAGAATTTGATCTCTTATTATTATTAGTGAGTGTAGAGCATATTAGCATGTACCATTCGCCATGTGAGTGCTGATTACTTTAGCCCCCAATAAGAAGAAGATATTCAATTCATTGAATTATGGGAATTATTAGCAGACATTGTCTGTACTGTACAGCATGTTTGGTTGGTCCTTTTGTACATGAACCATTACGTATCAAAATGTGCTTGTTCTTCTTTACTTGATTTTTGGTACAATACTTGAATGAAAGGCAGAGAACATTGTTCTGCCCGTGATATTTTTCCTCAAGATATGTATTATATAATTTATGGCAAGGTTGGCCCTGATGGACTAAAGTCTAAAAGAAGATATGTTTCTTGGAAATGTGAATAAATTCCCAATTCAGGTTAGTTCCTAGATCAGGAAATACACCCTTTTGCAATTGTTCATAACCATTTTTTGAGAAAGTGGAAGTAATTTGCTTCTGTTTTCCAACTTGGATTTTTACCCTCTTCCATCATCAGCATTTGATGGAAATTGCGCCAGCAGATCAGATCAGGGGACCAGATGCATTGGGGTCGCCCCATCAGAACCGTTTGCTTTGTGGACCATGTTTGATCGAAAGTTCTACTTTGTGTTTTATATGTCGCACCATCATGCAAGTTAAGAAACCATTTAGAAATGCAAGGAAATTTTGATTGGTCAGTTTTTGAAAAACAAGATATTCATATACAATACTACAGTAATATATAAACAAAAACAATTACAAAAACACCAAAAATAACTTCAAAAATACCAAAACCACAAAAAACAACCTCATCTATAGTAAAAATTTTTCACTTACATTACTACAGTAAAATATTTTAAAAATAACCTCATTTATAATAAAAAAATTTCATTTACATTGTTACAGTAAATTTTTTTTAAAACATCCTAAAAAATAACTAATCCAAACGGAACTTTATCAATTGTCATATTGGCTCATAAATTAAAATATGAGTAATTTGAAATTTTGTTATAATTCACCAAAAGACACTACTGTCCTCCTTGAAACAAATCATGCTCTTTCAATCTTGTTCAATCGATTGCATTTACCTTTTATGCTAATTGTCCATTCCTGAGATTTGTAGTTTGAACTAAGTAAGTTCAAATTTTGTGCTTGTGATGTTTCAAATCTCTCAATCTTGTATTTGGCAAAGAAATAATTATCAATGTTCTTCTAGGATATATATGAAAAAAAAATGTTCTTGCAGTGTAATCAGTCAACAATAGTGTATGCAAATGTTCTAGGGTTAACTGGTTATCATGATGCTAATAGTTTTTGCAACTCAATCCATCTATATACTTTACATATCGTTTAATTAAAAAATGAGTACATTTTTTTTAATTATTTTTTTATTTCACATATATCAAATTGCTACAATCTTTAAACATTCGTCAAACGAAAAATTAGGCTGTCATCATCCCCAATACATCGTAATAATGTCTGTCTACCATTAGCACATGCTTTTCATTTAATAACATAGGCAAAAAAGCAGGCAACCAATCAAGGTTCACTAAAACTTTTGTACAATGTACAACACATGCATGCAGCCAACAATAAGTACTAATGAAAAAACCTACCTAATCCACTTAATTCACTAGAAAACACAAACCATAAAGGATCGCCTCAGTCTTTTGAAAATAACATATCACAATCTCAGCGCAGAAAACACACCATCAGTCCACACAATGTTTGTGAAAAACCCAAATAACCAAGGGCTATCAACAAAATTACCATTGAAATTGAGGTCATGATTTCATAATTGACTCGAGAACACAATATACAAACCTATAACGTTCACTGTAAAAAATAATAGTGATCTAAGGTCATGGGACATTTGCCTTGCTCAACCTCCTAAAGCTCAGACTTTTCATCTAACCACCTAGGCCCATAAGACAAAGTCAATTTTTGGAAACATGTAAAAAAAAGCCATCGCAAGTAACTTATTCATTAAGAGTAGGTGTGTCAGGAATAGAAGAGTTGGGGAAAATCAAAATATAAAAACACAAAAAAGTGGATAATTAAACAGTGGAGACAGATCAAAAAAGGGTTACCTCAAAAATTAATCACTCTATATGAACCCTATGCAGTCTTTCAATATTGAATAACCAGTTGGTCCTGAAAAGCAAAATCGAAGAGTAAGTTTAATGCAAAGACAACTTAGTGGTACATGAGAACCTAATTTCATAATACTTCTTCTAAAACATTCCATACGTGGGAAAGATTAAAACAAATAAGCAAACATAGGCCACCTGGCACTAAATTAGAAAGCTATCTGCCAAAAGACGGCAAAGGCAAGAGCTTTAATGCAAGGCAATGCAGATGAAATACATGCAAATCGTCCACCAAACTATTTAAACCTAAAATATGAACAATTTGTTATAGAATCTATGACCCGCAAAACATAGAAACCAAAAAAAAAAAAAATCAGGAGCAAGACCAATTACAGTAAAAGAGAACTGCAGAGAAGACAACATACACGAAAACAGAAAAAAATCACCACCATAAAAATACTAACGATAATCGACATGAACTATAATCTACATAGAAATACACAGAAATACTAACGATAAAAAAGAAAGCAAAAGACCACCATGTACAAAAAAATTTCCAAGATTGCACTTGAAGGGAACATCTATCTAAATTTTCAACTACACATCTAAAAATAAATCCAGAAAGCCAATATATACAAAAAGATATTTATTAAAAAAAAAAAAAGATGGCGAGGAAAGAATTCAAGGAAAAATTTAGGAACTGATTATTAAAGGGAAAAAACTTTGATGCTCCACCTTTCTGATGAAAGCAAACAACATAGATTGATACTTCTAACAGGAAAAAGCGGGAAAAAAAAATATAGAGGCGAAAGCTAAGAAACAGAAAATCTAGCTCCAACCTTAAGGATCTTGAGGCCGGAGGAGACTCTTGATACTCTGATTTCTTCTGCACCACTGATGCTATGAATTATAATGCTCTCACACTTTCAAAGTGAAATCATAACCTCCCATCCTCTCTTTAAAAAAAAAAAATCTTTTATGCTTGGATTGCTGGCTTTCCGTTCTCGTGCTTTTGTTTGCCATTTTCAGATCAAGTTGGTTGGATGTATTATTACAATAAAGAAAATGAAAGGAACCATATAAGAGCCACAAACATGGCCAAAATGACAGGAAAGAAAACAATCAAAAAAAATATAGAGAACAAAGTCGAGAGAGAAAAAATGCAAGTCCAACCTTAACCCTCTTGAGGCCGGAGGAGACCCGTAATACTCTAATTTCTTCTACACCGGGGAAAAAAATTTACACAATCTCACTCTCATCAGGATGCTGAATGTTGGAAGACATTTCCAAATTTTTGGACTTGCAACATCACAAATATATACATATTATATGTTAAAATTCGACTCGTAAACCCTCCAAAAAATCCAAAAGGCTAGAGAAGTCTTGATGATGAGAAAGAAAAAGAGTCTTACAAGTCCAGACCATTGTTGTTCTTGTTGTTGCTCTCGGTTAGAATAAAAAAAAAAAAAGCCCAAGAAAAGAAAAGAGGAAGAAGATGAGACAAATAAGAGGATGATTGATGGAAAAATGAGCTGAAGAGTGAGACAACGATGAAGAAAGGAGACGAAAAATGGGCATTTCTGACTCCTCGGTCTCCACCCCATCAGGTAAGCAAACAAGTCAAGCCACTCGCGAGCGGCTTGGTGAAAAGCTATGTTTTCAGACTCGGACCGGGTATTGACTCGGCTGAGCTCAGGGGTCAGGGGTCAATGGGTTCGACCGGATTCAACCGGGGTCAAATTAAATGACATTATAAATATGTCATAAATATTTATTAATAATATTTAATCAAAATAAGATATAAAATTTATCTTTAAATTGGTGGTTTACAACTTCATAAGTTTAGATTTGTCATAACTTCAATGTTATTAATAAAAATTATTTAGAAATTAAAATATTATGTAAAATATCTAAAAGCATGTTAATATCAATAAAGGTGTATACATATGTGTTTGATGTTTCAAAGCCGTTTAACAAGAAAGTGCAAAGAAATTAGAACAATCAAATAGTAATTCATATAATTTAATGCATATTTACAAGTTCAAAGTTAAATTTGTGGAGAATATTTATAGACTATGAAACATTTCTAGGTATGTTAATAGTTTTTCAATATCCAAGGGGTTAGAATACAATATTGAAAAAGCTTTTTGAACCCTACATTAATATTCCCCCAATTCCTTCCTCCTTTACCTCTAACCGCCGACAAAGGCTTTTCTAAACTAATGCTACCTTTTCTTGTTCCTGTTCTCCGTTCATTCCTCTCTTCCTTTTTCTTTTTTTTTTTTTCTAAAAAAAAAAAATCCAAAGAAGGATAGAACATGGAAGGCCGCATAAGCTCTCAAGTCTCAAGCCCATCGGTGGCAAAAGCTCTTAGGCAGCCACTCCGAATGTTTTGAGAAACATTTCCCCTGTGTTTTGAGATGGACGAATTCGAAGAGGTTGAGCAATCTTTAAGTTTTTCCAGCGAATTTTTGACGATGCTCTTGATTTTTTAGTTCTCTTGACATGGATTCATTGCAAGAGTAAGCTTTACAATAGACATTGAAGTCTTGTCTGTTCTGGGTTCTAACTGCAACTTCAAGAACAAAGTGGACAAGCTAGTCTTGTCCATTCTTTCTGCTTTTCGTTGTTTTTTTTTAGTTTTATTTCCATTCTTATTTCTTATTTCTTTTCAGGATTTCCATTCTTATATCCTTAGGTATTTATTTTCAAAACTAACAAATAATCAAACTTTTATCTTTTTTCTTCAATCTGCTCTTTTCTTCATCTCTCTTTCTTTTTTTTTTTTTGGTCTTTTCCCCATATCTAAGATTAAATCTTATTTAGAAAAAGATATCAAGCACTGATTGTGGTGGCTAAATTGAAGGAGCTGAGGAGGTGAAAATGGGTTTTAGAGAGGTGAGAGATCAGGAGGAATTTAGATAGGCAAAGAAAAAAAAAAGCAACAAAAATGGCAAAAAAAAAAAAAAACCGGGTTCTCATCGGTTTTACCGGTTTCCGGTCAAACCCGGGCTTGACCGAGTTTCTGTCATCCGAGTTTTTAGAGCAGCTCGGACCGGACACTTGACCGGTTCCCGGTTGAACCGGTCGGACCGGCCGGTCCGGTCCGAGTTTAAAAACACTGGTAAAAAGCTTGGCTCAAGCTCGAGCTACTCGTTACATTCAATGAGTCGAGTTCGACCTCCAAAAATAAATACTCAAATGCTCAACGAGTTTAATCGAGTTTTCATATTATATTTATATTATATATTTTTAAAAAAATTTATATGTTTATTTCAAAACTCGAGTTCGAACTCGAGTAGATCAGGCTTGATATTTACTCGAGCTTACTCGAGTTCAAACGAGTCGAGTTAGAGTTTAATTTTATTTTATTGAGTCGAGCTCGAGTCCAAATTTGTTTACTAGTTCGAGCTCGAGCTCGAGTAGCACTGATTCTGATCGAGTTCGATCTCGAGCATGGTGCTACTCGAACTCGACTCGATAGTATCTCTAATCCCGATAAGGTTAAGGTAAAGAACAATAAAAGGGCACAAACATGGTCAAAATTACAAGAAAACCTATCCAAACATTAATAAACGGACACACAAATCTCCAAATTTACGGGCAAAAACCTGACCACCAAGGGCATTATAGAGAAAGAAAATGCAAAGTCAATATCAGAAAATTCAGGAGCCACAAATTTCACCTTTATGCCACGTTGGAAAGACCAAAATACCCCACGAATTCATCAGAATTACCATCAAAACCGGCCCATGGCTGCACTGTAGCTAAACCCTCTTCCCCCTTTTATATATTGTAGATTCTAAAAGTGAAAAATTGTGCAGGATATAACCACTTCAACACAACATTCTAAAAGTGGAAGAAGGTGATTAAAGGCACTAGAAACTTAACCGCTTAAAATCTAAACACTAGCCAACTTCATTGAGTCACTGCAAAGTACATGATACCAAGCATAAAGTTGTCCTAATACATCAAAATACCTAACAAGCACTCAGCTTCTCAAACTTCGTACAACCAATTTCTCACTAACAGTTTTCATTGCATAACAGAGCACATGGGTCAATTAAGATTGCATAGCATGATACTTCTCCAGTTCTTTGTCAAGTTGATCAGCTGATTTGTCAAGAGCTTTCTTTATCCCACGGCACCCACCACGAAATTTAAGTTTGGAAATCAGGAATGCAATAAACAGGGGCCATCAGTTATTGACTTGTACAAATACAAACAACAAAAGAAAAACCAAAATATCAAGTCCATTTAATATTTCATCCATGAATAGCACTTTAGACGGACCAACCAATACCTCACCTATCAAACATAGGCAAGTCAGTGTGACGATAAAACTTGCTGTCCATGGTCAAGAAGCAACAGCCTAAAGAATTTACCAGTTTTAAGCCTCTTCTTTTGGCCACGTAACATGTCAATTCTGCATTTGAGAAGTTCCCAAACCATTTGAAAGAAACTTTAAATTTAAGAATATATTAAGGATTGTTGCCCATACTTTGAAGGTACAACATATTACTTCAAACTTGATCTGCAAAGCTTCCTAAGATAGCTGCCAAATCAAGAAACCAGGGTTTGACCATGAAGTAAGACTCTAAACTCCAAGACTTGCAATTTACCAGAATCGATCAAATGGACAACAATAAGTAATGATAGCAAACATTTCTAGGGACAGAAAATAAAAAATGCATTCATTGTGCTAAACAAAACAGCGTTAAAGTCGTCAAGAACAAACATTTGATCAGAGAATAGCTTTGACAGAAAAGAAAAGAAAAACTTACCACAAAATACGACTTCAATGCCGGGTTTCAGGACTTAACTCCTCAAACGTAGCAATGTTGTAAAGCCTTAGGAGATAAGAACCCCCAAAATGACGTGCAAGAGCTAAATTCCTTTCTGGCAATGATGGCTATTATAGACAAAAAGAGCAAAAGAAAAAACAATAAATGAAAGATTAATCATACGATAAACATGGCTGTTACATATCCAAAAACAATAAAAGAAACATTAATTATACGATAAAGATGGCTGTTACGTGTAACAAAGAAAGATCAATTACGACATGTGAGGATGTGAGGAGGTGGTGGTTCACTTAATAGAGAAATAAAGTTAGAAGTATTACTATATCTGCATTAAAGTCTTGTATTATCTGCTGATAGTTAGCGAGTGTGTCCGCATCCTCAGTGTGAGCACCAAAATTTCTTAGATATTCTACATAAGACCAGAAGTTATCAATGTAATCTTTTGGCTTAGACACACTTTCCAATTTTAGTTCCGCTGCTTTTTTTGCCGCTGAATTGAAGGATAATTAAATACAGCGGTATAGATGCTAGGTCGGTTAGCTTGTCGAATTCGAGATGTCCAAGATCCGAAACTAACTCTTAAATTCTTTGCTCTCTTTTTCATCCTTCGCTCAGCACGAATGACAATTTCCTCACGCTCTACTTGCGTCAAGAGGAAATGATGGTACTTCAGTTTTGGCATAGAGAAATGAAATAAAACAAATTTAGTAAAAGAATAAAGCACACTAAACTTCAAAAACAGGACCAAAAGTCAGAAATAAATCTCTTTCCACTGCTCAAAATGAAATAAAACAAATTTAGTGGAAGAGCGAAACACTACACTAAACTCCAGAAACATTACAGAAAGTTAGAAACTCACTGCAGAAATTCTCTCTCACTACAAAATGAATCATACTCCGCTCGTAAAAGGCTAGGATGAGGTTGTGGAAGTAAGTCGTTGAACATTTGATGTAGAGAGTTCATATCAAGCAGACTGCAGCTTTCCCACTCCTTTTTTCCCTTGTTTCTGCAATCAAATTTAATCAAGAACAGCTTTACTTTTTCTCCGGCCACAAAAATTTTGTTCCCCGTTATGTCGCCGTGGCCAATTTTCATCTTCCAAATTTCTCCAAAGCATGAGATGATGCCCCTAGAGATAAGTTACAAAAAAATCACATGCATGTGTATCTAATTTCTTACATAATTACTGTAGCACTTTTTGTGATGTGATGTATGTGAGATAAAAAGGTGATTGAGAATATAAAAAGGTGGGTTGAAAAATGTGTTTATGATGCAAGTAAAATATTCTTTGGGATAAGTTCCCTATCCAACCAAACCCTTCAGTTTTTTGGCAATTAATCTTTGGCCAAAATAAAGATTGGCTCGTTTCAATCAAGCAGGGCCACGGGCAGGAATGGTTGCAGGTGCAATAGGAATTGTTGCACCTTGCAACCGTTTCTAGTGATTTTATGCATTTTGCATACCGTTTAGTTTTGTTTGTATACGGCGTAATTTTATTTGCACAACATATAACTTTAGAACAAATTTTTATGGATCCCACACACGTTATTAAAAACGATGTACAAGAAATGATTTGGACCGTACAATTTTTTTGGCCGTAAATAGCTCAGAAGCGATCCATCTGATGACCGTTCCTGCTCCTCGTCCAATCAAGTGTGCCTTCTTACCATGTACTCAAGTAGTACCGGTGCTTGACAATATTCAATTTTTAAAAAATTCATATACTCTCACAATTAAGAAATGTATAATTATGACTACATAAAACTCGTACGTTAACAACTAAATTTAAAATTCCTTACAACTGTAATTAAATCTTGAAGGAGTTAAATTCAGAATTCCTTACAATTGCAATTAAATCTAGAAAGAATTAAGTTCAAACTTCTTGACAACTGTAATTAAATCTAAAGGGTGCAATCTGAAAGTGTTTCTTTTTTATCTTTAGTTCCCTTGACTTAGTTCGAGTTTCTCCTACTATATATAATATATTAGCACACGAATAGGGTAGTGTTCCTGATTAACATTGTAAAAAAAAATTCATATACGTAAATTACTATAACGTCATAAACCATTTTTTTTTTAAAAGGTACTTGCTCAGGTTTGGAATCGTGAGTTGGCCCAAACTAGACTTAACATCATAAAGTGAAACAACTGGCGGGTTGCAACACTAATTAAGGATATTCAGTCTATTTGTAATTTGTTTCACCAGTGCTCTTTCTCTTTTGCTAATGCTGGGAAATTAGATAGTATTAAGCTGAGCATTTATGCTCTTAACATTTGAGTAGATGAAGAATGGATAAATCTCAATTTTAAATGCTAGCGCATCAATGAATAGGACGAGACTGTTGTTCCTTTTGTTTGGATCCTTGTCTAATTACAATAAAGTTTTTACGACGAATTATAAAACTATCGTTTCGACAAAAAAAAAAAATCATTACGCGAAACAAAACAAAGGTCCAATTAAGTTTTACATTCGGAGAAAAAAATAAACGACGTCGTTGGCTGTTTCCACCTTTCTTCTTCCTCCTCCGGTTCACACACACTCAAATAGAGGACAGGTACCCCTCCCGCCTCCTTACGGCGGCGTTTCGTTCTTCTTCCCGCCTTTTTTTTTCTCTTTTTGACTCACTCATGAACGGAAGAAGCAAGGGCCAATTTCTTGTATGCAATTTCCAACAAATCAGAACAATAGTAAAAGTCCGGCTGAAATGGGTGAAGAACAGCTCCTTAGACCATTAATCGACGTCCAAACAGACCTTAAAGCCGCCTGCCTTCTCAAGGACGCTATAGCACGCTTCTCCACAGGCTATTTGCCCTCCAAATCACTGGAAAATACCCAGAAGCTATTGGGCATCACTGTCCCGACGCTGCGTTTCATTCGCAGATTCCCGACTTTATTCCATGAGTTCCCTCACCCCAAATGGCCTTCTTTGGCCCGTTTTGAGCTGACCCATGTTGCCAAATTGCTTCGTCAGCAAGAAATGAAGGTCTTTGATGAATGCCAGACTGATTTGGTTGAAAGGCTTTGCCTCCTCCTCACGATGTCCAAGTCCCAAATGGTATGCTCATTTTGCTTTCACTTTTACTTACTGAAATTTTGTGTGGGTTTTTTTTTTTTTGGTTTATGTCTTGTTTTAGTTGGGTAAATATGCTTTATGTTTTATGCTTTTGCCGTTTTTAATTTAATTAGACGTCAAGCTTGCTGCTATTTCTGTAAGTAATTTTGCTTATGTATAAAGTAATTGTGGGGCTTGTCGTTTGGGAAATCAATTTTACTAAAGTTGTTATCGTTATTGGGTAATTGAGGTTGTTTATGACATTTTTTTTCAAAAAGGTTTAATCAGGTATCAAGATTGAATAAAAATGTGATTTGTATTTCCTAATAGTTTTTTTTGTTCTTTTTATTGGTTTTTATTCTTCCGTTAATTAAATTGGGCATCAAAATGATAAATATTGGATTTTTAAACTTTGCGGACGTCGGACTATCTTTGGTGAAGGAGAAACATATGAACCAAACAATTTGATTGTTCCTGTGCAATTTGGTTGTTATGCTTTTGTTCGTCTGCCAATGCCAAGGAGTTGATGTGAATAGTTTGGAGGTCTATTTGTGTTGAGATGTGTCTTCCTGTATAAAAATTTGTTGACGGTCAGCTGTTACTGTTTGAAGAGCTGATGAATTATTTCTCGTGCTACCTTTATGGATTTTGTCCTAAGAATCAACAATGATGTGAAGTGGTGTCAATGGTGATATTTGTCTTCGCTTTTGCATCCTATGCATATATATATCATGGAATTCTGTGAGCTAGAATAGACGAGATCTGCCCTTGTTTAGCTGATTTGATCTTGTGTCAATACTTATAGAGGACAACACATGAATAAATATGATCACTTTTCTTGTATTAGTCGAATTCTAGTATGATGCGGTGATGTTGCACCATCAAATTAATGTGCAAGTTTGGATGCTTTATATCTTCATGGATTATGAGTTTTGTTTGTTTTATATGCAGATACCTCTGCAATCAATACATCCGTTGAAATGGGATTTTGGTTTGCCAGATGATTTTGACAAGAATTTAGTCAAAAGGTTCCCAGATCATTTTCAGATTGTTAAAGGAACAAATGGATTGGCTTGTTTGAAGCTTGTTCAGTGGCGAGAAGAATTTGCTGTATCTGAGCTGCAAAAGAGCAATGAGAAGAGAGGATTAGAAAGTGATAATGGTGCTGATGGAAGAAATGCTTATAAGTATCGGGAATTCAAGAGGGGAAAATCAGCTTTAGAGTTCGCAATGAGTTTTCCCAGAGGCTATGGAGCTCAAAAGAAGGTGAAGGCATGGATGGAGGAATTTCAAAAGCTACCCTACATCTCTCCTTATGAGGATTCCAGGAGGATTGACCCAAATAGTGAACTTGTGGAGAAGAGAGTTGTTGGAGTGCTCCATGAATTTTTGAGCTTGACTATTTACAAGAAGACAAAGAGGAATTACTTGAGGTCCTTGAGAGAGGAGTTAATTCTTCCCCACAGGTTTACTCGACTATTTACTAGGTACCCAGGGATATTTTACTTATCGCTAAAATGTAAGACAACTACTGTTGCACTGAGAGAGGGGTACCGCAGGGGAAGACTAGCGGAACGACATCCTATTGCTTGACACAGGGATAAGTTTCATCATGTAATGAGAACTGGGTTGGTATACCGATGTAAAGGGATTGAAGTTCTACCTCAGCTGGACAGTTTGATTGATGAAGCCGAAGAGGACAAAGTTGAAGGTCAAAGCGAAGAAGAAGAGATTGAAACAAGTGATGAATGCTATGAAGCTGGTACTTCGGAGGTGGAGAGTGCGTCTGATGAGGATTAGCATTGAGTTGTCTGAATGACCCCTTTTTTTTGTCGGGTTGGGCTAAGAGATATTGAGCTCTATAGGTAGATAGGTCCTGCTGTGTAACATTCTAGATCTGTATTTCAGTATTCTTGCTTGATGCATGGTCTGGTATACAAGTGTTACAGATGGCTTCATTGCTCATTCAAAGCGAGAATAGTATTTATTTTTGTAATTGGCTTACAGATATGTTTGCTAAGATTTTCATGTTTAGCATTGCCATTTAGTAGAGAGCCAGCAACTGGGATGCAGCAATTGCTTGGCTTACTTGAACTAAAGACTTGATGCTGTATAACATTTTACCTGAGGAAATGAAAAAACATGGAAATGTGTTGTTTTGAGATTTTCGTCATGTGTGCATGTGATGTGTTAGACTTTCACCCGGATTCCCAGACAGTTTCATCCTTTCCTTGAGGAGCTCCAAGACTATGCTGCAGTCTCCCAATTACCAGACATACATCTCACTTGCAATGGAGCTTTCTCGTGAAAATACATTTATTTCTGTGTATTCATGGTGCCTTGCATTAAGAGCCAGGGAAGCTGTTTCTCCCTTCTGTATCTTATCAAAACTCCAGGTTCTACCTCGCTAGTTGTGGCTGTCATAGATCGGATGGTATCAACCTGGCAGTTTGATGGCTTAATTATTTTTCTTTCACTTTGACAAAAAGAAAGAAAAGCACTGGTTTGACAAAACGTTCTCCAGCATAATTGTTCAATAGTGATGCGAAAATGGACAAATAGTTGCACCCAGCATTACCAAAGTTGTGGTAAGGACTTGCTAAAAAAGTACTATAGTTGTACATATTTTAATAATCACATAAAATTATACCTACTTTAATAAGAATTGCAAGAAAATGAATGGTAAAGTATCTTTGATGCAATTGTATGTAATTGTCTTGTTCATCTTTTCTACTAACAAAACAAAAATACAATTTGTGACTTACAACCACGCTTTCATTTTTATCAGCCTATTATAAAAATAAGAAAAAACCTTTTCCCGAACCAAGTGCATTTGTTGAGCCTGTATATAACAAGCCAAATCCAAGTTAAAAATTGTGAAATTTCTGTGTTTTTTACTCTTCTGGAAATGATAGACATATGAAGTTCGTTGTCTCGAAATAATCTAGACGAAATTTTCAACGAAAATCATCGTTGAAACGAAGAGTGTGACATCCAAGCTCCTCATCTTTGGATTGGCAACACATTACTAATGGAATGGAATTGTTTGGAAGGTTGTTGACTACACGAACGTAATGCCCCTCGATCGAAGCTATTACATGGATAGTTTCGAAAAAGTAAAATGATAAGATGACTAGATATAGAAGGTTTTTCAGTTTGGTCTATGTCATTTTGCTCAGTGAAATTTAACTCTTTGAATCAGAAAACGCCCTGGAGCTACATGCAAGATGGTAATGTTGTTCCTTTTTTTTTCCTTTTCGCTTAGAGAAAAAACGTTGGAGTGGTTCACTGGGGTTGAAATTTTAACTTTTGTTGGTTAACGCTAATTTTAATATGAATGCGGATAAAGGATTTGGAATCACTCAAAATTTTGGGTAATCGCTAATGAGCATGCATTGATTCCAGCCGCATGGTAAATAAATGTCCATTTTGTGCAAATATGGGAAGTAGTTCACATAATAATTAACCAATTATCTTTTATCTCTTTATTCAACTTCAACAACATCCCTCTCTCACTCTTATTATTTTCTTCCCCTCTTCTTCTGGGATCTTGTTTCTTTGAAAATTAAAGCAAAAGTGTCTATTGAAGGAAACAATATGATGCTGGTCTGTCTAATGGGTGCTCAAACTCATTAGGATATGTTTTAGATGTTAGAATTTTTGAAAAGGTAAAATTAATTAGGAAAAGTCTATAAATATGAGAGAGGATAATAGTTGTTAGTATGTGTATGTGTGTAATGGATTCGGTGAAATTTAAATGTGTTAACGAGTGCTTATTGGACACCCGTTAGAAAAATCGTACGATGCACACTAATTAATTAATATGATTAAAAGAATATCAAAATGAAAACTCGTTATTCCAAGTGGGATACAGGGCAGGGGACCGTCCCTGGACAGTTCACGACCAAGGTTTGGCCAAAAAAAATTATACAGTCCAGATTTCATCTTGTATCTCGATTTTAACAACATGTGTGGGACCTACAAAATTTTGTTCTAAAATTATATGTTGTTAAAAATAAGTTACACCATGTGCAAACAAAGCTATGTCGTGTGCAAAATGCATATAACTGTCAGGAACGGTTGCAGAAGGTCATTATCATAAACAAGATCCTCGGTTTTCGATTGACAACCACTACTAATGGAATAGATTTGTTGAGAAGCCTATGATTGGCCGAGCTAATTAATTTTGGCTCCAAACATCTACAAGGCCAATTTCGGAAAAAAGTAAGGTGGTGTAATAAACTATAGCATTAATTTTTATTTTAGTCACTAAATTTTAAAGTAGGACAATTTAGTCATCAAAGTACGAAAATAGTCCTCCTTTAAAATCTGTCTTACTTTAATCCCTAAGGTACAAAATTTGTCCTATTTAATCTCTAAAATATTAAAAACCAGTCTCACTTTTATCTCCAATGTATAAAATTTATCCTACTTTAATTCCTAGGTACAAAATATATCCCGCTTAATTATAAATTTTATTTGACTTCTGCTAACAATTTTACTTGTCAAAAAAATTTTCATATTTTGGGCACTGAAATATCCTATTTTGAAGTTTAGAAAACGAAATAAAAATACAAGTATAATTGAAAGAGTGCAAAGTGGAATTAACTCTAGATAGTAAGACATGTACACTAGAAAAAACCCTCCATCATTTTTTTTAGGCAAACATAAAAAAAAAAAAAAAAGAACTGTCCATCATTCATGGTATAACTTATCTTGATTTTGATCGAAATGATACATGCCAAGCTTCCTCCTCCTACGTTCTCGCCAAGGATTGACTGTTGATGTTGATTAATCACATAAATATGGCGCATTTACTCTTATAGCTGTCAATAAATGTTAGTTGCCAATCAAGGCAACATTTCAAGTCCTTTAATTACAGAAGGTTTGGCGAAATAAATCATTTGGCTCACAGGTGTTGTGACTGTTGTCAACGTTCTTTACTAATATGAATAGGACTGCAAATAATGGAACAATTTTGGTAGAGAAATGTTATAGTAAGCATTAATTAGTATACCAAAAAAAAAAAAGCTCCTGATGTTATCTTTCTTTTCTTATCTTCTTTATTCCATCCAGTTTTTTTTTTTAGGCTTATATATGAATTTCTTAACTTTGTAAAGTTTTTGTAGGCATATCTAGCCTAAACTAGCCTACTCCTACTGGGGGGAGCCTACTCCAGAGAGTGGCTCAACTAAATCGGAGAAATTTGATAGGAACTAAATTACTATCAGACCAGACGGATGCACCCCACTCTCGTATGAATTTATAACAAGCCTCGTAGAGAGGCATATTAATAGGAGGTAAGATTTGAACCCTTGACCTTCTACCTCACAATTAATGTGGTGGCCAACTCCTCCGGAGGGATTTGGTTAACTTTGTAAATTTAGTTCGACACACAAATTCCTCTAGCAAGCCTTGTTTGAAAGGTGAGTTTTTTTAGAGTTTATCTAAAATTTTACTGTGACTTGCTGTAGAAGTTTTTTTAAAATTTTTTGAAATGTGTAGATTTTTAAATATTTTGAAGTGTATAATTTAAAAATTTTGAGAAATTTTTTGAGATTATTATAACTAAAGTTTTTAAAAAAAACTTATAGCGACAAACTTGGCAAAAAAACTTAACTTCCAAACAAGGCCAAAACATGCGCAGGAGGGATTCAGTTTCCAGCAGGCGGCAGCCAATTTAAGGGAGATAAAAAAAACTTATAGCGACAAACTTGGCAAAAAAACTTAACTTCCAAACAAGGCCAAAACATGCGCAGGAGGGATTCAGTTTCCAGCAGGCGGCAGCCAATTTAAGGGAGATACTGTCCGCTAATAAATAAATATATATATGCAATAAATAAAATCTTCACAAATCATAGAGTAATATATGTGTACAGTGGGGACTTGTACGCCCGCAACATCATCTAGAAGCCACATATTGCACTGATCTTGAGTTCCAGACATCCCTTTGGTCCCTAAAAGACCCTTGAATCATTTTTGACTCTTCCGCAGCACATCACAGGCCTTGTAAGGAGCCAAAAGTTTCCCCCAACAAAGTCCATGTAATTAGCTCCTCGCCAAGTTCCATAAAATTCCAAAACTTGAAAAAAATACATTGATCGGTGACAGAAAATCCCAGCCAGATTTTCAAGATTCAAATTACCATGCTAACAATCTCTAAGCCAGATCAGTTCCTCCATAATGTACAAAGAGACACCAATATCTTTAACCTTCCAATGGTTATACTACAAAACAAAAGGCACTTATCAGGGGCAGGGATTTGGGAACCTTGAATGCACCTTGTTAACATCTCCAATAATGTCATCACTCAGATTGACACTGCAGGCATTGAGAACCTCTTGGATTTGTCACACTGTTGTAGCTCCAAAAATGGCACTTGCAACAAGAGGGTGTCGAAGAACAAAGGCTGCACAGAGAAAACTTCACGATTACAAAGCTGAGGATATCTTTAAAGAAGCATTATCTTATATAGAATACTATAGTATGAGCATAATAGTTTTTTTTAGAACCACCAACACTTGAGCCAAACCATCAGCAGGAGGTACCTCACCTTGAGTGAAGCCAAATGCAGATAATCCGAAAATCTCCTACTCATTACACGAATAAACAACTCATAGGGGAAGTTTATAACTCGGAAATTTCTTCAGTATCATTATGTTCAGAGACTCCGAGACACCAACTATTAGCATAATAACAACTCATCCAGCAACTAGCACTTTTAAAATGTATAGCTTGTTTATAAGAAACACCTCCAAAATAAGCTTGCAAATACAATATGCAGTATCACTGCAAAAGGCCTGATGGTTGAATATAACTGGTTGTTGACTTTTTCTTTTTTCTATATTCTCAGGGGAAAAGCATCTTTATTTGCACCTTTCGAAGGACTAATGGTCCTGGACCACAAAAACAAAATAAAATAATATAAAAAGCAAAATCAACTATTGGTGGTTTTCGATGTTAAGAACTCTTTTTGAGAGTTCAAAGAAAAGAATTTCAGTCAATTTCCATATATCAGTCAGTGGATCAGGTTAGAAAGGGTGAATAGAAATTAAGAGAGAGAGAGAGAGAGAGAGAATGCACTTAAAGAGACATTTAACCACTATGAAGAAAATAAAATGACGCAAAATTCAGGAAAATTTGATATGTAAGCTGGAATCAACCCATGCAAGGCTAGGCATCCCAATATATAGACAAGAGAGAGAGAGAGAGAGAGAGAGTTATACCAATTGCAAGAGACACCGGGTGGACGTCGTATTCTTCAGCAATTTCAAGATATGACTGCACAATAAAGTAAAATCTTGATAAGTAGACAAGAAAATGTGCTTCTATGCACAATCACCCTATATGTTTAAAAGAGCAGTTGATAACATTATAACTTGTTTGGCCACAGAATCCTCCAGAATGTTCAATAAAAACAGTTGCAAGCATAATAAAACTGCCAAATAATATCAAACAATGAATCAAGCTGCAGAAAGAAAATGAATTTAGCAATGCCTGCAAAATATCTAGGCATGAGTTATTTCCTGTTTCCTTTACAATCAACCAAAGATCTCACAAAACCAGCTTGCTTCTCCTCCTATGAAAATAATTGGCTTACTTCAGTGGCTGCCTTTATATTGGTCTTTGACAGGCTGTATCTCGACTCTCCTTCAGCATATCTTCCGGACAAAAGGAAGAGACAACTGTTTGACCAAGATTTGATAGAAGAAACCAATGTAACCTCTGAAAGATTAAAACGAGCATCTGGCCGACCCTTGTCAAGTGAGAAATACTTGCCGGAGAGAATGCCCATAGCTAAAGGACTGTGTACTAACAGACAAACCCTAAATATAAAATTTTGTTTTGTTTTTGTGTGTTGGGGGGGGGGGGTCAGTGCAGGAAAATGCCAGCATCAGAATAATTTATTAGACGATCATATGCATATATAAGCATGAAGGAAAGTTCTTCCACTGGAATACAGAATAAGAAGGCCAACAGAAAACTAGATAAGAGTAGTTTCCTCTGTTCTATTTCTGGTTGGTGTAGTGCATATCTGATGAAAACTTCAAAGAAGATGTTTTCACAAAGACCATCACATTTAAGCCAAGAAACTTAACTCCTTTCATATATTTGAAGTATAAACTCTTTTACAGGTTATGTTCTCATTCCACTTAAAAATTCACAAAATCTCTATAACTGCCATGTACCCAAAACCTCAAGAAGATGCACGAAGCCAGTAATTGTGAATACAACAGACAAAAATTAAGACCATGAAAAAGTCAAGTACAGCATGAATAAGTGCGGTTCATGGAAACAAGATGGTCAAAAGGAATGAGTATGACGAATGATAACTTGCCAGAAGATACACTAAGTGAAAGAGGTAAAATGAAGCAAATAAATGCGGCTTGAAAGACAAGAGGCTTCAGGTTTGGAATTTAGACAAAAAAAGAAACAACCATTGATGTGTGGCTAAACCAAGAATGAAGAGTGACATACATATTTATCACAACAAAAATGTAATGAACTCGTAGCAGAAGGCAGTTAAACATGTTGACAGTACAGTATATAACTGAATATTGAAATACATACTTCATAGGATATTAGTGAGCAATCACTTTCTCAATAATTTTTGGAGCTTCCTAGTGGATGGAAGGAGTATTCCCAGTATAAGTGAGGCTTAACTCAGTTGTGCAGATCATACACACATTCAGTACTAAGGGGTACCTCTCATGGTGACAGCATTCAGCCATCCCAAAATCAAAGTTCCGGCAAAGCAAGTTGTACGCATTCTGAAAATAGGGAAGTGAATCATATATTAGCTTCACATACATAGGGCCAACTAAAGTACAGAGATGAACACACATGCAAGAATAGACAGCAAAACAAACTCAAATTACTCAATTATCTAAAGAAGCCACCTTGAAAAAAAAGCCCCGCCAGAGCAAGTTGCACAAGTTCTGAAAGTAGGGAGGTGAATCATACCACAAGCATAGAGTGCACTAAAATACAGAGACAAGCAAACACATGCAAGCATAGACAACAAAACAAACTCATATTACTCAATTGTCAAAAGGAAGCTACCCATACAACACCTGCAAAGATACTATCCTTGGATAGTGAGGTTGCTTTTGGGCAATTTCCAGAAACTTCATGACTCCATACGGAGTCTCATTGCTTAGTCCGATGTATCTGATCTACAATAACAGTCAACATTCTGTAACAGGAATATATCACCCTAAAGCAATAAGTTGAATACGAGCTGAACTTTTAGGTCATCTTTACTAACCTTACCAGCATCAACAGCTCTGCCTAAAGCATCAAGTTGTTCATCAAAACTTATATGTGAAATATAACGGCCAGGATCATAGTCAGTTTCTCCAAACATTGGAACATAACTGCAAGAAATCCCAGTGGACATCATCCACGAAAACAAACTTTTTTTTTTTTGTTCTGTTTTTTTCTGCAGGGGACAATATGTGGGATTACTTCAGTTAGATTTGCAAAGGACAGTTACACATTTTTAGTACGTCAGCTTATTATTCTGGAAACAGAATTTGTTCTAATGGTTACCCATTTGCCACATAGTATCTATACAGAAAAGGTCAGGTCAATGTACAAACCGATCAGGCCAGTGGATTTGATACAAGTCTATGTAATCAGTTTGAACACGCTACAAACTGCAAGAATTTTTGCAATCCTGTCAGAGAGTATTTCAACAAAATCATCTTGAAAACAAAAACATACAAGCCCTGCAGTTAAGAACTGCTACCTCAAACACACACAGACACTAGAGACATACAATCTCTGAATGCCAGTGTAATGATGTAAGTGTAGAACTAGACCCAGCAGACAACAACATTAGCACCACTTAGGCACTCAAGATATAGGTTTACCCCATGAGAGCAGAGGGCTACAACCGAATAACTCAGCCTATTCTCTAGGGCTTCTGTTATATATATATATATATATATATATATAATGCAGCATATTTT
The DNA here is from genome assembly GCF_036785885.1 of Coffea arabica. Taxonomy (NCBI): domain Eukaryota; kingdom Viridiplantae; phylum Streptophyta; class Magnoliopsida; order Gentianales; family Rubiaceae; genus Coffea; species Coffea arabica. The sequence goes on from NC_092321.1 coordinate 13,024,825, forward strand.
ATACGCCAATAAATGTAGGTAATATACAAGGAGGTGAGATTGTGAAATGGCTCAAGCACAAGATGTCGAGTTGAAGTATCAAATAACACAACGATTAACGCGCAAAGGTGAACTGATCAATGTATCAGCCCACTATATCTGCTTTTGAACGAGTCACCTAGGAAGGCTCTGTTTTGTCAGGCGCTGACCAGAACAAAACTGAAATTGTCAAAGGGAGGCTTCCCTTCTCAACCTTAACTGGATCAGCGTAATAGTGTAATACCAAAAATTCAATCAATAGCGCAAGTTCAGGATCCAACCTCAATCCTTCTGGATCATGAAGCAAACTCCAAGACTATATATATGACACAATCCAAAGGAAATAAAACCCCACAAAAACAAGAAACCGTTGGCTATAGCAGTTTCATCAAAAGCTCCATTTTCTATATATTGGAAAACACGAGAATTAGCCAGAAACAAAAACAAAATGGGATCAGCTACCATGAAAGCTGCTAGTAGTAGCATTTTTTGCACTTGTCTCTTTTCCATGATCATCAGCTTCAGCTCTAGCTATGCTAGGCCTTCATACTAATCTTTCTTAACTTACAATATGAAGGAACAGATGGGACGCACAATAGAGCCATTCTTTGTTGCATTACAAGTCCTTGTACTTACCAATGCACAACTCAGAGCTCCATCTCCCCCTCTTTCTGAAAGCAGCTTGAAAGTGACAATTGTCAGATCTTCGGCCTGTCCCTCTGTTTCGTATTCAAAAAGCATTACAGCAAAGTAATCATTTCCTAAATCAACAAGATCAACAGCACCTCCATTTGGTATGCCATCCAATAAAAGTGGCATTTTTACCGCTTTCCCATCGCAAATTTGAAAGAGACAGACAGGAAGATGGACGGCAGGCATAATGCACAAGAAGATATTGTCTTTATATAGGATGGCTTTTTTCTCAAAAGGAAATGGAGGACCGCAACCATCTAGGTGTCGCACAAAATGTTCGGCAGGTTGAATCGGGAAATCAGAAAATAACTCACAAGCCTCCCACTCCCACTGCACAGTGTCAAAAGCACACGCGTATTCCCCAGTCGAAACACACAACCTTGAACCAATCACTACATATGAAAAGAAGCCCCTAAACATAATGGAGTAACTACCTTTTTTGAGAAAAGGAGGAATCGGCAGATCAGCCCACCTATCCTCTGAAGGATAATAAACCTCAAAGCCGATGTCAATTATATCAGGAGATCCATAGCTGGGCAGGGGGCCAGATAGAACATAGATGCAACCATCAATTTCCTCTATAAGCGGGAAATACTTTGCCCCATGCATTGGGCACTTAATCTCTGCTCGAGAGTTTCCTAGAGGAGTTGAGAGAGAGATGCAACTGAACTCTCGGGGCAACCTGCCTGGCTCATACAAGTGCCTCTCTTCCTCATCGGCCTTCACACCACCAACAACATAAACCAAACCTCCAGTATGAATCAAACTCATAGCAAAGTAATGTGGAGTGCATGCATCAAATGCATCCTTTATCTCATGCCAGACAAACTCCTCTTTCGGTTTAAGCCTGCTTGAAGAATGGTGAATCAATTTCCGAATTGGAAAAGACTTGAAAGAATAAACCATTGGATCCGCATAACCATCCACTTGCGTTAAGCACACCACGAGGTTTCCTGTTGTTTTCCTTTCATGCTTTCCAAAAATACAGCTGAAGGACAGTCTCCCAATTCTCCCTTTCTCTGTTGTTCGCGACATGCTTAATCTGAGCAAAAGAAATCAATTTAGCAACAGAAGAATGAGTGACGCAACAGCCAAATTGAAGCTGTACAAAAGAATAACCGTGAATGAAAAACCAAAAAACGAATAATACAATTTGTTCTTTCACTTTCTGCATCAGACACGCCCAAATTTCAACCCCAAAAAGAAAAAATGAATGTCATCCAGGTCAAGGCATCGAACAAATATGCTCACACAGGAAGGCCAGCAGTTGCACAAATCTAAGAAGATCTTGTCATGAAGTCAATTAAAGGCGTGAAGTCAGAAGGAGGGTAGGCGTGAAATCGGAAGAAGAAACAAGCAAAGCGTGATTCCAAAAACCACGCTTTTGCTGGGAATTAGTTCTGCAACAAACGCACAAGAACACAACAGAAGCTCAGCAGCAAACTTTCAAATGGATGAAACAGATTCTCAGCCACTTGGCCACGTGGGCGAATATGATTGGAAGGTTTGGAAGTTAGTTATTAGCTGATAGTTTATATAGGGATCGGGTGAATGTAATAGGGGGCAGAATTCTTGTGTAATTTCAACAGAATTGAGCTGAACCTCATTCTGATTCCCTTTTTTCCCAAATTCCTTCATTTCTGTTCATCTTCTCAACTTTCCCGCCCTTTTCTGTAATTCTTCATTCATCAATAAAATAACTTCTGAGTTATCTTCCAGCTTACCCCCATTGTTTAATTGATTGTTTATCAAGTTTGTTTACCAATTTCTGTTATCACATTGGCAATTCCTTATAGCTCAGTCTGGCCCCATGACAGATCTAGATGAAACAACTCTCCCTAACTCTAATAACTCCCTCTTGGACGAAAATATCATTTATCATTTAGCAGTTGCGATTTGCAAGATAAGGATCTTAAAGTCCGGTAAGATCTCAAATAAAAAGGAAAAAAAATAAAAACGGAATAAATAACCAAAAACAAAACTGCAATCAAAATAACCATCAATGAAAGAACATAAAAACAAAGGGATACACTTTGGTTTTCTTCATCAGGCCAGCCCAGACTTCAACCAAAAGTAAACAATAATAATTATAACAAAATAAAACAGAATAAAGTAGACTACTTCGCCTGTAAAAGATCAAATAGGAAGACAGAAAGGCCAAAAAAAAGAAGCGAACAAAAGCGAATAACCAAGCATTCACCGTTTGCTCTGTGATCTTCTAAAACAGAAGCTTATTAGGAGCTATGTAAGCAGTAAGAGGATGTTAGATATGAAAATATCTCTAGCAAAAGCGCTCGAGTTAGAACAGAAGAAAAAAGGGCGACGGCTAGATCTGAAAATATCTCTTGCAAAGCCTTTGCTGGAATTGGACAGCAGAAGAGGGAGACGATTGCTGATTCTAAGATTTGATGACGCCCTAATTTTGCGCTGGCCGAGAGCCTTCTTTTGATTTAATCGTTTAATCCACCGCCACCGTCACCGCCACCGTCTAGGCCCCGGATCCACATTGGAATTAATAAATTCAGATTCGGAGCTGTTATACTATACCCGCTCCAGATTTGGCCTGGATATCGGAAAGATCTTTTTCTCCCGTAATCGGATTAGATGGATCTTGGATCCGAGTCGGGCCTATCCTGAAAAAGGCCCGTCAAAAGCCTGTTTTAGGGTTTGGTGTGTTTGACTATTTGGATAATAGTCAGAAAAGTAAATTTGGGATATTACATTAATAAATATATAATTTTTTAAATTATTAATCAATTTATATTCGAGTGTGAAAGTCGAATATGGGTCGGAATACCACATTTCGTATCCCTTCTGTTTTTTGTTTGACAAAACGGATCCGAGTCCGAGTCAGAGTCTCGGAATTATATCCCTATCCGTATCCAAAATAATTTGATGGATCTAGTCCGGATTTAGATCTGTTGATAAGCCTTGCCACCGCCACAACCTCTTGTTTGGGCTGTGTGTTCGGGTGCCACTTTTAGCGAACAAGGGAACTTGCTAAGGTCCATACAGCCGCCAACACAAGTTGGCTCAATGTTTGGGTACTATTTTTAGAGAACTAGAGAACTTGCTAAGATTCATACAACCACTAACACAAGTTGGCTCAGTGGTAAAAACGGAACACTTACTCACAAAAGATCGTATGTTCGAATTTTCTGCCAATGTGAAGGCTATGTTGGTTAGTAATCTGAAAGTATCTCTGCAAGTGACCTAAACCTATGGCTCCGAAAGCTTGTCGGTCTCGTGGTGATGATCGGAACCGAACCCACCCAAACTTTTAATTGCCATAAAAATGCCTTGCATAGGGATGGCAACCGGGGCGGAAACCCATTTTAAATGGGACGGGAGGCGAGGAACGATACCCCCGCCCCATTCCCAGCTTTAATTTATTAATATAAATAAATGTAATATATTATATAATCTAATAATAACATACTTAAAATATTTGGCAACTAAATATTACCTTCACCAACAATATCCTTCACAAACATTTTATCAAAAACCTTTCTTGCCTTATTAAGAAGTCTAGAATTCCCATACCTGGAGGGCAAATTCCTAGACTCCAACTTCTTTACAAGCAATTCACCATTCAAATTATGAAATAAAGATGTTTGGTGTAACGGCCCCACCTCCCCCTAAGGCGAACCAGAGGGTTCGGCGGGCCGCCTGCCCAGCTCTCGCCGGGACTCAGTCGCTCACTACAGTCCTCAACCCAATTACAATATAAATCTCAAAATTTCATCAAATTCTCCAATGATTACATATTACAAATGCAGCGGAAACTGATTCCAATCGTAGAACGTATACTTACATCCATATCAATTTCAAATATTTATACAAGACCAACTCGTACATAAAATAGATCCAAACTTAAACTGTACACGATATAAGCCATCCAGTCACGTGAATAAGCACTCCAAGCTTTTCTTCGCCTTGAGCCCTGTGGGGGGGGGAAATAAAACATTTTTGGGGTGAGCTAGAAGCTCAGCGAGTAACCATTAAAATCAGTAATCAAATCGGTTTCACAATATTTCTTTTCAATGATGTCATAAATCAAATGATAAGTCCAGAAACGATTACAGCATTTACAAAACATTAAATATGGAGTATCAATAATTCAAGAAACATGTACAATGGAAAGCGATAGTAACATTCATGAAAGGATACATTCATTCTCCTGACATTTCCTCGCTCATTTGATCATTTATTTCATTTCATTCACCCCGTCCCTGGCTTTTGGCCAGGCTCCACCAACCTACATAGGTAATACTCGAGTATACCAAACGTTCACCCAAGTTCCTAATCGCCTGACCGAGTCCGCTTCTGGCTCAAGACGACCGGTAACAAGGGGCAATGGCCAGTTCAGCCCAAAAGGCTTACATTCATGCGCAAGTAACATTTCAATCGAAAATTTCACATTTATCGAGGTCGAGTGCGATAAAGTACACACTCGTCTCGAAAACTCGTTTTGGAAATCATTATAAGCGCTTAACACGTTATCAACCAAAATACAAGTCATGAAGTCAAGAAATATAGCAAACATGGCACACTCACATGCCAGCACGCATGATATGCAAGAAAACATTTCAAAAGTAACTTTGGAAACAGTTCAAAAGTAAATAATGTAAGAAACGGATCATAAATAACTTTAGAAGTAGTTTGAGGTCACTCACCTCCACGGCTCTGAAACCATCCATCATATAGCATTGCCTTGCTCAAATCCAAACCTTAGATCACAAACTCAAAGCAACCAAGTCCTTTAAAAGTTCGGACAGCACTTCCCCTGAATTTGCTAACTTTTCCAGCCATCATGGCTTCATTATATCCTCAGCCAGTCCCAAAGGTACACACACAACAACAAGCTCATCCAATAGCCATTCAGCAAGCTTCAAGTAGTACTAGTACAAGTCAAGCTAGGGAAAAGTCTGAAAATGAAGGTAAGCTCAAACCAGAAAAACAGTTTTGGACGTCACTTTGCGGTAATGGCACAACTTGCACTACGATTATCGGATTAGGGTGTAAGACCCACCATCTCGAAGCTAAAAGACAGGGCTACAACAATGTAGAAGGCCACTCAGTCCAAATCCTAGCACAACTAGGTCAAAAATGCAGAATACCAAACCAGAACCGTAATTGCAGGTTCCCAAATCACACAATGCTGTAATTCGTCCAACTCAGCCTACACAGGTCCAAATGCATTGATTCCAAAGGCATATGATAGCTAAGACATCAAGATACATTTCATCAGAAGACACCAACAACAAAATCCAAACCAATTCCAGTCAAAACAGACGATTACAATCGCAGTTCGCACATTCTGATCACCAAAAACAGCAACAGTAAAAATGGCATAACTCACTCTATACTGCTCCAAATGCCCTGAAATTTTGCAGGCACTTCAACCTCATCAATACCTACAACCTTTATGTTTTGAGCAAAGTCCAATTCGGCCTCTATCTATGACCTAAAATTTCGGACAGAATGTAGTTTCAAGAACCCTAATTTTCCAGAAATTCTTCCAAATTCAAAATTGATTGCATTTAACAACAATTCACACCTACAAGAGTCATTTTAAACCATTACCATTCATCATACAAGACCACAACATCCCATTCATATTAAACCAGCAAATTCATCATAAAATGGAAAACTTCACCAAAACTCTTCAAATCAAGAAATAAATCATATAATCCATCACTTTAGCCACTTCTAAGCCAAACATAAGCATCATTAGATGTAGTAGGGTGTTCAAGCATCACATACCAAGAAATCAAGAGAGATAGGGATTGTGGACACCTTAGCTCTTCAAATCAACTTCACTAAACAACTCACAAACACTAAGTGAAGAGGTTTTATGGAGAAATTTGAAGTTTTAACGGTTGGATCAAGAGATTGAGCAAGAAAATGGAAGGCAAAAGTTGAGGGATTTTCTTTCTTTTCTCCTTATGTTGCTCGGCCAAGAAGAACCAGAAAATGAAGAAGATTAAGTTAGTTTATAAGGTAAGAAGGTAGGAAAAATAAGGATTAATTTCCACCACAAGTTTGGCTAACACTTGGTCTAATTTCAACCATACAAATTTTCTCTTTCCTTGTTTTTTCTTTGCCTTAAATTTCGGCCAATAGGATGGCCAAGAGAGGGAAGATATTTTGCTCCATTAATGATAAACTTGTATGGCAAGAAAGTGGAATCAAGTGGTGCATTTAACCGGTAGTGCGTGGGTCCCACGTTCAAAATACGCTTTTAATTTCTGAAAAATTAACTGAGACTAGAAAAATCATTTTAAAACTATCTTTGCTCATAAACTTTATCTGGGGAATTTTTCTAATCAAAAAAATGTAGAAAAGGCGAGCGTTTAAAAAAATAAACCCTAGAAAATTAGAAAATTTTCAGGTTCTCAAACTCTTTTTTTTTTCGGGGCGTCACATTTGGACATTGATTTGGAGATGCCAAATTCCTAGTTGATATTTTGCACAAGTATGTTACGTTCTCTATGAATATTCCCAAATATTATCTATACAATCTAATTGAGACTCTTAATTTTCTGTATTTTATTTCATGTTTTTCTTTTCTCTACAATCTAATTTTTATCCCTTCATGTTTCTCTTTCCTACGTGGCTTAACGAGACGGCAAGTAGTTTTCTACGTGGCTTGCTCATTTTTTGTTTGGATGTATATCAATTCTTATTTCCTATAAGAATTCTTAATATTATATGATTTTTATTCCCTACCAAAAAAGGAACCGGAAAGTAATGCGATATACATAAAAGAGACATAAATATCTCTATTAGATATATCTCCAAATTCATGCCAATAATTTGTGTTCTGTATAGGGAACTAAAGTAAATAAGAATTGTTATCACTACAAGAAGTAGAAAAGTAACTAATTTCAAAAGGAACCATTAATAACATAAGTCAATATCTGATGTTGGAAATAGGATTCTTAATAAATTTTATTATTAAGTGCGTTATCAAGACATAGTGCATAGCACGAAATTTATGGAAAAGAAAAAGTTAATTGAATCCAATTAACTTTATGTATTTGACCCGTACGGTCAAATATAAATTCCTATTTGAGCACGGGTTTGTAAATTCCTATAAACCCGTACGATCAAATATAAATTCCTATTTGAGATGCATTTACGAGCAAATGAGACATCTAAAAGGATGCTGTCATTTGAGTTTTGTGGCCCCTATGGCTGAAGTTTGCTAGAGGAAATCGTGTCATCAATTATAAATAAGATCACGTGAAAACCTTTTGTGTTCTAAATCAAGTTGAACAATTACAATCTGGAACAAGGTAGTAATAGATTTACAGTGACTAGATGGTTCCACTGTGATTTCGGGAGAGAAACGCATTGCATGCTTTCACAGGTAATGTGCAATAAATTTCTCTTATATTTCACATATTATATCTCACATAATTTTTTTTCCTTTAATTTTGATAAATCATTATCAGATTGATGGAACCGACAACCAATACCAACCTGAAACATCTTCTTCCCAGACCCCAATTAGTAAAACAGATAATTCTAATCAACAACATTTCAATACACTTCATATGAATCATTCATCAGAGGGTTCAACAAAAATCACAGAGGAAGGGAATCCTCATAAAAAGATTTGTATGAGAAGGTAGATTTAATATACTATTTTACTTTTTTAAATTTTAATCTTTACGTATTGTTATATACAACCTTGAATGCGATAAATTATTTATTTTTTTATACTTAGTTATCCTGCTTTGCTATCATGCAGTGATAATGGAAAATCAATAAATGCTTATTTGCACGGGCAAATCGAGAAGAATGTTCAAACAGAAGAAAAATAAAAAAAAAAAGTTTTTGAAGAGTAGAATATTATTTGATACTATTTACTGCACTTTTTTATTTATTTTAAAGTTTTTGAATTGTTATGGTATTGTTGAATGTTATTTTTTCCATTTTTGAATTATTATTCACTGAATTAGATGTTCAAATTTATATTATAAGAATACTTTATATTACAATATGCACATAGTAATATATTTAAGACAAGTTATAATAGATTATACATTAAATTTGTATTTTATATCGACATTTTTATAAAATTGACTAAATAGTTTATTATTTTTCGATGATTCCCGTTCAACAAACGGGTACAAAACTAGTTAGTATATTTACGAATGTATTACACTTAATTCTGTGAGTCAGCATCAGAGGGCCTAGGTGAGCATTGAACCTTAGGAATGCCAATATTGGGATATTTAGTATTTGAAGTGGGCAAATTCTCCGAGAAAAAGATTAAAGAAACAATGGAAAATGGTGCGCACATGTAGTTAAACCTTTTCAACATCGAGACAAAAGAGTGAAAATTTTACCCTAGCTCCTCGTCAATTTTGGTTAATTATAAAATGTCTCGGATAGTTGTTCTAGGATATTCATACTTACAATGTGTCGATTTCAGTTCCCTTACAATTTCCAGAATGGTACAGGTACCTTGACATTATGAAGTGTTGTAATGTTATACTGGAATCAATCTAGTTTCTTCTTCAAGAAATAGATGAAACACCCCAAGAGTGAAATGGAGGAATGTACAAACTTTTCTTTTTTTTTTTTAAAGGAATGTACAAACTTTTAGCCAGCTAACGGTGTGAATTAATGGCGTTTCCAGGCAACCAACACACATATGCTTTGGTGTTGAAACTGGGGGGCAAAAAAAAAAAAAAATAAGTACATATTCGACAGGAAATATTACTACATATTATCCCTATCATCAAGTAATAGAATCTAAAAACAAATTTAACTCACTATGGTGCGTAGCAAGGCAAGGTTAGACCATAATCTTTCAGCTGTCGAATGATCTGAAATTTGGCGAAGTAAGAACTCTCAGTGGCTGGAATTTGCTTCTTTAGGTTCCGTCACTCAAAAGTACTTGGCTACTTCGATCAAGCCTCCACGTTTGCCCTCAAGAGTCAAAAAAACCCGCACCAATCCCCAGAATCAATCAAAAGTAGAAGCCATGGTAATAACAAAACAATACTAATATAAGTGGACATAATCACTCAATACATGTTTGTTTGAAGTTCAAGCATGGGAGCTCGAGCCTTTGTGATGTATTACTGAGGATTTTCGATTATTATTCTCAATAAAAGTCAGGTTATGGTGTTTTGAAACCAGAAACAAATATAATATGTATATCTATATAGAATCTTTAAAGAACTTTGCTCCTGCATCTCAATTTTTCACTCTTGTATTGGCATCCCAATTACAAATAAGTATTCCACAGTTTCATGGAAACATACATGACAAGACCTTGTTCATTGTGTGGCATTATGTTTCACCTCTTTCATCTGCTTAATCTAATATGAGATTCTAAAATCCTAGTGCTGTTCCAATGTTGCAGAAATTGGAGCTATAGGGGGAGAAGAAAAAAACTTGAGTCCAAATCTACTCTAATGAAACTTTCCACGTTAGCAACTTTTCACCTGCAGTCACTAAGCATATTTGTACCAAGTGAATTTGGCGATATAAGTTGCAGCAACGAACGATTTCTGACTATCTGTCTCTATCCCCCTCTCTGTCTTGACACTATATGATCACTGCAACTTAAATAAAGCATGAAGAGCAATTATATTAAACCAGGATAATATAATTAAAGATAAACAGATTAATTCTATCTCACTTTTTGTTCTCTCTGTCTAATCTGTCTGTCTCTGGAGCATATGTTCTTTGAGTCGACTAAAGATCTTACGTTTGCTTTTCTATTATGCTCATATTGATTAAACCCTTCTGCATCTTCATGAATCATGCCTGATTGGGACTTGACCCTTTTTACTTCTTGTTGCTGATGTTAAAGTTCCAGAAGCGTTTATTCTCTTACTAAGCATGCAGGAGAATGGTTTATTTGATGATGAAAGAGATGTCTCTCCTTGGGGATGAGGTGCAATATTCTGTTTGTTGAGATCTACATTGCAGTGCTACATGCACTTGTTTTGGTCCAACAGCTATGAGCTCTTGCACCTCTGGTGCACACACAGTATTTTATCAAGTATTTATTCAAGTCATTCTGTGTTGCAAATAAAGATGCAAATCAGCATCGAACGAATATCTCTAACCATCTGAGAAATGTCAGTTGCCTGGTTTGAGTAAATCTTGGGAGTGCTTCAATTTCTGCCATTTTTCTTGGTCTTGCCTATTATCTACACTGCATTGGGATTTCGGACTAGATGTGTGTCACCGATCATATGTTTTGCAACAGGTTTTACATTTTAAAAATTTTTAAATACAAAATACCTCCTCAAGATTTTCATCTTTTGGTAAAAAATAGTCTCTCTCTCTCTCTCTCTCTGTCATGTTAGTCGAAACAAGCAAAAGAATATGAAAATTGGGGAAATGATATATTTCTTTTGGATAATCAATTCAACTCTCAGTGGTACCTGCCTTTTCTTCGTCTTTTTTAATTCTTTATTATTTTTTTTAAAGAGAGAGTAGTATATATTCTTATACTAAATACTAATGAATTCAAAGGACCATATTAGCTTTATGCTAGCAAGAATTTAAATGGATGCATGGTGAAATGAAACTAAGACATCATGGAAAGTTTTGAACTTGAAAATGTTAAGGTAACTTCCATGGGATGATAGAAGAACAGAATAAGATAAAAGTTTAGGATATCTTCAAAGAGGGATGTTAGATGCCACAATGACAGAGAGTAACTTGAAAATGATGGTATTACTTGTAGTTAGTTGAAGAATAGATAAGGACACAACTCTCTCCACTCACATAAAGCAGGTCTTGAATAAAATTTAATGGGATAAAAGGATTAATGTGATGTGCTCAACACAATAAGGTCTGGTTCTATTTCTGAAGTCCTAGAACTATCTCAATATTTTTAAGAAACAAACAAGTATCTAAATATCATGTATTTGACTTTAGTAGTTAATTACATATTCAAAACTCTATTGTATGGGATGGCTAATATATTATACTGTGTTGCTAGCAAATGAGCATCATCGAGCAACTAGTCTTGTGATGGTTGCAGTATCAACTTGTCCTGTTCCTTCTGACAGTGTGGAGGACTTATCTCCATCTTCATCTTTTTTAATAGAGAAGGCTGGTCTTTCTGGATGCTTCATATCCAAATTTTCGTTCCTAAGCAAATGAGAAATTTCTAGCATGTTAGGTCTATCATTTGGATCTTCTTGAACACACTGAAGAGCAATTTGAAGGCATCTCATTAGTTTGCAAGATGAATGTGTGTCATCCAGTGTTTCATCTAGAAACTCTTTGCCTTCTCCATTTTTCCATAGCTTATATGCCTGTATAAAAGTTCAAAAGTCAAATAACTGCAATCCAGTTATACTTTGAGCAAATTGTTTGCAAGTTCTAGTAATTCTACCAGCGCCTCTGCAATAACTTACATATTCTAGGAGGTTTATATTTGAACGAGGTCCATAAAAGCATGTATTTTTTCTTCCACTGATTATTTGAAGAAGTAGAACTCCAAAGCTGAAAACATCCGATTTTGTGGAATATATCCCTTCTCGTACATATTCAGGTGGAACATAACCACTGCAGCATACATCATAAGCTTAGCAACTCATGACAGCATTCTTTAGGTTGGTTGTAGAATCATTTCACTTACTAGGTGCCAACTACTCGATCGGTGTTTGCTTCAACCTTGTCCTTTTGGAATATTTTGGCAATTCCAAAATCTGATATTTTGGGTTTCATTTGATCATCCAATAGAATATTGCTAGCTTTTAGGTCCCTATGAATTACTGTTAGTCTCGAGTATTCTTGGAGATACAAGAGCCATTGAGTCACTCCCTCAATGATTTGTGCACGTTGTTCCCAGTTGAGGGACAAGCGGTTGATTGGATCTATAACAGATAAATTAGTAAAAAAGGACAAAATTATGCATGCAAGAAACTAAATCCAATAGTACGCAATTCAAGAACAGTAAAACAGGACCTGTGATCCTCTAAAGAATACCAAAAGCAAACTTAGATGGGTCTTCCATGGTTCTGCAAAGCACCTGAAGACAGTCCTTGAGCTAAATTAGTTGATTGATTTAACAAAATTTTAGAACTGGTACTACCCAAAGAAAGTATTTGGGTAGAAGTTTTATGTATCTGATTCCATGGATTCATGTTTACTTGCGTTACTTTTCCAGGTCAGGATTTACTTTGAACTTTCGCCTGCCAATCTGTAAACTTGGCGATTAGTTCTCAATTGTGCATATGCCAAGCTATGTATAATTGTGGAACCCTGTTTAAAATGTAGACGCACTGAGATTTGAAGGTAATTTTTTTCTAGACGAAAGAATTAGAAGTGTTATCGGCCTCTCTTAACTTTTCAGTCTGTCTTCATGCGTATACTTAGAGGCGGCAAAATCGGCGAGATGGGCAGGATTTGACTGGGTTTGAGATGGAACCGGGTAATATGGGTTTGGGTCCAACCTTATCCATATGTGTTTTGAGACTAATTTGGGCGGGATCATTTTGGGATGGGTTTAAATTGATTCTGCCTAATACCCAAATCTATTTTCTACATATTTTTTTACTTTAATTCATTTTTTATTTTTTAAATAATTTTAATATTTTTTATTTATTAAATGTCTTTTGGTCTTATTGTGAATTTATATTTTCATGAATTCATTTTACACTCTAGAATGATTTCCCGTCCAATACCCAAATCTATTTTCTACATATTTTTTTCCTTTAATTCATTTTTTATTTTTCAAATAACTTTAATATTTTTTATTTATTAAATTTATTTTAGTCTTATTGTGAATTTATATTTTCATGAATTCATTTTACTCTCTAGAATGATTTACACTCTAAAACGATCAACAATTACTTCAAAAAGATGTAACATTTTGATAAGAATGAATATATCTTCTTCCTGGACAAAACCAAAAGAAAAGTTAAAAGGGTTTAGAATAAATATTTTAATCTTTTCTACTTTTTGTAGCCCAAATGACAAAAGAAAAAGGAAAAGTTGAGAGGGCTTAGAGACCACTCCATCAAAGGTCGAGCTCATTGGGTGCTGACTATTGAAGTTTGCTTAAAATTTTTTGGGAAGATATTTGGGCCCAATGGGTAACCCAGTATTTTCCAACATTTTCCATCAATTAATGGGTACAATTGGGATATGTCCCGTTTTAAACCCAATATCAAATTACAATACTCATTTCGCCCAAAGTTCCTTTGGACATGGGTAGTCCATTGGGACAAATTGCCACCTCTACTCATGAACCCATTTTATCTGCAAAATTATGTACGATGCAAAGGCATACACGTGAAAAAGTGTTGGAATATTAAATTTATCGTTGTTGCAATGGCTTCAATAATTGAACAACATAGCCGTTGGGACAATAATTCCATTTCCTCTTCCATTAAATATCTCTCTGATCACGATTAGGACAATGAATAATCAAGGTGAGATTCCTTCAGCATATGCACTCCAATTTACATAAAGCATCTAAACACATTATGAAAGGTCTCCAATTTAGACGTTAGTTGAAAGAGATTATCATCTCAATTGGTGAATTTGCACTTCTCCCAACTACTAATTGTCTCTACATAACCACCACTCACTCCTGGTTGAATAACCAATCGGTTGTCAACTTCTCAATTAGAATATGTTTAGGAGAACTCATTCTTTAGAAGCTACAATGTCACTAATTAGTAGAACTCATTATTTAGAAGCTATAATGTCACTAATCAAATCCAAGAAGCCTTCCTCAGATAACAAAGTTGTGGCAGTATAGAAGCACTCCCAAGATGTAGGTCCCATCCACTAATCCTTGTCTAACTTGTATCCTCTATTTTAATAATCCTATAATTAATCTTAGCACGTATGTACTGTTGGCTCCTTTAACTGATCACCTGTACGAGCTAGTACTTTTATTAATCACTGTCTAACATTTGATTAGAATTTTATTATAACAGAATGAGCCGTTTTCTTCGTTATGGATCTCTGGTAAGTGAATATATTAGTCCCTTTTTTTTTAAGAAAAGGAAAGCAGCACCAAGTTGGATTTGCTAAATAATGCATCTACAATCCAAATTCTTTTCCATCTACAATCCAAATGAGAAGGGGTGAAAGGATTCACCCGTCTTCGACGTGTTTCCGGTGGCAATTCCTGCCGCCGGTGGGTTGTTTTTGGGACCTTCCGCGGCCCATAAGGGGGTTAAGAAGCGAAGCAATTCTCATCTCTCTGCATTCGCAGCTGCGGCAGTAGAGGAAGGCAAAGAAACAAGGGCTTTCACTAGGGTTGGCCAGCTAAACCAACGAGAGCTCTCTTGTCGCCTCTCTTCTCTAATTTCTTGCCTAGTTCCTCAGGTGGGCAAATATAGAGTCGATGTAGGGTAAAATGGTCAATTTAGATTGTCCTCCGGCTCTTCAATCTGACGGCTGTGACCCGCTTGATGGAAGGATTACGTGTCAAGATCGTCGATGGGTACTAACTGCAGCGTTTGGATTATGTGAATGATTGGGCGAGACACGTGTGCGACACATGCGGTAAACGAGCAGAGGTAAGCGAGTAAAACACTTTGAAACCAACTTGTTGTGTTATCGAAATTACTTTTTTGTCCTTCTTGTCACCATGTTTTATATGTACATAATATTTATATTAAGGCACAGAATAGGAAAAAAAAATTATTATATTAGTAATACATATAATATGATGCAATTGTAGTCCAAGAAAAAGATGACAATTACAGAAGTGCCACGTCTACGATGTGGGTGGAATTGAGGTGGGGGCAACATCGTCAACGTCTAAAGTTTGTGCAATTTTGGGAATGTATGATGGCAAAGGTTGAATGAGGATGTATGTGACCATGCTGGCTAGTTTAATCGTAAAAGCATCAAAGTTCTCTTTGACAAAAAAAAAAAATAAATAAATAAATAAAGGACAACCTTAATGGAAGAAAGTAGTACTTATAATTTTATAAATTTCATTTAGAGATTGTTTGGGTAAAAAATAGTTGCGAATTTGACTGGTTTTATAGTTAGTGTTATACAAGTCAACGAACAATTCATTGGTGAAATTTCAAAAGCTGAAATGTTCAATGAATTGTGAGATGATATTCAAATTCATGGTGTTGTCTTATCAAATTCTTTTCTAAACTTTTTTGATCCGTTGCTAGCACCATTGTGAAACTTGTAATTAATTTTTGGGATAATTTCAGAAATCTCCCCAGAAGTTTCTGACAAAGTTCCTGTGAGGTTTGAAAAATTACATATATCTCCGTTGTCATTTAAAATGACAATACTACCCTTAAATATTTTAATAAAATTCTGTTGTTTGATATGCTTATATTTAGAATGACTTTAAAATAATTTTTTTCATTCTTTTTCCTTTTTATTTTAATTTTTTACCAATAAAATTATAAAATTACCACTATTAGTACATGCATCTATGATTAACCGAGCAAAATTAGAATTAACCATTTGAAATCAAGAACATGGCCTTTAACCATGTTGGGCTGCAAACTTGGAAAGCAAACATTTGTTGGCTTAGTGTATAGCATGTAGCAGGTATGGAGGAGGAACATAGTATCTGAAGCTAGTTAATCATTATTTGCTTGATATAGATGTCGAGTATAGAAGATCCGGAGCCATTAATTAAGGTTTATGTTGATATGTTCTTCATTTTGCCTGGGCATTCTTTTTTTTTTCTTCTTTTACTTCTTCAGGGAGAGGGGCTGGCTGAGGTAAGGACAGGGAAGAGTGAATAACCTTTGGCTGCAGTTCAATTTGTGTTCGATTTTCACCATTTAAAAGTTACACAAGGCACAAGTAGCGTCAAAGTAAGCAAGTACAACAAAAAGCATGTAATGACTTGAGAAATTGAAATATCAAAGATTTGGGAGATTCAACTTCTGATTTCCCTGCGCAACAGGTAAGGCACAAAAGACAGAACAAGTTACAGAAATAGCCAAACGAAGTTGCACGAATCCAGGACCTAGTGGACTAGTATTGGCATATGAACAAAGAAAATTTGAAGGAAAGCAAGGTATCAATTTATCATTCCCTGTCTTACATGCATGGCTGCAAATATAAACGACGATGGTCCAAATGGTCCACCGCAGTGCGCTGCAGATTATGTCTCTCACAAGTGTCATGCTGCCCACTACTAACTTGCACCAGGGACCAGAATCTAGAAGTGAATACTTTGTTACAGAAGAAAGAACGACGAACGCATAAAAAGTGAGGATGAGAGACATTGCCAATTCTATTCATAATCTTGCGAGTTCTTATTTATTGTCCGCCATTGTGCTTCAATCATCTATGAAAATGCTTCCAAATCATCAAAAAGTTTGTGAAGAAACAGAATGGAAATATTTGAATGGAAACCGTGCTACTGCACAATAGAACGTCGTACATTTTGCGTTTTAACTCAGAAAATGAAAGAGAGACGAGTTTCTTCAAGTGAGGGTGGTATGAAGAGAATTTTGAACTCAAGAAGAAAAACCTGTGCACATAAATTAGGTCCTCCTCCCACTAAAATGAGAAGGCAAATAAGAAACATGGAAACATTTCAATGGAATCCATACTACTGTACAACCTCTTAATGGAAGCAAGCACAGAGCTCATAACAAAAATTAACAGATAGGTAAATTTGCCAAGAAGTGAACTTTTCATTTTTTGTAAATTTTTGGCTCAATCTCTATGAAACAGGTTCAATGTCCTTCAGGAGCCCTACTACTTGTTGCATACTTGGTCGCTTTGAGGGAAGGTCAGCAGTGCACAAATATCCAATCTTCAGAGCTTCCACCATTTGAGTCTCTAGTCCAGTACCATGGATTTTTGGATCAATAGCTCTTGACCCTACATTCTTCCTCACTAATCCTCTCACCCAACTAACTAAAGTTGCTTCCTTTTCATCTGGATAATCATCGTCTACAGGCTTTTTCCCAGTGATCAGCTCAAAAAGAATGACTCCAAATCCATAGACATCAGACTTAGGTGTTGGATTCTTAGGGGATCCAATCTGTGGGTCAAGAAATTCTGGCGGCACATATCCTGCAGACCCACGAGCAATCTCATCCTCCAGACCATTGCCAAAAATTTTAGCAAGTCCGAAATCAGATAATCTTGGTTCCAAATTCAGATCAAGATAGACACTGCTTGCTTTGACATCTCGATGTATAATAGGAGGAGAACAGCCATGGTGGAGAAATGCCAGCGCACGCGCTGTGCCAAGTGCAATTTTGTACCTAAATCTCCAAGTTGTTAACAATCCTTCGGAGCCAATGTTTTGAATGGAATTGTTATCATCTTCTTCCCACGTGTCTGTGCTCCAGTCTTCTGTAGCTTGAACCCCCAGTGGGAGGTCATGAAGCAAATTTTGCAAGTTTCCATTCTCCATATAGTCATATATAGCAATCCTTTGCTCTCCAGCCAAGCAGTATCCAGTCAATGGGACAAGATTGGGATGTTTTATTCGACCAAGATACTCAAGCTCTCTAGCAGCTTCTTGGTCAGTCATGGTCGATCCATGAACCAAAACTTTGACAGCTACATGAATCCCACCAGACAAGAATCCTCTATACACTGGTCCAAACTTACCTTCAGCCAACAATGTGCCACGGTCAAAATGAGAAGTTGCAGACAAGAGGTCTGCAAATGTGAAATTCAACAGAGGCTTTTCAAATATAACTACTGGGACAGATGTTGCTTGCTTAACATCGGCAACCCAAGTGGTTGAATCCGTCTGGAATGAAAAGGGGCCAGATATATTCTGTTCTTCTTTGTAAGAATTCTGTTTCACTTCCCACATTCTGGTTTTCCTTCGACAACCAAAGGCTAAAAACAGCAATCCCAAAAGCAAAAAGACCATGGAGATGGTTAACACCACGGCAAGCTTGAGGCCCCGATGCTTTTGAGTTCTTCTCTTGAAAAGATCAGGATTTGCGGCAATTGGACAGCTGTTCAATGAGCCGATGAAAGCTGAATTGAGGGTTTCAGGGGAGAATTCTGAGGCACAAAGGGTAAGGTTGTTGTAAGAGAAATTAAACCTCTCCATCCATGGTAGCTTGTCTATGAGCTTCATTGGGATGTCACCACTTATATTGTTATAGGAAAGATCTAGTACTTGGAGTTTTTGGATGCTTAAAAGAGGAATATGGCCACTAAGATGGTTCCTAGAGAGATCAAGTGTCTTCAGATTACTCAACATCGAAATTTCACCAGGCATTTCGCCAATCAAATTACTTGCAGACAAATTCAGATACTCTAAACCAGAAAGCATACCAATGTGCAGCAACTGTTCTTTGGAAAATCTGTTGTGTGCAAGATTAAGGTGTCTGAGATTCTGAGCTTCATTTAAGTCGTTGAAAAACTCTCCACTAAGCTGATTCTCAGATAAATCCACATAAACCAAGCGAGACAAGCTGAAACTGGAGATAGAATTTACCTGAGAAATGTGACCTTGAAACTGATTTCTGCTCAAATCAAGCACTTCCAATGGCCCCTCAAAAAGACCAACAACTGAACCTTGAAAATAGTTTCCTGAAATATTGAGATAGGTAATTGATGTCAGCCCCAAAAAATCTGATTCTTTTCCAGTGAAGCCATTTCCAGCAATGTTCAAATATCTCAACTTTGGAAATGAAGCACCAAAACCATCACGAAGAGAACCATTGAACTTGTTCCCCGAAAGATCAAGCGAAACCAAAGAACGGCATTGCAGGATCCCCAGAGGCATGCTAAACTCAAACCCATTTCGGTCGAGTTTTAGAACTCGTAAGCTTCCAAGGGAGCTTATAGCTTCAGGGATACTGCCAGAAAATTGGTTAGAAGAAAGGTCCAAGATTTCAAGTTGGCCAAAATTACCAATGTTGCTAGGAAGGTCCCCTGAAAGATAGTTAAATGAAAGATTAAGGCTCTTGAGTGAACCTAAACTCCAAAAATCAGAAGGCAAACCAGTGATTTTATTATTGCTCAGATCCAAAGATTCAAGCTTTACAAGTTTGCCAATGGTAGAATCAGGGATTACACCCGAAAGACCCCACCCTGAAGCTACCAACTTGACAACATTTTCTTCATTGGCAGCACAAAAGACACCAGGCCATGAACAAAAGGGGGCAGAAAAGTTGTAGATATCGGAAGAATTTAAACCCATTTTCTGCAAGAAATCAGAGACAAAGGATTCATCTGTATTGGGTTGCTGACAAACCAAAGGCCTGAAGAACAGTGTTAGAATAAAAAAAGAGCTAAAAAAACTAAAACCCATTTGGAAATGAGGCCTTAAACTAGCAACCAAGAAACAGAAAAAAAGGTAAAAAACACCAGCAGAACTCCCCCCAAAGTCACTTCAAACGACTAATCTTTTTTAGCCTCTCTGCAGCATAAAGGGCAGTGAAAGATCACTATTTTTTCTGACTTCTGGAACACCAACATTAATTCCATAACCACCCCCCAACCTCTCAACAGAAACTCCAGTGAGGAAGTGGTATTCAGCTTTCAAGGGAATATTACCACTGGGCAAAAGGAACCAACCACTTTTGCCTCAACTTTGTGGTGGTCTTTTTGTGCCCATAACCCCAGAAAGTGCAGTGAGCAGCACATGACTGGAGACTCTTTATCAAGAACAAAAATGGGATTTTATTATTGTTTTCCCTGAGAGAGGGAACAAAAGTTGTAAGTGTATGGGGATGGTCTTGAGAGAATGAACGTGAGCATTGTTTCTTCTGGGCTTGCAGTTTCACTCAATTACAAGGGGGACAGAAAACCACCACTAAAAGCGGTTTTGTTTAAGTCAAAATCAAGACTGGCTCACACAATTATCCCAAAAGAAACAAATATCAAACACTGAAAGAAATTTGCCAGACTACCTTAAAACAAGCGAGAGTGAACTCAGTGAAATGGGGTGTTGTTTGTTGGGAGGAGAAAATTGACAGTGCTGTACGGCTGTATGGAGTGGTGAGAAGTTGGGCTTAATAAATGACAAAGGATTGAAAGAAAATGTCTTTTTGGTTGGTGGAATTTATCAAAGGGCTGTTGGCAAATGATTCAATTATTTTTTTCCCCCACATTTCTGATAAGAACAATGCATTGATTCTGCATTTAAGATAGTGGCATCTGTTTCCAAAATAAATCCCATCAATTAGTCCCTTTTGGTGAAGTAATTTTGGGGAGTCAATAAAGATGTGGCAAAAAGGACAAAATAAAACTACTTTTCATTGCTATATCTACCGGTTAGAATTCTCTACAATTTTTGTTAGGCAAGCATAAATTTAGAATTGTAGATATTTTTTAGACAAATTGCAAATACCACTGTATTATCTAATTAGATAACAAGTACAAAATTTTGGGTTGTTTACCTTCCAAAATAATTCCCCATTTTTTTATGGATATAATAGGGAAAGTTAATCACAAAAAATCTGTTTCCAATTTTAACTTACCTTTTTTTTGTAATATTTAGTTGGAATTCCAACTTTCAAGGATGTCGTTACAATGCAAACTTCAGTATTTAGATGCAGATATGAACTTGAAGCAATTGAGTGTTTATAGACAAAAATCCAGAGGCTTTGGACTAGTGATAATCCATGAAAATTTGGACACAATAGTGAATTTATTGTCTTATTTAATTTTATCCTTATTAGTCCTTAAATAATAAAAATAATAATAGTGGTAAGTAACTTAGGTCGAAAGGCATTTTTGACACTTAATATTAGCGGCTTGTAAAAGGCAACAAATTGGCCAACACATATCATGACAGGGAGAAATTGGTTCACCATTATAAAAAGTCAAGAATTTGATCTCTTATTATTATTATTAGTGAGTGTATAGCATTTACCATTCGCCATGTGAGTGCTGATTATTTTAGCCTCCAAATAGAAGAAGATATTCTTTTTTCTGTCAAGAGATAGAAACACACACCCAATTAGATCAGAAACACCCAGGAGGTTAACGGTTAGAGGACCCAATTAAGAGTAATTTAAGGGAAACTCACAAGAAACCCAATTAGATTAGAAGAAGATATTCAATTCATTCAATTATGAGAATTATTAGCAGAGATTGTCTGTACTGTACCGTATAACATGTTTGGTTGGTCCTTTTGTACATGAACCATTACGTATCAAAGTGTGCTTGTTCTTCTTTACTTGATTTTTGGTACAATACTTTATATGAAAGGTAGAGAACATAAATTGAAGTGGGCAGGGCGGTTGTTTTAGTTGACTTCTAAGTTCTGCCCGTGACATTTTTCCTCAAGATATGTATTATATAATTTATGGCAAGGTTGGCCCTGATGGACTAAAGTTTAAAAGAAGATATGTTTCTTGGAAATGTGAATAAATTCCAAATTCAGGTTAATTCCTAGATCAGGAAGTATGCCCTTTTGCAATTGTTCATAACCATTTGTTGAGAAAGTGGAAGTAATTTGCTTCTGTTTTCCAACTTGGATTTTTACCCTCTTCCATCAGCATTTGATGGAAATTGCGCCAGCAGACCAGGTCAGCGGACCAGTTGCATTGGGGTCGCCCCATCAGAACCGTTAGCTTGGTGGACCAGGTTTGACAAAAGTGGTACTTTGTGTTTTATATGTCGCTGCATCGTGCAAGTTAAGGAACCAGACAGAAATGCAAGGAAATTTTGATTTGTCAGTTTTTTAAAAATAAGATTTTCAAATACAATGTTATAGTAATATACAGATAAAAATAATTATAAAAATATTAAAAACAATATCAAAAAGACAAAAAAACCATCAAAAATACCAAAAACACAAAAAATAACCTCATAAACAATCTCATCAATAGTAAAAAATTTTCACTTATATTACTACAGTTTAAAAACACATTAAAAAAAAACTAATCCTCCTTGAAATTAAAATATGAGTAATTTGAAATTTTGTTATAATTCTCCAAAAGACACTACTGTCCTCCTTGAAGCAAATCATGCTCTTTCAATCTTGTTCTATTGATTGCATTTACCTTTCTATGCTAATTGTACATTCCTGAGATTTGTAGTTTGAACTTAGTAAGTTCAAAATTTGTGCTTGTGATGTTTCAAATCTCTCAATCTCGTATTTGTCAAAGAAATAATTATCAATGTTCTTCTAGTATTTATATGTAAAAAAAATGTCTTGCAGTATAATCAACCAACAATAGCGTACGCAAATGTACTAGGGTTAACTGGTTATCATGATTCTAATAGTTTTTGCAACTAAATCCATCTATATACTTTACATACCGTTTAACTAAAAAATAAGAACATTTTTCAATCGTCTTTTTATTTTACGTATATCAAATTATTATAATATATATATATATTTTACAAAATTTTTAGAAAATAACAATCCAAACTGGCTCTTGAATATCTTAAACGTCTCTACAAGATTTCAAATCCTGTGGTTCACAAATCCTTTGATATCAAATATCTGTGAGAATAATCCATCCTTTGTGGGAAACTGGAAATCCCTCAAGCTACGACCAACACATTCAAGTCAATATCATGATCTTGATAAGCCCAAAAATTGTCTCGTAGATACCAAACTATTCAGTCCTTATGGGCCCCAAGAAGTGATCACCGATCATAATCTATATTCCAACCATTGACCATTCGTGGACAGATAATTAACCTTATTAAGGTCTCATGATTAATCATGTGAAAATCAAATTGATCATATGACGCACTTGTCCATAAACAATGAAAACAATGAGTAATCACCTCTAATCAAACAAGAGATTGGACAATGCCAACCCCTGTTCCAAGTGTTGTGTGGATGTGAGTGTGTGAGAGAGAAATTGGTTGGTTTTTTTTTTCTTTTGGTTGAGCACGCCAAGGCCGACAAGAGATGAAGTGGGGGTGGTGTTTTAATGATTTGCATTGATTGAGGAAGCTTGAGAAGTGAGAACGAAGAAGAAACCAATAAATCAAGAAATCAAACCGGCAGCACAGCTAATGATCAAGGTCATGTCATTTGGTCATGTGCACAAATTCAAATGCCGGCAAACTTTTTTATGGGATAATTTCAGAAACCTCCCCTGAGGTTTCTGACAGTCTCAAGGACCTCCCCTGAAGTTCCGAAAATCCCTTATACCTCCCCTAAAACTAAGTAGATAGTTTCAGGTCCAACCCAATTGAGGTGGACAATGAATATAAAATGTGTTTCAGGAGAAAGAAAATAATCAAATTCCACCTCTGCCCTCAAGATTGTCATTAGTGAGGATGTTTATGTTGAAAATTTCAATGGAATCTAGTTCCTTTGAAATTGCGGGGGGTGTATGTGAAACTGATGGAAAAAGGTAAAGCTGTATTGCAAGAAATTGTCTTCTAGTTCATGCCAACGGCTCTCAAAGTAGTTCTTTGTAACGGTAATAAGAAACAGTAGTGTTGCTTTGGAGCTCTATATAATTGCCTACTGAAGTTGCAAGAGAAACCAGTGAATGTTGTTGGGTTGTGACTGAGGTTTCTGCAAAAGTGCTCATACAGTGAATGTTGTTGGGTTGTGACTGAGGTTTCTGCAAAAGTGCTCATACAAGTAGCAAAGCTGAACTACGTACAAACAGATACACATGGCTTCTTCAAGCCTGGCAGATTCATCATGGAATTCACCAACTTCATTTTCAATAAGAAATAGATATTGCTATTGTCATCGGAAAGCAAGTATTAAGATTTCTGAGAGCAGGAGGAATCCGAACAAGCTCTATTTCTGTTGCTCAAATTGCAAATTCTTTCAGTGGTTCGAAGGACCTGAAGAAGGTGAAGTGAGCAGCCAAAGAACAGATCAACGTTCAAGCATGCAAAAGGAGGATCATATACAGTTTGCCAAAGTAGAGCAGTCGAACTCCAGAGAAATTTCTAATGTGGTGATGGTTTTTAAAAAAATTCTACAAAGGGGGCGTTTAGGGTGTCATGTTCTGTAAAAGGGATGTTCGCATTTGTCAAATGCGAGTTCATTGAGATCGCATTTGCTAAATGCGAATTATCCCCCATTTTCCAGCCACCAAGATCCAAAAAAAAAAAGAAAAAGAAAACATGACCTCGCATTTCTTAAATGCGAGGTCATGTATCTCGCATTTCTTCAATGCGAGGTCATGTACCTTGCATTTAACAAATGCAAGGTCATGTACCTCAGTTTCCCATCATTGTTTCGTATGATGCTTCCATATTTTGGCATGATTTTTCCTTTTGCTTCAGCTGTAATGCCATGTACTCAATATAAATGATTTAACTGCAAATTATAAAATGATTTACAATTTGCAATGAAAGCGTCTACAAATTTTAGCAGTTAAGGCTCTAAATTCATTAGAACTGGAAAAAAATTTTATTTTAATTCAATAAATTTATTTTATTTTATTTTAATTTCGGCATTCAATGGGTTTAAATTTATTTTATCCGATAAATAAATTTCTATTTAAGGCACCTTGGGTATTCTGTGAGTATAATGGACGAAAGGCATAAAGAGCTGGTCTTTTATTCAACAACGGATTTATTTTTATTTTATCCGATAAATAAATTTCTATTTAAGGCACCTTGGGTACTATGTTGTTGTAATGGAGAAAAGCCATAAAGAGCTGGTTTTTTATTCAACAACGAGTTAATTTTTATTATATCTAATAACTAAATTTTTGTTTAAGAAAAATGGGTACTCTGTTCTTATAATGAATGAAAGCTTTGAAAAGTGGGGCTCTTTTATTCAACAACGGGTTTATTTTATGTTATCCGACAAATAAATTAGTATTTAAGGAAAATGGGTACTCTGTAAGTATAATGGACGAAAGCCATAAAGAGCTGGTCTTTTATTCAACAATGGGTTTAAATTTATTTTATCCGATAAATAAATTTCTAGAAAATTTTCTAGGCAATTTTCTAGGAATTCGTATTTATCGGATGCAAGATACAGTCCAACCAAAAAGCTTGCTAGTTTGATGCAATTTTTGGCGCCTTTTCTCTTAGCCCAAATTAGCAATTCATTTTATTATCAAATTCCAGTTAAGTTACTTAATCCTTTCTATTACTCATTTCACTAATTAATTCATGTTATTATCAGAATATATTACTTCAACAGCAGGGATATTTGTGTCAATTCAACGTTTTTCAAGTCATTTTGGGACCCAACAATCTGACAGGGGAGGTATAAGGGATTTTCGGAACTTCAGGGGAGGTCCTTGAGACTGTCAGAAACCTCAGGGGAGGTTTCTGAAATTATCCCCTTTTTTATTCTTCAAACTCTAAGTATTAATGTTTCTTTTCAACATCTACTCCAGTCAACTAAAACCGGCTGTAGCTTTCTGAGTTAATAGTTTAGAGCTGGCTTGAAAACATATTTGAAAGATACCCATAAATTGATCAAAGAAAAGGGTGTATGTAGTTCTTTTTTCGTTCTCTAGAAGTGGTCTTTGTCATTAACACATATTCTACATTATCAACTACGTCGGTGATTGATTATTCTCTTTAATTTTGTGACGAAATCAATCAGGCAATAATAAGTTCATGTAATTTTTTCATCACAAACATCCACACATACATAGCTCCGATTAATGTTAATTGGATTCTGAGAGAGACAAATAACGTTGCATATGAACTTAGGTTTTTTGCGAAATCTTGTGAGTTGGCATATGAACCGCGAAATTTTGTGGCACATGAGCTCGCATTTTTTGCGAAATCTCTTTAGAATTTCTCTCCTACTTTTGTCGAGTAATTCATGTTGGACAATTTTTAAAATAATGAAATTTCTCTTTTATTAAAAAAAATCAAAGATGTGTTTACTACGTACCTATCCTTATATGTGCCCCAAAATTTTTACCTATTATCTCATTCGTGAGTAGCCGAAGTTATCCTAGTTGAAAATTGTTGACTCAATGGAATAGTTTAGTAAGCTACTTGATGCATTTGAACTTAGTGATTAAAAGGTTGTATACACAATTTGACAATTAAAAGGAGAATCCATAGATTGAACATGGGTTTATTCAATAGCCGGCCGATCCCAAAAAGGTATTTGATCAGGGTCTAATCTGACATCCAAAAGTCAAGAGGTCTTTTTAATTTACTCAACAGGGTCCAACTTAAACACTTGTTTATGTGAATCGTACCCACCGGGGTTAATATTATCATAAGCCTGACTACAGAATTTTGTGTTGGGGGGATAATGCTGAATATTTAGACAGTGGTTTGGTTTGACCTTCTCGTTTGCTTGTCTTCAACTAATACACAATTAATTGGTGGTTTCAGGCAAAACTAGTAAATAATCTATCATTATGGTGACCTACTCCTACCATGAGAAATATGTCACCGTTTTGTATCACTATCCCAGCAATAAAATAGTCAGTATTGATAACTTGGAATTAGCTCTCTCTTGTAATGATTGAAATGTGCTTTTCTGAAATATTTTGTTATTGAATAAAAATTAACTCATTCCAAAAAAAAAAAAACTCTGTGAGATGCAATGTACTCGTCTCTAAGAGTTCGAGCCCTGTGCTTTGCCTTTTTTGTGCTTGGTTTTTCGTTGAAAACACAATATTCTCTCTGTGCCTGTGGTAGTTGCATCTGCCTGCATGTTTATGTCCACTTATATTTCCTTTCTGTCTTACTATACTAGTGTACATTTTATGCATGTAAAAGCAAATGCTAGCATTCCAGAACATTTGTAATCATTTTCGAAAGAAAGTCCCTTTAATTTGATGAAGCAAAACGCTTGCCTGGAAAGCAATTAGGAATATGATAATGATGGCAGCAGTAAATATTCATGTCGTGGCACCATTATTGCTTCCACATTATTTCCTTTTCAAAGATCATTAAAAGTATCGAAATTTAGATGTTTATTGTGACTTGGGTATATTTATTTTGAACCTCTTGGCATAAAATGTTAAAAAGAATTAACATTTAGTATCTAATTATCACTTCTTGCATTACTAGCTAGTTTCATTCCACCTATATGTTAGTTATTCTGGGTAATTTATTCCTAACCCTTGATGAGATTAAACCTGACCTCAAAGAATACTACATACTCCCTCCGTCCCACTTTGATAGTCCCGTTTCTTTTTTCACACAGTTTAAGAAAAAGTAGTTAATTTTGTTGGAAAAGTAAATTTAGATTGCTATTTTCCTAAAATACCCTCACATTAAATATGGTACAACTTTATGGGAACTTGAATTGATGGTAAAAAAAGAATCAAATCTCATTAAATGGGGTAGGTTTATAGTAACAACTACTTACATTGAATAAGGGTATTTTAGAAAAATTAAAATACAACTACATTCTTCAATTAGAAAGTGGACTACAATTTGGGACAGATGAAAAAGGAATACAGGACTATCAAAGTGGGACGGAGGGAATATATAGTATATGTTGTGAACTTCAATCTTGATTCTTACAGCTTTTACTGTAAAGTTGCTTAGCCATAATGAGTATCACAGAGTCCCAGCGCAAACAAGACTGGTTGGTTAATGGTTGGACATAAGAAACCTATGACTTGGTGAGCAGAATAATTCCTTCCACCTCAGCAATTAATCCAACATCTTCATCAACCACGTTTTGAGGTTTGAGCTGGATCGGAGTAGCAAATTAATGGATGTGCTTTTTCTTTTTTTGGGTGAAAGCTGGAGTAGCAAGCACGTTTCATCATCGAGGTAGCCTTAATTAGAGTGGGACTGTTTCAGTCTTCACAGACATACGATTGATTAATATTATCCTTAGATTTCTACACCCAAAATGTAAAGGTGAAAATGGTATGGAAGGAAGACAAGTCTGGAATGGAAGGATGTTCCCTGCCTTCATTATTTCTATTGCGTGAGAGTTTCTACTTTCTACTCTTATCAATTATTACTGCCACATCCACATGCAGGTAACATCGCCACTTGACATATGTGATGGTTATAAGCAATTAGTCCATAACTTTTTTTTCCTTTTTTTTTTTCCTAATGACACATCTAACCTAGCTACTCTTATTCCTACTCTAACCTATTCCAGGGTGGCCCAACTGAGGCACATCCAGCCTTAGGGTGTAAATCGGAATCGAAATCAGTAATTCAAAACTTTGAAATCAGAATTTCCAACCGAATTCGATTTCAAATTCACCAACTCCGAATTCGAATTCGTTCCAAATTCAATTCGAAATTCGATAAATTTCAATTTCACCGAATTTAGGAATATAAAAATTTTTATTATTATATAAATGTTATATTACATATATATAAATATTGTGTATATATATATGTGAAAAATGAATTTGAAATCGAAATAGGAATTCTGAATCACCAAATTCAGGAATATAAAAATTATTATAATAATATAAATGTTATATTACATATATAATATATATATATATATGAAAAATGAATTTGAAATAGGAATTCTGAATTCCGATTTAAAAAATCCCATTATCGAATTCGAACCAAATTTGCATAATTTGAAATCAGAAAACCCGATTTTAGTTCCGAATTATTGATTTCGAAAATTCCGACGATAAATCAAAATTTTTTGATTTTGCACACTCCTATCTAGTCTAACCTACTCCTACTCCAACTTTAACCTACTCTAGGTTGATTCTAAATTTAATTCAAATTCGGTCGAATTATATCGAAAATTTTCAATTTTACACACTCCTATCTAGCCTAGTCTACTCCTACTCTAGGGGGTAGCCCAATTGAACCACATATAGTTGCACATTGATGAGAGGTAAGGATTGAATTCTTGACCTCCCACCCCACAATACTGGTTAATTAATCCATAACTTAATGTAAAAAGAAATGTGCATGCACAATAAAGCAAGTTCAATAGAAACGAAGGAAATATGATGAAACAACAAAGTTTACAATAGAGTAACTATATACAATGTTGTGAAATTCAGGGGAAATGACGAGAGTAAAACTAAAGTACTTGGAAATGGCAATACTTTATTATTCAACAGGTTCTAAGCGTTGGAACGTGAGACTTGATCTCTTTGGTAGTGTTTAATTTTCTTTGCGGCTAATTACAACAGTTTCCTAATGAATGCGAGTCATTTGCACTTTTCAACTTTGGATGCAAACAAATAGTAGGCACTTTACTCTTGGAAGAACATTTTATTTACATTTCTAAGTTCTAACCAAGAAACCGTTGACCAATTTGACCGTCGAATTTGTGTACAATTCTACCCTCCATATGATGACCCAAAGAATTTTGTCTTCTTGACCAACTTGTCAATTGAAACTTGAACTGCAGCAGCTATCAATAGCAAAATCGCATAACTATTTAAATTTGGTATTTTTTTTAATCGAAATGACCAAACAGAGTAGCATCAATTTTTAATGAAAAATCTATCAAAACAATAACTTATAAAGTTGAACCATACTTTATTGCTAAATCTAATTTCATAGGATCTTATTGGGTGTTGCGTTGAAACATGCTCCAATTAGTAGTTTACAAAAAAAAAAAAAAAAGAGTAACGAGTCATAATGCGTTTTCTCTATATATTTCACTGAGAACACTTTCTAATGCATCTTTCGTTTTGCTTATCGTGGCTCAATTCTGTTTTTTTTTTTTTCCATTTTTATACACAATAAATATTTTCAATTCTTATGCTTTTAGTCTTTCTATTTTCTTTTAATAACAAAAATAGTCCTACACCAAACTTACTTTCGAAAGAATTTTAAAGGGGACCCAACATTTTTTTCTGAAGGAGGAAGTTAAACTCTACATCTAGTTCAGAGCAGTGCAATTCTGCTACTTTGGATTTAACATGATTTGAACTTTCAATCTATCAACCTGACAAAACGAGCCCAGTTTTAAATGCTGGAACTGAAACCAAAAGTCTAAAGTGACTCAAAACGAGAAGTCTAAAGTGCCTATTTTGTGCATTTAGGAAGAGAGAGAGAGTGCAAATGACCCTGACAAAGACAAAAAGTGTAATTAACCGTGGTTTCCATCTGTTTAGGTAGACATGTCGCTCAATCCTACTGTTTAGCGGAAACTCATCCGCACGTACACCTTAGAATTGGTAAATGCTGCTGTTACTAGTGATTGCTTTCCTTCTTGTAATCTCCGAAACTAATGATACGGTGATTTTTAGTCAATATGTGATGTAGGAAAGAGATTAGTCCGTTTACTTTTCCATGACAATCGTACTTGCTTCTAGCAATTCGGTCAGGACAGAAATCGTGTTTGCTCTTTGTCGTTGTTTTGCTTATTGCTTGCCCACTAAAGTACACATGTCGCTGGCCCAGTTCCCCATTTCTGTCTAGCGTCCGCAGGACCACAAGTAAGTCCATCAGCGCTCCATTGCAAGATATTTCTCCACAGTTAGTTGATTCCTCCTGGTCTCCATGCGAACAAAATCCCTACAGTTTAGCTTTTGGCAAATTGTTAGAACTTACTCAGGTTTAAGCAAGCATTTTTTTGTGTTGTGTTGCAAGTCAAGCAAGCAGATGAAAATAACACTCTACTCTTACAAGAGAACGCCGAGGCTCAATCAGTAAACAAAACTTCATGGAGAAATAAAGGCTGGTAAATACTCAGCATCTATCTCCAGATAAATTGCAGAGTCAGCTGTAAACCAGATAGCCTGGCAGGTCACCCACACAACTAAACACTTGGGAGCTCAGGCAAGTCCCAAAATACATATTTTGCCAACTGCCAAAACAGATGATGAAAACTACATTTATCGGGTGGGGAAAAAGAAGAATAGCATTGACTAAAAAAATTTGGTCCATAACGATTTCGACCACACCCTCAGCTCTGCCCAGCAACAATCGTTACAGAAAAATGCAGACATGCCGCCACTCACTATACGAGGAATTCTCTTCAATTCGACAAATTCTAGACCTTGTGCTTCCGAGTCATCATATCCTGAATGGTTGGTTTGCAGAGCTGCATCGGTCCAACTTTGCTTTCTTTGATTTTGCCTTGTGCGTCGCAATTTCTTGGAAAGGATTGATTCCATCAAATGTGAGCTTGGAGCTTCTAACCTTCTTCCTTTTTCCCTTGTCGTATTCCTCATCCCTGCAAAAGTATAGATGATTTGAAATGGAGACTGCAATAAGAGATCATTCCATACAAGAAAAACAGCTAAAAGAACAAGTAGGCCTGAAACTTTTATTTGGTTAATAAGCCCAATTTACTTTAAATATATCACGACAGAAAGAGCAGAGAATTTCGACTCGTCTATAGCTGGTCTCACAATTTAAACAGTAGGAATATTGGGCTCCCAAGGCAAAAGGAGTGGAACGAACTGAGGAATTCACTGACAATTCATGGGTGGTAGCCAAAGCAGCCAGCAGCATCCAATCCAGATTTTAACAAATTAAGCTGCATACTTCTTTTTAATGATGTGAACCTTGGTATTGTAATTTATAAATTAGAAAAAAGTACTAAACACAAATATCTCAGTAACTTATATTCAACTCACCACTCATCCCCAATATAACCAATTCTAAGATTTTCAGCGCCTCTGGATTCTAGAATATCTTCAGAACTTTCAACACCATCCCAACGTGCAACTGTAATCAATCAAATCAAAAGACAAGTGATAATCAGTGCTCCAGCAGGGAGTCCATGGACAAAAACTAGATTGAGCTAAAATACCCTAAAAAGACAAAATTATGCAGGTACTCACCAGTTGTCTCTTCCAAACCTCTAGCAGGAATCTGTATCAAACCATTCTCCACCTTTTCACCTTTCTTGCGTGCGGAGCCACATGATTTTCCATTATCTGATAACTCTCTGCCCGATGTGGAATAATAACTCTTGCTTGGTTGTGCTTCTGTCAAGGGAACTTTCTCATGTTGACCAACTTCATCCCTACGTGGGACGACCTTCACAACCCTTAGAAGTTCACCATTGTTTGAAGGACTCTTCAAACCTAGAACCTTATCTTTCTCATCTGCACTAGATCTGAGCCTCCTAGGAGGGTAAGCTGAACAGCTTATAGTTTTGCAGTCCTCAGAAGTAGATGGCCCGAGATCTGACAGGATACGATTCCCATCCAGTTTTTTTGGGCAACAATGTTTGGCCCTGTTTTTCTTCTTTCTCCGTCCCAAGGCTGCTCCTAAAATGATGTTTCTGCTAAGATGCTTGGTTGTAACAACAAGCTTCAAAGGCTTCCTCTTTACTAAATGCAGCCTGTCATTAAGGGACTTTTCGCAAAGCAAGTGTTTTGGTGCTGGTTTTCTGCGTGCTAGATCTTTGCTATCACGAGCCTTTCGAACACCTACCTCAGCTACACCAGTATTGTCAGGGAAACATCCAACCTACAGAAGATTTGGTTAGATGTGCAGCAAGAGGGGGAGGGGAAGGCCTAGAATAAGTGGCTGTCTTTGTAACTTTGTTTATTGACTATGCTGGCCAAGTAAAAATTTGTCACTTATCTCCAGATATGTTAATTATCAAATCAGAAATGACAATATATATGGGAAAGATGCTTGAAATAGTGTGACATTCTGCAGATACAACTGGGCAAGTCAGATGGCATATGTGCAATTCCAAGAAAGCAGGTAAGAAAAAGAAATAAAAGCTAATCACCATGTTTTCTCATAATCTAAGCAAATCAAGTACCTTTCCAGCATTAGTCTCCAAAGAAACACATGTATCTTGAGGAGGTCTATGGAGGACATTGCCATTAGGTGGTCTGTCAACTGCGTTACTGAGATCTTTACCAGCGATCACTTTAATATTTCCATTAGTTGGTATGACCGCAGAATCAGTCTCGTTCTTTCCAGCAGAGCTTTGGGAGCCATTGATGTCTTCTTGCTTAACAATAGCAGTAGTCAGTTCTATGCCACTGCTACTGCCCGAGTTACTAGAATTCCCAAGATTAACAAAGCCATCAGATCCCTTAGAAGATGGAAGTGATTGCACCAAGCAATCTCCACCATTTATATTTGATCTGGAAAGGCCATCCACAGGTGGCACCTTCAGTAAATTTGCGGCAGGACGGTCTTTCTTTAAGCATGATTCTTCAGGAGCTGTTGGGCCATTAATTTTCTGAGCAGGATCCTTTTTCATTTGATTTTCGCTTATGATGTTAGGATTCACTACTTCTTTCTGAGCAGCAATAGCAGAAAAGGAATCATTCAACTTTCCCCCAACTGCTCCGTTCGGGATATTTTCCTTCGATCCTTGATGAAAATTAGGATACGTTTTCCTTCCAAATGTATTTATAACCATACTTTCTTTATGTACTGCATCGACAACTTTCTTAGGTGTGGAATACATTCCATCTCGAACATAAAACAACATATAAGCCTTCTGCTCCAAAACCCTCCTCTCACTAACTTGAACAACCTGTAATTCACGGTGCATCAGTTTACAATGCAGAGAAGCCAAAATTTATCTATTCTGCACAAACATGTGCAATAGACGACCTAACAAGTAAAAATGGAAAATTAATCCAATGATGCATCACGTGATGGAGGGCATATAAAACTGCAATAGGCAACTGGACATGGTTATCTCCACCAACATGTGAACCTAGCAAATCAAGACAATTACATTGCACCACAATTTAAACTGAGATAGAGGAATTTGGCAAGAATTCCGCTTTCCTTAGAAAGAGTTGATTGTCCAATGTGACAAGGAGGAAGTCTTTTTTATCACAATTCTCTTAAAAAAAGTTAGCTCTTTTGAAACTCTTGATCTTGAAGCTCAACTAAGACTCTGATGCTTAAAAGAATTTTAAAACTCTGTAAAAGATCAAGCATTCCAAGTTCCATTCATTAGGTCCTTAAATTCATTCCGTAACTGTTCCGAAACTAAAAGCATTAAACAGTTATGTTACCATAATGCAGCATTAACTGTTCCATTTATTGACTGACATGGTCTGGCCGCATGAATTGCCCAGCCCATTGCAAAGATCCACCACTTTCTCTGTGGACAGACTGAAGCTACTAGAATTTGATTTATTGGGAATCAGATTTATAGGTTGTAAGTTGCATTTGCCAGCAAAACCACAAACCAAAATGCAACATTAAAGAAAGCAACCCATAATGAAGAAAACCGTGCTGCTTGGATTCCACCAAGTTCACCTCTTTAAAGACTGAGTCATAAAGACCAAAAAATAATAATCTATGAGTTGAACAGATTTGACCAGCTAGTTCATGTTATGAAGCTGGGGAGGACCAATCATGAAATAATAGCAAACCCCAAACAAATCATTCAGCAACCCTGATTCATGCAATATGTTTCCTGTTCTTTTTAGCACATTGACACCCAAAAGTTCCAAACTGCCCACCATCCAAAGGAGGTTTCAAATATTAAAATAAAAAAGGTGCATCTCCAAATATCTGCTTTGGTACAAGTTACTTCAATTTCCCACCAAAGAAAATAACACGTCCACCAGCTCTGTCAATCAATTTTCAGGTCATACACAATTAATGTGGAAATTTATAGCACTAATAAGACCTTAATCCAACAAGGAAAGAGATCCACAAATACTAGGAGAAATGATAGGTCCTAAGTTCTGTAATTGGCAGAAGAAACTGATGACAAAATTGATACATCCTGATACCTGGTTGTCGTCAAGAGAGTACCACACGCCACTTGATGTCCGAACAAAGCAGTAGTAATGACCAGAATGAGTGCTCCAACCAGCATGAACCA
Organism: Coffea arabica; assembly: GCF_036785885.1. NCBI lineage: Eukaryota > Viridiplantae > Streptophyta > Magnoliopsida > Gentianales > Rubiaceae > Coffea > Coffea arabica. The sequence continues at coordinate 13,060,052 of NC_092321.1, forward strand.
GAACACCATAGAGAGTATATTTCAATTCCCCATCCTGCAATGAATTAAGAAAAGAAAGCAATAGTTAACAACGGAAAACCCAAGATATACAAAAAAACAACGGAACAATACACAAAGTGAAAATGTGTTGATATAGACATGCAAAAGCATTTCAAGCTTTTTCATTTTCTAAACACTAATAGCAGAACACATGCACTAGGCTGGCTTTACTCATCTATTATTAGAAATAGCACTGAACTGTACAATTCAGCATCTCAATATTCATCTCATTCAGCATCACCCTTCAAAATAAAAATTGTGGAATGTCTATCATGCAAAAGATAATTGATAACCCATCATAAGAACAGAAATCACACCTATAACCTAGTAACATTTTTCTGGTTTCGTGGAATCAGTCGAAGAGTTTAAAACATTTAATCCCTCTGTCCCATATATATTTGGCCTTCTTGTAATTTAGTCTAAATGTATGAAAGGCTCAAAACATTTGATAAGTGCATGATCTTTGTTGGTAAACAGCGGAAAATAGTTTTGGAATAATTGTAGAAGGATATATAGCCAATAGAAACAGGAAAATAGTAGAAATCAGTAAAATAAGATCACCAAAAGTCGTTTTTGGAAACAGTTTCATATTACCATGGCATGCAAAAACAGGAAAGTAACTTCAACAATACAAAAATTAAGCAGCAGTAGAGCACATACAGTAACCACAGCAAGAAGTTAAAGATGCAATATCTGCTCAACATGCTTTTTCTTTGTTATTACTTCAAAACTATTAAGAGTGTAACACTCCTTAAAATGCTTTTGTAATTTGTTGAGTGCATTAACTTATTCACTCCATGTCACATATTTAGGCACAAGATACGCCTGAGAAAAGAACAGATAAAAACTTATATATAGACATTTTAGTGGAAGTATACAACATTCTCGGACTATATGCTTACTACTCTTAGAAAGTATCTACTACTTACATATGGACCAGTCACGAAAGGTTTTAAGTCCAATGAAGGGCCAAACTCAACTTTTCTGTCAATCTTCTGGCCAGGCATATGAGAACCAAAACGCTTCAAGTGGATTGCAAGGACATTGGGTGCCTTGTAAACAGTCAGCTGCTTAAGAGCCTTGACTTTTTGCTCGCATTGTTGGCACTGATATTGCCTCTCCCCTCCATCTAACTGCTCTTTGGCAGTAAAATAAGCTAGTGCCTTGTATAATGAGTCTGCCTTCACTATCTCAAGACTTAAATCCAAGAATGGATCAAACTTGTTTGAGCAAAACGAACACTGCATGCATTTCACCTGTAAAAATATAAGAAGACTAATAAACCTTCTGGTACTCATATGCTAAAAAACACAATCAAATCTTGATCTTTCAGCATCAAAAAATTTTTTAAAAAAATTATCATGTTTCCCAAAGTGAGACTGACTCTCTGATTCTCTCTGTAGCCAATTATCTAATACCCTAAGCAAAAAAGGAGCTAAGCAAGACATATTTACCTGACTACGAAGGCGACCACCAAATATCTTATGGACCAAACTTTTCTCGTAAGCACTGGGTGACTCGCTCGGCACTCCTGAAGGCAAGCAGCATTTGTGCATCGATTCTAATAAATTGACCATGTACTCATGAGCATCCTCTTGTCTAGCATTTCTAAAGTTCCGAGATATGCCTAAATAACTGTCAAGGATCCAAACTCAACTCAAAAATCTAGAGCCTAAGAAATTCCACTACAGTGAGGAGAATGCCAAATTAAAGGCATATAGTAATTTCAAGTTGGATAACAGACAAGTTTTAATGTAAAAGAAGGAACAAAGAGCCAAAAAAAAAGTAGAAACTAAGATCACCAACGATGCTAAAAAGTCAAGACAAACAGTATCAAACTGCTATAACAGGAAACTTATTGAACTAAATTGAGATAAGATGATATTACAAGCCGATGAAGAAAAACCTACAACATCACAAGAAGTCTAGCGAACACATTATAAGCAAAAAATTCAGGATACACCGCAAGTTTGATACAAGATCTTTCGGAGCCAATACCGTTCCTGTCGATTCCAGAGCTCGGTTCACATGTTTCTGAATGGCACATAAAGCACAAAACCCAGCAATATGACCTTCATAGCATCATGTCAAAGATGCAAAAAATCAGAATCCAATGATTGACCTTTTTGAAAGTGAACGCCAGATGTAAAACAGGGCTCAAGAAAAATATAAGCCACCAAAATGAGCCATGAGAAGGAAAAAAAATGATGAACCAGAAAGAACTAATGCAGACAAGCTCTACAAGTCAGCAAGCATGTTTGTTGTAGGACCGCCAAACATTCAGTTAACATGATTTATTATATTTGGCCATAAGATCTAAGAGATGCTACGGTTCAAAAGAATTGATAGCGCAAATGACAAGAAAAGTGCAAGTAGAGAAATTAGGATGAATTTTTACAAAAGTAGAAAGACGAAAGACTCAGTCTAGCCCTGCCAGAAGTTATACGCATCACATAGAAAATCACACAAGAAGACTCAAGAAGCTGCAGAACAACAATTATCACAAAGTGCAAGAAGACTCAAGATGGTAATTTGCACTGTCTACGTCTCATCCTTAGGCATTCCTTGAACATCAAACAATTCTAACATATTCTTGGTATTAATTCACTACATCCCTCATTGTCAGACCTTCCATTTTTACCTGGAACCATATTCAATCATTTAATTGTTCATAACTCTTGTGTCTCTTTCACTTTAGGTTTTACAAGCACATCTGAGGTGTCCGTCGAAGTTATCTCACCTTCAGATATCTTTTTCCGCAGATGATAAAACAGCACATATCAAAATACATCATTCAGAATAAAATAACAAACATAATCAGGAATTCCTCATACACACATTCTATATGCTTCATGTTGGTAATCGTATGATAAAGAAAATGTAAGAAAAAGAGAGAGTGTCTCACAGGATATTTTATGCCGACCACTTTGTAAATAAGCTGCCAAGGGCTCAGTGTATGTCAGACACTGTAATACAGAATTGAGAAAACAAGTATTTCCAAGATTTTGCAAGCCAGCACCCTGTCATTAATCATAGTTACACTCCATTATAGCGTCAAAAGAAAACCATGATTCCAAATGCTAAACAAAATAGAAAAATAATACCAATAAATATACTCACGATATCCCGATTTCAGGTGAGTGTAATTCATGATTTGTGTATAACATCAACAATACTTTCACGCTAACAAGAACCACCTACTCAGAAGAATCAATGATGAAAATAGGTTTAACACGTACCACTGATATGATTGACGAAATTTAAAAAGTTACACTATAGTGCATGAATATTGCAGAGTGAAAAGGCCAAATGTACACACTTTATAATTCACACTTGTATGAATTTCCCTTTTCCAACCTCGGCAAAGACATGCACAAACAAGAATTCAAATTTGCTATTCGAGGTTTACTAGAGGCTTGCCATATAAGAACTTCATTGTTTCACCAATCCAGCTTATGCTAAGTTTCCACTCATTAGAAAGTCTAAATGCTTAGCATCAGTTACAATAAATTTCCGATACATAAACAGAACCCAGAACTTCAAATTTTTTCAAACAAAAAAAAAAAAAACCAACACAAAGTTATTTAAAACCCGTAAGTTATTCTACTATAACTAGCTAACTAATGCTTTCTAGAGACACAAAAGTTTCCAGAAAAAAAATCATAATAGCTCAATCAAACAGCAAAAAAACACATTACTGGATAAAAATGAAAATAGAAATGGAAAAATGTAAACTTTATTTAGAAAACAAATAAAAAATCTTACAATTCTCCTGAAAGTGATTGTAAAGCTAAGCTCCGGATCCAACCCACTATGATTCTCCAAGGAAGACTCGGAGGAGGCCTTCCCGTACCCGGACCAAGTTTTGTGGGACTCCGATTTTAAACTGGCATTCGAATTACGCGGGTTTAAGGTCACCAGCTTAAACCCATTTCCACTGTTTCCTCCATCATTGAACCCATTGAACGACTTTCTCGCCAAACGAAATTCAATTCTCCGATGAAACAACGCCGCATTCGAATTCGAAGCATCTGACGTTGTAACCGACTCCTTTTCCGGATCCTCAACTGACCTGACCGACAAAGAATTTATCATCGTCTCCGCCGCCATCATCAAATCAATAAAACCTCAAACAAAAAAGCTCTATATACATAGAAAAAAATCCAATATATATAGACTGATTTCTTTTCTCTCTCTACAGAATCAAAGAATTATATGTTATACGTTTCTGGGGGTGTGATAGTGTGTGAGAAAGAAAAATAGAGCGGTTCTGGGTTTCGACTGGAGCTCGCTCAAAACAGCTTTAAACCCTACACATGGGAGTATGTCGGGCGAGTGTAAAACTGGCTGTGGGCGGCGAGTCGCAGGGGATTACTTTTAGTCTCGATGATACTTGTTCGACGCGGTGGGATCTGGTGTGGTAAGGTGTAAATTTAGAAACCCGTTTGATTGGACGGGAGGTTGACTGAAGGGCGTAATGGTCATTTTACATTGGAAATACTGACAGCTGCAGGAGATGGATTTGCGCTTGCGGTGGTTAATTGATTGGTCGATGGCTTGATTCTATGGAATCTAATCAAGCGGGTCGAGTTGCCGCGGTGCTTTTGATTTTGGCAAGTTTGTCCTCGTGGTGGGAAATTGAGATGGCAGCTCTAGTGAGACCCTGCAGGAGATTCATGCTATTTTTTTTTTTTTTTTTGTCAAACGCATTCATGCTAAATTTGGATTACAGGAAATTTTACCAATACAGATATTTTCCCTTAAAAATTAAAGAAAACGAGTAGTCAAGTTGTACGTTTTAAAATATTTGTCATTCTTGAAAGATCAAAATTCAAAAGCAACAATTACACTGTTCTTTGCTGAGGGTTAATTTCACTTAATGGCCATTTACCCATCATGTAGAAAATTGAATGATAATTTGCATATCCCAATTAAAGGGAGGAGAATAAGTGTCCTAGAGGAAAAAAAAAAAGAGAGAAACAAATTTGCCATATCTTTAAATAGTTACTAAAAGAAGAGCATACATAGTTACTCTGAATACATTAAAATTGATTTCGATAGTTGCTTGTTGTTTATTTTCTCGTGTGAAATGTCAACTTTTAATTGGTTTTAAATTTGATACTCTTTTATGGTTTATTGAGTATACCTATGTAGTGAAAATCGGGAAACAGAGAAGCCATTATGCTCCATAAATTTATAGAAAAAAAAATTTGAGTAAAGATTCTTCATAAAACTTTTAAAGAATAAATCTTATATATACCGATATATTATTACCATTGACTCTATGACATATATACAAAAAATGAATTTCAAATTCAATTTAATTTTTACATAATTATCATTCATCAAATGCTGACAGTGTATATATCATCAATGCATGAAAAATTAATCCATTTTTAAAAAGCATTGTAATCTTTTGTTGGGCCTCATTTGTAATCTGAATATTGCGATGTTATTTGAGTTCATTCTAATACAAAGTATAAACAGTAGTGTTAACCGCAGGAAGCAAAGTGCCGACTTGTTTCCCGCAAAGGGAAATCAACCGGGAAAATAGTTGAAGCTTCTTCGTTGATGGTATCTTGAAAGGACAAAAACTGTCCTTCCAAAAGAAATCGGTCCATGGCCAACTAGAGCTGTTAAGTCAATCAAATAGCTCGAAAGTTCGTTAGAACTCGACTCGTTAAGGCTCGAGCTCGGCTCGTTAATTTTGGTTAACGAGTCGAGCTCGAGCTCGAAACATGCTTGTTTAGTTAACGAGCCGAGCTACTCGGCTCATTTGATACTCGAGTAGCTCGTTAGAGCTCGTTAATGAAGGGCATATTTGTCATTTTAGAAATCAAAATTATAAAAATTAAAATTTATAGGTTTTTATTAAGGTTAATTTGCACGAACTCGAACTCGAGCTCGTGAAGCTCGACTCATTTGTGATAAACGAGTCGAGCTCGAGCTCGAGCTCGAGCCACATGTACATTTAACGAGCCGAGTTCGAACACATTTTAAAGTTCGTTTTCCTAACGAGCTCGAGTCGAGCTCGGCAGCCAAATACTCGGCTCGACTCGGCTCGATTAACAGCTCTATGTTAACCGCAGGAAGCAAAGTGCCGACTTGTTTCCCGCAAAGGGAAATCAACCGGGAAAATAGTTGAAGCTTCTTCGTTGATGGTATCTTGAAAGGACAAAAACTGTCCTTCCAAAAGAAATCGGTCCATGGCCAACCATATATTTGCCACAAAATACAGGCCGATAAAATGACTGCTTCCTTAGGAGCTACATGAATCAAACCACACCCTAAAAGAGCACAAAGAACAATGGAATAATAGCACAGAAACGTGAAAAGCACGTTCCAAGCCCATGGCAGGCAAAATTTAAGATTTGACAAGTAATCACACCAAACCAAAAGCTATCTTTTTCAATAAAGAAACAAATTGGTTTCACAGAAATGAGACCGTAATTGCATTAGCCAGCAGATCAAACCATGAATAAAGGATGGGATCAACCATTTACTTGAATTTCTCAATCAGGGAAAAGGGGTTAGAAGGGCCAAAAATCCAAAAATGCTGAGCTAAGATATAACTGCATAAAAGTTAACCCACACCATCCCATTTCGTTTCATCTAACCCCTTGGTGAAAACCCCCTTTTGGTTGGGGAGGGGTTGAAATTCTGATACATGAAGTGAGAAAAAATATGCCTCTACTTCATCATTTTGTAAGAAATAGCAAGTCAAGATTGGATGGTACTTGTGGTTATTGAATGCATCAGTACTCTGTACTCTGTCATATAACAAGTTACAATAATCTGCACTTACACTACAGGTAAAAATGTTACCATACCTAGCATTGAAATGCATTTGGCTGGACATTTCAACAGAAGGGACTGTGATTTATGCATAACCATGATATGCTACTGGAAGAATATCCTTCAGACATATAACCAATTAAACGTGGTTAAAGAGGTCTCTCAACAAGGGCCGAGCTTTGTGGTTCCCAAACTTGTATTGCCAGTCACAATTAATACATTTACCATCTCAGGAAACCTTCACGGAGCAGCCTTAAGTACCACCTCCAAACATTAATCTTTCAAACCCTGGTGTATTTACAAGAAAAGAATGCTGTAATGGTCTTCAAACCCTAGTATATTTACAAGAAATCATGCTGCAATGGCCTTATCACCAGTGCCAATAAGGAGGAAATTCAATTAAGTCAGTACGTTAATATCTTAACACACTATTCTGATATAGCTTAAGCCCGCTCTAGAATGAACCTGGCATGTATCCAGCTTAACATCATTAGAGGGTGAATGGTTGCAACGATATTCATTCTATCTACTGAGACACATTGATTCTTCCATCACCTGTGCCTGAGTATGATAGCTTGCTGTAGGCTTTTGGTTGTCATTTGATTTTACCCCACAAATAACATTGTCCTAGCAAGATAGGAATCTTCATTGTCCAAATTATGTAACTTCTACCATGAAGTCTTCATGGTTTGGACTTAATAATAATTCTCTGATTTCCTTGCTCAAATTGTTTGTAACCAACACTACATCATCATAATGGGGATGATAAACGTGGCCTCTGAAAAATGTCATGATTGTTCCATGCAATTCAATGAAACTCCAACCTGGAACCTTTTTCAAACCAAGAGATTTCATCTGGCCCCAAGCTTCACCTACACCATCCCAATCGGCCATTGAAGCATAGCTGTGTGCCAATTGCACATACTTTCCGGGATCTACAGGCTTCAGAAGTGAAATTTCTTTTGCAACAGTATCAGCAAGCTCCGTCTTTCTTTTTGTTCGACATGCATCAAGTATAATGCCCAAACATCAGCCATTGGTTCAGGAAACATTTTCTTATAAAAGTCATATGCATCTTCTACCCTACCTGCTCGGCAAAGGAGATCAACAATGCACCCATTGTGCTCAAATTCAGGTTCAATCCGGAAATCATTTATCATAGACTCAAACAACCTTATTCCCTGGTCAATAAGCCCATTATGGCTGCAGGCATAGAGAATGGATAAGAAAATAGTATGGTTTGGCTTGAACCCATCTCGCAGACACCTTGAGTACATCTCCAAAGCAGTTTCTCCTTGGCCATGACTACCATAACCCGCAATAATTGTACTCCACGAAACTATGTCATGCCGTGGCATGTTATCAAAACACTTCCTAGCAATAGCCAAGTTACCGCATTTACAATACATATCAACCAAAGCTGTGTCAATCCTAATGCATGGTCCAAGACAGCTTCTAATGACAAAGGTGTGAATCCACTTCCCTTGCTGGTATGCCCCTATAGAAGCACAAGCTTGAAGAAGACAGACAACACTGACTGAATCAGGCTTTATAAGAGCTGTTCTCATTTCATTAAACAAACAGAAAGCTTCTCTTAATTTCCCATTTTGAGCATTAGCAGCAACAATTGCATTCCAGGATACAACATCTCTTTCCTGCATCATCTGAAAAACCACAAAACTTTGATCTAGGTAGCCACACTTCGCATACATAGTAACAAGTGCATTTTGGAAAGGAACATCAACAGCTATATTTTGCCTCATGATATAGCCATGAAGTGAAGTCCCTAGTTTATATGACACCAACTGAGCACAAGCTGCAATAGCACTCGCCAATGTAGCACTGGATGGCATCGCTCCAGAAATTAACATCAGCCTAAAGACTTCCAATGCTGTATCAGCACGCTCATTCTGTACAAGCCCTGATATCATTGTTGTCCACATAACCACATCCTTTTCTTTTGCTGTTTCAAAAATTCTGTGTGCATCGTTCACGTTGCCCTGTTTCAGATACATTCCCATCAATGCGGTTTCAACATGGGCACTTGATCCAAGACCAGCAGAGAGTATCTGTCCATGTACTGCTTTTCCCAATCTGATATTATCCTCTTTAGCAATTGTAGGAATCAATGATGTAAAAGTCTGTTGATCAGGTTCCATACCAGAAATTCTCATCCTATCTAAAAGCTCTAAAATCTCTCTCATATACCCAACTGAAGCATAAACTGAAATCAAAGAATTCCATGAAACAAGATCTTTGTCATTTATTAATTCAAACAAGTTTCTAGCATCTTCTACTCTTCCACATTTCCCATACACGTTCAACATGCCATTGATCAAAGCTACGTTAAACTCAAGTCCACACTTCACCACTGAAGGATGTAAACATTTCAGCTGATCACTCTCTGAAATCCCAGAAAGCATATTTAGAACAGTAACAGCGCTGGGTTTTATTCCTTCATATTGCATTTTATTATACATAAAGAACGCAGAATCAATATCACCAGCTCGTGAATAACTCCCGATGATAGCAGTCCACGGAACAATATCTCTCACAGGCATTGCATCAAACACTTTTCGAGCACTGCTAATATGTCCTAATTTTGAATATAAAGTTATCAAAGAAGTTGCAATATAAGGATCTGAAGAGAACCCATTAACGATAACATGTTGGTGGAAACAGAGTCCTTGAGATTGAAGGTTAAGCGCAGTGCAGGCTTTAAGGAGACTGGAATAAGTAAAGGGGTCTGGAGCAACATTGGATTTCAGCATTGAAATATAAGTCCGGAGAACTTGGTGGGATTCTCCTAGTGAGGAAAGCCGGTTTAGTTTCGAGTTAAATGACTTGGTAGCTGCAGTAGCCGTGGCGGAGGGTGGAAGTTGTAGGGGTGGCGGTGGCATTAAAGTATGAAAAATATGGGGTCTAACTTTGTTGTTCATCTTTTCTGGCATAAACTTGGATCAGCAGACAGCTTCATAGTTACCCTCTATTGGAATTTATACCTTCAAAAGAAAAGCATGATACTCGAGACAGACACAATAATAACTTTATAATTGCAATATCCCAAATTTTTTGAGGCTAAGGTGATTGATCGTGTAGAACTCAACCTCATTTCTTTCAGTTCCCCCAAGGTTGAGTTGTTATTCATTAAAAGTACAACGCCCAGAACAATTTTCAAGCTAAATAAAGTGAATCACTCATCTGGGAGAAACCTCGGAAACAAAAGTGACAACTAGAAAATGGTAGACTCAGTGAGTAAAAGAACAGATTTTTATTGTATAAGCCCTCAAACAAAACATCTTTCAACCTATGAGCGAGCAGACAATTTCCTTGCAGTCAAAACAAAGTGCAGCAATGGAGCTGGACGAGCATGTTTCAACTGAATTGATATTGGACCAACGATTGAAATATTGACATCTTGACTAGGTGAGCTTTGCTATCCCAATTTGTTCATTTCCAGGTCTTTATAAAATCCATCATACATGATTATTAGTACCTTTTTTAAGCGAAACTGTATGAATATTTGCATCTTCATTTAAAGAAGCAAGAAATCATACAGGACATGTAAATTATCTATTTTTGATGCAAATGAAGGTCGTAATCGTAATAAAATAAGGTGTGATTTATCCTCAGAAAAAGCAAGCCCAAGGAACTATGATTTATTTTTTTCTGGTTTGCGTTACGTTTGTCGCACTACTTTTTTATATAGTCATAACCTTCTGAGTCTAAAATCAGGGAGTGAGTGACCAACTTGTCAAAGATAAATATGCTATAGGAAAGAATTGCACTTTCCCCCCAAACCATTAGGCCAAGAGCTCAAATCCCCCACGTACAATTAGAAAAATTGGGAGCTCGGACATTTGCAGGCAAAAAAAATTCAGAAGAAGTTGTACACTAATACACCCTTTGTGGTTTATGGTTAATTGTTTATACTGCTGGTCAGAGAAAATTCCTAGGTAGATTTAGTTCCACTAACTTATTTGTCGTAGACTATGTAATATATTTTATAGCCATATGTATAATAATGTTAGAAAAGTGATAGTGGATTTTTTTATTTTTTAGAAAAGTGATAGCTAAGGAAACGCCTCATCCCAAGATTCTATCGGGCTCGCATTTTATAATGAGGGGTGAATAGGTATAATAAATTTAGAAAAGTGATAGTGATTTATTTTTTAGAAAAAGATTAGGTAGGAAACGTCTAATCCCAAGATTCGGTCGAACTTGCTATTTATAATGAGGGGTGTTTTTCATTTGGATTCAAACTTTGTTCGTTATGCAGAGGGTCGCAAATCCCTTTTCACTTGCTCCAATTATTATTGATAAATGTTAGGCAAGGAAACGTGTAATCCTCAAGAATTTTATTGAACTCACTTTTTTGTTTTTATAACAAAGGGATCCTTTCCAATATGATGTCCCCAAATAGATTCGAACTTTGTTCATCATACTAAGGTTCCGTTTGATAAAACTGAATCTGAATTCTGAAGTCTGAATTCTGAAATCTGAATATTGAAACAATTAATTTGTTTAATTTTAAGCACTGAAAAGAAATATATGAATGTCTGAATTTTAATGCTAAACCTATTTATACTGTTTGATAAACAATTATAACTGAATGCTTAATAAGTTAAATTTGATAATTTTGCCCTTATATCTTTTCATCCAAAAAAGAAATAGAACCTATAATTTAATTAGCTAAAAATATTAGGTATGAAAATGATAATATTTATTTTTAAATCAAATTAATATAAAAGATGAATTTTATTATATGAGGAGTATGGAGAAGAAGTGAAAGTCATTCAAAAGGGAGAAAAAAAATAGAAAATCATTAGATAGAGAATATTAGATTGTTTAATTATACAAGAATTTTAAACATAATTAATAAATAAGGGTAGATTTGGTAGATAAGATAAGGTAGTTGAAGTGATTCTATTGAATTTTATCAGAATTAAGCATTCAGTTAGGATTCTTGTGCTGAAAAAAATACACACAGGTTCAGCACTGCTTAACAAGTTCAGCAAATGAATTTTCATTTATCAAACACTGAAAACATCTGAATGTTTAAAAAAATTCAGATTCAGCACTTTTTTATGTTATCAAACAGACCCTAAGTAAGAAAATGCCTAATCCCCCGAGATTATATCGGGCTCGCTTTTAATTTCAGGAGGATCCCTCGCAACGTGGTTTCTCCGGATGGATTCGAACTTTATTTGTCCTGTCCTTCCAAAAAAAAAAAAAAACTTTATTTGTCGTGCTGGGGTCACAAGTGCCTTGTGCTAGGCTGTTTTTCTGGCTAACCTTTCCACAGTAAGTGCTGAATGATGACCTTAAAAACTGCCTTAACATTGGGCCATGCATTTGAGTGCTTGAGGCCTACAGAAAGAGCAACCCAGTCCATACTACATGGGTCCAAAGTAGTAACAAAATGAAGAAAAAAAAGAGAAAAATGCAAATCCATGTGGAATCCCATTAGCTGCCGAAATAACTGACGTCCAATTAGATCTTCTTCAGGGCATGTCGGCCCGGTTGGGTACATTTGTTCCCTGGGAGTGGAGGTCTCTTCAACTTCTTCGCCGGAAGTTTTATATAAGCATGAATTTCATCGGCTTCATTTTCTTCTTTGGTCCTATGAATTTCGCAGCGCAACGGATCTTCTGTCTCATATCCTGTGCCACTCTTTGTCTCACTTTTTATTATATTACTATTTTTCCTACATAAACATTATGTTTTAATTCTTTATTGTTTCTTTAAGATCCAATAACTATCAATTAAGTAAAAAATAAATACAACAGTTTCAAAAAAGTAATACATAATAGAAAATTTAAAAAATCAGAAAATTCATAAAAATATCATTTTTTATGCATTTTGATTTTTTGAGTTTGTTAAATTTTGTGTATTATTCAATTAATAGTTATTGGATTTTAAGGAAACAAAAAAGAATTAAAACATGATGTTTATGAAGGAGAAATAGCAATATAATAAAAAGTGGGACAGAGAGTGACACAGGGTGTGAGACAGAAGATCCGTTGCGATTTCGCAATTGGATGTGCAATTCGTGTGATTTTGAATCTGGAACCCTTATAATAATTTTTTTTTATTTCAGAAACTCTTTGAAAAAAAATATCAATTGAAGAAAGAAGATGCATAATTGCATATATATATATATATATGTGCTTTTTTTTTGGATTTCTTTTTTGAGAATGAAGTTGCATATATTGAGTAATTCATTTAGAGCAAGCTATTAGAGGCTGTGAATTTGCAAGAATTCTTTCCTTTCTTTAGAGCTTTTTTTTTTTGACAAGAAAACTCGTAGCCGCTACTTGAGAGTGCATACTGGATAAACCCTGTTTCGTGCAATAGCCCGCCAATCACATGAAAAGATAAGATATACTAGGCAAATTCTGTGTGACGTATAGATGTTCCAAAAGAGGTTCAAACTCGAGTTGGGAGGAAGGCATCAACCCGGATTGTTTTGAATTCCATTTACTACTAAATTCACATCCCAAGCTTAAAGCGCTTTTCTTGTGGGGGTGGTTAACTTCGTTGGATTGGGATGTGATGGTTGTCCAAGACAAGAATTTAGGTGTTGTAGTAGACATTTGCAGGTCTTCTACGCAAGAAAACCATCGGTTGTCTTTTTCTTTAATACCTGACCAAGAGCACCAGTCTCTACGATTAAGGCTTCGAAATATATGGAAAGTCGTATGGATCAATTTATATGTATTTGGTTTTCCTAACATGCCTTCAAAGCTCAAATGTGATAAATTTTGTATAACATTTTGTGTGCAAAATAGTCACTGGTGATTTTGTTATGTGCAGAGGCCCCGTCCTGGGCCTATACACGTGGCAGCCCAGGGAGGCCTGAGCTGGGTTTAGACTCCGGGCCCATGGGAACCGTCTCGCGGCCCTCCTCCGCTAGGGCTCTAAGGGGCTCCAGAGAACAATCCCGCATAGGTCGGGATTGCTCCCCCTCAGTGCGGGATTGAGGCTATTCTGGGCAGGTCCCGAAACGTACGGAGGTCAGACTCCTAAACAGGTATAAATAATAACGCACACCGACTGCGCAAGGGACGCTCACTATTGGACAATTACTCCCGACCGTTTTACTTCCCGTGAATCTCACTCACCGGAAAATTAACTTGACCGTCGAAGTGCCCTCGGGGACGACCTCGGGGCTCCCCCATTGGATCACTTTCTTGTCCGTTTTTCAGGCTTAGGACGCGCTCTTCTCATCAGCACGCCGAGCTCATCAGGTCAGCTCGGTCCGGGGAAGTTCAGTGCTTCTTCATTACGTGTTGTAGACTAATAGATATTGATGTTAAGTATACTTTTAAGATTATAGTTATGCTTAAATTTAGCAATGAAGATACAATTTTTTCTTTGAGTTTAGAAATATCAGATCAAAAGAGTTTTTCTTCTTATGATCATGACCTCAAGATTATCTAGAGTTTTAATTTTCAATCGATAAGTGTGGATATGATATAACAAGAGAGTTAAGACTAATAGACATTCATGTTAAAAATACTTTTATGCTTACATTTGTGCTTAAATTTGGCAATGAAGAACATTATATATATCTCTTTGAGTTTAGGAACATCAAAACAATAATAATGTCTTCTTATTTTGAGGTCAATAATATAATCTCGAATAGGTCCAACACTTTTGTAAAAGGTAACGAGCATGTCATTCTAATAGTTTAGCTAATTCAATGGATAACAAAAGGGAATTTCATAATTTTTTTTTAGGTGTGTATAAAATGACCAACTCTTTTTAAAAATCTTCAAATTATATAAGCTCAATAATGAATTTCCTTAAAGTGAGGGGGCAATTACCCATTCTCACCTACTTGTTGCTCTTAATTATGTGTCATTAACTTGAAAAAAAAAAAAGAAGAGAAGTGGATAGTTATAAAATTACCTTGAATTAAACTATATGGAGGTTATTGCTTTAGCAAATATTTTGCATGGGAATATTTGGACGATTTTGTCCTTTACAACGGGGATGTAATATTGGTGTTTAAAAAATTAATAATAATGGACAAATACCAAAGTCATTGTTGTGACATTATAATAGTTAAAAGTTATGTTAGATAAATTAGTTTATGTAATTCAATTAAATGCATTTAATTACTCGAAAAAAATCTACAAATTCGTTACTTGTGGTCTAATAGAAGTGTACAAATTTTTGTAGGAAGCTAAAAGAAATTTTTTTTTTTTTGTGACAAGCTGAAAGGCTCTTTCCATCTATTACTAACACGAAGTCGTACCAAAGTATCGACAAGACTGTGTCATCTAAGCAATAAATTAAGTAGGATAAGTAAGTTTACATGACATGGTGATATTGATTTACAGGCATACCAACCAAGATTCTTCTATAATGACACAATACTTAATCCTTCAGAAATACTAGTACGAGTCTAAACTTTTTATTGCAAAAACATGAACCACATCTATTAATTTTACTAAACAAAAACGTAAGAAGTTGCCAACAAGCAAAGTGAGAAAACACATATATATCCTGTGTTTTTCTGACTTTTAAGATATATATATATATTTTTCATTTCTTGATCCTTCTATCATTGTCATCTGTTGTCCGTCCAACTCAAAAATCACTTTTGGTCCCGTAGACTGTAAGGCCATCCTGTTTGAGATCCCCATTCTTGACGTCCCAATACTCAAAAGCAACGGAATTTCCTTTTTCTACATGACTTGGAACTTTAAGAAAAGCATAATCTCCATGGTTAAGACGGGATTAAAAAAAAAAAGAGAGAGGAAACTATCATTAGAACGATGTGTAGGCAAAATTGAATTCATGGGATTCTTAAAATTTCCGTATTCTTTTTAATGTTTGATCGAATTTTCAGTATCCTCGAGTTTCAAAATCTCTTAGGACTCTAAAATCCCTTAAAACAAAATGGGACACTTTAGAACCCTTACATTTTTCATTCTTGCGATTATCCATGACACTTGCATCATTTCATGCGTGTTCTTGAGGACCGCGCGCCAAATCTTGTAAGTAGCAAAGAACAATAAAGCAGAATCCCAGAATTCATCTTCCTGAAATTTCAATCTCCTGCCAAACATGGGGTAGAAGTTCTTTGATTTTCAGTCCCCGGGGAAAGAAAGATCCCTTGCACTAATGAGAGAAATCTTGTACTAGTATTTAAAAGTAAGCTAAATCAGGATGTGACACCACACGATTAAGCTAAGAATGATGAAAATGAAGCAATTCAGTGCAGTTGGGCCGTGTGATATGGTTGTTTTCGTGCTTGGAGTTCACGGCAACATTCAATGATGATATCAAGAAGTTGAAGCAAATTAGATTGCATTTTCCCTAAACTGTATAATCCTCAATCATAATTCTTAACAACTCCTTGTTGGGTCTCGCTGCACTAATGAACTCTAGTGCTCCACTGCTAATAGCCTGACAGGGAATGTTGCCATAAGTGATGGTTTACAAATGAATTAGGTTCTTAAAAAGTTGTTTCGTTTATACAAAGTCATTTTATTAAAAATTGTTTTTTCTAAAAAGGTCTTCAAATCAAAGTTTTGTTTCTCCACGCACCTTTTAATCTCACGCATATCACATCCCAGAAATTAATATATTACAATAATATTCTAAAAAATGCATTAAAAAAAACACGCAATTGAAATGAAAAAGAAGATTTGAACAATGCCTTATCAATATTGAGTAGAATACAAGAAATTTGGCTGGTTTTACTACTGGGTTTCTTTCTTAACGAAAAAACCAACCATATTAGTTCACTTCTCCTCTTTATTTCCGAAGAGAAATTTACTTCGTCCTTTTTCTCAAAATAACCATACGAGATACTAAATTAGCATCATTTTACTTCTTAGTTTTTCTTTCCCTTTCCCTTCTAACCATTTATTCCCATCTCAGCTTCAAATCAGATATGCTCTTATCTTATCCACTGTAAATACTAACTTGTGAAGGTATACAAATTCCCACCCAAACTTTTTACCCACCCTTCATGATGGCTGAAAGAAAGCAAGTTGTTTTTTTTAAAAAAAAAAAAAAAAAAATTCCTATTCGACATTGGTATAAGTTGCCATTCTTTTTCGGGTTAATTCCACTTTGTCCCCCCAAACTTTGGACGATTATCCACTTAAGTCCCTAAACTTCAAAATGGGACACTTAAGTCCCTAAACTTATAAATACCTCCCACTTAAGGAAAATTGTTAACAAATCTTGAATGCCGTTGGTGGTCGAAGTGTCCCATTTTATAAGGGTTTAGGGATTTAAGTGTCCCATTTTATAAGTTCAGGGACTTAAGTGGGAGGTATTTATAAGTTTAGGAACTTAAATGTCCCATTTTGAAATTTAGGGACTTAAGTGGATAATCGTCCAAAGTTTGGGGGGACAAAGTGGAATTAACCCTTCTTTTTCTTTACTTTGATACTTTCTGCTTGACCTTCCAGAAGAAGCAAGGAATCCGGTCATTCACCAAAATAATCCAGCATATCAGCATGCAATATGAATAATTCCATTGATGTTTGCATGTGGGCTATTAACCTGTAAGTTTTTATTTGAAGACAGCCTAGAACATACAAAACAGGAAGAGAAATAAAAGATGAGAAACTGTAATTTACAAAAAAAAAAAAAAAAAGAAACCTAACCTCTGTAGCATCTGTCCCAAATATTTTGTGGTTTAGTTTTCAAATACTCCACTACCTAAATGACTGATAATTTTCATGACATATCTCCACCAAAAAAAAAAAAAAAAAACTTTCATAATTCCCTCAACTATAAATCCATGTCAATTTATTCCTACAGGGAAATGATTGAAAATTGTTTGCAAGTTGCCTAACCCCAAGACACGGTATTTGTGTAGGTGTAGGCCAACACCAGACAAAACGCTGCTGACTTAACTAACACAACCAACCAATGACCTTAAAATGAACTGCCTACAAAGATAAACCAAACTAAGCATCCTCTAAATTAACCATCCGATGAAAATCTTGATTTATCGATGGTCCAGAATAAAGGAGAAAAATGGACCCCACTCCAAGATCATTAGATTATGCAGACTTTGGTGGTACTAAATTAGTAGTACTGTATTTCTGAAGTCTTTAGACCCCAGGAACGTGTAAAGAGTAAAGACTGGCAAAGGCAGAAAATAGAGAGAGAGAGAGAAGAAAGAAAACATTTTTAAAACACGGAAAAAGCTAAGAAAGAGATACACAGGAAAGAAGAGATCAAAACAGAGTCAAATTTTTGAACGCCAACCGCTCCAATTTTCCAATTCCACTTCATCAATGCCCACCATCGCAAAATCCCACCTTTAAATACCTCCATTTTTTCAAAACCCATGTTTTAGTTTCTCAAGTTGTGATCATATATTTCCTCTATCAATCACCGCATATATCCCCAAGTTTTTCCCTGTTCTTTTGGCTTTTGTACTAGCAGCATGACGGCTTTGAACAAGAATCAGTCAAGACTCTGCCTTTTTCTCCTCAAAATCTGATCCCATGTGTTGTGACAGCTTCAGTTGAATCCGTGTCTCTTACTTTATCTTTGCCTGCTAATATATTTCCCCTTCTGTTATTGATAGAAATTTAGGGTCATTTGAATTCAAAATTTTACACTATTCTGCCTGTTTCTTTCTAGAATCAACAAAATTCTGTTGATTTTGAGGAATCACAATCCCTTTCTATTCAGTTCCCGTATGTTCCTCTGAGAGTTCCTTAATTCGTGTTAAGAAGATTCAATTTTGATTCCAAGTTTCTGTCTTTTTTGTTTGTTCCCTTCAAGTTCCCAATTCTTGCGGAAATTGAACCATGGGAATTCAGAAGGATAGGGTGAGATTTAATGTTGGTGGAAAAATCTTTGACACTTCAGCCACAACCCTGGCGAATGCTGGCCGAAATTCTCTCTTTGGAGCTATGTTTGATGAGAATTGGGACCTCCAATCTGGTCATTCCACCACGGAGCACTTCATTGATCGAAATCCAGACTATTTTGCAGTTCTTCTTGACCTTCTCAGGACAGGGGAATTGTATCTTCCGTCAAACATGTCTGAGAAACAGTTATACAGAGAGGCTCTGTTTTATGGCATTTTGGACCACGTCAGGTCTGCTAAGTGGGGTCCGTTCGATGGAAACAGGCTCCGATTAGCCCGGTCAGTAACTGGCCGGGCACCGGGCGATGGGACTGCTATCAGGGCTGGTCCAGATGGTGGCTGTTGTGTGGCTCATGGTAGCATGGTTCATGTGTATGATTGGATGCTTGAAGTGCATCCTCCTATTAATCTTGATTATCAAAGAGTCAATGATGCTGGTTGGATCGATCCTGAGAGCATTGTAATCAGTGCTTGTGAGAGGTTTGGTACGGGAGATGGAGGCATGGGATTGTTCAGTGCATCCACGGGGGAACGAAGGTATAAATTTCATGTTAGTCATGAAAATCAAGTTAAGAGTTACACTGCTGGTGCATTGAGTTTTAGTCCAGATTATAAGTTGTTTTCTAGTTGTAAAGGTAGGAGCAATGAGTATGGGATTGGTGTTTGGGACCAAGTGACGGGGAAGCAGATTGACTTTTTTTATGAGCCACCTGGATGGTCACTCGGTGAAGCAGACAAACTACAATGGTTACATGGTAACAACTGCTTGTTGGTAGCAACTTTGTTTCCAAGGAAGGACAACTGTTACATTGGTTTGCTGGATTTCAGGGACAAAA
The DNA here is from genome assembly GCF_036785885.1 of Coffea arabica. NCBI lineage: Eukaryota > Viridiplantae > Streptophyta > Magnoliopsida > Gentianales > Rubiaceae > Coffea > Coffea arabica. Next base: position 13,079,579 of record NC_092321.1, read on the forward strand.
GCATGCCTTGGTCCTGGTCTGATGTAGGGGCTCCAATTACGGATGAAAAGCGAGTTAGGGATGCAATAGCAATGGAGGAGAGTAGCTCCGTATGCGTGGTGAATGAATACGAGGACTTGGGGTTCATGGATTTGAGGAGGGCTGCCGGAAGTGTGAGATGGAGTTCAAGGAGCCGGTTGATGAAGGGGAAAATGCCTGATGAACCATGCTATCCAAAACTGGCGTTGCACGAAGGACAGCTATTTTCATCGATGAACGATAGCATCTCAGTGTTCCGTGGTCCAGATTGGGTGTTAACATCAAGGCTTCGACGAACTTATGGCGGTTCAATTTGTGATTTTTCCATAGGTGGTGATCGGCTTTTTGCCCTGCACAGCGAGGAAAATGTATTTGATATATGGGAGACTCCATCTCCACCTATCATATGATCATATACTTAGTTTTGTTGTTCAACTTCTTAGTCACCTTCTTCTGAATGTTACTGTTTGTTCTCTCTTATACACTATTGACAACCGGGTTGGCGCCTTTGATAGCAGAGAGGCCTAAAGCTTCTGTTTGGTGCTTGAAAGTTAGAGAAGATAAGGTTGAGCCTTATCTAATTGTGAGATTGTACAGAATTTTCTCATAATGACATAGACATCATATGATGAGACAGATTGCTTAACAACCATATGTTTTCAAAATCGGCTTGCTTCTGGAAGTCTAAACTCGAGCAAATTGTATAAAATTGGTTAATTTCTTGACCTTCTTGGGAGTTTGGGACCACCACAGTCCTTATCTCTCTCAAGAGCCCTTTATCAGCAATCTTTTTTTGACCATTGCTTTTGCAAAGATGGTTCTTTAGTTGTTAGGCCTGCCATCCCACTTTTTCATCTCAGTTAGATTCCACGTTCTTTACAGAGACAAAAGGAGATGAAAGTTGCTATATTTGCATGTTGTGAGCAGTTGAACTAACTCCTAAACCTGAGTGGCTAGTTATTTATGAAGCTGGTGATCTCGAGAAGTCGAGCCAGTGCGAGATATTGCCATGGTTTTTTGTGAAGTATCAAGAAAAGCCCAGTCTTGCCACCTAGTCTTCTCCATTTACGCACTCTAAACCAAGTCCATTGTTCCAGCATCTCTTTCCAGATGCTGCAAATTAATAATACTGATTCAACTGCAGTTAGTTCATTTCAATGCAATGTACTTCATTAATTTAGTTTCAAAACTGCTAAGAAAGGAGCAAATCCCAATTTGATGGGACCACAGAAGGATAAACAAAACATGTATTCTGCTGACCATTGCCGGCACTCCTCAGGATTTCACGGCAGATTAGATAAACAAGAGCTTAAAGCAAAGGGTGTTTGAAAATTTTATATGAATCCATCGACTATTGACAATGATAAACAGTTTTTATTTTACGACATACAGGTAAATGTGAGAAACCTAGTGTGTACCTAGGGCAGATACAAGAACATTAAACTTGTCTATTAGGTATCAAAATCCCCTTCCCCAACAAAAAGAAGAAAGCAAAAAAGGTGAAGAGGAACAAAAGAAAGAATGGAAATCAGACTGGAACTTTCCCTGAACTGCCATATGGAAAGAAATCCAGACTTCAGCGACAACACTTAGTAAGCTCGCAAAAGAGAAACCATCACAAAGAAGGTCCAATTAGTAGGGAGACCAAGTCTTGTGTTCATTACATATAAAAATGGAACTATTTCTTGAGAATCTAAAATCTTTAAAACCAATGTATGCACCATTAGGAAGGTTCCTTCGTTCTAAACTTGATTGAAAAAAATTATTTGAAGAGATGCAAGTACAGTAGGAATAAGACAGAACCTTACTGCTTGGAAGCAAATAACAATATTTTGTGATAAAAAGGCAGTGGACCCAATTAATTAAGCATAATCTGGCATTACTTTCTTAAGGAACTTGATTGGCTGGGACTCTTCAGCGGCGATTTCATCGAAGGCGATGTAGTTTTGCTCCTTATTATAAACGTGACACATTGTCAATATGGTCTTCATTAATCTCCAGTTCCATGTAGCTTCATTCAGATACTGTTGCATCATGGAGAACATGGAGAATACACGTAAGGAAGCTGAAGAATATCTTATAGGCATGTACTTATAATAAGGAGGAGGAGGGCTTGTGGAAATCAGATGCTGCCCTTAAGGACCCTCCAGACCCCCCTCCAGTTATGTTCGACTAAAAATTTGAGAATTCCCTTGTGAGGTAAAATGGAAAGTATTGTTTTCGTCGTGGCTGCTGTATCATGGAAAGCACTTATAGAATCCATACCTTGCCCCAGTTCTCCTGCAAAGACTGATGGGCTGCCTGCAAGTTGTAGCTTGGTATCCGTGAAGAAATGTGATGGGGAATATGAACATTGATATTATGACAAAGGATTTCTATCCTGTCAAAGAAACAAAAGGACATATAAATTCCTCTGCAATGACAAGAAATGAAATCAAAACATTCCTCCAGGTGATACAATATAGTTAATTCAGGATCAAATTCCTAATTATGTGTTTCGACTAAACTCCCACCATAATTTATGTTTAAAAAGCATCAGCTAAACATGTGGTTGTCATTAACAAAATAGTTTCAGCATAGCATTTCGGCACTCCTGGTTTATGCTTATATCTTCAACAAATTAGTCAAGTGAGGTGGGAATACAAGCCATAAATACTTTTCAAGGCATGAGGATATGGATCAAAAGCTCTTCATCAATCAGTAGACAATTTCATAAATAACAATTCTCTTGAATAACATGCATAATCAACACAAATATCTAAGCAGGAGCAGCAATGTAATCACCATGTTGCCAATTCAAAGAATCACAAAGGATATATTTCTTTTACCATTTAGGATAATCACAGTGCACTGTCCCATTAAGCTGGGCCTGAGCTGCATTCCACTCATCTGAGTCTTTGAAAGGTATATGAGGAGCTGTGTGATGCACCATTGTGAAAGTGCTCATCTGCAAGTTTTGATGACACAAATTCAAAGTGCTATAAATCATCAAACATAAGGGTGGAAAGCACCAGGTTCTCTGTTAGAGAGAAGACAAATGAAATGTAGGATTTTATTTTTGTCTAGCCAAAATCCAGAACTTTGATGCAAAGTTAAGGATACTGAAGTCTCATCTCCTCTGGTTGACGTGAACCATGAAGGATTCTGTCAAGTTAAAATAATATTTCATGGTGAATTTTAAGCAACATATAAAAATATTAGATGATATTCACAGTACTTGGAAGGTCAGGGATTCCTTGAACAACATCCAGTATAAATAACTTCAAAAGGGTAAGAAGAAAGTCAATAAGATTGTCTATGGACACAACAGGCCAGTATTACAGCGTCTCTACCATGACTACCTGATGCAAATTTGTTTTCTAAAGAAAGAAATGTTCATAATACTGGCTTTCCATATCTTCAAGTTATAGATTCCAATTAAATTTTCACCTGTAAACCATATACCGGGTTAATCTAGTAACCACTGTTCAAAATGGTGCCTAAAACCAAAAAAGAGGTGAGAAAGTAAGTTACCCAAAAGTGATAACCCAACCATGGCATTAACCAAAAATTAATCCATCCAATGATCCCTGTCTTGTATATTATCAGCGGCCATCCAACAGCCATAAAAGCAAATACACAAGCCAAGCTTATCTTCACCCTGTGCACTTCACTTGGTCTGAACTTCTTCAAGTCAAAGTGCCAGATTAACCTAAATAATAGTATTTGACACATATGCACAAACATCAAATTTGCTTCTAAAAAGAAAGAATGGAAAAAATGGATAAGGTCCTAAGTTTCAAAACATATTAAATCTCTAGCCGTCAAGTACCAGTGAGCTATAGACATCCAAGGTCGAAATGGTCCATATCCGTATATGATTGCTTTCCTTAAGACTGGGCTTGAGTCAAATTCTTCTTTTACAACAGGATGCCAAGCTGTATCTTCTTGCAGCCTGGGATGAAAGCAGAAGAGGCAATAGAGGTAAAGAAGACTAGCAGAAAATCTATAAAATGAGAACTCAAATGCCCATAAACAAGCTCAACTTCCCCAGAAAAAAGAAGAAACAAAGAAACAATAACCAAGAAACAAGAGGAATAGGCAATAGCATAGATATACTTTATCTATATGCATATCTTACTGAAATATGTAATTTACTCTGTGCATGTGGATTGCAGAAAGAATTAAGAAAATTTTACTTTCTGTGGTAGATATAGAACCAGGGTAGTTACTTTAATGTCTGAGCATATGACCAGATACCGAGGTTTCAATTAAGGTTGTAGAAGAAAACAAATATCTCTAAAGGACATATAGATTCTTCCCAGGCATCTAGTTCAAATGGAAAAAACAGCCCGTGAGCGAACTGAAGTATGGATTCATTACCCAAATACTGAATGATTTTTCCTTCAAGTTGCATGTCCATTTACAGATTTCTCAAAAAACTAATGGTAGAGCCACAGAGTCTTCCTAAAATCTAATGTTGAAAAAGTCCACTAACCACCTTACAATGACAAAATTGCTGAAGTTTAGCTTTGTCCTACTCTCTGCAATGACCTAAAACAATCTATCCATACACTTGACCAGCACTCCCTTATACTCCTACAGCTCAGAGGCAAGAAATACTGGACTAAAAGACTACCTTAAAACAGAACGAAATTCATGTTGACAACGGACACTCAAAAGTTAAAAGAAAATGAAATTTCAGTCTTAAGTTGCAAAGCTTATGCAGGTGCACATGGGTAGCATTTCTGTTAAGTCTGTGTGTGCGCGCATTAATTGTTGACCTCAGTAAAAATAGCATATCTAAAAGAAGATATGTGAGAACAAAGAAATTGATTAGTTCAGTCCAAAGTGCATAGCTTCAGCATATGACATATATATGGGCAGCAAAGGGGGGAAAAACATGCAATGTGCACAACAATCAGTACTCAGAAAACACTCTTGTATCAAAGTAGTCTTTGTACCAGCCATCAAGATATATTTAGCTTCTTCAAAATATAAAGAAACAAATTCCGAAATACACTAAGTGGCTAGACAAAGACGCTGAAATTCTTACAAGGATGTCGGTTAATTGATCCTTTCAGAGTTATAAGTATGAGCAAAATAAAATTGAACTTAGAGGCAAAATAAACAATTCACAGGAATCTCATACAGACATGTTTGTTTTTGCATGATGCCTATCATGCTTAAAACGCCATGGCTCGTATGGGTAAATCAGTGGCAAGAAGGCCAGAGTTCCAATGATATCTTCCACTAGCTTGTTCTTCGAGAATGATTTGTGCGCACAATCATGTCCTATAACAAAGAACTTCACAATACAAGATAAGAAAGAAAATAATGCAAAAAAGTTGGTTTTGTGTACCATGAATGAAAATAAATCAAAAAAGCTTCTGCTATTCTGAAATAACTTGACGGGAAGGAAAACTTGACATGAAATCAATTTGATAATGCTCTTGGATTTGAGGTCCCCCAGGGGCCGCGGGGGGGAGGGGGGATGGTAAGAAATTTTTCATCAAATTGTTATTTTCCTTCCTTTCAAACTGTTAAAATATGGAAATAATAATGATAAATATACATGCAGAACTAACCCCAGTAACTGCAGTTCCCGTCCAAGCCCAAGCCAGGGGAAGTAGATACCATGGTGCTTTAGCAATCATGAAGAGTCCCAAGGCATAGGATATTGCAGATATCAAGACAGACTTCCATGCTTTTACATCATCTATCTCAAATACCTAAAAGTAAAATTTAATGGGAAGATTATCACTGTTTTTTCTTGGTAGTGTTACTGGAGCCCAAAACTGTAAAATTTTCACAGAAAACATACTACTATTTTAGAGCTCAACTCAATTTTCACAAATGCTTGGATCCTTGCATTCATCCAGAGTCGTGGAGCCACATAAAATAAGTTCAAACCTAGGTCATTAAGTAAGTTGGAGTAACATCCTTAAGCCTTAACAACATCTATGCCCAAGGCAAATAGTGCTATGCTGCCATATTGGCAGGCATAGTTGTTTAAACAAGATGCATTGTGCTAATTCTGTCATTTACAGCCAACTTCCAGCATCTTCTTCTGCATTTTTTTTTCACCTGCAGAGAGAGGGGGGGGGGGGCAGTGGCTAGAGGAGGAGCCAATCAGTCAAGTTTTTGTTCATTAACTATTTGATATTGTATTGCGTTCTCACTCATGTCTTGGTTGGAATTGATATAGATCCTAAAGTGAAGCTAAAATACTGTAAAAGACAAAAGTACAGACTGAAGTTGCATAAAAGTGCTCTCAGAATATGCTCCTTCACTGTTTCAAATATTCAAAGTTGAATAACTCCAACATATTACATATTTCCTAATCAGATCAAAGATCACATTCACATCCTAAAAAACATTCAGCAATGAGAGAAACGGCATCCAGTGCAACTATCCTGAAGGAGAATAATTTCATTCCTTATTAGGAATCAACAAAGCCAAGTTAAAACCAAAAAGTTGAGCTTAAAAATTTGGTTCTACGAATAGCAAATCAATGGAAATCTCACTGAACATATAGAACTCTTCTGAACATCAGAAAAACTATCACCTTTTTTGGGAGGGTTTCAATAATATCTTTCAGAGTGACATTATCTGGAAGTGGCTCTCCAATCTGTTGAAAACCATATCTTTCAGATAATTGTTTCCTATGCTCTCTTCTGTCTGCCGGAGATGGAGCTATTGGGACTGCCACAGCTTGTACAACCCTACTTTGTCTCAAAGATATTAAACATCTTTTCTGGTTGTTTCTTCCACGAAATATATCTTCCCACTTCAAATTAAATGTGCCTGCTCAGCATGATAAAAACTGTTATACAATTGACTAGAAAAGTGGATGAAGCATACCACACCTAAAATATCATAATTATCAATAGCCACTTACAGCAAATAAACAGAAGTTTCAGCTATTACTGAAGGTCACGTAATAGGAAAGCACAGCAACTTATAGAGTTTTCATATCATTGAACACAACTTACATCAAGTACCATGGCCTATATCTACATGTCACATTGCTCTGTAACAATTAAGAACGTGTATGTTTATCAGACGAGATATCTAGTAGTGAGATTGCATCCATGTAGAGTAATAAGATGGATTCCTTCAATTACTAAAGAAAGTAAATTAGCGATCGAGGAGTCACGATATAATTTGGCCCCCTATTCTCTCATTCATTCACACAGGCTTCACTATAACTATTACTTCATTATCAGTAAAGAGGAAAGCATTCCAAACCAAATAGAATAGGATCACCAACTTATAGTCTTCAACACCATTATCCAAACCACCCCCATGCAGGCATCACTGAACATTTGTAAACAGAAAAAGCATTGAGAATCTCAAACCAGCTATGAGACCCCGTGATCTGACCTACACCTCAAAGGCCCCAGCCAGAATTGCTTTCCCTTTCATTTTTTCCTTTTGTCATTCTCAGTACCTCAATATTCATCATCCAACAATTTCATCCTGTTAGGCCATTGAATCATTTCTAAAAATAGCTGTGTGGACTAATAAATCTCACTCTGACAGTTGCCAATTTTAAATAATATTTCAATCGCAACATTGAACTCCCATCTCAAAAATGTAATACACTGTGGCTTGATGAATTAACAATTAAATAAGCACTTCTCTCAAGCCACATCCTTCCCTCCTTGAGTGCTGCTAAAAAAAACCTCATCTTGATTCACAAGAACTCAATTGACAAGAATCACAAAGTTTATATTTACCAGGACAAGTAAGTGGGGACAATTTATGGTTCTGAATTGACCTCCTTTGTTGACCCTAATTATAGAAAAAGCAAAATAAAACCCATACATTAGTGTATCAACAACTAAAAAAACTATTGAACACGCAACAGGAAAAGAGAATATTGACCACAAGAAGGAAGCTGGAGCCTGCAAGTCTGCAAGCCATCAAGACTAGTGGAAACTGCTGGGTTTCTCTAGTTCAAGAAACCCAGTAGCCCTCCTAATCCAACTGCTTGTTTGCAACCCTTTACCCCTTTATCAATGTCCAAGTGGCCTGAAGAAGATAAAGGGGTAAGAGGGAGAGGGAAGACGACTGCAATTGGAGCTTGGCATAGACCAAAAAAGGGTCCCAAAAAAAGGGAGTGGCAGTTTATATCAAAACTAGGATGAGGTTAGCTCGTTCTTGTGGTACATGTGCAAGAAGACGCACAATCTCAAGTGTGCCCAGTGTGGACAGAATTGCCCGCTACCGCAACAGGTTATGGTCAATGACTCAATTGGCATGCATGTCTTTCTCATTTTTGTTTAGGAAAAAATTGAAGATAGAAGGCATGACTTTTTTGTTTGGTTAAAATAATTCTTTTCCCTATTAAACACGTTTTTGTTTATACTGAAAAAAGTTTTGATGCTTTGGGATGTTGTGGAATTTTTTGTCAAACATGGCGACTTGCAAGGATGGGTACTCTAGAATTTCGAATTATCACCCTCGAAATCAAATTAATAGAAAATCTTGGTCATTAATGTCAGACCACATCATATATTTGTGCTCATAGATCGTGTGTATCAATAGAAAATTTTCAGTTAAAACTGAGATGATTATTTCGTCCTTATAGCATTTTTTGGCACAGTTAAAATCTCATTATTCATAATTATGACAATTGATATACTCGGACAGTTTCAAAATGGCAGCATTGTATCATACATTAGTCATACGCCATTGGAAGAAATGAATATGGGCATCCGCATTTACCTATAATGCTCTGCTTATTGGCAATCATATGTAACTAATGTAAACGTTTAGTTCAGTGTAATTGTAAAGTAAGAAAGACTTTTGACCTTTTTAAGAGGAAAAAAGAAGTTACGCATCTATTTTCTCACACCTTTTCTTTATACATATGTATATATATGTTGTTCTCTTTATGTTGTGTTCGAGAACTGTTCCATGCGAAAATAATTTTAAAAGAGAGATGCACTCTGTTTTCTCTATCCTAATAAATTATTACTTACCATCTTGAGGAAAATAAGTAGATTTGAGGCTCTGGATTAAGGTAATTATTTTTACACTAATTAATATGCCTAACTTTCACTCAAGCTATCATATATACATACATACATATTAATAATTATTATTCTCTCTTACAGTTAGATATGTTTCTTAAATTAATAAGAAGGCTTTTTCTAAGGCATTCGTTAGTCAAACCCAGACCCCTGTTTTAAGTATTTAAGAATCAATTTTGTTTCGTGTAAAATATTTACAGAATATGTAAGGGACTATGCTAATAACACCTTTGTAAAATTTTAGTGGTCTTATGCTAATTAGTCAAAAGAAAAAATTAAGTATTAATCTCTCTAAAACTCTTGAAAATTTGGCTTCCTGTCTAATAAACTAATAAGTTGCGGTTAAATTCCTAACCGTTAGATAAACAGTCAAATTTTTCCCACTTACTGTTAGGATCTAAACGCAGCACAAACAACTAGAAATATCAAGTACACAACAATTTAATGACAAACAAACCACAAGTATGAAAGATAAAGAATACACAATATTTAACGTGATTCGTCTCCACCATCGAACCTACGTTCACGGAGAGAAATCCATTCTTTATTATGAGAGAAAAACCCTATACAAGAATATAATTTGAACCCAAGTCCAACCCATGTATACTATCTCTCATCTCTCAAGAACCCTCTCTCACCATCTATATATAAAGTTACATGCCGTCTCTTAGGTGTCCTTTTGTGTGTCTTTTGTATAATATGTCAATCCACATATTTATATGGAGTATTATCTGGTCAAATTTAAATAACAACAGGAAATTAGTGCTAATTTCTAAACTTATACAATAGAAAATAACTTCTAAATCCTAAACAAAATAAGAAATTTTTTGGCTATTATTTCAAGTAACTAATACCAATTAAAAAACTAGTTACTTCCACACAAAACAAGAAATCTAACTAAAAGAAATTAAATCAATTTCCTAACACTTACTTCTCACCACTGGATAGGATTCATTTTAAGAAAGATTACTGAAGAGTATCGCTGAACTTCTTCTACCTTTTCTTTGTGTTAGATTATTTTGGACTAAATTAGTGAGAACTTGGCTTTTGGTTCACCTGAAGAGCTTTCAGCCTGCTGCTGTACATGCTATTCCTCCTGCTTTATCTACTGGAGTAAGCAATGATGGTGATGCAAAATAATGGTAAGATTAAAGCACAAAAAAATATTGATATTTTTGAAATTTGTATTATGGTTTTTTAACTTAAAAAATGCTTTAACAATAGTGAACTAATGAAAAAAGGGACATTTAAAACTTTTGGCTATTTAAAAAGTTGGATTGTGATCTGAATCCATTGCCATTTTTTTTAAAAAAAAAATGCATTGCTACTTCAAAGAAAATATGGAGTGGTATTGATTAATGGGAGACTATATAATATATAGAGTTAATTATAGTTTGCACCTTTGAACTTGACCCTTTATAATATTTTGTCCTCCTGAACTTTAAATATGTACACTTTACTCTCTTCATTGACTAGTCAAATATTAATGATGAATTCAAGAAGGGGGATCATGTGTTGGTTAAACTTTACCAACACGGGCATGTTCGTGGTGTGTACAAGAGTCTAATGCGATTATATGAAGGACCGTTCACTATATTCAAAAAGATGGAAAACATGACGTACAAGGTACCCGAAATACTATCCCAACTCCATCCGATCTTTCATGTCAATTTGGTCAAACCATTTTATCAAGATCCGCATGATCCACCAAGAAACATGTCGACGAAAGCACTCGCGGGCATGAGGGACAAGTACGATAAAGTTGCTGAGTAAATCGTGGCCAACTGTATTATTCGGTACAAGAGTTGAGCACTATCAAAGAAGTACTTGACGCGATGGCATGGGCTATTGAAATTGGAAATACGCTAGGAATCAGCTGAAAAGTTGTGGCAATTCAAGAGCCTATACAGGCATATGAAATTAGTTAAGGCATCGAGGTGATATCTTGTTCGAGTGAGGGAGGATGACAAGGATTTCATTCTATCCATGCATGATCGTGCCTGTCCGGTCAGCCATGCATTATTGTATATAGTGTCCCAATAGAAAAATCAGGACCATTAGTAGATCCATACCTCAATCCTCCAAATAAGTGGCAAGCCATGGAGCCTTACCTAAGACATGGACGCTACATCAAACATTGTTAGAAGTATGTAACAAGGCCTAGAGACTTCCGAAACGTTCTAAGTTGTTTAAGAGTCTTGTAGAATGATTTAAAATTTTGTACATACGAGTTGCCTTGTATAAAAAGTGCTAGAGAGGGTTTAGTGTAGAATTCTTTAAAAACTTGTATAACTTTCTTGACTTGCCTATAAATAGGCAAAACCCCTTCATTTGTAACCATCTTGTGCAAATGTTTATAATTATAATATAAGTATTCCTTAACCTCCAATGTTTTTCTTCTTTGCTCTCTACCTTAGTTTCCGTATATTTCCGCACACTTAGATGTAAGGGTGAACCAACAAACCGTTTATAGTTTAGGTTTTGAACGATCACTAATGCCGCACGGCGTGTTGATTTATAGGAATTTAAATAACCTGTGACAATTGGTACTATACTTTTAATCGGAATATGAAACATCTTATTAGAAAAAACACAAAATCACATGATTTAAAAAATTTAAAAATAAAAGATGGTATAATACCAAAGAATTGAAAAATTATATTGCGAAAAAAAGAATTTAAAAATTCCTAAAACATCTACAAAAGTTTTTCATCGCTTATTTTTTTCCTTTAAATTGTAAACGGATTGGTTTTGATAATTTTCATTTACCTTGCAGCTTTCACAAGACTTTCACAAGTTAATAAGATGCTATTTGATAATTTCAGGCCACATTCGTACCTTGTTTTGTATTTTGTTTGAATTCTATGTTTTAAAAAATCTAAAAATTCTCTAAATATGTTTTTCAATATATTTTTATCTCATATAAAACACATTAAAAAGTATTGTAATAAAAAATATAAGCAAATGATTTTCATTCCAAATGCACTAATTAATTTTATTTTATTAAAAATATGTATTGCTATTAGCATTGAGATAATTACATTGAATTGCTTAGACTTTTTGTTTTTGTGAATTATCTCATTTATTTAAGTGCTAAAAAATCGAAATACGTAGTGTAATTTTGTTTAGATACATTTAACAACTAATAAAGAAATAAATATTTATTATGTGCATTTTAGAATTAGTTAGGGATATTTTGATCTTGAAAAATATAACTTTATTTTAGCCCGGTATAAAAGTTGATCACGAGGGATAAAATGGTGGAACCTCAAGTTTGAATTAAGTTGTGTCTGCTGATTTGTCGTTTTCGTTCGTTTTTCTACGTGGGTGGTAATACGGCAATACACGTCGTCGTTTGAGTGCTGACGTGTCCCCTCCTTCCCACCCTGGAGTCGGTTCGTTTCGTGAATAACTAAATCCGGTATGATCCCTCACGCAGCTTTCTTTCTTCAGCTTCCATTTTCAGAAGAAACACTGAAAATACTCAAAAACAATAACGAAATCCGTAAAAGCTAACCAAAAAAATCGCTTTTTCAAAATTTTCACTCTTGCCGGAGGAGAAAAGTAATCGAGAATCCCTGTCATTTTCCTCCAATTTCGATTACGTATACGCATACGCGTACGTAAATGTACGTGCATATCTGTACAGAGACGATCATTCGGTAATTGGAAGGTGTATTTATAGTATAAATAATTTTGGAGAAGTGAAAAATGGCACTGTTGCGGAAATTGTTTTATCGGAAGCCGCCGGATGGACTCCTGGAGATCTCCGAGCGTGTTTACGGTTTGTTCTGCGATATCTATCCTCGTATATTTTGTAATTCTGGTGTTTTGAGCTGAATATTTGTTGCTTGGTTGTATTGTATGGATTGTGTCAAATTAACTGTACGAGTGTACGTTAATTTTGAAATTTTGGTGATTTGAAGTTCAGTAACGTCGTTGAAATGTGAACTAATTTTGATTGTATTAATAAATACATATGTTAGGATTTTTTTTTCAAAGATTAATGTCGAATTGGAAGGTAATGCATTGGTTGGAGTTGTTTTGATTAGCATTACAGCAATGATAGTTCAACTGAGATAGTGGAATGCAATTTGATTTCATGTTTCTTGAGTAAATGCAGTTTGCATTTGTAAGGTTTTTTCTGTTAAATTTCCATAAATGAGTTGTTGATGACGTCGTTGTGGTCTCGAAGCACTGTGTAAGGAGTTAGTTTGCTGGTTATATGGGGAAAGAAGGACTAATTCCTCTAGGTGTTAGTCAAAATCATAGTGGTCGATGTTAGTCTTTAGGTGGTCTAGAGCCTGTTTCTGATTAATGAAAATCTCTTGGAAACCTTGACAGTGTGTTGCTTTTTGCAAGGTTTTAAAATGCTAAAGATGTTGACAGTAGCGCCTCCCTTGCAGCTTCTCCAAATCAGCTTTCTTAAGCTTCAAATAACTTATTCATTGTCTGCAACTAAGTCAGGCCCTTAGAATTGGTCCGACTGAGCAAGCGTTATGCACGTGCAGCAATGGCAACAGGTGTACAGAATAAGATTAGGTGCATACCTGAAGGACGTTGATGTCCATTTCCATAACTCTCTTGAAACGTTTTCAAGATGGTTTTGACAATGGAATTCCGAGAACATGTGCAAATAGAGACATTTTAATTACACGGAACAAATTTTAACACTCCGAGGAGAGCTGCGTGTACTTATTTAGTTTTTCTACACAAAGAAGGAATCTATAAGGTCTTCTCTTGTTTTGAAATAAATAAATGTTTTTGCTGAAAATTTCTATATGAAGGAATCGATGAAGATGGAAATTAAAATAGTCACACGTTGTACTGATCATTATCTGCTTTATTTCTGTTTTGGTGGATATTTTCTTGAAATAAATTGTAAGTAGAAAAAACTTGAATCACCTTCAATCACTTTTTCCTTGTTTGCTTTTTCTCCTTTTCTCCATTAGCATCAAATTCATCTACCTGGAGTGTTAAAATTGTCACAGATTTTTTAAATATAATTTTTAAGCATTTCTTCAAAAGATGCTTTTCAGGAATTTTTAGGAATATAATTTGGCAAGCCATGTCTGAAATTAGAGAATGCTGCTGGAAATGTGATCCATTTTTTTTTGCAAAGCTGTAGTACTGATAGAACATGTATGTCATGTCCTTTCAAGACAAGATGGTAGCAGAAAATATTGAGGTGATCTGTCCTGTTTGGGAGTGTTTTCAATTGCTTCATGGGTTACATTTACCACAACCTTTTAGTGACCAATCAGTAGCTTAGAAACATTGAGGCTTTTTTAAGTGATTCAGGTTGAATGTCTTATGGAAGAGTTGTTCCAGTCCTGATACTTGGGACAGAAATATTTTCAGTTTGAGGGAGGTGTGGAATTGTCATTTTGCGTATTTGTGACTTTATTTTGATTTTAGTTGGCCATGAGCTTCGCCAATTGAATTCATGGTGGATCTGTGTTGCATCTTGCAATGGAAAATGCTAACAACTGATTGTTAGGGACCTCTAGCCTTGATGTCAAGATGTTTATCTGCAAGCTGTGAGGCTTTGAAGAAAATGTTCTTTTGAAATGGTATCTATCAGGAATAAACTTTGTTCAGAAAATTTGAGGTGCATCTGTGCCAGTAGCAGAGGCAGGTCAGGAGGGGCTGTCACCCCTCTAACTTCCGAGAGATTTTATCATAATTTATACAATTGTATAGAATTTTTTATTTAGATACTTATTTTGCACAAGAATTTTCTTAAATTTTCTCTCTCCCTCTCTGATTTTCTGCAATTAGATTAGATTTCTTTCTTCTCTTTAGATGTAGTTTGATCAATTTTTATAATTCTTTGTGTTAGTGCATTGCCCATAGAGGATCTTTTCTTTTTTTTATGATACGCAGCATTGTACCTGGTGCAATTCTTGTACTTTTTTTCTCCTTTGGGCCTGTGGAAAAAATGCTTCATTTGATTCCATCAGTTTTCCTTTGCAACTGCTGTATTGTAAGATAACATGTTGTACAGCATTTCTTTCTCCAAATCACCCCTCCCTTTGGTGAGATCCTGGTTCTGAGAACCGATGTTTACTGCTTCTTCTAACAAAGAACTTACATGTAAATCTGTAAAATGTTAATCAAAAAGATGATTACTTGGTTGTTTACAAGTGATGAACTATTTCCCTGGTACAATTAGCTTTCTAAGAGTATTCATTGTGATTGGTCTTCTCTTTGCTGTAAAACAAGAAAGTCCTAATTTTATTATTGATTAAGGACCAACTATTTCTAATGTTGTCTCTGTAGTATTTGATTGCTGTTTTACAACTGATGTTTGGGATGAAGAAAACTACAAAGGCTATGTAGGAGGCGTCATTAGTCAACTCCGGGATCAGTTTCCTGATGCCTCAATCTTGGTTTTCAATTTTCGTGACGCTGAGTGGCAGAGCCGGATTGCAAATGCTTTGTCTGAATATGATATGACCATAATGGATTATCCTCGTCAGTATGAGGGTTGCCCATTACTCCCCATGGAGGTGATCCATCACTTTTTGAGATCTAGTGAAAGCTGGCTTTCACTTGGACAGCAAAATCTGCTTGTAATGCACTGTGAACGTGGTGGTTGGCCAGTTTTAGCTTTCATGTTGGCCGCATTGTTGATATATAGGAAACAATACAGTGGGGAGCAGAAAACACTGGACATGGTTTATAAGCAGGCTCCACGGGAACTGCTCCACTTGCTTGCACCGTTGAATCCAATTCCTTCTCAGTTAAGGTACTTGCAGTATGTTTCAAGGAGGAATCTAGTATCACAGTGGCCACCACTGGATAGGGCACTTGCTTTGGATTGTGTCATTATCAGAATGATACCTAATTTTGACGGAGAGGGTGGTTTTCGACCAATATTTCGTATTTACGGTCAGGACCCCTCTCTTGTTGCTGATCGTGCTCCAAAGGTTTTATTCTCAACTCCAAAGAGGAGTAAAGCTGTTAGGCATTACAAACAGGTAAATTATTATGACTTATGCCTTGGTTATACGTTTTTCGATGTGCAAATCATCGCTATTCTTAGGGAAATTGTATGTTGTTCACTTTATTGGCTCAGATGTTCATCAGTTTGGACACAGAGTCCAGAGTGTGTCACCTTCGTTTGCATATTTTATGGTGATTCTGGCATTCATTCATCTGTTTGAACTCAAGAGTCTAGTAGTGAAGGATCAGTATTAGTGTTGCTCTTGCTGTCCTAAACAAAGAAGTGAGATGTTTTAAGACTGAGAGTTGGCTGTTTTACTTCAAACGCATCCTTGTGCAAGACAGTGGTTCTTGGATCACACAGTATGTCTTCCAGTTTCAGGAGTGATAACCAACATTCTCTTTTAGCATCATGGTAGTATTGGGGGATTTTTTTTTCCTTCCGTTTTTTTTGGGGGGTTGGGGAGGGGATCACTAGACTGGTTTTAGTTTTTTGCTAATTGGACAAGACTTGCTGAAGGCCATCAGGCCCATCACCTTCTCCAGTTTGGGTTGCATTCCAAATTCTGCCTGTTGAAAAGTATTTAAGTCCAGTCGAAACCAAGGAACCTAAGCACAAATGTTTGACTTGGTGAAACCTTATTTTGTCGAATTGTTGTATTTGTTGGGCAGCCACTGGGCTCTACATCAACCAAAATGGTACAAGTTAACAGAAGTTGAATAATATAAGGATGAGGCAACTTCTTTGGTTTGTTAGAATAGACTCTTAGATGGGCAGAATGCAACTTCTCAGCTATTAGAACCTAGAGAAGATATAATCTTAAATGACTTTTGAGACTACGCTTCTCAAGTGCTATCCTGGACAGAGGCTAGGGTCATGACAACCAAGTTTTTTTTTTTTTTTTTTTTTTCTCTTATCCATTTTATTCAGAACTGGCAATATACATGTATTATTGCTGAAGCCACAGCCTTTATTGTACCACTAGAACTTGTCAGTTAATTTTTCTCAGATTTTCCTTTTTTAAAAATCCAAAGAAGCATCAATATGAAATATTGCTATAGCAAATAATTTTGAAAGTATCATTGCCTGAAATACAAGAACAACTTCCTGGAATAAACATTTATCTTCTTATATTATGAGGAGCTGTTTTGTCTTGGGTCATTTCAATCTGGATTTTTGATAGTTTAAACCTATAAGTTGGAGGAATGCCTTTTCTGACTCTTACTTCTGGGAATTGGATCTAGATCCTGGGAATGTGAGGATGAACAGCCATTAATAATAACACCAAATGACCAAGCTTTGAGGACGCTAAGGACTTCCTATGAACTAAGGGCTTAACTCTTGATGTTTTCTTATTTCATCGATAATGAGTTTATGTTCACTAAATTAGTTTACAAAAGCTCTGTATTGATTTTGGATAGTAGAGACCTGAGATTTACGCTACAACATATTTTCTACTTGAACAGGTTATGTTGTTCCAATTTTCTATTTATACTTTATATGTTGTATTTTGTTGGACTAGGCTTTTGATCATAACATATGAACCTTATTGCATGTTTGTAGGCAGAATGTGAGTTGGTTAAGATTGATATAAACTGCTGTATCCAAGGTGATGTTGTCCTGGAGTGTATTAGCTTGTACGATGACATGCAACGTGAAAAGATGATTTTCCGAGCTATGTTTAACACTGCCTTTATCAGATCAAATATTTTAATGCTTAATCGCGATGAAATTGACATATTGTGGGATGCCAAGGATCTGTTTCCAAAAAATTTCAGGGCAGAGGTATGTTACTTTGCTTGTGATTAAATGTGGTTTTCTTCAGTAGGAGGCATCATCACATTAATGACCTTGTAATGAAGGTCCTTTTCTCGGAGATGGATGCAGCAACTTCCGTAGTTCCGGGGAATATGTCCTGTTTTGAAGAGAAAGACGGCCTTCCAGTGGAGGCATTTGCAAAAGTTAATGAGATCTTTAGCAGTGTGGATTGGCTGATTCCAAAGGCAGAGGCTGCACTCAGTGTGATTCACCAAGTGGCTGCATCAAATGTTGTCCAAGAAAAGTTGGCTGCTGATGCTTTCCATACTATGGGAAGCGGCACATCCCCAAAAGAAATGGCAGCTGAAAAGCTTCAGGAGAAAGAAAACTCTGCAGCTTTAGAGGAAATTGTTAAGATTTCCACGTACTTGATGTCCAAGGAGCAGTCTGGCTCCTCTACCGGTTCTCTCTTGGATGTAGATGTGAATAAACAGACAGTAGGATCGCAATCTGTACAGAGTGGTATAGTGACTGCAAAATTGCCACATCCGGTTGCTCCGTCTGAATCTTGTATGATCACTGCTGAAAAGTCTAGTCTTACATATTCACATTCAGACGTTATGCCTACAGCTTCACCTCTCTTGCCAGCTTATCAGGAAAAGCATACTTCAGAAACCACACCTGCAGAAGTATCATCCCAAAATGAACCTTGCATATCTCCACAGGAAATTGGTGAGAAAAAAATAGTCCCAATTTTCTCTGCAACTGAGCCTGAACCTCATACAATTACTCCTTCAACTAAACCTATTCCTTCACCTCAACCTCTAAAGGATGCAATTATTGATTCTCCATCCCCTCCTCCATTGCCCCCACACCCTACCACACCTCCTCTGATGGATAAAATAACCAGACCTCCTCCACCTCCACCTCCACCCCTTCCCACTGTTTCATCTATAGCAGCAGAAGTAGCTAGTAGTAGGGCTCCCCCATCACCACCCCCACCGCCAACTACTTCTTTGATTGAAAATGCAACTAGCAGTACTGGAACATGCCAAGTAGCTTCTCTATCCCCTCAGGTTTCAACTGAATCTTCTTTTGTTACTTCACCCAGAAGAACTGGACCACCACCTCCCCCACCAACCCCTCTACTCCCACTGCCTTTTACTGCATCAACCATAGCAGAAAAAGCAACTAATAGCAGGGCTTCTTCACCACCACCTCCCCCACCATCACCACCTATAAATGCTACATTGATTGTACATGCAACTAGTGCTACCAAAGCAGCACCACTACTTCCTCCACTGCCTCAGCTTTCGACTGCTTCTTTTCCAGAGACTTTGCCTAGAAGAACTGGGCCACCCTCACCACCTTCTCCACCTGATACTGCTGCTTCTTTAACAGAAAGTGACGTTGGTAGAACTGGGCCACCTCCCCCTCCTCCTCCACCAACTCTGACCCCTCCAGCAACGCCCTCATCTTCTAGAGATGGAATGCCTCAAGTTCCATCCCCTCCAACTCCACCTCCTCCTCCTCCAGTCCCTCCCTTGAAGGAGATTTCAACTCCTATAGGTGGCCCACCTCCACCACCACCTCCTCCAGCAACGCCCTCATCTTCTAGAGATGGAATGCCTCAAGTTCCATCCCCTCCAACCCCACCTCCTCCTCCTCCAGTCCCTCCGTTGAAGGAGATTTCAACTCCTATAGGTGGCCCACCTCCACCACCACCTCCTCCTTTAGTCTCTGGACCTTCTGCAGGACATAAAAATTTATCAGTGAGGCCCCCACCACCCCCTCCTCCGACGATGGCTGCCTCAGCCAAGGATAGCTCCTCTTTGATTCCATCAGCGCCTCCTCCTCCGCTCCCTTCTAATGGGAATCTTAAAGGAGGTTTTGGGCCAACTCATTCTGTTTCAACGGCTACTGGTAGCAGTGGTAGTTTGTCACCATCTCCCCCTCCTCCTTCTGCTCCTCTGCCTGGTAAAGGAAGAAACTTATTATCACGTACCATACCATCAAAAAGCAATCAGACCAAAAAATTGAAGCCTCTGCATTGGCTGAAATTAACAAGAGCTGTGCAAGGAAGCTTGTGGGCTGAGTCACAGAAATCTGGTGACACTGCCAAGTATGTTGCAGTTTGCACAAATGACAAATTTGGGAAGTGATTCGTTGATTTTGTATTTCTGGGCCTTCAATTTTGTAATCTTTTGTGTGTGTTGATTAGGGCTCCAGAGATTGATATTTCCGAACTTGAATCACTCTTCTCAGCTGCAGTTCCAAGCTCAGACAGGAAAGCAAATTCGCGGGCATCACTGGGGCAAAAACCTGAGAAAGTGCAACTGGTATTTATTTTCTCTTTGAGGTTAAGTGTGTTTTCTCATAGTTTTTTAATGCTTGTCTCAGGCTAGTGCCATACATTACTGTGTTGTGGTCATGTCTAGGAATTCAGATAAGCTCTGGTGTAATGTGCACTTTTAAAAATGGTATAAATTTAATGTGTTTTGATTACCCATGACATACTGGATACATTCCTAAATTTTCAAAGGTAACTCATTTACAGAACAGCTCCAACATACACTCAAGGGCAATCAGGCTGTGGACATGTTTCCATCAATTTGTTAAATCGTAAAGCTTGAGTAATTGGAACTTTTGGCTGTTTAATCTTAAAGATACTTCCATTGCTGGCAGTGCATTGTGTCCATATACCTATTCAATTGTGGCATTTAATATTGTAGTCGTCAAGGAGATGGCAGAAAGTAATACCTTTCTGCGGTCCTTAAGGTAGGCTGGAAAAATCAGTAAAAAGTACTGCTCACATAACACACTTCTGTGGAGAAAAGATACTAAGTTATTGAATTCTTGGCACTTGGTAATATAAAAAGAGTTTATGAATTTCTAATTTTGCAGATTGATCATAGGCGTGCATATAATTGTGAGATCATGCTGTCAAAGATAAAGATACCATTGCCCGACTTATTGGTAAGTTTCCTGTGGTATTGTTACTTCTCAGAATGGTTCTGTCTAAGATTTTCACTTACTCTGGAACTTTATGATATTTTTATCCTTAAGAGGATTTACTTTTACACCAATATTTATGGATTTTATATAGCTTTAGGTCCATGATAGTTCTGTTTTTTTTTTTTTTGGTGTTCAGTGATAAATAATAAAAAATTGATTGATGCGAAGATATCTGATAGCCTAGCTATTGTAGTTTTCTGCATTGTTATCTTATATAGCTTCCCTTGTGAAAACATTCATTACCAATAGTCTTGCTGTCTAGTTTGCTATATCTTGCATTTTTGCAGGAAAGCATGGCCAATGGGTTTGAACTATATGCTGGCCTTTATTTTTGCATTACTAAGAAAGTAAATTTTTTTTATACATAAATGGCATCTTTTATTGATAGGCAAAGAATGTACACAAGCATTCTAACAAAGTCAAATTTATTAGACCAATTTTAGCGAATGAAGTTTATGATATTGTTAGGACTTATTCTCAAGAATTTGTGACTTGGTAAAATGGTGTTGATACAAATATTTGGTTTTACTCAAGTGATGATATTACATTTTTAAGTCTTCATTCCTGAGGGATTCTCAAGATTTAGTGTGTTGTCTTACTTATTTGTATCTGTACCTTGCTTACAACCGCTTCTCTACCTAAGTGCTAGCAAGACACTTCAAGCATGCTGTGTCCATCTTGGGTAGTCTTACATCTGCCTTTCCTGTTTAAACATATTCACATAAGAACTAGTTTAGGCCTTAAAAGTCTTATAACAAATTATCGTCCTCCCTCTCTGTTTTATTTTCTTCCTTTGCCTTTACTACCAGACCTCTCCTCTCTCAGATTCAGTTGCACTCTTTTCCAAAATTGTTGTGTTAATTATGTTTCTGAAAATTATATCATAAAATATTGAATTACCTACAGAGTTCAGTGCTTGCCTTGGAAGATTCAGCACTGGATGACGATCAGGTTGAAAACCTGATAAAATTTTGCCCAACAAAAGAGGAAATGGAACTGCTAAAGGTAATACTCATGTTAGCTTATTATGATATCTGTTTTCTCTGGGAGTTTACAGAGTGTGGGAGCTGTACCCAGGTGAAAATGACTAGTACAGATTAAGTAATCTTTCTACTCTTCCTTGTCTAACATGTAAGTATTTTTCCATTTTATTTTTTTCAGGGTTATAAAGGAGAGAAAGATAAGTTAGGAAAATGTGAACAGGTTTCTTTAATTTTGGTTATCCACTTTAAATTATTTTCTTTCTATCAAGAAGGAATAAATTTGCCGTTCTGTTTGGCCAGCTCAACTGAGTTAAAAATGGTATTATTTTTGTGTTCTTTTCAGTTCTTCTTGGAGTTGATGCAAGTACCACGAATAGAATCTAAGCTCAGAGTTTTCTCTTTTAAGATTCAGTTCCACTCCCAGGTTTGCAAACAATACATATGTTGATTTGGCCTTTACAATTAATGGGCTTGCGTCCTATAACTTTATGCTTTGTCTTGTCATTTACAGGTTTCTGAGCTACAGAAGAATCTAAATATTGTAAATTCTGCAGCTGATCAGGCAATATTTTCCACATGCTGATTATGTCTCTTTATTCAATTGTTCAGTTGCAATCAATATCTTATTCATATATCTTAAACTATATTCATCAGATCAGGAGTTCAGTCAAATTGAAGAGAATCATGCAAACAATTCTTTCATTGGGAAATGCATTGAACCAGGGAACTGCAAGGGGTATGTACTTCATAGTTGGTCAGAGAAGGATTTCATTTATCTTTTCCAGCGGTGGATTCACACTAGGGGCACATGCCCCCACTGCCTCCTTGAAAATTGTATAACTATAGTATTCATGATATTTGATTTTTGCCACCACTAGGTTATTGTTAAGTGAAAATTAACATATACTAGTTTGGTAACTTAATGGAAATGGTAGGTAGAAATCCAAGAACCTCTTGCTTCAATTATCTAGTTTCCTTGTAACTTCTTGTACTTTGTTAATTATAAGATAAAAAAGTTGTATGGACTTTCAATAAAACAAAAATCTTAATTTGCCTAGAAGTAGTTGAGTTATTTGTTTTGCCTCCTGATCTCCTTTTAACCCATAAAAAGCAAGTAATATTTATTCTCTCTCCAACTCTTCTCCTTTGATCACCTCCTTTGTCCCGCCTTCATCCCAAGCAAACACAAAACGTTGAAAACTTATCTCAAGCAATTGTAATAGGTTATATGTAATTTATGAAGGAAAACAATTATTCTATTAGTGAATTCCAATGTGTCATTTTATGTTATACTACTCATACAATTTTTGTAACTTTTCTTTTGGAGATAGTTGTATTATTTTTACTTATTATGTGAATATTTTTGTCATTCTTATTTTTAGGGGAAAAAGAACAATAAACATCTTCTATGTTGTCTTTGTCCCACTGAAACTTATGCTTGGCTCCACCACTGATCTTCTTTATCATGAAATCTAAGTACATATAAATAGAGGATCGAGGATTTCTGCCAGTGCAAGATATTGATCTCCAATCAATTGTTGTATATTTGTATTTTCTGCACAAGTGATTATGTCTTAGGTTACAGCCTCTACCCTTTACTTGTATGTTGTTTTCATGTTTTCTTTTGGTAGCTTTTCCTTTTTTTTGACGTTGTTAGTGCCTCTTAAGGAAAAGTATTTTGTGCAAAGATCAACCAAAATTATCATAATTTCTGCTGTTGGCTATGCTTTCAAGAAATTCGTGATGTAATTGATTGAATGCCTCTCAAGTCCAGCCACACAGGTCTTCTCAGGGCATTCTTTAAATTTTTGGCTCATGTTCATTAGATCCCATGATCTTTTTTTGCCTCTAAGACCTGTAATCACCTGAAATGTGGATTTGAATTTTAATTCAATTGTACATTTTACTAAGCACTTGTTGTATGAGTTTGTTCTTGTACAGTTATTTTTATAAACAGCAGGTGCAGCTCAATTTCACAGCTGAAAGTGCTTCGAAGGCCAAGGAAAATATTTGTAGTTTAAAATATTGCTTATGGTAACTAATTGAATTTTAATCGTAAGAAAGCTGTACATGGATTCTTGAATATTTCAATATTTAATTTCCACTGCCTTCTTTTATTGGCTCCTTATATTCTCATTTTTCATCTCATGAAACATTGCTTATGAGTTTTGGATGTTAATGCTTTTTTCTTTCTGGCATCATGAGTTTGCTGTCTGATTACCTTGATGCTTTTGTGATAGGCTCTGCAGTCGGGTTCAGATTAGACAGCCTTCTTAAACTTACCGATACACGCGCTCGAAATAACAAGATGACACTAATGCATTACCTTTGCAAGGTGCAGATCACGATTTCATGACTAGTCTCTAATGCTTATGGTATTGGTATATGTATATGCATGTTGTGCTTTTTGAGCACTTCTGCTGTGCATTTTTGTTGCCAATACGTGAATGTATTGTATTAATTTGAATGGTGCCTATGGTGAAGATCTCGTGTATCCATTTAAAATGTTTATTTCGAGAAATTTGAGATTTCATCATTGTTTCGTTGCTGGAGATAATGACTGATGCTTTATTGCTGTTTATGCAAATGCCTTACCTCTTTGATGGAGAAACTCAAAAAGTTACATTCTTTGCCCTCTTGTTGCTGTGGTTTTTCCTCATCACTGCCTTGCAGTCCAACCTTTTGCAATTTCCACAAAGGACAGTCTGTTGCCATTGGAGTTTGTGCAATCCCTGTTGATTAGTTGTATTCTTTATGTTTCTGTGACCACCTGCTTGTCTCTAACGTTGTGCTATTAGACCAATGTTGTCTAGAGTATCTGAGACAGCCCTTGCTTGAGCCAGTGGTTGTCCATATGATAACACATATTTTCTAAATATTTGACTGCTATTCTCCACTGTAATTATTTTTTAATTAAATTTTCACATGTTAAGCATCACGAGTTTATCCTGTTTACTGTGATGTATTGATATCAATTAACCTTCAAACTGCTTTCTGTAATACCTGCATACAAACACTGCAGCCATTGTGCAATGTAGTAGCTAATCTTAGGCAATCACAGGTCCATGCTGCAGCAATGTTATGACTGTAAAGCCAAGCCTAACCTTTGGTTTGTCAAGTAAACACAATTGTTATTTTATTTGTCAAACTTATTCATCATTTGACGATGACTTTTTGTTTTTCCTTCTGAACTTCGTCTGTGTCTGTTACTACAAATTACTAGTTGTTTGCTTTAAAGTTACTGATGCTGTTGACTTTTGAGCTCTGACCAATAAAATTTTCATTGACATTTTTCTTGTTCATTGTTTGATTACAATTTTTTGTTAAATATTTCATTAGGTGCTTGCTGATAAACTGCCAGAACTTCTGGATTTTTCCAAAGATCTATCTAGCTTGGAACCTGCTTCAAAGGTATACATTTATTGTAGTAATAATAATTACCCAATCCAGCATAGGTGGTGTCTGCTGATTGGACTTTTCAGTTTCATTTAGAATCTGTTATTGAGTTATATATGGTATCCAGGTCCAATTGAAAATTTTGGCAGAGGAGATGCAAGCTATTAGCAAAGGACTTGAAAAGGTCATACAGGAGTTGTCCATGTCTGAAAATGATGGGACTGTGTCTGAAAATTTTTGCAAGGTATCATTTGAGCTCCTATTTACATACAAATTCTCAACATTCTTTTTCGGATCACAAAAATTTGCTTCAACTGCCCACTGCTTTATCACACGTCTTTGAAGTCCTGGAAATAGCTTAATGTTGTGCTACACTGTTGAGCATATCCAACTACAACTGGCAAACTTGTTAGGCCAGTTCTTCTCTCCTGTGCTACTGTTGAGTCACAGTAAGCATCAAAAGCTTTGCTGTTATTGGTGACTGCAAAATAATTTAAGTTGATTTTGCATATGCAAGGAATAGACAAATCTTAGATAAGAAATAGGAATGTTTGTATCTGATAATTAAGCATCTCTAAGGTGGAAGGCTGGACTCAATTTAGCATTTAAACGGAAGAGGTCTATTGACATCTCCTCTTTTATTGGTGCCATGGAAAAGAATAAAACATGTCAATTTAAATTAATTGTGCACTCCATTACGTCACCTCTGCTGAGTTTTGATGTTGTGAGAGTTGATCCCAATATTCCTTGAAAATGTTTTGTCTTCAGTCAGTGTTGCGCAGACAATCAGCTGTCTTCTAGGATGGAAATTGTGGTTTATCACGATTTCACCTGTTGAGACATTCACTAGATAACATATGCTAGCACATATACAACTGGTATACGTTAGCCTTCTAAGTCTTGAAGTTTACCTCCATGAGTCTAGTATTGTGACTTTCCAGTTGGTATTTGTTCAAGTGGATCATTTGAGTTGTACTCATCCATTTATTGCATGTTTAAACTGATCTGAGAGCTTGTGCCATCCCTTCCTTTTGTTTTGACTTGGCATTGACATTAATCTTTTTCATTCCTTTTCCTGGCTATGGAATAATTAATGATACTCTGGCAAAATGAAATAGTTTATTCAACAAGAGGTTTCTAATTTGTAACTTAGTTTCTTTAATTTGGAAATCTTTAAGGATATTCTCAATGATTATGTAGGCCTTCACAAATAAGATTGGAGACTGTTTGTTTTGGAGTTATGGATTAGTATTTATCTAATTCAATGTCTAAGAAGGAGAGAGTGCATGGACTTCATTTAGCTTAACAGCAGAAGAAAACAGCCCAATGTTTGAGGACCAAAAGAAGCATAGAACTAAAGTTTCTTGAATGTACTGTGGATTATAAAGAAAGAATAGGAAAAGGTGCTGATGAGGAGTGGGGGAACTTTCCATAATAATAAGAATTTATCCTGGAAAGTGGGTAGGCTAATGACCTGGATGAAGAGAGGATTATTTTCCATAATAAAGATAAGAATAGTATCCTGGAGTACGGGAAGGCAAATGACCTGGATGGATTTTTTAAACCTTGGCTTCATCCTGGAAACCTTGTCTTATCTGGTTACAGAAAACAAAAAATCAAACATGTATTAAATGTGATTTGAGCCTTTGGATTGCTGGCAGATTCAGGTTGTATATTCCCCACTTAGTAGTTTTCTTGGGCTGAGTGTGGAGGTTGTGGGTAGGGGTTTAGTGTCGCAGTTAATAACTCCTATTTTGTCTAACAATATAGCTGGGTGTTGTCAGGGGTTTCCTACATAATTGCATGAAAAAATTTCAAATAATGATGGAATTAAGCTTTGGGAATGGATGAAGGAGGTGAAAAGTGATTGTGTTTCTTTCCTTGGGTTATATAGGCTAACTGGGGCAATTACTGGAGACGAGATGCTGCCTCAGCTTTTGGGATATGGGGGACTTCGATAGTTTATAAACGAGAAGCAGTTAGGACTTACCTTAATTGATGAACTCTTTTCCTTGGCGGGTTGGGCTGTTGATTTACCTGAATGTGAAATACTGTCCATCGTCAAGTTTGGTACTTCATAAATACCTTGGACTAGCCTTGCTTGTAAACTACAGGGATCCACAATTGAGAGGTCAGAGAAAAACCTAGCATGTCCGAAAAGGATTGTTTAGTGAAAGGTGGCAAAGCTACTAGGGTAAGAATTCCATAAAGCAAAGTGAAGCATTTCCTATGCATCCCACAGTGTTGCAAAGTATTTTGAATCCCAATAAAAGCACCTATTGGAGTGGGAGTGCGAGGTACTAGAGATCCTCTGACTTTTCATTGTCAAGTGGTGGATGCTGAGACTCCGTATGAAGAAATGCCTCTTTGAAGGATTGTAATGGAGGTAACTACTAGAACAACTACTAATGTGGAGGTTTGCATTTATTTCAAATAGCGTTAGCAATTGCCTATTTGAGACAGGTTGCGAGATGAGGGGGAAAATGTAATTTGTTTGAGAGAAGGCACTGGGGTGAAACTCTGTATTGATGAGTTGTGTGGCAGGAGAAATTCGTGACGAGGTTTTCCAACCTCTTTCTAATTGCTCTTACAGAAGCTAGTATTGCTATAATAATCATCAGGAAGGAGGGTGGGGGTGGGGGGAGGGGGAATATTTGAGATCCACATTTTAGGCATGTTTATACTATTGGGAAGTAGAATCTGACCAGGATCATTATTGTAGACCTGTATGTTTATCTGGTTGGAAGAGGATGTGATAAATGCAGACCAACCAAAAGCCCAGGATTTTAACACTAAAATCTTTGCATGAGAGGTTAGCAGCAATAGGGCTGAAAGCTTTCCTTTAAAAACTGACTTTGGGGTAGCAAGGGCCTTCTTTTCTCTTATCATGGAATGGTGGTTTGTATATCAATCCTTCAGTTTCCCTTGCTTCCTCATTCCATCCCTTCCCTTTGACAGAGATACTCAAAAAGAAATTGTGAAACAAAAAAGGACCAAGGCACCAAAGAAAGTTCCTTTTATCACTTGGTCTGCAACATAAAATGCTATCCAAAGTGCACAAAATATGAAAAAAAAAAAAAGAACTAGTTCCATTTATTGGTGTCTCGTGTGGTAGAAAAATGGGGAAGACTCTAATCTGCTTTTGCATTGCTTAATAGTCAATCATTGGAAAAATATATGGACAACCTGGAGGTTAGAAGGAAGAGCTTAGGAGACATTCAGGGGTGGCAAGTGGCAGATTAGCACTTTGGAACCATATTTATTGAGCATATGGAACTTTTGGAGACGAGAAAAATCTCTTTAGGCAAATCAAGATTACCGTGGTACTTCACTTATTTTTTTGGTAGGTGGCCATTACAGCTTGTATTGATACCTTGGAAGGATTGTTGGACGGCACTTTATCTGTTGCACATTATTTTTAGGTTATGTTTGCCCCTTTGTCTTCCATTCTGATATCTGTTTTCATTTTGTTTTTCTTTTCATATCTTTGTCTGCTCATTTCATTACTTGTATGGGCTTCCACTATCAGGCCTTGAAAGAGTTCCTCTCTTTTGCTGAAGGAGAAGTGAGATCCTTGGCTTCACTCTATTCTGGGGTGGTATGTCTCGTCTAGCATCCTAAATTTTGCTGCAGTAATCTTTTCTCAGGTGGGCATGATGTTAACTTGTTCTTGTGCCTCTTTCTATTACTTGAATCTTTGCAGGGCAGAAATGTTGATGCGTTGATTCTGTACTTTGGAGAAGATCCATCTCGTTGCCCATTTGAACAAGGTGTTTGAGATTACTTTACTATATATTACTAGTTTGGTTTTAGGTCTGGAAGATGTGGTGACTTCAGCACTCATAATTTCTACAGTGTGGTTGCATCTTTAGGATGGCTTCCGTGGATTTCAAGCAAAGTGTTTGGGAATGCTTTTTATCTTTAAGTTTGGTAATCGGACTTGGGGGTTTTATTACCATACAGATTAGAGAAACTTTCAAAGAAAAGAAACCACTGGAACCAAGAGAAAGTGGATTTAAGTTGATGAAGTTTTGAAATTTGAAGGTAGAATGAATAGAAACATCAGTCAATCCCCACTAATTAGTCTTAAAAACATCTCTGGCAGTTCTTATTCTGCTGCTTTCCTTCTTTTCACAATGTTACATGGTACATGGGCTTAATAATATTCTGAATTTTGCAGTTATTTCAACCATTCTCAACTTTATGAGAATGTTCAATCGAGCCCATGAGGAAAATTGCAAGCAGCTTGAGTTTGAGCGAAAGAAAGCAGAAAAGGAAGCTGCAGCTGAAAAACTTCAGTTAGATGGTCGAGGAAAAGGGGCTGAGCACATGGTACATTCTCCAATTAAGAGTTAGGTAATCATACATTGGACCCTTCCACTTCCACTTCCATTCCACGTTAAGACTATACAATCTAGCCTATGATGCTTTAACGCTACAAGCTGTACCAGTCCATTAGGCTGCTTGAGTCTCAACATCGAATCGTGGTGGTTAGTAGGGAAGCAATGTGCATTATACCAGTCCTAGGTTTGTAAGATAGCATGTTCTGACAGCGTTTAGAATTTGATAAGAGCAGGCGTGAATCCTTATCTTCCTAATGGCGACTTCAGTTTCTCTGACTCCAGTGTATTATATATGAATCCTTTTCAGCAGAATCTGGAAATTTACGACCTGTTTGTAGTAGGTGGGTCGTGAATAAGTCTTTCTAGCAAAATAAACAGAAGGCAAGAAAGATTTCGGTTAAAAAAAAAAAAAGTGGTCTGCATTTCCTTTGTATTAATTAGTTATCTTCTGGTAAATCTTTAGATTGTTTCAGCTAAATTATTTGCCAATCATGTATATATGTAGCAACTTTTAGCTGCCGTCAAGAAGAGCAACATGTTTCCAGGTGATTTTTTATTCAACTGCGTGTGTTTGTTTCAGGTTCATTTCTCTTTCGAAGTAAGGAACATTACGTCTTCTCATCTCTTCTTCCCTCCATGAATCACAAATTATACCAAAAACTGTCCCACATCTCCACGATAAGATAAGCTCTTCCAAAAAGTGAACGCAAAATTAGCTGTGAATTAAAGAAAGAACAAATAATTTAGCTCTGAATCTATTAAAGTCAATGACCCAAGAACAACCATTACAACCAACAGAGCAACAGCCAAACTACCCAACAAACATCAACCCCCAATGAGCCAAATCAAGGGAAGATTTTCCTTTGTTATACCAATGCAAACTTGAGGGAAGGGCCAGAGGGAGGTTCAAATCGCTTCCCACTACTCTACTGCAGAAGGCTTCAGAAGTACTGGTGTACTACTAGTGGTGGATTCAAAATTTACCTCGCTTTTGGGCTTCACCATAAGGACAAGTCTATGTCTATCTCAATTCCTAGGCTGGAAAATTCTGATAAACCTTGGCACCCGTTCCACAGTAGCATATTTTTGAGTCCTTGATCTTTGTTACCGTAATCACAATTATTATTGATGTTTTAGCTAGAGCAACGACATCCCCACACACCCCTTATTTGATATCCACTCACCCTCATCACTTTAATTTTAATCACATTCTCAGCCAAGCTAATCAGCTTAATTTTTGTTGTATCCGGAGCTAATTTAAGGTTCGTAAAAATGTAAATGAATATAAAGTAGAACCGTATAATAATATTATTATTTCTCTTTAGCTAAATAGTTCAATTTGATTGTGATCCAGTACTTGGATCTTCTGTGAAGAGCTTGCTTGCTTTCTAGGTTGGTTAATTCATTTTCTTCCCCTAAAGCTAAAAAGATTGCAGATTTCTTTTTCTTTGTTGATTTTTTTATAGGATTAGGTCAGGGTAATGTGGTATTAGCACAGAAAACACAGCACTGACTCAAGATCCAAAAACCATCCTATGCTGTGCCGCAGTCCACGAACGGCGTAATGTACTTGTCGCAAATCACGTGCCGTTAACGGTATGCTTGTGGGGTCTTTTGGTTCACAGAAATTGAGAAAATGATTCTTCTTCAGTCCTTTGTCTAGCAACAAAAGCTACCCCCTGAGTTAATGGGCACAAACCTTGCCTCCACCAAAAATGCCACATTTAAGTGATTTGTTTCAAAAAATCCAGGCGGGTGTGTTGTGCAACCGCTTAATCCGGTGGTGGTTTAGTTCCCTCCGGATTTTCCCTGGGCCTCCTTAGGTCCGCCCCCTCCCCCTTAGTGTAGAATAGATTAGGTTATATAACAGTTATCGTGTCCGAGAAAAAAAAAAAAAAGAGTTAATGGGCACCAACTGCGATCTCAATAGGTTTAAAATTTCCAAGAGAGCAAATCCAAGAATTTCTCCTATTCTAATTTGTATATTCATCAAAATTCAAGGGGGTCATTATTGCTAGTACCATGCTTTGAATATAGGGATAATTTCACAAACCTCTCCTAAGGTTTATAACAATTTCAGGTAGTACTCTCCAAGTTTAAAAAATTACACATATCCCCTCATTGTCTAAAATGACAAAAATAACCTTCATCCAATGTTGAATTTAAAGTCTCCATGAAGAGAACTAATGTATTGTAAATTAAATTTAGTAAATCGTTTGAAAAAAGTAAAAAATGAAAAAAGAAGAACAAGAGTGATAAATTTCTATCTCGTCATAGACACCCACAAAATCTAAACCCAATCTTACTCCATATAGTAGTGATTTTAGAGTAAATAAAAACGTTAGTTTCCTCCACATATAGATTCTTATTGAATTAGTTTTGTTGGGCAAGTAAGTATTAACATTTTTTTAGTGGACAGGAACAAATTTACTAAAGAACTTTATAAAAATATGTGAGTAATGTTTTGAATTTAACGTTACTGAGGAGTTTTGTTTTTTTGAAGGATAATCATCTAAGGGCATTTTAGGATTTTTAATGGGGATTTTTTGCTTACATCAGCAAAGTGAGCTTCAAAGTATTTTCTAAGGGAGTTTTTTGTAATTATTTAAACCTAAGGGGTGCTATTTGCAATTACCATAAATCTCAAGGGAGGTTTGTGAAATTATCCCTTGAATACAATGGTCAAAATGCCTTTTATGTGTGTATATATATATATATATATATATATATATATATATATATCTCTTTGGCTGTTAAGAGTAACTCAATTCTTCATTGACCCCAAATTGAAACCGAAGGTCTTGGATGGGTTATCCCTAGCTGCCGAATCTCTTAACAAATTTTTCTACATTATTCCCCCATCGAGTTCTCTTGTATTGTACAAATATTTTTGTCTTTCTAGTGCTGACGTTTTCCATTTTGCATGCAGGCAATTGCAGTGGAGAAAACTCGTGTCGGTCGCAGCAGTGTTGACAGACGACATAAAAGAATTGAGTAAAGGCTTCAAAGGAGGCAATTTTTTGTCGGAATCTAATGTCTTAGCCATGATTTGACATCACATATTCACCGACAGGAGAAAGTTCCAGTGAATTACCACATTTGTCATCAATCTGATGCATTAAAAGAATTAAAATATGACATACATACAGATTATTAGTATGTACAGTACACCTGTATAGAAAAAAATTAATTCGTATAAATAACTTTTTGCATGCATTATTTGTCAATACTAGTTGTATTTATTCTACTCATATAAATTATAATACTAAATCATCCCAGGTGTTCAATTAAGTTTTGTCATAATTTACATCTATCATAGGGAAAAAAAAAAAGATTTATAATATGCGCTGATTGAAATAGGACCAGCCCTAGTTGGGCCGCACTATAAATGAATGTGACTTGGGAAAATAAATATTTTAGTGAACAGTTTACTTGTCAGAATTGGATTCATTTGTCTTCATCAGATATCTACACTTACGTAAAGGTCTTGATGATGCCCAAGTTAAACGGATGAAAACACACAAAATATACTTCCTCTGCCCTGCCCATAAAGATTAGTTCATCACTCACCTCAAGTGAAATACCATTTTGCTTGTGATATATTTCTCCATCTTCAATTGCATTAAGAGTAGTTTATGGGGTGATCTTAAATTTTTTTTTTTCCTAAAATAATGATGCTGATTCTCATGCTTCATGAAGATTCTCAAGAATACTCCAATATGGGTTCTTTTTTATGAATGTTTTTAGCAAATTAGGTGTGACACTCACGTTTTCTCTTCACTAAATTAGTATATTCTCTTGCTAGTTTCCAGGGGGTGGGTGTAGGGGAGAAGAATCTTTTGCAGCTGATAGCAAGGAAAAAAAAAGGTTTAAACAAAATAATTGTGAACTTAAGAAAAATGTTTAGCCTAATTAGACCCCGGATTAACCAGAAAAAAATATAGAAAGGGATGGTTTCCTCTTGTATCTCGAGTAAAGATTATCTGTTTTAAGTTTCATTGAATGCATCTTTTTGGCCATCTTCAACGGTATTGCACGCGTAAAGATTTTCTGTTAGCACGTTATAAAGTTTACCCAAACCTTGAAATGTCACACAAGCTTATTAGCAATAATTGATACTTTAGTTAAACAACCTCAATAATTATTAGGCATGGTAAAACAATACCATTTTTACCTGAAGTAGGACCCCATCCATCCCATGATTAAACTACCTTTTTCCCCTGTAAGGAACATGATTAAACAGCTACCACAGCTGTAATTGATTTTTCACCAATCAAATAAATATGTACATAGCCCATTATTACCACCCACAACATTAATTCAAGGATTTAGCCCAAGAGAGAGAGAGAGAAATCAATACAAGTACAACGGGCCAATTATTCATGATCTCATAGGACCACTTACGGTTGATGGCGAGCAGCTCAATCAAACACTCGGACTCAGGTTGACCGAGTTCGAGTTACTCGACAAAGAAAACAAGTTGAGTTCGAGTATTGTTTTATGCTATTCGAGTGTTCGTCGAGTAGCTCGAGTATTTATTCTTATTTATGTAATATATTAATTATAATTATGAAATGACCAATAAGGGTATATAATTTAGATAAATTACATGATATCTTGTATGTTTTATAAAATTCTTAAACGGTAAAAAGGTAATATTGTAATTATATAAGAATTACTTTCAAGCTCGGACGAGTTTTGATGAAGCATTCGAACTCGTTAAAACTCATTACTTTTATCGAGGTTTAAAATTGTTTTGGTAGCTATCTACTTTAGAAGTAGTTGATTGATAACAATGTATTTTGTTGCTCAAGTTTGCTTGGAACCATTTGTAAAAGTGTATATTAGACTAATTTGGTACCTGATTCTATGAAGAATGATCCATGTGCCTAAAGGTAAAACATCAATAACGGTCATTGTCTTCATATGTTAGAGTAGCTTGGGGGTTGGTGCTTGACTAAATGTAACTAACGAATTAAAGCAAAGTCCTTAAAGAAAATAAGGGCCTTTACTATTATGACCTAATTCTCGGAGAAACTGTTGGGAAAACTTTAGCGGCTGTAGCTTGGACCTCTTCAAAGAAGGTGCCAAATTCTCTTCATCTACTCGTACTGTCATACGCTGTACTTCAATATGGAACTACCACCTCCCTTACTCTTATGTAAGTTGCAGATAAAAAGCTAAAACAACACTACCACCACCCAAATTAGCCAAAAGATGACAAACAATTGATTCTGACGCTAAAATTCTTCTCTCTCTCTCTTCTCAAATCTTTTGCTATTGACCATGGAGCATAATAATGCATGTAGGACTTGTTCACTACTAGTAAACAACTGCATTTTGAATTAATCAAAAAAAAAAAAAAACAAAGAAAGAAGCCCGGAAAAAAGACCAAATTAGTAAACTCGAAAAACCAAAAATCTTATTCATCTGTTCCAATCCGAAGCTTTGTACTTTTGAGATGCATATGTATGCATGTGAGATGAGTAACTTTGAGGGAGTGTCCTTTGTCGGTGCCTCTCCTGCATCGGTTGCAGGAGTCACACAGATCCTTTGACACAAAAGTAAGAGAATAAATACCTTCAAGATCTGCTACTAATCCTAAATAACCTAATCATTCATCCCCCAACATTATCTCACTACATTTACTTTTTCACTTTTTCAGTAACACTTGCACTTGATTTACTCACATTCTTACATCAAACATGTGGCAGTACAGTATAAACATGTACCTAATCTAAGCAAAATGCCTAAAGAACAGAGGAAAAAAGGTGAAGAGGGATGTTACTATTGTGGTCCACTTTTTTCTTTTTCCTTTTTTGTTTACTCTCCTGAGTTCTCTGACTCCTCTCCTTCGCCCCTTCTTTTATGTTAGTGAGTGGAATCCCAATGTCTTCATGATTTTCATCATACCAATTGCCATTTCTTGAAATCAAAGCCTCAATCAATCCATTACTTAACCAAAGGGTCCCCAGTGTACTCATTACTGCTGTCTACCTGAGAGAGGAAAGTGATAAGAGTTGTACAAAAGAAGCAAGAATATGGATGTGGGGAGAAGAAAAGGGGGTGGTGGAGCTACATCATCAAGAATTGGTGTTGTGGCAGGGTCTGTTTGGGAGAGCAGAATGAAGCTTGATGAAGTCAAAGGTGGCATCAAAGTTTTTAATGGTGAGAAAAATGGTAGTAATGATTCAGAAGAAAATGATGAAAAGGATGGTGGGACTAGTAATAGATTAGCTATTGTTCCAGCTCAAGTGGATAAAAAAATGAACTTGAGGCCAAAAACGAGTCCAGTGGGGGCTAGTGGGAAGAGGAAAACTTGGAAATCTGACAGTTTGGAGAAGAGCCCAATTCAGATTGCTAGGCAAAGATCTGAAACAAACAAGAATCTTGATGAACAGTTTAGAGAATTGAGTATGTCTGCTGATGGAATTAAAAGGAGCCCAGCTCAGAGCAAGAAGTCAAAATCTGAGGCAATTAAGGATTTGGGTGCTTCGGTTGATGGAATTGAGAAAAGCCCAATTCAGAGTATGAAGATAAGATCTGCTTCTCAAAAGTTTTCTAGTGAATCCTCTGATGGAAATGACAAGAATCCAACTCAATTGAGGAAATTGAAATCAGAGACCATTAAGGCCTTGAACACTGAAAATGCAAGTGAGAAGACTTCTGAATTGAGGAAAGTAAAATCAGATTCAATTAAGGCTGTTGAGGACTCTTCTAATGGGAATGTTAATAATTCCCTCCAGCTGGTGAAAGCAAAAACTGTATCAAGCAAGGATTTTGATGATGATAATGGCAAGAGTTCTAAAGTGCAGTCTGAGAAAGAAAAGGCAGTTGTTGATGAGTCAAATAAGAGTCCTAAAGAAGACAACATAGTTAGAATGGAGAAAACAAGGTTTGATGAAGATTGTAAGGAAGTTGATGTTTGTGAAGAGAAGGTGATTACAAGCAATATTAGCAGCAATGCGGGACAGCAGCAGGTCAAATCTCCACCAATAGTAGAAGACACTGACGATTTTGACGATGCTGATGGTGATGAAGAAGATTGGGATGCGGAGTTGGAGGAAGAGGGTGATCAGGAAATTGAAGTTGAGATTGAAAAGACGAGTCTTGTTGTGAAGGAGATCAGTGTTGCTGAGCAGAAGCCAAAGAAGGTTGTGGTAGAAGAGAAGAAATTTCGTCAGAGCAATGAAAGGCCGATGTCAATTCCATCACTGGTGAAGAAACAGTCTCCTCCTGTTGTCAGCCATGCCAGAGTTCATCCAAGTCCAACAAAGAAAAGACCAAGTAAGTGCATATTGTTCAATTGCACACCATTGATCATGATCAGAAATGTGACATTCTTACCACAAAAAATGCACTGAAATTTCTGCTGCTGCTGTTGTTGTTCAAGTTCCAGATGAATTTCAGGGAAGTCCTAGAACTCATAGCAAATTACAGAGCTTTGGTAAGATTTATTTTCTGTGCTGAATTCAATTATATTTATTAGAGACTACTAGATGGCAATTTGCATTTCTTGCTGGAGTATGTTTTGCAGTTGACTTGGTGATGTGGAGAGATGCATCAAAATCAGCATTTGTCTTTGGCATTGGAACATTTATCATTATTTCATCTTCATACGCTAAGGATCTCAACATCAGGTAATTAATTACTTATCTTGCTCTTGAAGAGTGAAAAGACATTTTAACTCTGTTTTGTTAATAATCTGTTTTAAATAAAGAGCACTTGACTGAATTTTCTTGAATCATGGCAACGACAGTGCAATATCTGTGTTATCCTATCTGGGATTGATCTATCTTGCAGCAATTTTCCTCTTCAGATCACTCATTTCCAGGTAATTTTTTTCTTTATTTCAATAGATAAAAGTGATTACAACTGATGGCTCTTCTCAAAAGGCTTTATACCATTTAATAGGGGAGCTGTTGATTTAGATGATTCAAGCATGGACTATGTTGTTGGGGAAGAGGAAGCAGTTTGGTTGGTGAAATTGATTCTTCCCTGTGTAAATGAGTTTCTGTTGAAAATCAAAGCTCTCTTCTCTGGAGATCCTGCTACTACAATGAAGGTAAAATTAATGGGGTTGGGGGATAAAAAAACTCCTCCAGCTCATATGATCTCTCCATTTTTTTTTCTTGAATTTTGATGATATCAATTTTTTGGGACAATTTCAGTTTGATGTTTGATGGGAATTTATGAGTAGTAGTTGACAATTTGTAAATCTATTCTGACAGATGGCAGTGCTACTGTTTGTTTTGGCACGGTGTGGCAGCTCCATAACCATATGGAAAATGGTCAAATTGGGTGAGTTTTTCCATAACGCCAATGCTTATCTTTCTAGCATGGCATGGCTGAAGCAATTGCACCGATTTCTTTTGTTTTTTTTTTTGAATTGTTTGAAAGCATATAAGATGCATCCTCTTTCCTCCTCATTTCATATTAATTACCATTTGCTATAGTATTCGTCAAAAGATTCTCATGTCTAAAGACAAAATTCACACACATTCTTTTATTTTATACCAAAGAAAAACTCTGAAAAAAAAAACACCAGTACGAAAGAAAGATTTGATACACGCGAAATAAAAAAATAATTAAAAATTTGTGTATAAAATTAATAAAAAATTACAATCCAAACACCTCAACAAGTATAAGTTGAAGTAATTTTCTGTACTTTGACAGACTTTATAGATTTCCTTTTCTGATCATTCCTTGTGGGGAAATGGGTTTTACTTTCTTCTGGTGGCTGACGCTTGTTTTCTGTCACAGGCTTTTTCGGAGTTTTCACAGTGCCAAAAGTCTGCTCATCCTATTCCACTCAATTAACTGCTTACGGTAAAAAGCCAAAAAAAAAAAACCCCATAATAAATCTTTTGCTCTCTCAAATCTGAATTTGTTTTCTTCATCTGCACATCACAATTGCATAAAAGTTAGTAGTTCAATTCATTCATGTTACATACGTCTCTGGAGTCTTGATTGTTTGTACCGTTATAGCAGTGCCTACCCACAAGAACCTGTCTACATCTCATCTGCAAAGACCAGACAGGGTCACCCCACCAAACTACCAGCCTCCTTCTATTTATTATGCAGTATTTTTCTGGGGGGAGCTTTATAAGTATAGCATGTTGAATTGTTGATCCAACTTTCTTTAGGATTAGGTGATTAGTTGCTGAAACTGAAAGAAACTAATGTTTGGAAGATGGATCCCACAAAATAAAAGTAGTACTCCATTAGGATATAAGCATATGGTTGCATGAGGTCCGATTTCAGTTCCCATCAAGTTATCATTTTATTACACATACATAAAAGAAAGAAAATCCTACCATAGCTATGTATTGTACCCCAAATTCAAGAATTTGCTGACACGAATTGCATATATGTTCATGAAGGTGTATTTTGGATTCGACGATTTCGGGACGCTTGGGAATCATGTTCTCATAAGAAAGCCGTGGCATTTGCTATCTTCACACTGGTGTGGAATTTGTCTTCAATTGTTGCCCGAATTTGGGCAGGTAAAATAGTTCCTGACTTTACTAGTTCCCCTTTTGATCCTAAATTTGGTGAAAAAGAAAGCCTAAAAGAAACCAGGAACAAGTAGTTTCTTTCAGCCTAACATATTTTTGAAAAAAAAAATATATATATATTGTTAAAATTGTGAAAAGGATAGATTAATTACTAGAAAAGATGATGTCTAAACATTCAATTTTACAAAAAAAAATTTACAAAAAAAAAAAAGGGAAGTGACATTTAGACTCGCAAATTAGTCTCTTTTTTTTTTTTTTTGTCAAAAGTCATATTTGTATTCATAACTTGACATTGCAAGGTTTGATACATCACATGGGAAAGCTCTCTTCCCATTCAACATTCCTAATTAGCTTGACAGCAAACTTTGCTAATCTATGTGCACATTTGTTCCCTATTCTATGGACAAAAGAGAAAGTACATTTGTCAAACAAGCATCTCATGTTTGCAATGTCCTCTAGAATGATATCAACTCTAGCTTCTTTCCCGTTTTCCTTGTTAATCATGTCCACCACCTCCTTGCAATCAGACTGGAGCTCCACTTCTCTCCATTGAGCCTCTCGAGCCATCAGCATTCCCATTCGGATTGCTGCCGCTTCCTCCACTAGGGGCTCGCAAATTAGTCTCTTGACTCTTTGGAAGCATACTATTATTTAGTGAGTGGATTGAAGTGCAAGAAGCTAAAATGGAAGAACGTTTCTATTTTTACATATACAATTTAATCATTAAATTTAGGCTTCTAAATATGGCTAAATATTTCAAGCACGTAGCCTATTGTGAATTATATGCGAAAAAAAAATAAAAAGAAAAATGACAACCGATACAATTATTGACTTTTTTTTTTTTTTTTGCCAGTGTTCATGTTATTTGTGGCGTATAGATATTACCAGCCATCCTTCATTGGAGAGGGATGGGCTACAGCTGAGGTGCAAACAAGAGCTGAAGATTCTTCTTCCACTTCAGGACAAAGTGGAGGCCACGTCCAGCGACAACGGCCGAGGCCCATTGTAACGGAAACAGGGAAACAAAAGAGGACCTTTTAAGCATATGCAGGCCCAATTGCCCATTACACTTTGTTTATTATAGTTTGATACCACAAGAAATAAAAAAAGTATAGATGAAAACGAAAAAAAAAAGTTTTAGTCTTGTGTGTCCTTAATTTTCTGATGTTTTAGGAAATAAGTTTAGATATGTAAAAATAAAGTATATATTAAAGAAGAAATGAAAAAAAGAAGCTTTTTTCTAGACTCGTGTGTGCCTTACTTTATTTATTTAGAAAATAAGTTTACCAATACATAGGTGATCAATTTTTATTTGGAATAAGAGATGAATTGGGTGTTTTAGGATGAGGGAGTGTATGCAGGAGGGTTCGAACGTTTGAACCCTCCCACTTACATTAAAAAAAAAAAAAGAGATCAAATTTTTATTAATAATTACCGTGCAAATGAAAATAGTTGTTCAATGTCGAATAGAGCCAAAATAATAATAGAAAAAAAAAGAATATAGCCAAAAGAATATATCCGTTTCGTGACGTACATACTTAAGAAAGTAAAACTTTTCCTATCAATGCCAATCCATGTGAGCCCAAAGAATCACCATTTTACTAAATATGGAGATTAATTTATGTTCATAAGAGATTTAAAATGACAAAAGCAATTCATAAATAAAGTATATGTCAAAAAAGTTTAATAATGAAAAGGCAAGTTTTCATGAGAAAAAAATGTTGTCTCGCTATTTAAATAGCGTCAATGTGAGTAAAAGAAACTTAGAAACACCTTGATAAAAAATGACATCTTACACGATCAACTGTTTTTCACTTTATTGTATCTCTAATAATTGTCGCACAATTGATGCTTGTGCAAATTAAAAGAAAGTCTATTTTAGTTGGAAAATAAATTGGTATACAAATATGAAATATAAAAAGGGGAAACACAGTAGTTATTGGTGTTGAAATTAAACAGTAATTAGTGTAAGATTGAGGGATAATGTA
The DNA here is from genome assembly GCF_036785885.1 of Coffea arabica. Taxonomy (NCBI): domain Eukaryota; kingdom Viridiplantae; phylum Streptophyta; class Magnoliopsida; order Gentianales; family Rubiaceae; genus Coffea; species Coffea arabica. The sequence goes on from NC_092321.1 coordinate 13,120,567, forward strand.
TGAGATAATTCGTGATTCTAAATTTATATGTCCATTACTCTTTCTAACTTCAAAGTTTAGAATCTATAAAATTTGGATAAAGGAGATTTTTTTATAAATACAAACAATGACATTTTTTTAGCGCCAAATTTTGGTCCATACTCCTCACGTATATATAGTGGAAGATATCAAACAATATAATAGAAAGAAAATAAAAGATTGGAATAGTCTCTCCATTTATCCCCTTTCCCTTCTAAGCCAAGAACCTAGAACCGTGAAACAACGTCGTTTATGGGGCTTGAAAATTGTGAAAATGAATTTCCTTGCCACCTGTCAAAATCGGTTCATGGACTTGTCGAACCCGGTTTCATTCCCCCAAAAACCGTTCGGTCTGCCACAAAACAATAAATAGGAGATGATCAGGTTTCTAGAACTACAATAATAGTGCCCGAGAGTGAAGAGCCCTAATCCCCAAAACTATAACCCCACTCCCAATTTTCTGTTTTACGACAACAATCGATCAATCAACGATATGAGATTTTGATCAAGTTCCAGGCAAGGGTTTTATTACCTACTTCTAAGTTATTAATCAAAGTTTTAATGTGATATTATCAGCTAAAATTTGACCTCCATTTGCTCTCCCGGTTTGTTGCAGTTGTAATTGCTGATTGTATTGTTGTTAGTAGCATTTTGTTTGGCTGAATAGTTTTCTTCGTTATTCGTAATTATGCTGTTCTAGATGATAAAATTGTGGTCTAGTTGTGAATTGTGATTGCCATCTTTCGCTTTTAACTGTCTGAAGTATCTCAAGGCTTCTTCTGCTTTTTCTGACCATAACGTGTGGAGTATCTGTTGCTTGTAATTTCGACGTAAAATCCACTGCTGCACTCATTCTTTTCACTGCTTATGGTCTCTAATGAGAGATGGGTTCTGGGTGAAACACCTGAAAAGTTTGTGGGTTTTGATTTTTTGATTTGGCTGTTTTCCATTTATGTGTATGATGATCGTTCAATGTGTTGTTTACCGGTTCTTGGTTTTTGGCTATCGTGATGCTGGTTGACTAATTGGTCTCTTGAGTTCTTTTTTTTTTGATAATATAGACTGGCGTTGCAGTTTGAAACTGTAGGTTGTTGAAAATTTTGATTTTTTAAATTGACTTGAGGTATATGGATGCTTCCTTAATTTTGTGGAAAGAAAGGGAAAATGGTTAAGTGGGCAGCAGAGGTGGTGTTTTGGTAGCTCAATATCTATGACATTTAGGATTTTCTTTTTTAAGTTCTTCCAGCTTTGTTATCTGAACATGCAAATGAGGTAGCCGTAGAACCAGGAAATGCATGACCTTAAATTAGAAAAGCTAACTCTGTGCTGTCTCACCAATCAGTTAGTGACATGTCTTCTGCCGTTCACAGCTCCCCAGAACAAGAATGTCTACTATTTATGCACTACTTTGTCTATTCCGTTCACTTAAAACAGAATTTCCATATTTGAATGACTATACTTTGATGAAATTGGTTGTGGAAGAAATGGGCATTAGGTCTTGAGTTGAAATTTATGCTCAAGAACTTAGGCTGCAAAATTTAGAAACAGTGGCAAATGACGGAAGGAATGAATATTTAGAAAACTTCACTAATCAGAGAGGGAAAAAGATTGTGCAAAAGTTCATTGCATGAATGCACAGGGGCTGCAAAATTATTAATTAATTAAGATAGCAAAGGCAATTTTCTTTTATTGAATTTACGGTGGGTTGTTTTTAAATGGGTAGTCCCTTAATCAGCGAACAAATTTTCAAATATATGTTTCCTTTACAAGTTTCAGAAATTTGCCAAAGCATTGTTTGGCCTTGGAAGATTGGCAGCCATTTTCTGAGTTAGACTAGGCTACACTAACACTTTCTAATCTCATATAATGTCGGATGAACTTCGTTTTGTTTATTTTGAGAAACTGATTCTAGACTTTCTTTATTCTTTTTGTCATCTTTTTCCGATTTTATTGTCTTTTTGACTGCAAACTCTGTCCTCAATTGCATGATAAGCTTTAAAAACATTAAAAAGTGCATTGGCATACCAATGGCGAGGTGCTGGATCATGCTGTGGGTATGAACATTGTTCTCTATTTCCATTATCGTGTAATTTCGCCTTAATTTATTGTTGCTGGTTGATTGGTAGTGTTAATTCTTCTGTTTTGTTTTCTTTTTTCATCATAAAAGTGTTGGAAAAAATTTCTGGTCTAGTAAGAGATCTAAGATATATGTTGGCTTTTGTTTGCTCAGATGAGCTTAACAGCAGACTCACCTGTGCACTCTCCAAGCACAAGCGGCGAGGATTTTGCTGCATTTCTTGATGCAGAGTTGGATTCTGCCTCTGATGCATCACCTCATCCAGAAGAAGCAGAGGAGGAAGTAGTAGAAGAAGAAGAAGCAGAAAAAGAAAACAAAGGTGGTGACACCGACGACTATGACTTAGACTCTGAGAAGTGAGTATTCAGAAGATGTTTCTTTGTACTGCTTGCCGTGGTTTCTGTGCCTATTGTCTGGTTCAACTTTTGCTTGCTTTTTTTTTTTTAAGGATTAAAAGGCGCAAGGTTGAGATTCTTGAGAGCTCATTAGATGTAGAAGCTATGACGTCCCAGGAAGTTGAGATACAAACTTCAGGTAATGCCTATGATTGTACTCTTTCTGTTCATTTGCCGCTTATGATAGATACGCAACAATTAATACAGTTAATATTTGCATGCTAACCTCAATACGTAACAAGATGATCAGACAAGAGCTTAGTCTAAAAATCTTTCTAGGTTGATTGTTAGTTACAGTTTTTGTGATCGATGGATACCAATAACATCCTGAAAGAGACCTGAACTGAAGTCTAGAAAATAAGGATTTACTTCAAGGGTTTGAAAATGGGGTAAAGTACTTTTTTACACAAGGGAAGCCAGGTATAGGATATTTTATGATTTTGGAAGATGCAGCTGGATTTCTTAAATTTTCTTAGTTTGACAAAAAGGTACTTTGTTGATTTCCAACTGGAATTTAAGTAGCAATGCAAGATTGGTGGAAAGTTCACTATGAAATTCTGGTAACATGACGCTTTGTTTTCTAAAAGTCTGCTTTCTGCAGGAGCATCTTCAGATAAGGATGTTTGTTCACATCCTGGTGTGATTGGTGGGTTATGTATACGGTGTGGGCTGAAGATGGATGATGAGTCTGGTGTTGCATTCAGCTACATACACAAGGTTGCAATCGCTTGGAAATCTTGTTAGGATGTATTTTGTTGTTTTTATAATTTGGCTGCTCAGGATTACTTGCCTGTTTTCTAGATTTGGCTGTTTTTGAATCACTTATTGTTGTTTATATGCTTCTCCTGTTAAGTTCTTTGTAGCACATTCTAATCGTAAGCTCTTTCTTTCCAATTTGAAATCTGAAGTTTCCTTGGGGGTTTAAGGTTTAATATTAGTTTTCACTTATGCACAGAATGTTGGTGCATTTAAGGAGCAATTCCATCTTTTTCATCTCTTCCCGTAAGACTTTTATGAATGATGTTAACTGATTCTTGCCTTTGAACTCTTTTTTTGTCACAGAAAAATGTTGTTCTAACCTTAAATTTTCTGGGCTGCATTTTTTACAGCTATTTGTTGTATTGGTTTTTTCATATTACACATTGAGAAGTTTATTGGTTTATGTGGAGGTATTTAGGCAGGTAATTATGTAATTTATTTAACAGAATCTAAGGCTGGCTAATGACGAGATTGCTCGATTACGTGATAAAGACTTGAAGAACCTGCTTCGCAAGAAAAAACTTTACTTGGTTCTTGATTTAGATCACACACTGCTGAACTCAAGTCGGTTTTTAGACCTTACAGTAGATGAGGGATACTTGAAGGGCTCCAGAGATGATCTACCAGGTACAATGCTCTCTTTTTATATAGTTGCTGTTTAATTTTTATCATTCTTCTGCTGATTTCTGTTACAGTTGTTTTATGCGGATAGTTTTCTATTTTACATGACAACTCTGTTGTCTGGTCTTATATATTTGATTCATGCTATGATATGAAATTCTATGAGCAAAGGCTACAAATCCTTCCCCCCAGACCTTGTTTCCATTATCACAAAGAAATAAAAGTAAATTGTGACAAAAGCTTGTCACCATCTCAGAGAGAGAGAGAGAGAGAGAGAGTTGCTAATGGAAGACATTTGGTCAGACTGACCAGTGCCGACAAGCTCTTCTCCTTTCCCCGTGGTTTTGATTAGGGTTTGTATTATTGAAGTTTCATGATGGTCTACTTTGGACAACTTAGTTCATTGTTTTCAAAAGGATGACTCTCAAACTGGAGGTAGCTCTAATGACCTCGGAGGTACTTCCACTACTTGGGGATGATTATTTCAGGACATGGTTTAGTACACATGTTCCTTGGAACGGATATGGGCAGTATTTAGGTTACAAAGAACTCTAGATTCTTCTTGGACCAAAAGAAACCAATGCCATCCTCTGGGACAAATAATCTGGTATCTACATTGATTCCATTTGGCTAATATGCTATGCAGATCTGTATTTTTACTATGAATATTGAATTTACAGTGCATGAGTTCTCTATTTCTGTTTCGTGTATCTTAATCCATTTAATCTTGGTGTTCCTTAACTTCTGCACTCCTGGAGACTGGAAGCAGCTTTTAGTTGTATATATTTGGTTAATTATTTACTGTGCTGCTACTGGTAGTGGAATTGTAACAATTAAATTAACATTTTTCATTAAGTTTTTGCCAATATTTCTTCAATTCTTCTTATTTATTAGAGATAGAGGGTTTCATTGTTTGCTTTAGTATCCTTTTGGTTAACTTCTTGATTTTCATAATTGTAACTAATATTTTGTAGCTTAACTGGTTACTTTATTGTTCCAGATGCTTTGAAGAACAGCTTATACAGACTAGACTATATGCATATGATGACCAAGTTAAGGCCCTTCGTCCATAGTTTCTTGAAAGAAGCAAGCAACTTGTTTGAGATGTACATATACACAATGGGTGAACGTGCATATGCATTGCAAATGGCAAAATTGCTTGACCCTGGAGATGTCTATTTCCACTCCAGAGTGATTGCACAAGGAGATTGCACACAGAGACACCAGAAAGGTCTTGATATTGTTTTGGGGCAAGAAAGTGCTGTCTTAATACTTGATGACACGGAAGCGGTAATTCCAATAAGTAGTCCTTTACAGTATTTCATATTTAGTTTGTCAGATTTTCTCCTGCGTTTTCTGGTTCTCATTATTTTGTGTCAATTGTTTGCTTTTCCTCTATTATCAGTTTGTGAGCACTGACGTTTTCCTTTACACACAGATGTTTTCAATTGGAAATAGTCACTTTATAATGGGGGGATTGTCTCTGTGTGCGCATTTTTGTGTATGTATGTGTGTGAGTGCATGTATATATTTGGGGAAATTTTGGCATCTTTTGGGTCCCCGTGTCCACATAATGCAGCTTGCTTTCCTTCTTAATGTTGTCTGGGAAGCAGATGACATACATAGACATCTATCATGACTAATTGATTTTTAAGCAAGTACTTTCAGAAGTTTGTATATGTCTGCATTTGCTGCCAAGTTGACAAGAGCATTATTGAATGATCTAGGTCTGGGGAAAACACAAGGAGAATTTGATATTGATGGAAAGATATCATTTTTTTGCTTCAAGTTGTCGTCAATTTGGCTTCGGTTCAAAATCACTCTCTGAGCGTAAAACTGATGAAAGTGAAAGTGACGGAGCCCTTGCTACAGTTCTTAGAGTTCTTCAGCAGATACATTCTACCTTTTTTGACACGGTATGTGTTCATCACTATTATTGTTTGAATTGCTTTAACATTTTGTTGCTCAATTATTCTCATTGAAATCTTCTTTTACAGGAACATAGTGCAAGTCTTGCTGATCGAGATGTGAGGCAGGTAATTGTGGAGGACTAGTACTGATGGCTTTCCTCCATATGTTTCTGTGTTTGGATAGGAGTTGAAGTCATAATCTTTTTTCGTTAGCCTATGCACTGGTTCCCTAATGGGTATTATTATGGTACCTTATCTGTATTGTAGTTGAACTTGCTTTTATGGAATTTCATGTTTTCACTAGAGCTTTCTTTCCAAGCATGCAATTTATTTTGCCAAACTGTTACTGGGTTTTGAACAAATAAACCTGCATTCCAAGCCGTCAGAAAATTTTCAAACATTAGATTAGTGAAATTATGTTTGTATGGGTCCATCTTCTGCAAAAATTTTGCTTAGCTACGTGGAATTTGTACCACAACGCATGATAAAGGATTCTGGTGACTTTGGAGTTTTAAGTTTTTCATTCTCCAGTTTAGATTGGTTTCATCTTCTTAGTCATGAATTCTACGATGTTGACTTGTGATGTTTAATGTTATTTAGAAAGATGTGTGATATATTTTCTCTTTTATATCTATGGCAGGTGCTAATAACAGTTAGGAAGGAAGTTTTGAAGGGTTGCAAGGTTGTATTTACTCGCGTTTTCCCCACACAGTTTCAGGGTGAAAATCATCACCTATGGAAAATGGCAGAGCAGTTGGGAGCTACATGTTCATCTGAAGTTGACCCGTCAGTAACACATGTCGTCTCTTTGGATCCCGGAACAGAGAAATCCATTTGGGCAGTGCAGGAGGGAAAATATTTGGTCCATCCAAGGTGGATTGAAGCTGCGAACTATTTGTGGAAAAGACAAACTGAAGAGAGCTATCCTGTTAGTAATTCAAAGAACCAGTGATCCAAATTCTCCTTGAGCTAACCCATAGTTGAGTTTTCGTGAATCTTAGTACATAAGAGTTGGAAGTCAATAGATTTTGGGGCTAATACCTTAATTCTTGCCTGACTCTGTTGTTCTCAAATTAGTATAGGGTACTAGGTTTGTTTTAGTTCAACGAATTTAGAGGGCGTCAATTTGCATTCCTAGATATGACTACATGATGAGGTTGTTGTATTTTAATAGGTTGAAAGTGAGGGGCAGCAAATTTTATCCTTAGATCGGAAATGTAAATAGCAGTTAAAACTGGACTGAAGGTGATACAATCGACTGTGATGTGAGCAAAGAACACGAACAAAACTGATTACCCATTGAGGGTTCATGATGCAATTGTAGGGTTCGAATATTACTTGGTAAATTTGAAGCAGCCAGGAACCAGTATGAAGAATGGCAAGGTTTAGAGGAGTTTAGATCACACGGTGTCCTTTACGCCTTTTTATTTCAATGCATATTGACTGCCACGGTGTCTGGTTTTGCGGGGTTCATGGTTACTTCCAGGTTTTATATATACCTCTGTGGTGATGGAGGACCGTATATAGACATATGAACAATCAGCTCTGTTAATGCAGAAAGCAGCATCGTTCCCTTTGCATGATCTTTTCATTTGTAGATACCAAAATTGTTGATCTTCTTTTGTTATTTTTTGGGGACGATTGTAAGATCAAGGGTGTTGATGAGTTAACTACTTGTGCTGCTCCCAAAGCAAATTCCTTTGCAAGTCTTTCCGTTTCTTTGATGTTCTAGTGCCGTTTTATGTCTATGATATTCTATTGTCAGTTTAGCCATTTGTAATAAAAAAGAAAAATGTCTTCTAAGCTCACAACCAGTTAATTACAGGTTCCGAAATCTGTACTGCAATTAGGTCAACATATTCTCCTTTAAGATTCGGAGATTCGGAAACCGCTACTGCAATTAGGGCGGCCCCTTCTCCTTTGTAGCCAGTTTCCGTGTCCAATAGTATGGTCACAGGTAATGGAAATATCCGGAAGGAAGGCTTGCTTTCTTCTATTATGGTCACAGGTATAGGTGGCAAATTAATCTATTTAACTAAATTTATTCATGCCCGTCCATAAATATATGGGTATGGGTATTTTAAATTTTTATATATGAGTATAAATGAGTTACCTAATAATATCCATTTAATAAATATGTATTATTGGGTAACCTATTAAATCCAATTAACCCATTTAAAATTTTCTTCCCCCAACCTCTTTTTTTTCAAATTTTTTATTTTGCCATGATGTTAACTACTTTTGTTTCATTATTATTATTATTTGTTGGTTTTATATTATCATTTTGTTTTCTCTTAGTTTGTTAACTTGCTTATTTTTCAACATTACCAATTTATGATAAGTTTTAGCCTCTTTTCTTATCTTTCCAAAATGAAATTTTAAATTTATATATGAAAAAAATGTTAGGGGTTCAAAATTTTTGGATTAAGTTTTTATATTAACTTTTATAGTACTTAGTTCAAATTTTTACATTCTTATTATTCAATTATTAAATAATATGTAATTTTGCGACATAGAGTATGGATGGGAAAAAAATTGGTAATTAGGTTTATTGAGTATTATAAGTAAATATTTAAAACTAATGATGGGTGCAAAGAGCGGTATAAATTGATAACTTATTTTGGAAAAATGAATTTAAATGAGTTTACAAAAAGTTAAAATAAATGGGTTATAAATGGGTAATTGGGTTACCCAATTCATTTTTTGACTTACCCATTTATATCCATCTAATTAAATAGGTATAAATGGGTTGACTTACTTATATCCATTATCCATTTTATCCAACTTAAACCCGTCCAAATCACACATTTTGACACCTCTAGTCACCGGTAATGGAAATATCTGAATCCCTTTTTTTTCTTTTTTGTTTTGGCAAGTGAATTGGAGGTTTTAAACCCAAAACCTTCTATTTATAATCCTTTATATCTTATCACCCAACTCAACTCTCCTCAAAATATCGGGTTTGTTTGACAAAGAAGTTTTTGGCCAAGTTTGTCTGCTATAAGTTTTTTAACAACTTTAGCTATAGTAACTTCAAAAAACTTTTTAAAAATTTTAAATTATACACTTCAAAATATTTTAAAAATTACACTCTTCAGAAATTTTTTCTACAATTTTAAAATAAGTTACAATAAAATTTTAGACAAACATCCAAAAAAAACTCATTTGCTGAACGGAGCCATCTTTTTGAGTGGCTTGTTTAATGTCAACGAAGTAATTATCATAAATGATCAGAGAAATCGCCATCTTCCGAGCTAATAAGCTACCGTTTGAGTTAATGGTTGTCCGCTTAAACGTCTAACCTGGAAATCACTACCCTTTCTTTTCATTTTTGTGGGTGGGGGTCAGGAACGTTTGAAGCAGTCATTCAACCACGTGGAAAGGAACTACTCTGAACACTAATTATTTGGAGAGAATTTCGAATTCATTTATTAGGAAAAAGAGGGTGAGTATGTAAATGTGTATATATATATATATATATATATATACACACACTTGTCGAACCTGAATTATTTTATTTTATTTTATTTTGTTGAGAGCTGCTTCTCCCTTATGGTTCCATTAAGTCAGAAAATGTGTGTCACTTAGTTATCTTTTATTTGTCCCTTTCAAACACATAAAAAAAAAGTAAACACATACAATCATAGATATATATATGTCGAACGTAACAAATTGAGCAAAAAAAAAAAAAGAAGAAACTTGTACAACTAAGGGACTCTTGTTAAATCAGAAAGTGATCTAGAGGAAGTAAGCTTGTATTAACCGTTGTTTTCGTATCTATAAAAAAATTTGATTTCTTGTTTGCCCTCTATTTATTGGTACACACGTTCGTTTGTGATCCAAGTGAACATGCATCTATGGCAAAGTCCAGAAGCAAAGAAGGAAAACTGGGCAAGTTTTGTACGTGAAATTCGTCCCAAGTTAATTGGCCACAAAATAAGGAAATTTAGAATAAGGGACTAACTAATAGCACAATAATGCCGAATACAAAAAGAAAAAAAAACTAGCCATCAAAATCGATCAGAAACCGGGAAGAAGATTGGCAGCCGTAATATGGGCTATTATCTGTGACGACTGCAAGTCAATGTTATCCCATACTGATCTTATCTCGAAAGAGGTGAAGCAATAAACACGTACGAGTCTTATTCAGAAACAAGTACTGTCCCCTTCCACAAATCAAGCAAACGAATGCAATAATTGAGTTGCGCACTTTCAACCACTGTCCGTTAAATTGGATTCCACAGGCTAATTCGATCAGGAGCAGTTTAAATTAAAGGTTTCTTTTCATTTCAAGAAAGCGAAAAGAAAACAAGAAACAAAAAAGAATAGAAGCTTAATTATTTGGTGTGAGCTAGAGAATATTCATAGTTGCCTAACCAGCAGGTTTGAGTTCTACTATCAGCAGTTTTCTACGGTGGAACAGTGGCCTATCCTGATCTTAGAATGTAAGAGACACAGAAAGAGAGGGAGAGAGAGAGAGCACGCATGCTGCTAGACTATGAAAGTTGTGCTTTATTGAAGAACATGCAGTGGGCGTTATTATCTGTCCATAATCAGATAAATGACTGGGACTAATCGTGTCCTTAACACGTCTAGTCATAATTTATCGAGTAGCATAAATCCAAAAGTGATAAGATTTTGAGAGTTGTCTTTATGTACTATCATGAGATGATGCAGGACAGGACACTCCTCAACATACCATACGAGAACCAGAAAAGGAGAAGGCACGAACATGTGACTATTATGTTAAAACTAGACACCCATAATTGTTTGATGACTATTTTGAAGTAATATATGTTTTAGCCTTTAGGTGGAATCAGTCAAAATTTTTGCTGCTTCTGGCGGATTACTAGCAAAAACCCAATTCGCTACTTATTTGAGAATCTTCAGTTAAGTTACTAGCAGTTGGAGTTGGTAGTTTGGGTTGATTACCAATGTCAAAATATGCGTCTTCTTTTTTGTATATATTTTTCTTCCTTTTGGATTAAGAGACAGGAATATGAAAATGGAAACACAAGAAGTCAGAAAAAAATGCTCTCAATCTTTTTCTTGTCAAATTTTAGATGCCAACAGCAATCTAAATCAAGCTCTTCGTAGTAATTTGGATATGAAAGTGCTATCCGGTACTCGAACATTGAATTGGCTCGGGGCCATCTAGCTTCTTCCGATCCAGTACTTGCTTTCCTTGTAGCCCCATATCAATATTGATCTTGCTGTTTGCTTGGACCACAACATCAACGCCGTGGATTCCAAATGAATCGGAGACTAGGGCGTACCAAAGGAATAATTAATTATCCCACAATTTGATTTACAACAAGTAATGATTTTCCAACAAAGTTTGTACCAAATTCTTGAAGTTGCTAAAATTGCATAATGGGCATAGTTGTAGCTCCTACTTTTGCATCCTCAACGTGTCAAAGTCTTGAATTTGCGTACGACTACTATGATTATTCATAATGCATTTACTTGTCGGGATTTTTCAGTCTTTAACTTCTTTTTTTATTCTGTAAACAAACAATTTCTCAAACTCATTGCCCTACGGACTTATTGCGAGCGTCTATTTTGCTGCACTTTTTCTTGTACTTCCATGTTATTGCCCGGTATCATATCATCCACTGGGTAAACTTTTCTGCACTCAGAAGTTTATGATAAGATTGCGCCACTAACTTGGAGAACGTTCTTGAACATCAAATTTAACCTCCTACGTACCCCAAAGCAGAAACAGAAGTTGACAATGTAATCTATGACTCGGTGGACTGAACTGACGACTTCTATTAGCCTCCTTTAAATAAAGCTGAGATAGTAATATGAAACACATGCTTGAATGAAATCTGAAAGATTGCATCTGCCTTTGGTGGTGGTTCTTATCCCCAGCTAGCAGACATCTAATCTACTCCATTTAAAATGATCATAAGCAGCCCGATTGATGCACGTATTCATATAACATTAGTGTTTCATTATTAATGGCATATCTTAGCAATACGGCCACAAAAGTCATTTTCAAGGATTTCTGATTAGTCTTCTTCTTAATCAATGCATAGATTTTAGGTGGGATGAGCTGGTTCAAGTATTAGAGTTCTGAAAACTCAAGACATAGAGGACTCAAGATTAATTCCTCTCTCTCTCTCTCTGATAAAAGAGAAGAAAAATATACGTATGATAATAGAGTTAGAAACCTTGTACCCATCCTAGGATGAAGGCAGAATTACTCAAAAAGAAAAAAAAAAACCCTTGATTTTTCCTAATTTGAGCTTATGCAAGAAGAATAACATTGTGTTAAAGCAAAAGTTTGTGAGAAGAAATGTTGAACAGAGACATAAGACGTGTCCCAGTGTCCGGCTCCGGCAGAGACGCTGCTGCATGTATATACAAATTGCGTACTGTGGCTTTGATTTGAATGAGATTTCGTCTTCATGTACAAAAAAGATTGAAGTAGCGTTTCTTTTCTTCTTTTTTTGGTTCAAAAAAGTTTAGTGGTTTCTGCTGGAGCAGGACACATCCTTAAGATTAAAGGTCACTTACCAGAATATTCATATATTACTCATCAATGCAGGGTTTACATTTGCAGCGGAATTTGCAGACATGTACGACATAAGACGTGTGTCCTACTGTCTGGCTCTCGCGGACACGCTCCACGCATATTACAAATTGAGTACTGTGTCTTTGATTAAATGATATTTAGTCTCTTCATGTACAAAAAAGAACACTTGTAAGTTATTCACTAATCCAGCATTTACATTTGCAGTGAAATTCGAAGATAAGTAGGTAATATTCGTATTTAGTTACCATCGTTTTGATATCAAGTTTTGTCCTGATGCACCGAGATGTCATTTCAGCTCCGTGCATGCGTGTTCGGCATGAAAGACTGCTGCTCTTCTCGAGGAAGCTGATCACAAAATGAAAACGAAACAGTGGAATTTGTCATTCTGAAATTTTTTTTTTTAGAAAAAAAAAAGAAAAAATGGAAAACATCAATGCAGCACGATGGACAATTGAAAGATGGAAACTCAGTGATGTAAGGACAAAAGACAGCGTACAATGAAAGATGGAAACTCAAATTCTTCCCATGGTTTTGGATCGGGGCTGGTGCAATTGCACCGGCAATCCCACCATGCCATTAGTTGCCAAGATCGGCTGAGGAGAGTCTGGACTCGAATGCTTCCCATGATTGATTATGGTTCTTCTAGTCAGCACTCCAAGCAAGGAGGCAGCTGCTTAGCAGGTGAAAAATCAATAATTGTCTATTTAGTTTTAGAAGGGAGATGTTATTAGCACTTCTAAAAGAGTTTTTAGCACTTCATCCTCTCTGTAAAAGCTTGCATAAAGCGTACGGGATAAATAAAGTGTTAGAGGCTTTTCTAAGAGCGTTAATATCATTTTTCTTTCCTATATTTCTTTTTCAAGATTTTTCAGTTTAAAGGGTGAAGTAAATTTTAGATAATCTATGAAGGCATATTAATTAATGACGTTAAAAGGGAATTTCTAGAAATTTAGGATGTGCAAGTGTGAGGCAAACTAGTTGTGGAGGTTTGGGATGTCGTCCCCTTAGATGTATCCCACATCGGGGTTGGAAGGGTTTGGGTTGGTAGTTATAAGTCTCCTGTGGGACCTCAAAGTATACCGACTTTTGGGATTTCCTTGGGGTTTAGATTTGTAAAAATTGACGTAAGCTCTTTGGGTTTCGAAAGAAAAAAAGTGTGAGGCAAACTAAACAGGATTAGAAACTCAGCTGTCCTTATTTTCAATTTCCTATAATTGAGGGTAACAATAATTGATAACCCCCAACCTTAAAGGTTGCTTCTCTCCTGGATAAGTGTACCTTAAAAGCACATAGCAACTTAATTGAACCGTAGGAGTCAACACATTTTGCGTTACACATAACGTTAAAATCTTGTATCTTTCAATATAAAACTCAGATGCAAATTACAATTAATAATATTCTAAAAGACAGGAAAATAATTCTCAAAAGAAGAAGAAGGAAGAAAAATTGTTCTTTCTCTTCCCTGTTTAGCAATTATTGTCTTCCAAATATTACTGACTAATTATTATCCGGAGATCAAATATTTGCCATCATCTCATCTTCAAAGTGGGCATAATTAATTAGGTTCCACTGCCAAGAAATTTGTGTATTATATGCCTGGTTTGAGCCCGTGATTTGATTTAAGGGCTTCTAGAGATCCTATGGATGTTATTACCAAGAAATCAGAATTATTGACGGATTTGAGTTGTGATTGACATACGTACTCGATCGATCGATAGCTTCTCTTTAATAAGACTAAAGAGTTATATCTGCTCTCGTCACAGGCCAGATGGCCTCGTTTCGAAATGACTTGCGGAATTATAGCCAATGTCACCTCGTAATCGGAAATTAACACTTGTATGTTTAATCAAAGTGCGTGGATCATTTTATTCCCCTTTTCCAAATCCATCAATTTCAATGCATCAGGCAACCATATACTCATATTCCTATTGTTTTACGTCCAACCCTGGCCATGACATGCATGTATAAAACCATACTACGAGTTTGTAAAATGTAAACCCTTGTATAATACGTAAGCATCAACCAAAAATTTGGCCCTTTGGCAGGGGAAAATCATATGCAAATAGTATATAAAAATTTTAGTATATAAAAATTTGAGACAATTAAGGCTTCAATTAAATGAGAAAAATATAATTCTACCATAAAAAAAATTCCAATTAGAACTTCTTAATGAGACCCCAAACTATAGTTGGTATGCATCATTTTCTAACGACTGTAGATTTCCAAAAAAAAAAATGTTAATCATATTTGGAGAAACAATTTGCATATAGAGCATAAAATGAGTTTTTGTAGGTAAAATCAAGAGCATTTCTTCCTGCTTGATTGCGTCTAACATGGCTTGGTAATGACATCACTAAACAGGATCATGACTCTTTTAACAGGTGAGGCGATAGGGAAACCTGTCAATCATAAACATCTCTATGCATGGGATGAGAAATTGAGCCTTACTCCCTCCCTTTTTTTATATATTTATAAATAAGGAATATTCATTAATAAGATTGTTGGAAATCATTCAACACGATTTGTTTAACAAAATCCGAAGGAATGTTCCATATAGAGTCTCTACAGTTGGCAGATTTTGGAAAAGAAGCTAGATTGCGTGCTAACTTGTTTGCCTCCCTTGGAATCCAACTTACATTGACACAATTTTGGTCTAGCAAAGACATATGAATATCATCAATTATAATGCCTATATCAGAAAAAAAACATCGCCTCTATCTCTAAGAAGCCGGATAATCGATGATGCATCCCCTTCACGTATGAAATTCAGAATCATCAAAATTTTGGCCAAGGAAACTGCTTCTCGATCTGACAGCAAATGCTTCTGCCATTTCAGCACTCACAAATCTAGAGAATTGCTTTGCCAAATCAGCAAGAAAATTACCATTATGATCTCGGATTGCCACTCCAATACCAAAGATATTGTTATGCTAATAGGGAGAAACACCTCGAGAAAGTCTACCAAAAAATTCAATATGTAAGTCAGGAACCCAACTTTGACCCAAAAGCTTAAACTACTAGATCTTGAACTCTTAATTACATATTAACTGCTATTTTTCCATCTCTCGGACCAATATGAAATATGACCCTTTACTCATTAATCTAATAAATCTCTCCCTTTACTCATAAATCTAACAAACCTCCCCCTTCATGAGTAATCCCTACATTAAACCCAAATTTACAAGCTCTTCTTCGAACCCACTTTAATACTCAACACAAGTCCACCTTATCATCTAAGATCACCTCTTCTTCCAAACATAGACCCACTCTTCTTTAACATCCAAACTACATTCTAGACCCCTGCTAACCTTTGACTCCTTGGTCTAACACTAGTCAAACTCCTTAGTACTTTGACACTTTGGTCCACTACCAAGAAGAAAATTTTCACCGGTCCAATTTCGAGAAGAATCTACTTGTCCATGAGTAACCCAGTCTCGCAACCTTAAACTATTAGGTCTTGGACCTTTACTTACATGTTAACCGTTTTTTCTCTATCTCTCAGACCAATGAGAGACATGACCCTTTACTCATGAACCTAACATATGCGACGAAATATTGCCGTCAAAATTGATCTTATAATGATGCACTGGAGGAGCTAACTAATGAATATCATGATTTTGGGGCTGTATAGAACAAGAGACATTGTTAGCTTTCTTGAAATCTGCAAGATAGTTGAGAGCAAAGCTTGTCATTGTCAAAGGGTCAGGAGACTTTCTTTCAAATAGAATGGAATTCCCGTTGTAACAAATCTCATAACCTTATTCCCTCTTCATTAGCAACGAGAAATGGAGATCTCTAAGAAGCAGAATGGGATCAAATTAGGTTTAATGACCAGAAAAGGTACCTTATCTTCATGTGGACCAAAGTGCCAAGAAAATATTCAGTTCACATGACATATAGTAATGTACCAGCAGTCTATACATCGTATCATTTTTTATCACTTTGCAGCTTATCTTGTCTATATAACATCATGTATGTCGACAGTATGTTAGAACAATAGCTTAAAATTAATCCTCGAGCAATCATTTTTTGTTTAATCACTTAGATGAAGTAATTCAACAAAAAATTTGCTCTTCCCTTCCCCCTCGTGCAAAAAACATGCCATCATGAAAGGGAGTTTGTAAAACAAAATGTATGCATTGCTAACTAGAATTTTTTACCTTACCATTTCACTTTTCTCTCCTGTATTTTCTCTATGATTCACTTTCTTCTTCTTTTGCCAATTCAATGTCTCTGATCTTGCTAACACATAGCAGTCAAAATTCAGGGTTCATCTTCCCCAGTCGTAAGAGAAAAAAGAAAAACCCCAAAAAGGAAACACTGAGCACAATTAGCGCTTGTTCTTTTGTATCTATAATGGTTGGTTACTTGTTTTTTCTGCAGCAAGCCGACAAGCACAGACATTAACCTAACTGCCTTCTTGTGATATGCTAAAATAATCCAAGCTCTAATTTGTAATTGGATTTTTCGTGACGTCAAGTATTGATAGTAGTTGCAGGAAAAGGCTGGAAATAATTGCATTACATATTTCCATAATGAAGTATTAAATTCCGAAATATCTAGGGACCCATTACCAGTATTTAGATTCCAACTAGAACAATAATCGGACTTGCAACCAAAATATGGCATTAATGATTTGACATATAATAGAGCTTAGTCTTACGGAATTATGCGTGCATATGTCATGTCCAGATTCCTTTGATTTGACCAGAAATATATAGTGCACATCTAATTTTTTAGATCCTGAGAAAGTGATCAGGATTTCTATAGCAACCTGGTTTGCAAGTGTTTATGCCATTAATTTCTTTAGGCAAATGACAGAAGGTGGAGCGTCAGAGAATTATTTTAGAGCGTGAATGTCATTTGTCTTTCTTTATGTTAGCACAAAATCTTAATTATTTTTTTATAACTTGCAAAATACATGCCAAATAAAGGCCAAAATAGCTCCAGTTTCTTTCCTGCATAAAGGTTCTTTGATAATGTAATTACAGTGTTAAAGTATGTTTGTGAATATCTATTTCTCCAAAATGCAATTGACATATTCATATTAATAATTAAATGGTATTTAAAAGATAATTATTACATTTCAAGTCTTTATTTGATTAAGTTCAATTTTAGATCCCAAATGAAAAGAAAAATGGTAAAAGAAATACTTGTAGAGAAGTTAGACATTTATGGTTATTTTGGTTTCCTATTTTTACTTGGATAACCATTAAAGTATCTCTATATTTGGAATAGCATGACGTTGAGTATCAATATTACCTTTTAGAAGTTGTCTAAAGATGATTAGGTCTGATTAGTTGGATAACAAGAACAATCCTAATGAAGGACACCTTAAAATCTAATGTTTCTTTATTTCATATATGGCATAAAAAAAATTAATTTTTCCTACACTGACAATGTATACACTGTTAGCGTTGGATGAATGATAAATATATAAAATTTGAATTTAAAATTCAATTTTTACACATATATCATGGATCCAACAGTGATAGTGTATATACTGTCAGTGCATACAAAATTTACTCTAAAAAAAATATATTGATAATGTACGATTTCTTTTCCAAAGTTCTTATAAGCATTGAAAAAAATAAAAGATAGAAGCATACGTATAAACTTAAGATCTCTTGTAATTATTTCTACTCTAACCAAAATAATTAAATTTCTTCTATTGTATTAAAAGGTTGAACTAAAAGTGCTACAACTTTCTGTGATTTCTCTCCACATGCATGGCTGATTATGTTCCAAGGATAAGATTTTGAAGTTGGAATGAAGCTTTCTTCAATGCATATATACCATTGTCTTTTTGTAGTTGGGAAGCTTTCATTAAATTGAAAATTTTCGTTTTGCAGCATATCCACATACTGGTCTTGTGGCCAGAAAACAAAGTATACAGCAGAGCATATCAGTTTTTATCAGAATAGCCAAATTTCACCTTACTCCAACAGCCATGGTTCTGGGGCCTGAACAGATCACCATCGGATGAAGGTAGGAGATGCATTCAGTGTTTTAGGTAGACGAATCTTGATGCCCATGTGATAAGGTTTATCTCATTTTCTTATCATCTCTTTTTTTTTTTTTTTTAATAATCTCTTGAAATGGGTGGTAATTGGAGAAATCATTCTAAGCTCTTGCATGTATTGGATTATTTTCGCCAGTACATTATATTGTGGTTTTTTTTTCTGGAAATGACGTATGTTGTGGGTTTTTTTTAATCTGAACCATTTTTTTACCATGCATAAATCACACTTAAAATTAAAAAAAAAACCACCATAAATAATTTTTTCCTAAATAATCATGAATTCAAATGGATATATTCAAGATTAATCACGATAGAAATGGAAATTATACTTAAACAAGTTCCATTTTAGTGTATCAAATCCTCTAATTTGCTGCGAGATTGTTCGAAAATACAAAAAACAAATTATAGAAAAAAAAAAAAAAAAAAAGCTTTGAGGGTTTTAATTGGTTGGAACACCATTGACCTTTTTGCGTAACTCTTTTCTTTGGTGCCCCTAAAGAAAATGTTAGACAACTAATGGACAACTTGGGGCCGTCACTTCTCATTCGTTTCAGTTTGAGCTGCCAATTTCTTTTTCCTCTAAAAGTTTTTTTTTTTTCTTTAACTGAATTTCCATAAGAATCTAAATGCATTTAATGTTCGAGGAAACAACTCAAAAAATTATTTGTTTTTTTCTTTCTTAGTCCATTGAGATGACCGGGAAGCTCGATCGCAAAACATTTGTTCCATATGCCAGTGAAGCACTTACTCCCTCCGTCCCACTTTGATAGTTCCGTATTCCTTTTTCATCTGTCTCAAATTGTAGTCCACCTTCCAATTGAAGAATGTAGTTGTATTTTAATTTTCCTAAAATACCCTTATTCAATGTAAGTAGTTGTTACTATAAACCTACCCCATTTAATGAGAGTTGATTCTTTTTTTACCATTAATTCAAGTTCCCATAAAGTTGTACCATATTTAATGTGAGGGTATTTTAGGAAAATAGCAATCTAAATTTACTTTTCCAACAAAATTAACTACTTTTTCTTAAACTGTGTGAAAAAAGAAACGAAACTATCAAAGTGGGACGGAGGGAGTAATAATTATTCAGGGTTGTGGAGCGCAGAAGGAGTTAGACTGCCTTAACTTTAAAAACTAGCAATTGGAGAATTATAGAATGGTAGTACTCAAAATTGTTTATTTACTCCGTATCCTTTTTTTGAAAAACATCTATATATGTCCATTCAATTGTTTACTCTTTCTTTAAAAAAGAAACCTTTAATCTAGAATATGCTAGGAATAATTATTTTTTTCCTTTTTTTTTTGTAAGTTTCATTTCAAAGAGAAAGATAAAAAGGTGAGAAATTATATCCTCGTCAGGCCAGGGTACAAATACTCTAAGAATTTGATACATGACTAAACATGGAGAAAAATCTAAGAATACGAAAAAAAAAAATCTACACCCTTTCAACCGAGAACATGGAGAAAAATTTGAAACATAAAATTGAAGCCTGAAAATGTTTAGTATCCTATGTTTACTATAAAGAACCAAAAAGGAATAAATATTAACCCCCCCCCCAAAAAAAAAAAAAAAAAAAAACACAAGGACTTGTCCACGATGGTCACCTCCCAAAATTTCAGCTATGCTTTATCTTAACATGCTTGCTTCACATTATTTTAGCTTGCTTTTTGTTTTACTTGACCTAAAGTCTAAGTGCTATCTTTTCGAAGAAAGAAGAAATGAAGATTATATCAGTCATTATCACAATGATGTTACTCTCCCCATTCCAGTCACATCTGAGTGTAGGGTAATGCTGCAATTCATGGTCGGTAAGCAATCCTAAATATTTGATAATTTTGTCACATCAGCCATGCCACTGTAAAAAAAAAAAAAATTATATCCAATCTCATGAACCAAAAAGATTTTCTTTCACAGGTTGGTGGCAGTGGCACCATAATATTGAACCAAATATAATGATCAAGCCATCTTTATCAGCAGAGATTCTTAGAACCCATAATTCAGAAAACAGGAATTTTCTTAATTTCCTGCTTGGCAGTATTCCGCTTGTAATGCGAGAACTTCATAGTTCATTCTTGACTTTACCACAAAGTTTTCATATCATTTTTTTTTTTTTTTTGCATGTGACCTACGACTAAAGTTTGTTGAATTTCTTTCATTGATCAAGGTGTATGTAATCCACAGATATGTATAATTGTACGCAAGTTTTAAGCATTAAATAGTAGTGTACGTAGCATTCAAAAAAAAAAAAATAGTAGTGTACATACAACTATTTAATTTTTCTTAAAAAAAATGACTGAAAAGAGGATTTCAACTTTTCTTGAGGGTCCTATATATAGTACTCAATGATATTGCTAATCGGGATTCAAGCATGAAATGACCCCCGAAAAAAAAAATTTATCGAGCGTTCACTTTAACCAATCTTTTTCTTTTCTTTTTCATGCTTTTACTGATAAAGTTAGAGTAATATGTAAGAGCTGATTTCAGATCATGAACTGCTCCTCGCTTTTGTCTTGATTTGTTTCGAGTCCAACAGTATAGCCTTTTAAAAATGTCTTACTTGGAAGTGCGGTCAAGGTTAGTTAAATACTCCATCATAGTGCTTTTTTTCTTTGTCAAAAGTTGGTATTATCATTAATATTTTCAGAAATCAATGATAATACAATCGCACTCTCGATTTTGATAGATTATAAGGGTCATTTTGGTTGGAATCAACAATTTCATAAACAATTGTTGAGCTTAAAACCAAGCCAAAAAGAAACATTCCCACCTGCCCATCCGTGGTTTTTTCTTGTACTTGTACAGCTTGTGGATGGTGCAGGTTTAACTCGTACAGGTCTTACCTATTCGCACCGTCAGCAAGGCAGCGGCTCCTGTTGGTGTATGATGGCTAAGATGGGCGCTGAAGATTCCACTTGATCTCCGCAGCCTCTCTTGGTGGGGCGCAAAGGCCAAGGGGGGTCGGCCCCCGACGATCAAGTAAAATATACAGGTCCCGCATGCATGATAACCTGGAACGAGGAATATTATTATTATGGAGGCCGAATTACACGACTCCTCCCTCATGCACCTGAAGGTGAGCAGGCCACATGTGCGGTTGCCAGTTGCGTACATTCTTTTCTAAACGTCATGATGTAGTTGAAATTAGTGATGCATGAATAGAATTTGGTTTAGCCAAGCAAATGATTAATTTGAAAGATACACTACTCTTTCTTCTTAAAATCAAGAGCTGTGACGCGTATGGAGTTTTAATTATTACGCAATGATTTATTAACTAGTATTTGTTCTTTGTATTTGTTGTATGCGTATAGCTTATGTACGTAATTTCTGTCATATATTGGTGTAGATTGATTTCATTATTAACGAAATTTGATGACGAATATGATTTTGGTTGGTTTAATTATCTGTCAATCATGCTTACATGACGTTTTTCGTAAATGCTTTGTATTGGTGGTTAAGAGTTTAGTGCCCGTAATCAATCGTTTTCCAAAACGATTAATTTATTTGTTAATTGCATAAACTAAACGAAACCAACTACATGTTTCTTGTAGATCTAAATGAATGAATGAACGCAATATGGATGTTCGGGTATATGTTCCATAAATTAAGAAGAGCAATCTTTTAGGTGTAACCTCAAATTTTGTTCATAAAACACACATTTTTCATTCTTCACTAACAAGTTTTGATGTTTTTATTTTCATTTATATCAAGTGTTAGTTGCGAAAAATATTCATGTACATAATTATTTTAAACATTGGATTAGAAACTTTTTATTATGATTTTATTGTGGAGGTAGTTTTTATTCTCTACTTTTGAGATATTAATATTTTGAAGGCCATAGGAGAGTTGTAATGATGATTCTAGGTTAAATTAGCTTATATTGAAAAGGTATTTGAGCATTAATATTTAATTTGGGAGTATAAAGTTGGTTGTCAATGGGCTTTTGTGTGTTTTCTTTTATCGTGACAAGTATTGATACTGTATATGCAATTTGGGATCTTTTAAATGACTACTTGACTTTAGAACTTATGTTCGGATAGTTATTAGGGATTTGGCTTGTTAATTTATGTAAAGTGTGGAAGAAAATGATTGGGTATACTATATTTTTCTTTCTTAATTTTGTACAAAGGGACCACTTTTTGAAAGAAAATCTAAGTTTTTGGATCTATATTGTTACTAAACAGTAAAAGTAGGGGAGGTATATATAATTTTTAAAACTTAAGGGGAGTTCTTTGTAATTGTGAGAAACCTTAGGGGAGGTTTGTAAAATTGTCCCTTTATTTTTCTACCTTAGCAAGAGAGGCTATCGGGAACTGAATTCTTCATCTTTTTAACATCAGACCATCCAATTAGCCAGATCAAGAACACCAAGGCGCTTCCGGTGATATCTTAATTATAATAAGGTTAAAAAACTTACCTTTGACATCTTGAACCTGAATATACATCTCATAGAGATCACAACTCGAGCTGCCCACTATGCTAAAGTTGATGAGAAATAAACACCCAATTAACCACTACAAATTAAGCACCACAGACAATTATCAACGTGGTTAAATCCAAATTAACAGTAATCAGGTGGATTAAGAATTGAAATTAGCAGAAAACCGCATGTTGCTTGGGGTGGCAAAATCTGTCTTTTTCTGTGGCCGCCAAACGAAAATAAATGAGGTGGGCTGCTGTCTTTGACCGACATCACCTTCCTCGTCCCACCCCAAAAAACATTCCACAGCCGCGAATTCTTATTTGCTTGATTTCTCGGCAGTTTCTGCGTTCCAAGGACATGCAAGGAATATACAATTCACTAAACCTAAAAGATAGAGTGTCCTTTTATACTACTAATAATTAAAAAAATTGTAATAATTGGCGACAGATTCATTGATCTTATCATCTTCGATTTGTAGATACGGAAGAATATCAATAGAAAACTAATTCCGTCAGTGATGATCCCATGCGATTCTCCCAAGTGGGGCTTATCATGTATGGTGGTGAAAGCTTATTTACCGTATCAGGTGCCCGTAATAGGGGGTGTCAATTAAACTTTCTGTGCCGGATTTTATTAGGCAAAGCAAGCTTTTTTTTGGGGATGAATTAGTCGAGCTCGAGTTGGCTCGATCTCATTGACAGTTCTATCTATAATGCATGAATCTCAAATTAACGAAAGTAAATCGAGATAAACCATGCAAATTTTTTTTTTTTGTTCGGTGTAAATCTGATCCAATCAATTATGCATCAAGAAAAATATGTATGAAGCTCAAAATCTCCACGATGAAAGAATTGATGTGATCTGATTTAGACCTGAATCCTGTTTGGAACTGCTCCAACTTAGCAGAAGCCAATTTGGAATCTTTGGCCGGTCAGTCTAGTTGTTGAATACACAGTTGAAAACATGAACACTACCTCCCTCTGAAGCTTCCCCCAAACGTCGCGCTGAGGACATTATCAAAATAAAAAACCATTAATGGAGCAAAAGAACAAAAGGGTTCACTACAAAGGTAACAAGGACTTGTAGGTATCTTTTATTTTTATGTGTGAAAACATTTTCTTCAATGTAAAAAGAAATGTTAACCACCTTGTAGCGTAGTTCGAACTTACTAATTTATTGAAGCTTTAGATAAAACGGCACCAGAAAGTTCAGAAACTGGTCGGGAATATATATATATATATATATATATATACATATATATATATATATATATATATATGTAACCCCTAGCTTGCTGAGCTCATTCACATATGCACTGCCAAAATCAATCATTCGAAAAAGATGATTCATTGGATACATATATTGAAATCGCACGATGCAACCACTATTGTAATTGGAGTTTTACTTATGCACTTTCAAAAAAAAAAAAAAAAAAAAAAAAGTGATTCCTAAAGTGGTCAAAAATTTTGTTGTTCCCGAAGCTGCGAGCATCTCCAATGGGGGTGTAATGGCTCCCCATTACACCCCTCCATGACACGGCTCCCCATTGGAGCCGTGTCATGCGGATTACACGCATCATACATATGATGCGTGTAATCCGTTGATTCTTCTTCCCATGGCAACGGTAATATAACATTCCAACGGCACAATTTTCTTCCGATTGAATTTAACATTCCAACGGCATTATTTTTTAGAATTCTATATAAATACACAACACTTTTTACTAAAACATATCCCAATATTCTACTCTATTATTTCTTTTATTCTCTCACACACTTCTACTCTCTCACTCATTTAATTCATTTTTTGTGATTATGGATGAAAATTGGAGTAGTTTTACAAATATGTTAAATGCTCCAAATATAGAAAATTCATCATCCTCACAAAATCAAAACCCCCAAATTATTTGTTTAATTTCCTACATAATTATTTTTTAAAAAATAACAATATATTATTTTTGAAACATAGAAAAAAATATATTATTCAAACTTAAAAATTAATAATATCATTTTTAGAAAATAAAAAAATTCAAAATGTACAAAATTTAACGAAAGTTAGTACTTTATTTTTTAAAAATAACAAAATTAGTTTTAAAAATTACTTTATTTATTTATGGGATATGAGTTAAGCATTATTAAAATAAATATTTGATTAATTGTGGACCCATGCTATTACACCTTGTGGAGTGTAATCCATTGTGAGTGAAAGTGTAATAAAAGAGGAGAAAGTGGAATGCTGACGTGGCATGTGGATTACACTCCATAAAGTGTAATTCATTGTGGATGCTCGGCGGACTAAGTTCTATTAATCAACTTCTCGAGACAATTCCTAATTTCTGTCCCATTTTTTGAACCATTTTGCTTTGCTTTCATTTACACACAAGCTGCATATTTAAGCTTTCAGTTTTGTCGAAGCCATAGAATAAATGCTAGAATCACCGTTCATACTTAAGGGCTGTGATTAATATCTATGTATCTAAGAATTATATTTTGTCTTTTCATTTCAAAGTGGACCTTTCTAATTGACCCAGTGGTAAGTATTTAGGAACATTAAAAGTATGCATAAATTTAAGAGAGAAGTAAAGACATGTGTAGCCGCTGGTTGTGAAGTCAAGTTACTTTTACAAGTGCACTAATTACGAATATCTAAATTATAGTTAAAAATCAGTAAAAGATGCCAGATCAAAGGGGAAAAATTGGCATTTAAGATTTACAAACTGACAGCTCTAATACTAATAAAATACTGACGGATCAAGGGGAAAGATGGCAGATCAAGGAGAGAAAAAAAACGTTTAAGATTTACAAAGTGACAGCTCTAAGACTAATAAAATATTTTGCAATACCTTAATTTGAGTTTCTTAACATAAGCTTTAATATATTCCAACCTGAAATGTCGAGTATGCTTTAATTATTGATCCATATTTTCTATCACCTTTTCTTTTTTTTCGATATTTATACAATAAATACAAAAGTGAGACAACTTCATTTTGATGAGATTATTTGAAAATTATTGTTTTAATATTTACAAAATACGTTTTTCAATCATATTTTTATTTCACATAATTGACATTAAAATTTAAAATATCAAAACTTCTTTTTCCAAATAACTATCGATCCAAACAAAACCCTCGACACGTCTAAGAAACCATTGGCTTATCAAAGGTTGTCCCATGAGAAGTCCAAGTGGCCTAGGTCAAGGTTACCCCGTGAGAAGTCTAAATGGCCTAGGTAATTTTATTAAATAAGGGATGTAAATGTAAATGTGTATTAAATAATATATTAGATTAAAGTAAAAGATAAACATTTTTTACATGTGAATATTTATTTGTTGATTTAGACAATTTCCATATAATCTTTTTTAAAATTTTAAAATTCATATTTTTCATATGTGATACACATCCGAACACGTTAAAATAAAAATATCTTTATGCTGATAATTGATAAAAGATTTAACCTAAATTAAATATATTAATAATTACTTAATAAAATCCCTTCAAAAATTATACTATATATACACACACACACAGTTTCATTGGACTATTAAGGGTTCCTAAAAGAGAATCTTGCTTTCAGTTACAACAATAAGTCCAAAAGATTTACTTTAGCGAATTGTTGTTGTTGCAGTTTTTTCTTCATAGAAAAAATTATTTCATTCAATCAATTTGTACTATAGAAATACATCAAATCGAACATGACACAGATATATATAGATACAAATTTGAAATCAATAGATACAACAAATCTAAAAAATCAATACAAATAAAAAATGTGGTTATTGTAAACCCATGCATCTGTGCGTGTCTTCTAACAATTAGATCTGATTAAAAACTGGTTCAAACCGAAAAAGAAGTTTGGATTTGACAATAATAAATGGAGAAATTAGATCTATAAAATCTCAAATTTCATAGGAAAAGATAAAAACTGAAACAAAACTCTTACAAAGAAAAACTCTAGGAGCGAATAAGATTCTGAATAGAATAATTTAAGAGAAAGGAAACTGAAACTAGGAGATTTTACGCCAGAAGAATCTCTCTTTAAGATCTCTCCTTAAAAAAACCCTAAAAGAGAAATTATTTCTATAAAATAAGCTAAAAAAAAACTCGAGAGAGGGCTTTCTTCCATGGAGATCCACCAAATGAGTTGTTTCAACTCGGAAGTTTCATCATCTTAGCGATGTTTTGAAAATAGGACCGAACTGCCTGATTTGACCGATTGGATTGTGAACCAGCTCCGATTCACTATTAGTGTTGACTTATCATAAAAATCGATCAAAAATCGCAAAAAATCAGCTAGATCGTTCAATCTGGGTTGACCCATGAACTGTAATTTTTCATTTTTTTTCCATCTTTTATATTAAATGAACCTAAACATAAAACTCATCTATCGAATCTTTTGTTCTCTACCCTAATTTCTAAAAGAATAACCAAACTCTCTCTATTGCTCACCCTTAAACTCAAAGATCGTCGTGTTCTTTTGTAGTTTTATTAGATTTAGTTTAATTTTAGAAGTTCCAATGCATTTTGTTTAATTTGAGAATATGGTTGTGATTCATGTAGGATTTAAGATTTTTTTCCAAATAGGTACAATTGAGATGAATATATTTGTTTGAATTCACAATTTTAAATATTTATTTGTGTTTAAAAATATTTAACATTTTATCCGATGATATCTTAACTTGGTCCATGAGATATCTTATTAGATAAGCGTGTCATCGAACTAGAGTTGAACCTGTTTGAATTTCGATTCGATCACTCTGCCGGTTCAATTAGCGGTCTGAGTTTTAAAACATTTTATTATATCTCAGCAGACAAAAATTTCATGGTGTCAATGTCTTCAATCTCCATTTGACAGCCGACGTTTTGCGGCCTATCATTCGATGAATCAAATGGCGCTTGTGCATTCACAAAAATCACCAGCCCACCGTCTCCTCTTCTGCAATATCAGGGGCCACACAACGTCATTGTGAGCAGTAAGTGCCGTGCGGTTATAATCACGTAGTATGCTTTAATTTCACCACAGTTCTCTAAGCCTACATATTCTCACCGTCCAGCGCTGTCTTACGTGGAACTCTCATTATGCTTGCTGACGTCCTTTTCTACGAATAAATAAACCTCAATAATTGACTTCCTAATTCAACCTTTGCCATCATACATTCCCAAAATTGCACAAACTTTAGACGTTGACGATGTTGCCCCCACCTCAATTCCACCCACATCGTAGACGTGGCACTTCTGTAATTGTCATCTTTTTCTTGGACTACAATTGCATCATATTATATGTATTACTAATATAATAATTTTTTTTTCCTAGTCTGTGCCTTAATATAAATATTATGTACATATAAAACATGGTGACAAGAAGGACAAAAAAGTAATTTCGATAAGACAAGAAGTTGGCTTCAAAGTGTTTTACTCGCTTACCTCTGCTCGTTTACCGCATGTGCCGCACACGTGTCTCGCCCAATCATTCACATAATCCAAACGCTGCAGTTAGTACCCATCGACGATCTTGACACGTAATCCTTCCATCAAGCTGATCACAGCCGTCAGATTGAAGAGCCGGAGGATAATCTAAATTGACCATTTTACCCTACATCGACTATATATTTGCCCACCTGAGGAACTAGGCAAGAAATTAGAGAAGAGAGGCGACTAGAGAGCTCTCGTTGGTTTAGCTCGCCAACCCTAGTGAAAGCCCTTATTTCTTTGCCTTCCTCTACTGCCCCAGTTGCGAATGCAGAGAGATGAGAATTGCTTCGCTTCTTAACCCCCATTTGGGCGGCGGAAGGTCCCAAAAACAACCCACCGGCGGCAGGAATTGCCACCGGAAACACGTCGAAGACGGGTGAATCCTTTCACCCCTTCTCAGCCAGCTTAAATATTTTCCCAGTCCAACAAAACAGTGCAGTTCTTCAGCCTGTCAACCAAAACAAACCCTTTAGTTTTCTTGTACTATTTTCATTTTTTTTCAGCAAAATCATTCTACAGAGCGCCGATGACAATGGGGTCCGAGGAGAAATGCGGAGTACTTCGCGGAAAGTACGAGCTGGGGCGGCTTTTGGGCCACGGGACTTTTGCTAAGGTGTATATGTCGCGGAACCTGCAAACGGGCAAGAGCGTGGCCATGAAAGTTGTCGGGAAAGAGAAGGTGATAAAGGTAGGGATGATGGAGCAAATCAAACGAGAAATCTCCGTCATGAAGATGGTGAAGCATCCCAACATCGTGGATTTGCATGAGGTATTGGCTAGTAAAAGCAAGATTTACTTTGCCATGGAGCTTATTCGCGGCGGAGAATTGTTCGCTAAAATCGCCAAAGGCCGGCTCCGGGAAGAAGTCGCTAGGAATTATTTCCAGCAGTTGATGTCGGCCATTGATTTCTGCCACAGCCGCGGGGTGTATCATAGAGACTTGAAGCCTGAGAATCTCCTCCTAGATGAGGATGGGAATTTGAAGGTGACAGATTTTGGGCTCAGCGCCTTCACCGATCATCTCCGGCAAGATGGACTATTGCATACCACATGCGGAACGCCGGCCTACGTCGCACCGGAGGTGATTGGCAAGAAGGGTTATGATGGGGCTAGAGCGGATATCTGGTCATGTGGGGTAATTCTCTTCGTGCTGTTGGCCGGATATTTGCCTTTCCAGGATGATAATCTTGTTTCCATGTATAGGAAAATTTACCGCGGAGATTTCAAGTGCCCGCCTTGGTTGTCACCGGAAGCTCGGAAATTGATAACCAAGATGTTGGATCCCAACCCAAGTACGAGGGTTTCCATTTCCAAGATTATGGATTCTTCTTGGTTTAAGAAATCGGTGCCTAAAACTTTGAGAAGTAAGGAGGAGCAAGAATTCGCGGTGGTGGAGGATGAAGGTGTTGTAGCAAGGGGGAAGGAGATTGAGACTTTGAATGCTTTCCACATCATCTCTTTATCGGAAGGATTTGACTTGTCGCCCCTTTTTGAGGAGAAGAAAAGGGAGGAGAAAGAAGAGTTGAGATTTGCAACGACAAAGCCAGCTAGCAGTGTCATCTCTAAGCTTGAGGAGGTAGCGAAAACAAAGAATTTCAGCTTCAAGAGGAGCGATTCCTGTGTTAGATTGCAGGGGTTGGAAAACGGAAGAAAAGGCAAGCTAGGAATTGCTGCTGATATCTTCGCCGTGGCACCTTCATTTGTGGTGGTTGAGGTGAAGAAGTCTAGTGGTGATACTTTGGAGTACAACCAATTCTGCAACAAAGAGCTCAGACCAGCACTCAAGGACATTGTTTGGACCACTCCAGCTGGGAATTCAATGCCTGCTGCTTGATTATGCGGGGAAACCAAGATTCATCCATCATATGATTGGATTATCCATTGACGTTGTATTTGTTTCTAGTATTATGTTGAAATTGTGATACTGCTCTTGAATTATGAGGCTCTGAATTGGGATTTGTTCATTTAGCTATAGGATATCTTGATCATTTGTCCAAGTTTCAGTTAGGTTACGTATCCTTGTGTTTTGCTGTGAAATTGTGAATGGATCTGTGAATCAGAATTTCACTGTTGAATTAATCAACTTTGTGAATGGAATCGTGGCTTTTTGTGCAACTTGGATTATTATTTTGTTCACTGTTCCTCTTCTTAGAATATTCATAAAAGGATTCTCCCCTTTAAAACAAGATGCTATCAATTTGTAAGGTTTCAAGACTCGCATCTGCATGGAAGAGAAAGAGAGAAGAAAGATAAAAGAGAATGTTTTAAAAGCTGATTGTTTCGATCATTTATTTAAAACTTGATAGTACGTTAAAAGTTAGGCAGGTTTCAATAACTCAAGTAGGGCTCAAACCAAACCATGTTCATCATCCTACAATAATTGTTGTCACTTTTTCTGTTCCAACTTGCAAGGGACCATGTGCACTTTTTCCAGTTTCAGGACAGTTTGTACCCTCAAATCCAACTTTGGGTTCGGGTTGGGGAAAGATTATGTGAACTAACAACAAATCGTGATCTCTTTTTCTGTAGTATTATTTGCTTTTCAACGCAGAAGGTGTATCTTGGATAGAAGCCAAAAATAGTCCTAGTCCACCACTTGTGTGATTTACCTGCTTTCTTGATGAACATCTTGCAAAAACAGTAGTAGTCTTCCCTTACTCATTCCCTACTTTCTTGATTTCTACATTACTTTCATAGCTGAGATGTTAAGCTTATTGTTAGTGTGATGACACAAGGAATTATAAAATTTCACAAAAAATGTTATACTTTATTTTATGATATCATTTCATAGCACTAAAATTTTACTTCCCCTTTTTTCTGCCATGGGGAGTTGGGTCCAAAACCTTATTGAATTGTTGTACAGCGAAAATAACCCACATCTTATCTCTGTTGGTAGGTGGTTCTATTCTACCCAACCCCAAAAAAAAAAATATCTGGCAGGCGGTGTAAAATGATGGGTATGCATTGCTAAACTGGGCTGTTAAGTTTATTTGGTAGGATCCAAGCTCTACTTCTTTCGCCGGGCCTGCTGTTAAATTTAGCACAAGGGCTTATCTTTAGTCAACGTCACAGTCACATTCATTTTAGGTCTATGATTGAATGTAAACGCTGTCCTGTCCCAAAATTCAGCTAGGCAAAGGTCACAACATTAAAGCAAGGAAGTCACAATATTGGCGAGTGATAAAAACGACTCCAAACACTTCATTTGTATTTTTTTTGCTTGGGATTGACTGCAAATAATCGTCCCAGCCTGACTACTACCTTTTATGACAATGAGAAATTGTTTGACAAATTAATGGTAGTATTCAAGAATCACATTTTATACAAAAACTATTAATACACGATAGAAAAACATACTTTACTTACGATGGAGCTTGGTGAGTTGTCAAGAAGAAATTTGTTGTTGCCCCAGCTTGGTGGAGTAACTAGTACTGTTAGATCTTCTGACCCCTCCAAATTGTGGTAATTGCATGTACTTCAGTGATTCGAACAAATGGGAAAAAGCAAAAGCAATCCTGAAGTACTCAACATTTGTCACATACATGTGAATTAGGGATCGGATGATATGATTTGGTGCCAGAAAACTAACACTAGTCAGTTGCATAACCCTGAAGTACTAGACAGAAAAGCAGGAGGATAAGAATTATTGGTTCCTAAGTTTTGCATGCAGTCAAGACATAGGACACAAGTCCCGTGGCCATGCATGAAATTATTTGATTTCTTGTCTGGTGTTCATGTGCATTATCACTTTCATTTTATGTATATAGCTCACCAATCAATCAACAAGGCTAGGACAGTTAGGTCTTCTTGTTTTGGCAATTCAACTAACTAACATACGTGCATGATGTCCATAATGTGCCACCATTGTTTTCATCCCAAAGATGGATTCAGTTACCATCCCTTGTAGAATTAGTACATGCAATACCCAGAAGATTGCATTTTTTTTTCCTTCCAATTTTTTTTTTTTAAAAATTTGTCCTCTTTTTTTTTTCTGGCAGTTGAGTATTTTGTTAAACTGGGGAGAGAAGATGTATATATATATATTGTGTGCTGAATCAATTGCTTTGGAACCAAGAATATGTAGATTTCAGCTGTTTTTACTTTAACTCCCCGGTTGCTATATATCAAAGCAGGCAAATGGCACTTCGAGATGTAAATATTTTGAGTGTCACGTCATATTTCAGTTTGTTGTTATTCAAATTCATAAAACCTGAAGATTTATACTATTCTCATCGATAACCTAAGCTATCTTATATCGAGAGATCAAAACTAGCACCAAATTAAATCTATAATCGCTTTAGATACAATCTTAGCCAAAATCAGTTGTATCATTAGAGACAGCATAATCAAAATCAATGACTAAAATTACCAAAACTTGTAAGAGAAACTCTTTCCTAATTGAACTTATGATAATTATTATATTCTTGCCATTCAAATATCAGAACTGTTCATACATGTCTGTATGTCTGGTAACTTTGTTGATGAATGACACCTAGCTTAATTAGGAGAATGAAGGAAGATCACCTTGGTGCCAACAATGATAATTAAGACACTAAAAACCACGAGTCTTTCAATAACTAATCAAAGATTCGTCCATGGAAAAACAGATGAATATGGACAAACAAAGCATTAAATAATTGAACTCTCGGTTGTCCAGAGATATCTAGCTTATCTTTGTTATAAAAGAAACAAAAAATGGCAAAGCATAGCATTCGCCATCTCCATCTCCATCTCCATCTCCATCTCGTACAAATTACAAGTAAACTCATAAATCAAGTCTACCTAAAAATCTCATCAGAAGGAAGTCGGCAACCATCATTTATCATATGGATACACTTTTGGTCATGACTTGTTTTTATGTGATAACAGTAGTAGTGTATGCTGTGCAAAAGGTCCCTCGTACTGTTTTACTTTCAACCTGAACTTAGCAATACGTACGTCTGTTGAGTTGCCCACTATAACGGTACGCAAGTATTATGCGCGAGAACAATACAAGAATTTGAGTTACCGGTTAGACACATGATCCTGATGCAAACTGCAGTAGATAGTAGCTGTATTCACATTTTCCTCTTAAGGAGGGGATATTTAGGAAGGATGAAGTGAGTTGTGCTTTCTTTCTTTATACATCTTGATATTTTTGCGTTTGTCTGTCTTCATGAGAGACACGCAAGCCCATATGCTAAGCTTAACTTTATCCATGGATAAACGAAACATTTGATTGACATGCTTTGCAACTTCTTGCTTTATTTTAAAGCATGAAATGAAATTTTGATGCAATTTTGTACCCCCTATCCTATTAAATCGTTGTCTCCCTACCTATAACTGGAGTAAATGTCTGCTACTACTTCAAATGATGTCAAAAAATCATTGGTGGGGGACATGTGCCTCTCGTGAGCTTAGAAAGCTATGTTTTTGGTTTCATGCAGAGATGGCCATTGGTAACTCATCTCTGAAAATTCTTGATCGCTAGGACAATTATCATTAGGTAAGGCAGCCAATGAAGAAGGGTTTTTGGTGGTAGTAATTAAAATGAACTTGCATGAATATTTGTTATCATGTACATGTATATATGCAAGTCAGGTGATGTATAGATTAATCATTCATCACTTCATTTTCAGTTTTCTACTCTTGGCTGAATGCCAGAACCCTCATTCACGCAAAACCACATAGCAGTTATTGCCTGAATTTAAAAGTCACACCTAATTAGTTGGATGTTGCTCTATCAAATCGACAGCCATTCTATTCTATTACTCCATCTGGTTATAGCCGTATTCAGTGCCCATAAAAATCATAGTTGCTTGGATCATGCATTCATTTCTTTGCATGTGAAAGGAAAAGGAAAAAGCCGGCCAGACAGAGAGAGAGAGAGAGAGAGAGATGAATGAGTTCCCTTTGGCCTCCTCTATTTCTGTTGAATTTATGTTAGATAGGGAATGTTTTTTAGCATTGAAACTCACTCAAATGTTTCAATGGTTGTTTTGAACGTTATTCTGAACAAAGTGAAACATGAGTAATAAATTGTTTAGCTGAGCTTAAAGACCACTTTCCAAGACTTGCATGCTAGTTACTGTGGTTTGTACTTCAGTCTGCAACTAATCCTGTTAAAAGTACTGAAGGCATCATTTGACAATGGATGCCAATCAAGCATAATT
The DNA here is from genome assembly GCF_036785885.1 of Coffea arabica. Taxonomy (NCBI): domain Eukaryota; kingdom Viridiplantae; phylum Streptophyta; class Magnoliopsida; order Gentianales; family Rubiaceae; genus Coffea; species Coffea arabica. Next base: position 13,154,950 of record NC_092321.1, read on the forward strand.
AGTTAACTTGGTGAGGACAAAACTGCAAGTAGCGGCCAACTAATGCAAAGGCGAAAACCTAGGTCAGTAAAAAAAAAAAAAAAACCATTATAGTTCATGTCCAACAGTCCAAGAAAAATACATATTCGCATGAACAACACCTGAAGAATGAGTGTTTTAATGTTGAATGTACTTGGGTCCTTAATTGGACGACCTCTTTTTATTTTCAATTTCACCTGAATGTGTTGAGAAGTTTGTGGGATTTTTTTTCTTATTGGGTGGGAAAAATATGAGTTCTGAGATGCAAGTATAAAGACATGCAACAAAATTAATTGCCTAGTTTTGGTATATAGTTTGTCCCTTTTTCCCGTTTTCTTTTCAAGGCAGTATGTATGTAGTCATCCCTATACTCTTATGTAGATTTCTCTTCTGAAGAAACTACTGATAGAGATGTGGTGTACAGCCTTGCTTACTCTTCAATCAAATCGTCTAATACTAATTAGTTAAGGCTTACTCCAGAAGTAAGAGTCATTAGGCGCGTTAATAAGAATCAACCCAATAACTAGTCAAGTTAAAAAGCAAGAAAAAAAAAAAAAGGGGAAAAAACTAATCAAGTTGAAAATAGCTACTATTAGCAATTCTTTTCTCTGATAATTAATCACCCCTTCCCAACCAGCCGCCTGGTTGATCTTATAACATCGGCTAATTCATAAATAGGGTTTAATCTGGTCCAAAGCTGTCGGAATGAATCGTTTGCTTCTTGTCCCATACTCGTACACTATTATATAAATCATGATAAATCATAGTTATCCTCGTCAAAACATTCATAACTATCCTCGTCAAAGTTAAGCTAGAAAAATAAATTAAAGGACAGCTTATTTCATTGATTTTAGAAATTTTTATATTTCCGTCTATCGTTTCAAAACATGGTATCAATCACTTTTTACAAGTGGATTCTTCGTTTAATTGTAGCCACAAGTCTACAGCATTAACATCTCCACGATGGGACAGTGATTCGATTCACAGGTTCAATCAATTGGGCAAAATATGGTCCATGTTTGATCGTACCAGAAAATGGACCATGCCGATTGCCAGCAAATTACCAGGTGGACTACTGTCTCGCTCGGCTAATTTTGCATATCGAATTGACCTTCCCGGAAGCAATTGAACAAGTTAATCAAAGATCCAGAGCCAAAATCAATTCACTCGGTTTCAGCTTTGAAAAGATATCCCGTCTCTCTTTGCAACTTCTTATCATAACGAAGACAAACTCTCAAGTTGCACACAATTTCTATGCAAGTTCCAGCGAGCTGATGATGAACATTGTTCTGCACACCAACTTAAAATGCAGCAAATCAAAGTCATTTTCCCAGTGGGATATTCTTTTCTTTCCTTTTTTTTTAATGTGGGCATTTTGCCATTGACAAAATCATAATCCCACAGAATTGGTCACATGTTTACCGGCTAGGAGAACGCTAAATTGGAGAAATTCATAGAACAATATGATTAATGGAGAAGAATTTGGATTGTAGATCCATTTGGAAAAAAAAAGGGACTAATATATTCACTTACCAAAGATCCATAAGGAAGAAAAGGGCTCATTATGTTATAATAAAATTCTAATCAAATGTTAGACAGTGATTAATAAAAGTACTACCTCGTACAGGTGAATTAAAGGAGCCAACAGCACATACGTGCTAAGATTAATTATAGGATCATTAAAGTAGAGGATACAAGTTAGACAAGGATTAGTGGATGGGACCTACATCCTGAGAGTGCTTCTATACAGCCACAACTTTGCTATCTGAGGAAGGCTTCTTGGATTTCATTAGTGACATTATAGCTTCTAAATAATGAGTTCTACTGATTAGTGACATTGTAGCTTCTAAAGAATGAGTTCTCCTAAACATATTCTAATTGAGAAGTTGACAACTGATTGGTTATTCAACTAGGAGTGAGTGGTGGTTATGTAGAGACAATTAGTAGTTGGGAGAAGTGCAAATTCACCGATTGACATGATAATCTCTTTCAGCTAACGTTTAAATTGGAGAATGTGTTTAGATTCTTTATGTGAATTGGAGTGCATATGCTGAAGGAATCTCACCTTGATTATTCATTGTCCTAATCGTGATCAGAGAGATATTTAATGGAAGAGGAAATGGAATTATTGTCCCAACGACTATGTTGTTCAATTATTGAAGTCATTGCGACATTGATAAATTTAATATTCCAACACTTTTTCACGTGTATGCCTTTGCATCGTACATAATTTTACAAATAAATGGGTTCGTGAGACAGCTCCTATCTAGATTTGAGTTCTTTTTTTTGGGGAAATTAAATATGGTGCTACGTCAAAGACAAATGAAAAAGAAAAAAAAAAAAAGAACGAAAAATGAATGCTGACAAGAGCATAAAGCTGAAAACATGTTTTTATTTTTTGCTTAAAAAAAATAAGACTAAATGCAACTCACAGTTTAGGGATGAATAATATAGCCAGCTGATCAAGATTAGAGATAATCCACACTGGGTGGTATACGTACTAAAGTTATAGCAAATTCATACTTTGTGAGACATGATCCTATAATTAAAGGATTCCAGTAGTATCATAGACGCTATAAAATTACAAATGCATATTAAACTGCCTGAATCTAGACGCTGCAAAGTTGCAGATCCATATGAAACTGTCTGAATTTTTACTTGTATTGCTCTGAAATATTAAATAATCGTGAAAGTGTCTAAAAATTTATAGGCATAAGGAAATAGGATAATAATCAATTTGAAAAAATTTTGGCTAAGAGTAGTTTGTGCTTTCTCAAAATTAACATTCCTATTCTCCAAAAATGAAAACACGAACTAGCAACGTACTCCTTGGATCCTGTCATTTTGTTGGTGGAACTATTGATTAACGTTCTTAATTGTGAATTATTTGGTTCAGCTTTCCTTAATTAAGCAAGTTCAAGATCACTTTTGCAGATACGCAGCTAAGCATAGTTTAGTTGCATGTTATTTAATACAAGAACTTCATGAAACAACTTAGTTGCATTTAGTAGTTTGGACTTTGGGGGGGAAGAATTTTGAGGGGATGGACTAATTGAATTCACCAATAATTGTTAATTAGTTGAGAGAAAATACAACAGCACTTTTGACCAAAAAAAAAAGATTAAAAAAAGAAAAGAAAAGTACAACAGTACTGTTAATTAATAAAGATGTATATTTGATATTTTCTCCAAGTATGGGCCTTTCTTGGGCCCATTGAAACAAGTAAAACACAATTCGAGTCTCAAGTGGTCTGTATAGTTGATTTATCCAAAAAAATAAATATAAATTTCACTCAAATGGATAGGTGGGGAAATTTATTGATCCTCTTTCAAAAATTAAAAAAAAAAAAAAATTAGCACAAAACAACATATGAAGTCCCTATTCTTATTTTACTTTTCTTGTTTTCTTTACATTGCTAACTATTTTGCACAGTCTATACTTTGGGTGAGGCTTCCATTTAAATTTGGATACAATTTTTTCTTTGAGAGTACAAGATTTGGAAACAATCATTTCTTTTGAAAGAAAAAGGTTTGGGTACAATTAGAGCTGGCAATTTGTCCCAAGTCCCAATGGGCTACCCATACCCAAAGGAACTTTGGGCGGGATGGGTATTATAATTTGGTATTGGGTTTAAGTTGGGACACATCCCAACTATACCCATTAATGAATGGGAAAGGATGGGAAATACTTGGGTACCCATTGGGCTCAAATGGCAAGGGCTCCGTTTGGATTAGCTGTTTTTGGTAGGTGTTTTTGAAATATTTTATTGTAGCAGTGTATATGAAAAATTTTTACTATAAAATTTTTTTGAAATATTTGATATATTAATATGGATGGGATGTTTCTTGAGTTATTGTATATTACTGTAACATTGTATTTGAAAAACTTATTTTTTGAAAAAAAAGTCAATCCAAACGGAATCTTAGATTCAAAAATTATCTTTAATAATTTTTATAGTCATACCAGCGAATATAATCTAGTAGTCTTCCTAGTCATTATCCACAAGAATTTCCAGCATTTCAGTTAGTTTAGACCTGTCATCCTTGGACAATGATAAGGATAAATATTCAACATCCTAAGGACCTTGGCCATCTTGATATATGTTGGAATATGGCTGTATATCTATCTTTTCCTTTATTTGTTAATCCAATTTTTGGTGGGAATCTTGAGTATAAAGCACTTGCATGTTTATTTAATAAAACTAAAAGAAATTTAATAAATCAAAAATATTAAAATTATATAAAAATAAAAAATGAATTAAAGGAAAAAAAATATGTAGAAAATGGATTTGGGTATTGGGCGGGATCAATCTAAACCCATCCCAAAATGATCCCGCCCAAGTTAGTCCCAAAACACATATGGGTAAGGTTGGGCCCAAACCCATATGACTCGGTTCCATCTCAAACCCAAGCAAATCCCGCCCATCCCGCCCATTTTGCCACCTCTAGGTACAATTTATGATCCCAAAGGCGATTAAACCCAAAGTTTGACTGGGCCAAAATCCCAATTTTTTAGCAAGTAACCACCCCCAGTTGAATAAAATAGTTCTGCCAGTCCCCGGCTCTAGCAAGAACTTTTCTTTCTACAAACGAATAGTACGTAAATGGGCTTCCGAATGTGCGTTAATGTTCTGAGGACATAATTTTAATCAAACAGTACTCCTGCTGTCCTTAAAAGAGACCAAGGTTAATGGCTTAATTCCATGGTTAGTGCTTACAAATGGTCGTAGCTGCTCTCTCAAGGAGTCAAGGACCAATCAATAAGCTAGACCTCAACATAAGTGCGACAAAAAGTCTTTCTAGATGTAAAGTAATGCAGCATGAGCACATTATTAAACCAATGGGCTTTGATACAATGACCATTAGGTTGGAAGTTCAAACCCCCCCCCCCCCTCTAATATATTACAACAAGGAAGTATTTCCCATGCATTAGGTTGGGCGTTGAACCCTCCACCTGATGCACAGCAAGGAAGTATTGTTTGCCACATACATACTTATCATCGTATCTTCTTGATCAAGATCGTGAGATTCTTATTTGTTCGATCGGTACTATTGCATTAATCAAAAATCAACTACTAGACTTCCCCATACGTACCTATCATCATATCGTCTAGATTAATATTATGAGATGCTTATTTGTTGGATCGGTGCTATTATATTAATAAAAAAAATCAACTATCAGGCTTGCCAAACTTAGTAAGTGTCATTTTATTTGTGAGATCCTTATTTGTTCGTTTGGCACTGTTACATTAATAAAAAATCAACTACGAGACTTGCCAAACTTAGTAAGGGTCATTATTTAATATTAGTCAGTGTCTTAAGGCTCTATTGGAGAATCACTCCATTTACAAGTTAATGAAGGAAAAATCCAAATTTGGCCCATCATGAGCCCAAATTTTGGCCCAATAGACGATTAAGGAGTTAATTTTTGTTCCCAGATTAACGCACTGCTATGCCATACTGTTCGCACTTCCAGCGTGAGAGGCGCAGCTCAATAGGACCTTCTTGTTGTTCAAGACGCACACAGAACACACAGTGAGATGGCGCTGGAAGCCTACGCCTCCCAGAACGCGGGCAAAATCCAAACTGACGTTCTCTCCCAAGCTAGACAATCTTGCTATAAGGTAATTTCTCATTTTCTTGTGCACACAAAGTGTGTTGAAATATTGGATAGTGTTATTTGGGCTATTGATTTCGGATAATTTTTCCGAATAAATCTTGAAAGTTGCTGATTAGGACTGAATTTTTTTGATACCCAATAGGCGCGTGATGCATTTTATGCCTGTTTGGAGAAACAATCAAGCAAGAAACCTAGTGAAATTGGCTACGTGGGGCTGCTATACCCTGTGGAATGCAAGAAACCTAGGGAGGAGTTTGTTAAGCAATGCAGGCCTACTTGGGTTAGTTTAGTTTTCTAATCTCAGGAAATTTTTTGGGTTTTTGTGGTTAATTTCGTTTGTATAATTTCTGGGTTTTGATTATCTTTTGCCTTTTGTGGTTAGGTGAAGCATTTTGATAGGCAGTATTGTGCTAAGAGGAGGGTTCAGAGGCTTTTGGATGACAATGAGTCAAGGAGAGGTCCGTTGTCACTCCCACAGCCTTATACTTTCAAACCCAGTTATTAATTTTTGCTGACTAATACGGACACGAATGTATAGAGATGTGGAGGAAAATAGATGTTCTTGACTTCGTTCTTAGAATTTCATTTTTGTTGGAAAACTGTGTAAAATTGCTCCGGTTGATCTTGCAAAAGATACTTAGAAGAACAGAATTGCGGATGTAAACAATTACTATTTTGTCAGCGTGCATCCAATTAACTATTGATAGCTTTACTGTTATCTTGCTGTTACTATTTTGTTTTCCCACCTTTATGCTTGGTGGAGAAGTGACCTCCGAAGTGTTATACTATTTGCTTAGTTTTGGGAAAATGGAATAGTGCTGTTTTGATTATTCAAATTCAAATTGGTTATGGTTTCGTTGGCTTTGAATTAAACTATTTTGGCAGGGGTGTAAAGCTGGGCCCCTGGGAAGATGCAAATGAGTTTATTCGGGTAGCCAGGTTACTTAATCGGTATTTTTGCTTTCAACTGTGCAAAAGTTTCAAGTAAGATCAAGGAGATGTAAAATATGCTGAATCAATTAGGATTCTCTTAGTGAATAGCCTGTTTGTGGCATTCTAGTGGCTAAGTTAAGTTGTCCAACTTTTAGTTTTGTTGTATTGCTGTTTCCTCGGTACCTTGATGGGTTGTAATGCTACCAGACCAGTAAGGTTTTCAGGTTCTAGTTCATGCTTTTGTTCCCTACACTCCCCCCCCCCCCTCTCTTTTATGTTCCAAACTGCTATTCGCTACTTACTATTAAACGATGCAATATGTTTTACCTTTTTAAGTAGTGGTGTGTATTAGTTACTTGTTTTGAAGTTTTGCTTCTTATTGAGAAACTATGTATAGTTTTGAGATGCAGGAAAAACCTGTAGGTCCTTGCACCATATATCTAGTCTTACAATTCTGAGGTATCACTGTTAACAATTCTAGATCATCAACACTTGCATAATGAGGCTGGCTTAGGTAATACACCTAAATAACTGTAGTTGTATGGCTGGAAACCTTGAGGTACCCAGTCCCTTTGCTATTTCGAGACACACTGCTGGCACAGTGGTCTTTCTTTCTGCAACATTCAACCTTCCTCCATCTTAAATCTGATCATTGAGTATAGTGAGTAGGGTCCATCCTAATAGGATTAGATTTTGAAGAATCTAATGTTAACAAATGATGAAAGAAGTAATATGAACTTTTACATCTGGATTGAAGTCAGTTGATCTCAGCATATGTAGATGACAGCTTTGACCAAATTAAGAATATATTTTACTCATTGTTAATTTGCACCTCACTTGTAATTTGGAATTCTAGCAGAAGAGAAGTTTGTTTGACAAGAAAAAATCGGCTGAAGCTGATAACTTAAGCATAAAGTAAAGCAGGTTGACTCACTTAAAACTTTGATTTTGAAAAGAAGTAGTGATAGTATGCATGCCCTTTCATCGTGATAGAACAGCAGTTCAAGTTTGACTGTTACATAGGCTATCAAGTGATGCCCCATATTGGTTGATTACATGAGCTATACAAACAAATGAGAGTGGATAATATATAAGATTAGAAATTCATATAGAATCATCACTTCTACTTACCATGTGATTAAGCAATAGATTTGTTCATGTGGTATAGTATTGTGAAGAATTTGGTTTAGTAATCTCCTTCCTCTCTCTACTCCTCCATACCTCACCAACCAATGCCAAGCCACCAAAAATAAGTAAATAAATTGATTGAAATAGGAAACAGAAAGTGTAACAAATCCAGAAAATTGTAACTTAAGTAAGAATATTTGACTGTGAACTGATATATGAAAAGATTATCCTTCATTGTACTCTTGCTCTGGGAGGAATGCAGGCGTTCATGGATCATACATGCACAATATCTCATGGAATCAATTCAAGCTATGAAGATAATTTGGTTTTTCATTCTTAGCTTTGCGATATAGGCCTTTAGTATGTCCATTTGATACATTGGTGCTTCATCTCATAATATAATAGATATCTTTTCCTTGCATAACTTGTATTAGTGGTGTATTGCTTGACCTTTCTTACTAGATGACATTGCTGCATATTGTCTTCGATGATACTTACTTTTCAACACTATAATTTCTATTCTGTTGCCATAAAATTTGAAGTGCTTTTAGAGCAACCTGATATTTGAAAACTTTGGGGAATAGTTCTATTATGGACTCAATCCAATACTGCTCTTGATAAGGGAAGCAAATGAAACCACCGTATTTGCACCTTAGGATGTCCTTGTCTCTCCTTCAGAAGGGGAAGTTGGTCAAATTGTACAGTTAATGTAGTTTAGGGGAAATTTCAACTGTTTTTTGATTTACCTGAAGTATATTCTAAGTGCACCTTGTATATTTGCTATCACAACCTTTTGGCCTTTTGGTAATTGAGGGGTCATTTGGTTTATGAGATGATGCAGGATTGCATTATTAATCGTGTCATCCTGTTTTGCTGTGTTTCTGGTTGGGATCCATTATCCCATTCTCAAATTTTGTCCTATAGACTAGCAATACATCCTTGTTATTGATGTGCAAACCAAACTTATTCTCTTCCTTTTTGATTTCCCTGTATATATGTGTGTTATATCCACTCCAATTGTATTATCTGCTCTTTTGTATTTTAACGTGATTGTGATTGATATGGTTTTGTGTTGTAAGTATTTGATGGTAATATCTTGGGGAAGATCAAATAGAGGCACACATAAAAAGAGATGCACATGGACAATCACACACACATGCAGGTTTTTTTTGGGGGCTTTTTGAGGGGGGGTGGGGGAGAGGTGAAGAACCGCTTAGGAGAATGAAATGGTTTTGGGAGTTCAAGCATCTTCCTCGTGTCAATCTCCATACCTTTGTGACAGATGACTCCAAAGTCGTCTTATGATTTTTTTGGCAAGCAAGACTGACTTAGTTTGACCTTCAGTGGGGGAGAAAAGGGAAAAAGAATAAATGAAGGTGAAAAAACAGAGGATCATGTTAATAAACATCATACTTAAGAAGATCTTCAACAAAGAAAATGGCTTGTCACCCTATAGATATAATTGAATGCAACATCCAGGAAAAAACAGATTTGGTTTGTGTAGCTGTACTTAGTAGCTGATTTAGCGTTCGTCTTTTGGATGTTTATTTTTAGTTTGTGTCTGTTTTGCCAAATAGTCTATAAAGAGCTGAATTGGAATGCAAAGGGGATTGTGAATAATAGTTAAGTGCTTGGGTAATATCTAGTTAGGAGGGAAAGGAATACTGAGGTCTTTTAAGTTGCTCCCAAATAGTTAATGTTACTGAGTTCTAGGGAAGGGGCCTTCTTTATGTTGGTATCTGCTGTTTGTTCTTAAGCTTTATGTTGGATTGGGTAACCTAGTTAGAAGTATGTATTTGCTTCGAGTGAATAAAGATTCAGTTCATGATCAAATTTGACAAGCAACATTTTGATGTATGATGTGTTTTCTCCCAGTAATTATTAGTTTGGAATTCGATAGACAGAACGAAGATATCTGGACTCGCTGGAACTTCACTGCTTTATCTGCAATCATGCTTGTGCTATGCTGTCATCTTTTTTGACAAAGATGAATCATTTTGAGATCAACATCTCCCATCTTTATCCCATGAACCTTGCCTTCGTTGCATCATGTGTAGACAAAGTTTGTGAAGTCAAAGTTTGTGAAGTGCTGAAGTCCCATCCATCGTCTTTTGCAGTGGGACAGCAGAGCATTTTTTACAATTATGTTCATGGGATAAGGTAAAAATTGAAACCGGGCATTTTGTTACTGTTATTTAGCAAAGGGAAGCGTGGACTTCTGGTGTAAAAAAACAAAAAAAAAAAAAAAGGCAGACGGGTTGCTTTAGCTGATATCAATGAGAAAAGCCAATTTTCTGCTGAAACTACTGATTCAAGATGTGCAGTTTACACCACATATTGTACTCTCGAAACACCACCACTGTACTATAATAAGAAGAAAAAGTTTGCCCTGTGGTGTGGTGCTCTTCCCATTCACGACACGGATAGAATAATGGTAGGATGCTGCTGCTCCCATCAATTTCAGTCAATGAATTTCCGGAAACGCAACTTCCAACTTAGAAATTACGATGGTTTCTTAAGATTTAATGACTCATGTTAGGTGGGAAATTTTTATACATTTTATTACAGCTAAAGATAGCACTAGAAGTCTTTTCATGATGGTGAAAGTTTGAATCTGAGAAATCTATCTTCAATTTTTTATTTTTTTTTAGTTAAAATATGTACTCAGCACCATGTTTGTCAAAAGCGTGTCTTCTTTCTTCGCTACTCAGCACCACCATGGTTTTGGACCTCAGCCACTTCTATTCTGCCGACTTATCGTCCATGATTTGATTCCATAATCATACGTCAATGACAAATAAATTTCTTGGTTGCTTATTTAATGTATACCTTAATTCTCACTTTATCCTCTAACCCTTTTAACCGTGTTACTTCACCCCCTGTTAGACCAAATTACACCCTCTATTATTCTATTCTCATATGCTCATTTCTTAATTCCTCCTTTCCATCCCTGTTGCTATTAAATTCTTTTCCCTTGCACTTGGTTATCATTATTCAAAAAAAAGAAACGAAAAAAAAAACTAGATTTGATGGATTGCTGCTGCCATCAAATCTAGTCAAAGGACAAGGATGATTTTCAATAAAATGTGCTGTATAATTGATGAATTTCATCTTTCAAATCACGATTGAAATAATTGAGGCTGCAAAGTGCAAAGGACAAGGATTGAGTTCCCCTCTCTCTATATATAGACTCTATGTTTATATCCCAGAAAATGGACCATCTCTAATCCCTTTCCCATTGCTTTAATTAAATGGTGTCTTTTGCTATTTTCTTTTTTTAACAATCTATTATTACTATGTTGTTTATTCATTAGTCATCTAACGAAATTAGTGGCTCTAGAATGAAGAGACGATGTGAAAATTAAAAAAAAAATTAGAAAAGATAGAGAAGAGAAAAGAAGACAAAGAAAAATCGAAATTAAGATCAAAGAGAGGCAATTTTGTCTCATGGGGTAAAGTGACACAATTGAAAGGCTAGGGAATAAGGTGAGAATCAGGCCATACCTAAAGGGGATTTATGGTAATTAACCCTAAATCTCTACTTCAAATGATTTGAGAAGGTTATGAATAAAAATGCATCCTAACATTATTTTCTTTGTGGGAGATGGATGTCTAATTCGAATTAATAGTGACTTCTCGTGGTGAAGTGCGGGTTTTTTAAGGTTATGAGTTCAAAATGATTTTTGGGATGTCAAAGGTCATTGGACCGCTGTCCTTTCTTATTAGTTGGTCTTGATTTAGGAAAAGAGCTAGTAGTACTGTGTAGTTGGATTTCATATTATTTCGATTGGACTTTTGTGATGAAACCTTTCGTTATAGTTATCTTTTTTGTCTAAACGGAAGGTTACATGATTTGTCAGATCACCTAAGCAGGATGTTATCATGTTTTCTCTTTTCACATTTGCACTAAGAGATGAGGTTGCAAAAATTTCCTTGTCAATTCGTTTCCAAAAAAAAAAAAAAAAATTTTTTTGATACAAATTGCAAAGATTTTGGTGACACATAAGTTTAGCAATAATTTAAAAATCTTACTAGCGGGTTTAAACTATAATGAAAAATCATACTGTGCTTCAGACAAATGTAGCACTAAAACTAATTATGATTACTAGAGGGTTTAAAAGAGTAGAGTGATAGTGCCAAACTAATTATGATTTTTCTCTTTTTTTTTATAATTGGGAGACTTTGAATTCAAGAACTCATGCTTACAATCAAATCAAAATTTGGTTTTGTGTATTATGCAGTCAGCAAGTAACTAAAACCTTGTTTGGCAAGCAAGTTTTTGGCTAAGTTTGTTTGCTACGAGTTTTTTAACAACTTTAGCTACAGTAATCTCAAAAAATTTCTCAAAGTTTTTAAACTATACACTTCAAAATATCCAAAAAACTACACACTTCAAAAAATTTTTCTATAACTTCTACAGTAAGTTACAATAAAGTTTTGGACAAACACACAAAAAATTCACTTGCCAAATGAGACCTAAATAACTAGTTTAACAATTTCCACAGTTATTTTTGTTGCTGCTCATCCTGATAAGGCCAAGAGATATGATGCTTAAATATCTAGTCTTCTGAACACCATCAAAACCAATTAATTAATTGTTATGGTGGAAACAGTTATCCATCTAAAAGTCAAAGAACCAATCTTAGAAAGAATAGGTTCCGTGGCTGTCAATGAGTTATGGGCTTTATCACACGACAATTCTTGATCAAAAGTAAGACCAGCTAATCAGTCACTACTGGAGAAGGATTAACTTTTCCTGATGTTAATTTAGGTTTAGAAAAAGAAGTCTTTTGGCATAAATTTCCTTACGGGACAAAATTCAATGATGACAACAACCAACCATTCTTTTGGTTTTTTTTCTTTTTTTTTCTTTTTTTTTTTTGTGTGGGGGGGTGGGGGGCTGAAGTAAGTGGTCTAAGTGGTTATGTTAAGATGTGTTCGTTGACCAAAGCACCACAGCTCCTATGAAGGCAACTTAATTTAGGTAAGAATTCAGACATTTGAGTCAATGGCTTAGTGTGAGAATTCTTTGTAAGTTTATCTTTGGACTTTTATGCGTTTCTCGTTTGTATCAAGTTGTCAATTGGACGATTTGGACAGAACTCAAAAGCAGCCGAAATTAGCAATTCAACAACAAGAAACATGTTTTAATTATTGAGAACTGAGAACCCAAAAGTATTGACAAGAAATGTTTAATCTCTAAGCCTAAAAAGAAGGACAGAAGTCTTTTTATTGTAACCATGCACTTATTAAGACTTGATTCCGCCAAAGCTCTACCACCTTGATGTCTATTCCCAGTTACGTATTAAAAGGATTGTTTTTTTTTATTATTATTTGCTTTAGTTATTTTCTTACCTTTTGGATTTTTTTTTTTTGGAGAATTAATTACCTTTTGGAATTCATTCCAATTAACTGTGAGTTTCAGAAGTCTTTTAGAACTTTTGTTTCGTCTATTTCCTCAATAATTAATTGATCATGAGTGTGAATTTGTTTACGTGCATTAGAATAACTTAATGGCACAATTAATTATTCTTTAAATATATGTCATACGTGATTTATAAAAGAGTAAAAAACAAAAAAAAACCCCGTGGTAAACCAAATATACAGAAAAAAAAACCTTCCGTGGTTTCAAAACGTACAACACGAGATCTCATGTTTTGAATTAAATTGTAAAGGTGACGGAATCCGTTAAACTTAACAAAAATGGATGAAATGATAAAAATGCCCTAATATAATTAAGCAAAAGACAGGTCAACAAAATCATTTGTTTTATCCTCTAGAGAAAGCAAATTGAGAGTTAAGGGGTAGAACAGGTATATTTGTTAAAAATTAGATACAAATTTTTTTTTTTAATTCCAATAAGCCATTTCCATCAAGTTTAACGGATTCCGTCACCTTTACAATTTAGATTTACCACAAAAGGTTTTTTTTTTTATTTTTTACCCTTTATAAAAGTGTAAATTGGTCATTAATTGCTTGAGTATTGCAAAAATTGAATGGGGTTAATTTGATGGAAAAAAAAAAAAAGAAAAGAAAACGCATCTTTTAGAGATCCGAAAGTGATGGAAAACAAAGGGTGTCTTTTACATAATTGACCAACTTGGAACTTTTTGGAAAATGATAAAAGCAAGATATAATGTACACACTAAAAATTAATCTCCTTCTTCTAATAAGCTGGAGAGCCACTGGATTTACACGAAGCAAGCAAAAGAGAATCTAAACAATAATGAGTTTAGAAATTGAATTGAAGCCGTGGACAAGGAATTGCTTATTCCGAATTACTCAAAACAAGAGCTGGATTTTGTGATGACTATACAAGAGACGAATATTTTTGGATTCTTCTTGAAAGGTACGGTGCGTGCGTGTTGTGGAAGGATAGAAATGGGTAACTTTGCTTAAGAGAGACAATTGGTATCATTACAACCTGTAAATGCAGGCGAGTTAAATGTGTTTGCTTCCCGTGTTGTCTAATGCATCATTGGGCTCTAAAGGTGAGAGAATCAGAGGAGGGGCAGGGAATCTCGTCTAGCGTGTTTCTCACGTAGACTGCATTGTTTGGGAAGGCATTTTTCTAAAAAAAAAAAAATTACATTTTTCGTGAATATATTTTTTTATTTTACATTTATTAAATTGTTATAATATAATTTTTTTATAAAAATTTCAAGAAATAGTAATCCAAAAAAGATAGACAGTCGAATTCTTTTACGAAACTATGGCATAATTGCTTCACTCTTGTCCCCATCCCTTCCTCTGAATTTTGATAGTATCCCCTTTAACTTCGTAATTGTCCCCTAAAAGAGTATGAGCAGTATCTTCAACATTTCTATGAGGAAACATTGAACTAAAATATATAACAAGCTGATACTTTTTTCCTCTTGTAATAAATGTTATTTACTCATTGAACCTTTCTTAATTAATATTCAACCATATGAATTACAAGTGAAGGAAAAGCATTCATTTGATAGTTTGATTTTATTCGCTTCCTGTATATATTAATTAGAATCTTAATCTTGTATTTTTACTTTAAATTTTTTCTCTTACATTTCATACCGTTAGATGACCTAGTAAATGATAGTAAATCACAAGCAATAAATTTTTTTATTTTCTAATAATGATTACTGAACAAATTGCTGTACTTTTAATAACAAATATTTATTAGTTGTTCTAGTCGAAGAGATCTTGATCTAGTGATTAAAATTGAGAATTCTGAATTTTAAGGTCCCGAATTCTTATCCCTTCTTCCCTTTCCCCCGCTATAATCACTCCTATACACTAATATATAGGGGAAGAAAAAGGAAAAACTGACCTTGAGACAAGTAGAGAATTTTTACGCAAGATGGATCCGAACCATTAATATGTATGTTTGGATTGTCGAATAATTTAGCAGTTTATGAGATGCAATTGGATATGTCAAATGAATCTATTGGCAATCTCAAGCATAATAATAGAGCCAAGAAACCCTAAAGATGTGAGAAATCCACTTCCATTTCGTCCTTTCCACCTAAACAATGCGTTGACCTGAATGGATCGGATCACACATGCACTACTTGCAGTTCCCTTTTCCTTTTCTCTTAAGAGCTAAAGAACCACGGACACATATTATTGTATTAGCTTAGCCAGAATAATTAATTTAAACCTTCCAAAAAAAATTATTTTAAAAGAAGGGATAATTAAGGTGAACCATTGCTGTCAGGGACTTTTTCAAGGCAGCACGAGACCCTATTTTGATCCTTAATCTCCGTCGTTATTATCTTGACTTAATTCATTAATTAATCCTGTTTCAATCATGTAATTACTAATGATACCATCCATTATATTAGTATAGTCAAAATCATCACAGCTCATCTTCACATCATTAGGAAAAAAGCCCAGCACATGATCATACCAATATTTAATGTAAAGAAAAAAAGAAAAGACATAATTCTCAATAAGTTGCATGAACTTATAAAAAAAATATTAAAAGAGAAAAGAAAAAGGAATTCATTTGGAATTTTAGATGGATCTGTCCTTCTGTACTTTTGTTAGCTTCAAGTTAAGCTTCGCTTCCTCGTGCCAAGTCCATCCAAATACGGCGTCGTGCTGCTTACGCATTTGGGTAGACTTGACGGCAGTCGACGAGAGTTTCAAACTTCGAATCAAACACAGTGCAGTCTTTCTCCACTAAACAAGGGTCAGTCAACAGTCAACGCCGTTACGACTCCCAACTTTCAAGGCTTGGAAACGGAAGCCGCGTCTTTGACGGAAGAGGGCTCGCCACCAGGTCCGCCACCACCGTTAACCATCGTGGCTGACTGAACGGTCAACACCGACATGCTAGGAGATGAGGGCCCACCGGCTTCACCAACCCCGTTACCGTTGGCTCCACCTCCCAGCCCCAGGAGCGGGTTGTTAGCGCCATTGCCGTTGAGACCGGGATGCATGGGATTCCTGGAGTGACACGTGGCCGTAGAAATAGCCGTAGCCAGAGAAATAGGCATGAGGCAGAGCCCCTTACCCTGGAGATACTGCATAGCCGATCCCATGTCCTCTTCCATTAGCTTAGCCACCTGGTGCTCCGTTACCGTCATGCTATCATTATTGTTGTTGTTAGATGATGACGCCGTTTGTGTTCCGTTACTGCTCCTTCCATTCCCACAGTCACCGCCTCCCTTTTATATTTATCACAAACAACACAGACACACCAATGTACAATCAAATTAACCAATTATTAAACCACATATTAAATTTTTTTTAAAAAAAAGTGAAAATAAAGGGAAGGAATAAAAAAATAGTAATAGCATTAGGTTGAATCTAGGGCCTCAGCAGCAACGTAGAGTAATGCCAAATGCCAAATGATTATGCCCCCTATATATATAGTTTATTTGCAAAAGTTTTTTTTTTTTTTTTTTTTTAAAGAAAGGTTATTTTAAATAGAAAATTTAGATCATTTTAGAATTGCCATTTTTTGAAATGTTTGAAGAAGAATGTAAGTACTATAGTGATTTAATACATAAGAAGAGATAAAATAAAAAATAATTAAAAAAATATGTTCACGACGACAAAAATGTAGTAAAAATTTTTTTACTGGAAAACTACAATAAAAATGTAGTAGTCACTAGTCAGTCTCTTGACTATTATTAATTGCACGGAAACCAAACCGGGGGTTGCTGAATCAGCCAGCCGCCCCTGCGGGCAGGGTGGTAGTGGTGGGGGAGGCAGTGGAATGTGGAAAGCGAGCACGCGTGATACACTTTTTGATAAATTGTCGTTTTCTAAGGACAAGAAGAGTATTTGATTTTGATTTGAGGGGAAAAATGTAGGAGAAAAAGGTTCGAGGTGCGTGCGTGGTGGTGTTTGGTTGGTTTTGGGAATGTTGCTAATAGGCTAGTATATAGCTCGACGATTCCTACTCGAATCTTTTTTCTGTTTTTGGAAAGATTAAAAGGTTGGAGAGTTAAAGTGAGTTAGAGAGACCATCATCTTATCTCAATGCAAAATATTTGCTGGCTTTTTTTGTTCTAGCAGCTTGGCTCTAGGGAAAAGCAAGGAGCATAGAGGTAAATTAATGCTATTTTTGGTTTAAGTTGAATTAGGTGCTTTTGGTAAGATTAGATTGGCTAACGCAACAATGAATCACTAAAATTTGGTGAACGGAGATTTGTACATTAGATTAATGTGGTGGGATCGTGCTACCTGTCCTGTCCTGTGTGGATTGTTATTTTTTAGAGTTTTAATAGAAAAATATATTATAGTTATTTAATTCTACATGTAAGATTTTTTTTTTAAGAAAAAATTGATTAGAAAATATGTTTACAGAACAGAAGAAAAAAAACGTAAAATTTTTTTTGGATAGAAAATTGCAATGCAAGAAATAGAATGTAGTACCTCAGAAGACATATCGGCAACGAGGGGGGCAACAGCACCACCTAATCTGCTCATGCTCAGAACCTGCGTTACATTGTATAATGACCAACTTAAACGGTTTGTTCATCATCATTAACAAAAAAAAAAATGAAAAAATAAAAGTTTGGTTTTCAACTTTACTAATTATCTTAATCAACCACCCCCAATCCCCATTACTGTTGGTCATGGAATTTTTAGAAACTCGCAATAAACAACAACCAAAGAGAGGAATTTTCTCGGACAACAAAATAAGACGCCCATGTTCACCCAATCCATCTGATTAAAACTATAATAATAGAATTTGTCAACTAAATAAAAGAATCCCTCCCACTTCATTTTTAATAAAGATAGACATCTACTACCCCTCCCATCATCTAAAAGAACACACTACTGACGCTACTTTAATAGTATTAAAGTAAGGAGTGGAAAGGGGGGGATTAGGAGTAAGTACTTTGACTTGGAGCTGGAGGAATTTGACATAGTCGATGATCTCGTCCAGCATTGAAGCCTTGTCCGTCTGTCATTCCCCCACCAAATACATCCAACAACAACACGTTATCAGCCCCATTTAAAAATAGTCTTGAGCAGTACCATATTTATCTAAACATTAAAAACTGTATTTGGAATGCAATTTTCAAAAACAAAATTATTACATTTTTTATGAATATATTTTTTAATCATCTTTTTATCTCACATATATTAAATTACTACAATAATTTTTTAATAAAAAATTTAAAAAAAATACAATCCATACAAAGCGTAAATTTTGTAGATGTGTGATGTACATCTGAATCCGCTAGCATATGCCCTGGTTAGTTCATAAAAGATTATAGTAGTAATATAATTATACTGGCCAAAAGATTCAAGAAAAGTGGGGAAAGAAACCAGGAGTGCCAGTACATTTAAGTCAGGGACTGTGCTTTTTTTTAGGAGGAGTAGCTATCATCTGATTATGAATGATCCCTCTGTCAGTCTCTGTGCTTTCCAGCTTTATATTTTCAGGTACGCACGGAAAGATATATACTGAACAAACTCTCCCCACTTTACCAGAGTCTGTACTCTGTAGTCTGTACTCGCTCTCTTCATGATTGAGTACAAAATGCAGTCCTACCCTACTATTTTGCCCTATGATTTTCACAAATTTTCTTTGAATTTCAATTCAAGAAACCCTCTTGCTTGTAAGTTTGTTCCATATATGATGAAATGGTTATGGAAATTAATTTTTGGTATATACGAAGAAAAAGAAAGCCCACATATATAGCTGCAATATGGGACATATAATTCTTTCTTCTATTCTAATGAAAGCATTAGAAGAGAAGTATAAATGACAAAATGGATATACCACACACAGTAACAGTAGTAAAAGGCTGTAATAATGGTAATAAATTCTTATATTTTTTTTAGAGCTTCATATTATGGTACTATCATTGGATTAAGCAGTTACAAAAAAAAAGCTTCTTAGGAGAAAGCTGCCGAAGTTTAAACACTTCATTGAAGTTCTCCAAATTAAACCGAAAAAATCTTAAATAAATTTGATTACGAGAAAATAAAGAGGGCAATTTGTGGAAGTTTAATCAATGAAAAATTAAAGTTATCACTAATTCTTAGTAGTATTAATCAACAAAAGAAAGAGACAGAGGGAGAAAGATTAGAGTGAAGTAAGTAGGTAGTGTATACCTTGTTTGCATTGGGCACCAGTTCCTGCAGAGCCTTCATTCTCTCTGCAATTCTCTCTCTACGTAACTGTCATCACCCACATTATACAAACAAATTCCAAAAACAGAATCACCAAATTTCAGAAACTAAAAAACAAATTGAAACAAACGAAAAACAAGAAACAAATTTTTGTACTGCTAAACCACTAGCCTAACAGGACTGCAAAGTTACGGCTTCTAGTATAACGTACTCTTTCAGCAATGCTATGTGGATCCGTGGCTTGTCCTCTCCGGGCCCTCACTCTCTGCTGTCGTGGCTGCGCCGCCACCATCCCTCCTCCTCCGGCGGTTCCCATTGAACCGCTTGCCGCTGCCTGGTTCATTGCCTGAGCTCCAAAATTTTGGGCTTGCATCGCTCCGCCCTGTACAAATTAAGCCAAAGACGCAAATAAAACGAAATCCCATTTATCAGTAGAAGTTCCTTTTTAACAAACAAGGGAAAAAAAATGGGATGAATTAGATTTGAAAATAATTAAGAGAGAGACCTGAGGGTGGTGAAAATGCTGAGGCTGAGTAGAGGGTTGACCAAGAGATCCAGTAAATCCGTTGTACAGAGCTTGAACTGATGCATCATTTCCCTGTCATTAAATTCTCAGTTAAAACCCATATTTAATACTACTACTAACAAATTTTTAATCATATAAACTGAAGAATAATTAAATTAATTATAGACCTTAATTAGACTCGTTAATTACACTTGGCCAGAGAAAAACAAAATGAACTCACAGGATTAGCAGATTTAAAGGGGGACCCATCAACGATGACTTCATTCTGATCGCCGTTACCGGCCAAATTCAGCGGCATGGCCAAGAGGCCGCCGTTGGGGCCAGGAGGGGATCTGAGGCCATTTCCGGCGAGGCCCCGAGGGAGCATTAACTGTTGATGAAGCATTAAAGCTTTGGCGCCGCCGATCTGGTGCTGCCGGAGCTTAGAAGCCAACAAAACCGACTGGTCCTCGAGAGAACCCAGAGGGGTCTGGGAAGCAGCAGCCGAGGACAAAGGGTCCCAGGGGGGCTGGGTTTTAATAAGGTCAGGAGCAGGCCAGGAAGAGGTGGAGATGGAAGAAAGCATTTGTTCGAGGAAGTCGTCGTGGGACGACGTCGTTGAGTCGAAGTGGTGGTGGTGGTGCTGTTGGCCGTTTTGGAGGTCGTGGAGTTGTTGGTTAAGGAGGGAATTCATGGCTTGCATTTCTCTGCTACTACTACTACCGGGTTGCATTTTCTGTAAACGTAGGAGAAGTTCTTGAACCTTAAATGTCACGAATAACGAGAGAACTTAAGCTAGCAGTGATTTGGTCTTCTTTCTTTTCTACTATACGATGATTTTCGGCACTCGGGACGAGAGAGAGAGAGGACTTTAGTTGTCAATTGTGCTACGAGACTAGAAGTCGAGAAATAGTAGGAAGTGGCAAGTGATGGAGAAAGAAAGGGTTGTTGTTACTTGTTACTGGTTTTTGAAGATGAGAAGAGGGCTGTGAAGAAGAAGTTTTGTGTTTGGAAATGGAATGTTTCGATTTGTGGGAACTTCTTCGACTGAATAAATAGTGTTTAAGCATTGCTTCTTCTGCTGTTTCTTTTTTTAAAATTAAAAAAAAAAAAAAACTAGTAGTATTTCCTTTTTTATCTTTTTGTTTTTTGAGATCTTTTGGTTGTATTCTTAGGTAGGTTCTGTTCTACTGTTTGGGGATTTTGTTTTGATATTGGATGGATTCACACTTGTAAGCTCTCCTGCCACTTACACATCCAAATCAGTGAATCATACGCGCTTTCGGTTTTTTGTAGTGTCGTTTTCTTTTCAGAATATATATATATATGTTTTTCATTAATTGAATGAACAAATAAACTCCAATTGATAACTGTTTAGGACGTATCATGGTTACTAAATACTCGTATTATACTCTATATAATATATGTTCATATGTGTGATTTAAGAAACTCTCATACTTAGTACGTTTCAAAAGTATTCTGAAATATATTTGCACTCTTCGATTAAACTTGTAATAAACTTTTGATGTTTTATAGTTCATGAATTATACTTTAATATTTTTAAAATTTAAGGTCAATAATTTATCTTTCTAATTATACACAAAATAATACCCACATATAACATAATTATATAAATTTATATATAAAGGTAATAAGGCGATAAAACTTTAATATATTTAGGATCTCATACACAAGGTCAAGAGTTTAAATCTGTATAAATATACCATAATTTTTAAAAATATATATAGTAGTTTTAACCATATTTTTAATTCCATGAATTTCAAATATAATTTTACCATTCACGTACGAATTTATATGCCTAATTTTGTTGAACACGTTTTCTTGCACCGAACTTTAATCGTACTTTTCAAAAAAAAAAAATCGTATAATATGCGACGTATATTATACACGTCTGGCATTTTACTAATTATGGGTCATAGTAAAAATATGGCACGGGAATAATGTGAAATATTGGACGTGTGCATATTATATAATTTTTTTCATCAAAAGTATAGTTACAAGTTTGACTGCAAAATACAAAATTGACAAATTTATGTGAATAATACGAATATGTTTGAAAATTATGGGACAAAAGATACAAGCCCATTCACAATGAGTTTTTGGATGTTATGCTCTATTAATATTAGTTTTACTTCGTGCTTTGGTCCATGAAATAATATATAGATTATGGTTTTATCAAATAAATGTTTTTATATGCATACACAACACAAGGGGCAAAACTTTTTTTTTTTTTTTTTTTTGGGTTGCCCGCCCGGTATCCGAAGCTTTGCCCGACTAATATACAAGGGGCAAAACTATGATACAAGTGTTTGTTACCTTTTTCATAGCTCATAAGGTACACTTTATTACGTGTGTTAATTTTTTTTTTTTCTAAAATGTGTGAGTAATTTTCATAGCATTTGAAAAATCTACGTAATGTGGGAGTTTTTTTGAAATATAGTTACAGAATTACAGATATATAAAGAATAGTAAGAGTTTAGACCGTACCTTTTGATAAGGTACACTTGTGATTATAGAAACTCAGTACTACCAAATTATTGCAATCAAGCTTCCTCTATTTCCTTCTACAAAAAGCTCGATCAATAGTGCGCAGCAAAGTTTTTTTTTTTTTTTTTGATAAAACATCATCTTAATTTCACTAAAATTTACTCTAATGATAGAAGTTACATCATCAAATATACACGGATATCAAAGAATAAATCTGAAAAATGGATGCTATAGATCTAAAAAAAAAATAGATAAAAATCATACTATAGAGCTCCAAAAACATAAATATTTTGTTCCAATCCAATCTTAATTCAAGGGCTGATTTGGATAATTGTCGGTTAAGTGATTTGATGATGAAGGGCAAAAATGAGAATGACTTCCCTTATTCATTTTCTCATCTAATCGCTCTGTCCAGAATGTTACACAAGCTTGCGAAGGGGTGGAGAAAGATTTGCTGAACCACAAGCGGAAATTAGAGACTTGTTGGGCCGTGAATGATACGAAAGGCGCGGCTTTGCTATATTTTACTCTTAGTTAATGGACCATTAAGTCCTCCGATGCACCCAAAAAAAATTGCTCTCTTAATTAAATTTCCAATGAGAATCAATTGAAATTTAAAACATTGAAGGACCTTTTTCTTTTTTACTTTTTCTATTTTTCGGCATGTAAAGAGATAGTGAAGAATATCAAGGCCATTTTTCCAATTCTCTTAAAAAGTAAAATGGAAAAAAAAATAAAAAAATAGCGTAATATAATGCAGTGCACATTGATTTTTAAATGGGCTAGGATTGCAAGACTTTTAACCTAGAATTAAGAGAAGGTATGTTTATGCATGTATGTAATTTCACAACTACATACATATAAGCATACTTGCGTCTGTGCATATGCACACATAATAGTAAATTAGATTATCTTCGAATGACCAAAATCATTTATATATTTTTACGTTCATGGTTCCCAATTAAAAAAAAAAAAAGCTTGGCTTCCCCATGACATCTTGCAACAACGTGATGGCCTTATTAAATAGGCGTTGCTATTTGTGAATACTTTCTCGTCTGGATTGCTATATTTTAGATAGAGTTTCTGTAAACAAATGTACTGTAATAATTTGATATATGTAAATTTAAAAAAATGATTGGAAAATGTACTCGTTAATAATTTGATAGAAAAATGCAATGCAAACACTTATTCACGATTATAGTGAAGAATGTAAAATACACCAATCACCAAAAGATCTACGTGCAACTTGGAACATTTGTTTTTTTTTTTAAAGCATCTTGCATGATGCTATGTGTGATTAAGCGTGATTTTCTAGAACTACTAGTGAGGTGCATGTACATTGCATCATTTGAGATCCAGTAGATAAATGAATCGTATTAAATAAATGAGCCATGTCTAAAATCTTACCCTGTTGATGTTATGACAACGAGTAATTGATTTAAGTTAAGATTCATAGAGAGAATTAAAATAAATTATAATAAAAAAATATTCTCTTAAAATATTTTTCTTTTAACCACTTTTTTTTTTTGGTTTACATCCATCAAATCTCAAAATAATGATACATTGTTATTATTATTTTTTTTAATAAAAGCTCCTCCCAAAACATATATACAATCCAATTGTGGTTGTTGATTAGAATTGCACACTTCTTTCTTCAGTGTATCGATTGTATTACAATATATTTACGCGATATGGGTTTTGGAGAAAAAAACTAATTTGCATTTCTAAACCAAAAAGCACGCCTCCAGCCAGCAAGTGATACTGAATACTCTATATGAATAGAGAAAATTGTAGGAAATTTCATCTACCTCATGCATCCCAAAAAAAAAAAAGAGTACAACAAGAGAATTAATGCATGCCTACATATTTCAAAAATGGCTTTATCAAGAGACGAGTCATAGCCCCTCCTGGGTAATTCGGTTGGTCACGGGAGTCTCTTTAGAACTCGTTGTCCATTCTTCCCCACTAGGGATCGAGTCCCAGTAGTTACCGGTTCGAGGAGATAAGGCCTCTCCTCTCGGGTCTCAGGAGGATTAGTCGGGTCCGGCATACCTGAAGCTCGGATACCCCCTGATTAGACAAAAAAGAAAAAGAAAAAAGAGACGAGTCATACGCCCTTTATAACTCAAAACTAGAAACCTTCCATGAAAGTGAAATCCTAAGTTAATAATTCATAATTGGTAGATATATGTCTTTTAAACAATTATTTGTCTACACTTACCCTTAACGAAAAAAAAATCTACATTAGCTTTAGGGGAGGGAGGGATTGGGTGGTTTGTAAGATGGGAGTATAAATTGGAGATCTCAGATTTGAATCCTTCCCCTTCCGCTTTAAAAAAAAAAAAAGAAAGGAAAAAAATACAATGCTGCAGCAGTAGCAGCAGCTAGCTGCTTAGCAGTTGAATATATCTACAATTATTTTGATATTATGCCTTCGGAATATATCTACAAATAAGTACATGAAAAGTCATTCAAGTCCTTTTTTTTTTTAATCTTATCGTTTCTTGAGAAAGAGAGAGACTTTACAAGCTTATGATCAATAACAATTAGTAAAGCTAGACACTTGTGAAGACGAAGAATTTGTAGGTATACGTCCTTTTCGTGTACCTATCACTGACTCTTTCATTTACATGTTAAGATCCTTCTTTA
This sequence comes from Coffea arabica, assembly GCF_036785885.1. Classification (NCBI taxonomy): domain Eukaryota; kingdom Viridiplantae; phylum Streptophyta; class Magnoliopsida; order Gentianales; family Rubiaceae; genus Coffea; species Coffea arabica. The sequence continues at coordinate 13,179,887 of NC_092321.1, forward strand.
CAGCTCGCCACCACACAAACTATTGATAAAAAGATGAGCTCCATTGAGTTTCATTACAATTATTATATCAACTGAATTATCAAACTGAAAAGGCAGGAATCTTAAGCCAAGTGCACATCTTGACAACATATGGAAATAGGGGAAAAAAATTAATAACAATAGATAAGCTCGATATTTCTTAGACAGCGAAACATTGTCTGATTGGTAAGATGTTTTATCTGTAATCAGGAGATTACGGGTTCGAATCACAACGGGAGTAAGTAGAGAACTGCTATTGATCCTCTTAATAAAAACGAAAAAACAAGTCCGAAAAAGCTTGTATTTATTTTTGAGAAGAAAAAAAAGGAAGCGTGCTTGGGTTTTCCTTAATGTTTCTAGATTATTTTCATTTTTTTTTCCGTTTGACTATAGAGTTATCGATCAGAAACATCTAGCAGGTGTGTTTCTAAATTCGTAATTTTTGTGTTCCATAGCCATTAGGAAAGTCGAATTTTCAAAATAGTGTCTTTAAAGAATCACTTTTCTGTATATATGTTAATTATTAAAAGCTAAAGCAAAAGAGAAATGACTTGGAGAGAATTTCTTGAGAACAATGATTGTTAATTGATGAATGATATGCTCGTCCATATCACACAAATCTTTCATAATCACGGATTATCAACTGTCTCGAGAACTCTTTGAATGACTAAACATTCCATCATTGTTTTAATATGGCACACTATAAGTAGAATTGTACTTGGAAGAAGGCCAACCCACCTCCAAAAAAAAAAGAAAAAGAAAAAGAAAAGAATGAAATAATAGGAACAGGTAATGATATTTAGAAATCTTTCTATTAAAAAAAATGAAAACGAAAACATTACATGGCTTCACATATTAGGCATAGTTGCATGATTGCGTTTTCTAGTTTTTTTTTTTCTCTAATGATAATTCACCTAAAACAGGAATGAAAAAAAAAAAAAGAAAGGAAAAAAAACGTAAAACGAGAATGATGAAGGAGGAAAAAGAAAAGGGTTTATCCATACTTGACAAAAAAAAAAAAAAAAATGAGCCAATTGATTAACTAGAAAATGTAAGTTTAACTAAAAAAAGAGAAAAAAAAAAAAAAGGAAATCAGGGAGCTTATATTCCTATTGAATAAAAAAGAAAAGTGAGATGCTCTTTACAAAAGTAAAGAATTAATAATGTATTAATGATTGGAAGCATCAAATTCAAATCAAGAATTTGTAGTTACATTATTATAATAACCGGAAAATACACTTTAATTTGTGAAAAGGCGACCATGCTTTTGGCTGTACAGATAATTGAAGACCTGATCATTTATTCTAGTCAACCCTTATTGCTAATATTTAATTAATAGTTGTAATTAAAGTGACAGAGGTGTAAGTAAATTCTACTAATATTTATACCACAAAAGCATATTCTGTCGGCAACAGATCCTAATAAAATACATTCTTACAATTTGTACTTGCAGTCTAACAGCAGTGCTAATATTCCATTTTTGAAACTCTGTAAGGATTTTTCTAACGAGTAGCTCGAAATATTTAACGTTGCACTTATTAAAATGTCTAAATTACACCTAATTCATCATGTGAACGTGAATGTACGCATTCACATTATTTGTCGTCTGTATTTAAATGTTTTTTCAAATTAGTTTCTCTTACCAAAAAATTAACAGTTGGAACTATTTAAAACGAGTGTCTCTGTGGATTTGTTAGCCAAATTCAACTCCTATTAAGAAAATTATGGTTTAGAGTAACTAATCTTGTTGGATTAGCCGATCGTAATGGGATTAAGTGCAGCCATGTCAGTGAAGTGACACTCATATATTTTGCTGTTTGCATTACTTTATTTTGATTTCTTCTCTTTAAATATGAAAATTGTGAGATGGAGAGCTGAGTTTGTCTAAATAATATATTTGGATTCGAATAGAGAGCAGAAAATGTTTGTTTCAGACTCAGATCAAGATTCAATATGTGATTTCATCTTGCATATATATTAACTGAACTCCCAAGCAAGATTAAAGACACATAATTTCTGAATTATCATGATTAATCTTGGGATGATTCATCTAATGCTGTTTGCCAATAAATTATTAAAGAGTTAAAGAGTCTTGGATGGACTAAATTGAACTAGGCCTTCACAGAATTTTTTTTTTTTATTAAATTCCATGGTGTAATGCCCAATCCAAAGTGGGCTGGCTTTCAACCAATATGGCTTTCAACTTGTGGAATTTTGATGTGTGAATTTACAGGTTTTGCTGATCAGCTCAATAATATTTTTTTTCTAGCTATTTATATTTGTTTTTGGGAAAACAGAAATTGAATTTTGATCTAAATTTATTTCATGCATGTGAGGAGCGTCAATGAGGAATTTCAACAAATACCTAAGATCGAAAGAATATAAGAGAAAAAGATACGAATACATTACTGTGATCAACGGATTGCTAAGGTAGAGTAGAGATATACAATAGCATACTCGTACGAATAACAAATGTGCCTTGTTTGGACAGCCATTTTCCGCCGGAAAATTGCGTCGTTTTCCGTTATCATATTTCCCTATTACCTTTTTTCCTCACATACATCAAATCGCTACAATAATTTTCCTACAAAAAAATCCTAGAAAATGCAATCCAAACACAATTGGGTAAATGCCTCAATTTGCATCATCAAAATAGACAATAGGGGGCTGCTCCATCAAACAACATATTTATATAGTGCAAAAACAGAATAGAGGTTATTCTATATAGTTGCTGTGTTGTTGTTAACAACACACGGAAATTATTGGTGCTAATTAGCTATTGAAATCATTAGCCCATTGCGTAGGATGGGCATGGCAAGTTAATCACAGTGCTCTTGACCTTAACCATCATGTTAATGCTATTGGTGATGCCTTGTGATCCTATTCCACTGTCCTTAATTCCCTGCACATTAAAATCATATTGTTCTTAGAGACGATGCGGAGGATAGACTTGAAGAAATGAACATTATATAGATGGTTTCTTGATGATATGCATGACTAGGTTAGACTTGTAAGTTCACCTGGAAGGGAAAATGATCAGGTCCACGAGCTGGAGCGGAGTTAATCTGGACGGTTCCCGTCTCCATGGCATCGCTGATCAACATAGCTTTGTTGATATCTTTGGTGAAGACACAACCCTGTTTTTTTCGTGATACGGATCAAGATGTTCAGAAAAAGAAGCACAGAAAAATCTTTTGAGGCTGAGATATTTAGATGGTAAGCTAGATGAGTTATACCTGTAGGCCAAAATTGCTTGCATTGCAATGGTGAATTCCTTCTTCAGCAGAGGTAATCCTAATCACTGGCAAAACTGGCCCAAATGGCTCCTCCCATGCTATCCTCATGTCTGGCCTCACATGGTCTAGCAAAAGTGGCCAGATTAGATTACCCTCTCTTTTATATTCCTGGCAAAATGTTGCTCCCTTCTGCTTAGCATCCACAACTAACCCTTCAATGAAGTTTGCTGATGACTCTGAGACAACTGCAGTTATATCACAATCATCTTCGGGAGGTCCAACTTTTAGTTTTGCTACTTTGGCATTTACTTTTGCAACAAGATCATCAGCCACGGATTCCATCACCAAAACAACCTTAACAGCTGTGCACCTTTGACCACTGTTAAAGTCCAACAATCAGTTAGAAGTTCTTGCTGATTACAATAAAAACAACACGCAATGCAGAGTAGAGCTCCATCCATTTCCTGAGGCAGCTAAAGGGTGTAAAAGGCAGTGCCTAAATCTTGTCCACCATTACCACCCCCTACATTATATGGGATAGAGGTTCTTCTACTTGTGAGGAGTATGAGATTGATCCTAAAATTCTGAATAAGTTCCAAAACTTGGATCTTTAGTAGTACGACCAATCTAAACTAGCAAAGTCCAGTCATGTGTAGACATTAGATCACTCAAAGATATTGGCTGTAATAACCTATTTGTGGGGAAAATTGAACTCTGATATCCATCTCCACCAAGCATTCATTTTCCTAATTTTATGTTTCAATTTCAAGTTATTTTAGACATTTAATTGTTGTTTTATTCATCAACTTCCAACTTATGATGTAAGTGGATGAATATTCTTTAGTGAGTGGGCCTAATTTTTTCTGTAATCAAGTGCTTTTCTAATCCTTTTAGCCTTCATGTATTGACTAATGCAACAGCAATAATGCCATCTTCGTTTGTCCAATTCAACCTGGCATGTATACATTCATATGAGTTGCAAGCATCTTTCCTTGCTTAATTTCAAGATGAATGATGAAGACAGCAATTTATGTGTATGGCACAGACCAAAAATAGAGAAATCGCAACTCGAACAATTTCAGAGGTTGAAATTTCAATGTTGGTACCAAGTTTTAGATTGATAAAGCAAGTTTTCTAGAGCACCATAAGCAAAAAAGAGAGATGCTAAACCTGTAAGAAAAACCTCCTTTGATAATATTTGCTGCAACCAAATCTAAATCTGCATCCTCAAGGACAATACAAGCATCTTTTCCTCCCAGCTCCATTTGTAAGGGGATCATGCCTGCTTTCTTTGAGATTGCAATCCCAGTGTCACCGCCAGTAAAGCTACAGAAAGCACGCAATTTGTACTATCAGCATTACTGGAAAAAGTGGCTTAGGAAACCGCCAAGAATTAAGAAATCTGGTTTACCTTATACAGTTCACACCAGGATGCATGGTGAGGAAATCACCAATCTCAGAACCTTTCCCAGTGACACAGTTAATAAGGCCCTTTGGAAAACCAGCTAAGTGGAAACAATGAACCATATGTAGGGCTGACACAGCACCCTGTATCAAAGAAATAAGGCACTCTTTTAGGTAACCAAGTCCCTATACACAAGAAGTATATGGATTGCACTTTTACGGCACATGTAGCCCAAAAAGTATGTGGAGAGAGAATTATTACTCAAAAAGAAACCAATGAAAAGTCACAACCTAACAACTCCTGTCAAGCATTCGAATGGACCAAACTGTGAATGCTTTTGTTCCATGGTTATATTGTAGGAGAATACATAACAACTAGCCAGCTTGCTTAAAACCTACATGCAGCAATTAGTAAGTTGCATGGAAGTACCTGAGTAGGAGGCTTGAGAACAATAGAATTCCCAGCAATCAATGCAGGCGCTAGTTTGGAGACGGCAAGGTTAACAGGATAGTTAAAGGGGGGAATGGCTAGGACAACACCAAGTGGGATCTGTGGCACAAAATTTGATCAGTATAATAAATACTCAGTATCTTGTGAAACAAGCTTTCCTGATTCTTTTGGCAATGCTGGTCAGGTAATTGTCAAAAATAAAGCATAGTAATAAAGGTGCAATTGATGCTAGGTATCTAATGAGAGTTTTCCATCACCAATCAACTGAAAATAATTGAAGAAGACAGCCGTTCTGAAGCTGCACACTAAAACACTCGAATGCCGATGACCAAGTAAATTCATCCAGATTGGCAACTGAAAACATGATCTTGAACCTTTAAGGAAATTCTCTATTTGATATAGCTTCTTTTATTTTCTATGATGGGCCATGATTTCAGATTAGGAATACATGTGAAGATAGTTCAGTGGCAATCAAGTACACGGACATCTTAAGTAGAATTGCTGATTCAAAATGATGAAGGATTGGTAGAAGTCATCTTAGATGAAGCCATTGCAAGTTGTGCAGGTTCCAGTCACTAATTAGTAAGTCCAAACAATCAACTATCTTTGGCATTATTCTGCTTACAATAGCAAAATTATGGCTATTTATTACTTCCCAACATGTGACAAGCGACCTCTGCCAAATTTTTGTGACACGATTTTGAAACAAAGGTGGCAGCATAGAAACTTTCATTCCTCTGAAAAGAGATCATTTTAGTGATTGAATCCACGAAAATTATGATTCATGCAAAAAAACCAAATTTAAGAAGATCAAATTGCCATATATAGTTCATAAAGATTAAGGAACTTCAGGTGTGTTAATTCACAATTTATATATACATATAGTACAAGAAAAATGGAATCACGATCTGCAATTTATGACTGGATTTTGCTACTTTGGTTGAGTAAATAAACCAAGCAGTAAAGAGAAGAAAATTTTAACTTTGTTAGTCCAATATTCGTGCAGTGCATTGTGCATTAAGTTTAGTAGAAAATGAGAGCAAAATGTACCTTGGAACTGAGGCAGTATTTGGTCCTCTCATTTCCAGGAAAACTATCAGAGACCAAGTATGTGCCCTGTCCCAAAATCCTTACTCCTTCTTCAGCAGTGTAAGAAACCAGATCTCCAGACCTCACGACCTTCATCAAATCCAAGTGACTATTATCATTATGTTTTGCTAACAAGATCTTGATTCTATGTGCAATGCACACTTGCTAGAGCAGCAAATTTTCAAAAAGTACACATATCAGCTACCTCAGTGACAGCATCTTTTGCTGGTTTTGCAATCTCCTTTACTAGACATTCTGCAATTGGCGCTTTGTGCTCTTTGAGAATAGCAGCGGCCTTGTGAAGCAGCTCTGCGCGCTTCCAAAGTGGAGTTTTGGCCCATAACTTTTGTGCAGCCTTAGCTATTTCCATTACCTTGTTAACCTCTTCTTGTGTACATGCTGGTTGAAAATTTCATATATCGAGAATCAGAGGCCAAATCTAGCCCCAATCAAGGTTGCTCAAATAAACTCGACAATGACGGTAGCAATAGTTCATCTTACATATAACCAAATTTCTTGGCAATCCCCTACCGTTTCTTAGAGAAACAAAAGCAAGAAGATGTGGGTAATAGTTATGATGTTGGAACTGGTCAGTTAAACAAGGTTCAGCATTTCTGAAAAGGTGGAAGAGAATTTCTTCATATCGATTTATCAAAAATAACAAGAGTCCTTGTATCCAACTGGAGTCAAATTCGCTGGATAATGCCGAGAAATTTCACATAACATGTAGTACTAAAACAAAGAAACCGTTTGACTTTTAATTGTACAGTGATCTCTTCAAGCAAGAGCTGCAAAAACCCTGTAAAATTATAGCTGGTAGGCCAATTCTATGATCAAATAGTTCTACAGGCTACAGTACAAGTAGAAATTCAAAAGAATCAAAGTCCATCATCATCAATTTCAAGTCAAACATGCATAACAAAAGTAATACCTTGTACTTTGTACTGAGTTTTTCTCGTAGTTGGATTAATGATAGAAACAGATTTCCCAGAGGCAGACTTCTTCCACTCCCCTTCAATGTAGTACTTGAACTCATCTCCATCAGTAATCTCAGCAAAAACTCCACTCCCAGCCATTGCTAATTTAGACACTAAACTGCTTTTCGTCTCAAGACTGATCAACCCTCTTGGAACGGAACAGAACAAAACAGATGAAGAAATTGAGGGAAATTTTTAGCTTCAAAGCTCAGAGAAACAGAATCAGGTTGTTTCTTCTGCTGCCCTGGGAGTAGCTACCTAGCGAGTGATGATCACTGGTGAGTATTTGGGGGTGGGGCCCTTTAAATAGAGGAAAAAGGTTAGCCACATTTGGGCTTCAGGGAATTCTGAGGCATAGATTTCTTGTTCTCTCGGATTTTGACATCAGCTTTTTGGACCAACTGGATCGTGGCAGCTGTGGAGGAAAAGAAAAAAAGAAAAAAGAAAAAGCCAAAGCTTGGTTGATGACTAATCACTTTGATATTCAGCTCCGAGCCGTTGGAAATTAAATGTTAGTTGGCCACGTTTTTACTTGGTGTATCCACCACATGCATTCCATTTTTTTTTTTTGGGTAATAATTTTGGGGATTAATTACTACCATAATGTTCTACACTTACTAGGTTGATATGATATATTGCACAACACGACGTGCAGGTGTTTTCACTTCTTCCATTGGATTCTTTTTTGGTTCTTGTCTATTTCTTTTTTTTTTTTTTCTAAATTTATGGTTCTTGTTTTGTTGATTTTACTAGTGTTTGGTTTTGCTGGTTCAATTATGGTGTGAATTAGATAGAATTGTGAAGGTGAAATGGGTTTGTTTGGATTGTGGTTTATTTGTCAAAATATATTTGCTTACATCATCATTACAATTTCCAACGCACTTTTTTATCTTCTCAATTATTTTTTTATCTCACATACATCACATCACAAAAAGTGCTATAGTAAAAATATCTCTAATAATTCACAATCCAAACAAACCCACTGTACTCTGTCGGAATTTGGACCAGACGACCATATTTTGAAACAATCGAAACTAAAATCAGTGGAAGTTGGCCATAAATCTGTGACCAAGAATTTGACAAATACAGATGAAATAGTCTTGTTCTAGGGAGTAATAAGTTGGGTGTTTCGGAGAAGTAAGTGTAAATAAAAAAATCTGAATTCAAATCATCTTACTTATATCTAAAAGAAAAACAAGGTCTGGTTTTGAGTTTCGTCAATTATGAGTTAAAGATTTCAATAATCAAAGAAAGGTGAATAAATGTCAATTTTTAGTGTAAAATCAAAAGAATGCGTGACACCATATGAATCCAATTCAACGAAAGGGTATCATAAGCTTGATATCAATTCCTAATATACAAAGTTTTGAGATGTTTAAGTTGAATTAGTTAAACATTTTTCTCTCAAAATTAAGGATGGAGCCAAAAGTTAAGCATTTTTCTTCATCCAATTGGCTTGATGAAATGCAATTATTTTACATCATTGTTTGCAAAGACCCTTCCAAGTTCCAAAAACCAGAGAAAATCAGAATAATTAAGCAACAAATTTTGGTGAAAAAGATAGAAGAACCTTTTCTGGAGCTCGTGCAAAAAGTGATGGTAGCAAGAACCCTTTTTTTTTTTTTTTTTTTTTTCCCTTAGCATGAATCAAGACAAATTTTAAGAACTTTTCCAAATGCCTTTTTTCCCCCATTTTTTGATAACTATGGATGTTCATAAATATGTCAGCAGGAGCAGTCAACGGAAGTTGGAACCGTATACAATTCTTGTCCAGATTATGAATAAAACTACAAAAGCAATTCAATCAAACAAACCCTATCGGTTTCTGCATGTTTCTATATCTTCTATAAACTCCCTGCTACTGGGAATGGGTAATTCAACCATGCTTCTTTTTTCTTTCTCTTTTTTTTTCCAAAGAATAAATGCTGTAACCATTCTGTTTACGAATATTCTTTGTATATACTAGCGTGATGGTTGATCCTCCCCCAGTTTCCATTGCAACGTTTTCAATATGTAACTTTTTCTTCTCAAAAGGAAGAGCTAGTAGAGAGTAGGGAGGCCAAATGGACCATTCTCTGCCAAATCTGTCCTCCTCATTTTGGAGGATGAACTGAAGAAAAAGAACCCTCGAGGAGATTTTCCCCCGTGGTCTTGGGTTTGGAAGGCCAAAACAAAGTCCAAGATTAAACATTTTCTTTGGCTAGCTTGCCAAAACAGACTGCCTTCTAAGCCAGTCCTCCTAGAGAGAAATATCACTGCTGACTCTTCTTGCCCTCGTTGCAGCCATCCCTGTGTAAGATTCAGCGCATGTTCTTAGATATTGTTCCCATGCCTGACCCTTTTGGCAAAGCCTCAGCATTCCTACCTCCATTGGTTGGTCTACTGATCTGGATTTTACATTTTGGCTTAAAAATGGTTGCTTGTCAAAACATATTTCTCCTTTTTATGGAATTCCCTGGGGTACTTTTATTTCTGTTGCCTGCTGGAATCTTTGGATTGCCAGAAACAAGGCTATTTTTGAACACTCTAACCCCTTCTCCATCCTGCACAATACTCTAGTAATGGTGGCTGAATACTCCTTGCTAGGACCTATTCAGAACTTAGCACCCCCTAGAACTGAAGTGCTCATTAATTGGATTCCCCCCAAACCTTCTTATTTCAAAGTCAACACTGACGGTTCCTCCTTAGGGAATTCGGTCCAGCGGGATCAGGTGGCATGATCAGAGATCACCTAGTCCACTGGGTAGCTGGCTTTGGCCGAAAATTAGGCCATGCTACTAATGTCCTTGCCGAACTGTGGGGAACAAGCAAAAGGGTATGCTTAGCTTCCTCTCTCAACTTGCAAAATGTTGAACCAGAAGTTGATGCTACAACTGCTTTGGACTTGCTTAAATCTGCTGATATCTCAACTCATGAGCATGCTTCAATTATCTATGATTTCCAAGTTTTTGATCTCTACTCTACCGAAAGTCACTCTTAGACATGCTTACCGAGAAACTAACAACTGTACAGACAGATTGGTGAAACTGAATTCTCAACAAGAACGCAAAATAGAACTTTCGTATTCTATGAAAGTGTCCCTCCCAATTTAAGAAAACTAGTAAATGAAAATATTAAAGGAATTTACTTGACTCGTTTTGTACCTAATTCCTCTCCTTACCAAAAAAAATATATATATATATATTCTGCTAGCATTGTCTCCACTTTCCAGTCAGAGGTACGGAGCAGGTCAATACCAAGCAACAGTACACTTTATTACAGACTTTGATTTACAGATTGAAAATACTCCATAAATTCCAAGCTGCAGTTGCAAATTTAAAATATCCAAGCTATGTCCTCGGCACTATTTTAAGAGAAATTAGTGCCTATATCTGAAGTGTCTTACTAGTTTTAAATGAATTGAGGAACACTTACATTGTACCACTTGCATCTTAATTAACCAATTATTCTTGTACAAAGCTAGAACACTTATCTTGACTACACATGGTGATGACTTATGATACATAAAATAATATGGTTCAATGCTTATAGCAAACATCAATGATTTGAGCTTGTGACAATATAATTGGATGGTCTGCGAATTTAGAGTTTCAAATTGGAAAAAAAAAAAAAAAAAAAAGAGTTAAGATTGAAGTCACTTGACATGTGTGCAACATATCCTTCTTGTTTTATCACCCATATGATAACATCACATGATCACATCACTATTTTGTATGTAGGTGTTACTCTGGGATAAAAAGAACACAGAAGAAAGAAAAAGAATAATAAAGAAAACCATAGCGTAGCGCTATTGAGCATTTGAAAAAAGATGGGCAGATAAAGAAATCCAAGTATGCGGAACACGAGATGAGATTACAGCCATGAAGAAGAGCGGGCCAAGAGTTATGAAAGAAGTGACTTCATGATGGAGTAGCTGGAGGATAATTTGTGGCTTAGGCTAAGAGTCGGTGGGCTTCCCAACTCTTGGGTGTGGCAGAGATCGCCTTCTCTTTTATCCTCTTCAGAACCACCAGTATTCTTGTTTCGGACCACTTCGATATTTCCAAACCAATTTCTGTATTTTGGAGATTGAAAATGCTTTAGGAACTAAATAGAGGAACTAAATAACATGCCAAAATATATATATAGATTTTTTTTTGTTACAACAATTACTTTCTAACCTATTTCTACACTGTGAGAAAAGGGGAAGGACTCAATGGTTTGACAAGGGAGCAAAGAGGGGAGGAAGGCACCTTCTTCAATCCAAACTAAAGCATTAGTGCACTAGTCAAGACAAATTCCAAGAAAATCCCAAGAATAATGCAGGCTACCTAAGAGGGACTCAAGTCCTTCGTGATGGTCACTAGATCAAGGTCTTGGAAGACAAAATATAGAGTAGGAATTCATTCGAATCTATGATGTCGTCGACAGATTTGATGTGTGGATCTTCTCTTGAATTTTTGTCACGGCTTGCTTTTGAGGGAAGCCCGTCTCAAAATTTATTATTGAACTAGATAAAAGATTACCTAACCAAAGCCCATAAAAAGCTTCATCAATCATCAGTAAATGCTTCACCGGATTAAATAGCACCGGACATCAACTAATAATAATGGCCCTGTTTGGAACGTAGGTTTTTAAGCAAGTTTGTTTGCTACTAGTTTTTTAACAACTTTTGCTACAGGAACCCCAAAAAACTCTACAAAACTTTCTTGGAATGGTCTGAAACTTTTAATGAAACTGCGTCGTTTTGGGCAAAAACTCAAAAACTCAAAAAAAAGTCTGCCCGTCCTCGCGTCTTCGTCAACTCAAAGAGTGCTAGGTTCTTCCTCAGCTCAACGCACAGAAGGCAGGCTTCCTGTTGCTGAATCGCAGGTGAACAAGCTAGATCGTGTCGCTGGTAGGCTGATAAACCCAAACACAAGCTACGGACGAGGTTGTTCTACACTTCTGTACTGGTGTAGCAGTCTCGCTGGTGCCGACCTTGGAGTAGCATTTTCATTTTCATCGGTCGACACTTGCTGAAGTCCGGCAAGAGCCTTGGGTGGCTGATAGTAGTGTCGTCCACCACGGTGAGCTCTGCAACAGCTACCCTTCTCCGGCCGCTACAAAAGCCCTCTACTTTCAGGTGCATAACTGGTAGAACTGAACTCTAAGATTAGCTCGGATGCTTGATTTTTCTTTTTTTTTTTGGAGCGGCAGCTTGCTAAAATGACTGAGCAGTCGCTTGTCCTAGTACATTTCTTTCCATGTGGGTAATTTTTTTTAATTGGTGGGATTGTTGCTAATTTTTATGGCCTTTGCGGTACATTTGTAATGTTGTGGTCAACTACTTGTGAATAATTTCAGTTGAAGCCAAGAGAACTCTGTGTGTAATTATTTGTAAAAAAATTGCTACTGGTCAGATCTTATACTTAAATTAGATGCTTTTTAATGGAAATTATCTTATGACACGGGATTGAAGTATGAATTATGAAGACAAAAATAGTTCCGGTTTGGCCATGATTTGGTGTTTTTCCTGATTACTTGAGTTTTTTGTAATCTGTTGGATGGACCATCATAATTGACTCTTGTAATGGAAAAAAGGCGAAAGCAAATCTGGTATTTTAGTTAGGAATATGTGTTGGTTTAGAGTGGTTGAATGGCCATTATTTCCCTGTAAGATCATTTTCCAATATTTGGAATTCATTTCTGGTTTAGAGTGGTTGAGGCTTGTGTAAGTCGCACCTCCTAGATGTTGTGTGTATGAAATGGGCATGTTGTGTGTATGGAACTTCCAAGTTTTCGAACTTTGCACTATTTCTTGGTTTTTCTATTGCATTTTGTTCACGGAATTCATACTAGAGGTTGGTCTATTAGACATCATATTATTATTTATTGGCCCTGTAGCATGCAATTAATTTCATCAGGATGAATCTGCTATTGTATATACTGGTACTTTGAGAGTAATTTCCTTTTTGCAGCCTATAAATAGCTTTTAAATTTTCTGGAGTTACTTGAGTATTTGTTGCTTGTTGCCTGTTTAGTTGGTTGCTTTTTCTTGGGCCAGCAATGGTACAAATTTCTACAGCTTAAACTAGCGAATAAGATGGACTTGCATGACAACATGAGATTTAATCATGTCAATAAGTTGTTTTTTATCGCCAATATCTGGTCTTAAATGTTTGTTTTCCAGATGAAGATGTCAATATCTGTTTACATATGAGTACAGTTTGTGTTGTTTGACCATTTCTTTTAGCTGTAAAAACACTGGTTCTGGATATTAAGATGCTTTTTTCTTCTATGCACAACCCTATCGGTTCGGTCCAAGCAATGCCAAATGCTAATGTGTCTTCACCGTGATTATATACCATGCCAAATGCTAATGTGTGTGCTGAATTGATTCGTTATATACTATGGCAGTTTGACATGGAATTGACTGGAAATAGCTATCTTGGTTGAATGTGGAATTTTTCGTTTCTTTCTTTAGCTCATTTTTCTGTTTTTTATAGCGCAGTGGTAATTTGGTGCTTATTTCCAACATGACTTATCATAGCCATACATTCTTCTGTCCACAGGTTTATGCCGCCGCGCACTAGATCCATTTCTAGAGGTTTGTTTTGTGGTTTTTTTTTTCAACTTGCATGTCGGATAGTTAAGAAATGGACTAGCTAATTTTCACTTTCGCTAACAGTAGCAAAACTCTTACTTCCTGATCCTGTTACTACTGTTTGGTCCGAGTGTGGAGAGAACAACTTACAGCTTTGTATCACCAATTACTTCAAGGTATTCTATAACCAGTCTCTTTTGCTTTTCGGATATATAAGAGTTAACTATTTTGTGTATCCTGAGTTGGGATTGGCTGTCCTAGTTGTTCTTTGCTATTATTTACACGTGATTCACCGGTGTTAATACTCCTATTGCTATATATGCAATAAGAGAATCCATACATAAATATCTGTATAAGATTTCTATTTACTTTCATTGGGGCTATAGATAAATTACTGTTTATTTTTTCTTGGGCTATACATATAAACTACTTGCATTGGATGCTATAGATGCCTTTCAATTTCTGTTTAGCTTAATTGCCAAGTTTCGCTAATCTATTTTCCCTGCATAAAGTGTAAAAAATCAATGGCTGGTAAGGTTGGTTCATCAAGGCAAGGTCGCGCCCAATTTCCAATGGAGCGAGAACTTGAATTTGCGGAGTACTTGGTTGAAATTAAACGGGATAATAGAATGAACAAGGGCAACTTAAAGAGCGAGGTCTTCCCGGCAATTGTTGATAAATTTGCCAAAAAAGGATGCCACTTTGACAAAAATCAAATCAAGGCGAAGTATTATGCATTAAGGCATCTGACACAAGAATACAATCGCATGCGATTGAGGGTGACTGGGGCCGGATGGGATCCCCTCCTCCAGACTGTAACCATGGACGAAAGCAAATGGCAAGCTATTATTAAGGTAGAAAATTAATTTTTTGTATTTCATTACATAAAGTGAAATGGCAAGCTATTATTAAAATGGCAAGCTTATAAAGTGAAAAAACTGTTTTTTTAACATCCTCTAATGGTACATTTTTGGTGTTAAATGTGTAGGAGAACCCATCTTTTGAGACTTTCCATAACAAAGATTGCCGTGTCTTCTACATGTTATCGGAGGTGTTTGACAAAATGGATGCCCAAGGCCGATATGCAAGGGACTCAAATCAGCCACCAGTTGACATCAATGATGAGATAAGGGTGAGGCAAAGTCAAGCATTGAACAATATGGGTGGCCAGAGCATGGAGCACGTGGACCTGACTGATGAAATGATCTCTCCTATGGCTCCAACTGGAAAATCAGATGCCAAACATTCAAAAAGCAAAGGCAAAGGGAAAAGGAAGACTCCGGAATCTTCATCCGGCAGGGACACCGACCTCCCGCCTGGTCTAAGTCGCACCTCCTACAATAATGCCATATCTTGGATGGATGCGACATTTGCTTCCGATCGGAACACCTCCCAGACCGTAGATGCCCCAGCACCCCCACCTGCTGCTACTCCAGCTCCTCCTTCTCCGATTTACGTGGATGATGACCCTTTCAGCCCTCTAAAGGCAGATGCAGCCTTAACCAAAATAGAAGGCTTGCCCGAGAAAGTATACATTAAAGCAGCTGTGAAGTTGGCTGATTCCGCTGACCATCGGAAGATGTTTTTGAGTCAAAAGAGTGAAGCTAGGATGCGGTTATATGCAATGACTATTGGGGGGGGTGAAATAGATGATTAAGACCTGCATGTGCCTCGAGGTTCATCACCAGTTGGAAGGCCATAAGTTTGCATGTTTTAATGTAAAATATTTGTATTCGTGGTTGTACGATGCAGGTTTTCCCTGTTGGGAAACGAACTTGCACTGTGGTTGTCTTATTTCATAGTTTGGATCATTTTAAGACGATTTGAGAAACTTTCAGTATTTCGGATATGCATTTTTTAGAAAATTAATAATAAATAGGATTTCTACTTTAATATAAGCGTTGCTTCACTAGTTCACATATTCTTAGCTTTTCAGCCATGAAAGGCCTTATCCTGTACTCTATTTCCCCATGCAGGTGTTTTGTCTATACAGAGGATAAATGGCTAGCGCTCCGCCCAATTTTGGAGTAAATTTAGATGACCCAGAGGATGCAAGGAGAGCCGCAACAGCTGTGTTGATTCTACAGTGGCACTTTCAAACCCATCGAGTTCCAAGGACAAGGCAGCTAGTCCATACGAGTGCTATGACTGGTCAGGGTTGGGTTGAGGACCTACTGGGGGGAAAGTGCATTAGGATGCTTAACAACATGCGCATGGATGTGGCCACATTTATTCAACTATGTCGGATAATGCGAGAAGGTGGATACATTATTGAGGGTCCCTGTGATAAAGTGACAGTAGAGGAAAGCGTAGCAATTGGGTTATATGGGTTGAGCCATGATTTGACACAAAGAGTGCTAGGTGAACGATTCCAGCATTCCACTGAGACAATTCATCGACATGTTCGCCGTCTATGCCAGGCCTTAGTCCAATTAGCACCTATTGCACTCCGACATAGGAATACAGATACTACTTATCCTCGGATTCGGAATAATAGACGATTGTATCCTTGGTTTAAGGTACGTGGCCGAATCTTAAAACTCATAAGTTATATTAGATAGATAATTTACATTCAAATGCAATATGTAGGATTGCATTGGCGCTATAGATGGAACACATGTATCGGCAAGCGTGCCAAGAGGGGAACAGGATGCCTTTCGTAACAGAAAAGGCACGCTTTCACAGAATGTTTTAGCTGCATGTGACCACGATATGAGGTTCGTATATGTCAGAGTTGGCTGGGAAGGAAGTGCCCATGATAGCCGCGTCTTATTGGATGCTCTTTCCAATCCGGATGCAGCATTTCCCGTACCACCGGCTGGAAAATATTACGCGGTTGATGCAGCCTACAGACACATGCCAGGATTCATGGCGCCTTTCAAGAGTGGTCCAGGAGGGAGATCACAGACTGCACAGAAAGGATTATTTAATCGCCGTCATTCTTCGGTTCGGAACATAATAGAGAGGACGTTTGGGGTATGGAAAATGAGATTCAAGATTTTGGATGGACCAATGAAAAACTATCCTATTGAGGCACAGAGGAACATTGTAGTGGCATGCTGTGTACTGCACAATTTCATTAGGGAGATGCAGCCATACGACGTTTACTTGACCGATGAAGCGAATATGGAAGGCGCAGATACCGAAGGAGCTCAAATGCAACAATTCCATGTTACTCCAGAAGCAATCCATGATTGGAAGGAATTACGCAATGCAATGGCTGATCACATGTACTTTCATCGAAATGAGTAGTATATGGTTGCCACGCTTGATTTCCACGTAGCCCTAACTAATTTCAATTGTATAATATGACTCTTTTTTAATATTTGGGATGAATATTTGGTACTGTAAAAATTTAAGCCTTCTGGTCAAGGTTGGGTTAACGGATTCCTTTTCCACTTGAGTGAATGTAATATTTTCACAACTTGTCCAAATTATTTTGTTATAACAAATTATTTGCATACAGGTGTGAGAATTTATATTACTGTGAAATATAAGAAAAGTTCCATGTGTATTTTTTTTAAAAAAATTTTAGAACAAAATCACCATAAATTCTCACAAAATCTAAGGTCCGGCAAAATTGCTTTAAGGTGACAATTAAAAAATGAAAATAAAAAATTGATCTCAATACGATCCTAAATCACGTCTACAAAAGGGGTTATGGATAAACTTAAAAATCGATCGGGAAGGACGTCCAAAATTTAGACAATATGATTCATTTATTACTACAATCAATCTAGTTCATTCTCCTGATAAGTTCATTGATATAGTCTTCACGGTTGCCAGCATCGCCTAGTGATTTCTCTTCTTCTTCAAGCCACTAAGAGGTGCCATAAGTTTGAATGGCCAGAGAAAATTGTTTGCTACTAGTTAAACTGAGGTCTAACTGTCAGGATCTCATGGGCAAGGTCAAATGCAGCTAATACCATGTTTTTAATAAGCCCGTTCAATGATTGAGTTGTCAATTAATGCAATTCTCTGCTTGTTTACCTTGTCATAGCCTCTCTTGTAAATCAATTCCTTAACACTCTTCAAGTTGGGTATCCATAAGCAACATAAGGCTCAAGTCGGTGTAGCATATTCAGCATTGCCTTGTTAACCTTTAAGAATACACCATTAAATATCTGTCTCAGGTGCAGAAGCTGCAAAATCTTCTTAGTCATTGGATGCATAGCATTGATACCTCGAATGCGAACAATGAAAAGCAACTTGGCTTCCGGGTTGAAAAAAATGTAATCCTAATTTTGATACAGTAAGAGCACAATTTTTGGAAAAAGGAACAAAAAAATGTAGGGAGGAGTTTTTTTTATAAAAAAAAATTTGTAAAAAAATTGCTACACTTTTTGTAATTTGTAAAAAAAATAAAAAATTGCTACAGTAAAGTTTTTAAAAAACTTTATACAATAGTAAAGTTTTTTCTACTACTTCTACAGTGATCTACAGTAAAGTTTTAGACAAACTCCCAAAAAACTCAGGTTCCAAACGGGCCCAATGTTCCTTAGGCAAATCCGTTAAATTGTAGATTTGTTATTTCTAGTGCGTGTTTAATTTGTCGTATTAAAATAATGACGTAAATTAAATTGTGCTGAATGATTTCTAAATGTCCCTAATAAAATTTGCATTTGTAAAAAAGAAAAGTCCTTTGGGGACAGCCAAAAAATTACCATTTATAGAGAAGATTAGTTTAGTCCCTATGCAATTACGACAGTCGAGAAATAGTTTGATTTTCTTTTGACAATTCTGCCCATACTTCTCGCGGGTGATGTTACAAAAATACCCATTTCTGACTCCTCATAAAAATGGTATGCTGCACAACTTGGCTTCCATAGGGATCTGTAAAGTGTAATTACTTTTAATTAATTTAAATGGTTTCTCTGTATAATTTGTTTTATTTTTTATCGGACTTTTTTTTCCGAGTTTCTCATCTAAGTTGATGTGATTAAAATTAAAAAGAACAAATTTTGTTTGAATACTTGTTAAAAGATTGAAGATGTAAAGTGAATTACTTTTTTTTTTTTTTTTTGGTTATCAAAGAGAGCTAAGCAGCTCAGTACAAAGTGAATTACTTTACCTCACCCATTAGCCCCCAAATACCGTGTCAATTTTGGAAAATTGAAATAAGTAACTTGATTATAATCTTCAGAAAACCTATCAGAATTTGATTAATATGTATCAACTTCATAATTTTGTCCTGTACATAATAAGTTTACCTATCTCGATTGAAGATTATTTAGAGAAAAAATTTTCTCTTTGATGCAAGCAAGCGATTAACAAAAAGAAAAAAAATGTGATTGAAAATAATTTTTTTAAAAAAAAATAATAATGAAGGGTGTTTTAAAAATCTTAAAAGAAAAATGCCAAATAATTGCTATCCAAACAAACTCAATAATGTTAGAAAGTTTTCTAACGTTTTGATTAATCAATATGTGAATTTCTTGACTACATTCTCTACATTATTAATAAGTGGAAATTAATTTCCATCTACTTTCTCCAAAATCTTTTTGACTACAAATGTAAAAGAGTTACAAGTTCATCAAAATCGCGGATGTAACAAAGCCCAAAGTGGCGTCCCTTGGGATGTAACTAAGGCCCAAGAGTGTCCCACATCGACTAAATAGCAGCTCCTTTAACTCTTTAAATACATCAGCTCCGCACGGACAAGACGTCCCTTCGGGGACATCCGATAAAATTGGAACGATACAGAGAAGATTAGCATGGCCCCTGCGCAAGGATGACACGCACAAATCGAGAAATGGTCCAAATTTTTTTTGACTATTCTGCCCATACTCCTCACGTGTCTTTTTACCGAAACACCCCCTCTCTTTTGACGATTCAAGGTCGGTGCACTAGATCTCAAGTGCACCCGTAATACGAGATAGCCCCGTCCCCAAATACAAAATCCTTGTAGTTGGAGAGTTTGGTGTTTATTTCAAAGGCGGCGGGGCGCTGAAATTCATCCGGAGAGTTTCTTCGCAGGTACACTTTCTGTTTTCCAGCTCCGATCAATTTCTTGAATATTTTTGTCGTAATACAAGCGAATTCTGATTTATTTTTTGAAAAAATGATCACCAAAACTCAAAAATTTCAAGTCTTTATTCAATCCCCTGAACTACAAATCCCAACCCAAGCTCTAAATTTCGAAAACCCTAACCCTAATTTCACTTTACAAGATCTCAAATCCTCTCTCTTCGCCAAAGCCCATCAAAATCTTAGCTCCCTTTACTTCACCTTGAATGGTAAACCCCTCTCTGATTCGACTAAGTTACCGAATTCCCAAATTGCCCCTCTTTCCACATTAACACTTCGGTGCCGCCTTCTCGGTGGCGGTGGAGATGGCGGCGCCACTGGGGCGGAATCCCGGGATTGTTACCTTAACATGTATGCTATTAAAAAGCCTGATAAAGTTGACCCGAATGAGACGAGGCTGTCGAAATGGCTGAATTGTGCGATTTCCAATGAGCCGTTGAAGCGGCCGGTTGTGATCGATAAGCTTGGGAATTTGTTCAATAAGGAGGCGTTAGTTGAGGCGTTGTTGATGAAAAAGGTACCTAAGGAGTTTTGGTATATAAAAGGTTTGAAGGATATGATCGCGGTCGAGTTGGATGTGATTCCTGGGTTGGAGGATGAGAGAGGGAGTCGGACCGGGGCAAAGTTTCAGTGCCCTATAACGGGGTCGGAGTTCAATGGGAAGTATAAGTTTTTCGCGTTGAGGTCATGTGGACATGTGCTGAGTGCGAAGGCATTGAAGGAGGTTAAGTCGTCAGCATGTTTGGTGTGTCATAAAGAGTTCTCTGAAAGTGATAAGATGCCGATCAATGGGAATGAAGAGGAAGTGACGGTTTTGAGAGAAAGAATGGAAGCAGAAAGGGTTAATATAAAGGATAAGAAGGTAAAGAAGGTGAAGACTGGGGGTTTGGTGGCTAATGGTGCTGAGGATGGGTCAGTGGGATTGCCAAGGTTGAGTGGGACAAAACATGGAATTGATACTAAGGTACCTGACAAGGCTTCAGCCAAAGTGGAAGGAAATTCCAAGCTCGTGTCGACTGGCAAAGTTGAGACGAATGGAACAGCTAAGAGATTCAAGGCTGTTGATGCTGCCCCAGCTAATGCCACGAAGGAAGTATATGCATCTATTTTTACTTCATCAAGAAAGTCTGACTTCAAAGAGACGTTTACATGCAGGTCACTGCCACTTGGGAGAAATTAATTGAGGTGGGATTGTTAAGGTGATCTTGTAGTGTTGTTTAGTTGCATTGTAACCTGGGACTATATATTGATGAAGAAAATGAATTGTTTCCTCTGGTTATTAGCTGCCGTGATTTGCTATACGGAAGCTTTCTGTTGATGTATCATATTAGCAGTGATTGTACTGTGAATAATTACATTGATGACTTGCTTCCCTGATTTATGGAGTTGGATCTGTTTCTTGTGGTAATATATGTTTTCATGAGATGTCTCAAGCGCTTCCTTATTTTCACATTGTATCAATGATCCAGCAGATCATTACGCTTTTCAACTTAGTTGATGAATATATACCTGAAAGATTCTTTACTTCTATACTGATAAGATTAAAAATAAAAACTTGCAAACATAAATTAAAGAAAAAAAAAATGGTAACTGTGAAGAACGAAGACTTCTCAATATCTTGTAGCGACTGTGATCTGAAGTCATTTTCTGTCTGTAGTCATGTGTTGTAGTTGGCAGCTGCCTGCAAGATATGAGATAGGCATTTATATCTGGCTAGCTCATTGTAGCATACTGAATCATTTTCTGATATGCTTACATTTGATGAATTATTGTGTTGAAGTTTTGTTAACAATGAATTGTGGAAGTCAAATTTTTTTCTCCATAAATGCATTCTATAAGTTTTATAGATTCTCCTAGCACTTAATAATGCCATTTACAGGAAGTCAAAATTGTACAAGCTGCCCATCATGATAGTGGAATTAGATATAAACATGTAATGAATGTTCCAAGGCGTGGTGACCAAGTGGTGGAAATTTGGAGGGTGTCATGGGTATTTAGTAGAGCTGTTTTTACCTTCTCTGAGTTGTACGTTTACTTGCTTTTTTCCTTGCAAAAGTTAGACATTACCTTAATTTTTTGAATCATGTGATATATTGCTCAGCAAATGATTATTAATCAAGATAAAAGAGGAAGTTTATGGCCGACTGGGCAGAATTATTGGTTAGAACATGAGACGTAATCTCTATTTTTCTTTGTTCTGGGTTGTGAGCTTAACATCCCGTGCTAGCTTCTCATGAGGCTATTAGCCAACTAGTACTACAGAACATGAGTTTTGCCAAGTTAACTTTAGAAGATAAACAAGGTGTTTTGCTTTCCAAAATGGCTTGTTAATCTTGTTCCCCTTTTCACAGTCTCTGAGCTTCAATTCAAAGGGTAACTGCTTTGAAGCTCACTGTTCTTTGTAGTAGATTTAGGTTCACCATATGCAGAAGGCAAGTATGGATTGCATGTGCAGAAGCATTTTGGCAGTTCTGGTCTCTGCTGCTGGATTGCCGCTGCCATCAGCGCATTATTCACTGCTACAGTTGCCATCCATCAATGGCATTTGTCCCACCGCTACCATCATTATATTAAGTTACTCGTGCCCGAATTTTTTTAAATTAATCTCTTCATTTGCTTGATTTGAAAAGTTTTGAATATAACGTGTCATGTAAGTGGTGAATTTCAACTTTCAGACCACAATTGAAATAATTGAGGCTACAGAATGCAAAAGAAAAAGATTGAGTTCCTTTTCAATCTCTCTATGTAGACTCTTATGTTTGTATCCCAGAATATGGTAAATCTATAATTCCTTTCCTTTTACTCCAATCAAATGGTGGCTTTTGCTAACTTTTTTTTTTTTTGGGCCTTTTAATGGTCTATGTTTTTTTTTATTCATTAGTCATCTAAAGATCAATGGTTCTTGAATGAAGAGATGGCGTGAAAAAAAAAAATGGGAATAAGCTGGGAGAAGGAGAAAGAAGGAAAGAAAGAAGACAAAGGAAAATCAAAATTAAGATTACGAAGGAGATTTATTATAATTAACCCTCACTTAAAATATTAGAATCCCATCTCAACTAGTTGGAAGAAAGAATGTCAGACAAAAATTACCTGTCTCACAGGAATGAGCTTTCTATCTACCATTCTGCTGAAACAAACTAATCCGTTTGGATTAGCTGTTTTTTAGGGGTATTTTTGAAATATTTTATTGTAACAATGTAGTTGAAAAACTTTTACCGTAGATGAGGTTATTTTTTAGGTTATTTTTTGTATTTTTGGTGTTTTTTAAGGTTATTTTTTTTTATGTTTTTGGTATTTTTTAAGTTGTCTTTGATATTTTTGAGATTATTTTTGTTTGTGTATTATTGTAACATTGTAATTGAAAAACTTGTTTTTCAAAAAATGATCAATCCAAATAGATTGAAGAATTAACTGAAGCTTGAGGTTTAATCTACAAGAGTTGGTATTTACTGCAAGTTTAGACTTGGCATTTGAAAAATAATAAAATTAAATCCCTCTCGAAGTGGATCTTTGAAGATATCCTGGCTTGTTATTCAAAGAATCAAAAGGTTTCTACTGAATTTCTACTTTCCGTTTGTACTCAGAACAGCCAAAGTACCGTGGAACCTGAAAGGATCTCTTTTGATTCGTAAAGTACTATAGGGTGGGGAAAAAATAACATGGAAGCATCGTTGCTCTCGTTGAGAGTCGAACTCAAGACCTCCCGCTTACTAAACGGGTGCTCTAACCAACTGAGCTACGAGAGCTTGTTGCTGATGCCTTCGCGTTCTTATAATGGTAGTAGAATACAAGAAATTCGTATATCCAACCAAATAGTGATCAATTAAGTAAAAGATAAAATTTCATTTTTACAACAAGTGAATCTTTTATTTTAATAAATAATTGAACTCTTTTAATTTATACTTCGAACTAGGGTCAATACTAAAATTCAAACTTCAACTAAATAAATTATCTTCTTTAAAAATTGGACACCAAGCCAGCTTATGAGCACTAGTACAAATTACTCAGTACTATATCAGATGGACATTTAAAATTCTAAATGGACAAGATGTGCTAATTTTTTTAAAAAAAAATAAAAATAAAACTTGGTTACTTTGCTTATGAATTCATTGCTTTTCTTTTTTATTTTAATTACTTTTATGTATCTTAAATTTTGTGATGGTAGACATACTTGACAAAGACTAAAAGCTCATAGCAGTTAAAAATTTGAAGTCCTTAGCACTGAAAAAATTCGTATTACATCAATTCATATGTTCTTTAAACCTCATTAAACTGCAGTTAGATAAACATTTTCTTTGTTTTAAATTTAATCATAACATTTCCTTATATATAGATAGTTCAAACCATGATATTATAAAGCAGAAAAAAATTTTACTTTGTTTTTTAATCATGCTAATTAGTGGTAGTTTGTACTGGTTATCCCATTAAATCATTTCTTTTCTTTGTCTTGTGTCATAAAGACAAATGCAAATAAGGGATTTGGCATTATATTTTTAAACTTTTGTCTCATCTTGAAATTTTTCTTCATGAGAAACATTCTGATTCCTGAAGTTGTGATTGACACAGTTTTTGCCAAAATAGCCTTTATGTATTTCTTTAGCTAATTAACTCCTCCGAATCTTAGGACCATGAAAAGCTAGGGTTAATTGCACTTGACCCTCGTCAATATTAGCCAAGTTGCACGTTACCCTCTTGAATTTTTTCAGGGGATTAAACTATTTCTACAAACTTCATTATTTTTTCTTTTCTTTCCTATTCGTTTTTTTCAAAATTTTCATCTCTTCCCTCTTATTTTTCTTTTTCCTTTCATCCTTTTTCAACACTACAATATTATATTTAGTGCACTCATTGTTAAAATTTGTATAGCGTATTTTAATAAAATTTTATAGAGTTTTAGTTACTTAGATGCACTAATTGTGATTTTTTAATAAATAGTGCATTTAAAAATAAAAAGCTACCACCAACTTTATCATTTTAGCTTGTTTAACTTTATACTTTTAGATATAGTTAATTTCCAATTTTAATAATCCATAAGAAGTATTGAATCATATAGTCTATATGCTGTGCAATTTAACACGCATATATTTTGTTATTGTATAGAGTTGATGATGAATTATTAAAAGTGAAATGTAACAAATACACAAATGTGAGTGGGGAAGGGATGAGTTTGATGGTATGTAGGGAGGGAGTGTAAGTGAGAGATTTCGGGTTCGAGACCTTCCACTTATATAAAAAAAACTATAATAGGAGAAAATATTTTAAAAGAAAATTAAAATATTTAGCATAAATATTTTATTAACAGAGAGACAAAAGTGCCTAATAGTGTTAGAGAGCAAGGAAATAGAAAAAAATTAAAAAAGGAAAAGGAAAAGTGAAAAACAAAAAAAAAAAGTAAAAATAAAAATAATTAAGATGGCAGTGATGATTTTGTCCAAATACATCATGAGAGGGTTAAGCGCCTACAAAGCAAGTTGAAAAAATACAGTGCAACTCGAATAATAGTTGGAGAGGGTTTAGTACAATTATCATAAAAAAATTGGATTAATTATAAGAACCACCAATGAGGTTTCGTCAAATTATAGATTAGGCCCTAATGTTTGATGATATTGCGAAAAGCTCCTCTATCCTAAGAGATGTGTAACAAATACGCCTAACGTTGACAACCATATTCTAATGACATCAGCAAGATTATTCTCCCAAAAGTCCCGAAATACCCCAAACGTTGGACTTTCTCTTTTTTCCCTACTAATCCTCAACAGCCAAACAATTCCAGTATCGCTATAAAAAACTTAGGTGTATCACTAAAGTAAATCATTACTCCGACCATATTTATAACCTCAAAAGTATTGAAGTGTAGGAAAATTAATAATATCAAATCTAGTCAGCTAAACATTCTTAGTATTCTATATCTTTTTATTCTTGAAAGCACAAATACGGTCTTCTTTCTTCTCCCCTCAAGATCTTCTTAATCTTTTTTGATTGCTTATTCATAGTTCTTCTATACTTTCCTCAAATTCTCACAATGAAAGTCGTTACACGGACAAAATTGAACAATGAGATATACTTGAACAAATAGACATGGGGCTCTTAGACATTAGTTGCATTGGCAATAAGATGATATGAATAAAAGAAATTTGTAAAGGGCGATGGTGGGCGGTTTAGAGTGGAAAAGTAATGGCCCAAAGACAATCCATTGAGGTTTAGGCAAAGGAATGAAGGCATTTTTGATAAATAATTCTTAAATGAGAGGGAAGAACAAAGAGATTTAAGGCTTGGAACAGATAGAGGATTAGGGAGAATTGTTGAGGAAAGAGTTTGGAAGAGAGAAAACGAACAACAAGAAAATTGAGAGGGGTTACCAATAGTGGCGAGTGCTTTTATTCCAAATTTTGCTTCTTTTCTTTTGCTAATTTTTGGAGATTTTGGCAAAAATAGTCTTTTTCTAGATTTCCACCTTTTTATTCCCTTATTTGATCTCTTGTTAGTTTTGTGATGATTGTGGACGATTTTCCTCAGTCACAGTACTTGATTTCACAAATATATTATTCATGCTTCTAAACTTTTTTAATGTTAATATTGTGATCTTTAACAGGAAAAATTGAGCTTTTCGTACAAAGGGTACTTCTATAATTTCATTGGTTCCGTTTGTTGGGCTTAGGCGTTGTTAGTGATAGGGGGCTAACAGTAATATAACTAAACCACAAGGCTTGATTTGTATTATGGACAAATCTCAAGGAAGGCAGATATATAATTAACCCAGAAAAACTAGGACAAAAGTCAAATAGTTATCAAATTGTTTGGATAAGAGTTTATTTGGATGATTTATTTGAGATATTTACTGTAGCACTTTTTGTGATGTGATGTGTGTGAAATAAAAAGGTGATTGGGAAAATAAAAAGGTGATTGGGATTTGTGAGGCAAAATTTTTTTTTCCAAATTCTCTCTACCAGGAAAAGCGAAGAAGAAAATTGCTCACATCAAAATGCATGATGCCATTAAGATCAAATTACATTTTTCAAAGCAAAACGACTTAAATTAGAATTCTTAGACTATGAAGTTAATATATGCTATTAAAATGACTAGCATTCACTTTCATGTGTGACTATCTTTTTGAATAATGTTCCAAAATTACCTAAGACCTCGGCAATTGCATTAAAGGCTCTTGATAATGCATAGGATGTACTATAAAATTCCTTCTAGATTTAACGAGGATAAACTTAAGAGAACCTTTACCTCCATTCTAGCAATTCCATATATTGGATCACTAAGTAATAAATAACTCATGAATCAGTATCTTGGATCTTTATTTTTCTTTTTCATATATATATATATATATATATATATATATATATATATATTAATGTAAGTGAGAGGTGTTGAAGTACAAGTGATAAGTGGGAGGTCTCAAACTCGAGAGATATTTGATTCGAGATTTCCTATTTACTATTTACACTTTGTCACGTTTTACTTATATTCTCTTTCTTCAATACCAACAACTCATCCTTTCTCCTTTCAAAATTACTATATTGAACATATTATTGTTATCTTAGAGAAGCCAAATGATATGATTGAAAATTTTAGAAACTTCTTACCAAAAAAAAAAAAAACAGAAAATTTTAGAAACTGATACGAAACCAAAAGGTTTGATGGTGTAAAACGCAAATAAGATGCTCTGTTTCTAGAAGCGCCTGATCTGCATCTCTATATATACCCGACTTCACTGTCAAGCCCCCACTTTCCTGCCCCCGCTTTCCTGTTCACCTGAATAAACTTTCACTTTGTAAAATGCTCTTACAATGTGAGAGCTAAGGGGACTTCCGAGGCCCCATTTCGATTTTTCAGTCAATTTTGCCTTCCTTTTTTAAAATTGAAACCTAGCTCTCATTCGTCCTCAAAAATCCCCAATTTTATTTCATGAATCAAAGTTGAGCCGCCTACATACTTTCAAAATAGCGCAAAATTTTTATCAACCCAAAACCCAGAAGAATCCATCCCTTCTGAACCATACAAAGTTCGAAACTTTAAGGTCAGATCTATTTCTTGTTGCATGTTTTTCAATTCCAGCCCTTAGTTTAACTTGATTTCTGTATTTTTGTGAGGTTCTATTTTCTGGGTTCTGTTCGATTTTGTTGATAAGGACTTGTTTGGATTTGTTATTTTGTTGATGTTTGCAGATTTAGGGTCTTGGGTTTGTTGTACTGGGTTTTGTGGGTTTTGGCAATTTCCTGCAAATTTGATGAGAAAATGACCGTGTTGCCCAGCCATGATTCAATTCATATAAGGGAAGTTTGGAATGACAACCTTGAGGATGAGTTTGCACTGATCAGGGAAATTGTTGATGATTACCCTTATATAGCTATGGATACTGAGTTTCCGGGCGTTGTTCTTCGTCCTTTAGGGGATTATAAGAACTTCACTGATTTTCATTTTAAAACCTTGAAGGCTAATGTGGACCTTCTCAAGTTGATTCAGTTGGGCCTCACGTTTTCTGATGAGAAAGGAAATCTTCCCACCTGTGGAACTGGTAAGTACTGCGTCTGGCAATTCAATTTCCGGGAGTTTAATCCCAATGAGGATGTCTATGCTCATGACTCCATCGAGCTTCTGAGGCGAAGTGGATTTGACTTCAAGAAGAATGTTGATAACGGTGTTGATGCTTATCGGTTCAGTGAGCTCCTGATGTCGTCTGGGATTGTGTTGAATGATAGTGTCAGCTGGGTTGCCTTTCACAGTGGATATGATTTTGGGTACTTGCTGAAGATCCTGACGTGCCAGAACCTGCCTGAAACTCAGGAGGGTTTTTTCAAATTGATCAAGATGTATTTTCCAACTGTTTATGATATCAAGCATATGATGAGGTTCTGCAATCACCTCCATGGTGGATTAAACAAGCTTGCTGAGCTGTTGGAAGTGGAAAGAGTTGGTATCTGCCATCAGGCTGGTTCAGATAGTTTGCTTACTTGTTGTACATTTATGAAGTTGAAAGAGAGTTTCTTTCATGGGACAACTGAGAAGTATGCAGGTGTATTGTATGGTCTTGGTGTTGACAATGGACCTAATAGTACTTGAAAGAAAAGAATATCAACTCATAAATAACTAAATAAAAAGCTATTTTCTCGTGAATGGATGCCTACTCCTTTTGCTGTCCTCTGTGTGTTCTTATTTCATTATTCTTAGAAGACCAGTGTTCATCTTCATTGATAGTCATTTTTTCTTTCTAATTTTGGTGTTCTTGGACACAGTTGACTTGAATAGGAATCCTTTCAAGTATTTTCCTTCGTAAAGCATGCCTCTGCATTCTTATGGTACTCCATTTGTCATTAGAAAAAGCCCAGGAAAAAAACATGCAAAAACTAAAAGCATGTGTGTTGTTTACCTGTAACGATATGAATACGGAAAGTTAAGCAGTGACAGAGATTATGTGAGCAGAAGGCCTAACTAGTTGCTCTTGTGTCTTAATTGTGCCTGATTGGCCTCTCATGTAGTCAGCAAAACCTGATGAAAAATACTAAACATGAATATGTGCCCCAAAGTATGTAATTGTCATTCTAGTCTGCCCACTACTGTCTAGGTTCTACGTTAGTGATCCTTATTAGAGTTTAGAATTTGATATGGGTATTGCAAAATTTTCCTCCTTTTGAGCTTGGTTACTTCGTTAGGATCAGGTCATGGCTAGGGTTTCATTAATTTATGAAGATTCTGTAGATTATTTAAGAGATTTGGCGTGGTGGTGGATGCTACTATTCTTGTTAATTATTATCACCTGCAGCAAAGCGAAAGCTCTCTCTTTTACCAGATTTGCTGGAGCTCAAAAGAAGCTGATTTAGAAAAAGAATATTTTCTTCCACCTCATTGGCCTTACAAGGATCAGCCGTCATTATGTCTTTGTACTCTGAAGAATTTTCTTATATTATGTTCTTTTGGATAATCTTGCCATGTCATCATAATTTGATTTGTGAAAGATGGTCAACTATCTATAAACCTGGTGGCAAGTGAAATTCGCCAAGCCGGTTTCTTTTTTTGGTCATTTAATTTTTCTACCTATTAAGTTATGGATATAGAATTACTGCCGTCCCTCTCCCTCCCTCCATCTGTCTCACTCTCTTTAATGTACTTCTTCTTTTGATGTTGTTAATGCTAGTTACCGTATTTGTCAACTAGAAAATTTGAGAGCTTGCTTTCTTCCAGATGTTAATAATGGAGAAAGGTAAGGAAGCTAACATCATAATGTGCAACAGATGGCATTAGGGCTTTATTTTGTTCAGAGAGATATCGATTGAAAACAAGATAAGCAACTAGAAATAAAGATGTATCGAAATAATTGCAATTGCCTTTAAACAGGTTCTGAGCCCATCTTGTTCTTTATGCTTAGAGTCACCTATGATTAATACAGGTGGAATTTATATTTTCTGAGATCTAAAATCAGAAATCTCTCAATCTTACGGGCTATGTAGTTCTCTTGTTAGCATGGGGGCAATTGTGCATTGTCCTTTGCTGAAAGTATAAAAAACGTAGGATATGACACATTTCCATGGAGGCTGAAGAGAAGAGAGACAAGGTAAAATGTGGAGGGCTTACATAGGCCCACAATAGTTGCAATCCACAAGTGTCTATGACATCGGAAAGTCGTGGGAGTGTCATGCTAGAAGTTCTTGCTTTTGCACAGGTTTGTTTAGATGTCAAGTACTGATAGCACTGTAGGTTTCTTCTCATAACCTAATTTTTCTGGATTTGCCAATTTGACCAGGCATATAAAGTTTCTCTGAACAAGATTACCGGTCTCACCTGTCACTCTGATCAGGTTAAGAGTCATTTACAAGATGGCTGACTCTTTGTTCTGAGGTGTGGATCAATGAATATGATGTTTGCAACTTTTGGTATTTTCTGTTTTTGAGGTTCATTAAGCATCATCTTTTCGTAGAATAGTATTCATTTAAGTGCCAGTTTTAGGTCGATTCGTTAAGTTTGCATAATGAGACATGGGGAGGCACGGGGGAAGGCCAAGAATGGCAGGAAAAAAAATCCGCTTTTTGGTTTTGGTAATACAGGGCGAATAAATGTGCCATTGTGCTTAATTTGAGATTGTTTTTGCTACTTCTATGCTCTATTTTTTTTGCTTCTGGATAAATTTTTTTCTTACACACACAGTTGGGAACATGCTGAGAGATCTTTCTGACTTTGTAGCTTCCAAGTTACCATTTCCTTGAACAATAAATCAGGTTTGTCAGTTCAAATATTATAAAAATTAGCTTTTAATAATCATTTGGTTTTCTGGACATTAGGTTATCACACTTTCTTTTCTCTTTGGATTTGTCTTTCCATGCAGCTTTGTAGTTCCAAGTTTTCCCAACTTCTGGTGGATGTTTGCATCTCTTGCTGGTTGACAACGAGCTTGAGGAATCCACTAAAAGGTCCAAGTAGTATCTGTCTTGGTTTGATCAGATATACTTGACAAGCCACATTTTGGAATGTTTTTCTGGATCTTCATTTTTTATGTTGACAAGAGAGCAATCATTTGTCATTCTTGGTTAAACTTCAATTTGCATATTGGTGAGTGGTGGAATTTCAGGGGAGGCATATCTAGTTGTGCTCGTGACCTAAAGATGTGAAATATTTATTGCTTGTAATAACCCCTTATTAGCCAATCTTGGAGCCAGAAAAATTTAAAGAAAAATGATAGACATGGTTTTTCTTTGCAGAGATTGCAGTGCTAGCATTGTAAGATACTTAACAAGTTATGCAGAAGCGTCTAACCTGTGCTGAAAACAGATCCCATGGTACTTAAGATGATGCTGTTGCATGGACTTCTCATGCTATTTTGACCTCTAGTATTCTGATTTTACCTTTTTCCTCGTGTTTTCAGAATCTTACAAGTTATCCTTTTTCTATTCCAAGCTTTGATTACTTGGTTAAGCATGAAGTTAGTCTAAGGTTTGATTACTTCATGATTTTTATTTTTTTCCAGATGTGGAGTTGGGGTGGTATTTCAATTTGCTGCATCAAGGGGATAACTTTTCTCCACCAGTATTCCTTGATCTTTTGTCCATAATTTATCATCCTTTATTCTTCCCCCAAGCACCACTTGGCAGCCTCAGCTGCACTGTGGAGCTCAAAATATAGTGGACCTGTTTTAAGATGTGTTTTCTTCCGTTTCATTGACAATATGAGGACCAGTCATACTTGAATTTTATATGAAGAATTTGAAAAAATTTCTTCCTTTTAAGCTGTTTGTGTTGACATTTCCACTTCATAACAATTTGATTTTGGAGTGATAGTAATATGCTTTGACAAGAGATGGTGCCTAGGTTTAGCATAAACCAGGTTGCAAGCAAAACTTGCAAAGCTGACTTCTGTCTTTATTCATTTAACTTTATTTTCGAATTAATTATGGACAAATCATTTCCTGCCTCTCACCTGATGGTGCCCTTTTGATTTTCTTTTGAGTTCATTAAAATACTAATTTCCATACTTGTTAGCCAGAAGAAGTTTAAGAGCCTGCTTTCTTTCAGAGGTAGATATTGGTGAGGGAGAATAATAAAGAAGTTGACTTTGTGAGAGTAATCAAGAGATGTTTGCATTCATGCCCATCTTCACCACCATCCCATTCCTGGCTTGATACCATGTGTTAAACATGTTTTGGATGACATTCTGAACTGCTGATTGGAGCTTGTGTTTAGGATGGTTTAAGCGTCCTTACCTCCTTTTTTATCCTCTCTTCATCTAATACTTCCTGCATGCTCATCATACTTGTTGGTCAGTAGTACATCAGAACTTTCCTTTATATAGCAATGGTTTGTTTTGCTTCATAAGACCATCATGTGCAGGAACTCTCTCATTTTATAAACACCCATAAAATGTCTTTTGGACACTATTTAGGGTTCTTGTACCAATTGTTTTCTTTTCTGGCATCATGTATTGTTCGCTTCCAAACCTCATAGAGCACCTTATTGATCTGGATGATATGCATCGTGTCAGAGAATATGCAAGCCTAGATAAAGTAGGTGTAGAATACCTTGATAGAGCAGAAGCTTTAACTTAGATCGTTGGATTTTATTCACATTTTTCTTTTCTCAACTAGGAAGAAGTTTATTCAGCCAGAATGAAGTTTATCAATGTGCTAGGTGCATGATTTTATCTGTATCCTGTATCAAGGTACCAAGACCTTACCCATGAAAAACGTATCAAGTGCTTTACTTTATTACTGAAGGGGATTAAAGTTTTGATTTTCTACGACAGTTGAAACTCACATTTAGCTATGATGAACTGACCTGATGGGCCTTGATGTTCACAGAACCATCTTTCCCTGTATGAATATGAAGCAAGCGCAAGTATGATGACACATGGAAGATTGTGCAGTCTCTATTATGAATTATTACTACATTCCTGGCTTGCCAAGAGTGACATGTCCCAGGTGTTTAGCATTTGTTGTTCACGAACTCATTTGACGTGTTAAGAGTGAGACTAAACCCTGAGTAGACACAAATTTTCAATGAAATTTATTGAAATATGTGTCTATATGATTGTGCTTGAATACGTGTAATCTACAAGTATGAAACAACAAACTTTTGAAAATTCATTTACTTTGAATGTTTGTTACAGATTTGCAGGTAGCTAGAATTGCTGATTCATCCCAGTTAAGGGCAAGAATATTGGTTTGCTACCCATACATATCAACTCCAGATGCATATTTTCGGGAATTTGGCATTCCAGAAGCTTCTCTGAACTTCCTGCAGCTCCGGACAGAGAGAGGAAGAGGGGTTCCTGCTTGGTGCTTGCTGAATGTCCTGCGAATTTCATCTGCACGGATTGCTTATGCATCGCTTAGTGGATTTTTGGTTTCAAATAGCATGTCTTTTACCCATTAAGTAGCCCCTTTTTTAACCCATTGTTCTGGATTGCATAAATGTCAAATTTCGCCTGAAATGCTCACATATTCTTCTATGAGATTACGTGCATCACTACTGTGTTACCTTCCTTCGACACTTGAAGCTGGAGTTTGACGTTTCATTTCGTTCAGACCATGGAATAGTTGCTGCGATTAAACTTGTGTCTAAGAAAATAAAGAAGGAAACATCATTTTTTGTCTTTGTGCTCTTTGATTTCTGCATTTTCTAATCCATGTCATAGAGCTGACTGTTGATGATACCAAACATTTTGTTAAAAGAAAGCCAAAGTATTCAATTCCCATACATTTAACTCATCCTGGTTAAAATGTAACTTCCTGTGTTGATGTCCATAAATTTCCTCAAAAGAGCTTGCGAATTGCAAAAGTTTCCACCAATCATATCTTAAAATGGCACTCTAAACCGGCTGCTATGATACTTTTGACAGGTACAGATATACTGCCAGGAAGGGCAGTAGGTATGCATCATGGACCATGAAAATGCTAATTTCCAGTAATCAATTGACAGCTTTCACGAACTGCAAACTTCTTGGACTATGAAAATGCCAGTTTCTAGTAATGAAATGACAGCTTTCACGATCTGCAACTTCTTATTGATTAATGAACATTGAAAAGTAAGTATCAGCCCAATCTTGCCTCTCTTCGTAGTACCTGGAAAAGATGTAACAGTCAACCATAAGTGGCAGAAAGTACTCCAGGAGTCGCAAGAAAAATTTCCAAATTACCTTAGCATCTAACTCCAGCTCATCCATCATTTAACATGTGCTCAAAACCCACAAAATGAACAGGTCAAACAAGCTAGCCACTTAATAATATGGGGAATATTTACGAAAAACTGCTTGAAAGTTTATCTAGTCTAGGTGGCAGACGACAAAGAAAGGAAGAAAACATGCTGTAGCCTTAGAATTAACTGAGTTTTCATCAAAATTGAGACCAATGCCATTCAAACGTCAATAGATTAAAACTTCTGAAGAACATTAATAAATATTGCTCACTATAACCTAATATTTCAGGCTAGAGACTATCAAGCTGGGAAAAGAAAAGCTGGATTGGCTAAATAATAACTTAAACAATTAAAGCTGAGTCGTTTCAAGCCAGTTAAGACAAGGTGAGATCTGGAATCTGTACAGTATTAATGAACCGCTAAAGCCGGAAGAGGTGATTCATCATTTCACTACTTTAGTGAAAGAATTAACCAAAAACAATTATGAATAAACCTGTAAAAAACCAGCATCCTGAATAATTTCACTTTATTCCTCCAAAAAAAGAAGCAAAAAATTCTCGTTTTTGAATAAGTTACAGGTTACTATGTCTTTAATTCTCAGACTTGCTATGTGGAAAGCACAAAATTCAATATTAAAAGACAACTACCAACAACTGCAATATCTAAGATAGCATGCCCCTTTTGAGGCCAATCTGCCCTGTAAAAAGAATTGATCAAAAAGCAGACTCAACAAGAGTTGGAGTATGCACCAATTATAAAACCTGCAACTTTTGTATTCTTAAACCCCAAGCACTTTCTAAAAGAGAACTAAAGGAACATGGGAGCCATGCTTAAAGAATGATAGAGTCAAACATTTTGTACCTCCTCAGCAAATTTTATCAAGATGGTTGTTCGAGGTCGCTGCTGTCCTTCAACAGGAACAAAATGAGCTGTTACCACAGCAGGGAAACCTGCATTATCCAAAACGCCCTTCAAAAGAAAAAGCACATCAACTAGAGGCCAACTCCAAAATTATCAATAGGTATTTGTACCAAAAAGATAAAAATGTAAGACATACCCTTACAATTCCAGCAACAAAAGCTCCGCAATTAAAAGTACCCATATCTTTGGGAATTGATATAAATCTAGAATCAAATGAATGCATGTTAGCAGACCATTAAGAGGACAGCTAATACAAATCAGATACAAGCATGCAACAAAGGGAGAAAGATAACCTGTTGACCAAAAGTTCCTTCTCGCTAATCATGTATTCATCTTCATGTTCAGTACCTTTCTCAAGAGAGTCAGCTACCTGAAATTTACATGGATAAGAGGATAAAAGATACATTCATGTCCCTTTCTAAAACAACTACGTCTTCAGAAAATTCTCACCAATACAGACAGTATTGGTGTCTGAATAATAATAATAATAATATGCACATGAAAAGCTTAATATAAAGGTGTCTGATATTACAAGTTGATTATGTGGAGGACCAAGGACAGATATGATGAAAATGCTCCTTCTGGACAGTAGAAGCCCCTTACATACATTATGATCTAAGGCACAAATTTGTGTGCACCCAGCACTTTGAAGCCACCAGTAGCAAATTCTTGTCAGTTCTTTTATTACACAACCTACTAAAAATAACTCTTCAGATTGTCAACCCTGACACAAACTCCATCGTTATTTAAGCTTCGGAAGCAATGTGCTTTCTAAACTGGAGGTCATGCTTTTAAAAGAAGAAGTTAGCAGAGAACTAAAGAAACATTAACCTCAACCACATAGAAAAGAAGATCGGTTAGCAGTGATAGAAGCATGCTAAAATTTTCCAATCTGTATTGATACGGTTTTTGTGCTATTTAGACCATCATTTACAGATGTGAGAATCTAAAAAGAAGATAAAATTATCACCTCAGATGGCTATCTTCAGCAGTAAAGTCAAATTGGTGGCTTTACCAGTTAGAAAAGTAACACTAAAATTTTGAGATGCAAATAAGCAATTTTTCTCACTAAATGCTTAATTCAGGGTAGCATGTCTTTTTTAAAGCTTGTGCCAAAGTTCTGGATTTGATTCTTCTTTCCAGTAGTAACGCTCCACAGCTGTACTTAAATTAAATAAAAGTGAATGGGTGAAGCATCTTCATAAAATGCAGATATGCTATTTTCCAGGTTTACTTTTATGTGCACAAGTAACAAGCTGCAGAATAGTTGAAGCATAAACGCTACAATAAGATTATGCAATTTATTATTAAAGTCGGAAGAAACTTTGTTCCCTATGTTGTTGCATTCACATTGAAGCAATTTGGTCTCTGCAGATCCCATCTCCAAGGGATCACCATTCAACATAAAAAGTGGCCAAAGGTTGTCATTTTACAAATACAGAATATGAGCAACCTTACAGTCAATATGGTTTTTCATTGACTTGCAAACTCATAGTTTTGCAATCTTCTACATTTCATTGCGTATGTTTAAACAAATATTTGGGGATTAGCAACATATTGAAATTTGAAAACACTCAGTGTATCTGGATTATTCATTTGAATATGCTTCTTTGCGGATTGTCCTGATCTGACAATTGAATACGCTCTAGCGAAATATTGGGCAGAAAAACATATCAAGGGCATGCAACAAAGGCATTGAGGGGAATATATAAAATTATACTACAAGAATTTCAGTTTCTCAGTGCTCTATCTAATTTCTGAAGCAGCTATCCTAGATTTTCATTCTCAGTATAGGTCAAATCTTAAAACAGCAAGCTGACATATACTGTGCAGTATGAATCCAAAACCAGCAACCGTCTTGATAGTTCAGAGCTGGAAAGTTAGGTTAATCCTTACTCAACATCATGAACTCGGAAAAAATCCCAAACTTAATTACCTGAGAAAATAGTCAATATAAGATTCAGAAAATAATAGAATATTACTTTTGCAAACGACAAATGGATTTTGACATCCATGACAGTTGTCATAAGGAACAGGGAACAGGTCGCAACAACATTCATATCACATAAATGGTTTTCATGACATAGAGGCTCTTAGTTTTCAGATTATAATCCTGCACCACCTAAGTTCACATTTCTAAAAGAGTGTGGTAAACTTGCAAAATGCCTTTCAAGTCAGATTAGTATTGAGAACACACCCATATTGGGATCATGGTGATCATCAATCCTTTCAAAAATTAAAAATCAGGAGCAAGAAACTATGAAGGTATGTGGAGCCTATCTCACCATACCAGGCAAGGAAAGGTGGCAATACTGAAAAGAGGAAAGGATTAGTTTGGCGAGTTAACAAAGACACGGGAAGATATACTTCCACTAAAGTTTTCAGGTCTTCAAAATAAA
Source organism: Coffea arabica (assembly GCF_036785885.1). Classification (NCBI taxonomy): domain Eukaryota; kingdom Viridiplantae; phylum Streptophyta; class Magnoliopsida; order Gentianales; family Rubiaceae; genus Coffea; species Coffea arabica. Next base: position 13,217,601 of record NC_092321.1, read on the forward strand.
CCAAGATAGATCTACCACAAAAAGAGTAAAAATTACTAAAGTTTCAAGAGACAAATTTATTTAAGCAATGCACCATATCTTGAGAGGCCGCAAGTCAATACCAACCTTTCCAAACAACACCTTCCATACTGTGCTGTGTACAAAAGATAAGATACCCAGGAGTCGTGTCTCTCTTCTGTTTCCCTAAAGCATCAAATAAATAGTAAAAACATAAGCCAGTCAACTTAGAGAAGAACAAAAGCCATAAACATAGATTTAGAGACCCCTCTGAGAAGTTCTTATATAACATTAATCACTTCACAAACAGTTACTCAGATGTCCCTTTAATAATTCAACCAATAATTGATCAACATGTTGCACCATCACCATTCACCAGATCTTGCAGTGACCAATATGTTGCATACATGAATCTTCGTGTGCGAAAAATTACTCAAGGTAATGCTTCAGTTAAAGACAAGAATAAATAAGCATACAAAGTTAGCTGATTTAATATTTTCTTTCAAACAGTAATAGCTTTGTTTAGGAGAATAGTTTTAAAACCTCAACACCAAAAAGAAATTACTTGGTTTCTCCCTTGATTTTTCAGTGTATGTCCTATAGCAAAGTAGCAGTGGAATTACTTCAAAAAAAAAAAAAAAGAAAACTAAAAACATTATAAACACATGAACTTGCTGCAAATAAGAATCTAATCTGAATCAATTTATTGAACTTCAATCACTTCAGCCACAATAGGCAGATGTTAAATGGACAAAAATATCCAGCTCTTCAGCTTTGCAATTGATGCAGATGTTTTAGTTTCACTTCAAAGATTAGGATGATTTAACATGCATAAAACTTGCCATGGGCTACCATAGAGAATAACTTCCAAGTAAGAATATTTGCATGAACTCTCTCGATTTTCCGCACCTTTTCTCTGTGGCAAAGAAGTTCCAAAACCCTTGCTCCAACAGCATATCCTGCATCTTCGAGCCTGCAAGCCCAAAACTAAGATATCATCAAATTAATACAACGGAATCCATGCATAAATCAAGCAGTCACACAACTTCAGTAACCCAAAGTAAACCATCAGAAATCCAAGGATTGTGAATCCAGTTCCAGATTAATCAGAACAACAAAAATAATCATTTTGGATGGTGTGGCGAGAATGTTTGACGAAAGCAGATTAGTAAAGGACGATTCTTGCCATAAATTTTCAAAATGCACACTAAACTAACTATTTATATTGCTGTTGCATATGCCCCCCCCCCCTCTCAACCCCTTTCTCCAATCCCCACAATTTAGCATGTTATTAGTCAGTTCAATTTTTTGTTTCCAAAACAGTACCAGATGATAATTACTTGCGCATAATTGCTTTGAACCGGTGACTGATTTTCCATCCTGAGCACATCTCACAAGTTTGATTCAAGAAATCTCAAGAACTATAAATTAACGCCAACCATTCTTCACAGCATATACATATTGACCTACATGAGTGGAAGATAGTATCACCTTCTTTCGAGTTCAGCAATGTTGTCAACTTGAGTCTGATTGTACTGAACCAGCTCTGAGAACAAGAATGCAAATGCACTCAAACTCACCTGACCAAAAAATTATCATTTTTTTTAGAACAAAGAAGAGATTTCAATCAACAGCCAGCAGAAAGAACAAAACCCCAAAAAGAAATACTAAACAACAAATACATTTCAATTGTGACCATGAAAAGAGTCAAAAACAAAAACCCATCCACATTGAGCCGCAAAACTACATGATTTGAGATGAAACCAAGCTAAGTACCTTATAATTTGCTCAACTACAGTTAATTAAAACCCTTTAATCCGTTAACCTGTTACCGGCTAGATCTGAATAGGGAGTGAAAGAAAACCTCTTGTTTGCCTTTACTGAGGGGTCTGTCGAGGACATTTGTGTACTGCTTCATCTTTCCAACTCCTATCATCCTGCGATCCTTCACCAATTTGTTGGGTTGCTTTTTTGATTGCTACTGTGTCTGCTTTCGCTCAAAGTACTTACCAGTCGTAGTTGAAAACTTAAAAGCGAAGATCAATTCGGGTTTTTGAATGATAAAAGCAAATTTTTGTGCTCCTAAGATTAATGGAAGTATACAAGGGTTTATTGTAGTTGAAACCCTTAAACTTTTGCGTGAGTTGCACTTTGCGCCCTCAACTTTTTACCAACGTTTTTTTTCCCATTTTGTTATGTGTTTCTGTTCTAATCCATTTCCTATTTTCTCCAAACTCTCTCATTTTACCATAATCTCAAAAGATCATAAATGTGAGCTTCTAATCCCTTTTTCTATTTTTTTTACCTTCTTTTATTATGATATGTGATACATAACTACTTGATATGTTTATTTACTTTTGAAATTGGTAAGCTGAAAAAGTAGATGAGAAAGATGGTTTGTGACCAAACTAAAGTTTCGTATTTCAAGAATCAAAATATTTTAAGTCAATTTAATGTGAATTAAAAAGCATAAAGTCTTGCTGTATCATATAATAAATAGTTTCGAGATTCTTTTGGCCAAAAACCATTGTAAGTACCAATTGTTTTACACAATAAGGAAATTGCACATCATCATGAAATTGTATATATTTTTCCATGAGCATGCATACATTGTCTGCCGTTATTATAAATTTTTACTTTTTTTCACTTGTAACATCTGTTAGAAAAATTGTTAAAAAAATTTGTTTGATTAGGAGATTATTTAGAATAATCACCGTATCACTTTTTTGTGATGTAATGTATATGAAATAAAAGAGTGATTAATAATATAAAAAAGTGATTGCAAAACGTATTTATGATGCATGCAAAATTATATTAAAAAAATTAGTATCCAAACACACCCAATATTAACTTTTCTTCTCATTCATTTACTAAGTAAAATAATTGGTTTACTTAACATGCAATGATAAATTATTTTTAATGTTCCATTTACGAATAATTAGCTTTGCATTGATCAAGCGTAGAAGGAAAAAAAAAATAACTTTTAGACCATGAACTAGTGTGTTTGGGTGGCAAATTATTTGAAAAAACAAAAAATCAGAATAATACTAGCTATAATGCTTTTAGCTATTTGATGTTTCATTTTTTACCCTCCTTTTAAGTGCCTAATGAAGCTCTTTGTGAGTTAATTACATGTAAATATTTTTCTAGTCCCATGCGCCGCAACTTGCAGCCATGAAACAAAAATTGGCTGTGATTTCTCCTATTAGGCCATACATATACTAGTACTGTATTATATAGTTGCAGTCTTGAGAAGTAGTAGTACAAGTTGCCTCAAAAAAAAAAAAAAAAAAAAAAAGTAGTAGCACTGGTACTTACCAAGAGGCTCCGAACGAGATTCAAAACCCTCCATTTCTCTGATTGAGGCTCACACACTAGACACACTCAAAAACACGCACTCGCGTTGTTCTCTTTCTTCATGGAAGACGATGATGAGTTCGGAGATCTCTATACTGATGACGTCTTAAAGCCTCTAACGACGTCGTTTCAATCTCAACCTCAGCAGCAGCAGCAGCAGCAGCAGCCACCTGCTCCGCCTCCTCCTCAGTTCCAGCGTGAAAATAAAGAATCATCCAAACCGACGGCGTATCAAGGCCGTCCGATCGATCTAAACGTCAATAGAGATAAGGATGATGACGACGACGATGATGATGAGGATAAATTTTTCCGAGCTGCGAATTCCAGTTCTACTGGAAAGATTCAAACCCTAGCCTCGTCGCAATCCGGATTCTATTCTCGTCCTGACCCGACGAATTTTGATTTGAATAAGATTTCCGGTCAAGTGGAGGGCAGCTCGGGGGGTTTAGCTGGGGCTGGATCGGATTCGCAAGCTAGGGTTTTGGGGACGAAGGAAGGAGATGCGAAATTGCCGGAAAGGGCTCGGGGGAGTTCCGGCTTAGGTGACGACGCTGATATTGACGTCATGGTTGAAGAGAGGGACGAAAAAGACGACAATTTCGTTGTTAAAGGTGGAAATTTGACGGATAGAAGTGGAAATGTTGAGAATTTTGGCACGGGAGACCCGATGATTCCGGGGCTGTCGATTCCCGGAGTTTCTGGCAGAGTAGAAAGCCGTGCCAACGCTAATTATGATGATGATTGGGATAGTGATAGCGAGGATGACTTGCAAATCGTGTTGAATGATACTAATCATGGGCCGATGGGGATGGAGAGGATGGGAGGAGGAGGAGGAGGTATGGGGGATGAAGATGACGACGATGAGGATGACGAAGATGGGGAGCCATTGGTGATTGTTGCAGACAATGATGACCCGAGCCATCAGCCAATGATGATGGAAGAGCAAGATTGGGGAGGGGAGGAAGTGGGAGCTGGTGGCGATGGGGAGAAAAAGGAATTAGGTGAAGCTGCAAAAATAAATGGGGCAGGAGGTGGAGCTGTGGCGGCACAGAAGATTGGGTATAGCGGTCACGGGTATCATCATCCGTTCCATTCACAGTTCAAGGTCAGTGATGTTGCCGCACACCTGGGGTTTGGTGCTTTCACCCTCTTGTTTGATGAGAACTTGCAATGTACTAAACTGGCTAGTAATTGTTGTATAGAGTTCTGGAAATTGGTTACATTAGAATTCATCAATGCGGTTGTCGTATGTGTTAATGAGGTTGACTGTTGTACTGGTTTCAAATCTCCAGTAATAAAATTTAGTATGATTTGTGACCAATTTCATACTCCAGTGCTTTTACTCATTCTTAGCTTCTTACTTGTTCATTTGGTGGCTTTAAATTTTACAGACGATGAACATATGTCCAATGTGGCAATAGCATGTAGCTTCTTGTTTCTGGCGCATAGGGAACTAGTTTGTTTCAGTCCATCCTAATCTCTTTGTGCTTTCGAGGAGAGTTTCCGGTGACCATACACAACCTTATTCACCAAGCGTCTTCTAAAAGTTGTCAATCTGTATGTCTGTCCAAGTTTTGAGTAGCAGAATTCAATGAATAACCACTGTCAAGATTGAACTAAAATTGTCTGCTATCACTCATTCCTAAAATTTCTTCTGAAACTGCTCCTTGGGGGTTAAGTGTTGAGAAGATAGCTGGCATTTTACAAGAACTGGTTATGAGTGAATTTCCTTCCTTGCCTGGGTGGCTTGCATTGAGCATCTAGACATGCTGCAACACAGAAGTTATACAACTTCATGCAACATACCGCCAGCGACCCAGTTTTGTCCTTTTGAACCTTAAACTGATTATTGCTTGTGGAAACAAAGCAAATGGTGCATTTAGCAGTTTCCCTTGCACTGGTGCAAACACATTTTCCTACACGTTGCGACTCACTATTGGCTGGAAACCGGCTGTTATTGTTGTTTGATGAGAAATGTTGTAAAATATCTACATCAAGTATTTAGCTACCTTAAGTTTTAGAAAATCCCTTTTGGTAGTTATTATATTTCGTATCTTTTTTCAAAACTTTCTTGGTATGGAATTGATTTTAGTATGAGGATATCATTTTCACCTGAAGTAATTACACTGGTGGCCTTTTAAGTGTCGTTTAGATGTTAGTTAATAGATGCTTCTAACTAAAGCTATTCCACAGCTGTGACAAAATGATGTTGCTTTTAATTGATTTCTCTTTGTTATTAGTCATGTCATTTGTTAGCTTCTTGGTACTTTATGCTTTTCATTTTCAACTAATAATAATTTATCAAGATTGCCATCTTCTATCATGACACAAACTGTTCCTTTTTTAGGGTCTCTAACCCTTCAATTTTTCCTTTCCTATCCTACTCATTAGCCTTATTAGTTGAAATACTGTTGATATTTTCGAATAATGCAAGATATCCGAACTACGTGAAAATTTGTAATTTTAGTACTGTGAATGTTTAGCTAAAGGTTTTCGATATTTAGTTGATTTTTTTTTTAGATCATTGAGCATGTGTTTGAAAGGCTTGCGTCATATTAAAGATTTGCTCTTATGTTGATTCTCCATTTGTTGATACTTTTTCTGTTCTTTTCTTTGGAAAACCGTGTAGTATGTGAGACCTGGTGCGTCACCAATGCCTGGAGCAGCTGCTATGGGTCCCGGGGGCACTTCAGGTCAAGTTCGTCCACCTGTGAGCATGGTTCCTGGTGCTGGACGTGGCAGAGGTGATTGGCGACCGACTGGAGTAAAGGGTCCTCCAGCAATGCAGAAAGGTTTTCATCCAGGCTATGGAATGCCTATTTGGGGAAGTGGGGCTTCAGGACGTGGATTGGAGTTTACACTTCCATCACATAAGTATGTTTATTTTGATGAGGATACTGGTAGTGCTATTCTATCACAAGCATTTTGCTCATTTTCTCAAAAATTTAAACAAAAAATGTCCATGGGGTGAATGGATTTGAAGTTAAAACTGTTACATCCACCTGCTGAAAGCTGTTAAGGTTGGGGTTAAGACATTCTCATGTTCACCTGCCGAAAACTGTTATTTGGCAGGCAAATGTTTTGATCTTCTCAAGTTAAAGACCTGTTTTTCTGCCTTAGTTGCTTTTCTGTAGAAGTGCCTTTTTGTAGCCTTTCATGGTGGAGATGTTTGCATGTTCTAATACAAACATCTTTTCCGATGCATACAAAGTCCAAAACAAGTGGTTGGTGGAAATCTTAAGCTTTTGTTAATTGTCGATAAGTTTATGCATGTATTTGATTATCTCATGCACATTTGGGATGCGGATATTAAGGTAAAGTATGGGACTTTCACAATCCCTGGAGAGATTGTTCACTAATAGACTAGGGGATAAGTAATTCAACTTATTCACATCCAGATCATGAATGTTTGGAATCCATATTATGCAAGGAGACATTGCTTTTGCTAATTCAATTTGAAGAGTGATATAAAATTGGTCTATTTCTGGCATCATATCCATAGCGCATTCATCATGGTTAGCAGCTCCAGCTCCATATCAAGGCTATATTGTCTCTAGCATCAATATTGATTTATTTTTGCTGTTTAGCTGATTTGAGAAAGACAATAGATACTTCTAATTTTAGATGAGCAAAATAACCAAGAATGCAAGTAGAAGGGACTTAATTCTTTTATTTTTTTTGTCAAACAGAAGGGACTTAATTCTTTTAGGAGAAGTGAAAAGTTGAAGGTCAACAGTAGTTTTGGGATTCTTACTCTTGGATCAGTTTAGACACTTGGTTACTGTCATGCTAGTCAAACTTGTCGAATCATTAAATCTTTCCCTTAGATTCTATACAGGTGTCGAGTCGGAGTTGCCTCTTCCATCTTTGGCTTTTACTCATGATTGGTACAAACGTATAAAGGAAATGGTGAGGTCGTCTAATCATATGTGCTTCCTTGTCTGCCATGTACATTCTGGTCTTGGTCACTTCTGTAACTTGTCTGTCAAATTAAACTTTTTTACAGTAACTTTGTAATGTATATCTATAAAGGAAACAAGAAAGGGCAAAAATTGGGAAGAAGGGAGAGAGATACAGAAAGGCAGCAGAGGAAGTACATCTCTAGTTTGTATTTATGAACCAGTGATAGAATTTTTTTATTTCTGTGAGGGCCATGTTGAATTATGTTTGAAGTGTTTTTAATCCTAGACCATCTATTACCACTGATAGTATGCCTGTGTTTGGATATTAAGATCAGTAATCATCTTTACTTGACCTGGAGAATATCCCATTGGAGAAGTTTGACATCTAGCATTAGACTTGTATGGGATTGAGAAAGATGAGGAGGGTTGTATATTACACTTCCTTAAACCTCAGAGAGCAAGAATGCAAATTCGACGAGGATACAGCTTGACATATGCAAGCTTGATCATTACACTGTAACAGAAGGTTATTAATTGAGGAAGATCACAAATTTCATAACATTGGACTGCCATAACATTGGACTGCAAGTGAAGCCTTATAGCATTTCACGTTGAAAATACTCATTATCCCGTAATGCGGTGAAAGGTTGACCCTTTGAGCTAGTATGTGAATGTGAATAAGTAAATAAGCACTGAAAACTCTTTTTTGTCCTTTTGACAAAAACTTTGTGGAAATTCTTATTTGAGTTTGTAAGTATCCCTTGTTAGAGATACTCCCACTTTAGGAAAAAATTTCTACCTCCTTGTAAAAGCTTGCTGCTTTAAACTTCATTGCCGGTCAGAGTTTCTGGGTTGTCTCGATGATAAATTGGTTTTGGTGTTTGTTAACATGTCTGTTTTGCTTTTTAAAAAGATATCTGCCTTTGGTTGTGCATGGCGGCCAAGTAGTATTTCTAGACAAAGATTTTGCCGTTTTCTATTTGTTTCTGTGCATGTAATGGTGAAGTTTTTTTTTTTAAATTAAAGTTTGTTATAATTGGCCTTTTAACCTTATGTTTTATTACCAGGACCATATTTGAAGTTGACATTGATGGTTTTGAGGAAAAACCATGGAGACATGCTGGTGTGGATATAACAGATTTTTTCAACTTTGGATTGATCGAGGAAAGTTGGAAAGATTATTGCAAACAGCTCGTAGGTTTCACCAACAGCTTTTTGCATGCCTTAAAAAGAATTTTACCTTGTGATTTATCCTTCTACTTTTATAATTTTGTGTGATTGTGTATCAATTCCTTGTTGGGTAAAATCTGATCTGCACAAAGTGTAATAAAAAATTGTGTGCACATTTTAAAATAAAAATTAATGCTAATTTTCAGGAGCAACTCCGTCTTGAAACAACAATGCAAAGCAAAATTCGTGTTTATGAAAGTGGGAGAACAGAACAGGTACACAGTCTTTTAAAATTTGGATATGTAATATTCTGAATATTTGCATGAGATTTTTTGTGGTTGAGAAAGAAAATTGTATTTTATATCTGATTTGTTTTTCCTCTTGTATTATGTTCAGGAGTATGATCCAGATCTTCCACCTGAGCTTGCAGCAGCTGCTGGTATTCAAGATACTCCATCTGAAAGCTTGAAAGTTGGGAAGCCAGATGCTGTTCAAAATGACTTAGGAAGAGTACATGCTCGTGCGCGACCACCCGTGGTATGTAGTTTTCTTAGACCTTTTGCTTTGCTACTCGTGAAACATTTTGACCATTTTATAAAATTCATGTTGTTATTTTACATCTAGGCTAAATTTTTGGTGCTAGGATCACTTCTTCCTTGTGTTCTTTCTCTACCTCATCTGATTGTGGAATATTTTACAGATTAAATAACCAAGAAAAGAAAATGCACCTATAGAGTTCATTCTCTCTACTGAATTGATTTAATTATTTACTTTTTAATCTGCCACCAGCCAACTGGAAGAGCAATACAAGTGGAAACTGGTTATGGTGAACGTCTGCCGTCTATTGACACTAGAAAACCGCGGATTAGTGATTTAGATGTAATTATTGAGGTAAGTTTTCAGGTCTTCCTATTCTGTCTAACTCAACCTTCGTTTTTGTATCAATTGTAATGTAGTTTTCATGTATTGATGTTTCTTTTCTATTTTCTTCCTTAACAGATTGTGTGTCAAGACCCTGCTGATGATGATACCAACACTGGAAATGAGATGACAGAGCAAGCTGACAATGATCCTTCGAGGGAGGATCTTAGGGATGGTGATGAGTTTGAAGACCTTCCCAAAGAAGATACTGAAGATGTGGATCGTGTTCCACATGCTCACAGCAGTCGCAGGAGGGAAGTTGTGGGCGGAAGAGTGCCAATTTCGAAATCTGTTCACGATAACTTGGCTGAAGGAAATGGCGATTTGCCTCTCTCTTCGGAAGCACCGTCAGCATCCCATCCTGACTCTAGAGAACAGACCCCTGTTTATCCTGGTAGAGATTTTGCTCATGAGGAGAGGTATGAAAAATTGCTGGAAATTCAGTGCATTTTTATTTTTATCTTGAACTCTTTTTATGGCATAAGCATGTGAAACCACTTAATTGGATTTGAAATTTTGATAAATTTTTCTCCTTATTATGCTGTATCACATTTTTAACTGTCGGTCTATATAGTAGACCGATTCAATCCAGAGCTTTGCTTGTTACTTGGTTAGTAGGTCCTATCTGTATGCAGAAGGATGATGGCTTACTAGAGATTAATGATCATGAAATTCATAGAGGGACGAAGCTCATCTTGATGACAAGTCTGCTCCAACATTTTTGTTAGTTAAATTTGCTTGCTGCAGCTCCCTTCCACAAAAGCTTCAGCTTTGTGTTTTGGCTGTTAGTGGACAACTAACTGTGCAACTTTTTAAGTTGTTGACAATGTAGGAGACTATACATGAATTTTCTTCAAACTTTCTTGTGATGAACTGTCGCTGATGTTATACACAAAAATTAGTTGTGACTTACATTTAGGTTTTGGCTTCATGATCATCATTGACTTGTTAAGTGACAGTAATTTTCTTTTTGTGAATCCAGGCGGACAAAGGAGAGAGCACGTGACAGTTCCCCCATGATTGCCAATAAGGATTGTACTGCCGAAGAACGAATAACTGATAATAAAGAATCTTCAGTTGAAAGTTTAGAAGGCAAACATAGTCTTCCATCATCTCCTCTAGCTGTTCGAGGTGCTAGTGAACAAAATAGTGAACCTAAAGATGCTATGAATGATGAAGTTGCCCTGACTGAGATAGGCTCTGACATGATTGACAAGGATGTGTCTTTGAATGCTAAAACAAGTAGTGATTCACTTACAGATGAAACAGGGAACCATGCTTTGAAAAAACAGAAAGTGAGTTCAAATGATGAACAGCATCTGCCGCAAGAAATTGATGAGGATGAAGACTCAAAAGCTGCAAGAAGTAGTGAAAATAGTAAAGCAAAATCAGGAAGTAGCAATTACCGGAAGCTACGGGACAGTGTTGAAGAAGAAGAGGTTCAAGGAGCGCGCTCAAAACACATGGGTAATCTTAAAAGGTCAACTGTGGGCAGCGAGGACAGTGTCCGAAGGAAAGTTCGTGATGATAGACAAGAAAATGATAGACACCGCACCTCAGTGAAAGGGAGGGAAGATTTATATCAGCATAAAGGGTTGGATCCTTATTCTGCACATCCTTCTCGAGGGAAATCTGTGAATATAGACCTGCGAAAGGATATGGATAGTATTGAGGGAGCCCGTCATCGCAGAGAAGAAGATTTACATGGGAGGAGACCTAGAGCTGAAGACACAAGAAAAAGGGAGCATAGGGATGAGACTGATTCTAGACACCGCAGTAAGGTTCGAGAAATTGAAAGGGATGAAAAAGATGAACATTATCAATTGAGAAAACAATTGGATAATGGGAATTGGAAAGGCGGTTATGATAAAGATGTGGGATTGAGGCACAGAGACAGGGACGATAATGTGAAAAGTCGAAATGAAATAATAGATGACCTTCACAACAAGAGAAGGAAAGAAGATGCACAGTTAAGGAGGGAGCATGCTGAAAAGGAAGAAATGTTGCATGCTCATCGAGAAAGTAGCAGTCGTAGAAAGAGAGAAAGGGATGATGTGTTAGATCACCGGAGGAGGGATGACCAAGTAAGAATGAGAGATGATGATCAACATGGTGTTAGGTACAAAGAAGAGGGATTGTTTCAGAGGGAAAGGGGCGAGAGGCAACGAGAGCGAGAGGAATGGCATAGGCTTAAACAATTGAATGAGGATATTCCATCAAAGAAGGAGAAAGAAGACTTGCGGGTTGGAATGAGGAGTGGGCGAGCTACTGAAGAGAAAACATGGGGCAGTCAATCTAGAGGCAAAGATGACCGCAGAAGTTCTGATAAGGAGTACCATTCAAAGGATGCATTGCGGCAGAGTGAGTTAATCAACAGGAGGGATCGAGCTGAAAATGAGAGTCTTTCACAACATAGGGGTCGTGAGGAGTATTATGCACATGGGAACCAGCTCAATACTGACGAGAGAAGAGGAGCAAGGCATGAGAGGATGAACACTCGTGATGATCGGGCTGCCAATGTTGAGAACTACAAGGTGCATGAGAGAAAACACAGAGAAAATCCAAGGAAGGGTAAGGAATCTGAGAGTGTTGATCGGAATTTCTTGGCCCGTTCTAGGAAGAATCAAGATGAAATCAGTGCGCAGACAAGCGACATGGTATGTTACATTTCTGAACTGGCTTTTCTTTTTCTTCTTCCTGTTTTTCTGAAGGGATGGGTATTATTGATTAAATAGCCTTGCAGGTTTAGTTAGGCCATTTACTGCCTGACTTTCATTAACCAACTTCCCCTTGGGATGATTTCGAATCCTGTTGCCTGCCTTTGTGATTGGATGGGATTGAGTGGTTTTTTTATCTCATTTTCAAGGATTATGTGCTGAATGGTTCTGGATATTGTGACAAAGCTGACCTTGAATACATGAAATGAACATTTTTGGACTTGAGATACTTAGTGGAAATTCATTGGCCGTCCATTCTCTAATAATTGATCATGGGAGGAATGCACGTTCAGTTTTTCATTACTACTGGATTTTGCTTAATGAAGTGGAGATTTTCTAAACTTTCTCATGCCCATAGCTAGACGACCATTTGATGCGTCTTGATGTCTACGCTTTCCTGGTTGACTATTTGTTTTCATATATCCTTTTACTCTTATGGTCTCTGTGAGGACCTTGTTTACTTTTGATCAACTACTTCTTTAGCACTTATCTTGAAACTTAAGCGAATATTTTTTCTTTTATTCCATGTTCTCTGGCACAGTATGCATATCATCAATGAGAATTGACTTTTTCATGATTTTTAGTTTTTCTTCTCCCTAGGCAAATCTCTAAATTTTTGGTCATAGAACTGTAACTTCATACCTTTTCTAAGTTTAATTAGCAAATTAGTAACCCTGGGTGTGTTATCCCAAGCGAGACTGCCAATGTTTGTAAAACTTGTATAATCCTTCAAACCATTTTTGTCTAAAGAAGCTTCTGGAAAGCTGATATTTCCAATGTACCATTTAACATGCAATTTCTGTGCATGGTACCATATATTTCCTTGTGATGCACTGCTGATGTCAAAACAATTTTGAATGTCCTTCAATACCTTAATCTTTGAATCGGAAAAGGTGACTAATAGATTTTTTTTTTCTTTTTATGATCAAGTTGTTATGCATTGCTGACTCAGGCAAAGCTTAGCATAGCAATAAAAATAGCTGGACTGTAATATCTTGTTGAACATGATAGCACTTCTGAGAATGCTTGGCTAGTATTAAATATGGTACACATCTAGATTCTTCTTGATCTTCTAGTAGAAGGGATTGTGTCTAGCTTTCAGCCTCTTTGTATGGTTTCATTGTATTTGTCAAACTGGAAATAGCAATATTTGCTTTGACTAGCTTATAAAATGGTAGCCAGTTAATCCCAATGAATAAGCGCGATATTAGTCAGAGTAATTCTTTGTGACCAAAACATCACCATGTGGATACTTCTTTTGCAAAATCTGCTTGTGTCGATTCTATAATGTATCTGTGGCTAGGCAGCCGTCTCCATTGATTGTAGCATGTGGTATATCCCTTGCACAGATCAGAATCATGCTGGCAAGTAAATGGGAAGTACATGTCAAGTTACATCACACAGATGCATGGAAGTATTTGTATCTGTATGTATAGCTTCAAATTTATGATTTTCCTCTTTCTCAGGTGAGATTCAAAGGCAGAATTGAGCAGGGAAAAAGTGAAAATGAGATCCATGTGAATATTCCGCCATCTAAAAAGCATAGGGAAGAGGCTTCATCAGATGATGAAGTGTCGGAATCCAGGAGGGGACGCTCCAAACTAGAACGCTGGACCAGCCATAAGGAAAGGGATTTCAGTATCAGCAGCAAGGCTTCATCTTCCGTGAAGATGAAGCAGCCTGAGGCATACGGTAGTGGCGGGCCTTCCATTGGCAGCAAACTTCATGATGAAGCTTCTAACCCAGTGGAGGATAAGCAACACCCCTCAGGTAATGAGAAAGATGCTGCCAGTTTGGAGACGAATAACACTGATAAGAAGCCCATAGAGGATAGACACTTGGACACTGTGGAAAAACTAAAGAAGCGCAGTGAACGTTTCAAACTTCCAATGCCGAGTGAGAAAGAAGCCACAACAGTCAAAAAGGTGGAAAATGAAGCTTTGTTGTCTGCCCAAAGTGAAAGTCGTGCAGATTTTGAAGTTAAAGCAGAGCGTCCAGCTCGTAAAAGGAGGTGGACCGGCAATTAATTGCGAGAAGACATTGATTTTAGGTGGATAAAGCAGTTCACTTCGTGGAGCAAATATCTCATTGGCTATCATATTTTTAAATTTGGCACCCTCGTGGAGATGTCCTTGATATGTGATTTGAGTACCTCTTTGATTCAGAGTTCTGTACCTTTCAGCATAGAGGATACGACCTTGTGATGTGCTGCAGGCAGCCATCTATTTCAGTTCTAAACTTTCTGTTATTGTCATCTGAAGTATATGTATATACTGATAAATGTTGACATCATACCTCAGCAAGCTGGGTAATAGAAAGTTTGATAGTGTTTGTAGTTAGTGTATTACTAGTAGCAATTTGTATTGCATGGTCACCTAATGTTCCTGACCATGCCAAGATCGGATCTGGATTGCCTGATGCCTCGGTGCTTTTGGAGGAGAAGCTCTTCATTTGCTGCTTTCCTCAAATTATAGTAAGGGAATGGGAGATACTGCGCAGCCAGAACATGGAGCCGGGGTCTTCGTGAAACCTGTAGGTAGGAGCTCGTAGGTTATTTGAATGAGATTAGATTTTACCTGTTTTAGATTGCAATGTATTCTAGATGTAGAGCCTTTTTGAGTCACAAAGGCAACAGGCTATATAGCGATTCATACATCTTCATTGTGCTGAGACCTCTAATGGAGTGACAAACATATGGTCAAAAGCAATATAGAATGCAATATTTAGACCAGTTCGCTTTTTAGCAGTGTTTACTTGGGGTTTGCCTGCAGATATAATATCAACTCCGACCAGGTGGTTAACACAACATTCGTAGGGTTGAATTGGATTCCTGCAACCAAACCAAGTTCTTAGTTATGATTTGGGAGGATAAAGTATTCGGCCAAGCTGTGAGATTTTGGAAATGTGATGGTTACCGTGGTGGGATATAAAGTATTCGACCATTAGAAATAATAACGAGTTTTTCCCTTCACCATTAAGTACATATTTGAGAAAGGTATTGCAAATTAGCTGTTGGCTACCACCATAGCTTGTAAGATTTGGTGGGGTGGGAGGTCAACGGTTCAAACGTTGTCTTTCACCATTTGCCATTATATGTGGCCCGTCACTTTAAGTGTTTTTTTAAACGGGCGTACACCCGTCTGGGACGGTAGTGATTCAATCCTTTCCGATCTCTCCTTGGTCTTTTTCAGGTCCTCTTCCCTTAGTATAAATTAAGTGTAGGTCTATTGTAGGCGTGCAAACAAGTCGAGTTGAGTATAATTTTGACTTAATCGAGTCGAGTCTCAAATTAATTTTACGAAGTTCAAACTTGAGATCGAACTCGATGAGTTCAAAATGTCGAGCTCGAGACTCAAATTTGAGTTGAGCTTAAAATATTTTAAAAAAATAATTATTTTATTTTAAAAATAAATAAATAAATATTTTATTTTTTAAAAATGAATAAAATCATAATTTTTCTTAACAAATAATAAAATATTAGGAATATATATATGTAATTTTACTATTAAAATAAAAAATAAAAAAATATATAATCGAGCTCACGAGTCGCTCGCGAACTAACAAACTTAGTATTTTTGAATTTGAGTTCGACTTGATCAGCTCGAACTCGATATTGATTGAATTCGACTCGAACTCGTATTTGAGCGGCTCGCGAGCGATTCGATTCGTTTGCAATCATAGTCTATCGCATCGAAAAAAAGGGAAGGTATTGCAAATTCTACTGACACTGCTTGGTTACAAATAATAATGATAGGATATATTTTTTTTATTTACAATTTGTCTATAACCGAGTAGATAAGATTTGACTCATTATCACTACTTGGCGATATAATATTGATATTGACCCTAGTGCAGCGCATTAGAATTATTAGTGGTGTATGTGAAAAATCATATTTTTTTATTTAAAAAAAAATTAATGAATGCTCATGTCATTAAGACCAATCTTAGCAACTACACTAATAAATTGAGTGACTAGTGACTAAATTAATACCGGAAAAACAAATGGTGATTTTGGTGCAGAAATAAGCACAGTAATAACTTAGGTGCTTTTTCCTAATTTAGAGTATATGACTTTTAGTCTCATCACCATCTGACTAATATTCCTAACAACTTAACTTAGGTTTTCGGACATTTATGAAGTAACGATAAGCTTACGTCTTAGGAGATAGATTAATCTAAAATGCGTGCAATTTAACATATGATTTCTACATAGTTGAAATAGGTTCGATTGGCTAGGCCCGAAGTCCAAAAATGTTACATAAATTGACTTGATTCTTGATAATTGAAATACTATTCCGTGTCTGATGAAACTGAAGTCGAAAGAAGATCAGAAACATTTGCATCTGAAACTTTCTTGAGCCGTCCCATTGATTTAACTTGTGCAGGGAATAAAGGAGCAGCATCAACCCAGCTAATAGAGCTCACGGGAAATTTCTTCATTGGGCAATCCATCAATATCAGATGAAGCCGTAAGAGCAGTTTTTTACTTCCAATATTCACTCACGTAATTTGCAGCTATACTCACCTCTATGTTTGTTCGTAATTAAGTTTGAGTTCTACTTTATCTTGAAGTTTTGCTCCAACTTTTCAGTAACTGCAGGAGAGTCGCCCCGTGACGCATCTGGGTTATAGAAATGTCACATGCGTATTAGGTGTTTGTGAGAATGACTGTTTGAAAGATGAGTATTCATAGTTGGGTTCTCTGCCTGGGATCGAGTTATTTAGCTTATTTGGTCTTCATTCCAGCTCTTTTTTCTTTTTTTTTTGGTTGGGTCAATGATGATGTCAATAATGAGTAGTAATTATCTACTGCTGACTGTAAATTCTTAGTCTGGCAGTTCATTGATCATTTGTATCAATTTCCTAATCAGTCTACTTTACCATATGCACTTCCTTTACGGTTGTCCTTTGGCTTAAATGTTCATTAAGTTCAATTGAGATTGTTCATTGATCATATTGACTAGGAAATCAATGCACGCAATAGAAATTTTGAAGAGTTTTGCAGACCTTGTTTCTGTCCTACGTCTGTATTTTACGCATTTCAATCTACTTCTTCGTCTAATTCATAATATTCTAATATCAAGTAATTGTTGTCTTTATAACCTAGTGGTGATTTTATTTTCAAAATTGACAGGAAATCTCTTTGGCACATCTAAACTCCTGCAGCTCTTATAACTGGCTTTGGCCAAAGGGAAACTTTATTCATCGTATTATCCTGGACTTTTGGTACTGCTAAGAACATTGGCCGAGTATTTTACAGATTATAATGTCCTTGCGTAGGCCTCCGCTTCCTCGCCTTGTCCTGAACAATGTCTCTTGCATGCGAAATGCTCAGCAAATACTTCGTCATGTAAATGTTTCTGTTCATGATGGTGGTGCACTTGTGCTGACAGGCACCAATGGCTCAGGCAAAACTACTTTCTTGCGCATGTTAGCAGGATTTTCCAAACCATCAGCAGGTGAGATACTCTGGAATGGTCATGACATCACAGAATCTGGCGTTTTCCATCAGTACAAGCTTCAGCTTAATTGGCTCTCTCTTAAAGATGCTATCAAAGATAAGTTCACCGTCCTTGACAATGTTCAGTGGTTTGAAGTTCTTGAAGGCAAGCAAGGAAGGTCTCTGCCTGCTTTGGAGCTTATGGGGCTTGGACGATTGGCAAAAGAGAAAGCACGAATGCTTTCTATGGGTCAACGAAAAAGGCTGCAGCTAGCAAGGCTGTTAGCAATTGATCGGCCAATTTGGTTACTTGACGAGCCTTCAGTGGCATTGGACGATGATGGGGTGAAATTGCTAGAATATATAATTGCAGAGCACAGAAAGAAGGGAGGGATCGTCATTGTGGCCACTCATCTGCCAATTAAGATTGACGATGCAATGATCTTAAGATTGCCGCCAAGGTTCCCAAGGAGGATGACTTTAGTAGACATGCTTGATCGAGGTGGATTAGATTGAGGATATTGATGTTCCTAATCCATACATGTGAAATGGTTTATTGGAGAAACGTCATGGATCAAACAAAAATCACAAGTAGGACTTCAGACAAAATGAAGATTCTTCATTAATTGTCACTGTAAGTTTAACATTTATGTACAGAGTTTGTGCTTGCTAAAATTGCATCCGCATCTTTCATTTAAAGAAAACGCAGTGAGACACAGGCATCTTATTCTGTAACGGTCTTTCTTTTGTTTCTGGTTCTATTCTTTGGTGCATGGCCTCTAAATAACCATCCTTGCATGGACTAATCAGAAATCCATCATGCAACACTTTTGTTGCCTTCATCCAACATTTTGTTGTTCATGTTGCATGATTTTAGTCTTCAATCTATATGGCTTTGTGATCATGGCAATAGCATCTTTGAATTCTTGTGCTGCAGAGCCTGTGCTCAAGGAAAACCAAATTAATTCTTGGGAAGTTGAGGATAAGTAGTTCAGCAATCTGCACTTCATTCTCGCTCTCGCCACAACGCTGGGAAGGTTGGGATGAGTTTCTTTTTTTTTTTCCCCGTGCTTTTATCTTTACTAAGGTTGGGCTGTTGGGCGATATGTCCAGCATTCCCATTTTGTATCGCATCAGAGCAAAATCTGAATTTGTTAGTGCCTCAATGTTAGATGGGATCTTTAGTTCCTCAATATATTTGCCTCAGTTGCACTGGAAATCAATGTCTGTACTTCCACAATTTTGCACTAAAAGTTACATCGTATCAAAGATGATGGGATTTACACTTCACAACTTCATTAATTCTAGAAAAGTAAAAGCTCTGAATGGAGATTTTGATACATGGGATGCCTTCTTTGGTTATACGATCTAAAAATCAAAATTCCATTTGGAGCTCAAACATTCTCCAAAGTATTCAGTGGCTTTGGTGACTCGTTACTAAAATCCAAGGCTCAAGGGACTGTTCACTGCACGGAGTAAAGACAGCGCAATATCAAATGCTTTCAGTTCAGGGTCCTTTTCCATTTTCTTTCCTGGTTTGGTTGAGGGTTATATACTCTATCCTTCTTATTTTCAGCAAGGAAAAAGTTTAGGAGGGGAGGAAGGTTACCCCAGCACGAGGTGATTGCAGTTTTTTTTAATTATTTTGTTACAGATTGATTATCAATTGGAAACTGCTGATAGTGAAACTCAAACCCGAGCTTCTCTTGAACAAGGCGAACGATCTTTACCAGTTGAGGCAACTCTTATTGGCTTTATGGTTAGTCACTATTCACTCAATAATCTAAAATACAAAACTTGTCCCAATGACATAACTGAGGGAGTATTCTAATTTTGATTTTGATTCAATGTCCTCAATAATGATAGTTGGAATGTTATAGACACATTATACATAACTTGATATAATGATTTTGATCCAAGGTCCACAAGACACATGTTTGTAGTTGGTTTTGAGTGCTTTGGAATCATAAATCTTCTTCGGACTCGTAATTGTATCTCAGGAAAAGTGAGCAGTTCTAGAAACTCTTCAGGAAATGATGGGACGACTTGTCCAATTTGCTATTTCTTGATTGCCTATACCAATTGGCAACATCTTCAGCACCTTTCATACCTCTTGAAAAAGTGAATGATGGACCCGCCATTGTTCATTTCTTCATCAAAATGGACATTATTTACCATAACCAACCAAACAACAGAAGTTGTTGCCCGCGGGATAAGGAAACTATATGACGAGACGTAATTGTAAAATTGATAACTATCAACACTTTCGAGTGTTGACTACATATTTTGAAATCAAGGGCCAAATTTCGTACTAGTATTGGATGTTTTGTGATTTTTTGTGTTAATTCAGTTTTCTCAATGTTGCCTTCAAATATTTTTTTTTTATTAATACATGTTTCACTCATTATAACAGTAGAATAAAATAGATAAGACTTAAAAATAAAGTAAAAGAAATCAATATAAAAGTGAATTTCTCACTGGTTTTAAAAAATTAGATGGTGCTAGAAACTAAGAGAGCATCTCAAGGCAAAAAAAAAAAAAAAATAGAAAGGGAATCACTAACATGGACATTAATATAATTTTACTCTTATTTTCTCGAGGTGGCATTTAGGCATTTTTTCCTTTAATTTTTTTAACATTAATGGTTCCTCAACTTTGAAAGGTGATTTAATTATTTTTTTGAGAAGGCAAAAAAAGGTTTAAGAATTCTTTTGGGAGAAGAAAGATTTAAAGTACGTGTATCAACACGTATCCTTGGTAAGAATCTCATTTTATTCAAATTTTTTTTTTAAGTTTTAACAACTACTAACAAAGTAAAAAAAATTTAAATATAGCATACTACAAAAATAAAATGTAATAGAATGAAATAATTATTTTTTGGCTATATTTTGTTTTTGTAGTCCATTGTATTTTATTTCTTACCCGGTTAAGAGTTACTGAAACTTTAAAAAGAAAATGAATTATGAAAAGTGAGACGGGAAAAAATTGAAAAAAAAAAAAAAAACACACACACACACACACACACACACACCGTAATTGGAAGAGATATACGTAATGCCTGCGCAGTAAGAACTAGTGTTCCATTCTCAGTACTTATCGGATCTACATGCCGCATTATGCGCATGTTCTTCCACTATCAGCAAAAAAAATTAAGGGAACTTGGTGGTATTCTTTTTGATTGTTTCAGCCGTCTGGAATCTGAACTAAGTTCAGGCAATAATAATGAAGGAACATTCATGGCTTTGCACTTTCATCACACAGATTTCCCTCTGTTTCTGTGTTTACCTTGCATTTAACATGGGTGACAGAACTGAGAGTAGCAGCAGGCCTGTTGAGACGTACTTTATGAGTGTTGCAGGAGGTTTTAGGCCTGAAAAAGAACAGACCCTTCTTCTCAAACTGGTCAGTTTCTTGTAGTTTGCATGGCTTTTCTATTGGTAATAAAGAAAAATTTGTGTTTTTTCATCCCTTTTCATTAGATACCGGGTTTTAAATTAGAGGTTTGGATTATTGGGTTTGAACTGTTGGTCTAATCTGTTTTATTTGGTGACTTTGAAGGTTGTTTCTTGGCTGGATTTAATTACTGCTTTGTTGTTTAGGTTATGGCCGAAAGGCATTCTTGTACAGAGATCATTTAGTTCATCTGACAGTACTAGTACTGATAGGATTTTCTCTGTAGTTTTAATATGAATGTTTGTTTATTAGCTGTTCCAATTAAAGCCATCCAATTATGCGGTGAGAGTTTTGCTTTATTGTCATCTTGCTTTTGGTGCTTGATTTGACTGGAAATTTGGATTCTCTGTAATGTTGATGCAGATGGCGAAGGTGGCAAAAGTGTACAAAGTACAATTTGTAGTGAGCATTAGTGAACTTGGAGAAAATGATCCTCTCGGCCTGAATGTAAGGCATGACTTTTTAATCGTTTAATGCACCTTTATGCTGGGTGAAACCTTTATGCTGGATTGTTCGCCCAGTTCGAAGTTACCTAGATAAGCACAATTAGGTAAAATTTGCTTGGTTAGACGTGTACATATTGAAAAAATGACAGGCAATCAATAAACTCAATACAGGAATCGGTTAACATTAGAAACTAACAATGGATATTTTCTCAGTCACCTACCTACCTGTCTCCTGCAGAAAAGATTACTGTTTTTGATATTGCTGTAAATATATGTACTAATGGTGAAACTGATTTCGTTGCTGTTGTAATAAATTCTACTTCTTCTTCAAAGTACGGTTTACTCTTGTGAGGAACGGTTGTTTGTGGTCACCTACACCTGATTTATTTGTGCCAAATAGTTTCATGAATCTGATAATTTGTGCATGGTTCATCATCTCTTGAAGTTTCCTCATATATTCCGTTCTGTAGAGCAAAATACATTTCATCTTGAACTTGTTCTTTTGAAGTATCCTTGTGGTAGCAAAATTTAGTTTTTATACCAAAAAATTACACCAGTTACATTATGGGTCTGATTGGGATCTCATCAGTTATTTAGGATCTTGTTTTACTTGGTAGTTTTAGCTATAAGCAACTAACATGCATTTCTTTCCTAACAGGCCACGTGGTATTTTCTGTCTCTAAAACTTCCCTGGTATACCATCCTTTACCATGTCTGACTTTGGCAGTTTTAGTTGGAGGTTCAAATTTGTTAAGAGTCCTTTTTCCCAATTTCTCTTCAGCTGCTGTAACTTGTAGGTACACAACAAAATCATTCAAAGGACAAAGACCTGGTTCCTACCTCGAGCATACAAAAGTTCAATATGGGAATACCTTGGATATTGTAATTGTGAATACAGAGTTATTTCAGGTATGAATCATGCTTAACACATGAACTTGAATATTCCCTTTCTTGCAAATAATAGTAGTCATTTAATTTTCTGATGTATCATTAAAAATCAATTGACATTGAGGATACATGTTTTTGGTTTGTTTGACTGGGAGCAGTCTGTATACTCGTAGGGTCAAGGTAAGGTTGGCAACCCTTGCCTTTTCAAATAGTGCTTTCTAGTTCTTTGAATCTACTGTTGTGTTTAAGGGGTATACATCATAGAAATCTGCAGAAGATCCTGTCTGTAATTGGTAGCCCCAGTTTCTGTGCTAGATGCATCTATACTATGAATTAGTTTCCCCATTTCAAGATTTTGCCTTCATCCCTGTTTTCAGTGAAACCATTTAAGGACATTACCTTAATTGTACAGTTTTGAGACATGGTTTTGATGCATGGTTCTGATGATGAATTGAAATGAAGAATAAATACCATGTGCAGGAGTGCTAGATGCATGAGCCTAAATGATACTCGCATTGTGTTATTCTCTTCGGAAAATAGATTATATAAGAACCTGGAAATCTCAAAGGAAAAACCAAGTTTCCCCGTAAGATGGACATGGAAATAATCAAAGCTAAGGAGAAAGTGGCTTAAGTAGCATTTACTTTTGTCTTGCAATTGCCTGGGGATTTGGGTTTGATCTTATTCTTTCTTTACTTGAACATAATCCCATTCACTTTATACCTTCTAAACTTGTTTGGTTTTAAGGGGAGTTCAGTGTACTAATTAAAAATTCGGGTCACTATGTATAAAAGTTCAAATTCAGAAGCAAAAAGCCTACATTCAAGAGATTACATCATATGTAGGCATTGAAAATGTTCAGTTTCGGAATAAAGAGATGCCTATATATATTACACATAAGCGGTTCTCTTGCCCTCTCCAGAAGTATGCTCCACTGTAACTGCACAATCCCTGTTATTAAGCTCTTCTCATCTGTCTTATAGCCCCGCATTTATGAGTTTTGACAGGTTTCCTAGAACTAGATTTCACTTGAACCTTTTTATACCTAGGTCCCACCCTTTTGGCAGTCCTTGCCTGAGGTCATAGATCAGCTAGAGTGATCAAAGAGCTACTATGTTTTGCTGCGTACTTGAACCAGCTCATTGTTAATCCTGTAATGGTGTCCGCAACTGTTAAATGAATATGAAGAGAAGAAGAAACATACTTCCATTTTCTAGTGGACCATTATGGTCCTTAGCTGCATACTTCACTAACTCTTTTCCCGCACTCTCCTTTTTGTTACCTCTCAGTGAATAACAAAGACATTTTTGATGGTTCATTTTAACAAACTTGAATTCTCCAGGGCCCTTCAGCTGGTGCTATGGAGCATCAGTTACTATGGCTCACGAAGACACTGGAAGAAAGCACCAGTGACTGGTAAGCTATTTATTGGAAATGGACAAAAATTAATTTAATGTGAACAATGTTGTGGCTTATCTTCCTGAAAATAAGGTTGTCAACTTTGGAACCAATTTCAAGGGTAAATGAAAAGTAGCTTTTTTCTTCTGAAAATTTTTTGCAACTATTGTGTAGCTTAGTTGTATGACCATGCAGTAAAAGAATAAAAAACCAATGGTCTAAAGCTTAGAATCTTGCACTACTTCTTAAAAAGGATTACATTTCTTCTTTCAAGGCCTGTTGCTACCATCCGTGGCAGCTTGCTGCATACTTTTTACATTCAACCCACTTTCAATTATTAACATCTTCTGGTTTGCTTTTTGGTTTTCCTATTGGGGCTAAAGGCGCATTGTTGTTGGTTTCCACCCACTGTTAGCTTGTAATGGAAGTACGGAAGCTAAAGACAATCCTCTCTGTCTTAATGAAATGTTTTTGAATCATCGAGTGGTGAGTGGTAGTTTTGGCGATCAAATTCTGTCCATAGCATTCAAATAGTAAACCTTCAAAGCAAATACCTTTTCCCCAAAATTCCTGACATCACTGAGTTCAGAGGCCAGTACTTCTCTGATGTTTCATGTATCATAAAGCTTACTCCTGAATCTCCTGAATCTTTGCACATGAACTTTGTCCTAGTAGGACGCTTACCTCAGTGGCCATGCTTGTACCAAACATGTTCACAAACAGAGTGCAAAACAGCCTGGTAATGCTGATCAACCGGGCAAAGGACCTTGTCTTACTCCAATTCGTAGGATATTTGATCAAAACAAGTGAGTGCTTCATCCTTAGTTCTAATCTTCTAAGGTGATGTTTTGCCTGAAGCATTATTGATAACCATCTTCTACTGTTTTGTATCTTTTCCAGGGAAAAGGTGAATGGTTTTCTTCTACACAGAGTCAGTTCCCTAGAACTCGTGAGTGTTAACATGTTATGATTTGTCCTTTGAATAATCTAAATTTTGAACTTCTGTAACCTTCAATTTTTTTTTTTATAACAGGTAACTTATTCAATAAACTTGAAGGGGGATGTTGCACACAAGATTGAACTTCAACAAAGTGGTAGAGAAGTCATGTGATGTACTCAAAGACCTTATAATCATCCCAAAGCCTTGGTGCTTGTTTTGCTCTACCTTTTTCTTCTGTATAGATTTTCAATTATTTTCATAATTTTAAATACCATGTATTTGATCTCTTTCTGAGTTTCTGGCTTAACAGTAACAATCTTTGTTTTGGTTCCTGAGGTACTATATTAGGCCCTGCAATTAAAGCATACTGAGTGGTACATTTGCTGGAGTTGTTTCTTGTACCCTTAATGAGAGGCTTGTTATTCTTGCTTCTGGTCGTTGTGGATAAGGTCAGGAAATACACATCCTTTCCACTACCAATTGATATGCTAAAAGTCTTCCCTTTCCAAGATATGCAACCATGAGCAAGTCATTCCTTCCAAGATAAAGTTTTGGGCACTCCTATTAACATGACCTTACAGAAAACTGCTGAATAATATGGGTAAAATTTTTGCATGTTGCCCCCCTATATATCAAATAACTTTGAAGAATCTTGATTTACAAATCATGTGAATGAACATTCTTTATTCGGAACTGTAGAGAGAGAGAATTTTCATGTAGTTGCCCTTTTGTTTTCTAGTCAAGTCCTACAAATTTATTCACTAGTAAGTTGTTAGATTCTAAAGTTGTCATGGCATTATCATTCAGATGGGATTAGAAACTGGGCTGTACAGTCTTCCAGTCGCTTTATTTTTCTATACATACATGTTAATCGCTTTGCTTCTAAGTTACTCTTGAGCCTATGTTGGTTTTGGCCGACTATAATTCTTATGTATATGAACTGTTGTACTAGGTGAGGTTTTGGTGATATAGAATAGAGCTGGTTGCCTTCCAAAGGGCCTTAGTGTGATTCTTTCTTGATCTTTTTGTGCCATGATCATAAATGTCCTACAAGTGGAATTAGTCTTTCTAGGTATTCACTTGTTGGATTGTAGAAATTGATCCTAGGGTCTCCCAATTGTCAGGTTCCATAAATTGTAGAGAAATGATCCTCAGGTCTATTGTTGGAGAAATTGATCCTAGACTATTTTGTTAAAATTTGTGTTCGAGAAATTGATCATTGTCTCCTGTTGAATTTTGGAGTACTCGAACATCGAATATACTGGGGTTCTCAACTTCATAAAATTTGCCTAATCAGCAAATCGGCCAAAGATATAAAAGGAGGGATCCTGTAGAGATTATAGTCGAAGTTATTGTGTTTGGTGTTGAACAGTTGTCTAAGTTATTGGTTGTGCTCGCCTCGATTAAGCCATCTGCCAAGTGACACCCAATCCAATGTATGAAGATGGAAGGGAAGGCGGCTATGCAAGGGAGGCGAAGCAGAGATGACAACTACCTGAGATTGATCCTCAGCACATCGAGTCATGGCACTCACATTGATCCTCAGCGCACCCACGAAGAGGAAGCCTACCTTGGCATTGAAGACAATTCTTGGGATAGAGTTGAAGACAATTCTCCAGCTTCTTGGGATAGAGTGATAGACTTTTTGCCAAGAATCCGTTGGATATCAGATTACAGCTCTATGTTTTGTTACTGACAGGCGACTAAAGGAATGCATGATACTTCAATGGCCCCAACATCAGGTGCCTTAGAATATGAGAAATGGTTGAGCTGCTTTATGGGGTTTAATCTGTTTAAGAGGCATCGGCAAGGCGGTGCATTTTGCGTACCTTGGAAGCACAACATCCAGACAGGTATTCAAGCTATTCACGATGCCGTGCAGATGAAAAGAATCATACCATGTGACCGGAAAAGCATTTTCTGAGAAGAAGATGTCTCCTGCTGAGAGTGGAAAGTCATGAGATACTCAGGATTTGGAAGCCTTTGGTGAACTCACTAGTGTTACTTAGGTTCATCAATAACATCAGGTGGTTTTACTTAGAACTTTCCTCAGCATGAATTCATGCAGGATTGTTTTTCTTTGACAGTCTCAAAACATTCAGCATTGGTCTGCTGTTACTGATGATAACATTGTACTAGTTAAATATTTGATGGAAACAAATATCCAAAAGAAGAACTTTTTTTTTTTTTTTTTTGAACCATGTGAGTGATGCGTCCTCAAGAATGAACGGATCATCAATACGATTTAACTACTCCAACTTCAATTCTCCACTTCCTCCAGATGGAGGAGCCTTAGGATTTACTTATTAATGTGCTTTAATTAGTTTGATCTAACATGTTAAAGTATTATTTGACCTTTGCAACTGTGTCCAAATTTATTGGGTGGTTCTCTGCCTTGTGTTTGAAGGAATGCCAGTTCAAATTTTCCAATAAACACCTTCTTTCTTCTGTCTAATTGAACTTTGGAAAATTTCCTAGGATTCTCACCTCAACTGTATCCTACCCTGCGTTGTACTTATAAATACAAACCCCATATAGTTTCACGTGGACAATGATCAATCAGGAACGTACTTTGGTGCTCTATTTCTGAGAGAAATCCTTCACAGAATCGAACTCATCAAAAATTCAGAAAGCCCCATCTTCTGAGTCTAGCACAAAAAAAAAAGTAGTAATTCGTCTCAAACAGTTGATCAAGAAAACCAAACTTGAATCCTCTTATAAAAAGCATCCATCAAACATCTAAGATGCTGAAGGACATAAGATTGAATCTCTCATCTTCCAATCAATATTCAAGGACATTTCCTTACAATTGCAACAAATCAAAGACTAATAGCAGGAATTGCAAGAACTCTGTGGAAAGTAGTTCTGCTCAAAAGAACCAGGAATTCATCTGTGACACAAGCTACCACCATTCAAATTGTTTTGATCAGTTCTGTAAATTGCATGGGTTATCCCCATCAAAATCAACTTCCACTGATCAACCAAACGGGTCTTTTCCTTGTGGAAACAGACGGGTTCTTGAACTTGTGTGCCCTCTTTCTCGGGGAAACATCAGTGGTTGGATTGTGGTACAAGGTGCTCGCACGTACATGAACTCGGGAACACGGGGTTGTGCTCTGGAATCTTGTGATTTTTCTGGGAATTATGATGAATTAAGGAAACATGCTAGGATTCAACATCCATGGGTGAGGCCAATGGAGGCAGATGACGAGAGGCAGTCTGTTTGGGATCGTTTGGAGCAGAATGATAATAGGCAGTATGAATTTATGAATCAATACCTCTACAATGGAACTTCCACCTGAATCCATATCAAAATTACCAAATTCAGACACCTATCATGTCACCGTATGATAGGATTGCTGAAGTTCAGTACACTACAACTCTTACTTACTGAAATTTGGCAGCAGGATGTTCGTCGAAGAAGTGTTCAAGACATTGCAGCTGGAGTACAAATTGCAATTCTAGGTCATTTTATTAGCTTGTAGAGACACCCAAATATATTCTGTAAAGAATAGTTATACCTAATAACGTATTTGTATTCTGCAATCATCTTTTGTTTTTCCCCACTAGAGAAGGAAAGAGTGAATTAGCTAAGGCTCTCATAGGCTACCCCAGAAACATCAGGAAAACAATTTTTCCCTACATCAGTTGGTCACTTCGTCTTTGATAACATTCTTGTGGAGTGTGAAATTTGAAGCTTCAAATCTCTAAACTAAACTACCAAAACTCTAGATATGCAAACAGAGAGACTATCATTAGCCAATATTGTTGTCCTCAATATGTCCTTAAAACGAAACCTAACAGCAAAGGACAGCAATAAAGAACAATCAGGCTCTGTCTTCTTTAAAAATGTAAATGGATTTTGCTTATTTTTCACTACATATTGACATCATCTCTCTTCTGATATACCACAGTGCAAATTATCCAAAGTGCATTTTAAAGATCCTGCAATTTTTCGAAACTGAAATTTGCTGCATTTAGTAAAATGCTACCAAAATCATGCAACACACCAGAAAGGGGGAGGGGGGGGGGGCTCAGGAGAGAAACAAAGCACACCTGATATTCAAAATTGACCAGAAGTTGTAGTGTCAAAGCCCAAAGTGTCCTCAGAGATGTTCATGCGATACCATTGAAGCAAACCATTATAGCAGCAGGGTAATTAAAGCAAAGCATAAGTCCATGTGTAAAACCAGTAAAATTAATATAACAAAGATCGCTGCAAAATGATTGACGAGTGAGATACGTTAGAGTCCTTAGTCTCCTAATTAAGATCTGTCCATTGAATAATCCCCTTTCAAAGTACCAATATATGGAACTCAGATGTGCTTATCTGTGCCGGAAATTGATCAGTGCATGACCAGCATCAACTTCCTAAGACCAAAATTGAAACAGAAACCGAATTATATCAAACAAATCATGGTTGACCGCAGATTCTACTTGTTGAGCCCCAAAACATATGGAAAACTAGTACCAAGACTGTAGGAGGTGGGAAAATACTCTTTTAACTGGTCTTTAGCCCTAACGAAGATGGTCACTAACATGACAAGGGCGTAAAAGTCAAAATTAATGTTTCATAACAGATAATTGCTGCATAAAATTTCTTGGTTGCTCCTGGCTTAATGACTTGATGCTTCTAGGTCCATCAATGTATTGTTTCCAATGGAATTCATCCACCAACAAATCAACATACCAGAAGACTGAAACAAAAACAATCGAGTAATTAAAAGATACAGAGAAGATACATGCAATGATCAATCAGGCTCAGATCTGTAAAAAGTGGAGGCAAAATGGAGGGAGACACCGCCATGGCTGCAAATTCCCAGTTACATATGCGGATGAGTCCTATCTCATCCCACACGCCATCTGGGTTGCCCAGCCAAGATACGGGCTCGAATTTACCTCCATGAATTTCGCCATCAATAACTCAAGAAAGGATTTTCATCGTCACTGCCCGGAAATATACACAAACCTCAACGCCCAAATGCAAAAAGGCATCAGTAATTATGACTACACAGCAGAGCAGCAGCAGCAACAACAAAGAATTAAGGTTGTGATGAAACAAGCACTGCTATCTCAGCAGATCTTTCAGAAATAATCTCCAATCCAAACAGGCCTCGTTTGATAACATTTCCAGTTTCTGATTTCTGCAAAGGGCTGTTAATTTCTTTCTTTTTTCAAAAAGAATTGCCGAAATCATAGGCAGGAAAACAGAGAGGGCAACAACCCTTTAGAAACTCCCCAGCTCTCTGCTGCCTCATTCATTTTTCCTTCAGTTAATGGTGGCTGCAACAGTGCAACCATCAGACTTCAATAAAAGTTCTCCAACTTTCATTTAAGCTGATTGATTGGGCAAATGACGGTTACGTCTACGGTGGAAAGTTAACTTTTCTGCCCATAGTAGGCAGAAGCAATGCAAGGAGGACAACTGTGCCATGTGGGAACGCACAAAGAAGGATATCGGGCACCACTGGAGAAAGCCGGTTGGGCCTGGATGAAAAACGTAATACATTTTAAAATCACAATAAAAGTCCTCTTAAAAATTTATTCATCATCTAATGCCCAATATTTATATTTGATAAATTAAAATAGTTAATTAAAT
Organism: Coffea arabica; assembly: GCF_036785885.1. Classification (NCBI taxonomy): domain Eukaryota; kingdom Viridiplantae; phylum Streptophyta; class Magnoliopsida; order Gentianales; family Rubiaceae; genus Coffea; species Coffea arabica. The sequence continues at coordinate 13,247,829 of NC_092321.1, forward strand.
ATTCTATTATAATATAAACAACTATATGTCAGTGAGTTGATTGAATAATATTTTCTTTTTTTTTTTTTGGTATTTCAACTAGTTGTCAATTAAGTTTCAATTGAAATAAATATTTTATAAATATTTAAATTATTCAATAAAATTATCAATTTAAGATGAAAATAAATATAATACATTAAATTGTATTATTGAAATGTTTGATTTAATATAAAGGAAAGCCAAGAAGAAATAGCAAGAAATTTTTTAAAAATTCATGTGAGCCCTCTATATTAGTAATCACCTTTACTTGTTATTATAATCACAATGCCTAACCATAACCAATTGAAACTCATATGCACAAGTCATACAACAATTTGTGTTATACTGTTTACAATTAAAGTTACTATACATATGGGTAGCATAAATTAGATACATTGAGAGCCAACTAACTTAGATACATTAACTTAGATACAACGGAGCCCGTCCCTGAGCGGTCCTCTCACAAAAAAAAAATGAGAGGACTGCAATAGGCCACGTATAATGGGAGCAACAGCAAAGGAAAACGACGTTGTTTTAGCAAGTGAGTAGGAAAAAAAATAAAAAAATATCTGAGGGGCTAACGGGCTCCGTTAAAATACCTCAGCTGTTCCGTTCCAAAAATTCCCGCTCAAATTAATGAGGCACGACTCTTCATCTGAAATTTTCAAATGAAATAGAATTTTGGTCTCCCTCCAAAAACATATCTTGTGAACATTCATTCACAATTCCAGAGTATCAGCAAAATAATATCCCTACCCCAAATTGGGAAGTTTCAGATGAGAGGTTTTTAGAGAAAGTGTATAGTGTTGCAGAAGTAACTGTTGCGGGACAAAAATTTTTCATCAAGGCTGCAACAAGACGGAAGTTGGTGAGATCTAAAGCAGAGATAGACTCAATTGAATTGGACTAAACCCCAAAGGTAAGAATATTGCAAACTCATTGCACTATTTGGCTTGTTTTGCGACAGAAGAGGGATGAATTTACTTGCATGATTTTGTTTGTACAACTCGTTTAAGACAGTGTGGCATGAATAATGAAATTGAAATTCTGGCGAAAACTCCTAAACAAGGAAATCATATGGGTAGCATAAATTAGATACATTGAGAGCCAACTTAAAGAACGTATGCACAGGGAACTTATGCATGCCAAGTGTTTGTAAATTTGACTCAATTGATGAATTAAAGTTCTCACCTTTTAAAATCTGGTTGCATAGTATACATATATCTTGGCTAAAAGAGGTTGAGTGGGGTGGCTTGCGTAGCAAAAACTATCAGGGTAGTTGATAAGTACATGTCTATCAAAATTTATAACCGCATGGCGAGAAATTTACATAACTTAGTTGTTTCTTTGAATTTGCAATTGCGTGTTGGTTCATCGGTAATGTTATCTACATGGCACATAATATGATATTAAAATTGCTATACAGATGGTTAGTAATTATGTTGACTTCATCGTAGTGTGTATGTGTTGAAATGGGCCAAACGTGTACATAATTAATGACTTATGTGCAATCTTTTTGTTGATGGAATGAGTAAGTGCAATGGTTCACATTGTGATGACTGATGTACACGTGGTAATTGACAGAAAATGCAGTTGTTGATAGCAACAAGTTGACAGAGAATGGGATTCCTAAAACAGGAATGGGGTTTGATGCAGAAGATGAGGCTTATAAATTTTACAATACATATGGTTTTGTCATGAGCTTCAACATCCAAAAAGACTACTTGAACAAGGACTAGGATGGCTTGACAACATCAAGAAGGTACACTTGTTGTAAGGTATCCCATAATACTTGTGTATGCTTACATGGTCATAAATTTATAGAAGTTAGCTTATTGTTTAAATTTGCAATTAATTATTGGCCCTTACATACTATCACGTACATACACATAATGTGAAAATGAATTTGGATTAATATCAGAAACCTCCCTTGAGGTTTCTTCTAATCACATCTAGCACCCCCCATATTTTTTGAAATCACACTTAGCACCCCTGGAATGACAACTTTGGTTTCTTGTCAACCCCTTTATTTAAAAATGGTAGTAAAAAATGAATTGTAGGAGAGAGACTTTATTTTTGTTTCACTTTTACCCAAAGCCCAAAATGATTAGTGAATTTTAGAAGATAAAAATAGAAATAAATAGGCATATGATATTAATTTAGAAGCTGAGGGTGTAAAAGTGTAATAAAAAGAATGTTATAACTAATTATCAGAGATTTTGGCAATATAGAGATGCATAACTAATTATGGACCTGGGGCCGGAACGGTTGCACTCCGGAAGCTTGTGTGCATTTTGCACACGGTGTAACATCATTTGTACACGTTGTAACACTAGAATAACAGCGAGTAATTATACTACCTTTAACAGCAGTAACCGTCCCTGCCCCTTCTCCACTAATTACATAGTCCATGATACTACATTGGATCAGTCCAGTAACATGATACGTAAGCCTTATATTGCAATCCAATTCTGAACAAAAACACCATCTACAACTAGTTGTTTAGATAGTGAGCATTGCAATGCACAAAACTATACACAAGTAGTTCTAAGATTAGTCAAACAGCACCATAAGTGGCAGGAAATATAAATCAGATGCATATTGCACCACTTATCAAAAAATTGTCCACAAAAGCTAACATTGCTTCAGTATTGCTGGGAGCTAAGAAGACTAGTACCTAAACTACTTCAGATACCACAAGCAAGGATTGCGGGGAACCTTTAGCACTCTCAAAACATCATAGAGAAACTGCTGGTTATAGTGTTAGAGGCCACTATTGCAGCAGTATTAATGCTAACAGAAGTTTCGGCTTGAGATCCACCATTTAGAGTAGTTTGAGCATTTGGTACAAAGGGAATTATACCTTGCTTATTTACAGCAGCATTGGTTTTCATTGAAGACCTTCCTCTCTGCATCAGAAAAGAACAAATTTAAACTTTTTTGCTGCAAAACTTTAAATTACTCAAGTAGTGCACTAGTTCTGAATTTTGCAGCAGCAATGTATGACATTATAATGCTTACCCTCTTAGTAGAAGTGCTTGTGCTAGCCTGCAAATTAACTTGCACATTGACAGCTACATCTTGTTGGCGAAAACTTGGATTACTCCCCTGACTTGAAACAACCACTGGCACATTTCCTTGTACCTGATCCTAGATCACAGAAGACATGATAAACAAGTTAATAATATGTGCAACGTATATACTTTGGTACATGATCAGATGATCAGATTGAACTTAGTTACCCAAAGCACAGCCCCTGCCAATCCCGTGTTAGCTATGCCTCTACCAGGCTTTCCTCTCCTTAGAGCACCCTGCAATGTAACAACTTCAAAATTGAGCATATAATTATCTAGCTCCCACAAGTTAGCTAATATTTTGTGATTATCAGGACAAATTTGGTCCCTTTTACATGTATACATAGTCAAGTAACTAACACCTAACGTGATGTATATTTTTGTAAACTGATTGTACCTCATAAATCACCCTGTGTAAAGTACTCACAGATAAGCAAGAACTACTCATACAAGTAAAATTACATATCTACTATAGGGAGATGCACAAATTGATCAAAGGGCTAAATAACCATTCGAAATTTATGCATATACATGCATTACCTTTTATAGATATACACAGTCAAGTAACTAACATCTAACATAATGTACATTTTTGTAAACTGATCGTACATCATACATCACCCCTTGTAAAGTACTCATAAATAAGCAAGGACTACTCATACAAGCAAAATTACACATCTACTATAGGGAGATGCATAAATTGATCAAAGGGCTAAATAACCATTCCAAATTATGCGTACCATTACACTACCTTTTATAGATATACATAATCAAGTAACTAAGATCTAACATAGTGTACATATTTGTAAACTGATTGTACCTCATAAATCACCCCGTGTAAGGTGTTTATAGGCAAATTGTGCGCCAAAACAATGGCATTTTTGTTATTTTCTGGTTTCCAATAATTTTTCTTATTCATTATTTTTTTCCAGCATTTCCCCGCTTAAAACTTTGCATGGTGTTGGTGGTTTTTGGGTAATTTCTCACCTTTTGATTAGGACAACCTATCACATCCTATTGCCAGGGGTGCTAAGTGTGATTTCAAAAACATGGGAGGTACTAGATGTGATTAGAAGAAACCTCAGGGGAGGTTTCTGATATTAACCCAATGAATTTACTATATAGTTGTTCGCTGGTTATATAGAATCGATATAAGCGTACAAATTGGGATCTAATATGTTATACCCTGCATGCAATTGTTAATACATTATATCTTGTTCAATTTATTTTACAGCATACCAAGGATAAATACAGCTTCTTTTCACAAATTAATGGATATCAATCAAAGGTGGTAGAGCAAAGAAGTTAGATTGGATAATTAGATAGTTTTTTTTTTTATTTTGCCAAACTCATAACACTCATTAGAATATATTTACACTTAGTTCTTAGTGCATTACCACATGTTCAATCTATTTTATAATGTACTAGGGGAAAGAAAGGTTAAATTGCTAATTTTAGATTTTGTTTATTGATATTGCTAATTTGCAGTTATTTGTCCACATGTATATCGCAACCACATGCATAGTGCAATGGTATGCATACATTTGGAATGATTATTGGTGCTTTAATCCACCTGTGCATCTCTTTGCAGGCTACAGTGGGTGTGTAATTATATTTGTATGACTAATACTAATTTGTCTATAAGCAAATTACATGGGATGATCTATCAGTACAATCAGTTTACAAAAATGTACATCATATTAGATGTTAGTTACTTGACTGTGTATATCTATGAAAGGTAGTGCAATGGTATGCATAACTTTGGAATGGTTATTAGCCATTTGATCAACTTGTGCATCTCTCTACAATTGATGCATAATTTTACTTGTATGAGTAATACTAGTTTGTCTGTGAGTATCTTACACGGGGTGATCTATGAGGTACAATCAGTTTATAAAAATGTACATCATGTTAGGTGTTTGTTACTTGACTATGTATATCTGTAACAGTGAGATTAGATATAGTGCAATAAAAAGTAGCCACCTGAGTTGGAATGTATTTTAGAAACTTTGGTATAATGCTATTAGTATTTTTTTGTGAAGTGTACACGTTGTTAGTAGGTACGGAGTAGTGCTATATGTTATGTATGCTTACATGGTCATAAATTTATAAAAAGTTAGTCTATTATTTAAATTTGTAATTGGTTGTTAACTCTTACACATTGTCACGTACATATACATAATGTAAGAATGAATTTACCATATAATTGTTTGCTGGTTACATAGAGTTCATATAAGCATACAAATTGGGGTTTGATTAGCTATACCGTGTATGTAATTGTTAACACATTATATCTTTTTCTCCTTATTTTGTAGCATGTGAAGGGCAAAGATAGCTTCTTTGACAAATCAATGGATTTCAATCAATGCTGGTGGAGCAAAGAAATTATATTGGATAATTAGATAGTTTCATTATGCTAGACTCATAACACTCACTAGAATGTACTTACATTTAGTTCTTAATGCATTATCACATGTTCAATCTATTTTACAATGTACTAGAGGAAAAAAAGTTAAATTGCTAATTTTAGATTCTATTTATCAGTATTGTACATCTAGTTAGTATTTAAGTAGTATTTGTTGTTAATTTTTTTTATTGTTAGCTCGATTTGTTTTACAATATATCCAAAGTAGTAACTTCGATTCTATGAATTGGTAAAAAAAAATTTCTATTGCTAATTAGTAACATCCCGATGTTGTACCCCATGTTAGTATTTATTGACTTTTTGTTGCTATCATCTTACAAACGGTTTAGTCCATTTTATGATATGTTTTAGGAAATAAAAATTTTTGTTTTACAAATTGGTGAAAACTAGTTACATTTAGTTATTTATAAGTTACATACATGTTGATTAAACACAAATTTAACTAGTCATATACCACTATTATGGAAATAGTAGCTTTAGGTAAAATTTTAGTTGTCAATATATTATAATCTCAAAAAGTAGTAATTGCCCATCAGTAAATTTGTTACACTCAATCATAGTGTCACTCGTTTCTGTTTTTATCAAACCCCAAACTAAAAACCTTAAAAACGTGGTTGGAATATCAATTTTGGCATACTTCTATCATTTAATTGATCTTTGAACAAATATCCTTAAGTTTATTAACTGTGATGCATATAAAAATAAACCAAATGAATACTCTAGTTATAACATTATGGACAACAATTCTAATGGATATATACAATGCTTCAAACAAATCTACAAATTGAACAAAAATCTACGATGATTACAATGATATCTACAAGGATTCTTACCTATCACTACATAACATTTTGTATAAATCGAAATTGAAAATCTACAAATATTGTGCTAACAAAAATCTATAAAAATAAATTAAAAGAGTTATACAATGCTGTTAACTGAGTTTCACTTGCTCCATTTCTTCTTCTCAAGTTGATTTCTTCTTTTTCTTTCTAATTATAAATGGTGGGATTGGTTCTGCAAGGTCAATAGCTCCCACTTTTTATATTTCTTCCTTTTCATTTGGATTCTTTTTTATCCTTTTCCGTGCCATCTTGCCACTGCTCATGCAAATTGTAAAGGCTATTTACTTTGTTCAATACATATCAGTTTGACTATTAGTGATAGATGACTAATTAAATTTTTATTCAATCAGCGTGTATGTAACTTATAAGTAACTAAGGGTCCGTTTGGTTGGATCAAAATGGAAAATATTTTCCTAGGGACAAGGGAAAATATTTTCCATTGAAGTCATTTTCCTGAAAAATCACTTCTTTCTCCATAATTTTCCAGTGTCTGGTTATTAAGTGAAAATATTTTCCAAATTCCTTTTTTCATAATTTTCCAATGTTTGGTTTATTAATGAAAATATTTTCTAATATGTTTGTTGAGGATTTGGGGCAGGGACGGTCATCAGTATGACCGTCCCTGCACGGTTAAGGGCCAAGATTTGCCCTCAAAATTTTGTGCGGCTGAGATTACACCATGTAACTCGATTTCCGCGTCAAGTGTGGGGCCCACCACTAACTGTTGTGAAAATACATTCTGTGAAAAAAAAGTTACACGATGTACAAAGAAAGTTACGCGCAGTTGATAATGACCAAAATTGCCCGGGACGGTTGCAGCACCTGCAACCGTCCGTGCCCCGAGTCCGTTTGTTGATATGTTGCAAATATTTTTCTACTCTTAAAACTTTCATTTCGTTAGAAGTTAATTTTAGTTTCTATCCATTATAATCATATTATCATTTCTATAAAATATTTATTCATATTACACCATGAATTCTTAAATGGAATTATTAATGATACTAATGAATTGGTTGGGAAAGAAGAGTTAAAAACCAAACAAAAACCTAGCTGAACACTATTCTTTATTGGTATAGTATCATGTCATTATGTTGTTCCTTTGAAAAGGGAAAAGAACCTAAATGCAGAGAATCCTATATTGGAATATAAACCAAGATTTCAGCTCCAGAATCAAAAATCTTATTCATGGTACAGAGTTAGAACCATTGGTACATACAAGCACCCTAATCAAGCCTAGAGTGATTCAAATCCCTGCTTTAAATGTTGTTGGCCTCAGTTGGATCAAAAATCTGGAACAATTCAATACATACAAAGGCAAATATAAGCCAAAATATAAAATATTGCTCAACAAAAAGGAAAATCACATCTCCAAATGGAAAATGGTCCCAAAAATATCAGTTGCCTAGGTAGTAAATCATGGATACAAAAGGAAACATCTATACAACACGTCACCAATGTTCATGTGAACGTTTTACAGGAAAAAATTTAGTGACCAGAGCTTTGAACAAATCCAGTTGGCCTGCACCTACAAATTCCCAAGACCAAGGCAAGTGGCAAGGTACTCAGTTAGCCCTCCTTTTTTCCACTTGTAGATCACCTCCAAGGTGATGCTGAAACACAACAGGAAAAATAAATATCTTAATACGTGATAGGATCTAGTTCTTTCTTAACTAACTGATGCTTTCTTTTTATTTTAACCTGCCACATGCGTTGATAACTTAGCAATGACACAATGGACATTGTGAATAGCCAGTAAATAAACCCTCAACAAGGATTTATAATGACTTACCTTACTATCTATGTGACATACATATGGGCATGTTGGACAAAAGAATCTGGCAGGGCGGTCCATATGCGGCAATTCATACTGCAATAACATCCCACAAGTCCGGCAAAATTCCATTGCAGTCTCTTTTAGGATAATCCACTATTTATGTATGTCTCTACAAAATTAAAACAAGGGGAAAAAAGCATCAGAGTAACATAATATTAGCACACAAACTTAATCTTCACTTGATTGTTTCATTCACAATTTAAAATAAATAAGTAATACATATGCAAGATGCGTAAAAATGAAGCACTAACACAGTGGCCATAAAGAAAGAAAAACAGAAGTATCTAGATGATTAGAAAAGAAAACAAACTCTTTGATTTGACTCAAAATGATGAGCATTTCATTCCTTTCTATTGTTTACCTTTCGACACACACGCTCTCTCCTTTCTCTTCTTTCTTCTCCCTAATCCCAGAAGAGTATATGCGCAACTGAATGAATATTTAAGATACTAGAGAGCCTCACCTTGCGAACGTCTTAACAACTTAACCTTTACCCCAATCCCAAAACATAAATCCTAAAATTTAAATTCTCTAGACAAGAAATCCCAACATTCAGTATTCATATCGCTCAGAGAAATCAATAACAGCCATATACATTTAACAACAAATTTCTCAATAGAAAGACAAAATCAAACTCTAAGGACACCAATTGATTGATAATTTACAAAAAAACTACTGAAGTTTCTTAATCTATCAATCAATTGATACAAAAACAATCATGCAAGCTCAAGCCCTTACCTCAATAAGAATCGTCAGAAAATGGGAGTGGAGCAATAAATTTTACCAGAATTCCTAGAGCTTCATATAATTATAGAAAAAGAAAACTGAAAACTAAAGATAAAAGAAACATCTTTAAAAAAAATCCAAATTCCTCTGTGAAACTAGTGCCACAATTCTCAAGAATTATAGCAACAAAATTACAAAAAAATCGATAGAATCCTAGATTGGAACAACCGATTTTATCAGATTTTTTTGGAAAAAATAAAAAGATATTCAAGACAAAGCCCTAAATAAGAATCTCACCCAAGGCACCTTGCCAGAGTTGGAGATGGCTGCCATCAGAAATGATCATATTGTTGGTGATTTCTGAGTCTCTCCAATCTTCATTGCCCACTCTCTGTATCTTTAGCCGCAAAGTCTTTGTTTGTTTTTGTTAGAATGTGGGTAGGGAGCTCTATTGTGAAGTGCAAGAGCCGCTCGTTTTAATGAAGGAAAATAACTTCAGTAAGTCAAAAGATGAAGTTATTTTCCACCAAGTGAAGTAAAATATATTCCCCGCATAAATCTTTTTCCAAGATAAAATGATTACCAAACACAGGAAAATTTGGAAAACATTTTCAGGAAAACATTTTACATTCAAACAAACACACCCCAAATGTAACTAATTTTCACCAATTTGTGAAATAAAAATCTTTATTTCCTTAAACATATCGTAAAATAGGCTAAACATACCTAATGTCTTTGCTTCACCAGTATTGATTGATATCCATTAATTTGTCAAAAGACACTATCTTTGCCCATGACATGCTGCAAAATAAGGTGAATACGATATAATGTGTTAACAATTATATACAGAGTATAGCTAATCAAACCCCAATTTGTATGCCTATATGAACTCTATGTAACCAATTAACAACTATATATTAAATTCATTCTTACATTATGTGTATGCATGTGACAGTGTGTAAGGGTTAACAACCAATTACAAATTTAAACGATGGACAAACTTCTGTAAATTTATGACCATGTAAGCGTACATAACATATAGCACTACTCCATATCCACTAACAACGTGTACCCTCAACAGAGAAATTTTAATATCAACTATACCAAAGTTTGTATAATACATTCCAACTCATGTAATTACTTTTTTCTGCGTTATATCTAATCTCTCTTTTATATATATACATAGTCAAGTAACTAACACCTAACATGATGTACATTTTTGTAAACTGATTGTATCTCGTAGATCACCTTGTGTAAGATACTCACAGACAAACAAAGACTATTCATACAAGTAAAATTACACATCTACTATAGGAAGATGTACAAATTGATCAAATGGCTAAATAACTGCTTCAAATTTATGTATACAATTGCACTACCTTTTATAGATATACGCATTGAAGTAACTAACATCTAACATAATGTACATTTTTGTAAACTGATTGTACCTCATAGATCACCCTGTGTAAGGTGTTTATAAGCAAATTAGTATTATTCACCTAGATAAAATTACACGCGCACTGCAGCCTGCAAGGAGATGCACAAGTGGGTCAAAACATCAATAACCATTCCAAATGTATGCATACCATTGCACTATGCATATTGCTGTGATGACTAATTGCAATATGCATGTGAACAAATAACTGTATATTTAACAATTTCTATGCATCGTATTGATGAATAACATATTGTACATTCTGATAAATATGGTGTACATCACACACCTTATCTAGGCTAATAACCATTTCAAAGTTATAGATACCATTGCAGTACCTTTCACAGATATACACAGTCAAGTAACTAATACCTAACATGATGTACATTTTTATAAACTGATTGTACCTTTTAGATTACCCAGTATAAGGTACTTATAGGCAAATTAGTATTACTCATACAAGTAATATTACACATCTACTGCAGCTTGTAAGGAGATGCCTAAGTTGGTCGAAACACCAATAACATTTCCAAAGGTATGCATACCATTGTACTATCTTTTATAGATATACACATTTAAATAACTAATACCTAAGATGATGTACATTTTCGTAAACTAATTGTATTTATACATCACACTGTATAAAGTGTTTACAGACAAATCAGTACTACTCATACAAGTAAAAAAATTTACTAAAAATCAGTACAAGTTGTGGCTGCAACGGCTAATTGCAATATGCATGTGGACAACTAACCGCATATTCAAAAATTTGTACACATTGTATTTGGTCGGTTACATGGTGTACATTATTTCAATCAGATTGTACATTCACTAAGTATGTATGTACTGGCCATTCATTGAAGTAAACTATCTATCTAATTTAATGCACTCTCATAAGCACTAATTGTCAATTTCATAGACAATTGGAACAAATAACCATCTAATAAAAACATCTGATATAAATGTTATTAATGACTAACATGCTATACGTTCCAATAAACATGGTGTACATCACATACGTTGTCTAGGCAAAATCTTACAAGTTATCAAAATTTTCGCCATACTTTAAAAGCAATTACAAGTAGTAAAATTTATACCGTGCAACAAGTTACACCATACTTTAAAAGCAATTACGAGTAGGCAAATATCATTGTAATCATGTTATGTGATACCTTGCAACAAGTGTACCTTCTTGATGTTGTCAAGCCATCCTAATCCTTGTTTAGTTAGACTTTTCGGATGCTGAAATCTATGACAAAATCATATATGTGAGTGATGGTCACATAGTGTCACAATTGTGCACAATAGGTTTCCGATAATATACATGTTGTTAGATGACAGTTACGGTTTATAGTCATAAATGTACGCATTGTGAGTCAGGCATTGCAGTGTTGTACTCCCTATTTCATTAGTGTAACTCGCTTTACTTAACTTTTATCTTTGTCTACTGTGATGTAAGCGTCCATACACGGTCGGTAATACAGTTTAAACTATACGGTGTCACTGCTATTCTGCAACAAGAATAAAAAAAAAAAAGCAAGTAACAATTACCTTCACACTCTCCCTGTTATTTTATATACCTATAAATATTCTAAGTCATTTAATTCGTCTATTGAATCAAATTTACAAACACTTGGCATGCATAAGTTCCCTGTGCATACGTTCTTTAAGTTGGCTCTCAATGTATCTAATTTATGCTACCTATATGATTTCCTTGTTTAGGAGTTTTCGCCAGAATTTCAATTTCATTATTCATGTCACATTGTCTTAAAACGAGTTGTACAAACAAAATCATGCAAGTAAATTCATCCCCCTTCTGTCGTAAAACAAGCCAAATAGTGCAATGAGTTTGCAATATTCTTACCTTTGGGGTTTAGTCCAATTCGATTGAGTCTATCTCTGTTTTAGATCTCACCAACTTCCGTCTTTTTGCAGCCTTCATGAAAAATTTTTGTCCCGCAACAGTTACTTCTGCAACACTATACACTTTCTCCAAAAACCTCTCATCTGAAACTTCCCAATTTGGGGTAGGGATATTATTTTACTGATACTCTGGAATTGTGAATGAATGTTCACAAGATATGGTTTTGGAGGGAGACCAAAATTTTATTTCATTTGAAGAGTTCAGATGAAGAGTCGTGCCTCATTAATTTGAGCGGGAATTTTTGGAACGAACAGCTGAGGTATTTTAACGGAGCCCGTTAGCCCCTCAGATGTTTTTTTATTTCTTTTCCTACTCACTCACTAAAACAACGTCGTTTTTCTTTGCTGTTGCTCCCATTATACGTGGCCTATTGCAGTCCTCTCATTTTTTTTTGTGAGAGGACCGCTCAGGGACGGTCCTTCTGAGGACCGTCCCTGCCCCGTATCCATCATTTATCTGTCCGTCTTTGTGCGTCCCCACAGAACACAGTTGACCTCCTTGCATTGGGCAGAAAAGTGAACTTTCCACCGTAGACGTAACCGGCAAATGTCCAATATAGTCCTCTAACTTTAATGAAAGTTCCAGTTCTTGAGATTTCCGCCAAGGGCCTTTTTTTTTTTTTTTTTTTTTTGACACCCTCTGAAACTCTCCAGCCCCCTGCTGCCTCATTTTTTATTCGTGTATTCATTTTAATTTCAACCAGTGGAGAGCACGAATTCTGAGACAGTTTTAGGAAATCAAAACAAGAACAATTTGCCAAACACGGCCTTGTTTACTGTACTAGTTCTAGGATTATGGTATTAAACAACAGGTCCAAGGGGAGTATAAATAAGATTCATATATACACTTAGAACTTGTCTCTCGATAAGGGTTGTGGCATAGGAAACGGGACGGGGAAGCTGGAACGGTTATTTAGCATCATGGTCAGCCCAAAGCGTGCTTCTTATCCGTACCCTGATTAATAAATTTGGCCTCCCGGCCCACAGCTCTGTAATCTAATGACATTTCATTCCCACTTTATTTTATTTTAATTTTTAGAGGGTACTACAAGAGTCAAATTTCCTTTGTTTGGTATAAATGTGTGGAAAGAATGAAAAAGTCGAGCGTGTATGGTTTTATACAGATTGTGTTTATGCACAACAAGAAACAAAGGATGGTCATTTTGGGCCTCTAGTTCCTGTTATAAGGTGAAAGCTAAAGTTTCAAACGAGTCGAGTTGAATCGATGTTTAGTCTAATCGAATCAAATTTTGAGTTAATTTTATCAAGTTCGAACTTGAATTCAAATGCAACTTCAAATTCGAACCAGGTCAACCACAAACTCGAGTTTAAAAAAAATAAAAAATAATTATTTTATTTTTAAAAAATGAATAAATTATTAATTTTTCTTAACAAATGATAAAATATTAATATATATATGTAATTTTACAATTAAAATAAATTTATATATATGTGTAATCGAGGTAATAAGTATTTTTAGACTTAAATTTGAGCTCAAATTTGAATTTGAATTGAATTTTGATTAAGGCTGAACGACTTTACTCATGCAGCCCAGTGAAAGCCACCGCTGAAGCCCTACAGATTAATACAAAAGCGCGCCTTTGGCATCGAATTCCACCAGAAGGTGCAGTACCAGTCTACCAGAGGGAAGTGTTGTCGTAAATAAAAATGGTCGCGCGACACTGATATGGACCAAAAGTCAAAACAGCTTCAAAAGTTTGTAGGCGGGCTTAGACTCATGGTGAATGCAGCCCTTAAAAGTGTCGTGACACAGAGTGCATTTGCAAGATCTGAGATTTTAAAAAAAAAAAAAAAAATCAATTGAAGCAGCAGGGCAATCCAAAGTAAATCGTGCTCATTATTATTTTTTTAGATAAAAAAACCATCAAATTTAAGGATCAAAACAGCTTCCACAGTTTGTAGGTGGTCTTGATCAATACAGGCTTTCAGAGTTTACTGAAACAATGGCATTTGTAAGAGCTGAGATCAAAAGAGAAGGGAGAAGCTACGTTTTAAAATATTGGTGCCACAATAGAAAAGCTTGGCAGATCCTGTCAGAATACTTATAAACTTAACCTATAAGAGAAGTGAATGCCTAAAAGCTTCTGGCCCTCCCATCTCTCTGGAGTGTGATGCTTCGTTTTTCTTTTGAGCTTTATCGCAGAGTTTTCTTCATTTCTTTGTTCGCAATCCCATGCCTATGTTTCATGTAAATGAGTTTCCAGAGAACTGGATCACTATGGCCTCTGGTTCTTTGACAGAAACAAGAGCCGCAAGAATTTCACCAGGAAGAAGAAAAGGACGCGAAGAAAGCCTAGTTCGACTCTTCGATCGAGAGATGGCAACAATTGAATCAAAGTCTTCCACCAACAGCGCAACCAAAAAAAAAAAAGATATGTCCTCGTTATCATGATCACAAACAAGATAGCAATATGCATCAGGGATAAGGGGTCACTCCAGTCTATAGTTAAAAGACTGCTTAGTTCACAAAGTTGTGGTGTCTTTGGTTTTCTATTTTTACCTACAAATGCATGAATGTCTAGATTGATCTGCTTTCAGTTCAAGTTAGTATAGCAACAAATGATGAACAACCTGCAATTCTAGACTTTCTGTCCATAATTAGCCCCATAATGATGTATAAAGAGAGAACCTTTAGTCCCTCGCGCCTTCGAGTATCAATCAACATGAAGAATTTCACCTCCTATTTCAGGCTGAACTGCTGAACTTTAACAAGTTTTATTTGAGATAATTACCGTAGCACTTTTTGTGATGTGATGTATGTAAGATAAAAAGATAATTGGAAAGATAAAAATGTGATTGGGATTTGTAAGGCAAATTATTTTTTTTCAAATTATCTCTATCCAAACACACTCAAGTCCAAGCAAGATTTATCAAAACATACCACAGGACTGAAAGTGATATCACCACTCCGTTTTCATTCTACCTCAACTAAAAAGAGATGAAGTATTCACCTACGTAGCATCACAGAGAAAGAGCTCATGCATTGACCTAAGTAACATCAAAGAAAAATAGCTCAACCATACTACAGAAACATAAATGTGATCATTTGATCGTCAAAAAACCTAAGCTTTCACTAGCTACTATCTAGCTTAAGTAGGCATATTACTCGAGTTCACTTAGCTTTCAAGCCAAAATTATAGAGCAATAAGCAAGTTTGGTAGCCAGAAAATAAATTATCTTCCCTAGTGCCGATCAGATATTTCATTTTCTTGGGTCAAAATACTGATAGAATTATAGCATTCAAAAATTGAGTCTAAAAGCACGATAAAACCTAGTAAAAATGTCGAATGCAAACTAAACAAACTCATTCCTTTCGGGAAGTTGAGAGAAGACAGTAAATCATCATGCACAGTTCAACTAGGCTCAGATCCGCATCAAGAGGAGGCAAAATGGAGGAAGACACCGCCATGGCTGCAAAAATTCCCAGTTGCATATGCGAATGAGAAAATCTCAGCTCACATGCCATCAGGGTTGCCCAGCCAAGATACGGGTCGGATGAACTCCGTGCCCCAACAACAACAACAAACTCAAGAAAAGATTCCTGCAATCATCACAGCCTGAATATTACTGAAGTCTCAGAGCCTTAAAAGCAAAAGAAAAGGCTTTATAGATTATGGTTGTGGAATAATACAGCAACAGCGACAGCATCAACGATATTCTAAAGCAAACAAGACAGATTTTTGAGAAATAACCCAAAACGGTCCTCGATTTCAAAACACAAACATCACCAGTTACCAAACGCACCCGGGAAACAACATGGTTCTTTTCAGCATCTTGATTTTTCTGCAAAGGGCTGTTTAAGCATGTATTTTTGGGCAGGAAATCATCGGCAATACAGAGAGGGGCAACAACCCTTTAAGAACTCCCCGGCTCTCCGCAGCCTCATACATTTTTCTTGAGTTTTGGCTGAGGCCTGAAGCCCTCAGATCAGATTATGAGTGTGTTTGGATTTAAGATTATTTGGGAAACCATTTTCTGTTTTATTCACAGACAAGATCGAAGTGACCCACTTCTATCTTCTTCTTGTATTAGCTTCTAGTGCTGCAGCAGAGAGAGCTCGAATCACGAGTAGAAGTCAAAAAAAAAAAGGAAACAACATTAAAAAATAAAAAAAAAGGAGGAAAATCTGGAAAATGAGGATGGGAAGATTCAATGTCCATTAGAAAAATTTGTAAATGGTGCATAAGTTATGGTTCAGGCAATAATTACTAAATTTATTCTTAAATGATTGAATAAGGCTCATAGTAATGTGCCTTTAAAAAAAAATTTTGCAAGTTGATAAACAAAACTATGCATCCATATAAAAGTGTGCATTTTGATATACTTGATATCTACAATATACAGATATAAATTTGCACGTATAAGCATATGTGCATCAATACAAACATGCAGTTTGGTGAATTATGTGTACATATGAATAAGCACATTTGAATTTATATATATATATATATATATATATATGGGCATGTGTATATGCTAGTAACCTATGACATATTTACAAAATTCCCAAAACTTATGGCTTTCTTATGAATATTTAATCGTCCTATCTTCTATTTCACAAATCTTGCCATGATATTCTTGAAAATGCGAGAAGAAGCAATTATAAGTAACTCCTTGAAGATAGACTTAAAATACAAATTTTATAACAATTGATTAAAGGGATAATTTTAGAAACCTCGATTGAGGTTTCTGATAATTGCAACCATCTCCTCTAAAGTTTGAAAAATTGTAAAAATCTCCCCTACAAATTATATCTTGGTAGCAATTGATGATGCAAGTGAAAAAAATCCAATGAATATCCAATATTACCCCACTCTAATATGTAAAACAAATTAAATGCTAAAAAGTCAACTATCACCATTATCCGATGGGTAAAATTTCAAGTTAGTATTTTGTAGGAAAATTTAAGACATGTTTTAAAAGCATTCCTTTTTAGTACTTTATACTTTTTTTGGTTAAGTAATTTTTGAAAATACTTATTTTAATTAATGCCTCCCTAATTGGTTGGTCAAATTTTTGTAAATTGATTAACAAATCTAGTTAGAAAAAATGGGAATGAAGTATAATGTACTAGATTAAATAACATTAGAGTTTTAGGACAAAGAAGTATTACCAAACAAGAATTTCTATTTTTCTCTTTTAAACTCATTTTCACTTAAATTTTGTGAAGTTTGTGAAGGTTATTATAGTCTTTTCATGGCATCAATGGAGATAAGCATAATTTTTCAAACCTTATGGGAGGTGGTCGAAATTGTTAGAAACTTCAAAAGAAGTTATTGAAATTATCCCTTGATTAAAATACAAATTTTAATGTGAGTTACTGAAGTAATTTATTTTCAATGTGATAAACCTCAAAAGTAAGAACTAAGTATTTATCAACTACGTCATTTTTCCAATAAAAATAAAAATTGAGTATGTTTTAATAGAATATTATTTGAAATAATTATTATAGCATATTTTTTGTGACGTGATGTATGTGAGAAAAAAATTTGAATATAAAAAAAATTTGAAAAGCATATTTATGATGCAATTGAAATCATATTTAAAATGTATTTTTAATATCCTAACACACCCACTGATACTTCTTTCATGGTAAATTGGAGTAGCAACTGTAGTTGAAGCATGACACATATACAATACAGTTGTTGAATTTATTTGATATATATATATATTTGTTATTTGTACATTTAGATTTTATTGTCATGCTTTATAAATATTTTTGTTGCACGTCTTCTAATTATAAGTAGAATTAGTAAAGGATGTAAAACCAGGGAAAAGAATGCAAGTGGGAGGATTCAAGTGCAAGTGAGTATGAATTCGAGCCCTTCCACAAACACTAAAAAAAATGAAAAACTATACCCCAGAAGACTATTATCCCATACTCTATTGTTATTTATAATTAGTCATCATATTCTTTTTTTTAAAAAATAGAGGGCAAATTACTTGTATAACACCCTTTATGGATTCGTAAAACTTTTTAATTTGGTATGATTTGCAATTAATTATTTATTTTTAGTTGTGGAATCTAAAAGATCAAGTTAATTTAGTTCTACAAGCAGAACTAGAGCTGTTAATCGAGCCGAGTCGAGCCGAGTATTTGGTTGCCGAGCTCGACTCGAGTTTAATTCGAGCCGAACTTGACTCGAGCTCGTTAGGAAAACGAGCTTTAAAATGTGTTCGAACTCGACTCGTTAAATGTACATGTGGCTCGAGCTCGTGCAAATTAACCTTAATGAAAACCTATAATTTTTAATTTTTATAATTTTGATTTCTAAAATGACAAATATGCCCTTCATTAACGAGCTCTAACGAGCTACTCGAGTATCACTCGGCTCGTTAACTAAACGAGCATGTTTCGAGCTCGAACTCGACTCGTTAACCAAAATTAACGAGCCGAACTTGAGCCTTAACGAGCCGAGCTCTAACGAGCTTTCGAGCTACTCGATTGACTTAACAGCTCTAAGTAGAAGCAACATCACTTGCTTTACTATAAGTTGACAAATTTGGCTTAGTACTTAGTAGTAAGTCCTCAATCTTAAACCGGTCGAGGGAGAGAGCTTCTTCTTACCTTACGAAATCCATTTCAGCCACAAAACCCAGCGGGGTCCCCGTTTTGGGCCAATGGGCTGGTGACTGGTGTATCGGTCCAAGACAATCGTGAAAGGGCAAAAACAGCCTCGACGGTAGGAGAGTTTCATAAACACCGGAGCCAGCTAATTTGTTTCGTCTCTGAGAACGAACTCAAGAAATGGACTGAGGCAGCAGAGAGAAATAAAAAATGGGGGAATTCTCTGAGGGTTGTTGCCCTCTCTCTGCATGCCAATGATTTCATTCAAATCGAAAGAAAAATTAACAACCCTTCTCAGTTTTTAAGTACTCGTGCGTGTATTTATGTGTATATATATATATATCTCTATGTGATCTCTGGGGCGGTGGATCTCTGGTTATTGCTAATATGGAATACTGGCTTCTACCTCACATTTCCAACACCACCTTTACCAATCCAATCTCCTTTTTTATCTCAGACTTAGCTCCTTTCCACTGTTATAGGCTGTGACGATCGAATTCGATTGCTCTTGGGTTCATCTGGGCATTGAGGTTATTCGACCCGCATCTTGGCGGGGCAACCCGGATGGCCTGTGGATTGACTTTGGGCAACTGTGGTTTTGCAGCCATGGCGGTGTCTCTCCTTCTTTGCCTGATTACATCACGGATCTGAGCCTTACTTATATCCACATTTTAAAAATAAATATCCACACGGGGCGGACACGAAGCTCAATGCTTTCAGGTCAGCCCGCACCATTTCTTTGATTGGCTATGGCTTTTCTCCCACTGAGGACTGAGACAATAAGCAATTGGCAGGTTTTACGTCCTTCATGTCTAGTTTAAAGGTACATATAACCTATATTTGATTTCCTGAATTTTTCATGCTAGAGTTATCTGCTGCACTTCGCTTCAACTAAGTAGTAGCATATAATGTAGTAACAATCGACTTTGTTCGACAATAGACTTGCTTATGTGTTAATTCTCTATAAATGACGTCTTTTTTTTTTGGGAAAATTTCCCTCTGTTTTCTGTGTTACTTTGAGAATTTCATTATCAGTGTTTAACCAGGAAATAAAGGAGAACAACCTCCAAACACTAATCTTTACGATAACTAATGCAGCTTCACCAGTTGCAGGCTAAAAAAAGAGATTTGTAAACAATTTATTGCGGCCAATATTTTTGGAGTGCTCTATGAATTACAAATGTAACTAGGTTGGCTTAAAAGATTTGCTTTCTTTTTTTCATTTTCTGTTCTTTTTGGAATTTTTATAAGGGTTCACATGTAATTGTGTTGTCCATGCAGCTGTACATTGTAAGTATTTTAATAAACAGGAGCATGCAATTTTTTGTGGAATAGGAGCTAAATCGGTGGATACCTTTTTTTAAAAGGGTAGTTGGTAGTTCAGGAGTCTTACTGCTCAAATCTAATTTTAGTCACTTGTTAGCATTTACAATCTATAGAGAAGTTTAGTTTTGAGAAGTATAATCATTGTCCTAGGCTACTTGAAAGCATTTGTTTTGGTTATGGTCTTATCAATATGCGATGTTTGTGTTCTTATCTTTGTATGAGTAATGGATTATGCTTTGCTTAACTTGTTTTAGCTATTAAACTACAAATTTAATTGAAATTCTTATACAGATGATGGGTATGAATTCTGCTTCTTAACGACATACTTAACTAGTTTTCGGTATGCTGAGGAAGTTTATGGCTTGCTTTTCAGTAAGCTTATTTTTGTAGTCACGGATAATGCAACGTGTCAACTGGTTTTTAACAAAGCTTTAGCATAATTTCATAGTTTCTTTGGAAAGAGTTTGTTGGATTCACATGTCTTTTCATTTTACAGGGTAGGCAATCATGTGTAAGGTTCGTAATTCCTTGTGTTACTTGTATACCCATACACATGTAGAGATAGAATACGAATACATATATAATATGTGTCAGTGTGTGCTTACAAGAAAAGGAAAAAATGAAAGTGTTTTGAGTGCTTATATTGATTCTTATTATGCTTAAAGTGTAATGGTCGCTTTTTGAGCAATGCCGGGATGGGTGAGGGTCGCATTTCACAAATGAAACATTCAATGGAGGTTGCATTCAAATGGCATTGCATTCGAATGCGACCCCCTTTGTAATATAGAAAAGGAAAAGGAAACAAAGGGAGGGTAAGAAATCCTGAAAGGAGGTCACCTTTTATAAATGATATAATATTGCACCTAGCAATTGCGACTGTCCTTATTTGGTGGTGGTAGCAATTTAAAATTTGGCCTCCTAGATCCTTTCAGATCCATTGCATTACAAATAATGAGGACTAGGCTTTGGATAAAGATAGTACTAACAGTAATAAGTTTTGAATAAAAAGCTACTAGCTTAGCCGTCAGGTTTAGGTGAATGCATTATGTTTAGGTTTGCATACCAATCTTCAACATGTAAGTTTGTAGATCTAGGTTTTGTTGTGAGTGTTGATTAAATACCACTATAGGGTTTATATCTTTGTAACTAATTACTTGAAACAAGTTGGTTAAGTTATTGTGTTCAGCCTAAGGATCTTGTCCACCTTGCGTGCAAGTAGGACGGCCATGTCCGGACTTCTTGAGTTTGAGAATCATGTTTGGCTTGCACGTCAGCAGGAGGATCAAGCACGAGTATACCATGTCTTGTGGTGGTGGTGTTTGTTAATTATTCTTGGTGGGAAAAGGAAAGAGATTAAGGAAGGTCTTTTCCTATTATGGATTTGGTGTATGGGAGCACCAAGACACAAATATGTGGGTCAAGTTATGATTCCACATGTTTGTGTCTTGGTGCACCCATGCACGGGGTCCATAACAGACCTTTCCTTAAGGAAGGGATCTCTAAAAGCATCTTCCTTCTCAATGTCGGTAGTCATTCATAGGCCCTTTCGATTAACAGACTTCACACAATATAAAGAATAGGAGATGGGAGGAAGTGCTGCGGCTTGGTTTAGGGAGGGAGAGGGAGACAAATGACAGGGTAGGGAGGAGGAAAACCAGTGTTTGTTTACTGAATAGAGGTCGCATTTCATGTTTGCGACAATCAAACTAATCAAAAGCTGTCATGTTTACAAAATGCGAGCTTTCAACAATTTTCATCAGTGTGACGTCCAGTGTCATGTAGACACCAAATGACAGGGTAGGGAGGAGGAAAACCAGTGTTTGTTTACTGAATAGAGGTCGCATTTCATGTATATGACAATCAAACTAATAAAAAGCTGTCATGTTTACAAAATGCAAGCTTTCAACAATTTTCATCAGTGTAACGTCCAGTGTCGTGTAGATACCAAATTTTTGCTATTTTTCAAAATTTTCTTGAAATTTTTATCTATTTATTGGTCATTTATTTTCATAATTCTAACATGAATTTTTCTTATTTTGTAGGTTTTTTGAAAAAAAAAATGAAGAAAGAAAAAGAGGGAAGAGGAAGGGCAAATTGATAATCTTAATTAAATAATGTGACTTTTATTTTATGTCTTGGGCACTAAGTTTGGTCTTTTAATTTTAAGAAAATGAAAAAAATTATAATAATTTTACTCTCCCCCATCCCTCCTCTCTCGGTTTTCACACTCACTTATATTTCCCTCTCTCTCGGCTTTCTCTCTCCATCACCAGCATGCACTCATTGCACTCATTGCACACATTAACATATACTCACACACGCAGTTCTCACGCGTACACACAGATTACACACACACACACACACACACACCAGAAAACACATGCACACACTAACACAAACAAATCTGCACACACACCTCACTTTTTCCCTTTGCACTCTCTCACAAATCACACACTGAAAAAGGAACAAAAGAAGAAGAAAGTGGGACAAAGGACAGCTTGGACTCATGGATTTCTTCACCAAATTCTCCTTGTTCGAGTTGAAAGGCTACCAATTTAATGAAGGTCTTTTCTTTCATTCCCTTTTGTGCAAACTTTGCTTTATCTTTCTTGGCTGAGTGTTGAGTGATGATGCTTTTTCCTTTGTGACTATAACTTGAACATTTTGTGAACAAAGAGTAAATGATTAAATTTTTTTGTTAGAAAATCACGTTGAATATTGGAAGAGCCATTGACAAATTGGTTCTTGAGTCATTCTGATGGTTATCGTTTGGTGAGAATGTTTAGGATGGGAACTTGCAGTTTTCATGCATAAAAACAAAGGAAATTAATCTCCTATGAGAATCTTGATTTTTGCTTTAACTTGTGAAATTTTTGCTTTGGTTTGATAATTTAGAGTTTTGGTTGTATCATAGAATCGAGGAAGGTCGTTTTAGTGCGTTTTTTTGTTGATTTTGGGCTTGATGTGGGTAAGTTTGGGAAAAGGAGATCCAGCTGTAAATGGTTCGTTTGACCACCTTTCAATCATTTTATGTGAAGAGTAATGCCGCGAATGAAATCTACGCCAAAACCTTCAGTGGGAGCGAGATTTTAGGGTAAATTTGTGACCAGAGGTGGTAATGGGTGGTGGTGATGGTGGGTGGTGGCCGTGCGTGCTGGTGGTAGATGGTGGTGTTATTTTTTATTTTTAAAATATATCCTAAATTTTAAATTCTAAAATGTCTCAAAATACATCCTCAAAAACACCGTCAAAAATATTCCTAAAAACAACTAATTATTTATATTAAAAGTTTTTTAAAGACGTTGTTACAGTAAAATTTTTGAAAAACACCCTACAAAAATAGCTAATCCAAATAGACCCATTGGTAAAACGACATATAGGCTTTTGATGATTTGGTAGAAAAGTGTATACAAGATCATGCACTTAAAAGTAAAATGCCCTTAAGGCTTAAGGTTAGTCTCTTGTTGAGGAGCCCTACGGGTTTAAGGTGGTTTTACCAGTGTGCTAATAGTAATTCAAACAGACACAAAATATTTGAAAATTTTCAAGAACAAGGCATAGAATAAAATAGGAGTACAAACATTGCAAATTTCCTAGCAAACATCAAAATGGGAGTATCATATTGCAATCTCCCTAGTAAACATAGACTAGGGACACTAGTGCTTTTTATTTTGTGTGTAAAATTCAACTTGTACTAAGGGCATCGATGATGGAATCCATATGCCATATCATTATTTCATTATCCCCTCTTTCATTGAAGCATCCACAGTGGGGTGTGATAGGAGTATTTTCCCCACTACATACACAATCCCCTATTATACGGATAATGAAGGGACAAAAGCTGAAAAGTGGATTCGCCTTGTCCAATTATTCAATATTTGTAATGGTCCAATTTTAG
Source organism: Coffea arabica (assembly GCF_036785885.1). Classification (NCBI taxonomy): domain Eukaryota; kingdom Viridiplantae; phylum Streptophyta; class Magnoliopsida; order Gentianales; family Rubiaceae; genus Coffea; species Coffea arabica. The sequence goes on from NC_092321.1 coordinate 13,271,922, forward strand.
AAAGTTTTGCATCATCATTTTTAACATGTTTGCAACAAAAATATTTTTTTTCACTTTCAATCTTTAAAATTTTGTCTATAAATATTGTTAACATTTTCTCAATTTCTCACTCTCCTACTTCATAATTCATTTTCATTAATTGCTTATCTAATTTTTTAAAGTTTCAATATTTTCTCATTATGGACGAGAGTTTTAATAATTTTATATAGAAAATTTTTCCTTTTATTCAATGATTAAGTTATGATGGAGTTAATTACTTAATTATTTTTTAGAAAATAGCAATGTACTATTTTTGAGAGAACTTAATATATATTATTGAAAGTAAAAAACTAATAATATTCTTTTTTAGAAAATTAAAAAATTTGAAAAGTAAAAAATTTCCAACAAAAGTTAATAAATTATTTTTCAAGAGCAATGGAATTAAGTATTTTTTAGAAAATAAATTTATTTATTTATGAGATATGCATTGTGAATTATTAACATAAATGTGTGATTTAATTGTAGATTCATACTATTATATTGCGTAGAATGTAATCCTGGGATAGTGTAATGGAAGAGATGAAAGAAGAGATAGTGGAATCCTGTGATATTGTAATGGAAGAGATAGTGGACTACACTCTGAAGTGTAATCCTTCGTGATGTGGCAATTCTCTAGAATATAGGAATGTAGGCATTTGCAAAAAAAAGGGGGTCAAATGTGATTGTTTGGAACTCATGTCTTAATCTATATCCGCTGTGGTTACATGACACTAGGCTCATTGTTTAGAATATTGTTACTTGACAAAAAGTTCGGTCAATTATGGTCCATTGGCTGCCTGGTATCAATCTATGCCCGTCGCTCCTATATGGCGTGACGGTCAGCAAAATTTTTTTTTTTTAAAAGTCCTTTTGGTGCGACGGTCAGAGATGTCAGAAATTTTCTGGCACGACGGTCAGAAATGTTTTTTTTTTTTAATTTTAAATCCTCCTGCTCATTTAAAAAAAAAAATTTTCTTAGGCGTCCAACCAAATAATTAGAATATATGCAGCCTTTGATATAATATGAAGCCAGATAAAAATTTTTTATATTATTTTGTCTTCGATGATGTTTTATATCTCATCCATTTAATGCATTTCACATGACATTTAATTTAATTTAGTTGTCTACTTTTTTTGTTTAATCCAATCACTTTTAATTTGAATAACGTTAAACATTTTCAAAATAAAGAAGTACAAGTTATTTTATTATACCCTATAATTGGATAGAAGGGTCCCTATAGGATAATACCTACAAAACAAATAAGTACTAGTTGTTTTACAGCTATTTTAATTGATTAAATTATTTAAACTAATTATCGTATATCAAATAATGACACGCAAATAATTCTTCATTTGTACAAATATGTTATTAATCTTTTTATGCGATTACATTTTATATGAAAATTCAAATATATAAATCGTAATTCATATTATAATTTTTTATTTTTTGACACAATTACGGTTCCTTTAACATTCTGTGTGCATTATACATAATAAAGTTAAAATTAACAAATCATAATAATATTAAGCAATACTTTCATCCATTACGCAATCACTTCAACTTAAATCATATTATTAAATCATTTTCTAAATTTAACAAATCATAACAGTTACGCATGTTATATAACTTAAATTTGCTAAAATGGTAAACATTAATTCTTTAAGAAACCCCTAAATCCTTTAACAAATGGATCAAATTTTTTAAACCTAGTCTCCTTTAAAATGCTAAAATTCTTGCTAGCCCAATGTTTGTTTTTAAAATTTTGTCAAACTGTATGCATTGTTTTTCAAAATTTTGATTTTAAATAATTTTTACAGAAAATTTTTGCCGAATTCCCAATTCAATTGTACAAAGATTTCTAAATCACCTGGCTGAAGGATTTTTTTATAAAAAAATTCTAAATTATCTGACCATCGGTCCTACATGGCGCGACGGCTACAAAGATTTTTTTTTAAAAAAAAATTCTGGCCGTCGATCCTACATGGACCGACGGTCAGAAGGACTTTAAAAAAAAAAAAAAAAGTTTGCTGACCGTCGTGCCATATACGAGCGACGGACATAAATTGATATCAGGCAATCAAGAAGTCATATTTGACTGAACTTTTTGTCAACTATCAATATTCTAATTAATTAGCTCATGACACGGTGGGTCAAGAAGAATTTTTTTTTCTTAACCCAAAGGGCCATCATGCCATGTTGATGGGACGGTCCAAAATTTTAAGCAACGCTTGTTGCGTTAACATGGCTATATTTAAGTAAGTTATAAATGACTATATTTAATATTAACAAATTGTAAACTCTAAACCTTTTATAATAAATCCTAAATTTGCTAAAACTTAATAAACCCAAAACACTCTTTACAAAACTTAACAAACCTTACACTTAAAAAAAAATGGAATGTTTTGTAGACCAAATGGTTTTTTTTTTTTTGTAAACCGAATGGGCCTGACACATTATGAAAAAAAAAATGTCAGACTCTGTTGCCATGGGCCTGACACATTCTTAAAGCCGGAACGTTATGTTGGCGCAAAGGGCATTGTTTTAATTTTTGGATTTTAATTTCTTTTTGTCCCATTGTATCATGCAAACATGAAAGATATAGATTATATTATGAGTTTCAAACAATTACATTTTATCATTTTTTTTAAAGCAAATGCCTATATTCGGCTAATTACTCAGAATATAGTTGAAAAAAAGAAAACTCGGACATTTATTACTCTGACATTAGTCTGGTGCAAATCTATGGGTACCGGGCTGTGTCAACCCAGCACCCAAAAGTCAGTCAATTTTTTTTTCAGCTCTGACATCGCTGCCGGGCTGGCAGCGAATTTTTTTTTTTTTTTTTTATATAAAGTTGTCGGTTGCCAGGCTGACAAGATCCAGTAGCCGACAACTTCTGCAAAAAGTTGGCTGTAGCCAATCCAATTTTTTTTAAAAAAAAGTATCAGTCAAACATTTTGACTCTAATCAAGGCAGAAGCATTTAAGCAATAGGGGTTAAAGAATAATGCATTTAAACAGAAGCAGAAGTAATATGTTACGTCTACGGTGGAAAGTTCATTTCGGGATAATTATGATAGACATTGTATATGACTATTTTGTTTTTATATTGCACAATAAATTTATATTTATAAAATTATATTGTACATTAAAAATTACATAACAATTTTAACAAATAATTTTTCAACAATTTGAGAACTGCATCTTATTGTAAAATGAATGAGATTTTTTGTTTAAAACGGCCTTTGTTTAGTTTAACATCTTATAAAAGTAATTATTGATTTAAAAAATCTGTTTGCATCTATTTCTGCTATTCGAATTTTGAAACGTCATTTAATTAACTTAAAAGACTGTCGGATTTAGCACGTCAAGCGACATAAGTTTTTAATAAAAAAAGGGTGAAATTGTTGTATTGGAAAATGGGTGAAATTTTCAACATTATTTAGTGAATTTTGTACATGTCAAATATTGTGGTAGATTTTATTTTTTAATTGAGTTTCATATTTCAAATAATTGAGGCGTAAATATAAAAGAAAGGGTTGGGATATCAAATATGATTAAAATAAAAGAACATGTGCAATTTTGGTCCCCCCAACGTTTGGTCTATCAGTTAAACTAATTCGTGATATTTTGATCAAAATAATTATGATAGCTAATTTTTTATTTTAGCCAAATTTAGGGCAACTAATACAAAACTATAATATATAACGGTCAAAACAAGTCAGAATTAGACAAAAGTTTTACTTCGTATTTTTTAGTCCCTTATGTTTTAAATAATTATATTTCAAATGACATAAATGTGAATTAGATTGAATCCGTGGAGTATATAGTAACTTTAGTTGTAAATAGTATTAGGATATGAGTTTCAATCGGTTATGATCAGGTATTAAGATTATAATAACAAATAAAGGTGATTACCAATATAAAGAACTCACATGAATTTTTAAAAATTTTCTTCCCATTTCTTCTTGTCTTTCATTCATATGAAATCAAATATTTCAATAATACAATTTAATGTATTTATATTTATGTTCATCTTAAATTGATTATTTTATTGAATAATTTAAATAATTATAAAATCCTTATTTCAATTAAAACTTGATAGACAACTAGTTGAAATGCCAAAAAAAAGGAAAAAATAAATTATTATTTAATCGTCTCAATGACTTATAGTTACTTATATTATAATAGAATATTTAATTAACTATTTTAATTTACCAAATATAAATATTGGACATTAGATGGTGAATAAATTTTTAAGAGGGCTTTTATTATGATTTTAAAATATATAACATTTTTTATTTATGCATAATCCGCTTTCTCCAGTGCTCCAATATACTTCTTTGTGCGTCTCCACATATTACAGTTGGCCTCCTTGCATTGCTTCTGCTTATTATGCGCAGAAAAATGAACTTTCCACCGTAGACGTAACCTATTGCTTCTACTCCTGCTTAAATGCATTCTTCTTTAACCCCCATCACTCTGCCTTGATTATAGTTGGAATGTTTGACTGACATTTTTTTTTTAAAAATTGGACTGGCTGCCGGGCTCTCTCAGCCCAGCAGCCAGCTTTTTGCAGAAGTTGTCGGCTACCGGGCCTTGTCAGCTCGGCAGCCGACAACTTTATAAAAAAAAAAAAAAAAATCTGCTGCCAGGCTGACACAGCCCTGCAGAGATGTCAGAGTTGAAAAAAAAAATTTAACTGACTTTTGGGTGTCGGACTGACACGGTCTAGTACCTATAGATTTGCACCAAATCAATGTCAGAGCAATAGATATCCGAGTTTTCTTTTTTTCAACCATATTCTAAGTAATAAGAAATTGCTCTCGTGATGCCGTTACACTATCACTCACTAGATTGGGGATGCTCTTATACCATCACTTACAATGGATGTAAACATTTTACACTGTATAATAATATGGACACATAATTAAATTACATATTTATTTTAATAATATACAATACATATCTCATAAATAAATAATTTCATTGTCTAAAAAATAATTTCATTATTCTAGGAAAAATAATTTATTAATTTTTATTGAAAATTTTACTTTTCTAATATTTTTAAAAAAATAATATTATTAATTTTTTACTTTCAATAATATATATTTTGAGGTCTCTCAAAAATAATACGTTGTTATAACTCTATCATAACTTAAGCATTAGATAATAGGAAAAATTTTCTATATTTAGAGCAAAAAATACATTTCTAAAATTATTAAAATTCTCATCCATAATGAGAAAACGTTGAAACTTTAGAAAATTGAATAAGAGTTTGAATAAAATATATAATGAAGTAGGAGAAATGATGGAATAGGAAAGTGAGAAATTTTAAAAAATTTAATGATATATATAGACAAAATTTTGAGGATTAGAAGTAAGCAAAATACTTCCGTTGCAAATATGTTGAAAATAATCATGCAAAACTTTCAAGAAGCATTGAATGATTGGCCAGAGTGGCTCACTTCTCAACTTTTATACCATTATTGTCCGTAATGGAGCAAATACTCCAACAATGGGCTAATTCTTTTGATTATTGCCAAAAAAAATCGCAATTATATTGTCTTGACAGTGTTCTGGTGTAGAAATATATCTATTGGACTGACTAAATCCAGTAAGCAAACGAATTTTTAAAAAGAAGTTAGGCTACGGGACTGTTAGCTCGATAGCCCACAACAATTTTTTTTTTTAAAATGTTTGGCTGCTGGGCTAATTAATCCTGGCAGCCATTGGAATTCAGAAAAACTATGGGCTATCAGCCCGACGGCCTGTAGCCTCACTTAAAAAAAAAAAAGAAAAACTTGGAGGCTGTTGGGCTTTTTGGCTAACTTTTTAAGCATTGAGTCCCTCGTATAAAAAAATTCAAGCATTGAGTCTCTCCAGCTAGCTGCTGATGCTTGATATAGATCAAAATTGCTATTATATGACATTTTTGTTGCTAAGTCATGGGTATATTACTATTTCTTCACCTCAGTATCTTGTTCATGAAACTGATGGGTACCCTCAATGATTGTTTAAAACGCTGGAATCCCATCATTGACAATCTGGAAGAACCCCCATTCTTCAGAAGCACTCTTTTTTTTAGAAATGATTTCTACTCGCCGAGCTGCATCTTTAGCCAGGCCCTGGAGATCTATTCTTATATTGCACAATAACTTCACCATTTCACCATTTTTATATTCCACAATAATGTTATATTTGTCAAATTATAGTTTAGATTAATAATTACTTTTTATGTTTAATTACCCAATATCATATTTGCTTCTACCTCTATTCTTATAACTACCCGCTATCAAATAATAATTTCTTTGTATATTTTATTTAGGTAAATATCAATTTTCTATATGTTTTATAAAAATATAAAACCAAATCTTATACATAATAATTTCAGTGATTATCTTTCAAAGATTTTTAAATATGCATTGACTGTTGCACATTAAGATTTGGGGAATGCATCTTCGTATAAATTGAATGAGATTTTTTTATCTAAAACCTTTTCTTAGGGTTGAATATAAAATAAAAATAATTGATTTAGCAAATCTGCTTGAACTTTTTTCTTATGTTTGAACATTAAAAAAAAAAATCAAAAAGAAAGTTCGGCAGCCTACAAGTTTTTTTTTTAAAAAAAAGTTAAGCTGCAAGCTATCAGTTAGGCCTCACCTTTTTTGAAAATTTTCGATGGTTACCGAGTTTAGTCAGCCCGGTTTAAAAAAAAAATGGTTGCGGACTGTTGAATTGACAGTCCGATAGCGTATCTTTTAAAAAAAAAAAAAATTTCTCTTACCTATCGGGTTTAGTTAGTCTAGTAGGTATAATTCTATACTAGACCATTGTCAGAATAATATTATTGTTGCGATTTTTTCTTCTTTGACAATAATAAAAGGAATTAGCTCCAACAATGGGAGTGGATTATTTGACAAAAAAAAAAAAAAAAAAAAAAATGGGAGTGGATTCGATACATGGGTGTAATAGAGCGTGTTACACCCTATTGTTTCTCGATGCTCTAAGGACTTGCCTGGTCAATTTTGCTGTTGTATCATCCGCACTGTATCGGTGTTCGTGCCCTTCTCCTTGGGGAAGAGACACCACTAGCATAAATAAGGTTCAGTGTTATGATGAAGTCTCAGCCTCTTGGGGCTTGAGACCTTAAAAGAGTCGAAACTCAAGAAAAATGAATGGATGAGGCAGCCAGAGGGCCGGGGAGTTTTTCAAAGGGTTGTTGCCCCTCTCTGTTTTGCCGATGATTTCCAATTTTTCTTGTATATACAGAAAGAACATAGAAAATCAACAGCCCTTTCCAAGCAGACAGACAGATACAGTAGTATTATTTCTTGAATTCTGCGTTTGGAAATGGAATGTGAACTGGGGACTTCGTTTGATTATCTCTGAAAGTGCTTGTCAAGAAGTCATCACATTTCATGAAAACTTTTCATTGTTGATGTGATCACCTTCGACAAAGCATTTTTCTTCATCAGGGCTTTGTTGCTTAGTGAAGGTTTCAGGCTGTGATGATAGAGTTATTTTCTTGAGTTGTTGGCGTGGAGTTGAATCCGACCCGTATCTTGGCTGGGCAACCCTGATGGCATGTGACCTGAGAGCGGGTGGGCTTCAATTAGCTCCTCCTTTCTCCTTCACATATGCAACTGGGAAATTGCAGGCCATGGCGCTGTCGCCTTCTCTTTTGCCTCGTCTTGTTACAGATCTGAGCCTACGTCAGTACTCACCCTGTGTATGATGATGATGCTTTAGCCTCGTTCTTTAAATTTTTCATGTTAAATTTTCTAACCCTTTAGTATCTCATGTTACTTTCTATGTTTTGGGGTAAAAATGATAATTGCCTTCTGCGCCAATATTTCAGTTTTTTTAACAAAAGTTCAACAATTCTAGAACTAAATCACTGGTATTTTTGTATATTTATGATCTACATTTTAGGTTGCTGTAACCTTAGAAAGTCTTTCAGTAATTGCCCTCAATAAAGGTGAATTATTTAGAATAATCCCCTTGGCTTTTGAGGTTATTATATTAAAAAGAAATATAAATGACTTATATTAACTCAGCTAAAATCTTTTGTCTTTACAGAAAAAAGGTGCCCCATTCTAGACATTTTGGCATTAGAATTACCCGTGCATTAATTTTTGTTCTTTTTATGGTTTCCTTTTTTCCTCATAAACTACCAAAAAGCATTTTACTGTGCTAGTCCCCATTAAACTTGGTAAATAGGAGGACGAAAGTGGACCTCATCGTCTGTGTAGAAGAGAACGGCTCCACCAAAAAGCCTCTTTTTTTTTTTTTTGACCAGAATGAACTCAAGGATGAATTGAGGCTGCAGAGAGAAAAATGGGGAATTTTCTAAAGGGTTGTTGCCCTCTTTCTGCATGCCAATGATTTCATCAAAGAACAAAGCAAGAAAAAAATTAACAGCCCTTTTTCAGCTCTGGTTTCTGAGATTCTGAATACTCCGGCAGAGAAAGGTATCTACTAGTATTTGTTTGTGCCCGCGCGTGTAAAAACGTGTCTCCACCGTCACCACCAGCGTGAATGGGTCCAGTCTTTCTGCTGGTTTTCGGGTCCCCTCCATTGTTATAGGCTGTGAAGATCTGATTCTTTAATTCTTGAGTTCTTACTTCTTGTGGGCATTGGGGTGACACGACCCGTATCTTGGCGGGGCAACATGGGCGCCTAGTAGATTGCTCATGGAAACAATGTGGTTTTGCAGCCATGGCGGTGTCTGTCCCCCTCAGCCTGATTCTTTCACAGATCTGAATTCTGAGCCTTACTGCTTCCCTGACTGAAATATCCAAGTTAGTTGCTCGGGCATCGATTGCAGAAATTTTTTGTTCAACCCGGGCTATTGGCATGTCTCATTTATGTGATCCTGAATTTTCATGCTATAAATATCTTCTTGATTTTTTTTCCCTTCCACCCTCCCACCCTTTTCATCCGTAGTTATCAGACACAGGATTCGAATTCAATACTTTTTCCACCCTAAACTATTGGCCACAAAATTCGAACCATATTTCCCTGACTTGCTTATTATCAAGCTAAAACTGGTATATATGGTGCTAAAATTTGATTTTGTAAATTTTTGATGAAATTTTCGAGTCTTGTTTCCTAGCGTGCAAGATAACAACTTGTTTTTATTTCTATGTCACTTCCCAATCGATTCCGGAGTGGTTAATGTGTGAGTTTGTCTTCGCTACTTTCTGTTTATTGATATTTTTTTTTTTTGGGTGTAAGCAAAGGTCTTAAATTTGGGACCATTCATTTATACTTCTCCAATGTCACCCAACTCATTTCCTGTTTCTATTTATTGATTGATTCACATCAGCTTTGCATTCTTAGCTAGAGAAATATGGGGTTCAAGTCTAGACATAGGATGTAATCTCCTTTGTTAAAAATGTAATTCAGTTTCAATAACGTGTAAATGTAAAACATGGGCTCATACATGATGTTAAAATTCATTTAAAAAAATGTAATTTGGGTCTTACATTTTTCTTTTTTACTGAATCATGACTATTAACCTTTCAGAATACCTGCCCCATTTTCTTAAAGAAGCCCTCAAGGCAGGCCAAATCCATCACCAAGTTGTTGTTGGGTTGTGAAATTGAAAAAGTAACTTGTACAAGGAAAAGTGATTAAAAATTGTATTTATAATGTAATTAATTTTTTTCAAACTACTAAGCTATAAATTGAATACTAAAGTACCAAAGTGACATTGTGCAACTTGCATCACATCTATTGGAAAAGAACCACCATATTTATAACATGAACCAAAAAATTGCACGAAAGTTTTTGCGCCAAGTGGTAGCTACTTCATTAAGCGCTTTGTAGTAAGTTTCGATTGCGCAATTAAATGTCATTAAAGTGAATGGCAGCCTCGGCCCTCTTTTGGCAAATTATAAAATAGTTGTGCCCTACTTAGTACTGTCCATTCTACTCTCTAAGCAGCTTATGGTGTCAAAAACATCGCAACGGATCTTCTGTTTCACACTTTGTGTCACTCTCTGTCCCATTTTTTATTATATTGCTATTTCTCCTTTATAAACATCATGTTTTAGTTCTTTTTTGTTTTCTTAAGATCCAATAACTATTAATTCAATAATGCACAAAATTTAACAAACTCAAAAAATCAAAATGCATAAAAAATGAGATTTTTTAATGAATTTTTTGCTGTATTTTTTAATTTTCTATTATATATTGCTTTTTTGAAACTGTTGTATTTATTTTTTACTGAATTAATAGTTATTGAATTTTAAGGAAACAAAAACGAACTAAAACATGATGTTTATGAACAAGAAATAACAATATAATAAAAAGTGGGACAGAGAGTGGCACAGGGTGTGGGACAGAAGATTCGTTGCGCAAAAACTTGCTCCGATCTGTGGTGTGGTGGTGATTGAAGCCGAAGTTACCTAAATTTTTCCTTAAAAAAAAAAAAAAAAAGAAACTGTCCGTTCTACATTTCCTCTTGGGCCAAAACTTTGCGGAAAGTTGAAAGCAAGATGAACGAAATTATAGTAATTAGTTTCACTATAGTAATTTCCTAAATTGCTGGCACGACAAAAATTGTAGTTGTCCTAAATTTTTGGGTCAAGTAATTAGTTGTCCACTTAGAATTAGAATCCTTAAGATTAGATTAAAGACCTACTGTGACGATGTAGTCCACTTAGGATTATATAGAACTGAAATCCTAAGATTAATTTTAGAGATTATAACCGCCATAATTATCTGCAAACTTTTCCTAGTGAAAACAAAATCCATTCCTACATCGGTATCGCGTCGTTTGTCCTATAAATAAACAACCTTTAGTTTCACTGCCTCCTGTCCTATAAATAATTACCACTACTTCGTTTTTCAAAACCTTGGAGGTAATCCTCGACTCAAGAAACTGAGAAAAGCCGTAGATCATTTTGTCAGTCCTGAAAAAGAAAATCGTGCTCAACAAAGCCTTTTAGCAGCATAGCATCGATCAGCATCAAGGATGCCGAAAGGATCTCACAGGAACCCGAATTCCTTAACTTATTCTCATCGACAAAAGGGCATCTCCTTACGATGTCAACTCAAGCAATAATCATCGCAGAAGTTGCAAGAACAAGTTAATAAACAGTACTAGTTCTGAGGAAAAGTGAGAGGAAGACTCAGAGTGGAAAGAAGCAAGATGCCCCATATGCATGGATCATCCGCATAACGCTGTGCAGTTAATTTGTTCATCCCATGAAAAAGGCTGTAAACCCTTCATCTGTGACACAAGCTACCGCCATTCAAATTGCTTCTATCAGTTCTGTAAGGTGCATGGACTAACCCCATCAAAACCAACTTCTGATCATCAGCCAAACGGGTTTTCACCCCTTGAAAACAGGCAGGTTCGGGAACTTCTCTGCCCTCTTTGTCGGGGGAACGTTAGCGGATGGACTGTGGTACAAGCTGCTCGTGCGTACATGAACTCGAAGATACGAAGTTGTGCTCTGGAATCGTGTGATTTTTCAGGGAATTATGTTGAATTAAGGAAGCATGCTCGGCTTCAGCATCCATCAGCAAGGCCGGTGTCCGTGGAATATGATGATGGCGATGATAATAATGGCGCCGACGATGATGGTGTTGTTATTATTGTCATGTCTCACTGGGAGAGAAATCGACGCGCTCGAGTTCTTCGAATAATTTGTGTGTTCTTTTAGTTAATAGGAGGATGATTAGTTATGTCATTAAATAATTGCTTAGATTTATCTTTTGTCTTAGGACTTAGAAATTGTTACTAGTACTGACAGTGCCGGCCTACTGGGACTGGGATTGTGTTCATTCTGCCCTTGCAAAAACACTAGGGGTGTTTTTTAAATATTTTAAAGTACCAATATATGTGGAATTTTTTTTATTATAAGTATTAAGTGTTTTTAGGGGTGTTTTTAAAGGTGTTTTGGAGATGCACTTTAGAGCATTTTTAGAATTTATAATTTTTTAGGGTATTTTTTAAAAATAAAAAATAACACCACCATCTCCTGCCATCGTTACCACTTCCTTCTCTTCTTTTTTCCCTTTCCCTCTTCGTCCTCCTCCCTCCTCCTCTTCTCTCCTCCCCTCCCTCCCCCAACCACCTTGCCCCTCCCTTTCTCCCACCTAATTTGATTGCAACCAAGTCACGAATCACAACTAGAAGGTCGCGATCTGGTTTGTGATCTAGGGTGGACTGGGGAAGAAAGGGATGGACTACAGGGGCAAGGGGAAAAGGAGGGAAGGAAGGTGGGGCAAGGAGAGGGGGGAGGAGGAGAAGGTAGGAGGGAGATAAAGAAAAAAGAGAGAGGATAGGGGTGGCGACAACTGTGGTGGGTGGTGGTAATGCGTGGAAGGAAAAAAGGTGGTATGATTGATTTTTTTAAAAAAAAAATTTTGTGTATTTGTAAGTTGTTTTTGAGATATTAGGTATTTTTGGAGTTGTTTTTTGTTTGTGTATTGTTTGGGAAAATTAGGATTATCAATAGGGTTGGGTATGTCCGAATTCGGCCTGTTCAATTCGAAAAAGCTTACTAAATTTAAGCTTTAGTTGGCGTGGATAGAATTTGGATCTAAATATTAGACTCGAACTAAATGTGAGCCGACCTTAGGTCATACTAGACTTAGGTTTGATTAAAACCCGACTCATATATGAGTATAATTATATATGTAAAAATATATATAATAATATTTATATTTTATAATTATCTATACTATATATAAAGGGAGGGGAGGGGGGGTTGGGTGAACAAAAATTTGTCACTTTATATACTTCCTAAACTATCCTTGATGATGAGGGAATTTTTGGTATAAACAAAAGTCTATTTATCTTTGATAACTACCCATTAACAATATGATTTTTTACCAAGTAATATGTATTTTTTTCATATTTTATTTTTAACTCATTTAGTAAATCTTAATTTTAATTAGCAACTACCAATTATGGTTATGAATAACTACCACATAACTACTTTTTATAAAATTTATTTTGGTGAATTTTTTACATATGTATTTTCAAAATATAAAACCAATTTTCTTGAAAATGATTTCAATTAATATACTCAAAATATTTCAAAAATATTTTTTCTATTAGTCGCACACACATTAGTATGTGCCTTGAATATTAGTATATATTACGACATAAAATATTAATAATTTATATGTAAATTTGTATTAATTTATAATTATAAATTATAGATTATATATAATTATGTATTTAATTATGAGTTTGGATCAAACCCGATTTGAACCCAAACTTCATATGATCATGTGAATTGAGATTGAACCTTTTTAATTTGAGTTCAAATTCCAAAAGTTAGAAATTCAAAAGTTCATATAACTTGTGAAATGAGTTTGGACTTGCTGGATCCGATTCAGAAAAACCCGATTGACACCCCTAGGCAAAAAAACTAGCTTGCAAAAAGTAGTCCAATCCAAACGGTGGGTAATGTACCAAAAGGCTACTAATTTGCCATTTACCCGCGAAGAAAAGAATATGAGAAGAAATCAATTAGTCTAACACGAACATTTTAGGCCAAACGTTACCGTTTCTGGAGCCACTCACGTCGGTCCTGTTCCGTTTCGATTAGTGTCTTTGGGTTTCGCGCCACGGGAATATATAAGGGTCTACTCACAGAAATTGGTCGGTTACATCTACGGTGGAAAGTTCACTTTTCTGTCCACGGCAGGCGGAAGCAATGCAAGTCAGGGCTTCGGCCCACAAAGACTGAAAAAACTCAAGAGAAGCGAATGAGGCAGCAGAGGGCCGGGGAGTTTTTAAAGGGTTGTTGCCCCCTCTGTTCTTTTTTGGCCAATGATTTCCTTCCAAAAAGAGAAGGGGGGAAAATATGAACAACCCTTTGCAGAACGAAAAGAAAAACATTTCCCAATTTCTTCTGGAAGCATTTGATAATCTTGATATTCGTTGAGATTGAGGATGTTCTTGGAAGCTTAAATTATTGCCTTTTTGGTTTCTGCTTCTGCTTCTGTTACTCGATGCAATCTTCTTTGATCGTTCTCGGCAAATGGCTTAATTATCAGCAGTTTACGAAAGCCTTCTGGTGTTTCGGTTTAGGGTTTAAGGTCGTGTTGGATATGGTTTTTGGCCGTGATGATAAAAATCTTTTCTTGAGTTTGTTGGTGGTGGGGCATGTGGAGTTTAAATCCAACCCGTATCTTGGCTGGGCAACCCGGATGGCATCTGAGCTGAAACGGGGGCATGTGTTCTTTCTCATTGACTTTTGCAACTGGGATTTTGCAGCCATGGCGGTGTTGTTGCTCCATTTTGCCTCATCCCACTACATATCTGAGCCTAGTTAAACTATCTATGGAAGTGATGCCTTGGTGTCTTTTTAAAATTCTCCGATGAAAGGATTGTCTGTCCAAATTATATCATTGCTAGATGCCTAGGTATAACATTTCTTTTTGTACTTTTGACTACTTTTGAATGTACCTCAACTAATCATGAATCAAGAAAAACAAAAAACTAGCGTGTATTGGAGAAGGGAGTGTTAGTTTCTATTGGTTTTGCTATTGAGCTTGTTTATTGGAGAATTTCATGCATGGAAAAGTTCTTAAGATCATAATTAGTTTTTGTTGTGGTTGAATCTTATTGTTGGAGAACATCCTATAGAAGATTAAGTGACTATTAGTTGCTTCCCCATGTCACCTTTCTGAACGGAGCTTAGACAAGTCCACTTTTGTTTACTTTTCAGACGGCTTAAGATTAGGTAATTGCTTGTTCTTTAGCACCCTTGATTTTAATGGTCAACCTTTTTCAGGGCCTAACAAATCTAGTTTGCCACTGGATCTTGAATTATGATACTATAACTTAGTTTCCCGGTCAATTTTGTGCGAGCTTGGTTTGAAGATGTGGGTAATTAGTAATAGTATGATTTACCGTATGAGTTATGCCATGCCATGTGACAGAGTTAATGTAGTTTGTTGGGTTATTGATAAAAATCATTTGTTAGAACTTTTGGACTTATTTGCCTACCATTGAATGGTGAATCACTTTTTAGTAATGAGAGACTGCTGACCCATTTGCCTACCATCGCAAAATGTGAAAAGCAATACCATTATCGCCAGTTTCTTGAGGCATTCTTGGCTGGTTTTGTTATCTTATATGAATTTATGCAGGAGGGAATGCATTCTTCCTCAGAAGCGAAATAAACTCCAAGAATAAAAATGAGGTCTATTCATGATAAATATTACATAGATCTTCGAGTTTGTGGAATTTGTTGATTGCTTTGTAAGAATTTAATGGAAAAACCACTACTGTTCTTTGTAAGATTAGTGAAGGAAAATTTGGTCATAAATTTGGAGAGTTTACTTTTACATGGAAATGAACACCTTGAGAATAAATATTGGACCAGGAAGAAAAAGGTGGAAAGAGTACATGTGGCGCTGAAAGAAATCCAACTTTGATGAGACATTCAAAACTTAAGAGAAATGAATGAGGTTGCCAGAGTGCTGGGAGAGTTTTTAAATGCTTGTTGCTTCCCTCTGTTTCTGCCAATGATTTTCAATTTTTTCTTTAAAAAAATTAACAGCCCTTTGTATGACTGAGACAGCAGTCTGTTTTGTAATGCTGATGCTTATGCCATATTCTTCTTTGCGAAGAATTTTGAAACGGCATGGTGGTATATGTATTTGATAATCCCTTGTATTATTTGACAAGCTTTCTTTTGCTTGATCAGGTTTTAGGCTTCTGAAAATGCTTGAGGATTTAATGATAAAATCCTATTCTGGTGCTTGTAATGGGGCCTGGAGTTCAATCTGACCCATATCTTGGCTGGCAAACCGGATTGCAACTGAGCTGAGATGGGTTGGTTCTATTTGTCTAAATTCACATATGCAACTGGAATTTTGTAGCCATGGTGGTACTGACTCTACATTTTGCCTCTTCTTATTACAAGATCTGAGCCTGGTTAAACCGTGCATACGATGGTTTATTACCTTGTCTAAACTCTTTAGTATATAGTTTGTCTATTGGATTTGTAGTTATACTGGATATGCTTGATTTACTTTCAAGGTCGCATTTTCTTTCAGTAATCTTGACCTAAAGTGGGAAAGAGACCCTGCTTTTGAATGAATAATTCTGAACTTGCTCATGAACATCCAGACATTGATTCTGGTGGTCATACATACTTGTTTAGCAGATCTTCTGCTGAAAGCCTTCAAAAGACCCTTCCAGTTGATTACCTACCTCGAGGAGTTAGTCTTTTTCTGGTGTGCCAGTATCAACCAACATGGTTTTACCAGCTTAGCAAAAGGGTGCCCGTAAGTAAAAAGAAGAAAGAGCTTCTCTTGAGGCCTTAAGAGTTTTCTACATTTTTCTCAATCTTTCTCTTTCTGTTATCGTCCTTAGACCAGTGAAAGTTGAGTTATATTGATGAGCATGTACCACACATGTAATTGTGTGGTTGAATTCTTTCTTTGCTATACTCTTGGCTGGAAGCATCTTCTATTTCTACTTGAGGTCATTGAAAATTTGGAATGGTGATTGTTCTGTCTTGTTAAATGTTTGATGAATTATGGTTCTTTGCTGATAATCATGGCAATGGTCGACTAACAAGGAAAATAAAGAAGAAAAATTAATCTTGGTAGTGTCAATTTTCCCAAGGGTTGAGCTATGTATCTTAAGCAACCAACTTTGCGTTAAGCAATGCATATTTCATCTCATTTAGTACTTCAAATTGTAGATGAGGGCCTAAAGGTCCTCATAACTCTATTATTAATCACAAACTATTTTTGATGCATGTAGGAATTCCGAGTAATAGTTGGCTTTTATAGGAAACATGCCTTAGCTAGGATCGATAAATCTTAAGATATTTTGTGCCTATCAATGGAAAACAATCCTTCTGAAAAAAGAGAAAATGAAAAAAGAAATTGCACATTTTGGAACTTATTACACTCATGAGCCGGGATGATTTCTAAAGTAAAACCTCCTTTGTGATTTTATTGTTATGGAAGTCTTGTAAACCCCCTCTAAATGGGGTTTAATTAGAAAGAGATTTAGCCTTATATTTGTTTAAGTTGAAGTTTAGATACATTATTGGAGGAGTTTTGCTTTTTCCATGCTAGTTAAGAATCAGATGGACCTTTACGTGAATGAGAATTTTAACCAAGTCCACTGTTGTGATGATTGATTTTATTTAAATTTAGGCTTTAAATCACATTATTGTGGGAACGTCTGGGTTTTCCATTCTAGTTAATAATCAGATGGATCTTTACATTGGGAGAATTTAAACCACCAGTTCACTGTTTTGGCAATTTAGGGGACAAAAGCTTGCTAAAAGTTTGTTTTGAGCTCCATTGATTTTCAAATTCCACATTTATGCAGGGTTAACGGAATTGAATTTGCTTTCAGTCATGCATTATCTGACAATTAATTTCATTTTGGTAGAGAAGTAATATGGACTGTGTTTTGCTAAATGTTTGGTACGTGGAAAATGTGTGTAGCTGTGAATTATACCTTGGTCCTTCAGTTGAGTTTATTGGATTAAAAGTTGCAGTTAGTGACAGTTAGCTGTCAGACATCATTGGATCTGCACGAGCAATCGTTTTGCACTTGTAGGATTTTAAAATAGTTTTATAGTTGGAGAATGTTGAGCGAAATTATGTGTTTTACATGTCCTGCCTGCTGCTCTAATGTTGGTTTGAATGGATACACTTGATTTGAATATCATGGGTGAGTTTTATTACTCTTTCAAGCTGCTTTTGGGATGCGTTTGAAACAGATTCCTTACAGGATCTTATAGCATCTACCAGGTATAAGAAGCGAGGGCAATACAATTCAGCTTCGGTTAAATCCAGGATTTGCAGCATTTACATTTTCATGATGGATCATCAACGTATACGTCATTCATAGCATGTTCACTGTGGTACAAAAGGATATGATTGTAGTAGCCAGAGGGTAATGAGTAGATTTCTGATTACTTTTGTGGCGTATTTTCTTGCTGAAGCAGCCCTTCCAATGTGAGAGCCTCTTTTGTTGCTGCCGTATGTATGTTTGTTCAGGTTTTGTTTTTAAGATGCAGAAGAGTGTATCGACTACTGCTCATAGGGGGAATAGAGACGTGACAATGTTGTGCATTGCTGAGGCAAAAGATGAAGGAAGTCAGTTTTTGTAAGCTGAGGACTGACTGACTCCATCCCTCTGAAGGATGTACCATTTATCTCATTTCAAACCAGGCTTCAACACGAAGTGCATTTTGTAAATCCCAAGTTTATTTGTTCGTTTTCCATATATCATGGTTCATGGAGATTAACCAATCAGGAGTTTGTATACTGGTAAAAAGGCTAGGTTTGTGGGGCAATCAGTGTCTGGTTTTCACTCTTCAGTCTACTTAACATTTGGTTGCTATTGCATTGAATATGGCTCTGAAGCTACCATTGCAATGGACAGTGGTAAAATGTGAAGTTACTATTGCATCAGACTTCCTGTGTTACGTTTTATTAGTAGTTAATTTACCCTTTTTCCTACAAAAAAAAAAAGAATATGGTTATAAAGAATCGAGATCTCCTGGCGTCCTGGGTCTTTGGAGGAGCACCATCCATCTTAACAAGTAATGCAAGTCAATTTGGAGAAAATTTAATGTACATTATGTTTCTTTTTGAGGCCTGCGTAGTTCAAGAAAAGCTGATGGTGTGTTATATATATATATATTTTTTTTTTCGGGTCTGGAGGCTAATCCTTTCAGGTTGGGTTGGGCTGAGCTTTGTCCCAAAAATATCCAACAAAGATACTCAATAACGGTAACATGTGGGGTCGAATCTGAGATCTTGCTGTAATTACGGACGATCAGTCTTAACCAACCGAGCTACCCGCTGGGGTTGGTGGTGTGTTATACAGTCCAATAGTTTCATAACACCAAATATTAGCTACTACAAATATTTACGTTAATCTAAATGGAACAAAATGCTAGAATGGTGGCTTGGGTCTTTGTTAACTCCATATTTGGATTGGAGTATAATCTCAAATTCAAAGTCTGAATAAGGTGTACTAAAAGTAAATAATGCAGTCTTTTTTGGTTAAACAAGCAAGCCCTGTTCGAGGAAGCCGCGCAACCCTTGTCACTCTGCTTGTATATGGTCCGCCCGCAATTCACAACTCAGTAAGAATAATACTACTGGAAGAATCAACTCAGAAGAATGAGGGCGCTGGGAGAGAGCTGGGGAGTTTGTAAGGGTGGTTGCCCCTCTCTCTGCATTTCCCCGATGATTTCTGTCAGACCCGCTAAAGTAAAAATCAACAGCCCTTCGGAGAGAAGACGAAAGAATGCATTGTTATTATTATTATTATTATTATCATCATTTCACTCTTTCTCTGCATCAAGATCATCACCGTCATCTTCGTCATCATCATCATCTTCTTCTTGTTTGATATAAGGCTGTGATGACATTTCTCTTTCTTTCTGAGTTATAAATCGGGCATGGAGTTTACGGGTCCCGTAACTTGGCTGGGCAAACTCCTGATGGCATTATTTGAGATGGGTTCTCCATGCTAAAATGCACCTGGGTTTGCAGCCATGGCGGTGCTCCTCCCTCTTTGCCTGACCTTTTGACAGATCTGAGCCTTTCTTTTTGTCTGGTTTTGCTCGTCTAGTTTTAGCTTGAGAAAACGAAGCAGCCGAGAGATGGGTTTTTGCTCCTCCTCTCTGCTAAGCTTATGATTTCTTCATTACCCGGTTCGAGGTTCCACCGGGTTGATATCCGGGTCGGTTTTTTATTGACTATGTTCTGAACTGCGAGCCCTGAAGAAGAAGAAGGGATATTAGACAGAAAGGATGAGGTTGTGGAGAGAGTTTGAGGGAGTTTCTAAGGGTGGTTACCCCTCTTTCTACAATGCCGATGATTCTCAGCAATTTTTCGCCAAAAAAAAAAAAAATCAACAGCCCTTGACTGAAAAGAAAAGGCAATAAAAATAGAAAAGCTATTGCGCGGTTTATACACCTAGTCATCGTCCTCGTTATGGTTATCCTCCTCATCCTCATCGGCCGTCATCAGCATCAGCAGTGGTCACTACTCATAAGGCTGTGATGGTACTAGAAAATTTTGTTGTGTTGGAATCTGTGAATGGAGGCAACCGGACCCGTATGTTGGCTGGGCAAAACCCAGATGGCATTATTTCAAAATGGGTTCTTTTCCTCCTCGTCACATGCAACTGGGCTTTGCAGCCATGGCTGTCTCCTTCCTCCTTTTCCTAATTTATTTATTTTTTTCTATATTATCTGGGCCTTACTCTAGAAGTACTCTAACTCCATCGTTAGTGTGTGTTGTTTGAGATAGACATTTTTGCAATTTTTATCTGGAAGGAAGCATATTGCTCTGGCATTATGGAAATCCTCAAAATGGTGGTTTATCTATTACTGGTCGATAGCTCAGAGAATGAGGCAAACAGAGGGATGGGATTTATTTTAGAAGGGTGGTTGCCCCTCTCTGTTTGAGCCTATGATTTCTTCATTAATTACCCAAAAATAAATACCAACAGCCCTTAATTTCTGGTACTTAGTTTTCAGCTTCTACTATTACTACTTCTAGCTGAACCAAAGACTGCGGATGTATTTTTCCATTGTTTGCTTTGCTAAGATGTTAAAGGCCGTGATGATATTTCTAGATGAGCTAGGCACTAAGGGATTGGTGATATAAAGTGACCTGTATCTTGGTTGGGCAACCCGGACGGTATCATTTTGGGGGGTGTTTTGATGAATCACGAACTTTTCTTTGATGCAACCGGTGTTTTGCAGCCATGGCAGTGTCACAAACTCAATGCCTGATCAATTACAGATCTGAGCCTGATGTTTTTCTTGTTGTAAACGCATGCAAAAAGGATCCCTTATTCGTTCCACCTTAAATGCCTTTTCAACAACAGCATTCACTAAACAACTTAAGCCTACTAGCGTGTTGCCAGTACCTACTCCACTCCAACCCAAGGGTCACTTCCCCTCTCCTCTCCATCACACTGCCCACTCCCTCCCCGCAATGACCTTCTCCTTGCTCAATGAAGCTTCAGTTGCACTTGACGTTCCCGTTCCCCTTCCCCTTCTCTCCCACCCACTTACTGCTCTTTTTAGGGTATTTGAGGAGACAAGTTTGGCCTGAAGATGAGTATGGAGATTAGTTTCTTATTTTTTTGGGGATTTTTGTTTTATAAATTAGGTGTTTCTGGATGGAGAGCTGTTTGGAAAATTTTATATTGTAACAGTCTAGCACATTTTATGATGTGATGTATGTGAGAAAAAAGGTGATTGAAAAGATGAAAAGCTGATTGGAAAATGTGTTGATGATGCAATTAGTAATGTTTTCCAAATACTGTTGTATCCAAACAAACTGATTGTTTTTCGGATGTTCTTGGAGGATTATTGTTACCTTTCCATAAATTTTAGTTTTTTTTTGGCCTCTGTTGCAATGGGTAGACTTGGATATTTAGCTTCTTTTTTTACTCACTCAGTGGACTCAATATAAATAGTCTGAGTTCGAGCAAGTTGCCATCAATTCTGGATTCTGCAAATTTTAGGGGCTTTCATGTTGACTCCTATTTGCCCGAGTCTTTGAACCATGAATATAAGTGGGCATCAGGAGGCATTTCTCTCTCGACAGAAAGAATGAAGAATGAGGGTGCAGGGAGAGATTCTGGTGGAGTTTCCAAGGGTGGTTGCCCCTCTCTCTCTCTGCTATTTTCCCAATGATTTCTCAGTCTTTGAACAAAAATAAAAATGAAAAATAGCTCTTCTTAGCAACAGAAGAAAATGGAGTTATTCTATATGCTATAGCATCATTAATGGGTTTGTTTGGATTGTAAGTTATTTGAGATATTTTTACTGTAGCACTTTTTGTGATGTGATGTATGTGAAATAAAAAGGTAATTGAAAAGATAAAAAGGTGTATTGGAAATTGTAATGATGATGTAAGCAAATATATTTGGGAAAATAATCAGCTGTTATCAGCAGCAGCAGCAGTACCTCATAGTAACAGCACAAAACCCTTAATCACTCTGCCTCTTTTCCTGTGTGCTATTATATGCATTTCTAGGCTGTGATGGTACTTCACTATTTGTTTTTGAGTTGTGAATATCAGGAAGGGAGCTAATTGGACCTGTATCTTTTTGTGGGGGTTGGGGGTGGGGGCAACCGTGATGGCATTTTTTGAGATGGATTTTCCGGAGTCCATGACATGCAATTGGGTGTGCAGCCATGTTGGTTCCCATTCCTCTTAGCCTGATTTTTACTGTGCATATCTGGGCCTTTCTCTAGTTAGTGTGTGTGTGTGTGAGAGAGAGAGAGAGAGAGAGATTTGTTGTGATTTAGTTGGCAGTAGCAACAAGTGGCTCTGCCATGGTGGGAATCTTTAGCTAGTAAATTTAGCTCAGAGAATGACGCAAATAGAGAGATGGGATTCCCTCATTGTTTTATGCCTATGATTTCTTCGTTAATTAACCAAATTTAAAAACCGTCCTTGATTTCCAGTAATCAGTGCTGCTGCTGCTGCTGTTACTACTACTAATTGAAACTTAGACTGTAGTTATAATTCTATGTTATTTGGTTTGCTCTTTGACCAAAGGCCTTGGAGAAGTATAGGAAAGAAAAGACTAAAGTGTTGAGGGCTAGGATGATATTTGTAGTGAGCTAGGAAAAAAAGGCATTGATTTTATAAATTGACCCATATCTTGGTAGGCAACCTGGATGGCACAGTTATTACTTGGGTGTTTCTGTGTATTAGTTTCTTTCACTGTAGCGCAACTAGTGATTTGCAGCCATGGCGGTGTCACAAACTTAATACTTGGTCAAATTCAGATCTGAGCCTTGTGTTCTTGTTGTTTGCAGTATTCTTGTGTTGAAGTCACAGGCATAGAGTGGCCATGCATTTATGCAGCTTGTGCATTTCTGCTTATCCTTGTTCAAATAAGATCTCTTTGCGACTTATGATTCTGGGTTTTCTTCAGGCGTTTTTCTCATTTCTGATGTGCTAAATACTGCTATTTGCGCTTGTTTAGCCTTTTACCAGTTCTGTAAAAGTGGATAGCTCATTGTTTTGGTGAATTGGGTCTTTTAGTCCCTGGGTTGATAGTCTCCTTGTTTTGGTGCCAATGAGGCCTTGGTCTAGTGGCTAAGGTTGAGGCCTTAGGAATTAGAAGTCCTGGGTTCAAATCCCCCTACCCCCTCATGCTTCTTAAGTCCCATCCCTTCCCTGCTGGAAAAAAATTAAAAAATAAAAGAAGTGGTGATTTTGGTTCTGTTACAGATTGTAGGCTGATTTGTAGGGATTAGATAGCTGATTTGTGGGGATTAGATAGTTACAGATGTAGGCTGATTTGTAGGGATTAGATAGCTGATTTGTAGGGATTAGATAAGTTACAGATTGTAGGCTGATCTGTAGGCTAAATAATAGGAACTAGATATGTCTATACTTGTATATATACCGTTATGATTGATGAATAAAAGGTAAGGAAAATTCATTCCCTTTTTCTGAGTTTAACATGGTATCAGAGCAGTTCTGTGTAGAGCAGTTCTGTTCATAAGTTTTTTTTAAGAAAAAAAAAAAAAAAAATTTCTGGGCTGTTGGGCGTGAGGGAGGCTGCTGCCATATTCAAGGTGCAGGCGTTAAAGGTTCCTCTAAAGACACCGCCAACTCAGGGAGGTACGTTTTTGGGTCAACATCGATCTAGGTGTGGGACCTGGCTACGACAGGTTCTCTTGTGGGTAATCTGTTATCTTGTTGAATTTTCTTAGCAATTATGTCTGACAAAAAGACTGGAGTTTCTGATATAGTTCCGTTGGTTTCAAAAATCACGGAACACAAATTAAATGGAATTAATTTTCTTGATTGGAACCATACTATTGAATTATATCTACTCAGTATTTCTATGGATGGTCATCTGACCGATGATCCACCTACGGATGACTCTAGACTGTCTTGGGTGAGAGAAGATGCTCGCTTGTATATACAAATTCGTAATTCTATTGATAGTGAGGTGGTGGGCCTGGTTACCCATTGTAAGACAGTGAAACAGTTAATGAACTATTTGCAGTTCTTATATTCGGGAAAAGGAAACTTCTCTCGTATCTATGATGTTTGCAAGGATTTTTACAGGGCAGATAAAGGAGATAAGTCTCTCACCAGTTATTTTATGGACTTCAAGAAAACATATGAAGAGCTCAATATGCTGCTTCCCTTCAGTATCAATGTGGAGGAACAACGGAATCAGCGAGAGAAGATGGCTGTTATGAGTTTTCTCGCCGGTCTTCCGTCTGAATTTGAGACTGCCAAATCTCAAATTCTTTCCGGATCAGAAATTTCCTGTCTAGAAGATGCTTTTCGAAGGATTCTTCGTACAGAGAATACGTTACCTGTTCTATCCACTCAGCCTAACAGTGTTCTTATTAGCCGTACTACCACATTTGATTCAGGAAGACAACACTACAAGAGTAGTGGCAACAGTAAGAGCATGGGGTCGGGGTCCAACAACTCTGATAAAATTACTGAAAATCGTGGAAAGGAGCAAGGAGAAATTGTATGTCACTACTGTCATAAACCAGGACATATCAAGCGGGACTGTCGAAAGCTACAGTATAAGAAAGCTCAATTTGCACATGTTGCATCTAGTTCTGAGACCTCTGAAAAGTCTGTTACAATCTCTGCAGATGAGTATGCCAGATTGACTCAGTTTCACGAAACAGTGAAACAGCCATCCGGTCGTGTTACTGCACTTGTTGAGACAGGTAAACCCAATACATGCCTTGTTTCCTCTTCTCCAAAATGGGTCATTGATTCTGGTGCTACAGATCACATGACAGGTAATCCCAATTTACTTTCTAACTTTCAGCCACATAAATCTATCACTCCTGTTACTTTAGCCGATGGTTCAACATCCAGTGTTATTGGGTCTGGAACCACTAAACCTACATCCTCTCTCCATTTGTCATCTGTTCTGAGTCTACCACGACTATCGTTTAATCTGATTTCTGTCAGCAAACTTACTCGTGCCCTTAATTGTTGTGTCTCATTTTTTCCTGGTTCTTGTGTATTTCAGGATCTCATGACGAAGAAGATTATTGGTAAGGGACATGAGTCTGACGGTCTCTACATTCTTGATACACAGAAACCAGGGTCTATAGCCTGTGCTGGAACAGTCTCTCCTCTTGAAGAACACTGTCGATTGGGTCATCCTTCGCTTTCTATGTTAAAGCAACTTTGTCCTCAGCTTTCGAACATTACTTCATTAGATTGTGAGTCGTGTCAGTTTGCTAAACACCATCGTCTTAGTTCTAGTCCTAGAATCAATAAACGAGCTACTGCTCCCTTTGAGTTAGTCCATTCCGATGTTTGGGGTCCTTGTCCGGTGACTTCTAAAACTGGTTTCAGATATTTTGTTACATTTGTTGATGATTATTCTAGAATGACATGGCTTTATTTGATGAAAAATCGCTCAGAATTATTCTTTCACTTTTCTTCCTTTTGTGCTGAAATACGAACCCAATTTGGTAAACCAGTACAAATTTTAAGAAGTGATAATGCAAAAGAATATGTTTCAGGAAATTTTCAGAAATACATGCTTGAGCAGGGTATTCTCCATCAAACTTCTTGCGTTGACACCCCTTCTCAAAATGGGGTTGCTGAGAGAAAGAATAGACATCTTCTTGAAACTTCTCGAGCCTTGTTATTTCAAATGAAGGTTTCTAAATGCTTCTGGGCTGATGCTGTATCTACTGCTTGTTTTCTAATCAATCGTATGCCTTCCTCTGTTTTATCTGGTAATACTCCTTTACACACTCTATTCCCGAATAGACAATTGTTTCCTATAGAACCAAAGATATTCGGGTGTACTTGTTTTGTTCGGGATGTTCGTCCTCAAGTTACAAAACTTGATCCTAAGTCCTTAAAGTGTATATTCCTGGGTTATTCCCGTGTACAAAAAGGGTATCGTTGTTATTGTCCTAGTCTTGGTAAGTATCTTGTGTCTGCCGATGTCACTTTTTTGGAACAAACACCTTTCTCCTCATCTTCAGGTTCTGTGAGTCCGGGGGAGGATGATGATTTGTTAATCTATAGTGTCATACCAAATTTGGATTCGCCTCCCTCTACACCAGTTAAGCCTCCCATCAAATACACCTACTCGCGTCGCCCACATCTGCCCAGTTCTGACTTGGTCCTGGAGTCTCCAACATCATGTCCTGATGAACCAGTATCTTCGTCATCAGATCCGACTACCAATGATGATCTTGATCTCCCTATTGCTCAAAGAAAAGGTAAACGTGCATGTACTTATCCAATCTCTTCAGTTGTTTCCTACAATCATTTGTCTTCCTCTTCTCGTGCTTTTCTTACATCCCTAGACACTATTTCTGTACCCAAAACTGTTCAAGAGGCATTAGCTCATTCCGGATGGCGGAATGCTATGATTGAGGAAATGAATGCTCTAGATGTCAATGGTACGTGGACTTTAGTTACCCTACCTGCAGGTAAACGAGCTATTGGATGTAAATGGGTGTTTACGGTCAAAATGAATCCTGATGGTTCCATTTCTCGATTGAAAGCTAGACTTGTTGCTAAAGGATATGCTCAGACTTATGGCGTGGACTATCATGATACTTTTTCTCCTGTAGCTAAACTTGCTTCTATCAGGTTATTTATCTCCCTTGCAGCAGCTTATGACTGGCCTCTGCATCAATTAGACATCAAGAATGCCTTTCTTCATGGTGATCTTCAGGAGGAGGTCTATATGGAGCAACCACCAGGTTTTGTTGCTCCAGGGGAGTATGGGAAAGTCTGTCGTCTGAACAAATCTCTATATGGTTTGAAACAGAGTCCTCGGGCTTGGTTTGGAAAATTTAGCCAAGCTCTTGAAAAGTTTGGGATGCAAAAGAGCAAGTCCGATCATTCTGTTTTCTATAAACAATCTCATGGGGGTATTATTCTGTTAGTTGTATATGTGGATGATATTGTCATCACAGGTAGTGACCCTAGAGGAATTTCGTCTCTGAAGTCCTTTCTTACTACTCAGTTCCATACCCAAGACTTGGGGATGTTAAAGTATTTCTTGGGAGTTGAAGTTAGCAGGAGTAAGAAAGGAATCTTCCTATCTCAGAGGAAGTATGTGCTTGATTTACTGATGGAGTCGGGAAAATTGGGTGCTAAACCATGTAGTACCCCAATGGTTCCTAATTTACAGTTAACCAAAGAAGGTGAGTTGTTTGCAGATCCTGAGAGGTATAGAAGACTTATTGGAAAGTTGAATTATCTTACTGTGACACGTCCTGATATTGCTTATTCAGTGAGTGTGCTGAGCCAGTACATGTCATCACCAACTATTGACCATTGGAAAGCAGCAGAACAAGTTTTACACTATTTAAAAGGTGCTCCTGGACGTGGTATCCTATATGGCAATTATGGTCATACTAGGATCGAATGTTTCTCAGATTCTGATTGGGCAGGGTGTAAGGAAGATAGGAGATCTACTTCAGGATATTGTGTTTTTGTTGGGGGAAATTTGGTTTCATGGAAGAGTAAGAAACAGAATGTAGTCTCACGATCAAGTGCAGAAGCTGAATACAGAGCTATGGCAAAGTCTGTGTGTGAAATCATATGGGTATATCAGCTCCTGAGTGAAGTAGGAATTAAGGTCTCGGTACCTGCAAAGCTACGATGTGATAATCAAGCTGCACTTCACATTGCTTCTAATCCAGTCTTTCATGAACGAACGAAACATATTGAGATTGATTGTCACTTCATTCGTGAAAAGATCCAACAGGGTTTGATCACTACAGGTTATGTGAAGACTGGGGAACAATTAGGTGATATATTCACAAAATCTCTTAACAGGGTCCGTACTGATTATCTATGTAACAAGTTGGGCATGATTGATATCTATGCTCCAACTTGAGGGGGAGTGTTACAGATTGTAGGCTGATTTGTAGGGATTAGATAGCTGATTTGTGGGGATTAGATAGTTACAGATGTAGGCTGATTTGTAGGGATTAGATAGCTGATTTGTGGGGATTAGATAGTTACAGATGTAGGCTGATTTGTAGGGATTAGATAGCTGATTTGTAGGGATTAGATAAGTTACAGATTGTAGGCTGATCTGTAGGCTAAATAATAGGAACTAGATATGTCTATACTTGTATATATACCGTTATGATTGATGAATAAAAGGTAAGGAAAATTCATTCCCTTTTTCTGAGTTTAACAGGTTCAATATAGATTTTTCTACCTCTGTCGTTTTCAATGTAATTATTTACAAGTCTGCATTCATTGTAGATGATTTGTTGTGTTTTGGTTGCTCTCTAGTGCTACTTGCATTGGATATGAACATACATTTTTCAAGCTGTAATTATTCAATTTTTGGAATTTTGAAGTGTATTTTCCAAGGCTTCTGTCACTCCACCCAAGCTGTTGTAGCACAATCTGCATTCTTTCATAATCAAAAGTTGAAGACTCAGGCGCAAGAGAAATAGGGATTTTCAATGGTGGTCAATTTCTCCCTAATCAGATTTTTCAGAGGCTGTGGTGTTGCTCACTTCCTTTTAATCTAAGGAATGAATGAGGGTTATGATCGGGTTTGAACCTCCATGATAAAACAACCAGAGGGCTGAAAACTAGGAGCTCCAAGACTGATTGAGGCATCAGAGAGATGTGGGATTTCTTCAAGGAGTGTTGCCCCTCTCCGTTTTTAGCCAATGATGTCTTCTTCTTCTTCTTCTTCAAAAGCCAACAACCCTTCTGTTTAATTTAGTGTCCATCCTTCTCAGGGTTTAATTTCACAGATCACCCTTTTGTACTACTACTGCTAGCATTCACTGGAACCAAACATGGCGTCCGACAACTTTGCAAAGTTTCTTGGGCCTAGTTTGGGAGTTTGAGAGAGAGAGATAGAGAGAGAGAGATTTTGTATGGTCCCATAAAAAATGGCTGTGATGATTTTACATCTCTGAATGGGAGCTGAGTTGTTTTTTTCTCCCTCAGGGCAATTGAGGTGAACCGACCCGTATCTTGGCAGGGCAACCCTGATGGCCTGCATGCAACAGGGTTTTGCAGCCATGGCGGTGTTTCTCTACTTCTTTGCCCAAAGCCTAAAGTTTTTAAAAGATCTGAGCCCATTTTTCTCAAGGTTCACATCGTTAGCATGCCTTTCTGAAATTGTCCCTTTACTCATGTAGTCTCTAAGGGATGAGGCATTATACTTCTTTCAACTGAAAGATCGAAAGAATGATGGGGCAGAGAGAGTGTACTATTGGGGCGAGTTTCTAAGGGTGGCTGCCCCTCTCTGCATTTCCCCCAATGATTTCTCAGTCCTCAAACAAGGAAGAAAGAATAAACCACCCTTGGAAAACGAAAAAGAAAGGAATTCACAAATATCGTATTATTTGTTCTGGTTCTGGTACTGTAGCTGTGATGCAATTCACACGTGCTTTGTGATGCAATCCGGATGGTATGTTTTTATGGGTTATCCCTTCTCACATGCAACTCGATTTGCAGCCATTGCGGAACCTTTCCCCCTTTACCCATTTCTTTTATAAAACTGAGCCTCGTTTTTTGTGTGTGTTCGAATCTTGTAGAAATCCTCCTTGAATAGTGGTACCTGTCACTGGTAATTTTTAGCTCAAAGAATGAGGCATCAGGGAGATGGGATTTCTTAGAAGGGTCGTTGCCCCTCTCTGTTTCGCCTGTGATTTCTTCATTACCCAATGCAAAACCAACGGCCCTTCATTACTAGTATCTAGTAGTAGTAGTAATAATAATAATAATCAGACTTCAGAATGCAGCTGATATTGAGCTTGTTCTTGTATGCTTTAGATTTTGTAAAAGCTGATTATGGAAAGTGGCACTAGAGAATAATCATAATCAGCTGAGGCTACTCATTGGTGGATTTGGATTTCAGATTTTTTGGCCATTAACAAATGCAAAATGCAGATGCAAAAAAACATTATAAAAAATGATTATCCAAAAATTAGAATCTATGATCAGGTGAAATAATAGACTGAGAACAAGCCTGTTGTTTCTGCTGCTGCTGGTGTTGTTGTTTTTGCTCTTTGATGAATCCAAAACAGAAAGAGGGTAGAAGAAAGTAAAGGCTGTGATGATGTTTCTTATGAGCAATGGAATCAGGCATTGATTGATGAGAAGTTGACCCGCATCTTGGTAGGGCAACTCGGATGGCATACTGTTTCTATGGGAGTGGTTGATGACTGATTATGTTCCCTTTCATGTAACCGGTGATTTGCAGCCATGGCGGTGTCACATACTCAATGCCTGATGTACAAATCTGAGCCTCATATTCATCTTGTAGGATTCCTTTTTCACATTACTGGTCTTATTGGAAATAGAGTTTTTTTTTTCCCTGTTTAGTCTTCTAGCATTTATAGGTTGCTCTTTTTATTTTGAAGGATTTTCTGATCTTTTCTTTTATTGTATATGCTTTTTGGTTTTTCTCATTTCTCTGCCGGCTTTTCTCATAACTGCATGGCCCAATATGAATCACCACCATGGCTCCATTGGCTTTTTGTTTCTATACACCAACACCGAGATTTTACTGGAAAGGGTGCTATTCTGCAAGTTTGTCAAGTGATTGATGCTGTCCTTGATATTAGATTCAAGGAAGGAGGGGTGCCAATTTGATGGCGCCGGAGGTGGTTTGATAATCAGATCCAACTTGTATTTGAGTTGGCTCAGCATACAAGGGAGAATTTGTTAGGTGTATCTATGGGCTACTCCAGGTCTTGTTTGTAGGCAGCAGGTGCCCAACAACTACTCCCGTATTACGGTGCCTGTTGGTAGAGCTGCTCTTGGCCGTATCATAAGCGTCATTGGAGAAGCTATTGATGATCAGAGGTGAAATTAAAACTGAAATTATTTGCCAATCTGTATTTAGGCCTCAGCTTTCGCTGGTCAGTCTAGTGAACCAGAAATTCTTGTTACTCGAACTAAGGTTTTACAATTCTGCAGTTCTGCGCAGTTCAACTTGTCCTTGCATGTGTATGATGCTATTCATGGCTCTTGTGATTTTGTGTTCTGTTAGAGAGTTTTCTAGTTTCGGCTGTGCTAAATACTTCAACTGTAGTTGATATTTTCATTTTGGGTTTTCTTATTTCTGTCGTCTTATTGCAGGTATCTGTGTTAAGTGTCTGTAGAATTGTTCTTTCTAAAACTGGTGTATTTCTTATTGAAATTTCTAGTGCAAATATGTAGGGCTACTGTTGCTGCACCACACTCTTCTGATCATATTCTTGTTATTTATGGCTAGGTAAAATTATCTAGAATCGGATCAGTTTTAGTCTCTTCATGTACATCTTCAAGGAGATCAGTTTCTCTCTTCCCAACTTCCTGGAGTTACCCAAGTTTCCGATTTCTGACATCGCAAGGAATCATATATCCTATTTCCATTTGTCCACTTTCTTTGGATAGGCAAAGCTTATACTACATGGATCTTGGGACGATACTGAAGGGACCTTGGATGCCCCTCTCTTTAGCAGCAACAACTTCTCTTCAACATCATGCAAAAATGCTACCACAGCTTCCCAGTTCCCAGAACCATGAAAATGAAAATGAATTCTGTCGAGAAAGAAAATAGAAAGGAAGCATTGGCCCAGTTGCAAAAACTAACCAACCCGGCCAAAAATTTATTACAAATTTCGCCCGGAACTTGTTTCCTTTGTGATTCTGGTTTCTCAAGTCCAAGCCCAGCCAAGCACTAATTAGAAGCATAGGTGAAATTTTATTTTATTTTTTTATCAAAATGCACATAAAAGGCATATACTCATAAAAATTTAAATCATTGTATTATACTTTTAACTAATCAATGTGCAAGGCAAATTTTCTTTTTTGCCTATTAATCCCTGAAAAGCAAAGTGTTATTCTAATCCAGTAACTGAGATGGGCTGCACCAATAGATAAATACGACTTGCCCAAAGCTCAGGAAACCGGGCAACAGTGACTAGCTGAAGCTCAGACCCAAATCCGACGAGTAAATTGGGAAAGTATTAAACGTGTTTCTAGAGCCCATTAACATCATTGTCACCCAAACAAATATTACGCAGGAATGACTGGAAAAAGTGAAAACTGGGAGCTCCGAGACTGGAATGAGGCGAGCAGGGAGACGGGATTTCTTCAAGGGTGGTTGCCCCTCTCTGCTTCTTAGCCTTTGATTTCTTTCTCTATCACGTTACAGCAAAACCAACATCCCTTCATCGTTTGAGAGAAGGGTTAATTACACTTAGCGCCCCTTTTTTTTTCGACTGAGTCGAACCAAACGGGCCCTTGTATTCATATTCCCTGGAAAACCTCCCAGGAGCTTTATTAGTTTGCGAGTTTAGGAAAGAAAAGAAAAGAAAGCATCAAAAAGGCTGTGATGATTACTTTTCATTCTCAGAATCGGAGCAAGTTTTTCTTTTGCAGGGTAATTTGAGGTGAACCGACCCGTATCTTGGCAGGGCAACCCTGATGGCCTGAAAATGGGGGATTCTTTCCCGTCTCCCTTTTGCATGCAACTGGGTTTTTGCAGCCATGGCGGTGTTTCTCTCCCTCTTTTGCTCTGATGAAAGATCTGAGCCATTTTCTTTGAGGCGAAATGAGGTAATCAGAGAGATTGGGATTTTCTTGAATTAAGGGTGGTTGCCCCTCTCTGTTTTGTAGTCTATGATATCTTAGTTGCATAAGTAAACAGCCCTTTGTGTTTTTTTGTTCAAGCGAGCGCTTTCGTGTAAAAGTTCTGAGCCAGTGTGCTTTTGATGTTGATGATGATGATGATGATGATGATGATGATGAACTCATAGTTGTTGTTGTTGTTGTTAGTGGTAGTGGTGGTGGTGGTGGTAGTAAGTGGTAACACTACAACGAAATGAGCAAAGAAAATGAGAGATGGAAAAAGAGGCTATGATGATGCTATCGTAGTAATATTTCTTACGAGGAAATGAACTAGCATTGATGGTATAACCTGACCCGTGTCCTGGCGGGGCAACTGGATGCAACTTTTGGTTTTGCAGCCATGGCGGTGTCACAGTTCACGTCGTCATCAATGCTTGATGAAATGCAAGTTCTGAGCCTTGTCTATGCTATTATATGCATTTCTACTTCTTGAGTTGGTTATTTTATACTTGTGAATGGAATGTGCAAGTATGGTGTTGTATTCCAATCTATATGGAAATAACCATTTACTACACAAAGTGGGTTCGAATACACGACCTTAAGTAATTAACTTTACTTCGTTAATCTTTCTTGATCAGAGGGTTCTATGGGAATTCCTCTTTCATCTCAAAGAATGAAAGAAATGAGGGCGCAGAGAGAGTTTTGGGGAGTTTCTAAGGGTGGTTGCCCCTATCTCTGCTATTTCCTGATGATTAGTTTGAAGAAAAATATAACAGCCCTAATCAAGCAAAAGCCAAAAAAAAAAATAATAATAAATAAAAAGGAAAGGCATGACAAATGCCCTAGTACACTTTGGATGGTTGTCTGATCATCACCATTCGTCCGTCATCTTTTCTTTTCCTCTGTTAATATTGGCTGTGATGGTACATCTTCTCTTGAGTTGCAGATCAGGCATGATGCTAATGGGACCGTATCTTGGCAGGGCAACCCTGATGATATGGGATTTTCCCCACATGCAACAGCGTTTGCAGCCATGGCTGTTCCCCTTCCTCTTTGCCTGATTTTGCTGCTCTACATCTGAGCCTTTGTTTTGATACATGCGTGTATGTGTGAGTTTTGTCCAAGAAAGGTGTTTGTTGCAACTTCTTTTCTGTTCAAAGTTGCCCTGGCAGGACAAATATTGCTCTGGAATTATGGTAACCCTTGAATTGTTAATTTAGCTCAAAAATTGATGCACCAAAGAGATGGGACTTCTTAAGGGTGGTTGCCTCTCTCTGTTTTTAGCCTATGATCTCTTTCTTCATCACAAAGAAGCCAACAGCCATTGAGAGTTTAAAGCAAGGGTTAATTGCACTTACCACCCTTTTGTTACTGATGTGAACCAAAAGGCCCTCTTTATTCATACATCATGGAAAACTTCCAAGCCTCTAGTTTTCCAGTTTGAAAAAGAAATGAAAACATCAAAAAAGCTGTGATGATTATTTACTCTCCAAATGGAGCAAGTTTTTCTTTTGCAGGCATTTTGAGGTGATCCAGAACATATCTTGGCTGGGAAACCAGAATGATTCCAACAGAAGAGTCTGGTAAGTATCTCAGATTTGCAGCTGCGGGAGCATCTCTTGGTCTCATTGCCTGATCACAGACCAACGCTAGTCTGTCCTCGTAGTGACCAAAATTCATTTATCTTTCCTGATATGTATCTCTCTTTATCTAGACGAACTTTATTCTTGTACAGATTTGGGTGGAGCTGACGGGGTTACTCAGCTACTAGTAGTTTATCAACCTAAGTTGGGTGAACCTCAGTTAGATCCTCATTACCCATTCCTGTTGTTGCCTTAAACAGCAGTAGTGAAAATCAGGTTACTACTATTGCTGGCAAAATGTAAAGGGATGGTCCACTAGGAAGTATCTGATCCACAAAAATGAGGTTGTAATTATGCACTGCTAATAGCTAGTATTGATTCAGAAGATCAAATATTGGTCTTGGCTGGGAAACTCTTTTCTAGAAGTATTTTGATGTTTGGTGGTTCATAGGATATTGAATTATCAGCCATGTTGGTATTGTATTGGGTATCTCATATGCTTTGTGTCTCAACTTTGTTCTGAATATAATCCATCTTTAAATAAAAAAGAGCAAAGAAAGAGCAAAATTTTGTTCTGGTACTGCTTTTTCTTTAGTTCTATCGTTGTGTGAGCTTTGGTGCTCATCACTTTAGTCTATCTTTCCAAACGTACCCTACTTTTTTTTAACCTTTTGAGATGGATTCCTTCTGGACATGAATTGCAACAACATTGCCAGTTATGAAAACCATACCTTTTTAAGAAAGGGGATGGGAAAGATACCTTGGAAAGAAAAGGCCATTGGATAATAGGACAGGACTGAAATCCGCACTAGTATTGTGCCTTTGGGAAAACAGTATCAATCCCAAAAAAGGTGCAATGTCTTTGGCTATTTCTAGCATCAGCTGCTAACGCTGCAAGAGCTTCCTTGGCAGGTGCTGCATGAGCTTCTTTGTCTGTGTGGTCTAGAGGGGGCTTCTGCTGCTACTTTTGCTACGAGTTTGAGGGATGCATTTGTTGGATCTTATGCCCTGATCGTCCTCGCGTTGTTTTAGGGGTGGGGTATGTATCTACTAATATTCTTTGACTATGACTTTGAATAGTCCGTGGTTAGAAAAATAGCTCCAAGCAAAGGTTGTACCTATATTTGCTTCTTTTTTATGGTACAGGTTTGTGAATTTGCTTGTAATTGAATTTACAGCCCCCTTACATTATGGTATTAATTTGTTTTGGTAGTGGCGCATAGATTGCCGTAGATTATGATATCTGTGATCTCATGGACTAAATCATAGCTTCAGTTGCAGAGCTTCACATTAGACGTAGATTGCAGAGTTGTTTACTTAGAGATGCTTGCTGTTTATGCTCAAAATCACAGATTACAGGCTGAATAGTGTTAATTGATTATGGCAGTAATATGATGCTGAAAACAAGTAATCTTAAATAACAAATGCAAAATGTAAAAAAAAAAAAAATCACATCCAATGTTTAAAAACTTGGCAGTTTAAATATAGGGTATTGACCCAAGTTGAAGTACCAACTCCATAGTTTTTTCGTATTTTTGCTATAACCAAATATTATCTGTTTATTATCTGTTTATCTGTGTAGGCTAAAATATCGCAATAATCTAAAAAAGAAAAAGAAAATTTATGCATCTTACGATACACAGAATCAATTAATCAATAATAATATTTCCTAAAGGATGGAGTGCTGGACGCTTTTTAATGAGTGCCAATAACATCTGTCAAAAATAATCATTCCAATTTTAGGCATGTAAATGGGAAAATTCTATGATCCTGTTTTATCACCGTTCCCTCAACTTAAATACCACACTAAAGATAAATACTTTAAATTTTAAATATTTAATAATATTTAATTTAATTGTCAATAACACTTCATTTATCATTTAACAGTGAATTTTATTTGTAACTATAATATCCAAAAAAAAAAAGAGTAAAATCTCCCTACTTTATACGTGCTATTCTTCTTTTTTTTTTTTTTTTTTTTACTCAGAGGGTATCCGGGCTTTGGGTATGCCGGATCCGACTAATTCCCTGAGGTCCGAGTGGAGAGGTTCCATCTCCTCGAACCGATAACCACTGGGACTCGATCCCTGGTGGGGGAGAATGGACAACGCGACCTTAGGAGACTTCTCGTGATCAACCGAGCTGCCCAGGAGGGACTTATACGTGTTATTCGATATTGGACCGATCATTCATCATTATTCATTAACTATTGCTGATGAACAATACTTTATTTTCCTCAGAAAAAAAAACCATACTTTGTTTCCAAATTAGTAAACCCCGTCCCGTCACTCCCGTGCGACCCATGCATCACCTTCTAAATTACGCTCTTAGTCCATCAAAGTCAAACCAACTCGGGTAACAAACCGTGCCAGGTAATTAATTTGACCCAAAAAGGAAAAACCCTTTAAAACCCAAGTACTCACCCAAAGAAAGAGTTAATTTGACGCCAAGGTGTCTGCTCCGGGAGGCTAAGAACGAGGCAATGGAGAAAGATGGGAATTCTGTAAGGGTGGTTGCCCCTCTCCGTTCTGCCCATGACTTCTTTTTTTCATTTTCTTGAAAGAAAATGATAATAACCAACAACCCTTTAATCTTTAGTCTTTCTTTTGCTGTTTTCTGGGATAATTTCATAAACCTCCCCTGAGCTGTTTCTGTGGAGTACTACTACTGATTCTGATGATTCTAGTTCTACTCCATACCTTTATCAAGCGCCCCCTAATCCTTTGGAAGATCCTGAGTAGAAGAATAAGGCTGTGACGATCTTCGTCTTGTTAAATTCTCGGAGCAAGTCAGGCTTTGAGGCATGCTGACCCGTATCTTGGCGGGGCAACCCGGATGGCGTTGTGGTAAGGGTGCCAGAGGTTGGCTTTTCTTCCTTACACGCAGCAACCGGAGTTTGCAGCCATGGCGGTGTCACATTTTCTTTGCCTGATTCAATTACACAAATCTGAGCCTTCCACTCTGTTTTTTCACTCATTTTATCTGTTCATTCGTTGAGTGTGTTCAATTGGGAGCTAAAGTTTTGCTTCAGATGATTTAATTGTCAGTCAATTTTTTGATTTTTGGGTTGAGATAACTGTCGTTAAGATTCCTTTTGGCATGTCGTCAAATACGACATGAACAAAATTCAACCTTGATTTGGGATTTCCTGATTTTTATACGTGGTCAAAGCTTCAGTCCCTCCGGTTGGATGTGTTTTGGTAAACCACTTCTTTTGGTGATTAGTGAAGTTAGACCTTCTACATTTGTGGGCTTCTAGCTTAAACCTATCCTTTTGCAAAATCAGGCTTTTCTGTGTTGAGATTGTGGTTTTGCATGTTAGCAAATTTTATCTCCATTAATGTTGCTCTAAATTTGCTGTTGTCGTGGTCCTTCCCAATTTTATTTTGTATTTCAGTTTTTTTGTGAATGGTTCATTGTTGGAAATTAGCTCTTTGCAAAGTTTGTACTTGGAGAGTTTTCATTTCTTCAGTACAGGTTTGTGTATTTACTTGCAGTTGGGTTTTAAAAAAAAAAAAAAATCTTTTACTTAGTACTGTATCTTTAACATTGAATTTTGTATCTTTATGATGTCATGAGCTGAATCATGGCTTCAGTACCAGAAATTTCGCATAAGTTGCACAATTGTTGCGTAGAGATGCGTGCTGTTTATGTTCAAGCTCAGACAAATAGGAGGGTTAAATAATATGAGTGGAATATGAAACTTTGGTGCCTAAAACAATCAATCTTGAAGTACCAATGCAACATGTAAACATATACATCATATTTAAAAACTTGGCAGTTTCAGGATAGGGTAATGACCCATACTGAAGTACTAATGGTATTTTTCTCTTTAGAATTTTCACCTCATGAAGCTCTAAGCCATACAATAGGTTTTGTGTCATCACACAGTTCCATATTTTTTTTGTCTCTTGCTTAATCTCATCACCATTACACAAACCTCAAATATCAGAATGGTTTTGTTTGTCACTGGCCAAACAGTTTTTTGACTTACATTTCGCAGGAAAGAGAATTGATGTGTCTTACACACACAGTCAATTATTCAATATTAGGTGAATACCATCTAGAATCACTGGTATTATTACATGTGCTAATTTGGAGCTTGGTAGCGTTGGAGGTTAGAGTTTCAGAACACGACTCAGTCTTCACCTTTCCGAGATGGAAATGACCTTAAAGTACCATCAGAAATTTAGTCATTGTGGACTACAGCCAGATGTTGCAGCCCTCTTTTTTTTTTTTTTTTAATAATTCTGCAGCTTGTCTGTTTTATGTTCTGACGGTGGCAAGGAAGATTTTTTAGCTAACCAGGCTTTCATTTGCAAGCAGTACATGTGGTTAGCAAACTCAACTAGTTCAGGACAGAAGGTTTTCAAGAGGAAGAAAACTCGCCGCCATTTTGGTTCTGTCACATATCTTTCTTTCCTGCATATTGCAACCACAATTGATTTTGCACAAGCACTAGTACTCATGACTGGCAGCTGATTAATAAAAGTCTGCAAACATCCGCAACCACCGTTTACATTTGATGTCATTTAAGATTGCATTCTTGTGCTTAATAAAAGAAATTTGACATCTTTATTAGGTCCAGGTATCTTACACTTGCCGAATCTGAGTTTACTTGAGTGATTCCTTCTCTGTCGAGGTACTTCCCTTTGGACATCTCTGGCTCTATAACACCAAGAGTTGCAGTAGTTATGGAGATTTCTGGAGCCAGTTCAGCTCTCATTGTCTCGTAGATGCTGAGCAATGCTGCTTTGCTTGCCTAAAAAATCATTAGTGCAGTTTAAAAGTATTTACTGGTAGCGAAAGTGTTATCAGGCATTGAGTGCATTTGTGTTTCTAACAGCATAGATGCTAACTCCTGGTGGATTCAAATGTGAACCAGCTGATGCACTCACAAAAATCGACCCCTTCATTCTTTTCAGGTAAGGCATTGCAAAGTAAATCGGACAGACTGATTCCCAAAAGTTCACATCCTGTACCATTTGAATTAATGTCAAACTTGGTTGTGCGTGTATGTGGGCATATATACCAGAATCTTAAAAATTACGATAACCGGCTCAAATTCTGTAATATCAATAGCAGTTTCAATCAGGCACATAGAAGCAATTCCTGCATTGTTGACGAGATGGTCCACTACAAAGAGACTGATTGGATTTCTACTCGTATTTGTATCATAAAAGGTAGACGTTGAAAGACTCAAAACCAGATGGAAAATGCAATAATATACAGCAAGGAAGGCCGAAGAGAAAGGTGCCGAAGACATGGAAAATGCATGCATCAAACTGAAATTGTTGGAGATTGGAATGTACAGTACCTCCCCAATTCCTGATGATTCACCTGTGACAGTAGTTCCCTTGGATGCTTTCAACTGAAAAATAATCATAAAAATCGTCAGGATTTTTTAGATGTAGGAAAAAAGGTAGGAGAGTCCAAAGGAACATTAGGACGAGGAATCAGACGAATCATCAAAATAGAAAAACCATAGCTGAGGAAGGAGCAATGAGACTGTGGCTGGCTTGTGTGCCTCTTAGGTATTGGATTCAAAGCTGAACTGATCTCCCACTTATTACTCTTATACCTTTGTCTTTATACCTTTGTATTGCTTACAAAAGTTGACAAACAAATTGCTCCATTGGTTTTAGGAGGAAAACAGAAATGGATAACAGAAAAATGGAAGGCATCATGGCAGAGAAACCTAGCAGGTAAGTTATTATGTATTAGAGTTCAAGTGATTGTAATCAGTTCAACGATTAATGATGGTCCTTTTGCACTGATGAATATCAGTTTATGAGGGGATGATTCTGTATCAATATAGCTTCATGTGCCAGCATCTTGGAGACGGCATTATTAATTGAGTCCTAGTGTGGGAATCTATCGAACTCGTCTAATTGAATGAATGAAGGAGATGGGACGAAAGGATGCACTACCTAATTTGAAGGCTACTGAACTTTTTGAGCTAGAGGGGTACTATGATAATAAAACTTCTGTTAGCAAGATGTAGCAACATCTTGATCAGGCATTAAGTACATACATCTAGGTTTCTCACGGAGTTTTTTTTTTTTTGACAAGAGAACCTGCATCTGCTACTCGAGAGTGCGTATCGGGTAAAATCCGCCTCGTGTAATAGCCTACCAACCACACGGAGAGATACAACGCATTACGTTTCTCATGGAGTAGATACTGAATCCTGTTGTGTTCATAATTGGACTAGCTGATGCATTCACAAAAAATTAACCCCTTTGTCCTTACCTTTCAGGTAAGGCATAGCAAAGTAAGTCGGATAAACTGATCCCCAAAATTTTGTAATATCAGTAGCATCTTCAATCAGGCATATGGAACCAATTCCTGCATTATAGACGAGATGATCCACAGCTAAACAGAGATTGATTAGGCTTGTTCCATACTTCTACACGTAAAAAGGAAGACATTACAAACAAAAACCAGAATATAATATTAATACCGGAAATACTAATCTCTATTCATGCCAATCACTCTAGCTAGCTTATTACCATATGCTTATTAATTAGTATTATGTTAGAGATTAAATTATGTATAGTCTTTTGGGAAAATCGCCAATTTAGTCCCTAAACTTTTTTTTTCCGTCAATTTAGTCCCTATATATTATTTCTAGCCAATTGGATCCCTAAACCTATATATCGGTTCCAATCAAGGATCTTTGCAGCGGCGCCACCGTATAATTTCCATTAGGTTCATAATCGTGCAATACAAAAGGGGCATTTTAGGGAATTCCATTCTGGCGCCTTTTCCAATTAAAAAGTAAATCGATGTAAAGCCCAAATCTAGGTACTACCTCTCTTGCACCAAAGAGAGCTGTCCAATTTTTGCAGACCCGCGTAGAAAAAGCACTGTAATTCAATGCATTCGAGAAAGAATTGGGACAAAGCATCCTCAAGCTCAGCCAGTGATCAATTTATTAACACCGTCAAAGGATCAAATGGTTCAGAAACAGGAAACTCGATTTATGAAGGAAACGAGAAATACTACAGTGGAGACAACATCGTGCGATGCTATTGCCAAGAACAATGCCGAATTGTGACTGCTTGGACAGAGGCAAATCCATCAAGAAGGTTTCATGGTTGCAGAAATTATGGGGTAATTTTTTTGTATGTGCATAAAGTTTAGAATTTGTTAAAATATTTCTTGTCTTTTAACTATGAAATGGTGGTAAATGCAGAAACGTGGTGCTTGCAGATTTTTTTTGTGGTATGATCCACCCATACCCCAAAAGATGAAAAATATAATGGGTGCACTTTTAAGGGACCTGAGAAGTGTTGAGAGAGAAAACGCAGCATTATTGATTGAAATGAACAAGTTGAAGGCAAAAGTGAAAATATTGTTTATAATTTGTATCTGTTTTGGCGTTTTACTTGTTTTTGTACTTGGAGGCAAGGAAAGGAAGAAACAAGGTTTGCTGGAATTGAAGATGTTGCAGTAGTTTTGAAGAATGTATGGAATTGTATGGTTCATCTGTACTTTAAAATGAAGTAAATACAATTGAGTTTTCATCTATGTTTGACTCTGTTTTGCTTCTGGATTTGTTATTACTCTGTTTTGCATCTGGATTGCTCATGTAAGTTTCTGTGACAAGTTCAATGTTATGCTGACAATGTTGACTGAAGTGGAAGAATTGCAGAAGTGATGGCCATTAAAAAATTGGGTAAACAACAAAAAAGCCCCCTGTGGTTAGGCAATGATACATAAAAACCCCTTGTGGTTTCATATCATACCAGTCGATACCCCGTGGTTTGAATTAACCTGAAAAGTGGACGGAAATCGTCAAATATTCGGCGTGTGTCTTAAACGAACTGCAAAGGCGCGTGCATATGCGAAAAACAGATTTCCACCACAAACTTTCACCTGATATGCCTATTTTAGCCTTCACTCTTTAATAATAAGAGACCAGCTTCCGTTTCTTCTGAGTCTTCATTCAATCTGTTTCCAGATTATTCATTAACTACTGTAGACACCAAATTTTTAGTGTATTTTTATTTACTGTTATTTTTATTTTTCATGCTAGTTTTTATTTACTTTTAGTCTTTTATTTTTGTTTTAAGTCATTTTAGCATAGAATTTATTTTTTTTTAAAAAAAAAAAGAGGGAAACCCGCAAGCGGGTTTCAGGCTATTTAACAAATTACTTAAAAAAAAAAAATTTTTTTACATGCAAGCTGCGTTGAGTTGCACATGCCCATCGGAGGGCCCTAGGATGCCCAGCAAACCTCCCCTCTCATCCTCACCCTTCAGGTGAGGGTTTGAGAGTATGTGTTTGATATAAATAGAACAGAAACGCAGCTTTTAGTCATTTTACATAAGGGGGAAACCCGCAAGCGGGTTTCAGGCAGGCTATTTAACAAATTACTTAAAAAAAAAAAATTTACATGCAAGCTGCGTTCTTCAAAAGGGTATTTTCGTCTATTCACTCAGCTCCGTCTGTTTTGCCGATTTCCGTCCACTTTTCAGGTTAATTCAAACCACGGGGTATCGACTGGTATGATATGAAACCACAGGGGGCTTTTATGTATGATTGCTTAACCACAGGGGGCTTTTTTGTTGTTTACCCTAAAAAATTGTTGCTCAGTCGAGTCATTTGCTTTCTTATGCCCTCCGATTCCTTATTTAACACGATTTGCTTTGATTTTATTTAGCAGATCATCGACTCAAGCCCTGGATTTTGTCCAAGACATTTTTTGTTTTCATTTTGGATTTTTGGGTGTGTATTTATCGCAGACTTGTTTCGTTTACTTTTTAATTGGAAAAGGCGCCAGAATGGAATTCCCTAAAATGCC
Organism: Coffea arabica; assembly: GCF_036785885.1. Classification (NCBI taxonomy): domain Eukaryota; kingdom Viridiplantae; phylum Streptophyta; class Magnoliopsida; order Gentianales; family Rubiaceae; genus Coffea; species Coffea arabica. The sequence continues at coordinate 13,314,903 of NC_092321.1, forward strand.
CCTTTTGTATTGCACGATTATGAACCTAATGGAAATTATACGGTGGCGCCGCTGCAAAGATCCTTGATTGGAACCGATATATAGGTTTAGGGATCCAATTGGCTAGAAATAATATATAGGGACTAAATTGACGAAAAAAAAAAGTTTAGGGACTAAATTGACGATTTTCCCTAGTCTTTTTGGACATTATATAAAATATTATATGATATCCCACCAACTGGATTTGGGTTCGGGGAGGCCCAAAATTAGGGTTGCCTCGAACTCGTGGTAAGAGAAACAGTAAAAGGGCTCCAGGCTTTGAGCCCTTGACCCATCCAACAATCAAGAATGGGGTTTGACAGGGAAGAGTATCCTTATGGAGTATTATATATCTAACCCCTCATCCAACGATGCTTTAACATTTTCAGCTCTCTAAGAAAATGAGGCGAACAGAGGGATTGGGATTTCTGTGAGGGTGGTTGCCCATCTCTGTTTCTCTGCCTGTGATTTCTTCTCGCTCTTTTGAAAACCAACAGCCCTTCTTCGTGGAACAGTTCTTTTCTCAGCTAATGACTTTAATACTCCCATGTGACTTTCCTGCGAACCAAACGGAGCCTTAATGATCTCTAACGTCTTGCTTCTTCTTCTTGACATGACTGACCCTTGTACTTCTTCTTCTTCTTCTTCTTCTTCATCTGCTTCTAAGGCAACAAGAGGGCTGTGATGATTTAACTTGTAGAGCAAATGGTCAGTGTGTTTGAGGCAAATCCGACCCGTATCTTGGTTGGGCAACCCGGATGGCAAATGTGAGGGAGAGGGGGAGAGGAGGGGTTTGAGAGGATCCATCCCTCTTTCTGGGGTTGGGTCCTCTGTCTGTTTTAATTTTCAGTGTTTCCCTCACGTCACGTTGCAACCGGTGTTGCAGCCATGGCGGCGTCACTTTCTGTTTCCCTGACCTAATTTAGACATATCTGAGCCTTAAAACTTCAAAAGTGTCCGGTAACAGCTTAGGAAAATGCTGTATAAAACGTTGGTTTTTGTTATTGGTTGATTTTGCATTTTTAGGTTGTTTCGCCTCTCCCTTTTAAGCTTTGGATATATTAGAGTCAGGTTAATGTGGAGTTAGAGGTCTCAGCTTTTACTAGCTAGGTAGTAGTAACTGGTAAGAAGGAATACTTACACTGGCCATGTTAAGCAACGATCCACTATTCAACATGTCATTTTGTCAGGTCAAGATAGTAATATGAAAGTTCTGATCCATTGAAGAGTATTCTTGCAAAATCAGGTGCTGATGAGCAATTGGATACCACTGCAAAATATTACCACTACTTTGGCCTTGAATCTAATTTGTGGAATACCCTTCTGGAATGTTTCGAAAGTGTACCATTCCCTTGATTTACATCATCATGCTAAGTAGCTAAAGTTGTTGCTACTCACCCGATGCGCTAGTATAAAGTTGCTTTGGTAAGATTTTTAAGTGTTTTGATACCATTTTGAGGTTGGTTACTTTGTAGTAAAAAAAATATTGCTGCTGTTATTTTGAATCTCTCTGGTTTGACTGGTTGCCATTTTTTAAAAGAGCAGAGGGAGATTGTCAGAAAAATAGGAGAATCTTATCAGGAACAAGTTAACAGGCGTTTCCTGGGGTTTATGATAATTAGTGGTAGTTCCCCTTTGTGCGATGTTTCAAGTTTCCTTCCTTTGTCCTATCACCTGACTATTTTTCAGTGAAAGATGAAACAAAAATTCTAGCAGCCATCTCATCCCAGAAAAAAAAAGACTAGCAGCCACTGCACCTCACGCTCGCCCAAGTCTTCTCCTTCTTGGCGTCTATATAATTGAAATTCAATTCCCAAATGAAGAATCCAAACAAAGTAAATCATCTAACTTGAAACCATTTTTATCAAATTGTAGTTTTAGAATGAAGCATGATGACCTGATTTGAACAACGGGATGGTTAGTGTCTGTGAACTGTTTAAAGATGTCAGCTTTCGTGTTATGAATCTTCCACCTCTGTTCTCTCTATATGATCTAATATAAGCTGTTACGCTGATGAATATCCATGAAAAACAATGTCCCAAAACAGACACTTAATTTGCATGTTTCGTGACGCAAAAATAGAACCAATTGCCGACTCCAACGACAATGATCACCGGCTTTTCATGGCTTGTGCTGGGATGATGACTTCATTAGGAAAAAGATTATCTAGAGTTTGCACGCTACAGCCAAAAACTGCAGCTAGTCTGATTTACTTTGTGAACGAGGAGGCACTGGAGTAGCCTTTGCTCCCCAGGATTTTATCTTCAAGCAGTGTTGGTAGCTAGCCCATTCAATTAGTTCAGGACATAATATCTTCAGCAGGAATAGGACCTTGCACCATTTGGGTACTGTCACATATCTTTCTTTCCGGCATACCGAGTCCACCATTGCTTTTGCACAATCAGGGGAGCTCACGGCTGGCAGCTGATCAGCATCTAAAAAAACCTGCACAAAAACATAATCACCACAATATTCAATGAATTGCTCATTTTAGATGAACTTCTCTTTTTGATTATATTGTTGAAGTACCTAATTACCCAAGAGAACTTTCAAACTTTTTATAAACTATATGATCAGATGTCTTACATTTACCAACTCTGAGTCAAATTCTGTAGTTCCATGCTTGGTCATGTGTTTCCCTTTGGTAATCTCTGACTCTACAGGACCAAGAGTTGCAATTGTTATAGAGATTTCAGAAGCTAGTTCAACTCTCATCGTCTCGTAGAAGCTGACCAAAGCCGCTTTACTTGCCTGAAAAATCAATTATATACTACGACATTTTCGAACAGTTTACCTGAAAAGAAAGCCAAATACGTCCAGAACAGAATAAGCTCATGCAAAGTATCTTACAGAATAGATGCTCAATCCTGGTGGGCTCAAAACTGCAGCTGATGATGCATTAACCAAGATGGATCCCTTGGACCTTTTCAGGTGAGGAATTGCAAAGTAAGTCGGATAAACTGATCCCCAGAAGTTCACATCCTGAAAATTCGAAGTACATGGAACTTGGTTTAATAGATTGATTCCTACACTCTCTAAACAGTCAACTCATGACGGTTAATTACCATAACAGGTTGGAGGTTTGTAATGTCAGCTGCATCTTCAATTAAGCACATGGAGACAATTCCGGCATTATTGACAACATGATCCACTGCAAATAAACTGATTAGTGATTAGGCTCTTTTGTAAAACTCTATACGCTTCTTGCAAAAGTTGGTGATGGAAATACTTACATCTGCCAAAATGGTCAACTGTTTCCTCAACAAATCTCTTGCAGTCATCGACCTTGAGTACATCTGCACATATGGGGACAACGTCCGGCGAGCCAAGTTTCCGGGCATTTTCTGCCACCTCCTTGAGGAGATTCTCCCTCCTGGCAACAATAACTAGACAAGCTCCTCTTTTGGCATATTCATATGTCAAGTGCTGCATCCATATGAATATTCATCATTCTTCTAGAACTTGATGGGATGGTAAATGGTAATCACAAATGATCAAGAGCGACCGAAATGGAACCGTGAGAACAAAATCATGGATTTGAACGTACCTCTCCAATTCCTGATGATGCACCTGTGATTAGAACTACTTTTCCCTTGATGTCTTCGGTTGAAAAGTATCTGTAGAAAAACATCAGGAACTTGTAGATGCAGAAGAATGGTAACAGGATCCAGAGAATGGTCTGGATGACGATCATACGAATCGTTCGTGAGAGAGCCATAGTTGACCAGCTGCTGTGGCCTATGTGATTAAGAATGTAATTTATTTTCTAAAGAGTTGGTTAGGTGTGCAGATGTTGTCTAGTTAAATACGCATTCAGCGACGTAAAAATAGGCCATTTCCATCTTGACGCAGATTAAGAAGGGTAAGTTTGTGTAGTTAATGCAATTATTTTTACTTAATACTTTCTTCATGTATCCCTCAATTAATACTAATTTTAGTGCTGTATTGATTACTCTTATTAGTAAATATTTATTAAAAAAAGATGCACATTAAATATGAACATAGTGTGATAAACAAACTATGCACCTCATTATCTGTTAGGTGAACATTTCAAGTTTTTTTTTTTGGCTAGAAAATAGTATAAGTCATGTTTTGAACGTATTCTTTTTTGGTATTTTGAACTTTTTTTCGATTAAGTATGTTTTGAAAATACTTATTTTAACAAATGCCTCCTCAATTAGTTAGTCTACTTTTTGTAAATTGATTAATAAATGTGGTCAGAAAAATTGGGAATGAAGTGTATTGTACTACATTAGATGACATTAGAATTTTGGATCCATCTGCAATCTAGTATTTGTCTCAATACTAGACGTGTAGTATTTATCTTTGTTCAATGTGGGAGTGACAACTCAACAAATGATAAGTGCAATGATTGATGAAAATAAATATTCATATAAAATGTCCTATTTCTGCCTTGGGTTATGACCGGTTGTTGTAGATGCATAACCAGGAACATGTGTATTAAAAAATGAAAGAAGTGGGGCCTGGCTTACAGAAACAAAAGTGCATATTCTTGTATTGTACCGTCCACGTCTTTAAAATTTATGGTCTTCCCAACGAATTTGTATCAGACAAAATTCAATCTAGTTGTACAGCAACTAGATTATCCGAGGATTAGTGCCAAGGTATGCTGTCCAAGTTGCATTCAATGCCTTCACCAACAGCCACTCAAGCTTTTGGAAATGAGTTATTAAAAATTTAATGAATGAAAATGGTTGTTGTGAATAATAAATGGCATTACTTTGAACCTATACTATAAATTGTTCAAGAATGGCAAGGATCCATCACAATGTATATGGAAGAAAAGTAGGCGGAAAATCAACAAAGAAAACCTCCCAAAATTGAAAAGAATATAAGTAATATTTATTAAATTTTGATAAAGACCACGTTTGTGTTTTTTAAATAATTAGATAAATCACTAATGTTAGAGGAAAATGTTATCTGTGGGTCTTGCATTATGCGGTGGGATATGCATCTCTTTGTCTGATTAATTTTTACGAAGTACAAAATAGTCAATTTTTATGCAACTAATTTTGTGTTTAATTATTTTCACTAAGTTTTGGGTCACTATTTGACTATTGGTTCCGTCAAGGACATGGATTTGATGTCATAATAATAATTTAAAATATTAATAGAGGAATGTTATAGACAATAAAAACTATGTAAGGACATAGTTTTCATGTATGTAAATTTGGAAGAAAGAATCGGAATAAATTATCAGCGAGAAAGTATTGGAAGAAAACAACCAACCAAATTGTGAATGAGTTTGTGTCCAGATGAAATAGTAAACTATTTTCGTCCATTTATGACTTTTATTGTAAGTAAGGTAGTGGGAGAAAATGGTGGATAATTAACATAAAAACCTCTTTTAAGACTTTAAATCCTATTACTAAGTCTGGAGTCGTAAATTAGTCAATGTTTTTTTCCTGCTACTCCATTGTTTTTTCTTTGGTAGGACTAAATTTAAAGATTTAACTAATTTTTTTTTAAAAGAAAAAAAAAAGGAATGACATGTATTACATTTTTTTGTATAATTAATTTAATTATGAATTTTGTGGAAGAAGTGAAGTTTAAAAGCGGCGTGTTTATATTTTTGAATTCATATATCATGTGAAGTTGAAGTACTAAGTCTGTTTACGTGGGAATGAAATGTAGTAAAAAGGATTTGAGCATTGAATACCAATTCTGGCAGTACGTGAATGCTATATACTAAGCAATCTTTTGTTTTGTAGGAAAAAAAATGGAAGATGGTGAAGGCATGTGTGGAAGACAATCAATGTTAAATTTAAATGAATATCCAGAAGACCCATATGTAGATGTGGAAGGAAATGGCAGTAGAGAGACTGGGGGTGAAGAAAATGTCAAGAGCACTGCAATTGATATCGCCTTCGATCAATTTTGCGTGGATGACATTGAGAGTGATGAAGTGATGAAAATGACATTTCCGTCCGAGTCACATGCCGAGCTATTTTACAACACATACGCAAGAGCAATTGGGTTTAGCATCCGTAAAAGTGATTTCAAGATGTTTGACAGTGAGATTGTGAAATACAAAAAATGGGTGTGCTCGTGTGAAGGAGAGCGCAATCCAAAATGGAGAAATCTTCAAAATAGACAGAGGGAGGCAAAACCCGACTTTAGAACAAATTGCAAAGCTTGTTTTCGGATAAAGTACAAGCCCAGTGATGAAGTTTATGTTGTAACCAACTTTTGGAAAGAACACAATCACCCATTAGCAAGCAAATCAAGTGTCCAATTCTTGCGATCACATAGAGCTGTGAATGATGCAGATTATGCTCTAGCCAGAAGCTTGCGAAGGATGGGTGCCAGAACTAGTCAGATCATGAAATTTTTTATGTTGCAAGCCGGTGGGTAAAGCAATTTGAGATTCATGTTGAAAGATCTATACAACAAGATAGATGCTGAGAGGAAGAAAGAAATTGCTGATGGCGATGCAGAATGTGTAGTTGCATTCTTGGCTGGAAAGCAAGCTAATGATCCGATGTTTTATTATTTGTACCAATTGGATGACGACAGTAGACTGCGCACTCTTTTTTGGGCGGATTCACGGTCTCGAGATGATTACCGTTATTTTGGAGATGTATTGATATTTGATTCAACATACAAGATGAATGAATATCACAAGCCATTGGTTATTCTTGCTGAGGGTAAACAATCATTTCCGAACCTGTGTCTTTGCTTGTGCACTGATGTCAGAGGAAAATGCTGATAACTACATTTGGATAATTTAGACATTCATATCGGCAATGTTCAGGAAGAAGCCTGTATCAGTTCTAACAGATGGTGACAAATCGATTAGGAAAGCAATTAAAACTGTTATTCCAGAAGCACACCACCGATTATATTCCTGGCACTTTCAACAAAATGCCAAAACAGGTGTGAAAAACTATGATGACTTTTTTGAGGGCCTTCATAGATGTGTGTATTCAAACTACACTGAGGAGCGGTTTGAACTGGAATGGAGGAAATTAGTCAAGAATTGTGCACTACATGACAATGAATGAGTGAAAATAGCTTATCGTCGGAGAAGGTTGTGGGCACATGCATACTTATGGGAAAATTTCTTCGCGGGAATGAGAAGTACCCAAAGAAGTGAAAAAATGAATGATGTGATGAAAATGTATTTGGATCATGGCATGAAATTGTTCGAGTTTGTGAATGGACACGAAATGGGAATTGCATGGCTGAGGCATCAAGAGTGCAAAGAACACAGTGACACCGAAAATAGTACCATTGTAATGACCACTACCTTTCCGAATTTGGAAAAACACGCAATGGAGTTCTACACCCGTACTATGCTTTTCAAAGTTCGTGATGAAATGATCAAATGCAGCATGTATAATCCTGAGAGGGCTGGTTCATTTGGCAACCACACAGTTTACCTCTTGAATAAATATGGATCACCAGTTCTACTTGGCGAGTGGAGTTGAATAGAGAGACACTAGAAATGAAGTGCTCATGTATGTCATTTGATGATATTGGCATCCAATGTGCTCACATGTTTCGAATCATGGTCTATGATCACATGAGCCGAATACCGGATTGCCACTTGTTGAAAAGATGGGGTAGACGATCTAATGCAGAATTTGAAAAAGAAAGTTTAGGGGAAACTATCATAGATAGTGTTACTCAAATGGCAACATATGGGAATCTAGCTTCTGAGTGCAATGTGATGTGTTACTATGCATCACAAGTGGATGACGGATCGGTCGCCCGGATTAGAGAATTTGTTCATAGAGAGACAAACCATCTAAAAGAATTGGTGTTGTCCAGGGACCGCAATATTAGTGATGCAACTAGTGTACAAGTAGATGGGCAGCAAGGCTACTTGGGATCAAAGATCCGCTGGTTGGGCCAAGGGTGATCATATTAGCAAAGGAAAAAATGCACAAATTCACAATAAGTGCGGCAATTGCGGGTATGTCCATCTAAATAGCATAGTGAGGAATTTTTCGAAACTAGTTTTCTTTGACTTATAATACATATGTTGACTAATCCCATGTATGTATTATAGATCGAGGGACGGGCATAATTCAAGAACATGCACGAAAAAATGGATGCGGATGGATGAGCCACCACCAAATTATGCAATTAGAACTGGCGGCATAAATAACTCAAGTCAACAGTTCTATGGTTTCGATTTCGACCGTCAAGATCAGCAAGCAGAAGTAAGCAAGGGAATGGATGATTGGATAAATCTAAGCTTACAGGTAATATTGGAACAGGATTAAATTAATAACTTACCAAATTGTGTGATGGTTTTTTAGCATATCAAGTTAAGAATACACATGTTAGGAGCCTAATTATCGTAAATGAACATGCATTGAGCTTTTACATTAATGATTTCCATTGTGATAAGATGCACTGTTATATTGATATCTTTTGCAGAATGAATATAGAAATGGGAACTCTAGTGTAATGGGTGACACGCCTAATAGCATTTTTATGGAGCATTCTCGTGCATCAGAAATAGAGGTTAGTTGACTGTAATGGCATGCTTTTAAAACATCAGTCCAAGCAAAATGAATTTTTATAGTGTTTGTTACTTGTTTAATTTTGTCTAATATCATAGACTTTGAGTATAGGGATGGTGGAATCAGCATTGAAAACGGAGGCCGCATCAAGCACAAGCCTATAGGAGATTTGCTACTGTCCCTCAAATTCACGGTTCCCACCACACATCAGCATGCTGGGGGGAAGTGAAATTCATAGCAATTGTGAAAACTTTCCTTGTTTGAAATAGAATTCCATCTCGTGCATTTGCGCCAATTTTTTCCGCTAATGAATTGTACACGTTTGGATTCCATCCATTTCATCAATTTGTGCCGTCTTATATTACTTTAATTACAATCTACAAACATTAGGACAATATCGTATAATTAATATGTAGTTGACATAGTTTATGTCAACTACATATTAATAAAATTGCAACATTTTGGCTTTATTTATGATAGCTAATAAAAAATTAATTTGACGAAATAATTTGTCTAAATTAATCATACAATTAGCAAACCCACCCCAACTTGTACAAAATTTATGTATTGGAGTAATTTGGAAAATTAATTTTTTGGACTAATTTACTCCTACTTTTTTGGACTAATTTATTCCTAGTTATAAATGACTATTCATTTATAACATAAATGAATAGTCACCCATATTAAAATAATAGAAGTAAATAACAGTTTTTTTTTAAAACAAATAGCTATTTGATCACTTGCTATTATTTTTCTCGAGCTCAACTAGGCTCAAACTCGAGATTAATGTTGAATTCGAGTTTTAACATGAAAGCTGATAGAGCTCAAGATCGTTGTCAAGATTTGCATTGTACCAAAAAGAAATTTTGCACTCCATCTCATGCTATATTATTGATAGAATAAATATTGATCGTATGATAATTTGAAGTTATTTACTTCTATTGCTTGTTGTAAATGACTACTCATTTATGTTATAAATGTCCTTTTTTACACAAATAATATAATGATCACTAGTTATTACTTTTCTTAAGCTCAAGCTCGAGATTAATGTTGAACTCGAGCTTTAGAATGAAAGCTGATGGAGCTCAAGATTCAACAATAATTTAAAAATGAATAAAAAATTAATACATTAATCAAAAAATTCAACATTAATACATCTCATGCTATTTTTTGTAAATTCAACATTAACACATTAATAAAAAATGAATAAAAAATTAGAGTCTTGTAATCCGATATGATTCGATAACCCGTTTACGAATTAATAATAATTTAATAAATATAAAAATTATTTTATCTAACTAAACTAAGTTATATTTTTTTCCAAAGGCATTAATCACTTAATTCTAAATGAATTTATTTAACTTGTGTGAAGTTAAAGTTATTATATTTGGACAAATAATGTATTATATTATTTTTAACTTTTATACTGTTTTAATTTATTTTATATTTCGTTTGGGATAAAATACCTTTACGGTGTTTGATTTATTTTAGATTTGGCTTGGGATATCTATTTAAATTTTTATTACTTGATTGTGTAATTAGTTTTGTGCGAAATTGGCTTTATTGGAAATTACAATGAGAAATTAATAAAATTAAGTTTCGGGCCATTTCGGATCGCCTCGCCAACCAGAAATTTTCGAGTGTGTGTCAAGTATCTTGACCTGTTTCGATTTGGTGGGTCAAGATCAGGTCAGTGGATTTTTTTGTTACACTCAGGTCTCAACCCGACCCGTCACCCCGATTTGGACCTGATTGCCACCCTTAATCATACTGGAAGTCGAGAAAATTGAGTTGATTCAGCTCATTTTGTGGCAATTTTTTTGTTAACGTAATATTAATATAGGTAATCAAAAAATGAACAAAAAAGAATCTGGCAAAAATATAATATATTACGGCTACTTTGTATTTGCTGCTTTAATTTGAAGTATCATAGTTAACAGAACAAAGTAAAGTATAGTGAATTTTTTTTGCAAAAAATATAAAAAATCTAATCATTATAAAGATTTCTATTGTATCAAAAAATTCACTCGGAAGTGCAGTATATAAAGACCTCAAGTGCACATAGTGGTTGCCACTAAGTAGTAACCGCATAAAATCCACCTTAAGAGACTTATATCTTCAGCACAATTCAAGGTCTACCCAAATGGTTGGCGATTCAAATGGCAGGCCAAAAAGGGTCCCCTTCATGGAAACTCTCCCTGATAACTTTCCTGCTTGGAGTGTGGCATGTGTTCAAGAAGATGGTGTAATGAGGCAGGAGACTATTCACAATATCACCGAAAATGTTCTTGGTCTGCCCGTCCATATTGGCCACAAAGGAAAGGTCTGAGGTTCTAATGCTGTCTTGATAAAGTGGTTTTCATATTGATTAGGATAAAAAAGATATTAGTTTCTCAAATCTGTTATTGTTAACATTCTTGCAGGTCCCAGTAGAGTGGTGTGAGACTTTGTTAAGGCAAAACATGGGTCTTCGGCATAAGGTTGTGGAGAAAGGTACAGAGATTTACAAGTTATATAGTAATATCCATTCCTTCGGGCCTTGCCACTCTTCGCATACTGTGGGTGATCCGGGTAGAAGCAGCGGCCATGGTGCAGAATCAGATTGTTCTGCTTCATTGGAAGGAAATGCAAGGACACCATCCTCCAACGAAGTTGGCTTTAACAAATTATTGTTTAAAATTAGTCCCTCAAATACAAGCCATTCTGTCATCAAAAACGGTGTGAAGAGGCAGAAGACTTCAACTGGGACAAAGAAGGCATGACCATACACGGTGGATAGCTATGCATGCAATTAGAAATGGACACAGGAATAAGAAACTGATGCAAATATTCTAATTGCTGGTTCCTTTTGTTTGGGGTGATGATGGGTGGTAGTTTATTCTAAAATATTGGGCTTCACTAGTTTGTTTTGTTAACCACTCACTTGGAATGGGCTATGTATAAGGTGCATGCTTGAAGTAGTAATACGTGTTAATTGTTTTTGAAGTACAGGTTCCATTATGATAAGAATTTGTACTTTTGAACACTTAATGGAATGGTTATTACGTAACTGAAATTTAATCCCGACATTAAAAACATGTGTCAATCTCATACAATTATCCTTTAATATTGTGCTGAAGTTTGAGATCATTAAAGATTAGTAAATATAAATTTTTTATCCATCATATAAGGTAGTAGGATTCCAAACAACCGTCTTTTTATTTATTTTGGACAATCCTGATCCAAACAAAATAAACTGTTAAAGTCCTAATATAAAGTAAATTCTAGTAGTGACAATGATTAAGAAAGGAGTTCAATTCCAAAGCTTAGCGATTGTAAAGAAACAATAGAACACCCTATTCAATGAAACTCTAATGGATCTAGTTGTTTATGACGAGGATATTTTGTGCCTCAACTAACCAAACAAGAAACTAAATCTTGTTAGTCACTACATTTCACAAATGGAGCATAACACGAGGAGTCTTGGAGGAGTAGTCTAATTTGTGAAAGGAATCAAGCAATGTCCATCGGTTATCCAAGTAGATTGTCTTTGTTGGCTATTTGTTGTGTCCAAGGTATAAGGGAAGACATCATATGATCTATCCATCATCTCAGGTATCAAGCAATGTCCATCGGTTATCCAAGCAGATTGTCTTTGCTGGCTATTTGTTGTGTCCAAGGTATAAGGGAAGACATCATATGATATGTCCATCATCTCAGGTATCAAGCAATGTCTATCAGTTATCCAAGCCAGATTGGATTTGCTAGCTATTTGGTGTGTCCAAGGTGTAAGGGAAAATATCGAGATCTGTTGGAAACGCATGTTGGCAAAGAAAAGACAGAAAGTTTTCATTGGCCAAGAAATTTAAAGACCTAGCAATTCCTCGTACATGCAAAGACCACGAATAAATTGTCACAATCATAAACTACTGTGCTTGTCATAGTCTGCTTTGCAAACGCTGGACTGCAGGAGTTCACATGACCATGTGCATTCAATACAGATATTTTGAATCTTGGGTTGTTGGTAATGAAGTCCATGTAAACGTTAAACAGTGACATTATCTTGATTAGCAATTGGATTAAGAATATGTCGTGTGCAAACTGGTATCCTCAAGCCTGGTATGGTGGTTACTTTTGGTCCAATAGGATTGCCAACTGAAGTTAAGTCTCCTGAGATGTAACATGAAGCCTTTCAGGAGGCTCTTCCTGGTGGCAATGTTGGGTTCAACGTTGAGAATGTTGCTGTCAAGGATCTTAAGCCTGGCTATGTTGCCTTCAACCCTAAGGATGACTCTGCCAAGGAAACTTTCAGCTTTACCTCTCAGGTTATCGTCATAAACCATCTTGGCCAGATAGGAAATGGACACTCCCCACCAAGCATATGGATAGGAAATGCATAAGAATGGTGATGCTGGTATGGTTAAGATGATTCCTACCAAGCCCACGGTTGTGGAGACTTTCTCTGAGTACCCACCTCTTGGACGTTTTGCTGTGAGGGACATGCGTCAAACTATTGCTATTGTTGTGGTCAAGAATGTTGACAAGAAGGATCCAACTGGTTCCAAGGTCACCAACGCTGTAGCCAAGAACGGAGCCAAATGAAATGTGTTTATGAGATTACGCTTTGATGAACTAGTTGCTGTTATTTGCTTTAGTTTTTTTTTATTTTGTTTTGGACATCCTAGCAGTTCTCTAGCCTTATTTGTGAGGATAGTGGAGATATCAAGCAATCTGGGTTTGAATCTGGTTTGCTTGATGACAGTGGTGGAGTCCATTTCGAAGCTGTCTATTCTTTTGATTTCTATAGGTTTAAACATATGATGAGTTTTTACTCTTTAGTCAGTAAACAAATTAAATTTCAATGTTTTGTCATTCTTGTGCCTTGAGCTGTGACTTTCAGGTATCGTTTACTAATTGGTGGTTGTTCCTCGAAAAAAAAAAGGTTAAGAATACGTCATAGCAGGTGTTAATATGCTGAAGATAAACCGCGGTTATGCAACGAAAATTTAATTATCATAAAAAATAACACCTCACAAAATATTTATTTATTTTAATCCAAACCGGTGGTTAGCTTAATATCTCATCATAACTTAATTAACCCACATCGAATAAATAAAGATCCCCATACAACAAATGATACACTTAAGGATCCAAATTTGTTTCTTCATTGCAGCCATATCTTTCCGGACACCGTCAACAACCTCCATACACTCAAGTGTGTTGATAAAGGGCTGCTCCGACATAACTATGCTATCTTCAGGCACCACCATTCCACCTTCAGCAACCATTTTCAGAGCATTTGCATACTCATCACACCAACCGATGAATGGAGAGCATTTTCTCTGCATTGTTATCAGCATAAGCAAGCTAAACTCACTTCACAATACCAGAAAAAACTTCTAACAACTCTGTACCTGTGCGTTGGGGCAATCGTAGTAATGTCTGCCGCGATTCGCTGGATTGGTTCTAGCTATTTTTCTCTTACACAATCCCATTCCGCAATTGCATCTTCGGCTTGGCCAGTTCACAAAAGTTACTGATGCTTCAGAGCTTGTGGAGGTCATAGCAAGAAGTGTGGAGGTAGACTTTGGAACCAAGACTATGGAGTTGGGTTTAATAAGAAGCAGGAAATACTTCGCTTGTTTTATATGAATTCCTATGAGGTAGCCCACATATGTCCTAATGTATCTGGTTGCAGTGTCTACATGTGATATGGCCCCATTATCCGAGTCGTTGCCCATTCTTTCTTAGCATCTCAGATTTGATGGGCCAGCTTTGATTATAATAATACTAATCTTATGTATACAAATACCATATTTACAAATTAATGAATCATTTATGATTATGATAATGTTAATCTCAATGTAGACAAATATCATTTTTAACACAAGTAAAGGATCATCTTTTATTATGATAGTGTTAAACAAAATTTCATGAAATCATAATAAATAGACCTCTTTGAGTGTCGGTAAGATTAAGTAAATATTATCAATATTCAAACATCTCGTTTTTCGCTAACTAAATACATTAATATTAATTTACACACAAACGTAAGACTTAGGAACATTTGACCCATTTATTTGAGTAGAGAAAATAAATACGTTACTCTTTATTTTATATTAGTTATAGTTAATCGTCTTGATCAATACAAAATCACCTCCATCTTTCGCTTTTTCCATTTAAGACAAAACAAGAATCAATCCAATAAAAACACAACAACAGAATTTTCTTGGTAAGGCTCTCAGTGAACAAAACATTCCGATCAATACAGACCATTGCCCTCAAAATAAAAATAAAATTTCATGCCAATTACATTAAAACTTATCCAAAAAAAAATCCAATCATTTTCCGTCAAGTATGTAGACTACTTCATGCATGGTAGAATGCCAAGGTTATCTTCACGGACTAACATTCCGATCAATACAGGCCATTGCCCTCAAAATAAAAATAAAATTCCATGCCAATTACATTAAAACTTATCCAAAAAAAACCAATCATTTTCCGTCAAGTATGTAGATTACTTCATGCATGGTAGAACGCCAAGGTTATCTTCACGGACTAAATTAGAAGGATGGACAAACAATTCCAAAGCCAATGAACATCGTTCTTTATCCGACACAAAACTGACAACCATTTCGGCTTCCATTTCCGAGACATGTTTCATGAAATACATAACATATATGCCACAATCATTTCTGCAAAATTGAAGAAAATTAATACCTACAAAAATGACAAATAAAACTATAGGAGACCAATGCAAATCTTATAGGATACTAAATAGGTTTATACCCATCTGGCTGTCGTGGACACCACTGAGGCCTAATGCACGGAAATTTGGATATGTCTTTTTGATAAGCTTTCCCAAGACCATAAGCCAATGCCTCATGGAGCATGTTTCTCTGTACATACACTAACATTAACAGTAAAACAAGCATTTGCATACCCAACTTCTAAAACAATTAGGAAAGTTAATAGTTCTCACCACATGCATCACTGGATATAGTCTATTGAAATTGAACTCCTTAACTGGTAAGCTATCATATATGTGGATTGTTTCATTTTTCATATCAATCACAAATAGATACCAGTGCATGTTCTTCCAATTCATATGAATGCATATCTACACAAGACCAGTTATGGTTAAACAAATGTCTCCCTCCATAAACAAAAATCAAGAAGATGAAGTAAAATCTTTTAAACCTTTGCAACTGCATCTATGTAACCACCAAAGTTCTCCTTTCTTAAGTACCTATTGTACAATACTTCCAGTCGTGGTGGAGATGATTCACTATATTGCTGGGATATACATTTAATTTTTGTATTAGTAAGCAGATTTAGGTATGGGATTATTAGTATAGTAGGTTCTAACAAAATCCCTCACCTGAAACCGTGTTGGCATGTACCATATCTGACTGTGTTCAGTTGGATTATTCTTTCTTGTGTTTATAGTCAATAAAGCAGCATAACAATTGAGTACCTTGTATACCAGCAGCACAGGGGACTCTTTTCTCACCAACAAAAAAAATGTATAAAATTATATGAAAATGAGAAGATAATTACCTCACATTGAAGCCATTCACAAGGGGCTAGAGACCTAAACTCTTTCCTATTAGCATCTTGTCCTAGAGTCGATATTAGCAAAGTACTATAGATATTACTCAACAGCCCAAAAAGTGTTAGTTGTATTCTATTATCAACCGTTACCATCAATAGTTGAAGTTCAAAACAAGTATGACATTATACCTTGAAGGTAGTTTAGCATCTAGCAGATAATCAAGAAGCAAGTTCTTCGACCGAAATGGGAGGCTACACGGATCAATTTCTTTCTTATCCTGCTCACACAAATTACAGCCAATCATGTGTTATTCATAAATAACCAAATAATAACTGACAATTACATAGCTATCAAACCTTGCCATATAGTATCTCCAAATCAATGTTTTGGTTGTCGCCCTTGGTTGTTGGTTTGGATATGGTATTCAACTGTGACCCTAATATCTTAAGATTACTACTGCTGCTAGTTATTTGAACAGGTATCAGGTTCGAGCAGACCTCATCCTCCGCATTCACCAAGCCCAAACACGTCCTGGTTTTGCATTGCCGCTGTGAATCTTGCCTTTTTTATATCCTCTTTGGTGTCTTCTTTTCCACAGCAATGGCACAATTTTTCATCAGATGAAGAGCATACCCATTCCCCTATTTTTGTGATGCACGAGCTTTACATATCTTTTTCAATTTTCGGACCTCTACTTCCTTTATTCGCAGAGGTGGTGTTTAAGGAGAGCTTACCTTCTTCCTAGTTATACCCCCACTACGAATGATGTTAGCCCATTTGTACTTGTGGCTAGCTTCTCCGATAGGCACATCAGCCATAGGACTCTTACAGTTATTATCCATCCGATTAATTTGTTCCTCTATAGAGTCTAGTCACTCTATAATTCTATCCAAAACCAAAGAATCTAGTGAGCAACATTCATATCGGCTGGTATGTTTTTTTAGGATAACCTCAACTTGCTCGGCATCCTCCTGCGATTTACATCCACCAACATGGTCTTCACTTTCTTCATCGACCAATCTTCCAATAGCTGGTGTGCATTTTTGTTTGTTTGAGCTCTGCCAGCCGCAGCATGCCATCACTTGCTTCTGCTTCATTTTTTTATCATTTGCAAATGACTTGTATGAGATGCAAGATAATATTAGACACCGAAAACCTTTCTTCAACAATCACTGAGAAAGCAGAATCTTTACTATCAGTAAGAAAGCAAGATTGTTTACTAACATTCTTGTACCCTCCATGTTTAATACTCCTCAAGATCGAGGCTCTTCTTCAATTGTCGCCTAAACTGTGATGTGTTTTGTTTTGTTAATTCTTGATAATGCCCACACGGAGTGTTGTTGATATATTTCCTCTGCTGAAGTCTCTGGAGTTTGTCAAAAAGAACCGCTCAATTAAAGCTAAAGTGCTCTTGATATCCCCGAGGTACACTTTATTTTATTGAACAGTGAGTACTCTTCTTTTACCTTTTAACCTGGTGGCCTATTGCTCAATTTTTGGTTGTATTAGTTGATAAGTTTTACTCCTCTATATTTTATTAATTCCCACACCACTGGTACACTTTTGATACTAGACTGTAGAGGCGTCCTAGAATTTTAGAAAAAAGAAATATTATCAAGAAAATTTTCATTTTTCTCTTTTAAACTCATTTTCACTTACAATTTGTAAAGATTTTGTGAAGACTATCATTTTTTTCCAGCATCATTTTTTTTTTCAGCATCAAAAAAGGTAAGTATCATTTTTTTTCCAGCAGCAAAGAAGGCAAGTGTTATTTTTCAAACGTCAGGGGAGGTGGCCTGCAATTGTAGAAACCTCAGTCAAAGAAAAGAAACGGTTTGAGCGCAGACGGCTACAGAGGCCCAGAACAGAAGGGAAGGGGCCTCGCAATTTGCAACACTTATCCATTTCCAACCAGTTCGAGCCTTCGAGGCCATACAGAATTGAGTAGGATTCTTTCTTGGCAAATGGCTCGGTCTGCCGAACTTATTGCCTTCATTCTTTTTCTCTCTTTCTGGATTGTATGCCTATCCTGAGAGGATCAAGTTGAGAGGGAGATGGGGCCTCTGCAAGTCCTTTCCTTTCCAACCTTCCTTTTGCTTTGATCCAAACGGTACCTTAAGATTTTAGCTCTGTGAAGAATGAGGCTATCAGAGAGACTGGGGATTTCTTCAAGGGTGGTTGCCCCTCTCTGATTTTTAGCCTATGATTTCATTTTTTCATCATCGACCATCTGAAACCAACAGCCCTTCAGATGCAATTTTCTACTTATGATTAATCACAAAAACCCCCCTTAAAGTTTTGATACCCAGACCTTTCATGAATAGCAGCATTACTACTACTAGTATTGATTCTGCTCATCTTCTCGAGAAGCCTGCTTGTCTGAAGGCTGTGATGATTCTTTAACTTTCAAAGCAAATGGGTCAGTGGCTTGAGGCAAATCCGACCCGTATCTTGGCTGGGCGACCCGGATGGCATATATGATATGGAGGAGGAGAACATGATCTATCACATTGCAACCGGTGTTGCAGCCATGGCGCTGTCACTTTCTCTTTGCCTGACCTCATTAGATACATCTGAGCCTGAACCTTGATCATTTTTCCCCCTTGATGGCGTCATTTTTTTCTGAAAACAAAAGCAAGTGTTTTTGTTACTTTCAAGAAATTGGGCTCTTTTTTTTTTGGGTTGGGTACACTGAGGAATGAAGTTAAATTAATGCAAAATTGCAGTTTACTCTGCATGAATTCGTTAGTTCTGGTTAGGTAATTCTAAAAGTAAGATGGTTTACGCTTTAGCATTCGGTACCATTGAAGTTACTATTTATCCCTTTTTTTCCTGTTTTTTAGCATCATTATTGTCATGCAGCTGCACACGCATATTTGAACAAGGAAGATTTATTACCAAATGCTTGTACTCGTTAATGTCGATGTTGCTTCTGTCTCCGGATTTGGCTTTGAATGATGTATCAGGTCAAAATGGATTCTTGTCTTTTTTTTTTTTCTTTTTTTTGTCGACACAGAGTGTTCGGAACCATTGGGCCCGACTAATCCCCTGCGGCTGTGAGAGCCCCGTCCCAATGTTCACAGCCCGTTAGCTCTCCCGGGGTCGATCCAGTGACCTGCCCCTAAAGAGGGGATTACGGAAAGTCGGAAACCAGTCAATCTGCCTGGGGGCAAAGTGGATTCTTGTCAAGCAGTAATATTTTGGCTCCACTTTATTAAGCTGTTTGAAAATATGGTATAACCTCAACCATTTTAACCCATGCTCAGTTCTGGGAAATATATAGAATTATATAAAGTGTTGCTGGACTGTGAAAGGAGACATAGGAGGAGGGTAAAAATGAAAAATAAGTTCACAAGAAAATGTGTCGTTTCCCTGGGAATCAGTTGAATTAATTAATATTACATCCAAACTCACAGCTTTGGCTTATGCTGCACTATCATTAAGAATCAAAAAGAACATAATAAATCTGCATGAAATTTGTTCACTATTCAAATACTTGTACATTTTGCTTGCTAGCGTAACTCTGTGCTAGGTTGCTAATTGTCTTCTTACTAGTGTGATTGAACTTTCAGACTGGATAATTACACAACAAACTGGGTCGGGCTTCTTGGAAGCTCATTTGCCCTCGTGGTTAACCGCACCCCAAGTTCCAAGACCGCCTAAGAAACAAAAAAAAAAACACGTCTCAAACCCAATTCATAGGGTTGATGCCTGGGCCACAGAGTGCAGGACAGCAATGGCATGGGGCCTCGCAATTTCTGGCACTTTCCATTTCAGACCAGTTCACAGCTGAACCGAAGCACTTTCCAATCTTTCCCAACTTTTTGTTTAGTTGACTTCTGTAAGTTCTTTTAAGTCCTTTCCTTCCCTCGCTGTTGTCTTCAATCCAAACGGTGCCTTAAGATCTGAGCTCTGTGAAGAATGAGGCTATCAGAGAGGTTGGGATTTCTTCAAGGGTGGTTGCCCCTCTCTGTTTCTTCTTAGCCTATGATTTCTGTTTTGCCATCAGTAAACTAAAATCCAACAGCCCTTCATCTTTCAGCAACAACATTCAGTTCTGGTTATTGAACCCGGGTTCGATACCTCTCATTTAGACAGAAGAAAAAAAAAGGGGTACATTGAACGGTTGAATCCGGATTGTTCACAAATCCTTGAAAGCCCAAATCATGCAATGTAAGGCACGCAGTCCTTGAAGCTTCATCTTACTCACTCAAAATTCGCTCATAAGCTGAAAAAATTAGTGCAATAAAATACCCAACTCTGTCTAATAAGCTTCGCACCATGGCTCCAAGCCTTTGACAGGTAAAGCATCTCAAATTTCCCTGAGCTTCTGCTCTCAGAAAAATCGGATCGGCAAAACGGCCTAGCACTACTGCTACTACTATTATTGAGTTTGCTCACTTTCTCGATAAGCCCGCTTATCTGAAGGCTGTGATGATGATTTTAACATTTTGAGGGGATCCATCCATCTTTCTGGGGTTGGGTCTCTCTCTGTTTTCTATGTCAATGTTTTCCTCACGTCACATTGCAACCGGTTTTGCAGCCATGACGGTGTCATTTTCTCTTTCTGATGCCTTTAATTGTTGCCGTGAATTGGTCTGAAATGGAACTTGTGAGGCCCCGTTTCCCTTTCTGTCACCATTGTTCTGTATTCTCTTGGATGCAATGATGATTTTTCTTAGTTGTGATTTGAGCATGGAGGAAATCGTGGACCCGTATCTTGGTGGTGCAGCCCTGATGGCATGTGAGATGAGAAGAATTTAAAGATGGGTTCTTTCTTCTCTTTCATGCAACTGGGCTTGTGCGCTACGGCGGCGTCTTTCCTTTCATTTTTCCCTGATCAAAATTAAACATCTGAGCCTTCTAAGGTTTATGCTCTGCCAGTGTTTGTGAGCATTCAAAAACCTTGAAATTTTAGCTCTCTGAAGAATGAGGCACCAGAAAGATGGGATTTTTTAAAGGGTGGTTGTCCTCTCTGTTTAGCCTGTGATTTGTTTCGTATGAAAACCAACAGCCCTTTTACAGCCTCGTTTGGTTGGGACTGTGGAATGGGAACTGGAAAGGGAATGCATTTATATAGGGAAAGTGTCTCTATCACAACTTCCCATGCGTTCTTTTTTTGTTTCATATGTTATGACAATTGACAATGATGATGATGATGCATTGAAGGTAGTGTTTATTTAAAGAAAATGAAAGGCTGTGATGATATTTCTTGTGAGAGCAAGTGATATAGGCATTGACGGTGGAATCTGACCCGTATCTTGGCTGGGCAACCTAGATGGCATTTTGGGCGAAAACTCCCTTTCTAACATGCAACTGGTGATTTGCAGCCATGGCGGTGTCATGGCACCAATGCCAGGTTAAGTATGGATCTGAGCCTTGTTTGTGATGTCTACCTGTTTAAGCCATATTTACTGCTATACATCTTTTGGCTTTTCTCGTTTTACTGCTAGCTGTAGTTGGATAGTTATTCCAGGACGTCTGAAGTTTGATTCACAAGTCTGATGATTGATGACTCTGATTGTCAAAAAATACTTCACTATTTCAGCACCGTAACTTGTAATTATCTTCCAATATTCAATGGACAAACATGATAACTTTTTGAAAGCACGCTTGTTTTGTATGTGGAGTGCGTTTAGTTAATTAATTACATCTCATGTAATAACATTCAATTTTTTGAAGTAATCTTACGTGAAGGAGTTTGCATTCCTATGGTTGATTGTAGCTGCTGCTGTGATGTTACGCGATTAGCTTTTACTTGGTTGCTACATACATACGAAGTAAGAATTTTGACCCAAACTTGATTTGAACCTCTCCAATGTTGCCTTGATGTCAAAGTAAAGATCTGAGCCATTTGCTTCAATGTTTTTTTTATTTAGGACGAAAATGTTAATCACATATAAGATTTTCTTAGATGTGGTGATAGCTATTGCTTCTAGAGCTGTTGCTTGTTCTAACCTGCTTATTTGCTGCGAAGTCTGAAAGTATCAGCCTTCTTCTCAAATTTTCTGCTCAAAAAATGAATGAGGCAACAGAGAGAGATTGGGATTTTTGTAAGGGTGGTTGCCCACTCTCTATTTTAGCCAATGATTTCCTCACCCAAATAAACCAACAGCCCTTGTTGTAGCAGGATCATGCTAATCCTTTCTCTGTATCATTTCAATTTCTTACAGTATCCTTCCACTTCAAAATAAGCTGTGGTGAAATGTTTCCAAAGCCAGTATGGTCAGGCATTGAGGTGCTGACCAGTGACCCCTATATATTTTTGGCAACCTGGATGGCAGAATTGGGGTGGGGGGATGAGGTTCATTCTCTTCCCTCTCTCAAATGCAACCGTTATTGTAGGATTATGCATTTACTCATTGTTGAAGCAAGAAAAACTTGCCCCAATTCTCCCTGTACTCCTTATTTTTCTCCACTCCTAAACAACACCAAACTAGGCCTTTCTTAATATATGCCAGCAATAAAAACATGCCTCAAGATGGATATCAATGGTCTTCAGGATAAAGAAGAATGAGGCAGCAGAGGATGGGAATTTGTTAAGGAGGTGGCCCATCTGGATGCCAACAATTTCATTATTCACCATCAGTTAAAGATGGACGGAACTAACAGCCCTGGTAGAAAATAAGGGGATGCCTTATAAAGCAACAGTGTGTCTTCTCCTGTTCAAATAATTGGCTATGATGATGATGTTTTCTTTATCTGTGACATCAAGGTAAAGCTGACCCATGTCTTGGCAGGGCAACCTGAATCATGTGTGAGATGAGAAGGATTCGAAAATGGGTTCTTTCTCACTTGCATGTAATTAGGTTTTTGCAGCCATTGTGGTGTCCTCCTTCCTCTGATCAAAAGAATAGATCTGAGCCAACTTTCTTTACTGTTGCTTATTTTTGGCTTGCTAGTACTGCCTGCTATTATGGATTCGTTGAAATTTCAGCTCTATGAAGAATGAGGCATCGAAGAGATGGGATTTTTTTGAAGGTTGGTTTTCCCTATCTGTTTACACCTGTGATTTCTTTCTTGTCAAATCCCATAGGCCTTTATTTGGTTCCTTAACGAGTAATGGGAGTTGGAAAGTGTCTGTATAAGATCTTTTTTTTTTTTTCTCTATATTTGTTGTTTTCTCTGGTGAGGATATTAATATGTTGATGATGATTTTTGGCATTTTGTTTTTGAAAAAATAAAAGGCTGTGATGATATTTTGTGAGAACAAGTAATTCAGGATTTATGGATGTATGGAACCCGTTTCTTGGCAGCGCAACCTGGATGGCATTTTGGGTCGTGATGAATTGCTTTTTATACGCCCTTTATGACATGCAACTGGTGATTTGCTGCCATGCTGGTCTCACAGCGTCAATGCCTGGTCAAATACGAATCTGAGCCTCATTGTCCACACAGTGTCTTGTCTTGATACGCATGCGTCTTCTGCTCTACTTGTATATTGCAGCGGCTGTGTTTGGATACTTAATTTCATTAGGTTTCGAGTTCAATTCTCTGGTTTGATGACTGATGAGTTTGATTGGTAAAAAGAGAACAATTTTTACCAATGTAAATTGGAATCATCTTTTTATATTTACCAGAAAAACATCTATATGGAACATTAGTGCTGTTTTATTTTAGTAAAATCAGTAGCTGTGAAAAACTTGTGGGAGTGATTTCAATTAATGCCATTGTGTTTGATCTAACATGTCAATACAAAGTTTTTAAGATTTTCTTCTCTCAATGATTTTGCTAGTTCTTGGTTGGCAGTGGGAGCTGCCGTGTTTTGATACTATTTTGTATTATTTTGGTGGTACGTGATAAGTTCTCTATCTACCCCAGACGGTAATGCCTGAAATCAGGTTTTAGCCGGGATCTTTACGTCTTGTTTAAAGCCCAAAAGCTCAGAAAATGGTGATGTCTTCTCTGTATAAGGATATATGCATGCACATATGGTAATTCTGTAAAAAGAGTAATTCCTTTTCCATCTATAGCATCAGCAGCTACCACTCATGTTAAGTTTCAGGTTGCTCTCTCTCGTACCTATCTAACCCCAAACCCCCTCCCTGGCACTTCTGTATTAGCTGTTATGTAATTTTATTTGCTAAAGAGGATAAAGGCTGCCTGTTGGAGGTTCGAATCTTCTCTTTTTTGCAACTTCCGTGTTTGTACACTGCTCAAGATTCTCGAACCTAGGATGACCGTGCACTTCTATCCTCATAACTCTGCTCCACTGGGGCTCAAAGAAGTACGTAGGACTTATGCAGGAATTGGCTACTGAGCGAGTGGGAAAGATCAGATTTTTTTTTTTTTTCCTTAATTGGTCGTGCACGAGCATTTTCCATAAACACGTTGCAAACTTTTCGCTCAAGGTTTATAACCATGTTTTGTCTCACCATGTTTTGTCTTGGTAATTTTAATGTGTTTTTCTTCACTTGATACTAGAAAAAATAAAGGAGAAGGGGAAGAGCGGGAGAGAGATGATTTTGATAGTTTTCTTTGGGGGCAAAACTCTCTGTTAGTTTGTGGGTCGAGAGAAGGGGACAAGTCAGTGATCCTAACAATATATATATATATGAGTTTCCAGTGTTCAGCTGCTACAAATCCAATCACTGGTTCTTTTTCTTTATATCAAGGATGGAACTTGGGCGCCCTTTATCACCACAATTTCATATATTTTTCAATAAGATATATATAAAAAAAAGAGGGAATTATCGAGTGGTATATGCTGAAAGAAAATTCCAGCTTTCATATTCCTCTTCACTCTAGAAAAACCATTGCTTCAAATTTAAACTGTTGTTAACACCTAGATGAAAACACAATTCCGTTAATTTTGCAAGCACTAGAACGTAGTAGCAAAAACTGCACTCGGAGTTCATCGTGTTAAAAAAAGAAAAAAGAAAAAGATAGATAGGAAAATGATAGTTTAAGGGGCGCTTTGCAACCTGAAGAAAGTTGAGGGTGTATCTTACAATTAAACCTGAAAAAATAATTTCTGGGTTAAAGCTCTCAAATGCTTCTTCATTAGTGCGTCTTTCTTGAAAATTATCGGCTCAAAAGCTGAAAGAATGAGGCAAACAGGGAGAGAGTGGGATTTCTGTAAAGGGTGGTTGCCCCCTCTCTGTTTTAAGCCTATGATTTCAAACGCAAGCAAACCAACAGCCCTTTGATTTAGCAGACTGCAGAAATAATTCTTGTACTTCCATTGAGGTTTCTGACAATTTCACTTTGCACCCCCAACATGCTGAACGCTTACTACCTCCTCCTGCTGTGGATCATGCTAAATGGCTGTCCTGTATTTACCATGAAAAGAGGCTGTGATGATTTTATTTATTCGCAGAGCCGAGTTGGGTCAGGCAATTCAGCAAAATTGACCCGTATCTTGGCGGGGCAACCCCGGATGGCAGAATTGTTGGTACCAACCCTGACATGCAACCGGTGCTGCAGCCATGGCGGTGTCAAAGTCTTTTGCCTGACCTTGATATTGGTAATATCTGAGCCTCCTCTGGATTTGTTTGCTGCCTTTTAGACCTTGTTAAACGCTTTGAGTTTGGAAATTGTATAGGGTTCGTGTCTTTCTTGGATTCCCTGTTTGTTTAATTTTTTTATTTTTTATTTTTTAAAAAAAAGAGTATGTAAATGAGGGTGGTTGCCCCTCTCTGAATGCCAATGATTTTACCCTTCACCACCTGTTAAAGATGGAAGAAAAAACCACAGCCTTTACGGACTTTGAGGAATGGATCCTGTTCCGCGAAGAGAAACCATTGGGGATGTGATGGTACGGGTTCTTTGATTGTAGATTCTTAGCTTAGCTGAGTCGCCTCCCCAGTCCAAGTTTAGAAACGCAGGTCTTTGCTGCAATGGCGGTAATTAATGGTTTTGAGCTGTTTTTATCTAAGTTCTTGATTAGATGAGGGTAAATCTCTCATCTTTAGCTTTGCCATCGTTGAAATTTCAGCTCTCAGAAGAATGAGCCTGCAGAGATATGGAATTTCTTAAGGGTGCTTGCTCCTCTCTGTTTGGCCTATGATTTCGTTGTTCTAGAACAGCCCTTAAACAGCCTTGTTTTGTTCAGACTACAGTTGTTAGAATCCCAGTCCGGATCTCAGGATCCTTTGGATTGAGAAGATTTGAAATAAAATAATTTGTTTCACAAATTCCGATCACCTTTTTATCTTCCCAATCATCTTTTTATTTCACATACATCACATCATAAAAAGTGCTACAGTAATTATCTCAATAAATCATCCAAATAAACTCCTATCTAAACAAACTCAGTCTACAAGACCTATCCAGGTTGTAGATAGGTTCACTGTTCTTTTCTATAATAAGCTGTGCACATGCATGTCTTGGATAAATGCTTTTACATTTCATGATGTAATCATGGATTACCATCCTAACCATCAAAGTAGTTGATCCATCTTTTTAATTAGCCAATGCCAAAAGGTAAACTGATGCATTAGCTAGTCGATAAACTTATGACAAAGCTACATTGTGAGTTGAAAATTATAAGCTCAGGTCAAAGGACTTTGACCTTTCTGAATTGATCATATAATTCTTCATTAACCATTAGCCTAAATTGAATTAATAAGTTAATTACGTTTTCATAGGATTGAGATCCTTAGGTCCAATTCTATGAACTCAAGAACGATTCTTTCTAGAATCTGATTTTAAAACCCTTGGACCCTACCGGGCACTTGAAGTTGGAAAGCTTTAAAGCAGGGAGTATCTCTGTATGAAAACCTTTCTTCTGTTGTTTTAGTGTCCTTTATGATGATGATAGTGGTGGTGGTGGTGATGATGATGATCAGGTTGATATCGTTGCAATTGGTTCAAAGAAAAGGGAAGGCTGTGATGATGTTTCTTGAGAGCTAGTGGATCAGGCATTGATGTTTATAAGCTGTCCCATATCTTGGCGAAGCAACTAGATGGCACATTTGGGTCGTGATGAATGCTTTCACACTCCCTTTTTGGTTGCAACTGGTAATATGCAGCCATGGCAGTGTCACAACACCAATGCCAGGTCCATTTAGATCTGAGCCTTATTCTCTGGTCAGTTTCAAAAGTTTGCCTTTGATGGTTCAATGATATATATATATATATATATATGGTGAGGATGATGATTGTGATTATGGTGATTTAAACGCAAACGGTTTGATAAAAAATGAAACACTGGTGTGATATATTGTGAGATGAACTGAATCGCTTGTGGATGGGGTACAATCCAGCTTGGAACTTGGCAGGGCAACCTAGACAGCAAATTTGGGTTGTTATGAAATGCTTTTTATGTTCCCTTTTTAGTTGCAACTGGATGTTTTCAGCCATGGTGATTTCGCGACCTCGCTACTATAACCAATCAGTTGCGTCCCCTCTTCTTCAATGGTGGAAGAGTTGCAACAACAGGGAAAGAGATTGCTATTCCTTGAGGTGTGGTTGAAAGTAGTTTTACGAGGTGGCTGAATTTCGTTCTGTTGGTTTCCCTAAACTCTTTGGCGGCAACTTCTTTGTGCAATTATCCTGCACCAGTGGTATTCTCACGCTAGGAAGCTTATATATGAGGTGCAACAACACTGAAAGAGATCACCATCCAAGTTCCGGTGAGGTATGATTTGAAGCAGTTGTACGAGGTGTTCGAGTTTTATTCTGTTGGTCTTCTGAACTCTTTTGCAACTTCTGTGGGCAATTACCCTAAACGAGCAGTATTTTCTCATCAAGATTTTTGTCAGTGGAAGGTTCAAGTTGTGCTATACAATAAAATCTTTTGGAAATCAGCAAAGAGCTTTGTGAATGCTTTGCTTTGCTTTTGTCAGGCTAGAAGGCATTATTATAAACAGATAGCTCTTGCATGTCTTGAGCCACTTCTTTAAGGATGTTTTTGTCAGGTCGGAGCTTTGTCAGAATTGTATACGGAATGAAAACTTTTAGTGGCCTTTTATGATTTTCATAAATCTAAGGCAGATTAGTCTCTTTATGGATTTCGGAAGCAAATCAAAATATATTCTGTATATAATGCCTTTCAATTTTCTACTGCACTGAAAAATATCTATCCGAACGTTTTGTTTTACGCCATGTAGCAACACTGCACGTCAAAGATCGAGGATGTTTCTATGTTCAAAGATCAATCTATCCAATCGTTTTCTACTGCAATATGGCTGCACGTCAAACCTTGGATAGTAAAGGAAAGTATTGAAACTCGATTTTGAACAATTATAATTAGCCAGTGTGACTGGTGAGCTGCAAGCCCAAGATCATTCTGCTCTGCAAAATTCGCGAACTTCTGCCCTTTTCTTTTTGGCTGATCATGGAGATGCAACCCGTTAAAAGAGAAGGGTTTTTCGGGGTTAATTATTACCTTCCGTCCTGGAAGAAATGGAGGATTCTTGTACCCTATTTGCAATGCTTATCGTACTCTCCACACCATGTGATTGAATGAATATGAGGATAAAAAGTCCGATTGGAATAAACTATCAGGTCCAATTGCGTTGAATCAACATCCGCTCAATTTTGCATGATACAATTACGACAACGAAACCTTTGGCTTCACTCTCACGAGCTAATCAACAGCTTTTTCAAGAATGGAATTAGAACTTTGGCCTTTGCTAACGTTACTGACACTAAATAATGTAAAACTGCCATGTATAAATGTACAGAAGATTTTTTTATTTTTTATTTTTTGAAATGTCACAAGGAGGGTGAAATGCTAAACTACAGAAAAGGTGTTTTTGGTAAAGAGCCTCCGGACTTGCTTTGATTTGTGTATGCTTGTTTTGATCGAAGCCAAATCCTCAACCACCCTCAGCCTTAGTGTCCTTAATCCCCGGAGTTAAAGCAAGTCATCATTATTGTTCTACAGTTAGATTAATTATTGTAGGACTAAAATGGAAGGAAAGTCACTACTAGTGAACTGAAGCCTCTTAAAAAGACAGAAACAGAAGATGTGTAGTACCAAGAACAGTCAAACACCTTTTTTAACTTTCACCCGTATGGCCAAGGTGTAAAAACTGATCGAAGTGGGGTCAAAAAGTAGAAGGAAATTGCATAAAAGGAAGGCTAGAAACACAAGCAGCAGTGGCAATTATCTTTTTAGCTCGGAGAAAAGACAATGAGGCTCTACAGGGAGATGGGATTTTCTTAAGGGTGGTTGCCCCTCCCTGCTAAGCCTGTGATTTTCTTTTCATCATCCAAAAAGATAACCAACAGCCCTTGGATTTTGCTGGTTTCTGAAGCTTAGCAAATATTATACTACCATTGTTTCCATGGAGGATAATACTTTTGACTGCTGGCTGTTCTTTCATCAAATGATTATCTGCTTCATTCTTGACGTTGTTTCTGTATGGTTCTTGTTGATGTCAATTATGATTCCTTGTTTTTTTTTTCCCAACCACAGAAGAAGTAGAAGAAAGATATTAGTAACAAAAAAAGGGTTGAATTAGAGGCTGTGATGATGATTTCTCTGAGCAAAAGAACTTGGGGCGGTGGGACGAAGTGGGCCGTATCTTGGCTGGGCAACCAGGATGGCAAAACTGGGAAACTCAGAGATGGGATTTCCTTGATAATGCAACCGGTTTTGCAGCCATGGCGGTTCACTCTCTCATTGCCTAATTACCACAGATCTGAGCCTCATTCCTACATCTAATATATGTGAAAATTGTGTGGGTTTGATTCTTGAAAGGCAAGAGAACCACACCTCTGATGAATTATGAATATATTTTTGGACTGGGATTTTCTTTCTGTACATCCCCGACTGAGATTTTCTGAGGCATGTATCTGTCAATCTGTCAATTTTCTGAGGCATGTATCTTTCCCTTGTATTCATAAGAAAAAGATACCAAAAAAAAAATTTCTACTTTCTGGTTTTTCACTCTTTTTTTTTTATTTCCCTGTTTCATTTGTTGTTTTTCCACCAACCCAGTAGATTTTAATCCATTTTTAGTGCCCCCAGGTTAATTGAATTAGTATTAGAAAGTTAGAACTACAAGACTTTGCATTTTGCGTAAAAAAGACACTTTCACATTCTACAATAAAAAATATCTTCCCAATGACGCAGTCTGAATCAAGTAGTTCTGGTTTGACTTCAGTTTTTAGGAAATCGGTTAAAGAAATTATTGTGTACTAGTAATTTCTTTTCTTTTTATTATTTCAATTGTTTTTGCTTTCTTGGGAAACTAATTAGAAAGGGAATATCTACCTAACTGGCTACAGGCAAAAGTTCATTGGCAGAAATAATTTGTCTATTAATGTAAAAAAAAAAAAAAGAATAGAGTAATTTAAGTGCCGATGGCAACTGGGAAAATTCCAATTACAACAACCATAGAAAATAGCAAAGTAACTACTGTTTATTCCGTGTACTTAGGGGAGGGCACGGGTTAGATATCCGTCACATCTACCATTTGGCTGATCTGACTCGTATCTTGCGAGTCAATCATTTTCTGATCCTTATGTTCCCTGCATATCAGCGAGTACCCTGTTATAGAGTACTCGCTGAGATAGGGTCGGGTCAACGGGTACCCGCTTCGCTCTATTTATCATTTAATTTTTTTAAAAAATAATTTATACTAATTTAATTTTATATTTTACGCATTCATGTAAGATTTAATAAAGATTTTTTCTCAAAAAAAGTCTCCCACCAAAAAACAAGCATGCGAAGAGAATATAAGATAAAAGATAATAATTAAAAGAATTCAAAATCAATAAAAGTTTGAAATAAGTAGCACAGTTTTTGAAATATATGTTTCACATTAATTAAGCTCTTTTCTATAAAAATATAAGATTATGACATCTACAAATGAATCTTATAAATAAACTATAGTCTCTCCTATTTATAATGTAAATTGTTTATGAAATTATTTATTAAGCTCTAAATTATTATTTTATAGCAGATATATAAAAATAAAAAAAAAATATGCGGGGCGGGTCTGGTATTCGCGGGTTTTTAGTTATGTGACCCTAATCCGTCCCGCATCTTAGCGGGTATCCGATTTTTTTTACCCGATCAAATAACATAAATCGGGTGATATAATTTTCGAATCGGATCGAATCAGATATGACGGGTTTCCGGATTAGCAAATAATTTTGCCCACCCCAACTTATAATTAGGTGGTGCCAAACCCCAAACAAAAAAATAATCAGAAGACCATATCGGACTCGGTCTGTCAAATACTACTGTAAACTAAACAAGAAAGAGAGAGATATATATCTCGTGGACGTTGCCTTATGTGACAATATAATTATGCTAAAGTAAATTGATGTAAATACTCAATTTAACGTGGCTGTACTATATGACGGACCAAACAATTAAAAATAAAACTATTGTTAGGAAAGTCACTACTGTTTAGAAAAACATTTTTGGAACATTTCATATAATTTAGCTAACAGGTGCCTAATAGACACCCAATATTCATTAAGAGAGGATCAGGTGTTAATTTTTTTAAAAGGTGTAGTTAATTCAAAAATGTACCCCAATTCAGGGGTGTCATAAATATGAGTGTGCATATTTATATAAAACTTAGATGTGATTTTAGTATTTTAACAAGCGCCCATTATATATATTTGTTAGAAAAATCCTATTTCATAAAACACATTTTATTATTTCTAAAATCGCAATCCAGGAAGAGACTTTTATGTTATTATACATATATAACGAGATGCAACATGTCTAATACATTCTTATGATGTGTATTGTATACATATAATCTTTGAAATTAGAATTTGATATAGAGTTTAGCCAATGGATATTCACTCTACAGTCTACACCAATTAAGAGAGATCTCACGTGTTAATTTTTTTTTTATAAGAATAAAGTTAATTCAGAAAAGGATGGGTAAATGTAAATAAATTGTTAAGTCTTCACCCGATGTTCACCTGATAAATAAATATGTCGTCAGTCTTCACAATTACCAAGATTGAAAGGGACATGACTCAATGAATAGCTGTTGACCAATCCACCTACGATGGTCAGGAAAAAGGCTTGGAACCCCAAGAGCCAAGATCAATTAGCTAACTTGCTTTAGCTGATCAGCTCAGAGAACCATAATAAAGAAAATGAGGCTGTATAGAGAGATGGGATTTTCTTAAAGGGTGGTTGCCCCTCTCTGTTTAGCCGATGATTTTCTTAGTGGTCCCAAAAGAAAAAAACCCAACAGCCCTTTCGTCTTTCTGAAACCCTGAGGATGATGTATCTTCCATGGATTGCAGGGGAGTACAATCTTCTGGGTTTCAACCAGAACGTATGTTTTCTGTTTCTGTACGTATCTTAATTTGGTACCTCCTGCATTCAGTGTATACTAAACTTCCAGGTTAAACAACAACCATTTTTGGATCTCGAATTTTGAGGCTGTGACGATGATTTGATTTCTCTGAGCAAATAAACGTTAGGCATCTGAGGTAAAAGTGGGCCGTATCTTGGTTGGGCAACCCGGATGGCAGCGGTCGGAAATCTCACTGCGGGTTTTTCCTGATCTGCATCTGCAACCGGTTTTTTTGCAGCCATGGCGGTTCACGTCTCTCACTGCTTGACTTATGGATTACTGATCTGAGCCTCACATATATATATATATATTTATATATATGCTCTTAGCTCATGTCCCTTCAAACCTTCCTACGAGTATTATTATGATTTTTGCACCACAGAATATTTTCCCTTTTTTTTTAAGCTCATCAATTCATAGTGAACGGATAGGAATTATTTTTCAAAAAAATTATTTACTTGTTGATCAATTTCTCTTTCATCTTTCTGTTTCTTGTATCTAATCGGTAGGACCGAATCACGTTTCTGGTTCGATAGGATCAAATTAGCATCGAACTAGATAGATAGAAAAAGTCACCTACAGTGACACTTTAATAAGAGGTAAGACTTAAATTCTTGACCTCTTATCTTATCAAGATTTAAAGTCAAGCCTTTGATGGTAACCATCAGTTCAAGGACGTTGGTAATTCAGTCAACATCAATCGAGACCATAATTAGGTAATATTTGTGATTCACGGAGGTTGTATTTTACCAATGATAGATTAATTGTAACAAAGAGGTTTAGATTTCATTTCGAAACCAATAAAATTACGGGTCTTCTCCGTTTTCTGCTATATTATTTAATTAACAAATGCCTATCTGACGTTTTTTTTTTTTTTGTTGCCTGCCACGGTATCCAGGGCTTTGCCCTGACTAATCCGTTGGTCGACCCGGGTCGCACACCTATCTGACGTTCACTAATGCTGTCATATCAATATGCTAACGCGTTGAATCTCAATTTTGAAAAATGAACACGAAAAACTTCGAAGTGAAAATTTGGTGAAGCATAGGTTAGAACTTAGAAGGTGACATTCTCTTTTAATAAGCCCATGTTATATATTATCAAGTATCTAAAAATAAATAGGGTGATATTAAATCCACGCCTCGACAGTTTAAATTCACATGTGATATAACTTTTAAAACTAATATCACAAGTTATCAATATCCGTGATACAAGTTATTAATGCATTAAATACGTAGATTAGCCCATTCCAAATACATATTGCTTGCCGTCATTTATCTCATTCTACATCCCATGATTTTTTATCAATAATAAAAGTGAATGTACAAAAGAAAACTACACGTCTTGGATGCCATAAACCCAACCCTTTCATAGCTAATTTCTTCATATATTGTTAAAAAAAAAAAAAAAGAAATCGGGAAAGTGTGATTCTCACAAGCGGGATTTCTCCGTATATGTCTTTTGTGTCCAATAAATTTTAGCACATTTTTCTGTGATTAGATTGCAAATATACCATGTTGCATCTGCTTCTTGAGACTAATCTGGTTCCTCTGCTCTTGTATGAGTTGTTTATATATGTCTGTATGCATTTCTTTGTTCTTTTCTTTACTACTCATTCTAAGATTTTAGACAAAATTCCAACTACATTAACAAACTTATTTGGTTTTAATTTTTTTAAAAAAAATTCAAAGCGTAAAACAAACTACATCATATATGCAGCACGATGATGCAAACCAAACTGAAAAAAAAAAAAAAAATCTAAGTGTAGATGCACATCTTATCATATGTGTGGCTAAAATAATACATTTGTTTTTTTTATGATTATTTTGAGAAATTTTCCTTGAAGAGAGGATAGAAACCAGAGAAGCGTATGAACGGGATATTCTGAACTATCAGTCTTTGAGCTGTTGGCCAACACCAATGCATTAAAGATTTGGTGGAATGGGTGGCAAGGGTTCAAACTTCAAACCTTGTCTCTCACCAATTTGCCACAATTAAATGTGTCTGGTTCAGTGGTGGCTTAATCTCCTTCGGGTTACTCCAGGTCCTCCTCATTCCCATAGTATAGGAAGCTATCGTATCGACAAAAAAAAAAAAAAAAAAAAACATGGACGGGATATTCTGGATTCTACTTCTTAATCTTGGAATATACTTCAGGTTGTGTACTTGTCTTTTTGTTTACTTTCTCTGAAATGTTTCACAGCATGATATTGATGTGGGTTTGCATTTAATTTGATATCCTTTCGGTCTCAGCTTCTATGCAAATTCAGGAAGCAATTTAACTCCTTTTCTATACATAAGTTTCTACTTTCTACCTTATGATTAAGTAAAAATCTCATTTAGAAACCTAGGGAAAGTAAATATATCTATTTGGCCTATCTTATTAGTCTATTGGAAGAGCATGCCAAGATTAGTGCTAATATAAATTTTCTTTAATTATCAGGTGCGTGCAATTAAAGCTTTGTATTTGTATCATAACTGACCTGCTGCTTGGTATCAATTTCTTTAAAATTTAGTGGACATGACCGGCGATTTTTGTTAAATAAAAATTAAAATTTTGTCCGTCAACGTTTCCCATTAAATAAAAATAAAAAGTATTTAGACACGGCGGGCATATAAGGAGAAATCTCGCTTGTAAGAGCAGCGCTTTCCCGACTTTTTTTTTTCAACAATATACGAAGAAATTAGCCACCCTTTCAGAGTCTCCAAAAAAAAGCTTATTGCACATTTTTTTAAAGCAAAAAAAAAAAACTTGAACTACATGTATTTTTCAACATCAATTTGGAACTTTGGACAACTCGGGAGCAACAAGAAAGGTACTGTGAAATGACCTTTTCACCCAAATAAAAAAATGGTAGGAAAAGAAAAAAAAAAAAGTTATAGGAAATGGTGGCCTATAAAAAGGTCTCGGAAAGCAAGAAGCAGAGTCAATTCTAGCTTGAGCTCAGAGTGAAGAAGAGAATGAGGCTTTGCAGAGAGATGGGAATTTCTCAAGGGCGGTTGCCCCTCTCTGCTGAGCCGATGATTTCATTCTCACAAATTAAAAAGAATATATATATATATATATATATATATATATATATATATATATATATATATATATAAAAGCAACAGCCCTTCTGTATTCTGAAGCATAATCATCTTCGATCGCAACGACTGCAACTGAACTTCTTTAGCCT
Source organism: Coffea arabica (assembly GCF_036785885.1). Lineage (NCBI taxonomy): Eukaryota > Viridiplantae > Streptophyta > Magnoliopsida > Gentianales > Rubiaceae > Coffea > Coffea arabica. Next base: position 13,350,355 of record NC_092321.1, read on the forward strand.
AAAGTGTTGCTTCTGATCTGTGTATCTTCCAATATTTAAGAGAGGATGGTTTCTGAGATTGACAGTTTACTAGTTACAACATACAACAATCCATCAGAAAGATGAGAGCCGGGGGGAAGGGGAAAGTGGTTTCAGCTGGGAAGGAATTTGAGGCTGTGATGATAATTCCTCTGGGCTAACGAATTTGGGGCACTGAGATGAATGTGACCGTATCTTGGTTGGGCAAATCCGGATGGCAGAAGTAGTTGGAAAATTCATATGGGTTTTTCCCTAACATGCAACCGGTTTTTGCAGCCATGGCGATTTCACCTTCTCTTTGCCTAGCTTGTACTGTTAAAGATCTGAGCCTCATATTTTTAATTTTTTCTTATTAAATTGTTTACCCTTTTGTTTTTTGTAAAAAAAAATTTTTTTTTTTCATTACCATCTTTTCGCTGTGTTTTCGGATAACTGATACTGTGTAATTTTAAACGAGTTCTCGGCTTGATTACCGGAGTGTGCAAAACCTGATTTGTAAAACCCTCACCCGATTATTTTCCAGTTTTTGTGCTACAACTACAAAATGATATCTAGTTCGCCTTTTTGGGAAACGATTGTTTTTCCTTTTTGCAATTTTGTTGCCTTCTTCTGGTCTTTTACAAAGTTGGAATTGACAATTGCCTTTTTTTTTTTTGTAAAAAAAATTATTTTCTGATCATTTATTTCAGCATCCTTTTTAAGCTTTTTCATGTGTTGGGCGGTTGGTTTCTACTGTCGACAATTTCTTTATGAGTATCTTTTGAGCATTTTTTTTTTTTATCAATGTTGATAAACGGCTAGCATCAGCGACTTAAAAAAAAAAATTCGGAGCATCCACGTGGGTATCGAAGCAATCTAGCTATTGATCAATAATTAGAATAGAGTTAAAAAAAAACACAAAAAAAAAATTTTCGAAGCATCCTCGTGAGTATCGAACGACCCCTAAAAAACAAAAAAAAAAATAAAATGGGAGCATTCTTGCGAGTATCGAAACAATCTAGTTGTTGATCAATGGCTAGAATAGGGGTTTCGTTTTACATTAAAAAAAAATTAGCTGCATCTCTCAGATGCAATGACCCGAATAAGTTTAAATCTGTATCAGTCATCCCATCGAAATCAGATGTGGCAACTGGATCTCTTAAAAAAGATATTTGTGCCACTGGCTCTTTTATAAAAGAAATATTTTGTTTGCGGGGACACAAATATTTTTTAAAAAAAAAACTTTCAATCCAACACATTAAAAAATATTTTAAAAAAAGTCAGTCGCTATATTTGGTAATGGGCTAATGTTGAGAAACCAAATGCGGCAACATTAAGAATAGAAAATCTCTCCACAGCACCTCATTTTTATGATTTTTTTCACCTAAAATTATTTAATAGAAATTTGCTTGACCTTTGGGTGTGGGAAGTAGGTTTTCTTTCTTTTTTTTTTTTTAATTTGGGGAGGGGGGTGTTAAGCATCAGAGATTTAAAAAGAAAATTCAAAGCATCCTGGTGAGTATCGAAGCAATCTAGCCATTGATTCATGACTAGAATAAAGTAAAAAAAAAAAAAAAAAAAAATTGGAGTATTCTCTTGAGTACCGAAACAACCCCTAAAAAACCAAAAAAAAAATAAAAATTGGAGCATTCTCGAGAGTATCGAAATAATCTAGCTATTGATCAACGACTAGAATAGGGTCTCGTTTTAAAGAAGAAAATTAGTCACATTTCTCATATGCAATGACCCTACTAAATTTAAATCTATGTCAGTTGTCCCATCTAAACCAAATGTGGCAACTGGATCTATGAAATAAATATTTGTGCCATTGGCTCTCTTTTAAAAGAAATATTTTGTTTGCAGGGACACAAATATTAAAAAAAAATCACAAATATTAAAAAAAAATCAATCTGACATATTAAAAAAAGTAGTCGCTATATTTGGTAAATCGGCAGACGTTGAGAAGAGAAAATCTCTAATGACCAAATGCGGCAACATTGAGAAGAGAAAATCTCTCCAAAACACACCACTTTTCCAAACATACTGAGACTGTCATTGTGGTACATTAGGGTGGTATATCTTCTTCTTCTTCTTTTTTGACACAGGGGTATCCAGACCTTCGGCCCAACTACTCTCCCTGCGACCCGAGAGGAGAGGCCCAATCCCCTCGAACACGATATCCCCGAGACTCAAACCGTGGTCGCCATATCCTAAAGAGAAGCAACGAAACCACTCAAGCTACCTCGGTTGGGCCATTAGGGTGGTATATCACCCTTCATTTTTGGCATATGATCAATTATGCACTTAAAATCTGACCAATCCGACATTGTAGCTATGATAAAAGAAGTGTGACACTTGCATTTAATTTGAAGAATCTCTAATTGGTAAGCCTCGTTAGCACATCTATAGCTGGCATATAATATACTTTCTGGTGCTACACTAAAACATCCACCAAACACCGACAAATCCAAACACCTTAGGTCGAAGAAAAGGGCCAAAACATGAACAAAAAAATCAAGAAAGAGATCAATGAATGGCATCAATTGAGGTTGAATGGAACAAAGGTAAATTATTCAAGATGACTTGGTAGGGAGTCAGAAAGACAAAGACCTGTCATTGTACGTGCAACAACACATACAAATTTGTCAAAATTTTCAACTTGGCTTGAAGTCATGAGACAAAAAGATGTGTAAAATAGTGAAATAATTTACTCGCCAACACCTTTCATCCAAGAAATTATATACTGAACCTACCAGTGATACGCTGACACAATTCTTTAACTGGCATTGGCCACAGCCAATAATATTTGCGTAATTTTGTTGTCCACATTATGTCTTCCTTTTCCTCGTTTAGGGGGACAGAGGTTGAACTTTCATGGTTTTTGTTTTGTGATAAATGATGTTGCTTTAAGGAACTTTTGCTAAAACTTCTCAAAAAGACTAAAGTTCTTGACGACTGAAGGAATTATCATATACTCTACGGTTATCTATCCCCGAAAGTTTCTAGGGTAATCTGCCATGGCGGCCGTTTGGCCGCCGAACATTGGTGCCAGCACGGGCACCGTGCCGGCAAAATCCTTTGCCGCAGTGGTGGGGAACCCATGCAGCGCGTTGACGGGCCCAGACCTAGGTGGGCTGGGTGCATATCGCGGCGAGCCGGCGCTACTCCTGTCCAGAAGCGAACTGTCGTTGCTGGCGGAGCCTTTCAAGAACGTACTGGTTGGGCGTTTTGCCCTGCGCCGCCCATCCATGGAGGTGATTAGGAAGTTCTTTGTGACCCTTGGTCTGAAGAGGGAGTGCTCGGTGGGATTACTGGATGCGAACCACGTGCTGATTCAACCTTCAACAGAGGAGGACTACACACGGCTCTTTGTGCGGCGGACCTGGTTCATTCACAACTCTCCAATGACTGTTTCTAAATGGACGCTAGATTTCAAGTCCAACAAAGACTCCTCCATAGCACCTGTATGGGTCTGCTTCCCGGGCCTTCTCTTACCACTCTTCACTATGAAGTACCTGATGAAACTGGGGTCGCTGTTGGGTCGCCCCTTGCAAGCAGATTCCGCGACTTCCTCCTTCAAGCGGCCGTCGGTGGCTCGGGTTCTGGTTGAAGTAGATTTGGCCATGGAACCTGTCAAGCGTATATGGATAGGAGACGACACCTATGGGCACTGGCAACAGGTCGAGCTGGCCTGCATTCTGTTCCTTTTGCCAGCGCGCCGGCCACGCGGAAGCGGAATGCTTTAGGAAGAACCTTGCGCTCAAACCAGCAAAGGGTGCCGGAACTCATGGGCTGAAACCCACTGCTTCGAGCAACAAGGAGGGTACGACAGCAGCTATCGAGGAGACAAACGGCAGTGAGGAGTCGGACAAGATAACTATGGGAGATGCGGTGACTCCCACGGAGAGGCCTGGGGCTCTTACTCTGACTCCGGAGGTGCAGCGACCTGGGGGCAATGCCTTAGAGGAAGCTCTGGAAAGCGCGCAGGAAGAGGGCGAGTTACGGGTTGAGCATACATCGGCAGGGACTGTCCCATCGCCTGGGGTGCAGCAGGTGATGGATGGTGGATACTCTCCAGCGGCGCCCCCCTCGCCCCAACCCCAGCAGCCTGGGTTGTCTGTCGCTGCGTTAGTAGAGGAGACCATTGTTTCTACCGCAGGTGAAATCATTCATAAGTTGGCTGATCAAGTGTTTCAGGAAACTGAAGAGATGCGTTCGGTAAAGCCCCAAGCTACGAACCAGCTTGATGAGGGGGAATTCACTGATTCGGAGTCTGAGGATGGCCATTCACCAGCTAATAGAACATTCACAAAGGCTGCATTGAAAGAGAAGGCGATGGATACTAGCGACTCTTCACAACAACGTAAGCAAATTACGTCTAAAGTGGGAAACGATGCACTTGAGAAGGTAGACAAAAGTCATGATCCACATAATGTGGTATTAGTTGGAGACACACCCCTTGTGGGTACAAGTACAAGAACAGAAACGGAAAAGTCCCGGTTTGAAGATATGCCACAGTTTAAAGATGTGTTCGAAGAGTTTCAATGGGAGAAATTACATGGTAAGATTCCTCTCGTTCATCTAAAACCTTTTCTTCAGTCAAGTACAAAATACAATGCTAACAAAAATGAAGAGAGAAAGGATGATTCACAACGTGATAACGACAAATATCACGACCAGAAACTAGTTCTCGAGCAAATTACCCAAGTGATATCAAAGAAAACGAGGAAGCAACTCTCAAAAAAAGGTAAAACAATGCAAACACGTCAAGATGTTAAACCAAATTTCCATGCTCGCTCACAATCCCACAAATGTGGGGCACCCTCATGTGGATGATTTCGTTCGATTGATCTGTTATGTGTTTTAGTCATATTGGTTCTTTTATATGTTTGATCCAGAACTGTCTTTCTTTTTTACTTCAACAGAGGTCAGGTTTGGTCCCCCTCTAATTCGCTGTATTTCTTTTTTCGATATAAATAAATTAGGGGTTGGCATCCCTACCCCAATTTGGGGCTTTGCCCAAAAAAAAAAAAAAAAAAAAAAGGAACTTTTGCTGTTTGCTTTACTGGGATTTTCTGTTTGATACCTTCTCAATCCCTCACCCTTTTCCTAGTCCGACCAATGTATTAAAAGAATCAAGAAACCATCAATAGCCTGCATAACATTTTTATCTGTTACTAATAGATCAAGATGGCATAGCTAACAACACAGGCAACATTCATGCTCTTGCACCCTGAAGGAATTACAAGAAGTAGCATTAGTTCGAGAAATCATGTTTGGGAAATTTAAGAGCCAATGCTGTCTACGTGATCAACCAATTGGATTAACTAATTAAAATTACAATTGCAACTTGTTTTTTTCCTTGTTCTTTTGCTATAGATACTGCGGAAATAAATTCTGTAAAATCAAAATTTTTGATTTATGTAACAAATGTCAGCTTAGACTTATTTTCTCCAAAATTCAACTTGACAAGTAATTTTGTTTTACAACTTGACATATTATGCTCGTGTTACGAACTTAATCTTATATAAGTTATATATAGCCTAATGTTCAGAGACATAAGAATCCAAAAGCTACTACTACAACAAAGACCACTACTACTGCAAAGAATGCTCGAATGGTTCTACTACAAAGAAAGAAAACTACTGCTGCATAATCAAACCTCTTATGGCTTTTGTGTCTTTCACTTTTTTGTTTTTGGGAACAATTAGTGCCTTTTGACTATCATTGATCTTAGCAAACTTTGATCAGTTTTTGACTTGTATTTTGTGAAAAACATGGACTAATGGGAAGTAATTATGTGACCTGTTTTGATGGTTCAATTTTTGTTGCAGTAATGGAATTGATCCGAAAAGTTATTTTTACTCTCATCTATGTCAATATCTATTGCTTCTTTTTTAATGTTCATGCTCAGATTTCCAATTAATTCATGATTAATTTGGACAACACATGCAAGATTGCAAACTCTTAAGTAATTTGCAAATTGTTAAACAGAGCATTTCATTCCAATGCTGCTGCAAGAGTACATTCAAAACCATACAACTAACGTTTATCTAAGACTCTTACATTATCTTCATACATTACCTAATAGCCATTACATCAGAGGCCCCTAATTCACAACCCAGACAAACATATAAAACCAGTGACAAATTGCTCTTTCCAAAGCCATTGATAGATTACGATAACAATGGCCAAAAACAGCATCAAATTCATTCTGCACTCTTTGCGCTTTCTTTCCTACACATCAGTCTTCAAATCTTTCACCTTCTTTGTTAACTTACGTGTGTGCCTCACCAGTTTATCGCACCTCTTACAGCTGCTTGTTTCATACCATTTGAAGTACCCACAGCCGCCTCCACCATTATTATGCTATTCATGGTGAAACACTTATTGTCTCCTAGAAGCTCAGATTCTCCAAAAAAAAAAAGAAAAGAAATTATTCTGAAGCAAAGACTTACTTCATAATAGGCATATCCATAGAACTTTTTTTCTGGGTTCTCAGTCGTCCATAAAGTCTCCACATGTTGGTGGTTCTCCCATGAAAACTTCAAAAAAACTTTAGGGATTCAATGAATAGTTGAAGAAGAAAGCACATAGTCCTCTACATTTTGGTCAAAACCTGAGTCACTTGTCCTTTTTAACCTTAAAAAGTTAGTCACGTGATATTCCTATAACTGGATCTATCAAGAATTCGAATGAAAAAGTTAGCAGGAACTAAAATTGATTTTTTTTTTATGGATTAAAAATGCTCATTTTCATTTTGAGAGACTACATTTTCACATCGCTAATATGTGAGGAACGATTTTAGTAATTTTTCCAAAAGAAAATAAAGAAGTTAGTAGAGTCAAGAGTGAAGGTAAATTCTCAAATCGTCCATGAACCGGACAATCAAGCAGGAATATTTCTAGTGCCACTCAAATGAGTTCTTGTGAATTGTGACTTGGCGGTTACCCGTGTAATCAGACACATTATTAAGCGACATTAGCTTGGCCAAAAGAATTTAAAACAAAAAAGTCAAACATAACATATTTTAATTCAATGTATCAAATATTGTGTCTACAATTTACAGCAGATTACTAAAGAGATCTAGAAGAGCAATTTTGGAGGAGCTATTCTAGCTCCATATACTGAAAGTATATTCAAAGGAAAGGTTCATTGTTTACTGTGCTTCCTGTCATAAAAATTAAGAGAAAGCTATTCAACCTGCAAAAGTGCAAAATGGTATCCCGGAAAAATAAAAAGTAGGAAAGTATAATTACAATGATACCCTTCTACCATTCCCACCATGAGATGGTAGTACAGGTGTTGTAACGGTAAAAAAAGTACTGAAGAAGGGCGAAAAAACAAGGGCAGGGCACTATAAATAAAAGGGGCCAAAGACCCAACCGCCAGGGTTTCGTGAAAGCTCAGGAGGAAGAACGAATGAGGCAGCAGAGGAGTAGGGGATTTCTTCAAGGGTGGTTGCCCCCCTCTGCTTTGCCTATGATTTCGCCATTGATTACTGAAAAACCAACAGCCCTTTAAAACAGAACAACAGAGACAGAGAAACAGAGAGATGTATGTATATATCTATACATGTCAATATCTGTGTTTGTGTGTGTGTGTGTGTTCTTGACAGGGTTCATACCCTTCTTGCGCTTTTTCTTTTTCTTTTTCTTTTTTTTTTCTGTTGACGCCGGACTGTGATACGGCGGTGACGGTGATGGTGGAGGTTGTCTATAATGAAAAGGGGCTGTGATGATAATTCTGGGCATCCTTTCTGAGCAAATCAAATCGGGGCAGTCGAGATTAACCGACCCGTATCTTGGCTGGGCAAACCCGGTACGGTATTTGGGACATCATTATTGTCTCCTATGCAACTGGTGATTTGCAGCCATGGCGTGGTCGATGTCTCTGTCTGGTTAAAACTAACAAATCTGAGCCCTCAATTATTTTTTTTTCGATTATTTCTAAAATTTATATTATTGTTCTTTATTTTTTTGGGTATTACGATTCTATCTGATTGGAAAAATCCTCTGGATTTTGGATGGAGCTAATGACATTTAATTTATTTGCTTTCTTCGCCTTCATTTTTTCCCTCCTTTTTGGCCAAAAAAGATGAAAAAAAAGTAACGAAAGTGAGATTCTAATTATTAATATGAATAGTAACATCTATTGTTGTATAGTATTATTGCACATGCAAAAAGTTCACTCTAAAAGCCACTGCGGATCTGCAAAAATCTCCACGGAAAGTAATTAAGTGGCAAAAGATGGCCAAATTAGAAAAACAAAATGATGGTTAATTCATCCGAGTAATTATTGTAAAGTGAATTAATTATGCAAATCTGGAACCAGCATTTTCAAATTCAAAGGTTTCTGTCATTAAAATGTTGGACATGAATGTGAGCGACTAATTACGGATGATGCATCATCATTTGATGGAAAAAATTTATTAGGCCCGACTAAGCACTAAACAAACACTAAAAAGGAGGAAGAAGTTGAAGTTGTGATTATTAGTTTACCAAAAAGGAAAAAGGGCAAAAAGTAGTCAAAACTAATCAACAGAATGGTCAAAAAGTTGCTGCACCTTGGTGCTAGCAGCCTAGCACGCAGTAAGAACTGTAAGATAGCACAAGAGGACTACTTAAACCACTAAAAACCAGTCGAATTAACTTTGAGCTCGGAGCAGAGAAGAAATTGAGGCTGGACAGAGAGATGGGATTTTCTCAAGGGTGGTTGCCCCTCTCTGCTGAGCCAATGATTTTCTTTTTCAGTGCCGCCGCGAAACCAACAGCCCTTTTAAACTCTGGAATCGGAGGAAACATCAATGGCTTTACTAGCTACTACCAGTATGATGATCTTCTAGCTTCAATGTCTCTCGTTTATCAGTTTCTGTATCTTTGACACCTTGATGACTGTGACATTGACCTTCCACCGTAGACGTAACCTATCATTTCCATACTACACCAAGAAAAGCAGAAGGGGAATGAATTTGAGGCTGTGATGATGAAATTTGGGGCATTGAGAAAAAAAGTGGCCCGTATCTTGGCTGTGCAATCCAGATGGCAGAACTAGTTCATGCAACTGGTATTTGCAGCCATGGCGGTTCACTCTCTCGTTGCCTAATTGTTATAACAGATCTGAGCCTCATTTTTTTCTCCTCATTTCTTACCCATTCGAATCAACTCATCATGCAGCATTAAGATATGTCGCTACCTTCTGTTTTTTGTGGGTGCATTTGTGAAAATTCTTGAAGTTCTGATAAGAAAATATTGAACTCTTTATAATATATCATTTACTCAAAAAAAAAAAAAATTTTTTTGGCTAACAACCTAGATCACTGCTATCGTTATTATTTTGGCGTCCCATGTTTACTCCAGTACTCAAAGCCTCATTCTAAAGCAGCGATTTGGTTAATTTCTTGTTTCCCATAATTTGTTGAAAGAAATGATACTCGCTTTTGTACCATGCCTTTGTGAGTGAATTTGTATGCATCAATTTTACTGGATAATTTGGTTTTGAACGTTTTACTTAGTCTTGTTTTGTGCTCTACCTATTCTTTTTGGCTTAGATTCCATGATGTAAAGGTACTTTGATTTTGTCCAAACAAAACAAAATAGTTTCTTCCCTAAAGACATACTATGGCCAGTATCTTGCTTTAGTCTGCAGCCAATCATATAAACTCTCATGTTGTTTTCGGGATTTCCTTTTTACTGCTTCTTAGTAAAATTTTACCTTTTATCTTATTCTAACGGAACACACAAAAGTGATATTTCCTGTTTACTTTCAAGGGTATTTCTTCTTTTTTTCTTTGCCCCCCTAAACCGGTGACCGGTGCCAGGAATTAACGCATAGATTTATTGCCTAAACGGTCTGTACTTTGTGGAGGACTGCATTGAAATTGCACCAACTAGGCTTGATTTTGGTTTGCTCAAAAGTAGAACGATCCGATCCATTCAATGTTAGTAATTGGTTTGCTCAAAAGGTAGAAGAATCCATTCAATGCTGTACTATGAAATTAGTGCAGGCCATACGAATTGTCACATTTACGATGATGGGGCTTTCCAATGTCTCTGAGAAATTTCATCCGGTGCAGAACAGCTACTGGGATTGTACTTCTTTGGATTGTTCTTAATAAAGACCCTATAATCTTATTTGGATTTTACTTAATGTGAAATTAATGGACCTTGCAATCTTATGTGAAGTATTTTCATTGGCAGAAGACGAGGACCCTGATCAAATTTCTTCTCGGTTGTCTTCCTTGCTGAGACACAAAGTAAGCAGATTGTCCTTCTCCTAACCCTTACAAAATAGAAATGAAAATTACTTGCTTAATGGAAAGGAAATCTCTTAGTACAATAATTTGGAATTCTTTGTGGTGTCATTTTTTCTTTTTATAGTGTAAGTGAGAGGTCTCAAAAACGGACCTCTCACTTACACTCCCCTCTACCATCCAACCCACCTCTCCCCCTTTGTAGTGTCCATATTTTCATTGAGCAGATTTTTTAGAACTAATTTTGGTAATGATTTGAATTGTGCGTTACCAAATTTAAGGGTCATCAATAAAATCATATTCAATGCCACTAGTATATGCTGATTTCCCATAGGCCACAGAAAAAAAAAAAAAAAAAGAGGTCAACATCGAGTACCTTCATGTTCTTAAGAAAGTTAAAAGCCATGTAATTACTCCTTGCATCCCACTTTGATAGTATCGTTTTTTCCCTCACACAGTTTAAAAAAAATAAGTTAACTTTGTTGGAAAAGTAAATCTAGCCTAATTTTTTTCTAAAATACCCGTCAATTGATATTATCACTAATCACTATTACATTAATTACAAGAGCAATAATGATGGTATTTTGCACCATTCAAGATATATATACATACACACACATATATCAAAACAATTATTGGTAGAAAACTTGATTGTATTAAATAAGATATGCCATATCTATTGATCATGAATTACATTAAAAAGAGTATTTTAAATAAATTAAAAGTTAACTAGAGTATTCAATTGGAAGGTGTAGATGGACTATAATTTGGGATGGATAAAAAAGGAAAACAGCACTATCAAAGTAGAACAATAAAAGTATAAAATATTATTTTCTCACTTTATACGAATTAGACTTGGTTGATTGATTTGTTCACAGTTATTGTACTATTAATGGAATTAAATCCCCTGCGCAAGTCCATAAATGAAATGGGCATCCCCATCGAGGCATCGACCATACCAAAGATGTTGGCCCAAAAAGCAAGTAGAAAGTAGTCAAGCACTGCTAAGACGAGCGTGTAATCAGGCAAGAGAGCCTTTTCTCAAACCCTTCCGGGAAAAACCCATTCGCGCAGTTTACTATGAACAGCGTTTTGACTGCCGTAACATTTGTCCGTGGCGAATTTTTTTTAAACATTTTAGTTATTTACCTTTTTCTTTTCTTTGGTTATAGTCTGTTTTGAATTGTGATGTAATTATGTCAGTCTATTTTCTTAATTTTTCTTTAAAATAATAAAATAAAAATTGACAATAATTGAAAGCTCAAGTAACACATTACCCAGATGGATTGGAAGGGAAGAATAGATTGAATGGTTTGAATGTAAACAATATTAAATGAGAAATTTCAAATTCGAATCATTTTATTTATATAATTTTTAAAAAAAAGACCCATTAGATTACGATCTTAAGGCCTTGTTTGGATTGTTGCATTTTTTTGAATTTTTTGTAAAAAAATTACTATAACGATTTGATGTATGTGAAAAAAAAAGATAATAAAAAAAATATGATCACAAAAAACGATACAAATTTTCGGCGAAAAATAACTGTCCAAACGGATGTTTCTCTTTTCTTTTGTTTGTTCTAGGCATAATTAGTAAAATAAGAGATGGGCATTCTTTGTAGAAAAAAAATGACGCGCTTGATCGTAGAGAGATTATATACTATATAAATTTTTAAAAGTACAATTAAAATTTTTCACAGAAATACGAACCGTACAAATTTGAAAGTAAATAGACTGTATAAATAACAAAACGCTCCGTCATGAGACGGGCCTCGAAAGCGCTCTTTGAAACACTTGATAGCTAATGGTCCATAACAAGGCCTGGCTTGTAGCCTTGACACATTCTTGAGACACACATCAACATAAAAGGATTGAGGACTCAAATATATATTTTTCAATCAGGGACCAAAAGGGGTATCAAAATGATATACTAAAAAATGTTTCTTTTTTTAAGAAAAAAACAACAGAAAGATGAGGCTCAGATTTCTTTTATGAATCGGACAGAGACATTGACCGCGCCATGGCTGCAAAATCTGCAGCTGCTCATGCATGAGACGAGACCAACTGCTGAGTTTGCCCAGCCAAGTTACGGGTCGGTTCGTCTCCAATGTCCGATTTGATTCGCTCAGAAATAATGCCCAACAAATATCATCACCGCCTCTTTTCCATAATCGCCGAATCCCTCCACCACCACCTTCATCTCATATAACACCGTCGCCAAAAAGAAAGAAAAGAAAAAAAAGAAAACTCGCAACGAGGGCTTCTTCCCTGTTATTGTTAAACACACACACACACACACATGTTGATATGCATACGTGTGTTTGTGTACATATATATATACATATATTTCCCTGGCTCTGTTCGAAGGGCTGTTGGTTTTTTAGTAACCAATGGCGAAATCATAGGCAAAGCAGAGATGGGCAACCACCCTTAAAGAAATCCCGTACTCCTCTGCTGCTGCCTCATTCGTTCTTCTTTCTGAGCTGTATAATCATCAGAGAAAAGGCTAAGCCCGCCGTGGCTGCAAAAACCGCCATTGGGAGATTTTGCCGAGCCAAGATACGAGCTAGCTCAGAATTTGACTTAATTTGGAAGAGGCGGATATCATCGAAGCTTCTGATTACAAGGATTTAGGATTTAGGGTTTTTGTGGAATCATTAGAGAAGTTTGTACTACATCTGGCAAGCATCAACAGGGGCTGTTTGCTTGTATTGAAATCATCGGCAGCGTAGTTGCAGAGAGGGGCAACAACCCACCCAAAACTCCCAACCTCCCTGCCCCAAAATACACTGCCTCATCCAAAGGGCGTTCAAAGACTCGGCCGAGTCTGAGTCGTCAGAACTTCAGCTTCCGTTCCGCCATATCCTGGAGAAGGTAGACCCGGTGGAAACTCGTTCAGACTCGGAAAATTCCGGCTCAGTCAACTCCGGGACTCAAAAGAGCGGCCGAGTCTACCGAGTCAAACCGCATTGACCCATCAGATATCCATGAATGAGGCTTTCACCATGATTTTCAGAGACACATTAGGGTATCAAAAATTAAAAAAAGAAAAAAAAAACTCACCGGTATCCAATGTATGAGAAATTGCGCAGAAAGACAGCCAATAACAAATCAATCTTTAACCCAAAATTCTCTCTTTGAAGACTCTTCACTATACAGCAAGTGGGTGGCAGAGGTTCAAGAGGAGGAGCAGGAAAATAAAGGGTGAAGAAGACGAGGCGGCTTTAATATCATATGCAAGGGGGGTGGTGGCTCAGATCTCCTTATCATCATCAGAGAAAAGGCTAAGCCCGCCATGGCAGAGGTTCAAGAGGAGGAGCAGGAAAATAAAGGGTGAAGAAGACGAGGCGGCTTTAATATCATATGCAAGGGGGGTGGTGGCTCAGATCTCCTTATCATCATCAGAGAAAAGGCTAAGCCCGCCATGGCTGCAAAAACCACTCTTCCGTGATTTTCGCCCAGCCAAGATACGAGCTAGCTCCAAATCTGACACAATCTAAGAAAGGAAGATATCATCAAAGCCTCCAATTACCAGTGGGATACAGAATTTAGGATGGACTGGCCTGTGAAATCATGAGAGATGTCTGACCTTTTTCTCGCAGCATCATGCATCATGAAGGGTTGTTTGTTTTTAGCATTGAAATCATCGGCAGCAGCGTAATTGCAGAGAGGGGCAACAACCCGTTCCCAAAAACTCCCAACCTCCCTGCCCCAAATTACACTGCCTCAATCGAAGAAGGATTCTCCCCATGGTTCAAAGACTCAGCAAGTGGGTGGCAGAGATTCAAGAGAAGGAGAAGGAAAAAATAAAAAGGGCAAAGAAGACGAGAAGGCTTTCATATCATATGCAACGGGTGGTGGTGGTGAAATTTGGAGAGGAGAGTGAGGTAACCAGAATGAAAGGCAGATGGCTAAGGATGGTCGAAGTTAAGCGCAGGTCCTTCGGTTGCTTTGATCAGATATATTGCCGATCTGCTATTGAAGCTGTACAGAGTAGTATAAAGGGATAATTTCAGAAACCTCCAGAGGGGTTCAGGGTTGTTTGTTTGCATTGAAATGAAATCATCGGCAGCAGCGTAATTGCAGAGAGGGGCAACAACCCATTCCCAAAAACTCCCAACCTCCCTGCCCCAAATTACACTGGCCTCAATCCAAGGATCTTCCCTACTCCCCCAAGGGATTAGCAATTTAGGCATTTAGGGTTCATTTCAGAAAACCCCCCCTGGGGAAATGGAACTTCCTCCGCCTAGAGATAAGATAAACCTCCTTTACCACCTACTTGACTGTCCCCCAAAAAAAATAAAAAAAAAACTCTTGGTCCCTAAAATGACTTGACTATCCCTCTGAAAAATTTCAGTCCTACTAAAGGTAACAAATCTTAAGTATAAACTTTACGAAAAAATTTAGAAAAATTAGAGTCGTCGTACAATCCTTTTAGCTTTATGTATATCTAAGGTCTATGAAGTATAAACTAAGTATTTTCTTCTCACTAAATTAACCTGCACTGACTTTTAGTAACTAAGGATTTTCAAAAAATTTTTAAAAAAATGCGCTATATAATTTTTTTTAAAAAAATGGTTTTGATACCTCTAAAAGTCATATTTTGAGTAAAATTGGTATTATACTCTTATAGCATATCTCCATACACATGTATGATTTTTTAAAAAAATCTATTACTATAAATTTATGCATGTAAAACTAATAAGTTGTAGAAATTTTAACAAATTTATTGTCCCTTTGAAAATTATAATAATTTTTCCATGTTTTAAATTTCGTAACGTTCCAATTGTCCTCGCTTACAAGATGCAAAACATTTAAGACATTGCAAGTAGTCTATCACGCCTCCCAAACAATTTAGCAAAACGCCTCGGCCAACGTTTTTCCTTGTCTTTATTTCTTAATGAGTTTCCCGCGATTTATTACGCTGCCTTTTCGTTATTACCGAGAAAATCTTTGATACATAATACTCAGATGTTTTAAATTTTTATAGTGAATTTAGACTTGGTAATAAAATTTTGGGTTAATTACACTATGTTCCTCTATACTAGACTCTAAGTAATATTTTGCTCCCTAAATTCCAAATATATGCACTTTACCCCTTAAAGTTATATTATTAATATGGTTAAGGTGAAGTTTTATTTTACAAGACCAAAATATCATTGGCTAATTCTTGAACACATAACAATTATAACCTAATAAATAGCTATTTTTCAACAATTGTTAAATTGGTTTAAACACAACCACACCATGCACTTAAACTTTTAGCAATAAAAAGCCAAAAAAATTAAAAAAAATCTAAGCAATTCAAAGTGTTTTATCTTAATACTGATATTAGTGCTTATTTTTTATTGCAACATTTTTTGTATAATTTATTAGGGATAAAATATTGATTGACATAAATAAACATGTAGTGGAAATGTATTTTAAAAATCTCAATTATTTCCTAAATAATGTAGAACTCAACCAAAATGTAAGGTAAGATGCAAATGTGACATAGGAAAAGCAATTCACATATTATTGACTTGTAAAATCTTGTGAGAGCTGCAAGATAATCGAAATTTATCAAAGATAATTTGTTTATAATTTAAAGGAAAAAGAGAAGCAACACAACATATAATTTTGAGGATTTTCTTTTTTTTTTTTTACTCTACAATACAATTTTTATTTTGAATTTCATCATCTTTTATTCTTTAATTTTTTAGTATCACATGATGTAGTGTTTTTTTTCCTATTAAAGTGCTATATATTCTAGCTAGCACCATCCAACTGCTCTGGCATTAATGTCTTTTATTAAAAATTTAGATGGAAAGTTGATCATTAATATTCAAATAATCAATATAGGGGGTAAAGTGTATATATTTAAAGTTGAGGGAACAAAGTGTTAAAAGGCATCAAGTTTAGGGGGCAAACTATAATTTTCCCTAAAATTTTTATAATGGAATTGTACTAGGAGTGGTTCTCGGAAATGAAATATAACGTGCGAGTCCTAAAAATGACTAGCAAGGGTGCAATTGAGTCGGGTCACTACTCGAGCTTGACATGAGATAAAATAATTGAGTTTGTGCTCGTCAAACTTTTAAACGTTGAGATTGAACTCGAACTTTAAATTAAGTTCAATTTTAGTTTATTTTACTCGAACTTGAATTTAATTAAATTTAATGACTCTAATCGAGTTCAATCGAGCCTATTCGAGTCTAATCGAACCCACCTAATAAAAATTAATATGCAATATTTCACAACAACAATATAAAATTTTTAAAATATATATATTATTAAAAAAAAATTGATTAGGCTCGTCGAGCCTTTAATTACAAGAATTTAGAACTCGAACTCAACTCAACCCAACCTTAAACTTAAACGAGTAGCTTGAATTCGATCTCGAATTTGGTGAAAGCAAACTCGAGTCAAACTCTTAAGCAAGTAATTCGTAAATTTGAATTGAGTTACTTGGTCCAGTATCACCCTTATCCCCGTGTAAAAGTTGTCAATAAACAACCCAATACAAATAAATAATTTATAAAAAAAAACCCGGAAAAGGATGATCAACAGAATGGTCAAAAGTAACTACGCCTTGACTCCTAGCATGTCGTAACATAAAAGAGGACTTGATAGCCAAAAACCTGTCTAATTCTAGTCAACTCAGAGCTTAGAGCAGAGGAGAAAATGAGGCTGGTCAGAGAGATGGGATTTTCGTGAGGGTGGTTGCTCCTCTCTGCAGAGCCAATGATTTTCTTTTCCAGTCCCCCCACGATACCAACAGCCCTTCTACTGGAGGATACTCCAACGGAAGTAATGGATTGCATGACCTTTCTGCTTTCACATATTTCGTATGTTGAGGATTAATGTCTGTCGTCTTTCTGTTTCTGTATATTTAGCCTTGAGGATTAACGCGCTAAGCCAACCAAGAAAAGAAAAATGGGATTGAATTTGAGGCTGTGATGACTGATGATTTCTCTGGGCAATGAATTTTGGGGCATTGAGAAAAAGTGGCCTGTATCTTGGTTGGGCAACCCGGAAGGCAGAATTGGGAAAAAGCTGATATGGTTTTTCCGTTCATGCAACCGGATTTTGCAGCCATGGCTGTTCACTTTCTCCTTGTCCAACTGTTATAGCAGATCTGAGCCTCATACTTTTTTTTTATTCCGCTTAATTTCTTGAAAGAAATAAGTGATTACTCACTTTTTTGTACCCTAGGGATAATTTGGTTTTCACCTTTGATTTTCCTTGTTTTGCTCTCTGCCTATTCTTGGCTCGGATTCTATGATGTAAAGGTGCTTTGCTTGTGACCAAAAAACTACTTAAAAAACAAGATGGTTAGCATCTGAAGTTAATCTTCACCCAAAAATACGAACCCTCAAAGATTTTAATGCAAAACAGAGTTGTCATTTTGCTATTTTTTCTATTTACTGCTTATTAGCAAATTTTTAACTTTTTTGTTCTTCAGTTTCAAGTTACATTTCTTATTTTAACTGAGATATTTCCTGTTTACCTTCAAAAGGTATTTTTCTTCTTTTGTTTCTTTATTGCCTTGGTTGTCTGTACTTTGTAGTAGACGGCATTCAATTGCACCAACTGGGCTTAGTTCTACCCACCAAAAAAAAAAAAAAAAAAACCAACTGGGCTTAGAGATAATTTCAAAAATATCCCCTTAAGTTTCTGACAATTGCACCCCTGACCTTTGTAGGGATAATTTTCAGTAGGCATTCATTAAAAAGGGAAAAAAAAAAGGAAGCCAACTGAAAAATAAGCAAAAAAAAAAAAATGATAATCAAGAGCTGAGCGAAGGCCAAGCCAAGCACTTTCATGTTCTTGGCCGTGAAAGTTTAGTTAAGCTATGTAGTTATATATCTTTTGTTTCTTCACCGTATATGGTGATTAGACTTGGTTAATTAATTCTCTCAACAATGGTTACTGTATTATTAACAAAATTAAATCCAATGTGTAAATCCAAAAAATGAAATGGGCATTCCCATGGACTTTTCTTCTAGACACGATAAATTTTATTTTAAATTTCTTTCTATTTTATACTAAATAAAAAACGAAAGGGGTGAATTCAAGGGAATCAATGAAAAAGTCGGAGTACTGAACAGTCAAAGGCACTCACTGGTGAAATTTTCAGGCAATTTGGACAAGAATCTTGGCCATGGACTATTATGTCAAAGATGCGAAAACTAGTGAAAACTGAAAAGAAGGCCAGAAAAGGTAACTAGGGGCCATGGACTATTATGTCAAAGACGCGAAAACTAGTGAAAAGAAGGCCAGAAAAGGTAACTAGGAAACAATACTAAGGACTCACATAAAAGTATAAAACAAAAAATGGGCAAAAGAACTTGTCCTCAGACTCAGAGCAAAGAAATGAGGCTGTAGAAAGAGATGGGATTTTCTTAAGGGTGGTTGCCCCCTCTCCTGAGCCAGAGATTTTCTTCTGTTTTTTGCACCCAAGTCTCCACAAAGCCAACAACCCTTCAGCTGCAGAAACTGAAGATGCTTTCTAGTCATGGATCCATGGACGAATTGAAGTGCGAGGTCTGTTTCTGGTTCCTCATCATCAATCCACAATATTCATCACATGCTCTTCCAAACACTCCCAAAAAAAAAAAAAAGAAAAAGAAAAGAAAGAAAGATCACGGAGGACTGAATTTGAGGCCATGATGATAATTTCTCTGAGCAAATGAAATTTTGGCGCTGAGACAAAGTGGCCCGTATCTTGGTTGGGCAACCCGGATGGCAGAAGAAGGAGAATCTGATTTGGGTTCTCTCCGACATGCAACCGGTTTTTGCAGCCATGGCGGTTTACTTCCTCATTGCCTTACTGATACGACGGATCTGAGCCTCAACTAAGTTCGATTCTTTTTGTTGTTGAGAATCCATATTCAACAAGCTCGCTTCTCACCTCAGTCCTCATTAGAGTTTTCTTTCTTTTCCTTTCTATCCTAAACTCACAAACTAGCCTTGGTCTCTACATGCTTTATCAGCTTTTTCAGATCGAGAGGCGTCGATAGAATGAGGACCCCTAGAATGAGGCAGTGTAATTGTGGGGGAGGTAGGGAGTTTTGTGGAGGGTTGTTGCCCCTCTCTGCAATTACGCCGCCGGTGATTTCATCGCTACCCACCAAACAACCCTTTATGCTGCATCCCAAAGAGCGCAATCATTCTACTGCTGTTTCCATTTCCAGCTTCTTAAGCCCTCAAAACCCCCAAAATCAAAGGCTGTGATGATTTAATCCTGCGTCAAATGCAAGTCAGATTTTTGAGCTAAGCCCGTATTTTGGCTGGGCAAGAATCACAAGTACTACTACTGATTTTTGCAGCCATGGCGGGCTGAGCCATTTTCTGTCTGATTAAAGGCAAATCTGAGCCTCCTTTTTCTTTTTTCTTTACTTTGCTGATTTTATTTTTCCCTTATTTGCTCTGTTTTCTTGTACAGTTTCCTCGTTATGGTATTATGTGTCAAAATTCTGTTTTCATTTCCGAAGCTTTATATCAGCTAGATATACTACTAATTTTCTGGTCATGTTATTAGATGCGGTTGCAAAAAAAAAAAAAAGACAACTAAATTATATACAGCCACCTGGGAGGGACTTAAGTTTCTCCTTGAGCTGAATCTTCACCTGCAGTGAAAAAAATCTAAGCGTTATGTCATAGTATTCTCTTGATCTAGTTGAGTCTGTATACCCATTAGCTCCTTATCACAGCCTCTTTAGGCTTTCCTTCCCCCTAGATTATGATAGAATAGGTTATACAAATGTATCGTTGCTGACAAAAAAAAGAGATAAGAATAAGGGGAAATAAACATAGTTGTCTTTCTCACGTCTATGAGCTATTAATTTGGCTTTATCGAGTACAATGTCAATCGAATCAGTAATTTATCAAAAAGAAAAAATTGAAAAAGAAAAAGAATCAATACCTACCACCAAGAAGCCCTGCAGCAAAAACACAAAACATCCAAAATGTTCCTCGACGTTTCACTTCTTACACGCAATTAAGAGAAAGTTGCTCAAGACGATGAAGAACAACTTTTAAGCATAATGAAAGTTCAATTTTTGTACTTACTATTTGTTTTGATTTGCATTCCGAGGCAGTTTATTTCTATTTCTGTAAGTTACAAGAAAAAAAATAATGCCAAAATTCATGCGGATCTCCATGGAAGTGGAAAACACTAGAATCGGCCCATAAACCTTTAAATGGACGGATTAACAACATAAATAGTGTTGGATCTTTCTTCTTCTTTTAAGTAAAGCCAAAATTATAATAAAGAACAAGAGGAGCAATAGTTTGATTAATTTAAGAGAGCTTAGCTCCTGTTTGATAATTCAATTAAATATTTTATTTTAATGAATTCAGATTTTAATATGTTCAAACTCGTTTAATAATTAAAAATTGAATATCTGAATTAATTAAGTGTCACTGAATTTTCTAGGCAAAATTTGCTTCAAAAAATAAGTGATAATAATTTTTTTAAAAAAAATAAGTGATAACAACTTATCATTTAATGCGATATACATTCAAATGTATCAAATTTAGTATTTAACAATTTAATAATTTAATAGATTCAGATTTCAAATTTCAGACTTCAGTTTTATCAAAGGAATCCTTAATCTCGAAATAACCAACGAGGTCAAATCATTTTACTTGGTTCAGAACCTCTCAAAGAGAAAAAGAATAAATTTTTTTCTCTCATAACTAATTAACCTGTTCTTTTGTTTCCTCCTCGAGGACCTCAAACCCCAAATTGCATCTTAGAGGGCGTTTGGTAAAAGGGTATCGGAATGAAGTAAAGGAATAAACTCCATAATTGGTGTTTGGTTCACTGGTATGAGAATTGAAATTTTGGAATGATTTCTAAAAATTTGGCATCTCTCTATTCCTTAGTAAAAGGGTGGGTTTTATCCAAAAATTAAGTGTGATTCCAAAATCTTATAATTACATAATATTTAGTATAATTAATATTTATATATATTATACATATTATATATTTATATTTATAATACAATATATACATATATATAATATATTATAATTATAATATTTTATTATAATATCAGTAGAATATATAAATATATATTATAATTATTTAGTTAAATATAATTATAATTATATAATATATATTATAAATTTATTAATATTATATAATAATATATTTATAATATATATGTATATTTATAAATGTATATTATATGTGCATATAATTATAATATATACATGTATATAATATTAATAAATTATATAATTATAACTACATTTATTATTTTAAATATAATAATAACTATATCTAATATTAATATGCATTATATTTATATAAAATATTAGTACAATTAATATTTATATATTATATAATTATAATTATATATTTATATTATAACATTTATATAATTATAATTAATTATATGTATAATATTTAATTTAATTAGTTACAAACTGTAGGCTTTCATTTGGCAGATACTTGGGCTTCATTTGCTGGGTTATAATGGTATAATTTGTTTAGGGCTTCATCAGTGAAATGAGCAAAGGCCCACGAAAGGCCTGAAACTAGTGCTATAAAAGAAACAAGCATACCGGATCTCAAAAAAAAAGGCAAAAATCTCATTAGTTTAAGACTGAGGCGGGGACCAATCTCGCCGGAAGAGAGGTAAATGGAGTTCCTGAGAGTGGTTGCCCCTCTCTTTCCCGCGTATCTCCGCCGATGATCTCAAAAAAAGCAATGAAGCTCCTATTTTCACAACCGCCCTTCGGAAAATGCAGGCTGCAAAATGGTCCTTGAACATTTTTAGCTATTGTTTACGTCTCTCTCTCTCTCTCTCTCACAGTAGTTCGATACGGACGAGGCTGTGATGA
Source organism: Coffea arabica (assembly GCF_036785885.1). Lineage (NCBI taxonomy): Eukaryota > Viridiplantae > Streptophyta > Magnoliopsida > Gentianales > Rubiaceae > Coffea > Coffea arabica. The sequence continues at coordinate 13,372,438 of NC_092321.1, forward strand.
ATAGGTTTGTGGACTTGGAAAGAAGTCTCAGACTTTGAAAAGAGCTAATACCATAACTTGGCAGGGCACAGCTCAGATGGTCAAATTTTGTTGAGTTTCTGGCAAAAAAAAAAAGGCAACTGTTGCTTTGCAGCCATGGTCTATTGGTGGTTTTAGCAATTTTTACCAATTTGTCTGATCAAAGGCGAATCTGAGCCTCCATTTGTAGGGTTTTCATTGAGGTCGAGACTATTTATTTTTAATTTTCTTTTCTTTCCTTTTTAAGTTTTCATGATGACTGAATTACCGTCTGTGTCCTCCAAGACAAAGGGTTGGAAAGGACATAACAGGACGGACTCTGTAGCCCGCGGAGACACTACTATAAAGTTGGCATTGAAGCAAGAGAGCAGACCCTAGAATCAGCATCTCATTATTAGTTTAAGAATGAGGCTAAACTCAGAGAGGCATGGAGTTTGTCAAGGGTGGTTACCCCTCTCTGTAAATCAGCCAATGATTTCAACTAAAAATGAAGGAAAAAAAAACCACCCTTCAAATCCAAACATACACACATACAAACAGTGTATACACAAATATATGTATATATGTATATATAGATGGATGGATAGAGAGAGACTGGTGGTATCATGGTTTCATTCCCTTTCCTCCTCTTTCCCAACTGCTTATCTGAGGCTGTGATGATTTTTTTTTTTGTTTGTTTGTTATCAATACGAAACTAAATAGAAATCAAGATTTTGAGCTTTTCCGTAGCTTGGCTTGGTGAACTCTGGAGGGTCTGTGAGGGATATGCAGAGGGCTCAAAAGAAAAATTGGGCACTTATGGTTCATTTTTCCTTTTGGGTTCTTTGTCTGATTTCTCTCATGCGGCAACTGTTGTTTGCAGCCATAGCGGTTTTAGCCTGTCTTGATGTCAGACTCCAATCTGAGCCTCCTTTTTTCACTCTTCAAGCTTTAATAATGAACCCACAACCTCATAGAATTTTTCTTATTCTTTTCGTTCAATTTTCAGCTATATTCTGGATCTGTAGCTGGGAACCTTCCTTTTGAAACAGAAGCAAGCAAAATTGCTTTTTTCATTTTATCCCCATTTTCTGTCTTTTGGTTAGAAAATCTGTTGATGGAATATATGTTCTTTTACGATTTAGTTTACAATACTTTGTGGCTTTTGATTGCAATTTGTGTATTCTTAAGGATTAAAGTTTTGCCAGATGGAAATCGTTGGCATCGTGGATTGCCAAAAATTTGATGTGAAAAGAAATTTAATACTGCTGGAAGGTATTGATTTTCTGTAGTTACTTGTCAGTTCTGAAAATCTTCATTCTTTAGACTGATATTTTGTAATTAATTGCTGGCTAACTTGAGCGTCAGAAGAAGATTGTAGCGGAGTCTGAGGATAAAAATTACTCCATGAATTAGAATATGCTTTTAATCAAGATATCTAAGTTGCCTTTGATTTCCAGGTTATCAGCTTGAACGCTCTAAAATTTCATTTTTTCTTTTTTGGGTAAGAAAAATTTCTGGTTAAATTAATTACCAGTAACAAATTACTTGAATCTTCAGTATTAGCCTCTACAGTTGAGCTCCAATATAGTAACAAATAAGCCAGAATCTGCAACTTATTCTTGTCAGTGGAATCAATGATCATTAGCACAAAAAATTCCTACTAAAACGTTTAGCAAACGGGACTAATACATCCACCTAAAAAAAAACCTGCAATATTTCCCGGTGACAGGGTGAACACTGGTGTTTGTAAATGTGGATATGCCTATTAATAAACTTTGCTATTATAGCTGAGAATGGTAAGTACTGCAACCATTGCTGCAACCATGAGACCTGTGTTGCTAGCAGTTTTCGTGCTTCTTGATTTTTTGGGTGCTGGAGCAGGAAGAGAGTTAGAGCCAGATTCAGAAGGGGATGCGGGTGGGGGAGCTGAAATCTTGGCTACAGGAGGCAGTGCAGGATCATCGACATCTGCATTTTGAAGGAGAGGTACAGCGGGTGCAGCCTCTGGAGGTTTTGCTGTAACCAGATTGTTAAACATGTCACCTGGATTGATGGGTAGTATTGTATATGGAAGATTGGCATTTGGATTGGAACATGGGGACCCTGCAGCAGCAAAGGACAGCAAGTTACCGTTTGTAAGCTAGGCATGTATTGTGTTGAAGAAAATAATAACATGTCTTCTTTATGCTCATCTAGAGCTCTTCTGTAGTGCTGCAATCACGTATTTGTCATAGAGTGGTCATTGTTTTATTTTTTTTCGTTGTCTGGCTAGTGGTAATGTCTCTATTTCTAACAATTCTCCATGAAAATTCAACGAACATTTTTTCCCCTCAAAACAGTTCTTCTGGTTGCTCATTTAATTTCATTGTAGAGATCAGAGGAAATTTCTCTTCCATACTTCAGTAATAGATGTATCATGATAGAGATGATTTCCAGGTTAGGCCAAAAAATAGAAGAAAAGAAACCATATGGTGGCCTTGATAAATTCCTAAAAATGCTGAAGTGGTAGTAAAACTTGCTCATGTAAATTGATAAATAAAAATGCTTACTCATGTATGCATTTGCTGTGGCAGGGTAGTCAGTTACGATTCCATCCACTCCTTTCTGAGTAAGAGTGGCGAGTTCGACATAAGGATCAGCGTAGTAATCAAATAAAAAGTTTTGGAACTCATTTCTCAGAATTCCCACATACACCGAGATGTTGGCAGCATGCATGACTTCAACAAGGTTGCTGTAATTCAAGGACATGAAGACGGGGTTTGGATAGTCCAGAACAATAGAATTTCTGAACACTTTAACAGCATCAGCATATTTTTTGACTTCTTGTGCTGTTTCTTGGGTTGAACCACTTATATCTTTGTCGATGGCCAAGACTCTTTGGTAAGTCTTGATGTCCTGGAACTTCGAAAGCACTGAACTGTCATCTGACTGAATCAAAACTTTCTGAGTAGATTGCTTATCCAATGTGGCGTTGCTCAAGGCAGTGGTGACAGCACCAACAATGTCAAGACCCTTGTTTGATGCTAGATAGGCAGCATTCTGATTAAAAGATCAAGTGTTAATTAACTTGTGCACGGTTGAAGAGTATAATCATGATGTTACATGAGACGTGGGATATGTAAAAGTTTTACAAGGAACCCGGAAGTCAAAATATATCTTGACAAATGGAGTCCATGAAAGAGTTTGAAGTGAAGTGAATCTTACTTCAATGTTAATTAGAACTCCTGTAACTGCCCTTTTCTTAGCAAGATCCAAGAATTCATTAAGAGTAACGAACTTTCCTGCATTCTTGTTTGCAGGGTTTCGAGCAAGAGGGCCATCAAAAACGCTTGCAAGTTGAGCTGAAAAGGGAGAAAAGCATCATATGTCAAAAGCTTGAAAAGGTGTTATAACCATTTTACTATTAAATAAAGCGTTTTGCTTACGTTTGAGTGATTGAATTTCAGTCCAAGTGAGATCAAAGGAGAATATTCCATTCTTATCTTGAATTTCAGGTATCCTGGTAGATCGGTCCATGAAAAGAGATGCTGCAGTGGTTGTCCCTATAAGATCAGCAGAAGGCAAGCAGAAGGCGGTTCCATCCTTGGACAGTTGAACAGAACAATCGATTATCTCGGTTCCATCATCTATGGCTTTCTGGTATGCAAGATCAGTCGACCCAGGGTAATCTCCACTTGCTCCGTCGTCAGATATTATCAGTGCTTTAATGCAAGAAGACAACGAGTTATTCCATGTAGCAATAGATTGCATAATTTTGTTTTCCAAGACTATGAAACGATACAAAGTGTAACACTATGAAACGATACAAAGTCTTACCTTTTACAATTTTGGGAGCATTCTTGTTCTGGGCTAGGCATGCTGCAACATGAGCAGTTCTCAGGTCAGAACTAGATCATGTAAAACCAAGGAAGAAAGCTAATGTAAAATTTTGAGACAGTTTCAGTCAGTTTGACTTTTTGATAGGTTTTACAGTACTCTTCCTTTTGACTCATTGAGAAATATATTATAGGAATGGAGGAGAGAAAAAGCATAATCTCACCAATGGACTCTGATGCGGTGGCAGGGAAATCCGTAATTACCCCGTCAACCGAAAACTGAGAATTGTCTATAAACTGCAGATACTCCTTGGTTGGATCATAGCTATAATTATAACTTAAGTAGTCATCATTTGCAAAGCCAGAAGCATACACTTCAACACCTGCTTTGTGGAAATCAGATACAGAACTCGTAGCAGGCAGCAATAGCCTTCCACTATCTACGGGCCATATGCTTTCTTTTGGAAGAATAATCCCGGATGCAAATGTCTTGATCATATTTATGTCTGACAGCAGTGTAACATATGTCTTCTTCGTTGTAGGTTCAACTTCGTTTATGTCCGGAATCTTAAAAATGAGCTTTGCCGGGTTCACCTTTCCTACTAAGCCCTTCAAGAATCCAATCTCTGGTGATGAAATGTATGCAGGATTCAAGTCTCTCATGGTATCTATAATAAATGCTGATGAGCTGAGTTTCAGTCCGTCGTAGAAACTAGGATACTGCAGCACAAAATTGCAACAACATCAAATCCAAATTGTGAAAAACAAAGAAATCCCAAAAATTTATGGACGACTCCTCTAAAATTCGTGATTGATTCTTGGTGTATTTTGAATTCTGCTTGTGTTAAATTACCATTAATTAGTGTCAGTTAAATGAAAATAAAAGAGCAAGGAAAGGACCTCGACGTTCATCCATAGTACTGGAGGAGGACCTTGCATGCCCACAACATCATAGGGTGTCAACAGAGGGTATGAACCATCCATACCAGGGGATCTTGAGTAAATGCTTTGCACCACTGCCAGAGAAAGCATGTGAGTTAGATCAATTCAATGGCAATTCACAATCTTTGTGTCTATCTGGTAGCAACTTAATTGTTAAGCAGAAGAGCATTACTAACTCAAGAAATTACTTCTTTGTGCAGATTAAACAATACGAAATGCAGCTTTCTAAGAGAGAACAGAAGGAGAATGAAGAAGGATAGCAAAAGAAACTATGCAGTAGCATGGAATTCATTATTTTCTACTGTTTGAAAGGGCACTAGCATTGCTTCCTAATCTTCTAATGCGTTTGAGTTCAACCCTTCTTGTAACTTTCTCTGTTCTTAATTGTAACCAGATGATAGTACTCTACAAACTGAGAAAGGAAACTGAAGCTCTGTATAACCGTCTGACAACTTACAGAAAACGTTTTTGAGTAGATCATCTGCCAAAAAATCCACCCCATAGAATCCTTCCACATTCTTTCCGTTTATGTTGTAGGTTCTTGGTTTCAAGTCTGGAAAAGCTGTAGCAATAGTTGTTGCATTTTGAAGGTTCAGACTAGACTGGCAAAAGCCCTGTGCATCCTTTGTAAGTTGGAGATCACAGAGTAAGATCGTGCTAGCCAAGCTCGTCTGCTGTGCCGTAGAATAAGCGGGTAAACTGGACTCTGGTGCAATTCCAGAGAATCCACCCCTGGCTACTACCACAGGCTCACCTCCTGCAAAGAGTCAAATCAGAAAAGGGCATACAAACTTATAATTGGACTAAAGCATTGAGATCATTCGCTTCCTTTAAGCAGGAAATTGAATACAACTCAATGTTATAATACATTACCATTTAGAGTTAGCCACTTTTTTGCAGGAGGGGGAACAACAGCAGGGTGGCGTCTTCCCCTGCCTCTGGCAGCCACTAGAGTGGTTTGGATCAACAAGAAAGACAATAACAGTTGCCTGATCATTTTCTTCCAATCCTGTCAGCCTGGTTGATTTCATAAATGGCAAACTATCAGATTTTCGCACGGGCATGCAGAACAGACACAGAAACACGTACAAGCACAGATTTATGTACCAGCAAAAACTTTGGAAAACAGAATACTGGCTTTCAAAGATGAATTTACCAGAAGTTGTGAAACCAAATTGCCTTCAGATTTGATCCTGCTTTAGCCTTTTTCCTTATTTAACTATGTTCTGATTTTCTCCCGGTTCAGATAATGGCCGACTCTGTTGCAATTATTTTTTAAATGTCGAATGCGTGTTGCCAAAACATTTCATGGATGTTTCCTTTTGATTTAGAAGATAACAGTATTAATTTCTGTCTCTCCAGAACAATAAAGATCAAGAAAATTTAAACGCCCCCTTTCTTCTACTTATGGTTTTGGAGTTGCATTAAATATTTGCATAACGTAAGATGGCTAAATCAAGATAAACAGTGTCCACAAAACAGGGATTTCGAGGACAACAGTAAATTCACATCGCATTGGTCCTATGTTCAAGTAATATTAACATTCGACAAAAACGATGAACGTGACAAATAAATCAAAGAACATTTCTATTATTAATGTCAAAGATCAAAGAGAAAACAACATGCAACAAAAAGGAAGGAAAGAAAAAGAAAGATTGTGCGAAAATTTACTTGAATTCTGAGCTTCAGATGGAAGAAACAATCATTTCCCGAAGGAGAAAAAAATGATACCGAAACTCCCAAAGGGAAGGAATGGGGAAAAGGGGAGCTTCAGAAATTTGAGAGATGAAAACTAGGCACATATTTAAGGTCACTAGCTCCCACACATTTGTCGCGTTAATTTCTGGTCTTTGAATCCATTCAAACGTCAAAAAAAAAAAAGAAAAAAAGCCCTGGTTTTGCAATATTTTCCCCTTTATTACTGCCACGGTCCTGTGTTTTGTCCTCCTAAATTCGAGGAAAGTCTGGCTGGTTTCCAACACCTTCATATACGGCAACAACTGACAACAGACAAATTCATAACCATTGAAACAGTTGTAAGCAAATTAATGTGGTAGTAATATTTATGGTAGAGTACATTGCTACAATGAATGATACCAGTTTTACGGTTAAAATTGCTTCTGTCCTGCATGATAAGTTTACATATAGTTCATTACTTTTTCAAGTTATAGACGAAATCCCACATGTTCTACACGATTAGATATCTGCCCAGAGGTTTCAAATCATTTCTACACATTACGCGATGAAACTATTTAATTTTGAGATCATTTTATGAGTGTACTCAAACTTTGAACTTTGTCATGATCTGGAGTTGGGGAAATTACCAAGTTCTTATTGTGTGGTATTCAGGGAAAGTCGAATGGATATTACGTATAAGAAGAGCAGAGGTATTAGCATATGCTGAATTCTATACATAGGGGGGTTGGTCAATTTTGTTTACTTTCACTGTTGCTAATAAACGTCTCATGTATTAATTGTTTTGATGAGTGATGCTAATTTTTGTAGGTCAAAGGAAACAAAGCAGGCAAGCTAAAAGTGCACTAGGCGTGAATGCATTTTTGGACAACATTTAGAGTAAGTTTAATTTACATAAGAAGTGATCACCTACAATAGCAAATAAATTTTTTTAAAAAAACCTATATTTGCAAATAAGAAAGTTGTTCAATTTATGGAATTGTCATGTGTTGTGCATCAAGATTGATTTAATATGATTTATGCATCCACCACATAGTGGTTTTTGGTCGTGTCGTTTGTTACATTCATCTCTATTCCTTCCCTTTAAAATTTCTATTAATTAAAAAATTTAACTCTGCTTTTAACACGATTCCATTTAACTTGCCAAGTGAACCCCACTTAGCATGTGAATTATCAAGTGAAATTTTTATATATTCGCGTGAAACTTTTTTATTGGCTCTTGACCATGACAAAAATTTATCATATAAGCTCTTATCTTTTGACACAAGCACTAGTAAGAATAGTTAGTACATTTATCAATCTCAACCATTGATAGAACGTTCAACATTGGATTATTTATGGTCTGCATGCAAGTAAAGATTTGAACCTAAAATGGTCCGTGCAATGGTTAAATTGCATTTTATAATACTATATACATAATTTGTTTTTGTTGCAAAAGTCATTTATTTTTTCCAATTCAAATTATATTATCCTCAGCTGCATTATCATCATCATATTCAAGTCTTCTTGTCTGCGACATCTATCATCCTTTAGTTGCTTCTGTCTCCACCGAGTCAGAAGTTGCATCATCCTTATATACGTACACACACATATAAATGTAAATTAATAATGTGACCATCTTTCCTAATTAAAAATGCACCAATTTTCTTCTCTGAAATCCTTTCACTGCTAGGTGGAAGCAAAAAAGCATCTAACAAGAAAGCCATAAACGGATATAAGTTTCCATCTCCTAAAACCTGTAATATTTAGAATAGTTTGCAGAGATATCGATGACAAACAATTGATAGAATCTAAACTATTTACAAGCTCAGAATATAACCCTGCTACTTTGCATATATTCGTGAAGCTATATACTAAATTAATAAAACTTTGACAATTCTGAGCAAAATCTTAATTAAGGTCTTGTTATTCCTCTAGTTTCTTGACTCTGCAATTTCTCCAACAGAGATAGTTGTTATTATCCTTCTTTCTCCTCTTACTTCTTGTCCGCATGTTCTAGACTACAAGTAACAGTCGCTGTGGTATGATTGTCAATGGAGATTCTTTGCAATTCATCGAATAATGATAAACAAACTACTCTTTATTGATTTTACTTGCATTATATATCCTTTACACACACACACACACAGAGTGAAATAGTGAAACCAGCTATTCCCTCCGTCCCACTTTGATAGTCCTATTTATTTTTTCACACAGTTTAAGAAAAAGTAGTTAACTTTGTTGGAAAAGTAAATTTAGATTGATATTTTCCTAAAATACCCTCACATTAAATAGAGTACAACTTTATGGGAATTTGAATTGATGGTAAAAAAAGAATCAACTCTCATTAAATAGGATAGATTTATAGTAACAACAACTTACCTTGAATAAGGGCATTTTAGGAAAATTAAAATACAATTACATTCTTCAATTGGAAAGTAAATTACAATTTGGGACAGACGAAAAAGGAAAACAGGACTATCAAAGTGGGACGGAGGGAGTAGATGTTTAGGAAAAAGTTTCCTTAGTGGATGGATAATCTTTATCCATTTGAATCACATGCATTTAGATCTATTTACTAAACGGTTGCAATTGCCACTCGTAGTGAAACAGGTACGCATTTAAGGAGACCATCCTTCCTTATTTTCCACGTCTCCACGCCATATATATATATACTTGTTGAACCTTGCTTTGCTTTCTTCCTCAAGCTATACCTACAAGAAATATTCAAGAAACAATTCCATTTCATAGCAAAATGTCTCCCTTTCTCTTAGCCCTTTTTTCACTCTTAATCTGCAAATCAATGGCATCCCATCAAGAAGTAGTAAGAGGCCTAAACGTGGAGAAGTACATGGGAAGATGGTATGAAACTGCTTTATTTCCTTCGTTCTTCCAACCAAAAAATGGTGTTGACACAAGGGCCACCTACACTTTGCGCCCTGATGGCAATTTCAGTGTTCTGAATGAGGTCTGGGTTAATGGCCGAAGAAAATCCATCAGTGGCATTGCATATAAGGCCGATCCCAGAAGTGACGAAGCAAAATTGAAAGTCAAGTTCCGCATCCCTCCAGACCTTCCCTTCGTTCCTGTTGTTGGGGATTATTGGGTTTTATACGTTGATGATGGTTACCAGAATGCTGTGGTTGGCCATCCTACTAGGAGATTTCTATGGGTATGTTTTTTTTTCTCATCTATTCTCTGTACAATTGATCAATTCATGAAAATGGTAAAAATCAAGCTGCCATTTTCACACATGAAAATGGTGGTAAAAATTTAGACTGGGTGTATCTGTATTATGTTGATGTGGGTTCAAGGACAAGTTCTTACCTTAGATTCTGATAATACGATAAAACTAGAATAACACATTTTGTTTAGATGCTGATATATATTAGCGGGTTGTCCATACATGCATGGCATGGCATTAATGTAAAAACCGGCGCTGCATAATTAATATGTTGGGATGTGGTAGATAAGAATAAATGTAATCTTTTCTTTGTGTTATAAATACATGAGGAGTATTAATTTGTCGAAGGGATAGTCAATATGTGAAAGGATTAGGGAAAAAAAAAAAAACTGCAGTTGGTTCCAAATCAATTGTATTTCTTGATCATACTTGTGACTTTCAAATTTCAAGTGTAATACTACGAATTTTGTTTGTTTGTTTGTTTGTCCAAAATACTATTTTAATTGATCAGAAAAAAAGGTGATAATATGAGATATCACCTAGACATATTCATTTTCCAACAATAAATGAAAATTATTTGTTAGTATAAATTGTCTAATAAGCCAAAATTTACAGAATTTTTATTTGAAGTATGACAGTTTGAATTTTTTTTTTTTACCAAACACATTTTACAATGGCCCATAAAGCAAAATATTCTCAAAATATTATTGCTTTTGAGGGATTGTCTTTATTTCTATTCCTCTATATTTATCTATAGTAGAGGTGTTCAATTTTTGACATAGTTAAGAGGTTTTTTTTTTTGGGCAATTTGAATTGAAATGGAAAAAAATTATTTAAATACAGGTAAGGACAATAAATGTGAATGAGTATTCCTATGCAGTAATTTTATTATGAAACTGAATCTTAATAAATAAAAATTTCGAAAAGATGAGACTAATCCAAACGTTATCTTCTTCTCACATCATTTCCAAAATCAGTTCATATACATTTTTTTTTTCGAATAATTATACAACCTTGATATGAATCATGAATAATTTCAAATCTTAAAAACAATTTGAAGAATTATTATGGGAGGGCAAACGGAATATCTCCATTTATCCCTAAATGGAAAGAATCCAATTGTAGGAGAGTATTTGGGTCATTTGCTTAGTGTGAAATACTACTATAATACAGTGGTAGTATTTTCTTACGTATTAAAGACGTTCTAGAATGACCTGTAAAGCAATGGAAATAACCCGGAGCCTCTCTGGAACCTCTACAAATTCTATGGACCTTAACTTTCCACGTCTCCAAACTCTATATATACATGTTAAACCTCTCCTCCTTTCTCTTAGATCCTTATCAAGTACTAGTATTAATCCGGAAAACAGAAAAATCAAGTCCCATCTGGTAGTTTGGGCGCAAACCTTCATTATCTATCTATCTGCTTAGCCTCTATTTGATTCAAAATCTGCAAAAAATGGCACCAAAGAAAGAGATGGAAGTGGTAAAAGGCCTGGACGTGGAGAGGTATATGGGTAGATGGTATGAAATTGCTTCATTTCCTTCGTTCTTCCAACCAAAAAATGGGGTTGACACAAGGGCCACCTACACTTTGAACTCTGATGGAACTATCCATGTTCTGAATGAAACCTGGTCTGATGGCAAAAGGGATTCCATTGAAGGCACTGCCTATAAGGCTGACCCCAAAAGTGATGAGGCAAAGCTCAAAGTCAAGTTCTATGTCCCCCCCTTCTTGCCTATCATTCCTGTTACTGGGGATTACTGGGTTTTGTATATTGATGATGATTACCAGTATGCCTTGATTGGCCAGCCTAGTAGGAAGTATCTTTGGGTACGTTGTCCTTGTCTCTTTTTGATAACAGCATCATGCTTCTCTAGGTATAACTAAATCGTGTGACAATTGATTGCTTTTCTGTGATGCTTGATTCTGAGAATCTGATACAAAAGGGAAAAATTTGCTAGCAAAATTGGTTTAATGTGATTTTCTTACCTTAAGTTCTGGTCATACAAATAGGACTAGAATAACACATTTGAATCCAGGGAAGGAAGAAAGAAAGAAGAACAGAAACAGAAATTATATCCTTCCATTGTCAATTATATTGATTAGCATTTTAGCAGAATGTGAATTATGGGATGTATTAGATGCCCATAAATGTCGTTTTGGCTTTATAAAAATATCAACTCCACCAAGGTTGGTTAATTTCTTTAATTAACCCAAATATAGACTAGAATAGATGGAGTAATTATGGATGTAAAATTTAAAATGATAATCATGCAACCTTTAGATTACTTATTCGGATTCCTCATTGAAAATAGAAATGCTCTCAACTCAAAATTTCGAGCTCTCCTTATTTGTGATCTTCTCTTCTTTTTTGTCCCATCGAAGGATTCTTGAATTGAATCTTTAGCTTTTTACGAGCATAATTCAGAGGTGGTGGTGTTGTTTAACAGATACTGAGCAGGAAAACCCACTTGGAGGATGAGATCTACAACCAGCTTGTTCAAAAGGCTGCTGAGGAAGGCTATGATGTTAGTAAGCTGCACAAGACACCACAGCATGACCCTCCTCCAGAGAGTGATGGTGCTTCCACCGATAACAAAGGGATTTGGTGGATCAAATCTTTATTTGGGAAGTAGTTAGTAATAGACCCCTTTTCGAAAATTGCGGCGTTAGTGATGCAATCAGTAAAAGAAATAGTAGTGGTGTTGAATAAAAGGGCCTTAGAGTCCCATCTTTGGTAATGTAATTATTATTTCTGCTGTGTCCTTGCTGTAATGTTTGAGAATAGTGTGGTTTGATCTCGAATGCAATTTGAGTCTTTGCCTAAAACTGTTTGTTGCTTTATCTTTGGGATCAAGTTTCTTTGGATACCTCCACGTCCAATGGGGCCTTTCAATGTCAATGCTAGACTTAAGCGTTAAGGGATTATAGGAAGGTCCACTTGGAATATGGAGATGAATCTTGGTGCCCACAAGTGAGGTCCATCTATTTTCTTGGAGCCCAGGAAACTGTTGCGATTGATTTCTGATGCAACGGCTAAGTTTCGCGGAGGAGATATGCCATGAGCTGTAGCGATCTTAGCAGTATTGCGAAGCATCCATCGTTATCGACCAATTCGATAAATCCACGGCCTAGGTTGGGTGGAAAGAAATGCCAAGAAAAGAAAAGAATTTGAGGGAAGTTTGGGGGACAGGGAGACGTGACTATTAAAGGAGGCTAAATGATTTGGACACGGTCAAGTTTATCTCAAAACAACCAACCAAGAAGATTATAACAGCTTAGTTGGATCCATCACCCTTCCCTGCTCTGCACCCCTAGTATGGGACCAACTGTGAAAACGTTATACTCCCAAAAAATAAAAAATAAAAAAAAGGATTTAGCCCTTCTAAGAAGCGAGGGAACATTTTCAAGTGCTAGGCCGTTTGAATATGGGGTTTCGACAAGCTCTACTCTTTATCTCGAGAACAACTGCTCAAGCAATCCACAAAAATGTTGTTCTCAAGTAATCAACAGAAATCTGGGCGTCAACTTTGTCTAACTAAATGCCCCAGAAAACAAATGGTTGCCTCCTCGACGCGTGGAAAAAACTAATATACACTCAGAACTCTTTTTAAATAGAAAATTATTTAAGTTAAACCTCTAGAAAAACTACACAACATGACTTGTTAAGTTAGATTAGTCTGTAAAACTACAGTCCAACCCTCACTGGTAATTTTGCCGAATTGCTTGATAACAATAGATAAGTTAGATTAGAGAACGTGCGCATTTCCGTTTGTGATTAAAAGTTCGCTGATGAACGGGCATTAGCATAGAACATCTTCAACTAGGGACTCTTGCATATATATATACTGAAATTCATGTATTAATAGACGGGCAGCATTAGAAATAGTCGGTCATGAAAGAAACCCTGACTTGTAATTGAGAAGACATCCTGTAATAAGAACGACGATAATAGGCCTATAAGAATCCAAATCATTTCCTCTTCATCAACCATAAAACCAAGGAACAAAGGGGAAGCACAAAAGGCATTCAATTTGACCACGACTGATGAATGATATAAACAACAATCAACTTCTTATATGTATAATATCAGACGCGCGTGAAATACATGGTTGAGCAGCCCCTTCATCTTCAGAAGATTTACAACATCGTACAGCACTGATTAGTTTTCTTTGCCTGCTTGTAGAACATCTGTTTAACAAGAGACAAATAAGCAAAAACTTCAGTAATGAGAGAATTGATTAATGAATTAAAAGCTCGACCAATCAAAATCAGTAGATATCCAAGACCTTTTCCAACTTAAAAATCAGTTTCTTACTTTCAAAAACCACGCGTCCCATTTTTGGAAATTTGCAATCCCATTTTAGGAAATGCAAGTACAAGCAGACAACCCCATACATCTCACAATTGCCCCATCACTTCTCAAACCAAGCAGACAGACTCGTCAAACTATAGCAGAAGCTATATTGACTTCCAATGAAACACTACGTCAAACACAAATACCTCTTGGTTCAGCAATAAAATACCAAGAAAAGCCAAGTGGTTAACTGCATGCCACCTAAGCTTCCAGATACACATTAGCCCTATGCTAAGTTACAAGACAAAACATGACAGGGCACTAAAACACAAGAATGAAGATAATAACACCACTAGGGGAGCAGCCAAAACCACCTCCCAAAAGAAAAGAAAGAAAGAAACTGCAAAAGCTTTGAATCCCTCCCTACCAAATGCACATGCACTGAGTAAGAGAACAAAATTTGTAACATGAAAAGAATTATGCATACATAGCCTAAGACATAGAGTTGCCAAATGTTCACTTGGAAAAGCTAATCATCAGGGAGATTTTTTGCTTCTGTAATTTGCACTACCATTTTAATTTTTTTGGCCCCAGATGGTGACCTGAGGGGGTTAATCCAGGCCCATTCAAACATGCAGCCAGCTTTTACATAAACTGAAATTGAGCTCTTTATCACGCACCTGTGAAGCTGCGCTGAGATCTGAGCTCTTCTCAACCAAACTATCCAGCTTCTCACCACGTTCTAGGACACTGTCAATAGTTTTGTGCTGCATTAAATACAGAAAAGATATATTAGATTTTAACTGATAAAAAGAACAAAATAAAAGATCAAATTGAGACACTGAAATAGAAGTATACGATATGAGTCACTACAGCAAATCCACACACAATATTAACTAGTCAAAAAGCTCTTCCAAAATGAGTAGGACTGCAAAAATAATGTCAAAAACTGATGCATCTTGTTAAAGAGGACAAACTAATTTATAGAGAAAACTTGCTAAATCAAGATTGTTACTGACAAGGCAAAAGGTTTTTAAAGTCTTTGAACTAATAATGGGCCAGTTGAATCACAATAAAAAAGTAGGCTCGTAGCAACTTGAAAAATGAAATAGGCTTGTAGCAACACAAAAACGGACCTATTCAATTTGTTTGTGATTAAGTTTCAAAGAAGCAAACCACCTAAAGAAATTGTGTAAACCACGGGTATAGATTATTATAAGAAACTAAAACCTCTAAAAGCAGATATCAAAACACCAATCACAGCTATACAGTCACTTAATTAAGGGAAAATCGCCAAATCCTGAGTTGAAAAGCTCACTGCAGAATTGCTTTTGGAACACATTTTTTCCATTGATGAAGGAACTTAATAAAACTAGTGACGACGGTTCAAGAAGCAAGATACATATAGATCTCATTAAACCTCCAACCTAAAAGAACCCAGTTTCTGGGTCCTCGTATGGAAGCTATCAGAGTCACAAACATGAAGCAGAATACACTAAAATAAAACAGCAGCAATTCTATCAACCTGCAGTTATCTACTTGGAACACTCTCGTCAATGATTAGAAGAACGGAAGGAAGTAGAAAGAAAATCGATGCATAGACATCTTTTGTCATTTTTCAATTGTTGATAAAGGCCAAAAATGAAAATACTCCGAACAGATTAAATTGCAAGATCCACCAATTACATAATCTCAAAGGCCAATTTTGAGGTTCAATAACTCAATCAATTTATAGTATCTCCACTATTAACAAAGTCAAACAAGTAATGGAAAAGAGAGATTTCCTATCTCTTAAACTACCTCGACCACATTATACTCATTGAGAAACAATGCAAAGTTCATAATTCAGATCCAACCAAATAACTCTCATTGTAAACTTGTCTCAATTATAGCAGTATTAATAACTGCAGTAGGAGCAGAAAGGAAAAAAGGTGTAGAAGAATGGCTACTACTTACATATACAAGTCCAAAAATTCAGATGTTAGAATGTGCATCATGCGATACACCAAGCTATAAAACAACTACTGAATACTGAAGTCCTTGACTTTTGACTTATGAACTTTAACTAGAAGCATCGCTTAATAAGTCTACTCAGTCAACTAACATTTTAATCGCACACACACACACACAGTGTGACATGTATATGGAGTTAAAAAATTCAGCAACATTCACTAACCATTGACTTCTAGGATCTTGCTAAGATACAAACCAAGTTGAAAGGTGTATAGACCCATTAGGATAAAGTACTTACAAGGATAATTTTTGTCTCATCCAGCTCCCTCTGAATTTTCAACAATTTGTCAGCCTCGGCAGGATCCTATAGAGTGGAATGGCAAAAGATCAGTGAAGGTAAAAAGAGAACAAAGCTTCAGCTCATTCCATCAGCAATTCTTTATATATATATATATATATATACATAACTTCTAAATTGTACAATGCAGTAGCATGGAAGTCCTAAAGACAACTTCCAAACAAAGTAGAACAGAGACATAATGCTTCATGTACCTGGAATTTGGACAAAGCTCCATCAAGATAAGGCCATGATTGAGTGTTATCAGCTTGAGCCGCTCTCCATGCATCACCAAAATTTTTCTGATACTCATCCAAGACCTGACCAGGTCAAAGTCATCAACTTGTTATATCCAGAAATCCAAGCTGACCTCCATGTTAGTACAAGTTCCAGAACAGGAAAGCTAACCTGGTTTAGCAGTGAAAAGGAACTTCGGACAGGATAATGATCATCCATAAAACCCAGTGCGCATAAGCCATTTCGATTGTATGCATGCACCTTGTACTCTAGAGCAACAAAAAAAAAATTCAGCTTTAAGCAATTATATGATACCATCCAGTAATATGATCTCATGCATAAGGGGGATGAGTAAATAGATAAAAGATGATATGAGGGGTAGAACCAACTTAAAGAGATGATACACATAGAACAAGCATGAGTTAGTATAACTCGTTAAGCATTAATCTTATGGTGTAGACCTTAAGTCTAACTCATGGAAGAATTGCCCAAACAACAGCAATATGTGTGGTTTACTTCTTCCTTTTCGATGCATCTAAGGTTGGTCGCATCAAAGGATCTTTTGCAAGGCACTGAAAGAAAGGTCATACAATAGGCACTTAAAAAATTTAATACCCTACAAATCAACCAGCGTTGGTATAAAACTCAGTCTATCTTACAGTATTCAAAGGATATGTATTGGTTTCAGCCTCCAAAATGAAGAAAACCTAGAACAGATCAAAATGTTGCAAAGTTTTGCCAAATGTGCCTGACTATCAAGAATCAATACAAGGGATTTTGCCTACTTTCCAGCTAAAATGGGAGAACTCGAATTTAATACTTCTTTCCAATGTGCCATCTAGGATCACCAACTCTCAGGGAAATGACAGATTTATCAAAACAGGCTATGAAATGCACAAGTCGTCATTTTTTCTTCCAGTCAAAAAGTAAATCTTTGACAGAAATATTCAATCAAAAAATGCCTAACAACTTCAGCTAAAAAACGTAAATTTTCATGTTCAAGGGCCTCGTCCCAGTTAAAATTCCATAACTCGCATAATCCTCATTTTCTTACTCTCATTTCTAATTCAGAAACAAAAATACAAAATTCGTCAAATTAAGAAAGACACGTTAACTCATCAGATTCTAATCCCTAGCATAAAACTACAAAATTCCTACAATTACCTGTATTAGTTCCAACAATCTTCCCTAATCTAAACCTAAATTCCCAAAAACCGAACGATATATTCTCCCCGCAAAATTAGTTCCCACATAAATCCGCATAATTTCAACAGATTGGACTCCTGTTAGGATTAATATTAGGCTAATTCCTACCTTCGTGCTGGACGGATTGACGTTGGCCAGGAGGCGTCCGTTTGGCGACGGTCCGACCGACGAAGACGATGAATTCTCTGACGCTGGATTTCTGGAAGAATCCGAAACTGCTGACGTCAGTTGCGTTGGCTAATATCACCGGATCCTTCGACTCGTCCGGTCCGACCTTCAGCACCAACAGCGCCGTGATCTTCATCCTTCTTTCTCTCCCCGACCAAAAATAAATAAATAAAAATTCTCTCTGCAAATAATATCAATTCTAGCTCAGTAATACAAATTTATCGGCAAAAGAAAAAATCCCAATTAATGAATAAATCTCCTTTTTTCCTCCCACCCTTCTCCGTTCTCTCGTCTAAATTCTTCGTCTGGATGAAAATTGGAGTTTATATTCGTTTTTGCTGTGACTACTTTATTGTTATCTGTCTGTTAGAAATGTGTTAATTTAATTATAGTTGTAGGAGGCTGTAAACCGGAATTTAACTTGTTTTACAGCTGGTCCTTGGATCTCTGCCACGTCGGATTGAGTGGACTTTCAACCAGGTGTATAATGTTGACTGGGCTGATCAATTGAATGACTTGTGGGGACAGTTCTATTTGACGGTTGCGATCTATTAAACGGTGAACGCGGGTGATGGCATTTGAGCGTGCATCCACGGCCGTGATGAGATGAGAATAACCCCCAATTGCAGTGATAGTGGGAATAGAATAACAGGATCCAGCCGACGCGCACCGATTTTTGTATTCCTCGTCCACTATCACCGGCAATGGTGATAGCCTGCTAGGATTTGAATTGTCATTTTTGCAGAAAAATCTCCCGTTTGGATTGCTATTTTTTTGCATTTTTTTAAAAAATATATTATAACGACTTGATACATATGAAATAAAAAAATAAATAAAAAATATGTTTATAAAAAGCATAAAAATCTTTTGAGAAAAAAAAACTTTCTTCCGTGAACACATTTTTGCATTCCTCGCTCGCTATGACCGTTAAGGGTGGTTGTCTAGCATTTGAATTGTTTTTTTTTGTAAAAAAAAAAAATTATACATTTTACTTTTTGTGAATACATTTGTTAATTATTTTTTTATTTTAGATACACAAAATCGTTACGGTATATTTTTCGATAAAAACTTTCAAAAATAGAAGCCACCAAAAAAGTTTCAAAGTTGAGAAATTATCACATGATTCCCATAAATAAAATCTAACATGTATGTGAACAGTAGCTTAATATTACATGTAATATAAGATTGTATAATTAATTTGTAATGAATTAAAAAGGTTAAACTATTTGAACAGGCAACCCTTTTTCGTTCCCCTCCCACTAAACCATACCTCCATGTCTATTTTAAGTTGTTAAAAGCGCTTATGGAGCAGATGTTTTAAGTTTTACCGAGTAATACCATAATTTTGTGGTGAATATCCTCAATCTTGGTTGTCTTTCTAAGAAAGTCTCTCGGAGAATTCATGCATAATTGGGGAAATTCTTAAAGCAGTTCAAGTATGTATATAATCAACAAGAGTTTACCAATTTTTTTAACAAACCGATGGAGATTTTATATTGTTGATATTAGCCAAGTCAGAGTACGTACTTGTTCTTTGTTTTTTTTTTTTTTTTTTTAAAACTATTTGAGGCTTTTTTTTTTTAAAGAACTATTTCAGATTTTACTATCACATATTCACATTGTAGTCATATCACTTAGTAATTATTAATATAGCTAAACGCATTCTTTTTTAAATGAGAGAGATGAGATGAATAAGGTAATATTCTGGGATATTTGCATTTATCATTTATCCGTAATTTAAAAATGAAGGTTGAAAAATCTCGAGTTTTCCTTTGATCTTGTAAGACTGTCTCTATAAGTTGACAACATATAGGGTTTGTTTGGATAGGAAGTTATTTGAAATAATTACTGTAGGATTTTTTTGTGATGTGATTTATATGAGATAAAAAAGTGATTGAAAATTGTGTGTATGATGCAAGTAAAACAAAATTTGAAATTTTTATTTGAAAATCTTGCAATCCAAACAACTTTCGACAGCTCTTCATGGTTTAGTTAATCCTAGAGAATAGGTCTTATTACAAATTCTCAGATGTTTCACTTTCGACAGCAAACTCCAGTGTTCTGTCACTTTGAGCTAGTAAGAACCTTTTCCCTTTTTATTTTTTTTTATTTCGTGAATAAAAGCTAGCAAGGCTACAAAGTTGTATATCATCCCATCCCAAGATGCAATGGCACATATGACAAACTTGAGATTTCAGAGATAGGAGTTTAGTTACGTTAAGATTAGCATGTTTTAATGCCACTCAAAGTTCTATATTTTGACGAAACAATTCATGCATGATGCTTCGGAGTATGGCTGCATACGATTCGAACCATTCATGTGTAGTTCGATTCAAAACTCGACTTGAATTCGATGAACACCAAACTCGAGTCGAGTTCAAGCTGATCGAATCGAGTTCGAGTTCAAATTTGAGTTAAAAAAATACTGAGAAATTTCTAACTTTGTGATGAATTTAAAAAAAATTCTACAAAAGTGGTGATTTTGGGATTAATTTCCGTCCGGGGGTCTTCGCATTTGTGAAATGCGAGCTCACGAGCTTACAAGAGCTCGCATTCGCGGAATGCGAACTCTGCTTATTGAGCTCGCATTCCGCATATGCGAGCTCTACTCTATTTTTTTTTTTCATTTTTTAAGAGCTAGGGAATTATTTCCAGAAAGCAAATGCGAGCTCTTATCTTTTTTATTTTGTATTTTTTGAGAGGTAGGGAATTATTCGCAGAAAGCTTCTAATTTTTGTTTTAAAAAATGTTGTAAATATTTAAAATTTTGCAAATAGCTCGCATTTGTTAAATTTGACCTGGAAAAATTGTATTTAACTTTTTTGTTAGATTTCGCATTTATAAGTATGACTTTTACAAAATTAATTTAAAAAATGTTAGGAAAAAAATATGTAATGATATCTACGAGCTCCATAAAAAATATAAAAGTAAATGTAAATATTGTTTGTTTTGTAGAAGTTGCCTTTATTAAAATGGTGTCGGTAGTAAAATGTTATTTTAAAATCTGTACGAAAATCTTATTTTTCGGAGAAAGGTTAGAGAAATTTTGTTTAAAAATGTGTAATGTTTAGAGGAATAATAAATTTTTTATTTTAGAACTTGCACGTGGCTAAAGTCATCAAATATGAGCTAAAACAAAATCAGATTAACAATAGTCTTTTTAATATAATTTACTATACATGCATAATTCTTTTATAATAACAAAAATTGGTAATTGTACGTTGAAAATACGTTATTTAATTATAATACATTTAAATGGTGGAAAAAGTACACATGATAGTTCTTTGTATGTCATAGATCAATGTTCTTTCTATTTTATAGATCAATGTGAAAATAGAATGAAATTGTTAACATGTAAGGTGTTGAGTATTTGTTGTGAATAAAATATTAAGTGTTTTTCCTTTTGTGTCAAATAAATGTTTTGACACCGATAAAAATTAGTTATAAGAATATAATAGTTAATAGTCATTAATATATGTTACAATGTCAACCGTAATTTTAGAAATTGCACAACGCAATGTTATTTTAAAAAATTATATAAGTTATTTTTATGAAGTGCATGTTATTTGTTTGTTAGTTGGAAAGGAAAAGGAAAAAAATGAAAGCAAAGAAAGGTTAAGGAAGACGGGCGTGACACTTGCTGTAGAGAGTCCACTGATCCGATCCTTGGATGGGAAGCTTGAATATAAATCCGAGGTCGGATCCTACGATCCGAGCTCGGATAGTTAGGATCCGAGGACTTCGCATGATGGATCTGAGGGCGGATCTTCTGACCTCGGATACACACCTACAGAAGTACAGACGAGGGATCGGATCTGTCTTAGCTCTTATCGATCCAAGCTCGGATCGATTCCATTAAATTTCCTAATTTTTGTCTTCTTTCGTTTTTCGTTCATTTTTTCTCCTAATTTCTTGTGCACTTTATCGTCGGGACTATCTTCCCATTGATTTCAGCTCGTGCATGAACTTCGTATGGAATGTCCCCCACAATCTCAAGTATCCAATAATGCATTTATCCACCCATTTAATCAACTAAAAAAAATGGGCAAAATTGAACATTTTGGCCAGTAACTTGAAATTGTGGACAACATTGTTTACAAATTTTGAAAGAATTTCCCCAAAAAAATGGACAAAACTCCCTGTCAACAACTTCAATTTCAAGAAAATTAACCTTATGACAATATTTCCAAAAACAAAACTAACATTTTCAAGCTATAGACAACTAAAATGTAAAACAGTTTCAAGCCATAGACAACACTTTGTAACCATTTTCAAGCATAATTTTTCTTATTTAACCAAATATACTTTGGAAAATGTAAAAATCCTAATAGCATAATAATTCATTCCAAGCCAAATAAGAATTAAACTTTTCTAAAATACACATAGCATTTTATCCAAAGGAAGAATTACACACTTAAAATTGGAACATTTTGGGCATTTAATTGGAAGATTTGGAATGAAATATTGGAAAACGTTTTCGAAAAATTTGGACAGAGTTTCCCCATAAAAATGGATGAAACTCCCTGCCAACATCCTCAAATTCAGAAAAATAACTCCTCTGTACAGTATCTCCAAATATAATTCCAACATTTTGAAGCCATAAACAACTAAAATCATGCATTTCAAGACACATTGTCGTCATTGTAGACGAAGGTAAAACAACCTAAACTTCGAATTAAAAAGGTGGTGATGCAATTTGAAGCCCTTAATCATCACAATCATCCAATTTGTGTCCAAAATGAGACAACAAGGGTACCAAACATGCTTAAGTAGCACAAGATGATTCAACTAAAAGAAAAATAAAATGTACAAAGTTTGTCTTAACAAAAGAAAAGAAAAATAAAGAAATAAAAGATCCAATCCGCTAAAGAGCATCATGGCTGCTGGGAACGAGGGTCTACTCCCTCCTCGGCTCCATGAGGACCTTGTGAGGTACCAATATGGCCCTCCTCCTGATGAGTTGTAGGAGTAGGGGACCGGCGGATATGGAAATGATCCTCGATCGCACGAAGACGGCGATCGTGTCGGTCGAGCCGCTCGGTCATCATCCGCTCCGTTTGGTCAATGCGCTCGACAACTCGCGTCTCCATACAACAAATGGCATTTAGGAGCTCTTGCCACTTGGAGCGCGGTTGAGGAGGTGGTCGCGGAATCGGAGGAGGAAGAGTCTGTTGTGCCTCCGTCCCTTGAGCTTCCGCTTGTGGTTCAGTACGAGGCGGAGGCTGAGTGGAAGTCGATGCTTCTCCTGTGTCCCGGACCAAAGCAGCTCCAAAATCCGTAGAAATACCCAAGGATTTGAGTATCGTAGCATTCACCTCCTCGGCCGACCTAGTTACAACCGCTCTCTCGGTTCCAAGAGGAACCTTGAGCTTCTCAAAAACAAGTGATAGCAGTCGAGGAAATCCGAAACAAGTGTCGCCGGGCCTCATGCGAGCTGTGGTCCGCATATAACTGATGATAATGCTGGGTAGAGGAATTCCGGTCAACTGCCTACCCACTCCATGTATCATCTTATCCAGAAAATAGAGATCGCTATTTCGAATCTCCCGTTTGCCACTCTTTTTCGGCACCACATTAAAGGCAAAAAGATAGAAGATCAGGTGGAACCGATGATCGAAGGAGTCGGCATATACCGTGAGTTTTTTCGAACTTCCTTGCTCACGGTACTGCCCCTTTAGACGTCCCACAGCCTCTCCCACTTGCCAAGGATCTCTAGCTTTGAACTCCTTGGTCAATTTGACGTCGTCGCCTTCGTCTTTGAGTTCGACGAAGCGTCTCAGTGCATCTCGATTGAGAGCCACTCTCTTGCCTCTAACCCGTGACACAATGAGGTTGCCACTGTGGCTCTCCTTGTTTTCTACATTAGCATAGAACTCCTGGACTAGGTTGGGGTAGTAGTGCTTGGGCAACTGAAGGATGTTCTCCCATCCAAGTCTCTTGAATGCTGTAGAAATGTGATAGTGCGCGTCCACCTCCGGTGCCAAGTGTTTCTCAATGATGATCTCCTTGTCCAGTCCGGCTTCATACCACTCTTGGTTTTCGAGCGATGTGAATCGTGTGGTATCGTAGTCTGGCGGTGGCTCGTCACGGCTAGTAGATGCGGTCTTCCGGCGAGAACGAGGTGGCGACTCAGGTGAGGAAGATTCTTGCTCAGGTGACTCCTCGTGCATAGAGGGTGTGTGTTCCTCACTTGAGGAAGGAGTAGGAGTACGAATGCGAGCCCTCCTTGTGCGAGCCATAATACCTATACCAAAAAGCTTTGAATGTTCATTAGAAAACGGATAAACTTGCTCACACTTGTTATATAAGAATTTTACAAAATTTCTGCAGAGTTTTCCCTTGTAAAAGGGCTAAACTCCCTGCCAACATGTGCCAAAAAAACACAACCAAATATCGTACATAGACTACTGAAGCTCTTGGTTAACAGAATACATCAAGTAAAAACACAAACAAATTGAATTAGGGTTCTCATATAATAATACTATACCTCGCAGTTCTAAGTTACACCATATAATGGATGCATTTTTATATGCTGAGATAGTTTCATGTTCAACTTGATAAAATTTTGCAGGCAGAAATTTTTACCTGGTTTTGAAATGCGTAAATTGAGAGCAGAAAAATTCTCGAATGATAACACATTTCTAAAGGGATATATATTCAGAAACTGCATTTGGCATATATAACAATACCATTCTACCATTCTATGGTACTCCTAATGAATAATGTCTGAATTGAATACAAAGAGTTAGGAGATCCTTGAACCGGTCAATAAACCAGGATTGCAACGAAATGAGTGTTTCCACTGCCCTTTCCCTCCCCCCGTTTTACTTCTTCTGAAATCTTCAATATTTGGTACAAGAATCAATCTTTGTTACCAAGGTCAACTTCTGGACAAATGCTAGATAGACAACAAGCCAAAATCGTCTCAAAAAGGCATATGAGACTTAGAATCTGAAATCCTAATCCCAAAAGGCATGCGTGGAGTCTTTTGATCAAAATCATAACTGTACAGTTGAAGAGCAACTGCTCCAAGATTTTTCCATCAAAGCCAAGGCGACCAAAATTTCTAGCTAGAAAAGATGAAGTACCTATCTGAAATAAAATCTTAGAAAGCTCAATTGCATATTTTCAAGTAAAAGCGTCATCAAACAAATCAATCTTTTCAATCTTAACCATCATTTGCAGAATGTATATGCCAATATAATCATAATTCATTCATTCACAATTCATAATTGTTTCATAATATAATCATAATTCATTCATTCACAATTCATACTTCGCACATAATATAATGTCGTGCTTCATTCATTCAGCATCAAATTCATTCATTCAATTAAAACCAACATTCACAAGTCTAAATAAATAAAATGCTCATGCCCAAAAATTTAGAAAAACTCTTAAAAATATCATCAAAACCATAGTTTTGAAAAAAATAAGCATGAAAATAACTGTAACAATCTCTTTAAGCACAATGTGGCACAAATATATCAAGAAATCCCAGCAAACATGCATTTATCATAATATTCCCAAAAACTATAAAAATTGCAGAATAAGAAATTATAAAATGTTGTTGGTAAGAGCAAATTGTTACCTCAAATGTGTAGATTGATAATGGAGGATGAAAATGGTGTAAAATTTGACAGACAAACAAGCCAAAATACCCCCCAATTTGAGGATATCAGCTGCGGCCCGAAATGAGGTTTTGAAGATCAAAACCCTTGTTTGATGTTGTTTGTTGGTAAAATAGATGGGGGTTACTGATCAGAAGAGGTTTTTGGAGGTTTTTATGATGGAAGATTGGATAATTGATGGTTAAAATGGAAGATTGGAAGAAAGGGGTAGGGTTTCGGTGAGAAGAGGGAAGAAATTTTTAAAAAATAGCAGAAACGAAGCCTCGTTTCTGCTATATCCCTGAACCGATCCGCGCTCGGATCGGTTCAATAAGGTCTCGGATCCGACAGGGCTCGGATCAGTTTCAACAGAAAGACAGACGAGCCCTCGGATGTATCTTGCTTGAACTGGATCCGAGCTCGGATCTTGAAAAGTGCAGAAACGAAGCCTCGTTTCTGCTATATCCGCGAACCGATCCGAGGACGGATGGGTTCATGAAGGCCTCGGATCCGGAAGGCCTCGGATCAGTCTCAACAGAAACACAGGCGAGGCCTCGGATGTATCTGGTTATCTATCGATCCGAGGCCGGATCCATAGATCCGCGGTCGGATCTTTCTGGGCAAACACTGATCCGAGCTCGGATCAGTGTTTCTCTGCAACAATTGCAGAAACTGCAATTTTCCAAACCTTTTTCCCCTTTTTCGGCCAATTCCAATTCACACA
This sequence comes from Coffea arabica, assembly GCF_036785885.1. Classification (NCBI taxonomy): domain Eukaryota; kingdom Viridiplantae; phylum Streptophyta; class Magnoliopsida; order Gentianales; family Rubiaceae; genus Coffea; species Coffea arabica. Next base: position 13,398,589 of record NC_092321.1, read on the forward strand.
TTGGACAAACATTTTATCAATTCTAATCTCGTACGCACATGTAATTTACCATAACCAATATATCCGAGCTCTCAAAACACAACAAACACATTTACATTAGAAATCGAGGGGTGAGGTTCTTTGGTCTTTTTTGCACTTTTACACTAAAAGGGCATATTTTGGCCTTAAATACATATCAAATGACTAAACTTGAGCTTTTATAACCATGATATCACCAACACTCACTTGAAATGTACAATGCATGTATATGCATGAGAATTTTAAGCACTTAAAAGACAATTTGGTAAGAAAAACTTCCTTAAACCACGTGTTCTTCAATTGCACCTTCAAGATGGGAGTTCCGACATGTAACTAATTTACCGTGTATAAAATATAGGCTATAAATCCCACGTTCAAAAAAGTTGAACTAACATGAAACAAAAATATCTAGGGAGTCGATCAACTCAAGGCCTATAATTCGGACAATTCTCCTATTGTGACCCGTCTGATGACAATTTCGACATCTTCTTGGTTTGTTTGGATCCCTTTCATCCATCTCATTCCAAATTCTGCTAGCTCGCACCCGCCTTGCCCGGCGTGTAATAAATTTGTTCTTGTCTGCCTGCAGGGCCCACCCAAGATGGAGCCAAGTATCTTGATGCGGCAATGGGTTAAACATGCCTGAATACTGGACCGCCCACCTTGTTTTAGTAAACTGCTGGTCCACAAGCAATCCCGGATTGTCACCTCTATTCCTGCACACCGCCAAAGCGTGTGAACAAGGAAGTCTGTATATCTGCCACTTTCCACAAGAGCATGTCTTATCAAAAAACCTGATGGTTTGCGTATTGCCTCCTTTACCATCGACACGCCGCCCTGTGATAACCTTATATACGCCCGATGGGCCATCAAACTCAATGACTCTGTGGGCGCCTGCCTTCCGCTCAGCATTTTTAAAACGCCGCCATATCCTTGGGGGAAAAGGATTGCGACAATGTGAAGCATCTTCCCTTCTCGTCTTGAATAATGCAACTGTCCGATGAAATGTCATGTCAATGCATGCACGAATTGGCAAATGCCGTGCCCCGCGCAAGACATTATTATAGCTTTCGGATATGTTGGTAGTTAGAATACCCCAACGACGGCCATCGTCGTGTGTTAGGCACCACTTTTCTGGACTAATGGCTGACAGATAATTTCAAGCATCTGGGAACATGCTCCGTAGTTCTCTTCTGAACATCCGCCACTTGCGCAATTGTCTTGCCCTTCCCATTGCCCGACACAACTTACGAAGGTGTAAACCTTTGAAGTGTGTCATCAAATTGCTCCTAACATGTCGCAGGCAAAATCTATGGTAGGCTAAAGGTTCCGCCCAATAGTCAAAGTGTATCATAGTATAGATGATACCATGGTGGCGATCGGAAATGACACAGATAGGATGTCGATCAAGTGCCACATTATATCTTAATTGTTCCATAAACCACGACCAACTGGAAATCGTCTCCTCATCAACTATGGCATAAGCAAGTGGCAGAATCTGGTTGTTCGCATCTTGCGTGACTGCAACAAGGAGTTTGCCCTTGTATTCGTCACGCAAATGAGTGCCATCAACGCATATAACCGGCCTGCACATGTGGAATGCTTCAATAGCCAGTCCAAAAGCCCAGAATACATACTTAAAGGTCTTAACTCGATCCGAACTATCCGAATGATGCGACCACTCCACCACGGTGCCTGGATTGGATTGCACCAGTGCATCGAGATACTGTGGTAGTTCGGCAAAATTCGCTTCCCAAGATCCAAACACAAGCTCAATTGCTTTACGTCTCGCGTACCAGGCTTTTTTGTAAGACACATCAACCTTCAAGTTTTCCTTAACGGAACTTAGTATGTTCTTGACCTTTAATCCAGGGTCATCTTCAATGCTACGGAGGATGTACCTTGAAATAACGGAAGCCGTCAGGCTTGTATTGTTATTTCTAATCATGTCGCCCAAGCAGTTATGCTCATTCACCCACTTTGTAATTTGCCACATTCCATGAGTCTTTTTCTTTACGGCTCTAACACACCAGTCGCATGGTGGATACGATGGCGCGGTTGAAGTGGAAGGATGTCGATCAATTGATGACTTGCACTTAGCAAACCACGTGTTACTCTTACTCTCAATAACTCTGAACTCCCTATTGTGATTGATGGACCACATCCTAACTGCTCGGCTGAGCTGCTGCTTACTCTCAAATCTCATATGAAGACGTATATTATTATTCTCCTCACTGAATGTTACAATACGCTCCAATCCATCCTCCTCTTCCATATCATCATGATCTATGTTCCCAAGATCGGAGAAAAATGTCATTCCTCTTGGCACATATGCAGAGCTGCCAGCTGTGCTATTGCGTCTGTCCAAGTGGCCCATATCGAGGTTTACTCTTAAACCCCCACCTTCATGCTCCTCATCCGAATCACTACCAGACACATCTTGCGACTCCGACTTTTCAACCTCTTCCGCATCAACTTCCGGATCATCTTCCGGGTCATCTTCTTCCACATCATCTTCAAGAGAGCCAAGGAGCCCATCGTGTATACTAGCATATACATCATTTTCAGCTGAACTGCGACATCCTTGCCCAGGGTTAGACTCGATCCCAATTGGAGAAATATGGCATGATGGACCTGGATCTCCAAAACTTGGAATCGAATCCAGGCCATGAAAATATTCCTGGGCACCCATGGACCCTGTTGTGAGCCTTGGTTCTAATGAATCCATAGATCGATCACCATGCATATAATGACATGCTGATGAAGTCTCTGGAACGACTACACTAGAACCGAAGTGCAACTTTGTTGGATCCATGAATGCATGAACCAGCGACATCATTGGACCAACATTACCTATTGGTCCAGTGAATACGCTATTAACTACAGGCATTTGGACGATTTCTTCCTTCTCGATATAAATCTCCGCCATGTATGAAACTCTTTCGATCCAAAGATCGTACATTACATCAAGAGTTTCATCATCCACCACTGCGGAAACAGTATATTTGGAACTCTCCAACGATTGACGAAGAAACAATTTCAGCTTGAACATCCCTTTATCGACCCCAATATAGTGGTAAATCCTGTCAACCAACTCCCCATATCCAATTCTATGCCTCAAAGTTAATGTCCGGTTGGAAGTACGAGGCATATAACAAACAAAGTCACCCTCGTAATGTATTTGTCCTCCCCAGTATAGGTTTACCCGCAGAGGTCTTTCTACAGACATGTTTGTAAAATGAATCCCTATTTTGGGGACAATATATTAGAATTAGAAGTCCAAGCGTCAAAACAAATAAAAGAGAGGATGGACTATAGGTCGAAATTGGAACTATTATATAGACTAATTTCGATCCATATGTTTATGAAAAAATTTAAAACAGGTATGAAATATGCTATAAATAACGATAGCAATAGCCTAAAACTCCGAACGCAATCTTTAGAAAATTTGGACAGAGTCTCCCCTAAAATTACACTAAAACTCCCTACCAACCAATCCGAAAAGGGAACCCGATTAAGTAGTAATCACATTTGCCACACTACATATTGTCAAGAGACCCTATAATTTTCAAAGTACAGGCGTAAGAAATGTATTTAGAAGTTATATATATTTGGGCTCCACATTCACATCTCATAAAAAGATCCACATTCACAATGATGTGATATTCTAGCTATGAATCTTACAAAATTAATGTTATTTTTCCAAATAACCTAATAGTGAGTTACCCTCACAAAGAAAGATCTACAAAAATTTCGACATAATCTCCCCTATAAATAGCCTCAAACTCCCTGTCAAACAATCCAAATATCCATGAAATTCAAAAGCTCCAATCTATAAACTACATAATGTCAATAAAGTCTCAAAGCTCCAATTGCAAAACATACAATATCCAATGTACATAGTGTTTCGACCAAAAGTAATAGGGTCGATAAATAGATTTTAAAAAAAAATTCTGATGAATTTTAAAAGAATTCTACAAATGGGGCATTTTGAGCATGGGATTACATCCAAAGGGTCTTCACCTTCAGCAAATGCGAACTCACGGAGCTCGAATTTTCGCACGATGAAATCCACAAAAAATTTTAACAAAAAATAAAACAATAGCTCGCATTTATTATTATGAAATGGACGGATCCGAGCTCGGATAATTTATTGAAGCCCTCGGATCCAACAGGGTTCGGATCCTTCTCAACGGATGATCAGACGAGACCTCGGATCTGAGTAAACAACTATAAATCCGACCTCGGATCCTTATGATCCGAGGTCGGATCTTTCAGCCTTTAGTCGTATCCGAGCTCGGATCTTGCTTTTTCTGCACTAATTGCAGAAATCTGCAAATAAACTGCAACTAATTGGAAATGGAAAAATTGCCAGTCATCGAAAAAGATAGCGTATTTCCTCAAATCCACCACAAAAATTGCAAAAATAAGCACAACCCACATCGCATTTACACCCAAATTTCACAACAAATCTGAACCTGCCCTTGGATGATAGTATTCAACTATTAATTAAACTTAAAAAGCTATACGTGAGGCATTGCAAGTGCAAAAGCCTAACCTTTATGCTGTTTGACAGTTGCAATGGGACGGCAATGCGGTCAAATTTTGGGAAGCGGCAAACGCGAAACCAGTCTTTCGATGCTCCGGTCTGCTCCGGTCTTTGGATGCTTCGATGTGCAGAAACCAGGTCTGTTTTCTTTGTTTTGCTAATCAAAAATTCCGAATTCTTTGTTTTGCTGTTCCACAGCTATTCAACCAGCTATTCTTTGTTTTGTCTTTTTTTTTTCGAAATGGGGTCTTGGCGGTTGCTAGGGGAGCTGGGTCAAAATGCGTGGTCACAGAGCTCGCATTCTGAGAATGCGAGGTCATAGAGCTCGCATTCTCAGAATGCGAGCTCGGTGAGCTCGCATTCTGAGAATGCGAAGACCCCCCTTTGTAGAAACAAATCCAAAAACCGCCCTCGTTGTAGAAATCTTTTTTTTTTCATCACAAAATAAGAATTCACCCAAAAAATACTCAACTTATTAATTCACGAACCGACTCGATTTTTTATATATATATTATTTTAGAAATGAAATTACATATATATATATCTAATATTTTATTATTTATTAAGAAAAATTATTATTTTATTCTTTTTTAAAAAAATAAAATAGTTATTTTTTATTTTGTCAAGTTCAAATTCGAGCTCAAGCTCGACTCCAAGCTTTACATTGAGACCTCGTCGAATTTGAGTTTGATATAGTTAAATCGAGACTCAATTCGATTAGGTCAAAATGTTGACTTGATTCAATTGATTTGCAACTCTACTTCGGAGCATGTATTCTAAGACTGGACAATAATGTTAGCTTAATGTACCAAAATGAATCCCGTCAATATGGTAAATCAAGAGAAGAAAGGGCTTGTGTTTAACCTTATTAAAGAAAACAAGACAATCACTCATCCATTATAGGATCGGTGAAGACACAGAGGTCGCTGCGAGGGAAGGTTGGGTTGTGCGATGCGAGAGGAAGGTTGGATTGGATGGTACGACGATGAGAGTAATTGTAAATAGTATATTCTGAGTTTCAACATCTCTTACTTACCAAAGAAATAAATAAACAAAGGTACAGAGCAAATGCAAATATGATGATTCTCTCATCTATTATTAGCCTGAGATTTAACAATCCTTATTGGCACGCAACTCTTTCTGCTTTGGTCAAGAACGGTAAAAGAAGTAACGCGGGTTGCAAGTAGACAGTTCTACGAAGGATTGACAAGACCATGTGGATTATGGGTCCTTACATTGAATTTTGTCCAATTCAATCCGGTTGATATAATTTTTACAACTTTTGGTGCATATATAATTTATTTTAGTATAATCATGATTTTTACATCAATTTAATTATACGAGTTCAACAACTTTAAATTTACACCAAACATTTTGAAAATTACATAAACAAAAGATCAGCTTGAGTGGCATCAGATCCCCAGTGTATATCATACATGTACACTTTGTTTATGCAGTAGAAAGTTCTATTCTTCATCCTACCAAATATTTACTGTAAAAACAAGAGGGAGAAGGAAATTGGCTGGCCGATACTTTTAAGAGATGAAATGATTCCACCAACGTCCTTTGATATTAATGATGGATGTAAATTTTCTTTCTGCCAAGAAAACGATATGGATTTGGATTTGGTTACCGTCTGTAATGTATACTGAAAGATTAAACAGCTCATTTTCATAAATGAAAATGACTTCACAGCCGACTACATACAAATGAGCTGGCATTTGATGCCACTATAGCTCAAGACAGGTATACTGTTGATGCTTCACTATTTGAAGCTAGACCTCCAATCCTCTGTATCCTCCAAAAATCCTCTGCAGCTTTTGTAAGAACAAACCTCAGTCCAGCTGACAAGAAATTGGCCACCACTACTATCTAAAACTAAAGTATAACAATCTCTTGACTATCAAGTACTCGTTTTCGGCTCAATTCTCACCCTCGAGAACTGAAAAGGACATATCTGTATGGCTTCATCTTCATTCTTTTTGTGGCTACTTTTATTTGCTGTTGCATTAGCCGCAGTAGAGTCAATCCCTGTTTTTGTACCTGGGGCATACAAATCTTCCCTTCTGAAGAAACAAGTCAAGAGTGCAAAACCAGAGATACCATACGAAGCCCACTATTTCCCTCAGGTTCTTGACCACTTCACTTTCCGACCCAGGAGCTACAAAATCTTCTACCAGAAGTATCTTATGAACAGCCAGTACTGGCACGAAGGAGCACCCATCTTTGTTTATACGGGAAATGAAGGAGATATTGAATGGTTTGCAGCAAATACTGGTTTCATGCTGGATATTGCTCCAAAGTTTCGAGCTCTCCTCGTCTTCATTGAAGTATAATCTGCCTGCTGAATTCTCAAATATTTTTTTTTTACGTTAATGATCCTGAGAGCTCTCTTTTTCTTCCGCTTTAAATTTACTCAAATTTGTGATGCATGATAAACAATCAAGAAGGAACCTCTATAAATAATACTGCATTTTCATGAATTTTGTTCTTCCAAATTTTGTTAAGTCATTATATCCTATTTTTTGTAACAGTAGTATCTGCTTAACTGTTCTCTATTTGGATTGCCTTCATAGAGAAGAGGCTTAAGAAAAAAATTCTGATCAGGAAATTCTTATTGAAGAATGTGAACAATGGGATTTGTTTGTTACCATTTTCAGCATAGGTTTTATGGGGAATCTTTGCCCTTTCACAAGAAAGATCTCAACTCTGCAAAGACATTAGGGTACTTGAGTTCACAGCAAGCACTGGCTGATTATGCAGTTCTGATAAGGAGTTTGAAGAGGAATCTGTCTTCAGAGGCATCTCCTGTTGTGGTCTTTGGCGGATCCTATGGAGGAAGTAAGTTCAAGATTTTCCTTCCTATTCCCTTTGAATATACATTATTGATGCTGTGTAACTGAATGAGACAGGCATGAGAATGGATCATTTTTGTCTACGCCTGCACGTGAATAAATTGTTTGGACTTGAAAATATCAGTATTGCCACTTGCCAGTTGACTGGACCTTTTGCCAGCAGTCTTTGTGGCAATAATTTAGTGACCATTGGGCATTCTTTACGCAGAAATTTCGTGGCAATTATTGAAATTCTTGAGGATTGTGACCCGTAGAAACTGGATTTTTCCCTCAGTTTTCTGTCTGCAGTAGCAGATTTCTAAATCTCTGGTATTCCACATTGCCAGAAAAAGAAAAAGAAGGGGGCTGATAGTATCAGACTAATGAATAACTACTCCTAATAATAGATGATTATCAAGTTATTTTCAAAATTTTAACGTGATTCTTAACACTTGATTTCAGTGCTGGCTGCTTGGTTTAGACTTAAATACCCACACGTTGCTATTGGAGCTTTGGCATCTTCAGCCCCTATATTGCAGTTTGATGACATAACTCCTTGGTCTAGCTTCTATGATGCTGTTTCCCAGGATTTCAAGGTCTGTGGTTCATAGTAGAAATCAGACCTCAACCTGATTAGGAAAAGCTAAATTTTCTCTCCTTTTCATCCATAATCTTCCAGCATATATGCAACTTTTAATCATCTGATCATAAGCATACAGGAGGCTAGCTTAAACTGCTATGAGGTTATAAAAGGTGCTTGGACAGAATTGGATGCTTTTGGTAAAAGAAAAGACGGACTGGAAAAGCTCAGCAAGATGTTCAGAGCTTGCAAGTAAGTTGTAAGAAATTAGGAAGGGGTCACAGTTTGGATTGGATCATAATCATGACCTATAGGCAATAGTTAGTGAAATTGTCTGATATTTTCAGTCTTGATCATGGGGTTATGTAACATAAATTTTACTTATTGTTTTTAAAAACAATAAGCATTGCATTGATGTTTTAATTTGGACGCCAAATATAGGGACTTCTTCTTGGTTTCCTCCTCTCTTCTTTTCTCAACTTCCCCTGCTCCTCCATTTTCCTCGCCAAAGTTCTCCACTGCTCTTCCCCCCCTCCATATCTAGCCAGCAAGTAATTTCTCCGCAAACAAGGTTACAGGCAGCCATTGAAAAAGCTCTCTCAATCCTATGGAGGAGCATTGATGACAATCATGCAAGGAAGTCCAATAGTAATCATGGTAGCCTAGCCAAAATTCCCAAAGAATTGCTTAAAACACACGACCATAAAGTACACTATTCCCTTAAATTGCCCCTTGATCATGACTCTAATATTTTTGCAGCCAACTTTGCTAATCTAGTTCAATTTTCTGATTAAACCTCAGGAAGTTGAGTTCAGTAGATTATGCTCGGAACTGGTTATGGTCAGCTTTTACGTACACAGCAATGGTGAATTATCCGATGGAAGCCAATTTCATGAAGCACTTGCCTGCCTATCCTGTGGAGGAGGTGCAGTTTACATAGAAAACGCGCTAATTGAAATTTGATCGTAAAGGGTTTTTCCAGTTTCTAACAATACGTATCTTGGTTTGGTTGTTGAAGATGTGCAAGATTATTGATGGACATTCCCCTAGAGCAACAAAGCTTAGCAGGGCTGTTGCAGCAGCAAGTTTGTATTACAACTACTCCAAGACAGAAAAATGCTTCAAGTTGGAAGACGAGGATAATGATCATGGCCTCCAAGGCTGGAATTGGCAGGTAACAAGCTCGACTCATCGCACAGAAGAAGTAATATTAGTCCTCATGCATGCCAGACCAAATTTGTCAGCTTTGGTTAGCATGGTTTTCTATTGTTCTGTTTCAAAGAAGCTAAACTCGCCAGACAAAAGCTGTGCATGTGAAGGTTGGACCAGCGGTTACATGTGTTGGGTTGGAAAATGCTTAATGGAGTACTAACACAGGACTTTAAAAACTGGTTTTGCAAAGACATGCATTACAATCTTAAAATTGCAACTGTGCAGCAACAGTGTAAAAATTGAATCAGTGAATTACACACTTCTGGATTCTGCTAAGTGAATGCTAGTTATTGATTTGAACTGACAAAAATTATCTTCAGGCATGTACAGAAATGGTTATGCCAATGACATGCTCCAATGGAAGCATGTTTCCCCCATCTCCCTACAGCTACAAGGAGTTTGCTGATGATTGCAGCAGACAATTTGGAGTCTGGCCTCGGGAACATTGGATCACTACTGAATTCGGTGGCATGGTGAGTCATCACTAGATAATAACTTTGTCCCATTACTTAAGCAAGTGAATGATTGATGTTCCGTTAAAAAATTCTTGCTGCCGGTAAGAACTAAGAAATCTTCAAGTTTTTTTTTTTTTTACAAAAAAAAAATAAAAATTCGAGCTTTTTCTCACTCATCATGTTCTTGGTACAGAGGATTAACCTGGTGCTGAAAAGATTTGGCAGTAATATCATATTTTCCAATGGGATGCAAGATCCATGGAGCAGAGGCGGGTTAGTATCACTTGGTTTACTGCCCAGTATCTGGAAATTTTATGAATTCTACATCCTGAGAATAATCAAATAGACAAAGCACCTTACTGTTTTTTTGTTCACGGTAAATTGATATTTTAAACTCTCAAATGTGTAAGACAAACTGTTCAACGACTCCTTTGCCATCTTGTTGTAAATATTAGTACACGAGGACATCTGCTGAATGCAATTTGATTGCGATTACTTTTTCAGTGTGCTGAAGAACATATCATCCAGCATTGTGGCATTAGTGACTCAGAAAGGTAAATCAGGAACCAGTTGCTTAAAGGGTTCTAACTTCTAGCCATGACCGATCACTTGACTGTTGCCTTTGTATCTTAAAATCAGGAGCACACCATGTTGATTTTAGGTCTGCAACAAACAAAGATCCAGAGTGGCTCATCGACCAAAGGAGGCAAGAAGTGGAGATTATCCAAAAGTGGTTACAGGAGTATTATGCAGACAGCAAGCAAGACTAGATATAGAGTTCTGGGGATAAAGAAACATATTGTCATGTCTAAATTTTGGTTATTGGAAAGATGCACTTCATCCTAAAGATGTTTGGCTCAAAAGAAATACTCCAAAGGAGTGATTTGTTCGGCAGAAGGACCATACAACGTTAATTGGATGTTCTTGAATGAGAATGAGGCACCAGAATGAATTGAACCTTTTTTTTTTGGAATGAATTGAACTTGTTTTTATAATTGTGAGGGTAGTAACTCCTATCCAGTATCATTAATTGCTGGTGATTTGCCAATAGTAGAGAACAATTCATGCCCAAATAAAGGTGATTTAAACGTGCCTCAAATCTGAGCTGTAAATTTTGAAAAGAAAATTTTAGTTTAAATGTTTATACGAATAGTTGAGGTCAAACTAATTTAGCATGGCCATATATAGGTCACAAACCAGACTCCACAATGGCAATTGTAGAAGCCCCTTACTTTCTCATACAAGATTATGTATTCGAATCTCACTGTCAATATTTGAATTTCGTTGCCGATGCTGAAAATTGTATTGGTGAGTAATTTGTAAGCACTGCTATAAGCGACCTATGATCTTGGTACACGCTTGATTCGTGGTAATAATCGAATCCAAAATTATTCAAACCTCTTTTGTATCAAAAAAAAAAAAAAAGAAAAGCACAAAGAGACACAGCCTACTTGCTAGTAGTTAATGATCTTAGCTTTAAAAAGAAATTAAGAATGTCTTTAGTTGTTTGGGAATGTATCAATTGTCATCCTAGGAAAAATCAACCTTTTTAATCCCCTTCCTTTTGACCTTTTCAAGTTTTGGATCCTTGTGAGAGTAGTACGGTAAACTATGCTTGTAACCATGACACGACCAACCAATTAATGAGAGTAATAGTGCTACACATGCACTGGTAGGCCTTAAAATCAAGATCTCATGCATTCTTGCAACACCCCATGTAAGAAGAGAAATTTGCATTTACCACCTAATATCTTTATTTACTCTCATGGTACAAGGCAAGAACAATTGTTAGGGGTAACCATTTTTCCAAATTTAGGATTGCACACATTTCTATTCTAAAGTTAATTTAACCATGTTATTGTATTTTAAGGAAAAAATTATGCTGCTAGCCTAAAATTTGGTAAATAAATGTCTTTCACTTGTTTTGAATTGAGGTATGACCGTATGAGGCTAATCCACTTCACTCCCTCCTCCTGTCACCTAGACTGCTAAGTGGGAATTCTTGACTTCTGAGTTCATTAGGGCAGATGAGACAGAAGGGAACGTGCGAAGTTCCAACGAATCATGACACAAAGGGAAAAACCCCAATTCTACATTTAGCTGGTCTTATTTTGGTCCCCTTGCTATTACTCAAGCTAATCTTGCAGCTTATCAAGCGAAAAGAAAGGATGTCACTCAAGCTAATATGGTAGCTAATTATTTTAGGGGGGAGGGGGGCATCCAATGCAGTTACCAATTTTGACAATACCGGTCCGTAATACCATCTCATGTATGCATTAATTTAACAAATGCAGATATTAAAACACTACCATGTAAAACATGACAAAATTTGGTACTCATTAAAAAACTGTCGAGGCTTAATTTTTTGCATTTACAGTAAAATCTAGAGATACAGGGTGAATAGTAATGTACCTTTTTAATCTAAAAGTAGGTTTCTCTGCATCTAATTTCTATTGATCCAGTTAAACACTTAAACTCTCTTATAATATAAATTAAAATAAAAATATTGTAGATATTGTCGATTGACAAAAAAAAGTCAACTTAAACACATCTTCACCATGGATGCACCGAGCAATTGGTCTGCAATTGTATAGTCCATTCAACAAAACAGTTAGCCACATCTAACATACGAGTCTCTTGTGTTTGTATCCCTTTATCGTTTGTATTTCTCTATTCCTTCAAAATGTGTGAGCGAATCAATTTACAGAATTGATAGGTGAGGGGACCGAAACTGCAATTTACCCATAAGTAAAAGCAATCATCATAACCAGAGAAAACCAGCCCCGCGTGAATGGTCCAGCGGTAGCCTCCTCCCACAGGGACCGAGAGGTCCGAGTTCGAGTCTCAACTCTGCTGGATTTCTCCGCGCACTTAACGTGTTAGGGTCGGGTTGGGGCGCCGGGCGCCGGACCGTAGGGGATTAGTCGGGTCCCGTAAGGATTGACCCGGACACCCTGTGTCGACAAAAAAATAAAATAAAATAACCAGAGAAAACCACCTTTGACTGAAGTTAATGGAAAGTACACTAGCGAACTAATTACTGCTCACAGCTATTAAATGGAGGTGTGCCAGAAAGGCAGCAGCCCCACTTCCCATTTCCACCTCAAATCAAAACAAAGCAGTAGATCCAATATTCATAATCCTTCCCACTCAAATTAGTTACCACTGCTCCTTTGCTATTGGCAGTTAGGAAGATGTCAAGGCGAGGGGGAATTGTGTAAGGTGCTGTTTGGTTGTATTTGCAGTGGTTTCAGCTCTCTGTGTATCTGGGCCTGCAATTTACTGGAAATTCAAGAAAAGTCTCAGCTTGAAAACTGCATCGTTGAATTCTTGCAGTCCTTCTATTTGTGATTGCTTCCCTCCTCTTTCCCTTCTCAAGATTGCTCCTGGTATGCTATTTATTGGTCAAAGTTTCAAGCTTTGGAATAATTTTTCCTTTTTGTTCGTCACGCCTGTATGATTTCATGACCAAATTTGATATTTTGTGAATTTGAGCTAGCATTTGTCACATTTTTTTAATATCTGAAGAACTGTGGAATTGGGACACCTTAGATCGCTTCTGATTTTCTTTTTGTCTTTATTCGGGATAGTCTTGTGTTTATTCGAATTGAATGGAAATCTTGCATGTTTACCTGGGCTGAAAATTAGAGGGCTTTAAAATTTGTTCTAGATTTCTTAATGCCCGCAATATTTTTTGTGGGTTGAGATCGATATTTGCAAGAACAGTTTACCCTCGTTGAGCGTTCATAATGTAATGTCGGTGCAGTTCATGCCCATTCCAACCCCAATGTCAGACCTGCAGGTTAATTTCTAGAATTGTATTGAATTTGGGAAAGAATCAGAAGTAAGAAACAAGATCAAGAGGAGGGAAGAGAGAAAGAAGAGAAAGGGAGGGAAGTAACAGACAAGAGAGAGAAAGCAGCGAGAAACTTTTCATTCAAAAACATAACCAGAATTCTGTTACAGAGGGCTATTTATGTAATTGTCCATTAACTAACTTGGCCCATTCACACCAGCACCGCCTATGTTATTAGAACGACGTAGTTTAGCTTCTAAGGCCTTAAACGCACAACCCTTTGCATTAAACGACGTCCCATTCTATTTTCCTTGTTCCTGACAATCTCTCCCCCTTACGCAAAGCTTGTCCTCAAGCTTGAAATTCCGGAAATTGTCTGTCAATGAAGCTTTTATCCTCCCATGATGCTTCGGATTCTGGTAAGTTGTTCCACTTCACCAGGTACTGGATGACTGGTTTGGCAGCTCGCATGACAACACGCCTCTGGAGAATCTTCTCTGGCTTCAGCAAACATTGGTCTGATGCATCTACTTCTGGCAAGCTGGCCTCTACCTGCTGTGTAACTCCCACCTTCCTTTTAAGTAAGGACACATGGAACATGGAATGAACTCGAGCTCCCTCTGGCAACTTAAGTCTGTAGGCGACTTCCCCTACTCTCGCAAGGATCTGGAAAGGTCCAAAGTATTTGGCAGCCAACTTCAAATTCCTCCGTAAGGCCACTGATTGTTGCCTGTAAGGTTGCAGCTTGAGAAATACCCAATCCCCCACTTGGAAGACACGTCAGTCCTGTGCTTATCAGCAAACATTTTCATGCGATTCTGAGCGGTAGCTAGATTCTCTTTGATGAGAGATAGAATTTGGAGCCTAGTCTGCACCATGTTGCCAGCAGCAGGTACCAGGCTATCATGAAAAGGTCCTAAGGGAATGTGATTTGGTTTATACCCGTATAGTGCTTCAAATGGTGTCACCTGCAAGCTAGTATGGAAGTTAGTGTTGTACCATAACTCAGCTGTAGGAAGCCAACTGCTCCAGTGAGAAGGATGCTCACTGCACATACACCTGAGATAGTTCTCCAAACACTGATTGACCCTTTCACTTTGACCATCTGATTGAGGGTGATACGATGAACTGTAGTGCAGCTTTACCCCTACCATACCAAATAACTCTTGCCAAAACTTACTAAGAAAGATTCTGTCCCTGTCAGTTATAATGGTCTCAGGAAGTCCATGCAGCTTGTATATGTTGTCAAGGAAAAGCTGTGCTACCTGCTGTGCAGAAAAAGGGTGAGTGAGTCGAATGAAATGGCTGAACTTGGTTAACCTATCCACCACCACCAAAATGGCATCAAACCCATGAGATGGGGGTAGCTGCTCAATAAAATCCATAGTAATGTGTGACCAAGCCTGCTGAGGTACAGGGATTGGTTGCAGCAATCCAGGATAAGAGACATTTTCATGTTTGTTCCTCTGACATACATCACAAGACCTCACGTACTGGAGGACATCCCTTCGGATTCCAGGCCAGTAAAATAAAGCATGTACTCTAAATAAACATCCCCTCTGACCTGAGTGTCCCCCAATGGCTGAGTCATGCAGTGCTCTGATCAAGTTGGTCCTAATGTTGTTAGCAGATCCTATATACAGCTTCCCTTTGAACTTAAGGACCCCATTCTCCAACTGATAGTCTGGATCTGCATGGGGGTCCAACAACAGCTCAGATAACTTCTGTTGAGCCTCTGCATCTCCCATGTAACTTTCCAACACTTCCTGCATCCAGCTAGGCTAAACTGTGGTTATAGCACAGGCCTGATGCCCTGCTCCCCCATCGTCAACAGTGCATCCCTCAATCCTTCTCCTGGAAAGGGCATCTGCCACCCCGTTGTCTGCACCCATTTTATATTGTATTTCGTAATCCAACCCCAGTAGCTTAGTAAGCTATTTGTGCTGGAGTGGATGAGTAAGCCTTTGCTCTAGCAGGTGTTTGAGAGCCTGGTGATCCGTCCTAATAATGAAATAATGACCCACCAAATAGTGCCTCCACTTGGTTACAGCTAACACTAATGCAAAAAGCTCCTTTTCATAAACTGATAGCCCCAGATTCTGAGCTGATAAGGCCTTGCTAAGAAAGGCTATGGGATGTCCCTCCTGCATCAGCACTGCTCCAATGCCTATCCCACACGCATCCGTCTCAATGACAAAGGGAAGTTCGAAATTAGGCATGCTCAACACTGGAGCTGTGGTCATAACCCTTTTCAAATCTTCAAAGGCCATTTGGGCTCCATGGTTCCATGCAAAACCTTCCTTTTTCAACAGTACAGTCATGGGTTTGCTAATCACTCCATAGCCTTTGATGAATCTCCGGTAGTAACCAGTTAATCCCAAAAAACCCCTCAGCTCCTTGATTGTACTAGGAACAGGCCAAGACTTGATACACTCCACCTTAGCCACATCCATACTCACTCCTGCCTCTGAGATCACATGCCCCAGGTATTCGATTGAAGATTGAACAAAAGAGCACTTTGACCTCTTGCAATATAACTGATTTTCTTCTAAAATACTGAGCACAATTTGCAGATGCTGTGCATGCATCTCTAGGGTGGGACTGTATACTAATATGTCGTCAAAGAAGACTAGGACAAACTTTCTGAGATACGGTTGAAAGATTCTGTTCATCAAGGACTGAAATGTAGCTGGAGCATTTGTGAGTCCAAAAGGTATCACTAAAAATTCAAAGTGGCCATGGTGTGTCTGGAAGGCAGTCTCAGGGGTATCAACAGCTTTCACCCTCAACTGATGGTAACCAGCTCTGAGATCCAGCTTGGACATGTATCTGGTTCCATGTAATTCATCCAATAGTTCATCTATGTTGGGAATAGGGAATTTATCCTTTATAGTTAGCTCGTTCAGCTTCCTGTAATCTATGCACAATCTCTAGGAGTTATCCTTTTTCTTTACTAACAATACAGGGGAGGCATAGGGGCTGGTGCTATGTATAACAATTCCATTGGTGAGCATCTCAGCAACCTGTTTTTCAATTTCTGCCTTATGTGAGTGGGGGTATCTGTATGGTTTGAGCTTAAAAGGTTCAGCTCCTGGTTTAAGATTGATCTGATGGTCCAATTTTCTTTCTGGGGGTAATCCTGTTGGTGTGGAAAAAACTTGAGAATGCTGTTCCAGGATCCTTCCTATAGCTTCTGGAAGCTGCTCCTCAGATTCTCTAGCCTTATCAGCATGCATGGCTGCACAGCTTCTTTGTTTCTCCTGTATAAATGACCTGAGATCCCTGCCCCTCACCAGTTCCATAGTAGGTTGATTCACGAGTCCTTTGAGATGCAACAAGGAACCTCTATCACTCAAGGCAATGCTAAGAGAATGGAAATCAAATGTAATGGGGCTATACTGGCACATCCAATCCACCCCCAGAATTATATCCCATCCCCCTAATTCCATTACTTTTAAGTCCAATTGGAATTGGTAGTCTTGGATTAACCAAGACACACTGGGACTGATGGCTCCACTGGTAATATCAGTCCCATCTGCAAGAGTCACAGTGAATGGACTGACTGCCTGATATGGCAGGTGCAATAGATTGACAACCCTGTGGTGAATGAAACTGTCAGAACTGCCTGTATCCACCAGAATTTTGACTGGAAGCCCTCCCAAGTTCCCTATCAGCAGGATGGATTTCCTCCTTATGGCACCAGATAGAGCATTCAAAGAGACTTCTGCAAGTTCTCCTACCCTCCCTGTTAACTCATCCTGTTCCCCCTCCGCGTCTTCAAATTCAGTATCCTCCTCTTCCTCAGTGCTCACACAGTTCAGACTCCCTTTCTTGCACTGATGACCTATGCCAAACTTCTCTCCACACCTATAGCACAGGCTGTGCTTACGTCTATACTGCATTTCCTCCGCTGATATCTTGCTAAACTCCCTGTGTACTGCATTAGTCTTCCTGGGGATAGGAGTAACTCCAGGCAACTTATATGCGTTCTGGCGACCCTGATCGTTCGTGGTGCTCTTGTACATTCCAAACTTGGAATCCAATGCCATTCTCCCTGAAGTTCTGTTTTGTTTCGACTGGATTTCCAGGGAACACTCCTGCAACTCAGCAACCTCAAAGGCTTTCATCAATGTTTGAGGCTTAAACATCTTCACCATAGGTCTAATCTCTTCCTTGAGGCCGCTAATAAAACTGGAAACAAAGTAAAGTTCATCCAACCTGGGGTTTTTCATCAGCATTAGGGTCTTAAGTTCCTCAAACTTTTCCTCATATTCCTCAACAGCTCATTTCTGCTGTAACTTGTTAAATTCCTCCACAATGTCACGAGAACTATTTCCAGAGAATCTTTCGCACAGAAGTTCACCAAATTCCCCCCAAGACAACCCTGGCCTCACCAATTTCACTCCCTGAAACCAATTGTCAGCTCTACCTTCCAAAAACATCTCTGCTACCTCTACCTTTTGACTCTCTGCTATCTGATAGTTCAAAAAATATTTCTGGCATTTCCTAGTCCATTCCCTAGGGTTTCCAGAGTTAAACATTGGCAGTTCTAATCGAGGTACATTAGGAGTGAATTGCCTACCTCTGTACTCTTGTTGGTGCCCAATCCCTTCGACTGAGGATGCTAACCTCAGGTGAGATGGAGGAGTAGGCAGGATTG
The DNA here is from genome assembly GCF_036785885.1 of Coffea arabica. Classification (NCBI taxonomy): domain Eukaryota; kingdom Viridiplantae; phylum Streptophyta; class Magnoliopsida; order Gentianales; family Rubiaceae; genus Coffea; species Coffea arabica. Next base: position 13,416,693 of record NC_092321.1, read on the forward strand.
GATCAGAAATTCCTCCTTCGACATCAGGGAGACCTTTCTCCTTCATCAGTAGCTTCAACACTGTACTGAGTCTCTGTTCCATTTTATTGAACTTCTGGTCCAGAGTTCCCACCACCGCGTCCAGTTTTGCATTGTTCTGCTCCATTTCCGCCTGTAGCTTATGTCGCAACTCCTCGGAGCTCGCACTCTGCAGTGCAGCCATGGATTCCGCCAGTTCTTGCAACCGATTTTCCTGCTTCTTGAGTTGCTCCTCCAGTGTCCTGAATCGCGTGCTCTCAGCCATTTCTGATACCTTCGCGGCCAAGAATCGACCGCTCTGATACCAAATGTCAGACCTGCAGGTTAATTTCTAGAATTGTATTGAATTTGGGAAAGAATCAGAAGTAAGAAACAAGATCAAGAGGAGGGAAGAGAGAAAGAAGAGAAAGGGAGGGAAGTAACAGACAAGAGAGAGAAAGCAGCGAGAAACTTTTCATTCAAAAACATAACCAGAATTCTGTTACAGAGGGCTATTTATGTAATTGTCCCTTAACTAACTTGGCCCATTCACACCAGCACCGCCTATGTTATTAGAACGACGTAGTTTAGCTTCTAAGGCCTTAAACGCACAACCCTTTGCATTAAACGACGTCCCATTCTATTTTCCTTGTTCCTGACACCCAACCCCCCCACCACCCCACATGTTCTTGGTACAGAGGATTAACCTGGTGCTGAAAAGATTTGGCAGTAATATCATATTTTCCAATGGGATGCAAGATCCATGGAGCAGAGGCGGGTTAGTATCACTTGGTTGAGAACGAAGCTCCGATTGAGAGTACCAGAGCTCCGGTTGAGGCGGGTTTCATATAATCTGAACCTAATTTTCAATATGAATCAAACCACCTATCTAACCTGATTACAAATTTTGGAGGTGTAATTGGTAGATCACTTGGTTAACTCAAAGTGATATTCATGTGAAATTTAATGAACCTAAAAAAAAAAAGAAAAAATTATAACATATAAAAGAAAGATTATCATTTGGTTACACTGATGGTTTTATGCGCCTATCATATCGTTTCAATTTAAATTTAAACACCAAATTTGTATTTATGATACACATCTAGACTCGCAAGCGAATATACTAATGGTGCATGAAAAGATTTATCCAAAAAAAATCCTATTATTTCAAGACAAATAATGGTCTTTATGTTATAATTTTTATATTTTTGGTTTGATAAATGTCATGTGAATATGATGAAATTGACCGAGTGACCTATCAATTTTATCTCCGAAATTTATTACTGGGTTATTGGATGGTTTGATTCAGATTGAAAATTAGGTTCAGGGATGTAATAATTTTAATTTTTAAATGTCAGGAGCGAAATTGCTTCATTTTAAAAGTAAGGGACGAAAAGAATATTTTTGTGAAATGTGAGGGATGAAACATGTCATTTTCCCTTGAATTAATGATCAAGAAAGAATCAATTCTCATTTTACATTAAATGGAGTAGGTTATATCTAATAACAATCTATATTAAATTAGGTAGTTTATACTAATAACAACCTACATTGAATAAGGATATTTTAGAGAAATTAAAAGATAATTATATCTTTCAATTAGAAAGTGGATTATAATTTAGAACAAACGAAAAAAGAAAACAGAACTATTAAAATGGGACGGAGGTATTTTAGCTTTCTGAGTTTGGATGGTTGATTAGGAAATATCCTTGTTGATTTTAAAGTGTGGCTAGTACGAACAGTAACAGATCCGAGATCTAACTGTGATTTGTTAATGAAGCATTGTGCAAAGCTTGTCTTCTTGTTCTTTCGTGATTTCTTGTCGAGCCCTTCTCTTTGTTTGCCTGGTTTTTTTATTTGTATTGCAGAGAAACTCCAGAGTCGAAACTGTTGTTTTATTCACATTCTTTCTTTTTGAGCTATTCACAATCTTTCTACTTCATGCTTTAATCTTTTTTCTTGCAGATTGAGTGCAAAGATGGTTGGTGCAAGTGATCTCTCTTGCCTCTGTCTATCTTTAATTTATCCGCTTGTTTAAATGATGGTGGTGATGCTTGACAGCTCTTTGCGTGGTGGTGGTTGTGAGTTCTCTGAAGCCACGAGAGGTTTTAGTGAATGTGCAATTTGCCCCTAGAGCAATGGTTCATTTAGTTTCGGAGGAAACTGACTCTCTAACTACTTTTGTTTCATTATATATTTGAGGTAGATAGATCCACCTGTATAGAGGCTGCAAGATTGGTAGTTTGGGAAGTGATTTGCTGTACTGCAGTTAATGTTGTCGAGTCTTTTGTGCTGTAAGAACCCTCCTCAGGGCACCCCATGAACTGCGAGTACTAATGCCAATTTGTTTGATTAGTGATGCACAATTGCACAATTGCAGTTGAAGACTTGAGACCTCACATACCAAATGGATAATTCGATGATAAGTTATGGTACCTAATAGATCAATGTTCTTATCGTTCACGTTCCAAGTTTACTTGGAAATTCATGTGCAATCAAACTCTGAAGAAAGAGACAATCATGTTCATAAGTTTTCTAATTTATGTTTTGATAGATCATCCCCTTTGAATGGCATCGGATGAGAATCAAAGTGCTACCTTATCTTCGTTGTTTTTTTATGCATTAGAGAAGGGATAATTGCACAAACCTCCCTTGATGTTTCTAAAATTTTCACTTACCACCCTTTAATTAAAAAAAATCATTTGTCTTCCCTATTTTTAACTTATTGTAACATTGACAACCTATTACAAAACATAATATTTAAAAACTCAAATTTTGGATAGCGGAGATATTTTCATTCCAAATGTGCCCTTTGTTGTCTTACTTTTTCTTTTTTCAAAATTGAAAGCATGTAATAAAAAGATAAAAATAAAACAAACGGTACAAATGTGTAAATTTTGATTGATACAGTATAATCTTAGATATTTTAATGTACCAAAAATTTATTTTAATAATATATTCAAGGTGTTTTCAAGTCAAAAAGGATTATTCCTTTATTATAAAATGCTTTTGGTTAATTTGAGGAGCTTTTCAAAATTTAAAATTTTTTAAAAAATTTTCTAAATTCCTTATCTAGAGTGATGGCTTGTAAATCATAAAAAAGGCAAAATATTTATGTTCAGTTGTTCACAAACGCATTTGAGGTTTTCTCAAAGATCACAAATTATATGAAATTAAGGATTGTGTACAATTTTTTTGAATTTTATAATTCTTTGACCAGATCAATGGTTTGAAAACTTGAATAAGATAAAATTCTTAACTATAAATTTAAAAACATATTTGAGGTGTTTTGAAGGTGACAAATGCTATTATTTTCATTGTACAATTCTTAGGCAACTTTTGTGAATTTTCCAAATTACTTAGATTTTCAAATTTTTAGTAAATTTCTTGTGCAGACTAATGACGCTAAAATTATTAATAGGTCTTTCAACCTTGTTAACACTTTGCAATTCCTAATTAAAAAATCACATTGGCCAAGTGTTCAAAAGTTAAGAGATTAACTAGTTTTGTTATGTCAACAAAATGGTTCACAAGAGAAGGGCAAAACACTGAAATGAAATTATATTCTCTATCTACAATTGAGTGTTATGCAAGTGAAGGCAAGTGATTTTTAAAGTTTAAAGGTGCTAAGTGAAATTATCACAAACCTCAAGGGAAGTTTCTGAAATTATTCCTGGAAAAAAATTACGTCGGGGTAAGGTTAACCTTGCAGTTGCGAAGACCAATAAGTACTGAATTTAGTGAGATCTCAAGTTGCCTGAAGGATGGACTATCATTGGCAATCGGCAAATAATGCAGTATGGAAGGGCAGTTGGCTGACATGTTCAGAGCATTGCTGCGAAGTAAATTGAAACGAAGGGAAAACCTTATGCGCAGGTAAGAAAGTCATTATCCGTATGAACAATATAATCCAAAAAAGAAAAAGCAAAAAAGAGTTAATCCATTTTATTTTTTCTCCAGAAAAAATATTAACCTAAGAGATTATTGCCAAGTCATCATATATATATATATGCATATTTTGGGGAAGATGTTGCATTTTTCCTGTTTCTCTTGCAATACTTGTCTATCTAAGGAAGAGTCACGCATTCTTATATGTCCTGCTTCGCCATAGTAAAAAAAGTGATTATTCATATCAACAATAGAATCTGAAAAAAATGAAAAAGAGTTAATTCTTTTTATATTTTTCTTCAAAAAAATATTAACCTAACATATTATTATCAAAGCCATGTCCTCGTGTGCGTGTGTGTATATATTTTTTTGGGAAGATGTATTTTTTTATATTTCTCTTACAACACTTACCTATCTAAAGGAAGAGCCACGCGTTCTTATTTGTCCAGCTTCGGCCATAGCCAAGAAATGGATTATCCATACATTAATATAATCCATAAAACAAAAAAAAAAGTTAGTTCTTTTTTCCTTTTATTATCCAACCATGTCCTTGCCTTATATATATATATATATATATATATATATGTTGCATTTTTTCTGTTCGTCTTTACCACACTTGCCAATCTAAGGAAGAGCCACGTGTTCTTGTTTGTCCAGCTTCGACCAGAGACAAGAATGCTCAAAACCAAATTTAAAGCAGAAGAAGACGGAAGGGGAAATGGGGCAACCGTTCCTGAAGGTTCACGGCTACGGTGTGGCCTCAAAAATTTGTACGGTTCAGATTACAACATGTAATTCGATTTTCACGCCATGTGTGGGGCCCATAAAAAAGTGTTGTAAAATTACATCGTGTGCAAAGTAAGTTACATCGTGTGCAATGAAAGTTACGCGCAGTAAAAAATGAATACAACCGGCACAAATGGTTGCACCCTTGTCCGACGGAAGGGGCTTTAACTTTTAAGAATATTGGCTTGCATTGGAAATAAAATGACAGTTGCTTAGATGTTGGAACCAGAGCATGACCATTAGTACATTTTTAGTTGTTGGGAGAAATAGCTTTTAGCTTTCCAAGGCTGCACTTGCACCAAATCATTTCAGACTTTTATTAAATTTAACACGCAGAAATTTAATCCCTCTTTCACTAAGTACTCCTGGAAGACAGCAACAAATCACCCAAGCTTTAAAATGTCAGCGACCGTAAAATTCTTCACGGTGACTTAGATAGCACGTCAATAATGTTGCTACATGAGCCTAGTACGGAGTATATTACAATCCCCAGTAGGTAACGTAATTGTACAACATTAGCAACAATAGGTATAGTATATATATAGTACATTGTTTGGACTCCTATAGAGCAGGATATTAAAACCGAACAACCCATACCGTCAGCAAACTAATCAAAGTGAAGTCAGCTCCATGAATTTCTGTCTATCTAATGTTATAATTGACCGCACCACTAAAGTACTTTACGGGCATTTTCTTTGAACATAAGAAGCTCCATGTTCCTCGAACCTGTTAATCAAGAGACAAAAGACTTAATATGGGGAGAAAAAAAGGAGAAAAGTTGAGTATTGAGAGGTAGAGTGGATGCAAAAACTTACTCAGATTTTGAAAACCACATTTGCTGAAAGGAACCAAGTGACGCCAATATACTCCCACCGATCCAAACACTGAATGCGACAAGTTAGTCAATGCGTGGTATGCTAACATGAATGCAAAGAAATATCCTCTTCAATCATAAAGCAGAAGCAATTTGGTCTAAACAAGCAACTTTGGAGGAAGCACTGAGGCGAGGAATGCAGGAATGAAACAAAAGCATATCTGCCAGTTACCACCATGATTTACCCTCTCCATATGGCGAATTCCTAAGTGACACGTAACATCAATGCTGTAACCTAATGGCTTTTCTATTGAGCCACCTCCAAAAGAGATGCCGATTTATATAACAATTCACAATGTTCAACCAGAAAATTTGGTGCTTGAAGAAATGAAAATAACATGGGAAGGAAAGGACAACAGCAATCTACATCCACCCATCTACACAAGCAGAAGATAGAACACATTGATTTCCTTTTTTCATTTTTTTAATTTTTTTCCCATTAAGCAAGTTAGTCTACCTGAATCTCCTTTCCGTTGCATTTCCACTTGCCAAAACTTTCACTCTAGCTGCTTGAGGAGATTCCTGCAAACGGTAGACCCAGACATAAGAAAAATCTCAAGCATTAACTAAAACCACTGGACAAACTTGAATTATCACGTTGCAATAAGCTGTGTATTCTCTCAACATTAAGCATTTGATATCAGAAATAACTAGATAGCCGCATGTCTGATCCTTCTTCCGTCCTTTTCTTTCATCTTTTCCTTCATCACACAACTTTGGGCTTCTGAGTTTCCTTTTTATTTTCCCTCTCCTCTTTTGGGAAGAGTACCAGAACAAGGACTTCTTTTTCTTTTAAATACAGAAATCTGACTGAAAAAAACCTACCTCTAGCAAGTCTTTCTCCAGACGTTCCTTTAACTGTTGCATGGATGCAGTGCCACCAGCAAGCTGTGTAAGGTTGAAATCAAATCAGATACTATAAGATCCACTCTTCTAAGTACAAGATATGTTTCCTAAAGACAACACAAAAGGAAACTATGCAAATACAATGATCTGGGGGACAGAACAGAAACTTGAGTGGAAGGCATCATCTTTAAGAGTCATTGAGCTAAAAAAGCTTAAAAAGAAGTTAGCAAAAGCTAAATATAACAGCAGGAATCCTTGATGTGCATTTGCACTGAAAAAAGGACAAAAAATAATATCCTGCTACTATAGGAATATCATCAGAGTGAAAAAGTAGGAATTAAGTGAGATATCTGAGTTTGTGGAGAGGGGCAAATTTATTGGGACACAGCCAATTATGCATAAATACTATGAAGAGAATATATGGGAAGCTGGAAATCCAAGGAAAATGGGGAACAGCTGCAAGATGAAGCACTACATACAAGGTTTACCTCACTAAAATTGCAGAGATTTTAGATAATCAACAGGGGAAAAAATAATTTAGTGTCAACAGAAAAAAAAAAGTCTAGATAACAGCCTTATACATTTTGGTGTAATTAAGGTACTTATTCACATTGAAGGGTTGAAAATTTACCAGTATACTGCTGAAGAGTTCTCTCCTAATATCCACATCACACTTATTTATGCTCTCCAAGACCTGAAGAATTTTAGAAGGATATATTGTAAAAGTAAAAAGAGAATAATGGTAGCTAGATCCCCAGCTCATGGATAAAAGTGCAAAATGACAGGAATTACCATTTGTGGCAGGCCACGAACAGAAGAAGCAGTCTCGGCAAAATTCTCCATACCAGGAATAGTCTGACAGATTAGATCATGTCAGTAAATGGAATTTCAAATCAAACCAAAAGCAATCAAGAGAATTCAAAATGCATCATTTGTCAAAAAAACTCATCAGCATCATTTGTCAAAATCCATCATTTGTTTCTTTAGTTATTTGATAATTTGAACCAAGACAGTAGATTAGTTAATCTAAACTCATCAGCATAAAGGTCTCTAAAAGTAGCCCATGCAATGAGGCATATGTTTAGGCAATTCCGGTCAGTGCTAAACAAGTCTAATCTAGCAGCAAACCTCATCGCTTCTTTTCTTTATAAGCAAGATTTATTGGACAATGAATGTTCCAACAAATGATGAGAAAGACCTCCTAAAGGCCAGAGCAGGAAACTGCCACAAGCCCTTACTTAATTCTTTGCTAGATGTGCATTTTCAGACCATCTTTATTTTCCAATGGCAATTAATAAAGTCCTAAAAGCCTAGCCAAGAAAAGGATATCCATGTTGAGCCAAACAATTTGAGCTATGATTCTCCAACCGTGCATGGTTTACGAGATCTGCATACTTAAGAATATTCTAATGATGCTTAAATTTCAAAGCAGAGAAGAAAGGTAAAAGTTTAACTTGCATACGTCACGACAAGCTCTACATGTTCTCAATAACTAAATCCAATTGGAAGAACATTTGAGGCTGAAAAATATAAAATTACAAATCTAACTATAAGCTTCAACTCTTAGGGCGGAGAATTGGTCAAACAAATTTATAATCTTTAACATGCATATCATTCAAGGATTAGATTATCTTAGTAAGCTCGTGCTGTGCAATATATATAAGTTCAGGATACTCTACTAATTTTATGTGATGTAGATACTTAAACTATTTGTCAAGTCAGTGAAAGACAAACATGATGAAAATCATAGGGGAGAAGGGAGAGTCGAGAGGCGAAGCATAATGCAAAGAAAAATACATTTTTTTCTTTCAATCTGGGATACATGTACGCTATACTTCCCCCTTGAGCAAAAGCACAAAAATCTCTTAATACTAAGCTCAAAATAATAGCACATAAAAAAAAATACTCCAAAAGGCTTGCAGATTATGTAAACCTGAAGGGTCAAATTTGCACATCATGATTATAAATGGAAAAGCGGCATAGGAAAAAGTTTCAAAACCACCTGAGCCAAGGGTGGGTTGAAAAGAATATCAGGTGCCTTGAATCTGTCGGCTCCAATTTCTATTGTCCTGGATTAATAAACAATGAACTTTGATGAAAAGGAAGTGCCAGTAAGAAAATAGAAGTACAGAGAAAGCTATGAGATGCGGTAAGACCTAGATTATCAATGACCTTGTTATATATAACCCCAGGTAAATCATGAAAAAGTTAATGGAACAAGAACAACTCATTAAGATGTGTCACTTACAGATTCTAAAAATGTCTGTATCCTGTAAAAAACTTTCAAGATAGAAACAAGGCTTTAATTACAAAACTTACTGTCCATCAGGAAGCTCAAAAGATGTCATTGGTATGTTCGAGTATGAACTATCTGAAAAGAATAAAAGACCAAGATTATTTGTAAGTGTTTTTGTTATTGCACTACAATTAACATGATGAAACCACTATAAATAGGAGCACATCTTACATGATCAACTAATATAAAGCATTAGCAAGATTCCTGAACAAAGATAGGAAGGAAGTTGGCAGTGGGTCTGCTGGATTAAATAATAAAGCAAAAGATTATGGCATGTGCTAAAGAGAAGCATTAGGCTTTTTGTTGGATCCTGACGACTTGTAATACAGGAATGTTTAAGTTTGCTCTATCCCTACCCAATTTTCACAAGTGATATTATTGGTAGCTGCCCTTGTTCATGTAGACTTTCTAAGTGCTGAGACTTGGCTCTTACTGTGTCCAGGGTCTCCCCTGAAAAATAGCATGTACACTTTCTATACTCTTCTATCCTAGGTTATATATATTCCCAATAATGAGTCAATAAATGCAAGATCAAATGAAGTTCAAACAATGCACCAAAGCAGTACTAACCATCATATGGAGTATCAGGAGCTCGACATACACATTCTTTGATATCACTAGCAATTACTCTCTGTTAAAAGAAAGTCACAATTAGTAGCAGAAGAAAAAAGGGTACAAGTACAGAATAAATGTAGATTTTGGTCAGTCAGTAACCTGGCAATAGAGTTTGTAACTCTCAGTTGTATTTGGAAAATCAAGATCTACTGTCTGTAAGACTCAATGAACAATCCATACAATGTAATAAGAACCACAAGCATAGTAATCAGTAAAATCAGTACAATATTAAGCCTTCAGAGAAAAGAAAGTAGAAAGTAATTACATTAGCTTCAGTTTACAACCTTGTTCAGTATTTACTTTAACAGCATTGCCTATGAAATACATGAGCATGTAAAATAGTAAATATCTGTAATCACTTGATTCCACACTGGAAATGTCAAAAATATAACCAGTAAGCTTTTCCATTGTTTAAGCTTTTAAGAAGACTTGCTATTTAACATCATAAGCGTAGGTTAAAGGTACAGCCACCTCATGCTTGCACTTCATACACCTGTTAAAACTAAAATAAAGGTCACATTTGTGGAGCTTTTTAGAGATAAAAATAAAGCAGATCGTTCTCTGGAGACCAGATTAGCATTTTGCAAGGCTGTACAATGAAATAAAGACACTATAAGACAACATTTAGTATGGCTTGAGGTGGAGTTCATTGTGATGATCACTTCAAAGAAAGGGGAAGAGAGAGCACGTAAAGCAACATTATTGTTAATTTTAGGTACAGACTATCAACTTATTTAGTTACCTACTGCAGAAGGTGGAAGGGGCTTGAATAGATGGTTAGAAAGAGAAATTTCCAAACAATTTCTCCAGGACCAGAATAATGACTACAATTGTGGTAGTAATATATAAAAAAGAATGAATTCTTAAAATATGGAGGTAAAATATTAAAAAACATTCATAATATAACAGGAAAAATCACCTGAAATTCTCCAGGCCGAATGTCCTTTCTTTTGAATGCGTAGCGAGGTTTTATCTGAAATGAAAATAGGAGAACCAAGAGATTGTACAAGGAAAGAATAGTCAGATAATCATGATCAGATATTTAAGAGCGTAAAGTATTATTCATTCAGTGAAAGAACTCACAGTAATGCCTTTGCTTTCCAAACTTTTCATCAAGCAATCAGTAAGGAATTCTCCGCCAATAGGAGATGTTGCCACGGCCTATGCAAAAAAATAGAAACTTAGAAAATATCTCTAAAAGACGAAGAAAACTATAAACTGGGCTATCTTCACAAGAATTGGGAAGGTGTAAATTAGAAAGGAATACTCCATCCAAATAAATGCTCATATTAATTGTTTGCAATAGTCTAATGAATTTAGATATCCAGATGTGTACTTCATTCAGTACAACCATTGAACATCCACTAGAAACAAATTGAAAGCAGACAAGCCTTGAGCAAACAGTGTAGGGAAGGCTTTACAGGTTTATTCAAACAGCAGAAACATATGAGTGTGTACGTCTTATGCCCACTAGCATGCAAGATATGCCCCTATTGCTACGTGAATCACAAAATTTCAATTCTTCAGACTTTGCCTACAAACAACCCCCCAAAAATGAACTTCAATTCTCCACTTTTTACTGACCAGTAGTTCTTTGACTACAATATATCTCATCTCAGAGCTCCACCTGTATTAATGCTATTTCACCTTTGGAACTCAGAAATCAAACCATGTACTGCAATAATGCTTCAAGCATCAAAAAAACTAAATTTGTTGCAATACCATCGGGATCCTTCACATTTGCAATGGTTACTATGTGCATATCAATCAACAGTACAACTAGACAACGACCAAGTAAATTTCCAAATTGTGGTAGTTTTGAAGAAGATTTCTCAAATAGTGAGAGTTCTGAAGCAACGCATTCACTGAATGCATCTTTTGAACAATGCATTCAATAAATGTATTCTTCTAGGGAAAAATGCATAAACAAATAAAAGAGTGTATTATGCGAATGCATCTTTTAAGGAAACAACACATTCACTAAGTATGTTTTTCACCCTTTGGGAAGAGGTTTGAAAAACACCACCTTTTGGGAATTAATTTTAAAACATCACACCTTTTGGGAATTTCCTAGACAACAACTGGACAACAGAATATGAAACTCAGGACAAAAAGGTATTAGTCAATTAAAAATCCAAGTTATTCCACAAGAAGTAGCTCAAAAAAAAGCTACAAAAGACATGGATTAACACATTAACAAAATTAAAAGAGTATCACTGGAGTTGGATATACAATGATCTCACTACCAAAAACCTCCAACATAGTAAGGTCAAAGTCAGTGCTAGTATCCATCTGCAGTTTCTACATAGATCAACAGCAGTACCTTTTGAAGTACATATCCATCATGTACGGGAGCAACTGTAGTTGATCCTCCGCCACTGAATCAATTAGCACAACCAATAAGTGCCCATTTTAATCAAGGTCAAATAAGCATAAAATTTAATTGATCGACAAGAAAAAATAAGACAAAAAGCAACTTCATTATGGTAGAAAACAAAATATGATCCAGCACAGTAGTAAAGAGAAAAGAAACCACAAGATCGAGGGATTGTTCTTTTGTTTTCCGCAAAACACTCTAAGGACTACAAACGCATGAAAAAATTAAAGTAAGAAATTATTCCTCAGGAGTTTTACAGAGCTAGGATTGAATTGCATGCTGAAATTACCATGGGACTGTTTTTCTGGTATTTGTGCTTCCCCGGCAAACATTTGACAGAGAAAGTGAAGGTTCACATCTTATTCTTTTCAAGCAAACTCTGCATGACGCTTCTCAAAATGATCCTAAATACTAGACAAGAATGATTTATAGATCAAGAGGTTGTGCTTGTCGAAGACAATTTCTAACAAAACCACCTGAGATACCACTACTTGTCACACCAATATCTGATGTCTGCATCTTTTTACGAACTCCAGGAGTCATAGAAAAGGACGAGAATAAGGTGAAAGAAGTATGCATGCCAAAATATAGAAGCAACGTCTTGGAAATGGGTAAACAAATTTAACTTGGAACATAGTAGGATAGTGCGGTTATATCACAAACTAGAATTTAAAATACTGCATTGAACGGACAGTAATAGTAGTTGGCATGCATAAGAAAACTCTTACCTATCAACAACTAAAGAGGTTGCACGTCCAGATGCAAAGGACGTAAGAACCTGGCATTTGAAAATTGCAGTGAATAACTAGCAAAACACAGACAAAATGATTTTTTAAAAGCATATGAAGGGAAACCAGGCATTTGAAAATAGCAGCCAATAATTAGCAAAACATAGACAAATTTATTTCTTGGAAGTATATGAAGGGAAACACTGGCTGTAGCATACTTCATCACAGATTGACATAAATAGCTACAAGTACTAGTTGAAAACTGAATAGAGGAACTCACTGCATTTTTAGCCAAGAACAATGCCGGAACCTGGTACTTTTCAAACATAATCTCTGCTGACCTGTCAGATGCCTAGTCAGTTTCTTTAGTGCCGGAGATTAGACATAACTTTTCCAAAAGCTAACTCATAGAAGTAATACAGGGACACCAAATAATCTAAAATCACTTTTAAAAAAAAAAAACACAAAACATAGTATTGCATACAAGAACATGGAAAAAGGAGAGCATTCTTGTTTAGAAGAGCATTCTACATAGGTGCTACAAACCCAAGAAGAAGAGCATTCTTGTTTAGACAGCCACATGGAATACCACCACCTCCTTTCTTATATCTTTCAAAATTATGGGAAATGGAAGAAAAGTACTTACATCTCAAATAACTGAAATCTCAAAAGAAGAGAGACAAAAATAACCGGAGCTTACCTTGCAAAGACAGACTTATCCACCCATAACCCCCAAAATTATATGAGAAAATTTTAACTTATAAATCAAGCATCACCCCTATATTAGAAAATTAGTAACACTAATCTTTTGGAGCAAGAAGCAAAAGGACCTTCCAGGTCATATGTATGAGAGATGTCATGCAAGTAATAAAACATATAGGCATATAAAGGACTAAAGAAGGATCCATAAAGGGATTCTGAATTTCTGATTATCATCTCACTTTTCTCTCTGCTGTTGAGAATTAGCACATGGCTCAGCAAGCAGCATGGGATGCTCCTTAGGATCAATCAAGAGGCATTCCCTACAAATGACAAAGCAAGTAATAGTATGAATTATGAATTATAATATTCATTGAATGGTAGAGATGGCTGTACCATTCAAAAACAATGCGGAGATGCACAATTAAGGGAAAAAAGGAAAAACACATTTTTCCACAAACAGTGCATGACAATGGAAAGGATGGGATGTATTTATCCATAGCTGAAGACAATACACCAGCACATAAAAGCTCCCCTTTTCTCCTGTCTTCTAGTAAATCTAAATGAATTCTAGAATCGGAAAACAATTATTGCACTAAAGTGGTATCAGTCTGACACTCTGACGATGAGAAGAAGTACAAGATTAGTTACATATGTTATCTATGACCTCCAAGATGAGAACCAAAATATTAAAGATTTGAACAGAGCTGGATGCGTTGAAATTATTTAAGTTGAATTGGCTATTACTCCCTGCCAACATGATATTCATGAATTTTCCCTATTGCTAAGGTCTGATCCATTTAGTAAGCAAACCATTGTTGCATCCCTTGTAACTACTAAGCAGGTGATGCAGCACAGAGATTCCATATGCTTAGAATACAATTTGAACCAAAATGAATATGCAAATTTGATTACTTGAAGGCATGATCCCATATGCTTTCAACAATTTCCCAATCAGCAATTATCCCATCCTTAATTGGAGATAGGACCTGAGAAAATAGAATATCACAAGCTCAATAAGAAAAGAGGTTGAACGTGCAAGCCAAAACCTATCTAAAAGATGTTCTTCTGACTCTAAAAGATGTTCTTCTGACTGACCTCCATGTGATCCCGGCGGAATCCCAAGGCTTGGGATCCTACGTATAACTTTCGCTTAGCCTTGGATTTAGAATCTGGAACAGATCCAGAATTCTTGTCTGGATTATCCGGCTCATCAACTTCCATTTGATCAATTGATCCAACAACCTTATACAATACAAATCTTATGTCAGCTGTTTACTGTGCATCCATTAGACGCCACATTCACCAGTATGTTTTAGAAGCATCAGTTATCCTGTATTTAATCTACATCAAGCTTCACATTCACGATAAAGAGAAGTCTTCATTAAGATTCTAGAACCAATGTAACAACCTGATAAATGATCAAATAGTTGATGCATCATTTTACCAAAACAAGACCCTTATCCTTCAAAGACCCCTCGTGTAGCAATATGGTGAATATCAGAAAAGTGAAGTCCATAATTCTGCCATATGTGTGGCATTTAAAGCTTCAATCTTTAGCATAGATCCCCTTGCAATCTATAGCAAGTTGGCACTTCAATTTTCCTTCCATGCATAAAATCCATTTTATTCGACTGCCTTGTCAAAAAAAATTCTCCTTAAAGAGGCAAAAGAAAGTAAATTGAAGAAAAATTAGCACTATCCACAATGGCAAAAGTAAAACAACACAACAACTTAATCCCCCTGTATATGTTCACAATCAGCTTCTTAGGTTGGTCTGTCCTATAGTTAGTTCTTTTTTCTTAAACTGTAGGTTCAGTTCCTTGTAACCATGATTCCACGTTCCAGCCTTTAAAATCTCCCAGTGTAAGAAGTTCACATCCAACAAACGAGGACCAAAAGAAAAAGAAGAACGACGACTATCAAAATCAAACTTTAATAATTAAATTGAGAAGAAACTCGAATGAGATTAACATAAATCAGGTGCAAAAGAAGGTAAAACAAAAAATTCAAACTTGGAGAAAAATTCAGCTCCAAAACAGTAAAATTCTAGCCACATTGCAAAATCATGATAATAAATGCAGTAAATTCGCGAATATATTGAGCTGAAATAGACTACTAGCAATGGCTTACCGAAGGAAAGACGGCTTTGGGAGCATCTTCGCCAGCATAACCAGCTTTGCAAGTGTGTGAGCCTAAGTCCACCACTATAGCTGATACCTCATCTATTTTTTTTATACATAGCACAGAAAAACGCACATAAATTAAACAAATTTAAACTGGTACATAGTGAAGTCAGTGCTAGCGCGTGCCTGAGCCTGTAAGTGTGTGTTCTACGTGAGAGAGAAAGATAGAACGATACTACCTCCGCCTTACATGGTTGCAGGGCTAAATTGGGCGGAGTTCCGATTTGATTGGGGAGTTTGGTCTTTGCTTTCGGAGCTTCGTCAATGTTTTAAAACCCGGACCGTCAATTGAACCGGTGAAGTGAAAGGGTCGAGGTTCAACCGGTCGGACTGGTTCAACCCCGATTCAATAAATAAATAAATATATATACATGTATGTATATATAGAAGACACACACACCTATGCACAGAATAAGATATAAATGCTAAACCACAATTAACATAAGAGCAATATCCAACAATTAACACACACACAGTTAACAAAGTTATCAAACTTACATGTCCAATTGTCTAAACTATTCGTATTTGGGAACTGAAACTGTCACCAAAAGATCTAAAGGGGTTAATGGAGACAATGAAACAACCGTTTAGCTAGAGTGAAGTTAATTCCCTAAGCCTTGTGCATTTCTTGAGGGTGTTAAGTATCTTCACGATAACTGGGTTTTGCACAGAGATTTAAAGACATCAAATATACTTTTAAATAATTGTGGTGAGTTGAAGATCTGTGACTTTGGATTAGCACGTCAATATGGAAGCCCTTTGAAACCATATACTAACTTGGTGGTTACTTTGTGGTACAGGTGAGCGTAGTTTTATGCACTATTGTATTTTTTAGTTGAGATAATTAAAATCTTTTATCTGGCTCAGCGAAGCAGCCTCTATCCAATGGGAAAACAGAAGTTGATCAACTTGACAAGGTTAAAATTTTGAAAACTTTCATCTGTCATGTTACTGTAGATTTTTGTATGGATTTCATCTGTCATGTTAATGAAGGCAGGACAGCTATTGATCTAATATTAGAAGGAGAAAAGGGAACTCTACACTTGTTTGCACCACCAAAAAACAAATAGAAGTTGAAGTTCAGATGGCTCATAGTAGTTCAGTAGCAAAATGGTACTTGAATTCATTTATAATCCTAAATTTCCAGACAAGTCATAATTCCAATCAGGTCAAGCGGAGCTAAACATATGACAGGCAAAATAACCACTTGATACTTTATTCATCAAGAATCAGCACAACACATCAGAATGTATCATTTTAGGAATTCCAAAATAGGGCGTTGCGTGGATATATCAGCTTGGAAAAACCAACAATATGTTTATTCAGTAAGAATTGTGAGCCTAATTTAGACATTCTTTCATTTAGGAAAAGAAAATATATTTCAGTGATGTCATGATTCAAAAGCCCAGGTATCATCAACAGCCTGTTAAGAAAAATCCTCCAAATGGTGCGAGATTTCACTTTTGTCATTAGAACTAGTCCTATTAGGGCTCTTATCTCACCAGACACAAGACCTTATACAGTGAAGTGCAGCATATAGTCCTATTCTCTGCACAATAAAGGAAAACTAAATGAGCAGAGTTGCAGAGAGTAACAGAATTTTCCAACAGGTATCCCTCTATAAGGTTTAGCAACTTCATTCTAGCTCCCTCAGCGGAATATTCTAGCTCGCTCTCAGGCAACAAATTCTCATTTCGAAAGAAATTCTGCATCCATGGTATAAAAAGTTAAAATCCCCAAATTTAACTTCTACACATTTGGAAATTAGCAATTTAGTGGAAAATAAAAGAACTTTGTAAATCTGTTATGCAAGAATTGCTCTTCTTATCCTCAATAGGGGTGTGCATTCGGTGCAAAATCAGTAATTCGGTGCAATGAATTCGGTGAATTCGGTTATTCGATTTCAAATTTGAAAACGGTAATGAATTCGGTCTAACCGAATTCTTCTTAGAAAAGAAAAGATTAATGAAACATTTGATAGAACACCTTCCGAGTCTGCTCCATATGAACCACACAAAAGTGAAGTAAAATCTCTACCACATAAGGATGATATGCATCTCAATTGTGTCAAGGTCAAGATTTCCAGTATATTGTTCATAATGCCGACGAAATCAAGCAGTATATTTTCAAAATCCAGTGAAAATGCAACAAGATAACCTAGTAGTAGACAAAATTATAATTCAACATAATGATTTTCCGATTGCAGAGCTCAATAACAAGTATATCGACTTAAAGCTTGCAAAAAGAATTAATATTTCGAAGCACCGGTGACATATATATACAGGCATATTAAAGAAAACGGAAAAAATTTAAGCTTTACCTCAAGTGGAGTCCTATTGATGATTTCAGAGAGGCCGATTACGTTTTCTTGCGGTGGAGCTGTCGGGAGGGAGGTGCTGGGAGTAACGGTGGTGAAAGCTTAGACAAAAGTGACGACCAGGTGGGTTCAGGTGATAGCGAAGGGCTTTACCTAAGGCGCCTGTTTCTGAAAATGGATAATTTCATTTTCCTCCCCTGATGCATATATAATATCAATTGTATCCCTAATATATTTTATTTATTATTATTTTTTTAAGAAACACAAAAAAAGTGATTAATTTAAACTTGAATAAACCTTAGACTATACAATGATTTAGTGATAATTTATAAATTTATAACTTACAATGATTAATAATAAGTAATATTAGTTAGTAGTTACAATGAATTTATAATTTACAATGATTAATAATAAATAATATTAATTACAAACTTACAAATTACAATGATTAGTGATAAGTTATATTAGTTACAAACTTATAATTTATTTCAAATCAAAATAAAACTTATTTACTTACATATGTTATTGTGAAAGTCAATACACTAATACATTAATTTGCAATTCACATGCATTCACTTATAATGCTTAATTGTCTTGTCTATATTTAAAGTCTTAAGATTAGTAAATAGATAATATGAATTTTAACTTATTTGATCACTTATACCTAGAATCCTTAGTCTATGATTTAAGGAACACATAAAAAGTGATTAATTTAAATTAGAATAAATCTTAGACTGTACAATGATTAGTGATAATTTATGAATTTATAATTTACAATGATTAATAATAAGTAATATTAGTTACAAACTTACAAATTACAATGATTAGTGATAAGTTATATTAGTTACAAACTTATAATTTATTTCAAATCAAAATAAAACTTATTTACTTACATATGTTATTGTGAAAGTCAATACACTAATACATTGATTTGCAATTCATATGCATTCACTCACACTGCTTAGTTGTCTCATATGTACTTAAAACCTTAAGATTAGTAAATAGATAATATGAATTTTTATGTTAAATATGTAATGTAAATTTAGAGCACACTAATGCTTGCAAATTACAGATTACGCATTCAAATATTCAATAATTCAAACATGAATGATGTATCAAATTACCAACATCTAAATTCTAATTACTAATTATGTTTATTGTTTAATATTTAGTATTATACATATATGTATTAATTATTATCTAATTCTAGTTATGTTACTCATGTATAAAATAATAAGTATTATAGTTATCTTATATTGTTATGTATTACTATATATTTGTATTATTATAGTCATATAACAATTAACAAATACTAAAATAATATATTGTACATTATTACCTAGAATTGTGTCTGCCACTAAGGCATTTTAGTTCACCGTCCATCATGTTTTAATTAGTGTTGGGTATCAATATTTATCTTGTGTTGCTTGCTGGAAAAATAAGAAATTTTAAGGCTTAACATTTACTCAAGTCAGGCCTCGGGTTTGGACAAGTTAAGTATAACCACTGGATTTTACTTTGCTTTTTCTGTCTAAAAAGAAAAGAAAAGAAGAGAGAGGCTAGGATGTTTGACCGAAGTAGTGGAACTACTAACATATTCGATCAGCAAGTTTAAAGCATAGATAAGACCATACGGACTACAAAATCTTGTAAATTTGGCTATGCATGGTTAACGGCTTTTAATTTGACTGTTCATGATGATGACTATTGGAATTGTAACTTTGAGGGGAAAAAAAAAACAGAGCTGGAGGATTGACGAAGAATAGAAGCATAGATAAGGAAAAAAAATGGAAGAAGAAGAAGAAGAAACCATCTTTGATAAACCGCCTAAAACATGACTACATTTCTTTGGCCTGCTCATGATTGAATCACAGCTCGGTGGCGGGTCATTAATCATAGAAGTTGATGGGAGGAAGGAGAACATTGTAGAATTGGTTTTAGTTTTCAAAGTTTACTTTTTTCTTTGGGTAAATTATAGAATAGCTTCTAAAGTTTATTACAATTAAGTATGGCCTGAGGTTTGATAATAGGAATGAATATTAACTAAATCATTTCTTTTCTTTGAATAATTCCAAGTCTTTACAAAAGGTGCAAAGTTTAATCGAAAACAATAATGTAAAGACAAGTCCAAATTTCTAACAATGATCCAATTTTAACAAGACATCCCTAAGAATTTATTTTACAAGAATCAGGTTTGACTAAATGAACCAATGATGCTTTTAAGAGCCTAATCAAATTGTAAACCCAATAAACAAGACTCTTTCATGGATGGACTTAACTCAGGGCTAAACAGAAAATTTTCTATAAAGGAAAACCTTATAAATCAGAAAATTTTCTAGAAGGGGCAAACATTCTTTTTTTTAGGAAGCTATTCAAGTATATTTTATCGAAAGTCGAAACATATTTTATAGGGTTGCTTAAGAAAGAAATAAGTGCTTTGAGAGTAAGACATAAGAACTAATTAAGGTATATATGTTATTGACTATAGGTTTGAAACAAGTTTAAGGGCGCATTAAGAATCTCTTTAAGAGAGGAGTTTGAGGTAGGTGGTATTTATCCTTCTAAGATTTCAAAGGTGCAAAATGAAATTTTTTTGTTTTCAATACTATTTTGTTGTGTGGACAAGGAATGTATTTGATTAAATGTTTTGTTTGAATATTTATGAAAGTTATATTTTCCTATACAAAAATGGACCATGTGACTTATTTGAAATGTTTTGATATGTTATTGTATACCAAAGGAGCTGAATCTTTTATGAAATCAAAGATCTATCTATGTGACATATGAAATGAATTTTTGACAAGTAAAACTCAAAATGGTCATGGAATAGACAGTAGGGGCTATAGTCCTGTCTAATTGTCATGGTAGTCTGGTATAAAGTTCGGCCGATTGACAAGGTCATGATAACCTGGTATAAAATCCGGCCGATTGACAAAGTCATGGTAGTCTGGTATAAAGTCCGGCCGATTGACAAGGTCATGGTAGCCAGGTATAAAATCCGGCCGATTGACTCATGTATGAAATGAGACCAATCGGTAGTCATGAAACCTATTGGTCGCCCACTTAGAAGGGGTTTAATCTCTAGGTTGAGTACTCAGTAGCCGGTCATTACATGTACTTGTTATGAGCTAATATGAAATGAGTTATGAGATGATATGAAATGATTTACAAACTGATATGAAGAGACTTATGAATTGTTACGAAATGTTTTATGATTTTATGATTTTTCATGTATAGTTATTAATAAGATGCTTTTAAATTGCTTGTTACTCGTTACTCCTGATTGTTTTACAAACAACGTTGCTTTCATGTTTACGGATGTGAACGATGTGCCAATGATTTGATTTATATCTATATATATGTATCTATAAAGTTTTGAGTGCATGGTCCAATAGAGGGGTAGATATTACTTACTGAGCGAGTGTCGCTCAACCCACTTTTTACCATCCTTGCAGATTTTGAAGAATATGAGTTGGTTTACGTAGAAGACCCTGAGGACGACTTTTATTAGCTTTAAATGAATAGAAATTGGCAGGCTAGCTACTTCTAGTTGTTAGTTTATTTACATCCGTTTTCTGTTGTTTCGATCCGAGGATAATTGTACGAACTTATTGGATATTCGTAGATTACCTTTTTAGACATTTGTACCGCACTTTACCTAGTTATATTATTTAGTACTTTTAAAGTTTAGTATAGTATGATGTTGCCTTGTATTCTTGAGCGATACTTGAGGATACGGCGGATGCCACGTGACGGGCGCGTGCGGGCTCGGGGCGTAATATTTTTAGTGGTATCAGAGCTTAGATTTTATGATCTGAAAGTGTGAGAAATGATGTTTGGATATTAATGATTTTGAAAATTGAAAGGAGATGGAAAAACAGATCAAAAGAAATAAGAGATTGCTGTGACTTTTTAGTAGTACCAGAGCTCAGGTTATATGATCTAAAAATATGTGAAATAGTGTTAGAGATATTAGGGATTTTAAGTATTGAAATGAGATAAAAAAAAATACAGGATTAAAGGAAATAAGATATTTTCATGATTTTTAATGTTATCAGAGTTCTGGTTATGAGCATGGGGTACGATTTACTCTGTAGAGGAAATACACACTAGGAAATGATCAATTGTGACTGAATAAATCGGCTTGAAAAAGTTGCATGTGTGATTTAAGTTGGAAATGGTACTATAGGTGTTCATGATATCCTTTTATTGGATGTGATTTTGGTGGTACATTCTAAATTTAAGATGTCGGACGTGTAGGAAATATTATGTATAGCTGAAGTATTGACAGCGGGAAATTGAAAGTATCAAGGGATTAAAGTATGTATGCAATACATGTTGGATCTTGGAATTTTGTTGACTTATTTTGAGGGTAGCAACTCCAATCCAGTATCATTAATTGCTGGTGATTTGCCAATGATAGAGAACAATTCATGCCCAAATAAAGGTGATTTAAACGTGGCTTAAATCCAAGCTGTGAATTTTGAAAAGAAAATTGTCTTTTAAATATTTATACGAATAGTTGCGGTTGAACTAATTGAGCATGACCATATCTAGGTTACAAACCAGACTCCACAATGGCAATTGTAGAGGCCCCTTACTCCTTCATAAAAGATTATGTATTTGAATCTCATTGTCGATATTTGAATTCTGCTATCGATGTGAAAACTATGTTGATGGATAATTTATAAGCACCCCTATAAGCGATCTATGATCTGGTACATGCCTGATTCATGGTGATAATCAAACCAAACTTATTCAAACCTTTTTTGTATTAAAAAAAAACAAGAAGAGACAAAGAGACACAGCCCACTTGCTAGTAGTTAATGATCTTAGCTTTAAAAGGAAATTAAGAATGTCTTTTGTTGTTTGGGAATGTATCAATTGTCATCCTAGGAAAAATCAACCTTTTAATCCCCTTTGTGGCTTTTTCAAGTTGTGGATCCTTGTGAGAATAGTACGGCAAACTATGCTTGTAACCATGACACGACCTACCAATACATGCACTGGTAGGCCTTAGAATCAAGGTCTCATGCATTCTTGCAATCCTTCTCTTTTTCTGCTCCTTCCACCACATGCAAGAAGAGAAATTTGCATTTACCACCTAATATCTTCATTTACTCTCATGGTACAAGGCAAGAACAATTGTTAGGGGTAACCATTTTTCCAAATTTAGGATTGCACGCATTTCTATTCTAAAGTTAATTTAACCATGCCATTGTATTTTAAGGAAAAAATTAGGGATAATTTCAGAAACCTCCCCTGAGGTTTCTGACATTTACACTCACCTCCCCTGTGGTTTGAACAATTACACTAACCTCCCCTGATGTTACTAATCCTTTACAAATTCAGTCCAAATGATTAAACTATTGTTTTAGAGAGTGAAATTAGAATTTTGTACCTGATTTGCCCTTTGTGCTACATATCCAATGAATGACAAAGTATTACAAATTAATTAATAATTAATAAACTTTAAGGAGTGTAGTTTATAGGAAAAAACGTATTACTTATTTAAAGTACCAACTATTTACGAGTATTTTACTTTCAAACATTTACTTTATTACAAATATTTATTCTTAAATACAGATTTGTATTACTCTCAAATATTTAATTTTTGTTAAATAAAAAACCTACCAGTTATTCTTCCGTAAAAATATTAATATAACACTTTTTCAATTTTAGTTATAAATATTTATGTATTTAGCATAAATTAAATGATTCATGATTAAATACTCATAAAGAGTTAATACTTTACTCATGTAATGGATGAAAATCATAAAAAATTAATACTTTATGGGGGCATTTCTTTTTTAAAAAAATATTTAATTTATATTAAATAGATAACTTACTGATTTTTTTTTGCGAGAATATTATTGTAACACTTTTTAATTTTTAATTACAAACGTTAATATATTTATCATAAATTAAATATTTGAAAATAAAATATCTGTAAAGAGCGGGTATTTTAAATAAGTTATGTGTATTTGCCTATAAACTATACTCTTTAAAGTAAAGAGTATAGTTTATTGATTTAAGTTAAGGAGTGTAGTTTATTAATTTAAATAAGGAGTGTAGTTGATAAAATAAATGGTTTCGGAATTAAAGTTTTCTTTCATTTTCACCCATCTTTTTTGAAAATGTTTCAAAGAACAATAATATTTATATGTTTCTTTTTCTTTTGCCTGGCGTCTTTAGAAGGTGTGAGATTCAGGCACAAATATTTCATTTAGACACAAGTACCATAACAGCTACTATACCAATAGTTTACATAATACTACGTTGATCCAGTGTGGTCCCCCCTCTCTCTCTCTCTCTGAAGTTTCGTCGAAGGCTTACCAAAGATTATTGATTGTGCAGACAGTTAAATAGACCAAACCACTTTTGTGTGCACGCTCGTACTTACACGTATAAACTAATCGTTTTACCAAAAGCATACCCATTTTTGTCTTTTAAGAGGACTAACCCCGCCACCTACAAAAGATTCTCTACTAGCTAAATCAATAAACTATACTCCTTACTTTAAATAGTATAGTTTATAGGCAAATACACATAACCTATTTAAAGTAACGATTCTTTACAGATATTTTATTTTCAAATATTTAATTTATGATAAATATATTAACGTTTGTAATTGAAAATTAAAAAGTGTTACAGTAATATTCTCGCAAAAAGAAAATCAGTAGGTTATCTATTTAACATAAATTAAATATATTTTTTTTAAAAAAATGGCTCATAAAGTATTAATTTTTTATGATTTTCATCCATTACATGAGTAAAGTATTAGCTCTTTATGAGTATTTAATCCTGAATCATTTAATTTATGCTAAATACATAAATATTTATAACTAAAATTGAAAAAGTGTTATATTAATATTTCTACGGAAGAAAAACTGGTAGGTTTTTTATTTAACAAAAATTAAATATTTGAGAGTAATACAAATCTGTATTTGAGAATAAATATTTGTAATAAAGTAAATGTTTGAAAGTAAAATACTCGTAAAGAGCTGGTACTTTAAATAACTAATACGTTTTTGCCTATAAACTACGCTCCTTAAAGTTTATTAATTATTAATTAATTTGTAATACTTTGTCATTCATTGGATATGTAGCACAAAGGGAAAATCAGGTACAAAATTCTAATTTCACTCTCTAAAATAATATTTTAATCATTTGGACTGAATTTGTAAAGGATTAGTAACCTCAGGGGAGGTTAGTGTAATTGTTCAAACCACAGGGGAGGTGAGTGTAAATGTCAGAATCTCAGGGGAGGTTTCTGAAATTATCCCAAAAAATTATGCTGCTAGCCTAAAATTTGGTAAATAAATGTCTCTCACTTGTTTTGAAAAGGTACTAGGCTAATCCACTTCACTCCCTCCTTCTGTCACCTAGGCTGCTAAGTGGGAATTCTTGACTTCTGTGTTTAGGGCCGATGAGACAAAAGGGATCATGCGAAGTTCCAACGAATCATGACACATAAAGGGAAAAACCCCAATTCTGTAATTTTCACATTTAGCTGGTCCTATTTTGGTCCCCTTGCTATTACTCAAGCTAATCTTGCAGCTTATCATACGAAAAGAAAGGATGTCGCTCAAGCTAATATGGTCGCTAATTATTTTAAGGGGGAGGGGGATCCAAAGCAGTTACCCATTTTGACAATACTGTAATACCATCTCATGTATGCATTAATTTAACAAATGCAGATATTAAAACACTATCATGTAAGAACATGACAAAATTTGGTACTCATTAAAAACTGTCGACGTCTAATTTTTTGCATCTGCAGTAAAATCTAGAGGTAGAGGGTGAGTAGTAGTGTACCCTTTTAGTTTGAAAATATGTTGCTTTACTTCTAATTTCTATTGATTCAGTTAGACACTAAAACTCTCTTGTAATATAAATTAAAATAAAGATATTGTAGATGTTGTGGGTTGACAAAAAAAAATCAACTTACACACACTTTTCCATGGATGCACCGAGCAATTGGTCTGCAATTGTATAGTCCATTCAACAAAACAGTTAACCACACCTAACATACGAGTCTCTGGTGTTTTTATCCCTTCATCGTTTGTATTTCGCCATTCCTTCAAAATGTGGGAGCGAATCAATTCACAGAATTGATAGGTGAGGGGACCAAAACTGCAATTTGCATAAGTAAAAGCAATCATCATAACCAGAGAAAACCACCTTTGACTGAAGTTAATGGAAAGTACACTAGCGTAACTAACTACAACTTACAGCTATTAAATGGAGGTGTGCCAGACAGGCAGCAGCCTCATTTCCCATTTCCACCTCAAAACCTCAAATCAAAACAAAGCAGTAGATCCAATATTCATAATCCTTCCCACTCAAATTAGTTACTACTGCTCCTTTGCTATTGGCAATTAGGAAGATGTCAAGGCGATCTGGGAACTGTGTAAGGTGCTGTTTGGTTGTATTTGCAGTGGTTTCAGCTCTCTGTGTATCTGGGCCTGCAATTTACTGGAAATTCAAGAAAAGTCTCAGCTTGAAAGCTACATCGTTTAATTCTTGCAGTCCTTGTGTTTGTGATTGCGCCCCTCCTCTTTCCCTTCTCAAGATTGCTCCTGGTATGCTATTTATTGGTCAAAGTTTCAAGCTTTGGAATAATTGTTCCTTTTTGTTCGTCACGCCTGTGTGATTTCATGACCAAATTTGATATTTTGTGGATTTGAGCTAGCATTTGTAACATTTTTTTAAATATCTGAAGAACTGTGGAATTGGGACACCTTAGATCGCTTTTGATTTTCTTTTTGTCTTTATTCGGGATAATCTTGTGTTTATTCGAATTGAATGCAAATCTTGCATGTTTATCTGGGCTGAAAATTAGAGGGCTTTAAAATTTGTTCTAGGTTTCTTAATGCCTGCATATTTTTTGCGGGTTGAGATCGATATTTGCAGGGGTAGTTTGGGTTCATAATGTAATGTCGGTGCAGTTCATGCCCAAACCCTCCCCAACCCCCAACAATAAAACAAAAAAAACCACTTTTTTTTGTTTTGTTTTTGTAATTTTGTTTTGGGGAGGGGGGAGGGGGAGGGTGTATTAGGCTTTTCCGTGGGAATCTAGGAGTTTGGTGCATGGTTTTTATATTGCCCTATATGATGCTTTCTGGCTGCTTCCAAGCAGTATCCATCTACATTGGCAGAATGCAGATGCATCCCTTCTCTGCTTGCGTTAGCCAAAAATCCACACTCATTCTGGAATTGAGCAGCCTGACCATATCTTGCCTTATGCAATGGGGGAGATTCTTACTTAGGAGTCCCACCTAGATGGCTGCCATTTGCACCAAAAAGGTGGGGACTCCTTACTTTTGGTACCATAGCGGCATAGTCCCATGCTTTTGGTACACATGCAACTATCTTGAGGAGTCCCTATGCAGGACCTTTACATGCTGTATGTAGTTGCATGCTTTATGCAGGAAGCAAACATGTTTGTAAAATGGCATATTTATGTATCGTGACTCTGGAGCTCAAAACTATTATCCATCACATGCAAATCCAGTTGCTAAGGTCATACTTTGAATGGAATGCACCCTTTTGTGTCTTGCTTTACCCTTTTTATTCCAGAGTATAAGATCAGTTTGGGTTTGTGGGGTTTAGTATTTTGTTCAGCATTAGTTGCAGGTAAAGATCCTATTTTTCTGCATGAGAAATAGATTTTCTACATGGCTCGAGTGATTAGGGAAATAGATATAATTATGCTGCTTCTCTTTTGAAAAGAATGCCGCGACATACTAGAGTTCTTTCTGTTTGTCTCTTTTTTATTCAGGATAACATCTTCATGTTTAAGCTTGATGGAGAATTGAAAGTATGTTATTAGCTGTTGAAAGCTGTATAATAGTGAAGATGTATCTAAGTTTCTTTGTTGAGGTACTTCATTAATGGGGCAGTTATATAATATATGAAATTGAGGAAAAAGAAGTCAGAGGAAGTCTGGTTTACAAAAGTTAGTTTGATGCTTGATTGACCAGCTCTGATACCATGAAGGAAAAGATTGGAAGCCTCACTAAATCTCAAGATGATATTGGGACCTTAGGTTGTGATGCAATAGATATTGAGGACATTCAGTCAATTACAGGAAAGTGATTCACCTGTTGCAATTGATTATCCATTCCCCTTGTGGGTTAGAGTTTAATCTACCAGAAAGTAAATTGGTCCAGTGTGGTAAACCAAATAAAACACAAGAAAACTTCTGAGTTATGATGCCATGATTGTTGGTATCATAAATTTGATTATCCAAAGGTAAAGCCTACCTCAATTCTTGAAAGTGGTTGCAACGAGAAGCTTCCATTTATGTTTCCTTCATGGTGTACTTGCAGGTTAGTCAAACCTTTTATAAGCTTCTCCTTATTCTTGTCTGTCGCTCTCGCTTGATTTCGTTGAACGACTTGACTACTTTGAATTATAAGAAATTAAGGGATTTGTCTATTACATGCTTATATGGCTATCAGAGGTAGTTTTCCGTGCATTTTTAGTGGACAAGAGTTGTCACGGGTGTCTAAGCAACACAATAAGTGATCAAAACCAAATATGACTCCTCTCACTATATTGGTGTTTCCTCCAGCTCTTTGCTTTCCAACTTATCTCCATATACTAATCTCGAGTATAAAGTATCTAAATGGAAAGGGCCAAGAAAATGTGACTCAGTAGATCCTGAGTTAAATGAGCATGTGTATTTCGTTGGCATTATCCTCCATTAACGTAAACTTCCTCTGCTGACTTTCACCTTGCCCTTTACCTTCAACTGTCTCAGCCTTCTTTAATTTGCAGTGGTATATTTGTATTTGTGTGGGGAAGGGAGCTTACCTGCTGAAACTCTTGATCAAAATTTCTGCTCACAGTACAATTCCGGTCAGATGCTCATCAATCCAAAAATTTAACCTTTTGCAGCATATTTTTGTTGCTGCCATCTCTTTGACCAGTTCATGCCAGGGTAGAGGTGGGTGTGTGAGTAAAGGTCGAGGGTTTGTTACAAATTAAGGCAATAGACAAAATACAATGCTAACCTACTGGAGCGTTCTTGTAGTTTGAAGTAACTCCTTACGAAAAGCTTACTGTTGACTGGTAAACAACTCAATGGAGATGGGAAACAATACATGCTGTTATTGATGGAACAATGAGGCTTAATTGAATGGAGGAACTGTGATAGAGACGAAAACACCCAGCGGTGGTATCTCTTATGATATTCTGTGACAGTCCATTCTTTGGCTGTGGGCTCTTTTCACTTGTCCACTGTTTATCCATGTATGGAATTAAGATAATTTCAAACCCATGGCCAACTTATTGTGGTTGATTGCCTGCATGTCAATGTAAGAGTCAAACAACATGTCAGAACTAGTGGGATAATTTTACAGGTACAAGGGCATACTTTGGACCAGTATATCTGTATTCATCAGAGATACTAAAATTGGAGTCGCATTTAAGTTCATGGAAGTTTTTGTTTCGTTATTGGTAATTTTTAATTTCTGGCTCAAGACATTCCATAATCATGCCTATTATGTCTGAAGCAGATTGCTTCTCTTCTACTTGCCATGAAGATGACATTATTTGGATGCATGCTTTAGAGAACATGTGATTAAGAACTCCGGATAAGTCCTTATATCTTGGTAGATTTGTTGCTTTAGCATTTTGAAGTTGCTAAATATTTGTAGCCCCTTTCTTGGAGTAGAATTGGACACACTTACCATTTACATTGACCAAGAAACAATTGAGTATTTACTTGATTTGTGAAATGAAATGTGCTCTTCCAGGGCCCTTTTTCATTGGTGAAACTTTCTGGAAGAGGGGCCTCAATGATCACTAGAAGTGTTCATTCCAGATAGTTTCTTCACACTTATTAATGCATTCTACATCAGATAGTTTGTGTTCATTCCATCTGCTTTTACTGAAAACCATTGTATTCAAGAAAAACTTGTGGTTGACTTGGATAGTGAACTGCATGGTATGATAAGTCAGGTAGTCATGGAGGGTCTATATCCAACCTTATCGATGCAGCTCAAAAGTCACGTCTAATATATGGAAGAAAGGATGCTCTTTTCCATTTTTCTTATACAAGTTTGTTGTGCTCTTTATTGAAAGATATGATTTGTAGGTCTGAACAGTTCTATTATGTTATTCTATTCCCAATTCCCATCCTACCAGGAGCAAGTGGAGTGTCATTCCTAATCTTGTGCTTCCCAGGCTTTGTTTACAAACTGGATAGGAGCTTGCATGTAGTACTTTTTTTTTTTAAATCTTGAATTTACCTGAACTAAACACTTGTATGTTATCTTTTGGCAGGCTTGGCAAATCTTTCTGTTACAGGTGAGCTTCTTCCTTGAACTATGTTCTTTTTTGCAAATCAGAATTTCAGGGCCTTTTTTTTATGCTTCAGATTTCTTATTCTACTCTCCGATTCTTGGATTAGAGAATTGTCATGTCTTCCGTTTGCCAGAAGTTGAAAAAGAAAAATGATGGCAGGAAAAGTATAATGGTTTTGAGTGGTTATTCATTTTTTTTCCCTTAACCTACAACTCAAGAAAATGCAGCACTCCTTTACTCAAAATAAATGAAATGAAGAGGATACCATTTGTTTTTTTTTCATTAAATGAGTAGTCATTCATTTTAAATCCAGCTTTTTGTACATATCTAGGAGCCTCAGCTATGAATGCAGCCGAAATGAGAAGCTGTGGAAGTATTTCTGTATAATTTTGGTTGATAGAATATTTCAAGGCTGATTAGTAATATTCTTAAGTAGCTTTCTTTTAGTGAGAAACTTGACACCATAAAGATGAGAATTGCGGATAATCTTATAGGCCCTTGTGAATGTTGTTTGTGCATCACACAATTCATGTGTGCATTAAAAGACCCAATTCTGAATACTTCCTTTGCAATGACAGATTGTGGAAAAGATGACCCTGATCTGAAGGAAGAGATGGAGAAACAATTCGTGGATTTACTGACAGAGGAGCTAAAGCTGCAAGAGACTGTTGGTGAGGAGCACATGCATCATATGAATATCACCTTAGGAGAAGCAAAAAGGTTGGCTTCTCAATATCAAAGGGAAGCTGAAAAATGCAATGCTGCCACAGAAACTTGTGAGGAAGCTAGAGAACGAGCTCAGGCACTACTTACTAAGGAAAAGAAAATAACTTCCATGTGGGAACATAGAGCCCGTCAACTAGGTTGGGAAGGGGAATAGAAGAGGTGAGCTTTTGTATGATGGCGAAAAGATTCGCTGGCTCGGTTGATACAAGATTGCGAAAGAATTTTGCTCTCTGCCGCTTTCAATCTTACCTTTGACCTCTGTATCCACCAGTAATTAAGATGGCTCACATTAAAAACAAATGTACATGCTGCTATGTTGCTGAAAACTCTTCTGCATTCATCAGGGATAGAATTTTTACAGGTCCTTCGTGATCACCCAAGTGTGATAGAGCTCGGCAGTCCATTTTAAGCCAGCACCAGCCAGCTTGTTTATTGCATTGTCTTAATGGTCGCTTTTAATGGAAGCAGGAAGGGCAGCATAAGATGGTTTTACCGTATTCTCAACATTTGACTGGACATTCAAGATGGGCTAATGATTTAGTACTATTTTCTGTGCCATTTCTTTTGAGGGGCAGCTTGCTTTCATTCTACTTCATCCTTTTGAGTCAAATTGCAGCATTGGCAGTTGGGAACTATTTTTACATGATTTAACATCTTTTCCTGAAATTTCCTTCAGTGTCAGAATGTGCTTCTAATACTTAAAAACTTCCTGTGATGAGAATGCTCATTAGTGTGATAACAAAATCTCTTCTAGGCAGAGCCTACAAAAGAGTTCTCATTGCTTGCTGTGCACTTTTAACTTCTGAGATTTGGAAGCTCTGTGGTATTAGAAGGTACAAAGACTTTCTGTAATTCCCTGTGAACTTGAACATAAAACTCAGGTCAGAACTTTTTTTTTCTTTTTTAAATAACTAAAACTCGGGCTGGATCAAACGGTATCACGGGAAATACTTAAAGCGTAGAGAGTCCGTTGTATGTTGCATTTCTGACAATTCAGTAGCCATTCATATTTACTTATCAAGTCCGAATAGTGATTCTCAGGAATACTTGAGTATTCAAGAATGATTAGTTTAATGCATTTTGATATGTAGAATGCTTTTATGTTGTTGAATGTGCTGACAAGTCACAGAACAGCGAAAAGGAAACCATTAAAACTAGCTTGCTAACAAGCAACCATACGAGGAATTATAGTAGATCATATAATACTAACTCTTATGATTGGCCAATGTCATACTAGAAGTTTAAGAATAAAGAGAAAAAGGGTGTAAAGGGGGGAAAAAGAGGGGTTGTTTGGAGAGAGAGAGAGAGAGAGAGAGAGAGAGAGAGGAGATTACATAATGATACAGCTCCTAAAGAGTGAGTTCTAAGAAGTTGGTTCCACTGGTCTTTCTGGACGAGCCACTACCCACAATCCTCATATGCATGACCCAAATTGGTAAGCATCAAAACCCATGTCACCGTCAAACATGCTTCCATTTGGTTCCTGCATCAAACATCAAAATATCAGAATGATATCCTAATACAAAGATGGCGATGTTGGAAAAGTAAGGCTATTGATGATTATGATGTTACTGATTTTAAATGCATCTTCTCCCTACAAATTTGAAAGGCAATGACTTTTGGGGGACACAAAATTGGACATCATGCATATAATCTACTCCAACACCTCCACCAGCCAAAAAAGGTAAACGAATTAAAGTTAGATGATTTTGAGTTTAGAGTGCTCTACACTGCTGGTCCTAATATAATCTTTAGCATGTCTTTGAGAATGTACCGCAAATATAAAAGCAATACGAGTCTTTCAGGGAAAAAGGGCAGACAATGATTATGAATTCTGTTAGTAATCTCCCAAAACATAGACATATATTTGCTAGTGAAATCAGAAGTTAAATAATTAATAAATAAGTAATCCCGGAGCAGATGGAATAAAAGATTTCATCTGTGGCGAATTAATTTGAACATCCTTTTAATCACTTCATGTAGGTAAAATTAATAACAATAATTGCATACTGCATCCAGAAACTAGATGAGCAAGGCAGGATAACTGGAGAGCACCCTTACCCGTTTGATTGCAGACATTAAATCATCCAAGGAGTCATAGCTATTAGGAACAAAACCTCCTTGTGGTCTTATTTGTTCCAGCATGTAGTCTTCACCGGACCTTGTTCTTGACCCCGTTGTTGGGTTCTCAACTTGACTGTGCTGCAAGAAAGATGAAATGCCCACACCTGATTGGCCAGTTAAACACATATCCATCCTTCTGTCCGTGATTCCAGTTTGTCCCATGCTCTGACTTAAAGGAGGAGAAGCCTGAGGATTTAAGGTGCTGAAACTATTATTCGAGTTGTGTGAATAACTCTGCTTAGAAACCCCCCACCGCTGGGCTGATGCTTGGCTCAAATTTTGAACACTACCACTAACCAAGCCTTCTTGACACTGTATTTCTCCTCTTGAATCTTCAAGAGGAGCTGCAGTGGTCGCAGTAGAAGAAAATCCAAGAGGGCTGTTCTGTTGATGAGGTCCAGCTGAAGAATTATTGTCTCTCACACTGGAGAGAGGCAGTTGTCCTTGGCTGAAAGAGTCATTTGGTGCCAAAGCATTCGAAGGGAATTTTGATAACTGAACTGCACTCTGCCAGTTCTCATTAGTTCTACCATGATCCACAAACTTGGAAGAAACACCAACATCCCTGTTGAATAATTCAGAGGGAAAAGAAGATTGATCTACAAAACCTCCCCCAGCTAGTATTTGCTGGGAATTCCCCTGTAGCATCAAACTGTTATTTGGAACACCAGTTAAATTGCTATTTGAGTTGATTGCTAGAGCTCTAGCGTCTGTAAAAGCACTAGGAGCACCAAAAATCCTTGAGTCGTCCATGGGATTAAAGTCACCAATATGCATGGCTGACTTATTCTGTTGCAACTGATCAAGCTCCAATGATGATGGAACTCCTTGAAACACACTTGCAGTTTGACTTGCTGGAGAAACAGCTGGATGCAATTTCCCAAGGGTACCAGTGGAGTTGTTTAAAGTTTGAGCATGACTTGGATGCACTACTGTAGGTGAAGCAAGGTTACGGAGGTTGATGCCTGCTGGACTATTCAGTCTACCAAGCATGCCACCTTGTGTGTATGAAGCAAATGCAGGATTTGAGAGCCTTCCTGACCCACTCAAGGTCCGAAAATCTCCAAATCCATCTAATGTACTCATCCTCATATAAGCAGCATCCTTACCTCCTAATGCAGCAACCATGTTGGCTTGCTGGGTTGCAACTGAACTTATCCTTTTCAGGTAAAGTCTATACTTCTGCATTACAATTGGACTTTTGCACTATTAGAATCCAAAAAGCCAAAAAGTGGACTACGAAAATATGCAAATTTTAGAGTTCTAAAATTTTAGGCATCAAGTTCTTCATAAAGAAAACAGTTAACTGCAACTAATGTGGAGCATACCACCTTCCTTCACTCCTTTTATTTGCAAATTTCCTAATTGACATTGAAATGGCAACCATTACTGGCCTCCATTGATGTTATAATGGTCATTCCTGTCATTTAGCACATGGAATCTGCTTTCTGCTTAAGAAGGATTACGCTATGGGACATTCAGGCCACAGGTAAACAGTACTTATATTACATTTTTCTACTCTTTTAAAAACCATCAATTCTGTAATGATCGTATGCCATTTTACTCGTTCGTGCTATACATATCCCAAAAATGTCTAAATGTCTAGCAATCACAAGCAAACGGTTGTTCGGTATTGAGGAAAGAATTTACAATCCCATGAGGATAAATTCATACCTGGAGATGGCTGGCTACATTTTCCCTAGTGAGCCCTTCAACATTCATCAAGTCAAGAATTCTTTTAGGAACAGCTTCTGCATAGGAAAAAAAAGTGGAAAATGTAGTTAAAGATATAAATGAAACACGAAGAAAGGCCAGAATTATTGGTGCTGGAGTACTCACTTTCTATTCCAAGCTGATTAACAGCGGCAACAAACTTCCTGTGTAGCTCAATGGACCAAACAACTCGAGGCTTCTTCTGTGTTGATGGATCTTCATGGTCATTTCCGGTATCTTCACTCTCGTCTTCTTCATCCTTCCTCTTTTTATTAAGTTTTCCATTCTGATCTGTGGTACCTGTGTTCTGATGCCCTTGACAGACATCTCCATGTCCCTGAAGAGCCTTGTCTTCATAAGTAGACTTGCCTTGCTTGTTGGTATCAAACTTCTTTCTCCTGATAACATGTTGCCAAATGTTCCTCAGCTCCTCAATTCGGACAGGTTTCACCAAATAGTCACATGCACCATGCGTGACCCCCTTCATTACAAGCTTGGGATCACTATTTGCTGACAACACTGGCAGAATTCAAGGTATTATTAGAAATTCATATAGAATGATCTAAGGCTTTCTATAACATAATGCCTAAACGCTCAATATGCATATATTTTGAGAGACAAAATAGTAAAACGTTTTTACTTTACTCATCAGAGCAAATAATGCCAAAACAATGCAGATAAGTCAAATGACATGCTTCCTGTTCCCCAATGCACTCCAGAAAGGAGTAGTCATAACATTCCCGAATGACATAGAAGAGAAAGTTTGTTTGCTTACTGATGACAGGAAGGTCCATTTCAAGTCCAACAAGCTCCAAAAGCTTAAAGCCATCCATGTCAGGCATATGAACATCACTAATTACTAAGTCAAATCGGTCCTTATTTTCCCTCAGCATCTTCAATGCGGCTCTTGCTTGACTTGTTGTTGTAACTATAAGAGTCATCACCCCATGGTCAGTAAGAAGAATAAGTGCAATCATTCAAAACAGCACTCACACAACTTATGAAGATGCCTTCGTACACAATGCACCCAAGCAAAAGTAACATCTTGCAGAAAGAACCAAATACAGAAGAACAGCATTTACAGGATATAAAACAGTATTTGTCAAGCCAGAAACAAAAAGAAATCTCTGATACAACTTATCTTGCTCTAGCATTCCAATTGATCACTTTCAGAAAATGAGCCAAAGTAATAAGTTAGTGATCCATGAACGATAGAATAAGTTAGTATATGTGCATCAGCAAAATGAACCTCAACCACAGCGAAGTGAGTTTAAGGGGCTGCTCTACAATCACAACAACTTTGAACTCACAAAGAGATTCAGAACCAAAAATTGCTTGTCTTTCATTAAATATAAACAAAAAAAGAAAGAAGAAAAAGGTAAAACGACAAAGGCAGCACTATGAAAGAAAAAGATTTGAAAATCATAAACTCTTAAATGTTTCAAGTTTCGAAAAACTAATAATTTAAAACTAACAACCAAATCATTATGAACAACAGCCATTACACATCCAAGCTACACTTAAAACACAACAAAGTCCAGAGTCTTTAAAACAACAGATAGTATGATACATCCTAGAATCATATCAAATGCAGATTCAACAATCTTACTTCAAAATCTAATCGTGCCCCACAAGCGACAAAATAATTAGAGGGATGCAGGTGTTAACGAAGTTTCAAGAAGCCATAACTGAAACAATTGCCATGAATCCAATGGAAAATGGAAATTTGACCAATCTAAGGCATAGCATAACACGAAAAGCACACAAGTCAGATAATAAACATGAAACCACCCAGTAAACATCTAAATTATAGAATTCAAACTCAAATTCAGACAAGGCCAAGGCATAACGTACCATGATACTGACATTTCCTGAGCAGACCGTCTAATAACTTAAGACAAATTGGGTCATCATCTACAGCAAGAACTCGCATACCAACGGGGAAATGGTCATAATTCCTATCTCCACCTTCTGAATTTCCTCTGACTTCCTCAACAGTCATCTTTAAATCCAAAAAGCATCAAAATCCAAGATGAGAAAACAGGGCAACAAATCAGAGATCACAGAGATAAAGTTTGAATCTTTAACACTGAAACCTCACTTTCTTGAGTGTTCCTCAAGAACCCACGAACCAAATTGCTCGAAAACCACCAACTATTGAGAAAAAAAAAGCTCCAAAGAAGCAGTAAAAGTTGAGGCTTTAGCCTGCTTTTGTTCGTGTCTTCCTCTGGTTTTGGTGTATAAACGTAGAAGGAAACTTTGGTTGTCTGGAGAAAGGAAGGGAAAAAATCTGTACTACAGACAATGATGGTGATAGCCAGAAGAGACTGAATGGTTTCAACCCAACAATACAACAAATCATAGGGAGTTTTTAAGTCATCACAAACTCTTCCTCTTTCCCCCCACCCTCCCTTCCCTTTCTCTCACTCCTCTGTTTTTTCTCTTTTGCCTTTTCCTTGTTCTCAAGAACTTTATCAATAAAATAGTGGAATATAATGCAATCAAAAATACAAAAATGGTATTTAACAATTAACTATATAACATATCTGTACAGTCTAGTCTGAATAATAGAGAGTCTGCTTCCAAGAGCTTTTTCACACTCTCTCTCTTAACTCATATGAAGCCAGAGGCATGCACATTCTGCAAATTCAAGTGGGGAGGACTTTAGAAATGATAAGCTGCTGCTGATGTCCACCAGTACTTCAGTGCTGCACTAGTCCCTTGTTTAATCTGGACCCTCCATTTGTGAAGATTCTACTAGGAGAAAAACGTCCCCTTGATCTCGAATAATGTACTAGATCCCGGACAGGAATTTTATTCAACTTTTTGCCTTTGGTACTTCCATCTGGTACACAAGTGGTGATTGTAGAGTAATCAGACGGTTGGGATTTAGTGGAGGATGATGCTTGCTTAGTTGACCTTGTTTTAACTTGAAAGATCAAGGTGTGGATCAGTGCTGGCCCACCATTTGCATTAATCATTTTGGCATATATAGTTGAATGATAAGCTGAAGAAGTATGTGGCCTTTTTTTTTTTTTTTTTTCTTTTTTGCTTTTGGTGTGAAAAATGCTGTTGATATTATTAAAGAATGATGTACATGGACATAGGGTTCACTACATTATACTACTAGTCATTTGCAGTTAAATTTGGTAAGTGGAAAGAGCTAAAAAGATGTGAATCTTTTGGGGTTTTGATTTATGGTCAACTGAGGCAACTTAGTGGTTGGATTGCAATGGAAATCTGTTTGGGAATCCAGGTAATTATTTAGGAATTAAATGCTAATGATACTCTTAAGATTTTCCCTTTTATGCAAGTCATTCAAAGCCCTCAACTCCAGCAAAATAATCCTTTTTTTTTTCAGTGTTGATTGACAGAGAAGTTCTAATTGGTTGGTTCAAGTTTGGAATGCTTCTTTAAAATAGCTTATTGATTTCATAATTGATTATTCCAACTTTTTCTCAAACTGGTGTAATTTTTTTTCACGAAATTATGATATTCAAATTCGAAAAATGGTGCATCAATTTAATCCATAATTCTGTTAGGCTCATTGTCGAGAAAGTGACATTCCAATTTAGCAAAAATTCAAGATGACATATTACATTCTATAGTGCATCATGTCTTGGTGTGGCACCACATTTGTGTCCTTTTGGGCAATAGGATGGTGAAAGAAAAAGAGGGTTTACTTTTTGTCTCTTAAAACTGATGATCACTCCTGCTTCTGATAAAAATTGGGCATGTAACTCAAAGAAATGAAACAAATTATATGGAAACTAAAGAAGAGGAAGAAAAAGTGTAAGAGAAATGTGTGTAGGAAGATCAATTATTTTTTTTTAAAAAAAAAAAAAAATTGATAGAGAACATGTATAGGAGCACTGTCTATAGGTCAATGGCCAGCAAATGCAAAATTGTACTTTGCATTTCTCTATGGAAATTAACAATGGCAATACCTAAAAGAAGATTCTTTTAACCAGCCTTTCTTCTTCAATTTTCCTTTTTCCTTCGTGAATTAGACCTTAATTTTTGCAACAAAGAAGTGAAAAATTAGAGAATATATAGTTAAATCTAATTAAGTAACTATGTGCAAAAAATCTTTTCCTATTAAAACCACCAATATGTTAGTCATGCTTGATTTAGGAAACACGAGATTCTAGTTTCTAGTATTCATGGTCGCATTTAATCTCAAAGGAAGTTAAAGAAGAGAAAATCAATTTGGAAAAAAAATCGTTTCTTAATCGTTACTAGACCTTTTTTGTGGCAATGGTATCAAACCTTTGGATCAATCCAGCTAAGTAAAAATCTGTGTAACTGTGTAGTTATATTATTTCCACTCTAATGGTACTTTCCTAATCCAACTATAGAATGTACTTCATATATTTTGAATCAATCTAGTTCTTTTCCTCGGGATCTAAAGAAATTGTTGACTGAAATTCTTCAAGGTTAGAATTAAGGTAGCCAATATATTTTGGTTTGCATGTCTAATAAACATCCAATTTACTATCTAAACCTACACACTCATATAGTCATATTTATTTTCCTCCTGGCATTTCAACACTTTTTTCTTGTTCCTGATTTCACTTACACCTTTTAAATAAACAAACACAGGTCAAACAAATCTTTGTACGTGCATAAGGGTTCTTTCTTTCAAGGACTTTAACAATGCAAGTTAAATATGGAAATTTTGGACTATCAAACTAGGCACATTTGGGTTCCATTCGTTTTTTTCCAAAATGAGGGTTTGATCTTGCTTCCTTTCCTAGTTTTGAAAACAGAAACAAGTCTAGCATCTTCAATTTGAGCTCGTGGTTGCCATCTTGTAGGAAATTTAACTAATGACAAAGGAGTGGTTGAAAAGTTCATAAACAAGTTTAAAATATATGCTTGGGCCACTCAACTCGTTTCTAATTAATTCACAGCCAATGTGAGGAGGTATTAGCTAGGATGACATTTGTTGTTGGAAATTTTCAAAAATTGTATTTAGTGATTCTAAGATGTACATACATGTGTTGTATTGTGAATCAAATGATTTTAAGACGTACATACATTGTGATAAATGTATATTTATTCATGTATATGGGGATTCTTGAATGTAAAGATAGATTCATATTTTTTTTTTTATCATAGACTCATATGATGCATGAATTAAAGTACATGAATTTATATACAATACATTGAATCTATTCATACAAGTATTTATTATCTTCATTTGTTTCTTAAACAATCTCTCCTATATAAATCAATTAGATCATTTCACTCATTGCTAATTAATTTTGTGTTGAAATGATTAACATCTTTACCAAAACATAATTACATTCACTAGAAATATACTTGTTTACATCATACCTCTTCCACTCGTCTATTCTTCTTTATTTTTATTTTTACCCTCTCAATTTTCTCCCTACGCCGTTCTCACCCTCAATTGCTAGACTTAAAGTTCAAATATTGAATCTGACAATGCGGAAGAACTCTAATAGCTAGTTTGTCAGTTTAGGATAGAAAGGAAAGGATGAGAAACTTAAATTATGAGAGAAAAGAAGAGAAGAGAAGAGAAGTAATTCTAATATTGTTGGGAGTTTTGGAAAGAAATTGAATGATTTTGGATATGTATATCAATAAAATTTCATTCAATAATTTTGTGAGGATAAAATGGGCAATTTGAAAAAGTTTTGTAAGCTTCCATCAGTTTTCCTTCGCTTTCCGACCGTTTTGGTTAGAAAAAATTTTGCACTGTAGTAGCGCTTGGCATCCTTCAAAATCCGTTCATTTCTTTTCTTTTCCATCTCACTTGAAAATCCCAAACGTAGGAAAATCCACCTTTCTTTTCGATTCCGTGGGAATCTAAATCCCCAAACTAGCTATAAGAGTTGAGCCCTCCACGCTCTTCCATTTGCCTATCCTTGTTTGGCCTTTGAAAATGACTTTCCTCATGGGAGGATGATCTTTCCTCGTGGATCTAGCAAGGAGCCATGGACAAGAACGGGTGCCATTAGTTGTTACTTGTTAGTCATTACTACATTTATCCACACAATTCCCTCGTCAAATTTTTGCTCCGTCCATTCTGAATTACTCCATCAATTATTTGTTGCTTTCCTTATATGGAAGTGTTTAGGTGAGGTCATATCCAAAAATATGTTACGCATTCACATGGTTTCTTCTTTCTAGAGTCCTGTTTGGATCTGGAATGTGTGAAGGAAAAACAGAAGCAGAGAATTTTTTCTACATTGTCTTTCATACTAGAATCAAAGCCGAAAATCAGAAATTTCTTGAATTTGCATATGAAAATTAGGCAACTAAAAAAGCTAAATTGATGGCTAAAGGCAAATTGTGTTGGATTGCAAACAATTCTTTTCACAAAAAATTACTCCATAAATAAGACAAAAGTTTTGTTGGAATAGTCTATATTCTTCTCTAGCAAAATGGATTCAAGCTCCAAGTATTGGCTGGCTACCATGTCATTTTCTTTATCCTTCTTACACTTGTCAATAACAATGCAAGTTGAATATGGAAGAATACTTATGCTATCAAACAATGCAAATTAACTTGGTTCAAAAAACTTGAATATCGACTTTCTACTCATCAAATCTTGGAGATTCAAAAAACTACTACATAGTATCCTATACATTCTCTTGAACAAGGGCAGAGAGGCAGGAAGGGTTGCAGGAAGCAACTGTTCCTGAAAGTTCACAGGGGAGATTTGGCCAAAAAATTAAGACCCAAATTGATTATATACATCATTTTTCATATCATGTGCGAGTTCACAAAATTTTATTTTAAAATTACATGTTGTTGAAAGTGAGTTACACCGTATGCAAAACGAATTATATCTTATGCATTTGAACAAAACTGACCCGAACAGTTTTCCTAACAACCGTTTG
This sequence comes from Coffea arabica, assembly GCF_036785885.1. Classification (NCBI taxonomy): domain Eukaryota; kingdom Viridiplantae; phylum Streptophyta; class Magnoliopsida; order Gentianales; family Rubiaceae; genus Coffea; species Coffea arabica. Next base: position 13,458,052 of record NC_092321.1, read on the forward strand.
CCCCGTGTCCTCGAACAAGGCTTGTATTTTAGTTTTGGTCTTGAAAATAACACGCTTTGATTTCATCTATGTGTTTGTAGTTTTTTTATGTCAATTTATGAAGCAAACTGAGCCAAGCCAATCATGGCTAGCTATTTTCCTCGTAGTTTAGAGTTTTGGCCCTTTTGGCTACAATTGCAAAATTTGAAAGGCACGAGTACTGCTTTTTGCATCAACCTAGGGACCAAGAGAAGATGTTAGAACATATATGCACCTGCAAACTTTCTTCCCGTCGAGCTCCACCGAAGAAATTTAAAATTTTGGACACAATCCCAATTCAAGATTATAATTATAAATTCATCAAAAGATTGATTACCAGTAAGAATGCATTAAAGTTCCATGCAAACATCATCATTGCATTGATTTTTTATAAAAAAATTTTTACGTTTTTCGTTAATACATTTTTTCAATCAACTTTTTACTTTATGCGTATCAAGTTTACTATAATACATTATTTTTAACAAAAATTTCTTAAAAAAAAAAAAAGGCAATCCAATGGGATATAAATTTCCACTAATTCAAGGAGAAAATCAGGTTTAATCTGGTTCTGATGGAGGGTGTCAACTTTGCTTTGTACAAGCCTGGCAGCAGAAATTTCACGGTCACCAACTCGCCGTTGTTTTGTTTCATTTCAGTTCAGTGGTTGGGTACAAACGCAAGTACCAAAAGTACAAACTGTAAGGCCCCATCCTGCAAAGGAAATTTGGGATTGCCACGTTTCAGTGAATCATAGGCTGAACTGAACCCGTAACGGGTCCCACTTCGAGATTCTTAGGGAAAACGCAGCCTTTTGTTCGATAAAGACACATTAGTCGCAGGTAGTCAGATGATGTGGGTCCCATCTTGGGAATCAGGACAAAATGACATTGGCCAGTGTGGGGCCACGTGGGATCCACATTGTGGTGGGAGAATTCTCTCAAAATCGAACTGCAATGAGGGTATTGTGGGGCGTGTACATCTTGCAGCGTGTGCATCCTCGTAGAGGATCAATCATAACTCCAACACAAGTTGATCATGTAAATAAGGATGGCTCACTTCCTCGCAATAAAAAAAAAAAATTAAGACCTCCGTCCGTAAGCAGGCAATTTGTAACAAGTATGATTTCGAGATATATTCTGATTCGTGGTGGTGATCGGAGTTGAACTTATCTAAATTTTTAAAAATTAATAAATTATAATATTTTTTAATTGAAATTATAGGAAACAACAATGGAAGATAATTAATGCTTTGGATTTTAAAATTGCTTCTTTCTTATTTGGTGCAAGTCCTGAAAATTTTTTGTAAGAGACTTAAAAGACAAAAAAAAAAAAAAACACCAAAGCTAATGAAACTTTTGCAGACTTTTCTCAAACATCAAAGAAAACAAAAAGAGCGAGGTAAATTAACTTCATAAGATAATTAAGGTGAAAAGAAAGATTACTCTAATATTGTGTAAGTAGTTCAACCTAATATTGGCGATTCTTTGGGGTAAAAAAAAAAAAAACACTCTTTAACATATACAGTGGGCGAACAACTTAATTTTCAAATCTCACAATAAAATACAAAAAAGAATTCAGATCTTAAGTTAAAGTAATAGATTCAAAGTGGTATTGCTCAAAATCATTTTGAGTTCCTATCTTATATTTTGCCTTTATCTGTGTTTTCAATCTTTTATTAGGTCAAGAAGTTTTCCTTGGAGTATTAAAGATGTGGCAAAAATTTAATAACTCATGATTTTTAGTGTTCATACTCACTTATCTATCCAAGTTGATTTGGAAAAAAAAAAAAAATTCTTTTTCATTGAGCACAACACCGTCGCAACCATTTCTATTTTTTCTTTCCTTGTTTTCTCGTCCTTTTTTGTAAACCAAAAAAAAAAAATGATATAATTATCCCTTAGCATGTATTTACTTGACATTTACGTAACTTCTTTTTTGGTTAAGTAGCACTTTTGAAGTATAATATATAGATTACACAAACGACTTCAAAAGTCAAAATGCGGATACAATTATATTTCACCTTCCTTCATTCTCAAAAACAAAAAAAAAAAAAAAGGAAAAATGATAAATGCATCCGTTCAGATGAAGCAGGCAAGATTCTTGTAGCAGTTGGCTATTAATTGTCGTATTCCCCAATCTGTGAAAGAATAAAGTTCACACTTCCCAGAACAAATTTCCTGATCAGCTGGTAAAAGCCAATAATGAGAACTGGAGAAGTAGAAAAGAAAAGGGCAGCAGTCTTATGCTTTGGGATAGAGGTAAAAGTTAAAAGTAAATAACAAATAAAATGTAGAAAAAATTCTTCTTTTTTTGTTAATTCTAATGGAGTCCCACTCGATCATCTTAGTGAAGCTAATAACTGAATTGGATCACTTTGGAGCTAATCCATAGTGGAAGAACAATCATCATGTTTTGCAAAAGTGACATCATGTCAACCCCCTTTTTATTTCAGCAGGTGAGAAAAAGAAAACCTTAATTGGTTCATCCTTGCATGATTAGAATAATGATCAAAGCTTGTTTTATGTGGAGAATTATTTAATCCATTAGCAATAGATCCCTCAATTCAATGAATTATCTGGAACTTTAATGCTTCAACTAATCAAACATAGTATTATAGAGGCAAAGCAATCCAATCAACCTCTGTGCATGTTCATCCCTTGAAAGCTAAAAGTGTGCTTCTTTTCAATCCACTATGACTTTGGTAGAATTAAAGATCACCACATATATATATACCATCTCTTCATTCCCCTTTAGCAGATATTCTTCAAGGATTCATTAATCACCATTTGCCCCACAAATTATCACTTATTCTTCCACAGAACCCAAAATCTGCTACCCCATTTGAGTTTTAAGCACAACCATTAGTCAAAGACTATCTTAAATAAGATTAAATTCCCACTATAGAGGAAGGGAGCGAATTTGAAATATATCCCTAGCTCAAAAGAAATGTGCTTTACCTCCACCAATGATTTCACTTATCCAACCGCATGATCCCATTATCTTTGTTTGGAAACTGTGAAAACAAGCCAGGGTATAACACTGCAGGGTCCTACTGCTTGTCTACAAAATATGCTCAATGCCAAACGGACCAGTATGTACGTCAAGAAGCTACGCATAATGATGCAATAATGAAAGCTACTTGTTGGACAATGCGTGGGGATCATGAATTAAGCAAAACCTAATTAATTAATCTTAAGGGACCTAATTAATAATCCTTTTTTTTTTTTAATCTTGTTTAATTGACAGCAAAGGGTCAATTTGCATCCCACTCAGCTTGATGGGAGAAGTTTTACAACATTGTTTTCTCCATTGGCGTTTACTAATCAGCATTATTCTGTTATCCATCCATCCATCTTTATAACAGGATCTAAATCTCTTTAGTCCGCTAAAGTTGTACATCGTCAATGACAAATTTGGGTGGCTGATCTGGATAGCATAAAAAAGAGTGCCTGAGGTTCATATAAGACTAATTGTTTAACACCAAAATGTGTTTTCTTACTTTTATGTGTATGTCTAGATTGATTTCACTAACCACTTACAAGTTTTTTTTTATTTCAATTCTTTATACACGTACTTTCAATCCAAAATTTTCTTTGCACCGACGAGTCCTTATGTTTATTATATGTCTTATACTCCTAAGATACATTCAATGACTATGTAACATTGATTTTATCATACAGTCGACAAGGGCTGAGTTGGATAGTAAGGTGGGAGAAATTATAAATAGAAAGTTCTGGATTTAAAACTTTCCACTTATATATAGAAAATGTTACAGTTGTGTAACGAATTCTATACTCATCCTGTGTGTAAGATAAATCGATCTTCCTAAAATAGCATACAATAATTTGATTGCATAAATGGCTGCTCCAAATTGAGAGCTCATTTGTAGCTATACATCAATTGATTACAAATTTCTAGTGCGTGATATACGAAGGCAACCAATTTATATTCAACTGCCACTTATATTAGAAGTTTCTTATAATATCCACTGTCCCAAGAAGCCTTACTGGCTCTCTGAAAAATAAGCTGGCGATTTAATTGACACTCTTCACATGACCAGGATGTAACATTCTGACTTGTATTTAGTTCAGAGCATGAATCTCATTCAAGATCTTAAAGATCAGATTATATTCTCTGCCAATGCAATACCTTGTCCTCTTCTTCTTTGCTCTCCTTTTCTGTTGTTTCTTTAGTTATTAAACTTGCTCCTTCTCTTTTGGTTTTTGTGGTTGGGGCGGAGTAAATGATGCTTCATGTTGATTTTGTCTTTTAGAACCTTAATTTTATGAGACTAGTGAAAGGAGGGTATAGCGCTGAGTATATTAAGCACAGCTACCATAAACCCTCCAGCCATAAATATATATGTACGTATGTATGTATGTATGTATGTGCTAATTTGGAATCCATTACTCGTTTTGTTGTCTACTTCAGACCCTGCAGAAATAGTACCTGTTCCTGAAGTTACCACATGATTTTATTGTCTAGTATCATTGTCTCTTTCAAGATACTAACCATTTTAGGATAATGTTAAAAATGACACCAAAAAAAAAAAAAAAAAAAGAAGAAGAAGAAGAAAAAAATGGAAAGACAAAAAAAAATGAAAAGACTTAGTTATTTAGGTCTGATGAACACAAGTGGATTGAGCGACTTGGTGTGGTTTTCATCAGTTTCAGTTAGCGTACTTGTGCTGTTTACTAACCAAGCAGAACTCTAATACAGTTCGTCTTTCAAGTAACTTGAAGGTTTTGCTTGTTTAGAAGAAAATGGATCTTGAGCTTGAGTTCCTCATAACTTCTTTCTGTTTCAACTCTATTTAGAGGATATTTTTCACCCATTCTGGTGGGTGTCTCATTTAATGGTTTGAGGGGAAACCATATTGAGTATTATACCACTAACCTTATGAGTTGAAGTGGGAAATTGCTCTTCAATATGTCATCCTGTGGCACTTAGCAAAATTTGGATTCTAGAGAAATTCTCTATGCGAGCAATTGACAAGTCACATTTTCGCACATAGGATACATCAAAAATTTGAAAAATGAAAAAGGAAAGATGGTGTAATGATAAGTTATGGTATATTTTGACTTAACCTAATGTCCATATCCACTATCCGAGGCCCTTGAGTCTTTGACATGTTCGTTTGAAAATGAAATGTTAACAGAGACAGGGATTTTGTTGGATAAAAGCCAAGAGGAAATGTGACAAATTAACACCCTAAACTTTAGTTGCAGTAGATTCAGACAAACTCAAGCACAAGCTTTCAAGCAGCAGAGGACAAAAAGAGGCATCATGGCTTTTACGTCATCAGGTCTACTACAATTCTCCTCCCATACTAGCATCGCGCGAGATTCCTTCTAGCATGCAGTAGAATTCTTGGAATCTTCTACCTGTTCAGTCAAGGTATATATATATATATGTTTCTTGGTTTTTTATTAAGTTCAAGGCCTTGGTTAGGTGGCAACTTGTAGTTTCTACATGAAAGAGGGGGAAGGATTCAATGATGCTGAATACAAGGTTTTATCCCATGTTAAATTAAATGGAAGAGGATGCAAGACATCCAAGGTTGAAGAATCCAAAGATTATACCTCATTGGAAGTAACGGGTGTAATTTAATCATTGGCTTTTAGTTCCTTCCAATGGAGCTGACCATGTCAAACTCATTAAATAGAAGAAGAAATTTTGCATTGGAGAAGACCAAATATTTAACTTTTTATGCTAATCCCACCTTCTCATCTCTAGGGATCATTGGACGAATCAAATGAAGGAATTGTTGGTTCTCAGTGCAGTGAACCTTCTCATACTACAGGCTCTTTCCCATTAATCATGACAGAAGAAGCTGTGACTAACATAGTATTTTTCAAATTTTTTTTCTTTAGCAGTGATTGTTAATTGGATAAACATACTGTTATGAAAAGGGATTATGCACATTTCGAACTTCGAAATCAGAAAGCACAATTTTCTTTGATATCCTACAAGTGTCTTAAAATAGTCAACTTTTAACTTATAGCTTCTATTTTAATGCAAATGTTAACATGTGATTGTGGACTTCAAGAGCCTTTCCCTGCTTTGGGAGACTAATCCCGTAAATCTGGAGATTAAGCTTTACAAGAAACAGCCAAAACAAAAAAGTGGAGGAAGTATTTGACCTGTTAGGCAATCCAGTCTTGTGACTTGAAAATGAGACGAAGTATTGACAATCTAAAGCATATTAACCTGCTTATATCTGATAATGGCTTTTCTTCCATTAATTTTTTTTAAAAAAATTTTACTGCTGCCCGAATTTATAGTTGATCCTAGAACTACATAGATGATTTTAGTATCACTATATTACTTTAATTCCTGAGGACATTATTATTATTACTATGATAGGCGAGGGATAGGATTTAATAAGTAGAAAACGGGAAAGAAATTGAACCCAAAACCTTTAAATCATGAGGCCTCGAACTTGACAATAAAAGGCTTAAATATATTCCTTGGATTGACGAAACTGACTTTGGAGTCTGTTGTATTTGTTCCATCCGGAGTCATCAATCGGAAAAGGGGGCAGTCAAACTAAGCTAAATGATACTTTACTCAGAATTTACATAAAAATCTCTAATTAAGCATAGGAAATTAATTAATGATACACAAAGAGACATCATCTAAATCTTAAGCACATGCAGTAGCATATTCTAAGTCATGACATAACAGGGTCCTATTTAATAACCTGTAGAATAAAAAAGAGGATCAATCCCTTAGAATCCGGAAAACTGGAATTTTTTAGTTGTGTAGGTTGGCTTTCTCCCTTAACTTGATTGAGTTTTTGTCATAGTTAACTATGATCAAACCTTGTATGTATACTGGATTAGAATTACAACTAAACATGAAAGCTTTGCACTTTTAGCCCTGTACGATAATCAAAGAGGGTTTAAGATTTTATGGACAAAGAAATAAAGGAGGATCAGAAAAGAAATGCAGACGTATGTATAATGGGCATCTCCCCAAGTTGTGCTCTGTTCTATTTTTCCTGGTAAGAGGGTCAAGAAAGGAGAATGGTTGCAGTCTTGATGAGAAAATAATCTTAATTAGGCATGTTTACTCATGAGTTTGCATCTCATTTATTATGCTTTCTATATTTCTGCAACCAGAAAGCAGAAGGAATATTGCATGATCATATGTGTTGAGGAATCAAATGGGAAGGGATATGGTACTCTGAATCTAGCACATCAAGAAAAGAAGAAAAATACAGAATCAACAAACTAAACAGATACTTTTGAGACAAAAAAATGAGCGATATTTGCATTCCCTTTTCTATTAGCAAGAGCAGTCTTTGTCTAGCCTAGACATTCCTCGTGTACATGAGATCAGAACAACTCAAACTTTGTCAATTGGAAACATTGCCACATCAAATAAAGGTCACCTGCAGCTCTCTCCTCCATAACAATCTTTTAAGCGAGCAAGATCTGGATGCAACAGTCTGGACGCTCAGCTGCCCCACACGGATCACAACACACTGCTTAATATTGCTGAATAAACTGCTACTCGACTAAACAGAAGCAAGTAATCCCACCTTTTTTCCCATGGTGGCTCATGAGGCAACAAAGAGCTATGTCTGAGCAGTACTTTTCACATGTTGAAAGTGCTTCATTTATTTTCTAGCAAGTCTCAAGCATTTATATTTTCCTTCAGTTATACTTGAAGTTGGAGACAGGTTAGCCTTGCTTCGTTTTGAAAATGAGTGTTTTTCCATCGCTTTCATGAACTTGCGCAGGTGCTTTATGTATTCAGGGAAAGTCTCAAGGTTACAATGACCTCCTCCTTGGACCCATAATGGATCATATTTTTCTCTGGATAGTTCCCACAATCTCTTGCCATGGGACCAGTCAACAATGTCATCGCTTGTGCCCTGAAAATATTTGACCAACAAACACAAAGAAGGTAGTCAAAGAAGCAGAACTGTAAATCGAAATCATGGAAAACACTCGTACCAAAGAAGCTAAATCTGATTAAGAAATAGGAGTTTGCTATCATATTGATACATGAAATAATTCTAGTGCTAGTAAAATGGTTAGAGGAAGTAATGTTATCCAAGACGCTTGATGGCAACAAGATCAAAGATCAACATTTGAGAAATTGCAGCAATATTCCACTTAGTAATAGGTATCTCGTTGAAAATCAGCAGAACTACAGTCTAATCAAAGAATGTAAAACGCATCACTGTCCAAATAAAAGTTTTACTTTCTATTTCAGAGTTTCTGCACAACGCTTAACTTGTATAGCAAGCCATTGTTCAAATAAAACTTCTCTGGAGGGCATGCCCTACACTAGGTTTAAGAAGGATACCTACTGATTGAGATCACTTGCTTATCAAAGAAATATAAGAACAGAGAAATTTCGCAAACCAAACAATCCAGAAAATATAATGACAAGCTTAACTTTTTCCTTGTCCAGAAATAATGTGCTAATATATCTGGATATCAGTCATCTTTCGAAACAAATGATATGAAAAAAACTGGAATGATACTTGCAGCCAAATTTAACCCTCATTTTTGCCTATTCAGCTAAGAATGACCATATGTGCATGCCAGGTAAATGGCAGTTAGTGATGCCAATGACTGACAATTTACACAAATTCAGAAGAATAAATAGAGAAGCTACCAGGCTTATTTCAAGAAGGCACAGGATGTCCTTAATAGAGAACAAATAGCATTTACTAGTGAAGAAGCAAGGGATATAAATTCTAATAGCTAATAAAGAAAGTCAGTGGTAGGTAGGCAATTTAAGAAAAAAGACCTCTTAAGTTTACATCAAATTGCAAAATAAACTGTTTGACAAAGCTCAGAAAGATAGATTCATGATGTTGAAATCCTTAAGGAGTTGGTAACGGCATTAATTTCCTTCTAAGACACTGACAAAGGAAAAAAATAGCAAAAAGGATAAATCTTTGTTCTGGAGTTCTGATGAATAAACTTTCAGAATCACAACGTGCCTTTTGCGTCATTCTCTATTGGGATAAAAAAACAGCCTTTTCATCCCAGAATATTTCCTTGGAGAACTGTTGAATGATCCATGTCAAACATGAAATAAGGATTTAATCAGAAGCTAGATATGGCAACTTGTTAGCGATTCTGCAGTCAAGGAAACATGATGGCATTGTGACAATCTGATCCTTTTGGTTAAAGTTCTTGATTGGAAATGTTAAACAAACTAATCATGGCCTAAGAAGGACCTTCTATCCCATGCATTGTATTCCTTTGCTGACATCTGGCTTTGGGTTAAAGTAGTGTCTCTCTTTATTAGTCATGCAGCTCTTTCTAGACTTAGGTTCTGGGATACTCAAATATTTCATTTGTTTATTTGGAACTTAAGAAAATGTTGTTAATATTAATGTACTTCAGAAACACAGAAGTCGACTTCCTATCTCTAAATATTTTTCTCCTTCCCTTTACTTCTCTTATTTTCCCAAAAACAAAGAACACATACTGCATGTTGCCTCTCTTTACACAACAATTTCCCTATGTCTACAAAGGAAGTCTGGGATTTTTACAGCTCCATCCTTCAACCCCTCATGCCTGCAATGAATTTTCCGGCTATTCAACATGATTAAGAGAATTAGGAAGGTGACCATTGATGGGAAATCTAATGCCCATAATGGTGCAAGTCGGTGAAAGCGGATTAAGAAGATGGAGATCAGTCTGCATAGAAAATATCTATTCAAATTTTCTGTGGCAGGTATGTGTAAAATGGAAGGCTGCTGGAATTTGGACATGCAAAGACTCAGCAAAGACTCTGGCAAAGACTCTGGAATTTGGACATGCAAAGACTCTATCAAAGCCGGAGGTGCCTACAAGTTATGCTGCTAGTGCTCTGACTGTCAGGACTCAGGAGCATCATCCCAAGGTTGAGTAGACTGAGAGTTAGATGAATTTTTGTGAAGGCAAGAACAAACATATGTTTGGGTTCCTGATAGCTGATGTCAGACTTCTAAGTAGTTTACTTCTATACTTTCGGAAACCTATTATGGCTAATGACATTTTTAAATAAAATGTAAATGTTTGTTTGAGTAAATATCCCAAGAGGTTCTGTTAACTTCATAGCACTGATTTTTCTTACCAGACTAGAAGACTTTGCTCTCCATATGCTTTCTTTTGCTGCAAGCATACCTTGAAATGCTCTTTCACAATGTCGTACTATTGGCATTACATGTTAAAAGGAACAAAGAGATCCTTGCTCTTTGTTTCCAGTTTTTACCTGCTTTAAAAACAGTTGTTCCCTGTCCTCTTTTTTCAAATAGTTTCCTTTCCCAGATTACACAAGTACTTTAAACTCACAGTAAATGATAAGTAGGTATTGAGGTGCCTTGAATTAGTTTTCTGAAAACTAAAGGCAATCCAGCTTAACAAAACGCCTATGTATAATTCACATCAGTATTCTCCTAAAAGAAGGGAACTATATTTCCCAATTTGTAGGCAATGGAATACCAGAAAACTCTACCAAGGCTTTTTTCCTGTTTTCAGGATGCTTACTTTGAGGGATGGACTCAAACCCAAATTAATTTGTGTTCTTTCACTCAAACCCAAATTACCCAGAACTATGAGCAAAAGCTGAACGCCCTAATCTACAGGAGACCAGGATTTCAAATACAAGGAAAAAAAGTAAACCATCTCATTCACCAGGAAAACCATTTTGATTGAAGCACCAGGGGACATATAGAGGGAACTATTATAGAGTATCATAAAGGATAGAAAGAAAAAAATTCTGCAAGATATGCACCTTAGGCTCATATAGCATCTCTCTACCTGTGAAATCTAAGATCATCTTAGCCACAGCCAGCTGTTAACTTTAGTTGCCTGAGCTCCAGTATTTAGGGATGAGATGCAATCTCACTCGACATTCTTAGGACCAACTATTGCAGCTTGGATATAATCTAACCGCACGGTCTGTACAAGAAAGGAAGATGTAGCCTATGTTTACTGCTCTTTATCCAAAATTTGGGAATCTGTAATCAATTACTCTTCTTCAATTTCAACAGGAACAGAAGATAGATTTTTAAATCTACCCCTTCCTCGTTCAAAAGGAAGAAACAGAAATTGAAGTACAGAATGCTCCAAAGACCTCCCCCCCCCCGCCGCACTTTTCGAACTCACAGAAACACAATACTGTAGTAAGCAACTCCATTGAACCTTTTCCTATACTGTGCTTTTGTATACGGTTTCCATAAGTAAACACCAAACAAAGTAAATGAAAGAAAAGATTCAACCATTGACACAAAACATAAAGCTAGTTTCTAAATTCATTCTGTTAAAGGATTCTCTATGACGGTCTTAGCATAATTTCCAACTGTAATCTCAGGCAAACAAGCACGCAGTCAAAGAGATTTATGATCATTTCTCAGAAGTGCAAGTAGGAAGGAATAGTAATTGAAAAATGGTATGATGCTTTTTTCACGTAAGAAGCACATTAACAACATGCAAGCAAAGCCACTAGAGCAGAATGCAAGTGAAAGATTTAAATCATCCACCTCAAGCATTTCATTTATTGTTTTTGCATGTAGAATTCAATTAACACGATAAACCACTTTGAAGATTCTATCAACATGGATTCTCCATTTGTATGTACTGCAGCATATGAGTGGATATATCATTGTGTTGTAACAATGCAAAATACAATATTAAGCTAGAGAAAACATAAAAGCATTTATAAGCTGAGAGCCTAACAAACAGCCTTTTCTTTTGTCAGGGCATCAATGTATTTGTGATCTAATAAAGATAATAATTTTAATAAGAAAAAGCAAGGTTAGCACTATTTGCAGTTACAATGTGCAAAATATTGGTATTCTTGCCCAATACATTAGCAATGCTTCAAAGATGTCTCAAGAAAGTAATATAAGTTTCATGTGATGTGATTATATCGAAACCAACCACAATCACAGGCAACTACTAATCAAATCACTAAATGCAAATGGTCTTCATCCAACATTATATCTATATAAGTTCCAAGAACAATTCTTGAGCTCCTTGACTTTGAATAAGTACAAAGTAAAACAGACAGAAATACCAGTGGAGTGGAGTCTACCTCTGTTTCAGATCTTCTAAGTAATTGCAATGCTTTGTATCTACCAGAAGATTATTGCATGCTAACTTTGCACAAGGCAGAGATGTTTATCAGCCAAACTAATTACGTACTATCTGTCACATATCCTAATTTAGTCCATGTTGTCAATGAGCTCTTTTCCTCTAAAAGATTATACAACGATGACAGCAATAGAATAGTTTGAGAATGCAAATCTTGATTGACATAACATATTATTTACTATAGAAACTCTGTTAGTTTGTTAAAAAAAAGGTAAGATTACATATGGTTTGGCAATTTGATTTCTGCACAACATTTCCTGAAGATTTTGCTACAACTTACCAGCAAGGGAGCAACAAACAATCCATAATAATTGATGCACTCAAATTATATCTAAGAGAAGGAATGAAGAGACAAAAGAGGAGGCACTTCTTACATGTATAACTAAGACTGGGCAGCTGACATTCCTTATCTTGTCTATATTCTGCGAGAAAACAAATGAAAAGCAAAAGAACAAAGGGTGAATACCATCAGCATCAAACTGACTAAAAGACAGAGTAATGTAAATTTGGGAAAAGAGGAGAAACATGATAACTGCAAGAGGAGAATACTTACTTTGAATATGTCAAACCAAAATGTCATCTTTACGTTGTACAATACTCGAATTCCTGAAAGGATAGCACTATGCAGAACAACCGCTCGCAACCTATGCTGACGAGAAGCCAAATGTAGTGTTGGACCACTCCCAACAGATTGGCCATATAAGATGATATCCTCCTGCTTTATTCCATATTCATTCTTCAAACAATCGAATACAGCCTCTATGTCATAGTATGTGTTGAACTCAGATGGCTGCCCAAGCAAAGGTCAACTATTAGGAATAAAATACATAGTTTCTGTACGGCAGGAATTCAATACAAACAGTCTCATGTTTTCTCACCTTACCAGAGGAAGCTCCATATCCTGAATAATCATAGCTGCCATAATAGAAAGAAATGAAAATTCAGTAACTTGAGGAAGAGGACTAGTATAAAACTTTCATCTTAGTAAAAGGAAATGATGCTAGATTGAAAATCTATAGGATAGTTTCCAAAAAAAAAAAAAATGATACAAGATATTCAAAAAATTTAACTTAGCTATGTTTAACCGAGCATCAGACCAAAATAACTTTCAAAAAGCTTTTGGCAGTAAATGGAGGAAAACAAGTAGAATTTCAATTGCTAAACCCAAAAAAAAAAAATCCACAACCTCAATGAACTGCGGAAATAGACAAATAAAACTGTCATACTAAATGCAGAAACAGCAGTGCAAATAATGTCTTGAAACTAAATTCTTGCAAGTATATAAGCTAGGCTTGTCTGATGATTATAATCACCAACACAAATGTCACCTAATATATAAAACTCACAGGCCCACTAATTGAAAAGATTTGAACCCAAAATAGCAAAATATAGCAAACTACTTGTAGAAGTTCAGTTCAGCAGAAATCAAGGTAGAAAAATGAAATGTCCCATTGTAATTTCCCCAGTAAAATGAACACGTTCGAGAGGACCTGTGTACATGTATCAGGAAGAAAGTTTACACAACCAAGAAAATGCATCAAAATCAAAACTTTATAGCACCCAAAGCTGACATCAGAAAAGAAAGGAATCATACCCACAAAAGCAATTACTCTAAACAACTCATAGACAAGAAGGCATGTTGGATAAGGCAAATACAATGATCAAGAGGAAAAAACGGACCCCATGATATTAACACGAAGGTGAGCTCTGAGCTCAATGAAAAGCTCTTGCATTTGGCCCAAATCAGCAGCATTACCATGGGAATACAAAAGCGTAAACCTCCCAAAAGGATGTTTCCAGAAGGTAGCCACAATTTTATTACCAACTTTTGTTTCCAATACGTGAACATCTACATTCTTATCAGCTGTTAATCCGCTGCAAATATACTTGCCATCTTCATCTTTGTAAACATCATATGTTGGAGGGTCTGGAGGGAAAAATGCAAACTTTGCAGCCACGTTTGATGTTACATTGCCCATTAAAACCAACCCTTTAAAGAAAAATCACCTTCAAAAACAGCCAGTATTGCTTCAGGCCATGAAAATGAGTCAATAATGAAGACAATCCCTGACTTTTCTTGTTATTCTGCCTGGACAATTGTCATTCTCTTTTCTCTATTTTTTATTTGTTCCTTTTGTTTTTGGTGGTTTGTTGGTAGGAAAACGAAGAAAGATCCGATCTAAGCGGGATGAGCTAAAAAAAAAAAAAGACCAAAGCCCCAGAAGAATTAAAGCAAGTATAAAATCAACTGTTGCATGTTGGTTGGGATGAACTGTCTACACCAACTGCTTTTTATTTTCTTTTGGCTGTTTTTGGGAAGAATGGACAGCCATTATCAAGAAGAAAAAGTAGAAAAGTCAAGTTTGGCCTTAATTATTGTCGTAGTTGATTAGGAGTTAGGACCATACAGAAAAGGTGACAGTATATATTAACTTTTGGCACTGATTGGTAGCTACACTTGATTAATTGGGCTGTGGGAATGCGAAGCTTATCCACTAGTCTAGTAGTATGTGTTTGTCATAGACCAAAAGACCCATAAATCTCCAAATCAATGATGATCTTCTGGGAAAACTTTTCTCATGTTTGTTTTGATATGACATTATGCAGCAATCTTTGATATTTTAAAATTATAAGCAATTACCATATAGGAATTAACATGATAGAGTTTTTTTATTTCGATTAATTATCTAATCTAGTACGTTTTTTATATCATTTTGTGTTATCGTTTTCGTCGTACGTTTATAGCTGAAATTCGTATCATGCTAGTTAATGCATCACATGTAACTTTTTTATTATATGTTTATATTTTTGGAAAATCTACCAACATAATTTAGGTAATAAAAGACCAATCTAACTTATCCAACTAGGATTGATTTTCATGCTTTTGTCAAAATTGAATACAAAAAGATGCACATAAACACTTTCTCAAACAAAAAAAAAATGAAGTCTTCTCAAAAAATAAATAACTTTGGTGATGGAAGCCATACCAACTTTGTTTGACAGTTTCTTTTATTCCTTATACCGTTCTATAAGTAATAAAATTATGCAAAATGGCAGATTAGTAACAATTTGTACAGCTCAAGCATTTCAGGACCAAATTTTGAATACATGCTTATGCTAGCCAATTTTGAACAAGTTTCAACAAGAAACCATGGAAATTAGCTATCCTGTATGCCGAGTCATGAACTTAAGAGTGTATCAAGAATGATGGCAGAATATAGGACAGAAGTCTCTCATCAAGGTTTCTCTTTTCCGTTGTTTTCAAATCTTGTACACTGGATTTTGGTACATAGCCAGCCCCCTAAGATTTTGTAGACTCATGATTGCAGGCAACGGTTAAAGAATAATCATGCTAATGATCAAGTTTATTGACTATCAGAAGGGCTTGCTTACACAAGCCAGAGTTTCACGTGATTGTATTATGTGCATTTACAGGTTTAACAGACTATAAGAATTTTAAGTGAGATGGTATGAACACTGATCAATTTACAGCAAAATTTTGCCATAAGAAGGGGTAGTCTTGACTCTTCCCATGAGTAGAAAGAATCAAAGGTCGGTGGTGCCCCCATAATGATGATAGCCTTAATCTAGAACAAGGAGAAATCACAGATAACAAAACATAGACATTGTTTTTTTTTTTTACGGAGCTCGACTAATCCCCTGCGGCCCGGGAAAGGAGGCCCCACTCCACACTGAACACGTTAACAGCAGAACTCGAATCTTGGACAAGCCAGGAAGGTCACCATACCTTAAGGAAGGGGAGCGGACACCATACTTTAAGGAGGGGGAGCGGATCGCTGGAGCTATCCCGTGGAGGTAGAAGACCAGCCACATAAAATGACAAGTTTGTGGTAGGTAGGGGTTGAACCCCTGACCTCCAGTATCACCAAAGAGGGGATGACCATTGGACCAAATGGCCAGTGGCAACAAAACATAGACATTTGAGATGAGATAAACTATACTTCCAATTGCTAGTAAGATGGATCTAAGAAATCTGTGGGATGCCAAATGTGTAAATAAAGAAAGGCCAAAAAGGTTGTATTTAGGAGAATGGCGGACGGCCAAGATTCGGTCAAAGGCTGCTGTTGATCTATACAGGAGAAAGAGGGAAAGAAGGAAGGAAAGTGAAGTGCAGATTTGGGGTGAAATGAATAAGTCTGTCTGTCAGGCAGACAATGTCAGAATCAGACATTCCCTCATTGTTTTTTTTTTGTGTAGCTTTGCAGATTACAGAAGGTTGACGCTTCATCAGAATGCTCTTCTTTAAGATTCATCAAGACAGCATTTTGCATTTTCATCATTTTAATGAACTTGCAGTCCCAAACCAACTACCTAAATAGGAATTAACAGTTTACATTGTTTTAACCCACTTCTTTAGGAACATTTTTTTTAACCAAAATTTGGAGCTTAATTACAAACTTTCGTGTGATATTGGAAGAAAAATAATAGATTAATTGCAAATATTAATTTTTGTAGAAACTAAAGAGTAGGGTTGTTATCAAGTCGAGTTGAGTTCGAGTATGGCGATACTGCAGAAAGGACGCTCGAGCTCGAGCGAGTAGTATTATTGGAACTCGAACTCGAGTTCGATGCATCGCTCACAAAACTTGAGTTTGACTCGCATGTGATCGAGTCAATGCTAGCCTTATCGAGTTCGAGTTAGAAAATTTCATTTTCTTGACAATTTTTGAACAAAAAAACAGTATCACCCTTTAAAAAATTTCCTACGACTTGAAACATTTTATAAATTCAATCACTCTTTTAGGCATAATAATAATAATATATTAAAGAATTAAAATTAAAAAACTCGATAAGACTCGATGAGTTTTCGAGCATTATTTTTAGATACTCGAACTCGATTTATTAGTCTTATCGAGCTATTCGAATTTGATTCGAACTCGATCAGCCTGAGTCTGAGTTAAGTTTTTGATCGAGCTGAGCTGCTCGTAATTACAGCCCTATTAAAGAGCCTCGAGTTTTATTAGGGACCACAAAAGTAACCACGCAAGAAGGCATCCTCTACGAATAATCTATGAACAAAAAGAATAGCATGGTGGCTATGACCAAGAGGTCATGGCAACAGACGTAGACAGCACAAGGCTGCCCATGTGATCAATGTGCATCAGTAGAAAAGAGATATAAAACTAGGGAACAACTTTGCTTGGTGGACTATTTATTACGAGGATATAGATACGAACAAGTGAAGCTTTTCTTAGGATCGAGAGTTAATCGAAATGATTTCTACAAAAAGGACATAAATCAAAGGTCATTCATGTTTTTTTAGAATTGAAGAAGGAGGAAAAAGTCATACATACATACAATGATACCATCGCATATTTTCGCGACGCTTTTCTGCTTTCGTATTGGAGAGATCATTCCTCTGATCCATACTTTGTATTTTCAAAAGTAATGAAACATGCAGGCAATTCAAGCAAAATTTGAGTCACTCAAAGAATGAATAACATTGAAAACCAGATCATGATTCATACTTGGCGATTTAACAAATATTTTTTTTATTCAAAGTTATCTAACACAGCATTTCATTTGGGGAGGATTGGATCAGACGGTAAGAAGGGAAGAATAAAAAAAGAAAAAAGAAAAAAGAGCAGCGTTTCACTTGTTCCAATTCCTGGCTCCTGAATCTCCCAATAAGCCACGCAAATTTCTTGGTAATCCTAATTTTTAAGGTTGCAAAGCAAAATGCAAGAAAGTAAAGAAGCAAGTTAATGTTTTATGAGAAAGAAGTCATGACATATTGATAATGACTATTTTTTTCCTTCGAGGAATTGATGATGACTATTCAATTGCGTGCTCTTCAAAAGAATTGAAACATAGAGAAAGAGAAGCAAGGGAACCCAATATTTGATGACCAGCTCAGTTCTAGAGTACGATCCAACCACGCCACCTCCCGGCTTTCCACAACCTTAAAAAAAAAAATCCCAAAAGAATCCAACATTTGTTTTGAGGCTAAGAGTTAACTGGCTAGAATTTCTCGTGTATAAATGTTGCCAGCCCACTAAACCAAAACTTTCATTATATATGCTTTTTTAGTAAGGATTCACCAGCAACAAGTGATTTTAGAAATACGATATGTAAACGATAGACAAATATGAAAATTTTAAAATTAAGAGTTGAGCCATCTTTTAATTTTTTTTTCTCTATGATCGTGTATTGCTTAGAGTAGGATTTTTCTTTGATAAACGTCCTAACATCACCTAGCAACAACGTAAGAGATCTTGCAACCAACGTTCTTTTCCATACTTCTTTCTTTTGTAAACTTTTATAAGAGAGCCGGGTGTATAAACTTTCCACCCAAAGAAAAAGGCAAACCATTAGAAAGAAAGCTTCGATTTAAAGGTGGAGAATGGGTCAACAAAGCCATTGAATGCTTGGAAGTTGGTGCATTTGCAAAAGTTTGGTCCTAAAGAGAACTAAAGGTGAAAAAATGGAGCTCTTAAAAGGGGTTTCAACCATGATTTGATTGAAAAGGAATTGGGTCAAAACCAACACGTTGTTAACTTCACTTCATTGCTGACTATCTACTTTAGTTTTGCATACTTTTGAAGATATCTAGGTGATGGATCATCACTACCATATGAAGTACCCCTTTCCTTTTTATTCAATAAATAAATTACTCTATGCTCACTTGGCAAAAGGGTTCGAATCTCTTCCACCAGGCTCCAGCCTGCCACTGGGTAATATTTGCAGTTTAGAGGGGAAAAGACCATTAACTCTGGACGTAGATTGTAGTACGACGTCCCAGAAAGCCAGATTTACACTAAAACCTAGGCAATCACATAGAAACCTGTTGGCACACGGATAATAACAAAGCTCATATCTAACATTAAAAACCACATTTAAGGAAAGAAAATACCCTACAAGTCTAAAATTGCATAAAAACTACTGATGCACCATGGTGGCCTCTTTCTAAAAACACACGTCACAGAAGGAGCAAAGGAGGCTGGTAGGCAACTTGATTCAAGTCAAATGTATGAACACAGTCACAGCTCATGTGAATCTGAAATTCAAGGAAAAGTACACAATTTTTAACCAAAGAAAGGGAATATGAAATTACGGACTGACCAAGGTTATGTCCTTTATGTACATGACCACAAGTTTGTCCTCACAGGAATGTGATATTTGTTGTCATGACAGACCGCATTACTTACAATGCCCGCCTGTTACCTGCAGTTGTCCTACGGAACATTATGTGTTCTTCTTCTAAGGATATATTTTCTCCCACCACTGAAACCCAAGTTTCCGTAACTTTCTCCACTCGTCCGTCCAAGATCTCTGCTATAGTGAAGGCCCGCGCTGTGCCTCCTGATTCTGACGCTGTACCTGGTGTCTCATTAAACGTGGAGCTCCTCTTATGGCTTTCCTGTTCATTTCCCAATCTTTTTACCCTAGGGACAATGGCCCCATTCAAATATACAGTGTTATCCTCTCCAAAAACAATCATTTTCCGAAGACCAGCTCCATGTGCCAGCTGTTTATGCATGTGACCAAATACCACCAAAGGGATAGATAATTTGGTGGTCTCTTTTAAATGGGATATTGCTTCTGCTAAATCTGTAGAATAACATTTGTCATCTAGTTATCAAATGCCATTTTAGTGAGATGAAAAAGGATTACTCTTACTGCATAAACTTGTATATTCCTGTTGTAATCGTTGGAGCCAAGAGCTACAGCATATTAGTAAGTACTCCAGTTCACAGGCTGGCTACATATCAAACAAGGAAACCTGACAAAAATTACCTGGATCACCATGGTCACCACCTCCAAAGAACCAATCTCTTCCACAGATATCATTCATGTTAGACCCAAGGCCTGCATGATGTTGACCACTGAAGTTTATCCTGCAGCTAGCACTTGAAAACATGGCCAAATAGCAAAAGTGATATACCAGTAGGTCCATTATGAGCCAGTAAGATGATTGAATGATCTTCAGGAGTCCCTAAAGCAGATTGACAGATCCTCTTGGCACTTTCACCCATGTCATGAACCGCATATCTGAGCACAAAAATCGCAATGGGATATGAGGTGCAACCTAGAAGGCATGGAAAAAGCATTTGTGGCAAAGCAGATCAAACTTGCATATAAAGAACATATTTACCTAGTTCTTGAATCAAAATTGAAGACGAATAGATGAATGTGAGATTACAATCACTAAAATCTCAACTTCTTTGTTCAAAACGATGAACAATCTCAAAGCTATGTTATGATAAAACTTATGAGGCCATAATACATACATAGAAGCATACAAAAGGCATAAAGAAATAAGAGTAATAAGATGCAGGGCACCAAATTCAAGCAAAGAAGAAGGGTTTCCATTAGCAATTGCTTGAAATTAATAGGTATTGTGGAAGGAGGTCTTATAAAGGAAGAACAGAAACTGGACAACAATATTTGGATTCTTCAGAAAGGGAACTTACTTTCTCAAATTGGGGTTCATAACAGAACAGGAGCACATGAGGAAAGATTGTTCTGTCATATTTCCCTTATTCTTCTTGAAAAGACATTCTCTATACATGATATATATCACATACATATGCCATAGGACTACTACAGGACAGCTCTCCAAATCTCCACTCAATTGTTTTTGGAGTTAGGGTGACTCAGACTGTGGTAAAAGGAGCTAAAGATTTTACTTAACTGCCAAGAAGTGTTGTGGTAGAAGGTCAACACATTTTCCATTCCTCCCATGTCTCTATTAGAAGAACCATAAAAGCCCTTAACCCAATTCTTTATTGTTCGATTTGCGTATGCCTTTAATGGATTGCACCTAAGGTTCCATATGCAATTTCGATGCCAAGCCTTATGCATACTTTCCATATAAAGATCAACTTATATTTAATTCAGAAAAACACATAATTCCAGAAAACCCAAAAACTACAGCAACTACAAGTCTCAGAGGAATGAAGGTGGAACTGCAAAGGGGAGAAAAAGTGTTAATGCAGTAGTGCAAGGACTTTTCAAAGCAACCACAATGCTGAGCAACAGGAAAGATGAAGGATGCCCATTCAGTTTACTATAAGATAATCAGTCAACAAAATTTGGAGATTGTTGAGGAATTTTAGAGTCAACATCTGAATACTGTCAAATTTAAAAAAAAAAAGATTGGAAGAATGCAGTCTCATGTTCATTATTGCCCAGCCAATGAAGAAGTCTTTGCAATTCTCCTCCATCATGTAGATTTCATTCCAGAAACAGGAACAAACAAAAAATAGGACAGAACGAGTGAAGAACTTGACTAAATCATACCTAGCAACCAGTAGCTTTTTCCTGAAGAGAGAGCTACCACCACAAGAGAATGGTCGTCCACCGACAATACTCAGTTTCACTGATGGAAAATCAATGCGTCTGTAGCCAACATGCTCATCACCTAGACTAACCATTATAAATGGCAAAAGTTTGAAATTGCAGTCCATGTATAAATATTGAAAAACGAATAAATGTTCTATGTTGTTCTCTTTTAATGTTCAAGTTTGGTTCATTAGTTGACAATGCAGTAATGAAATTACAGATGTTAATGCAACAGCAGCTATAGCACCACAAAACAACAAGGCCCAACATTTTTTTTCCCCAGTTATGACGGAATTTAAGCCTTCCCTAGAACTCTATTCAAATTTCAAGCCCTTATACATACAGGCCAAAGGACTTCCATTCAGTCTTTTATAAGTGGTGTAGAGCAGGAATTTCAAAAGACCAACTTACACATGCTATGAAATAGGGCTCAACAAGTCAAAAAGCTCTTGCCATAGTGGGTTTCATGTGTACAAAGCTTTAACACTCCATAGAGATGTGATGAAAATCATCTACCAGTCCAAAGTGACTCAAGGTATCATACTACTCTTCATGGAAAAAACTTTTTGAACCCATTGACTATAGACAGTTATGAAGTCAATAACCCATAGTTCATTTTGATCATATATTGAATAGTTCCAATAGCAATCAAGCATTTTGATCATATAAAATTGTCCCAATTGCAAGCAAAGACAGTATCCGAGCATGGAAAGGAGAATAAAGAAACAAGATGGAAGCAATAACCCATTTTAGAGATTACACAACCATATGATATCAGTAAGAAAGACTTTTGCTCATTATCTAATTAAGTGAATTCGACATATGGACACGGAAAAGGCATCTTAGCAACTCAAACGAAGAAATGTTCTTTGCGCATTAACATGTTTTTTTTAAAAATAAAATTGGGTTTCATGTCTCTAATTCTAATGATCACTAAAGATGGATACGCCATAAGGTTCTCGAACCAATTTTGAGGGATTTCCACTTTGACCTGAACAGCAGCCTCCTCATATTTTTCTTCTAATGATCCAAGAGAATCAGAAGAACATAATGAAATGCTTTTACATCAAACCTCTAGCTTTAATTCATATCTAAGCTCATTAAATGACGACTGAACTAGTAAGACCACTAAGAAAAGAATACCAGCTCCTATCCTACTGATCTGAACTTAAAAAGCAGACACTGAATATGCTGAAGTATAAACTGGAAGCTCTTGTTACAGAATATATTGAGTGAGTGGTACCCGACTCTCATCTGCTTCAATTCTCAAACTTCCTAAAATTTAAATAGAGCAACTCAATAACTTACCATTCTAGTTGAAGTTGGACAGGATCCTTCTCCCTGAAAAGTAAATTGATGCAAAAATCAGAATGTAAAGGGAAAAAGGTATGAAGCCTATGAGATATTAATCACAAAATTTAATATTCAGCAGTCAAAAAACTATCCACGTGGTCTTGGGAAGCTAAATAGAAGCCGAAAAAAGTTTATAGATGTACATAATGTGATAAATTAAGAAGTAGGAGAAACATTAACATTCAACCCATGGCTTAATAACTTACAGGTAAAATTTTAGATCTCGACAGAAATAAAGCAAGAAACCATTCTTCCTATAATAACTGAAATACTTATGTCAAAACTTGAAAACAAGGGCTATAAAATGTAACAAGACAACACATAAATCAAAGCCAAGTAAAAGAGCATTCTCAGCCTCATTGGATGGAACAAGTTAGATGTAAATCCGTTGGTGTCGATGTTGCCTCTAACTTGTTCTGAAGTCTTATTAATGCTTTCTAAAGGAGGTAACTGGGATGCAGACCTAATGGAACGTTATGGGAGGGAATTAAAAGTAGTTCCATATGCTTGTAAGCTCATTACTGGTTACTATCAAAGGCTTTTCTCACAGCATTCTACCTAATTTTTCTCCCTATTATCCAGAGTTATCATGCAACTCTAACTTGGTTACCTAATTACAGCAAACTTGGTTTGCAAACCAAGAATCCGTTTTCTCCAGCAAAAACCTGAACAGGATTCTGGAACACGACTGAATGAAGACATCATTTTAGTTCAATTCAAATCTCCTACGGGTTTAACAGTCATCTTTGGAAGCTAGAAAAAGTATTAAAAAAGCATGTAATCCAACTGATAATTTTGTCCAGTTGGCAGAAACTTGGAATTAAAACAATCCACAGAAAGTACATTGGATTTGTGACAGATCCATTGTTTTGTTCATGAAAGACCAAAAGCTACATTTGAGCAATTACAGCCTGAAGGAGCCTTCCCCTAAACCAGCAATTTCTAACAATGCAGAATTTATGTCCTTGTATGATATCACATCTAGGAAAATAATTACTTGAAACAAGAAAATAAAGAAATGTGTCAGAAGATTTAGCAAGAAATCTAATTGGAAGACAACAAAAAATTGAAAAAACATAAACTATAACACTTACAATACCACTATAGTACTACGGTGAGGGTGGATATCCGAAGCAAAGAGAATATTGTTTGTATATCTTAACAAATTCTACTATGTATAATGAAACATCAAACAGAAATCTGGACAAAGATAAGTAAAGGATTGGGCCAATCAGGAACCCAACCTAACATATCTAGACAAGCAATAGTACAGCAACAATTTTGCCAAACTTCTGGGCATATAGTTAGACATAGGTACAAAGTATCCTACCTTGCAGAAAACTTTTGAGTACCCCATGCGTCGTGATTCCCCAAAATAACTGCTTTCGCAATGTCAACCTCTGCAATACTTCTTACAAGATCAACATTCTCATTGCCAAAATCACCTGGAGTAAATCAGCAGAATATGCATCGTGTGACGCTTGTAAAATTTCAGGATTTGGGTTACAGCTGGAAATAGCTGTTGTTATTTGTGGATATCCCAAATAGTGAGTTCAAAGCAAGAGATCGTGCCTGTGAAAAGCACCAAATCCGGCTGCATTTCAGAAAAAAGGGCATCAGATTAGAGAAGAATTCCAAGGAATAGAAAGGATATTATGCTCAACGTACAGCTGAATTTGATATAAAACTTTCAAGTGAGCTTTATTCTTTATCTAACTTGTGTGAAAACCAAAAAAGAAAAAATTGATTCATCATCTACGTGTTATTCCTCCCTTAGCTCCGTGCTAACTTTTTTTCCTTCTGACTGTGTGATAACTTATCACCCTGACAAATCAATTCTCCTATTCATGTAAGCGCACAATAAACAGTTCCACTAAACCTTTGTCATGGAATCAAACATTCGCTAAAATTATTTCACCTTTTGAGTATTAGGTTCTGGCCATCAAACAGTTTCAGTTGTAAAAAATGTCTCTTTCCTTGAAAATAATTAGCAAATCCTTTCATCTTTAATTATCTTTCCATTCAACTCACTTAAGTTAAATGCCTCAAAAAGAGTCCATACAAATAGCTAATCCATTCAATCAAGTGTCCACTGGTTTGACGTACTATTTACTTCACCTGTGTTAGAGTAACTCGACTCTTAGTTCCAGCAACCACGGTTCAATTCCAGGCCTCAACGTATCAAAAAAAAAACCCCTTATGCAAGCATTTTCCTCCAAAAACAACTTTATCCAACGAAATATAAACTAGTTTGGGAGTTCAGATTTCAAAGGAATAGAAAAGAAAGGAAGGGAAAGGTGAACTTTTCACGTTTGGGAGAGTTTAGTGAGACGGAAAAGAAAAGAAACGAACGGATCTTGAAGAGAAGCCAAGCGCTGCTACAGTGCAAAAATTTTCTGACCAAAACGGGCGGAAAGCGAAGGAAAACTGATGGAAGCTTACAAATTTTTTTTTTATTCTTTCTTTTCTCACATAACTTATCCTTTCTCTTCTTTTCTTTTCTATCCTCAACTCACAAACTAGCTAAAAACTTAGTAGCTAAAAAAATTTTGGATTAATCATTTTTTCTATATTGACTGTATAAACATATTGCTAACGAGCACATAACCTTTATTCAAGATTGAAATTCTCTTTTTATCAATGTATCATGCATCTACACCTGTTAGTCAAAATTAGACTGTTCACTGCTGCGGCGAATATTAAAATAAAGAAATTAGGAGGTCCACAGGCAAAATTGAGTAATAATTACAGCTTTGCAAGGTTAACAAGAAAGACCTCGAGGAATTGAAGTGCTTTTGTATCTTCTTCCAGACTCCAATCATCATGCTTCAAAATTTCAATAAAATGGAATTAAAACCATAGAAAATGACATCGTGAATTGCGGGGCTGAGAGATAGAAAGCTCACGACGTCGCCGACGATGGCGATTCGAGCAGAGGACGGCGTGGCCATGGTGGAGGACCAGCTGCCCGGCTTTGACGCCGCTGAAGGAGTTGTTGGAGTGGGAATGCCAAGACGCAGAGCCGGCGCGTGTAGCCACGTAGTGCCGCTGAGCATAAAAGTATCTCTTTCGATAGAGCTTCAACTGTTTCGAGTCCAAGTCACGTATTTGCCTCGAAATATATGTATTTTGTTCTTTTTACTTTCTATCCCAAAAAAAAAGGACCATTGAAAAAAATTGTAAAGCGGGGCAGTATGGTTGGATCGGGTACACTTCGGTACGATTATTGTACTTCAGTCACGTTTGGATTACTATTTATTGAAGCTTTTGTAAAAAAAAATATACCGTAACGATTTGATATATGTGAGATAAAAAGTTCAAAAGAAACATAGAAATTTATTAAGGAAAAATGACATTCCAAATATTGCTCCAGTTGTATTTTTTTTGACCAACTCGTAGCAGTTGAATCTATGCAGTAAATTAGTGTGTACTCGTAAAATTTATGAATATAGCAAATTTACATCATATTATGTATAACTATCGAATGATTGTACGAAAATTCCAACCATACCTGCTCTTGATCCATTAAAGATATACATTAGATGTTAATTTTTTTTTTTTTTGGTACAAAGTAATCCATCAAAATGTTTGGGTAGATACTTGTACATTTGTACATTTCTTTCTAAATTTTTTTCTTGACCTTTAATGTAACAAAGTAATGCATCATCCAACTGTTTGGTAGATAGTTATACATTTCCACAAATATTTTCATAACCTTTTTATGTACTTTTAATACAACTTTCTAATGCATCTTCTTCAGTATTTATGCAACACTGGGACCAGAACCAGTGGGGTTGAAAATTGAAATCAAATACCTTATTGACTGCATTTCTTTAAACAGATACATTATAAATTGACAGATTCTGGGCTTCCTGATCCATCATCCACTACTACAAATTGTTCATGTTACTTTGGCTATGACCCTTTTAAGTTAACAAGGTCTACAAATTGCTGAGGCTGAATGTAGATTACTCTTACCAAGAAGCAAATCCGCGCAACATTGTCGGCAGCATATTGGAATGTATTATAATTATCAGCAACGAGACAAGTCAGCAAGAAAAGAAGAAGCTTATCAGGAAGCAATCAAATGCAGTGAGAATTGTTGGAAATCATCTTGTTATGATCTTCATGTTGCACTGGATTATCAAGACGATAGTCAAATTGAATGTGAGATTCTCACTTCAGGCGGTGGCCTTGATTCTTCCTGGAGAAAGGTGCCTGTGGATATTGACAGCATCCCTTCAAAGTTTGGCGGGGAATTCTTATCTTTGGATGGCGCTCTGTATTGGGTTAATTTGCTCGAGTCACCTGACCTTAAACTCTTTGAATTCAGGGGACGCGTGGCTATTTTGGCTCCTTGTGTTCGATCTTATCACTTTGTCTTGCAGGTGTTAAAGTGGACAATGAAGGTTATTCCTGGAGCAGGCATGTTTCCCCTGTCCCCCAAGGTTTGGAGGTTTTTTTGCAAGTAATAATGCCATTCATGTTGGGAACCTCCCTATTGGCCAGTTAATATTTGTCAACACCAGATTAGGAGCAAAGGTTCTGGGTTATTGGCACCAATCTTAGCTTATGCTTATGATCCTGAGAAAGCCATGTTTGACAGGTTTGTTATTGGCAGGTATCTTGGACTAATACATGATGGGGACAAACAGCGCAGGGAGTTCAAAGCACCAAATCCCGCTGCTACTGCTGGATGCTGTTGACATTATAATTGGCAATGCCTGCCATTATACACCTAGGTTTTCACCATTACATATTGATGCCATTATACAATCGGGGGATGCAAGTATAGTACAAGCTTAAAAATTTTTTGAAAAGTTTCAACATCATTCAATTTCATCAAATTTGATCGAGGGACAATTGTCTACCCTCACTCCTATTTGACTCCGCCGCTGATTAGAGCCACACATTCACATCACAGAAGGTTAACATTTCCTGAACAAGCTTTGTCATTTTAGCTCTGAACTACTATTTGATTATTAGGAAGACTTCTTCAAAAAAAAAATTATGAGACAATAACTAATACATCAACCAATGATAGATTGAAAATAGTTGCTAGTACTGGTGGCGATCTTTTCATGGAAAATGAGCAATGAGATTAACGGCAGGGAAAACTCTCAATAATGAAAAAAATTGTCTAACTTGAAATCTGAGGATGAAATTGGTTCAGTTTATAGCAGAACAGTGGGGTTAATCTCTACGTGCAGTTCTCGTGATTGCTTCAGCAGTTTATGTGAATGTGCTTTGTTGGTTTATTTTTTTCTTTAATTTTTTTCAAAATGTGCTTTGTTGGTTTTGTTTTGGCATTTTTTCAATCAGCAAATTAGATGACCAACAGACTGAAGGTAGATCAATGGTTCAAATCAGAGAACGAAAAAAGGTTGATGGTCTAAGCATCATATCCCATTTACTTTAGAAAAAAACAGTAAGAAGAATGAAATTTCTAAGTATGATTATTTGATCTCTCCCCCGCCGCTAGGTTTCTCCTTCCTCTCCTCTCCTCTCTCAAATCGGTAAACCCTTTCATGATTCATCGAAGACCAGCCCCATATTCTATTACCTAAAGGCGCCTCCAACACAATGTCAGACCTCCACAGTCCAGCCATATGATGCTGGTAAGGGCAGATGGACCCATTTCAGCATCCCTTTGAACTGTTATAGAACTGAATTACAAGTCTTCTTATGC
This sequence comes from Coffea arabica, assembly GCF_036785885.1. Classification (NCBI taxonomy): domain Eukaryota; kingdom Viridiplantae; phylum Streptophyta; class Magnoliopsida; order Gentianales; family Rubiaceae; genus Coffea; species Coffea arabica. The sequence goes on from NC_092321.1 coordinate 13,486,527, forward strand.
TTGCAATCTGATTCCTTTGATTGCACGCAATTATGACACGTTCCATATAGAGACAGCTCATCATCCTGACTTTCTTCTTCTTTCCCTTGTTGCATGATTAAGGAATATTGAAAGTAGTCGATACCTTTTGGTAAAGAAAGTACTGACCATTCTAGATAGAGTGGGCAAAGGAAAAGATGGGTGCCCTGCTCCAGGCTCAGAATTCTCCAAATTCTCAATGATAATCGTACTCTTTGATCAGTTTCTTGATGTTTTCAGCACATGGCTTTGATGGGGGCAGGAATCTCACCAACATAATCATTTCCTGCACGCACGATTGTACATCAATCAACTTCTTAAGGCGAGATACCTCAGCATGTGATGTGATTCAATTCCATGGCAAGAACTGATTTTGGAATTGCCAGTGATCCAAAGAGAGGTGAAGTTCCTAGACGTTTGATCGTGCTAATGGCTGCCAAAGACAGCCCATTAAACCTGATTCTCAGGGAAAAAAAATCACATGGATACTGTGATTTCTTGCTGTCCTAAAAACTCTTAAATTTGTATAGTCCATTCTTCTGAGTTGTGACATAGGATTGCAATTTCAAATTGATCATAAAAAAGTCTTGAATTTCTAAATCTCAATAAACTAAAGGCGAAATCAATTCAATAAGAATTGACCATCTTACAAACCCTGTAATCCCACGCACGTACTCCGCACGATTACTCAGTCAGGAGGCATTTAGGTTCAAGAAGTTAGCTCACTTGGAGCCTTTGACCATACTGCTACAGTTCTAAGCTCCGCCTCCATCTTGACCTGGAAATTAAGTTCGTATACTAGTTAAGAGATGAGGTGATATTGAATTTAGTTTAAATTGACCAGCATTATCATCCTCAGAATCAAAACTTTTCCACCATTGATACCATCAGATTTGGCAATATGAATAAAACATTTAAGCACTGAAAACCTCGTAAGTTGCAGTTGCACAGGATCTTGCTGCTTGACGAAGTGTCACATTTGCAGACAAAATACAGATGGCTCTAGGGCCATGCTGAGAAAATGACAGTATTTTGGCAGACACATCCTGCAAAGAGCTAATAACATTAAGGTTGATGAGGCCATTTGGCTTTTTTCTTTCATCTAAACACTCTCCATGGCAGAAATTTTTGAAACACTTTAAAGAATGGAAGTGCCTTTCTAGTTGCCAACCACATATTCCGCACGATCATGCCTTGAAAAATCATTTGGTCAATACATCATCGGTGTAAAATTTGTCTTTATAGCAACATATTGGATACATCATAACGTGCGAAAATTGAAAGAAGATATTTAAATGAATCTTATATTTCATATGTTCAAATTCACTACTATAAAAAAATATTGAAACCAATACTTTGTAGGAGGTAGTAATATGTAGTTTTAATCTATTCACTTTTGTGTGGGGATGTTTAGGCTATTTTCCTTGTATAATTTCTTGGTAACTTGAGAACAAAAGATAAGAACATTGGACGTTTAGTTTGATAAGATAAAGTGAGATTTCTAATTACATTTTTTGTGCTATCTTGGCTTGATAAAGATCATTGCTAAAGATAAGATAATCTTTCACTGATTACTGCTAAATGTTTGAAAAAGAGTTGCAATATGGCAGGTAAAGTGTAAAAATCTCTCTTTTTCTCTCCCATGCACAACAGGTTGAAAAGGCTATATTCTATCTAAAATGAGCAAATTACAACCCTACGAGATCAGTTTCTAACCTTAAAAGGAAAGAGAACCAAACTGCCAAAGATTAACTTACATAGCAAGAGTATCAAGAACCAAGAGAACCAAATTGCAAAAAATTACACAGCAACTAGAATACCAAGAAGAAATTCGGCCGATTACATTCAATTTGATAAGCCAGATGCGCAGATCTTGTGAGGTGGTTGACAGACTAGACCTATGTATGCATATATATACATTGGTAGAGAGAAACAGAACCCATAATTGAAAAGCATACCTACACAATTTAAAAAGAAAAAAAAAAAAATCCTCCAGTCACAACTCTGTAACACACATCCAACTGCCCTCAAGCATATATCGCTATGAAGCGGAGTTGACCATGAAATCGTCAAATATATATGTGACTGAGAAAATGGGATAATTTCAGAAACTTGGTTACATTGAGTATCATTGCAGTTTTAAAAATTTCACCTACCTCCCTTGCCCATTCAAAAAGATTTATAAAAGCCCTGAAGTTCAACCAAGATATGTTAGGATGAAGAAAGTTTTGTTCCCTAAAAGCACCTCAAATCAAATTTCGAATTTACATAGACAACCGAACAATTTGCCTTAGTTAAATATTCTGAAAAAAAAAACCAATTGAGCTGGGAAAACCCCATTTTTTACATTAACAATATAGAATTCCGGAAATTGATTTCTTGGCAGATGTTTTTCTTCATTACTTCCCATTTCACCTTCGTACTTGTGATTTTTTTTCTTTTCCCCATCTCTTTCTGAACCATTGACAAATTGGATACAACTTCATTCTTGATTATTAAACTTCTCAGCCTAAGATTACCTTCCAACGTTTATTTTTTTGGGTACCTTTTCGGAGGACTTCTATTCACGCTTTTAAAGTTTTCCTACTCTCCGATTGAGTAGGTTAGACACACAGTAAAAAATTTTCGCCATAGTGCCTATCTTGATCGCTGGAGTAGTGTTTGTTGCAGGGAAAAGTGTGAGAAAGTAAAGAAAAATTAGTTATTTTTTCTTTCATATACGCTTGTTTACTAGGAAAATAAAAAACATTTCTTGCACTTTCGCTCACTTTCCTACATTTTATATCTTGCAAAATCTGCAAGATTTCAGGACTTTGTATACTGATATATTATATTATATTTTTAAAGTCTTAGCTGCTGCCAACCACGGAGACCGCACGGGTATGCATTTTGCAGATTCATCATCATTTTGCTTGTAGTTTTTTCTTCATTATCACTTACTGACAAAGCCAAAGGCTTCCCATGGCAATAAAAATTTTTTTTTTTATGGAGCTTACAAACTAACAAAACATAATGTCTAATTATAAAGAATTCTTACTTGATTCATCAAAATTATTCCCACTCAAGTTCATTTTGAAAATTCCGCTATGGATGAAATCCACCAGCTAGTCATATATTCAACTAAGTGTAATATAATTATTATTTTCATTAATAATAATTAACCAATATGACAACCAGATGCTTCGACCTGCATTGAATGTTGGTCCAACGTTGAAGATAGAAGTACATTTCTCAATTGTTAATAACTGGAGACGCGAATTTAACATTTTCTTTATAAGAAAAGAAAATATTTGAATAAATTTAGTTTCGATTACTATCACTGGTGTAGACATAGTTTTGGAACCCATTACTATCACGAGTGTAGACATACTTCCGGAACTCGATTACTGTGACGGGTGTAGACATACTTCTGGAACCTTAAATCACTTGCCAAAATTGTTGTTTTGAAACTGGTGATGGAAGGAGAGTTGAAACCATTCAGTCATTTTTTTTTTCTTTCTGTAAATAAAACCATTCAGTCACGTCTGGCCATCCCCATCATTGTCTATAGTACAGCTCTTTGTCCTTCCTTTCTCTACGACAACAGTCAAGAGTATATATGAGGCGATATTATTCAGCACTGAGGCCGCACGATCGAGTCTACAAATACGTCGTGTATGTTATCATGTCATATGCTTGCATAATTTGCTTTTCTACTAACTTCTTGATGCATGCAACTTCCGTAAAAATCATCCAAAATTTAAAATTTGAGAACATTTTAAGTAGAGGTGGCAAATTGAATAGGATGGATAGGTGGGATTAGTTATTTTAACACTGACAGTGTAATAACTATCTTATTCTACTGGCAATTTTTGTTTGTAGAAGAATTAATATTAGAAAAATTACAGAAGAAAAAGAAATGAAAGGAAGATTTAGTGAACCAGTAAATTTTGTGAATCAATTAACAATCATCACCAAAAAGCTACCAAAGCGGAGGTTAAACCAAAGTGAATAATCTTTTTTTTGGCTCGAAAACACCTTCAATGTACTTTTAAAAATAAATTATTTATGCCTAGAAACACCAACTATTATATTGTTTCCATCAGAATTACGCATACGCATACTCTGTCATTATTTTCGAAGGGTACTTTGGAATTTAAACCAAAAAAAAAAAACATCTTCTTTATCCAAAAAATTAGTTTTTTTAGTGATATATTTTGAAATAGGTTGATAAAGTCACAAAAACTTAAAAGTAGAAGAGACAAGTAAAACTTTTTTCTCCACTCTGGCAACTAGATTTCCTTCTCCAACATGGTTTTCGGCAGTCGGCGTTGCAAATTTTAGAGCAAGGGTGATGGAAGGCTCTGGGGAAGTGCAAAATCAACACAAATTCCTCTATTTTGGAATAGATCAACTTTGAGGGAGCATAATTATGCTTCCATAGGAGATACTTTAGAATCAGAATGGATAGCTTACATCCAGAGATGAAGGTTAAGAGGATAGTTTGGAAAAGCAGCAGCAAGGAAAGACTTGCGAATGAAGTTAATGATGACCATGATAGCTCTTCAAGAATATCTCAGGATGATGCAAAAAAAACAGCCGCTGTTCTGATTGTTCGCATGTTACTGCAGTGCCAAAGACTAGTAATACTGATGGACCTGAAAATCATGATGCATCGATGAACTTCCAACATGATTTGCAGAACTAGCTTCTTTGTGATTCTCAGATGTCTATGTTACAAACAAACAATACACTGTATCGGCCTAGTCTGATGGCCCTTCTTCCTATTCCCAATTTGCAGGCACGTAGTTCAGACTTGCGTATCGTCTTGAATGGAGCAGCAACTAGAGGGGGAACCGCGCCGGGCCACCCGTAGGAGCTGCAGATATTGGTGTTGGCAAGTCAGCATACTACTTTCGTGTCACCCTACTTGGAGTAAAGAAAGATAATGGTATAAATAGCTCTGCCCTTTTTTCTTTTTTCACATCTTGCTTGTGCCAATGTCCAACTTAATTACATCCGTCTGCACTAATTGTTGTTATCCAAATACTTCATGTTTTAAAAACTAGGATTGCAAATACTTGTCAGAGCACTTTTTCTTTTAGATCAAATCCCAGGTGCGATTTAATCAGTAGTAATTTGGTGCCACTTCTTCGTCCGATGTCAGGTATTCAGTTAATTTTAAGAGTGGTACTACTGCGAAAGTGGCACTGAGGATGTCAATTGCCTTTTCTTTATCTTGGATGGAACCTTATTACAGGTAGCGGACAATATGGGACATGGTTTATGCATTACTTGACTAAAGACATCAGCTTTTCTAAATGAAGTGAAAGGCATTTTTGGAATGCTTATTTTAGCAAAAAACCTGTACCCTTATGGGCCGTTAGTAAAAACTTGGGAGCTATAAAATGGTCAGGTCTTACTTTACATAAGTTGAACTTATATATGGAAGTAATATTTGAACTTCTCAAAATTAATGAGATAAAAAAAAATAGAAGAGATAAGTGATATTTTTTAAAAGAGTTTTTCTAATGGGTGCTGTTAGAATACTTGTTAATATATCTAGTATTCACTGAACCTATCATATATATATATATATGTACACACACATACATACATACTAACAATTATTGTCTTCTTTTGCATTTATATATTTTTTCTATTTAATTTTGCCTACCCTTTCTTGTATTTATTTATTTTTTTAATTAATTTTATATTTTTAATATTTAATATTTAAAATATATTTTAACGAGTGTTCTGTGGGCATCCATTAGGCAAATCGTTTTTAGAAGTGCTAAGAAATATGGTCAAGGGAGGTTTCTAAAATTATCCCTTCGTTTTTCTAGGAAAACAGAAAAACTAATCCATAAAATTATATATGAGTTGTCCTACACGCAGGCCGCAGGATTCTTCAACTCGATCTTCATCTACGTAGAAAGGGATCAGACCAACATCATTCTCCAGGAAAGGTCTATCATCCACCACAGTTTAACAACTTTCCCAGATGCTGGGAATGGTCATTACGAAAAGGCACTGACTAATGGTTTAATTTTTGTTTAATTGTCTCACTAATGGTAAAACAATTAGGCATTTTCCTACTTTTTTCCCTTTTTTTCCATGGCCATTCAATTTTCTTTACTTAGTTTGTGAATATGAACAATAAAGTACTTTTCCAATAGTCCAGACTCAAAGTACCGTGGCTAACCCACGAAGTTGTTACCACCTGCACCCACACTAAGGATTAATAGCTTCTACAGTTGAATAATTGTTCAGTTCTGTTCAATTATGTAATTCTTATAATATTTGGCATAAACATGAACTTATCAACTTATGTAATTAAGTTAGAGTAAAAAAATTAAGATTACACTAAATTGTACAAATTTACGCCAGACTGTAAAAATTATGTCAACTAGACCGACCCTGGCCAGCCCACAAAGAACTAGAAGAGCCTTACGCAGCAAAGGAACCAGCAGTCTTAGGATTGAAGGCAGGGAATTGATCCTCCAGAAGTAGGTTTTCAACTGGCATCACAAACCTCCAGTCTACCATTGGCTTGCAAATCTGGCCATCGATCCTGCAGACAGAGGTTGCACTTTTCCTGAATCGATGGTAACAACCTGTGGAATAGATTGAGACGAAGCCACGGAGCGAGCCAAAAACTAAAAACAAAGCAAAAACAGAACAAAGGAGGGGACGTGAACTATGGAAACAACAAACCACATAACACACACAAAAGAGCCAAGAGCAGAGAAATGAAAGAGCAAGAGAGGGGTGAAACGGAGTGGAAAACAAAGATGATTAGCTAAAGAAAAGAGTAAGATCAGCAGCAAAGGAAACTGCCAGTACTACAAGCTAGAAATCCTCTCCCATCATCTTGGGATATGTTAGCGTCCCCAATCCCTATATTCATTTGCTGAAACTCACCTATTTTAGAAGTTTAACTATTACTAACATCGATTGCATTGCAATACTTGCATTAAACTGTTGGCTTCTGGGTGCAAATTTGGATCTTCGAGTTCGACCTAAAGGTTCAACAGTACCTCCTAAGTCTTGTTACTATCGACAGTGGTGGAGGGAAGGGGTGACCAGCGGGGGCAGTTGCGCCCTTAACTTTTGAGGAATTGTAGTTTTATCCGTAACATTTCATAGAATTTGATGTTAAAGTCCTCATTTTGCCTTCCCTAAATATTTTATTTAACTTTTTTGGCCTCTCTCGACTTGACTATTTTTGTCAAAAATCTTATGCTCCTTCTCTTATTTAAATTTGTCTTTGATTGATTTCTATAATTCTTCTTGTTGTTAATTTGTCATAAAAGATTAATTTCTTATTTTAACAATATATAACATTAATACACCATAGTTTTAATTTGTGTTCTTCCATATGTAGTATTGTGCCCTAAATATAATCTTTGTACCTTTTCACTTTACGTCTAGAAAAATACTCAATTTAATTCAATTTGGTTAATATTTGAAACCATCATTTGTAGTGACAAAAATCACAATTTTTACTTCTGGATTAACATTCTTTAAGCAAAAAAATTTTACAATTTTTTTTATTTTAGAATAACTTATAGGTGCTCTTTTGTCTGTGAATTAGCCTCCTTCATACCAAATCCTGGCTCCACCACTAACTAGCGAGTTGGATCAAACAGGTAAAAGTATTCCGAAAGTCTAAATAGTTCTCCTAAAATCAAACCAAAATATGTTGCACAATAATCTTAAAAACATCAATTGAGATTGGAAAACTTCAAATTTTACAATAATAATCTAGAACATTCAGAAATTTGATTCTTAGCGATTGTTTTTTTTTTCTCCTTCATTCTAGTGATTGCTTATCTCTGTCACTCATGAACCGTTGGCAAATCTAATCTTTACTAAGTTTGAGCCCTTCCAAAAATTTTGCTCTAGGTATTTTGATAATTCTCTATGATCTTATATTAATTTTTGGCCTGTCTTCGGATACATATTTTTTTGGTGCATTTTAAGAACTCTTCCAGGACGGCCTTTTGAAATTTTCCTACCCTCCAACTAGGTCACAAGCTGTAGTAAAAATTTTTCGCCTTTGTCCTCATTTCTTCTGATTGATCTACAATCATCCACAGCCAACTTCTCAACCCCCTTTCGTATATCGTCACTATACTCATTGCCACTAGAACTCTTTGAGATCTTCCTTTTATCTTCTTTTCTCGGTGGCCCTTTTCTTGTTGGAGATAGAGAAGATTTGAAGATTTGGAACGTTTACATATTAAGGGCTCATATTAAGGTCTTAGGTACTGCCCAGCAATTTAGCACGCAGGCCGCACGAGTATGTATTATGCACATTTGGCTTGTAGTTTTCTTCATTCTCACTTATTGATGAATGCTATAGCAATAAAATCATTTCCAAGTTAATATTCAAGAAGGTTTTTAGACTAAAACTGCTACAATTACTATTTCCTTGGACTTGCAATTTTTGCATGCAAAAGATATAAAAAAAATGAAAACCAGACATGGGGAAGTTAGTCTGCGAATTCATGTAACAATCATGATCCTAAAAGCGACTCAATAGGAGCTTCAATCAAAGTGGTATTGTCATTAAAAAAAGAGAGAGGAAAGAAAATTGAAGGATAGATGAAAAATCAAGAGAAACTAAAATCTTGGTAATCATATAAGAGAATGGTGTGCCATAATGATGGAAAGCGAAATAGCACTCTACAGTGTTTGCGTTGCTTTGCATTTTCACTTCAATTTAATTACTTAAGCTTTTCCTAGCTTTCTCCCCGTGCATACTATTGTAACAACTCCCAAGGATTATTTGCTTATGATACTGGCAAATGTAAATAATTCAAAACTGTTTGCCAGATTTGGAAATTAGAAGAAAGTCTTGCTTAATCTCTTGCTTGATAGGCATATATAATCAGCACATGGTCAAGACTTTGGTCTTTTGGAATATTCGACCTCTTGATCAATCCACTTTACTGTTTTGATCATTTGTGTGGTCTTTAGTTAAGACAGAAGTCTGTTTTAATCTTCTCAGTTTTGTGTCGGGATGAATTTAATTCAAATTTTTTCAAGCCTAAAGTTACCTGGGATTTATTTATGTCCAGTGCATTTAGAGGCCTTCCACCAGGGCCTTTCAAAATTTTCCGTCCCTTTGAGTAAGCTGAGCATCTCTTGCAGGAACCATAAAAGTTGCCGGCTTTTTGTGGTTTCCTGCTGGGTTAAGGTTTGTAAAGTTATCAAAAGTCATTTTCTTGGCTTTGACAAAAAAGACATCAGCTTTTCCGGGATAATTGGGGTCTCTTTAGGTCTTAGCAGCAGGTTCCCTGCATAGGTTGATATCCCACATCGGGGTTGGGGGTATTTGGGGTAGGTTTATAAGTCTCCAGCAGGAACCATAAAAGTTGTCAGCTTTTGTGGTTTCCTGCTGGGTTAAGGTTTGTAAAGTTATCAAAAGTCGTTTTCTTGGCTTTGACAAAAAAGAGTAAGCTGAGCAATTTAATAAAAAATTTTTGCCTCTGTGCTTATATTGTCTGATTGATCTATATCCAACTCCTGCATTTCCTTCTCCGGGAGCCTGCTTTTCATCATCAGCTACAGCCCTAGATATTGGCCTATTGTCCTTGACTTCAAAACCCTTCCAACAATTTGAGGCCTATCATCCACAACCATCTCCGCCCCCTCCACCCACCTCCCTTCCTCGTTTTTTTATTGCAACCAAACCGCTCTAATATAATATCTTCCTGCCTCGATGGCTCTTGTATATCTTATTTTGTGCTTGACTGTAGGACATGGTATATGCAACCCATGTAGACTTATGCAGACCGAGAACAATTTCAGAGTTAGGTTAAGTTGATATAGAGGTGGCAATTTGTCCCAAGTCCCAATGGGTTACCCATGCCCATGGGGACTTTGGGCGGGATGGGTATTGGATTTTGATATTGGGTTTAAAATGGGACAAATCCCAATTGTACCCATTAATTGATGGGAATACTTGGGAAATACTTGGGTACCCATTGGGCTCAAATAACAAGGGCTCTGTTTGGTTTAACTATTTTTGGGGGGTATTTTTGAAATATTTTATTATAGCAGTGTATATGAAAAATTTTTACTATAAAATTTTTTTGAAATATTTGATATACTAATATGGATGGGATGTTTTTTGAGTTATTGTATATTACTGTAACATTGTATTTGAAAAACTTATTTTTTGAAAAAATAGCCAATCCAAACGGAGTCTTAGATTCAAAAATTATCTTTAACAATTTTTATAGTCATACTAGAGAATATAATCTAGTAGTTTTCCTAGTCATTATCCACAAGAATTTTCAACATTTCAGTCAATTTAGACCTGTCATCTTTGGACAATGATGAGAATAAATATTCAATACCTTAAGTACCTTGGCCATCTTGATATATGTTGGAATATGACTGTATATCTATTTTTTCCTTTATTTGTTAATCCAATTTTTGATGGGAATCCTGAGTATAAAGCACTTGCATGTTTATTTAATAAAATTTAAAAAAAATTTAATAAATCAAAAATATTAAAATTATATAAAAAATAAAAATGAATTAAAGGAAAAAAAATATGTAGAAAATAGATTTGGGTATTGGGCGGGATCAATCTAAACCCATCCCAAAGTGATCCCGCCCAACTTAGTCCCAAAATACATATGGGTAAGATTGAGCCCAAACCCATATGACCCGGTTCCATCACAAACCCAAGCAAATCCCGCCCATCCCGCCCATTTTGCCACCTCTAAGTTGATATAATATTAAGGTCTGGGTTACTTCCTAGCACGTTGACCGCACGATCATGTAGTTTTTGTTGATTCTCAGTTACTTACTGATTGATGCTACATATATAAAACCATGTTCCGATGTGTAGAACGACAACAATGACCAAATGATTAACTGCTACATAAATAATTCCGAAGTGATTTCCAAATGTAGAAGAAAGTATTGCTGATTCTCTTGCTTGAACCAAAGTTCATACTTCAAAGTTCGCATAATTTAGTGCCTTAATTTTTTTTTTCTAATTTGTTTATGTAGATAAGTACTTTACAAATTAGTTGAGGGTATATTTTTACGCTTTTTTTTTTGAAGAAGACACATTCATTTCTGGTTTTAGCATGTTACATTTGTTAAGAGACAAAATGCTTCTCAATTCTCCAAAAAAAAATAAAAAATCAGTCATGTTAATACAATTTTAGTCCACCACAGTCATTATTAAAGATTTTGAGATGAAAGTCCAAATTTTTTAAAGAACAAAAATACACCTAGGCATTTAATGACACTCTTGAATGATAACGTTCAGAGATACGTCATTCCGATGACCGTCCCAACTGCCTCAGAACCATGTAGATGGGTCTTCGGGTGAACTCACTGACTTTGGTAGCAGATACCATTCTTCATGCTTGGCTCCTTTCTCTCCTGCAATAGCGTGTTTTATGGTAATGAAGTATATAATGTTAAGTCCTTTAGTTACTTTTTATTCTCGACTTAATCAATACCAAATTAAAGGATGGTTTGCCATTAGAAAATGGAAGTTGAGGGAAAATATTTTGAATATTACATTTTGGCCGAGTATTGCGTACGTGCGGGAGTTCCAAATGCCACATGTCAAAGATAACAAAAGTCAGTATACATATAAGGTCTTGCACGTGTACAAGTTCGTGCAGTCTCAGTGTGCTTGCTCTCAACTAATTCTATTAACACTAAATTTTCTAGGCTACCTTGCTCACAAAAAAAAAAAAAAAAAAACCCAAGAAAACAAGAACATAAAGAGAAAATGATATCAAAAAACATCAGTAGGTAGTTGAGTAAAATCTGGCATATTTCTTTGTTGTTGCTATTGCGAAAAGGAAGCGAGGATGACTCATGGTATTTCTTTTTAATTTTCGTCACTCTAAAAGAAGAAAGAAAAATAAATGGAGAAATTGTTAAAAAATATAAATTTATAACGCATAATTTTGGTCCTAAATTATCAAATTCATTTTCCAGCCTTGTAGAGTTTTGCACTTCATTTCCGTGAAGGCGCGAATTAATCTTATCCTGAATCATCATTAAAAGAATAATCTCTTCTAAGTTGACATTCTCCAAAATATTCATGGAAGACATTCATGCATTTTACGAATCTAATTTCATGGAAGACCTTGTCAGTTAAGACGGAGAAGCAACTGACTAAAGAGATAAAAGAAGATTTTCTAGAGGCATTGACCTCAAAACTTTATCATTTTAATATGAAGTTTCAATGCTGCAGTTAATTAATATCATAGTCTAGCTTCAATACATTTCATCCTCATAAATCTTAATATTGATGATTATGTTGCATCATTGCTTTTGCTCTTCTACAGTCTCAGATGCCACTTGTGTTTCATTACTTGCCAGAAATTCATTAGATTAGGAAGATGCCTTCAAAGTAAATATAGCGGAATTATATCATTAACTAGAAAGTAAAAGAAAATTTCAGACTTCACTTAATGATATAATATTAATCCATTTTTCGATATTCATGGCATGTTAGTTTGCAAGTAGTTTCAAATCGAAGAGGATTAATTAAAGAATACGTTGTTACAATATAAATCCATAGTTACGTAAAATAATATAAATTTATAGTTACCTGATAAAAAAAGTATTACTTTTAGGGATACTTTCAGAAACCTCCCTTGAGCTTTTTAACAATTTCACAAAGCTCCCTTTAATATTTCAAAATTACACATACCTCCCCTATTGCTACAAAAGTACTCTATTACCCCTATATAGGATACTTAATGACATTGTTTTTTGGAAAATTTCAGAATTTCCAAGAAAAACCAAAATTGACTTATTCTCTCTCTCTCTCTCTCTCCTCTTTCTACCTTACTCTTTCTTCCATTTCCTTGTTTTCTAAATTCCTGCCACCTATTCCTCTTTGTCTAATATTCTCTCTCCAATTCAAGACCAAATTCTATCTCTCATCCCTTACTCATATTTATCCCCCTCCTTCCCTTCTTCTTCTTCTATTTTTTTTTATCTCTATTCTCATCTCTTTTTTTGCAAATATGATTAGGTTCATCCTTTTTACCCATTTTATTCTAAGTGTTATTTTTCTGCGTCTATTAATTTTATCCAATGTTGGTTGATTATGGGTGATAAAACTTAGTGATGTCAAAAGTCAAGAATTTGAGGGATGGATGGGTTTTAGAAATGGGCAGTAGAAAAAAAAATAAAAGAGGTTGTAAAGAGAGGAAGCTGAAAGAGTTACGCTATTGATTGTTGATGAAGTGTTAGTTTTGGGTAAAATTTAAGGTTGAGTTTTATCCAATTTAGCACCAAGTGACGGATTTAATTGACTTAAATGTAGGGGTTGGAACTACTGGACATAAATTAGGTTGCAGCATTTTGAGTGCTAGAATTATTGGAATTTATTTTGATTAAATTGGGGTGTTTGCTTGGCTTTTGTGGTGGCGTTGCTTGGAAGAAGGCAATCATCATAGTTGAATTTTTTTTTCCAAACTTTTATTTTTGGCAGAAAGAGTATGTTGGTTTTGGTGTTGGAAGAAGGACAATCAACAAAATTCTTTTTATTTTTCCTTCTTATCTTTTAGACAAAAGGGTAGTTTAGGATATTTGAAAGAATTGGTAGCCTATTGGGCCTATTTTGAAGTATAAATAGTGAAAGTAAAGGGGTGAGTGTAATTTTTGAAACCTAAGAGGAGCTTTCTAAAATTGTTAGAGACCTCAAGGGAGGTTTCTGAAATTATCCCCAACCTAAAAGCAACGTGGCAATGTTGCCACTTTTTATCTTTTGGTAATACTAGAAACTTAAGCCACTAGGCCTTTGGCTTGGTGGTCACCACCAACTTGGTGGTTTGGACTTCCCACAAAAAATTTGCCATAATATATGGCGGTTTTAATTGACTTCTTTCGATGGAGTCTGTACTCCAAGTTGCCAAAAGAAAAAAGAAATGCAAAGAAAAAAGAAAAAAAAAAGGAAGAAGTGGCCCATGCAATTGAGTCGACGTGTGGCTATTGCAAATATAGGAGGTGTTAAAGACCATTGTCCTATCTGTAAGATGAAGAACAATTGACTTACCAAAAGTATGAATATGGTAAATAAAACTTGATAAGTGAAGTAAAGCAGCATGCAGCTTTGCCACAAGTAAACGGTGAACTCACTAGTTGGGTGTAATAAAATTCCGCCTTCAATTGAATTTCTTAAAACTAATTAATTTGTGATATTTTTCTTCTAGAGTAGTTTGATAGTTTAGTTTGTTAGAGTTTTTACCTTTTTTCTAAATCTTTTGCTGTATTTGTTGGTTCTCTGGACATTTGTAAGATCTCCTTTTTAAAAAAAAAAAGAAAAAGAAAAATCAAACCAGCTACAGGCAAAAAAGCTTTTCATTTATTCTATTCGGTTCCCAATAAGAAAAACTTCAGCTCTGACTTGTAGACAAAAGTGGATGCAAAATTCAGAAGCCACTCCTATATTTTCATTTGTTCTGCATGGGCGTGCGCAACGCGTGTCAATCATTTAGGAGAATATGTTTTTAAGCCTGTGTATAATAACCTATAGCTTCACATTCGTAAACCTTAAATCATCTTTAGAGAGGACTTTTTCTTTTGCAAGAAAAGGAAAAACTAAGTGGAAAATGGCCACTGGCCTAATGAGAAGAAAGGGAACAGCTCATGGCTTCAAGAGCAGAATTGGAATCCGATAAGCAAGACTAACTATTTCTTGGAACACATTATTTCGACCTCAAACTTGAACAGGATTCACAAAGGCAGAGGCTTTTTAATAATATGTGCGAGATTTGAGCCTCTTTTTTTTAAACTAAGTTAACATAACTAAAGTTAGGGCAGATAACCTCTCTTACAGGAGTCAAATTTTGAGATGTAACAATTCTAGATCATATACAATTAAAAGGATTTGAATTGAATTGAAAACATACATTAACTTTCAATCAAATTGAATCGAAGTTGCCAACATGCAACAAGGTTGGAAAAGAGATTTGGGAAGGAAAAGACAAAAAGAAAGGAAAATAATCCTCGGAGAATATGTTCATTTATCTTTTATAGATATGTTTTAAAATTCGTAGTTTCGGTGTTGGTGAAATGTTTTAAGAAATTTCTATGTACTAATTCTTGTAACAAAACTAATATAACCAATAAGTGAACATATACATGTTTGAGCACCATGTCAAGCAATTAGGAGGTGCTAGGTGAAGGCGATAATCTATCCTAACAAGCCACAAAAGATGATGTCACCAAGTTGTTGGAACCTATAAAAAAGAGCTGGCTTGACTGAAGCCTTAGAAGAGTTAATGACAAAACACCTCCCTTGCTTCTTAATGAATTCTTAATGTGTGAACCAACGATGGAGGGAAACTGAACTTCTTGCGAAATCACTTTGCGAATCTGGTAATCAGATGGTGTCCCTGGAAGCAACTGAGAGAGACTGCAACGAGCCACATTGAAACAACAACTATTTGAGGATGGTAAAGTTCTACATTTTTCTTTCCTTTGGGTTTTGTCTTTCTCCAGCCTTATGCACACATTTTCTTACAACTATTTTAAGTTCATCATCTTCCCTCTTCTCTCCATTTCTTGAAAATGTAAAGCTTTGCAGTTGGAAACGGCTTTGCCAAAGTGGGAAAAATGCATTCATTTCGTTGAATGCAATGTTTACTCAAAAGTTGGATTCACAAAATGCGATTTTTTATTTTTCAAATGATTTATTTCTTAATAATCAAATGAATACATTTTTAAAAATTGCATTCACTAGATATGCTTTTTGAAAAGTGTTACTGTTCAAGAACTCTTTCCAAAAATATTACTATTCATGAGCTCTTTCAAAAACCCACCATCAATTGGGTATTTGTTCTTTTGCATTCCAGATTTCTTATTAATTATAACCCTCCTTTGTTCCCCATTTTTCATGTTTATCACTTATTTTTAACCTTTCCAAAAATAGCCAATAAAAATTGTTTAAGCAATTCACTAAAAGCTATTAATTAATAGATAAATGGCTAACAAACATATTGCCCAAAGAGAAGAGATAGTCACGCACCGCGCACGCTGTTATATAGAAAATCTGTTTGTACTCACTAGTGACTAATTGAGTTTTTCTTATTAGTGACTAGTGAAAATAGGGTCTCTTAGTTAAATTCAGCAAGAAAACAATGAAAGGCTATCCAAATAGATTTATACAGGGGTTCAAACTTGTTTATCAATTTAAGTCATGCCAACTTAAGGCAGTTCCAATCTTCATCAACTAAATAATCCAAAACATGCTAAGAAAATTTGATCTTATGGTCTTATGACAAATTAAGTACCACCCATCATCATTCATCCCGAGAGTTCAATAGTCCCCTTTTAGACCAAAACCCATTATTTTTATCATCTAGTATTTCCTTCCACGAAAACTTGTCATCAAGCTAAGATTAAACCTGCAGAAACCCACATTCTACCTGTACATTTAATTTTTCTATGTAGAGAAAATTTGTGTTGGCAGTTCTCAAAACATGCTTCTTTCTCACCTCATAACAAATCAGGACATATCAGGCTTAATTTTCAGCTCGTAACAAATCAGGACAGTGCTTAATTTTTCCAGTGCTCATAAACCTTGTGTTCAGGCTGCTTTCACACCTTATTAGATATAAGGTAATATGAAAAAAAAGAGGAGCACTGTGGCAAAGAGGACAAGGGCTCAAATAAAGTG
Source organism: Coffea arabica (assembly GCF_036785885.1). Lineage (NCBI taxonomy): Eukaryota > Viridiplantae > Streptophyta > Magnoliopsida > Gentianales > Rubiaceae > Coffea > Coffea arabica. The sequence continues at coordinate 13,503,208 of NC_092321.1, forward strand.
TCAATTGAAGGAAATGATTGATGAATATTATGAGAAGAAGCAGAAGGAGAAGAAAGATGAAAGTGAGAGAGCCCATGGCTCTCATGAAATGAACACTATTGAGGGGAAAAAGAGGGAAATATTGAAGTCAAGCAAAGTCACAAGAAATGCCCAAAAAATGGTTAGAATTAGTAGCAGTAGCAGTGATGAAGAGCAAGAAGGGGAAAATGTCAACCGAAAAATCTTCAATAGAAAGAGAAAGAGAATTGTTAAAAGATTTTCAATGATGATGAGAGTAATAGAAATGATGTTAGGATTTTGAGAAAAGAGGAAGCGGTGGAAGAAGTGAAGTTGAAGGAATTTAATAAGAGGAGGAGAGAAACTATTTACAAAGGTAAGAATGATGATGGGGGTGAATGTTAAGATTTTGCAGGAATAGGAAAAGAGTGAAAAAGTGACAGCAAATAAAATGAACAAAGGTGGAGGAAAACTGTTACTAAGGGAAAGAATGACTGTGATGATGATTTTGGGGGAAGTGGATGTGATGTTATGTTTGTGACTGAAGAAGATGTCCCTCCAAATTTGAGATGCAATTATGTAAAAGATAGGAAGTTGTTTCTATCTAGAGAAAAAGGTTGTAGAAGTGATGGAAAGAAGACAAGTGAAAGGATGACCACTGAGAGTGAACCTTTAGGGAGTGGAGCTCAAGACAAGGGAAAAGGCCTTTTGATTGGGGATCTTGATGCTCTTGACTCAAAATCTTCTGGCTCTGAAGAGGGTGCTGATGATTTTTATAAAGACTTAGCAAGAAAGAATCAAGGAGCTTTGATGTCAGATGTAGAACCAAAAAAAATATAGGAGACAATAAATTTTGACGGATATTATGGATATGGTGGTAAAGGTCTCAAACTGTAGTATGAAGGAAACGCAGTCTTCTCACATGGATGATTAATTTTTTGATCTAATTCATTTTTCGGGAAGTAAGGGTATACAAGCCACGAAAATACACAATGAAAAGGCATATCTTGTGATTGTAATGACAAAGTTCTTCATTTTTAAGAAAATAGAAGTAGTAACTTCTGTAAATTGTTTGAAGGTTTTTAACAAATCAGGTGGTCAAATAAAGGATATTTAAGATCAAGTAAACTCATCTTGATTTTGAGCAACAGAAAAATCACATGATTTTTTGAACATGTTTCACACACAGGGCATGAGGATTGTAATAAAGGCAAATTAGGAGACTAACACCAGCAGATTATGCTCCACAACATTCACTCCGTTGATCTGGACGAAGGATGAAAATTATAAGAAGATATAAAACGGAACATATTATCATGAGATTCTTTTTCCTGAGTTCATTTTTCTGTAATTTTTGTGTAGATTCTTCCTTCATATATCATGATTACAAAAACCAAAATGAAATTTTCCTAATGAATATAGCTCTGACGATCAAATGAAGCACAAGCTTGAGTATGAATGGAAATAATGACATATCGGGTTATTATGTTTGAATGATGGGTTTTAAAATATGGAGTCTTGCCACCCCCGAATTAACCAGCCAGCCTTCTCCAGCCTTATTTTCAGGAAAGTACATTGGAATAGAAGCAGAAATTACTCTTATACAATTCCGGCAAAAGCAAAAGAAATGGGGCAGTGTTGTTATTTTTTGTTTGCTCTGGAGAAGAAGGAAAAAAATTGGAGAAATTGCTTAAATAGACTTGTATAATAAGATGTAGGATTCTTTGTGAACAAAGTCAATGGTTGACATTTGATTAAATGTGCATAATATTACACTTGTGATAATTAGATGACTAATTTCGACCAAAGAACAAAAATGAGACACTTATAAATGTTCATGACAAACGGCATAGCTTGCATTAAAACTCATTTCAACGTACTCCAGTTGGTTCATTTTCAAACATGTATGAAACAGATTTTAGCTTTTAAAAGGGAAGCACTTAGTCATCTAAGGAGAGCAATTAAAGAGAAAGAGCTGCTTGGCAATCGAACAAAGTAGAAGCTACATTCAGATTGCTACTCTAACAAGAGAATTAGACAAAAAGAAGGCAATTAATACAGCTTTAAGAAGTCAATTAAATGTAGAGAGTACAATCAACTCAAGGATGAAGGTTCCACGAGGATGGAAGATATCAGAAATGAAACAATGGTTGAAGCCATAATGATTTATAAAAAGTCCAACAATATGAGAGGATCAAATTTTTGAACTCAAAAAATCAACTCCTGGAAGCTGCACGCATCAAAGCACTTGATTTCGCAACGGCCAACCACATGCCAAAATTTGAAGGCTATAAACATGAAAAATTACAATCCTGATCATGAAAAAACTTTTCAAAAAGGGCCATGGCTTTGTCTCTAAATTTGTCAAAATTAGGCCTTTTCTTCGCACCCTGTTTTTTATGTTTGTTTTGTAGTTTTATTTTTTTCACAAAGACCGTCATTTACAAAATTGGTAAACAATTCTCATACTTTTAAATCTATGAATTAATAGATAAAAAGAATAAAAAAAACATTCTTCATCATTTATTGATATTGATAAAGAAGAGATGGCACACGCACCTCGCACGCCTATGTATATAATATACTAGTAGGGCATTTTCCACAGCCATGAAGCTAAATTACCAGCTCTTAGCATTTGGGCTATGAATTCTCTCATGTGGATATTACCCCTTGAATAGGGTTAGTGGAAATAGGGTTGAAAAGTTGGTCGTGGGAGCTAGGCCGTGGAAGATTTTGAGGTCTAGGACAATAGCTTCAACTGGTAGTGTGAAGCAGGCTCAGGGAGAAGGAAATACAAGAGATCATGAAAGGCAAGTTAAATGTAGATTATTCAAAAGTTATAAACACAAGGATGAAAGCTAACATGCCTAAGCTCCAAGAGGAGAAAAGCAATCGCAAGAATGAAGGCGTAGTGGGACGCAACATAGAAAAACAGTTGTTGAGAAATCGAATCATCAACATTCTCAAGTAGGCAGGTTGGACCATTTAGTATCGACCAAGAAGAAGCAAAGAGTACCTTGATGCAGTTTATGTTGACCATCAAGGAAGAACTTACTGGTCAGTCACCTTGGCTTATAAAAGGTTCAAAGAAATGGTTGAAGATGGGACAGCAGATGCTAAGGCCATATCCACTTTTACTCTAATTCCTGAGGATAAACTTTGCAAACTCTATGGAATTACATAAGAGAAAGGGAACAAATGCAAATAGCTATCAAAAGTGGGTATATAGCTATCAAAAGGTACACGCCTACTGCACGTACAAATATTTGTAGTACTCAAACACTAATATTTGTAATTCTGCCAGCATGACTTAATTTGTACATGACTTAATATACTAGTGGGGCATTTTCTATAGCCATGAAGCTAAATTTCTAGCTCTTAGCATTTGGGCTATGAATTCTCTCATTTGGATATTACCCCTTGAATGGGGTTAGTAGAAATAGGGTTGAAAATTTGGTCGTTGGAGCTAGGCTGTGGAAGATTTTGAGTTCTAGGAAAATAGCTTCAACTGGTAGTGTGAAGCAGGCTCAGGAAGAAAGAAATACAAGAGATCACGAAGGCGAGTTAAATGTAGATCAATTGGGCATTGTGGAAGCTAACATGCCTAAGCTCCAGGAGGAGAAAAGCAATCACAAGAATGAAGGCGTAGTGGGACGTAACATAGAAAAATAGTGGCTAAGAATTCGAATCATCAGCATTCTCAAGGAGACAGGTTGGACCATTTAGTATCGACCAAGAAGAAGCAAAAAGTACCTTGATGCAGTTTATGTTGACCATCAAGGAAGAACTTACTGGTCAGTCACCTTGGCTTATAAAAGGTTCAAAGAAATGGTTGAAGATGGGACAGCAGATGCTAAGGCCATATCCACTTTTACTCTAATTCCAAAGGATGAACTTTGCAAACTGTATAGAAATACATAAGAGAAAGGGAACAAATGCAAATAGCTATCAAAAGTGGGTATATAGCTATCAAAAGGTACACACCTAGCGCACGTACAAATATTTGTAGTACTAAAACACTAATATATGTAATTCGGTCAGCATGACTTAATTTGTACGTGCGCTTGGCGTGTACCTATTATATAAGGAGAAATGGAGAATATCTTCCCAAAGTTTTGATTCATTAACTGAAATAACTAGTGCTTGTACTTAATTTTTGTTGCTTCATAGTGATCAACAATATCATCTTTATTGATTGAAAAATGTTTTTTTGTGACAATTTTAATTGTTAAGTCTACCTAATTTCACACTATTAGCTTTTTTTGTTTAGTTAATGTCCTAACTTTCTTTGTTTTAGGTAAAATTATATGGATGTAATGTTCGTTAAAGGAAAAAAAAAAGAAAAAGGTATAACCAAACATTATCTTGAAAATTCATTTGTTGTGCCATATGCTAAAATAAAGAATTTTGTAAATGCGGGCACTAGGTTAACACACACAAATTATCATGATGCGTGCACTCATATTTATGCCTCTAGTAATTAGAGAGCGTGTTGGTTTAATTTCAATTTTCCAAAACAAATTAACATTAAGAGACAGACTTTCCTTCTATGCTCATACATTTATATTCGACTTTCATTTTTTTTATTGAATAGAAATTAGAATTTACTCGTATGAATAAGCAGTTTAATATAATTTTCATATGCTTCAACCGTAACATTCCACACTTAGACCCCTTAGTTTTACCAATCAAGAAAGGTCTGTGATATCCTAAACTCCTAAATATACTATTAGGAAAATTATAATTATTCAAAAAGCAAGTATAATGTCACACTCTACAATTAGATCATAAAAGAGGATTTTCTGACATAATAAAGCACTTAATAAATGAAATTCGTATCACTAGGATAATTATAGGCACACAATGTATAATAGGGTTCGGGGCCATATGCACCCAAATTTGACCAGTCTATGGTTACTAAGTATCCTAAAAAGTTAGGTATTTAAAATACTAAGAAAATTAGAATAAAAATCCAGGTAATTGCTCCCTATGGTTAAATTAGGCTAACCCTGTTTTTTTTAATTGAATTTTTCTAATCATATAACCCTACTAACTAAAACTCCTAAACTTAAATCCTAAGTTGAAAACTAGAATTTGGTTTTTGGAGGGAAAGTTGAATTTGACTCTATTAAGAATTTTGGTTTTGAAACTATTTTTATTGAATCCAAATGGGGGTACTTCTATATTTATGTGTAATATCTTAAATAAAAGGACATGTAAAATCTCAAAAAATTTACTGAAAAATCCTGAATGCTAATAGGTTGAATTACCTGTGGGCTGAACACAATATACTCAAACTTGAAGGACCAGTATACAAACAACAAATGATTTCGCTATCTTACTTCTAGTAGTGACATGACAAGTGTCACATAGCTTAACACATGTCACAACAGTTGGCACGTGTCACCATAGTGTGACACATATCATCCAAGCCGACATATGTCATGGCCCTATGATATGAGTCGGGATTCTCGTCCAATATTTTTTATCCACTTTCCTGTCCAATACAAAACTACGTAGTTTCACTTATTATAGCTGCTGATGTGGCATATAGAAAAGAAAGGTTGTTTGTCTACCTTATGCTTCTTCTTCTTTCTTCTTTCTTCTGATGTGGCACAAAATCATCACAGTTTCAAAGAAGCATGCAGTATACAGAATTGGTAACAGGTTTTGGGTTAAAGCAAACGGTAGCAATAGGGTTTTGGGAATTGTAACAAAGTTGTGTAAACATTCTGATGTGGCACAAAATCATCACAGTTTCAAAGAAGCATGCAGTATACAGAATTGGTAACAGGTTTTGGGTTAAAGCAAACGGTAGCAATAGGGTTTTGGGAATTGTAACAAAGTTGTGTAAACAAAGAAAATCCAAAAAAAAGAAAGAAGAAGAAGCATAAGGCAGACAAACAACCTTTCTTTTCTATATGCCACATCAGTAGATATAATAAGTGAAACTACGTAGTTTTGCATTGAACAGAAAAGTGGACACAAAATATTGGACAGAGGATCCCGGCTCCTATGATATGTGTTACAATTTCGTCTCCTTTCTTGTTGACTTATTACCATCCCATTTTCCTATAAATATAGCCCCCATCTTCATTTGTACGTCAAAACTTAAAAACTTTCACCTATTATCCTGAGAGGGCAAAGAAAAGTGAGCTAAAGAGAAGAAAAGAATGTGCAAAAAATTTCATAGAAGATAAAAAAAGAAAGCCATAATATGGAGATAGTGTTAGAAAGCCATAATATGGAGATAGTCTTGACGAGTTTTCATTAATGTGGAAAGCAATCTTGGTAGAACTTAGACGTCTAGTTAGTACTGTCATACAAAACCTAGAGTATAGAACTATTGCATTTGTTTTCTGTAGGCGTGCGCAATCCGTGTACCTTAATGTGGAGAACATGTTATTATCCATTATACATTAACTTCTAGATTCAACATTAATAATATTTTAAGGGCAAATTTCACTTTATCCCCCTGTGGTTTAGCATTTTTTCACATAATGCCCCTATGATTTCAAAAGTTATATATAACCCCCTCATGGTTTGGACTAAAGTGTCAAAGTGACGGGAATGATCATTCGTAACGGAGTCACCTAAAGTATCAAAAATACCCTTATGTAAAGTTAAAAATTATTTATTAATCAAGAGGGGTTATGTGTATATTTTAAAAACCATAAGGGGGTTATATGGTAAAATATAAAAATCATACGGGATTCGTGTGTCATGTATTTATAAGGGTAATTTTGACATTTCTAGAAGTTCCGGTACGAATGACTATTTCCGTCACTTTAACACTGTAATCCAAACCATGAGGGGGTTATGTATAGCTTTTGAAACCATAAGGGGGTTATGTAGAAAAGCACTAAACCACAGGGGGGTAAAATGTAATTTGTCCATATTTTAACGACTTCTTTTTTTTTCAAGAAAAAGAAAAACTAAAACTGGAAAAGCGGTACTAGCCTAATAAAATGTCTATCTCCTAAAAAAAAAATCTATCTCCAAGTGCAAAGGATAATCAATATCGTGGAGAGCAATCGCCTGAAGCAAAACCAAAACGGATAGCTATGAATGAGAAGATCTATTCGAAGTAAATATAGCGGAATTATATCATTAACTAGAAAGTAAAAGAAAATTTCAGACTTCACTTAATGATATAATATTAATCCATTTTTCGATATTCATGGCATGTTAGTTTGCAAGTAGTTTCAAATCGAAGAGGATTAATTAAAGAATACGTTGTTACAATATAAATCCATAGTTACGTAAAATAATATAAATTTATAGTTACCTGATAAAAAAAGTATTACTTTTAGGGATACTTTCAGAAACCTCCCTTGAGCTTTTTAACAATTTCACAAAGCTCCCTTTAATATTTCAAAATTACACATACCTCCCCTATTGCTACAAAAGTACTCTATTACCCCTATATAGGATACTTAATGACATTGTTTTTTGGAAAATTTCAGAATTTCCAAGAAAAACCAAAATTGACTTATTCTCTCTCTCTCTCTCTCTCCTCTTTCTACCTTACTCTTTCTTCCATTTCCTTGTTTTCTAAATTCCTGCCACCTATTCCTCTTTGTCTAATATTCTCTCTCCAATTCAAGACCAAATTCTATCTCTCATCCCTTACTCATATTTATCCCCCTCCTTCCCTTCTTCTTCTTCTATTTTTTTTTATCTCTATTCTCATCTCTTTTTTTGCAAATATGATTAGGTTCATCCTTTTTACCCATTTTATTCTAAGTGTTATTTTTCTGCGTCTATTAATTTTATCCAATGTTGGTTGATTATGGGTGATAAAACTTAGTGATGTCAAAAGTCAAGAATTTGAGGGATGGATGGGTTTTAGAAATGGGCAGTAGAAAAAAAAATAAAAGAGGTTGTAAAGAGAGGAAGCTGAAAGAGTTACGCTATTGATTGTTGATGAAGTGTTAGTTTTGGGTAAAATTTAAGGTTGAGTTTTATCCAATTTAGCACCAAGTGACGGATTTAATTGACTTAAATGTAGGGGTTGGAACTACTGGACATAAATTAGGTTGCAGCATTTTGAGTGCTAGAATTATTGGAATTTATTTTGATTAAATTGGGGTGTTTGCTTGGCTTTTGTGGTGGCGTTGCTTGGAAGAAGGCAATCATCATAGTTGAATTTTTTTTTCCAAACTTTTATTTTTGGCAGAAAGAGTATGTTGGTTTTGGTGTTGGAAGAAGGACAATCAACAAAATTCTTTTTATTTTTCCTTCTTATCTTTTAGACAAAAGGGTAGTTTAGGATATTTGAAAGAATTGGTAGCCTATTGGGCCTATTTTGAAGTATAAATAGTGAAAGTAAAGGGGTGAGTGTAATTTTTGAAACCTAAGAGGAGCTTTCTAAAATTGTTAGAGACCTCAAGGGAGGTTTCTGAAATTATCCCCAACCTAAAAGCAACGTGGCAATGTTGCCACTTTTTATCTTTTGGTAATACTAGAAACTTAAGCCACTAGGCCTTTGGCTTGGTGGTCACCACCAACTTGGTGGTTTGGACTTCCCACAAAAAATTTGCCATAATATATGGCGGTTTTAATTGACTTCTTTCGATGGAGTCTGTACTCCAAGTTGCCAAAAGAAAAAAGAAATGCAAAGAAAAAAGAAAAAAAAAAGGAAGAAGTGGCCCATGCAATTGAGTCGACGTGTGGCTATTGCAAATATAGGAGGTGTTAAAGACCATTGTCCTATCTGTAAGATGAAGAACAATTGACTTACCAAAAGTATGAATATGGTAAATAAAACTTGATAAGTGAAGTAAAGCAGCATGCAGCTTTGCCACAAGTAAACGGTGAACTCACTAGTTGGGTGTAATAAAATTCCGCCTTCAATTGAATTTCTTAAAACTAATTAATTTGTGATATTTTTCTTCTAGAGTAGTTTGATAGTTTAGTTTGTTAGAGTTTTTACCTTTTTTCTAAATCTTTTGCTGTATTTGTTGGTTCTCTGGACATTTGTAAGATCTCCTTTTTAAAAAAAAAAAGAAAAAGAAAAATCAAACCAGCTACAGGCAAAAAAGCTTTTCATTTATTCTATTCGGTTCCCAATAAGAAAAACTTCAGCTCTGACTTGTAGACAAAAGTGGATGCAAAATTCAGAAGCCACTCCTATATTTTCATTTGTTCTGCATGGGCGTGCGCAACGCGTGTCAATCATTTAGGAGAATATGTTTTTAAGCCTGTGTATAATAACCTATAGCTTCACATTCGTAAACCTTAAATCATCTTTAGAGAGGACTTTTTCTTTTGCAAGAAAAGGAAAAACTAAGTGGAAAATGGCCACTGGCCTAATGAGAAGAAAGGGAACAGCTCATGGCTTCAAGAGCAGAATTGGAATCCGATAAGCAAGACTAACTATTTCTTGGAACACATTATTTCGACCTCAAACTTGAACAGGATTCACAAAGGCAGAGGCTTTTTAATAATATGTGCGAGATTTGAGCCTCTTTTTTTTAAACTAAGTTAACATAACTAAAGTTAGGGCAGATAACCTCTCTTACAGGAGTCAAATTTTGAGATGTAACAATTCTAGATCATATACAATTAAAAGGATTTGAATTGAATTGAAAACATACATTAACTTTCAATCAAATTGAATCGAAGTTGCCAACATGCAACAAGGTTGGAAAAGAGATTTGGGAAGGAAAAGACAAAAAGAAAGGAAAATAATCCTCGGAGAATATGTTCATTTATCTTTTATAGATATGTTTTAAAATTCGTAGTTTCGGTGTTGGTGAAATGTTTTAAGAAATTTCTATGTACTAATTCTTGTAACAAAACTAATATAACCAATAAGTGAACATATACATGTTTGAGCACCATGTCAAGCAATTAGGAGGTGCTAGGTGAAGGCGATAATCTATCCTAACAAGCCACAAAAGATGATGTCACCAAGTTGTTGGAACCTATAAAAAAGAGCTGGCTTGACTGAAGCCTTAGAAGAGTTAATGACAAAACACCTCCCTTGCTTCTTAATGAATTCTTAATGTGTGAACCAACGATGGAGGGAAACTGAACTTCTTGCGAAATCACTTTGCGAATCTGGTAATCAGATGGTGTCCCTGGAAGCAACTGAGAGAGACTGCAACGAGCCACATTGAAACAACAACTATTTGAGGATGGTAAAGTTCTACATTTTTCTTTCCTTTGGGTTTTGTCTTTCTCCAGCCTTATGCACACATTTTCTTACAACTATTTTAAGTTCATCATCTTCCCTCTTCTCTCCATTTCTTGAAAATGTAAAGCTTTGCAGTTGGAAACGGCTTTGCCAAAGTGGGAAAAATGCATTCATTTCGTTGAATGCAATGTTTACTCAAAAGTTGGATTCACAAAATGCGATTTTTTATTTTTCAAATGATTTATTTCTTAATAATCAAATGAATACATTTTTAAAAATTGCATTCACTAGATATGCTTTTTGAAAAGTGTTACTGTTCAAGAACTCTTTCCAAAAATATTACTATTCATGAGCTCTTTCAAAAACCCACCATCAATTGGGTATTTGTTCTTTTGCATTCCAGATTTCTTATTAATTATAACCCTCCTTTGTTCCCCATTTTTCATGTTTATCACTTATTTTTAACCTTTCCAAAAATAGCCAATAAAAATTGTTTAAGCAATTCACTAAAAGCTATTAATTAATAGATAAATGGCTAACAAACATATTGCCCAAAGAGAAGAGATAGTCACGCACCGCGCACGCTGTTATATAGAAAATCTGTTTGTACTCACTAGTGACTAATTGAGTTTTTCTTATTAGTGACTAGTGAAAATAGGGTCTCTTAGTTAAATTCAGCAAGAAAACAATGAAAGGCTATCCAAATAGATTTATACAGGGGTTCAAACTTGTTTATCAATTTAAGTCATGCCAACTTAAGGCAGTTCCAATCTTCATCAACTAAATAATCCAAAACATGCTAAGAAAATTTGATCTTATGGTCTTATGACAAATTAAGTACCACCCATCATCATTCATCCCGAGAGTTCAATAGTCCCCTTTTAGACCAAAACCCATTATTTTTATCATCTAGTATTTCCTTCCACGAAAACTTGTCATCAAGCTAAGATTAAACCTGCAGAAACCCACATTCTACCTGTACATTTAATTTTTCTATGTAGAGAAAATTTGTGTTGGCAGTTCTCAAAACATGCTTCTTTCTCACCTCATAACAAATCAGGACATATCAGGCTTAATTTTCAGCTCGTAACAAATCAGGACAGTGCTTAATTTTTCCAGTGCTCATAAACCTTGTGTTCAGGCTGCTTTCACACCTTATTAGATATAAGGTAATATGAAAAAAAAGAGGAGCACTGTGGCAAAGAGGACAAGGGCTCAAATAAAGTGTCAATTGAAGGAAATGATTGATGAATATTATGAGAAGAAGCAGAAGGAGAAGAAAGATGAAAGTGAGAGAGCCCATGGCTCTCATGAAATGAACACTATTGAGGGGAAAAAGAGGGAAATATTGAAGTCAAGCAAAGTCACAAGAAATGCCCAAAAAATGGTTAGAATTAGTAGCAGTAGCAGTGATGAAGAGCAAGAAGGGGAAAATGTCAACCGAAAAATCTTCAATAGAAAGAGAAAGAGAATTGTTAAAAGATTTTCAATGATGATGAGAGTAATAGAAATGATGTTAGGATTTTGAGAAAAGAGGAAGCGGTGGAAGAAGTGAAGTTGAAGGAATTTAATAAGAGGAGGAGAGAAACTATTTACAAAGGTAAGAATGATGATGGGGGTGAATGTTAAGATTTTGCAGGAATAGGAAAAGAGTGAAAAAGTGACAGCAAATAAAATGAACAAAGGTGGAGGAAAACTGTTACTAAGGGAAAGAATGACTGTGATGATGATTTTGGGGGAAGTGGATGTGATGTTATGTTTGTGACTGAAGAAGATGTCCCTCCAAATTTGAGATGCAATTATGTAAAAGATAGGAAGTTGTTTCTATCTAGAGAAAAAGGTTGTAGAAGTGATGGAAAGAAGACAAGTGAAAGGATGACCACTGAGAGTGAACCTTTAGGGAGTGGAGCTCAAGACAAGGGAAAAGGCCTTTTGATTGGGGATCTTGATGCTCTTGACTCAAAATCTTCTGGCTCTGAAGAGGGTGCTGATGATTTTTATAAAGACTTAGCAAGAAAGAATCAAGGAGCTTTGATGTCAGATGTAGAACCAAAAAAAATATAGGAGACAATAAATTTTGACGGATATTATGGATATGGTGGTAAAGGTCTCAAACTGTAGTATGAAGGAAACGCAGTCTTCTCACATGGATGATTAATTTTTTGATCTAATTCATTTTTCGGGAAGTAAGGGTATACAAGCCACGAAAATACACAATGAAAAGGCATATCTTGTGATTGTAATGACAAAGTTCTTCATTTTTAAGAAAATAGAAGTAGTAACTTCTGTAAATTGTTTGAAGGTTTTTAACAAATCAGGTGGTCAAATAAAGGATATTTAAGATCAAGTAAACTCATCTTGATTTTGAGCAACAGAAAAATCACATGATTTTTTGAACATGTTTCACACACAGGGCATGAGGATTGTAATAAAGGCAAATTAGGAGACTAACACCAGCAGATTATGCTCCACAACATTCACTCCGTTGATCTGGACGAAGGATGAAAATTATAAGAAGATATAAAACGGAACATATTATCATGAGATTCTTTTTCCTGAGTTCATTTTTCTGTAATTTTTGTGTAGATTCTTCCTTCATATATCATGATTACAAAAACCAAAATGAAATTTTCCTAATGAATATAGCTCTGACGATCAAATGAAGCACAAGCTTGAGTATGAATGGAAATAATGACATATCGGGTTATTATGTTTGAATGATGGGTTTTAAAATATGGAGTCTTGCCACCCCCGAATTAACCAGCCAGCCTTCTCCAGCCTTATTTTCAGGAAAGTACATTGGAATAGAAGCAGAAATTACTCTTATACAATTCCGGCAAAAGCAAAAGAAATGGGGCAGTGTTGTTATTTTTTGTTTGCTCTGGAGAAGAAGGAAAAAAATTGGAGAAATTGCTTAAATAGACTTGTATAATAAGATGTAGGATTCTTTGTGAACAAAGTCAATGGTTGACATTTGATTAAATGTGCATAATATTACACTTGTGATAATTAGATGACTAATTTCGACCAAAGAACAAAAATGAGACACTTATAAATGTTCATGACAAACGGCATAGCTTGCATTAAAACTCATTTCAACGTACTCCAGTTGGTTCATTTTCAAACATGTATGAAACAGATTTTAGCTTTTAAAAGGGAAGCACTTAGTCATCTAAGGAGAGCAATTAAAGAGAAAGAGCTGCTTGGCAATCGAACAAAGTAGAAGCTACATTCAGATTGCTACTCTAACAAGAGAATTAGACAAAAAGAAGGCAATTAATACAGCTTTAAGAAGTCAATTAAATGTAGAGAGTACAATCAACTCAAGGATGAAGGTTCCACGAGGATGGAAGATATCAGAAATGAAACAATGGTTGAAGCCATAATGATTTATAAAAAGTCCAACAATATGAGAGGATCAAATTTTTGAACTCAAAAAATCAACTCCTGGAAGCTGCACGCATCAAAGCACTTGATTTCGCAACGGCCAACCACATGCCAAAATTTGAAGGCTATAAACATGAAAAATTACAATCCTGATCATGAAAAAACTTTTCAAAAAGGGCCATGGCTTTGTCTCTAAATTTGTCAAAATTAGGCCTTTTCTTCGCACCCTGTTTTTTATGTTTGTTTTGTAGTTTTATTTTTTTCACAAAGACCGTCATTTACAAAATTGGTAAACAATTCTCATACTTTTAAATCTATGAATTAATAGATAAAAAGAATAAAAAAAACATTCTTCATCATTTATTGATATTGATAAAGAAGAGATGGCACACGCACCTCGCACGCCTATGTATATAATATACTAGTAGGGCATTTTCCACAGCCATGAAGCTAAATTACCAGCTCTTAGCATTTGGGCTATGAATTCTCTCATGTGGATATTACCCCTTGAATAGGGTTAGTGGAAATAGGGTTGAAAAGTTGGTCGTGGGAGCTAGGCCGTGGAAGATTTTGAGGTCTAGGACAATAGCTTCAACTGGTAGTGTGAAGCAGGCTCAGGGAGAAGGAAATACAAGAGATCATGAAAGGCAAGTTAAATGTAGATTATTCAAAAGTTATAAACACAAGGATGAAAGCTAACATGCCTAAGCTCCAAGAGGAGAAAAGCAATCGCAAGAATGAAGGCGTAGTGGGACGCAACATAGAAAAACAGTTGTTGAGAAATCGAATCATCAACATTCTCAAGTAGGCAGGTTGGACCATTTAGTATCGACCAAGAAGAAGCAAAGAGTACCTTGATGCAGTTTATGTTGACCATCAAGGAAGAACTTACTGGTCAGTCACCTTGGCTTATAAAAGGTTCAAAGAAATGGTTGAAGATGGGACAGCAGATGCTAAGGCCATATCCACTTTTACTCTAATTCCTGAGGATAAACTTTGCAAACTCTATGGAATTACATAAGAGAAAGGGAACAAATGCAAATAGCTATCAAAAGTGGGTATATAGCTATCAAAAGGTACACGCCTACTGCACGTACAAATATTTGTAGTACTCAAACACTAATATTTGTAATTCTGCCAGCATGACTTAATTTGTACATGACTTAATATACTAGTGGGGCATTTTCTATAGCCATGAAGCTAAATTTCTAGCTCTTAGCATTTGGGCTATGAATTCTCTCATTTGGATATTACCCCTTGAATGGGGTTAGTAGAAATAGGGTTGAAAATTTGGTCGTGGGAGCTAGGCTGTGGAAGATTTTGAGTTCTAGGAAAATAGCTTCAACTGGTAGTGTGAAGCAGGCTCAGGAAGAAAGAAATACAAGAGATCACGAAGGCGAGTTAAATGTAGATCAATTGGGCATTGTGGAAGCTAACATGCCTAAGCTCCAGGAGGAGAAAAGCAATCACAAGAATGAAGGCGTAGTGGGACGTAACATAGAAAAATAGTGGCTAAGAATTCGAATCATCAGCATTCTCAAGGAGACAGGTTGGACCATTTAGTATCGACCAAGAAGAAGCAAAAAGTACCTTGATGCAGTTTATGTTGACCATCAAGGAAGAACTTACTGGTCAGTCACCTTGGCTTATAAAAGGTTCAAAGAAATGGTTGAAGATGGGACAGCAGATGCTAAGGCCATATCCACTTTTACTCTAATTCCAAAGGATGAACTTTGCAAACTGTATAGAAATACATAAGAGAAAGGGAACAAATGCAAATAGCTATCAAAAGTGGGTATATAGCTATCAAAAGGTACACACCTAGCGCACGTACAAATATTTGTAGTACTAAAACACTAATATATGTAATTCGGTCAGCATGACTTAATTTGTACGTGCGCTTGGCGTGTACCTATTATATAAGGAGAAATGGAGAATATCTTCCCAAAGTTTTGATTCATTAACTGAAATAACTAGTGCTTGTACTTAATTTTTGTTGCTTCATAGTGATCAACAATATCATCTTTATTGATTGAAAAATGTTTTTTTGTGACAATTTTAATTGTTAAGTCTACCTAATTTCACACTATTAGCTTTTTTTGTTTAGTTAATGTCCTAACTTTCTTTGTTTTAGGTAAAATTATATGGATGTAATGTTCGTTAAAGGAAAAAAAAAAGAAAAAGGTATAACCAAACATTATCTTGAAAATTCATTTGTTGTGCCATATGCTAAAATAAAGAATTTTGTAAATGCGGGCACTAGGTTAACACACACAAATTATCATGATGCGTGCACTCATATTTATGCCTCTAGTAATTAGAGAGCGTGTTGGTTTAATTTCAATTTTCCAAAACAAATTAACATTAAGAGACAGACTTTCCTTCTATGCTCATACATTTATATTCGACTTTCATTTTTTTTATTGAATAGAAATTAGAATTTACTCGTATGAATAAGCAGTTTAATATAATTTTCATATGCTTCAACCGTAACATTCCACACTTAGACCCCTTAGTTTTACCAATCAAGAAAGGTCTGTGATATCCTAAACTCCTAAATATACTATTAGGAAAATTATAATTATTCAAAAAGCAAGTATAATGTCACACTCTACAATTAGATCATAAAAGAGGATTTTCTGACATAATAAAGCACTTAATAAATGAAATTCGTATCACTAGGATAATTATAGGCACACAATGTATAATAGGGTTCGGGGCCATATGCACCCAAATTTGACCAGTCTATGGTTACTAAGTATCCTAAAAAGTTAGGTATTTAAAATACTAAGAAAATTAGAATAAAAATCCAGGTAATTGCTCCCTATGGTTAAATTAGGCTAACCCTGTTTTTTTTAATTGAATTTTTCTAATCATATAACCCTACTAACTAAAACTCCTAAACTTAAATCCTAAGTTGAAAACTAGAATTTGGTTTTTGGAGGGAAAGTTGAATTTGACTCTATTAAGAATTTTGGTTTTGAAACTATTTTTATTGAATCCAAATGGGGGTACTTCTATATTTATGTGTAATATCTTAAATAAAAGGACATGTAAAATCTCAAAAAATTTACTGAAAAATCCTGAATGCTAATAGGTTGAATTACCTGTGGGCTGAACACAATATACTCAAACTTGAAGGACCAGTATACAAACAACAAATGATTTCGCTATCTTACTTCTAGTAGTGACATGACAAGTGTCACATAGCTTAACACATGTCACAACAGTTGGCACGTGTCACCATAGTGTGACACATATCATCCAAGCCGACATATGTCATGGCCCTATGATATGAGTCGGGATTCTCGTCCAATATTTTTTATCCACTTTCCTGTCCAATACAAAACTACGTAGTTTCACTTATTATAGCTGCTGATGTGGCATATAGAAAAGAAAGGTTGTTTGTCTACCTTATGCTTCTTCTTCTTTCTTCTTTCTTCTGATGTGGCACAAAATCATCACAGTTTCAAAGAAGCATGCAGTATACAGAATTGGTAACAGGTTTTGGGTTAAAGCAAACGGTAGCAATAGGGTTTTGGGAATTGTAACAAAGTTGTGTAAACATTCTGATGTGGCACAAAATCATCACAGTTTCAAAGAAGCATGCAGTATACAGAATTGGTAACAGGTTTTGGGTTAAAGCAAACGGTAGCAATAGGGTTTTGGGAATTGTAACAAAGTTGTGTAAACAAAGAAAATCCAAAAAAAAGAAAGAAGAAGAAGCATAAGGCAGACAAACAACCTTTCTTTTCTATATGCCACATCAGTAGATATAATAAGTGAAACTACGTAGTTTTGCATTGAACAGAAAAGTGGACACAAAATATTGGACAGAGGATCCCGGCTCCTATGATATGTGTTACAATTTCGTCTCCTTTCTTGTTGACTTATTACCATCCCATTTTCCTATAAATATAGCCCCCATCTTCATTTGTACGTCAAAACTTAAAAACTTTCACCTATTATCCTGAGAGGGCAAAGAAAAGTGAGCTAAAGAGAAGAAAAGAATGTGCAAAAAATTTCATAGAAGATAAAAAAAGAAAGCCATAATATGGAGATAGTGTTAGAAAGCCATAATATGGAGATAGTCTTGACGAGTTTTCATTAATGTGGAAAGCAATCTTGGTAGAACTTAGACGTCTAGTTAGTACTGTCATACAAAACCTAGAGTATAGAACTATTGCATTTGTTTTCTGTAGGCGTGCGCAATCCGTGTACCTTAATGTGGAGAACATGTTATTATCCATTATACATTAACTTCTAGATTCAACATTAATAATATTTTAAGGGCAAATTTCACTTTATCCCCCTGTGGTTTAGCATTTTTTCACATAATGCCCCTATGATTTCAAAAGTTATATATAACCCCCTCATGGTTTGGACTAAAGTGTCAAAGTGACGGGAATGATCATTCGTAACGGAGTCACCTAAAGTATCAAAAATACCCTTATGTAAAGTTAAAAATTATTTATTAATCAAGAGGGGTTATGTGTATATTTTAAAAACCATAAGGGGGTTATATGGTAAAATATAAAAATCATACGGGATTCGTGTGTCATGTATTTATAAGGGTAATTTTGACATTTCTAGAAGTTCCGGTACGAATGACTATTTCCGTCACTTTAACACTGTAATCCAAACCATGAGGGGGTTATGTATAGCTTTTGAAACCATAAGGGGGTTATGTAGAAAAGCACTAAACCACAGGGGGGTAAAATGTAATTTGTCCATATTTTAACGACTTCTTTTTTTTTCAAGAAAAAGAAAAACTAAAACTGGAAAAGCGGTACTAGCCTAATAAAATGTCTATCTCCTAAAAAAAAAATCTATCTCCAAGTGCAAAGGATAATCAATATCGTGGAGAGCAATCGCCTGAAGCAAAACCAAAACGGATAGCTATGAATGAGAAGATCTATTCGAAGCAAAACCAAAATTTCGTATATTAGTGATTTATCAAAGGGAATATTGGAGACAAGAGAATAACACGGATGTACTTGGTCTTTTCACAGATCTAAAACTACTTTAATTTGTGAGGATTGTTAAAAATAAAAAAATTGAAGGTAGTTAATTGCTGAAATGAAACTATTAGGGCATAAAATCCAATTTAAAGATAATTGAGGGGGTGCAAAGTGCCATTGACCCTAAAAGAGTTTATCATAAGCGCCATCCTATTTCCTATATTCTCAGTAATTTGGGGGTTAAGACCAGGTCGCATGACATTTTAGACTGCAATGAGTTCCTCCCTACATAATTCATCAACAGGAGTCAATAGGTCGTTGATGTCATTGATGGCTTGTTAACATCTCTTTCGGATAAAAGGATGAAATTGAAATAGGTATCATCAAAGAAACAAAAATTCATTAGAAATATGATGATTCTTGCATCTACTACCTTAAATTAAAAGGATTAATCTTTTCTATACTCTCAGTATATATAGTGACAGGTCTAAATACATATTATATCATTTTAGGTAGAATTTTAGCATTAAATTTTATATATGTAACATGTATCTAGATATATTAGTATATCTATTATCAGTATATAAAAAATTTATTTAAATTAAAATGAACCCAAAATGGGAACAAGCGATTGATGATTCGACTCAAATAGTACTTGTGACATATTGACAAAGTTGTATCAGCAAAGAGGTAGGCTGCACCCCTACCTAGAAAAAAGTAGTGGACTTAGTTAGTCCCGGATAAGGGGCAGGGACAGTTGATAGAAGGATCGTCCCTGTACAATTCATGGCCAGGGTTTGGTCACAAAAAATTGTATGGTCCAAATCACGTCTTGTACCTCGATTTACACAACGTGTGTGGCGTCCACAAAATTTTATTCTAAAGTTACACGTTGTGCAAATAAAGTTATGCCGTATACAAACAAAGTTACGTGGTGTGCAAAATATACAAAATCGCCAAGAACGATTGCACCTGCCCGTGGTCCGTTAGCCCCACCTTTCTGACTAAAGCGAGAAATCAGCATGTGTTGTTAATAAAATAGTCCCAATCAGGCCATGAAGAAATCGTACATTTCAATAACACTACTATCTAAACAACCATAAATAGTTACTAACTCTTCACAATTACAAACAAGTTACACTCCTCCAATAATCTATTCGAAAAAAAAAAGT
Organism: Coffea arabica; assembly: GCF_036785885.1. Classification (NCBI taxonomy): domain Eukaryota; kingdom Viridiplantae; phylum Streptophyta; class Magnoliopsida; order Gentianales; family Rubiaceae; genus Coffea; species Coffea arabica. The sequence continues at coordinate 13,522,866 of NC_092321.1, forward strand.
TGTTTCTTTAGCTATTCCTTTCGCAATTACAAGCTATGTAACAAAAAATTTGTTTCTGATACTCTAACCTCTTTTAGATTTTGCATACTCTGCACTTCATAATTTTTCATTTCATGTTTTTCAAACACAACAATTTTATTTATTTTTTATTTATTGCATGCACACACATCAAGTGTACTTTAAGCACTAGTCCAGTAGTACTTATTATTTTTTGATTTTTCCTTTTTGTTTTGGTAGTACTAGACTCCCTTTGAATTTGCTCTCGATTTTCAATATCCACAACGTATTAGGTGAGACAGAATCTAGTATTTAGACACAAAATCAAGAAATGAATTACATACACCTCTGTTAGTGTCATATGTGTGTTGAGATATGCCAACTTTTCCTACAGATTTTATCAGATTAAGTTTGATAACATAATCATTCAATTGGTAGAAGAATAAGTCTTATTGTTAGGATCAAATATTTTAGCTAAGATTTGCTAGGTAGAAGATCATGTTATCAAGTAGTTTTTGTTGAGATTTTCTAGAGAATTGTTAGCTAAAATTATTTTAGTTTGTTTCTTTGTAAACACTATAAATAGGGTGTTGATGAATGAAGAAATTAAGCTCCTTTTTCAGCCCTCAATATAGTCTTGTTATCTTTGTTTATGCTTCAAAAACCAACAAAGTGGTATCAAGAGCCTAAATCTTAAGGGCCTGTTTCTTTGAGAGTGAGTGAACTTGGTGAGAAACCCTTTTCACTATAAAATTATACACTTAAGCCTTCAACATCAAAATGCCAGGAAATAACTTCTTGTCCAATCCTCCAAATTTTACTGGTGAAAACTACCAAATCTGGGCTGTCAAAATGAAGTCCTATTTGGATGCTAATGATCTTTGGGATGTGGTAGAGACAGATCCTGTTCCTGAATTATCGGAAGATCCAACTATTGCAGAAATGAGAGCCCATAGAGATGCAGTCAAAAGGAGATCAAAAGCCATGACGTGCATTCATTCAGCAGTTTCTGATGCAGTATTCACAAAAATTATGACTTGTGAAACTGCAAAGGAAGCTTGGGATACTCTCAAAGTGGCTTTTCAAGGCAATGACAGAACAAGACAAATGCAGGTTTTGAACCTTAGGAGAGAGTTTGAGCTCCTTAGGATGAAAGACACAGAAAACATCAAAGAGTACTCTGACAAACTCTTAGATGTTGTGAATAAAATCAGATTGATTGGAGAACAATTACCAGATAGCAGAGTTATAGAGAAAGTCTTGGTGAGCTTACCTGAAAGGTTTGAGGCCAAGATTTCCTCCCTTGAAGATTCAATGGATTTGTCTCAAATCACTTTGCCAGAACTAATCAATGCATTACGAGCACAAGAGCAGAGAAGAGCTATCCGAAAGGAGGAAGCAGTAGAAGGTGCTCTTCAGGTGAAAGACAAGATTCAAAATCAACAAGGTGGCAAAGAAAAGAAACAGCAATGGAACAAGAAGAGCAAGAAAGAAGGTGAGTCTAGCAGAGATGAAGGAAGAAGAGGAAAATTTCCTCAATGTCCACATTGCAAAAAGACTTCACATCTGCAACAATATTGCTGGTGGAGACCTGACGTCCAATGTAGGTCATGCAATCAGAAGGGACACGTCGAAAAGGTATGCAAAAATAACAGAAGAGACCAACATGCTCAAGTAGCTGACCAACAAGAGGAGGAGCAATTATTTGTGGCCACTTGCTTTGCAAGCAAGATCTCCAGTGAAGCTTGGCTAATTGATAGTGGCTGTACTCATCACATGGCATATGATGAGTCCATATTCAAGGAATTGGATAAATCATATATTTCCAAAGTTAAAATTGGAAATGGAGATTGTATTGGGGTGAAAGGCAAAGGTAATGTGGTTATTGATTATGGTTCAGGTACTAAAATAATTTATGATGTTTTATATGTACCTGAAATTAATCAAAACCTGTTGAGTGTTGGACAATTGCTTGAGAAAAATTATTCTGTTGTCTTCAAAAATAGGAGCTGCGTCATTTATGATCAAAATGGAGGTGAACTTTTTTCAGTAAAAATGAATGGAAAAAGTTTTTCTCTAAATTGGTTGAAAGCAGGTTCAAGTGCATACCCAAGTTTAGTGGATCAATCTGAATTATGGCATAAACGATTGGGTCACTATCACTATTTTGCACTTAACTACATGCATAAGAATAGTCTTGTGCAGGACTTGCCTTTTATCGAAGATAAAAGTGGAGTTTGTGAAATTTGTCAGTTGGGAAAACAAAGCAGATTGTCATTTCCTCACAACAAATCTTGGAGAGCTTCAGAAAGGCTTCAACTTGTTCATACAGATGTATGTGGTCCAATGAGAACTTCTTCATTAAATGGCAGCAGGTATTTCATAGTTTTCATTGATGACTTCAGTAGATATTGTTGGGTCTATTTCATGAAACAAAAATCAGAGGTTGCTGCTATTTTTTTGAAGTTTAAAAATTGGATTGAAAATCAAAGTGGCAAGATGATTAAAGTGATTCGGTCAGATAATGGAACAGAATATACTTCTAATCAGTTCAACAAGTTTTGTGAAGATGCAGGAATTGAACATCAATTAACTGTCACTTATACTCCACAACAAAATGGAGTAAGTGAAAGAAAGAACAGGACAATCATGGAGATGGCCAGGTGTTTGTTGTTTGAGAAAAAATTGCCAAAGAAGTTTTGGGCAGAAGCTGTCAATACTGCAGTGTATCTTTTAAACAGGTTGTCTACAAAATTATTGAATGGTAGAACCTCGTTTGAAACTTGGTTTGGATATAAACCTTCAGTACAAAACTTGAAGGTGTTCGGCTCCATTTGCTACACACATATTCCTGATGTAAAGAGAGGCAAGCTTGACGAAAAGGCAGAAGTTGGGATTCTAATTGGCTATTGCAGCAGTACCAAAGGTTATAAAGTTTATCAACCTTTGACTGCAAAAGTGATAGTCAGTAGAGACATCCATTTTGATGAATACGCAACATGGGACTGGATCAATTCCAAAGTTGAACATTTCAAGGGATTAGAATCTAAAGAATTGCAGGAGGAGAATATTGATGAATCAATAGATCATATTCCAGTTAGAGGTACCAAATTACTTTCTGACATTTATAACAAATGTAATGTTGCAGTTCTTGAACCTGCAGATTATGAAGAAGCTGCCAAAGACTTGAAGTGGATCGAGGCAATGAAGGAGGAGTTGAGAATGATTGAAAAGAACCAGACTTGGGCACTTGTGGACAGACCAATTCACAAGAAACCCATTGGTGTAAAGTGGGTTTTTAGAACCAAATTAAATGCTGATGGTTCCATCAACAAGCACAAGGCAAGGTTGGTCGTCAAGGGATATGCTCAACAATTTGGAGTGGACTTCTCAGATACATTTGCACCAGTAGCAAGATTTGACACCATTAGGTTGATCCTAGCACTTGCAGCTCAAAAAAACTGGAGAGTTTATCAACTTGACGTCAAGTCAGCATTTCTAAATGGCTACTTGGAGGAGGAGATCTTTGTGGAGCAACCTCAAGGATTTGCAGTGAAAGGTCAAGAAGACAAGGTGTACTTACTTCACAAGGTGCTATATGGCCTAAAACAGGCACCAAGAGCCTGGTACAGCAGGATTGATGATCATCTTCTGAAGATTGGATTTAAGAAGAGTTTGAGTGAATCAACTCTTTATGTAAAAATTGTCAATGATGATATAATTGTTATTTCACTATACGTTGATGATTTGCTTGTTACAGGAAGTAAGCCAATCTTGGTAAATCAGTTTAAGGAGCAGATGAAGCAAGTCTTTGAAATGACAGACTTGGGAGAGATGTCCTATTTTCTTGGCATGGAGGTTATTCAATCTCAACAAGAAATCTTCATAAGTCAGCACAAATATGCAAGAGATGTGTTGAAAAAGTTTAATATGGAAAGTTGCAAATCAATTAGCACTCCATTGATGGAGAACGAGAAGCTTAGTAAAGATGATGGAGCTGCCAAAGTTGATGAAGGCCTATACAGAAGTCTTGTAGGTTGTTTGATGTATCTTACAGCAACAAGGCCTGATATTATGTATGCTGTGAGTTTACTGTCTAGATTTATGCATTGTGCAAGTGAGTTGCACTTCAAAGCTGCAAAAAGAGTACTCAGGTATGTCAAAGGCACTGCTGACTTTGGAGTTTGTTTCAAAAAATCAGAAAAATTGGAGTTACATGGCTATTCAGATAGTGACTGGGCTGGTTCATATGATGATATGAGGAGCACTTCTGGATACTTGTTCAACCTGGGTTCTGGATGTTTTTCATGGAATTCTAAGAAGCAAGATGTGGTAGCTCAATCTACCGCTGAGGCAGAATATGTTGCTGCTACGGCTGCTGTTAATCAAGCCTTATGGCTTAGGAAATTGTTAGCTGATCTAAATCAAGTTCAACAAGAAGCTACTCAAATTTTTGTTGATAATGAAGCTGCTATAGCTATTTCCAACAATCCAGTGTTTCATGGGAAGACTAAGCACTTCAAAATTAAATATTATTTTCTTCGAGAAGTTCAAAAGAACGAAGAAATTGTTCTAGTTCATTGCAAGACTGATTATCAGATTGCAGATATTTTTACGAAGGCCTTGTCCAAAACAAGGTTTGAATGCCTAAGAAGACAGTTGGGGATCTGCAGTAAAAGTGCCAAGGAGGAGTGTTGAGATATGCCAACTTTTCCTACAGATTTTATCAGATTAAGTTTGATAACATAATCATTCAATTGGTAGAAGAATAAGTCTTATTGTTAGGATCAAATATTTTAGCTAAGATTTGCTAGGTAGAAGATCATGTTATCAAGTAGTTTTTGTTGAGATTTTCTAGAGAATTGTTAGCTAAAATTATTTTAGTTTGTTTCTTTGTAAACACTATAAATAGGGTGTTGATGAATGAAGAAATTAAGCTCCTTTTCAGCCCTCAATATAGTCTTGTTATCTTTGTTTATGCTTCAAAAACCAACAATGTGATATTGCAATATACGGAAGTTGTACCTCTAATATTGACTCTGAATAATGTACTCTGACCATGACCATTCCAATTTTCAGTTTCCATGAATTGAAAAGGTAATTAGTGAGAGAGGATTAAATTCCAGTCCTTTAGGCCATGATATAATCGAAAAAAAAAAACCAACGGTCCATCCTATATTGATTACAAATTACCTTGATGCATATATCAACTTCAAAGATTTCTCACCAATCTTCCTTCAAATTCTTCCGCATTTGTTTTCCTTTCTTATTGAAGATCCTTAAGATAAGTTGATCAACATTTTTATTGTAGCAGATTCTCCACCTCTTGGATAGCCAAAGTGGCCCGACGAAGAAAGCTAGACCTACCAAAGATCCAACTGCCACACTAATGTAGATTTCTGTCTTGGAATATAACTGCTTCTCCTCCAATTGAGACTCTGGAAGTGCAGGATCTCTGTCACCGTTGCAAGTTCGGTTCAACTGGAATCCACACAAACCACTGTTTCCTTCAAAAGAACTTTCTAGGAATGTTTGCATTTGTCTTCCTCCTGGAATCCTTCCAACTAGTTGATTATGTGACAAATTTAAGACCGACAGGAAGCTGAGGCTTGAAATATTCTCTGGTATTTCCCCAGTCAGTTGATTGGAGGAGAGGTCCAATGATTCAAGATTCTTCAAATTCCCAACTGATGATGGGATTTGGCCCGTGAGGGCATTGTTTGATAGATTGAGAAGAAGCAGTGATATGAGATCTCCAACTTTTTCTGATATTGACCCTTGGAAATTATTGCTTGAAAGATCAATGGAAGTCAGGGTGGTAAGAACTTTTGTCAGCGTTGTTGGCGTTCCTTTAAAAGCCATTGTTACTGTATCCTGATAGTATGTTTTGAAATCTCGTCCTTGGTAACGCAGAAGGTCAAGGTGCAAATTTGATTTATCACCGTCCACCATCATTGCACCTAAGCTTGAGAAAAACTTTGGTGGCAATACACCATTGAAATTGTTGGACGACAGGTCAATAATTTGAAGATGAGCCCAGCTGTAGTTGGAGTTGGGGCAACTAATTTTTCCACTGAATCTGTTTGAGTGCAAAACAAGGACACGCATATTGGTCAATTTGTCCAACCTGCAAGGAAAAGTGCTGCCAATCCTATTGTGGCCGAGGTTTAATACCTTTAGCTTTCTGCAGTTGACCAAAGATTGTGGAATTTCACCTTCTAATTGATTAAAACTCAGGTCCAACGTCTCTAATTTGCAGTCCCTGGGCAATGTATTGGGTATGTTTCCACTGAGTTTGTTTCCATGCAAATTCAGTACCACGAGGGATCTGGACAGTTCCATGAGACATGAAGGCATTGAGCCACTCAAACTATTATCTGACAGGTCAAGTACTTCTAGAAGAGTTGCATTACATAGTGATAGAGGAATGTCATCAACAATGCTGTTGTTTGCAATGTTGAAATAAATGGCAGACGAGAGAAGATTACCAATATCAGCTGCGAGCGAAGAGGTAAATTTATTGCTTGAGAAGTCCACATAGACAGCTGATGGTGGTGGTAAAGGCATAGCTCCAGTAAGCAGATTGGAGTGGATGTCCAGATAGAAATGAGTTTGAAAATGGTAAGGCTCTTGAAGACCCGTGAAATGGTTATGAGAAAGATTCAAATATGGGAGATAGCCATCATGAATTTCCCATATCCAGTTTGGAATGTCACCAGTTATTTGGTTATTTGAAAGATCTAGCATATTCAATCTTGATTGGTTCTTCAAAAAAGGAAACTTTTGCAGCTTGCAGTTGCAAGAGGCCAACATCAAAGAATTAAACTGAGGGAGCAAAGAAAAGGCAGAGTCACTTCCTCTTGTGCCGACTGACAGGTTATTGTAGGAAAGATCAAGATCAGCAAGACTCTTCAGCTCGATAAATCCAACCAACTCTACGGTGCTTGTAAATTTATTGAAAGCAAGAGAGAGACTTGAGAGACTAGTGATTTTAAATACAAACTGGGGTATAGGCCCTTCAAGATTGTTGCTACTCAAGTCAAGTTCTCCTAGCGGAGATGGATACATGCCTTCTAGTTCATTGATCTGACCAGAAAACTGGTTGTTCGGAAGTTTCAAGCTCTCCAGTGATGGTAGAGAAAACAAGAGCGCAGGAAGTTCTCCACTAAGTGAATTGTTGCTCAGGTCAAGAATGGTGAGATGCTTGAGGCCTTCCCACTCTAATGGAATTTTGCCCATCAATTTATTGTCACGAAGGCTTACAGAGCTAAGGTTCCTGGACAGGGTAAAGGATGGAAGTGAACCCGTAAAATGATTCACTGCCAGGTCGACTGAGACAAGCTGGGAAAGGTTAGATATTGAACTGGGAATTGGTCCTGAAAAATTGCAACCAAAGAGTTTCAAGCTGGATAATTTTTTAAGATTACCAACAGAGTCTGGTAAATTTCCTGAAAAGGAAGTGTAGCTAAGATCTAAACTCTCCAAGAATCCGTTTTCAGGGAATTCCGGTAAACAGCCACCAAGTTCCCTATTATTTGATAAGTCAATGGTCCGCAGAGTTGGTAATTGGAATATCTGTTGCGGAGCTTCTCCTAGCAAGTCACACGAACTAGCACTCAAGGTGGTTAGATTGGCAAATTTTGCGAAGAATCCTGGAAGTGAAGCTGAAAATTTATTGCCATCAAGTTTGACAACAAAAAGAGACTGAAGTTTTGCCAAAGAGGAGTCGAATGGGCCTGAAATATTGCAGTTGGACAAGCTCAAGACTTGTAAATCAGGCAGTGCAGATGACACAGCATTGCACCAATCAACCCCTGCTGCGGCAATATCAACACCATCTAGGCGAAGTTCTATAAGCCTCGTGAGGTTCTGAACCAACATGTTCAAATTTGGGTTCTCAAGTTTCAGTGAGAGCACATAGCTGGGGGAAAAAGTAGAGAGGTCTAGTGTTACCAACCTGGACATTCGTGAAAAATTACTGGGGATTTGCCCGGCAAAGCCTGTTTCTGACAAGTTCAGATAAACCAATTGGTTTAGCAAGCCAAACCCCTTTGGCAAATCCGTAGAGTCAAAAGAGTTTCCGGCTAAGCTCAATCTTTGGAGAAATTGGAGGCTGAAAAGGGAGCTTGAATCGTCAAGATTGCCAGTGATTGAATCGCTGCTAAGGTCGAGGTCAATAACATGACCAGCATCATCACAATGCACACCTCTCCAACTGCAGCAATCAGTGTGTTCTTCCCAGCTCCCCAGCTTGGTAGAAAGCGAAGAGTCATATGTGAGATTGCACCTCAACTGAAGCAACAAACCTTTCTGTTCACTCAGGCAATGGGCTGATGCCAACTTAACATCAAAGATGATGTACAAGTTTGAGAGAACCAGAGGCAAGTAGAGCAGGAAATGCATCATAAATGTCATCTTAACCAGTAGATTAAGTCTTCTTCTTTAGGGAATCGTCTCGTCATAGCTTTAAATACTTGATTCCTCATAAAGAATACATACAGTGGACAGCATATGGCATCTTTATAAGATAATATAATTGGCATAATTGACCACTGTCGGGCCTAAATTATTTCAGTACAGCAATAGCCAAAGTTGGCTTGGCTGTGCTACGCTGCCGACCAGATTGTGATCACATCTTTGCTTTTTGATTGAAGTGCTATTTAGTCAGATAAAACAATGTGAAAGCAAGCACAATCGTGTCTAACAATTAACATATTTTACAAGCCAAGTCATTTAGATACACGTTCCAATGCTATAATGAAGACCATAAATTAATCAAGGCCTTGTTTTCCAATCAAGACCATAATCAAGTCATTTAGATACGTTCCAGTGCTAAGCGGCCTTGTTTGGATTGCTGTTTTTTGCCGAAAAATTACGTCGTTTTCCGTGATCACATTTCCCTATTACATTTTTTCCTCACATACATCCAATCGCTACAGTAATTTTTCCATGAAAAATGACGGAAAATGCAATCCAAACGGTGGTCTTTTTCAAATTGTCAGTTTGTAATTTGGAGGTAAGATTTATATTCCCTTTTGTTATTTCTTATTTTTTTAAATAAAATTTTTACTGGTATGCCACGCAACGAATCTTCTGTCCCACACCCTGTGACACTCTCTGTCCCACTTTTTATTATATTACTATTTCTCTTTCATAAATATCATGTTTTAATTTTTTTTTGTTTCCTGAAGATTCAATAACTATTAATTGAGTAAAAAATAAATACAACAGTTTCAAAAAATTAATATATAATAGAAAATTTAAAATACAGTAGAAAATTCATAAAAAATCTCATTTTTTTATGCATTTTGATTTTTTGAGTTTGTTAAATTTTGTGTATTACTCAATTAATAGTTATTGGATCTTAAGGAAACAAAAAAGAATTAAAACATGATGTTTATGAAGGAGAAATAAAAATATAATAAAAAGTAGAACAGAGAGTGGCACAGGGTGTGGGACAGAAGATCCGTTGTGGGTATGCCATCTCTGTGAACAAAAGTAATAATAATAATAACTACTTTCATATTGGTATTATATTAACGTTAATATTCCAAATATTTAAAACAAATGCTGTTACGCAAATTGAGGTGAGGCAATTCCAATGATTTTTTAAGTTACATGACATTATATTTTCACGGGCAAATTACACTTTACCCCCTTGTAGTTTAGTGTTTTTGTACATAACTCTCCTGTGGTTTCAAAAACTATACATAACCCCCTCATAATTTGGATTAAAGTGTCAAAATAACGGAATTTGCAATCCATAACTGAATCACCTAAAATATAAAAAATACCCCTATATAGATTTGAAAATTATTTACTAACCACAGGAGGGGTTATGTGTATATTTTGAAAACTATAAAGGGGTTATATGATAAAGCATTAAACCATAAGAGGGTTATATGATAAAATATAAAACCATACAGGGTTAATGCGTCATGTATATTATGTTTATATATTTTGGTCATTTCAACCATTTTAATTTTTAAACAAAGGTAATTTCGATATTTGTAAAGGTTTCGTTACGAATAATCATTTTCGTCATTTTGACACTTTAATTCAAACCATGAGAAGATTATGTATAACTTTTGAAACCATAGGGGAATTATGTACAAAAATACTAAATCATAGGGGGGTAAAATGTAATTTGCCCTATTTTCGCTAAACTATCTATGTCGTTTGATGGCGTAACATCATTAATTTGTACATTCCTTAAAGACTCTTTTCTTTTGTGCATCCGAGGGGTTCAAAGATTACAGTCAACTTCATCGGTCGAACCGAAAAATATTTACTTCTTCAAATTTCTCAAGTTAACTCCAACGATATCATTTTCTCAAGTTAAAAATTGAATAAAGTACGAACACATTGTCAAAAGTGTATTAATATTGCAGAATGCGATCTCAGCTTCCTTAAACCCAAGATAATGTTCCTTAAGCACGTGAAATGCACGGAAGATGGGCAAATTTCCATGCAAAACATACATGCGTTTTGATATTGAAAGGGATATAAGAAAATTTTAAAATCTTGAAGGGAGAAAACTTAATTTCTACAAAGATATATATAAAATATTTACAATTATTTAGGGGACATAGAAAAAAAATTCTGCATTTGACTTTTTCCATATGTATCTATAAGTCCGTGCCATATTCGTGTATCAATTTTGGAGAGCACATATATTTTCTGTTCTTTTATTGTTTCAGTAGATGAATAGATGATATATGGATCATGAGATTTTGCAATACTCAAATGTCGTCATTAGTCACTTCGATGGTCCTACATTTCAAGGGAACAATCTAAGTACAGGAATGTGATGTGTATTTTACCAAAACGTCAATCAAGCCCGAAGATATTAATCATGACTTTAAATTTCAATTGGAAATTGCTACCCTTTAATTTATGCTATTGACCATGCAGCTCACTGGATGATGGGAAATCGATCAACTTTTGAAGCAGAACCATAGACATGGTATTTTCTTTAATTGCAGGAATTGAAAAAGAAAGTATACTTTATCAAGCTATTTTGCTCAGCTACGAACTATTAAAATGCTGTCCAAAGAAACAAAAAGAACCAAATCATGCAGATTTCTTCTATAGCAAGTAAATCATGTGAAAAGCACACAAACTGAAAGGCTTTGTAGGATATAGGAAAAGTTTATTACTGAAGATTTTGGTTTGGCTGGAAAGAGTACCTTGGAAAGAAGTGAGCTGCGAGAAAGAAAGAGAGAATAAACAGAGGGATGGGGGTTTTGTTGTGTGGATTCTGCAGGCACTCACAGAGAAAGAAAAACTCTTCGTTTTCATTTGGTCCTCTCTTTCTTCAAACTGAATCTGCTGCCAATTTTTTTTTTTTTTTTTGTCTTGTCTTTATTTAAACAGATTCTGCTGCTAATATTTTCTGAGCAAAATTAATCTTTTCAAAGAAAGTAATTTTTAAATGTGAATCTAATCACAATTCAAGATCATATACCACCTCATGGGAAGTTAAAAAAAATTAAAAAATTTACTCCGACGCAGGTCTTCATTTGGCTTGAGGGATTTAATGAATAATTTGAAATTCACTCAAATCACTCTAATTGTTTGAATTATTTAAGAGCCTTTGAATTTATAATCCATCAATTATCAAAATACATTTTAAATATTATAATAATTTATAATTTATATATTCAAATACCTCCTAAATAATCTGAACGATTAGAGGAATTTGAGAGAATTTCAAATCATTCATCAAATCCCTCAATCGAAACGATAATTTCTTAGCATGCACGATATATATAGTCGGACACACACGCATACTGAATTTTGCAATCCAAGTTGCTAAAAGAAAGAATGAATGCAAAGAAAAAAGAAAAAAGAAAAAAAAGAAGAAGAAGAATTGGCCCTTGCAATTGATTCGACCGGTGGCGATTGCAAATGCAGGAGGCGTTAAAGACCATTGTCCTATTTGTAAGATGAAGCACAATTGACTTACCAAAAGTATGAATATATTAAAAAATACTTGATAAGTGAAGTAAAGCAGCATGCAGCTTTGCCACAAGTAAACGGTGAACTCACTAGTTGGGTCTAATAAAATTCCGCCTTCAATTGAATTTCTTAAAAATTTTTCTTCTAGACTAGTTTGATAGTTTAGTTTGTTAGAGTTTTTACCTTTTTTCCAAAGCTTTTGCTGTATTTGTTGGTTCTCTGGACCTTCGTAAGATCTCCTTTCATATATTAAAAAAAAACCCAAACCAGCTACAGGTAGAAATAGCTTTCATTCATTCTATTCGGTTCCCAACAAGAAAAACTTCAGCTCTGACTTGTAGACAAAAAACTACATTTTTCCTGCATGGGCGTGCGCGATGCGTGTCAATCATTTAGGAAAATATGTTTTTTAGCCTATATATAATAACTTGTAGTTTCACATTCGTGAACTTTAAATCATCTTTAGAGAGGATTTTTTCTTCTGCAAGAAAGAGAAAAACTAATGGCCACTGGCCTAATGAGAAGAAAGGGAACAGCTCATGGCTTCAAGAGCAGAAGTGGAATCCGACAAAGCAAGACTGCCTATTTCATGGAACACATTATTTCGACCTCAAACTTGAACAGGATTCACAAAGGCTAAGGCTTTTTAATAATATGTGTGAGATTTGAACCTCTTTTGTTCCCCGTTTTTTTACGATTGGTTGTAAAGGGCTATAGTCAGATACAAGGTGTTGATTTTAATGAAATATTTTCACCTGTTGTTAAGCATAACTCTATTCGTATTTTGCTTGCTTTAGTTGCAATGTATGATTTGGAGTTGGAGCAGTTTGATGTTAAAACAGCTTTCTTACATGGTGAATTTGAAGAGAAATTTTATATGAAACAACCTCAGGGATTTGAAGTTGAAGGAAAGGAAAATCATGTTTATTTGATAAAGAGATCCTTATATGGATTGAAACCGTTTCCAAGACAGTGGTACAAGAAATTTGATACTTTTATGTTGGAGCATGTATGATAGTTGTGTTTACTTTCGAAAGTTAGATGATGATTGTTTCATTTATTTGCTGTTTTATATTGATGACATGCTCATTGCTGTTAAGAATTTGTTAGAACTTCACACTTTAAAATTGCAATTACGTAATGAATTTGAAATGAAACATTTGGAAACAACTAAAAAAATTATTGGCATGGAAATCAAGAGAGATTGAGGAGTTGAAAAGTTATTCTTGAGCCAAGAAAATTACCTTGAGAAAGTCTTGAAGAAGTTTTGACATGAAAGATGCTAAACCTGTGATTACTCCTCTTACTAGTTATTTCAACTATCTGCTGTTCAGTCACCACAGTCAGTTGAAGAGGAAAATTATATAGCACGGGTTCCTTATTCTAGTGCAGTCGGCAGTATTATGTATATAATGATTTGTACTCGTCTAAATATTGCACAAGCAGTCAGTATGGTTAGCAGATATATGTCTTGTTGTGGAAAACACATTGGCAGGTTGTGAAGTTGGTTTTCAGATACTTGTGAGGGATTTTAAATTGTTGTTTGGAGTTTGGGAGAAATAATGACACTTTAGTTGGTTTTGTAGACTCTGACTATACTGAAGATCTTGACAGAAAAAGATCACTTTTAGATTCTGTATTCTGCATTGGTGGTTATGCAGTTAGTTGGAAATCTACTTTACAATCTGTTGTAACTTTATCTATTACTAAGGCGGAATATATGACCATAATCTAGGCAATCAAAAAAGTCTTGTGGTTGAAAGGTTTGTTTGACGAATTCAGTCTGTATCAAGGTGTTACTACTATTTATTGTGATAGTAAAAGTGCCATTCATTTGACTAAAAATCATATGTATCATGAGAGGATGAAACACATTGATGTGAAATTTCATTTCATTCGAGATACTATTATTGAGGGAAAAATCCTTGTTTAGAAAATTACTACCAAGGAAAATCCTACTGACATGTTCATGAAACCTCTCTTCCAGTTTACAAGTTCAAACAATGCTTAGATTTGGTTGGTGTTCGTTGTTGGTAATTTAAGTCCATTGGAGCTTATGTGGAGAATGTGGAGCAAATTTACTATTGTCGATGTTGGGGACACGCCAAGGTGGATATTTGTTAAAATGGCTTTGTCATATATCGCCTTTTGTATAAGGCAGTCTTTTTCTTAATTGCCTATAAATATAGTGAGTCTGTGATGGGTTAAGTGCACCAAACCAAGAGAGTTTTAATGGGTTATTTGGGCTTTTGGGTCATTAAACTTTTTGTTTAATAAAATATTTTGGACTCTCTTGCATTTTAAGTATTAAGTGTTTTGGGTCTAAAAATACTTTTCTAAGTCATTTTTGTACTCTTTTTTTCATAGTAAAATATTGCTCCTCCTCCATTTATAGATGTAGGTAAATTTGATCGAATCACGTAAATTTCTGTGTTTCTATTTTATTTATATTTATTTGTTATTTGTCTTTTGGAGTTGCCAAAAATCTCATCGTCAATTTTCTGGGGTCAAACCTAACAGCTATTGCAAATATAGGAGATGTTAAAGACCATTGTCCTATCTGTAAGTTGAAGTACAGTTACCAAAAGTATGAATATATTAAAAAATACTTGATAAGTGAAGTAAAGCAGCATGCAGCTTTGCCACAAGTAAACGGTGAACTCACTAGTTGGGTCTAATAAAATTCCGCCTTCAATTGAATTTCTTAAAACTAATTAATTTGTTATATTTTTCTTCTAGAGTAGTTTTTTTTTTTTTTTTTTTGTCAAAATTCTAGAGTAGTTTGATAGTTTAGTTTGTTAGAGTTTTTACCTTTTTTCCAAAGCTTTTGCTGTATTTGTTGGTTCTCTGGACCTTCGTAAGATCTCCTTTCATATATTAAAAAAAAAACCCAAACCAGCTACAGGCAGAAAAAGCTTTCGTTCATTCTATTCGGTTCCCAACCAGAAAAACTTCAGCTCTGACTTGTAGACAAAAAACTACATTTTTCCTGCATGGGCGTGCGCGATGCGTGTCAATCATTTAGGAAAATATGTTTTTTAGCCTATATATAATAACTTGTAGTTTCACATTCGTGAACTTTAAATCATCTTTAGAGAGGATTTTTTCTTCTGCAAGAAAAAGAAAAACTAATGGCCACTGGCCTAATGAGAAGAGAGGGAACAGCTCATGGCTTCAAGAGCAGAAGTGGAATCCGACAAAGCAAGACTGCCTATTTCATGGAACACATTATTTCGACCTCAAACTTGAACAGGATTCAAAAAGGCTAAGGCTTTTTAATAATATGTGTGAGATTTGAACCTCTTTTGTTGCTAAATTAACAAAACTGAAGATAGGGCAGATAATATAACAATTCTAGATAATATACAATTAAAAGGATTTGAATTGAATTGAAAACATACATTAACTTTCAATCAATTTGAATCAAAATAGTCAACATGCAACAAGGTTGGAAAAGAGATTTGGAAAGGAAAAGACAAAAGGAAAGGAAAACAAAAAATTTTCCTGTGCAAAGAAAATTTGTGTTGGCAGTTCTCAAAATGTGCTTCTTTTTTGCCTCATAACAAATAAGGACAGTGCTTAATTTTCTAGTGCTTGGAAAGCTTGTGTTCAGGCTTCTTTCACGTCTCATTAGAAATAAGGTAATGTGGAAGAAAAGAGAAGTATTGTGGCTAAGAGAACAAGGGCTCAAATAAAGTGTCAATTGAAGGAAATGATTGATGAATACTATGAGAAGAAGCAAAAGAAGAAGACAGAGGAAAGAGAGCCCATGACTCATGAAATGAACACTATTGAGGGGAAAAAGAGGGAAAAATTGGAGTCGAGTAAAGTCACAAGAAATGTCGAAGAAATGGTTAGAATTAGCAGCAGTAGCAGTGATGAAGAGCAAGAAGGGGAAAATGCTAATCGAAAAATCTTCAATAGAAAGAGAAAGGGAACTGCTAAAAAGATTTTTAATGATGTGAGTAGTGAAAATAATGTCAGGATTTTGGGTAAAGAGGAAGTGGTAGAAGAAGTGAAATTGAAGAAATTTAACAGGGGGAGGAGGAGGAGGAGAGAAACTATTTATAAGGGTAAGAATGATGATAGGAAACTGGAAGTAGTGTTAAGATTTAGCAAGAACAGGAAAAGGGTGAAGAAGTGATAGCAGATAAAATGAGGGCAAGAATGGCTGTGATGATGGTGGTAGGGGAAGTGGATGTGATGTTATGTTTGTAAATGAAGAAGATGTTCCTCCAAATTTGAGATGCAATTATGTAAAATATAGGAAGCAGTTTCTACATAGAGAAAAAAGGGGTAGAAGTGATGGAAATAAAACAAGTGAAAGGATGACTATTAAGAGTGAACCTTCAGGGATTGGAGCTCAAGACAAGGGAACGGGCCTTTGACTGAGGATCTTGATGCTCTTGACTCAAAATCTTCGGCTCTGAAGAGGATGCTGATGATTTAGATAAAGACTATAGCGAGAAAGAATCAAGGAGCTTTGATATCAGATGTAGAACCTAAAAAATATAGGAGATTATAAATTTGGATGGACATTATGGATACGGTGCTAAATATCTCAAACTGTAGTATAACAGAAATGCAGTCTTCTGACATGGATGATTAATTTTTTGATCTAATTCATTTTTTTGGAAGTAGGGGTATATGAGCCACAAAAATACACAATGACAAGGCCTATCTTGTGATTGCAGTGACAAAGTTCTTCCTTTTTTAAAAACATAAGTAGTCTTGTGATTGCAGTGACAAAGTTCTTCCTTTTTTAAAAACAGAAGTAGTAACTTATGTAAACTGTTTGAAGGTTTTTAACAAATCAGGTGGTCAAATAAAGGAGTTTTAAGATCAAGTAAAATCATCTTGATTTTGAACAATAGTAAAACCACATGATTTTTTTGAACATGTTTCACACATAGGGCATGAAGATTGTAATAAAGGCAAATTATCCTGCAGGTAGGTGCTCATAGCTTCTCATACATGATATTTGAAGTACTTAAAGGTTTAATAAAGTAATTCTGCTTATATGACTTTTTAAGTGCGCTGTGCAAATTAAGCGTATGAAGGGCTGAGTAAAAATGAGATTTGAAGTGAGTTGGCTATGAAATGGGGCAAGGAGGTTTGTCTTTGATTTATTGTCTTTAGTGTTGTCTGTTGTACTTTGAAATGGTCTTTTTCCGTTTGTAAAATTTGTTTCTATTAATAAAAGTGATACGAAGTTGTTGAAAAAAAAAAATATATATATATATTTTAATGAAAAAAAAAAAAAAGTGCGCTGTGCGTGTACCCAATATACAAGATTTTGTTTGCTGATAGAAATGGCCAGTTTTTTTTAAAAAATAAAAAAATAAAGCCTTCATAGTGGTGGAGAATATCATCTTTGTTGATTAAAACTTTTTTTTGTTACTGTGCGATGACGTTATTTTCTTTAGCCAATTTCATCACGTTAGCTTCCTTTAATTGGTTAATGTCCTACATTTTTTTTTATTTTGGGGTCACAAAAAATTGGCATTCATAGACTTAATAAAGAATATTTTTAGGGGATTACAAGTAATTTACAATCGTAAAATTAATACAACTTCTTTTGACTAATTCACACTTGGTGAGATAGATACTAAAATAAGTTCAGGCCAAACTCATATAAGTTTCAAAAAATTCAGCATTCATATATCCCTTGCAAAATTTAAAAATTTTAAAGCATTCTTTATAAATTTAAAGTTTCGTCCCCATGAAAGTTTAAAAATATTTTATGGAATACATTTAAGTTTAAATATATTCAAATTGGTCTTTCAAGATGAATATTCTGGTTCCGTCTATGGCTATAGGATCAATATAACTTCTTTTGTTTGTGTTCTTTTTTTTCTTTTTGTCCTTTTCATTGTTTTGTTGCTTTTCTTTTGCATTTCCATCATAGACAGAAAAACAAAGGGCATCACAGGAAGGAAACAACTGAAAGCCCAATCCAGCAACAACTACTCAGGATGGTAAAGTTCAAGAGAATATTCCTCCCTTTTGGGTTTTAGCTTTCTCAAATTTTCTAGTGAAAAGTTCTATATATTCTGTCCTTTTGGTTTTTGGCTTTCTCTAGCCTTAAGCACACAAATGTCTTTCCCAAAGCTATTTAATTTGATTATGGTCCCTAGATGATATCTCTCCATGTCTTACAAATGTCAATTCCATCTTGCACTTTGTGATGGCTTTGGAATCTAGATTTCTTGTTAATCAGGCCACTCTTTCCATGTTTATTTTTGTTCACATCTTTTACAAAACAGACCTTTACAATATTTGTTTAAACAATTTGCCCACATCGAAGCTGTGTTTTTTTGCATAAAAGACTAAGGAAGATTTTCTCCACAATATTTCAATAGAAGAGAGATGGCACACGCCTATATGTTCAAAATCCTATTGTACTAAATTCTTTTTATAAATGCTCCAATGGGTCCAAGATGGTTCTTCATTTTTCCCCCTTAATTCAGCAAGAAAACAAAATGAAAGGCTGTCCAAATAGACAGGGGTTCAAAGTACTATAAACCCAAAGCATGCCAAACTAAAGCAGTTTGATGCATGATACCCAAAAAAGGCAACCAAAAAACAAATCGAAAACTATTCCGACAAGAGATTTAGAGAAAGAGAAGCAATTTGTACAACTTTTAGAATTTAATTGAGTATAGGTGCTGCAAAGCACGATCAGTTCAAAGATGAAGCTTTCAAGAGGATGGAAAATAAAAAAATAAAAAAAAAATTGTGCCTAAGGACATAGTGATTAATAAGAAATCCAAACAATATGGGGATGAACTTTTTGAACTAAAAAATCTACTCCTAGAAGCTACATGAACCAAAGCACTTGACCTCGCAAAGGCCAACCACATGCTAAATCTGAAGGCTACAAACATGAAGAATTGCAACGTTATGATAAAAACAGCTTTTGAAAACCGGCCATGGCTTTGCTTTTCAGATTTCTTGTTAATTTGGCCTCTCATTCTTACCCCGTTTTTCATTTTTATTTTTTATTATTATGATTTAATAAAAAATAGTCCTTAAAATAATTGTTAAAAAAACTCGATGCTATAAATTAATAGATAAATTAATAATGATATATTCTCCATCATATATTAATAGAGAACAGATAAAGACATGCACTACGCACGCCTATGTATACAAAATCTTATTGTACTTAGTTCTTGAATGAATGCTTTCTGGAAACGGTTTATTTATTTTTTTTCATCAACAAAATAATCAAAGACCGTCCAAACAGATTTAATAAGCATGCGAAACTAATTAAAGCAATTCCATTCTTGATATCATAAAAACCCAACTAGAAAATACTAGGCAAATATGTTTATGGGCATAGAAACAAGCAACAACTGAAGCTTCACATAAGAAAGATTCAATAAGTGCAACAAACAAACAATTATGCAGGTAAAAAATAAATTCAATACAAAAATTGGCTAGAGGATCGACTTAGTACATGAGGCTGGTTTAGTTTCTCCCCAGCTTCGAATACCATACTTATTACAGAAGGCGTACAAGTTCTTTCAGCCACCCACCATCTGATGCCCTTGACCTGCGTTGCCATAGCCACAACCCAGCACTACAAGGTCCTGATAGCTACCACAATTCATCCAAATAAATGCAGCACATTGTTTGTTCTTCTTCATCATTTGTTCTGCTAGCTTGAGTTGTATTTGCACGAGGGATCAGCTATTACAAGATATCTTCATGACATAGATTGGGTGTTAACTGTAATTTCACTTAGCATATTGCCTATTTCGTCATCACTCATCCAATCCAAATTCAAATCTAGTTTATGACGCCAATTATCACAGCCATGAATGTTAGTAACATTGCCTTGATTTTCTGCATGTCTAGTTAGATGCCCTAGAAAATGGTCGGCCATAGCAAGACGAACTGCTTCTCTTGTATAATCAGGAAAACTTGATATTGTGGTAGTGGCAAACCAAGGCCAGGATACCCAGCACTTCTTAAGGAAGCTACTAAAAGCATTTGCTACGAGTGCAAGAGCATTATAAGCTCTTAAGATTGCACAACGAATTCTCTCTTGCGAATATTACCCTTGACATGCTGTATAAATATGCTATGATCGATTTTTGTGGTGTTATAATGACACCTCCACTGCTGTCATTGACATAGCCCATATTCATCCATCTGCCACCACCATCACACCGAATTACTCAACCTGAGGTGATGATATGTTTGGGACCAAGACAATTTGGACGAAAAATGATATGTCGAAGAAGGGTAATACATTGACTGCCTATTGTCGCTGTAAATTTGGAATGAGTAGCTGTTTAAACTCCCATCCCAGTTCCCTAGCTGTGATGATATCAAGGTCTACCTTGTTGTATTGACTGAGGTCCTAATATTGTATTGACTGAAGTCCTAATATTCTCACAGGTTAAAGAATATCTAATTACTTTCATGAACTTTCTCTTGATCTACAAAAATGTTCTCTTTTGGATCAAAATCAGCAACAATCTCGAAAAGATTTGTGAAATCAGTCAAATGGAATTTTTGAAATGATCAAGTAGTCAAAGGAAGCAAGGTCAAATAGAATGTACTTGATTTATAAAGAATTAAAAATACATGATTTTTGAACATTTTCATGCATATAGGAAATAAACATTACAATAAAGGCGAATTTTCTGCTGTATTCCCATCTTCCATGTATTTATACTAGTTCAACAAAATTTAATTTTGGGGAAATTACAGTTGGTCCAAATCAAATTCGACCATAATATAATTCAACCCTGAACCCTAAACATGTCTGAAACAGATTTTAGCTTTTAAAGGGGAAGCCCTTGGTCATCTAGAGAGAGTAATTAAAGAGAAAGAGTAGATTTTAAGTGAAAGAGCTGCTTGGCAATCGAACAAAGCAGAACCTAAATTCAGATTGCTACTCTAACAAGAGAATTAGACAAAGAGAAGGCAATTAATACAGCTTTAAGAAGTCAATTAACTATAGATGCTGCAGACTACGATCAGCTCAAGGATGAAGGTTCCAAGAGGATAAAAGATATCAGAAAGGAAACTACAGTTGAAGCCATTATGATTTATAAGAAGTTGACAGGTATCGAGTCTGTGCAATAATAATTACTAAAAAGTCTTAATTACCACCACAATTAATTATAGAACAAATCCGAGTACTGGAGCAGGGATCCTAGGTGTGCAATGGGTTACTTGATTCACCCTATTCTCGAAGAGTTTGCTTGATCCAATATACCAGAATTGTCTTTAAAAATATTAAATTTGCATGCAATGGCAAGTAGGGTCGATTCCACAGGGAACGGGTAGGAAGTTGTTTCTTTCGAAGTCAATAGAATAAAATTGGGGGATAATTAATGGGATGAAAATGAAAATGAAATAAATAAAATTCAAAAGATAACTCCACAAGTACAATTTACTAAAAATAGCAATTAATAAAATTCTACCCAAAGGATCAACTTTTCAGGTACGGTCCAATTAAATGATCATCGATGCAAAGATATTTCATTCATCCGTTAATAGGTTGGTTATAGCTATCAACAAGCTCTGACAACCAGTTCTTCCTTACTTTTTCGACAATCAAAGTACGACCATTGACTGCTTCTCTAACCAGAAAACAACCCTAGGTACGACCGTAGAAATTTAATTATCCAGTTGCATTAAAGCTAGAAGAACCTAACCCTAACCAATAAATACGCTAAGAGGGTTTATTTAAATTAGATCTTACGTTTCCCCAACATAAATCCAATTATGGTGGTTGTCACTAGGTGTCAACTAAACGAACAATTACGGATTCAATTCAGTTAACGTGGCAGTAGGCTATTATACTAAATTAAATATCCGGCCGTTGATACTCAATTAATAAAATACCCATGAACAATTAATCCAGGAAACGCACGAATAGTAACGAATTGGAAGAAATAATGAAAATTCGATTAGATCTCACATATATTGGGGACCGCGCCTTCACGTTGACCTTTGGGTAGAGGAGAAACCTAACCGCTCCTCATCATGTCACTCTCGCTTGATTTGATTGATAACATCCACGCAATTGCCAAAGAATTGGGAAAAGTGAAATAATGCAGAAAGCAAAAGGAAAAGTCTTTAAGTCTCTTTTCTTGCTTCGTGTCTGTCCGGAGAAGAAAAGGAATCAAGCAAAAGTCTTACGAAATTCGTACAAAAGCAAAAGCAAAGCATCAATCGTTCTCTAGGAAGAAATAAAGCTAATCTACTAAGCCCGCGTGATTCTGGCCTTTCCTCTATTTGCTGCCGAAAAGAAAAGAAAAACGTCTGACCGAAAGAAAACTAAAAGCTAATCCAATTGATTAGACGTGAATCTGGCTTTTCCTTTTTATATCTTCCAAGTAGCCGCCGCCAGCAGAAGCAAAGAAAACGTCAGGGAGCAAGACTTTGTCTAGGGGTTTTAATCCCACGCATCTCCGCGGTTCACGTGGACCTGATTTCCTAATTGGCCCTGCTGCTACCAATCCCACGGGTTCGGCTTTTGGGTATCCTTCTACAGTTTCTGGCGTGGGCACGCCTTGAGATGAAAAGTCTTCTGGAAATTCTCTCCACGATACCACTTTTAACACCAACCGCCTGCAATTTACACAAATATCAAATATGAATAAAATCTCAATATTTAGCACAGTAAGTAACCAAAATTATGACCAAATAACATCGCAAATGGTGCCCAACATTTTTGAACTCAAAAAAATCAACCCCTGGAAGCTGCACGCATCAAAGCACTTGATTTTGCAAAGGCCAACCACATGCCAAATTTGAAGGCTACAAACATGAAAAATTACAATCCTGATGATGAAAAAACTTTTCAAAAACGGCCACGGCTTTGCTTGCTAAATTTGTCAAATTTAGACCTTTTCTTCGCACCATATTTTTTATGTTTATTTTGTAGTTTTAGTTTTTATTACAAAAATCGTCATTGACAAAATTGTTAAACAATTCTCATATTTTTAAATCTATGAATTAATAGATAAAAAGACTAACAAAAATATTCTTCATCATATATTGATATTGATAAAGAAGAGATAGCGCACGCACCTCGCACGCTTATGTATATAATATACTACTGAGGCATTTTCCACAGCCATGAAGCTAAATTTACTAGCTCTTAGCATTTGGGCTATGAATTCTCTCATGTGGATATTACCCCTTGAATGGGGTTAGTGGAAATAGGGTTGAAAAGTTGGTCGTGGAAGCTAGGCCATGGAAGATTTTGAGGTCTAGGACAATAGCTTCAACTGGTGGTGTGAAGCAGGCTCAGGGAGAAGGAAATACAAGAGATCACGAAGGCGAGTTAAATATTTTCCTTGAGATCACGAAGGCTCAGTTGCTTGCTTCAATTTTTTTCTTGTGTGCTCTTTGATTCGTTTTCATTTGATCTTGATCTCTCAAGAATAAACTGTGAAAAGATATTAAAACTAAATAACCCTAATATTTTCCACCCCTAAAAACGTCCTAAATAGCCCCTATTTATAGTTTCTTAAAGTAGCATCAGAAAGGGGGTAGGATATGGTTTATTCGAGCTTAAAATGACAATTTTGCGCATTTTCCCGATGAACACTGGTGCAAACATCGGCCTAAACTCCGGCGCCTGTATTTCATCTGATGACTTGACTAGAAAAACTCTGGCGTGAACATCGACGCAAGCTATTAAAGATCTGTGGATGGATCTCTTTGCATCTGCGTGCAGATCCAATTCAAGGCTAAAAATCTTTGTCATCAAAGCCGAATCAGTTCTTGCTCGAACATAAAATTTATAGCTCTTTGAATTAACTTTCCAATGCAGCAAAAATCATGTCATTTAAAAGTCTGGACACTGAGATATGTCTAAAATATTGAGGATTGGTTAGAAGAACATTGCAGTGCAACTATACTTCAGTGTTTTGAATATTTGGCTGTGAAAACATGAGAGCAGGCCTTTCATGTCTCATAAGAATCGTAGAGCATTCGCTTAACTTCAAATGAATCAAGAATCATCGTAATTCGATTTATGTAGCTCAAGTTATCACCAAAATGCTAAAATATATTGTTCCTGCTAATCCTTTTACTCTTCATGTTCTCTGCTTCCATTGCTTTTTCACACCACATTTTTAGTCCGTTTCCCTTGACCTATTAGAACAATATAAGAGCAAAATTAAGTAGATTCCATTCAAAAGAAAGGTTAAATAATATAGTTAACCAGCGACTTGTACATATAAATATAATACAAAATACACCCTATCAAGTGTCCAATTTCATATATATATACATCACACACCGTGCACAAAAAAATTCCACATATATCTTGGGCCAACTTTAAAAAAAAAAATTCCACATACAGTAGAAGCAAACAGGTATAGCTAGTGGTAATGACACAACACTTATTTTAATGTCACAGCAAATTTTTTGCTAAATGATAAATTTATCATCTGTGTTTTAGAAGAAACTTAATTAATGTGGCAATATCATTTATCAACCAATATAGCAGTTAAAAAACTTTCTCTCTCCACGCCACCCTTTCTCTCATCTGCTCTAGTAAATCATTTCTTTCTCATCCATGGCAGCCCTTCAGCCGTCGGCTGAGGGGCAAGCATTTTCTCCTACAACAAAAAAATCTTTCTCTCAGCTCTTCTCACAGTCGGCAACATCTCCAATTCAACTTCGACAGGCTTCTGTTTATAAGGGTGAAGCTGCGGTTGTTTTTTCCAGAGTAGATGCGGACAGACTTGCGGCGCCATTCAGATGGACTTTGGTTGGCAAATTCTCTCACGGACGACCTTCTTTGGAAGATATTCGAAAGTTTTTTGCCTCTTTGAACTTGAAAGATCAAGTTTCCATTGGATTGTTGGATTATAGGCATGTCCTTATTAAATGCTCAGCTGAAGTAGACTTTAACAGAGTTTGGTCGAGAGGAACTTGGCAATTGGGCAAATATCCAATGCGTGTGTTTCGATGGACCAGGGAATTTCATGTGCATAAAGAATCATCTCTAGTACCGGTATGGGTAAATCTTCCATCTCTACCTATTCATTATTTTGATAAACATTCTTTGTTTTCAATTCTTTCTCCAGTAGGAAGACCTTTGTTCTTAGATTCGGCCACGGCTGCTGGGACTCGTCCTAGTGTAGCCAGGATATGTGTAGAGATAGATGTAGCTAAAATTGTTGTGCCAAGGGTGTGGGTTGCTGTCGAAGGTGAATCAGGTTTCTGGCAACGTATTGTCACAGAGAATATCCCTCCATATTGTTCTTTTTGCTCAAGGCTAGGACATCATCATGAGGGGTGCAAGAAGAAGTTGAATAAGGATGAATCTCGGCTCAAATTTAAACAGGCCATGAATACGCAGCAAGATCTACAATTACATGGAAATCAAATGGTTAATCATCAACCTGAGACTAATCCAGCTGCTATGGCAAACGATAGGGTGGCGGAAGTGGCTGCTGATATTGCGAAAGATACGGCTGCGAATGCAACTGCTGCAACTGGGAACGAAAATACAGTAAATATTTCTGATTCTCATGAAGTGCGAACTACTGCTACGGTTCAAAAAAGAAAAAATATCTTAGCAGCAAAAACCACTATTGCTGGGTCTGCCGTGCAAGTGGAGGAAGGGGAAGTAAATGTTCTACAACATTGTGCTATTCATGATGATCATGCGGTTGAAGCAACCAATAACCAAACCGCTGATGCTAACGAAAAAACAGAAATAAGTAACATGATGAATTCGACATTGCATAGGGGACAAAGAGAAATGGACTTCCAACTGGATAATCATCATGGTCTTCAACTTGAAGGGTCCCATTCCCACATTGTGAAGCCTTTTAACACCGATCCAGCGCATGTGGACAGTCATCAAAATGAAGGGTCCCATTTTCCCATTGAAAATCCTCTTAACACCGAACCAGAACATTTGACCGACAATGGTTCAAACTGTAAAGATAATCTGACCCACAACAATGTGAGGGGTGAACATCACTTGCTAGCTGACAATGACAATGCTGATCATGAACTGATGGCCGACATTTCTGTTTCGGAGAATCTCTATGTTGATTTGCGAGGAGGAAAGGATTCTACACACCAAGAGGTTTTGGAGCAGTCTGCTGGTGATGTGGATAAACAGGAGAACCTTGTTGAGGAGGGATTATTGGATGGTGGGTTTGCATCCCTATCAGAGGGGGAGGCTGACGATGGCGATAGATTCTATGGTGGGAAGACACAGGAGCGCATGGGCTCCTCTGGGGTTGTAGATATTTTTAACCTTGACCCAATTATTCAACAGGTTAGTGACAAGCTCCAGCATGGGGAAGAATTCCAGTTGGTTAAGTATGGCAAGAAGAGAGGAAAGCTACCTCAAATTTCGTCGAATAGGTCGCTGCGATCGAAAGCTAAGGCAACCTCGAACTCTTTCTCTGCTGTAAATCAATGATTAAGTTCCTTTTCTGGAATATCAGGGGTGTGTCCCGTGCCCCAAATTTTCGTAGATTGAGATTTTTAGTTAATCTTCATGAGATTCAATTGGTTGCTATCTGTGAACCGAAAGTCCAAGCAGTGGATATTCATTCGATTAGGATGCGTCTTCACATGGATCAAGCCATCTGTAATAGTAGGGGGGATATTTGGGTTCTTTACAAATCCTCTATCTTGTGTAGCTTGGTTGGAGAATCGAGTCAACACATGTCTCTATATCTTAGCTCTTTGTTATTTGAGAGACCTATTACCTTCTCAGTTACTCATGCAAAGTGCACAGACACTGAACGGCTAGAATTGTGGTCTAGTCTCCTAGTGGACAACCCGGATCAATCCCCTTGGTTGATTGTGGGGGATTTCAACGTCATCGTGTCGGCGGAGGAGAAAAGGGGAGGGTTGCCTTTTAGACCAGCAGAGGGTTGGGATTTTTTAGATTTTATGTCTCAGGCAGGGGTTTTTGATGTGGGGTACTCGGGCTCTTGCTTCACATGGTGCAATAACAGGCATGGTCGGGCGCGTATCTGGAAGCGACTAGATAGGTTGCTAATGAATCAAGTTGCTTCTAATTTCGCTCTGGATTTTAGCATTCGCCATTTATCTAGGGATCCTTCGGATCATGCGCCATTATTATTATCGGCTACGACAAAACTAGACAACAAGCCGAGGCCATTCCGTTTCTTAAATTTTTTGGCATCTAAGCCTGGGTTTTTGGATGTGGTCCGATGCAACTGGAACGTGGCTTTCTCGGGGCCTCCGTTAATGGTCCTTGCTGCTAAGCTTCGAAGTGTCAAGATGGCGTTACGTGCCTGGTCTCGGGAGGTTTTCGGAGATATCTTTGGCTCGGTACGGGTGGCAGAGGACATGGCCCTCAACGCTGAGTTGAGCTATGACACTGATCCATCGGAAGACAAGCTTGTAGCATTACAGAAGGCTCGGGCTCATCTTCGGCGGTCGCAAGGGGTGGAGCATATGTTTTGGCAACAAAAATCAAGGGTCAAATGGTTGAAGGATGGAGATCGAAATTCGAGATATTTCCATGCAGTGGTGGCAGAGCGCCACCAACGGTCGGTAATCCATCGGATTAAATCATCCACTGGGGATTGGCTGGAGTCTGCGGATGCCATTGAGAGTGAAGCCGAATCCTTTTTTAAACGGTTATTTACGGCAGAGTCCCCTAGTGCATCCTTTAATGCTCTTGACGTTATACCGAAATTGCTGACGGACCAGGATAATGACATGCTAGACGAGATCCCTTCTAAGGAAGAAGTTAAGTCAGTGATTTTTGCAATGGATGGTGGGAGTGCGGCTGGGCCGGATGGGTTCTTGGGTAGGTTTTTTACGTGTGCATGGGACATTGTGGCAGAGGATGTCCATGCGGCTGTGGTAAGTTTCTTCTGTGGAGAGGTGCTGCCTAGGAGTATATCTTCCACTTCAATAGTGCTGGTTCCGAAGGTCCAGTCTCCGCAGGATTTTACCCAATTCCGTCCGATTAGCTTGTGTAACTTTATCAATAAGGTGATATCCAAGGTCTTGTCGGACAGATTAGCATGGATCTTGCCGAAGATTATTTCCCCTCAGCAGAGTAGCTTTGTGAAAGGTAGGCATATCTCTGATAATTTTCTGTTGGCTCAGGAGCTTATATCTGGTATTCGTCGCTCTAATAGGGGAGGGAATGTGGTGTTAAAGTTGGACATGGCCAAGGCTTACGACCGCATTTCATGGGTTTTCTTGTTACAAGTACTGCGTCGATTTGGTTTCACGGAGAGGTGGATTGATATGATTTGGCGATTAATCTCCAATGTTTGGTTTTCGGTTCTGGTCAACGGCTCTCCTTGTGGCTTTTTCCAATCTACTAGGGGGCTCCGACAAGGTGACCCCATTTCACCGGCTCTTTTTGTTATTGGGGCAGAGGTCCTGTCTAGGTTGCTTAACTCTTTGGTTGGCCAGCGTGGATTCCTGCCGTTTAAGATTCCTTCCACATGTCCTGTCATTACACATCTAGCTTTTGCAGATGACGTAATTATTTTTTGTAGCGGGGTTAAGAGTACTTTGCGGCATGTTATGAGGGTTTTGGGGTTGTATTGTAGTACGTCTGGGCAGCAGGTAAATTGTCTGAAGAGTTGTTTTGTTACTCATGATAAGTTGAGCCCTGCTCGTCGACGAGTGGTGTCACAAGTTTCTGGTTTTCAGGCCAAGTCCCTCCCACTTAAGTATCTTGGATGCACTCTCTATTCCGGAAGACGGAGATGTAGCTACTTCTTGGACATCTGCTCCTCAGTTGCAAAGCGGGTTCTATCGTGGAAGGAAAAGTTATTGTCGCCTGGTGGGCGTTTGGTTTTAATCAGGAGTGTTTTGTCGTCGTTGCCTCTGCACATCCTTGCTGTCACGGATCCTCCAAAGGGTGTGCTTCATACCCTCGAGAAGGTTTTTGCAAATTTCCTTTGGGGAAGGTCTGAGGGGGGTAATCGCTACCATTGGATTAGATGGGAGACTATGTGCAAACCGCTTGATGAAGGGGGGATTGGTGTTCGGTCCCTGGCGGATGTGTTGGAGACATTTTCAGTGAAGCTATGGTGGTCCTTCAGGCAATGTTTATCCCTCTGGGCGAAATTTATGCACGATAAATACCTCCAAGGCGGTCATGTGTGTGAAGCGGAACTTCAGCGCTTTCAATCTCCCACCTGGAGGAGGCTAGTCAGGTGCCAGGCTCTGGCAGATTCCCATATCCGGTGGGTGTTGCAGAATGGAATGGTCGACTTTTGGCATGAGAATTGGATGGGTGAAGGGTCGTTGTGTCAACAGGTTGAGAATTTTGGTGATCACGCCGTAGCGGATTTCGTGTTGAATGGGAGCTGGAACGTTTCGATGCTTCATCAATGGCTACCTGATAGCATTGTTTCTACGATTATGCAAATACGCCCTCCTGATATTTTTTCTACAACCCCAGATAGGATGGTGTGGGACTTGGAGACAACTGGTTCCTTCTCCTTCTCATCTGCATATAATTTGGTCCGACAGGAATCCAACATTTCCATCTTCTCCTCTAATATTTGGTTGTCAGCTTTGCCTGTAAAAATCTCTTTTTTTATGATTAGGATGTTATCGGGCCGCCTGCCTGTGATGGAATCGCTGCAGAGGCGGGGTGTCTGCGGTCCATCTCGGTGTTCTTGCTGTGTCAACCCAGCGGTGGAGTCAGTTGATCATGTCTTGTGTGTTGGAGATGTCCCACGGTGGGTATGGAATTCTTTTCAGGTAGAGGCAGGAGACTTTGCACATGTCTCAACGGTAAAACATGCAGTCATTCAATGGTGGATGCGCCCGGCTAAGAACAAGTTGATGAAATTGTTGTATCAGATATTGCCTTCGCTTATTTGTTGGCATCTCTGGAAGGCTAGAAATGTGGCGGTGTGGGAAGGAAAGGTGTTGTCAGCGATACAGGTACATGGCTTTATTCTTTCGGATCTCTGTGATATTCTTCAGATGCACTTTAAGGATATGGGGGTGGGACGTTATTCGTGGCATCGACTACACATTTCGCTGATGGGGTGGAAGAAGGAAATGAGGGTCACTTTAGTCAGGTGGCTGCCTCCGGCTTCTACCCTCCTAAAACTGAACACTGATGGGTGCTCCTTAGGGAATCCGGGGAGGAGTGGAGGTGGTGGGATTTTGCGAGATAGTGCAGGTTTTTTCAGACTTGGTTTTGCGGGTTATTGGGGAGAGACGACGAGCCTACATTCAGAATTGAAGGCCTTGTTATTTGGGGTTAAGTTGTGTGTCACGCAAGGCTTTTGTTGCTTGCACCTGGAGTCTGATTCCATTCTTTTAGTCCAAATGGTCACAGGGGTTGGTAGATGCCCATGGGCCTTGCAACGAGAGCTGGACGAGTTGCTTGCCTTTCAGAATGCTTTTCAAGCTGTCTCCCACTGTTATCGCCAAGCGAATGTGCCAGCAGATCGGCTTTCTAAGATTGGGACAGATACCCGCTCTACTGTTATCTATAACTCGTTTGCGCAATTGCCGCGTTTGGTTCGAGGAGACCTTAGGTTGGATAGGCTTGGCTATCCTAACTTCCGTGCTTCTTGAGCGCCGGCGTGCTTGTGTTTAGTGATGTTTCCATGTACTCGTTCAGCAAAATGGGGGGAAAAGGGGAGGATAGGTCAAGTCTTTTGTTCATGGCCATGCTGCAAATCTTGTAACTTTTATGATTCTGTTTGAATAATAACGATGAGGGCTGTCCTCTTTAATAAATAAAAAAAAAAAAAAAAAACCAATATAGCAGTCAAAG
The DNA here is from genome assembly GCF_036785885.1 of Coffea arabica. Taxonomy (NCBI): domain Eukaryota; kingdom Viridiplantae; phylum Streptophyta; class Magnoliopsida; order Gentianales; family Rubiaceae; genus Coffea; species Coffea arabica. The sequence goes on from NC_092321.1 coordinate 13,553,575, forward strand.
CAAATTAAAAACTTGGTTGGTGCAGAAGAAGAACAGCAGCAGCATAAAACTTTTGGACAGACCAAAGACTTGTTTTTTAATTTTTATTTTTTTTCAAGGCAAAAGAGTTGTGTTTTAATTTTTATTTTTTTTCAAGGCATTCTCACTGCTGCTTATCTTCTCTTGAGTAACAACTTTCCCTCCATTAATTAGACCTTCCTTTTCGTTATTCACCATGCACTAGCCAACAACGCCCTCATTCGACAACGGATCTTCTGTTCCATTTTCTGTGCCACTCTCTGTCTCACTTTTTTTCATATTGCTATTTTTCCTTCATAAATATCATATTTTTTAATTTCTTAAGATCTAATAACTATTTTTTTCACTTAAGGGTATTCTAACCTTTCGGCCAGACTAATCCGCTAAGGCTATGTAGAATCTTACCCAAAGGATACATAGTGAGATAGTACACAGGACTCGGGATCTGCTGGTAACTACCAGACTACAGAACCAATCAAACTACCTGCGGGGGGCAAGATCTAATAACTATTAACTGAGCAAAAAATAAATACAACAGTTTAAAAAAAATTGATGTACAATAGAAAATTAAAAATATACAACAGAAATTTCATTAAAAATCTCATTTTTTATGCATTTTAAATTTTTTGAGTTTATTAAATTTTGTGTATTATTCAGTTAATAGTCATTGGATATTAATGAAACAAAATGGAACTAACATATGATGTTTATAAAGGAGAAATAACAATACAGTAAAAAGTGAGACAGAAAATGACATAAAAAATGAGACAGAAGATCTGTTGCGACCAAAATATAACAAAGGATCCAAAGCTATTCTTTGATCAGTCCTGTTTCTGCCAATTTTGCCCATCTTTCCACTAAATTGCAAATGCTTCCTAACTTTTGCTTTTGATTATTCTCTTCAACAATTTGTATGTCTCTAGGATTCAAATGATTCAAATTGTCTTCCTTGTGGAAATACAATAGAAAATTGGATGAATAAACACAATTACATGTGATATTAAGGATGATGATCTTTTAATTTTTGAGCTGCAAGTTGTTTATTCCAAGTCACATATTTTAAGGAGATTAGAATTGTCCTTGATTGACTTAAGTATCATATTCTTTCATTATGTAAAACCCTACGATAATGGTAAACCACAAAAAAAAAGGATGAGAAGTAGAATTTCAAAATGTAGTCACGCACGTTAATTGCCGGCAAGTTATATAATAGATTGCCTTGCTTGTCATTTGAGATCATAACTGCTAAGCTCAAGCAGCCTGAGTAGATCAGCCTGTTCACAATGGTATTATAAATTGAGTTTAGATAAATCATTTTGAAGCATTGTCACCAGAAATTATGGCCTCCTTTTTCCATAGGTAAAAGACAATTTCTTAGATAATACAACCAAGTGCCCCAAACTGTAAATTGGAGCTACTAAGTTGGAATGTAAAAGTATAGTGTATGAATCAAGGTCAAGAAAGCGATAAAGTGTTCGAATTTTCCCAAGGCTTATTCTCGGGGTATTCCTCTATCCACAAAAGGATGTGCTTGCAAATTCTGTTCACTGAATATGTTTCATTTGCACATTAAAGAAAGAAACACACAACCAAAATTTGTCTTTCAAAGTAAAGTGTTCTTTTGACAAAAAAGTGCATACATGATCAAATTTTTTGTTGCAACTATGGTGGAATTATTTGGGTTCAATAAAAATTTCTGCACATTTTAAATGTCGTGACCACACTAGGACTTCTTCCGTATAAAAGCTTCTAAAAATAGATTTTAATCTGCCAAAGATCTAATGCACTTGTACTGTCATAATTTCAACTTCAAATATCTTTAGATATGCAGAAACAGTGTAAAAAAATTAATTACAAGTTTCACAATGCTGCTAGCAACGGATCAAAAAAGTTTAGAAAAGAATATGATAAGACAACACCATGCTTTTGAACATCATCTCACAATTCATTGAACATTTCGGCTTTTGAAATTTCGCCAATGAATTGTTCGTTGACTTGTACAACACTAACTATAAGACCAGTCAAATTGGCAACTATTTTTGACCCAAACAATCTCTAAATGAAATTTATAAAATTTTAAGTACTACTTTCTTCCATTAAGGTTGTCCTTTATTTATTTATTTATTATTATTATTTTTTTTTTGTCAAAGAGAACTTTGATGCTTGTACGATTAAACTAGCCAGCATGGGCACATACTATAACACTACATCTTAGTTTGATCCCTACTTTATTTTCATTGTGAATTGAATAAATACCAAATAAGGGTTCCTTTTCCTTCAAAATGTCAATGGCTTCCATAACTAAGTTCATCTTACTATCTTTAACTCTGTGTGTTCTCCATCTTAACTTCTGTCATGGACAAAATGCTGTCAAAGCAGGCTACTGGTTTCCGGATAGTGGAATTGCACTCTCAGACATTGATTCCAAACTTTTCACTCATCTGTTTTGTGCATTTGCTGATCTTGATCTCTAAATGAAATTTATAAATTTTAAGTACTACTTTCTTCCATTAAGGTTGTCCTTTATTTATTTATTTATTATTATTATTATTTTTTTGTCAAAGAGAACTTTGATGCTTGTACGATTAAACTAGCCAGCATGGGCACATACTATAACACTACATCTTAGTTTGATCCCTACTTTATTTGCATTGTGAATTGAATAAATACCAAATAAGGGTTCCTTTTCCTTCAAAATGTCAATGGCTTCCATAACTAAGTTCATCTTACTATCTTTAACTCTGTGTGTTCTCCATCTTAACTTCTGTCATGGACAAAATGCTGTCAAAGCAGGCTACTGGTTTCCGGATAGTGGAATTGCACTCTCAGACATTGATTCCAAACTTTTCACTCATCTGTTTTGTGCATTTGCTGATCTTGATCCCCAATCCAATAAAGTCACCATATCCTCCTCAAACGCTGGCCCCTTTTCACAATTCACCAAAACAGTTCAACTCAAAAACCCTTCAGTTAAAACCCTTCTATCCATTGGTGGTGGAAATTCTAATAGAGCTGATTTTGCTTCAATGGCCAGTCAATCATCTTCCCGCAAGTCATTCATTGATTCTTCAATAAACTTGGCCCGAGCCAAAAATTTCCACGGTCTAGACTTGGACTGGGAATACCCACAATCCGCTTCTGAGATGAAAAACTTGGGCTCACTCCTGGATGAATGGCGAGCCGCGGTGGCAACTGAGGCCAAGAACTCAGGCAAGCCACAGCTGATTTTAACAGCTGCAGTTTCGTTTGCATCAAAGGTGGATGGATTGTATCAGTATCCTATTCCATCAGTATCCAGAAGCCTGGATTGGATAAATCTTATGGCTTATGATTTTTACGCTCCAGATCGTCCAAGTACTTCTACCAGGTGTCACGCTGCATTAAAGGACCCTTCTGGCCAAGCTAGTGGAAGTTCTGGCATTGCAGATTGGGAAAAAGCTGGAGTCGGGGCGAAGAAGTTGGTTCTCGGAATCCCATTTTACGGATATGCTTGGCGATTGGTAAAAGCTAATAATCATGGGATCCTGGCTCCGGCAAATGGAGCTGCTGGTCCGGATAATGGAGTCAAGCGGTACCAAGATATAAGGACCTTTGTAGCTCAAACCCCGGGGGCGGTTGTGGTGTATAATTCCACATATGTCTGCAATTACTGCTATGCTGGAACAACATGGATCGGTTATGATGATAATCAAACAGTTTCCACCAAGGTTTCATATGCTAAACAAAATGGACTTCTTGGGTACTTTGCTTGGCATATTGGAGCTGATGACAACTTGGCACTATCACGACAAGGTTAGTTAATGGCGTGATTCCAAGATAAGTAATTCCCTGTCCGATTAGATTTATCATTTATGGAGAAAATGACCTCATACGCCCTGAAAAATTGAGTCTCTAAGTGTACCTAATAATTGGCTATGGAACATTGTCCATCGAGCTAATATTTTCCTGTGCCTAGAATTGAATGTATGTTTTTTGGAATTTTTTCATTTACAACATTTAAGAACTACCCTTTTTAGCAAATGGTATTTGCAGTCCTTACATAATATTTCTCTGGTATTATACCTTTTTTCTTGTAACAAAATGCTAAAAGTGGAGTGTAAAAAACTATTTTTGAGGTGCAAATATCTCTTACCTTTTTTTTGAAGTTGTTCATTTGTATATACATCAACAATATCTCAAAGTTTCTACAATTCTCATATTTGTTACTAACACTTATTTTTTTACTTGAATGTAGCTAGCCAGGCATGGGGAGCATGAAGTGGTGGTGGAAGTCATTTGACGTTCCTTATAATAAGCCAAAAGAGAGCTGGCATTGTTGAATAATAATTGACGTGCGCAGGGTATACATATCAATTTTGCCTCATTCTAATCAAGTTTTACATTTATAAACTCCTAAATACCCCACACGCGATTTATCGCAAGTATACGAATCGTGAGCGAGTATAGGGTATTAAGGGTCGATCCCACAAGGAAGATTGCAATTACCGGTACTACTAAAGCTTCTCTATTATTTAGACTATCAATTAATGATAAGAAATTTAACCTACTGCACTTATACAAGAAATTAACAAATGAAAGTTCCTTAGGTTGTGGTATCCCTAACTACTCATGCAAGTGCTATATTTGGATCATTGAATACTACATCTAGGCTAATTATGGTGTAATTTCCTTATGCATTTGAATCCTACTTTCGTAGTGAATCAATTATACTCATAACTAATCCATACCTATTTTCATGGTTATGAAATTAGCTACAAGTTCATTTCTTCAATGAAATTACATGAAATGAATCACTAAAAACCACATAGATGCACCTCTACTTTCGTGAGTGTACTTCCTATGTTTAGCACTTCTTGAACTAGTGTTAAATCTCAATTTCCATTGCAGAAACAACACCTTAGATAATCACAATTAATGGTACCAGATTAATCATGATTTAAAGAGCCAAAGTGCTAAATAACTTGCTCAAATCGTAGCAGTCAAATAACCAAACAATTAACACTAACAATCATAGAAAGTTCAACCAAACCCAAGGTATAAACTTTAGAAACACATAATGAACACAAAATCCAGAACTTGTATATTAACTAAACTTGGAATCAAATACAAAAGATAAAGAGTTTGGAAGGAATACAACCCTTGTCACATGAGCTTTCTTCCTTGCCTTCTTCATCCTCCATCTTCATCCTAATCTAGATAATAAACAAGAATGGAAAAGCTACACTACTCTATACTAAGCTAAACTAACACTAAGGAGATGAAAGAGCTACATTTCTGCAACTTCCAGCTTCTCCCGTATGTCTCTCTCTATTTTCTGCTATGAACTCCCCATCTCTTTTTTTGCAATGAATTTTGCTATTTAATGATGAAAGGTGGTCAAGAAATGAGGATTACATCTCCCTTTTACAGCTGGGAATGTTTCTCACATGTCTAGCATCCAATGTGAGTTGGTGGAGGTGAAATTGAGTTTTACGCGTACAGAGCAGCCTTTTCTGACCTGTGATCCGAGCTGCTACAGTACCTCGGATCCGTATGGATCCGAGCTCGGATCCACTAACCCAGAAACAACCGAGGGTTCGGATGAATAGTGGATCCGAGTGTGGATCACTTGCTCTGTTTTTTGCCCAACTTCAACCAATCTTTCCTTGATGTTAGAGGCTGAACCAGCTCATGTCTAAAACACGAAAGTTGTAGCCTTTTGAGTTATCTTTCTAATGCATCAAGAATCACCTCATTTGGATCTGTGTAGGCTGAGATATGACTGAAATACCCTTGCCTGCTCATTGCCCTGTTCCAGCTTCGACCAGTAGAAATTTGCTATTGTAATTCGGCATTTTGACCTGGAAAACCTTCAAACTGGATTTAGATGTCTTCACCAAAGTTGTAGATCTATATCTTATCTTCAAATTGGTTCAAGAATCATCTTAATCTGATCATTGTAGCTCACGTTATAGCCGAAATACGAAAATGTGTCAAAACTGTCAAAATACACAAAATCCAAGTAAAAAGTGATAAAAACCTCATTTAATCACTTAAAAGCATTTTTCACCAATTATAGCCAAAATGATTCATATTCTTCCAATAATATAACCAAAGTGACTAAAAATAATATAAAATGTCATACAATTATTACGTAAATTAGTCACTTATCAAACTCCCCCACACTTGAATCATTGCTTGTCCTCAAGCAATTCACACATAATCAAATGCAATGATTCAAGAGGTGAAACAATATATGCACTTTGTCCAATTTAATTCCTCAAGACTTGGAAAATAATTATTATATAATTATTCAATTTACACTAAATACTCATAATATCAAGTAAAGGAAAGATAATTATACCCTAAATTCAACAAGTTAAACTTAATCTCTTACCCTAACCTAATTTCACAAATAAGCAACCCACATAGTCGATTTATAGCCTTCCTCCTCCTATAATCATCCTTTTCTCAAAATTTTACATCTAAGAGGGATTTATTCATACTAATTTTACTTAATTAGTGAGAATGCCTTTTTACGCGAAAATCGACACTTTTAGGTGAAGATTCCCGGTTACTCAACATTTCACTTATTCAAGTTGCAATGCATACTCTTAATTCAAGTACCTTTTTACGCGAAAATCGACATTTGTAGATGCCAACCCCCGGTTACTCGGTACAAAAATCATTGGAGTAGAATAATTTTTTCTTTCTTTTCTTCTCTTTTTTTTTTTTTTTTTTAAACTAAAGGACAATAAATAGATATTCCCTCTTAGAAAATATATAAGACTAATCAAAGGAGGAGTATAACCTTTTATCAACTATGTCAATCACTTACTTGCAAAATTAAGTAAAGAGAATAAATCTCATTAAACATGTAAAATTATAGGCATAATTTTCCTCACTTTACCAAATATACTTTCTAAAATGTAAAAATTCTAATTGCATAATAACTATTTCCAAGTTAAATGAGGACTAAACCTTCCAAAATACACATAAAGTTTCAACAATTGGAAGAATAAAAACATTTAAAGTTGGAACAAATTAGCCCTTTTTGAATGAAAATGCAAAAATTTGAAGAACTTTTGGGCCATAGTGACATATTGGACAAGATGTTAGACAAATTTTGACGGAGTTTCCCCATATAAATGGAAGAAAACTCCCTGCCAACAAACCCAATTTCAGGCAAATTATCCACATGGCAAATAATTCAAACATAACTCCAATATTTCTAAGCATTTATATCCACAAAATATCATCACATGGCAAGTAAATGCAAGTTTAATATTTTCCTCCCCCACACTTAAACTTCACATTGTCCTCAATGTGAGAAAGGAAAAATAACGAAAATAAGAGAAAGTAATACTCCCCTAATGAACTTGCGCGATCCGAATCCATGGCAATGTGATGAATTTCCAACTTTACTTGAAAGAATGGAGACTTCAATTAATGCACCTTGAAAAAAAAACAAAAATACAATTCTTAAGAATAAAAGCTTGCAACCAACAAGAAGAAAAGTGGAGTTGAAGGAGGAAAAAGAGGGAAGAATGAAGAAAAGTGGTCCGAGGCTTCGTTTGGAAAGGATCCGAGGTCGTTTTTGAAAGGATCCGAGGTCGGATCATGATAAGTGAGCTCGGATCAAGAAGCTCAAATTTTTTCTGATTGCAGAAGTGGATCCGAGGCCTCGGATCCATATGGATCCGAGCTCGGATCAAGAAGCTCGAAGTTTTTCTCTGATTGCAGAAGTGGATCCGAGGCCTTGGATCCATTGAATCTGCACTTATTGCAGAATTTTTGCAATTTTCAGTTTGACCTCAATTCTTCAAAATACACCCTAGATCATTTCTATGTCAAAATAAACCATTCACGCACATGCAAAATGATCTAAACATGCATTCTAAACCTCTTTAATGCATCAAAAACCATAATTACTGAATTTGAGGTATTGAGATCTTTGATCAAACTTCGCCTTTTTCACCTCATTTGGTCACTTTTTCAAAACCTACAAATGAAAAATAACAAAATAACTCAAACTCATACTTTAAACATAAAATCACTCCAAAATAACATGAACTTAAACAAACATTGGGTTGCCTCCCAATAAGCGCTTCTTTAAAGTCAATAGCTTGACTATTTCTCCTCATTTTTTCAAGGAGGCTTTGTTAGCGAATAATCCACCATTTTTGGTCGTGGTGGATCATTAAATGGTGACTTTATAGCAAAAGCCACATGATCTAATGATGTGAGAAATGGAAGTGACTTACCTATCCCAAGTGGCTCATAGATATTACCTTGAATATGCACCACTTGAGAACTTACCAAAGGAAATGTCATGAGAGTATCTTGGGCAGCAATACCCTTAGAACCTATACTTTCAATGCACTCCTCAAGAGGGGTGAAAAATGAGTCATTAAAACTCACCTCTTGAGGCTCAAAGTTAGTTTCAAAGGTATTATCATGTGAAATGGATATTTGCTCATTGAAATATAATTGAGATTCATCATTTTCATCCAAATGCAATCCATTTTCACATACAACATTTCCACGATTCATGCTAGGATCATTTTGCAAATTATTAGAAGAAATAACTTCACACAATACATTCAATTGCTCATGTATATTACCAAAGTGAGAAGCTAATTCATCTAACCTTTCCTCAATCCTATCAAAACGGTTGGAAGTTGCATTAGCTAATTTTTCTAAAGCTAACTCCCAAGATGGCTTAGAATCATTAGCTACCATTTCAATTGCCAACTCCCAAGATGGTTTTGATTCATATTGGACACATTCAGGTTGGTAATCATAAAAATATGAAGAATTACTATAAGTACATTGATTATTCCAACCATAAGCAGGAGAATTACTCAAATTAGCACTATATCGATCAAAACAAGGATTGTAATGCTCTAATTCATCATAATAATCCATATTTTGTGCTTGCATACATGTATTAGTAGCATGATAACCTCCACACAAGTCACAAATCACATGATAAGAATTAAAAACATTAACATTCCTCCTCTGCTCAATTTCATGCATCATGGTGTCCATTTGAACTTGTAACATCATAACATCAAATTTAGCCTTTAAGCACCTTAAACCATCTTCAAAAGACATACATTCAGTAAATTCTTGGTTACCTCTATTAAAGGAGCTTTGCACTTGGTAACCATCCATTACCAATCTTCCACTTCTCAAGCATTGTCCTCCAAATTGTCCTACCCTTCTCATCACCTAAAATTGCTTTTAAACAACTTAAGAGCAAAATTAGTAAGAAGAATAGGTGATAAAACACATACACATAAAAAATTCTAAAATGACAGAAAATAACATTCACACAATAACTAATAAAATGTCTAAACTAATAAAGTTACTCTTCACACCGATATTGCCAAATCTTCCCCGGCAACGGCGCCAAAAACTTGACGTGCGCAGGGTATACATATCAATTTTGCCTCATTCTAATCAAGTTTTACATTTATAAACTCCTAAATACCCCACACGCGATTTATCGCAAGTATACGAATCGTGAGCGAGTATAGGGTATTAAGGGTCGATCCCACAAGGAAGATTGCAATTACCGGTACTACTAAAGCTTCTCTATTATTTAGACTATCAATTAATGATAAGAAATTTAACCTACTGCACTTATACAAGAAATTAACAAATGAAAGTTCCTTAGGTTGTGGTATCCCTAACTACTCATGCAAGTGCTATATTTGGATCATTGAGTACTACATCTAGGCTAATTATGGTGTAATTTCCTTATGCATTTGAATCCTACTTTCGTAGTGAATCAATTATACTCATAACTAATCCATACCTATTTTCATGGTTATGAAATTAGCTACAAGTTCATTTCTTCAATGAAATTACATGAAATGAATCACTAAAAACCACATAGATGCACCTCTACTTTCGTGAGTGTACTTCCTATGTTTAGCACTTCTTGAACTAGTGTTAAATCTCAATTTCCATTGCAGAAACAACACCTTAGATAATCACAATTAATGGTACCAGATTAATCATGATTTAAAGAGCCAAAGTGCTAAATAACTTGCTCAAATCGTAGCAGTCAAATAACCAAACAATTAACACTAACAATCATAGAAAGTTCAACCAAACCCAAGGTATAAACTTTAGAAACACATAATGAATACAAAATCCAGAACTTGTATATTAACTAAACTTGGAATCAAATACAAAAGATAAAGAGTTTGGAAGGAATACAACCCTTGTCACATGAGCTTTCTTCCTTGCCTTCTTCATCCTCCATCTTCATCCTAATCTAGATAATAAACAAGAATGGAAAAGCTACACTACTCTATACTAAGCTAAACTAACACTAAGGAGATGAAAGAGCTACATTTCTGCAACTTCCAGCTTCTCCCGTATGTCTCTCTCTATTTTCTGCTATGAACTCCCCATCTCTTTTTTTGCAATGAATTTTGCTATTTAATGATGAAAGGTGGTCAAGAAATGAGGATTACATCTCCCTTTTACAGCTGGGAATGTTTCTCACATGTCTAGCATCCAATGTGAGTTGGTGGAGGTGAAATTGAGTTTTACGCGTACAGAGCAACCTTTTCTGACCTGTGATCCGAGCTGCTACAGTACCTCGGATCCTTATGGATCCGAGCTCGGATCCACTAACCCAGAAACAACCGAGGGTTCGGATGAATAGTGGATCCGAGTGTGGATCACTTGCTCTGTTTTTGGCCCAACTTCAACCAATCTTTTCTTGATGTTAGAGGCTGAACCAGCTCATGTCTAAAACACGAAAGTTGTAGCCTTTTGAGTTATCTTTCTAATGCATCAAGAATCACCTCATTTGGATCTGTGTAGGCTGAGATATGACTGAAATACCCTTGCCTGCTCATTGCCCTGTTCCAGCTTCGACCAGTAGAAATTTGCTATTGTAATTCGGCATTTTGACCTGGAAAACCTTCAAACTGGATTTAGATGTCTTCACCAAAGTTGTAGATCTATATCTTATCTTCAAATTGGTTCAAGAATCATCTTAATCTGATCATTGTAGCTCAAGTTATAGCCGAAATACGAAAATATGTCAAAACTGTCAAAATACACAAAATCCAAGTAAAAAGTGATAAAAACCTCATTTAATCACTTAAAAGCATTTTTCACCAATTATAGCCAAAATGATTCATATTCTTCCAATAATATAACCAAAGTGACTAAAAATAATATAAAATGTCATACAATTATTACGTAAATTAGTCACTTATCAATAATATCATTGATATGTGTACTCCATCAAAGTATAAATAAATGCCTTAGAGTTTGAAAATTGATTTTCGTCCTGTGGAGACAAATTGCAAACTGGCATGTGGCTAAATCAAGGATTAGGCCTTAAGCCTTTCTGACTAAGTAAGGCGAAGAAAGCAAAAAGAAATCGAAACAATTAAAAGAATGTGTTGCCGTGTCAAGATCATCTTATATTGACTTGATATGCTTGTCAAAATATATGACACCGTCATAGGATAATTGATTTCCAGTATGAAAGAGTCCAGGCTTTTCAATTAATTGACTGGTCATTAGAGTAAATTGAGAATTAAGACATTCGCTAATGGATATAGATTGACAAAAGTGTTAGTTGTTAACCATACTTTCCCAGACTAACTAAGAGTTCATCACACTTTGCCCATAAAGAACAAATTGAATATATAGCAACGGACATTAAACTTTTTAACATCCTAAAAGCATGTGAATTTTTGTTTATTTTTCTTCCAGTTTTGCGTCAAAATGATTCCTAACCAAAGGCTACTTCAGTAGCCGTTCCCTAACACTTGCAGAAGATGGTCAAAGCGGCAAACATTCTCAAAATTTAGCAAAACAATCGCAGTCTTACTTTTGCATTTTCTATTTTTTGAAGGAAAAGATACTGAGCCAAAGCAGTAAAAGAAGGGATTTTACTGGTCATCTAGCATTGGCACTTCTATTCTTGAAAGGCCAAGAGCATCTGTGAGGGAACCCAGATATTATTTTGACTTCAATAGCTATAGCACCTCTAAAATTACTTGCATGGATCTTCTAGCCACATCAATCTGTTTACATTTTCGTTTTCTTTTGTTTGTGCCTTGTAGTTCCTGTAGGATATTTATGTCCATGTATCACCACAACAGGGGTAGATAAATTCTTGCATTACAATTTTTTTTAATTACATTGCATTTTTTTATTGGATTACATGTTTTTTATTTCGTTGTTGGTGTTGGAAATGCTAGTAATTGACTGGTTTTAAAGGAGAGGCAAAGTGTATATTCTTTTTATTCAGGTCGCCTAGGTGCAATTAGTCCCTAGTTCAAGAGGGCAAAGTGTTAGGACCGGGCCAGGAATAGACAAACTCAAGTTAGCACAAAGTAGGCGATATAACCGACCATATAATAGATAGGCGGTAGATACCAGCCATATAATAATTAGGCGGTAAAACCGACCATATAAAGACGGATAACAAAGCAAATAAAAGACACAGAAGATTTACGTGATTCGGTCAAATTGACCTACGTCCACGGGCGAGGGAGGAGCAATATTTCTACTATGAAGAAGAAATACAAAAGACCGTAGGAAAGTGGTTCCTAGGCCAATAAGCACTTACAAAAGAGTTTAGAAAATATTCCTAAACTCAAAATAAGAGAGCCTAAAATATTTGACTAAATGGGCTAAATGACTCAAGAACCTAATAGCCCATATAACTCTCTTAAGTGGTGCAAGTTAAATCCTTCAATGGACCCTTCTATTTATAGGCCTCGAGTAGCCGACTTCTCTTCAGCAGGCTCCGATGTGGGATGAGAAGGAAATGAAAAAATTATGCCACAAGTCAAAGCTTGCGGCTCTGACAAAACAACAAATCTCCACCTTGGCATAATTTTGAGTCTTATCATCGACAATAGCAAAATTGCTCCATCTTCTCCACATAAGCCCCAATGGGCGTAAATCACCAACAATGAACACCAACCACATCCAAGCACTGCTTGAATTTGTAAACTGGAAGAGGTTTCGTAAACATATCGGCTGGATTTTCCTTAGTATTAATTTTCTGAATAAGGACTTTTCCCTCAGCAATGATATCCCGAATGAAGTGATACTTCACATCAATGTGTTTCGTCCTCTCATGATACATCTGATCTTTAGTCAAGTGTATGGCACTTTGACTATCACAGTGAATATCAGTAACACCTTGATATAGACTTAACTCGCTAAATAAACTCTTCAACCACAAGGCTTCTTTGATTGCCTCGGTCACAGCCATATATTCTGCTTCAGTAGTAGACAAAGCTACGACAGGTTGTAGAGTAGCTTTCCAACTAACAGCACAACCGCCAATGCAAAATACATAGCCTGAAAGTGATCTTCTCCTGTCAAGATCCCCAGCGTAGTCTGAGTCTACAAAACCAACCAAAGTGTTATTATTTCTTCCAAACTCCAAACATGCATTTGAAGTACCTCGCAAGTATCTGAGAATCCAGTTCACAGCTTGCCAATGTGCTTTACCAGGGCAAGACATATATCTGCTAACAACACTGACTGCTTGTGCAATATCTGGACGAGTACAAACCATTGCATACATAACACTGCCGACTGCACTGGAATAAGGAACCCGTGCCATATAATCTTCCTCTTCATCTGATTTTGGTGATTGAGCAGCAGATAGCCGAAAATGGCTAGCAAGAGGAGTAGATACTGGTTTAGCATCTTTCATGCCAAAACGCTCCAAAACTTTCTCAAGGTAATTTTTCTGGGTCAAGAATAACTTCCCTACTTCTCGATCTCTTTTGATATCCATGCCAAGAATTTTCTTAGCTGCTCCCAAATCTTTCATTTCAAATTCACTATTTAACTGCAGTTTCAAAGTGTGAATTTCTGACAAATTCTTGGCAGCAATGAGCATGTCATCAACATAAAGCAGCAAATAAATGAAAGAACCATCATTTAACTTCCGGAAGTAAACACAACTATCATACATGCTCCTCAAATAACCATGACCCAACATAAAGGAATCAAACCTTTTATACCATTGTCTTGGAGACTGCTTCAATCCATATAAGGATTTCTTCAATAAGCAAACATGGTCTTCCTTACCTTCAATCTCAAAACCCTGGGGTTGTTTCATATAAATTTGTTCTTCAAGTTCGCCATGTAAGAAAGCTGTCTTAACATCAAGCTGCTCTAACTCCAAATTATACATGGCTACTAAAGCAAGCAAAACACGAATAGAGCTATGTTTAACAACAGGTGAGAATATATCATTAAAATCAACACCTTGTACCTGACTATAGCCCTTTGCAACCAATCGTGCTTTATATCTTGCATCTTCAACCCCTGGAATACCTTCCTTCTTCTTGAAGACCCATTTGCATCCAACAATTTTCTTAGCTGACGGCGGCTTTACAAGAACCCAAGTTTCATTACGATGAAGAGATTCAATTTCTTCATTCATCGCAATCAACCACTTTGCAGAATCATCACAAGAAACTGCTTCTGAATAGGTGGAAGGCTCACCAACTGCATCAGTTTCTTCTGCAACAGACAAAGCATATGCAACTAAATTTGCATATCTTTGTGGTGGTCGAATGTCTCTCCTTGCTCTATCTCTGGCTATGGAATATTCCTCTTCTTCTGAACTATCTTCCACAGTAGACTCAGGTGCATCTACTGGCATTTGTTGAATAGAAGATTTGGTCTGAGAAGGACCAGAACTGCCAATATCAAGCTCCACCTGCTTCTGTGTACTATCAGTAGTACAAGGACTGGAAGACTCCTTCTTGGAAGATAACATACACAATTCATCAAAAGTAACATCTCTACTGATCACAAATTTTGGAGATTTGGGATCAGGACACCATAATCTATATCCTTTCACCCCAGAAGCATACCCAAGAAAAATGCACTTTTTAGCCCTAGGCTCCAATTTTCCATCATTCACGTGCATGTATGCTGGACACCCAAAAACTTTTAAATTGGAGTAATCAGCAGGAGTACCTGACCAAACTTTCTCAGGAGTTTTGAAATCAAGAGATGCAGAAGGAGAACGGTTGACAATATAACAGGCCATATTGATCGCCTCTGCCCAAAAGTCGTTTGTCAACCCTGCATTGGAGATCATACATCTTGCTCTCTCCAAAAGCGTTCTGTTCATACGTTCAGCCACACCATTTTGTTGAGGCGTCATCCTGACGGTGTGATGCCGAACAATTCCTTCATTCTTGCAGAATTCATTAAATTCACCTCCACAAAATTCCATGCCATTATCTGTTCTCAACCGCTTAATATGCTTTCCTGTTTGTTTCTCAATCAAAACTTTCCATTGCTTGAAAGTTAGGAAAACATCATTTTTATGCTTAAGAAAATATACCCAAACTTTTCTTGAATAATCATCAATGAAAGTCAACATGTACCTGGCACCACCTTTAGAAGGAGCACGAGAAGGGCCCCATAGATCTGAATGAATGTAATCAAGAGTACATTTTGTCTTGTGAATTGCTGGTGAACTGAAGCTGACTCTTTTCTGCTTCCCAAAAATACAATGTTCACATAATTCCAATGGCCCGGTACTTTGACCACAAAGAAGTCCCCTTTTGCTTAGTATGCCTAAGCCTTTTTCGCTCATGTGCCCCAAACGCATATGCCATAATTTGGTGATGTCTGTATCTGACAAAGATGATGTTGAAACAGCAGCAGCACCTGTAACAGTAGATCCCTGCAAAATATACAAAGTACCAGATCTGTGTGCCTTCATAACAACAAGAGCTCCTCGAGTGATTTTGAGAACTCCGTCTCCACCTGAATACCTGCACCCGATAGACTCAAGAGTGCCCAAAGAGATGAGATTTTTCTTCAAATCTGGAACATGTCTAACATCTGTGAGCGTCCTCACAATACCATCGTACATTTTAATCCGGATTGTGCCTTTGCCAACAACTTTACAAACAGCGTTGTTGCCCATTAAGACAACTCCACCTTCAGTTGATTCATATGTTGAAAACCAGTCCCTATTGGGACACATATGATATGAACAACCCGAATCTAAAATCCACTCATTGTTAGATCTAAAAATATTTTCCGTTGCACAGAAAATGGTTCCATCATTCTCATCAGCTGCTATACTAGCCTCAGCGGATTCAGTATTTTTCTCAACAAATTTCCCTTTTTGCTTTTCTTTATTTTTCAATTTAAAGCAATCAGAGATAACATGGCCCTTCTTTTTACAATAATTGCACACCACATTTTTATGTCTGGACTTGGATCTACTTCTATTTTCTGTGTTTCTCTTTTCAGATCTACCCCGAACAAACAAGCCATCGGCTTGACTCCCACTAGTTTCCCCAGTAATGTCCCTATCTATCTGCTCTTTAGATTTTAATGCAGATTTAATTTCCCGATACGAAATTGTCTCCTTTCCATAAATCATAGTATCGCGGAAATGCTTAAAAGACTGGGGAAGGGAACACAAAAGTAATAGGGCTTGATCTTCATCATCAATTTTTGAATCTATATTCCCCAAATCCATAATAATGGAATCAAATTTATCAAGATGGGAGAGTATAGATGTACCTTCAGACATCCGAAGCATGTACAAACTCTGCTTCAAATATAGCCGATTCTCGACTGTCTTCTTCATATACAAGGCTTTCAATTTATCCCACATAGCCTTGGTCGAAGTCTCCGTTGCTACCTCACGCAATACCTCATCAGAGAGATTTAGGATAATACTGGATCTTGCCTTCTTATCCATCTCAGCAAAATTTGCATCTGTCACATCTTCTGGCTTTTTCTCAATTCCTTGAATTGCCAAGTCAACTCCGTCTTGAACAAGAATGGCCTCCATCTTGAGCTGCCACATGCCGAAGTTGACATTCCTGTCGAATTTTTCGACAACCGTCTTTGTTATCGTCATTGTTGCCACAAAATCTGTAACGTGAAGTTTGTCTCAAAAAACTGGCCAAACAAATATGCAAGTCTCGTGAGCGGGCCCCACAAGGTGAGCGGACCCCACGAGATAAGCGGGCCCCACAGGGATGAACGGACCCCACAAGGTGAGCGGGCCCCACGGATAAACGGACCCCACAGGATGAGTGGGCCCCACAGGATGGACGGACCCCACCAGATGAACGGGCCCCACCAGATGAACCTGTCTTGCAAAATATAACAACCAGCTCTGATACCAGTTTGTTAGGACCGGGCCAGGAATAGACAAACTCAAGTTAGCACAAAGTAGGCGGTATAACCGACCATATAATAGATAGGCGGTAGATACCAGCCATATAATAATTAGGCGGTAAAACCGACCATATAAAGACGGATAACAAAGCAAATAAAAGACACAGAAGATTTACGTGGTTCGGTCAAATTGACCTACGTCCACGGGCGAGGGAGGAGCAATATTTCTACTATGAAGAAGAAATACAAAAGACCGTAGGAAAGTGGTTCCTAGGCCAATAAGCACTTACAAAAGAGTTTAGAAAATATTCCTAAACTCAAAATAAGAGAGCCTAAAATATTTGACTAAATGGGCTAAATGACTCAAGAAGCTAATAGCCCATATAACTCTCTTAAGTGGTGCAAGTTAAATCCTTCAATGGACCCTTCTATTTATAGGCCTCGAGTAGCCGACTTCTCTTCAGCAGGCTCCGATGTGGGATGAGAAGGAAATGAAAAAATTATGCCACAAGTCAAAGCTTGCGGCTCTGACAAAACAACACAAAGTGTAGCCCATTTACCGTACGGTAGCATCTATTGATAATGGCATCTTGTAGAAACTAAATAGTTTCCAGTGCTTAAAATACAAAATGAGAGACTGTGCCTTGAATTAAAAAAAAAAAAAAAAAAGGCAAAGACTCTAGATGATCGTCAAACTATTAGTGGACTTTTAATCAAACTATCAAGTGAACTTGTAAAAGGGTATATTTTTCATCCTTTTGACAAGACATAATTTTAGAAACCTCCCCAAGATTTATATTAACATCATTTGGAACCTCTAAAATTTTTAAAAATCCCTAGCCTCCCCTATAACCATCCATTTTGTAACAATCTCACCCTTGTATTATTAAAATACTCTTACAATAATCATTTAATGAGAATATCTTTCTACCAATTCTACCCTTTTGTGTTGTTTTATATTGAATTTTCTATCAATTTGATTATAATATATAAGATTTACATATTTTGCCTAAAAATTTTATTTTTCATAGTGTTTTGCCTAAAAATTGGTAAAGTAGTGAAGATAATTTTGTCAATTCATATGGTACAATAGTTATTAATGGTCCCATCTCACAAGTGGGGGAGTTGAGTGATATTTCTGAAACTTCAAAGGTGTCAAATGATATTACCATAGATTTCAGGAGAGGTTTCTGAAATTATCACTAACCAAAAGGGTGAAAGGCATACACTTATACAAGTCCAAGAGGCAAAAGTATATACCTAATAATTGGAGGGTTAAAAGTCGATCAACTATATAATTCGAGCGCCATTCAAATATTTTGCCCAAAAAAAATAGCCGGACCAATGTATGTACGATACTCTCCTAAACATGGTATTGTGGAAACAGCAAAAACATAAGAAATTTACTTTCCATAAATGATAAATGTGCTGGAGCTAAAGTTGCCCCGCTACCAAGATTCATTCATCTCCGTAGTTGTTCGGGCAACTTGCCTCTCTTTAATATTTTATGGTCCAAATTGGGCGGTCCCAAGATTGAAAATAAAATCTGTGATCTAATCGAAAGCGGCTGCAATATTAAACAAATTTCGGCGAGTAGCTATGAAGGACTAAAACTTATCACTATTTCTTTTTTTTTTTTTTACTATCCAAAAGTTGTAATTAGTTGAATAGGCAAATATCTTGAAGATTGAGACTTACGTGGTAGCATGTTGTTGGCAGTCGTAAAGATTTAATAGTTTCAAGGAAATGTAAAGTTTCACAATTTTTTGCATTTACCGCTAGACTGGGAACATGGATGAAAGTTTCAAATGCTAAACAAAATGGACTTTACAAATTGGGCACTTTGCCAACAAAATTAGTTTGCAGTGTGACGCGATTTTCAATTCCCTTTAAAATAAAAATTTGGCATTATTTAATCACAGATGCCCTCAAGGCTTCATCCTCAAATCCTATCTGACAATTGTCCATGAAATGTTGTCCCTTGGATCAAATTTTTCCTTTGGTAGAATTAATTGTGGTATACTTATTGAGATATTCGTGCACTCTGTCAATTTTTTTTCATGTCTTCAACTTGTAAAATATAGTAGTACCTTTTTCCTTCTTGACTTGTTCATTTGTATAGACGTCCACGGCATCTCTTACTTTCTCATATATTTCTCATTCGTAGTGATTAATAAGACCAAACCTAATGTTGGTAGAAGTTTCTCCACTACTCATGTGAGAGGTGACACTGTTTGAGTGATGATTTGTGTATTCCACAATTCAATACACATATGCAAGTTTTCCAGTGCCGTCACAATCAAAAGACAAATAAATTCCTTAGCACGCAAGTTCCGCAAAGGTACAGTTTGAAAAGTTGATTTTTACTATCTGAAGACAAATTGCAAGCTGACAGGTGACTAAGTACCCAAGCCTAACTCGAGGATTAGGCCCTAAGGCAATCTCACTTTAGAAGAGGATCACAATTTTCTCTTGGATTCTCCACTAATGCCTCCAAATTAGATAAGGCCAAGTTTAAAAAAATGAATTTCCTTGTCAAGGTCATTTTCAGTTGTCCTTGTATGCTTGTAAAACAGTGTCATAGCTTCACCGAATAGTTATTAATTTCCAGGATGAAAAGTCCAGGAATTTTCATTTAATTGACTGATCTAAACAAATTAAATAACACCTCATCTTAGTTTGATCCCTACTCTATTTGCAATCTGAATTGAATGCATACCAAACAAGGTGTCCTTTCCTTCAAAATTTCAATGGCTTCCACAACTGAATTCATCTTACTATCTGTAACCCTCTGTGTTCTCCATCTTAACTTCTGTCATGGACAAAATGCTGTCAACGCAGGCTACTGGTTTCCAGATAGTGGAATTGAAATCTCAGACATTGATTCCACTCTTTTCACTCATCTGTTTTGTGCATTTGCTGATCTTGATCCCGAATCCAATGAAGTCACCATATCCGCCTCAAATGCTGGCCCCTTTTCACAATTCACCGAAACAGTTCAACTCAAAAACCCTTCAGTTAAAACCCTTCTATCCATTGGTGGTGGAAATTCTAATAGAGATGATTTTGCTTCAATGGCTAGTCAGCCAACTTCTCGCAAATCATTCATTGATTCCTCAATAAACTTGGCCCGAGCCAACAGTTTCCACGGTCTAGACTTGGACTGGGAATACCCACAATCCGTTCCTGAGATGGCGAACTTAGGGTCACTCCTGGATGAATGGCGAGCTGCGGTGGCAACTGAGGCCCAGAACTCAGGCAAGCCACAGCTGATTTTAACAGCTGCAGTTTCGTTTGCATCAAAGGTGGATGGATTGTATCAGTATCCTATTCCATCAGTATCCAGAAGCCTGGATTGGATAAATCTTATGGCTTATGACTTTTATGCTCCAGATCGTCCAAGTACTTCTACCAGGTGTCATGCCGTATTAAACGACCCTTCTGGCCAAGCTAGTGGAAGTTCTGGCATTGCAGATTGGGAAAATGCTGGAGTCGGGGCACAGAAGTTGGTTCTGGGCATCCCATTTTACGGATATGCTTGGCGATTGGTAAACGCAAATAATCATGGGATCTTCGCTCCGGCAAATGGAGCTGCTGGTCCGGATAATGGAGCCGAGCAGTACCGAGCTATAAGGACCTTTGTAGCTCAAACCCCGGGGGCAGTTGTGGTGTATAATTCCACATATGTCTGCAATTACTGCTACGCTGGAACAACATGGATCGGTTATGATGATACTCAAACAGTTTCCACCAAGGTTTCATATGCTAAACAAAATGGACTTCTTGGGTACTTTGCTTGGCATATTGGAGCTGATGACAACTTGGCACTATCACGACAAGGTTAGTTAATGGCGTGATTCCAAGATAAGTAATTCCCTGTCTGATTAGATTTATCATTTATGGAGAAAATGACCTCATACGCCCTGAAAAATTGAGTCTCTAACTGTACCTAATAATTGGCTATGGACCATTGTCCATCGAGCATATTTTCCTGTGCCTAGAATTGAATGTATGTTTTTTGGAATTTTTTCATTTACAACATTTAAGAACTACCCTTTTTAGCAGATGATATTTGCAGTCCATACATAACAATTCTCCGGTATTATACTTATTTTCATGTAATAAAATGTTAAATTGGAGTGTCAAAAACTATTTTTAGAGCATAACTGTCACTTACCTTTTTTCTAACTTGTTCATTTGTACATACATCCACAATATCTAAAAAATTCTACAATTCTCATCTTTGTAAGTTGTAACTAACGCCTACTTTTTACTTGAATGCAGCTAGCCAAGCATGGGCAGATGGAAGTGGTGCTGGAAGCCATTTGACGGTGACCCTAGTAAGCCAAAAGGGAGCTGGCATTGTTGAATAATGATATCATTGCTATGTGCACTCTATCAAAAGATGAATAAATGTCTTACAGTTTGAAAATTGATGTTCATCATGTGAAGACTAATTGCAAACTGACAGGTGGCTAAATCAAGGATTAGGCCTGAGCCTTTTTGACTTAGGTAAAGGCGAAGAGAGCATAAAGAAATTGAAACAATGAAAAGAATAATGTGTTCCCGTGTCAAGATCATCTCTTACATTGACGGTCATAGGATAATTGATTTCCAGTATGAAAAATTCCAGGCTTTTCAATTAATTGATTGGTCTTTAGAGGAAATTGACAATAGAGACACTGATTAATGGGATATAGATTGTCAAAAATTGTTAGTTGTTAACAAAACTTTGCCCGACTGAAGTAAGGGGTTCATCACAATTTGCCCATAAAAGATCAAAAACAATAGATATCAACGGACATTATACTTTTCAACATCCTAAAAGCATGTGAATTTTTGTTTTTTTTTTCTTCCAGTTTTGCCTCAGAATGATTCCTAAACAAAGGCTACTTCAGCAGCCGTTAGGCCTAACATTTGGAAGATGGTCAAAGCAGCAAAAAGTCTCAAAATTTATCAAAACTATACACAATTGGACGAGTTAATATTGGGTTTTCACTTAAATGGGTTATGCCTAACTTGTCCAACTTTAGATTGGGTTGATTTTGAGTTGGGTCATCTTAAACCCATAACCTAAATATGACCCAACATATCAATTAATACATTGTGATACATAAACTCTCTCTTATACATTTACATACACAAAAAGATTTTTTTCACATATATAAACACATTTTCACACACTAATACACTTTCACACACAGTCACTTCTTAATTTCCTTGGAAACACATCATAAATAGAATAATATTTTTATATTGCGAATTTTAGATAATAAATTGTACACTTAAATATATTAGTAAAAAAAATTATTTACTTTATACTTTTTAATACTATTAATTGATTGAAACTTATTTTTGTCACAATTTATTTAACACTTTTATTATTCATATCTACTTTATTGTAAGTTGTAATATTCTATGTACACGAATACCAATTAGGATGTTGAGCAATTCAATAAAATTTCAATACGAAATGGTAGATATTTGCCAAATTTGGTAAAGGTAAGGGACAGTTGTTGATTGTGAATAAACAGAAGCAAGCAACAATCGGAGAAAAAAAAAACAGGGAGAAAAACAATGTACTCTTAAAAGGCATAATAAATTATTATAGATGTTGAACAAGTTTAATTAATGTTGTAAAAGTAAAATAAGCATGAGTTTTTATTTCAAGTTTCTTTTAAATAAATATTAAAAAATTGATTGAAAACATATATATGAGAATTTTGAATACAAATTGGTCAATGAATTGTTAACATATATCCAAATGCAAGTGGTTGGGCATATGTGTATTGAATCTTGTATTTATTGTTTTGAATTATTTTTTAACAAGTTGGGTATTGCGTGTCCAAATAAAAAATCCAATCCGTCCAATGAATAAGTTGGACCGTTCTTATCCAACCCAACAAAACTCATAACCCAACTAACCCAACCCATCCTTTAAAATTAGTGGGCGCATTGGACGGGTTGTTGGGTTTTGGACTTTTTCGCCAGCTCTAATCAAAACACTTGCATTTTTTTTTAATTTAGCATTTTCTATTTTTGAAGGAAAAGAAAGTTAGCCAAAGCAGTAAAAGGAATTTTGTTGATCATCTAGCATTGGCACTTCTATTCTTGAATGGCCAAGGGCATCCATGAGGGATGGCTGATATTATTTTGACTTCAATAGCTATATTGCCTCTAAAATTTCTTACACGATTTTCTGGCCACATTGATCTGTTTACATTTTGTTTTATTTGTTTGTTCCTTGTATTTCCTGTAGGATATTTATGTCATGCATCACCACAATAGGGTTGTTATATCGTTGCATTACTTTTTTGTTTTTTAATTTCATTGTTGGTGTCGGTAAAGCTAATATTTGACTGGTTCTATAACGGACGGAGAGGCAGAGTGTATATTCCTTTTTAGTTCAGGCGGCCAAAGTGCAATTACTCCCTAGTTCAAAGGGCAAAGTGTCATTAATCTTTTTCAAAAATTTCCAACATTTTAATTTTGAATTCACCTGCAAAAAGAGAGTGAAAATTGAGACATATTTAAACAATAGACACAAATATGTGAATTTCTAAGATCAACGAGATGGATTATCATTAAGTTTGTATCTTTCATATAAGTCATATATGCCGTTTAAAGTAAGGTTGTCTTCTAATTTTTACCCAATTTATCTATCATAGAGTATAGTGTATTGATAATGACATCTAGTAGAAACTAAATAGTTTCAAGAACTTAAAATTACATAATAAGAGAAGGTGCGTTGATTTGGAAATATATATATATATATATTGCCCGACCAATATATGTATGATACTCTCCTAAACATGGTATTGTGGGAACAGCATAAACATAAGAAAAATTGCTCTCCATAAATGATAAATGTGCTGGAGGTAAGCTTCCCTCGCTGCCAAGATCATTCGACTCCGTAATTGGTCGGGCAACTTAACTGTCTTTAATATTTTGTGGACCAAACTGGCAGGTCCCAAGATTGAAAATAACATCTGTCATTTAATTGAAAGTGGCTGCAATATTACTAAACAAATTTCAGTGTGTAGCTACTGAGTACTGAAAGTTGTCACTAGTTTGAATAGGCCAATATCTGGTACTCTTGAAGATTGAGACATGTAGTGGCATGTTGTTGGCAGCTGTAGAGATTTAATAGTTTCAAGGAAATGTATAGTTCCACAATTTTTTGCAAATACCGCTATGCTGGAATAACATGGATTGTTGATGAAAGTTTCAAATGCTAACCAAAAGGGACTTTACAAATTGGGCACTTTACCAACAAAATTAGTTTGTAGTGTGACACGATTTTCAATTTCCTTTAAAATTAAATTTTGGCATTATATAATCACAGATGCCCTCAAGACTTGATCCTCAAATCCTATCTGACAATTGTCTATGAAATGTTGTCCCTTGGATCAAATTTTTCCTTTGGTAGAATTAATTGTACTATACTTATTGAGAAATTCGTGCACTCTGTCAATTTTTTTTCATGTCTTTAGCTCGTAAAATAGAGTACCTTTTTCTTGACTTGTTCGTTTGTATAGACACCCACGGTATCTCTTAGTTTCTCATATCTTTCTGATTCACAGTGGTTAATAAGACTAAACCTAATGCTGGTAGAAGTTTCTCCACTACTCATATATATATATTTTTTGTCACAACGATAGGATTCCTATAACCTAATCTAAAGGGAGGGGGAGGGGGAGGGAACTCGATGTAAGTAGAAACTCCATCGAAGATAGCCACCGAATACCGTCAGATATTGTGACAAATTTTTGTCTCCACTACACATATGAGAGCTTACAATTTTGAGTGATGATTTGTGTATTCCACAATAGATATATTAGCAAGTTTTCTGGTGCCCATCACAATCAAAAGACAAATAAATGTCTTAGTACGCAAGTTCCACGAAAGTGACAGCTTGAAAGTTGATTTTGAAGACAAATTGCTAACTGACAGGTGACTAAGTACTCAAGCCTAACTCCAGGATTAGGCCCTAAGGCTATCTCACTTAGAAGCTCTGTTTTTAAGCTCGGACCGGACCGGCCGGTCCGACCGGTCGAACCACGAACCGGCCAAGTGTCCGGTCCGAACTAACTCTAAAAATCGGAAGTTTTAAAACTCGGTCAAACCATGTCAAAAATCGGGTTTGACCGGATTTGACCGGCAAATAAGAACCGGGAATTTCCACCATGCATCTCACTCAAGGAAAGGAAAGAGAGGGACCCACTCCTCTTGGCTCCATATGCTCAGCCAATATCCGAAAATAACACACGATTTTTGTAGTGGCACATGCATGCACAGTTGATTACTGCTACAGTGCTTCTACATCCCTAGCCACAACTCGCTCGCACGTCTTCATGCAACATCCACATCTTCTTGCTCCCCCCTCTCTATGCATGTATATAGACTCTTTTTTTTTTTGAAGATCAAAATATTTTTAATATTATGTTTTGACCTCTAGGTTATTAAAAATTATTAATATATCTCAAATATTGTATACTTTATAAATATTATCTTAAAATTTGGTGTTATTTTTTAATTAAGTCCATAATTTTAATTTTAAACTAGTTAATACTCATTAAATAATATAAATTGCTACTTAATTGTTCTAATTTCTTTGTATTTTCTTGTTAAATATATTTGAAACATCAAATACATATAAATATACATTTATTAGTATTAACATGTTATTAGGTATTTTACATATAATATTTTAATTTTTAAATAATTTTTATTTATGACATCATCCGGTTCAACCCCAATCGAACCCGGCTGAACCCATTGACCCCTGACCCCTGAGCTCGACCGAATCGATACCCGGTCCGGTTCTGAAAACATAGCTTAGAAGCGGATCACAATTTTCTCTTAGATTGTCCACTAATTATGCCTCTAAATTAGGCAAGGCCCAAGAGAGCACAGACCAATGGAAAACTTTAAAAAAAAAATTAATTTCCTTGTCAAAATCATTTTCAGTTGACCGTATATGCTGGTAAAAATAGTGCCAAAGCTTCACCGAGTAGTTAATTTCCAGTATGAAAATTCCAGTGTCGTAGCTTCACTGAATAGTTAATTTCCAGTATGAAAAAGTTCAGGACTTTTCATTTAATTGATTGATCTAAACAAATTAAATAACACCACATCTTAGTTTGATCCCTACTTTATTTGCATTGTGAATTGAATAAATACCGAATAAGGGTTCCTTTTCCTTCAAAATTTCAATGGCTTCCATAACTAAGTTCATCTTACTATCTTTAACTCTGTGTGTTCTCCATCTTAACTTCTGTCATGGACAGAATGCTGTCAAAGCAGGCTACTGGTTTCCAGATAGTGGAATTGCACTCTCAGACATTGACTCCACTCTTTTCACTCATCTATTTTGCGCATTTGCTGATCTTGATTCCCAATCCAATAAAGTCACCATATCCTCCTCAAACGCTGGCCCCTTTTCACAATTCACCAAAACAGTTCAACTCAAAAACCCTTCAGTTAAAACCCTTCTATCTATTGGTGGTGGAAGTTCTAATAGGACTGCTTTTGCTTCAATGGCTAGTCAACCAACTTCTCGCAAATCATTCATTAATTCTTCAATAAACTTGGCCCGAGCCAACAGTTTCCACGGTCTAGACTTGGACTGGGAATACCCACAATCCGCTCCTGAGATGACAAACTTAGGCTCACTCCTGGATGAATGGCGAGCCGCAGTGGCAACTGAGGCCCAGAACTCAGGCAAGCCACAGCTGATTTTAACAGCTGCAGTTTCATTTGCATCAAAGGTGGATGGATTATATCAATATCCTATTACATCAGTATCCAGAAGCCTGGATTGGATAAATCTTATGGCTTATGATTTTTACGCTCCAGATCGTCCAAGTACTTCTACCAGGTGTCACGCTGCATTAAAGGACCCTTCTGGCCAAGCTAGTGGAAGTTCTGGCATTGCAGACTGGGAAAAGGCTGGAGTCGGGGCGAAGAAGTTGGTTCTGGGCATCCCATTTTACGGATATGCTTGGCGATTGGTAAACGCGAATAATCATGGGATCCTGGCTCCGGCAAATGGAGCTGCTGGTCCGGATAATGGAGTCAAGCGGTACCAAGATATAAGGACCTTTGTAGCTCAAACCCCGGGGGCAGTTGTGGTGTATAATTCCACATATGTCTGCAATTACTGCTATGCTGGAACAACATGGATCGGTTATGATGATAATCAGACAGTTTCCACCAAGGTTTCATATGCTAAACAAAATGGACTTCTTGGGTACTTTGCTTGGCATATTGGAGCTGATAACAACTTTGCACTATCACGACAAGGTCAGTTAATGGCGTGATTCCAAGATAAGCAATTCCCTGTCTGATTAGATTTATCATTTATGGAGAAAATGACACCATACGCCTTGAAAAATGGAGCCTCTTACTGTATCTAATAATTGGCTATGGAACATTGTCCATCCAGCTAATACTTTTCAGAAAATGTTATTTGCCGTCTAATTTTTATTAATCATACTCTCACTATTATTTCAATCATATAGTTTTCATTTATTAGACTATATCATAAAACAAATAGTGAAAGTGCAAATAACAAAAAAGGGAGTACAAATAAAATTTCCTTTTTTTTTCTATGGCTAGAATTGGATGTGTGTTTTTTTGGAATTTGTCATTGACAATGCTTAAAACTATCCTCTTTAGCAATGATATTTGGAGTCCATACATATGGTGTATACCTTTTTTTCATGTAATAAAATGTTAAAGTCGAGCATCAGAACCCATTTTTTAAAATGCAAATATCACTTATCTTTTTTTTTTAACTTGTTAATTTGTATATACATCCACAATATCTCAATGTTTCTACAATTCTCATATTTGTTAGTAATTTACTTCTTACTTGAATGTAGCTAACCAAGCATGGGGAGCATGAAGTGGTGGTGGAAATCATTTGACGTTGCTTATAATAAGCCAAAAGAGAGCTGGCATTGTTGAATAATGATACCATGTCATTGATATGTGTAATCCATCAAAAGATAAATAAATGTATTACGGTTTGAAATTTTTTTTTTCTTTTCTTTTTATCTTCGCATCCCTTCTTATATCCTTTTCACCCTAATTACCAGATCTAAGATCTGAACTCTGAATCAAATAGTAGGGAAAACTCTAAGAGTTTCTAACTTGAAAATTATTGTATTGGATAATGTATAATTTAAAAAATTTTAAATATATTTATCTCATTATTTAGTTCATAATATAGGGTAAAATAATTAAATTCAATATTTTCTTTTTTAAAAATACAATAACTATTTTAAATGCACTAAATTTAAGTTTTTGCTAAAAGTGCTTTTAACACCAAAAGCTCCCCTCCTAATTTTATAGGATGATGTTCACTAAACGTTTCAAAATGACTTTTAGCACCCAAAAATACTTTTCTTCTCAATAGTACCCGCCCTTAGAAGCGGATCACAGTTTTTCCGTTAGATTGTCCACTAATTAAGTCTCCAAATTATGTAAGGCCAAGAGAGCACAGAATGGAAAACTTAAAAGAATGAATTTCCTTTAAAAAAAAAAAAAAAAAACATTCTCAGGTGACCTCATATGCTTGTAAAATAGTGTCATAGCTTCATTGGATAGTTTATTTCCGGTATGAAAATTCCAGCCCTTCTAATTTCAACAGAGAGGATAGAAATATTAACATGCGTTTTGACACATGATTAAAATTCAACAACTCAAAAACATGGGTTAGGACCCAAAATGGGAAACAATTTTTCCTGTATTTTGTAGTATCACGGACTAAGAAAAATAATGGTTGAAAAGCTCAAAACCAATATATGATATTCTTTAAACACGGTATTCTGGAAGCAGCCCCAAAAAAAAAAGAAAAAGAAAAAGAAAAATTGCCTGTCCTTTTCTGAACTAAACTTTCCTCGATACTACCAGACTAAGCCCTGTAAAGTTGGCAATTTAACTCTCTTTAATATGTCATGGGCCAAATAGGTCCCAAGAAAAATAAGAAATGCGACTTTAATATTAAACTAATTTACGTAACTATTGTAAGTAGTTGAATTGGTAGATATGTTCCCTTTAATATTTTTTCTCTTATAAAATTTAGAGTCTCTTTCTAGAGAAAAAAAAAAGGGGGCAAATATTTGGTCCGATAGGAGTGAGTGCCATTTCCAATTAATACTGGCGATTGACGATTGAGATTTCTGTGAAAAAGTCTTGCATCTAAAAGTCGCATGTAGTCGCCAGACAACAGTTGTAGAGATTTTAGTAGTTTCAAAGGAGTTGTTGGAAATTGCATGCAGAGGGAAAAAAGGGAAATTTGTCAAATTGGTCCCTAACATTTTCACAAAACACTTTTTTAGTCCCTAACATTTAAAATCAGCCAGAATAGTTCCTAACATATAAATTATGAGCCAGTTTGGTCCTAATGCTCGTATTTGCTCTTTTTCCGGCTAAAAATAGTACACCGGCGTAATTTCAAGGGCAAAATCGAAAAAATTCGTTAATTCATAATTTTGCAGTCCTCAAACTCTTCCACCGCTTCTTCAATTGATTCTCACCCTTTTGTTGAAGCTCTCCAAAGGCTTTGTGGGTTTAAGAAGGTGCAGAGAATTATTTGCCAAATAAGAAGATAAAAATGAGTTCTTTGTTGAAATTGATATCGAATTCAGAGATTTCCAAACTGAAAAGGGTCTTCTTCAATTCTCAATAACCATAGCTGCCTGAGAGAACCCATGTTGCTGATTCCTTGGTTAAGAGGAGCAAGGACGGATGATTTTACAAAGTCAGAAGCAGAAGAAGAGATTGGGTCAATGGCTGAATAGAGACGGAGGAATATGGGCTCCGTTCAAGCAAAAATAGCCTGTGGACTTGCCAAAATGCTTCAACAGCTTTCTTACCAAATTTGAGCAATCAATATGAGGGAACTGCAGATATTGGTACAGAGTATTGTGGAAGAAGATGATTATGCATTGGAAGCCGCTGATTGTGACAGATGCAGGCTCTGTCTTGTTTGAAAGAATTGAAGCTGAAGCTTTCTAACCCACAAAGCCTTTTGCTTAATTTTCCACCTTCTGGACAACTCATGATTGACCCTGTTGTCATAGCCTCTAGCCAGGCTAGTAGATTTCCCATTAATCTTCTGTTCGAGATTGAAACTTTTTCTTGGTGGCTTTGATATTTCTTGAAACTTCTTTTTGGTGTCTTTGATATTTCTGTCTTTTCATTCAATTTTTCTTGTTAATTCTCCATCCTAGTAGCAGTAGGTTGAGAATCAATTGAAGAAGCGGTGGAAGAGTTTGAGGACTGCAAAATTATGAATTAACGAATTTTTCCGATTTTGCCCTTGAAATTACGCCGGTGTACTATTTTTAGCCGGAAAAAAGAGCAAATACGAGCATTAGGACCAAACTGGCTCATAATTTATATGTTAGGAATTATTCTGGCTGATTTTAAATGTTAGGGACTAAAAAAGTATTTTGTGAAAATGTTAGGGACTAATTTGGCAAATTTCCCGGAAAAAAAAATACTATATGAGTGTTGTTGGAAATTGAATTCGATAGTTGCAATTAATGATGCTGCTGCTGAACTGATCCTCCAATTGCTAGAATATATATTACTTGTCAAATAATGATCGCTAGGACAACAATAAGTTCGACTACCTTGATGAATTCGAAGAGCAAATGTTTTTTTTTTTTTTGATAACAGGAGGTTGATATTAACACAAACTGTTTCAGTTAATAAGAACGGATCACTTCCTTGTAAAAGGATCGTATATTTGAATATCTTGACTGATGTCAATCGATAAAAACGGATCACCTTTTCATCAAAGGTCATGTGTTTGAATTCTATTATGGACGTGAGAATTATGTTTGTGACGATTTGAAATTGAAGCGTGGCCTTCTTTGTCTTGGCTCCATTTGGTTCCTTTGAGTTCATGTCTTTCATCATTTGTTTGGTTCTTATAAGAGCAGTAGAAATAGTTATTCATGGGATCAAAATATACCCATCGTTGACCTTTGGTTCAAATGCAATCAAAAATTTGAGAATGCAAATTAATTACATGCTAATTAATAATTGTGCCAGTTCATCTAATCAATTTTGAGATTCGTTTTGAACAAATCTCGACTCTTACTTTAATATTATTTCTTCCTCTTTCATGACCAACCGTTTCCACCTGACAAACCAGAAAACCATTCATACTTTATGTTTTGTTTCTAGATAGGCTGTAACATCATCTAATAATCAAAACATTTATTAGTCTCCATCAGCTCAGACCTATTCTTTGTTTGGAACCATGTTTTCTATATTTTGACCAGAGGAGAAATAGATACAAACACTGGTAAAATACTAAAATTTCAGAGAATTTTATGATTTAGCAGAGGCCAGAAATCTAGCCTACTAATCCTCAGGTTTAGATGCTGGAAACCAGCCACTTTCTATTGTGAGATTTAACATATTGTCCTCATGGAAATTAAAGTTTGCTAAACAAAAATATCTTCAGTTGCCATGTTTGCTAAACAGCAAAACCTCTTGGAAATCTCTGAAGGCAATTCTTTTATGGCATCAGTCAGTAGGATCATCCTGCTTTTACTGGTAATTCTGCCATCTAATCTGCCGTACTCGATAGCACAAAATTGGATAAAGGCAGGCTACTGGTATTCTGGCACGGAGTTTCCCATTGCAGACATAAATTCAGCTCTGTTCAGTCACCTTATTTGTGCTTTTGCCGACATAAACTCCAGCACGTATGAGCTTCGCATCTCTCCGTCTGATCAGAAGTACTTCTCAGCATTTACCAGTACTGTCAAACAGAAAAATCCATCAGTTATCACACTTCTATCTATTGGAGGAGGATCAGCTAATTATTCAGTCTACTCTTCTATGGTTAGCCAATTTTCATCTAGGAAGTCATTCATAGACTCATCGATAAATATAGCTAGGCTATATGGTTTCAAGGGCATAGACTTCAGCTGGCGTTCAGCAAGTACGGCTGCAGATGCAACTAACATGGAAACACTTTTCAATGAATGGGGAGCTGCTGTTGAATCAGAATCAAGGAACAACAGCAGCTCGAAGCTTTTCTTGACAATGGCTGCTCCTTATTCACAATATATTAGTGAAGCAACTCTCCCAATAGATTCAATAAGGAGGAACATGGATTGGGTGCATGTTTTGGCATATGATTTCTACACACCTGTAGCAAATCCGGAACATACAGGTCCTTCTGCTGCATTATATGATCCAGCAAGCAACCAAAATACAGATTTTGGTATGAATTCATGGATAAGTGGAGGACTGCCAGCTAACAAGATTGTTCTGGCTTTGCCTTTCTTTGGCTATGCATGGACGCTCAGGGATCCCAAAGACAATGCAGTGGGTGCTCCAGCGAATGGATCAGCTGTGGCAACAGAAGGGGACATGACTTACAAAGCTATCAGGGATTACATTCAACGATATAATGCTGTTTCAGTATACAATACAACTTACGTTATGAAATACTGCAGTGTTGGGTCAACTTGGATTGGCTTTGATGACGTTGAGGTTGTCAAAACTAAAGTTTCATATGCAAAACAGAGGGGTCTGCGTGGGTATGCAGTTTGGCAAGTTCCAAACGATTACAATTGGGAACTTTCTCGGGCAGCAGGTAAAGAATGTACTTTCTGGAATTGGAACTTTTGTATGAACTGTATTAAAGACCTAGGTAAACTATGTGAAACTTCTATGTTTAACCTCGTTTTTCTTTCAATGACTTTTGGGAAAGAATTCGATTAACTCCAGGTTGATTTCAAACTCGAGAGATTTAAGAAATCATTTGTAAGCCACTTGAGAAAGAAAAAAAAAAAGCCTTGACCTGCAAAGTGCCCTAACAACCAACTGATACTAGCACTCTTTACAATCTAACAAACCTAAAAGTTCCCAAAGCATAAAACAGAGCAAATATGCCCACTACTTCAATGCTAGTAAGTTGACTAGGTATAGATCATCATATTCTAAAATATAGTACTAAAAGGACATCCTAAGGTACTTCTATGTCCAGAGACATAGGCATCCCAGTACCTGCCCAATATCTGTCCAAATTTGTCAACTTCATCCACAACTCGATTGACAGGCAGAAGAAAATGGAGGATTGGGGAAATGGAGTAATCATAACAGGTAACAAAATTCAGGCACCAATTTGATATGAAAGAAAGGGAAAAGTACAAAAGAAGAGGTAACAGATCAAAGTTTTGATAGGTAATTTACAAGATGAAAACCACCAGGAATAGTAACCCTAGGAACTACTCATATAACCTTCAGCCCTTGAACAAAAGGCTGCATTACTTTTCACCTCATGGAAACTATAAATCGGCAGGAACTTTTGTAACTTGAACTCTGTTACTTTAAAAAAGAAATTCTACATTCCTCATTCCTGGGCCTTAAGGCCTACTAGTCCACTTAAAACTTCAAACTCATACTTTGTCTTAGCTCTACGACTACAACAATCCAAATTAGCAAAATATTCACTAAGAACTCCAAGATGAGACTAGAAATTAGGAGGAATGCTTCAGGCTCTAAAATATTAGGCTTAATGTGTAAAACACCTACTCTTTATAACAGGAAACGGAAAATGACCAAAAAGGAATCATGACACTGAACTCCAACTAAATATACCTAAAGAATTCAAAATTATGCCATGGTAACTCCAAATAGCCTACATGTCTCTTAGGTGTTCCAATTTATGCAAGAGCATAAAACTATCTTTGCCATGCCTTTTGTGCATCTTAGTCTATGCCATTAACTATGAAGTGAAATCAATTTGTCAAGGAAATACTTCAGTTCTCCTTTTCCTCCTCTTCAATGACCAGACACCCATGAAAGGTGAACGAACCCCACTAATATGAGGATGCATGCACCTATGCAACTTTACCACTATTTTCGTTTTGATGACAAGAGTCGTTTACAATGTATTGTGTCAATAGCATAAGAACATTTGAAGAAGGTGAAAAGATACTTTCAAGAATCGTTTTATACCTTTACCACTTCCCCATGTAATCCTCTTACTTTTCTGAAAAAACGTTTTTGGTTGGTACTTAAATTTCTGGTCTTACAGCTGAACAAAGTAACAAAAATCAGCAAAGGAAGAAGCATATACTTTTGAAAACTCTGCTTCCTGTAGCAAGTCTGGTACTCCTCTTACTCGGAGGCTTTACAGTTTGGCACATCAAAAGAAAACAGCTTACAGGAAAAGGTACTTTCTTCAACTTATGTGCTAGTAGATTTTGTCAAAAGGTATCATCTAACTTCTTCTGATTATTTCACGTTTACATTTATTGGTTGCATCTTTTGAAGAACTGAGGATAGAAACAGAGATGGGGCATAAGCAAGTATTTTCAATGGAAGGCAGCGATTCTCATTCTCTACAAATGTTTAGCTTTGACGATATTAAGGCAGCAACAAATGATTTTTCAAATGAAAACAAGCTTGGTCAAGGAGGATATGGGCCTGTTTACAAGGTAATATTGTTTTATTTACCTTTAGATGTATACAAACTAGAGGAGAATAGCATCACAGTGAAGGCCACTACCAACTACCTTCTTCAATGACTTTCAGTTATGTTGTAGACATGTGTATTTTTCTTTTTTTTGTGACTAAAAGTAGTATACATGGAAGTAGATTGAAGTCTCGCCCTGTTCCTGTCTCCGTAACAGCAAAAGCCTTGTGCATTAGAACCACTGTGAACATACAAGCTTATGCTTACAATTTGAACTAACCTGAAATGCTAAATTGACTTCAGTCAAACTATATTAGTTTCCAATGAATAGTCAAACCCATGCCAAGTAGGCCAACTTCATTTTTGCTCACAAACTACATAAAATACAATAGCGCGATCATGTTCAGAAGTTCCAAACTATTGCAGAAATAAAATTTTGGACCATAATTAACCAGTACTGAGAGAGAGAGAGAGAGACCCAAAAGTTGACTCAGATTTTTGCCAAAAAATGTCTATATTGAAAACATATAAGCATGTTTGGCATAATGGCATGAACTTTTTGAGTGGGTTAGGCATTTACAGCACATGATATATACACCATGTACTAGCAAAGACTTGTTGAATGATGTCTATTTTTTAGGCTATATTATTAAACGGCAGAGAAGTAGCAGTAAAAAGGCTTTCTGCAACTTCCAAACAAGGAATTGAAGAATTCAAAAATGAAGTATTACTTACAGCCAGACTGCAACATGTCAATCTTGTAAGTGTTCTGGGATTTTGCATTGAAAGAGAAGAGAAGATGCTGGTATATGAGTACATGCCCAACAAGAGCTTGGATTTCTACATCTATGGTATGTCAGTGTACTTTTATGCATCATTAATTACTCAATGAGTAAATGAACTAAGACATCTCTTTAAGCAAAGAAGCATAAGAAATTCTCACTGAACAAGACACTGCTGCAACTTTTTTAAAATCTAACATCTGAAAACTAAGAGTAAGCAAAGCCTAGGTTTAAAAGTAGGAAAAAGTATTAAGTTTAGTGAACAGGTGATTAGGGGGCCAACTATCGGCCAAGTGCGGGCTTGAACTGCAATTCAATTTTTTGAATGGTTAAGACTTCTTGCTACAGAGAAAGGTTGATTGCTTGAACATTTCCAGTCGAGAGTGTAAATCGCTATGTGAGCATTTGCATTTACTATGCCATGTTAGTTTGTACAATTTGCAAGGCAATCATCTCTAACAAGTGCTAAGGCCCTTGGTCAAATGAACAGGACATTTATGCCTCCTCCCTTCATCTGTCCTTTTTCTCCTGGAATTTGGTAAGTTAGGTTCACAAGATTGATCCAACTCTCAGTTTCTCCGTGAAGAGTATGTTCTACTAATGATTGTTTAATTGTTTGCAGAGCATCTCCTATGTCAGTAACTTATAATATACTTAAATAAATTTACTGAGTTGTATAACACATCATATTATGGCACAATCCAGTAAAGACAAGAGAACATTGCACCCATATAAGATAGTCGAGCTGATCGATGCACCCATATAAGGTTATTTGTGCTTGATCTCAAATTGGCTCCTTGAACTTGAATTTTGTAAATTTCGCACCTAAAGTTGAATAGTCCAAACACTAGTTCTCCTCATTCTGTTTAACTCAATGTGACGACTTGAAAACACAGAATCATAAGCCTCATTGGCTATATCAGGACTAGGCTACTCCCACCAATATTGTCAATAAGGAAGAACAAATATTCCTCAATCTAGTTCAAGTGTGACCATCCAAACTCTCCTACCTGATATATGTGTTAATAACAAAGGTTGCCTACTATAAATCTACATTTCTAAATCTGTAGTAAGAATCACATAGTATTACCCTGAAGAAGAAAAGGTGTGTCATCTAGTGCGGCCGATTTCTGCCCTGTTGCCTCCACTTGAACTGCTAATAGGGCAAGCCATTTACTGGAAATGGAACTAGGCCATGTATGCAATGATGTTTTCCATTCTTTTAATTGCAAGTCTAGTAAAACCACTAACAAATAAAGGACAAGGAAAGGCTATTTTTGGTGGAAAATTTGCTTCTGAACATACACAGGATCAACTGAGATAGAATTAATATAGGCCTAAATGGTAAAAATACTCCAGGAAGATATGTGGATACAGATAAATTGGAGGAATATGGAGTTTACTTTTTGGCTTTCAAGTCTACTACATGCTGGTTGCATGTTAAAATCGAATTGAGAAGGGATGTTAACATTTGGACTATATTAAAGCACAATCACAAAGTAAAAGGACAAAAAGACAAAGCTTGGAAGTTTAGTATACGCATCAAGACAGACTGAAAAGTTAAGAGAGGCCGATGACACTTCTAATTCTTTTGTCTAGAAAAAATTACCTTCAGATCTCAGTGCATCTACATTTTAAATAGGGTTTCACAATTATACATAGCTTGGCATATGCACAATTGAGAACTAATCGCCAAGTTTACAGATTGGCAGACGAAAGTTCAAAGTAAATCCAGACCTGGAAAAGATTTAATTAAATGAAAGAATTAACGCAAGTAAACATGAATCCATGGAATCAGATACATAAAACTTCTACCCAAATACTTTCTTTGGGTAGTACCAGTTCTAAAATTTTGTTTAATCAATCAACTAATTTAGCTCAAGGACTGTCCTCAGGTGCTTTGCAGAACCATGGAAGATCCATCTAAGTTTGGTTTTGATATTCTTTAGAGGATCACAGGTCCTGTTTTACTATTCTTGAATTGCGTACTATTGGATTAGTTTCTTGCATGCATAATTTTGTCCTTTTTTACTAATTTATCTGTTATAGATCCAATCAACCGCTCGTCCCTCAACTGGGAACAACGCGCACAAATCATCGAGGGAGTGACTCAAGGGCTCTTGTATCTCCAAGAATACTCAAGACTAACAGTAATTCATAGGGACCTAAAAGCTAGCAATATTCTATTGGATGATCAAATGAAACCCAAAATATCAGATTTTGGGATTGCCAAAATATTCCAAAAGGACAAGGTTGAAGCAAACACCGATCGAGTAGTTGGCACCTAGTAAGTGAAATGATTCTACAACTAACCTAAAGAATGCTCTCATGTGTTGCTAAGCTTATGATGTATGCTGCAGTGGTTATGTTCCACCTGAATATGTACGAGAAGGGATATATTCCACAAAATCGGATGTTTTCAGCTTTGGAGTTCTACTTCTTCAAATAATCAGTGGAAGAAAAAATACATGCTTTTATGGACCTCATTCAAATATAAACCTCCTAGAATATGTAAGTTATTGCAGACGCATTGGTAGAATCACTATAACTTGCAAACAATTTGCTCAAAGTATAACTGGATTGCAGTTATTTGACTTTTTGAACTTTTTATACAGGCATATGAGCTATGGAAAAATGGAGAAGGCAAAGAGTTTCTAGATGAAACACTGGATGACACACATTCATCTTGCAAACTAATGAGATGCCTTCAAATTGCTCTTCAGTGTGTTCAAGAAGATCCAAATGATAGACCTAACATGCTAGAAATTTCTCATATGCTTAGGAACGAGAATTTGGATATGAAGCATCCAAAAAGACCAGCCTTCTCTATTAAAAAAGACGAAGGTGGAGATAAGCCCTCCACACAGTCAGAAGGAACAGAACAAGTTGATACTGCAACCATCACAAGACTAGTTGCTCGATGATGCTCATTTGCTAGCAACACAGTGTATAATATATTAGCCATCACGTACAATAGAGTTTTGAGTATGTAATTAACTACTAAAGTCAAATACATGATATTTAGCTACTTGTTTGTCTCTTAAAAATATTGAGATAGTTCTAGGACTTCAGAAATAGAACCAGACCTTATTGTGTTGAGCACATCACGTTAATCCTTTTATCCCATTCAATTTTATTCAGGACCTGCTTTATGTGAGTGGGGAGAGTTGTGTTCTTATCTATTCTTCAACTAACTACAAGTAATACCATCATTTTCAAGTTACTCTCCGTCATTGTGGCATCTAACACCCCTCTTTGAAGCTATCCTAAACTTTTATCTTATTCTGTTCTTCTATCATCCCATGGAAGTTACCTTAACATTTTCAAGTTCAAAACTTTCCATGATGTCTTAGTTTCATTTCACCATGCATCCATTTAAATTCTTGCTAGCATAAAGCTAATACGGTCCTTTGAATTCATTAGTATTTAGTATAAGAATATATACTACTCTGTCTTTAAAAACAATAATAAAGAATTAAAAAAAGACGAAGAAAAGGCAGGTACCACTGGGAGTTGAATTGATGATCCAAAAGAAATATATCATTTCCCTAATTTTCATATTCTTTTGCTTGTTTCGACTAACATGAGAGAGAGAGAGAGAGACTATTTTCTACCAAAAGATGAAAATCTTGAGGAGGTATTTTGTATTTAAAAAATTTTAAAATGTAAAACCTGTTGCAAAACATATGATCAGTGACACTGACACACATCTAGTCCGAAATCCCAATGCAGTGTAGATAAAACGCAAGACAAAGAAAAATGGCAGAAATTGAAGCACTCCCAAGATTTACTCAAACCAGGCAACTGATATTTCCTCAGATGGTTAGAGATATTCGTTCGATGCTGATTTGCATCTTTGTGTGCAAGACAGAATGACTTGAATAAATACTTGATAAAATACAGTGTATGCACCAGAGGTGCAAGAGCTCATACCTGTTGGACCAAAACAAGTGCATGTAACACTGCAATGTAGATCTCAACAAACATAATATTGCACCTCATCCCCAAGGAGAGACATCTCTTTCATCATCAAATAAACCATTCTCCTGCATGCTTAGTAAGAGAATAAACACTTCTGGAACTTTAACATCAGCAACAAGAAGTAAAAAGGGTCAAGTCCCAATCAGGCATGAAGATGCAGAAGGGTTTAATCAATATGAGCATAATAGAAAGGCAAACGGAAGGTCTTTAGTCGACTCAAACAACATATGCTCCAGAGACAGACAGATTAGGCAGAGAGAACAAAAAGTGAGATAAGAATTAATCTGTTTATCTTTAATTATATTAGTCTGGTTTAATATAATTGCTCTTCATGCTTTATTTAAGTTGCAGTGATCATATAGTGTCAAGACAGAGAGGGGGATAGAGACAGATAGTCAGAAATCGTTCGTTGCTGCAACTTGTATGGCCAAATTCACTTGGTACAATTATGCTTAGTGACTGCAGGTGAAAAGTTGCTAACGTGGACAGTTTCATTAGAGTAGATTTGGACTCAAGTTTTTTTCTTCTCCCCCTATAGCTCCAATTTCTGCAACATTAGAACAGCACTAGGAAATAAAAGATTTTAGAATCTCATATTAGATTAAGCAGATGAAAGAGGTGAAAGATAATGCCACACAATGAACAAGGTCTTGTTATGTATGTTTCCATGAAACTGTGGAATACTTATTTGTAATTGGAATGCCAATACAAGAGTGAAAATTTGATATGCAGGAGCAAAGTTCTTTAAAGATTCTATATAGATATACATATTATATTTTTTTCTGGTTTCAAAACACCATAACCTGACTTTTATTGAGAATAATAAGCGAGAATCCTCAGTAATACGTCACAAAGGCTCGAGCTCCCATGCTTGAACTTCAAACAAACATGTATTGAGCGATTATGTCCACTTCTATTAGTATTGTTTTGTTATTACCATGGCTTCTACTTTTGATTGATTCTGGGGATCGGTGCAGGGTTTTTTTGACTCTTGAGGGCAAACGTGGAGGCTTGATCGAAGTAGCCAAGTAATTTTGAGTGACGGAACCTAAAGCAAATTCCAGCCACTGAGAGTTCTCACTTCACCAAATTTCAGATCATTCGACGGCTGAAAGATTATGGTCTAACCTTGCCTTGCTACGCACCTTAGGGAGTTAAATTTGTTTTTTAGATTCTATTACTTGATGACAGGGATAAAGCATATATGTGTTGGTTGCCTGGAAACGCCATTAATTCACACTGTTAGCTGGCTAAAAGTTTGTACATTCCTCCATTTCACTCCTGGGGTGTTTCATCTATTTCTTGAAGAAGAAACTAGATTGATTCCAGTATAACATGACAACACTTCATAATGTCAAGGTACCTGTACCATCCTGGAAATTGTAAGGACACATTGTAAGTATGAATATCCTAGAACAGCTATCCGAGACATTTTATAATTAACCAAAATTGACGAGGAGTTAGGGTAAACTTTTCACTCTTTTGTCCCGATGTTGAAAAGGTTTAACTACATGTGCGCACCATTTTCCATTGTTTCTTTAATCTTTCTCTCGGAGAATTTGCCCACTTCAAATACTAAATATCCCAATATTGGCATTCCTAAGGTTCAATGCTCACCTAGGCCCTCTGATGCTGACTCACAGAATTAAGTGTAATACATTCGTAAATAGTATACTAATTAGCTCATTTAGCTGACCCTATCTTTCCTTTGATTTAGTTAATACTTTAATTATGCATACATTTAAAATAAACCGGACACCCTCACGCAGCGCGTGAGGCCACAATTCAACTACCAAAGTATTGCTGTTGCACCAAGATTTGAGATAGGTATAGTGACTGGGAAAAAGATGCAAGGCTAGGGATGGCAACCGGCGGGTTTAGGAAGGAGGAGGGTTTGCACCCCCATTATCAAAAAACTCCCCTTTCCCCTGCCCCGTCCCTTGCCTTCGTTCGCCCCGCCCCGCTTCTTCTGCGGGTGCCCGCGGGTGATAATTTGATTTTTTTTTTAAAAATGTTTATTCAATAGATTGAAATTAAATTCAAAAAATAAAATAAAATATGAAACTGAAAAAAGTAAAAAATGAAAAATGAAACAAAAAAAATGTTGAAATAAAACACAGAAAATTAAGAGTCTCAATTAGATTGTATAGATAATATCTAGGAATACTCATATAGAACCAATGACGGAGCCAAGGGGGGGCAGAGGGGGGCCATGGCCCCCCCTAAGTTTTGAGAATTTTAATTCATAATATGTAAATATGTGTGTAAAATAAAATTGGCCCCCCCTAAATTTTTTCAATTTTAGTTTATATTATGAGAGTTGATATATATATATATATATATATATATATATGAATTAGTCATCTTTGAATGGAATTTCAATTTTGGCCCCCCCAAAAAAAAAATCCTGGCTCCGTCACTGTATAGAACGTAACATGCTTGTGCCAAATATCAACTAGGAATTTGGCATCTCCCAATCAATGTCCTAACATCTTTATTTCATAATTTGATTAGTGAGATGCTTGTAAAGAAATTGGAGTCTAGGAATTTTATGCCTTCCAGGTATGGGAATTCTAGACTTCTTAATGAGGCAAGAAAGGTTTTTGATAAAATGTTAGTGAAGGATGTTGTTAGTGAAGGTAATATTTAGTTGCCAAATATTTTAAGTATGTTATTATTTTTTTTTTTTGTCAATACAGAGTATATCCCAGTTTTGCCGGACTAATCACCCTATACATGAAGTACCCCGCCCCTCAAGAGCACCCAGAAGTTAAGAGAGGTTTGAACCCTGGATCTTGGAACCTGAATGGCTATCCCAAGACTAGGTGATCTAAGCTCGAGGGGCAAGTATGTTATTATTAGATTATATAATATATTACATTTATTTATATTAATAAATTAAAGCTGGGAATGGGGCGAAAGTATCGTTCACCACGTCCCGCCTCATTTAAAATGGGCCTCCACCCTCGTTGCCATCCCTATGCAAGGCATTTTTTATGGTAATTAAAAGTTTGGGTGGGTTCGGTTCCGATCTTCATCACGGACCGGCAAGCTTTCGAAACCATAGGTTTAGGTCACTTGCAGAGATACTTTCAAATCACCCACCAACATAGCCCTCACATCGGCAGAAAAATTCGAACATATGATCTTTTGCAAGAAAGTGTCCCATTTTTACCAACTGAGGTATCTTCAGATCTAACATCTTCTTACTGCTTACATAG
The DNA here is from genome assembly GCF_036785885.1 of Coffea arabica. NCBI lineage: Eukaryota > Viridiplantae > Streptophyta > Magnoliopsida > Gentianales > Rubiaceae > Coffea > Coffea arabica. The sequence goes on from NC_092321.1 coordinate 13,596,189, forward strand.
CTCCTAATAAGATTCTGTTTTAGAAGATCACAGAGCAAACGGTGAATGCTTGGTTATTCGCTTTTGTTCGCGCTTTTTTTTGGCCTTTCTGCCTTCCTATTTGAGCTTTTACAGGCGAAGTAGTCTACTTTATTCTGTTTTATTTTGTTATAATTATTATTGTTTACTTTTGATTGAAGTCTGGGCTGGCCTGATGAAGAAAACCAAAGTGTATCCCTTTGTTTTTATGTTCTTTCATTGATGGTTATTTTGATTGCAGTTTTGTTTTCGGTTATCTATTCCGTTTTTATTTTTTTTCCTTTTTATTTGAGATCTTACCGGACTTTAAGATCCTTGTCTTGCAAATCGCAACTGATAAATGATAAATGATATTTTTGTCCACGGGGGAGTTATTAGAGTTAGGGAGAGTCGTTTCATCTAGATCTTCTTAGATCTTTGATGTTGTTGTTTCAGGAATTGCAAGCTGGATATTTGGGGCGATTCACTTTCTTATTTGGTGCATCACAACAACACCCACCCACCCCCCAAAACAAAAAACCCAGGAAAAAAAAAATCCTCTAGCCTCTCGAAAAAAAAAATCCTCTAGCCTCTCAAAAAAACAATAATAATAAAAGCCACCTGGAAAAAAAAAATTCTCTCGAGGGATGAGCATGGTGGCCATAGGGAGTGTACAATGTGCTGTAAATCATCAATGCAATGGGCCATTGGAACTATCCAGGTCTGTAAGATAACCCAATATTGAAGGAATGGATCTTGTATTGTTTGTTCTGTATTGCTGTTTTTTCTGATTTTCTTGGTATTTTGTGGTTTGTGCTGGTTGAGGACTTAGCTTTGTTTGTAATTGAGGTAATGCAGATTGGATTAAACGTGTCCAGGGAGAGCGAGAGATTAGACGGAGAGAGAGAGGAGGTGGGGGGAGATTAATATTAGTCTGTTTATCTTGAATTGTATGAATCTGTTTTTAACATAATTGACAGCGTGCAATCAACTATGCACTTTTAAAAAATGATAGAATCTTTTTTGCAACTTCTAATTCTTCAGGATTACAAGTACGAAATGTTCCTTTGTCTGTGTTTATAAAGGCAACTCCAGGATTGATAGAAGGGAATCAATCTCTCTATGTTATTGTAATTGCACTCTGAACAAGAATGATAGTTAGAAATGGTTTCTGCAACTTATAGGGCCAAATTTAGTTAGTACAAAATATGCCTTGTCTGCAGTACTAGAACAGAACTAGCAAATAGAGGATGTTAGAATCTCATATTTAGATTAAGTATACACGAAAGAGGTAAAATATAATGCCACACAATCAACAAGATATGCCTGTGTAAGTGTGTTTCCATGACATTCTGCAATACTTATTCGCAATTGGAATGTCAATGCAAGCAAACTCTGCTTTAATATAGTTGGTTGGTCTCTTATGCAAACTATTTCTCGTACTAAAAAGCAAGGGAAAATGCCGGTTTTCATCCCCAAACTTTGGGGTAAGGACACATTTCGTCCCTCAACTTTTGGGCACGACACATTTGATATCTGAATTAATAATTTTTTACCAATGTCATCCTCAAATGGCAATTTAGTCAATTTTTAACGAAACTGGTCACATGAAAATCACATGACCGTTAAGTGAACTTAAATCATATTTTTAACAAAACCTGCCAGTTTCCTGCATGCAATCAGTCAACTTTTGGCAAATTTGACTAAGCATCCATCAATAAACACTTGTGTCCCGTACGTAAAGGGGGAAAAAAGCTAAAAATAAGGATAAAATGAAAAATAGGCAAGAAAAGAAATAATCAGCATGAAAAATGAAAAGGGATAATTTCACAAACATCCCTTGAGATTTTTAATAGTTACAAAAAGCTCCCCTCAAAATTTAAAAATTACATATACTTTGCATACTTTTACTATTTATATAAGAGCAAATTATTTGAGCAGCCATTGAACTATTTGAATAGTAAAAATTTGGCCCTTCAATTATTCATAACATATTTTTACCCATTGAACTATTAAAAGTATAAACTTTGAGTTATTCATAACATATTTTTACCCATTGAACTAGTATGTTTTGTATTTAACATAAATTAAATATGTGAAAGTTAAAAAAAATAATAAATTGCCCATAACATACCAGCTCTTTATGGGAAACTGGCAGGTTTTGTAGTATATTTTGTACCAGCTCTTTATGAGAAACATACCAGCTCTTTATAGGAAAAATTAATTAAATAGCGCTCAAAGGAAAACTAGTATGTTTTGTATTTAACATAAATTAAATATGTGAAAGTTAAAAAATAATAATAAATTGCCCATAACATACCAGCTCTTTATGAGAAACTGGTAGGTTTTGTAGTATATTTTGTACCAGCTCTTTATGGGAAACATACAAGCTCTTTATAGGAAAAATTGGTTAAATAGTGCCCAAAGGAAAACTAACATGTTTTGTATTTAACATAAATTAAATATGTGAAAGTTAAAAAAATAAATAAATTGCCCATAACATACCAGCTCTTTATGGAAAACTGACAGGTTTTGTAGTATGTTTTGTACCAACTCTTTATGGGAAATATACCAACTCTTTATAGGAAAAATTGGTTAAATAGCGCTTAAAGGAAAACTAGTATGTTTTGTATTTAACATAAATTAAATATGTGAAAGTTTAAAAAAATAATAAATTGCCCATAACATACTAGTTCTTTATGGGAAACTGACAGGTTTTGTTAAAAATATGATTTAAGTAATGGTCATGTGATTTTCACGTGACCAGTTCCGTTAAAAATTGGCTAAATTGCCATTTGAGGATAACGTTGGTCAAAAATTATTAATTCAGACATCAAATGTGTCGTGCCCAAAAGTTGAGGGACGAAATGTGTCCTTGCCCCAAAGTTTGGGGATGAAAACCGGCATTTTCCCTAAAAAGCAAAGAGCTTGTAGTCAAACTCAACATTTACTGAAAAATATGTAATGACATAGTTCACCTATCCCAAGTACACTCTTTGTTGTTGTAGCTATGAAATCACATATAACTACTAACAAAAGAGGCAGAGGGATAAAAGGGAATTACACGCCAATAAGTAGTACCATGACTTCTAATAGGAGAACTTCAAGAAACTGCCATAAACAAAAGGACAATTAGAAGACAGCATGACAAACAGGAGAAAAGAAAAACAAGAGAGAAAAAGGGACAATCTGAATATTTGATTCTATTAGTTGGTGGCACGATGAATTTCTAGTGGTTGTACGAGTAAAGCCAATAAACAAGTACCCATTGATGTTCAAGAAGTTTCAAGATCGAAGCTTTACATACAATATAAGATGGGTATTGATACATCCACAAAATTCAGCCACTGAAGCAATTGAACAAGCATTTTATGTGCATTAAAAAGTGGTAAATCGGTGCTAGCAAGGGTACCATAGAATGCTAGAAAACACTATAATAGTGTTAAATGATCAATCCATATTCCATAGCAATCATGTTAACGCTTCTATTTTCCAGGAAAGAGATGCAAATTTCGGGTGAAATCACAAGCTTAAAACTTATGAAAAAAAAAATAGGTAGGAGGGTAAAGCCTTTCATGAAAACAATCATCTGGGCAGGTCTGGCATCCAGTAATGGTTGGCAAGCCAACTGGTATACTGAAGGATACGAATCAAAGTAGCATTTCGCTTGCCATTTGTAGCTTTCTATATTATCATAGCTAAACCAACATTACCGCCATTATCATTTGATGTTGTGATATTTATTGGATAAATCAGGTATAAAACATAAGAAGTTAGTTTAACGACAGATATCCACCTTTTAGAAAACCATCACCGTTCACTTCAATCTAAAAGAGACCAAACTTAAAAGAGGCAAACTAGAATACGATTCACAAGTTTTTAGACCAATCTGAGAATTCCAACTTGGCAATGTAGCCATGTTCATCTTGGATACTGGTGAAACTTTGTTCAATGGTAGAAGAAACTGAATTTGAATTTCAGGAATAAGGTTCCTAGACCATTGCGGTTACGTCTGCGGTAGAAAGTTCACTTTTCTGCCCATGGTAGGCAGAAGCAATGCAAGGAGGCCAACTGTGTTCTGTGGGGATACATATTGACAAACAGCAAAAAGATGCACCGGGGTACTGGAGAAAGCCGATTTTGAGTGGATGAAATAATGCAATATATTTTAAAATCACAATAAAAACCCTCTTAAAATTTTGTTCATCATCTAATGCCCAGTACTTAGAAAATATTTTGTGAACACTAGCTGAAATGCAGGTCCCAATGAAAGGGGAAGAACGAAAAAGTGAGTGTCAAAGAAACGTGGAAAAAAGGGCACGAAAATAATAGATAAGATTGTTGTAACAAAAAATTGGTGAAATTTTCAACGTTAGTTAGTGAATTTTATACATGTCAAAGCAAATGTTGTAGTAGTTTTTCTTTTTAATTGAGTTTGATATTTGAAATAATTGAAGCGTAAATATAAAAGGAAGAGTTGGGAACTCAAACATGATTAAAATAAAGGGAGATGTGCAATTTTGGTCCCTCAATATTTGGTCTATGAGTTAAATTAGTCGATGATATTTCGACTAAAATAAATATGGTTCCAAAATTTGTTTTGTTAGACAAATTTAGGACAACTAATAGAAAACTACAATATCTAACAGCCAAAATCAAATTCGAATTATATTTTTTTGGTCCCTAATATTTGAAAAATTAATCAATATGGTCCCTTATATTTTAAATAATTATATTTCAAATGAAATAAAATGTGAATTAGAATAAATGCATAAAAAAAATGTGTTCTCAAATCTCATAAAAATCGTTAAAAGTACTACACATTGTCAAAACACTATCATTTAACCTAAAGAGCATCTCTTCGTTTAATTAATTACAAACAAATGACAACACATGAATCATATATTTTAAAAAATTAGTGGAAAAAAGAGAATTTTAATTTGAATATATAGTAACTTTAATTCTAAACAGTATAACGCAAATTGTTGCATGGTTAGACATTGTGATTACATAAACAAGTAAAGGTGATTATCAACATGAAGGATTCATAAGAATTTTTTAAAAAATTTCTTGTTGTAGAAAAATATTATTCAATCAATTCAATGACATATATAGTTGTTCATATTATAATAAAATATTTAATTAACTATTTTAATTTATCAAATATAAGTATTGTACATTAGATGATGAACAAATTTTTAAGAGGACTTTTATTGTGATTTCAAAACGTATTGTATTATTTCACCCAGGCACGACCGGCTTTCTCCGGTGCCCGGTGCATCTTTTTGCTGTTTGTCTTCGTTGCTTCCCACAGAACACAGTTGGCCTCCTTGCATTGCTTCTGTCTACCGTGGGTAGAAAAGTGAACTTTCCACCGAAGACGTGACCACCACGGTCACGTCCACAAAAATCAACTTTCCACCGTAGACGTGACCACCATGGTTTCTTATAATATTCCAAAGCCCATGAAGCTCTTCAGACCCATGTGATAAATGTGAGTCCAGAAAAATCAGGATAAATAGTTTTTTTTTTCTTTTTGAGCAAATCGAGATAAATACTTACTATATGGCAAGATAAATAACTAGGAGGATTCAATAGACCAAGAGGGAACCCAATCGTATACATCGGAGCTATAGATTGGGAGAGCATCCGATACTTTTGTTTTAAAGGTTTTTTTTTTAATTTTAAATGAGTTGAAATTTTATTTAACCTGGATTTGTTTATTCATTAAATTTTTTCGAACGCCCTTTTGTCGAATCAAACTCCAGTTGAACATGAATAGATTATATATTTGTTAACATATTTGATATGAGTAAATCTTATATACACTGATAGTGTATATATTGTCACCGTTGGATTAACCAAATCAAATTTAAGAGTTTAACAAATACAAAATGCTATCCAACCTTACTTTACTTAGTAAACAAATCAAATTCGAACGAATTCTTAATGAATCGAACTCAATTGAAGTATGATAATTTAGCTAAAAAACAAACGAGGACCATTCTCATTATTCGACATATTTTGTTCCTTGCATGTTTCTTTAATTACTTTTTTCTTATTTTTCTCAATCACCTTTCTATTTTACAACACAGTATAACACACCAAAAAAAAACTACATTACCATCTTAAAACAATGAGGTATCGAATATTCTGGTATAAAAATACCGCTGACTCTTGGAATAGTTCATTAAAGATATACTATAAAGCAATTCAACATAAAATTTTGATCCTAAGTTGGCTTTTCGGAGTTTAATGAATTCGCCCTCATGAGTAAGACTTTTACCTGATTCAGCAGAATTTATTGGCAACCTTCAACACAGAGTCTGATCTGAGTATTGGATTTCTTGTTAGCCAAATCAAACGGCGAAGACTTGTGTGAAAACTCTCCTATGAACATTGAAAACGTCCTCTTCAAGCAAGAATAAAAATTTCAACCAAACAAGTCCAGTCGCAAAAGGGCCCCCATGATATTTCCTGCTTTAGACGTCCTCCTTTTTAGATTTCTTCTTCTTCAGCTTGTATTCCAGAATTTAATCTATTGTTATATTGGAACCAACTACCAACTGCCTTGTGATTGGTGCTTTCATCAGGAGTCTCTGGAGAAAACAAAACAATATAATGATGGAGATGGGTTGACGGTGTTTATGAGAAAATAGATTGGATTAAGGTTTTATTCATAAGATCACAAGTAACTCATCATAACGAGATAAAATAGTTAAAGTAAATTTCTTAATTAGTTATAAGTTAGACACTTCTACAACAATAATATTGTATCAGTCAATCAATAATAATTTGTTATTTCCAAAAAAAAAAAAAAACTACAACAAATATTAACATATTGAACACTAAATAATATTGTGTTATTTCTTATCAAGGATACGCTAGTACAACCAAATACACAAATCTTGCTCAGATTCCTGTCTCAAATCCATTCCTCTAGGGAGAAACGTATTGTAGCATTCAATTCTTTTTGCTAGTATTTTGATTTGTGATTAGATTTTTGTTGCTTTTCTACCCAGTAGGGAAAGGAGGTTCTTGAAATGATAATGGGGGCTGTACTGTAATGACTAGCACCCCAAAATATCTGCCAACTGGTCATGGCTGCTATTTCACTTCTTGACGACTTTCTGTGAACAAACAAAGAGAAAAGCTGCTATCAACGTCACCAGCCAATCCTCCACAACATTCCATGTGTTCACGTATTGTTGATCAAAGCACTTGCAACAAATAGGCAGGATATGATCTTGGACAAATGCCAGATAAGTCATATCCTGGCCATGTTGTTGCTCACCCCCAAACTCTTCCTCCTATTTCTGCCTCTCCTACAATTTTCAACTGCAGAAACTTGGATAAAATCCGGTTATTGGTATTCTGGCAGTGAATTTCCTGTCCCAGATATCAATTCAGCTCTATATACTCACCTTATTGCTGCCTTTGTGCATATAAATTCTTCAAACTATGAGCTTTATGTTTCTCCTTCTGATGAGCCATATATATCCACCTTCACAGATATTGTCAAGAAGAAAAATCCATCAGTTGTAACACTTTTGTCCATCTGGTGTGGAGTAGCAGAATCCTTCGACCACGGAGAAGCAAACTCTTCTATATTTTTCTCAATGACAAGCCAATCATCGAGCAGGAGATCCTTTATTGAATCCTCTATTCGAAAAGCACGATCGTATGGATTTCAAGGCATTGATCTTTTTGGAGCAACTCCAAGCACCCCTGAGAACATGACCAATATGGAGGCATTTCTCGATGAGTGGCGAAGGGCCATCAATTTGGAGTCCAGTACATCACGGTTGATCTTGACAATGGCAGGTTACTATTCGCCTGTGTTGGACTCAATGACCTACCCTGTGGACTCAATCCGAAAGAACTTAGACTGGGTGCATCTCAGGTCATATGACTATCATATGTCCTCAAAAGACAAGTTTACCGGAGCACATGCTGCTTTATATGATCCACTGAGCAGGCTAAATACTGATTTTGGTATAAAGAACTGGATAAGCAAAGGATTACCAGCCAACAAATTGGTACTTGGCTTGGCATACCACGGCTATGCATGGACACTTTTGGACCCCAAGAACAATGCAATAGGTGCACCAGCTGCAGGTCTGGCCATAACTAAAGATGGATCGATGAGCTACAAGTATATCAAGTGGTATATGACAAGTTATGGAGCAACATCAGTTTTCAACTCCACTTATGTGGTGAACTACTGCACCATAGGATCATTTTGGATTGGCTTCGACGATGTAGAGGCTATCAAGACTAAAGTTTCTTATGCAAAGGAAAAGGGACTTCTCGGTTACAGCATATGGCAAGTTCCAAATGATGATACAAAGGATGTACTATCCAGAGCAGGTCAGTCATGTCTTATCTACTCAATCTGCAAAGTAATGGTATAGCCAATCTCATTTGTGCCTTGTATTTCTGCTAAACTGCTAAACCTCAGATAGCAGATGTTGAAATCATGCATAACTTAAACCCAAATGTTTCAAATATTGTAACCAATATATGGTAATTCTAGAAAGTTCTGTTAAGCAAGTGCCAATACTTGTCTCTGTGGCCTCATTCAAAAAAAAAAAAAAAATCTGTCTATGTGACTACATTTTTCCATTGGATACTTTAAATGGATGAGGATTATGGAAAACAGATAGACAGGTGATACTTTCCATGTTTGCTCATAATCATCCTACTAGGATTTTATGTCAAAGAGAGCAAATGTCCTGTTTTTGTTAGACAGCTATGGAGTATTTGTCCTGGCGCTTAGCTAATAGATTACTGCAATATTCGCAGCTCAAGCAGCGGAAGATCAACAGAAAAAGCAACACTTACTGTTTACATTACTGCCAGCAAGTGCAATAACCTTTCTCCTGGTGGCAATAATATGTTATCTAAAGAGAAAATTCATCCTATCAAAGGGTAACGAACTTATTTCCTGAGATAAGTTGATATAGCTTCCTCCTTATTTTGATTTAAAATGAAAAGAAACTTTAGATATACTGTGATTATTTCCTTTCAGTTAGACAGATCACAGATTCAGGCAAGAGATCTATATCACCGCATCTGCAAGCATTCAGCTATTCTCAAATTAAAGCAGCCACAAAGAATTTCTCAGAGGAGAACAAGCTTGGCGAGGGAGGATTTGGACCTGTTTATAAGGTTATATTAGATATTCCATCCACAAGTTCATACTGTGATGCAACATGTAGCTTATTAAAAGTACTCTGAATACGCAGTCATGCTAATACTAAAGCAAAGAATACAAATAATGTTTATGTTCAAGGAATAAGTAATGTTTATGTTCAAGGAATAAGGTAACCGTTCAAACAAAAAAAAAAAGAAGAATTTCTATTAGCAATAGGGCTAAATTTAGGGTAAGGATTCTTCAAACAGGTTGGCATTTAGTTCATTACTAATTTTGGCTGTGACTTTGCCAGGGTAAACTAAAGGATGGCCAAGAAATAGCAGTTAAAAGACTGTCCAACACATCAACACAAGGATCAGAGGAGTTCAAGAATGAGGTTTCACTAGCAGCAAAACTACAACATGTCAATCTAGTGAGGTTAATCGGAATTTGCACGGAGAAGGAGGAAAAGATGCTCATCTATGACTACATGCCAAACAAGAGCTTGGACTTTTATCTCTATGGTCTGTCAACTCTTACACAATTCTGTTAACTCCATAACATACAGGGATTAATCTTTGAGGCGTCAGAATCCATTACTCCATCATAGCCCTGCATATTGCCATAACCGTGCAACCACCAATATGTTACTTAGAGTGAGCAAACTTTTTGTTAGGCATTGAGAATAAAAAATCGAGTATCTAGCTACATGCAGGAACTTTTAACTAGGCAATATTTTACGATATACCAAGTATGGCTGGAGAATTATATCATGATTTTGCACATTTCTCTTCATGAATAGCACCCAATGCTTTAGAAATCACCATTCATGTCCTGGAGGAAAAATGTGAGGTCACTCCACAAATAGAAACAGTAGCTTGACAATTTTTTCGTTGCGTGAGTGTTTCTCGTCTTTCATGAACAGTTGTTTTTCCTACATTCTTCAAACAACTAATAGGTTTTTGGTCATAAAAAGCATCAGAGGAACTGACTTATGTGTTGAGAATCCACTGGCATGTTACTAAGCATTTGGGATTCATTTGATGCAGATCCAACCAGACGGCTATTTCTGGATTGGGAGAAACGGCTTGCTATAATTGAAGGGGTCACTCAAGGTCTACTCTATCTCCAGGAGTACTCAGCATACACAGTAATTCACAGAGACCTGAAAGCTAGCAACATCTTACTTGACAGTGAGCTGAAGCCTAAAATATCAGATTTTGGTATTGCTAAACTTTTCAGAAAAGATGAAAATGAAGCAAACACAAGCAGGATTATTGGAACCTAGTAAGAAATCAATAACTCTGGTTATTTATATTCTTCTTATCACCATTCACCATACTGACTTTCTTCTTCTTGCTTCTGGAAAACAAGCGGCTATGTTCCTCCAGAGTATGTAAAACGAGGTATGTATTCAAGAAAGTATGATGTTTACAGCTTCGGTGTGCTGATTTTGCAAATCATAAGTGGCAAGAGGAGCTCATGCCTATACGGAATGCATAAGAATCTGAATCTTTTAGAATTTGTAAGTAGCATTATAACCTTCTTATTGTCATTTTTATTCTACTTCATCAGTGACAACACACCTGCAATAATGACATTTTTAGGCATACCAACTGTGGAAAGATGGCAGTGCCTTGGAGTTCCTGGATCCATCACTTGATGATGATCAATCGCCATGCAAACTTCTAAGGTGTATGCAAGTAGCTCTGCTATGTGTCCAAGAAAATTGGGAAGATAGGCCATCCATGTTAGAGGTCTCCTCTATGCTGAAGAATGAGAATGAGAGTCTGCCCACTCCTAAGATGCCTGCATTTTCAACCAACGAACACAAAGATGTAGAGACAAATTTCAGAACAGATGAGGAATTTTGTTCAGTTAATATGGCAACGGTTTCTGATCTTATGCCTCGATGAAAGTTCACCCTTTGCTGGGAAGGGCCAAATTTGCAGGACTCATTTTCTTTCTTGTTTTTTCTTTTATTCCTAATACTGGCATTACCTAGCTAACATTATTAATCAACGGTCCAAACATCTCTATAGGTGTATAAAGGTAGTTGTCTGTATATTTGACTGACTTTGTTGATAAACATAACCATGACCCCCTTAACCAGTGAAGAGAACATCCAAGATAGCCACTCCAAATAAAAGGATTTCAACCAGTGAAAGTGTTTGCACTTTGTAGCTCAAATGTCCTCGAGATTATAACATCATACTCATTTGCATCTTACTGCAACTGATTAAGGATTTCAATGAAAGTCTTCCTCTGCATAATCAAGAAACATCAAGACTGAGGCAAGACCCTCTAGAATCCAGATAGCAAGACAAGATACTGAAAGGAAATGCAGCAAGAATGGTTCGAGCAGAAATTCAAAGTGACAAATTGCAGTAATTCCAAGTATTAAACATACTAACAGGAATGTCACAGACTTAACAATAAACATTTTAGGCATTTACACACGCTCACAGTGCAATTACTGGACCATATGGAGGGGCAAAGGTCCCTGACATTTGGTATAAAGTCTATTATGTGCCCACGTTGATGTCATATCTCACTTCCTTATCTGAGCCCATCTTCCGATTGCACAAAGTCCAAACTTGCAAGATAGAGCATTGACACTTTAGTCTTTAGACTATTTCTGGGACTGCCCCATATCCAAGAAAACAGCATCAGGCATGCAAATCAGTTTCATTTTCATAGTTCAACAATTAAGAAGAAATCTTACTCGTTGGGAGAGAAGCATGACGGAATAACAAAGTATTAAAAAATGCATTACAGATAAGCATTCCATTCCAGTAGCAGGAAGTCCTGATCTCCCAAAATAAGGATATTCACTGGCAGATTGCCCTTAGATACAGGACAGTTGTACTCTCAGCAGGGATCATGTATCTTTCGCCCTGGATAGCCTTGGATGCTGGCACTCCACAGACCGCAATTTTGATTGTCTGACAAAGAATTTTTCTTGACAAAGGTGATAGCCAAGGGAGAGAAAAATTCACCATATATGCAGGATTTTAGCCTGAAAATATTTGATATTTTTTACGTGCACCAATTGACAATACCGCGTGATGCACAGATATCAATGAAGTACATGAGATGAATTATTGAGATGATGGTAGGTTATTAGTACTATTGTGCCCTTTCTGCTACCAAACCCCCCAAAAACAATAATGAGTTTGTACATCTAAGGGTGATCATGGCCTATTCAAACTTTTTTTTCAACCGGTAACAGCATTTTCATTAAAAAAGCAACCATACAAAGGTTTAATCAACTGGGGCAACTGCTCCAGCATCTTCTTTGACTAAATTGGTTAGTCAAACTGCGAAGGAATCCCTCCAATCAATTTCACCTGCAATGGGTATGGCAAACTTTGCCAATTTATGACAAACACCGTTCCCTTCTCTGAGAATGAAGGAGAAAAAACAGGTATCAATCTTTTTACCATGCTTTAGTATATCTTCTAGAAGTGCACCAATCAGTGGATCTCCTGTACTTTCATCTGCTAGCAATCATGGCCTATTCAATGTCCTATTAAATACTACTATAAGTCTAGTAATTTGGCATAGACGACGGGGAGCTGTATCCTCCACAACAACGACAAAAGGTGGCTATTTTAACTTATGAAGGAAATATATTACTGTGTACATCAAATATTATCAATCCAAACAAACAATTATTATCAATCCAAAGCTATCAAATATTATGGCGGGTAATTCTTACGTCTAATAATAGTAAGGAAAGACCTACTACCATTAAGTAACGGTGAATGGTTATTTCTATTATTTTGCATGATGTCACGTGGTGTATATAATTCACTCATATTAGCATTTGTTGAAAAAAAAAGAAAAAAGAAATATATATATATAATTCACTCAATACTTTCTCTTGGTCCTAATAGTCAATGCTAATTTTGAAATTATTGCTATAAGTTGAAATTTTTTGTTTTTTGTTCAAGTAATCAAATGTAAATATATTTCTCGCATGACAATTTATTACCTTGTTACATAAAAAAAAAAAACTAGAAATTAGTGCTTATGTCATTCTCGTTAAAAACTTTTAAGAGAAAGTGTTTGCATTTACAATATCTATACTATATATAAAATTGAAATTTTAAGTTTTGGTGTAAAAATTTTTTTGTCACCTTTTCAACTTCCATCATTCTTCTCCCATACTACAGCCTAGGACTTAAACTTTGTGGATCAAATTTAGGCAAGCCAAAAACTGAGTTGCCGAAGCTCATGAGTTTGAGACTTTGAGCTTGAGATGATGAAAAACTTGGGCTTGGAGCTGGGTTCCAAGTTTATTGAAGTCCAAATTTAGCGGATAAATAGTGGACGTTCAATAAGAAGTACTGCAGAAAGGAAATCCAAATTTCTGGCACTCGAAAAGTGCGCATGCTCGTTCGCTTATCTATCACCTGAATTTGGGCACGTTTTGTAAAATAAAAATCTGAAAACTGAAATTTAAAATCTGATACCTGAATTAGTGAAGTTACTGAATTGTTAGGTATTAAATCTGATACATTTGAATACATATCACATTAAGTGATAAGTGAATAACTTATCACATTTTTTTTTTTGGAGTAAATTTGCCTAGAAAATTTAATGTCATTTAATTAATTTAGATATTCTATTTTTTATTATCAAATGCATCTAAACATGTTAAGATTTGAATTCATTAAATTTAAGTGTCGAATTAAGTTATCAAATACAGCCTTGGTTTTTCAATGCATTGAAAAGAAAAACTAAAAAGCTAATAAAAAAAAAAACTAATATACCATGAACCTATCCTGGAAATGAGGCTACCAACAATATATAATTACACGCAGGAAGCATTATGCTCTTTTTTCTTGGTTGGCTGCTGCCTAAACAAACCAAAAAAAGGAACATCTCAAATTCTCAATCTCCACTGAACAAATTAAGTACTATCACATAATGCACTAATTGATACGCAGAATCCGGTCAAAAACTGTGTACTGTATTACTTATTGGATGTGCACACAAACGAACAAATTCAGATGATTGGTTCAAGATTTCTAGATAACATTTTTTTCTCTAAGCACAATCAGAAAGCAAATTCAAAATGCAATTTTCAACAACCCGAAATTTGGTCAACTCCTTCAAAAACCACAAATGTGCCGTGTCCAAAAGAGCAACATATAGAACTAGTTTCTTCATACAGTACTAACCAATGAAAAAATGATCAACTTATGTATAATGACAACAAATATGTATGTTATTGTAATGATAGCTACTGATATATATGTACTTAATGTGTTACAATTGACCATCGTTTCAATAAATTTTATATGTTTGATAGAATGCCCACAAAATAAGGAAATACAGACCAAAAAAGAAACAAATATAAGAGAAAAGGGACGGCATTGACATTGGCACATATAACAACCAAAGTGATCAGCTAAAAGCTTAATTTTTATATTTCAAAGGGTGGATAATTGTGTTTGAAATTTATAATAGATCCATCTTTCTTATTTTTTTTATGTTCATCTGAGACCCTTTATTAAGAAAGCTAAAAAAGTGAAAAAAAAAAAACACATTGTCACAAAAAAATTGTTAGTTAAAAACAATCATTCAAACACCATTAGCCCCAGGAAGAATTGTTAATCATTTCATTTAGCCTAAATTATGTGATAAATCATTGATTAAAACCAGTGCAGAAGTGCCCAAAATCTCCTTTATCCGCATGGTGCTCCTAACATCTATTCGCAGTATTGTGGTCGTCCCATCAATGGAAGCTCTTAATTGAAATTGGAACGCTCAAATTTTGTAAATGGAGGCCCTACAAAATACTAGTGTTCTTGATTTGCACATGCCTATTTCCTGATTGGTTGCCCTTTGGAAATGGAAGCAGGACTATCTTCAGCTATATAAACACGTTAATGGATTCATGGATGTATTCATCTTTTATGGTCAAATTGAGACTGAGTCAATACTATCACTTTATTGGATGTACAATCCAACAAAGTCAGATGATTGATCTGGATATAGTACAAGAAGTTTATCTGTTGGGTAATTAAAATGCAATTTTCAACATAAGTAGAATAAGAGCCGAAGAGCTCTGATGACCTGGATGGTTTTCGTCGTCCTCTCACGTGCGTTGTGCGTGGTTCCTGACGACATCGTTTTGTGTTGTTCGCCTCTTTCGCTGGTGGTTTAGCTTTGTTGTCTTCTTCCATGACGTTCGACACTGTTCTATGTCAGAAAGGCAGTCTGCACTTGGTCACTCCCATTTCACTAATCCAGCTAGCCTTCGTCCTCATCTAATAACGGCAATAAATAATTTCTGTACTATTTTTGCTCTTACTCTTCGGCCTTTTTTTCAGCTTTTCAGTCGGAGCATTAATGGGTTTAGGGTTTCGGGTTTGGGGTAAAGAATAGAGACCCCACACTTCTCTCTTTCTTTTCTTTCCTCAGAAGCTCCGCCACCTTCTTCCTCTCCAAAGCGTTTCATCTCTCATTTCTTCTTCGTTCATTTTTGTTATTTTTCCTTTCTCCTGCACGATCATAGATGACTTCCGAAAATACTCGTGGACAGTTTGCTCTGTGGTTGTGCAGGTGCCGTCTCATTTGCTGTCGTACTTTCATATCTCTACGAGCAAGACTGGAAAGACGCCATTTTAGTGCTCTTATATTCTCAAATGTAAAGCTTCCCTCTCGCATCGGATTGACGGCTATTCTGGTGGTATCTCATTGGGAATTCTGTGTCCCTACGGCAACTGGGGTCAATGATTCCGGCTCAGTGGACTCTACTTTGATCCAGTCCATAAGGAGGAAGGTTTGATCCACTGAACGTATCTCTTTTTTGCCCTTCTTGTATGATACATTCTGTATAACGAGCTCCTCTGATCATTTTCTTCACTTAGTCGGAGCAATCTTTGGTGTTGTTTTATTCGCATAAAAACAGTTGATCCTGTGTACCTGCGGCAAAAGAGTGCAGATGGATCTGAGCTATTTTATTTCTATTCAAAAATTTGCCTTTTTAATTTCGTTTCTATTTTTTTTTCTAATTTTTAACCAATATGACCTCCTTTTTTGGGCCCTCTTAGAGATGATCTCAAAGAAAAGCTTCAACCCCAGATCTTCAAGCTAAAGTAATAGAGTGAGGTATGTGCGATTTTCTCTACTTTTTTCCCTAATTATTTCATTTCATAGGATTTTTTTCTGAATTTTCCTGATTTTTTTAAAAAAATGACAATATTGATTTTATTAGAAATGGCTCTACCGAAATTTTTCTGGCTGATTTTCAAGTTTATTATTGCTAATTAATTGGATTACTGGAATGGACAGGTTGTTGCAGTTAAGCAATTGGATAGAAATAGGCTTCAGGGTAAATTTAATCGGTTACTGTGCTGATGGGGACCAGAGGCTACTTGTCTATGAGTTCATGCCCTTGGGATCATTGGAAGATCATCTTCATAGTATCATTTCAGGCATTCTTGTTCATTATCTTGTCAATTCTTTGTGGTTTAGTTATTGCATGTTCAGCAAGAAGTCCATCCCATTTTTAAATTGAATTTACATGTTTACTGAAATTTACAAACTGCGTACACTTTCTTAAGGAAGGCTTGATGACAGTGTAAGTTTTGTTTAGAAAGTTAATTGGGCTTTTTTCTACTTAAACTAACTTTTATGTTGATTGTTCTTTCTTTACAATAATGCCGTTTATAAGGAAAAATAAAATGCAGAACTAATGAAGCCTCAATAACAGAGCATAGGCTCAAACTTGCTTATTCTAAGTATGGGGGTCAATGTTCGTTTTAGAAAAAGGGGAAAGGTGGGGTTGGGGGCATATAAGTGGCATAGTATAGTGAATGGATGGTTTGGTGTTTTGAATAGTGGTGATTGGTATTGTATCATGTTATGCCTTTACTCCACATTCTGTTGTTTGAGGTTGATGAAGAGTGGCATAATGCATTTCTTCACTTAGTAAAAGTGGGTTCCTTAGCTGATCATAATGTTAAGGGATCTTGTGCTTTGTGCTTTAATTGCATTCCTGAAACTCTGTCTCTCTCTTTTGTCCTGCATGTGTTTACATTCAGGCTACGAGAGTTTCAGTTGGATGATTTTAAGCCTTATCACTTCTCCACCTAATGTTGTAAGTGAGGATTAACATTGTCAATAGCTATCAACAAGCTGAAAATGTTGAGCACAGATATGAAATTTATTTGTACCACCAAATGACTTTACACACCTTGCATGTGAAAATGACTCACTGTTGTGATTCTCGTAATTGTTGTTTAATAACTTGACTTCTTTTGTGGAAAGCCAAAATGAAAGTCATGCCATTTAGTTTATTTATGTTTGTGTTAAGTGTTCAGTAGAGCATTCCTCTTTCTTAATCTTTGAATGAATTTTGGGTTGTTAGACTCTTATATCAGTTTAACAATGGGGGAATAAATTTTGCATTTAACAAATCTTAATATGCGTGCTTATATTTTGAACAAATTTTGCTCTCAATATTAATGTGTGTGCCTATGATTTTTCTCCACAAGTACAGCTGTTATTGCCACTGTATTACAGTTGTCATAATTATAACTGGTGAATAATGTGCTAATTTTCAATGTCATTTAATACTCCTTTGTTGGGTTTACGTTAGAATACTATTCTGGTAGCTATCGCTTAACATCAACTTTGGATAATGTGCTAATTTTAATGTCATTCAATACTTCTTTGTTGGGCTTATGTTAGAGTACTGTTCTGGTAGCTATCGCACAACATAATTTGTTACATCCTTGTAAACCATTTTAACAATTCTTTTGCAGATCTTCCACCTGATAAAGAACCATTAGATTGGAATTCAAGAATGAAGATAGCAGCAGGTGTGGTCAAGGATTTGGAGCATCTTCATGATAAAGCGAATCCTCCTGTCATTTATAGGGATTTCAAGTCATCTAACATATTACTGGATGAAGGGTTTGTTCCAAAGCTTTCAGACTTTGGGCTGGCGAAACTTGGTCCTACTGGAGACAAGTCGCATGTCTCCACAAGGGTCATGGGAACTTATGGTTATCGTGCTCCTGAGTATGCTATGAGTGGGCAATTGATGGTGAAATCTGATGTCTACAATTTTGGGGTTGTCTTCCTGGAACTTATCACTGGACAGGTACTTTTTTCTCCTCTTTTTTTTTTTTCCGGAGCATTGGTTTTATGTCTTCAATTTGTTTTTATTTATGAAGTTTAAACTGCCAAGTTACCTTGAGGGATATTTTGTAATTATGAATTTGTCTATAGTCCTGGAAGCCAGTAATATGTTATTTCACTTTTTTATTGGTTGGAAAAAATATGAAAGTGATCTATTTGGAAAAATCCGAATAGATCCTAATGAGGCCCTTGTGAAACTATGGTGGAAGTTGTTTCTTTTTGAAAATTTTTTACTCATAAGGAAAGTGTTACGGTAATTGGTGTAAAGGATATGATTTGGAAGGTATATATTTGTTAATAAAACTTGATAAGATGAACCTTTTGAAACAAGTCTAAGGGATGACCCTCAATCCTGTGAAATACTTTTTTATCTTCTTGTGATCTTTTGTATTTATTTTTAATTAAGAAACTAATGTGTATGAAGGTTGAATGCTTAAGTGGGTTTGAAGGTTTTTCTAATAGTCTTTGTTGTGACTATTTGGGTTGATTTTCTAAATTTTAATGTTTGGATTTTTGGTTGGTGGCAGTTGAGACTTGGGTGTGTGTTTCATGAGGGAGAATCACTTGGATTAGGTTTGTCTCTTTCTTTATTTCTTCTCTGTTTGAACAATCTATTCCAATGCTTCCCTATTCAGCTAGCTTCTTGTTTTATTTTTAAAACTTGTGTTGCCTTTCTTTCTATTGTAGATACGAAGCAATTGTAGAGTTGTAGATAGTCTTTTTGCCCTGCAAATGCTTATTTGATGGCTCCAAGCATATTCAAGAACAACATTTAAGCCTCCACAGGTTATGCATAAAAAATGCTGAATTTGAAAATTAATATGGTTATGCATGTAGTCTTCTATTCCATGCTTCTACTTTAACCAGAATACCTAGAACATTATTTACCTTCTTTCTGTTCATTTTTGTTATATAGCTTTCTCTAACATGCTTGTTTTCTTTATTTCATCAATTTGCTGATGAGAAAATTTGTGAGAAGGACCCTTCTAGGTGGTTTGCTTATGTTTTTTCCTAAGATTTTAGCATCCTGGCTTTTCTAAAAATCATTTGAAATTAATGTAGTGACTGTAATTCTTGTACGGGAGATCTTTCTTTGTTTCTCTTCCTATGATACCTATTCAAATGTTATAAGCATTGTTGTCACTTGACTGATATTTTCCCTTTTGTTTGTTTGAGCTTGTGGTTTTTATAAATTGAGAAGCATAACTTTTGATATTTTTTGTTCTATTTCTCTATGTTTTGAAGTCATGTGGTTGGGGTTTGTCAAAGGGAAATTGCTAATGAAGATTGCTCACATTCATGAGAAGATTAATCGCTTTACTCAACTTGTAGTTTTGCTCTACCTTGTCTTTTCATGAAAAAATCAGTTGATAAGAAAAGTAAATTTGAAGAGTCCAAATTTTCGAAAGAACCAAAAAATATATAAAGCAAAAACCGTCCTATTTGCTTAGGCATGATGTAATTCTAGAAGTAAAAGTTTGAAAGATTACCTTGCTTTATTGCAAGTAATTATGCTGAACCTGGTTTCAGTTTGTTTGAATTTAAATTCTGTGCTGGGTTTCACTTTTGCTTGATGAAGGTGTCTGAGTCACTGGAATCAGATAAGTCGATGCTGAAGGATCTTAATCATGAATTTGAAGAAAAATTAATTGTGAGTTATTAAAAAAATAGTTATTAGGTTTTCAAGATTAGGTTGTAGCAATTTTTTTTTATTTTCTGAAGCATTTATGTCTACATAATCTACAAGGAACATATGGATAAGCGGGAGAAGGAGATTCAAGAACTACGGTTGCTTGGTGCATCAAATGAGAAGGCTTATGCTGTTTTTCACAATGCTGGATATCTACTTCAGAATGTTCCTGGTCAATCTTGGAGGTAAATTCTGGCATCACTTTGTCTATAAAAAGCAACACATTAATTGGATGAAATTAATAGCTTCTTATTAACATTGGCATCTTTTGAGCTTTAAAATTGTAATTAAGGACTTTAAAAAGTGTTTGAGGTTGTTGGCTGCAACATAATGGTCTTGGCATCAATATACAGAAGAATGTTAATTTCGGGCTGTTTCTTCTTGTCATTTTCCTCTTTTTAACAGGTACAGCTGATATCAATATCGAATAATGTATTCTGACTTGTGGGATTGACGAATCCATAAAAGATGAAAGTTCTACAAATTAGCTTTGTCATCTTCTGTTTTGGGATTTGAATCTAGAGTTGAATAATGTTACATTAGGTTTTAGACAGCAGAATCTAGATTCATGTCTGTCTTTGTTGTTGTAAACTACTGTACTGATAAAATTTCTATAGTAGGATATTTTGTTGTGTATCATTTGACTTTGAAGTTCCAGTTCTTTTATTAACAGAACTGTTAGGTTCTTTTCCTTTCCTTCTTTTTTTGGTTGAATTATTGAATAGAAGACTGTGATCGCATGGATATTTTACATTGTGATATCTACTCAAGTCAATGCATTCGAAGAGCATTTGCCAATCTTTGGTGCCTTTCACTTTCAATCCGATTCACTGCCTTAGGAACTCATGCTCTATTGAAAGTACTTGTGTGTGCAAAATATGTTCCAGTTAAAATGTTTGTGTATGTTATTTGGCATATCCCATAATTTAATATTTCATCTAGAAGATCAATGGGTTGGAGGTCTCTTAGTATATTGTCTTCTTGTAACCTCCTCCACATTTCTTAACTTTTCATATGTTTGAAGCTACATCAGTATTCGAATTAGCATGATATGGTAGTAAAGGCATTAATTTATATATTGATGTCGTGTTATAACACTGTAAATTTCTTTTCAAAAGGACAACAATGTATATATATACACACACACATGTACATGGATAAATTTTTTATACACTAATAGTGTATATACTATCAGGTGTAGATGCATGTCACATATATAAAATTTGATACTTAAATTCAAATTTAGAAGGTGTGGTATTCATGTAATCCTGTCAATGTATATTTACTGATAGTATAGAAAAGATTAATTCATACATTATAAGTATATATTTTATTTCATTATTAAAGAATATTTATTTTTAACTAACTATACAAATTATCATCCACCAAACGTTGTTATTTCATGAATCCATGTTTAACTGGGCATGTTTTCTATTCATTCCAACGCGCATCGCGCGTCTTATGCCTCCTAGTTGACTATGAAGTGCCAAAATTTGGTCAACTCCTCCTATAAAGAATTGTTGGAAATCTGCCTTTCCTTCCGGAGAAGTTATAGGCGTATTAACCTCTTATATTAAAGCCCAAAATCATAATTGATTTTGCTTCAGGGGTTGAATTCTAAATGCTACTGTAGAATTCCACTGTAAATAGGGTTTATGGAATCCATTGAGAAAATATGTTCAAAATAGTCTCCCAAGTTATCATCACCAGAACAGCAAATATAACTAATTTCAACACCATGTCCAAAAGAGCAAATCTGGTGGCGGTGGCCAGGACTTGAAAATTTACAGCCTGTTTGGTTGGGGGGTTGCGCACCCCTCAATGGGAATGCGAATGAGAGAGTAATGATTATCATTGATGGTGTTTGGCACACCGACAAAGTCAGATGATTCATCTGGATATAGTACACCAAGTTTCCCTGTTGGGTAATTAAAATGCAATTTTTGACTATAAAGTGCCAAACTTTGGTCCAACTCCTCCTGAAAAGAATTGTTGGAAATCTGCCTTTCCTTCCGGAGAAGTTATAGGCGTATTAAACTCTTATATTAAAGCCTAAAGGCATTGCTTTTGCTTCAGTGGTTGAATAATCAGTTTCTTAGTTGATTACTACATAACACTTCAAATGTTATTTGATTACTACATAACACTTGCTTCATTGCTTTCCCGATTTTTCTTAACGGGACAGATGAGGGTCGGGTACCTGCGAAAAACATATACGGATCAGAAAAATAAAAACCCGCGGGTACCCGACCCGCAGGGTATATTATATAAATATAAAAAAATTAGGAATCATTTTAAATTTTATAATTTTTAATCCTAAATGTAAGTGGACTGGCTCACAATCTCATATTCTAATACCATATGATCCGTCTCTCCTCATATTGTTTAAAGAGAACGAATATTTTCCGTGAAACCTGAATCAAATGAACAAAATGAAGAAAAATTTGTGAAACTCTATCATAAAAATTGTTCATCCCTTTGATCCTTTTCATTTTTATTCTACCTCCATCGATCTTTCCTGCAAATTTTTCATCAATTCAATCAAAGATTTCTGTTTGGAGTTCCAATTTTCTGTTAGCTAGATAATTAAAACATTTGCATCTTTCATTTATTTATTTATTTGATTTATTTTATTGTAAATATGTCTTTTAAATTTGTCTCTTTTATTTTAGTGCAAGAATTTTTTTTTTCTTTTTCATCACCTTTAATGCCATAAGGTCTATTCCAAAGATGTAAGGAAATTGGGAAAGATTTTTCAAGCTTATTTTGGTTATACTTTCTCCAAAAATAATTAACTCTGTTCAATTCTTTTCCGGACTTGATTCCACAGTCGACTCATTTAGGAGGCAGTCTTGTACCATAACATCCTTAAGAAAGTTGGGGAAATTGCCAGATACTTATTATCCTTGTGTTTGTTGTGTTGTAGAAGAATGAAATGTGTGAGAATGGTGATGTTCAAAATTAACATGAAATTTCGTTTTGTCTATTAGATATTATAATTCTAATATGTACTAAATTTATGAGATCGGTTTGATTGTTAGATGAAATATGTGAGAATGGTGATGTATAGACTTTGATTACAATAACTCTATCAATATTAATTGAAAAATATGTTTTTTTAATCAAAAATATGTTTATATTAAGTGCGAAACAATTTTTTTATTGGAATTTTTTTTTAGGGGCGGGTACCCTACCCGCCCCTTTTTTCGAGTGTTTAGGGTCATAAAATGGCTGATTCGATATATTAGGGTTGGGTTAGCTAAATCATGTTAGGGACGGGTACCCAACCGTACCCACCCCTAGTCGACATTGACACGTATAATTTTAAGATTTCTAGTAAAATGTGGAACAAGGACCAAAGAGATCAGCTAAAAGATCCTGCTTTTACTTGTCACCAACTATACATGCTGAATCTTCTCTGGAGTAACCATACAACAGCTTAATTAAGACAATCACAAGAAACAAAACTAAAGAATAATATGTTTCGAGATGCATGTCTTTATCAGAATAATGTATGGCCCTCTAACTAAACATATGAAGAAGCTCAAAAAACATCCACAAATTTACAGAAGTTTTTTTGACATGAAAATAACTAACTGTAGGAGTAATTTTTCAATGTTCTTGTTTATTTATTTTCATTTTTTTCTATGTAGCTCAATTGTTGTAAAAAAAAAACTGCAAAATGATTCTCCTGTACACACTTTCTTCTTAGGAATATTTTTGCAAACTATTTATTTACTAGTTGACATGGTGTAAAAATGAAAATAATCTAGTTGATTACATGGGGTTGAAAAACAAATTAAGTTACTTGATACTCGAATCAAATTTGGTTCGATAAGAATTCGTTCGAGTTTGGCCTTCTAGTTAATCAAACCAAGTCGGAACAGCAATTCATGTTTGATAAACTTTCAAGTTTGTTTTGAGTTCGGTTTGATTAGCATATATGTAAAATTTACATGTAAAAAGTTCAAGTTACTCGAATCCAACTCGAGTTTGGCTCAATAAAAATTGTTTCGAACTTGTCTCGAGAAATAAATAAGTTAAATTTGAACAAAATTTCTAAACTCGTCAAAATAATCAAAAAAATTTGAATATTAGAACGTTCAATTTGTTTAAACTCGTTTACATCATATGATTATAGAGTATAGTTTTTTGTTTTTCAACAAACGCTATGGAGGATTATAATCTTGAATATACAACTTGATGTATCACATGAGTTTGAGACTTCACAAGTGAACTCTAATTTTTAAAAAAAATGCAAGAGAAGCGAAAGAAATTAATGGTGGAAAATTCAAGGCATAAAATTCAAAGCGCAAAGATGAAAACTTCTGCAATTATCTTGCACTTTCGCTTCAAAGTTATGAAACCGTTTCCACTTGAACAACATATCATCCCGGTTGAAAAAGATCTCAAACGTATTTCCTAGAGATGCATTTGCAAAAATTTATTTCAAACCTATGGGCGGTTTTTTCTAGGAATACTTTTGAAAAGTGTATTGACTTTCACACAAACAGAAAGAAAGCCCCCACGGAATTGGAGCCATACTTTCCACAATCTAGAAAGTGACAAATCGCGTAATTGGAATGAACTAATGTCTTCACAGTAATTTCACATAATTGGTAATAAGTGATTATATTTGTTCTAACGAACCAGATTTGCAACATTGTTGCAATCACCTGATACTCTTTTTTACAGGGAATACTCACTCAATAGGATGATGATGTTGGGTTGAATATTTAATGTTCAATATTGGTTGTGATGCTAGGTTGGATATGTCACATTCCCATACAACCATCCATTGACTTTTGGGTTTTTAAAAATCTCTTATCTTTATTTCAAAGTTTTTAATGATATAGTATTTACTGATTACGGCCACGGTGAGAAGCTTTGGCGTTGCCGTTGACTGAATATACATCACATGCTTATGCTTGCATCAAAAGGTCTAAATTGCGGAGTCATACTTTGCTTCGGTTCAGATCAGATATATTCAACAGACCATTTATGGTGCTGGCAGCTACCCAAGCAATAATGTCTACTATTCCAGAAGGATAACCCAAATGATCATTCTTCAAAGAGAATTTTCTTGCGTGGAAATTTATACTTATTCCAGCCTGTTTCTCAATCTCGATGCCTGAGGAAATAATGCACCAGCATTTAGTTGAAAAAAAAAAAAAGATGTTCGTGAAAAAATAGATGTTCTTGCAATATTTGGATTTCCAAGAAAACAAGGAAGAAGTAACAATCGATCTTATCAAACGGAAAAAATAAAAAATAAAAAGCATAAGATTGATGCTAAGGCCACACCCTTGAATCCTGTTGCTTTTCATTTTTGTAATTCTATCAGGATTACATTTTGTTTTTTTCTCAAAATATCTAGGACACACACTTGATTTGTCTTTTCTACTCATCTTTCATTTCTTGGATTTTTTTTGGGTGGGGAGTCCACTCCCGAATGCACAAACCAAAACTTTTGTCAGTGCTTCTTGTCTTGTCAATTTACATTGTTGTCGCACAACATTGTCGGGCAGCAAACTAATCGAGTCGAGTCAAGATTTGGCCTAATCGAGCCGAGTCTCGACATAATTTTATTGAACTCGAACTCGAATTCGATGAATTGACAATTTCAAACTCGAGCTCGAGTTCGACTTGATTTGAGCCGTGCTCGAACTCGAAAAAAATAAAAAATAAATAAAATAATATTTTTTCTTAATAAATAATAAAATATTAAGGATATATATGTTATTTTACTATTAAAATTAAAAAAATATAAAATATATATATACTTAAAATAAAATATATATATATATACTTAAAATAAAAAAATAAAAAAAAAATATATATATATATATATATATATACTCGAGCTCGCGAGCTAACGAGCTTAATATTTTGAACTCGAGTTCGAGTTCGATTTCGACTCGAGTCAGTTCGAAATCGACTCGAGTTCGAGTCGCGAGCGATTCGATTCGTTTGCAGCCCTACGCAACAGTAATCAGTTAATGGCTTTGTAAATCATTAACATAGTTTAGATTGCAATAAATGTAGTAATATGCAAGATGAGACCGTGAAATGACTCAAACCACAACAAGTTGAGTTTGCGTGTGTTTTTTTTTTTTTTTTTGGATTCTAACAAGAAGTTGAGTTGAAGTCCCAAAAAACACAATCATTACTGTGCAAGGGTGAACCCATCATTCCAATCGTGGCAATTTATCTGCCCACTATATCCACTTTTGAACGAGTCATCTAGGACGGCTCTGTCTGTATCAGCATGCGCTGAACAATACAAAACTCAAATCGTCAAAGGCTTACAAATTTTCTTCCCTTCTCAACCTCAAGTGGATTAGCCTAATATCAAAAATTCAACCAATAGTGTAAATTCAGAATCCAACCGCAATCCCTCTGGATCATGAAGCAGCCTCAACACTATATTTAACAGAATGCAAAAGCAATAAAACCCACAAAAACGAGAAATCATTGGCTATAACGGTTTCATCGAAAGCTCCATTTTCTATATATAGGAAAACACAACAGAATTAGCCAGAAACAAAAACAAAATGGGGTTAGCTACCATGAAAGCTACTACTAGTAGCAGCATTTTTTGCACTTGTCTTTTATTCTTGATCATCAGCTTCAGCTCTAGCTATGCTAGCCCTTCATACTCCTCAAAGGCCATGAAGGGAGCTTACTATCCCTCATGGAGAGTTGCAGATTTTCCACCATCCGCCATCGATACAACCTTATTCACTCACATCTACTACGCATTTCTCAACCCCAGTGCTTCAACTTTCGAGCTTGGCATAGATGCTTCAACAGCACAACTTCTCACCAACTTCACATCAACTCTTCACTCCAAAAATCCGCCAGTCAGGACACTTTTCTCCATTGGCGGAGGAGGCGATGATCCGACTGTATTTTCCCGCATGGCCTCGACTCCAGCCTCTCGCAGGAGCTTCATCCTCTCCACCATAGAAGTAGCAAGAAAATACGGGTTCGATGGATTCGATCTCGACTGGGAGTTCCCTCAAAACTCGCAGGAAATGAACGACTTAGGCAGCCTATTCGACGAATGGAGAGCTGAAATCGTAAAAGAATCCAAAGCAACACATCGACCTCAGCTCTTGCTCTCCGCAGCAGTTTATTTCTCTTCAACCTTTTTCCTAGCTGCTACGCCCAGAACTTACCCAATAGCCTCAATCAACAAGAATTTAGATTGGATCAATGCCATGTGCTACGATTATCATGGCGCCTGGGAACCTACAATCACAGGTTCCAATTCAGCATTATTTGACCCAAAAAGTAACATCAGTACTAGCTATGGATTGGGATCTTGGCTCAAGGCAGGGATCTTGAGGAGCAAATTGGTGATGGGTTTGCCGCTTTATGGCAAAACATGGACGCTAAAGGACCCTAGCGTCCATGGCGTGGGAGCTCCCGCAGTTGGTCTTGGTCCTGAGGGTGCTGGTGGAAGGGGGATTTTGTTGTATTACAAGGTCGAGGAGTTTAATAAAAAGAACAATGCCACAGTTGGATTTGATGTGGCTACTGCGTCTACTTATTCATTTGCGGGAACTGCATGGGTTGGATATGATGATAGTAGATCTACAGCAGCAAGGATTGGATATGCTCAGGCTCTCAGGATTCGTGGTTACTTCTTCTGGGCTTTGAGCTATGATCTGGACTGGAAAATATCCAGAACAGGTACTTACTGCTTACTAATACTAGTATTTTGTTTTACTTATTGGTCGCTTAATCTAAGTTTCACTTAATTTTGCTCAATTATTATTAGTTTAAGTTTATGAATCAGTGATCCCATCTCCGAGTCTGGAATTTTGGTTCTCTCCATAATTCATACTCCTTTATAATCTATATTAAATGAAACCGTGGGTTATTTTCATAAGAAACTAAGAAACCTCTTCCTTTTTTTTTGTCAATCTTAAAATGATAAATTTTCATTTATAGTATGTGGGAGAAGGGGATACAGATAGGAATATTCAAGATTCATTCCATATTGTGGAGTTAGATGCTAGAGCACTAACTATTTATCTTTTAGATGGCTAATTGAAAACTCTTCCGCAAGATATTTGGTCAGAAAATCAGGATGTGTGGGACTGTAATAATGATAGTCCTTTTCTCAATTATTAGCTCTGCACATGAGGCTGAAAAAGATTTATTACTGCACAAGTCGTCTGGTCAACTAAGATGATAAACAAGTATGGAGTTGCTTCTTCTTTTTTTTTTTTTTTCTTCCTTTTTTCTTGCTGTTTTTAGCACTTTTTTGCACTATCAGAAACGGAGACAATGGAAATAAAAGTATTCAGTTGTCCTTTAGCTTAATTTGTTCTTTAAATCTAACATACTAGTGCTCGAATTGAGACAATATACCTTACACACTCTTGCACATTCGAGATTTGAAAGATCATTAATGATTAATATGCTACTACTTGAATAAAGCCAACAACTCAGACCAAGAAGGAACAAAACTTAAGTTTGACTACTTCGTATTATTGCTTTTGCCTCAGGAATTAAAAGGTCATACTCCTAATTTACTTTCCCTGCCGTCCTATATGTATTTTGCAGCTTCCCACTTGTGGATTCATTGAATAATGAAGTTAAGCTCTTATCTGCGGATGTTGGCCGGCAAAGCATCCCTAGGCCATGTTCCATTTCATCCTGCAACCTTTCAAGAACTTGGATGTTGGGACTAACCGACCACTGGTGATGCTAGTCGATGGCATAGATGTATTTTTCTTAGTATCCTGTAACACTCCTATTTTCCTATCTAGTAGCAATTTTATTTCTATTGGTCTGCAAAATAGTTGCACACATAAAAAAAATAATGTAAGTTCATTAACCTTACCAGAAAATAGACTCCTCTCTTTATAGTTTATATGCATATCTATCACTCAATTTATCCTTTGGAGTTCAAAATGCGACCCCCCAAGGACGGGCATTCATTGAGATTAATTATTATCATCACATAATGATCACTAGAATGAGCAAAAGATTAAAAATTGCAACATGTATAAGCGATAAATATAAATAGGAAAATTCCTAAAATTAAGGGATAGTCCGTGATTTCGTTTGTGGCAACTACAACTTAGAGTGGGATTTTTCTAACATATATTAATTGGCGAATCAACTTACATATTGCTCTTATGTATCACGAACCAATTATATATTAAAGAGAGTTGTGAGTAACAAATCACCGGCAGAAATATTGTCAACTACTGGACAAGCTGGAATTCTATCTCGGTCAACTTCATAACACTGACAAATGCAAATGAAGTATATTTTTGGCCACAAAGGTGGATTCTGGGGTGAGGCTCATAAAAATGAGGGAGGTCATAAATTGATGCATGGTTATAGCAGGCCTGTTAAATTCTTGAGACTTGGGATAAATTCTTGCGAGGATAGGCCAAGCAGTTAATGTGCGAAGTAACTTTTGTTCAGTGGGAATTTAATACTTCAACAACTTCGTCACATCAAGTCACCTGTCGAAATTCATTGAGGAAAATGAAATAATAGATGGAACAAATAATATTTTTAACATTTGAGTTTCATGAAAAGGGATGTAACCGGTGTTAAATCCGAATTCATTGAAGCTGTATTTATTTTTCATTAAAAAATTCATGCGCTAATTGAAATATCTTAATATTCGAGTTTTTTTTTTTTTACAAGGAAAATGCTAATTCAATTAACTTTGTCGTTAGCTAAATCCAGGATCCAAAACTGAGTCTGCATTCCTCCATTTGAAGACTAGAATCTTGCACAGTATTCTTTCCTTTCCTTTGTCGAGATGGCCCTGTTTACTCAGGAACCTCCCGTTAAAAGTTGTTGATTGCTATATTTACGTTTGTTTTCTCCTAAAACCAATTTATTTATTTTTTTTAATAAGCAAGAGACTTTCAAAAGTTGCACTATCAGCACCAAATACAAGGGAAAAAAAAAAAAGATACTACTGGTGCAGTCAATGGCAGATAACACTCTAAAACTTCAAAATTTCCACAAATACCAATAACTCTACGCAGCTTGAATAGATTAGCTGTTCATGTCTACTACGAGCAAATTTAACGAGTGCAAGTTACAAGGCTCAAGAGAAAGTTTAGATCTGACTAACCTAAAAGAGATCCCAAATCTAGTAAGAACAAATGAAGTTAAAAATTCAACGAAAAAACTCTTGCTAGAAAAATTGTAATAGAATATAAATTCCCCACTAGGAGAATCCGAATAAATTCGAACTGGGAGAATTTTTGAAGAGAAAATTATTACAAAAACAAATATAAAAAAAAAAATCTAGGAAGAGCTGGAGAATAGAGGTAAAGGAATTTCTTGTCTGAAGTAATTCTAGAAGGAAAATTAGGCTGGGGGAGCTCCTAAAATCAATTTGTTGTTCACAACTTTATAATTAAAAAACCATCTGTGTCCCATCTTGTATCTAAGTGCCCAAATATTTATCCTAGCTAAGGAAAGGGATAATTTCAGAAATTTCCCTTGAGGTTTCTGACAATGTCACTCAGCTCCCCCCAATTTTAGAAAACTACACTAACCTCTCTTGCTTTACTGCTGAAGAGACTGAATAGATCCATCAGACTAGAATTATACTTAAGTATCCTAAAATACCCTTATGCAATATCATACATCAAAAGAAAGTGAAAAAAAAAAAGGTTTAGTGATCAATTTAACCAAAAAAAAAGGTAACAAACATTTTTATCTAGACTTGCTATGCTTCCACGATAATTGTAAACCCAAAACCTCATTAACCTGTTCAAGCAAACTCCAACTTAAACCCCAAATTCCATCAATTTTGGCATCACTAAAATCCCAAATTTTACCAAAAATCGCACTCCAACTTAATCCCTAATTTCTATCAATTTCGGCATCATCAAGATTCCAAACTCTACCCAAATCACTTCCTCTACAATCAATCATAACCACCACAACCAACTAAAATACCCTCAAAAAGCTTCTCGCCCCAAATTAACACTGTATTTTGTCTATTGATTAATCTCACACCTCAAATTATGAACCCAACACCTATCGCCTATCACCTTCCTAAACAGAAAAGGACTTGGCCAACCACTATTGATGCCTATGCCAAGCGCAACCCCATTGACAGGGTGCCGAATCTGTGCAATAATAAATACCTGTTTAAATAAAATATAATTTCTGTAGATAATGATAAGCAGGGTCGAACCCACAGGAACTGGGGATAATTTATTTCTTTTAGAATCCGAAGTATGGGGGGGGGTTTTTGGAGAATATAAAATAACTAATTAATTAACTAATAAAACAACTAATAGAAATAAATAGAATTTAATCAATAACCAATATGACTCTAGCCAAAGGTACAACTTTTCAGATACGGTCTATGCAACTGATCATCGACGCAAAGATAATTCAATTACTCATTAATAGATTGGTTATAGTTGCCATACACGCGATGAACAACCAGCCTTTCCTTAATTTCTCGATAGTTAAGGTACGACCGTTAACTATTTCTCTAACCAAGAAATAACCCTAGGTACGACCATAGGATTTAATTACTTGACTGCATTAATAATTAGAAAAGCCCAACCCTAACCAACAAACACGCTACGAGGGTTTGTTTAAGTTAGATCATACGTTTCCCTAACATGAAACCAATCACGCTAGTCGCCATTGGTATTAATCGATAGAACAATTACGGATTCAATCAATTAATATGACAGTAGATTATTAGGTTAATTCGAATATCGGACCCTTGACATTCAAATAACAAAACAATCATAAACAATTAAATCAGGAAACGTACAAATACAAATAAATAAAAGAAATAAATAAAATAATTAGATCTCACAGATGTTCGGAATCGAGTCCTCAAATTGACCTTCGACTAGAAAAACTTAGCCACGCCTCATGAGAAAATCTCCAAGTAATTTACTGAGGTTCAGGCCATCAAAGGAACTAAGAAAGAATAAAACCAAACTATGCTAAAAACTAAGCTAAAACTATTGATAAGAAAACCTCCTGTACGTTTGTCTTCTTAAAGCCAAAAGAAATGACTCAATGCTATCTATCTAGTGGTCCCCGCACGAATTGAGAGTCCAATTCCATTTCACAAGCCTCTGTACGTTTCTTTTCCAAGAGTCCAAATGACTCACTCTTCTTATCTCCGTGGTCCCCGCCAAAATTGAGAATCAAACCAAAAGTGGGGCTCTACCGAATTCCTTGCTTTTAGTTTCCTATTGCCCATAGGATTGTTTATGCTCAAAACACTCCTACTCAGCAAAAGGAGATGCAATCCGTCTGCAGCTCCAGGTGGGCCCCGATTTGTGAAACTTTTTGAGGTCTCTCATGTGTGGAGCAATTTGCTCCAGAAAATCTCTCATTTTTAGTAGTTTTCTGCTCCATTCCCTGAAATTAAGTCCAAATACCAAATATAAGTAAATATTAATAATTAAAACAATATTTGGCAAGGATAAAGGGGAAATTAATAATAAAATAACCAACAATTAACACCCTATCAATTCCCCCCACACCTGAACCATGCTTACCCTCAAGCAGGAGAACAGCAATTGAACACCAAAATTTGACAATGACTGTTGCTCCAACTACCGTATTGCCAAGATACCCAGAAAAACATATATCAAGTATCACAAGTTAAGATCCAAGAAAGACCACCCCGGTTAGCTTCCCAACCACCAACTCCTCCAATTTAAAGCAAACTAATCTAAGAAAAAGGAATGGTTGCTCACATTTATCAATAAATGGTCCAACTATTAACTAAAATCTCAACATTAACCCATAAATCGACAGGCTAACTTTTGTCACATTTGACACACCCTTCACTCTTTTTTTTCCACACTTTTCTATTTTCTCTCCTTTTTTTTCTTCTTTTTTTTGTTTTTTTTTAATTAAGAATAGTAAAAGACTTAGTCTCTAGCCATTAGAGCCTTTTGACGCGAACTCCAACATTTGTCAGATGGAGGAGCCCGGTTACTCAGTTCCAATCGCTACGGGATCACGCACTCATAGTAACTACTACCTTTTGACGCGAGAATCGACAATTTAGGAGAAGATCCCCGGTTATTCAGTAGTAACAACTAGTGGAGTACAGTCACCTCTTATTCACAATCATATAGCACAATAACTAAAAATAACACAAAAATAACAGCAGCCAGCCTCAAATTTCCAAACATGGAGAACTAAAATTAATAACTGGACCAATTCACATGAAAAATGCCGACAATCATTCCCTATGCCTAGAAAAGTTAACCAAAAATTGGAAAAATTAAGCAATTATTGATATTCACCAAAGAGATGTTCATGAACTCAATCACATCAACTTGATACCCTTTTGTTACTAAAACTTGGCAATAGCAGAATTAGAGACAACAATCCAGCATCAAAATTTGGTATTCATTTAAGGACTGACCACTAAAAAGAAAAAGAAAATAAAATAAATGAAAGATAGGCAAAAACTAACTAAAAAAAAAGGAAAAGTCCCTAGAAACTAAAAACAAAAATACTAGCACCCCAACTGATCTTCCCCCCCCCCACAGCTAAATAACACATTGCCCTCAATGTGATAATGTAAAAGCAGAAGGAATGGGAGGGGCGACGGTACTTCCCTGAAGTCATCAAAATAGGGGCGGTTCAGGTGAAAATTGTGGATCAACTCGCATCTGGAGCTGGTGCCATTCGTGGCTTCACCATGGACTCTAGATATCACTCTAAGCGACAAGAGACTACAATTGCCAACAAATAATGGAAGCCGAAAATTCAAAGCAATAACAATTTTAAAGCCAATCCAACGAATAAAATGCACAATTCAACCACCCAGAGGACATACATATACCCCAACACTTATAGCAATGGCAATCAATAAGCACTTGCGGTCCCAAAGTAGTCAATTTCAAAATCAATGCAATCCAAAGTGCAACATGTGCTCCCAAGAGCTTAGTAAAGGAAACCAAAAGGATAAAATGCTCCTAAACAAGGCAATCAGAGGCAACTAACTTCAATAAGCAAATTTAAGCGTTACAGGCACCTCCCAATTTAACAAGCAAATTACCCACAATTAGACACGAATCACAGCAAATTAGACATAATGGGACCCAAAATCGTAACAACCACCTCCAATTGGACAGTCAAGTACCTCATTCAACCTGCCAAAATCAGCAATTAACCCAAGAAAATGCTCAAATCATCTCCTGCGTTATCCAAAACAACTCAATCATAGGTTGGACAGAAATGATTCAATCACAAATGTCCAGTAGTCACAACTCGATCAATTGGGCAACTAATAACACAGGATAAACAAATGTTAAACAACTACCATCGCCAATACCACTGGTAAATGCACAGGGAAAAATTAAATCAAATAGCCAAACAAAAGCACTGATAAATCCAAGTAACACCCAAGCAAGACTAGAAATAGAAGAGATCAAAATGGTAGTCAATTTGGGCAAATAACTCCCAAGTCAACCCCAAATATGCAATAGAAGCCCCAAACAAAGCACAGGTTTAAAAAATCAAGCAATATATCTCTTGCTATTATCCACCCAGAAACCCAAGAAAATGGCAACAACTCCAGCAATTTAAAATCTAGGAAAGTACGAACGACAGAGAGGAAAAGCAATACCTCCACCTGTCAATTTGTTTGATAGGTGGTGATGGCGTGGCGGAGGAGAGACGCGAGGTTGCAGCTGCTGGTGGTGCGGCGCGCGCGAGGGGAAGATCGCGCGAGGTGGATGGCGTACGGGCTGAGAAGCTACGCAGACCAGTGACGGAGCTTCGCATAAGGGGAAGGTCGCGCGAGGGAGAGAGGAAGTTAGGGTGGCGTGTGAAGGAGAGCTGGTGGTCGTCCGTGAGGTGGAGCTTGGAGGCGGCGGCGATGGCAGCTGGGCAACGGGGAACTGGCGGCGCATGGCTGCTTGGTGGGCTTCAGGTGGCGCGAGGTGAGTGATGGACTGCGAGGTGGAGGGAGAGGGCCGCGTGTGACGGGCGGAGAGCGGCGAGCTAGGTGTGGCTGGGCAGAGTTGGTGGCGTGGGCTTGCGGCGGCGGACAAACGAAAGAAGAGAAGGACAAGTGGAAAACAGGGGAACTTCGGAGAAGAAGAAGAAAAGGCAAGGAAAGAAAGAAAAGAAAGGAAGAAAGAAAAAGAAAAGGGAAAAAAAAATAGTTTTTGGGTTTTTTTTTTCAATGTTTTTTTCCAAAAAATTTTTTTCCGAATTTAAATTTTCAAAATTTGAATTTTTGAAGAAAAAGAAAAAAATGTTTTTTTTTTTGAATTTCTGAATTTTCTCAATGTGAAATTTTTAATATATATTTTTTTTTTAGGTTTTGGGTTTTGGGTCGTTAAAAACAGCGTGGGCACGCCAAGATTATAAAACGTCCACTGACCTCAGGAGTCATTAACATGGCGTAGGCACGCCAAGATTGCATTTCCTGCCAATGTCACGCGATGTTGAGATTTGACCAACACCGCGTGGGCACACCAAGATTGGCAAACGCCCACTGATCTCAGGAGTCACAAACACCGCGTGGGCACGCCAAGATTGCTGTCCTGACCACAGTGGAGGAAAACATTAAGACCGACCACAACCTAAATAAGAAACGACATAATTAAAGAATTTAACAACGAAAAACAATAAAATCAATATTTGGGTTGCCTCCCAAAAAGTGCCTTTTTTTTAATATCTTTGGCTAGACATTGTCATCTTTGCTCAGGGAGGATAAAATCTTGTGACTCGTTTCAATGCTTCATCCTTTATATAGTTCTGATAACCCTCGTAAATAGAGTAATCCTTGAGCACACGAGCTACGATTTTCCTTGGACTAGTACGTAGATGGCGCCAAATAATCAAGCAGTGATCTCAATTCTACATCCACTCTTCCATCAAGAGCACTCAACGGTTCAAGATATTTGACCATAGCTACTCATAACTTATTTCTGCCATGAGACTCAAAAACTTCCGGTATAACAAAATCAATCTCATTAACAGAAATCATAGAGTAAGAGTTAAGAAAATGCGGGTTAGGGAATGGAGGTGGTGTCACCACATTTGATGATTCTTCACTGGATTCTTTCACTTGAATGGGTTGCGGTTGGGGTTCCATTTCTTCCTTTTCGGCTTCTTTTTCAACTGCATCTGTAGATCTCTCATTTTGACACTCTTGCATCTCCTCATCACTAGTCAAGCAAATTGCACTCTCATTTTCTTCAAAATCAACAATGGTTTTCGAGGGCAATTCTTCAATTCGAGAAGCCAATCGATTTATTCTGGATGTCAATAGACATATTTGATCTGCCAGATTACTCATTGCATCCTTCATCATCCCATTTCTCATTTGTGTCTCCTGTTGGAATTGATATGTATTAGTAGCTATTGATTCAACTATTTCTTCAAGAGATATACCTGATATAGATGATGATTCTTGAGACTCATACTGCTGAAAATTCATTGGCCCTGTTGTATAATTATAATTGGAGTTATCCCACCATTCTTGATCATTCCCGTTTGGATTAGAGTTATACCACGTTTGAGACCAGGGTGAAAAATCTCCATAATTATTGAGTGGGACACTCAGATTATCTTGATATTCGGGGCACATACCGGTTGAATGATCCCTGGTATAACAAATTTTACAGGTTGCAGCAGCCATTCATTCTCTAATAGAGTTTAGTGCCTCTGAATATGTAAACTTAGCAAAAAAACAAGCCTCA
Organism: Coffea arabica; assembly: GCF_036785885.1. Classification (NCBI taxonomy): domain Eukaryota; kingdom Viridiplantae; phylum Streptophyta; class Magnoliopsida; order Gentianales; family Rubiaceae; genus Coffea; species Coffea arabica. The sequence continues at coordinate 13,632,883 of NC_092321.1, forward strand.
TTGCCTTCCCTGAAAACAAAATCCAGTCTATCACCAAAATACAGAGTGTTAGAAGCCATAAACTATATAAAAAAATAAGAGAAAAATAAATAAAAAAATAAAAACAAGATGAACTCAAAAAGAAACAAATTAATCTGGCACCAGTCCCCGGCAACGGCGCCAAAAATTGACAGGGTGCCGAACCTGTGCAATAATAAATACCTGCTTAAATAAAATATAATTTCTGTAGATAGTGATAAGCAGGGTCGAATCCACAAGGATTGGGGATAATTTATTTCTTTTAGAGTCCGAAGTATGGGGGGGGTTTTTGGAGAATATAAAATAACTAATTAACTAACTAATAAAACAACTAATAGAAATAAATAGAATTTAATCAATAACCAATATGACTCTAGCCAAAGGTACAACTTTTCAGACACGGTCTATGCAACTGATCATCGACGCAAAGATAATTCAATTACTCATTAATAAATTGGTTATAGTTGCCATACACGCGATGAACAACCAGCCTTTCCTTAATTTCTCGATAGTTAAGGTACGACCGTTAACTATTTCTCTAATCAAGAAATAACCCTAAGTACAACCATAGGATTTAATTACTTGACTGCATTAATAATTAGAAAAACCCAACCCTAACCAACAAATACGCTACGAGGGTTTGTTTAAATTAGATCATACGTTTCCCTAACATGAAACCAATCACGCTAGTCGCCACTGGTATTAATCGATAGAACAATTACGGATTCAATCAATTAATATGACAGTAGATTATTAGGTTAATTCGAATATCGGACCCTTGACATTCAAATAACAAAACAATCATAAATAATTAAATCAGGAAACGTACAAATACAAATAAATAAAAGAAATAAATAAAATAATTAGATCTCACAGATGTTCGGAACCGAATCCTCAAATTGATCTTCGACTAGAAAAACTTAGCCACGCCTCATGAGAAAATCTCCAAGTAATTTACTGAGGTCCAGGCCATCAAAGGAACTAAGAAAGAATAAAATCAAACTATGCTAAAAACTAAGCTAAAACTATTGATAAGAAAACCTCCTGTACGTTTGTCTTCTTAAAGCCAAAAGAAATGACTCAATGCTATCTATCTAGTGGTTCCCGCACGAATTGAGAGTCCAATTCCATTTCACAAGCTTCTGTACGTTTCTTTTCCAAGAGTCCAAATGACTCATGCTTCTTATCTCCGTGGTCCCCGCCAAAATTGAGAATCAAACCAAAAGTGGGGCTCTACCGAATTCCTTGCTTTTAGTTTCCTATTGCCCATAGGATTGTTTATGCTCAAAACATTCCTACTCAGCAAAAGGAGATGCAATCCGTCTGCAGACTCCAATGGCGTTAGGAATAGAGAAATTAATCTTTGTGACAAATTACCACCAATACTTGTAAATCAAACAAAAAAATGAAACCAAATGAAGATATTAGATTCTAGAGCATAACAGGCATAATAACATAGTCCAAATTCGTCCCTTTTTCTTTTCCAACCATAACTCATTAATTTCATTTTTTCCCCTCTATCACAACCATGTTCATCATCTCCATCTAATTTGACCATGAAATTTTCGTTTGCTCTCTCAATTTGTAATTTTGGAAATTTTGATTATTTAATGTATGCAAATTATAATACGAGAAGAAATAAACAAGAGGGGCTGATAGTTAAATACCATGGAAAGAGAGGAATAGACAAGAAATAAACACTTCGGGTAGGTTTGCATGGTGGTGTAGTTGATAGGTGGAAGAGACTATGGGATTATAAGCAGGAAGGAGAGAATCATAAGAGGTTGAAAAAAAAGGAGGAAAAGAGAAAAGAAACTGCTGTTAATTAAAGTAGGGTTGGGAATGATGACGAGTTGCTATCGGTTTTTATTTTTCTTTTACTTTTGGTTTGGTTTTTGTGTCCCACATATGTGGTAAATTATCTATTAAATAGAGGGTATTGTAGTTATTTTATTGAGTCGAGGGAGGTCAGTATAATTTTCTAAAATTGTGGGGAGCGAGTGAAATTGTCAGAAACCTCAAGGGAGGTTTCTGAAATTATCCCCTAAGGGAATGTTCAATATTGATTGTGATGTTGGGTTGAACATGTCACGTTCCAATACAATCTTCCATTGACTCTATGTTTTTATAGTCTTGTCTTTATTTCAAAGTTTTTAATGATACAATTACTTATTACAGCCACGGTGAGAAGCTTCTGCGTTGACTGAATAAACATTAAACGCTTGCATCAAAAAGGTTTACGTTGCAGAGTCAAATTTTGCTTGTATACATGTATACGTAACAGACCAATTATGGTGTTGAAATACAATTGATTAACAAATTATGGGCAGCTACTGAAGCAATAATAATGTCAAATATTCCAGAAGGTGTCAGTGTTCGATTATTTTCTTGCGTAGAAATTTACTTAATTCAGCCTCTTTGTCAAACTCAACAATTGAGGAAATAAAGCTCTATATAGAAAAGGAAAAAGTGTTTTTCTTGTGCGTATGAAAAAATCGATGTTTTAACAATATTTGGATTTCCTCAATACCTTAAGAAATAATGCACGACATAGTTGAAAAAAAATGCTTTTCTTGTAAGCATGTTTCTGAAAAAAATAGATGTTCTTACCGTATTTGGATTTCCAAGAAAACGAGAAAGAAACAATTACCGATGTTATCAAATAAAAAAAAATAAAAAGCATAAGCTTGATGCTAAGCCCACAACCCTTGATTAATCCTATAGCAATCTTGTCAATCTTCACATACGTCAAGGGCTTTTCATATATGCCCTTCAATCTTGTAATCCTATTAGGATTACTTTCTGTTTTTTTTCCTCAATAAATCAAGGACTCAGACTTCATTTGTCTTTTCTACTCATCTTTTCATTTCTTGGACTTTCTTGGGTATGAGTGGGGATGCACAAATCAAAACTTTTGTTAGTGCTTCTTGTTTGGTCCAAGCTTGATATTAATATATATGCGTTTCATGTGGTTCCCGTGAATATTCCCTAAATCTCGGCTAATATTTAAGGAACCAATAACATGGTCCAACTGAACTGAAAGAGATTGGTTGTCTTAATCTAGGCATTTCTAACCCATAAATAAATTATTCGAGAGTAGGCATTCGGAAGTATTTATATACTTCATAACATGTTTAGGCATAATCAACTAATCACTTTGTATATATCAATGCTGATATATATATATATATATAATGCAGCATATTTTAGACGCCAATAAATGTAAGTAATATACAAGGTGGTGAGATTGTGAAATGGCTCAAGCACAAGAAGTTGAGTTGAAGTATCAAATAACACAATGATTAACGCGCAGAGGTGAACCGATCAATGTATCAGCCCCACTACATCCGCTTTTGAACAAGTCACCTAGGACGGCTCTGTTTTGTCAGGCGCTGACCAGAACAGAACTGAAATTGTCAAAGGCTTCCCTTCTCAACCTTAACTGGATCAGCGTAATAGCGTAACACCAAAAATTCAATCAATAGCGCAAATTCAGAACCCAACCTCAATCCTTCTGGATCATGAAGCAAACTCCAAGGCTATATATATGACACAATCCAAAGGAAATAAAACCCCACAAAAACAAGAAACCGTTGGCTATAACAGTTTCATCAACAGCTCCATTTTCTATATATAGGAAAACACGACAGAATTAGCCAGAAACAAAAACAAAATGGGATCAGCTACCATGAAAGCTACTACTAGTAGTAGCATTTTTTGCACTTGTCTTTTATTCTTGATCATCAGCTTCAGCTCTAGCTATGCTAGCCCTTCATACTCCTCTAAGGCCATGAAGGGAGCTTACTACCCCTCATGGAAAGTTGCAGAATTTCCGCCATCCGCCGTAGATACAACCTTATTCACTCACATCTACTACGCATTTCTCAACCCCAATGCCTCAACCTTTAAGTTCGACATAGATGCCTCAACAGCAAACCTTCTCATCGACTTCACATCAACTCTTCACTCCAAAAATCCACCTGTCAAGACACTTCTCTCAATTGGCGGAGGAGGCGCTGGTCCGACTACATTTTCCCGCATGGCCTCGACTCCAGCCTCTCGCAGGAGCTTCATCCTCTCCACCATAGAAGTAGCACGGAAATACGGCTTCGATGGATTCGATCTCGACTGGGAGTTCCCTCAAAACGCACAGGAAATGAACGATTTAGGCAGTCTATTCGACGAATGGAGAGCTGAAATCGTAAAAGAATCCAAAGCAACACAGCGACCTCAGCTCTTGCTCTCCGCAGCAGTTTATTTCTCTTCAACCTTTTTCCTATCTGCAACACCAAGAACTTACCCAATAGCTTCAATCAACAAGAACTTAGATTGGATCAATGCCATGTGCTATGATTATCACGGCTCCTGGGAACCTACAATCACAGGTTCCAATTCAGCATTATTTGACCCCAAAAGTAACATCAGTACTAGCTATGGATTGGGATCGTGGATCAAGGCAGGGATTTTGAGGAGCAAATTGGTGATGGGTTTGCCGCTTTATGGCAGAACATGGACTCTGAAGGACCCTAGCGTCCATGGCGTGGGAGCACCAGCAGTTGGTGTTGGTCCTGAGGGCGATGGTGGAAGTGGGATTTTGTTATATTACGAGGTCGAGGAGTTTAATAAAAAGAACAATGCCACAGTTGGATTTGATGTGGCTACTGCGTCTACTTATTCATTTGCAGGAACTGCATGGGTTGGATATGATGATAGTAGATCTACAGCAGCAAGGATTGGATATGCTCAGGCTCTCAGGATTCGTGGTTACTTCTTCTGGGCTTTGAGCTTTGATCTAGACTGGAAAATATCCAGAACAGGTACATAATAGTTCTAGTTTTTTTAACTTCTTGTTATTTAATCTAAACTTCACTTAATTTTGCTCAATCACCATTAGTTTAAGTTTATGAATTAGTGAAAAGAAATTAAGAACCTTTCTTCTTCTTAATTTTTTTTATTCCATCTTTTATCAATCTTAAAATGATGGAATTTTCGTCTATAGTATGTGGGAGAAGGAAATATAAATAGGAAGATTCAAGATCTATTTCATGGTATGAAGTTAGATGCTAGAGCATTAGTATTTATCTTTTAGGTGGAAAATAAAATCTTCCATGAGATATTTGGTCAGTATGTGTTGGACTATAATGCTTATAAAGTTTTTTGTCAATTATTAGGTCTGCACTGAGGCTGCAAAAAATAATAATACATAACAAGTCTGGTCGGCTAAGATCTGGACCAAGTCATGGAGTAGTTTTTGCCCTTTTTTTTCCCCTCACTTTGCTTTTTTTTGTTTTTGGTACTAAAGTTTCTTATGGAAGGGATACTTTTTATTCATCACAAACGGACATAGACTTAAAAGTATTCAATTGTCCTGTAGCTTTCTTCTTTAAATCAAACATAATAGTGCTCGGATTGAGCCAATATATATTCACCTAACACTGTAGACATTCGGGATTAGAAAGATCATTAATGATTAACATACTAGTTCTTGAATAGAACCAACACCTCATATCAAAAAGGGACAAAACCTAGTTTGACTACTTCGAATTGCTATTACTATTTCTCGGAAATTAAAATGTCATACTCCTAATTTACTTTTCCTGCCGTCCTACCTATGTGTGTTTTGCAGCTTCCGAGTTGTGGAATCGTTGAGAATGAAGTTAAGATCTCATCTGAGGATGGTGTCCAACCTAGGCCATGTTTCATTTCATCGTGACCACTGGTGATGCTAATTGATGGCATAGATCGACATATTTTTTAGTAGTGTCCGTTAACAATTCTCTATTTTTCCTATCCAGTAACAGTTTTACATTTCTTGGTGTGCAAAATTGTTGCACACATAAGACAATAATGTAACTTGATTAACTTTACCAGAAAACAGGATTTCTCCTTATAGTTTTCACATCATTCAATTTGTCCTTTCAAGTTCAAAATGCGGCATTTGTCCTGCATTTTGTGTCCTGCAAAATTTGCAAGATTTTGAAGGAAAATAGTTTGTTACTCGTAAAAATTTCAATAACTGCTATTAACTGACATTAATTTCCTATATTCTCTCAATATTTTTCTTGATAAGCAAATGTGTGCGAGAAACTTATTTTCGTTTTCCGTTGCATCACATTCTTTCATTTCACTTTCCTACACAACTTTCCTTCTATTCAAACGGAAAGTCAAGAAAAGGTACTTTTATCTAGAGGGTTATTTACAAATCTCCGTCTAATATGATCGACCAACGATTCGTTCAACGGTGCAAAGGGATCGCCAAATGGCTCGACTAACAAGTGCCTGATTTACTGGTTTAGTCGAGGTCGGAGGTCCCGAAGGATATAGTGTTGTCAGCTGAAGTGAATCTAATATTTTCCCTGGTGGAATTTATCAGTCGACTACCTTCCATATAATGTGTCACAAGGGACGGCGATGTTGTATTAGGCGACCAAGACAAAACTCGGACTAGTCAAGAAAACATGTTTCCGCTCTTCAACCTTAAATCAAATCAAGTAGCCAATATAAAATTGTTCTCTGGATAAACACAACCGTACAAGAATATATACAAAAACAATTTAATGCAAATGCAATAACCCGAGAAATGCTTACAATTGTCACACTAACCCGATATCTTGACTGCACAAGATTGAGGGTAAAACCTCCACTACTTCTATATATGAAAGGGGAGAAACTACAGTAGAATTAGCACACAAAAAAAAAGATCATGTCTACCCTTCAATTCATCAGTATTATTTGCACTTTCCTACTGTTCTTGATCAGCTTCATCAGCACAAGTACTTCTGCTGTTGATACATACTCTTATGAGTCCATTAAGGGAGCCTATTGGCCCTCGGGTAGATTTTCATATCTTCCACCATCAGCCATAGATACTACTTTGTTCACTCACGTCTACTATGCATTTCTTTTGCCTAATAATGTCACGTTTAAGTTTATGATAGACAATTCAACAGCTCTTCAGCTTGTGAACTTCACATCAACTCTCCATTCCAAGAAGCCACCGGTCAAGGCTCTTTTCTCCACGGGTGGAGGAGGCGATCTTCCATTTCAATTTTCACAGATGGCCTCAACTCCTTCTCTTCGCAGGAACTTCATCCTGTCTACCATAGAAGTTGCTCGAAAATTCGGGTTTGATGGAATTGATCTTGATTGGGAGTACCCACAAAACCCTCAAGAAATGCAGGATTACGCCATTCTGCTAGAAGAATGGAGGGCCGAGGTCATAAAGGAGTCTGAGGCAACAAATTGTCCTCAACTCTTGCTGTCTGCAGCTGTTTACTTTTCTGCCAACTTTTTCCTACATGGGCCGTTCAGAACATATCCAGTAGCTTCGATTAACAAGAATTTGGATTGGATCAATGCCATGTGCTACGAGTATCATGGGTCATGGGAACCTACAATTACAGGTTCCCATTCAGCACTAATTGACCCCAAAAGTAATATCAGTACCAGCTATGGTTTGGAATCCTGGATCAAGGCTGGAATCTTGAGAAGCAAATTGGTGATGGGATTGCCGCTTTATGGCAAAACTTGGACGCTAAAGGACCTTATGGATAGTGGCGTGGGAGCGCCGGCGATTGATGTTGGTCCTAGTGGAGCTGGTGGAAAAGGAGTACTGTTTTATTATGAAGTGGAGGATTTCAACAAGAAGAATAATGCAACTGTTCAATTTGATTTAGGGACACTATCAACTTATTCAGTAGCTGGGAATATATGGATTGGGTATGATGATAGTAGATCGACAGCATTGAGGATTGCATTTGCTCAGGCTCTTAGGCTTCGTGGCTACTTTTTCTGGGCTCTGAGCTTTGATCGAGACTGGCAAATATCAGAAACAGGTACTTATGATTATTTTTCTTGACTTTTTACATTCGTAATACCTTCATTGGCTTAGATTATATTTTAAATTGTTATAATGATTTATGTAGATTTTGTATGTTGGCAAAGGATGATTGAAAATTTCTGTCTTTTATGAAACTGATGAGCTTCACTCACAATCTCAAGAAGTGGGCACTGGGCAGTTGGAGATTAATTTTATTATGATATATTTTCCTTTGTAGCTAGAGCATTAACTGTTAACTCTTTTTTCATCTTTTTCCCCTCCTTATTTTTCAGTTGGAAAAAGAGGACTTTAACTATTGAACCAACTATAGTATTTTGTTGGCTAAAATAATGATCCTCATATAATAATATGAACTCCATGGACGGGACTACTAGGAAACATCTGTAGAATCTCAATGGTATATTGTCTATTGGGATGCAAATTTCATTTGGGAGCTATTAGCTAGATAGCAAATTATATGCTTTTACAATAATTGTATTTTTTTTTTTTTGGTGGGCACAGAAGTAATACTTTAGTGAGCAGAATACAACAATTACTACTGTTGTTGCTTAGGGTACATGTTTCCCCATTTGTATTGTGGATCATGTGGTTTGTGGAAACTAGCTTTGGAAAGTGAAAAAAAAAAAAGAATTAACTTCATTTTGCATTCTCAAACTTGCATCACTTTCTCACTTTGTATTTTAAACTCTTAATTTTGAACATTTTACACCCTAAACTCTCAAAATTATCCCATTTAGGTCTAATCAATGATTATGTACGTTCACAAAATTAACGAATCAAAAGGTGGTAAAAATTAATGATAATGTACCATTTTGTTCCAACTACAATCCCTTAACCTTTTGACCAATTTTAGTTCGTTATTATTTATTTATATGGTCTCAATTATTAATATTTCTATGATACATTTTTGGGTTTTCTATTCTGTTAATTTGCAAAAATTATCATCGACTAAACTTAAATAGAATAAACTTGAGAGTTAGGATGTAAAATGTCGAAAATCAAAAATTTATGATGCAAAGTATTCAAAATTGAAATTTAGTGTGCAAAGTAAACAAAATAACACAAATTCAAGGGTACAAAGTAGAGTTTGTCCAGAAAAAAAAAATCTTTGCTAGAAAATCAGTACAATAAGTGGATTGCATTGAACTTCTTCAAGCTTTGTATACTTTCAAGGAATTTTGTAAATCTTTACATCTAGAACACTTCACTTTCCTTTTCTAAAAATGTCTTACATGCAGGACCATCAATTCTAGAGGACAATCTTCTCGTTAAAATTTACTGAACTTTTTAACAACTTCTAAAAGTCGACTGAAAATCTCACTCTGTTTAATTGTTTTATGTAGCTGCCTTTAATAAGAAGGAATTAAGGATCCTCATGAATGAAACCCAAAAAAAAAAAAAAAAACCATTCGTAAGTTTACCTTCCTCAATTTTAAGTTTTAACCTGTCGTTTTATGTTTGCAGCTTCCCGATTCTGGATTGGCTAGAAATGAAATCAAGGATCATGTGCAGATATCGTCCGGCGCCGGCCATGAATAATACAAACTGAAAATGGTATCTTCAAATATCATTGGCCGGATCAAGGACCATTTGCAGATAAACCTTGTCTTATTTATTTCCTTCTGCCCTTGTCTTATGTATGTGTCCTTTCTCCACTTTGGACGAACCCTCTTTATTGTCCAAAAGTTAATTTATGAAATCAATAAAATATCGATTGTCCTTTCGCCACTTTTTTTTTTTTTTTTTCGTCTTTTATACAAACCAACAATTATTTCAACCATGGGTAATTATTCACTTGACCAAATAAAAGAAAAAAAAATCTCCTATATACGATAAACAATTATTCAGATACATGCACGATGAATAAATGATTATTGTCTGTGCTAAATGTGTATGAGTCATTAGAAATTTACTATGCTCCACGTCATAAAAATAGTTATACATGCATCCAAAATTAAAAAAATAAAAGTGAACTAGTTAAACGTCATTACTCATTTGTTGATCATGAAACTTACGGGCGTCTTACAATTGCATTGCTTCATCATCTCCTCAATTGTCCAGCCACGGGTTTCAAAATTCTATATGGCTTCATTTGGATTGAAAATTTTGATAAGATATTTGAAATTCATTCAAATCACTCTAGTTGTTTGAATCATTTAAGCGGCATTTGAGATAGTACATTTTAAACATCAGAATAATCAATGATTTATGAGTCCAAATGCGTCCTACATAATCTATAGACAATTAGAAGAATTTGAAAAGATTTTAAACTTTTTGTTAAATCTTTCAATCCAAACGCAGCTTTAAATGATCTTCACGTAAGCGGATCGATAGTCTACATAAACGATTATCGCACAAGCAAATCTACACGTGAAATTTTTATTTTCAAGTATGATGAAATAATTATTTTCAAAATAATTAGTCATCACGAAAATGGTCCGTACAAATATTAATTAGCATGTAGGTCAATATGAAATTTAAAAGTTAAGCGGTCAATTACTAGCGATAAGTATAGTCATGTTACTGTATACTAAAAAGAGCATCCCATTCAGTTAAAGCGATTAATAGGTTTTCTTGAAAAATAAAGAAAGTGATATTCTTCCCTGTGTCTTGAAAGAACTATTGATTTTTCTCAAGTGGTAGATCTAAAATATAAAAACACAACAAATAATACTTAAACTCAACTAGAAAACACATTATGCAAAATATTACAACTCATGGGACACTAGAGAATTCTCTAGAAAACTATGTAATGAGTTGGCAATTTTATTCTAGACGGATTGAGAGTAGTTGTTTACTTTCAACAAAGACAACTTTGCAGGACATAGGATCAAATCTCTCCCTTTCATGCAAATAGCTTTAAAAGATAAACAAGATATGGTAATCAATAGCATACGGGCAAAAGAAAAATGATAAATAAAGACTGATGAAAAGAATTAGCGAATCCTGGCATAACACTTAAGTCCATGATGTCCGGCTAGCCTTCAAATTTCTCCATCCCAAGCCATGGAAGCTGCAACACATTTACATGCACTAGTGAGGAAAGCAAAGCCTATTTGTTTTGCAACAAAAGCAATTAAAAAGGGTGCTAGCTCGAAAATGGACATTCATCAATATACAGACGGAATATAATTTTGTCATGAGGGGTCTTAGTGACAATACCTAAACAGTAATAACACCAGGGTGATCAGTGTAAAATTATTCTTAGATACAGGAAAGATTCATTGTACAGGGACGTGGCAAAATTTTCTAATCAATCCTTGAGAAATATCAATTTCTGGTTCCAAATCAAAATATTTGTATTTCTTGTTTATTGTTCCTGGTGCCTATATAAATCATGGCATGATTAAAACACAGGAGAAATCGAATACTTTTATTATCTGCTCTAGAAAGAGAAAGATTACTAGTGTAGGAATGTGGCAAAATTTTCTATTGAATCCTTGAGAAATATTATTTGTGGTTCCAAATCAAAATATTTTTATTTCTTGTTTATTGTTCCTGGTGCCTATATAAATCATGGCATGATTAAAGACACAGGAGAAATCCATTAACATTTTATTACCTGCTCTAGAAAGAGACCAGTTCACATCAGAACCAAGCGCCCAGAAGAAATAACCGCCAAGACCCTGAGACTTAGCAAACTTAATCTTATTTATGATGGATGTGGCGTCATCGTATCCAATCCATGTAGTTCCTGCATATGAATAAGTTGACACAGTCTCACCATCATAAACTACAGTAGCATTATTCTTCAAATTGAACTCCGCTATTTCATTATATCCAATCATCCCTTGGTCCCCAGGACCGACTCCCACCGCAGGAGCTCCAATTCCATTTTGGTTGCCATCCTTCAGTGTCCAGGACCTCCCATACGCAGGCAAGCCTAGAACTAGCTTCTCTGATGGTACGCCACTCGCTTTCCACGATGAAATTCCATAGCTGGTGCTTATATTGCTAGAATTGTCATAAAGCAATGCCTGTGCGCCTGTTACTGATGTGTTCCAAAAACCGCGATAATCGTAGCACATGGGATTCAAGAAATCTAGGTACTCTCGAATTGCATATCCTGGATAAGTGCGATAAACGCCAGAATTGAAGACATTGGAGGAGAAATAAACTGCCGCTGATATAAGCAGTCGGGGTTTTCCTGAAAGAAGTGACTCCAGTCGAGCAGCTACTCGCCATTCTCTGAAGAGCAACGCAAGATTGGACATGTCTTGTTGAGTAGCTGGGTACTCCCAATCGAGATCTAAACCATCAAACCCATGTCTTCTGGCCTCATTCAAGGAGGAGATGATAAATGAAGCGCGATTGTCAAAATTACTTGCCATGTAGGAGAAAATGGTTGCGTTTGCAGCTGCACCACCAATGGAAAGAAGGACCTTCACTGAAGGAGATTTCTGGTGAAGGGTTGTTGTGAAGTTTGTCATCCATTTTTCATCGAAGGAAGAGATGTTTAAATAGCATGACGTAGGATCAATTAAAGCGAATGCGTAGAAAAAGTGGGTGAAATATGAAGTAGGTATGCTTGATGGAGGAATAATTTCTGCTTGCCACGATGGCCAGTATGCACCTTTGATGCCTGAAGAAGGTAAAGGAGATGGAGATGGAGCTAGAGAAGGAGTTGTACTACAAGGTGATGGTGGTTCTGCTTTTGGTGGCACAGGCGGTTGTGAAGCCGGCCTTGGGGGTAATGAGGTGGAAGATGGAGAAGGTGATGGAGGAAGTATTCCATAGGGTGGTGATACTGGTGGTTCTGATGGAGGAAGTGAAGGAGAAGCAGAAACTTCATAGTATCCAGAAGTTAAAGGGAAAATTGGAATGTTGAAGACCATAAAGGCCAGAAGAATTGACAGGAATCTTTGCTCTGCCATTATTGGACTCTTTGCTGAGTTCCCTTTCAGACTTCTGTCAGTTGATGCAATATATAGAGATATTACCTACATGATCAAAAACTTGTTTGTTTGCTGAAAATTTCTAGGAAGAGGTTATCCTCCTTGTATACCACAACCTTGTATGTGTTTTACTTCGCTGTATACATATACACACACGTACGTACACACATATACAGCACCGGTGAATAACAGAATAACATTTGTGCGAGGGATTAACGTAGGATGCCACTTCATAGATAAGTTGCCGACGCGAAATGTTTTCTGGTGCCATTTCATTGTCTTGTCTTCACTTTTTTCCCAGGAAACAAACAAGCGCAAAATTGCGTGGTGAAGCCTTGGATTATTATAAAAACACTATCTAATCGGATTTATGTTGGCCTGCTTTCTTGTTGCCAAATGGAATGGAAGATCTTGTAATCATCATCACTGCCTGGTCAAGCAAGTTGTGCTGTGCCATAGCATGCATAGACGTGTCCTCTAAGTTATCAGCCAAAAGAAGCTCTCTTTTTTTTTCTGGTATCAATAGAGAAGTTCTCGAAATCAGGACCTTTTATTTACACTTCTTTTTTTCTTTCATGCCATCCAATTCGTCCTTCTCCAAATATAGGCTCATTTTGTTGTTTTGCTGTTACGATCATATATAATACACTAGGTAACCTCAATAAACTGATGAGTAAAGAAAATCTCATACTTAACCTGAAGAAAAAAAAGAAGAAAGCACAAAAAAAAAATATTTTTTGTTTTGAGCAACTCCAAAAGTACTTATGGTAGTTTTTTTTCCCCCTTGTTTCATCAATTTGGGAAGAAAAATGTTTTTGGCTCAATTTGTCCTAAACTTGACCTTTGCGAAACTTTAGCAATTAAACCATAAAACAAACACCTCCATTTAGTGGTTTCCTAAACTGTTTGGTAAATAGCTTTCGTCTTTAGTTGGTGATTAGTAGTAGTTTCGTTTTTCCTTAGTCGGCTCGGAAGCCATGTTTAAATTGTTTATTGTGATAAGATTAAGTCTTACTAACTTTAATTGACCCCTGGCATTCAAATTTTCTATACCTGATCAGTCATCATAAAACAAACACCTCCATTGCGGAATCTCTAAGTATTTTTTGTTAGTATAAGACTAATTAAGAACTCTTTTTTTTTTTTTTGGGAAACAACTCAATGCGGTCGAGGTTTGGTACAATTAGATCCAGTTGTTGTATTTTTTACATTATTTGGAATACAATTATATTATATTGTTGTATTCAAAATAAAAGTGATAGACATGAATAAGATACTTATATACTGAAAACTTGAACATGTACAACAAGCAGATGGAACTATACCGAAAAAAAACGATTGCACTGAATCCTTGTCCCATTTTTGGAGTTTAGAAACAGAAAGCATTTAACCAATGAAAATCTATTTAATGTTTAGCATACGGATATGAAATCCTTGATGCATAAGTAACAACGTAAGGAGCCAAAAGAAGTTTCACAGTGACCAACTTCTAGATTTATTTAAGCAAGGATTCTTTGATAAACACATCTTCTCCTATATAGTTCCCAATGCCCCAAAACAATTAACCAGATATGGTTAAGCATATATATATATATATATATATATATATATGGGTTATAAACAAAAAAGCCCCCGTGATTTCAAAACATATAAAACGATACCTCATGTTTTGAACTAAATTATAAACTAACAGAATTCGTTAAACTTAACGAAATTGACGGTCTCGACTGTTAAACTTATCGGATTCCGTTAAGTTTATCGTTAACTTTACCGGATTCCGTTAAATTTTTCGTTAAGTTTACCGGATTCCGTTAACTTTAACGAATTCTATTAGTTTACAATTTAGTTCAAAACATGAGATGTCGTTTTATATGTTATAAAACGACTGGAGGCTTTTTATGTATTAGGTATACCACAGACGACTTTTTTGTTTATATAAGGCCAACGATGTAAAGACAGGTGTAGCCTAGCTAATTGCTAGGACCTAGTCGCATGGACCAGCCTTGGGAAACCAAAGAATTTGAATATCTATAATCTATATCTTCGTACAAATATGACAGAAAACAAAAAGGTATGGTCTAATGCAAACTATCAAAGTGGCGAAGGTTTCTTTTTCTGGAGTTGAATACCTCATTCAAGACTTATTTTTTATTCAATCCGTAGGAATTAATAAAAAGGCAAATCTCTTATGATACACTAAATCTAGCTAACTCAATTATTCATAGAGCGATTAGATGTGTCAGTTTTTTAAATCTCTTTTCTAATTTAAAATTATGGTGTGAGGTGCATCCTCCCTATTTCGGATATGAAATAAATGAAATAGACCAAATTAGTAGACATTTAATCAAGAATGAAATCTTATTTGAACGGTCTATATCTAGATCATCATTCGGAACCATACCGCATCTCGAATCTAGTGAAGTAGGATGTCTTATACATTTCAACTGTATCTCCTTCGAAGGCGTGGTTCAGACAGGAGTCAAATTCATGGTCATTGAATGGGTACGTACATGGGGAATTTGCTGTATTTCGTTACATAATCATGTTTTCTAGTGGTAAAGATAATCATGGAGCGGAGGGAGGTAGAAGGCATGGCTCTCTTTTGCACCACGTCGCGTTCCAAGAATAATGCGTTTGTGAGGCGCGTTTTGTTGTGTAGCTTAGCCCTCACGCCTTCAAGTTCTGCAAGAGGTGTTAGCCTTCAAGGGCTCACTAATCAAGGTGATCAAACATAAGAATTGGAATCCACACAAATTTTCATAAGTTACATAGAAGAAATATTACACTAATTTAACCGTAATAGTTTAAAAGAAAATTCATAGCAATAAAAGTAATATTGTCATTTTGTACATATAGTCTCTAGATATGTATACATTTGAACACAAATTATTGAAACAACTATCGTGCTAAATCTTTTCAATTACACCAACTATTGTGTTGGGAAATTTCATGGATTTTTAGGTCGTTTAATGTTCTTGCTCATAACTTTGCTAAGTATGCTATTAATCTTTCAGATTCTTGTATATGGAGAAACTCTCCTCCATTTTTTATTTGTTCTGCACTTGTTGCAGATTCGATCTCATGATTAATAAAATTATTCTATTTTATTATCAAAAAAAAAAAGATCCTCCAAATAACAATTCAATTTCGCTGCTAAAATCAAGCTTCTTTTTTGTTGTAATTTAAAATTGTGTTTCGAGAATTCCGAAAAAAAGGACTTAAGTAGCATTTAATATAAAGAAATTGTAGAAAATTCAATACACACCAACTAGCTAGTTATGGTATATACGTGTATTCATGTATTAAGTTGTCTATAAGTAGGGTCGTAACAAATACTATTAATTAGTTTAACGTCTAAAATTCATGGTAAAGAACTTCTATTTTTCTATCTATACATTCCAATTATATTCATATTATTTATGTACAATTTTTTGTATGTGTAATATAGAGATACTTGTGCATTAATCTATACATGTATCCATGTATCCGTATATGTAGCTTCAAATTTTCACTTTGCTTATCAGACCACATGTTGAACTGCTACAGATGTGACAGAAAGCTATCGTATATAACATATAAATGTGTATTATATGCTATATATTGATCTCAATGATATATCCCGTACCTTAGCATGTTGACAAGGCGATTTTATTTAATGCAATTACATTGATAATTCTAGGTGTAAAATGTCTTAATTTTTATTTCTGTAATTGCATAAAAAATAATAATTATATAGAAAATAATAGGCAGATGCCCATATACCTACTTTGACAAGGTGAATTTGATTAATAAAGTCAGTAATCTGTGTCGCCTCATTCCAAGATAAAATATATAGTCTACATCGGTATGTCTTTTAATTACTACTTATTCTCAGTTAATTTTGAAGAAACCTTAAGAAACAAGTATTCAAAATATGTTTTTTTTCTTTTTCCATCTCCAAGGTTTTAACAGGTTACAGAAACGGAGAATCCACCTTTGTGAGTGATGCTTAGCAATAAATTGATCATTCAAACTTGAACTCAATATTGGCCAAAAAATAATATGCTGGTAATGTCAATGGCCAGATAAAACATGTACTAAATTTTAATTATGTTTCATCTGCATCCGGCTAGTGTCATTTTACCCTCATTACAACTGCCTGGATTGGGATTCTCGATGTCACTATTCAATGTCAAATCCAGTATCAGTTCCACTTATCACGTGAGGATAAAAGAAACTTGAATTAAATCGAACCAATCTGATTTATTAAAAAAATTAAAAGATACATGACAATTTAAATAAATAGAACAGTTAGCATAAATATAGAAGTGGTATTGAATTGTCACTAAGAAGTGACACCGAGGATCCCATATAAAGGAATTGTAGCCATTTTTTAACCTCTTGAAAGTTAGGGAAACGATAAAAGAGGTGATCAATTGTCACTGAATATACGCAATGAAGATCTACGTACCACAAAACCAAATAATAATACTCTTATCGTTTTTACAGGCTAAACATGCAAGTGCAAACACTATATCTTATGCATATACACGCATGACAAGTAAAAAGCACACAACATATAAAGTACGAAGACTAAAAAAAGGCTAAAATCTCAAACAGGAGACAAATCAAGAGTGATATATAGAAATATCTTTTTATGGGTCATATATGAAATGCTGAAAATATGCTCCAAATTATCAACTGCATCTGGATTCTGGCCTCTGTAAAAGCATGCATCTCTCTGTCAATCATATTTGCTGTCCCATGCCATAGAAGCTGCCATAAGTAAGCATTACACATAATTATTAAACACACGTCATAATTAATTATTCACATTTTCAAAACAAAAAAAAAAAAAATTCTTTTGTGTTAACAAAAATGTAAAAAGGAGCAAAGGAAGTTCTTTCTACCTGCTTTGGCAAGAGTCCAGTTCTCATCATAACCAAGTGCCCAGAAGAAATATCCCCCAAGACCCTGAGCCTTGGCAAACCTGATCTTCCTTCGAATCGACCTAGGGTCATCATACCCTATCCAATTGGTTCCAGCATAAGCATAGGTTGATACTGTTTCAGGATCATAAACCACAGTGGCATTATTTTTTATGTTGAAACCCACTATATCTTTATACAACATAACCCCTTGATCTCCAGGGCCTATTCCTACTGCTGGAGCTCCAATTCCATGATCATTTGCATCCTCCAATTCCCATGTCCTCCCATACACCGGCATTCCCATGACTAGCTTTCTTGACGGCACTCCATCTGCTTTCCATGTAGAAATTCCATAGCTCGTGCTAACGTTGCTGGTTTTATCATAAAGCAATGCATGAGCACATGTTTTTGATGTGTCCCAACCACCATGGTAATCGAAGCACATAGGATTTACAGAGTCAACGTATTCTCTGATGGCATCAACAGGATAAGTACGAGCAACATTGTCCAAGAGCACATCAGCAGAAAAGTAAACAGCTGCTGATAGAAGAAGTCGACGTTTGCCTGAAGCAATTGAGTCATCCTCTACTGCTGAACGCCATTCTTGGAAAAGGGATGCCAGGTTTATCATGTCTTGCTGGTTAGATGGAAATTCCCAATCGAGATCTAAACCATCAAATCCATACTGTCTAGCTACAGAAATGGTGGAGCGAATGAATGTGGCACGGCTGTTTTGATTGCTCACCATGTTGGAGAAAAGGGAAGTATTTGTTGCTCCACCACCTATACATAAGAAGGCCTTTGCTGGTGGATTTCTTGTGTGAATTGTGGCTGTGAAGTTTCCCATCCATTGTTCATCAAATTCAGTGACTGAAAGCTGGTAATTCTCTGCATCAAACTGGACAAAGGCATATATGAGGCGATTGAAGTATGGAGTTGGTATAGCTGATGGAGGGAGATTTTCTGCCAACCAGGAAGGCCAATATGCACCTTTGACCCCAGAATATCGAGATGCATTAGACTCCGAAGTTTCCAAACCAATCAAGACAAAAATAAACAAAAGCAACGCGAGTTTTAGAGTGGCCATTGTAAGGTATATTGCTCGTTCAACTTTCCAGTGGCTGACAATACTATCACTAAACAGTGTATTTATACTTGTCGTCAGGAAATAAAGATACAAATACATGTCGACGTCAATCTTTCTATGAAATTCTATTAGCATGACGTTAATGGCACGGACGGTAGACTTATTGCCATGTTATGCTAATGCAGGCATACAATTCAGAATAACTCCTGAAGATGGACAGGTGAATACATCCCGACGATCTGTGAAGGCTATTTGGGATCCCTGTTGTGAGCAGTTACCTGTCTGGACAAAGACAAGATGACATTGGTTCCAATCTGATGTCCTAATCAAGATTGTTGGATCCATAAGCCTACCCTCATTCCAAATTAGGCACCGGTTCCAACCAAAATTTCAGCCAAACATAAATTCATTTCGTTTGTTTGCAAACGTATTTACAGAAGAATCCAATTTTTTCCCTCCCAGTAAAGGCAGAGAAGCTGTCAAATCTACAGACAGGCAGTATACTTTGACCTCAAATATCTGTCTAATTTACTTGTGGCAGTGGTAATTTTATCAACTGCCTGACATTTGTGATACAATGATAAAAAGCCAAATTTGGAGTTTGATCACCCCAATTAAGATCCTGTTAACTTGCGCTTAATGAATTGCCCAAGAAGAAACCATCTATTAAAAGCATATGTTTGGATAGCAAATTTTTTTCAAAAAAAAATTTCGCTTGCATCATAAATACATTTCTCAATTTATCTTTTTATATTTTTAATCACATTTTTATCTCACATACATCACATTACAAAAAGTACTACAGTAATTATTCCAAATAATTATTTGGAATAATACTCTATCCAAATGGACCTGATTGAGTCTACATCTTTCGACAACTGCAAAAACTCAAATATGCCTCAGAAATATATGAAAACTTGATATTACTATGGGGAATTTTTTTTTTTTTTTTTTTTTTTGCCCCTTTATACCAGAATACAGTTCAAGAATAAAAAATCAAAACAATGATGGCAAGAGACCATTAAATGGATGAGAAATGGGAAACTGAGCAGCTGATGGGATTGTATATTAATAGTATGTCGTCTGAGGAAGCCAGCAAAAGCATGTCAGTAGCAGAACATGTTAGCATTTTCAGCAAAATCCTGCAAACAAACAAGCATCACAGTCAGGAGAGAGAGAGAGAGAGAGAGATGGTACAAATGCGGATCAAAAGCTACCTTCACAAAATTTGGTTATGGAGCTAGCAATCGAGACACCATTGAGGTTAGCTTGCTTTGCTTTTCATCCACTCCACAAAATTATCCAGAATCAAAGACCATGCTTGATCTGAATCATAATTTTCAAGGTCTGGAAAGCTTATCTGTAAAAAGAGGAATGCTTGACAAAAATTAGAGAAAGATGCCCAAAAATTCAGTATCAAATTTGTCCTGAAATGAAGGAAAAATGGAGGCAATCTGTTCAGTTTAAAGTTTGGCTGATGAAAACGGCAATAGTGATTTGCTAAAAATCAACTGTAATTACAGAAAGGCAATAGTGATTTGCTAAAAGTTCTGTTTCTTGGATAGCATTATTTATATAGTTGGAAATGGCCAAAGAAATTAAAGAGAAAATAGAAAAATCTATGAAATTATACTGTTAACACTTTCTTCACCTAAATTGCTCGTGATACGTGCAAAGGGACAACCAAAGGATGAAATCTTCAAATACCCAAGTGGAAAAGAACTTTTGCTTTTGCTAAAACTCTCTTCCGGGCCAATACTCAAATAAGAAAACAAAAGATTTTCAGCAAAGGAACAAGATTTAACAACAAATTCATTGACAGAGAACTCATCAAAATATCTATAGCCCCAGATTTGAAACTTCAAATGACAGAAGGAACCAAGATATCAATGTAGGAGTGGAGCAAAGTTAGACAGTGAGTTAAAAAAATCATACCTCTTGGCAGAACCTGAGGAAGTTTAACCACTGATCCTTGTTAATCACCTTATACTCTTTCTGACTCTGAAACAGGTGCAAGTCTTATTACATCACAAGATATCAAAATTGATCACAAAAATGACTCCAAAAAGCACAACGTGCTACCCTAATAAGAGATCAAAAGCAAGAACGAAATCCCCAAACTTTGCCTCCTCATTATGATGGAGGATGGAAATGAATAGAACAGAATGACTGAAAAAAGCAATCCTCTTTTTTGTTGATTTTTTGCTTAATCCAGCACATGTTTCATGTTTGCGAACCCTGCTCAAGATTCACAAATTTTGCTCTGGTTAGAGTCACCCGTCATCTACTGAAGTTTTTGGCTATTGATGGAATTTATGTAATTAGAAAATTAGTTCAACTTGAGCAAGCTTTTCAAAGTGCAAAATACAGCAAGCAGACTTCCATTCCTCTATCAGAATGCTGCTGGTTAGCGCTTAAATTTTTTATTAAAACCCTTGTCAATTTTAAGTCCATTGAGTTTTTTATGGGCAAGAAAAAGCTCTACTGCTTGATGTCTCTTTAGCAGAACATGTGATTAAAATACAGAATGGATGGAATAGGAGTGGCCCAATGCAAAAACTTGGGAACTTTAGCTAAAACTAACGTAAAACCAACCAAACAGACACAAGCTAATTGAGACAAAATGAAATTGGCTGTGGCTACCAACCTTCAGGTACTTGGTGAAGTACTCAACCTGGGATCGATATTTTGGTCCAAGGACAAGATCTAATAATACGCAAGCACTCTCAATGTCTACACACTTTTGCTTCTCTTCTGGAAAAAATAAAGAAACCAACCATGTAAGAAAATTAATGGTGCCATTTAGCTGAATAATCTGCTATCTAAGTTTCTTACCTGTTAGGCAGTAGCGAAATGCATACATATAGAAATCATCAAAGTTTTCCGGCTTTGAGACCTTTGCATAAAAAATAAAATTAGCAAGTTGTCCTTGTATCTATTCAACAAGTCCATCAAGTAAATCAAGAATAAAGAATAAAAAAGTATACCTCTTTCTCCAGATTTGACAAAGATTTTTTCAATTTACTGATCCTGTCAACCTTAAGAGCATCCAATCCTCTTCGCCACTCTTCCTGAAATGTGAACCAATATAACATACAAAAAACTTCACAAGCAAAATATTCACCTTAAAGCCTACATACACGTCTTCAATTTAGCTACAATACAAACTTGTAGACAGCGGCAGCTGTTTAGCATAAAGACCAATCCTTAATGGCATTCTAGCCATGGCAACTGAACCGTTGAAACAAAAATATATCACAAAGTAGAGAAACATAACGATGGAAGTGCACAATCAGAATATGAAATGAACACCCTAATTTGCATGATGCCACAAGCTTCACTGTGCAAAGTGCATTTTTTAGAAAGAATGCATATCCAGATAACATCAATTTTCCCTCTATGTTTGCTCTGAAGGATATATCAAATTCAGAGCTTCTAGGGGCCAGTTTTGAGCTCGAGATCAGAAGTGAAAACTAAGTTCTTTATTTAAGCAGGACAGGATAAAAACAAACCAGAAATACTTCAAATTGAATTACCATTAACTACCAATTAACACTAGTTAATAACTCAGTTCATGGATCTGTATTGCCAGCTCCCAACACCACCTAAGTTCATGGATTGCTGTTGCCAGCTCTCATTGCCTAATGGTAGACCAGTAACAGAACTTTTTCATCAGTAGGACGTCATTCTCCATATATGTGCAATGCCTGTTACCATCTTAACCTAAAATCACTGATGCAATTTTTCACAACACACATCTTAGTGATATTAATATTTCTTCCCCATCAAATATGTCATCTCACTATATCATCTCTTTGCTTATCATGCGGTAGTTTACTAGAAAGTTAGGCTACACAGTTGATGAAGTAAGAATATTCATTAACTTTGAAAATTTTCCAGCAATATTAAGAGCCAATTGACTGAGATTTTGGTATAACACAAATTCTTATGTTGAAGCCCACTACTTCTCCCACCATTTTGTGAATATCAGTTGGACTTTGTATAACATAAAGTCAAGTTATGACTCACCACAACTTTCATTACTTGCAAGGATTGAGTTATGGAAGTCCAAAGAAACCAAAAAACATAAAGTATTTAATAGCCATATGTGTATATCAGCTTAGAAGCACAAAAATGTCCGAGCATTGATCTTCATGCATGTCTAGAGCACATTATAAAACACAAATATGTGAAAGAGAGTTTAAAGGTAAGAGTAAATATAACAAAAGCAGTAATGACACCATATGGGGTAAACACCAGGGAAAAAAGAATTGGTTGAGAAGTTCTTTGAACATTACAATAAAGAAAAGAATAACTTTTGGCTTACCTGGGTAAAATATCCTTGCTTTTCTGCTTTCATCTTCCTAAAAAAGGTACCACTTGTCAATTCTAAGTGGAAAAACTCATCATACTCTTAAGTAAGACTGAAGTTATAGAATCACACTGCTGAGATGCTAACTTACCAAGCGAGCATCAGAATCCTCACATCAGTATGATCAACTTGCAGATCCGAGCACAGAGCCTCAATCCCTTCTGGACTGCAAATAGACAACATATAACGAATTCTTACTCCAATGCCGCTCAACTTTTTGAAGTAATTTACTGGGCCAAATGATTTCAAAGTCAAACTAGATTTCCAATACATTTTCTTGTAACTACTACATTAAACAAGATGTCGATCTCAAGTGAGCAGATGCCGTCCTATGACTATTTAAACAGCCACTCTTTTTCCCATTTGCTCTAATCAAGAGTGACAAATTCTGACATGAGAAAAGGATCTTGATAAGCAATTATTTTTCAACATAAGCTTATAAGTCAAGAAAGCATATCTCATGTGTCCACAGTGACACATTTTTTAATTTTGACTGTACAAAAATTTTGCCGCAGACATGTAATTTTGTTTGTTTTATTACTCTGGCAATATCCAATCAAGTCAAACATGGAATATGAAGTGCGTTGGACTTTAGTACTTTCTGGTATTCTTTGAAATCAACTTATTCAAAATGCAATTCAGCAGATGGAATACTCAACAAAATGAATTACTTAAACTAAAATATACTTACTCAATCATTCCCAATGACTTGTTCACATACGACTCAAAGAAGCTGTCAACCAGCTGTCTGACTTTTGAGAGAGCTTTTCTTGAGGCTGAAACAAGAAAACACCAAATGGGTCAAAAAAACATGCACATAGTTCTTGATTGAAATTGATATTTCAGATTTAGTGTCCTCAGCTAATCAAGAAAGCCTGAATCTGGTGCAGATAAGCAAAGATGCGTACAGTTCTTTTACCTTTTTATTTGCGTTTATAAGGAAGTAATTAGCAAAATGCTGCAATGCAGTGGCTGCAAAGTTTTGATCTAAACAAGTTGTAAACTTAAGGAAGATCAAGTACCATGAGTGGTTCTTGTGTATATTCAGGATTGTACAAGATTCATTATGACTGCGAATCAGTCACATGACCAGCAGCTACGATATCCATCAATTATTTACATCCGAGTGACATAAATATGAAAAGACCATAATGTATTGGATCTGTTATTTAGATGAAACCTCTCTTAGGTAACAGAGTTTGCTCAATATGGAGCTTCACTTAAATTAACCCATTTTAAGTAGACTATGCACAATAATATCCATATAATTCGCAGAGACACAGACATAACATAGGAAGTCTTTATAAGCAGCATATTATGTAATTGGACACTCCTTTTCTCAGAGAAAATCAGATAGGCATTCCCTAGGATCCTACCCTAAATCAAGCAGCAAAAGCTTTAGGAGGTCCCGAATATTTTATAATGGTTCCTAACTTGCCAGAGATAAATGCAAGGCCTGCGGAGCAAAACCAAGCTTGTATGACAAAGCAATATATAGAGACCAAGAAACCATCTCAGTCTGCTTTCTGCTTCTAGGAACATGCAATACTCGCAAAGCCCGCCAAGTTGCTCAAAGAGCAGAGCCTACATTTCAGTTAACTCCATGTAAATTCCTCCCACCACTCTATTGAAGAGCAATCCCAGCTCAGTGAACTATATGCTCACACACCATCTTCCTGAATTTGTTGCCCCAGGATGTTGCTTAACTTCTTAAATATTGTATTTCACAAGGTAGACTTGGCTGCAAATGACTGACCTAAATGTTTGGGCTCCCTAAAGGCCAGTTGGCGCTTAATCAAATAGTTGAAACAAATTTGTCCTTAGGAAGGTATTCTACTCTAGAATTAAGTTGAATTTGGCAGGTGCTGAGACCTGCAGGGGCGTAAACATCTCTGCTTGCTGTATCTATTCTATATTTATTAAAGCAAAAATTGTGCCACTTGGAAGTATAAAATGCCATTCTTAATCACAAAGTAAAAGCTCCAAAGGCTAAGAATTCTGTGACCACCTTGAACAAGCATCATGTTTCAAACAACACTGAAGGCTCTAAATGGCGCCAAAAATCGCATCATTGAACTTAATCCAATCTCCACATTTAAGCATATAAACCACCTTTCCATCAGTAGTCATCGGTATCTGAAATCCCAAAATCTTTCGCTATCATGCCTTTAATCAAGAAAGCAATAGAAAACCCCAGTACAACAATGGCAATCG
The DNA here is from genome assembly GCF_036785885.1 of Coffea arabica. Taxonomy (NCBI): domain Eukaryota; kingdom Viridiplantae; phylum Streptophyta; class Magnoliopsida; order Gentianales; family Rubiaceae; genus Coffea; species Coffea arabica. Next base: position 13,658,219 of record NC_092321.1, read on the forward strand.
ACTCAGATCAGACTTGAATAGACCAGATAGTTCTCACTACATAACCTACCAAATTTGACTAAAATCTTGATCACAGATTATCTGAACAAAGTAAAACATTTATTTACAAATTATAAAGAAACAAAAAGCACATGCACACATACAAAAACAACAAGAATCACGCTCATAAACATTAATTTTGATTAAAACACAATTTGAATTCAATAAATTCACAACTAAAAAAAATGTACAAACACACAAAATACACCGAAATTGAGATAAAACAGTAATCACAGTAATTCCTTAGAAATCCCATGTCTGCTAATGAAACCCACTAATCAAATTTAACAAAGAATAATCGAATTGAACAATATTTCCAATCAACCCAACGTTAGATTAAACAGAAACATAAAGAAAAGAAAGAAAAGAAATGGTTTTGTTACCAGAAGAAGAAGAATCAACCCGAGAAGATTTGGCAGTTGGGGCTGAGTTCAAAGGCCTAGATTTCCTCTTTGAAGAAGCTCGAGGCATTTTTTCTATTTTTCTTTTATGCAATGATGAGATTATTGTTCGTAATCTTTCTTTTACACTGAATTGCTTTTTTCCTTTTCCCTCTCTGGAATTGGGTTTTGTTTTGCAGAGGGTTTTTGGGTACCTGGGAGCTCTGAAGAATGCAAATGCAGTGTGGGATATATAAAGGTGTGGGTGAGTGGGCGGGTGGGTCACTACTTACCGGGTTGGGTTGATCGTTGGACTGTTTTAAAGATTTATAAGAAGCTCCTTAAAACTTATTTAATTAAAGTCAAAATAATTTTTTCTATTATGGTATAGGGATAATTTCAGAAACCTCCGCTAATGTTTCTAACAACTTCACTGACCTCTTTTAAGATTTGAAAAATTATACTAATCTCTCTTGAGATTTATGATTTGGTAACAAAATCAATCCACCTCTGAAAAGTATAATTAATTAAAAAATTACTTCTTGGAGTGAGATGAAAATTTTGTTCCACAAATGCCCGTTATGCATTCCAATCTAGGTGTATTAGCTGCAAAAAATTATCAATTAAGGTGTATTGCAATTATGATTGTATCGAAAAATTCCATGATTTTCAACTAAGATTATAACTTTTAAATATTAAACTTAGAATAGCAGAGATAATTTGTTTACCTGATTTAAGGTATGCCTTTTATGATTTAGCACAAAAATGAATTTCCAATTTTGCCTTTCTTCTACCTCTTTTTTCAGTCATTTCCATGAAATTACTCCAATACAAAGGGCATCTTTTCAGTTTCTAAACCAAGGGGAAAAATCCTCAAGAACAAATTTGTTTTTCTATTTCTTTTCTATATAATTCCTTTATTCTACTCGAGTCTTTCTTATATACGATTGAAATATGGTCATATCAAGTTCTGTCAATCACAAAAAAATGCTAATTGGTGTAGCAAATTGGCGCTATTTTGTATCTTCTACATTACTATTCATACTGTTAACAAATAATTTCGTTAATTAGTTGATTTGTGCCATAATTACACAATTTTCAAATTTTAGTTTCTAATCTCAATTAATGTGTTGAGGTACATGAATAATTTCACGCTAGATAATGTCAACAAATAGGCTCCTTATTCTGTTAGAAGAGGTCAGTATAATTTTCAAAACCTCAAGAGAGATCAATGAAATTGTCAAAAAACTCAAGAGAGGTTTGAGTTTTTTGAAATTATCCCTATTGTATAATCTAATCAAAAGTACATAGAATATATATTAGTGATGGTTTAATTTAGAGTTTTGTTTTCCGTCCTTCCTTTGCGACTAAATGAACTAAGACAAATTTAATGAATAAAAAAGTACTTAAGCCATTTTATGTCGAATTAGTCATTGGTTAAACCAAAAGGTGGTTCGATATTACTAGTTGCCAAGGCCTTGAGTTTAAGCAGTAAAATCATAAAATTATGAGTCGTCATTTAGAGTCACATTTTATGGGTTAATTCCTTAGATTATAGCTATAAAAAAAAATCAGTAAGTTGTTACTCTAACAATGTTCGAGTACTAAACTATGCATGCAGTACTAACGAAGCATGGTAGGGCAATTTTCATTTTTTTTTAAGCATGATTGATGCTATCATGCTCAATCAGTATGGTAGCATCGGTCAAGTAAGAAAAAAAAAAGCTGACGGATTCCTTTTTGTTACAGATGCTATCACAATTGTGTAGCGAAAAAAAGGCCAATTGTTGATTCTAGCCGTTAAATATTCCGTTTCAGAGACCAGTGCGACATGTTCCATTTCAGACAAACACATTATCTAGTTGAGGTAGACATCACAAGCATGGCTTGTATGATGAAACTGTTGGTGAACTTAGCGTTCAAACTTCAAATCATGGAGATACACACTCAACCTCTACGCAAGCCTTTGAGTCAGCAGTTTACTCTATTTGTATCTCTACCAACACCAAATGTGCATGCCTCACGCTAGCTATACACACTTACCTTCGTTTAGAGAATATGTCATGCCACCGCTGCCCTTGCCGACCATTGGTGCCCAGAGCACGCCGTCGCTACAATTTTCGCCTTTTGCCACACTACCCACACCCTCGCCACAAAGTCGTGGATTTGAGGCACAATTTCCATTCTCATCGCATTTACCTCCACATGAGTATGTTTCTATGGCATCAGTCTCTTCTTCATATGCTGAATTACACCTAATATTCAGTTTCCTTAATAGAACAGGCGGTATTTTTTCTATTCGGAAACTTTTTGATTATTACAGTTTCGGAGAGCCAACGGTCTTTCCTATCACCGACCAACCTGCATGTGCATCCGGACACTTTCAATCAGGAAATTTTTCCACCTTTCGTACTGAAAACGATTAGATAGTAGTGATTGTGCTGAATCACCCACAGAGGACGATGTTGATCTTGATAGTGCTTCTAGAGATGATGCACCCCCTTGATTGCACGGATCACCTGACATCCTTTGTGAACGTCAGAGAGATCAACCAAAAAGATTTTATTGCCCACCCACAATACCACGTGATAAGGGCAGGAGTAAGGGCAACATGCGTCTTAAGCATTGACGTAATCATTAGTTGGGCATGTTTCTTAATTTTATCATACGAATGATAGTTATTCTTATTTTTAGATTTCATCATTTGACATCATCATATTTTTCTTCTTTTCTATTTTTTTGGCTTTTATTTTTCTAATTTCAAGTATTACAATTTTATATCTTTCTAAATACAACAATATAATTAATTATGTTAATAATTTTAATTACTTAAACCCTAAACGGTAAATCCTACACCCTAAACGCTAAACTCTAAATCCTATTAATGGATTCAACCAAAAAAAAAAAAAAAAAATGGGTGACTGCCGTGCTTGTGCGTAATTATTGGCTGCTATGCTACATACAAGAGCAGATGAGAGCGTCAATCTTAGTACTACAAGTTTCGTTCAAAGTGTCAACCAGGAAAAATGATCCTACTAGAATAGTGTAAAACCTCAACGTGCATTGGATTTGATGCTTTTTTTTTGTTTTTTACATGCGTGTAATTAATCAACTGACCCCCACAGAAACAGTAATAAATTAGGACTAGAAAAATTCAGTATAATAAAAATGGCATACTCGCAAGCTGGTCTGGAAGATAAAGAAAGATTTCTCAGAGAACTCATATTTCCAAACCATTCTGGAATTGGACCCAAGAAATTATTTCCACTCAAATCTGATAGAGTTATACCCCCTGAAATTGCAAAAATAAAGGTGGAATGGGACTCTGAGATCACGTTAATTTGAAGTTCTAATGCTTGGAGAATCCATTACCCTTGGAATGTCAAATGGAAGTTGCTCCGTGAAGTAATTGCTGCTAAGATCCATCCTGCCAACCCACTTAAATTTACCAATTTCAGGTGGAAATTGGAATGCTACCCTCCATTCCATTTTTTTTTTTTTTTTTTTTTTTTACAGAAGTTCCTGTCAGTATGAAAACTCTTAAAGCTTTTACAACTCACCAAAAAAGATGAAATAATACTCAACTCTTTGGGGTTAAATAGTCGCCTGCAACATTAATAAGAGTGTCAAGGAGATACACCATTGCCTATTGGTTACCTGATAGATAAACCAATATTTTATCGTGTATCACATGCATAATTAATGAACATCCCCATTGACTGCTATAGCGAATTTCTTCTCCCTAGACCATGGAGGTAATTTCGAGCAAATTGGTGCAAAGTTCTTGAGCTTTAGATATCATAACCATGTGATCTGCTTCTTTTATTTCCTTGGCCACGTCTGGAGGATTGTTTTCTACCATCCACCTTTGCACATCCGCCGGCATCGCCACGTCTGATCCACCAATGAAATATGCCCGACGAACTGACCCATATTTTTCCTCGGTAACCCTAAGTTGTTGATTTGACTCCTGGTCCGTGAAGAACTTGGTCGGTCTTACTAACAACGTTGCAAGTTTTAGATCCTATTGAAATAGTTGACCATAAATTGATGAAATAAAATTGAAGTAGACAGGGTACTGTATTTTGCTTGCTTTTTTGGTACAAGAGAAAAGAACTTCTTCAACTGGAAGTGCAACAATTGATTTATGCTTCAAATACATATTTGGTTAATGATTCTTGTAGAACAGAATCAACTTCACATTCGTGGAATTGCTCGTGATGACTACGCTAGGCCGACAGCATGAGAGACTTATCTATCAAGCTAGTAATCAACAGCTCAAAGAGTCCGTTTGCAAGGTGTATTTTTTTTGGGTATTTATGAAAATTTTTATTATAAAATTTATAGAAATTTTTTTGTATATTTAAAGATTTGGAGAAAAACTTTCTTATTTTTTCCTTTTCTTTTCTTTTTGTTTTTGCCTTTCTTTCTTCTCTTTTTATTTCTTCTCTCATTGTTGCTGTTCTTCTTCTCCCTCCCGCCATCTCACTCTCCCCTTTCCTTCTTTCTTTTTTCCTCTTTCTTCCTCCCTCTTTCTCCTTCCTTCTCCTTTTCTCCCCCTCCTCTCCTTTCCTCTCCCTTCTTCTCCTACTTCCCCCTCTCTCTCTCTCACTCCATCCTCTTCCCCTCTTCGACGGCCTCCGATTGCATGACCAGAGGTCGTCGGAATGGGGGAGGGGCCGGGGTGAGGCCGTGAAGAAGAGGGAAGAAGGAGAAGGCGAGGGAGGTGAAGAGAGAGAGAGGAAAAAAGGGATAAAGGAGTCTGTCCGTGGTGGTAGGCTTAGGTGGAGGAAGAAGAAAAAAAGAAAGAAAGAAAGAAAAAATTATGTGTCATTTCAATATACAAAAAACTTGGCTTCCGAACAGACTCTTTAATGTGATCCGTTTACGATATATAAAAAATAATTGAAAATATAATTCATCAAAGAGATATTTGTACTTGGAAAATTTTGGACCTGATAAAGAATAGACTTGTTCATCAAATCAGGTATAGCTCACCTTTCCCTGCCTGAGTAACAATACTAGAGTCACTAAATCTATCATTACTCTACTTATCCATATTTTTGTTATTATGAAGCTACACTTGGTGTCACAGGTTAGGCCTTTCTTGTATCTACTGAATGAAAAACTCGTGGGTGCTTGTCCCAATTTTATCAGATGTCCCAAAAGCCTGGGCACTTGTCAATAGTCATATAAGCTGAACGTAGTAGTGCTCTTCCATTGGTGGTGGGTCCGATGATAAGTAGGTAAAAATTTGTTTTGTATTTTGAAGACAAAAGTTTACATAATTAATATTTAATTAAACTTTATGCGTTCTTAGTGCCCAAAACAGAAAAAGCACAACAAATGAAATAATCCCAACTAATTTGTGTGTAAATCATTCAGAATTTCCAGCCCATTAATGGGTCTTGGAAGAATCTTTTACCTCAAGTGGTGAGTTTGTATAAACTCTCTTTGCCAAGAATTCGTTCCCAAAGAGGATAATTGTTTGGGTACCTCCAGACACATTAATCTTCTTTTGTTCACTATCTAGATAATATTCTGGTCCTGGACAAAACTACATATTCGTGGAAAGGAAACGGATCAAATTATATAACAAAATGAACTGAAATGAAATCACGAAACAACAAAATTAAGCAGTAGAAGTCAAATCAACAAAATGAACGATTTTTCTATTTCCCAAATATCTGTTGCCGTATTTTTCACTTAGGTGGATAATTACCATATAAATCAAATGCTTTGGAGTAGGTGGATACAAGCATGTTTTGCCAGAATTCAATCTCTTTCAGAATACTGAATTTGAGCCAAGTGAGCTTATGTATGTTCATAGAATTCTCTCAATGGTCCTGAACCAACCATTACGACAGACATTAAATCTCTCATCTGTTTGAGAAGATTAAAAATTTTGAGCATTTAGAAAACTCTTTTGACTGTTTTTCTACTATTTAAAAAACTTAAAGCTGCATATGCATCATAGTATAAACTTGAGGTTTAAGCAGTAATACATACCCATTCGTCAAGTTTGTCTAGGGGCAATTCAGGACCAAGCATGTGAGCAGAAACAAAAACAGCAAAATCAATTTTCTCTGGATATCTTTCCATGGCTGAGGAAACAGCATAGCCACCCATGCTGTGGCCAACAAGAATGACTTTTTCCTCCGGCGAAAGAGCGTCCATGAACGAGAAGAGTGGTTTGTGGTAGTCATCAATGGTTAGCACATCTTGAATCCGCTCCTGGTTTCGCCCAGATGCAGCTAAGTCTAAGGCTGTAACTTTGTGGCCTGCCTCTTCCAACAAAGTCACTAGTTTGTACCAAGACCATGCACCAAGACAAGCACCATGAACGAGCAGAAAGTGTGAACGATTACCTACCATATTGAACTTTTCAGTCTGTAGTGTTTTTTTTCGTGCAATTCAATATCTAAAATGCACTAGTATATGTAAGCAAGCATGCCTAGACATTTGATACCTGGGCATGGTAGGCCCAATGGCCAACAAAAGTGCTAGACATCAAGTGATCACGCCTCCTGGGATCAGGTTAATAAGCAAAAGTCTTGACCGTTTCGGTAAAAAAAAAAAAGTGATCACGCCTCCCGAGTCCTGCCAAATGCCCGGTTGGTGTCTTCGGTTCGGCCCTATTCCCCATGGATCCTCATTAATAAATTTCTATCCTTTTTTTTTAATCAGCCTCACTTATTTATTATGTACCTAATCCTGTTTCTATTCTAAGGGTATTCTAAAGGAGGGCCCAACTTGACATTCTATTCTAAGGGTATTCTAAAGGAGGGCCCAACTTGACATATAGGGGAATCAACGAAAATTGAACCACCATTGAACTAGACGGGGGCACTACTTACTTCTATTCCTACTCTAAGCATATTCTAAGGAGGAGAGCCCAACTAGACCTACAAAGATATCTACAGGTATTGAATCACCATTAAATCAGACGAATACACTACACACCCGTATAACTTTAGAGAATGCCACTTAAAATGGCAAGCCACATATAGTGGTAAGTAATGGAATGTAAGATTTAAACCCTTGATTTAACACCCCCACCAAAATTTAAAATTTTTTATAATGGCCAACAGTCCAAATGGCTGTTGTTAACAAATTTCTACCACATGCCCCGATTTTTAAGTTTTCTCACGTGAGACTTCAGTCTTACTTGAGCCAGATTAGTTTAAAAGAGGCAAATGCAACATAAATGATCTTCATTTCTCTCCAGCATTCAATAAGTCTTATTGTTTGGCCTGATTCCATGATTCACAAAACTCTGTAATCTTAAAAAATGCATACAAAATCCCAATCTTTTCATAAAGGAGAGGAGGAAAAAAAAAAATTTTTTGGTAAACACATTACAAAGAAGCGTGTGCTATGGATATAAATCACAAAATTGCATAATTATGAGAAATTAAAAACAGTAATCCATAAATTCGTCTGCGGGATTGATACCAAGAAAATCAGTTCTCTCCTTGCCTCTAGATTTCTTGGAGGTTCCAACAGCAATGACCATCTAAAAAGAGTGATACTAGAGCAATTCTCCATGAAGTATTTGTCCTCAATATTGGGATGCCAATATTACTGGATTTCTTTCTTTCTTTCTTTGGCATCAAAACGGACAAAGGCATCCTATGTAATAGAGATTACAATAATCTTGCTTGGCTAGTCAACTCATGGGCTACAATAACCTGATTCCTGGAGACTTTCTGGAATACAACTTGTACAAAAAAAAAAAAAAAAGAAAGCTACTACTTGATTTTACTCATTACTATTCAGTATAAATATAGACATTTTAATATGTATGTCCTTTACTATATTAGGGACTGAGAAGACTTAAAGAGATCAAGGAACAACTTGACGGGTACTGAATCACCATGACTCAGACGAATACCTAAGGTGGCGTTTGGTTCGCACATCGGTATCGGATTCGGATTCGAAATCGGATATCTTGGGTTTGGAATGAGGTCATTCATTCCAATACATTTGTTTGGTTCAAGTACCTGGAATGTGTATCATTACTATAGTTGATGTTTGGTTCGTCGACTCTTTCGGAATGGAATATAATAAATATATTATAAACCCCATCGTAAATGATAGTTATTGGCTCTTTGTAAATGGGATATAAGAAATCTTCACTAATTAAATATATTAGTATAAATGTATTAGTAAATTTAGTCTAACTAATTAATAATTTCTATTAGTAAACATGTATAATTATTAGTAAAATTGATAATATTAATTATATTACATAAATTAATATACATTATATAATACATATAAATAATAATATTATTATTATAAGTTTGTAACTAATTAAATTAAAAATTATATATATAATTAAATATAAATATACAATGTTATAATATAAATATATAAATATATAATATATACAAATATTAATTATAATAATATTTTATATAAATATAATATATATTACATATTAAATATAGTTATTATTATATATTATTATATTTAAAATAATAATTATTATAATTATATAACTTATTAATATTACATACATGTATATATTATAATTATATGCACATATAATATACATTTATAAATATACATATGTATTATAAATATAATATTTATAATAATAATAAATTTATAATATATATTATATAAGTATAATTATATTTAACTAAATAATTATAATATATAATTATATAATACAATAACATCATTATTATAAGTTTGTAACTAATTAAATTAAATATTATATATATAATTAATTATAATTATACAAATGCTATAAAATAAACACATAATTATAATTATATAATATATAAATATTAATTGTACTCATATTTTATATAAGTATAATGCATATTAATATTAGATATAGTAATTATTATATATTATTGTATTTAAAATAATAAATATAAATATAATTATACAATTTATTAATATTATATACATGTGTATATTATAATCATATGCACATATAATATGCATTTATAAATATACATATATATTATAAATATATTATTATATAATATTAATAAATTTATAATATATATTATATGAATATAATTATATTTAACTAAATAATTATAATATATATTTATATAATGTACTAATATTATAATTATAATATATTATATATATGTATATATTATAATATATAATAAATATAATAAATATAAATATTAATTATATCATTGTATAATTATAATATGTAATTGGATTTGTTTCTTGGAATCAAACTTGGGAATCGGACAAAACCCACCAAAATACTTGGGAATGGAGAAACACCAAATTTTTAGAAATCATTCCAAGATTTCAATTCCCATTCCAGTGAACCAAACACCATTTATGCACTTGGGATCCTCGGTGACATATTTTGAGTGTCAATTCAATGCCACCTCTAATATTGTGCCAAGTGTCCTGTTATTATTTGCACTGCTTCAAATGACCAAGAATTACTATGACACTTGGCACAATATTAGAGGTGGCATTGGATTGGCACTCAAAATATGTCACCGAGGATCTCAAGTGCCATTTATGGGGTTCATTCCATTCCCCGAATCCGATACCCTCTTACCAAACGCCCCCTAAATACCTGTTGATGAAACATTTAAGAAAATTCTGAATAATAAAACGTGGGCCAATAGACCAAGATCGACACCCAAATAAAGTCTCAAGTCTTTAAGCATGGTGCTCCATGTCTGTTTATACCAGGGAAGGTTGCTTCCACGGTGGAAAATGGGATGAACTTCCCACCCACCATGCACGCTACTCTTGCACGCAGAAAATGGTGCTATCAGCTTTGCTTTTTTTTTTTTTTTTTAAATGTCAGCTTTGCTTAAAATGCGTGCCAATCATCGATATGTACGTGTATTAGGTAGTAGTAACTACTAGTGTATTATTTTTGACAAAAAAAAAAAAAAAACTACTACTCTACTACTACTGTACTAGTTTTTTTTTGACAAAAAAAAAAAAACTACTACTGTACTAGTTTGCTTAAAAAATGCGTACCAACCGATATGGATGTGTATTAGGTAGCAGTACTACTAGTGTACTAGCTCGAGCACACTGGCGTCGGCAGGCATTCATTTCTCTACTTCAGCCTTGTCCAGATTGCATTTCTTCCGCACAAAAATTTTTTATATTTTTTATGAACATATTTATCAATCATCTATTTACCTCATATACATTAAATTGATATAATACATTTTTTTTATAAAATTTCTAAAAATAGCAATCTAAACGGAACATTGAGTCTGTGATAAAATTTAGTGTGGTTGGATAGAAAATTAACCAAAAAATTTTTAGAATAGTCACAGTAAAATTTTTTGAGGTATGATATATGTGAAATGAAAAAATAATTTAAAAATGTATTTTTAATGCAATTTTTTTTAAGTAACAACGTGTGCTTTTTCTTGTTAAAGTGATTGGTCCCTAAAATCAAAGGTTTTTTTTTTTTTGGTAATCTCCCGGGAGCAGGTGGAATCATTGACATTAGTTTGTATGAAATTGGATCCAAAACAAAAAGAAAGGATTGATGGACGGAGCTCGCAATAATCTTCGATCCCCTACTGGCTAAGCTACGGGCACGCCTATTCCATTGGAGTTCTAAACTTCTGAGTACGGGGGTAAGATTGTCCTCATTCGGCACGTGCTCGGCTCGATTCCTCTGTATCTGCTTCAGGCAATTTGCCCTCCCAAAACCGTGGTGACGGCCCTAGGCAGGATCTGCAACTTATTTCTCTGGGATTCAAATGTTGATTCAAAGAGGATGCACTGGGCGATGTGGGAGAAGCTATGCTTTCCTGTTCAAGAAGAGGGTCTGGGGTTTCGCTCCTTTTTTGAGTCGGCAAAGGCCTTCGCCTGCAAGTCGTGGTGGCAGTTACACAGAAATGATTCGATATGGGCTGGGTATATGTACAGTAAGTACATTAAGGACTCCCACCCGTCAATCGCTGTGGTGGATCATCCCCCGGCGTCATGGCGACGACTGTTAGCAGTCCGAGATTTTGCGGAGACGCGGATTTGTTGGTGCTTAGGAAAGGGACTAGTCGACTTCTGGTACGATACCTGGTGTGGTGATCTCCCTCTAGCGCTAGTGGTGGGGGTCACCAATTCCCCTTATGCCCTGGTGGCAGAGTTCTACACAGCTCATGGCTGGAATGTTCCTCGGCTCAAGGAGTGGGTGCCAGACTTTGTGGTGCAGCGGATCACTAGCATTCCTTTCTTCCCTGAACAGGACGATGCCATGGTTTGGGTACCATCACACAATGGTGATTTCTCTGTGGCTTCCGCATGGGAGGACATCCGTCAAAGACGTCATACATCGTGGATTGATCGCTATGTATGGGGGCCGATCGTGCCCTTACGAGTTTCCTTTTTTGCATGGCGTCTAGTGCGCCGTTGGATCCCTCTTGACAGTGTGCTGCAGAGTAAGGGGGTCACATTATGTTCCAGGTGTAGTTGTTGCCGCCGGGCTCATGAGACTGTCATTCACTTGTTCCTGCACTGCACTGTGGCTAGGGCGGTGTGGGACCACTTTCTCAAAGTGTTCGGTCTCCTCCCGTTTACCGCGCACAGCGTGCCTGCTATGTTGTCCCATTGGTTCTTCTCTCACTCCAAAGTGTCAACAACACATGTGCGGGTCCTGGTCCCTTTGTTGGTTCTCTGGTTTATTTGGAAGAGCAGAAACTCAGCAAGATTTGAAGCAGCTTCGGCCACTCCGGCCCAGGTGATCTTCCGGATCGAGGAGTTTTTGGATCAGATGGGTACGTCTCATGCATTCTCCAGGACCTCCTTTGCAGGTGATCGGGACTGTCCATGGGCAAGGTTTGGAGGCCACTTTAGGCGGGATAAAAATGTTGCCCCCGTTGCTTGGAAAAAGCCACCACCGGGGTGGCTCAAGCTTAACACCGATGCCAGTGTCCTACACGGCAGGGCATCTGGTGGAGAGGTCTTACGTGACCACTGTGGGAAGGTGTGTTTCGCCTATTATAAGGAGTTCGGAGAGTTAGATGTGTTGGAAGCGGAGACGCAAACACTCCTGCATGGTCTCCAGTTATGTGCAGATCGCGAGGTGGGGGCGTTGACGGTAGAGTCAGACTTAAAGGCGCTTGTTCAACTAGTTTGCTCGGATATGGGGTCCAAGTGGCCGGTGTGTATCGTACTGCAGGAAATCAGACATTTGGTCCAGCGGATGGATGCATCCCTTCACCATGTCTTTCGTGAGGCCAATTCGGTGGCGGATGCATTGGCTTCTCTGCATTTGGGAGGGCAGCGCGTCTACGTCTCAGACGCGGCCTTGCCTCTCAGGGTCAGAGGAAAGGCTCTTCTGGATCGTCACGGAGTACCTCGGTTTCGTGAAGTGCTCATTTAGGGTTTGATTGGCTATGCCCTCGCTTACTCCAGTCTTTGTTCTATTTTTTATTTTTGTAACTCTCCCATTCGTGAATAAAATTTAGGGTTGGCTACCCTCCCTCATTGGGGTTTCGCCAAAAAAAAAAAAAAAAAGTAATAACACGACAAGCATGCAACAGGAGAAGCGTAAATTATACTTTGCCCCCAAATATTTCCAAAATTTGGGGGTCAATTGTTTTCTGTCACCACATTTTGCACGTGTTATTTTGGTCAAAGATTCTTTCTAACACTTCGTTTGACAGACTAGTCAGAAAGACGAAATCATGTTTATCCTAGCCAAAACAAAACTTGAACGTATCTCTTTATAAATTCATAAGGGGACCATGTTGAAATTATTGCAACAAGATTGCTACATTGATCATATGAAATTAGTTTTAGCATTAAAGTATTTTGCATCTTTACAAGTCAATTCAATGGAAGATTTTTCAAAGAAAACTTTTGATTAGTCATTTTTTATATCATTGTTTGAGTTAAGTTGATTAAATTTTGTTGAAAAAAACATATGGAATATTATTTTATTATAACAAATTTTTAGAAAAATTTAAAATAATTTTACTCACTATTGAAATTTCGAATTTCAAATATTTATGAATTAATGGCCGATGAACACCCGTAAGTTTAATTGTACGTTGACATGAACAATTTGGAAAACATCACGCCTGCAAATATAGAAAAACATAACGCCTTCTTCAGAGGACTAAGAGTGGAGTGAGAGGAAAAAACGAATATAGAAGAAAGGGATAATTTCAGAAACCTCCCCTGAGGTTTCTGACAGTCTCAAGGACCTCCCCTGAAGTTTCGAAAATCCCTTATACCTCCCCTGTCAGATTGTTGGGTCCCAAAATGACTTGAAAAACGTTGAATTGACACAAATATCCCTGCTGTTGAAGTAATATATTCTGATAATAACATGAATTAATTAGTGAAATGAGTAATAGAAAGGATTAAGTAACTTAACTGGAATTTGATAATAAAATGAATTGCTAATTTGGGCTAAGAGAAAAGGCGCCAAAAATTGCATCAAACTAGCAAGCTTTTTGGTTGGACTGTATCTTGCATCCGATAAATACGAATTCCTAGAAAATTGCCTAGAAAATTTTCTAGAAATTTATTTATCGGATAAAATAAATTTAAACCCATTGTTGAATAAAAGACCAGCTCTTTATGGCTTTCGTCCATTATACTTACAGAGTACCCATTTTCCTTCAATGCGAGGTCATGTACCTTGCATTTAACAAATGCAAGGTCATGTACCTCAGTTTCCCATCATTGTTTCGTATGATGCTTCCATATTTTGGCATGATTTTTCCTTTTGCTTCAGCTGTAATGCCATGTACTCAATATAAATGATTTAACTGCAAATTATAAAATGATTTACAATTTGCAATGAAAGCGTCTACAAATTTTAGCAGTTAAGGCTCTAAATTCATTAGAACTGGAAAAAAAATTTATTTTAATTCAATAAATTTATTTTATTTTATTTTATTTTCGGCATTCAATGGGTTTAAATTTATTTTATCCGATAAATAAATTTCTATTTAAGGCACCTTGGGTATTCTGTGAGTATAATGGACGAAAGGCATAAAGAGCTGGTCTTTTATTCAACAACGAATTTTGGCAGTGAAGAAACCTCAGTCACAACCCAACAACATTCACTGGTTTCTCTTGCAACTTCAGTAGGCAATTATATAGAGCTCCAAAGCAACACTACTGTTTCTTATTACCGTTACAAAGAACTACTTTGAGAGCCGTTGGCATGAACTAGAAGACAATTTCTTGCAAGTCAAAATTGTTTCAAACTGGATGTTTGCCTTTAGTGGCCATTGTGGTGCTCATAACATCATACATTCTGGCACCCATTTTTCTCCATATTCATGAAACCAGAAATTTATATTTTGTAAAACTCCATCACTCCCACATCACCGAAATATACACCACATTTAGAATCCATTGTGGTTCATCTTTTCAAAGAGACTTGTCCAGAATATAGTCCCTTGTGAGAATATAAATATCATGCTCATGATATTGAAATCGAGTTTCTTGGTTGCTATAAATCAGGTTTTCAATTCTTATATTTTTTAGAAAAAAAAAAAATTCTCTCCCATTTTTTCGTAAGCACTAAATAAGAGCCTAAGTTTCTCAGCGACATTAAGCATTCTATCATAATTGAAAGTGCAGACATGTATTGCCAGCCTTCATGCCAAGAACTCAGGATGGAGAGGCTCACTAAAATTTTCCTCTATGAATTTGAGTTTTTGGTAACAAAGCAGTCCAAATCATATTACAAAATTATTTTCATGTGTGGTCTTTTATTCAACAATGGGTTTAAATTTATTTTATCCGATAAATAAATTTCTAAACTGCCCGCTCCTGTTATAGGTGACACTTCTTGTTGTGATCAAAAAATAGATTTTGATTAGAATTTTGCTACTTGTATGAGCACTTTTGCAGAAACCTCAGTCATAACCCAACAACATTCACTGGTTTCTCTTGCAACTTCAGTAGGCAATTATATAGAGCTCCAAAGCAACACTACTGTTTCTTATTACCGTCACAAAGAACTACTTTGAGAGTGAACTAGAAGACAATTTCTTGCAATACAGCCTTACCTTTTTCCATCAGTTTCACATACACCCCCCGCAATTTCAAAGGAACTAGATTCCATTGAAATTTTCAACATAAACATCCTCACTAATGACAATCTTGAGGGCAGAGGTGGAATTTGATTATTTTCTCTCTCCTAAAACACATTTTATATTCATTGTCCACCTCAATTGGGTTGGACCTGAAACTATCTACTTAGTTTTAGGGGAGGTATAAGGGATTTTCGGAACTTCAGGGGAGGTCCTTGAGACTGTCAGAAACCTCAGGGGAGGTTTCTGAAATTATCCCTAGAAGAAAAAGAAAGAGGAAGACCACACAAGGTTCTCCTTCTTTCCAATCTATCATGACAATTCTTAATAAGTGGTGTTTAGCATCAAAAAAAATCAAGGAATAATTTTAGAAACCTCCCCTGAGATCTCTCACTATTTCACTAGCTTCCCTCCATGTTTTAAAAATTACATTAACGTCCCTTAAAATTAATTATCTTGTAATATTAGACCAAATCAATAATTAAAAAGTGATATTAAGAGATAAAAGATAATATGATTTCATCATTGCTTCTCTTCTATTATATTATTTAATTAATTCAATATCAACCCACACATTAAAGAAAAATACAAAAATTTGCTATTTATCATTAGGGTTCAAATCACATATAATATCAAAAATATATATATCATTTTATATTTTTCACTTAATATAAGATTTAAATTACTCTTTTCAATTACAAATCCACTGTCAAATACGATCAATAGCAAATAATCAATAAAAATTGAAACCAAAATATTACAAAGAACAAGCTTTCATAAATATTCTTGTCAACATATTAATGTTAGATACTGAGATTTTTATGGTATTAAAGTTCGCTCTTTATAATATTTTGGTTACAATTTTTTTAATTATTTGTTGTTGATCTTGTTTGACAATGGGTTCATAACTGAAAAGAGCAATTTAGATCTTACTTTAAGTGAAATATATAAAATGATATACTATTTTTGATGCCATCTGTGATTTAATTCTTGATGATAAACAGCAAATTCTAATATTTTTTTAATGTTTGGATTGGTGTTAAATTAATTAAACAATTTAGTAGATGAGGGGGTAATGGTGGAATCATATTATCTCTCTCTCTCTCTCTCTCTTCTAATATCATTTTTAAATTGTTGATTGGACCCAAATATTACATGATAAAAAAGCTCAAGAGAGGTTAGTGTAATTTTCAAAACCTGAAGGGAGGA
The DNA here is from genome assembly GCF_036785885.1 of Coffea arabica. NCBI lineage: Eukaryota > Viridiplantae > Streptophyta > Magnoliopsida > Gentianales > Rubiaceae > Coffea > Coffea arabica. Next base: position 13,674,870 of record NC_092321.1, read on the forward strand.
CAGTCAAATAGTTAAAAACCTCAGGGGAGGTTTATGAAAACATTTCAATTCTTTTTTCTAGCATAGGGAGTTTTGGAATTTAAGAAAGGAGGGTGCGGAAGGGAGATTTAAGAAAACTTGTCCTACACTTAATTTAAATTAATTTAGTTACCAACAATGGTGAAATACTTTGTATGTCACTTTTCTTTTTGATAAAAAAAACGATTTTACAAATCTGGAGGGAAGTTATTGGCAAAGCTACTACATTGCAAGTCAGTAGTCGACGTCAAAGCATTTGATGTTTTAGTTATTTTTCTTTGACTTAACAAAAAGTTACTGCCTTGTCAATGTTCTCCAGCATAAATATACAATACTGAAGCGAAAATGGACACATAGTTGTCCTCGATCCTGTGTTGGCAACTTTGTCAAATATTTTAGGTAAACTTGATCTTGTAGATAAGTGCTTTGCATGATTGTACTGTTTGCATTATTAGTTGTATGTTCTAAAACGATCTAAATTTTTAAAACATGTTGGTTTACAAGACTTTCACCAAAAAAAAAAAAAAAGAAAAGAAAATTTTTTTTCAAGACCAGATCTACCTATTTGTTATCGTTTGGAGAAAAAAAAAAAAAAGACCAGATCTACCTAAATGATGTTTTAATAATTTGTTGTCTCAGTTAGGATTCTCACACATTAAGATTTTGTTTAATTAAGATTAGTGAAGTTTCTTCGTTTAATTACAAATGCATTTTGACCCAATCGTCATAAATTCTTGCTTTATCATGATCAATAGTTGTATATGTACGTTACACAAGAGCAAACTCATCACTATGAAAAATGGCGGGAAAAAATTTGAAATCCTACGAGAAGTGCTAAGGACTACTAAGTGTTTGGACAGGAGATTATTTAAAATATTATTTGAAATAATTATTGTAACACTTTTTGTGATGTGATGTATGTGAGATACAAAAGTTAATTGGAAAGATAAAAAGGTGCGCTGAAAATTGCGTTTGTGATGCAAGTAAATAATTTGGAGCCAAATAATGGCTATCCAAATCCTCTGTCTTTTTTTTTTTTTTTATGAGACATAATGTTATCTTTATCTCTTTTTTTTTTTTTGTGCAAATAGTAGAGATGGCGGGATGGTCGGGATTTGCTTGGGTTTGAGATGGAACCGAGTCATATGAGTTTGGGTCCAACCTTACCCATATGTGTTTTGGGACTAACTTGGGCGGGATCACTTTGGGATGGGTTTAGATTGAACTCAAGTCTAGTTATTTCCTACCTTACCACCCAATCCAACCCAACCCTCTCCCTATGTTATCTTTTTCTTTAATAAGAAATTGCAAGAAAATGAATGTTAAAGTTTGCTAATTGCAATTGTATGTAATTATCTTGTTCATCTTTTTTCCTGCCAAAACAAAATATAATTTGCGACCTACAACCACACTTTCATTTTCATCAACCTACAATAAACGCAAGCAAATACCTTCTCACGGATATAGAAGCCATCATTCCTCACAACCCAATTGCACTTGTTAAGCTTATATAAAAATTTGCCACAAAATTCACGAGCAAAGTCCCCAGTTAAAAACTGTAAGGTTTCTTTGTTCTTTACCCCATTCGAAATGCTAGACGTACGAAGTTGTCCTGAAAAAATCTGGACTGAACTCCTAATGGAAATCATTGTTCAAATGGAGTGTGTGACATCCAAGCTCCTTATCTTTGGATTGGCAAACACATTTCTACTGGAATGGAATTTCTTTGGGAGGTGATTCACCACTTGAACATAATAACCCTCAAAAGAAGCATTTACAAGGATAGTTTCGAAAAAGTAAAATGATAAGATGGAGACAATTAGAAGGTTTTTCACTGTGGTATGTGCCATTTTGCTCAGTAAAATTTAACTCTTTAAATCAGAAAACCTTCTGTTTATATCGGGAGGTACGTGGAAGATGGTCGTTTTGTTCTTTTTTTGGTTTTTTTCGTTTAGAGAAAAGATGTTGGAGGAGTTCACTGGGGTTGAAAATTTCACAACCTTGCATCGTTAGAACTAGTTTTGCAGTCCGACCTACCCGGTTTCAAATTTTCTGTCCCCAAATTAGTCTCTATTTCCTCTATTCCCAAAAGTTTGTTAGAACAAAAATAAAAAAAAAGTTTGAATTATCTATTTTAATTGATTTTGAATAAACTTTTCACCCGATTATTATCGATTTGTTTGAATTTAAATTATCAAAAAGTTAGAAACACGTGACAGCTGTACAAAGAAAGGACAGAGAAGATAGAAATTAATTTGAAGACAAAAGATTCGAAGCCGACCTACCCTACCTTCCCCACTCCACCAATCTTTTTCCGCCCAGTGGTTCCCCTTGCTGGCCATCATAAAATGAGAAATTCCATAGTTGAACTGTTTTCCCCCGTCTGGTTTATTTCGGATCAGCAATTCTGGAAATTCATGCAACAGTCACAACTAGAAACTACAAATCGGTCAAAATCCAATATTTTACTCCCATGTAAAACATACAAGTCCTAGAAAGTAGGCAACTAGACGATCATGAGATTTTTCTTCTTCAGTTATTAAAACCAGGATCGGGACACAACACCGTATTTAAATGGCAGCACAAATTCGGATGCAACTTCGCCTGGTATATAACTGCTTGCTGGCTTTGATGAGTTTCCGACATGAAGCTAGCTTGTTCAAGAGTTACCATCGTTCATTGACTAACCTAGCATGTTACCAGTCCCAAGTTTTGCAGGCTTCTGAACAGATTTTTGTTGCCTCCTAATTATTTTTGCTGATATAGATTTCAAAGGCACCATGATATCCAAGGGACGAAGCACTTCTTCCAACTCATTCCATTCAAGATCTTCAGAGTCACCATCTTCATAGACCACCCTGTACCAGCACATTTCCTCATCATACTTGGCGACTTTTCCAGCATAATACTGTCCTCCGAATAATTTCAGAACTTCTCTTCCAACCAACCATTCACCAAAACCAGGATTTTCGTGTTGCTTAGCATCGCTAACAACATTACTAGTAGAAGGAGCAGAATCTCTTGGACCCATTGGAGGCAGGCCATTTATCACAATGGCAGGTTCTCCTGGTAGCTGAAAGATCCCTGTTACTGGCATCTCTAATTCTTCCACTTTGCACGCGTTGTCCATTTATACCAGGTAACGTCCTTAATTTTGTGAAAACTAATGTCCTGTCCAAATAAGTTTATGATCGCATTGCCAAAGAAGAAGCCTAAGAAATTGAAATGCAAACAATGTCTGATAGAAAGTTGTGTTCTTTTACATGAAACCAACAAGCAGAACTCGCACTCATAATGAGTTTCAAGACTTGAAAAATTGACCAAATAATGGCATATCCGTAAATGAGGTTGTACTCTAACCTTAAAGGAAGTGCCAACAAATATTAACATCCTCAACTATAGGCAGAAAAGTAAAATTTTTACTATTAGTTTCTTCAACTGCAGAATTTTTAAGTCAGCTTAAACCACACAAGTTATCATACTCGGGGGGAAAAAAAGATATCGAGAATTCTACTTCCTCTTAGTTCCATAGAGTTGGAAACCCAATCCCCATATTCTCTACCTTTTGCTAAATAGATTTTCAGGAAACACCAATAACTTGATAACATTAATTTTAGGAATATAAAGTACAAAAACAGGATGGCCCCTTCCCAAGTTTTAAGCTTTTAGCACCTCCAGACACTCAACTACCAACAAATTCGAGAAAAACTGATAAAAATAACCACCCCACAAATCAGATTAGGATATAAATTCAAAAGAAGCTTGATTTAGGAAAAAGAAGGGCTAATAAACAAGAGCTTTTCAGAAATCCCAACCACAGATGGATTACTCAGTTGATAGCCCCCTACTTAGCATTCCTGCTGAAAGACCACATTCATATTTTCTGGACAACTTTGATTAGGCAAAAAACAGTACATGCTAGCTATTTCTTTTGACACCAACAACTTCCAATTTTGATGTAATTATTAATTTATATTGGCAGTAAACAAACGTATCAACTCAAGGGTAGCAGAATAAGGGCAGAAGCTGGGGCATAGTTCCCCTTTTGACAAAAAAAGTGACAATGTTAAAACTCATTTTGGATATTGACTCGCATATTATGCTAGAATTCTACAAGTATAACAAAAAGCTACCACAAAGTATAAAGAGAATGACCAACTTTACTATGTAGCTTACTGCATGAGCAAAGGGTTTATGCAACAGTTCATGCTAGCTAACCAAGTAACAAAAAAAAAAAAATATCAGCGAGCAAAAATAATGTCATTAGCATATAAAAAGTTAAAGACTAACTGATGAACAATCACAACCAAAAGATCATTAACCTAGCATTACATACCACCAAGAACCATCATTAATAAAAGAAGCAGAAATCCCACGCAGATCCAAAGGAGAAATTCAGCTTATGAAAATAAATAGTTAGATTAGTTTACACTGCAAAGCCCAAAAATCTCCTAATGCATTCATGGTTAAACACCTAAAAACCTATAACTCAAGATGCCTGAGACTAATAAAACTGTTAAGCTTCACACAAACAAGTGTTTCCACCACTTAAAGGTACACTTGAATTCATGTTCCAATCATCAAGGGGCAAATGGCAAGAAGTCAGAATTAACAAGCAAAAAAAAAAAACCACATAAATGTCTGCTAACCAAACAAAACAAAAGGCTAGTGTATGAACAATTATTCTCCCCTGCTTTAAGCAATCAAAATCTTATCTTCGAACCATCCTCAAATATAGCATGTTTAAAACCTGAATGCACATCATGTTACTGGTCTAACAATTATGACATTGGATTAGTGGCCAACCACAACTATTATTCACAAAAAGTTGACAAATGAAATGCAGACGGTCACGGAGAACTAGCCAAATTCCACTACATGAATCGAAAGCTAGTCCAAACAAACAAGGTTCCACATTGTGATATGGATGAAAAGCTTTAGGGAAATGCACTAAAAAAGCGCTCAAAAAAAAAAAGCTGATACGAAAAACTTGGAATTAATCCATTAGGGTTCTACATGTACAGGAGAGATTCATGAGCAGCCAGGAGAGATTACTTCTATAAATCAGTATATCCGCTCAGGTATTTCAATAACGTAAGGGCGTAGGAAAGTACCTAACACATTAGTACTAGTACACCGTTTCCATAAATTTCAAGAATTTTATAAGCCAAGAATAATCAAATTTAAAGAAAACAAAGACAAAATAGGGACCATTATGGAGAAACGCATCCAAGAAAATCTGATAAAAATCCAATACGCGATTAGACTGTTAACAAGAAATTATCCGATGAATTTTTCAGTTGGCAAGAAACATGTACCTCAGTAGATAAAGAACAGTGAGAGCTGAGCTGCAAAATAGTTTGAGAAGCCAAAGAAGAAGAAGAGGGACTTTGAAAAAAGGACGAATCTTTTCTGAAGTTTCTTTCTCAGAAATAATTCTCAGAAAAAATCCCCCATTTTTCTTCTCTTCGTCTTCTCTGCTTCTCCTTCCTCGTCGGAGAACCCCCAAAGAAAACCCCGATTTTTCTCTAGCCTCAAGTCTTATATTTGTCTATTTTTTCTCTATTTCTTCCTTAACTCTTTTCTTGCTAAAACCCGCTAAAAACCCGACTTCCCAGTCTTTTCATTTGCATCTAGAATTCACCTGAGGCCAAATTTGGGAGTGTAGGAGTGAGAAGATGTAGTAATCTTTCCAGTCTTGTTTGGCAGTTTGGTAATTGAGGAGAAATGAGAATAATTTTAAAACTTATTTTTAATTACCAATGGAATTTTCTTTTTTTATTATTTATTTCCTTTAATATGTGGTGCTACAAATTTTCTTATTAACAATATTTAGGGGCAATTTGAAACAAGTTTTCTTGTTCAATCCCCATTAATTCATAATTCTAACAAAAACATTTGTTGATAAATAATGAATATTCGCATTAGGTATGATACTATAATTCCTTTAGATTTGGTATTGGATTAATTTCCTCCTTAACAAAATTGATAATCAAAATTTCATGCTAATGATGCTTTCTTTGCAAATTGATTTCAACAATACTAGGTGTACTTTATTCTTTTGTTAGCTCCTATCAATAATATATAGATCCACCCTATGCTATCTTTTCAAGTCTTTTTAAGTCAATAAATTTGGAAATTCCTTAGTGCTAAATATTATCGTTATTATTATTACTGCTTAGAAATAGAATAGTTGTTTTTGAATGTTTAATATACCGTAATATTTCATATAAATGTGGCATGAAATTAAAAAAAAAATGATTGTAAAACTCATTTTTTAAAGTTTCAAAATACAAGCTTTTAATATCTGCTCTACCCCAATAGAGCCTGTGGTAATTTGTTCACCCCCTGAAAAAAATCGTATACTAGAAATCGTAAATGAGGACTGATTTCTATGCCCATTCAATACCTGAACATTGTTGTGTTTGGGTTGCAATTTTTTTGAATTTTTGTAGAAAATGTATTGTAACAATTTGATATATATATATATATATATATATATATATATATATATATATATATATATATATATATATATATATGAGATAAAAAGATGATTGAAAAATATGTTTACGAAAAACGTAAAAATTTTTTGATGAAAAATCCCTTTCCAAACAAGGCCTGGCTTTAAACACCCTGCCCTTATTAGCCTAATGCTGATTCCATGATAACTTTACAGGCTTGACCAGGGTGATAGTTGTACATAACATAATGCGAATAAATGGTGGTACCAGTAATGTTTGTAACTGATATTAAATTGCTCAAATGTACAGGAAGATGTGGGTTGAATTAGAGAAATAATGTAGATACTCTCTCCGTCCCAATTATTTAGTCATGTTTCGGAAATTTACTTTAGTTTGTTTGTTTCTCTAACAAATGAAAACAATACTATCTAGAACACCCTAGAAAAAAAAAAAAATCCTTAGAAAATGTCAAAGAGAGAGATGAAAAATAAAAGATTTTTTTTTCATTGCTTACCATAATAGCAAATGGATTTCATATGTTGTCATTTTGAGCTTTGATAATTTGCTATATTAAGGCCTTGGCTGAGGCGAATTGAAATCTTCATGATCAATGTTAACCATTTAAGTTGGAGAAGCTTAATTTACTACCCATTTTTTCGTTAAGTAAACCTTACTGCCATGGATTAGCTCTCTCTCTATATATTGCTCTTGTTAAAAACTCATTTCGAGTAGATTGAAGCAAAAAATTTCAGCCGATAAAAATGAACAACACTATACTGAAAACCCTTTTCACCCTACTTCTATTCTCCATTTTTCTGTCAAACAATACAAAAATCCATGTTGCTTGCCAGAAATATAGTGTTCATATAGCCAATAATCTCCCCAACAATGCAAGTTCCCTAGATTTACAGTGCCAGTCAAAGGATGATGATGTTGGATTTCATATCCTTCACATGTATGAAGAGTTCCATTGGGAGTTTCACATAGGTTCTTGGGAAACCAGTTCCAGTGTATACTCCTGTCAATTTTGGTGGGCAGAAAGAAATAAAAGTTTCGTAGTTTTTCACCATGATATAGCTTTTCGTTATTGCACTACTGGGTTTTTTGGTCTCGTGAACGACTGCTACTGGTATGTGAAGGAAGATGGTTTCTACCTCAGTAATAGTGGTACAAGCGCCGTTGTAGCCAGTCTTCCGAGTAGACATCACAAACAGAAAAAGATGATAGATTGGTGACAAAAATATTCATGTTGTTTCTAAGTTTCATATACTATGAATGAATTCCTATTATGTCAACCTTCGTTCGAGGGGTATTATGTTCGTGTAGTCAATAACCTTCCAAACAATTCCATTCCATTAGTAATGTAATGTGTTGCCAATCCAAAGATGAGGAGCTTGGATGTCACACTCTTCGTTTCAACGATGATTTCCATAGGAAATTTCGTCTAGATTATTTCGAAACAACTTCACACGTCTGTCATTTTCAATAGGGTAAAAGGCATAGAAATTTTATAATTTTTAACTTGGATTTGGCTCGTGAATTTTGTGGCAAAATTATATACAGGCTCAACAAATGCACTTGGTTTGTGAAGGATGATGGCTTCTATATCCATGAAAAGGTTTTTTCTTATTTTTATAATAGGCTGATAAAAGTGAAAGCGTGGTTGTAACTCGCAAATTGTATTTTTTTGTTTTGTTAGTAGAAAAGATGAACAAGACAATTACATACAATTGCATCAAAGAGGCTTTACCATTCATTTTCTTGCAATTTCTTATTAAAGTATGTCTAATTTTATGTGGTTATTAAAATATGCACAGGTGGATATGACTATGAATGTAGAAAACCACTCTCTAAGGTAGTGGCTTTCTCTCTCTAGTTTGAGATTCTCTCCCCAAGGTGGGAGCTTTCCAACAACCAAAAGTTCAAACTTTCAAAAAACTTTTGCGCTCTAAAACTCAACAAACACCACCACCAACACAATCGTGATCCAAGAACCTTTAATATACTAGAGTCCAAATTGAAGCTCCACCTTTACCAGATATTTAAAGCAGAAGTGCTAGCTGAAACTCCACCAGAAAATCCAAGTGGCAGGGATGATGTATACCCAGAAGCAACATTGCTGACCATCTAAAGAAGCTTAGTTACAAGCATCTGCGGGTGTGAAAGTACGAAAGGAACAAAGACTACTAAATAGGCGGTAAACTTTCTAGTTTACAGTTCTTCCCATGTTCTTGTGCGGTCTTCATGAGCTAAGAATTTCATAAATCCTTAACCTTGCAAGATCTCTGTGTTCTTCTCAGTGTTTATCTCAGTGTTTCTTTGTTTGTTTGTCTAAAATCTTCTTTAAATTCTGCCTTTTCTGTATGTGTTGAGTAGATTGAGTGTTTTGAAGGTTGCACTGCTTTATTTTTTGCTGGCTTAGTCAGTTTCATCTTAGGAGTACGTGGACCTGTTACATTTGGCTGTGATTAGCGAGGGAGTCCCCCAAGTATCTGGTCTATTAGTCATGGAGGACGATTTGGCAGAGATTGTTCAAAGATTTGCTCTATCATTGTCAGAAATGCAGGGAGCTGAATTAGATGCAAAGGATGCTGACAATGGCATAATGGAACGCCAAAATAGTTTAATTGGAAGAATTAGGGGTGAAAAAATTGCAAATTTCACAGGTGTGAAGAAGTTTGTTACGGCAGCATGGGGATACCCAAAGGAGTTAGGAACAACGGAACTTGGACCAAATCTATTCCAGTTTATCATTCCAAAAGTGGAGGAAAGGGAAAAAATTCTGAATGGAGGACCATGGATTATGGATAACCAGATCCTGGTACTTAAACCATGGAAAGCTGGGATTGAGGAGGATGAGGCAGCTTTTAATCTAGTTCCATTATGGGTACAGGTTTGGAATTTGCCCATACATTGGATTGCAAAGGAAGTTGGCAGGAAAATAGGAAGTATATTTGCAGAAGTGAAGGAGGTAATCATACCACAAGGGGGAGGAAAAGAAGGGAAACACTTGAAAATGTGGGTTACAATGGACTTAAGTAAACCCCTTCCTAGAGGGACAGCTGTGAAATTGGATGGAGGATATAAATGGTTACAGTTTAAATATGAAAGATGTCCGGATTTCTGCTATCACTGTGGAATGATTGGACATAGTGAGAGGGGTTGCAAGACACAAATAATACTAAGCAGAGGACAAAGTGAGAACCAATATGGTCCTTGGATGAGAGCAGGTGGGGGGAAATTATCACCACAACAGGAAAAGAGCTACTCGAACAGCAAAGTTAATGATAGACAACATTGGTTTTACAGGAATGGAGAACTCATCCCTAAGTTCCAGGCTCCTACATTGGCACAGAAGGAAATCTTGGAAAAATGTAAGGCAACAAGGAATATGGGACAAAGAGAGGAAGGAGACAGGAGCTACAAACCTATCACATCAAGGATGCTCCCTGAAAGGAACCATGAGGAAGATGTAGGAAAAGATCAGGAAATGGAGGGAGGACAGCTGAGATGGGAGCAGGAGGGGAATGAAGGGAAGTCAGCAGATTCTGATAACAATAACTTGGAACAACTGACTGACGAACCAAGAACACAGCAACCAGTGAATCCAGAGATAGAGGAGTGTGCAAAAGGAGAATCCAACAATGACCTGCTGGTAGGGAACAAAAGCAAAGAGTTAGAATGCATGCAAGTAAAGTCAGATACACAAGAGACTGGTGAGGTACAGAAAGCAAAAGGAGTAGGAAAGACCAAACGAGGAGTCAAAATGCAATACAGGAAGAGACAACCTTTAATGGACATCACAGGACAACAGAATGAGGTACAAGATCTGGGAAAAAGAAAATTCCAGTTGAGAGATGAAGAAATGGCAGAGGTTGCAGGACAGGATCAGACAGGCAAAAAGATAAGATGTGAGAATGCAAGCTATCAGAGTGGTTCACAAGGGGAAGGAATGGGGATCAGCATTGAAGGGATGGGGATCAGCCTCAACTGGTCCTCCAGTAATCCATGAAGATAATGGTGTGGAATTGCCAAGGAGCAGGGAGCCCCTTGACAGTTCCCCAACTGAGGGAGTTTTTTAACAAACTCCTCTCCCCTGATATGATTATGATGAGTGAAACCAAAAATAAGGAAAATGTGATGCAGAAAATCCAAAAAAAAACTGGGAATGGAGAACTGTTATGTAGTGGATGCAGTTAATAGAGCAGGTGGAATGGCGCTATTTTGGACAGATGCCATTAAAATAAAAGAACTACAACATACTGAATTCACCATTGAAGCATTGATAGAAGATGAAGAAACAAGGGTGAATTGGAGGATAATAGCAATCTATGCCAGCTGTGAAAGACAGGTGAGGAAGCAACAATGGACCACAATAACTGAGAGGAAAAGATTGTGGGGTGAGAAAGTGATGATTATAGGTGATTTCAATGATATAAGGTGTAAGGAAGAAAAATGGGGTGGAAGAGATAGAGAAGAATGGACTTTTAGAGATTTCAGAGAGTTCATTAGGAGGAACAATCTAGTGGACATAGGTTTTGAAGGAGAGCCATGGACGTGGAGGAATAGCTGGGATGAAAAAGTAGAAATAAAAGAAAGACTAGACAGAGGCTTATGCTCCCCTGAGTGGCTAGAGGTGTTTAACAATGCTAAATGTACACATGTTGAAAACTGGGCATCAGATCATAGCATTCTCTTACTAGACACTTGCCCAGCAAACAAAAGGAGGAAAAAAAGATTTTACTTTGATAAAAGATGGGTGCAATATGAGGATGGATTTCAGGTAGTCAAGGAGGCTTGGAAAACGCCATGTGATGGATCCAGAATGTTTAAGGTGACTAAGAAAATCACAAACTGCAGAATAAGTCTCCTGAAATGGCACAAAAGCAAGATAGGAAATACAAAAGCAAAGATAGATGAAATCAAAGGCATACTAGAAGGAAAAAGGGGGCAGGAGAGAAAGATGTCAAAGGAGGAAGTGAGGTCCCTGAAGGTACAATTGAAAGCAGCATACCAGGAAGAAGAAAAATTTTGGAGTCAAAAAGCAAGAGTGCAATGGCTGCGGGAGGGGGACAAGAATTCTAAATACTTTCATGCGGTGGTCAATGGAAGAAGGAGAGCAAACAAGATGAACCAATTGCAGAAAGTGGATGGAAGCTGGACAGATTCAGAAGAAGCAGTGGGGGAGGAAATAGCTAAATACTACAGGCAATTGTTCACTGCCTCAAGGACAGCAACAAGAGAGGACTGCATTCATGAGATACTTGAGGGAATTCCAACAAAAATCACGGATCAAATGAACAGAATCCTGATCAAGCCTGTGGATGAACACGAAATTAAGACAGCAGTGTTTTCAATGAATCCCAATAAAGCTCCAGGAAATGATGGTATGTCACCTCTATTTTTTCAAACTTATTGGGACATCATTAAAACAGATATTGTTGAGGCAGTTCAAGCTTTTTTTCATTCAACTCACATGCTCAATTCCATAAACCATACTATTGTGTCCTTAATTCCCAAAATCCCCATTCCTACTGGATTAATGCACTACAGGCCCATTAGTTTGTGTTCTGTCCTATACAAAATCATCTCAAAAATTCTAGTGAATAGGCTCAAACCTGTGTTAGATTTGTGCATAAGCAAAAATCAGTCTGCTTTTGTGGCAGGCAGACAGATTCTTGATAATGTTATCCTAGCTCATGAGTTCCTACACAATCTGAAAAACAAAAGGAAAGGGCACATGGGATATATGGCTGTTAAATTGGATATGTCTAAAGCCTATGATAGGGTCGAATGGGATTACTTGAGAGCTATGATGGATAGAATGGGATTTTGTGAAACTTGGACTAATTGGATTATGGAATGTATTACTACTGTGTCTTATTCCTTCAGTGTTAATGGAGAAGCAAGAGAGTATGTAAAGCCGGAAAGAGGACTAAGGCAAGGTGACCCTCTGTCACCTTACCTTTTTCTGATCTGCTCAGAGGGCTTCTCAAGTCTACTCAGAAGAGCAGAGGCAAAGCAAACAATGACAGGAATGAAGATCAGCAAAAATGGACCTGCACTAACCCATCTCTTTTTTGCAGATGATTCACTGATTTTAAGCAAAGCAGATCAAGAGGGAGCCAAAGAGTTGAAGGCAATTCTAAAAACATATGAGGCAGCTTCAGGTCAGCTTATCAATTTGGAGAAATCTTCTGTCTTTTTCAGCAAAAGTACTGAACAGAAAACAGTGGAAGCAATAAAGGAAGAGCTGGGGGGAATCCAGGCAGTGAGTCAAGGGAAATACTTGGGATTGCCAATGGTTATTACAAAGACCAAAGAACAAATATTTGGTTTCATAAAGGACAAGATTAGAAAGAAAATGGACCACTGGAAGACAAAATTGCTGAGTCAAGCTGGCAAGGAGACCTTGATGAAAGCAGTGACTATGGCTACCCCAACTTATGCCATGTCTTGTTATAAACTCCCCAAGAAGTTATGCAAGGAAATCGGTTCCATGATGGCAAGGTGCTGGTGGGGACAACACGATCAGAAAAACAAGCAACATTGGATAGCATGGGAAAAATTCACCAAGAGCAAGGAAGAAGGTGGAATGGGATTCAGGGATATCCAAATGTTCAACAAGGCTTTGCTGGCAAAACAAGTTTGGAGAGTAATGACTCAACCAAATCTGTTGGTCAGCAAAGTTTTGAAAGAGAAATATTTTCCACGAGGCTCAGTTTTAGAAAGCAAAATGCCAAAAAACGCATCCTGGATTTGGCAAAGCCTAATGAGTGCAAGAGAGGTTATTGAATATGGCTGTATAAAGAAAGTGGGGAATGGAAGAAGCATTAACATCTGGAGGGACAAATGGATTAACAAGGATAGTGGTGGAAGGATAAAGACACAGAAACCAGAGGACAGTGACCTGCAAAAAGTCGCAGAACTCATGGTTCAACATAGATGGAATAGAACCCTGATCTACAAAGTCTTCAACAAAGAGGATGCAGAACAGATACTGAGCATTCCAATAAGTTGGTCTGATCGAGAGGATAGCATGATATGGAAGCACAACAACAATGGCCAATACACAGTGGCAGCTGGATACAAAATTTTGCAGCAAAAGGAAAGAGATAAGAAGGCAAAAAGAAGCAAAAGGAGGGATGCAGCTATCAACAAACAGACAGGAAACTATGGAAAGTATTATGGAAGCTGCCTATAAAACACAAATTGAAAATATTTGTGTGGAAGTGCATAAACAATGGGTTACCAGTCAAGGCTCAAATTTTCAACAGAACAAGAAAAGGAGAGCCTATTTGCTGTGGATGTGGTGAGAGGGAGGAGACCATTGAGCACGTACTACTTCAGTGTAAGAAAGCAAAGGAAATCTGGAAATTTGCTTTGGTACAATGGGATGGACTACAAGACCAAACTGGATGCTTCAAACAGTGGTGGAATATGTTGATGAATGCAAGAACTAGGACTGAAGGGGAAGATCACATAGCATTAACTGTTAATGTGCTATGGCAGATATGGAAAGCCAGAAATGCAAGAGTTTTCAACTGCTCACAGCAGGAACCTTTTAAAGCAAGTGAAAAGGCAACTGAGGAGTGGAAGGAACACATGGAAGCAATGCAACACAATCCGAGAAAGAGTACAGCAGAAACAAGAAGGCAAACTGGAAATGAACAAGGGGAACTAGAAGATGCTGAGACTGTAATTCTGAAGCTTGCAGTCCAACACCAAATGGAACACAAATCCTTTGGAATTGGCATCACAGCCGTAAATGCTGCAAATCAAGGGATAGCAGCTTGGTCACTAAGAGAAAGACAATCAGGGAACAAAGATCAAGACTTGGCAGAGGCTGTGAGATTATGCATGGTCAAGGCGGCAAGAAAAGGATGGAGGAAAATCAAGATACGAGCGGGAAACAAGAAGATGATGGAACAGTTTCAGAATGGGAAAGCTGGGAATATAGCAATAGCTGCTATCATGGAGGATGTCCAGCAAATGTCATTATGGTTTCGAATGTGCTCTTTTGTGCGATTGAATGATAATCCTGATAGCTTATGCTACAGCTTGAGCAAAATTGCTCTTTTGAATTTTTGTGACATGGAGTGGAACTACGCCACTCCACAGTGCTAACTGCACCTTTGTAAAGATAGGAGCCTTTGCTCCAAAATTGTACAGTTCTGATGTTATAAAATTTCTATCGTTTCGGGAAAAAAAAAATTAAAATATGCACAACTATAGCACTTCTTAGTTAGTCCTTACCACTTCTAGTTCTAATAGGACTTCAATATTGGGTGCAAAGTTATTTAACATAAGATAGATGCAGATGCACCTTTGGTAATACTGGGTGCAACTATTTGTCCATTTTTGCATCACTATTGAACAATTATGCTGGAGAACGTTTTGTCAAACCAGTGCGTTTCTTTCTTTTTGTCAGAGTGAAAGAAAAATAAACTGCCAGGTTGATACCATCCAATCTATGACATCCACAACTGGCAAGAACCTGGAGTTTTGATAAGATACAGAAAGAGAGAGACAGCTTTCCTGGCTCTTAATGCAAGGCACCATGAATACACAGAAATAACTGTATTTTCACAAGAAATCTCCATTGCAAGTGACATGTATTTCATGTAATTGGGAGACTGCAGCATAGTCTTTGAGCTCCTCAAGGAAAGGATGAAACTGTCTGGGAATCCGGGGAAAATCAACACATGACATCCACACATGACGAAAATCTCAAAACAACTCCTTTCCATGTTTTTCTTTAGTTCAAGTAAGCCAAGCCATTACTGCATCCTAGTTGCTGGCTCTCTACTAAATGGCAATGTTGAATCTCTTGGCAAACATATCTGTAAACCAATTACAAAAATACTACACAATAAATACTATTCTCGCTTTGAATGAGCAATGAAGCCATCTGTAACACTTCTATACCAGACCATGCATCAAGCAAGAATACTAAAATACACAGATCTAGAATGTTATACAGTAGGACCTCTCTACCTATAGAGCTCAATATCTCTTAGTCCAACCCCAAAAAAAAAGGGGTCATTCAGACAACTCAGTGCTAATCCTCATCAGACGCACTCTCCACCTCCGAAGTACCAGCTTCATAGCATTCATCACTTGTTTCAATCTCTTCTTCTTCGCTTTGACCTTCAACTTTGTCCTCTTCGGCTTCATCAATCAAACTGTCCAGCTGAGGTAGAACTTCAATCCCTTTACATCGGTATACCAACCCAGTTCTCATTACATGATGAAACTTATCCCTGTGTCGAGCAACAGGATGTCGCTCCACTAGTCTTCCCCTGCGGTACCCCTCTCTCAGTGCAACAGTAGTTGTCTTACATTTTAGTGATAAGTAAAATATCCCTGGGTACCTGGTAAATAGTCGAGTAAACCTGTGGGGAAGAATTAACTCCTCTCTCAAGGACCTCAAGTAATTCCTCTTTGTCTTCTTGTAAATAGTCAAGCTCAAAAATTCATGGAGCACACCAACAACTCTCTTCTCCATAAGTTCACTATTTGGGTCAATCCTCCTGGAATCCTCATAGGGAGAGATGTAGGGAAGCTTTTGAAATTCCTCCATCCATGCCTTCACCTTCTTTTGAGCCCCATAGCCTCTGGGAAAACTCATTGGGAACTCTAAAGCTGATTTTCCCCTCTTGAATTCCCGATACTTATAAGCACTTCTTCCATCAGCACCATTATCACTTTCTAATCCTCTCTTCTCATTGCTCTTTTGCAGCTCAGATACAGCAAATTCTTCTTGCCACTGAACAAGCTTCAAACAAGCCAATCCACTTGTTCCTTTAACAATCTGCAAATGATCTGGGAACCTTTTGACTAAATTCTTGTCAAAATCATCTGGCAAACCAAAATCCCATTTCAACGGATGTATTGATTGCAGAGGTATCTGCATATATAACAAACAAAACTCATAATCCATGAAGATATAAAGCATCCAAACTTGCACATTAATTTGATGGTGCAACATCACCGCATCATGCTAGCATTCAACAAATACAAGAAAAGTGATCATATTTATTCATGTGTTGTCCTCTATAAGTATTGACACAAGATCAAATCAGCTAAAAAAGGGCAGATCTCTTGTCTATTCTAGCTCACAGAATTCCATGATATATATATATGCATAGGATGCAAAAGCGAAGACAAATATCACCATTGACACCACTTCACATCATTGTTGATTCTTAGGACAAAATCCATAAAGGTAGCACGAGAAATAATTCATCAACTCTTCAAACAGTAAGAGCTGACCGTCAACAAATTTTTATACAGGAAGACACATCTCAACACAAATAGACCTCCAAACTATTCACATCAACTCCTTGGCATTGGCAGACGAACAAAAGCATATCAACCAAATTGCACAAGAACGGTCAAATTTTTTGGTTCATATGTTTCTCCTTCATCAAAGATAGCCCGACGTCTGCAAGTTTAAAAATCAAATATTTATCCGTTTGATGCCGAACTTAATTAAAGCATAAAGCATAAAACATAAAGCATATTTACCCAACTAAAACAAGACATAAACCAAAAAAAAAAAAACCACACAAAATTTCAGTAAGTAAAAGTGAAAGCAAAATGAGCATACCATTTGGGACTTGGACATCATGAGGAGGCGGCAAAGCCTTTCAACCAAATCAGTCTGGCATTCATCAAAGACCTTCATTTCTTGCTGACGAAGCAATTTGGCAACATGGGTCAGCTCAAAACAGGCCAAAGAAGGCCATTTGGGGTGAGGGAACTCGTGGAATAAAGTCGGGAATCTGCGAATGAAACGCAGCGTCGGGACAGTGATGCCCAATAGCTTCTGGGTATTTTCCAGTGATTTGGAGGTCAAATAGCCTGTGGAGGAGCGTGCTATAGCGTCCTTGAGAAGGCAGGCGGCTTTAAGGTCTGTTTGGACGTCGATTATGTGGTCTAAGGACCGGTTCTTCACCCATTTCAGCCGGACTTTTACTATTGTTCTGATTTGTTGGAAATTGCATAGAAGAAATTGGCCCTTGCTTCTTCCGTTCATGAGTGAGTGAAAAAGAGAAAAAAAAAAAAAGAAGGCGGGAAGAAGAACGAAACGCCGCCGTAAGGAGGCGGGAGGGGTACCTGTCCTCTATTTGAGTGTGTGTGAACCGGAGGAGGAAGAAGAAAGGTGGGAACAGCCAACGACGTCGTTTATTTTTTTCTCCGAATGTAAAACTTAATTGGGCCTTTATTGTGTTTCTTTTGATGATGTTAAGTCTAGTTTGGGCCAACTCACGATTCCAAACCTGACCAAGTTCTCTTTTTTTTTTTTTTTTTAAATGGTTTGTTATGTTATTTAATCTATAAATATGAAATTGACTTTTTTTTTTTTTGTCAATTAACACCACCCTATTCGTGTGCTAATATATTATATATATAGTAGAAGAAACTCGAACTAAGTCAAGGGAGCTAAAGATAACAAGGAAAAACTTCACACCCTTTAGATTTAATTACAATTGTAAAGAATTTTGGATTTAATTCTTTCTAGATTTAATTACAGCCGTAAGGGATTCTGAATTTAACTTGCTCTAGATTTAATTACAATTATAAGATATTTTGAAAAAAAATGAATTTTTGAAAATAGAATATTGTCAAGTGCTAGTACCACTTGAGTACGGGGTAAGAAGGCACACTTGAGACGAGCCAATCTCTATTTTGGCCAAAGATTAATTGCCTAAAAACTGAAAATTCCCGCAGATGACAGAGGGTTGAATTCATAATTATTAACCCCAATCCGTTGCCAGAGAAAAGGTAACCAAGAAAATTCTTGTAAACAAAAGGGTAAAATACCAAAAAAACTCCATGTGATTTGATAAATATTCAATTTAACTCCCTCTAATTTGAAAGCCTATACTATAACTCTTTGTGGTGTTGACTAAATTGAAAGTTGGACAGAAAGCATCCAATCCAACGATTGTGTGTGAAATGTAAATATTTCCCCTGCTATATGTAAGATGCTTTCCATTCAATTTTTAATTTAGTCGAAATCACAGGAAATTATAGTGTAATTTTTCAAACTAAAGGGAGTTAAATAAACATTAGACAAATAATCATAGAGAGTTCATTTATATAGGGGCAATACTGACATTTCACGTATAATCGTTAGATTGGATACTTTCAGTCCAATTTTCAAATTAGTTAAAACCACGTAGAGTTATAGTGTAAGTTTTCAAATCAGAGGAAGTTAAATTAAATATTTAATAAACCACAAAGAATTTTTTTTGTATTTTATCCTAAACAAAAAAGGCTTTACATTTACTGGATATAAGCATATCCTTGCCTTGGCAAGCCGCGCCAACTTGTTTTTTCTTGATTTTGATTCAAACACGCAGCAATGGTAACTTTTTTGTCCTGAACGTTCAATTCAACTGAGCAAGAGGCTAGGCATACGATCAGGAGCTTTTCAAAGGGATGTCTAGAAAAGGAACAGACTGTTTTAATTGCTGAAGCAAAATTTGCTTAGGACTAATATGGGCTTTGGGCAATTAAGAATTTTATGATTGCCCCTGCTCTGAATTAGGCCCTCTCCATTCCCTCGTTTAAATCCTGCACCAACTCTTTTCTTCTCCCAAGCCATTTTCAATTTTCCGCTGCAACAAGATAAAGTGATAAACCTCCGTCCCAAACCCCCCTTCTCCCCCAGTTCAAAGTCCCCGCGCGCAGCCCCTTATCTAATTGCCGTTCAAGGTATATTTTTTGCTCTGACCTCGTCTTCTGTACTTGTATAGTGTCTTTTTTACTTATCTGGATATGCATGTAAGGTGAAGAACACTATTTTGGTGATATGTGCAATTAGACATGTGATAAACGTTCAGCAAAATTTGTATGGTTCTATGGAGTAACTGAAATAAGCCCTCTTGGGTTTCCTCTCTTGGCTGTGCTTGCTTACTAAAAAGATTGAATTTTGATGCTGTGGAAACCAGTAATTGTAGTCCATCTCTTGTTCACTGAGTAGATAAAGTAAAAGTCAGCTGTCTTTTTGGCTGCTTAATTGAAATAGAGTAGGAAAAGAGATAAATTTATATCAACAGTTGCAATCTGCTAAAACTGAATTTGTGAATTTACTGTCAAGGGCTGGAGCAAAGCTGGTAAACTACGGAATTTGAGTATGATTGATTAGTTTGTTGACAAACTTTACTGGGTACTAGGTAACTAAATTGGTGAATTTACTGTCAAGGGATGGTGCAAAGCTGAAAAACTACGGAAGTTGAGTATGATTGATTAGTTTCTTGACAAACTTTGCTGGGTACTAGGTAAGAGCTTGGCTACATTGGTTTACTTGGCAAGCCAAGCCGGAGATTGGGTCAAATCAAATGGCATTAGAATTTTCATTTGTTAGCTCGTTGAGCTGTTCTTAATTTTTAAACTAGTATAAGATGTGTTCAACCTTCTTTTATTTGCTTGAACCATCCTTGGGAGTATTCATGACTTGAGTTTGAATTTCTTGATTCATTGAATTACCTGAAGGGTTCTTTTTTTTTTTAATTAGTTTGCCGCAAAAACTGAAAGAGAAAGGGCAGGGTCTCAAATGGGAAGTGGGTAGGGGCAGGGGTGGAAAGTATTTTAAAGCAAATATGATTTATGCAAAGAAACAATGCTTTATTTTAACACCCGTCTAAGCATAGAAAAAATATCCTTCGACTTCCTTAGTTGTTTTACAAGTTGATTTGTTTCCTTTCCTCGCCAATTTAGAATGTTGTCTTATACTTGTCTGCATCAGTACTTTGCTTCTTTCTTTTTCTGGATTCGTCAGGGATATCATTTTATACTAGACTGTTCCTAGCACTATTTCACTCCATGTTAGAGTTGAGCTTGAGTTGAGGTGTGTCTTATCAGACCAAGCTGAAATTTGATGGCAGTCTGTTGTTCATTGCAATTTGACATATTTTGTTCACTTATAAAAGTTTTTCACAACACCAGGGTTATAGGTTTTTTGTTGTCTCTACTTAAAAGAAATAGTGTGTGAGATGCATATGCTTTTCCAATCATTCCATTTCCTATCTACTGCTGTTTTTCGTCAAGTAGAAAGTTACTGTTTTTAGGAACCATAGAAAGTGGAGTGCATCATTTGGAAAGCGATCGCAAATTTATAAAAGATACTTTCAACTATGAGAATTCTCAAGAATAGTTGGTCCACTTCCACTTCTGATGAATTGGAAACCATTAATTTCGAGAGTCAATGATTAGGAAGTCTTATTAGGATTTCAAATTTGCAAACAGTTGAGCCCTGATATCTTGATTGTCATGCTATAAGCATTTGCAAGTTGCAACCCTTCTTATATGTGTTTACTTAATAAGAAATCAGTAGGGGATGGAGGAAAATGGCAGAAAAGGAGAAAAGAGGGAGAGGAGCAATAGAGAATCTGCCTAGTGTCCAGTAATTCTAAGGAGTATTGGATGAGTACAGTTCCCTTTTGGAACATTATCAAGTCATGCATATGATGGAATTGTTCAATGTAAAGCTGGATCTCCTTTCCTGATCATGTGGCTTGTTTTAATCAGATTGGCAGAGAGAGATAAAACTGAACAAATTTTCTGGCATGCGGACGGAAATGCTATGGTAATGTTAGCATTTTGTCTCCACCAGTTACTGTGACAATGCTAAAGAAGTGACGGATTTTTTACCTCTCCCATACGTGAAACTAAAGATCCTCCTTTGCACCTATAAACTGTGATATCATGAGTTCTATCTTCTCACCGACCTCTCACCTCCGACTTGCACCACTATATCATAGATTAGGAAGTAATCTACATCTACAGTCCCTCTGTTGTTGCTTTAAGCTGTGCCATTTCCTTGGTGGTCGACAGTCTTCAGTTTTGTGTAAATTCCCAACCATTTCGCCTAATCCCAAGCTCAAGTTTCAATCGACTCTTGGGGGTACAAGTCCTGCAAATGAAGGAACAGTTTCTGCGATTAATTTTGAAGATTTAATGGAGAAGGATTGGTCATTTCTTGAGCACGATGATAAAAATTCTAAGGAACAGCACAACCAGAAGCAAGATCAGATCATTTCTGCAGGGGAGGTTGGAGAAACTTCAAGGGTTCTAATTTCAATTGGTTCTGAAGAGTTTGTTGATAAAATTTTTAATTCTTCACCTTGTGAGCAATTGCTTGTTGTTCATGACTCGTTGTTTATATTAGCAAGCATCAAAGAAAAGTATGACAAAGTGAAGTGTTGGCAAGGCGAATTAATTTATTTACCAGAGAAGTGGGCACCTTTTGATGTTGTGTTTTTATACTTCCTTCCTGCTTTGCCATTTCAACTTGGCCAGATTCTGGGAACACTTGCCAAGCATTGTTTGCCAGGTAATCTTTATCACATCTGCCCTCTTTTTAAGACTTCAAATGCTGTATTTCATGTTGGCTTTGCATCTCTCGTGCAAAAGCCTTAGTGATCTGTCACTGACTGTATAAATTATAACCTAACCTTACATTGCTGCACCCGATGCAAAAATGAATTTTACTAAATTGAGGCCCAAGTATATCTTTTGTTCTTCCATGTATTTTACTTTGAAAACTAATGAGATTCTATAATGAACTGTAGTAGTCGTTTCTGGTTTGGTGCTTTTGAAAAATTACTAAAATACTTGGGATTGTGTCATTGTGGGTTGAGATGAACTTTCTGGATTAAACTTTAGTATGAAAAATTGCTTTGTTCAATGTTTTTATGATATTTCTCCCGTGCATTATCAGGTGCAAGGGTTGTGATAAGTCATGTGCAAGGGAGGCAAATGGTTCAAGAGCAGCAAAAACAATATCCTGATGTAGTAGCCGCCGAGTTGCCAGACAAGACGACTTTGCAAGATGTTGCTGCTGATAATACATTTGAACTGGTGAAGTTTGTGGATGAACCTGGATTTTACCTTGCAGTCCTGAAATTCCAGACAGAGAACCTTGTTAGATAGTTTTTACATGTGCTCAATTCAAGAAGGTTTTGTAGTGTATCAATGGTTGTGCCTGAGTTCCTCAGTACTCTTTATTGTTCAAGTAGTTAAGAGTTACGGTTGTTTTTCTTCGCCTTTTTTTGTGGTACGTTTTGGATTTTGTAGTTTATCGACAATTTTAGACCTTGAATTCGATGACAATTGGAGCTTCATCAATCAATAACTTGGATTGGACCTCAAACCATTTTGTGCACCTCTCCTTGAGCTACTACCATCTCCAATGCCGGCAAATTGACAAATGATAATCTTGAAGTACAGGATCTGCTGAGACATTGGCCTCGCATTTTCTTAGCTTTGCATGCCAACAATTTTTAGTTCCGAATAGAGCTGTTAACGAATCGAGTTGTTCACGAACAAAGCTCAACTTGACTTGTTTAATCTAAGAGCATGACATTTGATTAAACAAATCAAGTTCAAACTCCAAATCAAGATAGATTATTTGTTCACGTACTTTGGTTGTGATCGTGAAAACAAAAGTTATATAAATGACGTTTAGAGTTACACTCATCATTTTCATCTTTATCTTAGTAGTAAGCATCCATGTTTGACTTAACTTGCTTCATATTGTTCCCTCCTTTTATTTCTGCTTCATGTTCATCAATATTTAAACGTTTCTTTTTAATCAGAACTAAACTAAATAATTTTTTAAACAAAATTCATATTAGAACTCGAGCACAAGTTCGAACTTATCTTGTTTTCTGTGAAACGGGTCGAGATTGAATTGAATTTGAACTTATCAGTTCAATAAGTACAAAATTAGACGGCCTGTTTATTTAAGCAAACGATAAAGCAAAGAATTTGATATTTCAAATGGCTTAAACAACCAATAAGAAATGTGAAAAGCTTGTTTAGAAGAAAGATGCAGAAGAGTTGGTGCTACTGAAAATGATTATTTGCCTTAATGGTTTTCAATGGAGGTGCAAAATTGGTTCCAATCACTCCCAACGGCCATGGTTGCTTACAGCAAAAGGAAGGTACATAGAAGTTAAATACACGCAGTGTAAAAGTGTTTCTGCAGTTAAATTTCCCAGAATAATTAATGAGAATAGATATGGAATGCTGGTTCAAATGCTTAGCTCAGATTTCAAACAAAACGCACACTGAATAACTAATCGCAGTTCTTCTATAGAAATTGCAAGAAGGGACACTATCCCGGGAAAAGCTCCATTAACTTCAAAAAGTTGATCTCATACAGAAAACCTTAAACCATTCTGCAACTTTCTCAAACTCTCTTTCTACACAAGGAACTCTAAGAAAAACAAACAAAATAATTCAATCAACTAAACCATAAAAAGATGCTAAAATTTTCAGAGGAGGATTATTGTATAGTAATGACTAGCTTCCATCACTCAAAGCAGGGACTGAATCTCAAACCGCCTCCTCACACTTGTAACTCTATATATCAGAAGAATGAAAACTTTATCCCATTACTTGCTGCAAACAAGTTATATTCTTCAATAGAACTTTTCTTATTGCAAGTTTGATCACCTTCACTGTGATCAGCAGATAATTTTGAAGATAAATCTGTGCCAATTTCTTCCTTCAAGGATGCAGGTTCGGACTTCAAACCAGGCGGAACATCTACAGGGCCACCAAAATGAAAAAGGGAGAAGCCTGTATTTCTGACATCAGATCCTTCAGTCTTCAAATTCATCCCCTTTTTGGCTGTAGCAGGTGTTTCCCTTGGCTGCAGCCCATTAGAGACCACCCTCTGTACATTAGCTCCAGCATGGGTTTCTATTGTACCACCTACATTTGAGATCTTCATATGATCCTTTCCATTAATGCCATTGCTTTGAGCAACAGACTGGAAAACAGGCACATGACTGTGGTTAAGCATTTGGGGAGTAGGGTGCTGTAAAGTGCCGTACTGCATAAGATGGCTATTCCCATTCAAACCATACCCAAACGGACTAGCAAATAAATAATGATTGGGAGGGGGAAACGCCATAAACCCACTAGTAGGAGCAGCTGGCCAAGAAAGTGGACTTTGATGGTAGTACCCCATTGGAGGAGATTGAAAAATTGGAAACTGCATGCTCTGGTTGTGCAATTGTGGGAGCACAACTTGAGGTTGAGCATTAATGCTCATGTTTGCTCTTCCATTTTCACTATTAGCTTTGGAAGACAAAGTACCCCTGGTGTTTGTGGCTGCATCATTGACAACCTGGCCTTTGACATGCTCCACTCCACATGTATTCTCCCCTTTTACTATCCCAGCATCTTGACATACAGTGATGCCACTTTGAAAGCAGACTGATGTTTCTCTTCCTTCTGAGTTTTGACTAGCATCATCTGAATCTGATGAAGATGAAGATTCAGTGGTTTGAGGATTTGAAGATGATATGTTGCTGTCTCCCTCACTAAGGCAGGATGAGCAGTTATCAGAATTCGAAGAGCTGCTCAGTGATGAATCTAATGTTGCCTGTAAAGATCTTGACATAGGACACAGTTCACCATCCTCATCCGTTGCTTCCTTGTATTGCTGGGATTTTTCTTTTGGATGAAACCCATTTTCACCATTTCTCTCTGCTTCAGGCTCAGATTTTATTACTGCATGTAAATCCTTGTCCTCATGCTTGATTTGAATAGTGATCCCCGTTAAATTGTCAGAACTGCTAGCAATAGAAGATTCAGGAGCTTGATCAGATTCAGTAGTTTCACCTTTAAAAGTAGAACATCTCAAGGTAACATCAGAGTCTGAGTTACTTCGCGGGTACTTCTGTGATTCCATTGGCTCCCAAACTTTCTTGGTAACACTTGAATCTCGGTTGTAAACATTGCTCCCATTGATAGTTTTGTTCTTGGATCTTCCACAGTTTTCACGCATGTATTCATTGTGGTTTATATGGTAGTAGGGCTTAGACATATCTGATACAGATTCTGACTTAAAGACAGACTTATTTTCCCTGACCATTCTTGACATGTGTGGCTCCACCTTTAATCGAAAATCACTGTATTGATTGCAGCTGCATGCATGAGATTCATACCTGTCATGGATCCTGTTGCTGGAACAAGCAGATTTCTCATTATACTTGGGTCCAACATTTCTGATATTGGACTTCGCAACAAAATTTCTTAGTTGCTTAGCTGGCCCATTAATGCTCCTCACACTCTCAAAATTATCACTGTGATGTCTTGCTTCATATTTGTTAACCATACTCCCATTCTCTGAACCAATCGCATATCTCCGCCTGTCATACCATTTTGAGTATGTATCCTGTTGAAAATCTTTGCGAAACTTCAGCTTTCGACGAGAATATTTCAAGTGATCAATCGGGAAGTGACTCATGCCATCATTTGTATTAGCAAAGTCTCCATCAGGACTATCAGACTGATTTTGCAAATCTGAGTGAATGAACTCATCCAAAAGCTGCTCATCTTGAATATCTGGAGATAGAGACCCAGATGGAATAGCTTCCCCTGTTTCACTGACAAAGTCACCATTACAGATATTATTTGATTCCCCATCAGCAGTAGTTGTTAATTCATGCTCTGAAATTTCAGGACCCTGAGAATGTTTAGTTGATTCAGAATATTTCTTCTCTCTATCCTTTTCCTTTTCTCTTAATCTCTCCTTTCTCCGCAGCTTTTTCTCTCTTTCTTTTGTTCTCCTCCGTTCCTTTCGCTCTTCTTCTTCTCGCTTTTCTTTCTCTTCTTCTTCAAGAAGTTTCACCTGTCAGACATTTTAAAATAGAGGATCAGGATAATAAATGGTAAAATTCTGGAGAATCAACTTTTCCCAGATTTTTAAAAATTTTTTATACCTGCTTTTCTAGAGTAATAATCTCCTTGCATGCAACATGGACGCGATCCTCTAACAACTTTAGAGCAAGACACACAAAAATGCTATGAGCATTTTGTCGTGCTGTTCCTTCCCTAAATGCCTTTTCAACCTGCAGATATTGAATCTTGAGTAAGCATTTTATATTTCATTAACTTGTACGTGCACTTATGCACGAAAGTCAAGACAGAGGATATCAGAAACAAAGATGGATGATGAGCAGTCAAAGAATCCAGGGTGAATGATCAGAAGATTATAAAGGAAAAACAAATGATTCTAGAATACAACTTTAATGATCCAATCACAAAGCTGAGGGGAAAACTTTAGCCTCAAAACTGATAAATCTTCTTGACCTCAATTTTTGATTCTTAAGACAGCTTACAGGACTCTTTTTACCATTAAAACTCCTAGATACCAAATCAATTAAAGAAGTTACAAAAAGATAATAAATTAGCCATCCAATGTACTCAAACAATAATGCATTAGGATGCAGATTCCTAGATGATCAACATATTAACTATTGGGATCTGGTAATTGAATGTGTATATATAACTGACCCCCCCCCCCCCCACAAGGAAACAAAATCAACAAAAATTGGTAATTATATTTTGCACTAAGGACTTGACCCACAGAATAATAATGCTGAAAAAGAGAACAAACAAATACATGCCTGTTCCTTGAAGATTACAGTTGCAGCATCTAGGAGAAACTCTCGAGCAAGTTCAGGACTCTTCGCATGTTTCTGGGGACGGGAGCATTCACTATCTAGCTCATTTCCATCCTTGTCCATGGAATCATCATCCTGCAGATGAACATAACTCTAAATCACTAAACAAAATCGACTCAAAAGTTGGCAACTGTCATATTATGTTAGAAGTAAAGACTTAAAAAACAAGCTTCAGAAGAACTGAAGAGCTCTCATGTTATGTCAGAAACAGAGACTCAAGAAACGTGCTTCATAACTTGACTACCTCTTCTTCCTCTGCCTCCTCAGCATGCTCAAAGAACCTTCTAATGCTTTCACCCCTGGTGATGGTGACAAAGCCATCACCAACCACAAGCCTGCAGTGTACACACTGTTGCCCCTTTAAAGCATGAGCTTTAACACAAAGCTCAGTGCACCGACCATCCATTTTCCAAGCCCTTAGAGTAATATAACATGAGTTCAAACCACTCAGATCTAGACCTTTCACTTGAACTCTTCCACTCAAACCGACATTTTCAAACTCCAAAATATCACATTTCCCTTCTCCAGTTCCAACTGCCCATTCAAAGTGATGATACGTCCCAAAAGTGTCTACAAATGTTTGTTGCCAATCAGCTTGTACTGTGTCATGAGATACCTGAAATAGAACAGTAAAACATATGAATACCAATTGCAATAAGAATTTCCTGAACAGAAGATAAACATATACAATATGTATCGGTAACTCAAGGAACTAATGAAACCAACATTTACAGAAGTCCTTTATACAAATGTAATTGAAAAAATATGGAAGTTGTTGTCTTCTCAGTGATAAATGAAAATTACAAACCTCGTATTGGAAGGCCGTGTCTGCAACACAAAACCAACTGGTGCAGCGAGGTTCCCTTCTCATTCTTTTAAGTTCCTTCAGCTCCTTAAACTCACGTATTACATTTCGTCTGCAATCTCTACAAAACCTCTTGCTATCAAACCTGTATGAAGCCAAGATTTTCAGGATTAGCAACAAACACATTAAAATCACAATAATGTTCTTTATGAGCTCACCAGGAGACACATGAAGTACACGAGAAGTCCATAACAACAAAGTTCACATCATATACAAGAAGCACTATTCTTCTGATTCCATATTTATTTACAATCGCCTCAGCTCTTGAACCAAATCTCTCCAATGTCCATAAGTGTCTTAACCAGAGATATTATCTCCAGTTTCTTTCTCACCAATATGCAAACAAATTTATAGCACATTTAGACTTATCAAAATAAGAAGCAGATCCCAAATTGGGAATGTTCAGTTAATAAGCAAACAAAACCTTGAGCCTTCACCTAAAAGAAGATAATCCTAAAAAAAAATCCAGGCAGTAAGTCATTGTTATTGAATCGTGTAACTTATAGGAAGTAAATGCTAAATTGGTAGAATAGAAGATTGCCATTATTGTAAACATTAGCATCAAAGCATAAGTATGCAAAAGATCATAACTATCAGTTTCTTCTCTTTTCAAAGATAATTCAACTCATAGAGAACCACAAGCAGTATATATGTGCATGTGTGTGTAAACACGAGCAATACAGTACCACAAGGTCCACAAATTTATAAGAAGAGCCAAAAAATGAGTTATAACAAAATTTATTTTGTTTTGTTATAGATCCGTCTTGTATCATCTAATCTTAATTCTACCTACAACTTCCAAATAAAAAGGCAATATTAGTCATACAACCATGAGTGGAAAGCAAAATTACTGAAATTACTAAAAGGAAGCAAAATTACACATGTTGAAGATGAAAAAAACTTGAACAAGGAGTCAGACTGATAGTAACGGAATTGTTCTCCAAGTTCAAGGTATCGGAATATTTGATCCCTAAGTGTAAGGAGAAAAACGCTAAGGGCACAATGTCATGTATCGTTCCAAACTCCCAAAAATAGAGAAAGTTTGGGACATTGACAAAGATATCTTGGACCTTTGCACCTACCAAAAACCACATTTTCCATTTCTATACAGTCCTGAACAAGGTGGAACTGGATCTAATCAGAAAAATTATGCAAATTTTCCCAAAACTTATATTTGTACAGCATAGAACATAATGAATCACTGTTTGAAGATTTACAAAGTACGATTATACTAGCAACATTCTAAGGTCATATCCTTAAAACAAGTAATATAAATTAATTCTGTTAAGTAGCATTCTCCAGTGGAAAGCATGAAAAATACTAGAACACTTTGTGTGCAGCAAAAAAAGGACCAGGATTGCATTAATTAAGTACAATGAACTGGCATCAAAGAAGGCATAAGGCAGCAAGGGAAGCAGACTCAAATGTAGACAAAAAGGCATAAGGCAGCAAGGGAAGTAGACTCAAATGCAGAAAAAAAGGAGGCAGGAATTAGACATCACTCATAACAGTTGTCAAATTTCTTAGTCCATGCTATCTACTCTACATAATGCTTGTATGCTCACTATTCAATAAATGATAGATCTTTTACTTGTTACAAAATAGTAGTCAATATGTTACACCCATCCCTCCATTCTCATCTTTTTGTAAGTTATCGAAACCTGTAGTTCAAGAAAACATTTATTTGGTTCCACCCAGAAAAATGCTGGATAAATACAATCTTCTGGAACAGTCTGGGGACCTTCAGAATACTTTTCAAATCAATTTACCGGTCTGTAATTTACCAAAAAAAGGTTTACAAGAGAATATGACAGTTTTAAGATAGTTTTTGTTTTGAAATGCAGTCCACAACCACGGCGTAAAATAGACTTGTCCACTTCCAGTGGCAGCGTACTCATCCAATTCCGCAGCAAAATGCTGTTTGTCTACTGCCTCAAGATGAGCTATTGAAAGTCCTGAATGATCGGTCAACCAAGTCATTGACTCAACGTTCTAAATGGCACAAAATAGAACGATGAATAGCATCAAAATATATGAGAGCTACTGAAACTGACATTTTCCAAAACAGCTAAAATCCTCCAAAAGAGAAAATAATAGGAGATGATTCGCTTTTGGATCACACAATTAATGCTCAATCTTGGCACCTTCTGAATAAGTTTCAGACCATTAAAGCCTTACACCTCTGTTTAATAAATTTCCACAACAGAATACACAACTTTTCTACTTAACATTGATATCCTGGTTGGATTCGTAAGTTCATGTTGAAGCAAAAACCAGAACAGTTTAACCAAAAACCTTAACACAGACCTGTACATAAGTCTTTCAATAAAATCCTCTTCCTTCATTCTTAACAGGGATAGCCGGGTCTCTTCTCCTAGGGCTGACCAAAAATCTACCAACGTGTCGACAGAAAGTCTAGCAGTATGGAGAGCACAGGTTTCTCTCGTTCCATGCCCTCTGCCATATCCACCCATTCCTTGGCTTATCCATCCTCGACCTCCACCACCACATGCATCAGGATAAAGCAACTCCCTTTCTCGTTCCCTAGCCCGTGCACTGTCAAAAACCTGTTTCACATGAGACATTAGCAATAACAAATGGCCAAAACTAACAAGACCAGGGAGACAATTGAGAAATAAATGAAGCATACATTTTGGATGCCCTTCAGGGATTCTGAATACAGGTAACAGTCTAAAACTGTAAGTGTTCCTTCTCGTGTCGTGGTCAGACCTCCCCAAGGATGGACGGATGGGTCTTGAATATCATCATCACATCCATCAGTCCCACAAAAGTCAACATCGTTCTGATGCTTCAAAGCTCCCAACCTGTTGCAAGGATACTGGGTGCCTGCTCCCTCTTGTTGCAAAGACTTTCCATACATGACAATCTGCAAGAAACCTTCAAGCAGTAACCCATTGCACCTAGAGCAATACATATTCTTACGGGCTTGCTCGAAAAGCGTTTGCTTGTCAATCCTCAGAAGCTCCTGCCGAGCTTGCGGTGATAGCTCATTCCAGAACTAAAACACAACAAAGTAAAAATTCCTTATTATTCATTAGTTCCAGTTTCACGAATAAAAATGAATACTTCAAAGCCCATAGCCCTTTTCAGAGCTCACCAATTTAAAGTTCATTGAAGCAATAACACAATCCTTTTACAAGACACAATTTTAGCATATATAATTAATTCAATCTGACAACAACAAAACATCGCTCTAGATTGCAACTCTAGAGCTGCCCCTAGAGGAGAAAGAGCAAATTCAAATAAAATCTCTGCGCAACTTTGAGTGACTTCAACTACTACTCTAACATACTAGGGAGCGTTTAATCATAGTCAGAAACTCAGAAAACATAAATAAATAAATGCTGTTTCAAAGCTTCAATGTCAGTTTAAATTCCATTATATGCTGTAAAAACTGGGTGAACAAAAATGTGTGTGCCATTGTGTATACACAAGGAATTTGCAGGCATAGATAGGATTTCGATCTAAAAAATCACACAAGCATTAGATAACCCCAAAAACACTTCCAATCAACTAAAAAAGCTTCAGATACCAACAATGGTTGAATGACTAAATCCATTTAAGATTCCAACATATCAAGCTAACAATCAACAGTAAGGCCATAAACGTATATCTAAACGAAAATCATCCAAAACAATTTAATTGAAGCCAATTGAATTTAAGCACCTTCTGAAGTTGATTATAGCTGATATCCTCTCGATGTTTGGACCAGAAGCCATTGCTGGAAGAAACCGACTTATAAGACGGCGTTGCTCCTTTGGCAAATTGGTGATCATTTCTCTCCGCCGCAGCCGCAGCTGCAGCAGATGCTATCCCTGGCATATCGCAAAATAATCAAAGTAGATTTAAAAAATTCCCAGTTTTATCTCAATTCCTACGAGATTCAATCCTCATCATCAATAATTCCTTCATTCATTGATTCCCCTTTCTTCTCCCACCAATCCCCACAAACCCAAATCCAAAAATTCTAAAATATATAAAAGAACCGATTCCTTGGCATCGGATTTCTATTCATAATCATCAATGCATAAAACTGCAGCATCGGTTAAATTAAATTAATCTCAAACAGATCCGAAAATGGATTTTTGGGAAATGGAAAATTGAATTTATATATCTGGAAATCTGTGATTGAAAATTGGCTAAATTGGATTCGGGTAAGATCGAAGAGGAAGATTTATGATCGATAATTTGGAGAGAGGAGGAAAGCTTTTGGGTAGAAAGAAAGGGGTTTGAGGCTGATGAGATTTGGTGCTATTTTCGTTTATATATTTTTATATACTACATCTCTATTTATATATTTATATATGTATATAGTGTATATATATATATATATATATATATATATATATATATATATATATATATATTGTGTGAAGAAAGTAATAGAGAAATTGAGGCCTGAGAAGAAATGAGAGATGGTGTCATGATGATGGGCTTGTGGGGTTAAAAAACAGGCGGTAAGATACGTAGGAGAAAAGGGGTTAAAATAGCAAAAAACCAAAAAAGAGAAATCAAAGATGGAGGCAGCACCCGCCCTCATTTTACTACTCATAATGTCATTGCTATTTTTTTTGGTTAAAAAAAAAGTTTGAATGGATTGGATTCCGATTATCACCACATGTCAAAGCACGCCTCCGTAATAATATGTCATTGCCTGTAACTCTCTTTCTAATTAAGAGTTGTTTGGCATCGTCTCAAATGAAAACAAAAAAACAAAAATTCCTCATAAAAAATATTTTCCAAGTAATATAATCCCAAATCATAGTTTGTTTGAATTTCCTCTTATTTGCAAAAAAAAATTATTAATCAGATCATAAACATACATTTTTATCGTTCCGTTTATCTTTTTATCTCACATACATTAATGTGACTCTTTGCTATGATTTGTGTGT
The DNA here is from genome assembly GCF_036785885.1 of Coffea arabica. Taxonomy (NCBI): domain Eukaryota; kingdom Viridiplantae; phylum Streptophyta; class Magnoliopsida; order Gentianales; family Rubiaceae; genus Coffea; species Coffea arabica. The sequence continues at coordinate 13,707,625 of NC_092321.1, forward strand.
CAAAATAGACTTTGCTTTGCTATGTAAATTTAGCCTATGCCATTGTGTGAGAAAGGCGGAATTAACACTTTTAAAAATCGTTATTGATATTCCATCTTAAATATTTTTGAAAAAATCGTTCAAACTATTTCTCATATTTTGTAAAATGACTTTTTTGTTCTTACTTTAAAAAGTGTAATTTTATGTCTCTTATAAATTTACATTGGTCCAATTTGGTCCCTACTTAAATTTCGGATTAGTTTTTTTCTGAAATCTATCACGTGCCTTGCACATGATCATAAAATTCATTTTATAAAAAGTGAAGGACTATGAATCGGATTATGTAAAATGTGATTTGATAATTTTATCCCTCAAAAATGATCACGTGAAATGATAGAGACCAAATTTGACTAATATGAATTTGTAAGACACATAAAATTACACTTTTAAAAGTGAAGGATAAAAAATCATTTTACAAAATGTGAGAGACGTTTTGAACAATTTTCTCACATTTTTTCACTTAGCATAAATATGTATAAGATGGGAAAAAAATTTCATAGTCATTACTTGGAAAAGATTAATTGTGTATGCAAAGATTGGATCTCCCCGAGCAAAATGAACATCTTTTGTACTTTTTTTTTTTTTGGGTTGTTGATTCTTTTACAAGTCACAAGCCTGAAAAAAAAAGACCAAGAAGTAGAATAAATTTTTGCATTGTCAATTTCAGAGTCTGCTTGGACAAGAAGTTTAAACCACCATGTTAAACTTGCATAGTCGTTTGACCAAGTGATCAATAGCTTTCAACTCTTGCAAAGTTAGTCTTCAAGTGTACCGCAAGCTTTAAATTCTTATATACAGTTGAGTCTAAATTGGTTTTAGGGTGGCTTAAGTACGTCCTTAGCACAGCAAAAACAGTAAAAATTGGACTATTGTCGCAGCAATTTCCATTCCAAATTGATTTAATTCTTATGAAAAATTATTTATATTTCTGAGGTTCTTATTGTCACCTAGAGATCATTTTGTTTTAACGTGCATAGGTATACTAATTCGAATACTGCATCCAATGCAGTATGAGAAAATTTCATGTGTAATACTGCAGTTGCTACAAATCAACTTGTTCATGCATCCAATGCAATGATTTGCGTTTAGTTAATTAACCACGATCGGATTTTGCCAATATTGGCATTTCGAGTGTTTTAAATTGAAGAAAAACTCTAACCAATTTATCGGTGATTGCTTACAATAATGCACAGTCATTGAATGTATTTAACTAATATAAACTGATTTAATTAGTAAGAATTGATCATTTTCTTACAGAAAGTCATGTAGTTGAATCTCGTTACTACTTTGAGGTTGTGCTGATCTAACCTATAATGATAATTGAAACTAAAATTACTAACGTTTTTCTCCAAAAAGTAAAAATGTGGTCATAATTTTCTTGTAGACAACTTGTTGAATGAATTGTTCACGCACACCCTTACATGCACTAATATTGTACAAAACGTAAGGATGCTTGTGAGATTCGACATCAAGACCTTTGCTGTGTCGGGGATGTTGTCAACTTTGAATTTCCTCCAAAAAACTTTGGATATACACAACAATAATGTTGTCATTTCGTTGAAAAAGTGTAATTACACGTCGTCATCTTGCCTTATAGTACCATATACGCCTGGCATAGGACCCAAAGTTACAGCATAACCAGCTCCCTGTCAAGAGATCTGTATGGATTGACAACATTTATCCTTTTATACAGGTCTGCTCGGTTTGTAATTTTATTTTTTTTTAAAAAATTCTATTCATAAATACATTTTTTCAATTGATTTTTTATTATTTAAATAATTTTTTTTTATCTTAAAACCAACTTGTCTTGAGCAAGTTAGCCATAAAAAAAGATTTAAAATCCCGCTTTAGGGTGCGCATCCTATAGTTAAAAAGATGAAGAAACTTTCCGAACAGCCCTTGACCTATTGTCTTTGCACAGTTTTGGCCCCTCAATTATAAATTGTTACAAATAAACCCTTAAAAAAATACTTACTTTAATGACTTCCATCAATTTTGGCCATTAGAGGTGACGGAATTAAGGGTAAAACCAACCAAACGAAAAAATCAACCCACGAAAACAGCTTAAAAGGCATCGTTGACTGATCATTTCATAGAAAAGGTGGAAGATGAAAGAAGATGAATAAACATTAAACTCCGTATTATTAATTGACTTAATATAGTTGGTTTCCAATCAAATTGTTGGTTAATTTTTTTTGTTTGGTTGATTTTGCCCATAATTTTGTTACATTTAACGTCCAAAATTGACGGAAGTCCTTAAATTAAGTTTTTTTTTTAAGGGCTCATTTGCGAATTTATAGTTAAGAGGTCAAAACCATACAAAGTGAATAGTTTAAGGACTTGTCGAAAAGTTTCCTCAAAAGAAATTCAATGAGTGTGTCAAAACACCCTTTTGATCTAGACGAGTCTGTCTTTCATTTAGTCTCGTATAGAATCCAGTTGGATTCTTCCTCCTTTATACAATAGGATAGTATGTAGAACATGATAGTATAGATGCTCCTCCTCCTTCTCTGTAAAATAGGATGGTATAGATATTGCCAACTGACTGAAAAAAAAATTGTAATAGATGAAAACTAGTCATATAAATTTTTTCATAAGGAAAAAATTAGAGGCAGCTCTGTCAATAGTACTTACTGCTACTACCACCATTGCTAATGCATCTCGAGTTAATACATTTACGACTGTAACATGTGCCACCTATAATGTCAATCTATCTCCATACTAGTTATTATTGAAGTGGACGACAGAAGTATTCAAGCAACTTGGCTGGCTTTCTCAACCCCTATCGTTTCCTATGGTCGCAGTTTCTTACCATCTTGATTAGTCTTCTGTAATACATTTGTTAATTTTCATCTTGTTTTGTTGGTTAGTGCCTAGTGGATCTGTCAAGCGTGAGGTCCCTCTTAGATGATGGATCTAAGCATATTATTCAACAACATCACGAGTAATTTGACTTCTCTTTTCCATAATTTTGTAGTTATCTTGACTTCACCACACAACCAGATGGAATGAATATGGGGAAACCCATGACAGTGAAAACTTTAACTCGGTATGCCATGAAAAAGCTAAGGAAGAACAATGCTAATTTGCTAACAAGGACATATGTTTATTCATTCTGGGATAGAGTATTAGAAGTTAGAAAAATTGTCTGGTTATGCCCCCAAAAAAAAAAAATTCATCCAATCGGTTCTAATTTTAACTGAGAGATGCACTTTAAGCTACACGATTAATTGACTTCTTTGTTTACATTAACATAAGTATCCAAAGGAAGAGATCTAGCTGGTGGAACTGAATCTTACAGTTACCCCAAGGTGTGAGTGATTCCAATTAAAGAATGTGAAAGAAACAAAGAATTCGATTTATTTGACCATGTACAATTTCTTAAGACATATACTATAACGTATACAATCACCTGAAAGAAGCTAATTACATTTTTGTACTAGCTTGACAACATCAATGTTTCAAACTTTTTTGTTTCTGTTTTCAAAACTTGACTTTGCTCACAATTTATTCGTGCATAACATTGGGACTTGGTTTTTGGTTAATTAAAGGCCATGATGTTTGGCTTAGCTTTTGTTTTGGGTTTAGCAGCTACTGCTTATCAAAGAGTTGCTTCGCCTTACACGTATTGGAGAGGGAAGAATTGAAAGGCCATTTATCTGTTTGATGATAATGAAGTATTCGTGGACTAAAGAAAAGTAAATTACAATTTTGCCCCTTTATTTTATTAGGAAAAAAATGCAATAAGATTAATTTTTTATGCACTGGTTAGTATAGAGATTTTTTTTTTTTAAATACATGGCACTAGATACATGCCACATCTGTAAAAATAATTAAACTTAAATAAAAATTATGCGTCATGTATCTACAGCTACTATTTTTTTTTTTTTTGTCTGTAACGTCAACTATCTAACCTAATCCGAGAGGAGTCTAAAGAAACTTATATAGACATTAGGAGGTGAATCACCAAGTCAGACTTGTGCACTACCGCACTCTCTGAATTTTTAAGAATAAGAAGTACTATGCTTCTAGGGCTACTAATAATTAAAATAAAAAAAATAAAAAACCTTGTACATTGACAATTGCATAAAAAATTAATCCATATATATATATATATATGTGTGTGTCTTTTCTAAAAGTGTTTATCATGTAACCGACCAATATCTTTTATGCCGTGGAAAAGTGAGATGGTGAACAAGTCGAGGGAGTTATTGGATAGCCGACATTAGCTAATAGTGTAATTCTCTCCGTTTTGAGTGTCAGAAGTAATTAGTCACATATATAAAGATAATCACAAGACTCATCTGGAGACTGTTTTTGGGCATTATCTGTCAAAGCTCTTTCTTTTTAAAAGTATTCAGCCAAACAGGTAATAACTGCCATACATTAATGAGAATTTTTAGTAGTACCAGTTCCTTGTTATGCTTCTAATTAAGCATTTGGGAGGAGATTAAACAAGAACATCCAATCTTCGATCACTACAAAATCCGACAGCTTATGCTCAGGCCCCCCTCATTTTGCTTATCCCTATATGAATAATAGAAAATCTGTTATGCCTGTTTTCCCAAAGGACGAATTAGAGGGCATCAATGGACACATAAAGAAAATGACCTTTAACCTTCATTACAAGCTGAAGAAGTAGTCCGTTTTGCTTTCACTTATTATTAGTGTAAAGTTCTGCTGCAATTTAAGAGGTTGTTTGGATTGCATTTTTTGAAGAGCTTTTGAAGAATAAATTACTATAGAACTTTAATTTATAGAATACGGTGTATGTGACATAATTAGAATACTCACAGAAAAGCAGAAAAATAGCAATTCAAACGAGATCTACACCTTCCGTACTGATATTTGCTTAAGACGGTAGGAACATACAAATGAATCAAGCAGCGAAAACAATTTACCATTGGAACATGATCTTATTTTTCATGATAACTATGAATTAATCATTTGTCGTGGCAACAAAATCTTAGTTTGATAGTTTGTCGCTTACTTTTTCCTGTGTTTCTGAGTGTATTTTTCACACACAGATAATTCTTTCTATACAAAAATTGGCAATTGTACAGAAGTTTACTGTTGAAATGGAGCGAATTGATGGGTAATCAGGGCAGCACGAGTCCAACAATAGAACAAAACATGCGAAAGAAAGTGTTCAGGCAAAGCTACAAGAAAAGCTAGAGGACAATTGGGGCGACAAAATCTTGGAACTCCCCAGCGGAAGAATCTTTCAATTTTGTGGTCAGTACCCAGTACAGCAGTTAACATCATTTATCATATTGACTGCAATCCAGGCACTTCGATCTTTGCACTTCAACAAACGGGTCGCCGACCCATTTACAGGGTTTTCTGGAGGGGGAGGGGGAGAGAGCGTAGGGACCGGTGTGGGATAGTTGAACCAGCCCATTATTTGTAACTGTCGATTTTTTTGGGCTTTGGCCCTCCTACGGACCAAAAAAACACAATAAAGATAAATGGAATACTCCCAAGATCCAATTCAATTGGACAATAGTTAAAGACATTTATTAGTTAGAGACAGTTTCTGAAACCTCTTTCGAAATTTAGGGTAATATATCATTTGGTAGCTTTGAAGTTTCAGAAATATAATTCAACTTCCATGCTGGTGAGATGGGACCATTAATCAATATCAACGCGACAAAATTATATTTACTCCTTTAACAATTTTAAAGCAAAACATATAAAAAAGAATATAGGTAAAACATGTAAATCTTATATTATAGGTAGAAAATTTAATATAAGACAACATCAAAGGATAGAATTGGTCGAATATATATATATATCTCATCAAATGATTATTATAAGAATATTTTAATGATATAAAGGTAACATTGTTACAAAGTGTATATGGTTTTAGAGGAGGTTAATGATATTTTTAAAAACTTTAGAAGTGCGAAGCAATATTAATATAAATCTCAATGAGGTTTCTAAAATTATCTCTAGTTAAAATGGTAGAGAATATACAATTTTACAAGTTTAAGAAGTAAAAATATGTATTTAATAGTTGAAAGGTTAAAAGTCGACCAACTTAATACTTTGAAAGCCATCTAACTTTTTGGCACTAAAATTTAAAATTTTATTGAAATATTATTTTTTTAAAATTTAAAAAAATCACTATCCACAACCATTTACCACCCCTTCTTTTCTCTCTCCACCATTGCCATCGTAGCCGCCCCTACTCTTCCCCTCCCTCCCTCATTCTCTCTTTTCCTCCTTCCTCCTTGTCCCTTTTCTTTCCTCTTCCCCTCCCTTCTCTTTCCCCACCACACCCAACTCCTCCCTTTCCTTATTTTGACCTAGTTGTGGCCACCTCTCCTTTGTCCTCCCCTTCCAACCTCTGTCTCTTTCTTTTGCCTATCTAGTTGTGACTAGAAGCCGCAACCAAAGTAGGGAAAGGGAGGGGGTAGGGATGGTGGGGGAAGGGAGGCAAATAAGAGGAAAAGGGATAAGGAGGAGAAAGGAAGGGAAGGGTAGCGATAGTAGTGGTGATAAAGGAGGGAGGAGGCTAGTGATGAGTGGCAACGGTGGGTGGTGGTGGGTGAAAGAAGAAAAAATGATAAAATTTATTTTTATTTTTGTATTTTAGATGTGCATTTTTTAAATTGTTTTTGAAATTTGTTGCTGTAAATTGCACAAACAAAAACCATTTGTGAAGAAAAAGGATAACTCAAATAGAGGCTTAATTTTTTCTATTTTTTTTTATATTTATTGTTGTAAGGTTTGGAGTTTGACTTAAATTAAAATACATTTGACGTAGTTGTGCAATGTTATTTATTGTTGTAAGGTTTAGAGTTTGACTTAAATTAAAAAAACATATGACGTAGTTGTGCAATTTTATTTATTGTTGTATTGTTTAGAGTTTGACTTCAATTAAGAAACGTATGACGCATTTATGCACTCGCAGTACTACCTTCCCTATAACTGTAGGAGGATTTTTTGTTTTCTTCAAGCAACAGGAAAACTGCTGGAACTTGATGTAGATAAGTTTTACCCTCGTAATCTCCGCTACTTATTGTTATACCACTGCTTAATGTCACATTTGAGACCAAAATCCGATAGCACTTGCAAATCAGTGTATGCGTTTGCAAGGATAGCAGCGGATTAGGGTTTTAATTCTCAATTTCTCATTACCAAACCATCTCGCGGGTTCAAGTTGTCCATTGAGTATCCTCTATCCATTAAGGTCAATAGTTAAAAAAAAAAAAGAAAATTAATTTTTATCAAACTAAAATCAACATATACATTATGTTAAATTAACACACTACATTGAGTTTCAAACTTGGGCAACACCATAAAGGTTACATGAGAAAAAATGGATATTTTGTGAAGGTTTAAATCAATATTTCTCTGTTTTTAATCATAACTGTCTTCATTTATGGCATCGGGTATTGGATGTCGGGGTCTTAGGATTCTCTTATCAAATTTTATCAAGGTACTTGGAGGTAACTCCTCATCATCAATATCAATTCCCAATAGATAAACCATGAATCATCTAATCAAACTAATCATCAAGTTGTCTAATCCAATATTTTTTATTTTGAGGAACATTTGAATGCTTTTATGGTCATGTGTCTTTCATGCATCACTTGCCTTCACTAGTTGTATTTTTGAAAATCCAAATCATGCATTTTTTTATTTTTTATTTGGATAGAAAAAAAATCAAGCATTAGGTATTAGTAGGAAATTAGGCAATGACAACTCACACTTTTGATTCCTCTACCACTCATGGCATCTGAATTTAATTATGGAACAATTCTATTCAGTCTCATTCTATTTTGCATGTAAATTCACATGAAGGTCTTATTTATAGTTCATACTATAAAGAAATTTTTTTTTGTCATGGATTAAAAAAGTTACTTGTGTGGCAAATTGCAATGAGAAGAAAAAGTAATACAAGGGCCTATATGAAGCACAACTAAACTGCCATGGATCATCAGTAATTAGCCTCAAATTCAGTCCTTCCCCGGAAAAGTAAAAAGTTTCCGGAGCTATAAAAGAAAATCTGAGGAGGAAAAAGACAAAAGCATCTTCAAAGTTGAATTCCCGTTCCCCAGCCAACCGGAGCTGAATCATTATAGTCAAATCATTATATACTCCGGCGAACGACCACCTTCACCGGCGGCCGATGGCTTCTACATTATTCTCCCACCTAAAATACTCCGACAGCTTAACGGTGGTCGCAATTTCAATCTTCACCGCCGTAGTCTGCGAAGCTATCTCGTGGCTACTAATCTACCGCACCAGCTCCTACAAGTCTCTCAAATCCACCATAGACAAGGCCTCCAAAAAGCTCGAAACCATGAAAACCCCTAACGGCACCAGTGAACTCACTAAGAAATCAAAAACCAAGAAAATCGACCGCGTCGAGACCTCCTTGAAGGAATCCAGCCGCGATTTGTCTCTATTTAAGTTCAAATCCGGCGCTGTCGTCGCGGTCGTTTTATTTATGGTTTTCGGATTGTTGAATACTTTGTTCGAAGGGAAACCCGTTGCGAAACTGCCGTTTGTTCCCTTGCGGATTGTTCAGAAGATGAGTCATCGTGGCTTGTCCGGGGACGACATGACTGATTGTTCGATGGCCTTTTTGTATTTTCTTTGCTCGATTAGTATTAGGACTAACCTTCAGAAGTTCTTAGGTTTTTCGCCGCCACGCGGAGCTGCTGGTGCTGGCCTTTTCCCCATGCCCGATCCCAAAACCAGCTGATTGATCTGATCCATCCGCCAAAAAGCTCCTAGTTTTGGTATTAATTGCCTAGTGTTTTGAGTTTTTAGTTGTCACCTTTTGTTTTTTAATTTTCTTTCTGGGAAGTCTGAATTTTGAGATCATAATTGGGAGTAGACTGTTAAGTATTTAGTCATTGAATGGAATAGTACTGTTGATCTTTTTTTCCAACTTTATTCTTTCCCGAAACCGGAAAAGTGATGAAGAACTCATTTCTGTATGTTGTTGCAGTTGTCAATTTTTGTGATAATTATTAAATTATTGCTTATCTTTTGTTAGGCCTATTTGAGGTTTGTTAGTTTTTAGAATCTTTATTCATAACAGAGTGAGCTGTTTTTTGTTGGTTTATTCCTGCTTCACATGTCAATCTAAAATCTCTTTGCTCTGTTTTGTTTTGCTGTCTATGATAAATTATTGATCTTTGCATTCATTAATTTCTGAATTTACAGTATGTTGTGATTCGGATGTTTGATATTCTAAAGACTCTGAGCATAAATTTTGTCGGTAAGACCTCCTTATAGGATTAATGCTCTTGCCGAAACCTTTTTTTTATTGGGGTCTGAAAAGCACCTTGCCCACACTTGTTGGGAGCAAGCATTCTAACTTGATCTATCATTGCCCTGCTTATTCATAAACCAGTCAATATATTGCTAATTGTGCTTTTTCGGGGGTGGACTTTCTGCTCTAGTAGTTATCAAACAGTTAAAGGCCACTTTGAAACTGTTGCTCATCATGACCATGGTATCTTGTAAATATTTATCGTGTTTAATTCATTAGATCTAGAAGGTGTTGCTTATTGCCCTTTGTATTTGAGTTTTAGCATTGTGAGTTACATGTGTTTATTGTGCAGTCTTTGGATTAGCTGAATTCTAAAGACGGCTGTAGGAAATTCCATCACCTTCTATTTTTTTTTTTCGGGTAAGAAGTTTTGAAGCTTGCAAACTTGAATGTTTAAAGACTGAGAATTGAAAGTATAGATCTTTCCAATTGCAGTTTTGGATACTTATAATTTTTCTGAGTGAAGTTGTAAGTATTATATCGCCATGAATAAAGAACAATCATGGCATCAGTTTTGAAACAGAGAGTTATATTACAGAGTTAGTTGCAATGGCTAAACTAACGCATCCTAAAGTTGGGTATACCAATTTTTGTTGGTGTCATGAAACAAGCCATTTGGTAGGATTACAAATCTTGCTAAAACGATGTTCATAATAAAGATTTGAAAAGTTAAGGTTCATAACAAATTGAAGTTGTTTCATGTCATAATTGGAACAACAATTGAGGTTAACAATGACTCAAGGAAAAGTGAAATGCCTTCAAATTGGGTTAGTCAACAAAAGGAACATATCAAGACAAAGTATCTCAGTACAGCGTGCCTTATCACATTTGCATATTGTTTTCCTGCTTAATGATGGAAGATGTGTAATAAGTTGTGTTTGAAAACATAAATCAAATCATTCAATTAACCCATCAACAGTCATATGTCCATAATTAAAGTTGGCTTGTACTTTTATCGCAATAAATGTTTATTACTTATTACTGCTACATTAATTTTGGTCTAACTTAATCTTCGACCTGCATTACTAACTTATTATTGAGGAAAGATAAAGGGTGGGCTTGTATGAAATAAGTGACTTTCAGTTTTAGGTACCGACAGTCTACCCCCTTCTCTTTCTCGACTCCTCCAAATAAGAAAAAGGATGGCTCAGATGCTGTTTTCTCATCTTAGGTACTCAGATAGCCTAGCAGTCATGAAAATCTCACTATTTTCTGCCATATTGTGTGAAGCTTTATCTTGGCTATTAATCTACTGCATCAACCCCCACAAGTCTCTCAAATCTGCAAGTAACAAAGCCTCAAGAAAACTTGATCGTACGAAAAATCACAATAAAAGCAATGAAATCGCCAAGAAATCCAGGATCAGCAAAATAGCCTGTGTTGCAACATCATTAAAAAAATCCATATTTGTACTTGTACTTGTTCAAATTAAAGCCTGGGTTGATTCTCATCCTGGTTCTCTTAGTCATTTTTAATACACTGAACAATCTACATGAAAGGAAACCTGTGGCTAAGTTGCCACTTTGGCCCTTACAAATTTTTCTCAGGTTGAGTTATAGGGGCCTATCTGGGGACTACACGACACGTTGTGTTCAGTGTTCTTCTTGTGCTTTTTGTGCTCGATTGCAGTTAGGGCTAATATTGAAAAGCTTTTAGGGTTCTCGCCACCACGAAAAGCTTTTAGGGTTCTCGCCACCACATGAAGCTGCAGGTGGCAGGTTGTTTTCATTGCCCTTTCTGAAATCAAACTGATTGGTTTTGTTCACTACCAGTTAGTAAGAACTTCCCTTTCTACTACTTGTATTGTCCTTCTTTTGGAGAAGTTTGAATTAAGATAGCTGACTTAAAGTGATCTCCTGTTCTGATTGAAGAAATTTAATGGATTGGGTGTTTTCAAAAAACTTTACTGTAGACGTGTATCTTAAAAATATGTCGCCTGGTTTTTTTTTAAGGTTGTTTTGACGGCTGTATCAGGTTTGCGGAAAGAATTATCTTTACCGAAAGTGGCAAGCAACCCCCTCCTCAGCCCACCTTTCTGCCTCCCACACACTGCTTCCTGCTACTCTCTCTCTCCTTCACCAGCTCTCTTCTGCCCACTTTTCTCCCCCAACCCGTTACCCTCTCCCCTCCCTTCCTCCCCCTTCCCCTACCAACCAGCCAGCCTCCCCTGTTCCCCAAATCTGCAGCCCCCATCCCCATCCCCACCCCCTCTCCCTTCCTCCCCCTTCCCCCAGCAACCCACCAAGGGGGAGTGGACTGCAGGGTGGTGATAGGGGAAGGGGCAATGGGCTGGTTGAGTTGGGGGAGGGGGCTGCATTTTGCATGTGTGTGTGTTTTGGGTACTGTTTCTGGTGTTCCGAGGGGTGTTACTATAGACACGTGTTTAAAATACATGTTTTGAAAAAAAATGGAATCCATAAGCTCCATAAGTTTTTAGTCAGAGGTTCGAACAGTATTTTTATCATTCATTCTTTTCTGTTTCTGCCCAAATTACAATGACTTTGCAATGAACTTGCTGGCTTTATTTCTCTCGTACAAATATGTGTGCGCGTGTACACATGTAGTGCCTGAATTTTGGTTGACTTACACTTAGGGGGTCTTTTTGACGAATAAATTGACTTTTTTATATATTTTTGATTTGCAGTTTCCATGATAATCTGTAGGCTTTTGCTTAAGTTAGATGTGCTAGGTTGATTTTTGTTTTTCTGTTTGTCCTTAATAAAGAACCAGGATGATTTCTTGGTATCTATTTGGTCAAATGAACCAAACAATAATTATTCATTTTGTCAACCTTAGACTTGTTTCTTCACAATATCAATACGAAGCAATCCTTTTTTTTTTTTATGTAACTTAAATTCTTGAGAATTACATTAATGACCTTTACTTAGATTTTCTGAACTCTGCAATCTAACATAGGTTTCTCATGAATATTTAACAATGGGGGTTGGTGATCTTGTTTTTGGAGTCTTATCTTTTTGAAACTGAGAAGGCTCGCTCCATTATTTTTGGGCAGTTCACTTTAATTAAGTTTGTTGAATTATAACTGGTGATTGTCTTATCAAACTAATTGGGTTAATTTCCCACATCGAGACTTTTCATAAGTCTTGTGACATTACTTCGTATCAATTGATGACTTCACCCGGTTTAGGGTTATGCTTCCTAGGTCTTCTTTTTCGTTTTTCTACATAGTATTAGATTTGGTTTCTCAATTTAAAAAAAAAATAAAAGAAAAATTTGCTGGTGGGTTGATGTGGAATGGACAGCTACTTAAGGGCTCGAGCCAGGACTTTTGAGCCCGTGGAATTGTGATGTGATAATCAAGCAGCTATATTGCATTACTTTGTGTTCCATAAGTGTATTAGACATTTTGAAGTAGATATTCATTTTGTAAGGGAAAAACTTCAAGTTTTATTATTTCTCTTGGTCATGTTAAAACTGCAGAACAGCTAGCTGATCTCCAATTACTATCAGATGAAGTCTGGAAAGTTTGGCTTATACTATCTTTGCATGGTTTTTACAATGTTAGAGGGCAAGGAATATAGAAATGTTGTCTAAGTTAAGGTAGTAGTATTGCTGTTCTCTGTAATGAACTCCTTTTGGCTTTTGGTGTTCCACATTATGGCTCTAACTTTTGCCCCTTGTGAGATTGGGATCTCTATCATGCATTGTTGTTTTATGCTAATGCAAAAGGAAGATTCTCAAAAAATCGGAATGTAGGAGCACTTCTGGTTTTCAATGTGGATGGTTTTGAAAATTTGAGAACTTGATGTTAAAGTAAGTGGATGACTGAGAGAGAACCTGTTGGTTGTTCACTATTTTACCAATATATCTCGTGTCTTTATAGCCACTAGGTACGTGTTGTGACTTAACTCTAATCAAGATCTAATGAAGATTTAAATATATGTTTGATGTCATATGACGTTTGATTCTGTCTCAGTTGGGAAGGAAAGACACCACCAACCATATGTAGGTCGGTGATGTAATATCCTGATGGTGTCATAAAATGAGTCTGAACTCTGAATCAAAAAGTACTAATCCTACTGTATCAACTATTGATCAGGTAACCTGTGCCTATACGTAATCTTCAGGAGTATTAGTGTTTGCTTGGCTTTCCGTGTTCACAAAATATTTAGTGCATTTTAGTTGTATTGGAACAGATATAATGTCACTGCCTAATGGAGCCTTTATTACAATTCTGGCTTGCTTTGTTTAACTTTTTAACCTGCCAGAACTCTCAACTTTTCGCATCTCTATCATAGTTTTTGGTCACATGTCAACCTGCAGAGGTAGGACCTGAAGGCCATCTAGTTTGTTTTTGCTGGTCTTAGGATATAATCCTAGGTCAGCCATTATTGGCTTGCTTTGCAAGCTTATAGTTACGATGAGTCCTTAAATCTCTAATGATGGCTGAATGGCCTCTTTTGATTTCCTAATTTCTTGATACTCTGCAAGTTTTGCATACTTTCAAATTTTTTAAAAGCTTCTTTAGCGTTATAGTTGTCTGACTTATACAGGTCTTTAATCCTCAGTTTACGACTGTAAGGAAAAAATACCATACCCTTAAGATGTTTGGCCTTATCGATGCCGAATGGCTCCTCCTTTTACATTACTAGGATTCATCACTTGTTAGCTACAAATCTGCTTTTGTAAATTCGTAATTAGGAGTAGAAGAGCATTACACTTGATTTACAGTTACTGGGTGTATCACTCCATCTTTGCCCGAGGCAATGGGCTAGGATAGTCCAATTAGAAGGTGGACAGTTGAGTGAGTAGGATTCAGTGGTTAAAGGTACAAATCTAGCTAAATGGCTAGCAAAATAGGTTAAGCTTCAGATGCCTAGATGGTATCAAGAGTGTGATGCTGTTTAATCATAAGCAAGGATCTCAAAGCTTTTGATACAAGGATTTTCCATGAAACTATATATATATATATGAGTACCAATTTTGTTCTGTTCTGTGATTGTCAAATGCTAGCTTTTAAATTTTGGAGGGGTAAAGGGGCCTTGCTGGATATGGGTTTACATTGTTGATGGGGATGCTAAGTAAAGGGGCCTTGCTGGATATGAGGATGCAGAATGTAAGAAGAAGCAGGGGTTTTCAAACTTTTCTCCGGGACTATTGTTATTATTTGTAGTTTTAGCATATATTTAGTTTATTGGTGGTGCATGCAGAGAGTTCCGTAGGATCATCTCGACCACCAATATTGTGCTGGCGACCTAAGAAAGAAAGCATCTGCTGCTAAGTTATGCACAAGCATGCATCCTGCTACACGTACACATTATCAAAATCAGCACATAATTTTAGATGCTCTGGGAAAAGAAAGAAAGAAGATATCCCTTTGCTTTGGATATATTTTGCAGGAATTTTATCTGTTGTGACAAAAGCCTGCGTTAAACTATTACAGGCACACTATTGTTGAGGAGTGTGTGCAATGTTCTTCGCATCTGATCCAATGTCAGTCATGAATTGAACAGAATAATTAGAAGCATAAGCATTCATCTGAACCAATGTGTCTTTTTCCCACTTTTTATTCAGGTCTTGACTGAGTGAGTAGAAAGTGGGAACTTTTCTGTTTAAAAAAATGCCATTTGTAGTTGCACTCTTGCTTAAGATACGCGCGCGGAGGTTTGTGTGGAAAGGAATGTGCATGCAAGCAACTAACCATCATATGTAGGATAAAAGGCTAGTTGGGCTCGTGATTTTTATAGGATAAAAGACCTCAAAGGATACATCATATGGAGCTCATTAAAAACCAACTTAGCATATGTAAGTTAGCAAGCCAAGAAGAAGGGATTTAATTCTAAAATCCTCTTTGACTGCAGGTAGAATGTTTGAAATCTGGTGCTTACAGTTAAAACATTTCAGAGGATGTGTGTTTCCTCTGATTTAGATGAGTCATCTCCCTCTAGCCTCTCTCATTAGTCATTCCCATCAAAGTAAGATAGATGTTATAATATTGTCGTGTGTGACAAAAATGGTGTAGGTCATCACATTATTTAAGCTTTTAAGTGAATGTGATGCTGATTTTTTTTTTAAAAGATAATTCGATTGACCACATAAAAAAAAAAAGGATTTACATGTGCATTCTATTTTATTTGTTTAAATGCTTTGAAAGAATTGACAAATTAAATGGTTTCCATTTGTAATGATTTTCATCTTTGCATGTATGGTAGTCAGTGGCTAAAGCTTTTTTTTTTTCACCAAAAAATAAGTACAAATTTCAATTTCAAAAATATTATGTTATTGAACAAGAAAAAAAAAACATTTACTATAGCTTAAGACTTTTTGTTGGATAGTAACAGATGCTAAGAGCAGTGCATTGAACTAGTGTTCAAATAATATTACCTTAGTCATGTAGCATTAACGCTATGATTTCAAGGGACTTTTATGAAGTGACTTTGGATACCCTTCTAACCATATGTATCTTTGCCTTGTTTGAAGGAAATAAAAAAACTTAAGCTGCCATGAAGATTTAACCATTGCATATTTTCACGATATTAATGAACAATATTCATAAAAACAGCTTGTAGGAGAAGAGAAGATAAAGTGTAGAGACTTATTTCCTTCAAACATGTGGCTCTGATACATAAACACTCCAGGAAATTCAAGCACAGAAAGTAATGGATCCACGGTTAGTGATGCTAGCTCGTATGCCATAACGGAGACCACTAACTCTGCTGCCGAAAAGTCTTCAGAAATTGATATTGTACGACATGAATTGACATTGGCGGACGTATATTGTGGTTGAGGTGCCATGTCTACTGGTCTTTGTTTGGATGATTTAACACTTGTAAGTAAATGGATGGCTGTCAAGTTTATAATTTTGTTGCCTTTCTAGTTCGTGTTATTTCTTCTCATCTATAAAGCTACTGACACTTCTCTCAAGTCTGTTATGTAGAGATGGGCATGCAATTGAATCATCCTGAAACTGAGGTAGTCTAGTCATCTTTATCTCGATCAGTCAGCCATCTAGCTAAGCACTTGTATTCAAGAGTAAGCCTAGAAGTTTTAATTATATTCGGGTGAGAAATGAAGGAGCAGAAGATTTTCTTTGCTTATTAAAGGAATGGGAAAAAACTTCGTGAAGAGTTTCGATTGCTTGGTTCTGAGGAAGTAAATTCAGTTCTAAATTGCTCCAAATGGGTATGAGTCTGACAATGAATGTGGAGATGACGGTGCACTCCAACCTGGGGAATTTGAAGCTTTTAGATGTTTGCTATGGAGACCCGAACAACACAAAACAACGTGCCTTGTATTTCAAGGTAGGATCATCTCAATAATTGGGTCCAGACTCAACGATTACTTTGCATTTACTTCACATAATAGTTTTTGTTAAGAGAATATAAGTATTCTTGTAGATAATAAATTAGTAAGGGTATTTTTGTAAATAGTTTGTTAGGTTTGTACTCCTATAAATACTAGTTGGTCACTCATAATACGGTGACTAGATGTTTTCCTCCCAAAATACCTGTTGACATGGTATCAGAGCAAAAGTCCTAGGGTTAGGGTTAACATCTAGTCAAAAGTACTGTTCAGCCGCACTGTTCATTGCGGCACTGTTCACGTGTACTGTTCACGCATTACTGTTCACGGCGTACTGTTCACACGTCACTATCATCTCGAGTTTTGACCCTTTCTTTGGTTTGAAGTGCTATTCGTCATGGTTGAAAGATTTGTTAATGTGGTTACCACTGACCAAATTGAATGGGATCTTGTCCCTCGTCCTTCAGGTAAGCCTGTTGTTGGTTGTAAATGGGTGTACACTATAAAAGTGCAGCCTAATGGTTCTATTGATAGATTGAAAGCTCGTCTGGTAGCTAGAGGATTTACTCAGGTGTATGGAGTAGACTACTTAGAAACATTTTCTCCTGTTGCAAAGATTACCTCGGTTCGTCTTCTTATCTCTTTGGCAGCAACTTACAATTGGCCATTGCATCAGTTGGATGTGAAAAATACATTTCTGCATGGAGATTTAGAAGAAGAGGTATATATGGAACAACCTCCTGGATTTGTTGTTCAGGGAGAGAATTCGCGGTTGGTTTGTCGTTTGAAAAAATCCTTATATGGATTGAAACAGTCTCCGAGGGCCTGGTTTGGCCGATTTAGTAGTGTTGTCATGGAATTCGGTTTGACAAGATGTGGAGTAGATCATTCTGTATTTTATCGGCATTCTAATGCTGGTAAAATTTTATTAGTTGTTTATGTGGATGATATTGTGATTGCAGGTGATGATGTTGTGAGGATTCAGAAACTTAAATCCAATTTGCAGGCAAACTTTCGGACAAAGGATTTAGGTCATCTACAGTATTTTCTGGGTATTGAGATAGCTCGATCTAAATATGGGATTTATTTATGTCAAAGAAAATATGTACTTGATATGCTGAGTGAAGTGGGAATGTTAGGTTGCCGACCTGTGGATACTCCTATGAATTCTAATGTGAAATTAGTAGGAGATCAAGGTACATTACTAGATGATCCTAGGTAATATCGAAGACTTGTGGGTAAATTAAATTATCTCACTGTAACGAGACCTGACATTTCGTTTGCAATGAGTGTTGTGAGTCAATTTCTTGATACCCCTCGTACTAGTCATTGGGATGCTGTTATACGGATTCTCAGGTATCTTAAGAGTGCACCTGAAAAAGGATTGTTGTATCAAAATCATGGACACACTGATATTGAAGGATATAGTGATGCAGATTGGGCTGATTTTGCCTTAGATCGAAAATCGACCACAGGATATTGTGTATTTGTTGGTGGTAATTTAGTGTCATGGAAGAGTAAGAAGCAAACAATTATCTCCAGATCAAGTGCAGAATCTGAATACCGCGCTATGGCTCACACTGTGTGTGAGTTGATTTGGTTGAAGAGCATGTTACTTGAAATTGGGTTTGAGTATAAACAGCCTATGAATTTAGTGTGTGATAATCAGGCAGCTGTTCATATTGCGTCTAATCCAGTGTTTCATGAAAGGACAAAACATATTGAAGTTGATTGTCATTTCATTCGAGAGAAATTGCTTGACGGAGTTATCAAGACATCTCATGTACCGTTTGTAGATCAATTGGTTGATGTGTTTACCAAGAGTTTAGGGGACTCTAGGGTGAAATACATTTGTAACAAGTTGGGTGCTTATGATATATATGCTCCAACTTGAGGGGGAGTGTTAAGAGAATATAAGTATTCTTGTAGCTAATAAATTAGTAAGGATATTCTTGTAAATAGTTTGTTAGGTTTGTACTCCTATAAATACTAGTTGGTCACTCATAATACGGTAACTAGATGTTTTCCTCCCAAAATACCTGTTGACAGTTTTCTTTTCCTAAATATTGCATTTTCATTTTTGTGTTAGTGATCAAAATGAAGAATTTTTTCTGAGCCCTGCAGGTTAGTTGTAACTAGAGGATATATGAATCGAAGTTATTGCCTCTTCCTGTAAGTTTTTTTCATGTTGCTTGAAGCTCCACAACAAATTAGATATCGTATCCATGAGTAGTAATGTATCTACACAAAATCTCAGCTGAAGGTCGGCAGCTTCAGGAGCTGGAGAAGCTGGGCAAAAAGCATATTTATCTTCAGAGAAAAACGATCGGAGCAGCAGCACATAGATATTATTACCAAAAGGAAAGGTGTTTATAGAGATCTCCTTGATATTACAGTCCACCTACACAACATTGCAAGGATGGTAACCTAATTTGTACAACATCTACCAGGAGATTGATTACTAAGAGAACTCGGAATAGACAACCCAATCCCAATCACCAACACAAAGTAAACGAGAAACTTGATCCTTCTGCTAATTACAAACAATGCTCTCAAAATCCTTTTGCCTGCGTTGTACCATTCCAAAGTTCAAGATCATTGACCTTCTGGCCCTCTTTTGAAGATTCATGCACACCACTTTCAGCGCCTTGAGATTTTTTTAACTTCGCCACAAGAACCCACATGTTTGCAAGTTCATTTTCGAGATAAGCTTCTCTTTGTTTTGATTCTTCCACCATACCCTGTAATTCAGCCTCTTTTTGATCCTTTTCTGCCAGAGCAGCTTCATAGGACAGCTCCCTCTCACGGCTCAAGGCTAGTTCTCTCTTGATATCTGGGGGCAACACAACTTGTTTAACATGGCTCTCTCTTCGGCCATTACGAGTGGAAGTAACAGTTCTGCGCTGGGTGGTTGAACTTTTCTGCGCAGTCAGCTCGGCAGCCAATTTTTCATTGTGGTTCATGAGTTTTGCAACCTCTTCGGACAATGCCTTTAACTCAACCGCTGCAGCAGATGCTAATCCTTTGGCGTATGAACTCTCCTCTGCCAATTTCTGGTTCCGAAGCTCTAGCTGCTCTTTAGAGTCGGTTAACTCATCCACTTTCCTCTTAAGTTCTCGAATTTCTGTTTCCTTGGGGATATAACAAAAATAGGAAAAAAAAAAAGTTGTGCTTCAGTTATTAACCTTAAAAAAAAAAAAAAACAACCTAAGGCACAATCGGGAAAAACCCAAAAGCATGTAACTTACTGTACACAATCATGAGAAAACCCAAAAGCAAGAAAAAGCACTTGACAGTTAATCGTCACTCAATAAACAAGAAACAAATTATCAGTCGATTATTTATCAGTCATTCAACAAGAAAAGGAAGTGTCTAGAATATAAGATGGAACTAAAGAAGTAATGCTTTAAAAGAAAAAGTGCAAGTTGTTTTACATTAACCACATCTGCAGTTTGTTTGCAACTATTGTTTCAATATTACTGTGAGAAAAATATTTTAGGATACGCATAATCTCCAAAGACTTTTCCTAAAAATATGAATTTTGCTAAACCAACTTTGGTTCTTAAGCCAATTAGTAAGAATGATATGGTAAATAATAAACATTCTCGAGAAGAAATCAACTAGAATTTTCTAAAAAGTAAAATTTTTTTTTGATAGTCAATCTGTTAAGCTAGTCTGAAAGAAAAAAAGTTATATGCATTGATGTCCACCACAATAATCAATAATTCAACAGAATTCACAAGAAAGTTGCTATTGCATAAGTAACTGGAAAAATCAATAATCCTTGAAAACTTTCAACCAAAGGCATTAAATGTAACAGTTACAGACATAAAAAAATAAAAAATTCTTGTAATTCCTGTTAGTGACTCACAAATTCTATCACTTGTGACAAATTCTGTCTCCAACAGTATATACGCCATTTGTGGCACATAGGCAAGGAGTAGATAAGTCAAAAAATTAAATAAGAGCTTGATACATGTACAAATTTAACAAAAAGTTTATTACTGATGCTAATTACCATATGAAGAAAATTCAGCTAATACTTAAAAAAACTTTTGTAAATCTCTAAATCTCACATGACAATTCATTTTTCTAAATTTCACCAAGTACATTGCCACTAACAAGGTGCAAATGAACTAAATTTCTATTCAAAAGTAGAGGAAAAGAGTTTTTTTTAACATTTCTCTCAAGAAGCATACAGTTTTTCTAAAAGTAACTGACACCCTAACTATGCCACATTTGGCTACAAAGGGAAACTGCCATTTTTGTTAATGTGTGATGCATAACAACCTTATGTAAGTATATTATTTTGACAACTCACTGATGATGCATTCCCTCAGCTTTTGACTTCTTTGACACTCATAGTAGTATAAAAAATGTCAACCCAGAAAGCACTCTGCTTCAAATCCTTGCTTACAAACCTCAGGGTTTATATAATCCTTGATTATGTCAGTTTCATCCTCAGCTAATGCAAGCACATGGCAAAAAGGCAAAGTAGCATCCAAAAGCAAGAATAGGTTATCAAATAGGGTAATTTGAAGGAGTTATACATCAGCATTTGCAAGTGAAATCTATTTC
The DNA here is from genome assembly GCF_036785885.1 of Coffea arabica. NCBI lineage: Eukaryota > Viridiplantae > Streptophyta > Magnoliopsida > Gentianales > Rubiaceae > Coffea > Coffea arabica. The sequence continues at coordinate 13,728,797 of NC_092321.1, forward strand.
AGAACGTTCTTCTTTTTTATTTTCTTTTTGCAGTTGTATATTTTAAAGGCGCACCTACTGATGTGAATTAAATAACCGTATTATATTTGCATACATGGATTTAAGAATGACTAATCAAGCATACCTCTAAACCTGTTATTCATTTTAGAAACTTGATTTATAATATAATTTAGCTAAAATGAATCCAGGAAAAATTTGCAGGTCACAAGCAGCATAGAGACAGTGAATAGAAACATAATCTAGCAAAGGCTTAATAGCCTACACAATGAATGGTTTTGATCCCCATTTTCGCTATAAGGGAAAATTAGGAATATATTTTAAGTAAAAAGCTTGAAACTGTAGAAGGGGAGACTGAAACATAAAAGAAACAGTGAATGTACAGAGACATAGTAAGACAAGGGAAATCAATAAAAACAGAATTTAAAGTTTTTGCTATTCTTTTTCCATTGCTTCCTTTTTATATAATCATAGTATAGCTGTCAAACAAACCCATTTAACTAAATTTACCCATACCCGCCCATGAATAGATGGGTATGGGTATCTTAAATTTTTGCATATGGGTATAAATGAGTTACCCAATAATATCCATTTAATAAATGGATATTATTGGGTAACCCATCAAACCCAATTAACCCATTTAAAATTGTCTTTCCCCCAAACCTTCTCTCTTCCCCCACCCATTTTTTTTTTTCAAATTTTCATTTTGTCATGATGTTAACTACTTTTGTTTCATTATTATTATTATTATTTGTTGGTTTATCTTATCATTTTATTTTCTCTTAGTTTGTTAACTTGCTCATTTTTCAGCATTACCAATTTATGACAAGTTTTAGCCTCTTTTCGTACTTCTCCAAAATGAAATTTTAAATTTACACACGAAAAAATGCTAGAGGTTCAAAACTTTTGCATTAAGTTTTTATGTTAACTTTTATAGTACTTTGTTCAAATTTTTATATTCTTATTGTTTAATTATTAAATAGTATGTAATTTTGTGACAGAGTTCAGATGGGAAAAAAATTGATAATTAGGTTTATTGAGCATTATAAGTAAATATTTAAAACTAATGATGGGTGCAAAGGATGGTATAAATTGACAACTTAGTTTGCAAAAATGAATTTAAAATGAATTTACAAAAAGTTAAAATAAATGGGTTATAAAGTTACCCAATTCATTTTTTGACTTGCCCATTTATACCCATCTGATTAAATGGGTATAAATGGATTGACTCACTTATATCCATTACCCATTTTACCCAACCCAAACCCATCCAAATCACTCATTTTGGCACGCTTAAATTTCTTTACCATTTTACCCATTATCATAGTAACACACTTGCTTAAATTTCTTTATTATAAGCAAAGAGCATATCAAAGAACTTGCATGGGCATTAAGGTACAACAATTAAGATGCAGCATATCCAAGAAAGCTGTAAAGGACATGACAGTTACTTGGACTTGAAGAATTAATGCTTCCTTTGTATCTTTTATCACTGAAACTTCGTTCTGTTCAAGTTCTGCACAAAAATTTTTGATTTCACTGTGTTGTTTTGAGTGGATGGCCAATGGGCTCAACTTCCTCTGCTCCAGGGCATCAGACAGTTGTTGTTTCAAGGAGGCAACTATTTCATGTAATTCCTCACATTCGTGGATCTGCTCAAAAGAAGCTTCCAGTTGAATAAATGTCCAAGTTGTTAACAACACTGTGAGAATTGTAACAGTTAGGTCCTATACCTTTTGATTTAGCTGCTCCTGAATGATTCGATTATCAGCAGCTTTAACCTGTATAAAGTAACCATTAGCATTCCTCAGAAAGAGGCTAACAAATAAGTATTATTGAAAATCCAGTTTATTCCTAATTCCATTTCGTATTCATGTGTGAAAATTTTCTCAAAATTTGAGATCCTAGTCAAATAAATGCCAAATGAATGAACCCTGGCAAACAAAATTCAGTTAAAGCAAAACTGCCTGAAGAGGAAGAAGTCTTCCCTCATGGCATTGGATGAGTACAATAAGTCCACTATGCAGAATAAAATATTTACAGAGAATTTTTCTGGCCAGGGAAGTTATATTACCATTGACAACTGCCTGCAGAGGAAGAAGTCTTCCCACATTGCAATAGATAAGTGCAATGAGAGCATTATGCCAAATAGAATATTTGCAGAAAGATTTTTCGGGCACAGGGAAGTTATATAATCATTCTTTTACTGTTTTATGTTTTTGGTGTTTGTTCCTCATAGATTATGCTATAAAACAGATGGATCCAACCACCAATGTTCCCACGCTCTTTTGGTTTGCAATATACATTACCTTCAAAGATTTGAAAACCATCTCTCTTTTGATGCTAATTCAGCGGTGAAAGAAGAGAACCATACCGAAGCGTCAAGTATAACCATATTAATATCAAAAGGTTAGTCAAAATTCAAAAAGCACGGGATGCTTTACACCAACTAAACAGTGTTTACCCTTTGACTTTAGGTTCAACTATATATTAACTCACATGCACCAAGTTACCCTTCATTTTCTGTCTAACAGCTGAATATCTGTTCTCTAAGGGTTTACAAGTTGCATTACCTCAAGTTCAAATGACTTCTCATGCAGTTGTGCCACGAGTTCAGCAAGAGACTGCAAACATGAAAACAAGCTTAGCCAAAGCTATAATGAACAAGAAGCTAAAGCTTTTAAACAGGACTGCCTTACTTGAGATTCTTCTAGTTTTTCCAATTTCTCATCAGACACAAGAATGGAATCAGTAATTTGCTTTTCCAGCGAAGCTATTTGTTCATTCTTCCTATTAATCTCATCATTCAATTTTCTGATCTCCTCCTGGTGTACAAAAAGAAAAAGACAATCTTACAATTACTTTCAAGCTTAAGGCTTGAAAAAAGAAGTTAGGGACCAAGACTACAGAGTAAACTAATTTACCTGAATGTGTTCCTTCCTGGGGTGACGTATTGCCTCCTCAGATAGTCTCTTAAGAGCACTTGAATGAAGTGCCACTTCACCTGACAAAATCTTTTGCTGCTCCCTTAGAAGGTCAATTTGATCAATTGTCTTTATGCTAGTCTAGTATCAGATAAAAAAGTAAAATTAGACAGCATTGAGCATAAGCTATTTACTTGTGCATTAGCTTGCACAGAATTCTGTAGTGAAAGAGACATTTTGAGCTTGCAAAATATGAATAAAGTACTGAATGGTGGAACATAGACAGTATGCTTTATTTTCAATTTCCATAACTAAGCAGTCTGATTGACATGCCAGTGAAGTACATCACTTCAGCACCAGTGAAAATCTTTGCAGAATAATGCTCAAAAGATTATTTGACATCACTCACACACAAATGCAATGAAGATGTTTACATTAAGGAAAGCCGCTGAATCTCATACCAGGGGAGTCTCCTGTCCCAAAAAGTTATCCTCAGGCAATTCTCTATCCTGTCTGGCCTCTGATAAATGCTCTGCTGATGGTGTGCTTTCTGTTGGTAGAGAGTGAGAAAGTCTTGATTCCATGCGAATATTCACACTTTCAGCCTGAGGGGTAGATGGTGTACTAGTTGACTTAACACCACTGGATTTATCACTAGTGCTAGTCAAAGTCCCTGTGCCACTTTCTCGTTTCTGGTAAAACAGCAAATTCAGAAAAACTAATTGATAACTGAAGATGTACTAGCTGTCTAAGCTGACCCTTTCAGAAACAAGTGGTAAAAAGGAGAGGAAGTTGAATCCATTAACACAAACTTAAACTAAATAAAAGCATATTAGATCAAAGACTTTGCCTAAACACAAAAGTCTACAAGTGTGGTGAAATAAAAAAGCTGAAATAGAATCTCAGATAATGGAAGTTCCTTGTTGATGAAAGATCTCGCACTTTCATCCAATTGTAATGCCTAACCAGGCTTACAGTTGTAGAGTATTTGAATTGCACATTGAAAATGGGACATGAATCAATCTGGCAAACATTGTGTTTGTGCCAACACCTGAGACCTTCATGCAGTATTAATTCAAATTTGTGTTTCCAGGTTCAGGCACCTTGTAAAAGTATAAATAAGTCACGGCCTCCATTATGCTGTGTACTACAGCAAAAAAAAGGATTGCATCTCATAGTATGAGGTACCCAGAAAAATGAAAGAAGTCAATAAACTATGAAATTCTAACGTGAATTCAAGATTTGAATGACCCATAGACTATATTGCCCCATTAAAGTACATGAACGAGAGAGGGAATGTTTTTAACAGATAAGAAATTTTCTCTTCCAGCTGATGCAAGCTGACATTCTCCTTTATGCCAAGTCATGACTTCTTGACTTGATTTGCAAGGTTGATGCAACACAAAATTGAGTGGCTCAATTTGAATACCAGAGGAAACACGTTAACTGAAAGCATCATTATAATGATAAAAAAACTAGCACCATAAACACTAGAATACTTCACAAGCCATAAGATTACTCCTGCAGAAAGTGGAATGAGAGCAAAACAGATCTCCAAAAACCCAGACTATTTGATTTTCTTTATATAAAATAAAAAATTCAATGCTGCCAAGCAAAAGGTGGATATAACTTAGAAACACAAAGGTATACGAAATTTAGAGAATTTCTAATATAACTCTAAAAAAAACAACACACAACAAAATATACTTACCCTTATCTTTAACCAGTTAAGCAATCCGTTCTTCCTGGTCTTTTTCTCCTCCTTCAATGTCTCATCTGGGGTTTCAGCATTACCATCAAGAGATACATACAAATCAATGTTTTCATCGTCCCAGATCAGATCTCGCCTTTTGTGTGGAAGATAAGCAAGCTACAGAATTTTTTTAAACAGTAAAAAAAAAATCAGACCACAGTTTTAACTTAAAAAGAAAAAAACCTAACCTTAAATGAATACATATATTTCTTGCCCACCACCCGCAACCCCACCTCCATGCTCGCACAAGAGAGAGAAATTGAAATGGAAACATTACTCAGTCACAATACCTCTTCTTCTCCAAAGGAATGTCTTCTCCTCAGCCCTGGTCGTTGAGGAAATCTTGATGATTGCGAAGCCTTTGTGGATACCAATATTAATTTAGTTAACCGTTGTATTCTACCCAACAAAGCAGCTTTAGCTTCTTCTTCTTGTTCCAATCTTGATTGGAGCCTGACTTGACCATCTTCTAGCTTTACAAATTACGCAAGCAGAGAGGAAAAGATTAATAGTTATAATGGAGCATCTGTTATCCAGATTAGCATAATATAGCCAACAGTTTCAATTAATTCAAAGTATCGCATATTAACAATATATTGACTTGTAACCAAGGTTCATTTGGATTGTGTTTTTAATAAACTTTAATGCAGAAAAGTTTTTCAAAATCCGTTAGACTGTGTGTTTCTTGAGTTTTTTTTTTGGGTGTTCGTCCACCTCCCCTCCTCCACCCCCGCCACCTCTCTCTCCCCTTCACCCCCCCCTTCAAAAAATGACTGCTCCACTATTGCTTCCCCACTGCCACTCATTCCCCCCTCTCTTTCCTCCTCCCCCACAACCATCACCCCATAACCCAACCCTGCCACTCCTCCTCCTCCCTCCTCCTCCTTCCTTCCTTCCCATCCCCTCCCACCTTCTTCCTCTCCCCTCTTTTCTCCCAAAATCCCAGTCACGACTGGATCTGGTCACAGCTGGAAGTGGAGGGGGGTGGGAGGGGGAGAGGGAGAGGAGCGACGAGGGAAGGGGTGGTGGGGGTTTGTGGGAATGGGGGAGTGACAGTTAGGGGTGGCAATCGGGTCGGGTTCGGGTTGGCGGGTCGGGTTGAGGCTTAAGTATAACAAAGAATCTGCTGACCCGAACCCGACCCGCCAACCCGAAACGGGTCAGGGTACCTGACACGAACCCGAAAATTTCGGGTTCGCGGGTTGGCGGGTCGACCCGAAATGACCCGAAACTTAATTTTAATTTACTAATTTATCACTGTAATTTCTAATAAAATCAATTTTTCACAAAATTAATTACATCATCAAGTAATAAAAATTTAAATAAATAATTTCAAACCAAATCTAAAATAAATTAAACACCATAAAAGTGTTTTATCCCAAACCAAATATAAAATAAATTAAAACAGCATAAAAGTAAAAAATAACATAATATATTATTTGTCCAAATATAATAATTTTAACTTCACACAAGTTAAATAAATTCATTTAGGATTAAGTAATTAATGCCTTTGGAAAAAAGAATGATTTAGTTTAGTTAGATAAAATAATTTTTATGTTTATTAAATTAGTTTTAATTCGTAAACGGGTCACATCGGGTCATATCAGGTCACCACGGGTTGACCCGAAATTGACCTGTTTTCTTTTCGGGTTCATCGGGTTCGACCCGATTCTGACCCGAACTCTCGAAACCTCAACCCAAACCCATTAATTTCGTGTTAGGTTCGTGTCGTGTTTTCGGGTCGTGTCAGGAATTGCCACCCCTAGTGACAGTAGGGGCAAGAAGGGGAGTGGCGGTGGGGCAAGGGGAGGGTGAGGGCCTGAGAGAAGGGTGGCAGTGAAGGAAGAGTGGTTTCGGTGTGTTGTTTTTTGGGAGGTTACCGTAGATTTTGTTGGGAAAAAACAAGTTTAAAAAAAAAAAGAACACTCAATCCAAACAGAGGCCAAAATTTTTGCCACTATACCATGTAGAGTTAATCCATATATTAGTCACCTATACTTTCCCTTTGGAAAGCTGCCTATTTGGATGCGTTCCTTAAGTAGTCTCCAAATTTCCGATTCATCTTTATAAGCAGTACAAGGAACGTATATCAAGCAGATTACCATGATTCCAAAGCTGCACTAAGGAATTTAACCTTAATACGTTTAACAATTGCAAAAAGATAAAAGGCACCAGCATCAATGACGTACAATAAATTGCCCTGAAGAAAAATTGCTGTGAATATTTTCCTCCTCTCAAATGACACTGAACATGCGATCACAGAAATAAATTCTAGAAGGAAAACAAGGAAGATAGAAGTTGATCATGACTGGACTGACATAATAACAATGGTTGAATGGTACATATCCATAAGGCATAAGGAGGAATATCCACAGGGAGCATCTTTTACAACCAATACAGGGCTTTACATCCTTATAATGTTATGCAAATTTTTTGTAGATACCAAACATGCATAGTGTAGCATTAAAACCACTCGCATTGGAACATCCACAAGTGAAAATAAGATGCCAAATCAATCCAAGTCTAATTGCAAAGAAAGTAGCCAAAACCAGGCAGATAACTTGATGTTCTCACAAGATGAACTCTCCAATGTAGATCCTGGATCTCCTTTTCTAATTCCTCATAAAGTTTAAGTGCTTTCACTTTTCAGTACTAATCATAAGATTGTCATTCACTAACAACTTCACCCTTTCCCTCATTGGGAAAATAGATACGCATGCACACAGACAGAATGCAACCACTGAGAGAGAAACTTCATTTAAGCACAGAAGAGAACTTTATATTCCATATAAAATTTCAGAAACAGCAAATACCATTTTTAACATCAGTAAACAACAAGAGGATGTTGCATATGACAGTAATTTTACATTATTAGACATAATTCAACTAAAGTGAAATGTAAATGCCAAAGAAAAATATTTGAAAAAAAGGAAGGGAAAAAGGAGCTAGAATCCTTGCCTTCTGTTTTAGGAGAACAATGTCATCTCCACTGTCCTTGATTTGTGGAACTGTAACGATGCCCCTCTTTAGCTGTTCTAATTCTTCCTTCAGGCAACGTATTTCATTTTGGTACTTTTTGATAAGTGATTTCTCATCGATTATCTGCATGGTTTACAGGCTTTGTTGTAAGGACTGAACACAACTTTTCAAACAAAAGAAACCTCAAGAACTTACCTTATTTTGTGCTGCCTGGACTTCTATGTGTTTTGCACGGTGTGCAAACTTCAATGTGTTATGTGTCTCTTCAGTGTTGCTTGAAGAGGGAGTGACAGTGCAAATTAGCTGCAGTTCCCGCACCCCAAAAAAAAATGAAAAACATTAGAACAGGCACAATAGCTGCTTTTGGCTCTGTTTATATTTCATTGGTGGGTGGCAGCATGGACTTTGGGAATACAGTACCTAGACAGCTTAACAGCTTTTTCATTAAAGCTTAAGAGTATCTAAGAATGGAGGTGTTACAATTGACTAGCACAAATTTAGCCAGTAATAATAGTTACAAATAAATCCAAATAATGGAATACCATACCGATACACGACCATGGCCACTTAGCGAGGACTGAAGAAGCCTCGTCAACTTGGAGTCTCTGTATGGGATATGAGTTGCTTTCCCATCTGTTAACTTTGATATAACCTGTTACAAGCACTAGTTAGCATGTCTCACATACAGAAATAACCATGAGAAATTGACAAGCATTCCAAACAATGGTGGACGATGAGTAGATCCGATGAAGTATGGGCAAGACAACAATGCTCAGGAGAAACAAACTACATAATCTGTCTCCAAGTTTAGAAAATTGCATACATATTAAAGCTCACATAGTTTGCAAATAAGGCCACAGGCCAGAACAGAAAGTAGAAGTGCATGTGTAATTTTTTTTTTAATTGTAATCTGGGGGGCTACATGCGCCCTGGGTTGGTGGTGGGAGCTGCAGACTTGCAGCAAAGTTACACAAAAATTGAACACATTCAACCTCAGAAGCTAATCATTGAACAATCCAAACATTATATGTTCTAACTGATTGTGTACACGTAACACAGACTAACAAAGATTTTTGCTCCATAATGTGCAATGGACTTCACAGCAGCAAAAAAGCACTAAGTGTTTCAACCTATGATTGAACTCAAGTCCAATGGAAGCTAAAAGGGCAAGAATAATATTCCATCCATACAAAACAAAGAGCTCAATTTGCATATAATCAACCACAAATATTCTGTAAATCATGGTTTCCAAGAAATCCAATTTAAGTAACAGCTTATAAAGTAAGTGTTTTTATCCATTTTAACTTCTTGAGTACAAGTTGCGGGACAATTTCCAATATGACTCAACCGATTCCACTTAGATTATAGATTGCCTCGGGTGGCTTGACAGGTGGCATTGAACTTTCTTGGATTCTATTGTTATAGATATGTAAGTAATGACAAAAGCAATTAAAGGAACAGAATTAAAAAATTAGACAAACACAGAGAGAACTCAGGAACATGTCGTTTAAAAAAGAACTTCTAATAGAGTGAAACTATTATACTGACAACACAACCAGAATGATTGAGGCCTCACAGTTCCAAGAGTTAGCAGGCTTTTATTGATGTAGGCACCCTCTTTCCGCCGCACACCTGTAGTTTCAGCCCTAGAGCTTTCAGAACCAGCCAAGTCAATGAGATTCTGCAAATACAGAGACAAGTTAAAATAGGATTCATCAATCATCTTCACTAGTTGACAAGTAAAAGATGTTAAAAACAACACAGAAATATGGGCAGCATGGGATGCTGTCAAACGAAGAATTGAAGAATCTTAACCTTTCAGCCAACTAAGTTTTCATCATAGCTCTGGCCGAATCTCAAAAATCATCCTAAATCTTTGATCAATTCTTTTGAGAACTTTTCAACAGTTAAAAGTTTTTAGAACTGTTCACTGTTGCAGTTATTGAATAAGTTTGGAATTCTTGATCAGAAAAATGGAGCAAGAATAATATAATAGTTTTCTGAGATTAAAAGGCTATTTCAAATATGACAACTTGGAAAAAGCAGCATCTTTGAAAGGGGAAACAAGTTGAACTTATCAATGCAATTTTTGCTAATCTTTAAACATCTTCTCGGTCTTCAACATTCCCATAGTACTGGCAATCAGAATTAACAAGCTGGACAGTAGCTTTCCCTGCTCAAGAATAAGCCAGGACATGAATGTCACCTACAGGAGTTACAAAATTCTCCTCAAAGATACTAAGATAACTTTGATATACTTCACAAAAGCTCGGACAATGGCTCTGGAGATAACTTAGATAAGGGAGCTCTTTTGGCAGATGCAATGGGTGTCAAATGTGGCCTTGCTGAAAGTGAATGCATGATAAATGAATTTAATGATTCTTATGGTGCAGCTGCTCGCAAGAGAACGAGAAAGGATAAAAACTCAAAAATCTCCTGGAAAGTAGGAGATAGGAGCACCAAGACTGGAATGAATAGTGGCATACTGTGAAACATTCTCTGAAGAGATCTTCAACACTGGCTAATAAACCTCAAGGAAGATTTCTACAGAAGCCATAACAGGAATGTGGTAAAACAAGAGAGTTGCCATGGCACTTGTAATGACAATAGGTTTGGCCAATTTCCTGGAAAAGCAAAAAATGAAGTCTAGGAGAAGCATAATTTCCTTGAAGTCAAGAAGCAAAATAGCAGCCCAAGAAACTATATATTGGCATGGAAAGTGCATTATGCAGACCATATTAATAAATTAGTGAAGTCATGTAATCCGTCACTGATGCAGTTCTACCTGCAAAAAGCATGTTGCAAGTATGAAGTACCAGAAACATGTAGCTACATTTCCGAGCAGCCAATAATTCAAGCAGTTTCTTTCTTCACAATTCAAGGAAGAAAATAGACATTGAAAGGGATTGCAAGTAGTTGTATCCTTCCTGCAGGGCCCGTGTAGGAGTGGGAACTGAGGAATGAAATATGGCTGGATTGATAGGGAGAGGAGAAAGCATATTTGGTAGCTCAAGACTGACTTTTACAACACACTCTTCCAGCCATCTTGGAAGATACTTTATTTGCATGCCTTTTAAATTAGAAAAAACTTCATGAAAATTCAAGATACTAGAGCTAGGCCACAGCTTCCTTGGGGCACCACTTTTTGTGCCACCATCCATAATTCTAAGAGAAAAACAAGTCAAAAAAGAACACACATTTAGCATCAAATTCTCGACACATTCAACAAGAAATGAAGTATCCCACAAATCCTCCATCTTTTTCTGGAAAAAAAAATCATCAATGTGCCCAGTACGCTTGAAAAATGCACCAATGAAGCATGTTGATGCTTTAACAAGAATAAGAAAATTCTTGCTTAAAAAATTTTAAAAACAAAAAAATAAGCATGAGAACAATCTTTCTATTGCCATGTGTAGTATTCATTTTAGACAATTCCCACCAAATAATAATATGATTGTCCATGGATAAATATCTTTTGTTGTAAGAGAATTCATTTTGTAGACCTTTTCACTCGAACCATTAATTTTTGTCTTTTTACAATGTTGGCAACTTGTCATCAATCAAAAGTCATAAGGATAATCAACTTAGGTCCAACTAGAATTCAATAAAGGTCGATGAATAATAAAATCTTTAAGACTTGAATACTGACCAGTTGTGACAAGGTAACAGCTTCTCCTTCACAATTTTCACAGGGACTACCCTCTATTGTCTGGTTGACAAGATAGCAAAAGAAAATTGCATTTCAAAAAAACGTCAGATAAGTGGAACAGCGAAAAGTTAAACTTCGAAAGGTGAAAGAAATTATATCGAATTAACTAAGACAAAGAAATACCAGGGTAAATATTGTATGGCTTCTGCTGCTGAGTAAATTGAAGTTTGTGGACCCCACATGCCTATGCTCTGTTGCCAGTAAAGTTAAACAAATATTAACAAATGGCAACAAGAAATGATGAATGGCAACAATGAAAAACAATATATTTCTCTGGACAACCATACATTAAAAAGCTCTGCATACTGAAAAGGTAACAACTTCAAAGTTTTCGACATAAGGTACAAGATATTTATCCAAAATGTTTCACTTGAAAATACGTTCATCAAAACAAATCACCAATTTTTAGCCTGAAATATGCACACTAATCTAATGATAAAAAGGAATAAAACTTAAAAGCATGAATTCTAAAACACAAATACCCACAGAGAAAAACACTGGCAATAACAAGTACAATTAATATAGACTCCATCTACATAGTTTTAAAAAAAACTGAAATTAAATTCTAATGATGTGAAACTATTAAACAGCTTTTGGAGGAACTTATACTGAAGCACAATCACCAAGAGAGAGCTTAGCATTTTAAAAGAGGAATTGTCCGCGGTCCAGTGAAAGAAAGGACAGACACAGCAACATCATTAACGAAAAATGTATGTTTCTCACATTTCTCAATAAAAGAGAAGATTTGGTCTACTTGTTCAATCTTTTTGATAGGAAACCCCCCCTCCCAAAAAAAAAATTCAGGGGTGGGTCTTTTACTTTCCCATTAACAGAAGATGCATACACCTGATCCCTTTTCATGTTAAAATTGTTGAAATTACAGTATGCATATGGCTGCAATAGTAAAAAATTTCTTCTGGATCTTGTAGCTATGTTTGGATCCTTAGTGTACGAAGTTGGTAACTCTATTGTATGATGACAAATAAAAAGAGCTAATTACCTTCCCCTGCTGCTATTAGAGAAAGGGCGTGAGCTGGGGATAGCACAACTTCCTCCTTGATGCCTTCGACAAAGGTTCCCTATTATGAAGCATAACGTGGAAGAAGAGGTTACAAAACTGTCATGCAGAAAATCTATTATGAAGCATAACGTGCAAGAAGAGGTTACAAAACTGTCATGCAGAAAATTTAAGTAATTTGATCAATCTTAGGGATGAATGAAGAGTGCACCTGAGCGTCCTCTCTAATTCTCAAGTTTTGTCCAGCTGGATTAAGCAAGTCATTAACAACCTGATTGAAAGAAATAATCAAGGATAATAAAGCTACAGTTAAAAGTCCAACTTTGTATTTTAACAAAGTCTATTCACAATCATTCACAGCATAAATGGTGTCAGCAATCTACAAAAAAAATGTTAGTTGACTCAGGTATCTGAACAAAGATAGTGGTTGAAAGACTGATTGTCAACAGAAAACATAGAGATGAAGCCCATGCAAAATTAAACACACACAAGATGAGAGGGGAGTGGGGGGAAGCTGATTATGTCCAACTTCTCAAAAGTCATGCACAATGGAGAAAATGGTAAACAAGATTTGTGGATATCCCACACAAATCCATGTCAGGTATATATATATATCATGCACAATGGAGAAAATGGTAAACAAGATTTGTGGATATCCCACACAAATCCATGTCAGGTATACACACACACACAGACACATATACACAGTTGTTACTTGAGAGATATCTTAGCAACAGAAGAAAATTAAGATTAGATAAAATAAGGGAAAACAACTATGATGTTGTACTACCAAATGCTAAAAAATGGTTTATTATCCAGGTAAAAGATGCAAAATAAGTGAAGATACAGAGAATAACCAATTGCAAGCAAAATAATAGAAAGTTGCTTTTATTTATTTAGTCATTTAAATTTTTTGTTTCATTTGGTAAGGAAAGCGTGGGAAGAGGGAGCTGGGCTTTTCTGCTCATAATTTTTTACTCAAAGAAATTGATATTTAACAGCACTGCACTATCTCAAGATCAGTGAGACTTTAGATAAGCTACTTTAAAATCCAATCAGCAGTTTCCTAATATAGTGAGCAGCCAAATAGAAGCGCAAAACTTAAGTTATCATACAATCAGTCGGAACGTTAAGGCATTTGGTAAAACTGCAAATTAAGGTCTGAAATCTAAAGAATGAAATTTTAAGTTCTGAAGTCTTTATTTGCCGGATTCATAAACTCAAATCTCCTTGATAATCAACTGAATTTGGGCACTGAAATTAAATATTATATTTGACATGTATTATATGGTTCAATACCAATAATATGCTTAATTTCACATTAAAGTAGTTTTCCAAATATTACTTCTCTATACTAATAAACTCTACACTAACTTAAAAAAATGTTATCCTTTATATGTGAGAGAGAGAGAGAGAGAGTTTTTATTCATGTGTAATAATGTGTTTAGGGAAGAAAAGGCATCTTTTTTGGGATGTATGAGAAAGAGATCATGTTTCGAAGTATGTTAGAGAAGAATGTGCGAGTGCGAGCAAGCAAGAGAGAGAGAGAGAGAGCATATGTATGAGTGAAAGTGTCTGTGTGTGTGTGACAGTTTGTGTGTATGTGTGAAAGTGTGGGTGTGAAATAATAATTTTGAGTTAGTACTATACTAGCTTACAAATTGAGAAATTTTGGGAAAGGGAACAGGAAGATTCAAAAATCATATGGGCAAAAATTTTGGGAAAATTTTAAATGGGGTTGTGTTACTATTTATAAAGTCTAAAATAAATTAATGCTGTAGGTAATATATACGAAATTACACTTACTGCACAATGAGCACTCATAGGTGCACATACACTCGTATGTGCACATTCAAGCGGACATATGTACACATATATCAAGTAAAATGTGCACATTCCGATGTACATGTGTATTCACCAACATGGACACTTTTATTCATTATACTCGTATGTGCACATTTCAATTGATATTTGCATATTGCGACGTACATTCATGTTCACCAAAGTGCACATCTATAATCATTAAGAAGCACATTGCTACTCAATAAGGTGCACATTGCTAAGAGGGTGATTTTGTCACCTAGTAATTAACTTATTGGCCATTTTAATCTGTGATCAACTAACCATACCCCATTCGCAAAATTCTAAAATTTACATCCTTAAGAATTTTCAAACTTCCTATTCCCATTTTCCATATTTTGCATATGAATGATAAAACTTTCACTTGGAATTTTGTTTACAAATTAAGTGGCTCTTGATGTCTTCAGAGGTAAGGGAATTCTGTTATGAAACAATCTTAATTAAAATAGCACTTAATTAATTAATTTTAAGTATTTAACGAGGTTATCAAAACACCCTTGTTATTAATGTATGTAGATGAATTATGTTATCCAAACATGATATGCCTCAAAAGAATATAGGAAGTTTTGCAGCAAAAGCAAGTACAAGCATCACTTGATTGCACAAGAATTGCTTTCATCTTACCTCGTTGTAAATTTCCAGATACGAGACTCGGAGGAGAAATTCTCTGCTTGGAGTCTGAAGCATAAAGAAGAAGCTTAAGTAATTAGCTTCAAAGTATTCATTGGAGAAGGTAATGCAGGATAAATCTTTTTACACTACCTCTTGAATGATACTGAAAGCATCCTTCACTGCCAATGGTATAATGCCAGGAGACCTCTGATCACCCTGAGGTGGATTCAAGCAAACAAAATTCAGTTTCTCCACCACACAATGTTAAATTTTCTCTATTGTTGTACTTAACTCTCACTAAATACTTGCCAGTGTAGGATACAACAATATAATTCTGAGAGACTTCTCCCTCAAGTAAGCAAAAGCTCACTGCTGTAATTTTATTTAGAAAACTTAACCCTAAGCTCAGTTATGCAGTGAAGACATGCCTCAAAATCTCTAAAACCTATTGAACATGATTGTGCAAGTTAGTGGTCCACAGAACCATAAATCATAAGAAAATTTTCATGTACAAACTCTGTGCTCCTTGATCGTTGTTTTTCTAACTAAAAAAGAAAAAAACTTTACTCCAAATAATTATCATGATCGTTTAAGTAATCTAGCAATCTGAGAAATCTCATATTTATATTTATCTCCTCAACTAAAGCAGCAATCACAAATGATCATAGAGTTGGTCCAATGACATCATAAAATATAACTCCTTTAACAGGTTGTAAGACATGTTAAAAATCTGTGAAAAAAAATTCTCTTATCGTCCTCAATTAGGCATGCTTTTGAACCCTGCTTTGCTATACTCAAAGAAAGCCAAGTTTACTAGCTTAAAGGTTTCAATCCACTTTTTCTTTGAGTGAAGGTTCAGCACTGCAATGACAAAATGTGCCCATGGAGCCATTGTAGTGCCATATATTTGAACAGCAACCAAAAGGGAGGCCAACCTCTTTGGGAACCCTTGCCCTAATCATATCGCCATATATTTGAACAAGATATTTATGTAACAAAAATTCCAGGCAAACTTCTGATGATAACTGTACAGCTCCTTTCAAACAGCTCAACTGCCAGCCTTACAAGATTACACTCAACAGCAACCCTTGCAAAGTTATGCTAAACTGAAAGCGTTACAAGATAGATGCTTTTGAAAATCAGGAGCCAGAAGCATTCAATGCACTTTTCATGAAGAAAGAGGAGAATTTCTTTTCATATAAGGTGATATAGCGTCAGCATTTGTAACACATAATTACCAGACAACTGTAGTATTATGAAAAAGAACAAAGAAAAAAATTCAAACCTTTCAAAGTTTAGATTCAGACAAAAGGGTAATTTGGAACTCATGCATCCAAACATTCAAATTCAATTAAAAATTAAGAAATCAATTTACTTACATGCATTGTATGAGTCTTCCCACTGCTTGTGACGCCATATGCAAATATTGTGCCTGTGATATTAGTAAACCAACTGAAGTTGACTCTAAAATAACAACAGAAGTCTTTGGGATGCTATTCTAAGAGACTTGCAAGAAAATCAGACTCTTAAGGAATAAAAGAACAATAAAATAGGCTTAACAGTCCGAAAATCTGACTCTTGAGCCTATTACTTCTGTACTATGGGGCAATTCTAAACTTTGAACCAAAACTTCAACATTCCAAACACAAAGAAGAATAATTTTCCCTCGTGATTTATAAAAACTTAGCATACTGCCAAAGAGGCTGATTGCAAAACCATAGGTGACTTAATCTCAGGATGAAACAAACTAACCAACTCCATTTGTTTCCTGTTCAAAAAAGAAGTAGTCTACAATTTTTATAATCAGAAACCTCATAAGAATAAAGAAGTCCCTGTAGGATGAAACAAATGAGCCCATGATGCTTGCACGTCCAAATCTAAACCTCCATTATGGTCACTTATTTCTTAGCTTCGTTATAGAGAATAGCATCATATGAGCTATAACATACAGTGTTGTTATAATTTCTTACTCTTTTCACTCTTAGCTCATCGTAATGGTGGTCTATATCATCCCTCAGTTCTTCCCTACAGAAAAGATTGGAGGTATCTTCTAAAGTCAGCTTCTTCATCCCCTCACACACAAAAGCAATGCCAGCACGTAAAGGTGCGGAAAACGGGAGTTCTTGACGATAACCTTATGTTACTCAGATGTTGAGAAGAGCAATTAAGTTTTTACCAGATCTTATGCAGGCCAATCAAGATTTAATGTACATCAGTTGCTAACATATAAAAGCACTAGGCAAACAAAGCACAAAAACTGAACAAATATCCATTTCTGATAATCTTGTGGAGAATACACTACCAAACTCATGCATGTTAAAGAATTGTGAATATGCACACAAATTGTAGAAGACGAACACAGTGACAATAGAAAATTACTAATTACCATTAATGCCTTCCATGGCACCACTGATGACATGCTGTGCAGCAACATCATAGACATGGCGTGTTGTGGTTGTGGGGCCAAAGACACGATCTGGATGCATTCAAGTACATCAAGGATAAACACCATCAGCAAATTGAGCTATTAAAGATCTATAAGAGTATGAGTTGAAAAAGCAAACTACTCCAAGAAACTTGATGAACAAGTGATTTGAGATTAATAAGAATGTCTGCTGACATAATTATATACCCAAGAACAAACTCAAAGTAAAATCTAAATTAACTACAATAAAGAACTCTAAGATCATGTGACTGGAAACATTACGGGAATACCCATCCCTTCACCATGACTTCAATGAAAAGCTCAGAAATGGTTCCATGCACGGGATGTGCTGTGTTACTATTACAAACTCAAGCTCACTTGACGAAACAAGTTGGCAAAGTGTGAACTCAAAGGAACTAAAAACACCCAGGATATACAGGACATAGTTTTAAACTTTCCAAAGACCAACATAATCTGCATTCTGTACACCATGCTTGCTTGAGGAAAGACCAAAACTCGATGCCATTTCCCACAGAGAAATGACCAACTGCAAAAGCATGTGACAATGTCCTAATTAGGATATTCAATTAACTTTCTTTGGCAGAATTCTTAGACTTTGCAGTCCAAACTCTTAGTGACTACCTTGTATTCCAACCTCTCCAAGAACATCTGACTAAAGTGAAGATGAATCCTAATTTGACCACATACCAAACAGTCAAGTTCAGCCAACAAAGCGTGCAGAATCTGACAATTGAGGAGAGAATAGAATTTTCATAAGAATAATGAAGTAATTTTTCTGAAATCCAAAAAATATTGGTCATATGTTGCATCTTGACAATTATACCCCAACTTAGCAAAACTGAGAGGTATAGAATTGATAACTATAGATATTTCAAGAGATCTTAACTGTTGTCTCTAGAGGTTAAAACCAGTTATGTCAGTGGGCCAACCAAAATAGTCGACTTCGTTAACATTCTAGATGGTTCTTCCATGGTTAAGTCTGGGGTTGGTATTCAAGAAACACATGACACAAGGGACAGGACTTAGCACCTCAATGCAAAAGGTCACTGTAAGGAAATGAAAGGCTTAAGAGTGCTTAGCAATTGAAGAATCTTGACTTTAGGAGATGGAATTAGCTCACTGACTGATGATGATTGCTAGGATTAGAACATCATTCAAGTCATGAAATGTGACTCAAGCTTGAGGCAAATGGATTTAGCACCAGGTTCTCTGCAGAGAATATGGTACGGTTCATGCTAGGGCCTTCTTGGAAGAAATTGATTTATGCTTCTAGTGATGTAAATCCTTTTTTTTAATTAATTTTTCCCTGATTTGGGTTTGCGAAGAGCTTCCTGGGTCACTGAATGCCAATATTTACTATCTGTCTTCCCACTTTCTTATCATGTGACCAAACAATAATTATACCTAAGCAACTTGTGGGGCAAATATGATGGCAATCTTCATATTTTTTATTGACAAATTATCTTAAATGTGCCAGCAATTTTTTTTTTTGTTTGGCAAAAGTGATGATAGTACTAACATACTCTTAACCTACTCTGAAGGGTAAACCAACTGGTTTTCAGGAGAAGGGGAGCTACAGCAAGTTAAAACCCATCTCCAGCCCAGAGTAGTACATTTGCATACTCTCTGGACGCGATTTTAAGTCCAACTTTGACTTGCCAGCCAGCCCATTGAATTGCGGCAAAAGCACCAACTGATGGTCTCTGATGTTGGCTTACAATAGAAAAAACATACATGCCTTTCCCTAACAAAGAAATTAATCTGGAAGTGGCTCCACTGAGGCCTAAAATTTCTTCCCCTATTTTCTAGGCTTTTCTAGCCCTAGAAATCAGTCAACTAGAAAAGCATGAAAACTTCCTTCCAGCTATCATCTACTGGAGTTATGTGAAGGCATTTTTAAAAGCCAGTTCGATACCATTGGCAATTTCACCTGTCCCTCGTCTGCAAGTCCATCATTTCCTCATGGTCATTTTGTAAGAGTACCAACTACTAGATGAACAAATAAAGCTTCACTCATTACCCCTTTAAGTACATATTAACCGTAGTACATTGACCAGACTGTTGTCCTATCTTCAATTCTCATAGGCAAAGCCATAAAACGAATTTAATCAAAAGCAACTTCAACTAAACCGGTCAATTTGCAATTGAAAGCGAAGACCAAAAAAGAAGGAAAAAAGTAATCATCAAAGTAAGAGGACAAACCATATGCATAAGCTATAGACGGATTATGCTCATTTCTCACTATCGTATCACCATCCGCATACCAAGCAATCTCCTCCCCTTGTCGAATTTCCCGGGGGCTGCTCAAAAGCCCCGCCAGAATCACTAATTATTGAAATAATAAAAATCTGTAATTTGGCACATATATAATTACGAGAAGGACCTTAGAGGCCGAAAGCGCACTGTGACAGTAACATTTTCTTTGGATCTCTCAGCATCCAACCCCAAACCCTCGGCATAAAAGTACTGCGGCGGCTTGCTTCTGGCCGACGATGATGCAGGCGAGCTCAATCCATCTACGGAAGTTTCTGGAAACTTCTTTGACGACGAAGTGGTAGACGACGCAGGCGAATTGGCCTGCCTACCGTTAGTCAATTTCTGAGACTTTTGCGGCTTTGATCCACGTCTTGTAGCCATGAAACTATTCCGCTTCCTGCCCAACAACACAAAGAAGAGTGTCAGAAATCGAACCAAAAAAAAAAAAAAGACAGTCCTACAAATTATTCGTGACTAAATCACCTACATTTTCATAATTAATCTCGAATTTTGGGCAAACATTTTGCAGGATTAAGAGAAAACAAACAAAAAACAAAAAATGCTTCATCAGTTTCGTCTTAAACACACTTTTTCTGGCTACTTTTTAGCGGAAGAAGTGGAACTATTAACTGAAGCAAAAAAGAACGGTCCAAAAAATTCTGAACACTACCGGGAAAAAATATAACAAAAGGAAACAAAGGAAGGAAACAGGCAATGCAGCTAAAAGCTTCACCAAAACCTCGATTTTAGGCAAAAAAAAAAAAAAAAAAAAAGAAGGTTTAAATCTCAATTTTTTTGCCAGCAAACAATCCTTAGTGAGAGTTAAAAATTTGACAAAAACAAAAAAAAAAAAAAAAAAGAAAGGACTACGAACAATTGAATAGAGAACAAATGCATCGAGCAAAATTACCAGGAATCAGTGGCCGTGGAGTCGTCAAAGTGAATCTAACAACATACATACAAAATGCATTAACAGAATTAATCACGCAAGTTTTGGAGGCGTATAATATATGTATCTATCTAGAGAGAGAAAGGAGATTTGGAAGAAAACATCATCATCATTATCACTATCATCACCATTCCACTCAACACACACACACGCATTGACAAATGATGACGGTGGATGCTCTTTCTCCCTCTCTCTCTCGTCTGTGTATGGGAGTGTGTGCAGTGTGTGAGAGAGAAAGAAAGGGGAGCAGGAAAGAAAAAACGAGTATTAGAGAAGAAAAAGAAAGAGAGAGAAGTTGAGCGGCAGTAATGTATTTATCAGATTACAGGTCTGAAGCGGAAGACTTTAGTGCAGGGTGTAAAGGCTTTCGAGTTTTAGACTTTTAGGTGAGGAGGAGGACTGAAGCTCCAAAGGGGTGGGTCAGTAAAGAGGCGTTTTTACTAGCTACTACGACTTGTAACTACTATTTCTGCTTTATTTGCTTGCCTTGGAAGCGATGCCGTTTCCCCAGCGCCATACCCCATCTGTCTAATTCGTGTGTGGGGGAAGGTAATAATCTATAATCTGAGATGTTATTTTAAAAATTTTGTCCCAAAAAAATTTTTTTACTGTGATATAACTAGTATTTGGTAACTTATACTTGTAAAATAAAAAAGTGGTTTTAAAACGTATGTGAAAATCTTTATGAATGCCATATGATTTATATTTAAATTTAAAATATTCCTTTTTCATACACGTAACAGCTATTTATATATGCCTGTATAACAAATTTTTACATTGAAAATGTAGACATATTCTTTCTGCATTTGTTTTTTAGGCTTTTCTACATGAAACTCTGCGTGTGTTGCACAAAATCATTCCTTTGCAATTCAAAAATCTTCTCCATTTTTTGCTTTTCTAAATTTAGTTTTAAAATGCATATTTTTTTAACTAATTTTTTCTATTATTTTTTTAATGGGATTACAAATATATTTGTGCGTTTAAATTATCAACTATCATTCAAATCATAATTAACTAACTCGAATTGAATCTGAGTAGTTTGATTTGCTTCTGATTTGATTCAATGCACTAACAGTTTTCTTGCAAATAGTTTGAATTGTCATTTTTTCAAAAAAATTTATAATTTTTATAAATATATTTCAAAATTATCTTTTTATCTCTTATATATTAGATCGTTACAATGTATTTTTTCATAAAATTTTAAAAAAATAACAATCAAAGCGGACTCTAAATGAGAGAAAAGTGTAAGAGGGGGAAGATTGGGGACTGGAACAATGGAAGGATGAGAGACAGGAAAAGGACAGTGCTTGTTTTAGACTTTTAAACGTGTGACTGTGAGTGTGAGAGTGAGCAAATAGTTGAATAGTAGTAAGATTCAACGACCGGCCATGACTAAAGCCACATACAAATACACGGCCAGAAGTAAAGCGACGACCGAAGAGAGGCGCGTAAATTATAAACGGGGTCGGGGGAGCCTCGGAGAGTGAGGTACAGTAATTGCTGAGCTGTGGGAATTTGTTTCTTCGACTTTTCCTT
Organism: Coffea arabica; assembly: GCF_036785885.1. Classification (NCBI taxonomy): domain Eukaryota; kingdom Viridiplantae; phylum Streptophyta; class Magnoliopsida; order Gentianales; family Rubiaceae; genus Coffea; species Coffea arabica. The sequence continues at coordinate 13,750,836 of NC_092321.1, forward strand.
GTTCTTCTCCTCTTTGCCCGGATTATTGGTCAAATTGCAGTTTAGCCCCTCGAGTTTTAGAGAGGTGACAGATTGTCCGTTTTAAGTTTTTCTTCTGGAGGAGATAACAATAACAACATGAGAAATGCATCGACTTAGATTAACCGTGCCAAAAGTAATATGCTCTTATGCATGCGTCTCCAATCATCATCTTGCAAATTATGAAATACAGTCAGAGTTTGATTTAGGCATTAACAGAATTTAGTTTAACCTAACAAGGAATTGACTTAAAATATTAGTAATTGTACGTTACATCAGTCGAGAAAGTTTTAGTCTAAATAGTTAAAGTTGAAGCGTCAGAAATTAGAGTTCTTAGGTTCTAATCTCCCCTTACTCAAAGCCAATTCCCATGTGTCCTTCCAACTTCTAAAATCTCATCACTCCCCTACTGGATATTAAAAAAAATTAAAAACATGCTGCACCAATTAATCCAAAATATATTATCCCAAATAATATTTCGCTTGCATCATAAACACATTTTCTAACCCACATTTTTATCTCACATACATCATATCACAAAAAGTGCAACAGCAATTATTCCAACTAATACTTTATCCAAAGAAACCCATTATTATTTACTTAAATAAAACAAATTTTGCAACCAAGTCCTATCTCGTCATGTATAAGGTAGAATTTTTTTAAATTTTCTCAATTTTTCGAAAACTGTCGTCAAACAAATGGGTCGTACTCCTTATCCTTGATAGTTGATATTCCTTTCTTCAAATTGAGGGTGCGAGATGCAGGTTGAATAAAGACATGTTCACGAGAGACCTGTGCCAAAGGATGGAACAAAAGGCAACGGGTCAAGGTAGGGAGGTGGGGGGAGACTGGGGATATATAATTGAATAATTTGTTGAGTGTTTGCTACATGTTTAACAGCAAAACCTTTGGCATATTCCAAATTTGGGAAAAGAAAGCAGTAGTAAAAAAATGGGAGTCTAATCTATGATTACAGTTCTTGAGGAACTTGTTTACGTAATTTTGTGACCACGGTAATAAAAAGTACAAGAGCTACTTCTTTTCTAATTTTTTTTTTTCTTAAAAAGAATGTATTAGTGTTTAGTATCACAAACCAAGGATTAGCAAAGACTAATGCAAAAGTCTGAAAACGCGACAGCAATTTTTTATTCCCTAGCCTCGCGCGAGCCTTTAATTTGCGATTTGATACGTATTCTTCTTTTCTTTTGATTATTCTCGGGCCTAAATTTTATTGTTTTTGGCAAAATATAATCTCAAGTCTGAAATCTAGTAAATTATACACCCATCAGTTTCTAAATTTGATCAAACATATTGGACCAACCAAATGCGGTCCAACTTTGTACTCTACCACTGCAAAAGGCAAAAGCATTAGGGGAGAAAACGAGGGGCTTGAAAATGAAGGTGAATCTGCATGTTTTTTCATCCACTAAAATACACAGAAAATGATTCGAATCCGTTTGGATTGCTATTGTTGGAATTTTTATAGACTATTTATTTAATGTAAGTGAAATAAAAAGAATTGAAAAGCGTGTTCACGAAACTGTTTGGATTAGCTGTTTTTGAAAAAATTTACCGTAGCAATGTATATGAAAAAATTTTACTATAAAATTTTTTTAAAATATTGGATATATTGTATGGATGAGATATTTTTTTGAATTATTGTGTATTACTGTAGTATTATATTTGAAAAACTTGTTTTTGAAAAAATAGACAAGGCAAACGGACAAAAATTCTATAGTTACCTACCCACAATGAAGTTCCCCCTGATCATCTCTATGCCCTTTTTCCTGTCTTTTAACTTAATGTTCCCCAGGTTTTATTGTAGAGATTTTTCCAAATGAAAGGCTGTTCAACTTTTAAATGAATGAAAGCAAAGAATAGTAGTATTCTATCCCTTTTACAATGCTTAGGACTGTAGTAAGAAAACAAAAATGAAAAACAGCATGGACCATGTAGGGTAAATATAGGAGAAGATATATAGAACAGAGAATCTATAGCTATCAAGAGGGCCATGCATGCATGATGAATGAAAGATACAGCATGTCATAATCAACAATTTAAGTACATAGCACAATCGTACATGTTGTATTCCCTAAGCATTCAATTAGTTGCAAAATGCATGGTCCCTAAATTTTCATTCGTTTAATTGCCTAAGGTTAGTCCAATCACCAAATGCCTTGAATAGGAACTTTAATTTTATTATTCTAATTTTTTTTTTTTTGGATAGCCAAGGAAATCTTATATACTTGCTAACAGATTTCTACGAAAGAGACCGTTCATAACTCGGATAGTTTAATGATCTTGCTATCCTCAAATAATGACTATCCAATGCTTGATTGATTAATCTGCAGGTTGAACTCCTCCAACATAAGACGAAGAGATAAACAAACTTTCTTCTTCTTTCTCTTTTCTTTTTGTTTTATACGTTACAGCGATGAAGTTTAATTTACAGGAAGGTTTAAGATTGTATAAAGACCTTTTGATGATTGAATAATGTCAGGCGAATCGATACAGCTGAATTTCGTCCAGCTCAATCCGATTGATGGATTTTTTTTACAACTTTTGCTGTAAACTCGTATAATTTGGATGTAAATTTGAATTTGTTATCTCGTACAATTAAGTTAATATCACATCAAAACTGTAACAAGTTTACACCAAATCTATTAATTAAAAATTATACGATCCGATTTGAATAGAACAGTACTCAACTTACGAGGACCCTGATCCAATTTGATGTCAGGATGATTCCTTGCTTTATTTTTATAGAACTAGAATGTTAATGATGCAAAGAAATCCCATCACTTACTCAACTTAATTATGATTCGAAATTTCTGATCTAAAATAAATGCACGACAGGCAATTTGGTGGAGCACCATTTAAATAACAGCGAAAATGACCACACATCGTTTGCTGGACTAAACTATTCCATTAATTCAATGACCAAATTGAAAGCTACGGAGGAATACAGGGACTATCATGATAATACATACACAGAACGTTGTTTTGACATCGAACTGCAAAAAGCTGCAAACGCAGTTTCATGTATAGGGTGTTGATCAATAAGGGAGGTTCATCGATCTTTAACTCAATTCACACCCTTTGTGATTAAGATGTATTCTGTCTTGATTGCATCAGATTCATCTCATTAGTACCTATCATCACATGAGGTATTTAAAGCCAACAAAATGGATTGTACGTTTGTCTCTTGTTGAAAGACTACCCATGTATTCAGCACTGCATTATAAGTATGCTTTTATATGCAATTCTACTATGGCTTCATTCATTACAAGTATTCATTTGCATTCTCCTGCCTTATATTTTGCGCTAATAGCTATAGATTTTCCTCTCTTTTTTCCCTCCTTTTACGGTTCAGATTTCAGAATTCAGAACCCTATAAACTGAGGGGGTTAGCTTATCTTTAATTGAGAGGTAAAAAACCCTTTATTTGACTTACTTTTTCCTCTTTTTCCCTTTGCTAAAAGATGGTATATTTTTCTCGTGGATTAAATTATGAGATGATTGTCAAACCGAATTGATTCACCCTTTTTAACTTTCTCCTCACTTTGATGACACAAACTAAGTCAAAAAGTCCACAGTTTATATAGTATCATTTAGTTACCAATGAAAATGAGAAGTACCTTTCTTCTTACCTTTTCCTTTACTATTTTACTTTTTTAAAGGCAACTGAGTCCAATGCACCACTTCTGATCCATTTTTAACATTTTAATTTTGGGGAAAGTTAGTACTATATATTTCTAGTGAGGGCTTAGTTGAAATTAGCTATTGTTCTTTTAGGCTCCATAGCTGAAGTATCTTTTTCCACACTTTCTATCAACTTCCATAAATAAAATGATGAAAAGAAAAAGCTGTCAACCAACCACCTGTAAGTTGTAACATCTATAGGAATCCTTTTGTCTTCTTGGAGACTACTTGGCGGTAGTGTTTTCTCTGCTGGGATTGTTTGGATTGTTGAGTTTTTCAAAAAATTTTAAAATTTTTAAAAGGTACTCTAAAAAATAATCTAAATTTTTTTTAATGTTTAAAAAATATCCCAAAATATATTCTAAAAACTCTTCTACTCTTAAATATTCCAAAATATTTTTTAAAAATATCTCAAAATATACTATAAAAATTCTATTACAGTAAAATTTTTCAAAAACACCCTCAAAAACATCTAATCCAAACGGACTTATCTTCTAAAATTATTCTTTCAGGGTGAGATTGCTTTTGCTAGATCAACAATAAAAAAATTAGACCCAATAAATGACTTCTGTGTTATAATAATAGTGATTTGGTTCCAAGAAAGGAAATCAATCATGTATTTGCAAGGCTTGGACTAGGCCCTCTAGCTTCCCATCACTTTCCAAATAGCTGTTTTAGTTTACCTTCAAAGATTGAAATGAGTGTCCAGCTACTTAATAGCCAATTAGCCATATTGAGTAGGAGTGACAATTTTCGACACGACCTGAAAATACGACACGAATTTAACACGAAATTAATGGGTTTGGGTTGAGATTTCGGGAATTCGGGTCAGAATCGGGTTGAACCCGAAAAGAAAACAGGTCGATTTCGGGTCAACCCGTGGTAACCTGATATGACCCGATATGACCCGTTTACGAATTAAAAATAATTTAATAAACATAAAAATAATTTTATCTAACTAAACTAAGTTATTCTGTTTTTCAAAGGCATTAATTACTTAATCCTAAATGAATTTATTTAATTTGTGTGAAGTTGAAATTATTATATTTGGACAAATAATATATTATATTATATTTTACTTTTATACTGTTTTAATTTATTTTATATTTTGTTTGGGATAAAACACTTTTACGGTGTTTAATTTATTTTAGATTTGGTTTGGAATTATTTATTTAAATTTTTATTACTTGATTATGTAATTAGTTTTGTGAAAAATTAATTTTATTAGAAATTACAGTGATAAATTAATAAATTAAAATTAAATTTCGGGTCATTTCGGGTCGACCCGCCAACCCGTCAACCTGAAATTTTCGGGTTCGGGTCAGTATATTTGACCCGTCACGGGTTGACGGGTCGGGTTCGGGTCAATAGATTTTCTGACGGGTCGGGTCTGACCCGACCCGTCAACCTGATTTGGACCCGAATTGCCACCCCTAATATTGAGTCAGAAAAAGATGCCCGAAGTATACCACTTCAAACTATTATTATTATCTTGTTTCCTTCAACAAATTTAGCTGTTGATTTCTGTAGCAGGACCCAATCATTCTGCAATAGTGTTTAGAGGCACCCATTAATACATCTAAATTATATCCAATTTAGCATATGAATACACAGTCACAATTCAATGATTACACCTCTTCATTTAGACAATTTCTTAAATTAACTGCACTTTTTGAAAAAATTAATACCTAAAACTTTTCTTAACAGATGTCGATTGGACATTCGTTAGCCAAACTGTATTGTTTATACCAATAGTTTAAATAAACTTTAAAACTTATTTTTGTTAAAACTGTTGGTTTAGGCATTCAGTCTAATTCTGCTATCTATATTATTATCAGTAATAGAACAAAGAGGTGGGTTGCACTGGGCGCCACCATGCATGTAGACAACTCACCTAATACCAAGCCTGCACGTAAAACCGATCCCTAAGCAAAATATGCAGACAACATTCCCTTACTATAGAAATTTGCACCAAAGATTACACAATCTTCTTTGACAAGAGAGATATAGTTTCATAAATTAAAAGTTAGCTCGAATGTGGGGCTAGAATTTTGAAAGAGGAGCTCGAACTGAACTATTATGGGGATTTTGAAGATTACTTGCATTCAACGAAATTAAGGTCAACAACCATGTGACATAATGAAATGATACTCACAAACCCCGTTTATTAGAAGGCAAAAAGTGATATTTAGATTCTAAGCATTCTGAAATTTCTGTTTCAATGAAGTTCAATGACAATAATGTTTGGATATCTCATTATTTGAAAATTTTATTTGACTTGCATTGCATCATAAACACATTTTCTAACAATATTTTTTTTATTTTTTTAATTATTTTTGTCTCACATGCATCACATCAATTATTGTGTTATGATAAATAAATTTTTTAAATAATAAGTATTCAAATACCCTCAAAGTTTTCACGCCAAAATTATGGAGACTCTACACAAAAATATCATAGGCATTAATGGAATTGATGAAGGGTAAGTAGGTTTGGTTGACGTTGAGATGTTTAAACGACAATGAAGCGTAATCTAGTTGATTAGACGTTTTACCTATAATCGAGTAAAAAACCACTATTGATCCTCTTCAAGGGGGAAAAAAAAACAGAGCGAGAGAGATGTTCAAACATTATTCTCACTTGAGTACCAAAGTGGATGAAATAGTTTTTAAACTCCAATAGCTCTCAATACGCTTCTTCAAAGAAAAACTTAAAATTTCTTCAAAATAACATCTCTTCCCTTTGTGATAAAAGTGTATAAAAAATTCCTAAACTATGGAGGAAATAAGAATCAAGTCCTTCACTTTTCTCTGTCGTGTCAATTTGTTCTGTAAGTTGTTAATCTCAAGAAACATAGCATACTACATGCCCATCTATAACTTAGCCTTTTTTTTTTTCACAGGGTTGTTTCTTTCCCAAGGAGCAAAGAGAGGGAGTTTTTCGAAATTAGTTTTCGTTGTTTCTTTCCATGGTTCCAACATCTTTAATTCATCTCCAACTTTCATAATTTCTGCCCCAATCCTACAAATTTGTAAACGACAGACAGGGATAACTTCATTCTCTTTTTGGGCAGTTTTGTACAAAGTACATAGGTCATACACAGGCACTGATTAAATAATTAGAAGAACAAGAAATAAGAGTACAAATAAAAGTTGGTAGGAACCCCATGTTTAGAGTATTATAAATAGAGGAGTTGATGCTGATTCGACTCCCTTCAATACTAAACATTGCTAATAAAACAAAATCTAGATGCTTTTTTTTTTATTATTAAAAACCATTTGTACCCCCAAGATTCTCGAACTTGTACCATGCAAGATTCTCGAACTACACAAATACACACATATACAAGCACTTTACATAATAATTTGGACCCATATTCATCAATTTTGTGGTGGCTAAGTTTCTTTTCTTCTGCTTTTTGTTAACAAAGCAGATATACTTTATACGATGGCATTAGGTGGAAAAAGGATTAGCTGCTGCTGCCGACACATGCATGATAATTCATCAGTAGTATGATAATAAGCACAACCAGACTACACATCAACTGGATAATTATATCATTATGGACATGGTTCGTGGGACCTTGTAGACTCAAAAAGAACTGCAATATTTTGTTAGGTGCTGACAAAATGGTACATGGCTTGGATGCTCAAATATGTGTTCAACCTTTTAATGGTCTAATTTATATAGTCTTATTCTTGAAGGGTGGATAGTCATTAGGTGTGCGATATGAGAAATCAAGAAATGATAAGACTGCCTTGTTTGGATTGCCGGTTTCCGTCGAAAAATTACGTCGTTTTCCGTGAGCACATTTCCCTATTACTTTTTTCCCTCACATACATCAAATCGCTACAGTAATTTTTCCATGAAAAATCACGGAAAATGCAATCCAAACACAATATCGAATTAAATATGGAGTTAAATATAGATGTATCATTTTGAGAAATTGAAGTTTCCCCAATAAATACAAATAGATGTAATTAATAAAGAAAAAAAAAACCTCTACATCTCAAGTATATTATGATCACAACTGCTGTCAAACGTTTGAGAGTATCATGTTTATTCAATTAATCTCAAATTAGATTTCCCGGTAATTGTTGGAGATCATAAGTTGTGCTAATTCTTTGATGAATTTGCTTCTTATATACTCTTTTAAATCTTGGAGAATTACATTACAATTTTATTTTGGTAAGTCTTGGGGAATGACTTTTTTTTTTATTTGGGTAATATATATAGAACGGAAATGATTCTCCCAATCCAAAGCCTGGATAGGCCCCTGGCACATTTCTACAAAAAGGGCTCGAATAGGAGCTTCCTTTAGACAAGATGAACGAGCCTAACTAGTCAAGGCAAATCTGTTGTGTCAATTACATCGTGTTAATACTAACATAAGTGCAAGTTTGGCAAAAATGAAATTTATCAATGATATTATTAGAATTTCTCTTAGGCTGTCGAGTCAAGCTCGACTCGAGCTCAAAATATTAAACTCGTTAGCTCGGCTTGCGAACTCGAGTATATATATATATAATTATTTTTATTTTTTCGAGCTCGAACTTGAGTTCGAATTCAATAAAACTAAATCAAGACTCGACTCGATTAGGCCAAAATCCGACTCGAATCGGTAAGTTTGCAGTCCTATTTTCTAAAACAGGAATTGTGATTTTTTTTTTTGGAGAAATCCTAAAAATTTCCTATACTTGTTAAGCCAAATTATGCTTAGTTGGAGTATTCTTCAATGAATTCATGGATACTGGGGTCCAGAACCTATAGGCGTGCGTGGCCTTGATGCCTGAAATCTTAAAACTACAGCTTTCGCCTTTACGTGTTGGCCTTCCATATAGATAATCTGTGGGTGTCCTGGCCCCATTAATATTTAATACTACTGATTTGATCCTCTTCTTGATAGTCAAGCTAGATTAGAAAGGTCCGGTTGAATGTCATTGGCGGTAGCCTTGGTAGGTCAAGCCACTTTTTGATAGGTGTGTTGGTTTGAATCTGAAGCTGTTCTTGATTATCTATCTGTCCTTGAAAAGATACTAGTGAGTAGTCGTAAAACTACTGAAATTTTGTCTTGCAACCCTTTTTGGTAGGACTATCATCCGAATGAATTGAATTCAGCTATCGAGTTAGGTCAGATTTATTTGAGAAATGAATTGAATTACTCTACCATCCAATTGTTCATCCGATCATTCTTAGCATTAGCTTTCTAGATTATTTCAGTTCTCTCTCTTTCGTCCCATTTGACATTTCGGTCCGTTTGATTCAGGGTCTGTTTGTACATTTTCTGGAAAATATTTTCCTTCCAAACAAACAGACCCTTGAACTGTGATTTTCGCTATTCCAGCTGTTAGTCGGTTGGACACCAATTACTTGAAGCAAGCATTTTACTCCCAACTGTTAGTATTTATTTTGTCAATTCTGTTGACAATCTCTGCTTTGGAAAGTCGATTTGTTCGAAGTAAAATGCTGATACTAGACTTGATATTGGCAGAGCCAGCCATAACATACTGGCAATGAATGTTTTGCAGATCCAAGCGTTCTCATGAGGACACTGTACATTGCAGTGCAGAGAGGAGATGCTCAGATGAAAAAGAAATGTTAGTATATAATAGAAACTCCTGAGAGAGAAATATTACAGTATAACAACGTATAAATTGACCCTCCAACACGAATACACTGCCTTCAGAAGCAAAATTTTAACTTGCCTTCACTGCTCAGACACTTGTTTATGTAGGCATTCTTTTGAGACAGAAATTGATACAACACGGAAGAAAACCTCGGCAACCAAAGCAAACCTCAAGAACTGAGGCATCAATCTCTCCATAATTTACATTGAGCTACCTTGCAGGCATCTCCATACGGACATCTCAAACAACTATTGATGTACTCATTTCAGCAAGAACACGGTTAAATGTGTGGTGATCTGAAGTGTTCTTAAACCCAGGAATAAAATCACAAAAGAATCTGAGTACTGCAGCAAGTTGCCGTGGGTCATTAGATGAATAAGCTGCTTCCAGAAACAAGGAAGGCCGAACGGTAGTCACCTGAAAAATACCATGAGTTCTTCTTTAGAAGGATTGTGAAGGTGAGATATTTATGCTCTTGGCTTCAGCTCTTCTCATGCATGTGCAATGGTAATTAAAAACTGGTGAGAAGAAGATTCCAAAAGAGAACTTTACAGGTCAGAAGCAAGCCCACAGTTATCTTAGTTCTTTATCCTAAATGAAATCAAAAACTTTACAAAAATTGGCTTCCGATTAGAGCATTTAAATGCCAAAGCCTCCATCATGTAGATGTCCAATCATGCTTCAGATATGTCAAATCAGAAACATATTTTTGTGTTGAAGTAAAAGAATTATATTAAGAAGAAAATTGAGCGTTGAATGCTTGTATTGCCCTAGAGTGTATGTAAGTAAATATGCATGATCACATCCACCATTTCCAAACCCTAAGCTCATTGTCTCTTTCCTTTACCTACATCCACTATTAAGCGAAGGCATAGAAAAGTTGAGCTTTTACTCCCTAAATTCTTCAGAGAAGCAACGAGACGGGAGGATAGTTGTCCACATGCCACTCTTGTCAAAGTTAGTCATCACAAATATGCATGTAGCCGTGTTCCTTGGCAAGAAACTCTGACCACTCTTTTTACCCATAACACATCTTACAGAGCTTAATGGCATTTGATTGTGTAAGACTGAGCTTTCTTTTAAAGGCCATTCCTATTCTATCCAGAAATTAAATAAATTCAATGGAAGACAAAGAGCTGCATTTTAGAAGTTGATGCTTCGACATAAAACTATGAAGGGAGAATAAAAGGATACTTTATTCTGAATAGATCAAGCAAATGAATCATGTTGGAAGAAGATGTAAGACAAAGTGCACTCCATGAACTACATCGAGAAGCATGTTAGTCATAGAACTATAATCAAGAGAGAAAAAAAGGGTACTTTGTGTTTCCGAGCGTAACGTAACGCTTCAAGATAATATCCGTCTTGCACAAGTAGCAACACATACTCATGGTGCAAAGATAGCTGTCTAAGCATGTCAAGGCCCAATTTTCTTGTCTGAAAATTCTGACGACCTGACTCAAGTAGTTGCAAGGCAACTTCCAGAGAGGGCTCAAGGATCTGCAGTAAAATGAATCCATTGTTGAACTTTAAGTAACCAAAGTACAAAAGATGCAAGTGCCATAACTTCTTGAATGAACATATATGAAAAGTAACCTTATTGATGACAAATAATCCTAGTTCAGCATGACGCTCACTTCTTGCAAGCAGCTGCACTGTCAAGACATATATATTTGGATGTAATTTTAACTTTTCCAGGTTAGCCCTGCAATGAAGGAGATTAAAAATAATTTAGAGGAACAAGAAAACCAAGATTATTCACAAAATTAAAATGAGAGATCAAAGACAAAAAAGTTACATCTTACACCTTTATTCTGTAAGATGATTATATACTTCTTTTCACATAATCATTAAAATTAAAAGAAAGAAGACGAACATATTCCTCAACAAGTCTCTACGTCTAGAAGAATTGTGACTTGTTTTAAGTCTATAAGAGCAGAAAAGCATATGCATGATAAATAACATGACGTAGAAGTACCTGCGTAGGAACTCAATGATGATAGCAACCAAGTAGGAAGCATCCCCTATCATCTCTTCCTCAACCAGAGCAAACACAGAACTGTACAAATCATCTGGTGAAATCACTGCTGAAGTCACTTGGGAGTCTAGATTATCGAAAGCACCAGCATTTAATGGTGTGTCACCAGGTCTGAGAACTTGTGATTGTGACAAAGGTTGATGAACTGCAGCACTAGATGATTCAGCCCTCAAAGAGTGCCCTCCATCTATTTTACCACTCGAAGAATCAAGTTTAAGAGAATTGATCTTTTGTGTTTCAGCACTAAGATTGTCGTCTGAGTCCGAAGTTAAAACAAAAGATCTTTCAATGGATTCATTCTCGAGACCACTACTCACTGTTTCATCTATTACAGATTTTCCAGATGCATCAATACGATTGTTAGCATCATCAACGATATTTGCACTAGAAACACCAGAATTTGAAGTATTTTCAGCTTTTGTTCTCTTATCATTACTCCTTGTTTTAATTGACTGTGAATAAGAAGTGACTAAAACATCCAATGCCCTAGCAACAACAGATACTGGTCTGCGTTCAAGAATCATAGCTCGAGCTATTGCCAAGCACAACTGTTTTGCCTGAAACAACAAATAGGTAAAATTACAATTACCATGTTATATGAAACTTTGGGTGTAGACTGGACAACGTCGTAAAAGGTCGTGGGCAATCATCAATGCACCATGCACACGGCGTGTGTATCATAAACACAGAACACACATGGAAGCAATGAACATTTTACCTTATTTGCTTCTAACTTCCTCCTCTGTAAGAAGTCTAAAATAAATGGTACTTCTGAGCTACTGGCAGCAATGGCCTGCACACATATCAAGCAAATTGTCACAGCAAAAGTACAGATCATAACACAGAGAATGTAAACAGCCACAAAAACTTGCCTCCAAATCTATATTTATCTTCCACAAAAGCCCATTAGTAACGTCACATATGAGATCAGGAACAAGAAATGACCAGCCATCTCCATAAGTAATTGATTCAGTATCAGTTAAAATTTGAGTCTCTAAAGCATCAGAATTCCTGCTAGTTGATGAGGAACACAAGGAAGCAGCTCTAGGGTAAAGCCTCAACAAAAGAGGAAGTGGAGCAGATATGGGTGCTCTAGAGTCTGCAAATAGGTCATACATAATAACAACTTTCGCATCCACTTGATGAACAAGCAAAACATTATCAATTGCACTGACAGCAATCCTATTAGAATAAATTGGCAAAGAGCCCTGAAAACACAAAGGAAAAACCATTAAAGGTGGAAAAATCAGAGAGAAGGCAAGATGGAATGAACAAATAACGAAAATCTTATTCTACCGTAGTGTGCCAATTGGAATGGGTTCAAACTCAGAGCAAGTCCAGATAAACACGGAAACTCCTTCCTAGGTGAAATTTAATCTAAGATCATTTGCCAGATCTTTTTACAAATAACAGGGTTTAAACATAATTAATGGAACAGGAAATGTACAAGAAAGAACAAATTTTGAGGACGCAAGCAGAACCACAGACATGTTTGACATTTCACAAATATCATGAGCTATATTAGCTCCTACTAAAATGGCAGGATGACAACAGTGCTTCCTATTAGTACAATTTCAGAAAAAAGTTTTATTCAGAAGATGACAAGCATTGAATAAAACCAAAAGAGATTGAAGATAAAATAGAACTTAAAAGTGGCGATGATCCAAAATCCATGTAACAGCTATCCATGTAACAGCATCACCAAGAACTGCCATTTGCACAACACCAATAAAACTGAATATTTTACCAAAAGTGGTTAGTTGACAACATTGACTTTTCCTTGCCAAGTGCATCATAACGATAAAGATAGTGTGGATATGCTTTCACAGACAACCTCTCGCAATTGCATCAATAGGCTTTAATCATTTGCAGTTCCTATCTCAAAATCACATTCTACATTATATATTCCACTTAGATAATTTCATCTAAAATCTGACAGATATTATTCAGAATAATAATTGACTATAATCATTGGACAAATATCAAAATCATGACAGTAAATAACTCATCATATTAAAGTTGTAAAAATAAGCAGCAGGCTAAAATACAATTACAAAACACTGCAATTAACTATCTGCAATAGGAAATTTAAAAAACATATTCTAAAGTAGTAAATACTGAGAAAAAGGAAATATACACAATTTTCAGCAAGATCTAACCTGCTGTATAACAGCATCTCGATAAAACCTATATGAGTGCAGTAGCATCGCAACTGTATCAAATTGCAAGCAGTAAATCCTACCATAACTGTAAATTGACAAAAGAAGTTTATAGGAAAGTTTTGATTAGGACCGAAAGCAAAAAATAAATTAATAAATAAAATAAAAAAGTACAAAGCATCTTACACAGTGACAATGTGAACATCTTCAGCAGAAAGGACAGGCCTACTGTTAGCCCCATGTTTTGCCATTACCATTTCAAATCTCGGCAAGCGGATAATCCCAGCTGAGGAAATCTAAATACATGAATTAAAGCTCTGTTAAACAGATGAAGCTATAGAAGAAGTTAATCTTAATATCAATGGATCCAGCAATCACTAAGGCAATTGAAAACATGAATTCATCAGACAAAGTTCACTAAATTACAAAACCAATTTCCTAATTACGTCAAATGCAATCACCTAGTATATAATTAGTACAATTATCAATGAAAACAATTCTGGTCGAAAATTAACATCATCTAGCACTGTAATATTTAAATAAAACAAATGGAAACAACATAGCTTGTTTCCATTCCTCGGCAGTGGAAATTTCACTTTCTTCACCAACTACTATACCCTTAATTTCACAACCCCACAAGTATGATCACCTCTTAAGAGAAAAAAGAGGGGGGGGGGGCGCAAAAAACCAAAAGCATCCTCGAATGTACTTATTTAATGACTCAGGCATAAAATGAAGATAAGTTGGTAGCCTTGTGAAGTTACATGAGGACAGTTTGATTGAATGGTAGTCCATTCATGTCATAATATTAATGATTCTGCAAGTACGACGTTGATATTATCTCAATAATTAATATCTAAGTAAAGATAGAAGCAGAGGAAAAAAACATAGAGTTCCAGCATCAACAAATAAATGAAAGAAAATAGAGAGGCCTTCAGTCTAAAACCATTGGTAAGCTATACCTGATATCCTGTGAAACTCTTGTTTTGCATGCCTTGGGCAAGAAGCACCAACCTGCTTTCATGTGTGTAGATATACCAACTGACATTTGTCTTCTTGGTCTCAACTAAAGTAAGTGATTTTGAGTCAGAACTGTAAGAGAACAACTCCAGCCCACTGTAATCAAGTAACACTTTTAGAAACATTTTGAAATTAAGAAATAATATTTAAAAGGATGTTTCATGCATGCTTGCTCAACAATAGACACATAATAGCATGTCAACAATACAAGATAGCAGATTCTGGATATAAAACAAATGGTTCATGACTCAAGTGGTCCAGGTGGGAGATGCACGACTGCAAGCATAACAATCTTTTACTACACAAAAGCAAAAAGCACAAAAGGCAAGAGAGTTGTTCAAATCAAAGATTGAATAGATTATGTGCATATGCACTTCAACAAAATAAAGCAAGTTAACTTTGACAGACCTGCAAGGATCAATTGGAGTAAATGACAGTTGCTCAAGAAGTAGATTCTAGCCTTTTAAAAGTATACAGCTGTGTTTAGGCGTTCTTGCTTGTTTTTACCTACTGCTATCAGGTCATTCAAAGCTGAAAATAGTTATTTTCAACAAGCAGCTCTCAAGATGCTCCTGCGAAACAGCTATTTTGGTTTTCAAAACTTTTAATTACGTTTCCAATTCTTTAAACAGCTATCCAAGAATTTTTTTTTAGCAGGTTTAGAAACATTAAGCAAGCTAGAAGAGACCCTTAAGATGGTACCATATTCTTCAGGATGGTACCATATTCTCACAAACTATTCAAGATGGTACCATATTCTTCAGGATCTCAAAACTTATTTACAGCTCTCTTCTCTGATAAGTCTGCAGTTTTTTGTTTTTATGGGTTTCCATGGAGGACATTTAATGGCCTTGCAACATGGTAACTAAAGGCTTGCAACCCTATAACATCTGTGTCCATGAAATTCCTAAGTAAGTCTGGAGGATCTCTCAAAATCTTGAACCCAGGTTACATACTCAGACTCATCTTACTAAGCTGTCAGCACAGGCTTTGCCCACTCTCCATGTATGAATAATTTTGCAGTCCCATTCCCTTCTCAGCCACTACCCTTTCTCCAAGAGTCTGTAAACCTCAATCTTGAGGCCAACTTCAACATGCGTTCAAATCTACCACTCTCAGCAATTTTTTTTGAGCCAATCCAACAAAGTCTGAATACACCTAACTAATAAACATAGACACAGACAAGATATTGTCAGAAGTTCTTCAGCTCATACCTGGTCTTCACAAAGACAATATCACAAGTTGGACAATCTGTCCAAAAGAATCCCAGAATATGTTCTGATTCGGACCTGCACTTATAGATAAAAGTTTTTTCCCCCTCTCTATTCCAGATCTGAACTTCATGATTAGATCTTTGGACTGCCAGAAGCTGACAATCTAAAGAGTATCGAACTGAGAGCACTGGACCTTCACTTATTGAATCACAGGATGGAGCGACATTTGGATCAAATGGAGCAGTTTTCCATGAGAAGACCTACAAATTGTAATAATAACAGATGTAATTTACTCACACCACCAGAAAGTAACGACAAATCAAGGTATCACCCGAAATTTGACTACCAAGTAAAAACTCACAACTAAAACTAGTATTTCTACCGTATTAAATCACCTGATCAGACGTAGATGCAAGTAGCAGCTTACTTCCATCATCATAAAATAGATTTCTAGATCCCGAAACTTTGCACCTCAGTGGTGGATACCGGACATAAACATGTGATACAGCACCAGATCCAGAGAAACCAGAAGACTGAGAAGATGGTTTCCCAAACATTTTTTGAGTATTTCAACCTTTGCAATCCGGAAAACAATCAAATTCCTCCTGCTAAATTATATACAAGCTCCAGCACTGCAGGTAGTAATCAATATGTATGAAACATAGAAAGAAAAAAAGGATAATTAGCACAGCTTAAAGGACAAAGAATAAGATCAAAAATGAAATTCATGCAGTATAGCTTGGATTCTGTCCAAAAGTACGAGACCATATCATACCAGTAGAATTGAAGCTATACTAAAATGAGGCTTCCAGTGGATTTCTGATATGCTTCAGGCTTTTCCTCTGACCTGTGTATCCACACACAAAGTGATATATTTATGTCTGTTTCAGTAGAGACAATAAATACCCCAAATTGAGGTTATCTTTCTTTTGCATGTCGGAAAATGAGTCTCATACCACATTCTGCATGCAATTCCTTAATAAAAGGAATTCTTTTAAACACATGTCACGTTCTACTACAGGAATCTTTGCTGCAACACAACTACCGTATGCTTTGGCCTGTACAAAATGATTACAAACATCAGCACAAGAACCATTTTTCTTTCTCATTTCTTGGGGTGGGAGGTTGTCAGATAAGGAAGCAAATAGCACTGCACATTGCTTTTTTATTTTTATGAACTTTCAATGCAAAATTTGTTGCGACATTTTAATCACAAACTGAAGGGATGAAGCTTTTAATCAACAATTAGCATTTGAAAACAAGAGGGAAAAGAATTTATGAGGTGGCATTACTTTGGGATGTCATTAGTCACAATATTTTTTTTTTTTTTTTTGGATATCAGAGACAAAATAAACAACTATAATTATATGTCTGTCTGTCGAACTAAAAGGCTTATCACCCCAACTATGTTATCCAAACTCTTCACTTTGCCCTGCCGTTTCCCACTCTCCATTTTGCACTAGAGCAGCCAGTCCTGGGAACAGAACTGGGGAAGTCAAAGTTGGAGGGTGTCATGCCGCCTTCTCTTGTCACTGATGGATCGAACCAAATGATGGATAGTCTTTCCATGGAATCGAGCTCGGGACAATAGACAGTCAGACCACAACTTCTTAGTATGTCCATTTCCAACAAAGTTTTTCCAATAAGGGCAGGGAAGGAAGATAAGCTTTCTTATGCACTGATAACAGAAGACTTGAGCTACCTTTTATACGTATATGTAAGCTTCAGGGAAGCTCCTTAGGAATGAAAGATGATGGCTTTACTGAGGAAATGCTCTCTCTTGAATTTTATTCCCTATCTTTTAGAGACTAAGGTGGAGTGGAGGAACTAATCATAAACAGTCCGTCAAGCACCCACATTTTTCTTAGAAAAAGAAGCGCCATACTCCTCCTTTTCTCTTAGCCATATGTGCACGATCAGTAAAAGAAAAAGACTCCCGTATCTAAGTCTGGATAATAATCGTACCAAAATGTTCTTCATTCTATAGTTCTCACGGGGACCCTCACTTCACCGATAACTTTGAATGTAATGCAAACAAATTAAACACAAATCATTGGCACCCGTAGAGAATAGATATGAATTGCCTCAATTTCTTTCTTCCATTAGTCAATCCACAAAACAGTTTACACGAGCTTTTTACTTTGTGTTAGTTATACATTTATGAGCTTTCAGAATCGAAACTCTTGTTCTGATCATCCTCTTCTAACTAGCAAATCCACAAGCACTTTTCCATCTACCCACAGTAAGCAAATTCGCATTGCTAAGGATAAAAAATTAACGTCATAATATTGCTCGTCTTAATAGCAAATTTGCTCGTCTTAACTTTTCTTAATTTGTAAGAACTGTTACTTAGGACCACAAAAGCATGCATAAAACAAATAAAAGATCACCTGAGCTCCACAATTCACCAAAATTCGCCGGAGTAACGTCGTAGTACTGTTACCACCAGTCTTCTCTTTCATTATCAACCGCTCAAACACCTGAAAACTTTGATTTTAAAAAAAATCAAATTTCCAATCGACATTAATAATCAATCCACCAATTCTAACAAATTAATTAATACTCATGTTACCGTTTGGAAAAAAAAATTAATTAATACATCTCAAAAAAAAAATTAGGGCTTTTATTACCTTGGACTGGAATCATTTCCTATCGGAGATCAAGCCGAAGTACCAAAATCAACACCTTTTGTTACCCTTTCCATTAAGTAAATATTTGGTTTTAAGTATTTTAAATTGCCCTAAAATTTTTTTTCCTTTTTGCCTTACTAAGCTTGGGGTTGTTGAAGTCTTGTCAAACATTTTCACCTGACGGTCTTTCTAATCATAGGGAGCTTCTCACCTATTAAAAAATGGGCCGTTTTGGGCCCTCTGATTTGATCTAATTTTCTCGTTCTACTCACGGATGCTTAGAATCCCGCACTATTTCAAAGTGGAAAACAAATAATACGGGCTTACTTTGAAATCGCTCAGTATTTGGGCCCAATTTTTGTAGCAAATCATCTTCATTTTGTATTTTCTTTTAGGCAAGTTACCCGTAGGCGGCTGTGTGTTGGGTTAGTCTATTTACCACTTACAAACGTACCCACCTTATTGGCTTCCAAACCTACCTTTCAAGCCCATCTGTTCTAACCCAATGGGTCGATTTAGTGGTAGATCTAAAAAATCAATATAGTAACTTTTGTCATTTTTTTTGGACAAAATGTCTCATTGGTCCTCAAACTATTATACATTTAAACTTTTGGCCCTTAAATTATTAAATAGACAGTTATAGCTCTCCAATTAACCAAAACATATACTCATAGCCTTCTATCAACTTAAGTCGTCATATCTAACAGAAATAACACAAAAAATGTCAAGAACCACCTTCACTGTACTATTGAACATAATGATTCAAATTGATGGAAGGATTATAATTTATAAGTATATGTTTTAATTAGTTAGAGGATTAAAATGCCCATTTAATAATTGGAGGACTAAATGTTGAACTTTATAATAGTTTGAGGGTCAAACTCATATCTAACTATCTCAAACTAATGCCGATGGGATAGTAAATTTTAAGTCTCAAATTTCTTGAATTTCAAGTTTGTCCTCTAGTACCCTTATTTCTCTCCATTGCAATATTAATTAGTCTTGAATTATGCTTATTTTCTTAGATTTTATTTGAAATAATATTTAATGACTTTTAATAATTTTTTGGATAGCAAAAAATCGTTTGGAAAATTTATTATTTTGAAAGTCCATTTGAGTCGCAACTAATTATTTTCAATGTCATTTGGAGTGACTATTTTTCTATATTGGGTATATCCAATAAGATTAAAATAGATAATATTTGCAGACTGATAATATGTTTTTGAGGTTGTGCAATGACACCTTACATTTAACCAGCACCAAAGAAAAGAATTTAAAACATAGTTTGATTGGGGAAAAAATTTGGTCCTCAAAAAAGTAATCCTTAATGTTTGGAGTGTGAACCATAACTTATAAACAATTTACATTGCCTTGACAAACATTGATGTGCTCAGAATCTCTGCTTATTGCTTATATAACAAGCATAAGAAAAAAAATACATATACATACATATACATATATATATATATGTGTGTGTGTGTAAAACTTCTTTTGCATAAATGAAACAAAAAGTTTTTGAATGTATCAATAAATTAAAATTCTAAGTAAGCCTAAGCATAGCCAAGTTAGGCACTTCTAGTTCAATGCATACATGGTTGTAGAAAGACGATTATCATTATTTTAATTTGGAAAAAAATATTTGTTTTGAAAAAAAAATGAGTATTAGTTTTCAAACGACTACCATGGACATACATATGTGCTGCTCATATCAAATTTTTAAATCATCTAGATCAATTCTAGAATTTTGAGAATTCTAGATGATCATCTAGATCATCTAAATCATCTAGTAAGCCTAAGCATAGCCAAGTTAGGCACTACCAATAGTTTTGAAGTGTACTATTGTGCTTATTGGCTACAATTCTCTGACATATAACATATGACAAGCTTGAAGAAGCAATTATAAATTTTGGTGGGATCTAATGCAGAAGTTGTCTCCTACAATTCCACATGACATTCAGAAATTTCAAATGCATAAAACTTGTTTGAAAGGAGATCTACAACCACGGATTTAAGGGGGGGGCTGGTGGGGGCTTAAGCCCCCCCAAGCCGCCGGAAAACCCCCTATATATAGGGGATTCCGGCGGCCAGCCCAGCCCCCCCACGGTGATCCAGATCTACCATCCTCCATGGCTCCATGAATGCTGCAGAGGAAGTGAAGAAGAGCTGGAAAGCCGCTGCCGTGCTGACTGCTGAGGAAGAAGATGACCCATTTCATTTTGAATTTTTTTTTTGCCCTCTAAATACAAAACGACGTCGTTTCACTTTTAGTGGAACGACGTCGTTTTGTATAATGAGGGGAAAAAAAAATACATCCGATGAAGCCCTAAGGCTTCATCTGATGCAAAAGCACGCCGCCAGTGCCAAAGGGCAAACAAGACTCTAACTCCAAGAAGAAGACGCCAGGCTCCAAGAACTCCAAGAAGCTTCAGTTGAGATTCTACCATCCTACTTCAAGCCTTCAATTCAAGGCTCCAAGACTCCAACTCTTCACTATTCCATTCACATAAATATTTTAGGTTAGTTTTTTGGTTTAAATTACAATATTCATCTTTATATTTTTGTTAATTATATGTTTAAATTATTTTTGAATTTTGAGTATCTTGATATTAATTTGATTAAGATTAATTTTTATTTAGTTTATGTTAATGTAATTTAAGAATTTGAAAGATTACATTAAAAAATTTAATGATATTAAATTTAAATTAGAAATTAGTTTAGAAATTGTATAGATTTTAGGTTGTATTTAGTTTTTAAAATTTTGTTAGTTTTATATTTGAAATTTTAAGAATTAATTATGTGAATTAGAAATTTTGAATGTAAATATAAATTCAAAATTTTATGAGATTGAATTAGAGATTATATGGGTATTTAGTTGTACCTTATTTTAACTTTTTGATAATTTTATATAATGAATTTTATAAATTGAGAAATATAAGTAATATGAATTTATTATTAAATTAAAGAATTAGTTATATGAATTTTAAATTAATTGATTATTGAATTGCATAATTTTATTGAATTTAACCACAATTATTTAATTGTGACAGAAAATGGAGAGATTCTTTAAACCTAAACGAGTCCGTAGTGGTGAATCTTCAAATGAGCCTAATATTAGTGAACCAGTTCAAAATCAATCTTGTGTGGAATTGAATTTAAATGATATTGTTAGTGATCCGGGATTACGAAAATCAGTTGAGAAATTTGATATTTCTCTTCGAGACCATGTCCGAAGAGAGTATTTGACTAGGGGACCTTGCCAACCGATTGGCCATATGTATCCAAAAACATCATTTGGTAAACAACATAGAAGTTTCCAAGATAGTTGGTATCAAAAGTTTGTATGGTTAGAGTATAGCATATCGAAAGATGCGGCGTTTTGCTTTTGGTGCTTTCTTTTCAAAACACAAAATAAGGGAGGTCGATATGCAGATGATGCCTTTACAAAAACGGGATTCAATAATTGGAAAAAGGCAATGGAAAGATTTAATGAACATATTGGAGCTGTGAATAGTTGCCATAATGATGCTAGAATACAGTTTGAAAATTTTCAAGATCAAAGGCATAGTGTGTCAAATGTGCTACGATCTTGTGGGCGCGAAATAGATATTGCATATCGCACCCGTTTAACTGCTGCTCTGGATGTGACCCGCTTTCTTTTGAAGCAAGGATTGGCTTTTCGTGGAAATGATGAGTCAACTAGTTCTTCAAATAGAGGCAATTTTCTTGAATTGTTTGAGTGGTATAGCCAGCGAAATACTGAGATTTTTGAGGTTGTAAATCAAAATACTCCTGCAAATAATCAACTAATTTCTCCAATGATTCAAAAAGATCTGGCACATGCTTGTGCCTCAGAGATCACAAGTGTTATAATCAATGATATTGGAGACAATTATTTTTCCCTAATAGTTGATGAGTCTCGAGACAGTTCAGTGAAAGAGCAAATGGGAGTTGTTTTGAGATATGTGAACAAAGAAGGGCGTGTGATTGAACGTTTCCTTGCAATTGTACATGTGTCTGACACCACATCTCTTTGTTTGAAAGATGCAATTGATTCTTTATTCGCGCAACACGGATTATCATTATCCAAATTGAGAGGTCAAGGATATGATGGAGCTTCAAATATGCGAGGTGAGTTCAATGGTTTGAAGGCCCTTATATTACAAGAAAATCCCTATGCGATGTATATTCACTGTTTTGCTCACCAACTCCAGTTAGTTATTGTTGCTGTTGCTAAGAGAAATATCATTGTCAGTATTCTTTGTCTATGTCTTTATGATTGTCAATTTAACTGGAGCATCATGTAAAAGGAGAGATCAATTAAGACAAATAGAACATGATAAGATTGTTACACTTTTAGACAGTGGAGATATTATTAGTGGAAAAGGCAAAAATCAAGAAACTAGTTTAGCAAGACCAGGGGATACTCGTTGGGGATCACACTATCTAACATTACTTCGTCTATCCTCTATGTGGGCTTCGGTGATTGGAATATTGGGAAATATACAAGATGATGCCACCACTTCTGACAATAGAGGTATGGCCAGGGGTTTGATTGATAGAATGAATGATTATGAGTTTGTTTTTGCATTGCACCTGATGAAGTATTTATTGGGAATCACAAATGACTTGTCACTTGTTTTGCAACAAAGGGATCAAAATATTGTCCAAGCCATGAGTTTGATTGATACTATGAAATCTCAATTGCAAGACTTTAGGGAAGAGGGATGACAAATAATTTTAGATGAAGTCAACAATTTTTGTGAGTTGAATATGATTCCCGTGATTGATATGGAAGACAGTATAGCAATCCGTGGCAATGCCAGGCGCAGTCGCAGAGGTCAAACCATCACTAATTTTCATCATTATCGCGTGGAAATTTTTTGTGAGGTATTATTTTTGAAATTATTATTTCATTACATTTGTTACTTGTTAGCAGATTTTCTTAGTTATTAATTTTATTATTGTTGTGATGTCAGGTTGTTGATTTAATTATACAAGAGATGAATAATCGTTTCTCGGAAGTTAGCACGGAATTGCTTAGTTGCATAGCATGTCTTGATCCAAAAAGTTCTTTCTCTCAATTCAATGTGCAGAAACTACTCCGTCTTGCTGATTTATATCCTGAAGACTTCTCAAGTAACGATTATTTATATCTTGAGTCTCAACTTCGAAATTATATTTATAATGTGCAACGCGATCCTCAATTTTCAGAAGTTGGAGATTTGGGAAGTCTTGCTCAACAAATGGTTAAAACTGGTAAAAATACAGTTTTTCCATTGGTTTATCGTCTGATCCAGTTGACATTAGTTCTACCAGTTGCGACTGCTTCTGTTGAAAGAGTATTTTCTGCAATGAATATTGTCAAGACTGATTTGCGCAACAAAATGGGAGACGAGTGGATGAATGACTGTCTGGTTGTATACATCGAGAAGGATATTTTTGCAACAATTGAAAATGAGCAAATATTGCAGCGTTTTCAACGGATGAAGACTCGCAGAATGCAATTGCCTCCTCTTCGTTATTCGAGTGCAACAACTATCAATACTTCAAGTGTTAATCAATAACAAATTTTTGGGTATGTATAATTATATGTTTTTATTATTTTTATAATTATTGATTCTAAATTTTACTTATTAAATATATTTATTTCGTCACAAAAAAAATTTTTAATACACTTCAGCCCCCCAAAAATAAATTTATGGCTCCGTCCCTGGAGATATATAAAGGGATTACATGAATTTAATTTCCAACAATAATATTGTACTTTGGCAGTAGAGCATTCATATATTTGGATAAGAAAAATATACTCAAGTAACAAAGAGAGAAGGCTGGTGTGTTTGGACTTGGTAGCTAGCAAGGATTTGAGATTACCTTTTAGTATTATTGGGGTAAACCTCCAATAATCTTCTAGACATGCATCCTTGCCACAAGTAACTAAAACGCAGTAGATTTTAATAGGAAGAAGTGATGATTCATTATTCGCTAAAATTCAGGTACGGTGAGACATCAATGTAAGAACGTCCTAAAAGTACACCATCTAAACAGGCCCAACCCTTATCCTTATGTAGTGTTTTTGAATTATCCTTCCTAAATTATTTCTAGCATCGACATGCCTTGAGTTAGGATTGCAAACTTTAATAAGTAGTTACAATATTCCTTACATCTATAAAATTATTTGCATTTGGATTGTTTAAAATAAAGAATGATATATAAAAACATTATTGTTTGATGATAAAAATATGATTGTCTCTTTTTTATGCTCGATAAAAAAAATTTAAAATTTCAGTGTTTCGAGACATTGAGTAGGGATAGATTCAGAAATATATATATATATATGTGTGTATGTATGTATGTATAATTTCAGTATTAGGGAAGAACAGCCGAGTAAAATTTATACCAAAAAAAAAAAAAGGGAAAATCCTCTAGTCATTGTTCCAACTGATATTGCTAAAAATATTTTCCTAGTCCAACCCTAAAGTTGGCCAGTTGCGGACCATCCTTAAAAGTGGAAATCTATTTAAATGCCCTTTTCCATTATTGTAATTAAATCTGGTTACCTAAGCATGATATATATATCTCAACTTATTTTGCAGGCCCTTAATTAAACACATCTGAGAAAAGACTAAATTAGGACGAAGGTACAATGGTATCATTAATGAAGTCCAAAGTCACAGGAAGAAACATTCAAGGCATTAAATTCGAAGCAACTCAAGCTGGTGCCTCATACGACGGACAACCTAAAATGAATATGTGTTAAATGAAGCATACACGATAACATTATGTGGTTTGATGTTGCCCAAGAAAAGAAACAGGTAGCTATTTTATATGGATATTATCTGAATTATTTTTTTTTCTCAAAATTTCTCATGTACTTTCCAACTAATTAAGCGTAATGTCTATAGTTCTATACCTACCAAATTGGCCATGGGGTTTCTTTGTGACCCTACTTGCTTCCTCCAATAATTGGAAGTAGTGGTTAGTCTTAGGGTTTTTATTCATTAAAAACTTAATGTAAGAATATGTACTCTTTGGGTACTAGTTAAAATAATCCAAGTGAAAATATGTCTAATCTGCGCTTATACTAGGTCTCTCTTTGTGGGTGTGGGTTTCTTCATAAGGATTAATTTTTATACATTGTGAGTGTAAAGATCGTTTTTTTTTACACAAGTAAATTTAGATGAGTGGCGCATCATCATCGTTGTTCAAAATTTAAATTCACTTTTTGTCCATATATCAAATATCTATACTTGTAAGTGTAAACAATATTTACATTGACAGTGTATATAACATTAATCTTTCTTCATACTTTTGGCTTAATTACGTTTAGGTTTGAAATGACATGAAATTTAGGTGAAGTTTGGCAATTTGAAGCATAAGTAATTGGGAGGTTCAAAAAGAAAACTGAAAAGGGAATAACAAACTAGTCAAACATGTCAATTAGAAAGGATATCATCATCGAGACTTTTGATTTTACTATGACACGGCTCAGTTGGAAAACTTCTACGAAACAAACATAAAATAAAGGGAAAAGTATTAACTAAGAAATCTTGAGGAAAACCCCAGGCAATGATGACTAAATAGCAATAAGTTGAATACATGAGTAGGCGTGAAATTTACTCACCATACAAATGAAATATGCCAAAAATAAAACAAAGATAACGAGATCTTGTTTTCACAAAATATATATATATTTAGATAATGAGGAAAAAGTTACTTATGGGCACTCTTTTAACTTTTCAAAGAACTTCTTCTTGATTTTTTTCTCTAATAGGTAAAGGATAGGATTTAAAAAATAGGGAGAGGATAAGAAGATTATAGTCTAGAACCTCTACATTCTAAGGGTTCAACCTCTCGAGTTAAGAAATCCTAGCTGTAAAAATATGGATGGAATTCATACTTGGCAAGGCAATTATTAAATATCATTGTTCCACTGAAATGCAAGGGAAATCTGCAAATCATAGCCGTGATAGAAGTCATGTTAACGAATAAATGGATGCCAATAGCAAGGGACCCAATAGGCCACCATGCCCTCTCTTGATTTTAATTGATTAAAGGTAGGATGTCGTAACAACTACTGCAATTGGAGAAAGCAATTAACGACCATGAAAAGGATGTATAAGTGATTAAAAAAGAGAGCTGAATTTTCGTAGGTTGCTACAATTAGGTATGGTTTATGTACTTGATTAAGTTCCACATGTTGAATCAAAAAATACAAGTTTTGTCATCATCTTATGGGCAAGCTCCAAATGGTCCTTCGATTTCCTGCAATGAATGTCAAGGGTCCCATGTAATAATTATGGAAGACGAAGTCGTAGAAATTTGGTTTTGTGGAGGAAAAAAAAAAAAGAACTGGAACAAAAAATAAAAACAAAACTATTAGTAATAAAAAATCAACTAATACATCTCTCAGTGCCTCCTTGATCAAATTTTGATAGCATTAAATAATCTTCTGAAGTTTTAGAGAATTTTAAACTAGTCCCGATACATCTATTTTTTTTATAAAATGGATAGGAGCAGGCGTGCGCGCGCACACACGTATGTAGACACACACACATGAATGAGAGATTTTTGAATCTGTTTAACCACGAACAACGAACAATTAATTAAGGTCAGGTGAGCTTTTCTTAGAACAGATTTATATATTCTTACTGCTTAATTTTCTAGAGATTTGAAATAAATCAATGAATTAATTACCCTTTGATACGCACGAGCATTTGTTCTACCAGACTAAGTTGAGTCCCAAATAATTGTTGTGCTAGCAGGAACCACATTAAAATGGCAAAAATCAAAAGCATCAATCAGAAGTTGATTGGCGAAATTGAAAGATCTAAAGGGGCAAAGAGAGAGAGCGACAGAGTTGTGGGGTGCAAAATGAATTAAACCGAAGAAGAAAAAAACACAGGACATATGTGCGTTAAAGAGGAGACCTGATCAGCTGAGTCGTTTCTTTGTAAACAGCAAGAGCAGGACCACGCACTGTTGAGGGATGCCAGCCAAAAGCATTAGTATGAATCAATGTGAAGTACCCAAGTCCCACCAAGTGCATGCAGTGCAATGCAACTTCTCCATCTCCCTTCTATTCCAGTCTTCTTCATCATCAGTTCCTCTATCTTTTCAAAGCGTAAGTGGGGCTATAACTATGACTCCAACACACACTAGGAGTAGTAAATAACAACTGCAAACATTATGCCACTATTTATGACCTGTCAACGTTTGTATGTTCCACTGCACTGCATTCCAAGGTGAGCAGAAAATGATTGCCAAACCAGCTGGGTACGTAGCATTTTCTGAAATGGCCCTTCTACACAAAAATAATTCACAGAATCAACTAGAACCTGCTGATCGCTTCAGAGATTAGATGACAACATTTCATTGATCATTATTCCAAACTTAGGAAATCGAGCTGAACAGAAATTGGCAAATTATGACTAGCTAGGGTAGGTTCGATGATGTTCTATATAGTGTTAAGTTCTTCCAAATTTGGATATTATAATCTCTTTTTCCACTGTATATTGACGAGGGTTTGGAAAATGGAATTCTATATATTATTTTGAAATTTCGTCAACGGTAATGGTTTGGAGTCCATCTTAGCCTTGCAACTTTGGAGAGTAATTCATGCCAAGTCTAAATCAATGCTACCACATTTACCATTGTTGCAACCTAACATAAGTGATAAAAAGCCAATGATGTCAATTCACCTAGTCTCTATTGTCAACATCTTATTAAAATCAATTGTGTGGACCATTTCACAGGAATTGAAGTAAATGGAGAAGCGCAATTCATGTGATCATGGTTTTACAACTACCAAAATCAGATGCAATGATGCTAATGTTTTAGCGTCAAATTACCTTTCTTTCTGGATGTACATAATTCATTTTGAGTGCAAAAGAGTTAGAAAAAATCATTCAAAATATCCCTCATATTTCGCTAGATAAATTTTTTTCGTTCTTCACTTTTAAAATGTTAATTTTACAGTATTTATAGATTCAAATTAGAAAAATTTGATCCTACCTAAGTTTTCGATCACTTTTTAGTCTAAAATTACCACATGACTCACGTGCAGTTCTTTTGTATGTACAAGAAGATCATATCCCACTTTTTTAATAATAAAAATGAATATAGATTGTGTCTATTTTTCTAGTATGAGTGAGAAGTCTTGGATTCGGGACCTTCCACTTATATTTCCTCCCCCATCTCTCCCTTTGAATATAGAATGGATCAAATTCTATTTTTTCAGTGAAAAAATGATTATGATTCGTGTCCGATCCTACTTCTTTAGGGGTAAAAATGAATATGAATTTGGCCATTTGTATGAGTCATGTGATGGATTCAGGAAAAAAAAGTGGTAGAAAAATCTAAGTTGGAACAAAAGTTCACAGAGTTAATTTTATAATGAATGTAAAATTAATATTTTAAAAGTGAAAGACGAAAAAATTTATTTGGCAAAATGTGAGAGACGTTTTGAATAATTTTCTCAAAGAGTTACGGGACCTTTCCGTTACTATTTTGTAGTGTAATTTGGAACCTTTTAATCTTGCAGTAGCATATTTATTCACTAGAGGTCATTTGCTTCATCATAAAATGCTAATTGTATGAGTATGAATATAATGCTAGTTGCATTATATTTCGATGCTCATTATATTTCTTACTAAGTTTGATGGAGAAAAACTACACGGAGTCTTGAGCTTGCATATTTTCTCTTTCAGATATAGATAATCTGTTGAGTACTTGAGTTAATTCTCTTCTTCCATATAAGTGTATGTGTTGTGATTTGAGGGTCTAATTCTGTTAATGTATTTATACCTTTACTAGTCTACTTAAAATGGAAACCCTTAACTGAAAATAGTGTGTATGTATATATATAAAGCGCTTTTACCACTTCTTGAATGATTAATACAATCATGGCCCGCCCACTATGCAATATACATGGGGGTTAATTCATAAATGACAAAGGCAACCAACGAATTGAAGTATAGTTCAGGATAGAACATCATCGGATCCTTTCCAAATCTTGTGGATTGTGATATTTCACCGACAGTTCAGCAATAAGTTCAATGCATTAGGTTCCCTATGAACTCATCAAAACATGTTGATTTTGCTCAAACCAACATCATTAATTTTGCTACAGTATTAGACTT
Source organism: Coffea arabica (assembly GCF_036785885.1). NCBI lineage: Eukaryota > Viridiplantae > Streptophyta > Magnoliopsida > Gentianales > Rubiaceae > Coffea > Coffea arabica. The sequence continues at coordinate 13,780,382 of NC_092321.1, forward strand.
TCCTATAGTAGTAATATTCCGCTACAGCAGAAAATTGGCATTTTTGCGCTTTAATCAAAATGCCAAAAGATTCCTTTTTTTTGGGGGGGGGGGGGGGGGGGGGAGGGGGGAGGGGTGGGGATATACGTAATATAATCAGCTCTGATTTATTATATCTCGTATATACGTCTATACTGTGTGCTTCCTAGTTTTTTTTCTACAAAAAGGGTAAGGTGTGTTTGAGAGTGTGAGTCCACACTCCGGAAGAAGAAAGGGACCAAGGAGGAGGAGGAGGGCGGGTGGGGGGTATTGGAAAAGTCTAACAATGCCACACAACTCAAAGTGTTAATTATGCAACATCTGAAAAAGATGCCATTGGGTGGTCCTGAGTTTTAGTTCCAGACAACAATGATATATCATAGCCATCAAGCTTTTAAAGAGTTCAAAGAGGTGTTCTCATAATATTGACAGTTTTAAGGAGATGGATTTTACATGTAGAGGTGGATAGATAGACGATGGATGGATAGCCAGTCGTAGTCATAAAGTTAGCCCCAAAGCATGTTGACATGTGTTTTGATTTTTGATGGTTTATCCTTTCAACAATGAAAATGGTGGGCTCTCATGCTCTCTTCTCCACTTGCATTGCTTTTCTTGTATCCACATTCTTGTTCTCTGTCTTCCCCACCATTCTCCCTCTGTCATTTGCCAAAATATCTATGCACATACCAAACCTAATTTACTTCTCTCTTTATTGCGTACATACACCTCTTGTTTTTCTAGTAGATGAGAATTTCTTGCTTGTTTAAGGTTAGGACTGATTTAAATCAATGTGTGAAACTTTCCCTTCTATAGACTTCCAAATTAATTAAGGATCTCCAAGTATTTCAATATATTAATTTAACCATTTTAGCATATACTAAAGCAACAGAATTGTGCTTGTTTGCAGGGGTGTGCGTCGAATTCGAAATCGGTAATTTGAAAGTTTGAATTCAAAATTTTTCGAAATTTTGGTATCTGATAATTCGACCGAATTCGATTTCGAATTCACCAATTCCGAATTCGAATTCGTACCAAATTCAATTCGGAATTTGGTAAATTCCGATTTCACCGAATTTGGAAAAATTTATATATTATTATATAATATAAAATTTATAATATAATATTAAATAGTATTATATTATATAAATTTTATATAATATTATATAATATAAATTTTATATTACATGTATAAAATATATATATATTAAAAACGAATTTGAGATCGAAATCGGAATTCGAATTCCGATTTGAAATTGTGAATTCGAAATCGGAAATTCTAATTTGAAAAACTCCATTACCGAATTCGATCCAAAATCGAAATATATGAATTCGGAAAACCCGAATTCGATTCCGGTTTACCGATTTCAAAAATTCCGAATTCAATTCGAATTCGATTGATAAATCGAAAATTTTCGATTTTGCAGACGCCTACTCTACTTGTTTGTCTGCTCAAGCAAGTACCTTGAAAAGTATTTACTGTTTCAACAGTTCAAAATTGCTTAGTGGTATAGTACTATGATGAAGTCATACCCTTGTCCTTCTAGATTCATTCAACATGGCGGTGTAGCTGATCTCTGGTCTGAAATTATTCCAATCAAAAGTCAAGCCGAAAGCCATTGGGGATTGTTAAGTCCCACCTTTCAAGGACTGATCAAGAAGAAAAGCAAGAAAACCAATAGTCAAATGGTATCTTTTCCTCTAGGGTTCTCATAATAACTCAGAAAAAGTCTTCGTTTAGCTATTCATGCCATGATTCATGAATCAAGGAACAAGGGAACTACTTAAAGGGAGGTGCTTCCCATTATATTGATGTGACAATCACAATTTGATACGGAAAACCTTTTTTTTTCTTAGTTTTGCACAAATCACATTAGCATGTGGGCCGTGAATTAGATACAAGTCAATTCATGATCTCTCAGTATAGTATATATGCATGTACATTTTATACTTGATGATAGAAATTTTCTCCCCACGAATTTTGCACTCAAAATTAGTCATACTTACGTTTTCATCAAGAATTGCTCTTCCCCCTATTTCCGTGGGGCCAATTTTGGCTCCTGTCTAATTTTAGCTCCTGTCTACCTGGTCCCAAAAACTTAAATCAACTCCATAAACAAAACATAAGAAATTAAACCAGGTGTGGCCTAAAAATTATAGTAGTATAATAATCTGATGAAGATCAAAAATGCACTTTCCAAATTCAGCATCTGACATGAATTATGCTGTCTGCATTTCAACGTTAAATTGAGCAAATAAGAGGGTGCATGTAGTATATATACATATGAACAACTATCTCTCTCTCAATATATATGTATATACCAAAATCACTCAATTGGATCTACATCAATCCCATGCCGGCCACATATGGGAAACACATGTTGCTGGAGAAGCAATATATATATATATGTGTATATGTGTATGTATGTATATATGATGAGAGGTCCCAAGACAAGAGTCGTTCTTGAGAGGCAATGTCACAATCAGGCCACCTATTTTGAAAGAGAGCTGAGGGAACAAGAAGAAAACGACTCTTCTGTCCTCAACATTGCATCAAACTTAACTCATGTGGCTGCTGGAACAAAGGGTCTAAAGAGATAAAGCAAAGGGGGGAAAAACACCATATTGTCTAGGCAAAGAAAGGCCAAAACAAAAGCTCTTCTCTTAAACTACTTAGTAAAGAGAATTAAGGTCGTTTAAGATGGTGACACTTCTGGTGGTGGTGCTGGAGATGTGTGATCGCAAAGACATCTCCCAAGTCTGCGAGTTGAGAGAATTAAACACAAGAATACAAACTCGGTCGATTTGGATGTAATGTATGCAATCTGAGCTCAGCATCTCCCATGAGAATGCCATCTTCTTCACTTGACATTTTGCTCTAGTGAATATAGTATTCAATATTAACGATCCATTATAATATGGTCTATATCATATTTTGACAATACATATAATGGGATGTGAGCTGCAGCAGCTTGATATTCTTTCATTTTAAGTTTTTTTTTTCCATTTAGGATAAAAAAGATTTCAGCTTCTAATTTTTTAGTCATTTAGTTTATTTTTGCGATTTTTATCTTGATTCGATTGCAGTCCCTGAATTCTTGGTGAAATAAAAATAATGGGCTTGGGAGAATGAACTAACTAATTAACTTGAAAAGATCACCAAACATAGAGTAGTTTAAGCTCGAACTCAAACATCCTGGAAAACAATCTCTCCTTTCGAACTCCTTAAGGCCTAAGCATACTATTTTTATGAAACATTTCTACTGAGACAAAATTTATCAACCTAGGACTCAGAGGTCTTAGGTTTAAATTTCCCCTTGCACCTCCCCGCTTCTTAAATCCCACTCCTCTCTTACTTTAAAAAAAAAAAAATTAGAAAAAAGACAAAATTTATCAAATTAAACTAAATAGAATGCTAATTAATTGAGCTCCCTGGACCATTACGTTGAGATACCTGATGAGAACTGGAATGAACAATAATTGCTCCAAACTGTCAATATTTTACAATTGTCGCGATTCATTTGTGGTGAAGGTGAAGCATTTGAGTAACTTGTCACTGTCCATCATTTACCTCCTCTAGGGCCAAAATTTCCTTTTTAGAGACCAAGTTGCAGAATGCACCAAGAAGTGGTTGAACAACATTAGCAAACAAGTTGCAGAATGTAGCAAGAATTGGTTAAACAAGAAAATCCTAGTATATACTCATACTTTGTTCAAAGAGACATAATTTGAAGTGTGGTACAATGTTTGAACATAATTAATTAAGCACTAAAAAGGCGTAGTCCACATTGAGTAGCCACGGGATCCACCCGGTCGGCAAAGGAAAACAACCAATGCCAAACTGTTTACATCATATTATCAGTTTTCTACTTTCACAAAGGCACAGACGCACAAGTGGTGCAGCTGAATTCAATCCCATGTATGTACATAAATGGTCCCCTGACTGCTCCTGCGAGTGTGACTTTAATGGCAAACAAGGGTTTCAATTCAAGGGTGATGAATGAAGTACTTTTGTTATTGTTTTATAAGGTTTGATACATACACATTTCAAGGGCTTGTTTGGTGGAGAGGTCCCATCTTATTATATACATGGTAAAATCCATCAAAGATTTTTGTTTGCTTTTCTTTTTTTAAGAATTGGGAGAAACAGAAAGGGAATTGAAGAGAGAATAGTATATAATAGAGTAGCTGAAATCATTTTTGAAACTAGAAAACAAAACCCTTCATCATCTCCTCTCTGAGTTATATTCACCTATCAGTTTTCTTTTACTGTAACAAAACACGAAGAAAAAAAAAAGAACAAAATATAAGTTGCAGACCACCTTTAAGTCTCAACAACAGTCAATACACAAAACTAGCTAAAAGAACTACCAACCAATGCATGGTCTAATGCGGAGAGAGATATGATACATAGAGGATGTTGACTTGTCTTAAAATGGCAAAGAGAGAAAGGTAGAAACCAGTAATTAAGATGCCAGAAGTTAGGGGTGTAGAATAGATAGATAAAGACAATTATTGCTGAACCGTTAAAGCGGTAAAAGATGCATCGACTAAAGCAGACTGTTTTGCAGGAGGGGCTCAAAACATATAGGCATTTCATTAAATTACCATTTTAGATTAATAGTACTCTCATGCAGATCCAAACATGCCTGGAAATGTACCATTAAATGGCTCCACTTCTGTTAATACACTCCAAAACAAGCAAAATTTCTCTCCAGAATAACTGAGTTTTACCAGGTCAGGTGAAGAGAACGGTAATTAGTGGTCACTCTCTGCTGCTTTAAGACTACCAAAGTAGCAAAAATATCTTCCAGTTGTCAACCAGCTAGTTCTGTGAACTTGTGAGGGTGAGAAATTAGTAGTCAGTCATGGTCAGTCATGCCCATTAGCCAGTGCTCGACGGCAATAACTGTTAGTGCTTGAATAGATTGGACTTACAGTAAAAGTGTTAAAACACACCTTGATCCAATAGATGACTGAAAAAACTTCTTCTTCTTCTTTTTTTACCGTATCCACAACTTCTGGATGAATTTTTGCGAATTTCAACAAATATTTTATCAAGTTCGACTAATCTAGAAGTTGTGTTAAATTTTGACTGAAATTTTGTTTTACATAATCTTGGAATGTTTGTAGGTGACCAAGTCAAGATAATCATAAGTTACCAATCATACACAGGCATAAATATTAGATTAAACAGTCTCCTTCAATGTTGTCTAGGCCTTCTCGCTAGATTCCCGAAACAGATCAGTGAGATTTTGTCTAAATTGCACACATAGTCGTATGATAGTTGAAAAAAACCGAACCCCACGATCTTTTAAAATTAAAATTTCCTATCCCTTTGCGGATTTACTTTTGTTTTTTAGTTTTATATATATATATATATCTATATATCCCAATTATAGGCACACACAATGTGTATGCAGTTTAGAAATAATTATTAATTTTTATGAATATATTAATTTTTGTTTTTACAAAAATAAATTTTGTATAAATTATTCATAAAAAAATTATAATTATTATTAATTTTTTCTTTAATACAATTATAATTAATTTGGTAGTTACTATATTTAAGGGAACTATGAGAGATTATATTAGTAAATATGATTAGGTAGTTAGGATAAAAATTAATTTTTTTTAAGAGCAAAATTAGAAGTTCAAAAAATGACACAAAATGTTTACCCCTACTGCCACCTCTCTCCCTTTTATTATTGTATAGATGTTTTTGCTTTCATATAAACGACATCTCATTAATGGCAAATTGATGAAAATGCAGAAAAATTTTAATTTTATGTCGACCAAATTTAGCGCATGGTCTCAAGGAGTTAACTCTAGATAATGACCTCTAAGTTTTGTAACCTATTAATAGCAATCTCACACTTAATTAACTAGCATAGCATGGGCCATTGTATCAGTTTGTCTTTCACCTTCTCATTTCTATTCCCTTAAATAGGATGCGAAACTACAAAAGCCAACTTAAGAAGACTAACCATATATAAGCTAACTTTGCCTATTAATTAACTTGGGAATGGTACATGCTTTAGAATTTCTGATGATCTTGGTTCCTAACCGAAATGTCTAAAACTCTTATTTTTGGAACTAATTTTCCAGGAATGCTTTAATTTGCCTCTGACTTGTAACCGTAAAATTGCTTTATGTTGTTTAGAAAAAATCTTTAAATCCAGCAGAATTTTTATTCAGACTAAACGTGGATTTCTACAACATCATTTCGCATGGCTGATTTAGCTAATATTCAATTGGGTAAGTAATTAATTGATGGATGTACTGTCAGTGTATAATTTTCTTTATACTAGCAGGTTCAGATCATGTCAAATCACATGAGTTCAAATTTAAAATTCAAATTATATACATATGATATACATCCATAATTGCTAATATAAAAAAATCATTACACTGTCAATGTATAAAAAGTTAATCCTTAATTAATTACATTTGTGTTACTAGCTACTTCCAAGGCTCAAAAGAAGAAAGGGAAAAAGAGAAAGAGCAATATCACATGAAGTAAAATGCAGCATATACAGTGGTTTTGTATGCCAAACAAAAATAAAGGGTGACAGTTTTATATCCCTACCTTTGATGATCAATGTCAAAAGTCAAGTCTCAAATACATAACAACTCAAACTAAGTATCTTTCTGAACCAAAACAAATGAAATATATTAAGTTTACTGACTAGTCTAATTTGTCAGAAGATACACCTATGACAGTGTGATTGCAAAAAATTATCCACTGGCTAGGAGCCCAGGACACAAAAACCAGAAACCACTGATCTCAAACATAGACCAAAAATTGTGGCCTTGTCAGGCATCACTCAAGGAAGGAAAGGAAGGAAGGAAGGGTCAGCTCCAAGCTCCAATTATATCCTTGAATCAGACCACTCCCTTCTTCAAAGGTCCCCACTACTACCACAAACAAGTGAAACAACAACAACATCCTCCTCAAGTCTCTATTCTTAACCTCAGTACCCACATTCATGTAAAACCACTACATTTTCCTGACTTCCCTCTTCTACATTCTCCTCCAATATTCCCCAGGTTCTTCAGTTTTTTTTTTTTTTTTTTTTTAGTTCTCCTCATGGACAAGGCTGAAAGAGAAACACATGACTTCATGAATGTTGAATCCTTCTCCCAGCTGCCCTTCATTCGACCTGCACCAGTTAAAGAAAAGGGCATCCGACTTTTTGGCAAAGAATTTGGAGGGGACTCCAACAGTACTGTTACTACTGCTGACGACTCCGAATCTGCTCTGACGACTAATCCTCATCGTCATGAGCAGAGTACTAAGGATAGTGATAATGGAGATAGCACTCGAAAATTCGAATGCCACTATTGTTGCAGAAACTTCCCTACATCTCAAGCCCTTGGAGGCCATCAAAATGCACACAAGAGGGAGAGGCAGCATGCTAAAAGAGCACATCTTCAGTCAGCAATGGTGCATGGAGGCCTCGCTGAGACTCATGTTTATGGCCTTATGAATTATCATCGCCTTGGTTCGGTGCCAACCCCGGCTTTGGCCTATCATTCTTGGGGGAAAAGCAGCAATTCTTATACAAGTAACTCAAGATTCTATGGTACTGGTGGTCACGGCTCTTTTTCTCATCAGCCACCTATCAACGGCAGCCCGTTAGCCTTGTGGAGAATTCCAGCAGCTGCCCACAGTTCCCCTACTTTTAGTCGAGACGGTTCGGTTCATCATCCACTTCCCTTGTTTTCCAATGATGATTTGAAGCCTCCACAAGTGATGAGCTCCAATTCTCAAACTCGGCTAGGGTATGAAACTTCAAAGCCTAAAATTCAAGATCATGTGAGTTTAGACCTGCATCTCTAACTATACTAGTCTCAAGATGATTGATTTACTTCCCATCATATATAGGGAACTTTTGTTGTTTGATGAGGCAATTCCAAGAACAAGTGTTTCTTTGGCTTTTTTTTTTCTTTTTTCTTTTTTCCACTTGAAACCACCTTCTTTCTCTTATACTTCCAGTAATCAATCTGATGTGTAAATGACATAATTTCACCATTTCACCATGCACTTATTTCAGTGCAGTATGGTGAAATATTTCCCACAAGAATTACTTCTCGAATTTCTTGTACTTAACATGCGGCCAAATTGGTAATTGGTTTTGCCCTTAATTAAGTTTTACTAATATATTCACCTTTACTAATTGTCTCCTAATTACTTGTTCATCAAACCCCCGTTCTGTAATGTCACAGTCCGGCACGCCCGGAATTCTTTCTTTTCCGGTTTCCAGCATCTTCGAATTAATTAACACTTCAATATTGCATAAACTCTTGGTGATAATGAGGAGAATGTTTTGAAATATTTGCATTTGGCTCTGAAGAATACTTCTTGAAGAAACACATATTGGGGAGGTAAATTCACGTGCGGAGGTTTTTCTGCATGTCCCAGATCCTAGCTATGTATGTAGACTCAGAAGTTAAGAAAAGCCTAGGTTGATCTATTATCAACTCATTGGTCATTCTGTACAAAATACATAGAAAGCTGGTGGTTTTATGGTAGTTTCTGGTATAACAGCTTTAGCATCTTTAATGAACATTCTTCATACTTTTCGCCTACTTGTTAGACAGAGAGAGAGAGAGAGAGAAAGAGAAAGAGGAGATGAGGCTCCTGAGATTTTTGTACGCGTTGTACCTTTCGAACTTTAAATGATCTTCAGACTTCTACTACATATCTACTGAAAGATTTTGAGGTGGATTTATCAGGGATTCTGAGCCTGTAAGGAAAAAGGTGGCAAGTTTAAGGCCACTTGTTGAGAATTGAGATAACCAACGTGATATAAATGCAACCGTCCTAAGCAAAATACCCCTAATTAAAGCGCTCCGTTATAACCATTGAGCCCGAGTTACTGATCAAATAAGAATCCACAATATTCTTGATTGGAGTCTTGCTGTTTTGTTCATGCGGAATCATGCAAGCTAAACCATGGAAATGTTCAACCTCCAAAAGTTTTTTCAGAAAGCTTTCTGGGAATTAATTAATTAATTTGAATGTAGTCTAGACACACAAGGAAGCACACACAAAATCCACCACAAAGTAAGTGGAAAATCTTTGTTCTAATTTCCACCATTTAAGTACAGAGTTAAGTCTTCTACTCGTCTACAACCAGCTGGAATTTCAGCTAATATTTTCATTCTCTCTTTTCTTGGGATGTCGATTACCTTTCATCTCCACGTTTTAATAAAATTTGATCCAGTGCATACTCTCGGATAGTGGCTACAGGTACCCTTGTCAACAAAGAAAATTTGACGAGTTTCAAGGGCATCAAAAAGTTGACATGGTATTATGCAGCTTTCATCATAGGAAAAGTTATAATAGTGCACTTCAACCTTAGATTATGCACTCAGTGTTTATTTAACTGTCTCAGACCTATCATTGTAGTAGATTTAATGATCTGCAACTTCTACTTTTAAGAGTTTACTCTTTTATAGTTCATCCATCAATGGTAATATTCTTATTCACTGTTTAAATGGACTGTTTACTTCTGGACCGAAATGTTGCTCCGGGTTATTTTGTGTCACAATGTGAGGACAGACAATTGAAGTAACTAGTCTTTAGACAAGAACTGAAACAGCAGTCAAGTACTTACTGCTGCAACATCTGCGAATATTGAAAACAAACAATGGTATCATCTGAAGTTTTGAAATCCAAGTTATAGGCTTTGTAAGCTTAAATTGTAGATGTGTAATATGGTATTGCTTCAGTAAAAACCTTTTTAAACAAAATAAACTTCAAACTAAGAACCTTACCATGATTAATTTGATCAGTTAAAGCATAGGATACGAGGATGAGGAAATTTTCTGAGAGTATCATACATAAATTTGTCCTCCGACATTGAGTTTGTTAGTGTTACAAAACGCCCATTAACTTTCTTGTTGTAGTGCATTTGTTGGTTTGATAAGCAAATATTAATGGTGATGCTTTAAAATGATAATTTTGCAAGAAAAGAGAGAGAGCGAGAGAGAGAGAGAGAGATCATCAATTAGCCACTACAATGCCTTGGTCTAATATCCTAACCGACATTTGAATTAAGTTAATTGTCAAAGTACCAACACGTTTGTAATCTCAACATAAAGATGAATGGTGGAAAATTACAAGCTCACATGATATGATGTACACTTCAAATCACAAGGGGAAATATATATATATATATATATATTGCTGTCTTTCTTTTGGCGTGAATAGGTTTGTCTTGTTTAACCTAAAAGGAAAGATTAAGATTGTCTTTTCAAACATTTCTTACAAACTATTATCAACTAACATGGCATTTGTGAATGATTGCAGCTTGTACTCTCATCTTATCATGTTTCCATCCCATGGAGCCAAATAGATAGCCATGTAGCCAATGACAAGAAAGATTAAAATTCAATGAACTTGTTCAATGAACTTGAGAAGTATCACCAGAAATCTTTCAATCCAAAACTTTTTAAGGTACTTTTGAATGAGACAGTTTTCATTTGAAGAGGGACTTGTATCCTTCTACGTTCCAATGCAACCTAAAAGGACTAGAAATGCTCCTATATTAGGGAAAAATATCGGAACAAGTAAGGTCTAATGATTACTAGAGGCCGATTTGATGCATCAAAAGGGAAATTATAAGGATGGAACCAGCGGTTGTTGAGTTTCAGGACAGCAAATTGAAATGTACTTTACGAGGACTCAGTACTTCTGTCTATAGTGAGTGGTCCACAGAAAAAAAAAAATCAATGCATTGTACAATGACTCCACGCCATTGGGAACACACCCTTTATAATCTTTGATCGCATCCATGTGAGGAGCACCTCCACAATGTGCAGTAAAATTTTATCCACGATGTTGAGTTATAAGTGAAAATATGAACAAGTCCTAGCACTGTTAAATACTCACTACACACAGATATTAGGCTGTAGAAGTGAGAAGTCTTAAACCTAGAATTCAGAACCTCCCTTTTAAAAATTAAAATTCCTTCCACTTTACTATCCAACGGATCCTCGTCTACGAATTTTACATTAATACTCAATCAAAAGAGTAAATGTATGATGGTAAATTCGTCATTTAATCAGATTGTACTGCAACAGTAAAATTGCTTCTATGACAATATCAGGCGGCCATGAGCCATGCATCTGTCTATACGTAACGACTCTATACAATCAAAATCATCATCTCAGAAATCGATGTTTGCCTCTGTAATATTGTCGGGCAACTGTCATAGCCATTTCTTGCTAGTCAATATCATGTTTAGGGAATGAAATTTTCGTGTGATGAAAGTAAAAAATGATCCTGAAAGATGAAAGCCACCACATCAAGATATATATATATATATATATCCTCCCATCTGTACAGTGGATTCGTAACACACGTGCCTGAAAAATATGGTCACAAAATTTTACGATCTTCCCATTTGCAAGATGGTCTATTCACAAACGTGCTTAAAGATATGGAAGCCTATGTTACAATCAAGCCAAAAACTTTTGCTTACATCCTCTCGTTGGGGAAGTAGCTTATCAGAAAGGTACTTAAAAAAAAAACATAAGGTCCAGAGTTTGCTCTAAGGAGATATAAGGAACGCGGGGGAAAAAAATATATGAAATCAATAATTGTCACAGTTACACTTTAAAATGGCCAAAAATACGAGGGTTGGTTGGCTACAATAACCACACAAAAAAAAAAAAAAAATCACCCAATATAAGAGGATTTTTAATGAGGATAAAACAAATTAAAAAAAAAAAGAGGCCAGATGACCAAAAATATTGGGAGGATCATTTGCAGAGGAAGGATAAACTGTCCTGGGCCAATTTACAGCGCCAGTGATAACGGCCCCCAACTATATAGGGGCCCGCGAATAAATGAATTATAGAAGTGGGGTGGGGACAACTGATTCTTGGACATGAGTTATAATAGCACAAAGGACGCAATAAAGACACACGAAGAGTACACGAATTACGATCAGGACCACGCCTCCCAGCTTTGGAGCGCCCAGTGGAATTTAAGAAACATCGGCCCACAACCCGATAAAGGTTGGAACGAGGTTGACAGTTTCAACAGTATCCCATGCTAAAGTGCGCAGCAGGTGCAGCCACCGTGACATTAACTCCAGTTTTTTTTTTTTTTTTGGGTATTAAAAAAGTTTAGGTGAATTCGACGCTAGTTCTTACCATCTTCGATCGGCCAGAGCATAATCTGGAGATCACGAGTCACTTACAGGATTTTTTTTGAATCATCGGTCATACATTGACAATGGGAGTTCTCGAACAGAAGACAAGACCTTTGTCGAGGAAATGACAGCAACTACTGTCAGTCGAGCCAATTTGTGTTGGCCATGACAGTGACTTTAACTCTGCATATATGAATGAGTTGTGATGATGGCGGGTGGACAAACAAGCTGGCGCTGGAAAAGTCCATAAATTGGCGCCCAGAAGATTTCTGCCGATGTGGTGGTCATCTCCGCAGGTTAGTTTTGGTTTGAATGCCTTGGTTAATCATTAAAAACTGAAATCAGAGGAAGATACATGCCACCATCTGCTCCTCAATGAGGGATATTCATATTCCAAGACCTTAAAGAACCGTTTAAAGCCTACTTCAGATTTCTTGGTTCAAGAAATTCACAGGTTTTACCCTCTTAAACCCCTCCAAGAAGAGCACAGGAAATTAACATGAGATTAAGGTACAGCAGTCACCAAGATAATCTTTCTTTTCTAAGGTTTGAAGCATGATCAGAGACTGCACAAACTTTTTTAATTTAACACACAACTTGTTTAACAATCTGCAGTTGAATGAATCACCATGGCACATGCAATGAGTCAAAAGAATATGCAGTTGAATGAATCCTAATAATGCTGGGAAATCAGGAAAACATCAACAGTGGAGCTAGCAGCTACAACTAAGAGCTTCTGCTTCTGCAGGTTTTTTTTTTTTTTTTGTTATTGCAACGATAACATTTGTATAACCTAATCTATTCTACTTTAAGTGGCAACTGTTTAAACCCGTGTCTACTTAAAATTAAGCAACGGCTTGCAGCAGTACCGTGAACCCTTTAAATGCATTTCCACCCACTTGATTTTTAACACCATCACCCCCCACCCCCACCCCTTTGGTTGGTGGGCATACCGCATATGATGAGACGACAGTCGACAGAGCTGAGTAAATACTCACCAAGTGGTTCAGGATAACTAGCAGAAAACACTCACTATAAAAAAAAAAAAAAAAACATATTATTATTGCTCATTTTGACCTTTCAATCACTGTTGAAGAACAAGATACACCATTTCCAAAATGTACAAGTCCAGGACAGTAGTAAAACACACAGATTCTGCCCAATCAAAATTAAATTTAGAACCACATATCGTACTACTTTGGTCACTCATGCAGTGATAATGGAAACAAGGACTGGAGCGTACAAATGACACATTTTAGGGAAAAATCTACTCCCTAGTAACTTCCTTACCGACCATACCAGTTTTTTTTTTTTTTTCTAATAGTAATTTAAAATAAAAAAAAGGAAAAAGTTTTCGTTTGATGTCGACTGGTATCCTAATGTCCATACATAAACAAATATCAGCGAAAACAAAAGCTTTACTCCAAAATATGCTATTACTTTCACAAATGGCAAACCAACAAAAACGACATGGGCGACAAAATTTAGTAGCGAAAGCACCCCGCTCTGGGTTCTTAAACGACAATGTGATTTCTTTTTCACTTTTCACCTTTAAGCGAGCGCATTTTTTTTAATTTTATTTTTCTTTGCTTTTTACCCTTTCATCTATTTAATTATGTTTTTACTCTCGAGAGTGACGAAGGAAGGACCACACAAGCTGTCGAACCACTGCTGCAATTTAACTAATTATTGGAGCAACCACCAGCGGGACCAGCTGCTGCATGGTTCCAGAATTCAAAATACTACTAAGACTCAGATTAGATTATATATTTACGAGATAAGATATGCGCCTTTTTTTTTTTTTTTGTCAAATTCTAGTATCTCAAAGCAGATCCAGATTTAATTAGAATAAACCAACAGTTGAAATTAGTTTTTTTTTTTTTTTGAAAAAACGTCATATTTCAATTCTTGCCATACTAATATACATCCATCCGGCAACACTCACACACACAAACGTGTATACTAGTTTTCATTTTAAGTTCTGTGCAATCATCCAAGTCAAATAGTGAGATGAATCATCCCAGTCTTCCATGTTGGGAGGGGGAGGAAGAAGTGCGGTTGTCTTCAATCCGTCTGGTGAGCAATGAAATGCAGTAACTTGATGCACTTGAAGCAGCATAATACGATGTCACACTGAGCTGAGTAAATCTTGGAAATGCATAACCTGTTGGGATACTGAGTCTTATCAATTCAATTCATAGAGTTGGCAAGTGGGAAAAAAAAAATCTGAGATAGAAGATTCGTTATTTATATCACTAAAAATTCCCTCAAGCAGGTAAAGAATATGCAGCATAAATACCATCAGTTTCAACTGATTAAATTGCAGATATTAAATCAAGGCTTCAAAGTAGCTTAAAGATCCTTGAGGTCAAAAACTACAACTCGTACTAAAAGCTTGAAAATTTCATTGAGGTAACCTAGCTCTCAAGCCTATTCAATACATCTCACTTTCTAGATGTACTCATTTTGTCTTGAACACTACTATTGGGATAAGTTACTGAAGCTGAAAATCCTATGCAGTTAATTACATGTATCATATTGGCCAACAGGTCAGTATTGTTACTCATCCTTCCAGATTCAATGAGCTTAAAAGCTCAATAGTGGATGACCTTGAGGTGCATCATTGCGACTAAGCTCGATTCCAACCCCAGAACAGCACAGAAACTTCAATCTCTTAGAGGCCTCTTTAATCTTGTGCCAAGTCCTTTTTTTCCCAATTATTATCTATTTAGGACCCATCATCCCTATAACTTGTCCAGCCACAATTCTATGTTTGAAACAGTGGAAAAATCCTTGTTCATTTGTTCCCTCTTACAGTTGTAAATTTAAGATCAAATCCAATAGAAGAACCAGAAAAGGATGCTCTACAATGAAATTCTTCAAATTCTCCAACATCATCATCTTCTGTTTTGTACTCTGTACAATGACCACAAATGATTTCTTTTACATCTCAGGAAATTAACCATTCTGATCCCTAATAGGAATAGCCCCAAAATCATAGCATCAATGCAGTTATAGAGCTAAGCATGTCACCTAGTCTGGCTATTCTAACACCACTAAGAAAAAAAATAGTGCACTAGATCGACATGGGCCCCTTAAACTGCAGTAATTAAAATGAGTCCCAGAAGAATTTCCAACGCTAAGAAAGCAGCATTCTCTTATGCAGAATGAATAACCAGCCATCGCAGTGGTCAGATAAATTGGGAGCAAATCCAAAAGATTCAGAAGAAACTATGTGGACTTGAATAAACTTTGATAAAAACCATGATGCCTGTGCGTAACCTAAGACTGCAAATATAATTCATTAAAGAACCTCTCCACAGCTGACTGTCCAACAATGGAAACATTTAACAAAAGTCAATGCACAAGTAAAAGATTGCAATTAATTTCAAAATCCTAATATTGACCGAACGGATTCCTTAGATTCCCAGATTCCTAGAGATTTTAACATGAAATGATGGAAAAAGTCTCAATTCTTGCAACTATGAATTTCTCAAAGACCAAGTGGGATCACTATATCAAACTTAATGCTCTCAAAGGCAAATATGATAACCATAATCCAAGTTACTAACTTGGGGAGGCCATTCTCAAAGTCAAACTGAACATCTATTAGCAAATTACAAACATGCCAAAAAATGGAAAACTCACCACCAGATAAAGATGAAAAATCTGATTAAGGACAACACATACCTCCAAATGCAGCACTAGCTGCGGAATAGATCAGAAATGGAGGAAGCTGAAAGCAAACAAAACCAAAGCAAATTAAATGAGCTATCCAAGTAGAACACTAGACAAGTATGCTCCCATGAACAGAAGTGCTAGAAGGCCTAAAAAAGTTCCAGAAGGCAAGGATGATACAGTCGTACCCCGATAACAAATGGAAGCCACTTTGGCCCCTTCACATGTTTTTGGACATACGGAATCCCTGAAATAAATTTACATTCAAAGAAAAAAGAGTTCAGGCAAGTTCAATACTACAAAATGCAAGCAGAAACCGGATGACTTTGTACCTGTGTTAAAACCATGAATTGCACTGAGAAGTCCACCAATTCCTGAGCCAGCCTATTTATCAGAAGATCTAAAAGATAAACAACCAAACAAGCAGGAGATTTTCTTTTTATCATACAAAAAGAAGAAGGGAGAAAAACATTGTAGGAGCTAGATAACCTACTATTAACCTCAAAGCAAAAAATTACCACCAATCAACAAGGATAACAACATTTTTGTCTCTAAAGGTTTGTGGAAGAAAGAAGGACACGAGATACTCTTGAAAGCCAAATGTCTCGAAAACAGTGGATGGATGAAACCAGGAATGACTAAGACTTGATTTACATAGTAAAGTACGCTTCATGGTTAACTACTCTATTAAACGAATGTAGAACCTTAACAGCATGACTTTAGCCAAACGACCGAAAAACTGTTGATAAAATGGAACTTGGAACACTTTGTAAACTTGGTTTACATAGCAAAGTATACAGCCAAATTAACTATTCCATCCATAAGGGTACAGAACCTACGTAGCATGACCTTTAGCATTTCCACAACAATGATTATAAGAACAAAACCCAAAATCCAATCTTTTATTATCTTCTGAAATTGGTAAACCTCAAAATCAATGATCCAATGTCAGTTTAGCAAACCCATATCAAAAGACCACCATATTTACTCCACCAACTAAAAAAATATTTAAAATAAAAGACAATAAGTACCATTTAGAGATTAACTTCTATCTCAAAACACAACGAAAAAACATCAAATGGTTCAATATACTAACCACAGCAGTGGCGTCGCGGAGAACCGGAGTGATGGTCCACTCTCCCTTGTCCTGTATTCCCAAAAAAAGTTTGAAAATTTTTAGCCCAATATCTCACGGACATATCATCGAACATCTGATATGCAAACAAGAATAAAAACAGATTCCTACCATTGAAGGTTCTAAGAGACAAAGACAACGAGGGCAACGGGGAGAGCCAAGGCCAGGTTTCATGGTAGGATCGTATTCGTACATATTCCCTGTTCTCAGCTTCTCTTCGTAGACTTCGCGAGTCCCCATTCCTTAATCAATTCTTGCTGGTGAACGTGATCTTCAGTCTTCTTGTATTGTTGCTTCTACCTCAGTTCCCGTAGCGGTGGAAGAGAATTTTAAAAGTTTTTTGTATTTTTTTTCCCCCATTCTTCGTCTTTTCCTCTTCCCCCAAAATTTGGGCCCTGCTGAACTTTGGACTTGGTTGGATCGCTCTGACTCTTGTGTGTGTCAGCCCGAATTTTTTTATAGGCACGTGATGTCGAACATCAGGACATCTCTGAGTCCAACTGGCGAAGCCCAATTCTCCAAAATGACCCTTTTTTGCATCGCATCATAACTATGACAAGTTTTAAGCCTAACAACCGTACACCTGTCCCTACATGCCAATAACAATAATATACTCCGAGGTCCCACCTAATTAATTAAGTGCCACTCGAACTCAAAAAACAAAAGAGAATAAATGTGTCTCTATCTTCTTTTCTTTTTTTTTTTTACTAATTATTTTTCTGTAAAATATTATTCTAGATCGACTTGTGATTGTGGCAAAGTGGCACAGAATCCCAGACCTACAATTGAACCTTTGTCCCACACAGTATAGGCATGCTCCTCAACCCGGCCTTCATTCCTCTCGAAAATTCTACCCTTAATTTTACTTTACTTTTTTTTTTGCTTGAGGAAATGAATGGTTATTTTCCAGACATATTAATTCCATTCAAAAGTCCTAAAGTTGGAGAGAAATGGGATGATTTATTTATGTCCTATTTGATAATCTAACTTAACACTTAAGTTTAATAGATTCAAATCTTAACGTATTCAGTTGCGTTTGATAACCAAAATTTAGAACATCTGATTTCATTAAATGGCACTGAATATTCTAAACAAAATTTACTTTAAAAAATAAGTGATAAATTATTCACTTATCACTTAATTTGATATACATTAAAACGTATCAAATCTAGTATTTAACAATTCACTAAGTTAATAGAATCAGATTTCAGAATTTAGAATTCAAATTTCAATTTTATCAAACACACCCTTGATTACAGTGAGAACTATTTGGATTTAAAAAAAAAAAAGGAAAAACCAGAAGAATGCCACAAAATTGAGAGATCCTCAATGCCATTGAAGTTTCACATGTTAATTTACTTAAGATCACATTAAACACAATCGTCAATTTCAAGAAGAGTCCACTTTCGTTACACATTAAGGTCAAGATTTAGGCCAACTAAAATCTTCAATATCACTTATTTAGGGACAACTCAGTACCGCTTTAAATTAAATAGACACTTAATTTTGTATCGGACAAGCAATAGCACTGACCGAGGAACTGGTTTGAATTTAGGCACCCCATGACGGAATTCCAATCAATGCAACCTACACCAACTCCACCAAACGAGGAATTTCTGTCCAGAAATTATAAGTTCCTTCGATTTCTTGCGAGTCTTCCTATAGAAAGGGACGTATAGTTGACAAGTGCCTCTTTAATCAACTTGTCCCAAGAGAGAGTTTCACTTTAGCAAAATGTGTGAAGAAACTTGCTAGGAATTAACACTTAGCATTTGACTGGAAAAACAGAATCCAAGAAAGTATAGAAGCAACAATCAATTGGAAACATCATGCATGTCATAAATCACTAGTGCATATTTGACAGTAGTGGAAGTGGAACTTCCACCTTATGTGTTGAACAATTAGCTGTGCTAGTAGTCGCTTTCCATCTTGTGCTTGATTTTACCTGAAAGATACTCCCAATTTGTCAAGATTCAATAGTGGATGACATAGACATTGTATTCCACCACAGCATCCCCAGTCTTGAGATCAAAATAGTGAGTCCTTGCCTGAGCATAGCCACGAGCAAATCTGAAAAGCCCACTTCCTCCAACAACAGGCATCTCCCTTACCGTCGAAAGAATAGTGTTTCTACCCAATATGCTGAGGGTGCTTCCATTATACTTTCCTTCAACAAAAACATAGTTCAGGACCATCAAGTATCCAGATTCCTCCTGAGCTGCTGATGCATAAATCCCTTGAGCCCTCCCCACAAGTTTGGAGCTTGAATCTGGACCTGCTGTTAAGGGATCATCCATCATGACCACAGCTCCAAATCCAGTTGCTGAAGAGTTGGTCGTGGTGGCTGCAGCGACTCGAACAGCGGTGGGATTTCTCCCGCTGACAATATCGTGGAAGTAGAAATGAAGGTGGCTTAGCTTCTCCCTCTTCAACCCCATTTCTTTTCTGGACAATTTTCTTGAGAACTGTTGACATGCTACAGGAAGAAGGACGGCTGATGAAGCAAAGAGAACGCTAAACAAAATGATGATGAGTCCTGATTTTGGGAAGGTTTTTGCCATGGCCAGAAGTAGCGTGAATCAGTTGTGATACTGAACTGTGTCTAGGATGTCTAGGATTCGGAGTTGAAGTGTTGATTGATTATGAAGGGACTGAGAGACTTTGGATCGAAGGGCCTACTCTTTCTTTTGTGCGTGTTACACTACCAGCGGTATATAACTATAGGCTATCGGAAAGTGGGATAGGGCAGGCATAATTGATCTTTAGCTGACATTAAGGCCTTTCGGCAAATAATTTTTTTTTTTTTTTGTGTTTTTCTTAAATTTTACTGTAGTACTATAGAAGTTGTAGAACAAATTTTTAAAATAAATTTTTGGGTATTTTGAAATATATAGTTTAAAATTTTTAAGGAATTTTTCAAAATTATTATAGTTAAAATTATTAAAAAATTTGTAGAATACAAACTTGACCAAAAACTTGTTTACCAAACAGATTATAATAACTGTACCAATTGTATCTGAGGCCAACCATGCCTATCCCAAAACCCAACTTCACATACTTCATATTTCAAACAATTTATCTTAATAAGCAACATTTACGTCCACCCTCGGTGCAATGTAATATTTGGTCGAACCATAAACCTTAAACCCATTGTTAGAGCTTCTAATTAATTTATTAGCAAACCAAAGATTTCCTTAGAATATTTAGATTATCAACTATTGCATCAAATTATTTATAGATTGATTTAGGCACCTCTGATCGTAGAATAAGAAAATTTCAAGACTCCTTCGATTGAGGATACTACCATGATCGCGTAAATACATGGAAAAAGAATAAGAATGAAGTCTATATAAGTAAAAGCATTAAGAAATAATTTCTTTTCATAATTTATACACCACTGGTTGACTAATTAAATGGAAAAATCTCGAAAGTACGAAGGTACTTGATATCTCTAAAACAACAAGTCTTTCATAATTGACTCTCTAAAAGTACATAATTAATTTAGGACCCTATACTCTGTAAAACTAGAAAATTTCAGGGCTCCTTTTAGTTTATTTCTATTAAAGAACTTGCACTTCTATCTCAAAATTAATAGGCAATGAGTGGAATGGCCCAATAACTTTATTTATGGCTAAAAATCCTAAAGAACTTGCAATTGCGTCTCAAAACCAATTGGTAATGAGTAGCCCAATAGCTTTTATTTATGACTAGAAATCGTTGAAATATCAATGTGGGGTATTCTACTAACATTCCCAAGCAAGCGTGACTTGAAAAATAGGTTTGGAATATCAATGTGGAATATTCTACTAACATCTCCTCGCAAACGTGACTTGACAAATAGGTTTGAAACCAAGTCACGAGTGAAACTATAAATGGGATAACCAAGTCACAAGTGAAAATATAACCCACAGGGTAACAAATAAACCCGAGACTCAATTCGGATACTGTGTTAGAGGTATGGCTAGAAATCCTTAGAATATCAATGTGAGATGTTCTACTAACAATTTCTCAAACGCTCTTTTTAACTTTTCCTTTTTAACCCAAAGCCACTTTAAATTTTTTTTTTATTGTACTTATAATGTATAAGAAAGCAACATGATCCTTTTTAAATGGATCAGAAATGGCAAGCAAGCAAATATACTCTCGTTCTCTTAGAACAACTTCTTTTACTCTTTCTTATCTCGCAAATACATGAATAGCAATAGAATAGAGTAAATAGACACCCAAGTCAACATATTGCACAATTCTTTTAGTAGCATACAGAAGAGGATAGTCACTACTACATAAATGACCTGAAGACACTAATTAGGGTGAAAGCTTTTCTGCGGGAGGAGCTGTGCACTGACTGATAACACAAACACAAATGAAAGGCTGATTTATCCCAACACAATCACAGTATCCTTCGCCATTGTACTTTTGCTTGCATACTCTGGGACAGGTTTTAATATCATTCTTACGACATATATTAGCTATAAACTTTTTGAAATCATGTTCTTGTGCGTGGCTGCTCATCACTGCTGCGGCTGCACCCACAAAAAAAAAAAATTACTCATGAGCAGGTTTATATGATTCTTCAGGAAATAATCAAGTAGAAAAGTAAGGCATGGAGGTTATTTAATAGTAAGGCATGGAGCTCAAAATGTTAAAACTCGAAAGTCTTTATTTTCTGTCAAAGAAGGGAAAAAAGAAATCTCATATTAGTCTAATCAATTAGTGTTCTATCATAAACAAAAACTGCTCACATGCAGAAACTAGCTTCTGAAGTTTGGTTCTAAAGAATGGAAAAGAATAGACCATAAATTAAGAGAAAGGAACTACGTAATATGTATTTGTAATTAGGCGAATAATGAATTCACATACCAAGACGAGCAAGACGCGAGATGGAAGAAAACGAAGTTCGAACAGCCATTTCTAAATGTAGTGATATCACAAGCTTATTTATAATTTACATTACGGGATCCTACTTTGTGTTAAGAGTTTCTCAATAAATTTTGAAGCAGATGTATATTCGTCTGCATCACTGAAAAGTTGCGATTCGATCTTTTGAATGGTCAGTGTATGTGTAAGTTCAGAGTATGTGCAAATTCAATTAACCCGCAGAGTTCAGTGCATGCACAAAGTCCAGAGTATAAACTGGTTCAAGAAACCCGCTTCATTTTGAGCCACTAATGCATAAATCCCTCGAGTCCTTCCCACAAGTTCCTATAATCCATGTCGTAACGCAGGATTGACCTAAACGGTTAACTCCATTTTGGAGATGTGCTTATCTATATTTCGGGATAGAGGAGGGTTATTGTAACGGATTAAAGCCCTAACCTTTAATACTATTGTAACTTGTACATTCTAAAGCCAAGAAATTCATACCTCAAAAAATTGTTGACCAATTTCTGATAACAACTAAAAAAAAAAAAACCAACTTAAATGTTGGCATTGCATGGGAAGAGAATTGATGAAGATTGGTAATTAAATTTAATGAAAATATCTAATGATTGAACTTTGCATTTGGTTGACTTGAAAAAAAAAACTTTGAATTGGTTACATTTAGCTATTGATGGTTTTCCTCCAAAATAAATTTAACCTTTCTTTTCCGCTTCCTTCAATTTTACTTTTGTGAGGACCAAAGATAACCATTCAAAGCAGAAGGACAAATAGGCCATGCAAATGCTTTTGTCTTTGGCTTATTCGTTTCTTGCTCTTTTTCATTTTTCTTTTCTTAAAGGTAAATTACACTTTGACACCTGTGGTTTGAACTCTCTATTTACTTTTCCTTTTTTTTTTCTTTGTAAGCTCAAATTATTCTTCAGCCCATGTTGCCGTTCTTTTACTTGACTCTCCTATGATTTTATAACTTCTGCATACTTTTTGTCTGAAGTTTCAAATTGCTAGCTAGAAATCATCGTTCTGTAACAGAGATTTAGTTGAAATGTCAAATAGAGTCTATTTGGAAACTAAAACATATACAAATTTAGGTTAAGTTACACTTTAACCCATTCTATTTTGTACTTTTCCACATAAGGTCACTTAATCCCGTCCTTTGAAGTAAAGTATCGACTAGAATTATCTTAAGTTTCTTTATTTTGACACAGGAATAATTTTGATATTTTAACTGACTACATTACTCGAAGATGATGTTCTAAATTTGAAACTCTAGCCCAAAGCATGAAAAATTGCATATATTTTTTGAAATTGTAGGAGGCATTATGGGGTTATGTTAAATTGTATAAAATTACAAGAGCTTAAAGTGTAATTTACCCTCTTTTAATGCAGATCCCACTTTAAGCTTGTTTCCTAAGTAATTTGTATTTTTTTAAAAAATAGTTATAATATGTAAGCAAGAAACACGATCCTTTTTAAATGGATCAGTCATGGCAAACAAGCAATAAGCATATTCACTACAACATATTCTTTAATGGCCTTTAATTATTAAAGAGAAGAGAGAATGAAACTAAGATGAGAGCTTTTCTTGTGCACTGAGTAGTAAGCACAAATAAAAATAAATAGCAAATCTGTCCCAACAAAGCCATTGTACCTTTGGGACAAGTTTTAATATCATTGTTAGGACATATATTCGGGATAATGAGTTTGCAAGATGAAAGTTCTAGCAGCCACATCGATGCGTATTGTATGTTGTCTAAAAGAAGAACGCTATGAATTAGATGTAATATCTGAATCTTATTTATAGGTCCCATTAGGGAATCTAAATTTGAGAATAAGAAAATTGGGTGGATCAATCAAATAAGGATAAAATTAGCCACATAAATATAATTGAGGGACTATTTTGCCTTAAGTATATACTATAACAATTGAGCGATCAAGTTGGCTCATAATAAAGTTTAAATACTATTTCAACTTTATTAAAATAGTTAAGGAGCTAAACTGGCTCATTCACGAAAATAGTTAAGCGATTAACTGGTGTTTTGCATCACATTGGTACTCATTGCTCATGGATCTTTCTTTCTCCGTACCAAAGGGGGCCTATAATTTTTTCTTTTTTGTATAAATCACAGGTATCTACGTCTATTTTACAGTAACAGTGATTAATCTTGTTCTATCCGGTTCAAATACTTTGCATGAAGCTCTCCCGACATTATTCTTTCCATTCCTATGAGTTTCGAACCCAAAATTTCATAATTAAGAAATGCAAATTTCTTCCACTTAGACCAACATCCCTTGGCAAGAGGCTAGGCCAAATCTTTATACATTCAGAGACTTGTGTAATTTATACGGGGCTTTACAACAATTTATACCATCCCGTGATGGTTCAAGGACCATAAGTCCGTAGCTCTGTAACCATTATTCATTATGGTCAACATCGTAGCCGTAGGCCAACCATGACCAGTTTAATTCTCTCTTTATTGTGTTTTTCTATTTCCATTGTAGCAGCATTCTTAAGTAACAGAGCAACCAAACAAAATTTGACTGAGTAATATGTCTACTTTCCATTGAAACCAAAAGAAAGGAACAAAACAGCAAACAATTTTAGTAATGGAACGTCATTTGGCGATAGCCACTTCTTAAACATTTCCTTAATCCTTCCAAAGGAGAGAAAAAAAAAATAGTTAGCTTCGGGCCGAATGAATGCAGTACTGATAACGAAATTGTACCCGCATCTTTCAATTCATCTTCTACTTTAATAATTAGCTTTTGCTGTGAATTAGTGCAGATAAGCTTCTGTAGAAACATATAACTAATTTTGACTGGAGAAAGAAACGAGAGAAAGAATAAATTCCATCCGTGAATTTCTCTTAATATCACTTGACACTCTTAAAGTTTTAAAAATATGACTTACCTTCCTTACTTTTGTTATTTATGTAACAAAATTTTTTAAAATCCTAAACTACCCTTTTACCTGCTAAATAAAAATACTCCTAAATCACTTTGTTTATTTCAAGAAAACCATCACTTAGAAAACAATTTTTAGTACCGCTACCACATCATAATACTATAGTCCATAAAAATATAAATTTTAAAAATAAAAAGATGTTTACAAAGAAATGTAGTTGACTAATTTAAATATATATGTTCAAATCGATTTTTTATGATTTTATATTTTTTTCAACTTCTTCTTAATTCGTGCCCAAATCTTTAAATTGTGCTGATCATTATAAAAAATCAACTCAAAATAAGTAAATATATCATACTCCCACTCTATCACAATCATAAAAGGTAAAAGATAAACAAAACTTAATTTATTATAATTTACAAATAAAAATTTGCATAATGATCCAAAAAATGACTAAAAGAGAATGTTGGAGAAAAGAAAAAGAACAAAAAGTGACTTTTGTTTCTTTTTTTAAAAAAAAATTTAATATTTGATATGTAAATTATGTAAGAAGCGAAGTTTCTTATATTATTCCTTAGCAGAATGATCCCAAAATCTGGAGTCCTAACGTGTGTTTGGGTTCAGAAGTCAGGATCCCATCATCCATACGGGATGGGAAATGTTCACTTTCATTTCATTTTCATAGAGCAAGAGAGCAATTTTGAGGCCAACCTACCATTGTATATATGGACCTTTGTTCAAAAATTGATTGATGAAAAAAAAAATTTTGGCTTCATAAATTAAAGGGAAAAGAGTACCAATGGCCCTCCAACTCTTAGTCAGGTAAAGTTTTGGCCCTCCAACAATTAAAGATACGTTTTTGGCCCTCGATCTAACAAAATAGCATATTAGTGGTCCTTCTGTCAAATTCACCAGTTAACTATGACGGAAGGCTTTATCTCGTGAGACGCGACACCAAATATGAAGGGCATTATAGTCTCTACATGATAGTTGACCAAGCAAAAAGAGAGTAAAAAGGTTGCTTCTTATCTTACCTCATGTTAGAGAGTAAAAAGGTTGCTTCTTATCTTATCCACTTGAAAGTTCATATGCGTGATTTGAATGCAACCAATCAAAACGATTCAAGTCCTACTAATCGACGACAACCCACGATCGAAGTTTGACTACGTCAGTCTTTATTCTTAAGGAACGACTAGGCAGGCTGGGCAAGAGAACCACTGAAGAGTCTGAATTCCACCGCCACCACCACCTCCTCGACGTCGGACTCCGAGAAATCCATCGCGTTTAATGCTATTCTCGGAAGCTTGGAATATCCGTTTTCTTCCGCCTATCATTTTCCTTCCCGTAGATTTCCTCCTCCTTAATCTACCTCCTTGATTATTCCTCATAAATTATGCGAAGCTCTTGCCCCTGACGATATTTTGACCCGATTTGTTCTCTTTCAAGTTTTGACATCGCTGATGAAGTTCTCTTCAATGCTTCTTCTGATTTGTTTTTTAGCATCGATTTTCATTTTTTCTGGGTTCGCTGCCGATTCTTTGGACGCGTACAAAAGCATAACTGGGAGAAAAAATTTGAATGGGTTAAATCCACCCCGGACCCCGGGCAAACGGTCTCTATTGTCTGATTCCAAGTCAGTTTCTCTGCTAACTTTTTATTGTCTCTATTGTCTGATTCCAAGAATTCTTGGACTCTCTCGGCCCGGCGGTGAAAGCGTCCCCACGCATCCAATTTTGTAAAGAAAGAGGCCTCATCTCATCCTCCTCTCACAGCCACAGCCATAGCCATAGCCAGCAGATTTGTGAAAACCGAGAAAAGCACAAACCACCAAAACAGTTTCTGTCCTTCAGTTGCTTTACGGAGTAGTCATAAATGGATGGATGAATATGTTGGATGTAGATTTTTGTTGCTCTAATTTGAGGTAAGAGAAGAAGCAACCTTTTTACTCTCTCTTTGCTTGGTCAACCATCATGTAGAGACCATAATGCCCTTCATATTTGGTGTTGCGTCTCACGAGATGAAGCTTTTCGTCATAGTTAACTGGTGAATTTGACAGAAGGGCTACTAATATGCTTTTTTGTTAGATCGAGGGCCAAAAACGTATCTTTAATTATTGGAGGGCCAAAACTTTATCTAGGTGAGAGTTGGAGGGCCATTGGGACTCTTTTCCCTAAATTAAAACTGTTTTGTTAGAAAGGCCCCAACTGTCCTTTAAAATATTGGGTTTGTCCGAGGCCTTGATAGCCGGGCCCAAAGCACAGATGATGACGCAACTATTATGTGCATACCTATTGGGCATCCCTCCCCCACCCCCACCCCCGCCCCCGGGTTCTAATTAAGATCCTTCGTAATATAGTAGAAGGTTTTAAATTGAACCAAAATTTCTTATTTACGGTCTCTCTCTTCTTAATACTTAAGTCACCCTTAGGCCTGTCAATGGGGCGGGTTCGGGTCGAAATTCATTATTCCGAACCCGAACCCGGCACACTATATCGATCCGGATCCGTCCCGTTTATCCGACGGGTCTTCTACTCTATGTTCCGGATCCGAATTCGACGGGTTTCGGATCCGGATCGAGTCTACCCGAAAAAATCTACCAAGGCTTATAATTTCTAATAAAAATGAGAAAAAAATATATTTGTAAACTAATTTCTTACTAATACAAAAAAAAATCAAATAAGAAAAGAAATCAAATTGACCTTACTCAAATACATCACCCTAATCAAATTATATTGATAAATATATATATTTTAAATTATTAATCCATTTATATCCTGATCTGGGTCCGATAAGGGCCGAAACACTATATTCCGTATCCGACCCATTTTTTTGTTTGACAAAACGGATCCGGATCCGAGTTCGGATAATGGAATTAAATCCCTACCCATACCCAGAATAATTTGACGGATCTAATCCGGATCGGGGTCCGTTGACAGCCCTAGTCACCCTTCCCCATCTTCACAATATTTAGTTGATTTTATGTATCAATGTAATTTCCATTGCTCTTTTGTTCTAAATACTAAATAGTGTTCGAATAACAAAAAATATAGTAAGCAATTTAATATATATATTTTTTCTAATTCTTTTTGTCTTTTAGAAAATTTAAGGTTCTATACTTAAAACTTGTGCAGTGCTTAATAGCATCAACTGAGTCTAAAACATACACAATACATAGCACTTTTATATATTTATCCAACAGCTGATTTAGTTCTAAACTAATGAATGGATTACAATTTAAATATACACGATAAATCAATTTCATTTATTCCAAGTCTTGGGTCTTTTAGTTTTATTTTTATCAAATTGACCTTTTTTTTTCAAGGAAAGAAGCAATACCTTGAGAAATAAATAATGTCAAGATTACATTTTTTTTTTTAGTGTATGCAGGAGGTTTTAAATCCGTGATCTTTTACTTACACTTCCTTTCTCGTACCACTTAACTCATCATTCTCTCCTCGAACTACATTTAACTTATATAATCGTTGTGCAATACAGGCACAACGATACACTAAAATTCTCACAAGCAAATAATAATTACCTCAATGGATCAAACTTAGTCTGAAAATGGGCCTTCTGTTACCGATTGCAGGCCCGTTACTTTTGAAGCCCATTATCTTCCCCCAAAAACCCTAGGACCATCCGGCTATAAACAAAAACCACACTCTCCAGCTCCGCCTTCTCTTTTGTAGGGTTTGTTGTCTCCATTCTCTCATTCTTCACACACCACTAGCGAGAAAAGAGAGGAGCGATCAGAAAAGATGCCGGCCGGACATGGACTCAGGGCTCGGACGAGGGACTCGTTCTCCAGAGGCTTCAGGAAGCGCGGAACCATCCCGTTGTCCACCTATCTCCGGACCTACAAAATCGGACAGTACGTTGACATCAAGGTGAACGGAGCCGTTCACAAGGGTATGCCTCACAAGTTCTACCATGGCCGCACCGGCCGCGTCTGGAACATCACCAAGCGCGCCATCGGAGTTGAAGTCAACAAACAGGTTGCTCCTGGAACCATAATCCTGAAATGGGTTCTTCTCCTTTTTCATTTTCGATAATTTGCAATTTCTGTTAGAATATATTTGCCATTTTCTCTTCTTTATTTTATTTTTTTGTGGTTCCTTTTGCTTGGTGTTTAATTACTTTGTTGAGCATTAGATTAGGAGAAATCTTTGTTTATTCTTCGTTTTATGGTGGAACTCAATAATTTGTTCATTAGGATTTAAACAAGAAAACAATTTGGTCCTGGGTTTTTGTTCAGTGATCTGTGGTGGTTTAGTTGCAAGTCTCATGAAATTGTTTGATGGCTTTCCCTTACGCAGAAAAATGGATTCAAGTGTTTTGTGCTGGTCATTAACCTAGATATGTCATTGGGTGTTCGATTGGACTAGTTTTTAATTGAGAAATAGGAAGAAGTCGATTGTTTTTGAGCTGATGTAGGGGTAAATTGTTAGTCTAATGTTTTATTTCCGTGAGTAATGTTGTGATTATGCTATACCTTTTTACATTTTTTTCTGTGTTTTTTCTTGCTATAGAGGTTTCTTTCCTCAAGGATCACTGTTATCATGCTAAAGCAAGTAATTGCATTCTGGTAAAACTGTAAGGAGCGAAATAGCTCATTCAACGAATTATGCTTGTCGATTTTTTATCATGCTTGTTATGCCTGTCAAAACGAAGAATACTTTTTTTTTTGCACTGAATTTCAGGTTATGATGTGATCGCCTCTTACTAATAATTTGCCCCTGTTTTCCCCCCTTTCCTCCTCTGCATGAGTGCAAGTATATTCAAAATTAAGCCCGATTTTGTTCTTCTGTTACTGGTATGCTCTCGTTTGGATCTTTTGCATTGAGAATTGCATGTTAGTTACTCTGTTCATCTACCTTTTGCATCGTTTGGATCTTTTTCAAAATTAAGCTGATCTTTGCTTCCATGAATTTTACCTGCAGGTTGGTAACAGGATTATCAGGAAGAGGATTCATGTTCGCGTAGAGCATGTTCTGCCTTCTCGATGCAATGAGGAAATCAAGCATAGAATCAGGAGAAATGATGAATTGAAGGCTGCAGCAAAGGCAAGAGGTGAAGTCATCAGTACCAAGAGGCAACCTGAAGGCCCCAAACCTGGTTTCATGGTGGAAGGTGCAACTTTGGAGACCGTAACTCCAATTCCATATGATGTGGTCAATGATCTCAAAGGGGGTTACTAAGTTCGTGCTGTTTTGGAGTACTCTCTGTTTGTTTATCGCTTAAACAATTAAAGACTTAAAAATCTGTTTTTCTCCTGATAGACTTCAAATTAGTGCAGATTTGGTATTTTTGCAATATTAGTAGAGGCATTGGGCATTGAGTTTTGTGTTTAATGAAAGCAATGTTGACAAAATGATGATGTGGTACCTGTTTCCAACAATTTTTGTTTTCGAGCAATGTCACTTTTGTTGCTCCTGACTTGAGTATGTGTTTTCTGCACCGGATATGTTGTAGCTTCTGTGGATGAGCAATTTGGAAGTTCTTTGGTATAACAACGTGGTTTACAGAAGCATATTTATTTTTTGTCTTTAGAGAGTGTTTTCTGAAACAAAGGACTTTATACAAATGCGGATGGGGTGTAAACTGTAATCTCCACAAGAACGAGTCAGTTGAGTGACTGCCTGGGTTTTCTACTGGGAAAGATGAAGGTACGAGCGGGGGTCGGGAGACCAAAGGAATGGCTATCGTGGTTTACAAAGTACTTGTAATTTTAGGCAATACGATAAGTAGAGTACTTCATCCCCACGCGCTCCCGTTTCCTCTGTTGCCATTCCTGTCGCTGGTGGTGGTGCAGGTGCAGGTGCAGGTGTTGGCGGTGATGCCGAGTAAATACGATAGCCCGTCAACTCGATATTAGTAAATCCACAATTAATGGTTGTGTCTAGCTCTAGCAGTATAATTAACCACGTAAAATGTTGGTTGCTTTTACATGGTGAGCATTGGACGTTTTAGAAAGTTTATGTTGACCGGCAGGTTTAGATTCTAAGGTTGTGTTTGGATTGTATTTTTTTAGATTTTTTGTAGAAAAATTACTGTAGCAATTTGATATATGAGGTAAAAAAATGATTGGGAAATGTGTTCATTCGAAAACGTAGCAATTTTTCTTTGGAAAATGATTGTTCAAACAAGATTAAAATGTCTTGTTTGGAAAATCATTTTCCGCCGAAATCACATTTCTTTATTATTTTTTTTCTTCATATACATCAAATCGCTACAGTAAATTTTTCTAAAAAAAATCCTAGAAAATGCAATCCAAACACAAATTAGCACATCCTTGGATTTTACTCTTTTTTTTTTTTGCAATGACAACAATCAATCCTACTTCTACAGTAATCTACACCATGGAGGATGAGTCCAAAGGGGCTTTATATGGGGGTTAAGGAAACTTTACAATTGGAGAGAAAAATAGTAGTGAGGTAAGAACAAGAAAATAGGGATTAGTGAGGTGAAATAATAGAACAATTAAGTGGTGCCTGCTAATAAGAGGGTTGTTTTGTTATTTTGAGAAAATTACTGTGGCACTATGCGACCTACTCTAACAATAACGCCACCCATTGAACTATTAGATGAGTTTCTTCCAAGACCACTTTTCTACGACGACACTGCTTATTACGTTATGTGATGTCCGATCCAGATATCAAATATTGATTAAACGTAAAATAAATTTTTTGAAGGAATTAACCCTTTTATGTATTAATGACCTAGCTACCCCAATAATAATTTCAAATAGAAATTCACAAATTTATATTATCAATAGCAGAATAAATCTGGCTGGAGCTGGCCTCTTAGCTTCTTAACGAAATTATAAAAAAAAAAAAAAAAATTGGACACATTTGTAGAGTAAATAAATTGAATACTCAGTTCGGTAAATCTTAGTAAAACATGTGGGTGTGTTTGGAAAGGAATTATTTGTTTGCATTACAAACACATTTTTCAACATATATTTTTATCCTTTTAATCATCTTTTTATCTCACATATATCACATCGCAAAGAATTCTACAATAAGTATTTCAAATAATTTTTCTTGATATCTTTTGTAGTGGTATACCCAAAATGCCTGCTTGGGGATTTGTTGGGAATTGGAATATTTATCAACTAAGAAGTAATCAACATGGGATTTTTTATTTTTTTTTGGTCAACTACCTCCATATTTCCAGCATTGAATTAGACTTATTTGTAGAGTATATAGATTGAATACTATAATAAGAAAAAGAATAGTACAGGGATAATAGGAGAATAATGTCAGGAGTAAATGTCATTCCTTTGAATTTATTATTTGAAATGAACAATTAATGTTACCATATTTTCTAATTGGTGCAACTTAATTGGGTTGTAGTTGAGGGCCACAATGGCATACACAGAAACAAGCAGAGGGAGTAGTTCCGCCAGGTTCACAAACTGCAGTTCCGTTATACTGTTTGGTGCATTCTAATTGGCAATAATATTTTATGGAACAAACTCTCGGATCCAACTCCACTTTGCAGTTGCCCTGACCGTCTTGACCTCTTACACCATTCAAAAGCAATCCAACTTTAAAGATCATGCAAAAAAAAAAAAAAAAAATTTGTTAGTAACAAGAAAGAATATTGCTGGAAGGTTATTTGTTAGGCAAAAATTCCATTTGGATTGGTCATTTTTTCAAAAACTAAGGTCGTGTTTGGATTGCATTTTCCGTCATTTTTCATGGAAAAATTACTGTAGCGATTTGATATATGTGAGGGAAAAAGGTGATAGGGAAATGTGATCACGGAAAACGACAATATTTTCCGACGGAAACAAGCAATACAAGCATGGCTATTTTTCGAATACAATGTTACAATAATACACAATAACTCAAAAACATCTCATCCATATAATAAATCAAATATTTCAAGAAAAAAATTTCATATGTACTGTTACAATAAAATTTTTCAAAAACACCCCAAAAAATAGCTAATCCAAACAGAGCAGGTAAGCATACCTCTCTTTCTCTAGGAATTTAAATAAGAAATGGGCACTTACCATAACTAAACACCATGTGATTTTTGATATTAACATTCGCTTTGTATAACGTAATACAAATATATGTCTTAGAAATCATTTTTCTGCTATGACCTCTCATGCACGGCCTTCCTAGGACAATTTTATGTTCATTTGCCTGAATTTCTAAGAATTTTGAATCCTTTCGATACTCTAATCTCTCCAAACAATGTAGAAAAGATTAATTCTATGTTATATGTAATTAGGAAGCTTC
The DNA here is from genome assembly GCF_036785885.1 of Coffea arabica. Lineage (NCBI taxonomy): Eukaryota > Viridiplantae > Streptophyta > Magnoliopsida > Gentianales > Rubiaceae > Coffea > Coffea arabica. Next base: position 13,813,412 of record NC_092321.1, read on the forward strand.
AACTTTTCGGCTAGTTGATTAGAATATTGGTGTATAAAAGAAAAGTCAGACACTTGCGGGTCTGACAGGGGCGTGGTATAAATCTATGGGTGCCGGGCCGTGTCAGCCCGGCACCTGACACCAAAATTTTTTTTTTTTATTTTATAGTTGACACATGGGTGCCGGGCTGCACAGCCCGGCACCTGACAAAGTCTGCAAACACAGCCCGGCACCTGACAAAGTCTGCAAAACCTGGCTGCCGGGCACTCTCTGCCCGGCAGCCAGTCAAATTGTTAAAAAAAAAAATTTGGCAGGCTGAAAAAAAAAGCTGGCTGCCAGTGAAATTGTTTAGAAAAAAAAAATGCGAAACAAGGTACTAAACTATAGAGCCTTCTTTTTGTTGGGGAAGAAAGAGGAGGGGTTACAGGGGCACTGTTGGATATACGTAGAGGCGGTAGGGAGTTGGGAATGGAAGCTAAATTGCGGAGGAAAGAAAGCTCCTGTTAAGTGAAAAGAAGCTCAGCAATTTGTTAAGTGAAAAGAAGGCAGCTCCTGTGAAGCAAAAAAGCTGAACCAAAAGAAAAATTTACGTACGATAACTGTTAGCCATTTAGTCCGGGTAATTTAAATATTTGAAATAATACCTATGCTAATAAAATAAATATATAAAATTAATGTAATTAGCATAGCTTAATTTCGAAACTAGTGATATTAGTTTAATGCAATTCATTTTTTGTTAAGATAGTTGATAATTAGTTTACGTTATGTAGTATACAATTATTTTAATTAGTTTAGTGGATTAATTAGTTTAATTAATTGAATGAATTAATTTTAAGAGGTCTGATTAAATGAATTTAGATGTATTTGGCGAGGTTAATTAATTGAATGGATTAATTGAACGAATTTGTGCAATTGAGTTTTGATTAAGATAGCCATTTAGTCGGGGCAATTTAAGTATTTGAAATAATATCCATGCTAATAAAATAAATACATAAAATTAATGTAATTCGCATAGCTTAATTTCGAAACTAGTGATATTAGTTTAATGCGATTCACTTTATTTGTTAAGATAGTTGATAATTAGTTTACGTTTTTTAGTATACAATTATTTTAATTATTTTAGTGGATTAATTAGTTTAATTAATTGAATTAATTAATTTAAAGAGATTTGATTAAATGTGTTTAATTAAGGTGCTGGGCTGACCCAGTCCGGCACCTGACATCTTTTTTTTTTTTTAAAAAAAGGCACCTGATATCTTTTTTAAAAATAGGGAATCTGTCAGGTGCCAGGCTGATATCTTTTTTTAAAAAAAGGAACATATCTGTTGTTTTTAAACCTGTCTGATTTTTTTTTTTACACCTATATTCTAATCAATTAGCCACAGAAGAATGCATTTCTGACAATATTCTTCCATCCACGGAATTAAAGTGGAGGTAAGAATTAAACATTGGTTACATTTCTATGGTGGAAAGTTCACTTTTCTGCGCACAATAAGCAGAAGCAATGCAAATGTGGAGATGCATAAAGAAGTATATTGGACACTCGAAAAAACGAATTATGCATGGATGAAAAATATTATATATATTAAAATTATAATAAAAGTCCTTTTAAAAATTTATTCATTATTTAATGTTCAATACTTTATTTGGTATATTAAAATAATTAATTAAATATTCTATTATATTATAAGTAACTATATAACGTTAAGTCGATTGAATAATATGTAAGCAGTTATTGTTTCACGACCTGCTAAAGTCTAATAGAGCATAGTTTTTTTGTCCAATCATACGTAAATTTTTCTTTTGGTTCAGCTTTTTTGCTTCACGGGAGCTGCCAAACATTTTTTTTTTGTCCACAAGCCTGCCAAAAGGGGCAAATCTGAAGCAAAAAAGTGTGAAAAATTCACGAGAGCTACTTTGTCTGAATTGCATTGAAGCCTGCCGATTTTTTTTTTTAACAATTTGACTGGCTGCCGGGCAGAGAGTGCCCGGCAGCCAGCTTTTGCAGTCTTTGTCAGGTGCCGGGCTGATCTTTTATTAAAAAAAAAAAAAATTTTTGTGTCAGGTGCCGGGCTGACACCCATAGATATATACAGAACCCCTGTCAGACCCGTAAGTGTCTGAATATTTTTTTTCCACCTATATTCTAATCAATTAGCCCAACTTTTCTAGAGTATAATTATCAAAAGTGCATCTGAAATTTGCAACTTAAGCTCAAAAAGCAGTAAAAATTTTGATACTCGAGTCTCGTTTGGAAGCACGATTGTTTATAAAGAAACACTTCTGACATAGGTGTTTTTAACTTTTTAAAATGATGCCTTCTAGTAAGTCACATTTTACATGAGTCACAAGTGCTTTTAAATGCTTTTAATTTATTAAGGCGGTTGTTTATAAAGAAACATTTTTGACACAAGTGCTTTTAACTTATCAAAATTATGGCTTCTAGTAAGTCACATTTTACATGAGTCACAACTCACAAGTGCTTTAAATGCATTTAAAATGTGGTTATTTATAAATAAGCATTTTCTGGCACAAGGTGCTTTTAATTTATCAAAATTATATCTTCTACTAAGTCACATTCTACATGAGTAACAAGTGCTTTTAACTTATCAAAACACTTCAAGATGTTAGGTTTTCCATTTTGGACAATAGTGCTTTTAACTTACCAAAGGCCTCCCACACGTTGAATATTATTTGGACAAGATGTTAGCTTTTCCATCTTCGACAGCAAAGGCCTCCTACACGTTCAAATTTTGATACTCAAAAAAACTATGAAGTGTGTTTACATAAGAGATTATTTGAAATATTATCTGAAATAATTACTATAACACTCCGATGTGAATGAAAAATTATCAAATCTCAGAAATTAGGTTTTCATTGTCAAAATATATGTGATGTATGTAAGATAAAAAAATATATTGAAAAATGTATTTATTACGTCAGCAAATATTATTGGACAAATAATTCATATCCAAACATTTGCATTTTTTTTATTAAATTATTTACTAACATGAAATAAAAGAAATTAGAAAAAGTGACAAGATCAGAGTTATATATCTTTTGGATCACTTTATTCTTCATGATTATAGTCTATTTTGTTTTATTTCAACAAACAATTCAGTTTTTTTAAAGTGACGGATAAGTTGTCTAATGCACTAATTCAATCAGTTCTTACTACATATTTTTGAAATTTCATCTATAACAATCATGAAATTTTCAACTTATCTTTTCAAAGGATGTAATCAAGATAGAATCAACTCATTTTTTTTCTCATTCAAAATCAATTTGGAATTAAGATCCGCAAGTCCACGAAAGAATAGTACATTTAAAAGGCTCAAAAAAACACAAATAAAAGTTTTATTTCAAAATCCTAAAAATTCAAAATATTGGTGCTACCAAAAGAAATAGTCACACTTCGTCAGTAGCGGCGCTGCGGTGATGACTAACATATATGTTTCGTCATTGAGAAAATTGCGATTTTGGTACCAATGTTAGGTACATTGACAGTTTTAGTCCTTATAGTTTGGATAAAAGCAATTTTAGTACCAAATATTTTAATTTTTCAATACATTTAATCCAATTGACCAGTTTTATTAAATTGTTACTAGAATCCAGTCACACGAGTAGCACGTGTTGTAACTAAATTTTGAAAAAAAAATAAAAATAAAAAGATGTTGATAATTTGTTTGGATTAGCTGTTTTTGAGGGTGTTTTTAAAAAATTTTACTGTAGCAGAGTTTTTAGAGTATATTTTGAAATATTTTTAGAAAATTGAGATATTTAAAAGTAGAAGAGTTTCTAGAATATATTTTGAGATATTTTTTTAAAATTTTAAACTAATTTTTAGATTACATTTTAGAGTACTTTTTAAAAATTTTTATTATATTTGAAAAACTAATTTTTGAAAAATACTTCAAAAACAGGGGATTCAAACAGATTTGTATGTTAAGTTTAATCATATTAATCTTTAATTTAATAATCTTTAATTAAAGCATACATTAGTCATATGTTAAGTCGGATGTATTTACTGTGTGTTAGAGATGGTCTAATTAATGTCTTTTAATTCCAAGTCATAGCCACCAACAATTATATATATATTTATTTCAAAATTTAGCCATCGTGCTACTTGCATGACCAGATTCTGCTAATAATTTGTTAAAACCGGTTAATTGCACTAAATGTTCTTAGAAATTGAAACATTTGATCCTAAATTTACTTTCATCCAAACTTTAGGGACTAAAACTGCTATGTCCCAAACATTTAATACCAAAATTGCAATTTTCTCTTTCCTCATTTTATTACACGTAGTGACGCGTGACCATTCTCAGGTGTCTTTCTCCTCCCTGGACCCAACACCTCCCTTATATCCCTCCCCAAACAAGCCTTCTGTGTTTATTTCGCCTCTGTAAAACCCTAATCGATTTTCTTTTCTCTCGGGTTCATTTTCACAAACATCCAGTCTACAATACCTTGTCGATCAACCGATCGATTCTCCCAAAATTGATACTTTTTTCGTCACTGCATTAGATTTCCACCCTTTTCTTCACTTCAAGATCTTCTGGAATTCCCGATAAATTACAATTTTTGACTTGAAAATTTCTTGGTAAATTGTAAGATTTTATTGAATTTTAGTTTATTAAATTAACCACATTTTAGGGTTTCCTTGGTGATATATAAAGTGTGGTCAAGGCTGGCGATTGGTGCCGAGGATAGCTGATGGCGGATCCGCCTGGTGTCCGCCAAGAATTTATGCTTTTTACTTCAGCTTCTGCCGATTCAGCTGCTGCCGTTGGATCGCTGTCGTCGTTGAAAATTCATTCTGTTGTTGTAGAAGTAGTAGGGTCTGGAAGAATACAGAAGTGGGCCGATAATCGCGATTGTAGAGTACAAGAATGCTGAGTGTGCTGCGAGTGCACCTTCCGTCCGACATTCCTATCGTAGGCTGTGAGCTGACGCCCTACGTGCTCGTAAAACGTCCTGATAAGTCCGTTATTACCGAAGATATTCCCGAGTCCGCTCCACTTGATGGCTACTTCTTAAGATATAAGTGGTAGGTCTCCCCCTCTATTATTTCTTTTTCCTTTTTTTTTAATCAGGGTTTTTGCCCTTCTGTAAGCGAAGGGAAAAAGGTTTTTCTTGTCATTTTTTTTGGTGCTTATAGTTTTAATTCTTGGGCTGTTTCCTTGTTAGTACTATTTGATTCTTATAGCTTTTATGCATGTTGCTTTTTGTCATGGTACTTTCGATTTTGGTTTCTTAGAGGTTGGATTGTATGGGTGGGTGACTGTTTTCCGTTGATAATGGTATTTTTTTCTCCTCCTGTTGTTATGGGCAAGTTGCCAAAATGTTGAGTAGCCAAGACAGGTTTTGATTTGGTTATAATTATTGCTTTCGTTGATAATGATTGGTCTTTATGTTGTTGTGGTTCAGATGGCATTAATGATTGCGTTGACAGAATGGTATGTAGCCAAGATTAGTCTTTTTGTGGTTTATGGGAACTAGGGTTGCATTTTATTGTTTATGGTGTATGAATTAAATGCGAGGAAGCATGAGATAAAATAAAAGGAAGGCTGTAGTTATTGTGCTAACTTTTTTTTGTACTCTTCTGCTGAGATTTCAATGTAGGTTTTATTTCGTGTCTAAGGATTTTTTGTAGTCTTCTGTAATGAAATAATGCATGGGAGTGTTCATCAGGTAAGTTATAAAAGCTGCCGCTGACTAAGTAATATGCTGATTAGTGTAGTTGGTAACAAAAGGAAGGTTTTAAGTTTGTATCGTTTAGGGTATGCTTACATGTTAATTGTGCTTTTATTAGTTTGCCATTGCTTCTGTCTTACCTTTTCTGGCAATTTTCCCACCTTTTAATTGTGGCTTGTTTTTAACTTTCTGATGCTTCTTCATGTTACCTTTTGTGGAGTTTTCTACCCTCATTTGATCAAGCAGATTCAATTTCAGTTTATATTTGTGGATTTAAATGAATTTTGATTATGTGGGTAAATTTGTTGGATTTGGATCTTAAGCGACATAGGCAACACAATTTTGTCAGTATATCCCCATGTCATTCTGGGAAAAATGGACTTCTATGTAGCAAACAATTTGTCTAAGTTCGAGTTGGTGTTTGACGAAAATGGAAGTGATATTTGCAAGTATTATTGTTAGGGGTAGCCTTGGATGGCTACCCTTCAGGTGTTGCAAAGTGGTAGTAGCTCATGTCTGAGTCTGCAGTGGGCTTCTTTTGTATATTCTTACTGTTCTATCAGCTATTCTTTCTTGGAAATTGCTTTTATTGTATCTTAAAATAGGAGATGCATGTTGTAAGTAGCTTTAGGTTTTGATGTGCAGTTGCTTCCCCCCCCCCCACCCCCCTTCCTCTAACATTTCAACATAATTCTATTCTTGTCTGGAAGAGAATTTGGCCTGTCAAATTGATTTGCTTATTTGAGCTGTAAACGTGTAAAACAATTGGTATATTGTTCGTTGATAGCGTCTGCGCTGTTTCATTGTGTTTCACTTCTGACAATCTGGACGAGTTATTTTTTCCATCCTGTAAGATCCTTGGTTTCACCCCTAAGCTTTATACTTCTTGCATCAATATGGTTTCCTTTTATTTTTATTTTGTTACCTGATTTTAATTGTTGATGTTGGATATTTCATATTATAGTGCTTTGTACACCAATACAATGTACATCCATCACAGAAGCAGAAGGCACATATGCTTTTCCTTTCCTGGTTGAATACTTTCTGGATCTGGCTGTTTTACTTTTACACTTAACTTTTGGTTTTCTCAATTGCTATAAGGACAACTTTATAGTGTGTTGGGTATTAGATTACAGTCTTCAACTGCATTATTGAAACTTTTTTTTTGGGGGCAGGTATCGCATACAAAGTGATAGGAAAGTTGCAATCTGTAGTGTTCATCCATCTGAGCAAGCTACATTGCAGTGTCTTGGATGTGTTAAAGCGAAAATACCTATCACTAAGAGTTACCATTGTTCTCCGAAATGTTTCTCGGATGCATGGCAGCATCATCGTGTTTTGCATGAGCGCGCAGCTAGTGCTGTTAATGAAAATGGCAACGAGGAAGAAGAAATTTTTGGTCGCTTCAATGGTTCAGGATCTGGGGTTATCAATACAAACTTGACGGGTACGCAGGCCAATTCTAGCTTGGCAAATGGTGCCACGGCTTTATACCCTGCTGCAGTAACACAGAGAGGTGGTGAGACATGGTTCGAAGTTGGACGATTTAAAACATACACACCGACGGCTGATGATATTGGCCATGTCCTTAAATTTGAGTGTGTTGTAGTGGATGCAGAATCCAAACAGCCTGTGGGGCAATCAAGTACACTAAACACTTCTCGCGTAATTCCAGCCCCATCTCCTACTCCACGTAGGTTGATTCCTGTCAGTGGAGTTGAAATGCCAGGGCATCTGGACGTTGACGGTCGTGTATCTTCATCAGGAACCTTTACTGTGCTGTCATATAATATTCTATCCGATTCATATGCTGCAAATGATTTATACAGTTACTGTCCTTCTTGGGCTCTTTCTTGGGCTTATCGAAGGCAGAATCTATTACGTGAGATAGTTGGCTACCGTGCTGACATTGTTTGTCTTCAAGAGGTACAGAAGTACATCAAAGCTTCTATGTGCATTGTAAGATAGGTCAAAACTTAATGAATTTTCGGTGGAAAAATGGCGACCCTATGAAGGTCCGGCTAGAGAAGAAATGAGAACAACAATGGAAATGCTTTTCTTTTTTCTTTTTTTTAATAATAAAGGGTAAAAGGTTTGTCAGTTTTGTTCACAGTCACTTAACTGCATTTTGTTCATATAGAGTGGTTTCTCGGAGATCAGAAGTGCTATGTCAGTTAAAAAGCACAATTTCTTTTCCAAACAGTAGTTCATGTTGTATAATACAATAGTGACTTGCCAAAGCTAAGTGTGTTGTCTTTGGTTGCAAGTTTGTGTGTATTTGAAGTTGAAAAGTTTGTTTTCTTTTTTGTCTTCTTGTTGATATTCTGGTAAAGAATCCATAAATTTATTTGTACAGTATGTTTATGTTGTCAAGTGCTTTTCAGCATTAATAAAAGGAAATTGGGACAACTTTTACTTGGATCTGCCCAAACCTGAAATGTAAATGTTGTTTATGACTATTTTTCTCTCCTTGGCTGCCTAAAGTTTCAGCGAATGATTTCTTCCACCTGTTTAGGTATATTTATGTTGACGACAGGCATGAAATCAATAGTGTTGACTGTATTTTTTCTGTCCTAGGTTCAAAGTGACCATTTTGAGGAATTCTTCGCCCCTGAGCTGGATAAACATGGTTATCAAGCTCTATATAAACGAAAAACGGCCGAGGTTAGTCAAAATGTTGATTGTTGTCGTGTTCAAAGGTAGCTGTGCCAGTTATACATTAGACTGTTGTTGTGTGCAGGTCTTCAATGGGAATATTTATTCAAATGATGGTTGTGCTACATTTTTTCGCCGGGATAGATTTTCACATGTCAAGAAATATGAGGTATGAAGCTTTTTCATTATATATTTTTGCATTTTCTCTTTTGTTGTGCTTGACTGTTCTGTGGTTGTGAAGGTTGAGTTTAACAAAGCTGCACAATCCTTGACTGAAGCTTTAGTTCCAAGTACTCAGAAAAAAACTGCTCTGGGTCGATTGATCAAGGTATCTTAGTTCATTGATTACATGTAATTTTTTTTCTTCCTTCCATTTGAAACGGATGACATGCTGTTCTTTTTGAACTGTGTCATGATAAAATTTATGTTTCTTTAATATCTGAGTCAGTAAAAAATAGATGTCCCACATGTTTCTGACGCTCTTTGTTTTTTAATTTACCATCCAGAGGTTATACATGTTTTCCAGTTTAACCTTGAACTGTTTTTTATTGACTTTATACCATTTCTTTTTTTGACCTTAGACCCGCCATGTTATGCAAATCTTTTTAACATTCGTGCATTGTCAAAACTTGGGCATCTATCTTGCTGAAAATAATGGAAATGCTTCATCTCTCGCTAATTATGGAGCAAAAGTTATGGTATGTTTTCGTATCTGACTAATAATGTGTCTTCATATAGGATAACATTGCACTTATAGTGGTTCTGGAAGCAAAATTTAGTAACCAGGGAATTGATAATCCTGGGAAGCGACAGCTTGTTTGTGTGGTAAGCATTTAAAGTTGGTTTGCTCTTTGTTCTCAAGTTATTTTATTCCTACTAATGTCACTGTTGATCAATATGGTCGTGGCGATACTCTAATTTTTGGCCAGTTGCATTAATTTTCATCACTTGATTTAATTGATGGCTCATGCTTGCTTCATACTCCTGACTCAATATTACTTTTATGTACTTGAAATTCATTTCTCAATATCTTGGTCCCGTGAAATTGTTTCTTGTTTGTTAGACATGGTTTCTAGGTGACATATTTTTTCTTTTGGGGGGAAAAGGTCCTTTGGATACATCTTTAAAATGTTCATCCTGTGGAGCATAATTGTGACAGTATGTATTACCTTCTTGTACAGGCTAATACACATGTCAATGTTCAGCAAGATTTAAAGGATGTGAAGCTGTGGCAGGTTCTTATTCAACCTCCTCTTGCTGTTGTAGTTGCCTCTATCTTATTATGTGTTAATATTTGTTGATGTGCATGCCTTTGTATCAGGTTCATACATTGTTGAAAGGGTTAGAGAAAATTGCTGCCAGTGCAGATATCCCAATGCTCGTCTGTGGAGATTTTAATTCTGTTCCTGGAAGGTCAGATATGGTTTTTGTTTAATTTGCATACTAGTGGTTGTTATGTAGGTTGTGCATCTAAGCAGGAGTTAACTTCCTGATTTATGTTGTGTTTTGGGTGCAGTGCTCCACATGCTCTTCTTGCCATGGGAAAAGTTGATCCAATGCATTCAGATTTAGCAGTTGACCCTCTTGGAATCCTTCGCCCTGCCACAAAACTTACACATCAGTTGCCATTGGTATGTTTCTTGATCTTTAAACGCTAATTTTTAATTTCGTCAACAGATTAAACTTCTTTTTCTTTGAGAAGCTTTTAATATGCATAGGCTTGTACTACTAATGATCCTGAGTTGAACATGCTTCTTGATATATATATAGGTAAGTGCATACTCATCATTCGGAAGAGCGGCTGGTATTGGTTTTGAGCAACAGAGGAGGAGATTGGATCTTACTACAAATGAACCTTTGTTCACCAACTGCACCAGGGATTTTATCGGCACTCATGATTACATATTCTACTCAGGCATGCTCAAAGTGAACTGTCTTTTACTGTTTTTATCTTTTGACTCCTAGTTCCCCCATGCAGAGCATTTCTGGCTGATTTATCTCTCATTTTTCAATTTGTCCAGGATAAATGTATATTACTAGGTGTGCGAAGTAATTCTTGCTAAACGTATAATATATTTTTAGCAATGTTGTAAATTTGTTATTTTTTATCCTTTCAGCGGACTCCTTAACTGTGGAATCTTTGTTGGAGCTCTTGGATGAAGATGGCTTGAGAAAAGACACAGCACTTCCTTCTCCAGAGTGGTCTTCTGATCACATAGCACTCTTAGCTGAATTTCGCTGCAAGCCTAGAACTAGGCGCTGACACTGGGTAGGCTGCTACTTCCAGTCCTTTTACATCTTTACGTAGATCTTATTTTGATTTATGAGGCAGTGAATGTATCGGATGTTGCTGACATGATTTTAATTCCTATTGTTTCGTTTCACTTCATTAGTGAAACAAATCAGGATGGTGCCATAAACTGTAAATTCTCCGTAGGGTTGCAGAGTAGAGTTTCGAATGCATATTATTAGGTTTTGATGGAGACATTGTGTGCATCTCGCTTGGGGGGTGCGTGTAGTTGCGTTGCTATGATTTTAATTCTATCCTTTGCTTTGTGTAGGGATTATTGAAAAGGTTGTAATATGTATAACTCATGCCCAAGCATTCTCCCTCTCCCATCTCGTTTGATTACTTAAGTTTTGATGCCCGTGGCTGCAGGTCTTGTTTGCGGAGGAATTTCAGAAATAGAAACAGAGACAGAGTCATTTGTAAGAATAGTAGATGATGTTTCCTGTGTTTTTCCTTAGGTGTTCCCAAGTGGATCCTTAGTTGTGATCTTTTGTATCATGCAACCTTTGTTTCATAGAGAAATTGTGGTCATGCTGTACTATAGAAGTTCTCCTTTAATTTAAATAGAAATATAATACCAAATACCCATAGGCGGTATGACCAGCAGCTTTTTTCAAATTTCTTTGGTGCTTTGCTTTTCATATCCATTGAGCTGCCAGCAATTTCCTGCTGGAATTTTTAGCCAACGGCACTGGGATGAGTGAATCTAAGAGCTTGCTCATCAGAGACTCCAGCATGTTAAACCCATCATCTTATAAAGAGACCTTAACGATATGGTAATTTTCATTGTTATATATTGAGAAAAACAAATTAAGATTGCATATTACATACACATCCTATAAGTTGAAAATTTCTCTAAAGCCGTGGGAAGGAATTTTGTCGAAAACATTTGAAAGATGAACTAAATTAAAAATGGTCAAAAGAATCGCGTTGCCTGTAGTCTGTTGGAAAAAAAAAAAAAGGCATAAATTGAGAAATGCAAAATGTTCGAAGAAAAACCGCTGAATGTTAAGGGTCTTGGTGTCATATTGGTTTTTAAGGCGTGGATATAGAATACAAAGGTGCGGAAAATTTTTTATGGTCATTTCATTTCCTGGCGGGCAGTTTTGGTATATACATACAAATTTTTAAGGGTCTGATGATGTTCCAGGAGAATCAGTCAAAACTGCCGTAAATTTCAAATCACACATGATCACTCTACCTGGGCAATGGGCAAACATGTGAAAATGAGCCATGTCTCTACTTCTTGATTGCTTGATTATTCAACACATCTGGAAAAAAAAAATATATAAAGGCTCAAATGCCAGATACACAAGTAAGTAGTCATCAAATTTGCTCATCCTTGTACGTAATTCATCAAAGAAAAAAAGAACAGAACAAGTTGCAGCGGTCTCTCGCGCCTGTTGAGTGTCAAAGCTTCGGACATTCACTTATGTGATTTCAGCTCTTCATTTTGCTGCTCTCATTATGAGTCCCTGGAGTTTGGCTGATTGAGATTGACAACTGAACTGGTCAAGATCCAAGTCAAAGTCGTGTATAATCAAAGCAGAAATAACAATTCATCCAGATATGTTTAGATATCTGTCATTGCATTGGGGGTTTTATATCACATTTTGGAAACTGCCATTGAAGAAGTTTAGGGTTAAGAAAGAAAGAAAGATAAAAAAGTCAGGTTGGTTGAATGTTGATTTCAGATGGATTAGATGAGTATATCTGTCTAAATTTGCTCATTATATTAGTACTGCTTTGCAAATGGCCACACACGTCAATATCTTGAATGCAAGGCAAGGGCCCAAAACTCAGACGAAGCTCAGTAAAAGAAGTCAATTCAATTAGAGCATAGGAAAGCTTAAAATCTTGCTCGGTCATTTTAGCTTGAGGTACTTGCCAAATTGGATACATCACGAAGACATGCTTTTACAAGTTTTTCTGGACAGCGATTTTCTGACTCCTGTGGGCTATGTTGCAGTCCCAGCAATTAATGTATGACGTCGTGCATGCCTGAATTAGCGCCAATACATCCATATATATATATATATGTATATGTATATGTATCTACACACACACACACACACGCACGCACACAGAGAGAGACACATATACATGCAAAGGGGCAGAACCATATCATCCCTTAATCACCCACCTCTTTCTCGCGGCTGTTTTATTGAATTGGCTAAATAAACTGCATAATTTGGCGTGTCATGGAAAGAATTAGCACAAGAGTTTCACTATGTTTGCTAGCTCTGATGATGGCTGGTTGTGTTAGAGTAAGCAGTGATTTTGCACAAGACAAGCGAGAATGCCAAGATCAATTGGCTGGTCTGTCGCCTTGTGTTTCATTTATAAGCGAAGAGGAGAAGCATCCCAGCCCAGTTTGTTGCCTCAGGCTGGGAAATAACTACGATCAAAAGCGCAGGTGTTTGTGCATGCTGGTGAGAGACCGTAATGAACCAGGTCTTGGCTTCAAAATCAACGCCACACTTGCACTCGCTCTTCCCTTCATCTGTCACTTACCAGCTAACGAGACGCAGTGTCTTGGTAATCAATCAACTATAGATTAATTCCCACATATATAGTCTTAGCTCTGCTCGTAACTTTCATCCCTTTTTCCTTTTTTGGCTAATAATTGTGGCTTGGATTACAGATTTTCTGCACCTGGATCCTCGGTCACCAGATGCTCAGATTTTTCTGCAGTTCTCTAATTCTTCTGCAAATAGAACCAAAACTATTAGTGGCATAGGTACACTTTCTATTCTTTACACTTTATCCTACAACTTTCTATGTCCATGCTTTTGCAGAATTTTTCTGTTTTTAATAGTACACCGATGATCATCGGAGGTTGAGTTTGTGACGCCAAATCACAGGATTCATCTGTCTGTTTGCAGAAACGTGATGATGGTCTGTTTTATGTTATATGTTTTGCTATATATTGCTGATGCCCGTTTTTTTTTTTTTTTAATTTTAATTTCTTTCTTTTGTAGCAGCTGATTCTGGAAGTTCAAGCTCGATAAATCGTGGAAGGAAATGGCTTAACTTGGCGATGCTTGGCGTGGTTTCAGTTTGGCCACTCATATCAAGTTTCATTAGCAAGTAGTTTGTAGGGAAATTAGAGTGGTGCTGTCTTTGCCCTTTTTCTTCCCCAAAAGAATGCAAGTGCAGGCGTGTGTGTGGTGTATTTATGTGTCTTTTTTGTGATCACTTGTGATAAATATTAGAATCAAGGAATATGCAATCTAGTGAAACCAATGACCTCTTTGAGAAAGACACAAACGTGGTTCTTCCCAACAAGCGTTGCATTCTTCTTCTTGATCTTACAACTAATGAAGTACTTATTTCCTCACAGCAACGGGGGACTGGAGAGGGTAAGGTACCAATTAGTAGCATCTGTTATGGTTGTTTATGAGTTCCTCTTCTTCTAGTAAATGTGTGTGTCTGTGTACCCTTGTTTCCATGAGTGCACAGATACTTTAGGAAGCCAAAAGATGAGCAAATCTGATACTAAATTATTGAACCTAAATATGGCAAAATTTTCATTTTCCGCATGATCTAGAAACAATTGCTTTCCATACGAACAAAAACCTACCCATAGGATGCCCCATCCCTTTCAGATGCATCGTGTGTTTGGGATACGCTTGAACATAGGTCAACCAAAGTGGTCTTGCAACTCAAGCAGAGCTTTGCCATCGAAGGCATGCAATTTTGTGAAGAGGAAGCTTCTCCTAAACTTGAGGCAACAAGCTATCCTAGAGTTTATGCCATGCATATACATATATATTGTTATAGTCTGATGCAAAAATGGTATTATGTGGAAAATCAACTTTACGCCATAATGCCAGTCAGAGGTCCTATGAAAAATGGAACATAATACGATAAATCATTGAGAATAAAAATATGCCAAAACCCTCATGGTATAAACCTGACACTCATAATACAACCATTAAGATTCGAACCCGAACCTATGAAACCATGTTCTACACATAGTTTTACCTGTTGAAAGTAGTTGCTGATTTTCATAGGAAGGTGTTGTGATCTTGCATAATGCATTAAAAAGTAATTGCGAAATGTAGAAAGCATATACGTTAAATCTAATCTGCGTACTTGATTTGATGGAGCAATAGAAGCACGATGACCTGAGAGTAAAATGGTATCATGAATCCAAGTAAGTCCACAAGTTGTAGAACACATGTTCAAAACCTGAAAGCACAAAGATTGCAATGTTACTCGGGATTCCTTTCCTCCTTCATAATTCTTCGTGTTTAAGGAAAACAGAATCTACACGTAAAGGGATTAGGCAAATTCTCCGAATAAGGAAAACAGAATCTACACACAAGGGGAAAACATCCCTAATTATTGTGGCAATGGCACAAAACATCTTCTAGTTACCCCACCAGTGGCCAAAAGGCAAGCATTGGATGTTGGTGCTTGAAGCGCATCATTAGCATGATGCTCAGGTCTGGGAATCCCTAGAACACTGTGTGGTGGGGGTATGGTCAACTCACTTAAAGTTTGGTAAGAAGGGGTGGGTCCAATTAGTAAAAGAGAATTTAACCACTAAATAAAATCCAATGAAGCTTTCACATGCGTATCAGGGAATGTTTTTCTGAAAATAAAGAGAGGACTGCCATTGAATAATAGCTGGTCCTCTGTGGGAAGCTTTCTAATTCTGCCCCATTTGTTAGGCATTCTTCACTTCTTGAAGACAAAAGCAAAAAACAATGCTTCAGTGGGATTTGAAAAAGAAATGCAACTGAAGTTTGATGGCTTGATATAGATGTGAGGCTGAAATCAGAATTCAAAGCATTACTTGCAATAAAACTAATGACGTAAAAGGTGAGAGAACAAGATCATGTATTGTTTTCCACTTTCTGTGGTAACTTTTACTTTCTTCCAAGTAGAGAGAGGTGCTTGTATGATGGCATTTCACATTACAGAGCAGAAATATCGAGTGGATACTGTCCATATAAAGTCTTTATCAGCATGAAGCAAACGTGGGAATTTTAAGCAATGTTTTTTATTTTTTTAAATTGAAACATTAAAGGGAGCATAACAGTTAAATACGTCCTGAACTCCTGAAACCGAAGTTAAAAGCTCAAAGCACATTTTAAGGGTCAAGAAAGGAGCTTAACAATATTTTGAGCTTTAGCCAACAAGAGAGTCTGAACAGGTTATCCATTTAAACCATGGACTATCACTTACTTTAAATCAGACGGTAAGCCAATCTATTAAACTTTAATGCAAGATATTATTTGCAGCCTGACAGACTTACAGCTTAGCTATGCACTTTGAAGCATTTCAGCTTTGGGAACAATTGAAGGAGTTCGTCACGCGCCCTTTTCTGCACAAATTTTTTTTTTAAAAGGGACTATATTAAAGCCCTGTGTCACCTATGATTGCATATAGATGGCTCCTAGAGAATGTTAACATTCTCAGGTGCATATTATGTGCATTTGTTTGAAACATAAAATGAAAAATATAATATTTACATTTATCATAAAATACAATATGATCTCCAAACAAGTATGTCATAAGTTCGTCGTCTTCATAGAACCAAATATGTAAAATCTATTTCAACATCCAGAATTACATTTATCCAAATCCCTTGTTTGTCTATCCTATCATGTCACATCCCCATCCTTCGTAAGCATTCTTCCTAGATTGGGACAAATAGAAGACTCCAGTTCTTATGCCTTGTATACCAATCAAAATTAATTTTCAAGGAACTACTACATACGAGCATTGTTGTGGAAAGGCACAATGCATTTTGTACAGATAAGAATGCATAACAAGTGGAAGGACTTTTGCTGCTATGGCAAACCAAAAGCTTACCTTAATGCCAACACAACCATTCACGTCGAGTGTTGTGAGTGTACCTGAGCAGCATTTGCAGAGGGCCTCAAGGCACCTATCAGTCACCCCAACAATCCCAAACAAGCTAAAAGGCAAAACAGCCAAGCCCCAGAGACACAAGTTTCAGTCCAATAGCAGGAAAAATGTGCTAATACATCAAAGTAAGCCTACTTCTTGTATGCCTATATCAAGTTCAGAATACAACGGCAAGGAATGTACAAAAATTAACAGGCAGATATCCATGAATTAGATTATCTAATATTTTTACAAGGGGATTACCCTAATGTACAAATAAGTACTTCAGCTAATGCCAATCTTCAATTTTCTGGATTTACCTCAAAAGTTCAAGAGAACTGCAGCTTTCAGCTATAGCTTTCACTCCCACATCTGTCACATGTATACACCTAAATAACAAAGCATTAGCTCTAACAAAAAAGACAAATTTCTTGCATATCGCTAAAGCCCATATCTGGCTTACCATGTCAAATTCAGTGAAACTAGCTTTCTGCAGTTGGCTATAGAACGTAGTCCATCATCTGTTAGGTTCTAATATACCAAACTTTGGTCAAAACCAATGGCTTGGGACAAAAAATCCACCATTGCACAAAGTTGTAGGTTGGCTATCCAAGTTTGATTATGACACAAATCTGTTATTCTAAAACAGAATATACCTGAGCACCACAGAGGTCTAAAAACCTTAGATGCGACAACAGAGAGATCTTTTTATAAGCTTCATCTGTAAAGCTGCCCAAACAAAATGTAGAAGTTGAGATGTACACAAGCATGGCATACATTTGAGATGTATAAGTTGTGTTCCATTACTAGAAAGGTCCTAATTTTACATATTATTCAAGGGTAAATTTACCTAGAGAGGGCATAAAGATTCAAACTTTGAAGAGAATAGCAATTCAGCAATATCTGTTGTAAACCACCATCTGTTAGCTTGATGCACCTAGTGACATCCCAAAGATATGAAGTGAGATACTGTCAGGAGGGATGAATTATTTTACCCCCTAAATGGGTTATGAAGATGAGAAGCAGTTGATGCAAGATTCCTGTAATGAATAATTCTCCATTTTCATGTAATAAAATACTGCATCCTCCAGTGATTTCTTTTTCTTTTTCTTTTGTAACACAGTCAAATGATCACTGTCTTGTCTAGACATCTTTGAAACAAGATCTTCTCTATTCATCAGCCTTGAGTTAAAAACAAGCAATAGCTGATATAATTATGTCAACTATTTTATTTATAGATTTCTAACAGTCACTACAGTATGTTTCTTTATTTTGTCTTTCCAATGCAATAAGACTATGAATCCAACATTAACCTTAATCCATACCTTGTCAGGTTTAAAGATTCCAAGTCTCGATAATTGTCAGCAATTAAGTGCAAACTTTGCTCCGTGATATTCTGTCATTGTCAAGAAAAAGAAGCTACATGAGAGATTTCCATCTTGCAACAGATGAAGTGATCAAGAAAACGTAGCATGTATGATGAGCAGGAGTTGACAACAAGTAAGGCTCATGTCTAACTACGTAACAAAAATTTGCATCACAGGAAAAAAAACTTAACAAATATTTGCATTACGGAAGAAACGACATTGAAGAAAATAAATTTTAGTAAATTTTTTAGTAAGAGCTATGAAGTCTTAGCAGCAATATACAATTTCTTCAGTTGAAAGCTTGGAGCTTTCCAAATGGGAATCAAGATTAGGTTACTCTAATTACCTTAGGCAAAAGAATTTATAGAAAAGAAATAAATCAAGTAGTCCAAGACAATTGATCTCTAAAAGAAAGTTTAAACAAGTGGAGAAACATACTTATTGGCATGTCATTAATTGTTTCCAACAAGAAGCAGATCTTAGGAAAGAAAATTTGATTTGCACCCTATTTTGGTGAATTTTGACAAAACAATATGTTTCATTATTTTCAACCATGCTAGACTTATGAAGGAACAAAAAGGGAAAAACATCAATCCTGCTTCTTTCTATTTATGGACTTAAAAGTCTTCTAAGAGAGAGGCTCAACCTAACAACCATTCTCTCTTTTCCATTATATTTCCTCTCAGAGATTAATCTATAAGACTAATCTTCATCACAAGACATCAAAACTTAAATACAAATCACCTGTCGGATATATGGCAGAAATGTCCATATAGTGCTGCATCTTAAAAGTTCAAGGTCATGCATGGAAATTCTAGGACATTTATTGTATAAATTAGGGTTTTTTTTGTTGGTTGGGGGGGGGGGACATTGTTGCTTCTACATCCATGGATTTGAATTATCAGTTTTCATGTACCTTACACCCACTCAAGTTCAAATCAGTTATACGTTTACAGTTCCTCACCAAATGCTTGACTCCAATATCTGTAACCCTGAAAGCAAAAGTATAAGCGAAGCCCATTGATGATTAAGAGATTTTAGCTATAATTTGCAATAGAAGAACAAAGCACATACAAACATAGAATCAAGAAAGCCTTAGAGTACCTAACATTCCAATAGATGGAGAATGCCGCAAGATTCGGACAAATGCTTGTTATAACTTCAACTCCTTTATCTGAAATCTTCTGGCAGCCATTTAGGTTCAAAGACTCCAGATTCTTAAGGGCATCCACAAACTTCAAAGAATAGATATTCTCATAATAAGGACTTTCAATTCACCAAAAAAAAAAAAAAAATCTGTACTGAAATTCCATATGCATAGGCCACAGAACTCAGTTTTAAAGTACTTTAAGACAGTGTCAAAACATTTCCACAACAATAAGGCCAGAGTAAAGTATAAATTTAAACTGTGTTCCTTTTATTAAGTCAAAGAGTTGTACTTGTATAAACCAAAACCAGGGTCTAGCTTTGGGAACAAATTATAGAATTTCATTGTTTTCACTCAACTCAGGAAGTTAAACAAGCAGAACTATCCATGTAAGGATATATGGATTTGTCATTAAATGAGTGTAATCCCTGTTTGGGAAGAGGCTTATTGATGGAAGATTCAGGCAATCAATCAGCAAACTCCTAGAAAAACAGAACTCGTATTTGTTATGGGGAATCAAGGCTCCAGGCTAAGCCAACCTTACTCACAGCACCTGACTTTCTCTGGCACATTTAGCTTAGCTATGCTTCCACTCAATAGGCCGCTTTAGCTACCTCTCCACTTTCCCCATCAAGTAACTTATGAAAACAGGCAGTCAAATTTAAAGCATAAAGAGCAAAGTCAAGCAATAATTCATCATCTACCTAAGCTAATCTAAGAGAATAAATAAATGAAAATATGACCAAGATGCAGGACAAAGCTAGAAGCACTTGAATACTGGATTGTACTGAGGTTTGATTTTCGGCAAAAAGTATGCATGAATATATACACAGAGAATGGAAACAACAGGAACTCAAGTGATTTAGACAATCTGGAGAATATTTCCGTATTCTGTTATTTTAAGATAACATGTAAGGATGAAACACTTCATTTTGATGAATTGCAGTCAAAAGCATACTGTAAGACAAGCATCACCTGACTTGTATGATTGTGGAAAAGATCAAGTTTGAGGAAGTAAACCTAATGTGCTACACAATAAGGCAGAAGCAAGAACTAAATAATTGAAAGAGTAAATAACCTGACTGGTTTTCCAACATAACCAATGCTTCCAAGTGAAAAAAATAGTAATATTATAGGTTTAAGATACCGAATGGTACCTTGCTTTTAAGAATTTCAAAATTCTTATCTTCAATATCTCGTGCAAACTCAAGGTTTATGTTCTTCACATTGTGATATCTTGGCTGCAAGAAAAAATAAACACGAAAAAGTAAACCTCACCACCATTTAATTAATCATTCTTGACAAATTTCACAAGGTAGCAGAAGTACTATCCATTAGACCCCATTGCTAGACAAACTTGCGTGGAAGCAGATTGAGAGCAAACTCTCTTATAATGAAACCAAAACTATCAGTAATGACTCTTGTTTCAGAAGTAGCAAACTTTTCTCAGCAAGGAAAAGACCTGAAAATTTAAGAGGGGCTGCAAAGAACTTACTAGTGAAAGAGCTGCGACAAGGCGATCTCCAGCATTATTCATCTCATGCAAATCAATAACCTGTAAGTTTAACAAGAATGAACAAACCCCAGAATCAATACCCCAGTCGCAATTAGAAAACAATCCAAACTTTGCAGTAATGTGCGAATTCAATTACTATTAGTAAAACCCATGAACTAAAATTCCAATTTCATGGAGAATGTATCAATCCTTGCATTAACCTGTGAGCTTAACAGTAATTAGTAAATCCCAGAATTAAAATTCCAACTGCATTAGGAAAAAGATTGACTCTTTGAGCATTAAAAAACAGGGAAAAGATATAATTAAGTAGGGGAGTTAAGAGGAGGAATGGACTGACCAACCAGATGGAGGGATGGGAGATGAGAGTGCGGTGAAGCCAGGGGCTGACTAATAAGAGAGAGATGAGGTCTCTCTGATGAAGTTTGATGCAGGTACAGACTATCTTCATCACCCTTGGAATTGTTTCTTTGTTCCATAATGCTTCTTCTACTTCTACTTCCTCTTCCTCTCCTCCTATATCTGTTGATTCTTCTGCACATCTCCTCTCCATTTACTTTGTTTCTCCTCCTCAATAACTCGATTTAGGAGCAACACAGTACTAGCAGGGAAAATAAACAAGAGGATATTCTAGCCTATTCCAAGGAAGTGGGGGAGGGAGGTCTAACTGGATCCGATGGGGACGTCGCCTATTGTGATTCAAATGAAATGTTTGAACGTTTTCTTCTGCTTGTTTTATTTTTTGGTCAAGGATGAGGGCCTCAAAATGAAAAATAAGAAGAGGGCTCTTTTTCTTTAAATTACGCAAAAATTTTTAGTTTGGAAGTCAGTCGCGTTTGGATTAAAATATATAATGTACGGTGTGCGCGAGGTAATAAGAATAATTAAAAAATATGATCACGAAAGATGTAATTTTATTTATTTTTTTAAAATTGCAACCAAAACAAGACGGTTGTGTTCAAAATTTTTTTCGTCATAGCCTATAAACAAGCCATATTTAGGTTCCGTTTGATAAAATTGAATCTGAATTCTGAAGTCTGAATTCTGAAATCTGAATACTGAAACAATTAATTTATTGAATTTTAAGCACTGAAAAAAATATATGAATGTCTGAATTTTAATACTAAACCTATTTATGCTGTTTGATAAATATTTATAACTGAATGCTTAATAAGTTTAATTTGACAATTTTGCCCTTATATTCTTTCATTCAAAAAAGAAATAGAATTTATGATTTAATTAGTTTAAAATTGTTAGGTATGAAAATGACAATATTTATTTTTAAATCAAATTAATATAAAAGATGAAATATATTATATGAGGAGTATGGAGAAGATGTGAAAGTCATTAAAAAGGGAGAAAAGAGAAACTAAAAATTGTTAGATAAAAAATATTATATTATTTAATTAGATAAGAATTTTGAACATAATTAACAAACAAGGGTAGATTTGATAGATAAGATAAAATAGTTGAAATAATTCTATTGATTCTTATCAGAATTAAGCATTCAGTTAGGATTCTTGTGCTGAAAAAAATACACACAGGTTCAGCATTGCTTAACAAGTTCAGCAAATAGATTTTCATTTATCAAATACTCAAAACATCTGAATGTCTAAAAAAATTCAGATTCAGCACTTTTTTATGTTATCAAACAGA
The DNA here is from genome assembly GCF_036785885.1 of Coffea arabica. Classification (NCBI taxonomy): domain Eukaryota; kingdom Viridiplantae; phylum Streptophyta; class Magnoliopsida; order Gentianales; family Rubiaceae; genus Coffea; species Coffea arabica. The sequence goes on from NC_092321.1 coordinate 13,835,578, forward strand.
CCCTTAGATTTCTACAACATAATTTTAAGTGATCTTTAAATTTCCTTTAGAAAAAAAATGCACCACTACTACCTCTTCAAACATTTTAAAGGCATATGACATGTGTGCAATTTAGAATTTTTTTCAAAATAATTTTACATACTAGTATTAGTACAGTATATATTTTAGAAAAATTTTGTGGTCTCTTTTAAGTGCTATTTCCCTTATTTGTATCTCTCACTAAAAATAATAATTTAAATCTTAAATATTTAATAATGTTTAATCTAAAAGTCAATAAAATTTTTTTCACCATCCAACAATGAATTTTATTTGTAGTCTTGTAGACATAATACCCAAAAAGGAAATGTATTTATAGATGTTATGAATTATTTCCCTGATGTGGTGTGGTGAAAAGAAAAACAAATGAATACTACAAATCACTAGTTGTAAAAAGTAGAAAAAAAAGAAAGAAAATAACACTAATGGTTAAGACAATTATGCGATTTTTTTTTTGAAAGACAAGTAATTAAATCTAACCTTCTTGATACACCACTACTATACTATAATGATATCTATATATATATACTTTTTATGCTATATATAAAAAATAAATTTTATATACATTGTCAGTGTATACTGTACGCGATAAAATTTCAAGTCTGCAAAACGACAAGAAAAATGCACGACAAATATATGATATATAAATTTAGAAAAGTATGTAGGTACAATCTCTGGGGTTTTCTCGAACTTGTGGAGAGTTTCCCTCGATTCTTCTCCTCGAACGCCAATCCAAGGGCTTCGCAGCTTGTTCTTTGATCCACCACCGATTCCTTCAAATCTTGATATAGAAGATTTGAAGAACTTTAGAAGATATTTGAAGACTCAAGTCTTGATATCTGGGAGACTTGGAGAGCTTGAAGAGCCGAACCTTTGTAGCTTGGAGCTTCAATGCTTTGAGCGTATGTGATGCTCTTTGAAGTCCCTCTGTGTATTTTCTTTTTGTGTCCTTGATTTGGTAGAGAGAGACCTCTACTTATAGTTGTAGCAAGAGGTAGAGGTTGAGAACCTGTGTACCACTTTACTTGTCTTGCAAGACGTGCAGTCATATTAGGACTGTACCAGTCAAATATTATCTTCTCATTTTATATTTATTAATAAAGAGATAAGAAATTTATCGATTGGCCAAACTCGGGGGGGGACACGTGACATGGCGCCGTTTGACTGGCCAAGCTATTGCAGTATATAAGAGATATACTTGGACTAAATAACTCTAAATATTATCCCTTTAATACGAAATAAATATTTAGATATTTATCCAATGGACATGTGACATGACATGATCTGGTTGGTGGAGATATCCCTGCAATTTGAATTGATTTGGAACACCTCGCCTTGACACGTGGCAAAATATAATTGGTCATTTAATAACCAATTTTTCCAAGTGTACGTGCCATATGGCAATATCCGATTGGACGAAAACATTTAATAGACCAATGGTAATTTTTAGAATTTAATTAAAATTCCATTGTCTACAAATGCCCCCTCGAAACTTGTGCGTGAATGCTGGATATCGGAGCAAGATTTGAACGGACAAGCTTCGACATTTTTTCCCCTTTTTTTCCTTTCTTTCTTTTTTTTTTTTTTCCAATTCGATTTGAATGCCGCAAGGCTGGGATTTAAGTATCAATATAGCCACAGGTCTTGATCAATTCATACCACGTAGCCATGCAAAACATTTAAATTCCACCACCGCCCCAATCATCAAATGCCTGTACAGGTCCCATAAGTCCCGAGGCCGGATTCCAAGTAGCACATGAATTCCAAGATGATTAGGAAAGTTTCCAAGTAGCATACGAATTTCAAGATGATTAGGAATGTTTCCAAGTCCCGTAAGTCAGATTTCATGTAGTACTTGAATTCCTAGTAACATTTGTTATCAATGATGATTAGGCAAGTCCGAATTATTCCAATTTGAAGTTCTACAATAAAGCCCCTAGATGGTCTTAGAGTTTTGCAATTCCGTAGCCTTACTCAAAGTTTTGCACTTCGTATATCAATTCGTGAACCTTGCTTATAAGATGATCATGTGGGTTCCACCAATTCACGCAACATTAGTTATATCAATTTCAGGATCATGCCAAAGCTTTGTCGGACTATCAATTCAAGTAATAGTCTGTTCAATGTCATAGCTTGGCAATTCAAATATCAATTCCTGAGCTCTGTCCAGGGCTTTGCAATCCGTAACCTCTGAATTGGTGATAAAGTAGCCACCAATTTTAATTATAACCATTTGTCCTCAAGAAGCCAACGTATTCATTTGTAGAATATTGCATATCGTATGCCCAATCATCTACGTGCAAGGTGCTTTAAAAAAATGAAATCACAGGAATCGAATTGATCTACCATGCGCCTTGCTTATCAACTACACACGGAACTCCACCGCTCCGAAACTCGAGATCATCTTCTCTTGTTAGCCTTGGGAACTCAAGCTGCAAACCGCTAAGAACTCCTCTAATATGACCAGGACTCTTGAGCTGACAGCCTCCACTCCTTGTTAGTCTCAAAGACCAAGCAATTTAGAAGTCCGAAACCCAATTGCAATGGAGACCACTATCAGCTAATCTCCCAAAACTTATAAAGACTTCGCGAGAAAAATTCTAAAGGAATCCAATTGATCATAGAAATCATAGGAACCACGGAACTCCACCGCTTCCAAACTTCAAGCTTTGCAAACTTTATAGCAGTGTCTTGTATCATATAGGATAGCTACGTGGAACATCACCATTTCATGCATCTGAGCCGAATCATCATACGGAATAGCTTTATATCTCCTACTTCAGACTAACTCCATTCTTTGTAGTATTCAACCCTTTGAAGTTAGGATTTGCACCACTGATAAACTAAATAATTAATTTCTTCACTGATCACACTCGGAACTCAAGGAGCACTCTGACACAAATGCTGGGAATCCAACTCGCAGAGGAAGCCAATCGTGAGAACAAGAGCTTCGCATTTCATCCTTTCTCTTCGTCCCATTATACAAAACAGGAAGAACCAGATTCCTTTTGCGAGTAAACTTCCTCGGCTCGATAAATTAGCCTGCTAAACCGCAAGTACTTCGAATAATGAATCCTTCAACATCTTAAAGTGAAACACTTCTGACTAGAATCCTTCCTGAATACGGGATGCATACCTGTTATAAATACTCAATGGTTGAGGCATCAATTTAGCCACAATCCAAAGGCAAACTCTCCCTCGTTTCCTGCTGCTACGTCTTTATTTGCTATTGCCGTCGTCTATTATCTACTGGTCTGCTTGGCTTTGCTGCCTCTTAGACTAATATAATCAATTTGGAGTCGGTCAAAAACGCGCCGAGCTACTCTTGGATTACTTTAAGGTGCGCGCTACTTCTCCAAGCCATGGTACCCCCCTGCTTATGTTTCTTGTTTTACCGCTTTGCATGAACCGTGGCTTACCCTTGTAGTCTAAGCAACAGTAGATTCGGGGACAACATCTTCGTTGTCAATGTTGCAAGCCGTTTGAAGAATTTGATTATCACCTTCGCCGAGCCGCAAGTATCAAATTGCCGCTGCGCCAGAGTCAGCCGTCATCCGGTACTCGCGGCTTCCCTTTTTTGTTTTTTTTTTTTGTTTTTCTCTTTCTTTTTTTTTTTTTTTTTTGCTATTCCTGAGAGCTGAAAATTTAACATGAAGATCTGCTCAAAATATTTTTTTTTTTGAGCTATTCCTCGGAGCTGAAATCTCAATTTTCATACCATTTTTATTTGTTTTTTTTTCTATTCATTTTTTTTTTTGGCTTTTGCTCATCTATTAGGACAATATGATATCTGAGCAAAAATTTTCCTTCCTTTTGCGAGAACTCTGACCTTAAAAATAATAATTATTATTATTATTTTTTTTCCCTCTTTTTTTTTTCCCCCCCAAATATTCCTACTATACATGATTTTGATGTAAACTTTGTCAACTTGCCTCTTTGTAGACAACTCAAGCTGTGCTTGAAGAGGGGTTCGAAACAATTCCGAGGATTTGAGAAGAGGCAACCAATTAGGTAATTTAATTACCAAACTTCTTGCACGAAACTCCTGCATCCTCTAATATTTTCTTTTACAAAATTCCAGCAATCATGCAAATTAAGGGCTACGCCGTGCCAGTGCCGCATATTTCACTGACGGATGAACGGGGAGGAACTCAATCAAAGAGCTTGTCACTACATGTTTACAAACCAGCAATCGGCCCGCTCGCTGAATCCTTCATACCCCTTGAAGGATGCTTTCATCTCGAAGATTGGACTAGCAAGTGGACCAAGGAAGTGGTGGCACCATCGACTTTCTCCATTACATCGAGGGAAGAAGAAGTGGTCGTATTAAACTTGTCACTTCACAATGGAGATCCAGAAATAGCCAAATTCACTCTTCCGTTCGTGGGATTCAATGTTGACAAAGCTACATGGAAAACCCCTTCGTCATTCTTTGGTGAGGCGTGCTTCACCTCCTATTATTGGGAGTGGGTTGAGGACATGCTTGGAAGGTATAAAGACATACTCACACGCGCTGGCATATTTGAAGCCGTCTACGCGTCGAGATACTCCTACGACCGCTGTGAAAATATCTTGCGGGCCTTCTTCAAATATTGGTGTCCCTCGACGAACACGCTCCATACGCCCGTTGGGGAGTTGTCCATCACACTTTGGGACCTTTATCGACTCGGTGGCCTTTCGATCGACGGCACGTTTTTCGATGAAGTTGTTCCTTCGGCACGGGAGCTCCTTACTCGTGACAAAGAAGGGAAACCACTTCTCCCTGAGAGTTGCAGGCATCTTTTTTCGGCTTACTACCACCTCTGGACGAATGACCAAGGAGTATGGATGAAGGACTGGATTCGCTTCTGGTTCAAAGGAGAGGCTAGGTATAGGGCTCCTCCGAGTAGAGCGAATAGAAGGAAGACCACATCTAAACCAAAAATGACTTACAACCCTTCTGGAAGCGTGGAGCCTTACGACCTTGCCGATACGAATGACTTCAATGTCCCTTTTGACACCCTGGGTATCCCAGGGTCTCTAAGAAAGGAAACCTATATTGCGGCATTCATAGCGTGTTGGATTTGCAAGTTCCTTTTGCCAAGCAAAAAGGCCGATCGTATTCGTCCAAGTGTCTTCAAGGTTGCATGCTTAATGGCTACAGGGAAAAGATTTTGTCTTGCAATTCCCGTCCTTGCGAGCATATATCATGGGTTGAGGGAGATCGTCCACGCCCCTAACCTTGGAGAATGTGGGGTAATTTTTCCAATCCATTACGTCTATGCTTGGGTTGGCCAATACTTCGATGTATATTACGAAAATCATCAAGTGAATAGCCACCACGCGCGCATGACAAGATTTAGTGGTGAGAAAATGGCAATATTTTATGGCCAATTGGAAGCTGAGGAAATCTTCAAAGAAACGAATCCTTTGATGCTTCCTAAATTGTGTTGGACTGAGAATGGAGAAAAGGCGTTGATCGATGACGGATCCTTATCATCAAGACTCACGAGCTACTTCATTAGTCAACGCTCTTGCCATTTAACTCTACGTAAGGACAATACTTTCATTATTGAAAAATATAATCCTTGCAGGTTCAGCAGGCAGTTCGATTTTTGTCAGGACATCCCCAACAACTTGAAAGAGATCACTCACACTTATACCTTAGCTGAAGCTATTCAACTATGGGATTCCTCAGTTCGCACGCAGACGCGGTCTCGGATGACTATACCCATGCACATGAAGCATCCATTGATCACCAAAGACTATGATGCCTGGTGGTCGACTCGGTCAAATAGTGTCTGTTCAACTCCCTTAAAATTCACCGTTAAGATCTCTCAGCAATTAGTGAAGAAGGGTAAGGTTACCTCCGCCAACGAGTCAGTGCATCCTAATGGAGTTATAGAGATTGTAACGGGTCTTACCTCATCCACCTTGCGGAAGAACAAGACCATTAGCGGCCCCTTGGAAAACGTTGTTACAAGAAATAAGTCTTCCAAGGACTCTCGACAGGTCATCAAAGAGGCGCAACCAGTGATTCTCTCAAAGAAGATGCCGCCCAAGGTTTCAAAATCTTTTTCAGTGACTCACATAGAAGAAGATGTCGAAATTGAAACGATGGACGATCGTGATTCTCTTGAGGCTATAGAACAAGAAGGGACTCAAGCTCAGGGCATCGAATCTACCCAAAGAGAAGCCCATTAGTTATAGAGTGGCAGTAGTAGCCAAGACCGTCATTGGAACCGATCGAAGAAGAGGACATCTTCTGATTTGGAGGAAATTTCCTTTTCACCACCGTCGGTTGGAGTGTCGCCGCTTAAGGTAATCATATCTTCCTCTTTTTTTTTTCTTTTTTTTTCTTAAACCTTCATAACACATTTTTTTTTCAGCCCCCACTTCTTGAATTCCACCAAGAAGATGTTGGTACCAACTCACCAATTGAACTTGAGACCGATGCTATAATTCCAAACAAGAAAGGTGACGGAGTCGTTATCAGCATCCCAAAATAACTTGCCCCCAGTGGAGGTGCCTTGTCAAAGAAGGAGTTGACTAATTTGCATGGAGTCCGGAAAAAACCTAAGGTAGCATTGGTTTCAGAATTTCATGGTAAAAAATTGATCCAGGCGCATCGAAAAAAGTACTTGCAAAGTTTGTGGATGGATTTTCGCGGACAGATTCTTGACATTCCAATTGATCAGATCTCTTCTTTAAAAGAGTGTGCAGAGGAAATCATTGCGGAAATCACAAGAACGGATCCTACCAATGGTCTCCCTTTAAAAGACCACTTGATAGAATTGTTTGCCAAGGCGGAGGCATATGATCTTTTGGCATCTTCATCGTGGGAAAGAATGAGCAAAGAAACACACGCAGAACTCCTTTCCAAAGCGACCATCCAACTCGGGAGAGTTAAGGCAAAGGAAGAAGAACTAACTTGTTATTTGCAAAGTCTTGAAGAAAAGTTGCAGTCCATTGAAGACAGGAAGAAGGTTCTGCAACAGGAACTCATCAATTTGGAGAAACAAAGCTTGGAAATCAGCTCAACTATCGATCAAAAGCATGAGATTTTCAAAGAGATCCAGACCGAAATAACCCAAGCGCATGATGAGCTATCTTTCATTGAAAATACCAGCATCTTGACTGATGACGCTGTGAAGGAACTTGAAGACATGAAGTCTGCACTTGAATCATATAAAGTAGCTGTAGTGGAATACAAATTTGATATTTAGACTTTCCACCATGTCCTTCTTTTTCTTGAATTCTTTTATCATTTTCTTTATGTAATGAGTTCTTCTTTTTTTTTTCCAATAATAAAATGCTTTTTATTTCTTATCTCTTTTTTTTTGTGTGCAAGGAACAAGGATTTGATTTGGAGTGGTGTAACTGAACTTAGAAGTTGCCCTCCAAGCTGCCTACGTATCCCAACAAGGGAATCAAGTCACACGTAGTTCCTGCCGAACGCATTTTAACCTCATGCGGGCCAAGAGTATCTATTTGTTTACCACCTTAGACTTGGTGGAGTGTTTCAGCAGTTTAACCACATACTACACTATTGGTGGTTGCCATCCACAGTTTTAGCTCATGCGGGCCAGGAGCATCGCGCGGTTCCGATTATGCATAGTACCTTTTTAGGTACTTGCCATTGATGGGGCCAACCCTTAATCCATCTTCAGCAACCAACTTGTATGAGCCATTTGTATATACTTCTCGAACGACATATGGACCATCCCACTTAGGAGTAAACTTTCTTTGTCCGCCATGAGTGAGAATGATTGGTCTCCGAACGGCGAGCACTAACTCTCCAATTTGAAAAGAGCGGGGTCGAACGTGCTTATTGAATGCCTTTGAAATGCGAGCCTGATAACACTCAATCCGTTGCTGAGCTTCCAATCTCTTTTCGTCGAGTGCTTCTAATTCCTCAAGGCGAAGACGAACATTATCTTCTCCACTGAACCCTTCTTGAATTGCAATTCTTAGCGAAGGTATTTGACACTCAAGTGGAAGAACAGCTTCAACACCGTAAACAAGCGCATATGGGGTTGCTTGCGTGGGAGTTCGAAAAGTAGTTCGGTATGCCCAAAGTGCTTCTCCAATTCGAAGATGCCAATCCCTTTTCGATTTATCCACGATTTTTTTCAACAGATTACATAAGGTCTTGTTGAATGCCTCAGCGAGTCCGTTTGCGGCAGCGTTGTACATGGACGAATTGTATTGTTTGAAATGAAACTTTTCACAAAGTTTGTTCATTGCTACATTACAAAAAGGTTTACCATTATCGGTGGTGATATACCGCGGGACTCCATATCGATAAATGATGTGCAAGCGGATAAAATCTACTACATTCTCCTTTTTGACCTCTCTTAGAGGAACCGCTTCGGCCCACTTTGAGAAATAATCTGTTGCCGCCAAAATGAAAATGTGCCCTCCAGAAGATTTTGGAAGCAGTCCAACTATATCCAAACCCCAAGCATCGAACGGCCAAGAAGCCACAGTTGGATGCAATGGTTCAAGAGGTTGACGGATGAAATTGCCATGGAATTGACAAACTTGACATTTTCTAGCAAAATCGATACAGTCCTTTACCATCGTTGGCCAGTAGTATCCCATTCTCTTAATGCGAAAGTGCAATTTCGGGCCAGATTGGTGAGCACTATATATCCCAGAGTGAGCCTCCTCCATTGCTTGCATGGCCTCATCTTCCCCAAGACATCGTAGAAACACCCCATCGAATGATCTTCGGTAAAGCGTCCCTTTGTAGTAAATGAAACGTGGTGCTCGACGACGTATATCAACCCTTTTATTGGAATCTTCTGTTAACTTCTCGTGATTAAGGTAATCTACTATGAGATGACGCCAATCCTCCTTTTCGATCTCATGGACAAAAATATGATAAGTATTTTCTTCCTCACCATCATCATCTTCATCAAACATCGCAGGTATGACCCAATTTTGACATATTGAAATCTGATTTCGATGAGAAGGTAGAGTGATCATGGACGCCACCCTTGCCAAAGAATCAGCTTGTTGGTTGAAATTTCTAGGGATATGTTCTATAGCGACATCGCCCAGATATCCCATAAGTTGTCTTGCATACTTATAATATGGGATCAATTCGGGTTTCTTGAAATCATAAACACCAAGAAGTTGATTTACCACCAATTTTGAATCACCGTAGACTCTAAGATGCAACTGCTTCATGTCTACAGCCGTTTCAAAACCGAGAATCAACGCCTGATATTCAGCCACATTGTTGGAACACCGGCGTGTTAAAGTGAAAGAGTATGGCAATATATCTGCTTCAGGAGTATAAAAGACAACTCCCGCACCAGCTCCATCACGGTGAGCAGCTCCATCGAAATACATTGACCACGACGATTCGACCATAAACACTTTTTCATCGGGAAGTTCATCAGTCAACTCCTACTCGGCAGGTAGGGGATGATCGGCTAAAAAGTCTGCCAATATTTGTTCTTTGACAGCCTTCGCAGGTACGTAAATAATTTCAAACTGTTGAAACTGGAGGTACCATCTGGCGAGTCGATCAGACAGTACAGGTTTTGCCATGACATATTTAATGGGATTAGACTTAGATATGAGTCGAATAGTGTGCGCTTGAAAGTAATGTTTCAACTTCTGAATGACAAATATAAGTGCCAAACACAACTTCTCGATGGGTGAGTAGTTTAACTCATTAGATGTCATCATCCGGCTCAAGTAATACAGTGCATTCTCCTTACCTTCATCATTTTCTTGAGCAAGTAAGGCCCCAACCGACCGTTCTTGAGCGGAAATATAGAGAATCAATGGTTTTCCTGGAATGGGCGCAGCCAACACTGGGGGATTCATGAGATACGCCTTGATGCTTGTAAAAGCATTCCTACACGATTCATCCCACTCGAAGGGTACCCCTTTTTTCATCAGTCTACTAAAGGGTTGGCATCGTCCGGCCAAATTAGAGATAAACCTCCGGATATATGCCAACTTCCCTTGAAGGCTCTTCAATTCATGAATATTTCGCGGTTCAGGCATGTTCACAATGGCATCAATTTTAGATCGATCGACTTCTATTCCCCGTTGATGAACGATGAAACCAAGAAACTTGCCAGAAGTGACTCCGAATGCGCACTTCAAAGGATTCATCTTTAATTGGTATCTCCGAAGGCGTTGGAAAACTCTTCGAAGGTCTTGAATATGATCCTTTCGCTTCTTTGATTTCACCACAAGGTCATCAACGTAGCACTCCACATTTCTATGGAGCATATCATCAAATATTCTTTGCATTGCCCTTTGATATGTCGCTCCAGCGTTTTTCAAGCCAAACGGCATTACTTTATAGCAATAAATTCCCTTGGGGGTGCGGAAGGCAGTTAGCTCCTCATCCTCGGGCGCCATGCGTATTTGATTGTAGCCAGACGATCCATCGAGAAAAGATAGTGCTTCATGCCCGGTTGTAGCATCTACCGTCAATTCTGTGATGGGGAGAGGAAAATCATCTTTAGGGCAAGCCTCGTTTAAGTCTCGAAAGTCAACACAAACTCGAATTTGCCCATTATTCTTCCTTACAGGGACGATGCTTGAAATCCATGTTGGATATTTTACTTCTCGTATGAATCCGGTTTCAATCAATCGATTTATCTCATTTTCTATCAGAGGAATCAATTCGAGCCGAAAGCGCCTTTGCGTTTGCTTGACAGGTTTTGTTCCTCGCTTGACAGACAAATTATGAACGGCGACCCTTGGATCCAAACCAGGCATTTCTGAGTAATTCAAGGCAAAGACGTCCCTGAACTCGAGCAGCAAATCAACATACTCTATTTCTTCTTCAGGAGTCATACAAGAGCTTATGTAAATTGGGCGAGGATCGTCGCTTGTGCCAAGGTTAATCTCTTTTAGCTCATCGACTGTATTTTTTACCCCTTGTTCAAGTTCAGGGGGAGCGTCATTTGCATCTTCTTCTTCTTTTTCGGGATCACTGATCGTAATATGGTGACAGGAAGCCATACTTTCTTGCCCCTGTTCTTCAAAAATGGTTTCAATTCTTACATTGAATAAGTCTCCATAGTGCATGAAGAAATTGGAGACTCGCTTTCTTGGTCCGTTCCTCTTTATTGGAGTAAGACTTTCTTCCCTGGCAACTTGGTACTCTTGTTTTTTACTGCCGAATCTCTTATAGACAGGCGACTTCAGATTTTTCGGCTGCGGGCCAAGTCTGTCAAACATAGAAGTACGTTTTGACTTATTTCCCAATCGGTCGAACACAGATCTCTTTCGGCTTGTGACCTCCATTTCTTCGTTCACATAGTTACAACTTGCTCTTTTGATCATTATACGAACAGGAGAGGGCGGTTGATAACCAACACCCATCGATGGACTTTCAACATTATAGCCTTTTTCTTTCAACATTTTCTGCGTAGGTGTCAATCCGTGAGTGTTCTCGCCAGTTACTTCAGGAGGGAGTTTGCCCAATGTATTCTTCTCATTTGGGTTATAACCCGCCTTAGCAAGAAGTCTATAGGCGTTTGGATCAAAACCTTCTTGAGTCCGATTAGTTGGTAGCGAGTAATGTTCCACTACCGGTTCTTCTTTGGGACGGACAAACCCTTGCAAGCTCACCTTCTCAATTTTAACAGGCTCTATCTTGGTGAGCGGAACATTTAATGTGTCATTTCTGATAAAAGAAGACTGACCTTCTTCTCTCTTTGATCTTGGAGTATACCGCAAAATGGGTACTTTGGAATCTTGACTTTCTTCCTTTACCGATTCCTTTCTTTTTGCTTCTTTGTGAAGATAAAATTTGGCATCGGCAAAGTGAGTTTCGGCTTCCGTGAAAGGTTTGTCATCGGCAGTAACTTTCTTAACAATACCGTCTCGACAATATTTGAAATATTGATGCAGAGTAGATGGTATAATTTCATTCTCGTGAATCCAGGGCCTTCCCAATAGCATGTTATAAGAGGTTTTGGCTTCAATGATATGAAATAACGCGCTTGAAGACAGCTCACCAATGAGCAATTCAAGCCTTATGAGGCCAATTGCTCTTTGCCCCCCTTGGTTAAATCCTTGGATCATGAGGCGGCTCTGGGAGAGTTCATCACTTGAGATTCCTAACTCTTTCATAGCACGTACGGACATGATATTGACAGCAGATCCCCCATCAATGAGTATCTGATTCATCTTTTGTTCTCGAACATATGCACTAACAAACAAAGGTCGATTGTGGGTCTTGAACTCAACAGTTAAATCGTCATCATAAAAAATGATGGTCGTTGCACAATCCACCAGTGGTTTATCATCGACTTTGAGTTTTTTCTCAAATTCAGTGCCAATTTGTGTGACTTGAGGATTTTCAGCTTTGACGACATTACAAGAAGTGGATTTATCAGTATCATCACTTAAATACCCTTTGGGTATAAATTCTCTCAATGTCACGGGCTGTCGAACCTCTTGAAGAAGCTGAAAATCTGACGAAATTGGTGTTGTGGTGACTCTCTTTTGTTTCTTTGTTGCATTTTGTCGTTTCACTATTACTTTAGCCTTTGTCGAGCGCATGCTTTTCGGAAAGATGTGCTTCTTTGTCTTTGGCTTGCAGGTCCTTTTTCGAGTGACTAAAGTCCATCCTTCATTATCATCTTCAACAACATTTTCAATTGACGATTTTTCAAACTCCGTTTGTACAGACAGAGCACTGCTTGATGTGGGTAGAACTTCTATCGGGCAACACACAGATCTAAACATTATTGTTGTTTGGTTTACCGATGCTTTATCTTCCTCGAGAAGGATCTTTCCTTGACGGGCCAATTCCATAATTTTGTCTTTAAAGACAAAGCATTTAGTGAGAGGGTGGCCAATCAGGCGATGATAACAGCAATAGTTTGGATCATTGACTTGACCGGCTTCCTCTGGACGCTTCATTTCGGGAAGTTCAAGGAGTTTCTCCTTGAAAAGGTCATCAAACATCCCTTGTAAATCAGATTCAAGAAATGGGTATTCTTTTTCTTGCATCTCTTTTAACGTGGGTCTTTTTATTGACCTATTTTGAAATGGATCCAACCTCTCAGTGACCTTTCGGCTCACTTTGGTAGCAATTTTCATGGGGGCTGTATTTATTGCCATGGACTCCTTATTACTGAGTCTTGAAGGAGGCTTGCCCCCTTTTTTATTTTCTTGCCTTTCATTGCTTTGACGAGGCGGCTGCACTCGCGAAATTTGAATAGGAAGCCCATCAGTTGCATTGGCCGTGATGCTTAACTCCATGTCATGAGCACGAGTAGCTAATTCTTCAAATGTGTTTGGGCGTATACCCTGCAGAATGTAGCTTAGGCTCCAATGCATTTCTCGAATGCACATTTCTATGGCGGAGGGTTCAGACAGTCTGTCCTTACAGTTGAGACTCAGACTTCTCCATCTATCAATGTAGTTGACCACAGGTTCATCCTTCCATTGACGAGTGTTAGTCAACTCCAGCATACTGACGGTTCTTCTAGTGCTGTAGAAGCGATTCAAGAACTCTTGTTCCAACTGTTCCCAACTGTCGATGGACCCCGGAGTGAGATCAGTGTACCAATCAAACGCGTTACCCTTCAAGGATCGGACGAACTGTTTGACTAGCAGGTCGCCATAGGTTCCAGCGTTATTGCAGGTTTAGACAAAATGGGCCACATGTTGTTTTGGACTACCCTTCCCATCGAACTGTTGAAATTTAGGCGGTTGATATCCAGCAGGCATTGCGAGATTGTCGATTCTAGCAGTGTAAGGCTTGCAGTAGGTAAAGCTTGACTTTGAACCACCCTCCTTTTTATCTTTGATCACGCCTTCAACAAGTTCCTTCAGTTGTTCCACGGGGATAGTTCCATCGGCGGTCACATATACTTCCTTCACCTTGTCTTTGCCTTTAGACGAGGGAATTTCACGCTCTTGGTTCGCATGGCTTCCTTCAGGAGCGCGATCTTTCTGGGTGAGCAGTTGAGCAATGAGAGCATCTTGGTCCTTGATGTGTTTGATCATGGTTTCCATCATCTTGAACATGTTCGAAACTTGCTCTTCGAGACTTAAAGCATTTGTCATCATAGCAGGCATTGCAGTAGAAGAAGCAGCAGAATCTTCCATAGAAAATTTTGATTGAAGGGTTTCATGTGAAGAAGCTGATCCCGTGCTTGATGAATCATCATCATGCTCAGAAAATTTGGATTCGAATCCAAATTCGAGCATGGCGAGAGCCTTCTCAATTGAGGCAGGAACGTCTTGGATCCCCGTCGCGGAAGAATAGCTCATTGATGATGTTGAACCGAAGACGGGAGTTGGTGCCGATGGAGCTTCCATGCTACTTTGGGTGGAAGTTCTCGTCATACTCCTTGTCACGGGACCAATAGCGCGGGTATTGGTGGCAACATGTGCAACATCAGTAGCCTTGGAATGAGCAGTCATGGACTTGTTGCTCTTTGGTGCCATTGATGATGTATATGGCTGAATATTCGAAGAGGAGAGATGAAAAGCAGAGATGGTCCCACCGGGCGTGCCAAAAATTTGTACGCGATAAAATTTCAAGTCTGCAAAACGACAAGAAAAATGCACGACAAATATATGATATATAAATTTAGAAAAATATGTAGGTACAATCTCTGGGGTTTCTCGAACTTGTGGAGAATTTCCCTCGATTCTTCTCCTCGAACGCCAATCCAAGGGCTTCGCAGCTTGTTCTTTGATCCACCACCGATTCCTTCAAATCTTGATATAGAAGATTTGAAGAACTTTAGAAGATATTTGAAGACTCAAGTCTTGATATCTGGGAGACTTGGAGAGCTTGAAGAGCCGAACCTTTGTAGCTTGGAACTTCAATGCTTTGAGCGTATGTGATGCTCTTTGAAGTCCCTCTGTGTATTTTCTTTTTGTGTCCTTGATTTGGTAGAGAGAGACCTCTACTTATAGTTGTAGCAAGAGGTAGAGGTTGAGAACCTGTGTACCACTTTACTTGTCTTGCAAGACGTGCAGTCATATTAGGACTGTACCAGTCAAATATTATCTCCTCATTTTATATTTATTAATAAAGAGATAAGAAATTTATCGATTGGCCAAACTCGGGGAGGGACACGTGACATGGCGCCGTTTGACTGGCCAAGCTATTGCAGTATATAAGAGATATACTTGGACTAAATAACTCTAAATATTATCCCTTTAATACGAAATAAATATTTAGATATTTATCCAATGGACATGTGACATGACATGATCTGGTTGGTGGAGATATCCCTGCAATTTGAATTGATTTGGAACACCTCGCCTTGACACGTGGCAAAATATAATTGGTCATTTAATAACCAATTTTTCCAAGTGTACGTGCCATATGGCAATATTCGATTGGACGAAAACATTTAATAGACCAATGGTAATTTTTAGAATTTAATTAAAATTCCATTGTCTACATATACATTATCATGATTGGATAGATAATATATGAATAAATTTTGGATTTCAAAATCAAATTTTACACATGTGTTATATACCTAATGGTGATAGTGTACACTCAAAGTGTATACAAATTTTTTTTTTGAAACAAGTATATACAAGATTAATCCATATATAAAAGGGTAAATTTTATATCCACAGGTAGTGTATACACTATCACTGTTAAATAAATTTGTATCACTTTATATTTTTCCTAAACTGCCCTTACTAACTACCTAATATAATCAACTACCAATTAGAGTTATGAATTATTTCTAAATAGTTATCTATTTATGCAATTTATTTTGGTGAATTTTTTAATATCTACTATCAAAAATGTAAAACCAATTCTTCTGAAAATGATACATATTTACTCAAATTTTTAATAATATTTTCTTATTAGTTGCACACACATTGGTGTGTGCATTTTACATTAGTATATAAAGAGAAAGGATAGGGTTTGGCCTAAACATTTTGTTGTCATTTTATGTGCTTCCATATTTACCCTCAAACAAACTATTTTGAATTCCATTAACTACCCAAATACATGTTGTCAACATAACTACCTATAAGCATTTTTTAATTTACTATTTAAACATATTTTTCAATATAACTATCCTTAAGAAGTAATTGCTAACACAACAATCATTTTGTCAAAAACAATTTAAAATATTAGAGTTTGCATTAATCATAAAAAGAACTATACAAAATTCATTCACCATAAAATATTATGCAATTCTTTGCACACGCATTGAGCGTGCATTTATCACTAGTTTATAATTATACTATTCACCAGTTTAGTTATTATAAAAACTTTCTATTACTGTGACATAAAATGGTATATTGTTAACGGTTTGATAGTTGGCATGCAATCGACCAAATCTCAATTAGAGATCGCCCTGGAGAGGGAAGTTGGCAACGAGTGAGAGGGGGGAGGGAGAGAGGTAGGTAGAGGAAGGGGGAACAGAGAGGGAGGGAAGGAGAGAGGAAAGACGGAGAAAAGGAAAACAAAAAATAAGGCAGGCTGTCAGTGGCGGAATGAGGTGGCCGTGCTGTGGTGGGCTGAGGTGAGGGAGAAAGAAGAAAAAAGGAAGGTAGGAAAAAAAATAATTTTTGTGTGTTTTGAAATATTTTAAGTGTATATTTTAAAAATTTTGGGATGCTTTTAGAGGTTCCTATAGTTAAAATTATTTTAAAACTTGTTGAAGACAAATTTCTCAAAAAATTGAGGTGCCAAACTAGCCATATATTGAGAGAAAAAAAGAGAAGAAAGAGAATAGAAAAGAGAAAAGTTATTGTAATTGTTACTAGACATGGTTACAGTTCCAGAACTGTTGGTTTCGATTTGTGATTCCGATTCTTTTTGAAAGGTGAAACCTGAACTGACTCATATAGGGACGGTTACAATTTGAACTTCTGATTCTGATTTATAAACTTGCAGTTTCGGTTTTGATTGTTGTTAAAAAATTGATTATAAGAAAATATGACAATGAATGTTAAAAAAAAAAACTTTATTATGTTATCATGTGTAAGGAAAAAGAAGAATTGATGAAAAGTTTATGAAAAAAATATCTTATTATTAATTAGTTTAGATTGTTTTTAGGCTTAAATCAGTTATGGGGTATAGACTTACTAATATAATGGAACAATGAGTTGTTAGGTAGGAATTGAAATTATTGGTTATTAGTTGTTGACTATTGATATTGAATTTTAAATTGACTAAATATGTTTCGACAGTAAATATTTTTTTAGACAATTTGAACGGATCTTAAACTATCAGTTCCAATTTCAAATCAAAACTTTTATGAACTTGAAAGTGAATCTGAATCTTTAGTCACGATTATAGTTCCGATTTTTGTTTCGAAAATTCACTTTCGATTTTGAATCAGCAGACCACTAGACCTGTTTCGGTCCGATTCCGGTTCAAACCTGAACCGGAGCACTCTCCTCTTGCGTTCAAGAAAGGTGAAAAGGGCCCCAGTTATAATTTTGCTCCCTTCTCGCCAATGTTTTAAAACTCGGACCGTTAAATGAACCGGTGAAGTAAAAGGGTCGAGGTTCAACCGGTCGGACCGGTTCAACCCCGGTTCAATAAATAAATAAATAAATAAATTATATATATATACACACATATACCTATGCACAGAAAATAATCCTAGTCTTGTAATAATTGCCAAAACTAAAATATACACCTAGTGTTAATAATGGTTAACATTTTCTTTCTTCTCAAACTTCTACCTAAAATCCAAGACCAGAAATTCCCTTCATGTTGAATCATAAGTAAATTACAGGTAAATACCAAGAACTATTAGCAAAATTCAAGGTAGAGTTAATACCCAAAGAAACAAGAACAAAAACAAACAGCCAGGTAGACAGCAGCTTAGTACATGGAGGCCTAATGGCTAATTAAGAATTATGTAAATTGCTCAATCATAGGTAAGTCAGATATTTCTCTGTCCATGCATGTTAAAACTAGGTGAGATGCGGTGGCATGTGGAGGATTATGCTATTGCATCATTCTGCTTTTGCATCCAAGTGGCTTAATGAAACAAATGATTGCGAAAGGTCAAACATAGCCAACTAGCATCTGCTTGGTTCTTTCTTGAAGAGTGCCTTTCATAGTTTCAGTTAAAGAATCAATCATATGAGATTGGCAGCTCTTAGTTCTGTTCTTTCTTATTCCAAATTCTTTTACTGCCTCATTCAATTGAATCCCTCTGCAATCTCCTAATGGACCAAAAGAACGAAAATGCTACTACCAATTTTTAGACAACAAAGAGAGAAACACTGCAACAGCCAACGAGCTCATCACTGCAACGTGCAACAAAGCCAACTAACGAGCCTTCAAGCCAGCAATAAGATAAAAAAAAAACCCACTGATTCAGTCTCCACAATAAGATAATAGATTAACCCACTGATTCACCTTTGCTACAATCTTCAAGCCAGACAACAAAGCCAATTAACGAGTAAAAAAAAAATTGCAGGACAAACTGATCAGCTTATCTAATTTGAGGACAAACCAAAAAAAATACCTTTTCTAATTTGAGGACAAACCAGATCTTTTGTGAAATCAAACTAAATAAGAGGGTGGTGGTGAAGCCGTGAAGGTGAAACCAGATCTTACCTGAAAATGAGCTACGAGGATCAAACTCATCAAAACCATCATCTTGCTTCTGATCAGCAACTGAAGGTGGTGGTGAAGCCGTGAAGGTGAAGCAGGGGCAGGCTATGGAGGAAGATTGTTGGCTGAAAAACAAAAGGGCGAAGCGGCGGCGAAGCAAAGGACGAAGAGTAGAAGACCGAATGAAGATTGAAAAGTGAACTAAAGAATAGGTTTAGATAATTTCGGTCAAAATTCAATCAATTTTGCCCAAAATTAAAAAACCGCGGTTCACGGTTCGATTCAGATTTAACGGTTTGAACGGTTTTTTACGGGTTTGACCGGTTCTTGAACCAAGTCAACACAAGTAATGAACCGGACCGGACACATGGCCGGGTCGCGGTAGAACCGGTCGGACCGGCCGGTCCGGTCCGGGTTTGAAAACATTGCTTCTCGCGGACACCAGACCTACTGACTTAAAAATCTTCCTTGTTGATGGAAGGTCACCAACCGTTGCTTACCTTGAAAGGCTGAAACCATTGCTGTCCAAGAGACTACACTTCTTTCCGGCATCTTATTAAAGATCGCCTGTGCAGTTTCCATATCACCAACCTTTACATAACCAGACAACATTATTGTATTCCAAGAAACATCATCGTTTCTTTCTGGCATACGTTGAAATACAGAATGAGCTAACTCCAATTTTCGAGCTCTCAAAAGCCCACTGATAACCGAATTCCATGTCACAATACTCCTTTCTGGCATGGACTCAAACAGCCCAATTGCAGATTCTATCTCTCCACGGCTCATACACCGTCCAATCAACGTATTCCACGAGACAACATCTCTTTTAGGCATATAGTCAAACACCTTTCGAGCCAAACCCAAATCCCCACAACAGTTGCCATAAAAATC
This sequence comes from Coffea arabica, assembly GCF_036785885.1. NCBI lineage: Eukaryota > Viridiplantae > Streptophyta > Magnoliopsida > Gentianales > Rubiaceae > Coffea > Coffea arabica. The sequence continues at coordinate 13,855,046 of NC_092321.1, forward strand.
CATAAGCGTATTCATAACAAACACACTTGATTCAAATCCTAACTTCACAATCTGATTATGCACTATTTCACCATCTCCCAACGCCTCAAAAGACTCAAAACATCTCAAAAGAAAAGTGAATGTGAAACTGTTAGGCGAAATCATTGAGGTTCTCATCTTTTTATAAGTCAATTTTAGGATCGAAATCCTAAATTCTAAACCACCAGAGTGGTCTCAGGTAAAGACTCTCTCTCTCTCTGTTCTTCTCTTTCTTGTTAAATATTTGTCACATATTTTCTTTTGCTTTCGTGCCCTAGTTGTGATTTTTACCCCTATCTTCACTTTATTTTAAAGTTTTTTTTTTTTGCGGTTGACATGATTCTAATATATTAACCTAGTCGACAAGTTGTAGAGATGTTTGCCTTTTCAACGATTCGGGATTCACGAAATATGTTCGTGCAATTTTTTCTGCAAAACAACTGAAAGATGGGATCTTTTATTTTCATGGAGCTATTAATTTTATTTTCTTTTGATTTTCTCCTTTTGTCTGACTTTTTTTTTCCGCATGCATTGTCTTTTGGCACACCACCACATTTTTAGTTGGATTTGCAAGGATGCAAAAGTCCATTGTTTGCTATTAAAAAACAGAAGCCATTTAGGCGTAAAAGAGATGTGAGATATGAATAGAGAAATCAAAGTTTTAGTGGGTTAGAGGTACTGGGTCCTGGTACGAGTGCGGACGGGAAAGTGGCAATAGTCATTGCTCTGACTGAAGGTCATCCTGCAGGAGATTTATGTGCTTTGCCTCTTTTATGTCTAGAGGTTTTAAACAAATGCATATCGCTTGTTCAAAAGATTTGAGCAGGATTGCCTCTTGAAGCCCCCCCTTGGGTCCGTCTATGTAGTTAAATTTAACTTACAGTCGGATCTAAGGGGAGGCTTGAGGATCCATGATTGCTGCAAATTTCTGAACTTTAAGCATTTGCGTTGTCTTATGTTTAGGTTATGTCAAGTTGCTTAAGACTTGAGTTTTCCTTTTAATTGTCATACCTTTCAGAATACAGGAAGTGAGAATATTATCATTTTGGTTTGGTTAAAGCTTTTACTCATGCTTCTGAGTAAGAACATTATTATTAGTTAGGCATATTAAAAGTTAAATTAACTTGGATTTGCCACATAAAACGAGAAAACTATGTTGTACTGTATGCAGAAAGTTTTGGAAGTTTCACAAAACAGAAATAGACATGTGTTTGCTGAAATGCAATCACAATAATATAATCAGTGTCTGCATGATTACTGGGTTAGGAAAGCCCAAGATAGCTGACTTTAATTGATAAATTTATTGACAGAGAATCGCTATTCTTGCAATAATGATGCAAGTATTTTTGTATAGGGACATGAAAGAATATTGTTTCCCCAAATTGACAATAGACCTAATGCCCTTAGTGAAGCACAGGTGCTTGGTTATCTAATCAATGCACAAAAATAAGATTTGAGATGCTCACATGCTTTGATAGTTATGTAGAAGTGCACAGTATGTTCTTCATGGGGGTCATTTAGCCTTCTGCAGCTCTGAATCAACAATATTGCTTTCTAGCCCTATAAGCATTCAATCTGTGTTGTAGCAGTTTTCCTCATTATATGATTTGAACAAATAAATGTTTCAGTTATATTGAGCTTTCAAGTATTTTTGGGAAAAAAAATTGAATGGTTGGAAGTTTATTGCGCCTGGACATATTTAATCTTAAGGGCATCTTAAGCTAAGAAAGTTACACCTACTAAGAAGAGAGGTGCAAAGTCTATTTTGAGCATGAATATAGGAGCAATCTAGGCATGAAATGAAATCTGGATCCTTTCTTCACACACATGCTAATAAGGTTTTGAATTTATCTTTCAAAGCACACTGAGGTCTTCCTATTTCCAATGATACTAGCATAAGTAGCAATGAGTTTCTTGATGTAACTTGATGTAATGTGCTTTTTAGGTGGATTGGATGTCCTCGGTAAGATAACAATATTCCTCTATATATATTTTTTGCTTTAGGGATCACAGGTACTATTAAGTGTAGGGAACGAGTGTGAACGTCTATCCTTTACTATTTTTAGTGTCCTCTAGGTTTACCTAATTTGTCCCAAAAGCTTTGAGATAAATGTTTGTTTTATATTAAAAGCTTTTTGAGATAATTGTTTGTTAGAACCTCAACTCAGAAGCTTATTGGTGACTATCAAATTTGAGCACGATTGCCTCCTGGAGCCCCCCTCTAGCTCCGCCACTGCAATTGTGTTTGTTGCAGTGTCGGATCTATGGGGAGGCTTGAGGATCCATGATTGCTGCAAATTTTTTGAATCCTGATGATGTGAATTGCTTTGTATTTAGTTTATCTGAAGTGACTTGACATAATAATCTTCTTTATGTGCTTACTTTTGGGGATGTAAAGTGTAACAGAGGGATTTATATGAATTTGAGTTAAAGTTCTTGATGCTGTGACAATCTTCCGCGTATAGGAATGTCATGCCGTATGCATTCACCAAGCATAGGATGTTAAGGGTTTATACTGACTTATCTACTAAAGCATATCATGCAGGTCCAGAGAGATGCGGAGTAGTAGTTGTATAAGTATTCGTTTTGCACCTTTTTGTAGTTTTTCTTCATTTTATGACTTTCAGCTCTCTTGGGCTCATGTAGAGACATTCATCCAGTAGCCGGACTGAATCAAAGAAAAGTTCATAGGCTTACCACATCCTTGTTCACTTTTGAAATAGTTCAACCAGGATTTTGTATTCTGACTCCATTTCTGTCCACATTTATAATCATTTTTTTAATTGGATTTAAGTGGAGAGGGGAGTAGGATTTAGTGACTAGCTTATACATGTTGATAATCTGACATGTCATATGTAGTGTTAAATACACAGAGAATCGGTTATTTGTAGATTATAATATGTAAGATTATTCATCCAATTAGAAGATTAAAGCTAATAAACATGATGTAAACATACAACAGGGGATGTTAATGCAATTTAGAAATTAGAGAAGGGATTGACTGTAACTATAAGAAATCTCAGGAATGACCAGTATGATGTACACAAAAAATAACTTGGTGCTGGCATGAAACAGGTAACTGAATAGGTTATACAAATTCACCCTTATGCATGAGTAAGACAGGAATAATGTTGTAGTCCTACAAGTTGAATTTTCCAGTGAGTGTTCTAGGTACATATGTGGTGGTAGTAACATTTCTGGAGCCTTTGCTGCCTTTTGTACAAGTGTATGAAATACTGGCATACAGTAATAATTTATGTATCAAGATGAGATGAATTATTTGTTGTGTTCTCAGTTGAGTTTGTACATTGTAGCATTTTGAAGATTGTTAATGTGATTTTTGGAGTAGCGTTTTGAAGATTGTAAAGGTGATTCTCGGGGGATGATGAAAAAGTGAAAGAAATCTCTATAACTGGATGGAGTAGCAATTCTGAGCTTTCTTTTTTTGGTTGGTGGTGCATGTAATCTCTTAGTTGTTTGTAATACTCTCTTTCTTTTTGGTCATCTTGCCTGCCATTTTTGGAGTTGGTCATTGGTTTCTACTAAATTCCGAAGGGGCGGTCTTCTTTCCATCACTTGTTGCTAAGATGACCTTCAAACTCTCTCCCCAATTCCTTTCATTGCAGCTCCAGTTTAGAATGCTGGTTGACAGCCCATGAAAGCCTTTAAACACATAGATCACCAGTCAAATTTGCAATGATAGAAGCTGCACGAATCCGGCTCAATGGGTGGCAGAGGGTTGCTGTAGCACTTGGTTCAGCAGCAGGGGCATTACTGGACCCACGAAGAGCAGATCTCATTGCTGCTTTGGGGGAAACAACAGGACGACCTGCTTTTGCAAAGGTGCTTGAAAGGATGGAGAGGAGTCCCGAAGGCAGAGCTGTATTGAAGGAGCGTCCACGTGTCCTTTCTACAGAAGTCGGTCATGCATGGGACCTACCATCTAACACATTTGGTGCTGCATATGCAAGATTCATGGGATCTAGAAATTTCTCTCCTGATGATCGGCCACCTGTGCGATTCATGGAGACCGAAGAGCTGGCTTATGTGGCAATGCGTGCTCGCGAGGTTCACGACTTCTGGCACACTCTATTTGGCCTCCCTACCAATTTAATTGGTGAATCAGCTCTTAAGGTGATAGAGTTTGAACAAATGCTACTTCCCATGTGTATGATGTCTGTTGTGGGAGGTACCGCTAGATTCAGCGAGAAGCAGAGAAGGTTGTTCTACCAACATTACTTTCCTTGGGCCCTAAAGGCTGGTTTGCAGTGCACAGATCTAATGTGTGTCTATTACGAAAGGCACTTTCATGAAGATTTGGAGGATGTTCGACGAAAGTGGGGAATAATTCCTGCACCTTTGCCGCCTAGATCGGATGGGGTCTAAAAGGTGAAGATATTACAACTTTTAAACCAATAAGAAGAATCATGTCGTCTTACTGGTGACATTTAGTTGTCTATCTGCTGCTTTTTCTTTCATCTGTATTTAACCAATTTCAAACAAATCAGCATAGTTACAGAGCCTGGAGGAATGATATTTTCCTGCAATATACACAATTCTGTGTAAAGATGTATCTATTTGCAAGGATTGCGGAAAGAGTATGATTTGAATAGAGCTCTTGGATACCTGTTTTTGAGTTCCTTTATATTCCCAACAACGAAGAACATATACATTAAGGGCATTGACTCCTGTGACACTATAGTCAATTTAGTATTCTTATTAAGTGAATTAGTGTACAGGCTCAGCAGAAGTTGTTCCAATGCGCACAACATCATCACGTAAATCCATAGACTCCATATCTGATGCGTATCATCTTAGTTTGAAGGCTTTAATCCCGACCAACTTCAGTAACATGATGCCTTTATTCTTTCAACACGCTGCTCTTTTTTTAGTAGCATGTTTCTTCAGGCTAATGTGTGTGTCCATGCGGGAATAGGATGACATTTCTCTGAAGGAAATGTGGTTTGTAATTACTCCTATTTTTTCAACATTGTTGAGGAATCCAGCTACTGCAGTCCATGAACTAACATATAGTCATACTAAAACCCACCTCCAGAGCAATATGTTTGATTGGCCGATACTTTTTTTTTTTTTTTTTTTTTTTTCAGTTAGGGGTATCCGGGCCTACATCCGACTAGTCCCCTAACCCTGAGGAGAGCGGGCCCCACCGATCCTCAGGAAGATACCCCAGGCTGCCCAGCTTCGGAATCGAAACCAGGACCTAATGTACAAATGTACTTACTGTTCCTAATGCATTCGATAATACCATATGTTCCACAAGAACTGTTTTTGAAATGATAGGCTAGTTATGGGTTGCTATATAATGGTATCATAACTGATCATTGAAGATACTAATAATCATCTTTGAACAAGCTTTGATTGCCCTGTCAGAAATTGCGCTTTGATTGCCCTGTCAGAAATTGACTGTTTGATGCTTAAATTCCAATGACAAATCTAGTATAATCAATATTAAGGTACTATAAATAGCAACTAAGTTCTAAAAGTCTCTGTTGCTTCAAGAAAAATTACAATTGCTCATCTTCATCAAATTGTAGCAACAGGTTCGTTTAAGATAGCATTGAGCGGATCATAGTACTACTGACTGCAAGACTGCCTCTCTAGCATTGTAGCCACAGGCATTCATAAAAAAGAAAGGGGAAGATAGAGAATTGCAAGATTGCGTCAATCTCATGTTGCAACTTTTATGCTTGAGACTCTGGAGCTGCTGGTTTTGAGTTGAGAAGTGGCTGCAATGCCTTGACAACAATTGTCATATTTGGCCTAAAATCTGCCTCGTACTGAACACAGAGAGCCGCAACAGCTGCCATCTGTCAAAATGAAGAAGGATATAAAAACATTCGACACAGGAGCTTCATTTGACTCCTCTACCTTGAATGATGAAAATTTGAAACAGGAGAGATGGAAAGGACCTTAGCAATTGCCTTTGGCGGGTAGTCATTATTTAGCTTGGGATCCACACACTGCTTCACCTTGTCTTCACTCAATCTTGGAGTTGCCTGCAGGAAAATGGCTATCGGTTGTCATACTTAGGGAGATGAATGAGATACTGAATGGAAACTTTAGACATTGAATCGTGCAATGATCATACCCATGTAACCAAACTCTGCTGTCCTTTCGGCATAGTGTGGTCTACTGGCTTCCTTCCTGTTAAAAGCTCTAGAAGAACAACTCCGAAACTGTAAACATCACTTTTTTGAGTGATCTGCCCTGTCATGGCATATCTGAATAGGGGTGGCAAACACATAAGTGACAAATAACAAGCCTTTCTGAACTGAAAATGATACAAGGTCAAATCAGAAGGAAAAAAAAAACTAAAGGTCTAAGATCATCAGGCAACATGACGATCATCATCTTTCTTTCCCTGGTAGACCTGTCTGTGTCTGTTAAAGATAGCATAGTCCGAAGTTGACACTTGACACAGTTTATCTAATATGGATCTTCGGGTGTGTCATCTTTTTGCATATAGCTTGCGCATTCAGAAAGAAGTTTGCTTTTCCTGAAAGATCTGGGTGAACTCTGATTTTGTAGATTCTAAGCAAAATTTTATCTGATAGGGGATTGTTTCATAATTGTTTTTTTGGGAAATGGGAAGAAAACTGGCTTACTCTGGAGCATGGTAGCCAAATGTACCCAAGACTCTTGTTGAGTGCAGCCGAGCTGCTGTATCAGAAGACTGATTTCCCAAGTTGAAATCAGCAATTTTGGCCATAAAATCATCAAACAGTAGCACATTGCTGGATCTGACATCACGATGAACAATAGATGGTTGAACCTTTTCATGTAGATATTCAAGGCCCTTGGCTGCCCCATAGGCAATCTTAACTCTCTGATTCCAGTTAAGAACTGGACCGGGTTCAGCCCCCTGTACACCTTTCCTACCTATAAAGATGGCCAACAATCATAATTTGCGCACCAAAGAGTTTTGGAAGTTTGATATCATCACAACTACCTACCATGTAATACGTCATGTAATGAACCCATTGTTGCGTACTCGTATGCCAAGATTCGGTTATTTCCTTCGAGGCAATAACCAATTAAGCCAACAAAGTGCTCATTTTTAAGTCTTGAAACTGTTGATAACTGCATAAGAAGGAAGGAACACCTATTTGAGTTAATCATATCACCTTTGACTTGTTCTTTTATGGAAGTAAGTTTCTTTGGCAGATACTCACCTGGGCTGCAAAATCAGAGTCTGGCTCTGGTGAAGAGCTGGTATCCAGCTTTTTAATTGCTGCTGGCTGTCCATTATTCAGTTTTGCACAGAAAACCCGGCCATAAGAACCTTCTCCAATTAGAGCTTTCGTTCCAAAATTGTCGGTCAGCCTGTTCAGCACACTCAAAGACAAAACTGGTGTCTCAATAGGTAAAGCTTTCTGAGGAGCTCCACTTCTTACTGCACCAGTCTTTGGCTCCCCTCTTTCACTGCCTACAGTATTAATCAAAAGCAAAAAGAAATGAGGACATGCCACTCCTCTCTCGCATTACAAGTAAAGTAGACCCAAATAAATAAATACACAAAACAGGAAAACACCAAAGGGATACACTTGTGTAAGACTCATATATGATTTTTGTGAGGTTGTAAGACCATTCCTTTTGTTATTCCATTCCCACTTCATGGTAACCATTTAGCTTTAGCCTCTAGAGCATCCTAGACTAGGAAACTTGCCTAACCTAACATTGTTACAGTGAAAATTTAATGAGAACCAATCTTTGAGAAGAATGGTGATGCTGAGAGGAGCCAAATGTCATAATTGATCATCTAGATTAGATTAAAGCTGTGATAGGTAAGATGACCAGCAGCTTAAAAAAGAAAAAGGGCACCCAATTCTGCATACAAATGATATTTAGTTGCCACTCTCCCTTCTCTTCTTAAGCCCCCGAATATTGCACTTGACATTCTGATACCACAAGCCTAAACCTGAAATCCTGAACTTTTGAAGATGTTAGATTAAGCTTAATCTTTAGAACAACTTTCTATTGTCTGTATAGGAAAGAAGAACTTGAAAACAGGGCCAGAGTTATTTTTTAACGTCACTACGTCTGATCATGAATGAGTAGAGAAGAAATTACCTCCGCCTGCACCGCCACCGTAAGGATTACCAGCTCTGGGAGGAGCAGTATATTGATTTGCAGGAGGCCCGCTGACATTTTCCTCTTCTGCACCTCCACAACACAGCATTGTCTAGTTTTGAGGGCAGAACAATTTAAAGAAGGCCTCGAGTTGACTGCATGCAGCTAATAATTGCAAGGAATCAACTTTACCAAACTAATTCCTGCAATACAGAATCAGATGAGCAGAATGAGGATAAAATCAAATGAGTCATCACCAAAAATTGGATAAGCTAACAGCTGTAGAACAAGTTTCTTGCTTAGGGACGGCAAAATGAATGGTGGAACCGTACAAATTTGTCTACAAGGAATGGGGAAAATGTTATAGAAAATGTGACATCAAATTATTATCAGGAAACAATTGTCAATAAATCTCATCCTAATCATCAAAAGAATACATGATAATCTTTAGAAATCACCAATCCGCTCTTGAACCAGGCAGCATTCCTAATTCAACAATGCATTGCAATTTGAGACATGGAAAGCAAGATCACGAGTTTCAGAATCACTTGAGAACAAAAAATAAGGTAAAAACAAAAAAATAGAAACAATGAGATCAAATTTCTAAGGCAATTTTTATTATCTTCAAACCCCAATAGTTAACATCTAAAACCAACGTCAATACCACCCCAAGAATCTGAGAAATAAATCAATGATGCTTGAAGGGACGCATGAAACATACTGTTTATTACCGAAAATCCCTTGAACCCAAGATGGATGAAAAAAAAAAGAAAAGAAAAGAAAAGCAAAGAAAATATGAACCTATAGAGAAATGTAGGGAAGGATCAAGGGAAAAAGATGAATGAAAAGGAGGAAGAAAAAGAAGGGAGAAAATCCATAACTTTTTTTTTTCTTTCTCTCTTTCTTTCTCGGAAGTCTTTCTTGGTTTTTGGGGTAGCAAAGGCAAAGACCATTCTGCTTTCGCGGGAAAGCCGCATTTGGGGTTCTTCTTAACCGCAAAAAAACTAACATATGAATATAGACAGACTACTACGACTTGGTAATGGTACCTACCAACTACGTGCGAGCCTTGATCTTGCACGTCCTAGGATTATATTGTACTAATTTGATCACTCCTACGTAGTATATTCTAGTCAAAATCAGGACCCTTTTGATTTTTGAGCTTCTAGGTGATGGTCTACCATCATAATTTGCACGATAAAACCGGCCTATATATGTTGTTATTGGGGTCAACTTTTGTATTTTCCCCCTGTCTAGCCTAGTTAAAGATTAGAATTGCTAATTCTTTTTGTTACTTTGTAGTTATATAGGAACCACAATAGTACAACCGACGAAGCAATTGTGTGATTCGAACGCAAATTTTTGTTTCCAGAGACTGAATCCAAGATCTTTTGTTTTTGGAAAATTTTGCAGCACTCTTTGATAAGTTTAATAGAGCCTCTTGCAAACATTGCAGTGATCTGATAGTTGATTGTAGTACATCTAACATCCAAAGTTCAGGAGCTGAACTTGGATGCCATTGGCGGAATGAAAAAAATTGGTTCCCAATTTGGTCCCAAAATATTTGGTCTGCACCAATTTTTCCCTAAGTTGTCAGTTTTGTAGATCTCTAGATTATGTGCAATTTAATGGTTCCCTACGGAGGTCTTGGTCTAATAATATGACTGAAGTTAGAGATTTTAAGGTGAAATTTCATAAATTGTGAGTAGTTTTTTGTCTGTGTATCATATACGAAGTTAGTTATAATCTTATTAATTTTATGATATCTTAGGATTTGATGTCATCATTGCAAATTACATGTAATTTTTTTAACCAATCTTAAAAATGCTCCCTTAAGTAGGAATATTTCCGTTTCCTAATTTCTACTGCTTGATAAATGCTTTAAACTTGAGATAATTCAAATAATTGGTTAACCTTATATCAAAAAAGTACGTGCCAATTTTTTTTTTTTTTTTGTGTAAGTGGAATGTATAAAACACGAGGTCTCTCACTTGCATACCCTCTTCCTGTATCGTCCAATTTTTGAAAGCACTGAAGAAAAATAGTATGACAAAATGATCATGCAATAAGTAGGTACAGAAATGCGCATTTTGCAATATCAATCTTATCTCTTTTTTTGTCCGTTTCTTGGTGTCCTAACCATTAATTTTCCTCTTCTCCATCCATGCATCTTGCCAAATAACACTACTATATTTGGATTATAAGTAATAGACATCTAAGTTTGGGTTGTAACATGAATTTCTCTATCCAAAGTTAGGAAACTAAATCTCTTCCTCTCTCGTCAAAAGATTTTCTTCCCTTTTTGTTGTTTTAAAGATTTTTTTTCCTTGTATATGTTCATGTACACTAGTATAAATACCACCAACTGGTCTCTAGCTTCTTCATCGATCCTTCAATATCCTTCTTCATCTTTCTCCTTAGGCATATTGCAAGGCTACCCTCCACATTCTCTTTTCTTCACCAAAGACTAGATATGGCAAAGTTTTCCTTCTCATCTTTGTGGCTCATCACTCTTTGTTCTCCTAGGTCTGTCATTTATTTCCTAATAACTATGGTGCTTTTTGTATATATCATTCAATTGTGAAAATCATTTCTAAACCAACTACAACTTTTATTGTATTAAACACTGCCACAAACCAACAAACCTATCTAGTACATGCATGTTCTTTTATACGAGTTGTGCCATTGATTTGCTTCTCTCTTTTCATTTTACTAACTTCAATATCTTTCTTGCAGTTGCCTCGACAGTTCCTCAACCATGGGGTCAAAATAGATGCAGGGTAATTCTGAACCCTAATGATTGTGACCTACCAACTTGCAAACAACAATAATGCCTCCAAACTCACAACGGAAATGGAGTTTTCACCTCAGGAGGAGAACCTGGCAAATTTGTTTGCTCATGTTTCTACAATTGCCCGCCAAAATTAATTTCTATGTAATCTTACCAAATGACTGAATCATGAGTGTAATCTGAAGCTTGAGCATGGTTCAAAGACTTGGCCGAGTCGTCACCGTCTCGAACCCTCCCGATACGATATCGTGACGAAACGATACCAACATACTTGACTCGCCGAGACGTCACTGTGACGGGTTGAAACGGCCGAGTCATATTGAATCATTCCGAGTTATCCCGAGTCAACTTGAATTCAACAAAAAACCTTTAGAAAAAAAGGATTAAAAAAGGGAAACCCGGAGCTATTAGAGTAACAACTATAGCTAGATCCCAACACACGAGAAGGAGAAGTCAATATTGAAATCATTGTGGTCAGTCTGTTTGGATTGCAAATTTATCTCAAATAATATTTCGCTTGCATCATAAACACATTTCTCAATTCACCTTTTTATATTCCCAACTACTTTTTATCTCACATACATCACATCACAAAAAGTGCTAGAGTAATTATTCTAAATAATATTTCAAATAATACTCTATCCAAAGATTTTATTTGTGATGCTCCGAGACCTATGTGGAACGTTCCGGGCCGCGACCGCGACTTTTAACCACGAGCTTGAGTGATATCCAGGAGCCTATAGCCCTGATTGTATCTTTTCGACCTGGTGCTGGAAAGGAATAAATTTTCAATAAAAATCATTTTCTTCTATTCGTCTACACAAAAAATGATTTAGTTTTCTTCATCAAATGTGTAGTTATATTCTATTCTGCTCCCATCTTGCCAAATGGTCAAAGAAAGTTGCTGATTTTCATTTAGGGAAATTATGCTCATGACTGCCCCTCTGCAATATATATCAAAATCATAGGAAATCAAATAATATGTCACACATAAAAAAAGGGAGAAATTTTGTGTATGTGAGATAGGAGCCTCAACAATTAATTTTCCAATCAATTGGTTTGTTTCACATTAGTCAAAACCCAACTCACTATACATTTACGGCTTGTACGAAACTCTAAAAAAAATACAAATTATGGGCTCAAAAGCATTAGCTAGGAATCACGCAAATCTCTTCCACTAACCACCACTTCTACTACTGCTAATAATAATATTAATAAACTTGCATGTAAATCGAATTCCTAAAAGCTAAAGATATTGTCAATCCTGCCATATCCATTTCGCTTCATTTCAAATTCCTAAAATTTGAATAGTTTTCACTTACTTGCATTCCCTTTTATTTGCGTCATATTTTCATATATGGCTAATACAGAATATGTGTGTGTGTATATATATATAATTATTATTTCCCCGAGTTGCACCGCATTTTTTGAATGTAATCCCAAAATTAATCTCAATGAATCAAAATTCAAACAGGATAATCTCATCCATCAACCTCACTTGTACTTACTTTTGGTAATTGTAAACAAATTATATATATATAAATATATATATATATACATACATGTAATTATTATTTCCTCAAGTTGCACCAAAATTTTTAAATGTAATCCCTAAATTAATCTCAATGAATCAAAATTCAAACAGGATAATCTCATCCATCAACCTCACTTGTACTTACTTTTGTAATTGTAAACGCGTTCCCGTGGAACATATGTCTTGGACACCATAATTGGTAAAAATACAGAATGCATGTAAAACATGTGCATATTATATTAGTGTTTTTTTTGAAAATTATTATTAAAAGTTCAACGTAAAAAGTATAAATTACAGAAAATTATGCATCTAAATTCGTATGAAAATAGTATGAATACATTTAAAAGTTCAGGAACAAAATTGGTAATACATTTAAATCATATCTAACCTAGTGCGTGGATACACACATATAATTGTTACCCCTTTTTGCATTTGTAGACTTTCTCGATTTAACTTTATTTTTTCAAAAAGGGATCGTCTTAATGAGTTCTCAACAAGATGTAGTTCAGCCATTAATATTTTAGAATCTAAAGTAAAATAGAAAAAGCTTATAAATATGAGGTAGAATAATAATTATTAATATCTGTATTCATAAGTAGGTTAAATGTGATTAGATGTCTCGACAAGAAAAATGGGGAAAGCTTATAAATGTAAGGTAGAATAACAATTATTAACATTTGCATTTAAAAGTAGGTTAATTGTGATTAGATGTCTTGACAAGTATTTATTAGATGCCTGTTAGCAAAAACTCCTTCCAAAAAAAAAAATTTTTTTTGACACCCAATCTCCATCTACAGACCCATGGATATGGAATAAAAAATGATTCCCAATCCTTTAAAGTATTGTTCAAGGTGAAAATACTCACAGCCATCCAAACATTGCGTTACAAGTCTGCCAATATCAGTGCATGGCTTACCCCGTTCGACTGAACCATGATTTAATCGACTTTCTCCTCCACATTTTTTTTCCCCGTGACTGCAAACCGAATAGAGTGCCGCTAAAACAATCTAACAAGCATTGGCTGATGAAGAAAGATCAAGAAACTGTCAAGAGCACCACGCTTAGTTTCAATTTAAGTCAATAAATTATTCTGTTGAACATTCCTACCTAGCTAAAGGGCTTTTCGAGAAGAATAGGGAAGAGTAGGAATGAGTATTGATGCATAGAGAATATACTTGTAAACGTTGCATCTTTTACCACTAGAACTTGAGTTTTCAGTTTACTCAAGCACCTTTTCAGCTATGACCTTACCACTGATCCTCAAGGTTAATAACAAAATGGCCAGTGCACAAAAAATAATAACCAGATATTCATAATTCCTGCGCTGGCCACACGAGATACAGAATATTCACTGTCTCAAGAAGCTGTACAATCGGGCCACCTATAGGCTCAGAGTTCTTTCCAAATGCGCCCTGTCACCCTCAACTTAAGCTCTTGCCCATCTCCACCGGAGAAGAAGAGCGCCAAGGCCCTTGGAATGATTAGTCCGTCTTGACTGTCGCGAACTTTCTTGTGGCTGTCGCGGATGCTCCTTGGAACTCCTTGCCATGTTAATTTACGGCCATAAGCACCAACTTCCAACGCGTAGCTGTACTTTCTGGCCTCACTATCCTCGCCCATGAATCGGAGGAAGGCCATGTAGACTGGCGCCATACCAATCTGGAAAGCCTCAAAGTGCAAGCAAAATTGCTTCCCATAACAGTTGAAGACCTGTATGCAGAAAAAGGAGTGCAGGACATCAGGATTTACATTCAGCCTCAAAATGTTATGTTGATGCCCCAAGTTACATAATAGTTCGCTCATCTAAAGCCAGAACATGATGATATGCCGTGAACTTTAAGCATGCAATAAAGAGTAACAAAATAAAGATTCAGTGCATCCAATCCTTCATCTCCATGACATTTGAAGAGAATTCAGGATATGGATGGACCAAAAATATCAGTTAAACTCTGCAAGAAATCTTCAAAGTTTAAACATATCATGTATTAGTAGATATTATATGAAAATTTTCAGAGAAGAACTCTTCTACACAAGCATAGAAGGCTACATAACTTCCCTACGTAGACATCAATTTGATGCAGGGTAAACAAATCTAAACTCTGAAGTCAGAAAATCAGTACTAATTGGTGCAGTTCAGCAAATAACTCTCATAGCCATTGTCAGACCAGACACTCTATCTTTGCCTTTTTTCCATGTGAAATATTAAAAGTCCATAATGTTATTGTTCTGCAAAATGGAACTACTTTTGCAGAATTACATGGATCCGATGATCTTCTTTAACATGCTTTACCATGTAAACGTCCAACACGGCATAGAACTTCTCTTCATGCCATCAGTCCATCACCAACTACTGATCATACATTACAAGAATCAGGAAGCATATTAACTTTCATTATAAGTTAAGGATCAGGTCAATTACTATGCCGTAAAAAACAATGTAATTCAGAGATTGCAGTGGACATTATAATTACCATGTAAATTCTATAATGCGTAAGAAAAATGCTTCACATTTGTGTTGCAATAATTAACTTACTGTAAGCATCCATGTTGCATTCTCAACTTCATGTGGATTGGATTTGACATATCGATGGTTGAATGTACAACCATCATGCATGTCAACCTTGTGCTCATCCTTAAGATGTGCTTCCAGTGTTGGAATATCACCAGTTATGGAGCACTCAGACCCAGCATAAGGGCAACTGTATGGACGGAATCGACAATTCTGCTCATGTTTGAGCTTACTATAGTATGGAAATATATCATGACAGCCAAGACCCTGGTACTGACAAGGAAGTTCTAATGATTCAGCCACTCTTTCCAAGGCCAAACATCTTATGTCTCCAAGATCAAATCGGCAAGTTGGGCAAGAGTTATGGACCCTAACTTTGCAGTTTGCACAAAGTGTGTGTCCATTGGGGCACTACATAAAGAGAATAAAAAAATAAGGTAAAGAATTTAATAGCAGTTGGGACATTAGAAAAATCATAAAAGCTTGCACAAGGCTATAATTTAAATACTTCACGACAAACAAGTACTCAAGGAAAGAATAGCATGCAGCATTTGTATGCAAAACAAAACTAGTAAAGATAATGATTACTAAAGATGTAATTCTGAACCATGCATGGAATCGAGAGGATCTAGTATCATAATGAACAAACAATCTATCTACTATATTAATCATCCCAGACACTGAAGCTGAAATTGACAATCACTGCACAATGACCCTCATTTGTTGTCAAAATAACAAAACTTTCTTAATTAAACTATTTATGACGCAATCTACCACGCACTAAAAACCAGAATCACCAAATTTCGAAGGCATACCAACATATATCTTCTCACCCAGTCCGATAATCATCCGAGATTGTATCCTAGCCTTGAATTTCAATATCCATGAGATAGGATTTCAAATTCATTGATCAGTTAACAGAGTCATGGGCTGAGCAGTACAAGATTTACTGCACCTTTTCAGTTTAAATTTAGCTGGTTTAAAGGTGATTTGTCCATGACATATCATGCTTCTCTAGACAGACTTTTACGACCATGTAAAACTTTTTTCTTAGTCCTGTGAGTAAATAAAGTAGAGAGGGATGGGGATATTTCACAAAGAAGACCTAGGAAAAATTTGATCTTCTATAGAACAACTTTTAGGGGTAGATTGAAACGAAAATCAACTTCTACAAGAGGCTGCTTGCCTCGCACAACAGGCACACACCAGAAACTTTTGATGGATAATCCAGCTTGAAACTAGTAGATATGGACAAATTAACAAAAGCATGAGTAATAATTCCCACGATATTGAAGTGTTAGTAAACGATGAATGAAGAAAAAAACAATATTACAAAAAAGAATAGAAAGTAAACTTAAGAGATTATGAATGAAACATGTATCGTATAAGAACACCACTAGATAGATGACTACATTATAAGCTGTGAAAGACAAGTAACCCATAAATGATCTCCGCTTGGAGGAACAGCCAAAATGTACACATAACATCAAAAATCCATCACTCAACTGACAGAATCTAAGATCAATAAATCCATGCATGTAGAACTACCCCAAATAAATTGGACATCATCCAAAGATAAATCCAATCATCAATGAAGAGATCCAACTTTAGTTCACAGCATTAAATCAAACCTGATGAATTGGGGGGTACATCGAACTTCCGCAAACAGGACACTGAAGAAGTTCATGCACACCATTCATTGAAGATATTCCATGCTTTTCACTAAGGCCAATCTTAGGTTTAACTGAACTGCTACTTTTCTCTGCCTTGACTATTGCAATGTCATAATTTGTGGCCTTTGGGATTGAGTCAACATCTTCTCTGAAAGCGCCACCTCCAGGAGCCATTTTCTTTAAACCTAAAATAACAAAAATACTGCTAAGTATCTGGATGCACCAGCAAAACTGAGACTTACTTCAGACAACAATTTAAGTACCATTAGTAGTAGATGTTGTTCAAAGTGTACACATTCTAGATGGTCAATTTTGACTTAAGATTCATTGGAAAATACAAAAAATTGGAAATCTAAGCCAGGTAAACTAATTCAGCTGGGTCCTAGTCATGCTATTAGATCAACTATTAGCGCATTGACTGAACCCAAGAATTTTCCATACTTCCACTTTTTGTTTTCCCACCCTTTAGTTAAGAAGTTAGGTAGATTTCTAAACTAACATATATCTAAACAGATTCTCTTTACCTACCATACATGCAAAACAACCACTGATAGGCTTTCTGTTATCTACCATAACAACAGTTACTTGCTCTCGTATCATATGACAACCAACCAAGTATATAGGTTCATTTAGCACTTTCCAAGATCAATAGAATAAGTTGCAAACTTACCCTTTTACCAGCGAGCCATTGCTAATTCAATCTGACAATCATGTCATGTTTGCACAAACTTAAAAGGCTAACAGATTGCATTTTCAAATTCTCATTTAAAGACAAAAATAGAAGCCTCAAGCCAGTGCTCTTATAATTAGAAAAGAAGAATGGCATGTCAACAATTCTCAATACTAAACGGATAAAGATTCATAAATCATCCGCCAAAAAATAGCATTCTATTACTGGCAAAGTGATAGCTCACCAACAAGAGATACCTTTGCCTACTCCCTGCACCTACAACCTAATATTCTCTATTTTAAAATATTTCACCAAAATGGATAAATTAACATCTTTCCAACAATTAAAAAGAAAAGAACTTTGAATATCTTGTAATATCATTCAAAACCAAAATTTTTGGTGCACAACAGGATAAATTTGAGGGGGAAAATATCTGCAGATTTTCCCAGAATAAAAAGGTGAGTTTTATTAAAAAAAAAAAAAAAAACCTATCATGTTTCCACTCATATAACTGGTTTACGAAGATTCGAATTTCATAAGGAAAAAAAAAACCTCTTCCATGTTTATTCAGTCACAGAACTAATCAAAACTCATTCCTGGCATCAGAAAATAAAAAGCTAAAAAAGGGATTTAATCCCTCCAATATTTCCAAGAACAAGATTAAATTTTTTCAAAAAAGGGAATTTTTTTCACAAGCGTGGCTTCCCATATCCCCCAAAAAAAAGCCATCAAATCATAAAAGAAGAACTAGCCCAGAAATGAAGATGCCAAATTGAAAATTTACACCACATTTTGAAAAAATTAAAAAAGATAAAAAAGAAAACTTTTACTTAAAAGACTGAATAAAACAGCTAATAATAGACTGAGGCAAAATCACACAACGAGATTATACATACCTACTCGAAATTGGAATCGATTTCTTTTCGCCAGCAACAAAAATCGAAACTTTATAGTTATAGATTCTCCAAAATCGAAAACAAAAGAAACGAGAATAAAAAACGAAAAAACAAGAGTAAGAAGAAGAAGACGACTTGTTAGAGTAGCAGTACTAAAAGCTGAAAACAAATGTGTTTTGACCATGAATCATACCTGGGCTGATTAAAAAAAGCTGGAGGAAAGTTTCTCGGTGCTTGTCTGTATTAGAGATGAGTCAAAGGACCATGCAATGACCTTTGTCTCAATCTCCCCGTTCGGTTATTTCATTTTCTTTTTTTTTCCCTATCATAAGATTTTGTGTTAGAAATTACACTGACATTAATATTTGTATATGTCATATCACCGTTGGATGTATAAATATTACTAGAATTCAATTCAAATTTTATATAATTGATATTAATTCAAAACTGATTATCATTAGATTTTGTATTAATAGCTCCATTTGAATAAGCTATTTTTTGGGATGTTTTTGAAAAATTTTACTGTAACAAAGTTTTTAGAGTATATTTTGGGATATTTTTATAATATATTTTGGAATATTTAAGAGTAATAGAGTTTTTAGAATATATTTTTGGAATATTTTTTAAATATTAAAAAAATTTAGAATACTTTTTAAAAATTGTTATAGTATTTAAAAAACTAATTTTTGAAATCTGATGGATCCAAACAGAGAGTTTTTAGAGTAAAACTCATCGTTGGATGTGTAAATATTAGAATTCAATTCAAAATTTCGTCCAAAACTAATTGTGTATGCACAATTAATGTATAAAAAATTAATCATTTTTTTATTTTTATTTTAGAATTTGGATATTAATTTTTTTTAAAATATATATACTCATAGTATATACACATATCACATATTACTGTTGGATGTATAAATGTTAGAATTCAAATTTGTATAGTTATTATTCATTTAAAACAGATTATATGTACATAATTAGTGTATACAAAATTAATCATTTTTTTATTTTTTGTTTTAGACTTTGGAAACCCTAATTGTTTTTTTGGGTTACAAGGTTAAGTTAAAATAGGAAACGCGGCAGAAATGCCGTTGCCCACACGCAACGTTTAAAAGTTAAAAAGTTGAAAGTCCAAAAAATTTGCAGCGTCATATCGCAGATGGATCTTCCTTGAATCCTTCGTTCTCAGTTCTGTTGCAGCAATTGCCACTGCAACTCTGCATTGCTGTTGGAGGAGTCTTTCTTTGTTTTGTGTACCGCTTTGGCGTTTACTTTCCAGGGAAAGCTATTACTAGTAGTACGTCATTCCACATGTTTTTTGGTCCAAGATTAGGATAATAAGCGTGTTCACTTTCACATTAAAAGTTGTTTTTTTTTTTTTTACTTTATCTAGGTTTGGGGGTTTAATTTTTAAAATCTGGTAGTATTGTAATGGGATTTTTCTAAGGAATAATTTCGAAAACCTCTCTTAAAGTTTGTCGTAATATCACCTACCAGCCTAATAACTTCTTAACTAAAAGGATTTAGTTTTTTTTAACCAACAAATCTAGTCAACAACTAATTAAATTGCCATTCCACATTGGTTCATATTTTTTTCATAATCTGGTGGTAGTAGGTTATCAAAAGAACGGTCGAGTTGAATTTAATCAATCTTTTATTTCATAGTTTAGACAATGTTTAACAATTTGAGGAGTTTTGGTGAGTAATCAACAGTCTAGAATTGTTTACAAGACGGATTCAAGAATGCTAAACAAACCCGTGTTTCTTTTCCTCCTTAGATTTGGACATTAGTTGAATTTTCTTAAGTAGTAAAACTAGTACTTTTTTGCATTAAAATGTGATTAAGGGCTTATTAAAACCATTTTTGTTAGATTAGGAGATGAGAAAACTAGTAAAATATTGGTTAAGCAGATTTTGGATTTTCAAATCTGACACCTAATTCTCTTTGCTCAGAAAAAATCCTATCATCTAAATCTAGGATGGCGCTTCTCATATTATAAGAATTATAGTTGATGTATCTAGACACTCTTATCATAAAAAGATTAATCTAAAAATGATCTCATGAAAAAAAAATCTAGAACCTGCCCATGTTTTTTTTTTATTTTTGGGGTCAAAACAGCATCTGCCATGCTAGGGTAATAGCTAACATGTTGTTACAACTTTGGTATTTATTATGCTTATACTCCTTAATATTTGTATCTTTCCTTTTTAGCTTTGTTTTGCTTTTTATTGTTAATGTAAGCTTTATAGATAGGACAAGGATAGTAGTGGAAGAAAGATATTCTCTCTTATAATATGGATTGCTTAATGATGCTTTTGCCTAAAGGGATTAGAATGTTACACAAAATATCAATTTAAGGGAGGTATATGAGATTTTGAAAATTTCAAGGGTGTTAAGTAATGTTAGGAGAAATTTTAGGGGAGGTTTCTAAAATTATTTATTTTTCTAACATATGTCTAGTTAATACATTTAAATGCCCAATATTTAGACACTTTTCTAATTTAACTACACTATTTTGAAAAAAAATAATATCTATGACCATTCTCAATGAGTGCCAAACTGATTATAAAATGGTCAAAAAATTTCTTGTTTTTTTTTTTTTTTTTGGGTTAGAAGAAATTGGTGAGAATTAAATGAACGATTGACTTATGTGTTCACTTTATCTAGGCATTTTTTAAAAATTCTCATTGATGTTATTCATCATTACATTTTCTTTTTTTAATTATAGTTAGGACAAAAGTTATTGGGTTTGTTCTCAACTCAATATGTTACATAAAAAAAGCTCAATATGATTTTTGAAAAGACTAGAATTCAAAAAGCACGTAATTTAAAGTTCGAGTTTGGTCTTCTTTTTTTTTTTTTGAAGTTTGAAAATGCTAAAGCTAAAAGGAAAAGCAATTGAAAACATCACATAACAGATTTTCTAATATCAGAAATTAAAAACAAGTCCAAAAAATCAAGTAAGAACAACCCATTGTGTATCTCGAAGTATTTTTTAAAGTAGTGTTGGCTACAATGAACATAAGCTCCGTTTAAGCCCCACTATAGCAATATAAGAACAAGAAAATTGATCAGTTTGACATCCTAACGAAAGTCTATATTGGCTTAGGTTAATAATCAGCAAAATGTATTACTACTACTAAACAGAGAGAAAGAAAGAATAAATTTATATTACTTGGATTGATAATAGGGATAATTTCAGAAACCTTACTTGGGGTTTTTAATGATTTCGCGTAATTTCTTTGACGTTTGAAAAATTACACATACCTCTCCTAAATTTTTCGTGTTGGTAACAACACCTATTTAATTGTCAAAATTTTGAATGAATAACCCAAAATGCCCTCATGAAATTGTGAAGTTCGTTTTACCTTCTTATAAAATCATTTAAAAAATATGGAACACGCACAAAATCTCAAACCTACTTTCAACCCTTATGTTCTGCTATTTTAAACCTTTGATATTACCACATTTCAAATTAGTACCATTATCACCATGACCACTATCACTATCAGTTCCTAAATTTCAAAATCTCAATCAAATTTTTTTTAAAAAAATCAGCATTGTTGAACTCAAAAAAATTTAATAACTACATTAATATAACATTTTATCCCTCAAATATTGGAGTACCAAAATCAGCCCTATTTTTTTTAAACCATCAACTTACATCCTCTTCTATTCATCTCCAGATCCTACAAGCAAAGCTAAAATTAATTTGTAATATGTTAAAATTGTATTTAGGACATAATTGGTCATTCCACGAGTGAATTTTATTTTCATTTCCATTAAATATCTAATTGTGTGATGCATTAATCACATGAACAAGATTAGGCACGGATTATTTAATTGCATAGAAAATATTAATATGTTAAGAGTACTAGGCGAAATTGTCGAATCCTCAAGGGAGGATCCTGAAATTATCCCTTGTTAATAATCAGCAAATCATGAATCTGAGTAAAGCTCTAAATCACCGACAAAAAGGGTCCATTGCTGGAGTACGATACAGCATCAGATGTTGAGTTCTTAGTTACAGTATGCAGGCTCGTCCCTAGGACTAGGTTATTCTCTGACATTATTATTATTAACGAGCCTTTGATTGCCAACTCGGTGGATCAAGCCGACCAACCTATCGATGTTTTCCGAGAGTAGAAAGCCGTACTTGACTAAATCAGCATGGCTCGATGGTAGAGGTAGAAAAAGCTAATCAAACCACGTTGCGACATTTGATTAGGATAGGGATGTCACCAATGAGTTCAAAGGATGGAAAATAGAAGCACTTTGAAATTATTGCCGAGAAAAAAGTATGCGTTTGTAGGCTTATACGTTTTGAGAGAGACTATTTGTAGTTGTCCAGTCTAAATTTACAGATTATTTAATACATTTATTTACTTGCACTAGTTATATTATTAAAACTTACACAACCGCACGAGGTGTGAATTTAGAATAGAAGAGTGGAAATTTAGTATTTCTCATCGTTTTAAACTTCACAATAAAAACAAATAGTACTTTCTATCTACAGTGCACACGTATAGTTAGCCGTACTTAACGGACTTTCTCAGTTTAACACAAAATTAATGATTTTGTTAGTGATTAAAGTAAAGAGAAAAAAATACAATTAAACATTCTTAGATGTAGACAAATAGTAGTTTTTTTACCCATATGATTATATTATTGATGCAGATATCCTTCAAGGAATTTTTATTGAAGCCTCTCTTGTAGGCTAGACTAAGGGTACCAATGACAATCATTTTGAATGATGTAATATTTTTTGAATAAGATATAATTATAAGTGAACTACTTGTAAAATTTAATAATAAAGACACAATTATTACATATGAAACCCTATGAACAATAACAAAATATTATATTCTTGTTATAAAAATATATAAAAAATTTATATAAAATTATAAAACGTTTAAAAAATGTTTCACTGTTCGGAGATTGTTATTGACCGTTCCTGCGCCGCCTCCCCTCATGTAGGTTGTCGCTGGTCAGAAATCGAGCGCCAAACGGGGCGTGTACAATATAATATTCCTGTGGCGTCAAGCAATTCGTCGTTGCATTGGGAACATCTAAATCAAATCATTCACATGACATCCTAATATGGCGGAGAATTATATGTTGATCCCAAAGACCTAGTAGACATGCTTAGTAATTAGTGTATAAGTAGTATAAAATCTCCATGTTGAGTATAAAGATCTCATTTGCTAATTCACATGTTAACGCGCGTGCGTGTTCACTTAGCATGTTAAATTAAATCACATGGGACCTTTATGTGTCCACCTGCAAGACATGCTTAATAGTTACTCCTTATCAATATAAAATTGTTGGAATATGTCATGCATTAATTAATTAATTAATTAATCTGATACATAATGTTGGTGCATAGATATTAGCACTTTAGATGTATATCACATGTAAAAAAAAAAAAAAGAAATTTAGATTAGAATTGACCATCCAAGAGTATATAAGATTGATTTTAATTTCATTAGCTTAAAGTTAGAATATAGCATGTACTTCAAACATGACGTAAGAATGGGCAATCACATTAATAGTTGAGTCAAGATTATTGTTACGGAAAGAAAAGAAAAGAAAGAAACAAAAGTTTCTATATTTCTAAAGATACTGACGTTATTGAGTTGCGAAAATGTTGAAAGTCAGAGGAACTATAACAATTGAACAATTTATTATTTTCAAATTTAAAAAAAAAATAATTTAAGACAAGCACAGCAGGTTTGGATTCCCAATGCTCTAGGGTAAACTTTCAAAGAAACTTATTTTAATTTACCAAAAGTAAACTGTTGAAGCCAATAAATAGGTAGTATCTGTTATTTATTCATTAGCTTCATTATAAAAAAAAAAAAAAAAAAAGAGGGAGAGAGAGAGACAAAAAAATAGATAGTAGGGGTTCTTTTCCTTCATCATTACTTTATTAATTTCTATGTTCAAAACGCCATGTTTTAGAGCTACTTTTACAGTTTTGATCTTTTTTTTTTTTGGTTTTGTATTCAGTTAAGTGATTTTAATTCTTGAATCATATGCTACCATCGCTAGAGATCATCTAAGGTCACAAATAATAAACCATTTTGCCTTTATTTAATTTTTCTGGTGGAATAACTTACTAGATTCATCATTAACTAGTTTCTTAACCCCAAAAAAAATTCCCCCAGTACCATAAAACTACAAATTTACCGAGTTGCTATTAATAAACCTTTTAAAATATACTAGTATAAGCTGACCCAAACTACATTGGTATTTTAATTTTTTCTAGTCTCCAACACAAAGGGAAGGATACCAAAAAACTTTCTAGCTTTAGGACTTCACTGTTTTGATGTTTTCTGGCTATCGTTTTGTCCACCAGCTTAACCCCAAAAATCCTTCATCTTGAATAAAGTGAATGCTGAAATATTACTGCTCCAAAATCAGAAAAACTAGGATGCTTTTTACCATTACCGATAATAGCCACAGCCGGTAAGAAATTTGTGGTCTCTGTCGCTGTTTTGCTGATCAGACCCTAATAAGGAAGTCGACATAAAGCGACGGGCAGCATCATGGTAGGAAAGCGGGCCTCTTTTTACTTTTTGAAGTGTCCAGAATCTGGACGGTCCTTTACTGATTGAATTTTTTTTTTCTCATGGGACCATCTAACGTTACTGATTCCTTCGAGCATATTCTCCAACCATGCCAGGCTCATCTCTTCTTGTAAATCATTAGCTTAGCCTTACAAGAGAAGCATAATCCCATTTTGATTCGATTGTCATTTTCGTTCAAACCTCTTGTATAGCTCCGTTTGGGGTTGCGGTGACTCGTAAAAAAACGCTTTTGACACAAGTGCTAAATAGTTTTAGGTTATCAAAAGATGGGCAATTTAAGTTACGAAAATTAGTTACTAAATACTTTAAACGTAAGCGCACTGTAATTTCAAATGGGACCTAAGTCGTAACGAGGAGTGTGCTCTAGATCATGTTTTGCATGAGAGGAATAATTGTGCAGGTATCTTGGTCAAGATTAGGTTAAAATTGCTAGTCTCGCACTTCTTCTAGATCCACCATCTACTATGAAGGAGTTCTTGGCAGCAAATTTATTGGGGGCTTCTTATAACAGAGTGGTTAGTTTGTAATGGGCGTCTAATCCTCCTCTTGATCAAGAAAAAAGAGAAAGAAGGAGATATTTTTCATTAGCTAATGAAGTTGTGTTAGAGTAAATTTTATCTCTTCTCTTCTTAGTGTTTGATTAGTATTTTACATTATCTTCTTTGTATTGTTTGTTTGATGCATCTTTATTATTAATAAATCCTTATGTGCAATTGTATATATTCTCTCACCAAACTTCAACTTTGGAACACATCTGGCCATTCCAACAACAAATATACCGATAAGATTTTTGATAATTAGTTAGTCTGGTAACGAAAAGAGATGATTCTCAACCATGGACCAAATTCAAAAGAAAAAGAGGAGTACGTTGGAATGTCAAGATCAATTTCTTGCATCTTTGGAAGTGATAGGATGGTTGAGACAAAAAAGAAACAAAAAATGAAAACAAAAAACAAAAATCCCACAGCCTTGGGACTTCTTGTGGTCCTTGCATACTCGATGAGAAAATTAAAGAAGCACCGTCGGGTAGTCTCTTGCAATCTAGGCTTCAGCCTTTTTGGTCCCTAGTTTCCTTGTGAAACTGATTGGAACACATCTGTTAGATTCGCATGGCTATTTAAGTTTTAACTCATTTTTTTGGTCACTAAAAGTTTGTGATTTTGGCTCTCATCATCCACACGATGTATGATAACGTTCTTGAAATCATACGTCTCTTATGTGAGTTTTTAAAAACTACTTAATAGTGCAGTTCTCACGTTAATAAGATCTGATAAGAAAGTGATTCGTTGTTGTCAACTGAATCAATATAGTTTGGCATGGCTATTTGAAACTAGCAAGTGTGGGCTTGATCAAGCAGAAATTGGTTTCTTTTATCGTCTTCTTTAACTCAAACCTACTTTTACAAGCACAAAAGCAAATATAGGAGGAGTTTTTTTTTTTTTTTTTGGGAACGACAGAGAACTTTTTACTAATGACAGTCAAAGAAGGTATATCCCTACCTACGTAAAACAAGCACTAATCTATACAGTGCTCAAAGATAGGCAGAGAAAACAATGAACTTATCAGAACTTAAGCCTGTACAAAATATATAGAATTCAAATTTAGGTTCTAATAATAATTAATGCATGCAAGATTACAGAATTGAAGAGATAAAATGATCACTCATTTGTGAGAAAGAAGAAAATAAATAATTCACGTTATTATTGAAATCTCAAACAATGAAACAAAACCACACCATAATAATACTTGATAGACTCTTTTAGAGTGTCTCTTGGACTCTTTCAAGAAAATCTCTCAACTAATGCCATATTTATAACTTACTAAGACTTATTAAATAAGAAATCACTTGCACAAAAAATTACAAAGTGAAATACAAATTTGAAATAATTCGCCTTTCACACGTGAAGGTCTGCAAGTTGGGCTTTAGCTCAGAGCCCAAATATTTGTTAGCCAATACGGTAAAACTTGTTAAACTTGTTTATAAACAAATAAGAAATTGGCCCACATCATTCATTTTCTGGATATGGTATGGCCAGAAAGGAGACCCAATACGCTAAAATTTATTTATAAACGATTGCGCCAAGGCCAACATTATTATTTCTTTATATTATAATCAGTTAATTGCCTTTGTTATTTTTTTCCAATTTTTTTCACAAAAATATGTTAATTACGTATCTTTTAAGTGATTATTTCATCATTTTAATATGAAAATAATCATGGGCATAAGTAAAAACAAATAGGCACATCTCCTTCAGGCACCAAAATAATTGGATGACAAATAAGACGAGACAGAAGAAACTATATAGTATGAATTTGGAAATTTCAAAAAGTTTTGGTGCATGAATAAAAGCAGATTGAGCTCACAAAAACAAAAGAAATGGTTTTGTGAATTGCAATTTAACAATTCACAAAAATATATTTTAGGTACCAAAAGGGGTATGACTGTAGTTGACGGTCTAAAAGAAAAACATTTGAAGGTGATATTCAAAAGAAAATGTATCTAGGAAAGAAGAAAATTTTCATTATTTTATTTTTTTGATTCTATTAGTATAGATTTTTATCATTCCTCTTGAATATCATATCTTCAAGTTAAAATTATCATTGAATAATGAAACAAGTGTTTTTGAAGCTTTAAATTGTATTGACTTTAATCATTTAAATTTTAAAACACTCTATTATCGCTGAGGGATAGAAATTGAGAGAATGGACTATACAACTTTCCTAATTTTTATAGGGAAAAAAAAAGGAGGTTTTCATAATTTGTTGTTCTGGCAACGAGAACAGATGATTCTCAACTTTTGGACCCAACTCAAAAGAAAAAGAGGAGCAAGTTGGAACGTGAAGATCAATTTCTTGCATCTTTGGAGGCGGTAGCCTGGTAGGATGATTGAGACGGAAAGGAAACGGAAAGAAAAGAAGAGAGAAAACAAAAAATATCCCACGGACTTGATGGTTGATACTTCATTCGTCTAGTCCCTTTACAATCTTGGCTTCGGCAAAAGTTACTCTTTCCCCTTCTGTTTTTCCCCACATAGTTCCCATATGAAACTAATTGGCACATTATATCTCTCTCAATCTCGTGGCTATATCAACTGAACCTGGAATACCATGGCTTGGTCAAGCACGAGTCTTAGCTGAAATTGGCTTTTTTATCCTATTCATAGATATAGGGCTGAAATTGGCTTTATCATCAATGTTCATCTCCTTTTAAGCACAAAAGCAAATACTAGGAGTTACTTACTATAGCTCAAAGAATTCGGCTAGTTTTTTTTTTTATTTTATAAGTAGAAGATTTTGAATTCAAAATTTACAAGAAAGCGTTTAAAGAAAGATTAGAGGCCCTCCCAAATAAAAGAGGATTAAAGTGGAGTCATGAGATTAAAATATTTTCTTCACGGTTTGATGTATTCCTCTAGAAGGCGTGGAATGTCATCATCCGCTTTTTGAATTGAAAGAAGACTCAAAATCCGAATATTTGTCAGCGAGAAATGGACCCATGTTATTTTCTGGATTTGGTAGAAAAAGAGGCTCAATTTTTATTGATTATTTTTCATATTGTAAAGCTAAAATTTATCTGCAAATGAGTCAACCAAACGATTTTTTATTTATTTTGGTTACTTAATCACTCATTGTAATTATGAGAATAATCATAATCAAAACATATTAGTCAAAACAAATAGGCCAATCTAATTTATTGGAGGTATCAAATGACTATAATTTGTTTCTAGAAATTTCAAAAGGTTTTGGTACTTTCCATAGTGTTTTAACTTTTTTTTACGATGACTCGAGTCCTCAATTTATTAATTACAGTTACAGGGCAAATAACTTACAATCCAAACACACTCAGTGTTTTATCAATCAAACTATGGCCCCGTTTGGAAGGTGAGTTTTTTGGGTGTTTGTCTAAAACTTAACTTACTGTAGAAATTTTTAAAAATATTTTTGAAGTATGTTTTTTTTTTAATATTTTGAAGTTTATAATTTAAAAATTTTGAAAAATTTTTTAAGGTTACTGTAACTAAAGTTTTTAAAAAACTTATAGCAGACAAACTTGACAAAAAAAGCAGCCAATGCATATCTGTACTTTGTTGTCATAATGCTATAACTTGGAAATGAGAAATATAAAAATCTTTAAGGGTCAAGAAATGATTTGTGATATATGAATCGAAGTAAATTAAGGTCACAAAAATAAAGCAAATGTCTACAAAAGTGCAAATCCTTCATTCATTTTATTTTTTTCGTCCTACTACTAGTTTATTCACAAGTTTTATCGTCCTACTAATTGTTTATTCACAAGGTTTCTATTTTATTCACAAAAGAGGTTTTATTGGGATATAAAAAGAGGTTTTTTGAAAATGTTAAAATATGGCCCCCTATACTATAAACTTCTTTGCACCAAAAACTTTCCCCGCCATCCATCATATTAAATCAAAAATCAAAATTCCCACAAACCCTTCCACACTTCCACTTCTCACTGCCCTCCGCTCTCGTCTGTTCAGCCATGGAAGACGACGATCAGAAGGTCCTAGATCTAATCAAAGAACTGGTCCACCGCTTACTCTACACCTCCCAGCACCCAATCCCCTCCCCGTCCGCCTCCTCAAACCCTAATTCCTCCTCCTCCTCCCCCACTACCCATCAATATCAGCAAGCTCTCCGGTATGCCCTTCGCATTCTCTCGAGTCGGATGACCCCATCAATTGCCCCCGACGATGCCGCAATGGCCGAGTCCATTAAACGCCGCCTCGCCACCCAAGGTAAATCCTCCGAAGCCCTTACTTTTACGGATCTTTACTCCAAGTTTTCATCCAAAACGGGCCCCGGAAGCGTGAAAAATAAATGGGGTGTGCTTTATTTGCTAAAAACTATCTCTGATGATCGGAAATTGCTGAAAAATCAGTCCATTTCTAGGGTTTCTAATGGATTCTTCGACCCCGCCTCGGTCGGCGGATTGCCGGCATTGTTTGATAGTGAGTTGAGCGACAGAGTTAGTGTTGTTAATGAACATTACAAGAATTTGAGTGATTTGGATGACAAGCATTTTTCGCATAATTTGGGGGGTTCTAGTGATAATTTGAAAAAATTGAGGGGTTTGAATAGTTTTGGGAAGGTGGAGAAGAAATGGGGTGATTGTGGTTTCAATGAGAATTTTGAGAAATTGAGGGTTTCAGGGGAGGGTTCGAGGGGTTTCAAGGGTAGGGAGAATGTGGGCAAGGGTTGGAGTGGAGGGGTTTTAATGGTTTCGAAGGACCCGGAAAATATTCGTCATTTGGCGTATAAGGAGTTTGCAGCATTGTTAAGGGAAGAGAATGAGGTTTCAGAGGAGGCCTTGGTGAGGGATGTGTTGTATGCTTGCCAAGGGATTGATGGGAACTATGTGAAGTTTGATGAGAAAGCTGATGGTTATATGTTGCCTGAGTTAGTGAAGGTCTCAAGAGCAACTCATGTTATGGTTCGGAAGCTTTGTGAGCTTGGATGGTTGTTTAGGAAAGTGAAGGGTTATATTTCAGAAAGTATGGAGAGGTTTCCAGCTGAGGATGTAGGGACTGTTGGGCAAGCATTTTGTGCCGCCTTGCAGGATGAGCTGTCAGAATACTATAAGTTGCTTGCAGTTCTTGAAGGTCAGGCAATGAACCCGATTCCACTGGTTTCGGAGAGTGTAACTTCGGGGAATTATCTTTCATTAAGGAGATTGTCAGTTTGGTTTGCTGAGCCAATGGTAAAGATGAGATTAATGGCAGTTTTGGTTGATAGTTGTAAGACTTTGAAAGGTGGGGCTATGGCGGGGGCAATTCACATGCAAGCCCAACATGGTGATCCACTTGTGAAACAGTTCATGAAAAGATTACTCCGACGGGTGTGTTCCCCTCTTTTTGAAATGGTTAGGAGTTGGGTTCTAGAAGGAGAGCTTGAAGATATTTTTGCTGAATTCTTTGTTTTAAGTCAACCAGTTAAAGCCGAGTCGCTCTGGAGGGAAGGTTACAGTCTGCATTCTGCAATGCTTCCTTCTTTTATTTCATCTTCTCTGGCTCAGCGGATTTTAAGGACGGGGAAGTCAATTAATTTCCTTAGAGTTTGTTGTGAGGATCGTGGTTGGGCTGATGCAGCAGCAGAAGCTGCTAATGCTGCTGGGACTACCACAGGGAGAGGTAATCTTGGTTATGGTGAAACTGATGCACTTGAATCTCTAGTTGCGGAAGCTGCCAAGAGGATTGATAAGCATTTGTTGGATGTTATGTACAATAGATACAAATTCAAGGAACATTGCCTCGCAATTAAACGCTATTTGCTCCTTGGGCAGGGTGATTTTGTACAGTATCTTATGGATATTGTCGGTCCGGAACTGTCTGAACCTGCTAATACAATCAGTTCATTCAAGCTTGCAGGACTACTGGAAAGTGCAATCAGGTCATCTAATGCACAGTATGATGATCCTGATGTACTGGACAGGTTGAGGGTTAAGATGATGCCACATAACACTGGGGACAGAGGCTGGGATGTATTTTCACTGGAATATGATGCCAGAGTTCCACTAAATACAGTTTTTACTGAATCCGTTATGGCTAGATATCTGAGGATATTCAACTTTTTATGGAAGCTGAGGAGAGTAGAGCATGCTCTTATTGGTGCTTGGAAAACCATGAAACCAAACTGTGTTACTTCTCGTTTCCTTGATAAGCTCCCAAATGCTGTTAAGTTGCAGTTGGTTCTGACATCAAGGAGATGCCAAGTTCTTTGGGATGAGATGAATCATTTTGTCGCAAATTTGCAATATTACATCATGTTTGAGGTCTTGGAAATTTCATGGTCCAATTTCTTGAAAGAGATGGAGATAGCGAAAGATCTTGATGATCTACTTCTGGCACATGAGAAGTATCTTTGTTCAATTGTGGAGAAGTCTCTCCTTGGAGAGAGGTCACAAACTCTGAATACAACTCTTTTTGTTTTGTTTGATCTAATATTGCGGTTCCGCAGTCATGCAGATCGATTATATGAAGGTATTCATGAGTTGCAATCGAGGTACTGTCCTTATCTTTCCATTTATAGTGAATTTTTCTGAAGTTCAATTATTGGTTCTTTTTCTTTGGCTCATTTAACATGTTTGTTACATTTTTCAGAAGCACAGAAACTTCCCTGTCTTCACGTGATAAAACAAAATCTCGGGCCAACAAAAATGACAAATTATCTGAACCTGGGTTGTGGCTTGGTGAAGGCAGGAAGGCTCTAACACAGCGTGCTGGAGAGTTCCTTCGAAATATTGGGAAGGATTTAGATGCAATTGCAAACGAATATACCTCTGTGTTTGACGGGTTCATTTCTCAATTGCCGGTGCAGCAACACATAGACTTGAAGTTCCTCATGTTCCGACTGGATTTCACTGAATTTTATAGTCATCTGCAGTCCAAAACTGGCGCAAAGCTACTACCTTAGCACCCCTGTTAAACAACATTTTACTTTCTAAAGTGTGTAAGATGTATGCTTTCTTTAGTAGTTGCACATCATGTGTGCTTGTAGATAGTCTCTTGGCTGTTGTAGAACAGGCCCTACATTCTGTACATAATTATTTGCTTTCAGGTAATAGTTTACTCTCTCTCTTTCTCTCTCTCTCTCTTTCTCGTTTGCTTACTCTGTTGCTTGTTCGTGGTTTTCTTTCTTTCAGAAGGCATTCTTAAGTTCTTGAGCAGGTGTGTAGCTGCTCTTGGCTGTTGTACTTGAGCTGAAGGTATTCTGCTCTGACTGTCACCAATGTAGAACATAGTGTTCCACGTTTGATTGTTATGTTTCATTTTAGTTTTTCTTCTTTTCATACGGTCAATTTTTGAGCTTGTAAGTCTCTGTAACATAGTTTTCGTTTGGTATGGTAATTAGTAAAGGCGCTGGTAGGTTTATTGCCTTCATGTTTCCATGACTTGTTGGTGATATAATGGTTCCTGTATCGCTTAATGAATTTATTGGTAGCAGTGTGTGGAACTGTATTTGATTATATCTTTGTTTTTTTCTGATGTTGTCAACAGAGAATTTCTTGTGGCCCTTTAAAATCTTGTTGTCTTGTATAAAGTACCCGGCATGGATTGTGCTTTCCAATAGGGAATGCTAAACCATGCTTTATAATGAATTCTGCTATATGTTGATTAGTGGACCATTTATTTCTTTTGCTGTTTTAATGCAAATTTGCACGCAATGTGCATCATAACTAAATAGATATATTGTGCATTGAGGAGATTGGTTTGTTGTGACTTGTGAGAACTTGGTCTTTCTTCCTTTGCTTCTATTACTTTTATTACCTATTTCTAGTTGACATTCCCCTGTTGCAAGCTGACATTCAACTGAATCAGAATTAATGGGTCTATACTCCCATTCTAGACGTCCTTAGATTTAAAACATCTTCTATGTAGATCGCTTTGGTGTTTTTTTTTTTGTTTGGTTGGGTTCATCTCAGATTTCAACCACCTATGGTTGGTCCATTGAAATATGTATTACCTTCGGACAGTTTGAAGCTTTTGACAAATTTTGGCTACTTTTTATGTATCGGTTGATAAATGAGTGAATCTGAATAATATGCCAGTGTATGTCTTAATGTATTATTATATGACAAAAAAAATCAATGCTTGTGGCTACAGTTGGATGTAGGTTTTTGAACCTTTTATTCTAATTCTCTTCTTTTTTGATCTCAAGGTTCTGGAAGATCATTTCTCTTTTTGGTTGTCAGGGTTAGGAACAGTGTGTTGCACCATATCTTAGCCTCTTTTATTGCTGTTGTTGACAGTTCTTTTTCCATGTATTGTTTGGGAGTTTGAGTCTGATTAATGGAGAACAGCAGAGTTTTGCACCCTTTTAACGTGCAAGTCTGTACATACCTTTGTCTGACTCGGCAGCATTGTGGAGTTCCAAAATGTTAGGATTTGTACTTTGCATTGTTAGATTTTTGGAATTTGTTAATATCGAAGTGTTTAATGGTTCCTTATGAGGGGCTTTCTAGTTATGTTGTAGTGATGAATGAGATTAAAAAGCGTTGGGTTCAGAGTAGCTTCTGATGGAATATCAACGGAACTAACAATTGCCTATTCAATGTATCGAAGTTCCATAGAAAGGAAATTGCAGTTGAGGATGAATTATGTGTGTGTGTGAGCTTTTAGTTTCAGGTGCTGGATTATTTACTTACGGAATATCTTAATTTGTGTTGAAATATTTTAATCATGTCAAAGATTGTCTAAATTGGTGCTCGCAAGTGGTAAGCATTAGCAAGGAACTAAATCTTCCTTTTCGATAATGTATCAAACTTGTTATGGGGAAATCTGTTGTGTTGTTTGAAATTGAAATTTGAGTTGTTCTAGGGCGTCAAGTTAATCCCCCATCAAAGGGCTGCCCAATGACTTCTGTATCAGCAACTGTTCTGCTACTCGATTTACTTTTTGCCAATGCTACTGCTTAACACGCAGCCCCTTCAAGCCTGCATGGAAAACAAACCAGATGCAATTCCAGTTATACCAAAAAAAAAGAGGTCTATACCAAAACATGAGCAATTGGAAAGAAAATTTAAGCAGGGCTTGTGTTAAGAACTAGACAAAAAACTAGTGAAAGTTTGTTACCAAGTTATCAACAATTTCATAAACTCTTAAGCACAGAATTTAAATACTTTGTTTTCTTGATCTCTACGAAATTCATGTATAATTCCTATCAAAACAAAGGAAGCAAATATACAAATAATACCTGTGCATCTACAAGTCATTGAGGAAACAGATTTCCCGCATGGCTAAGCAGAATTTGCAGCAAGCGTGCGATCTCTCCCACAGAATTGAGTTTGTTACTCGCCCAACGTATACTTCTTTCCTGTGAATGGTATGAACTTATTTTCTTCAGCACTAGTTGCATTCTTTTTGTTATCTAGTTCTTCAGAGATCCTCCTTGATTTACTTGGCTGATTACCGACTTCTTCAGGACCAAACACTAGCTTTCCAGCACGCTTTCTGGATAAGGGTTGTGCTTCAGATGCCATTCTATTGCTAGATTCTTTAACTGGCAGTTGGGAAGAGGGAGGAGTAGAAGAAGCTGCACGAGGCACAATACTTGCAGGTTGCTCATCTAATCTTCTGGCAGCACCCACAAACGGCTTGAACTTAGGCTGTTGATCATCATCTTGAGCTGATGTTTGTTTTCCTTGAACCTTTCGGGGATCAGCGTCCATGGCAGCACGCACAACTGATGATGGAGGTTGCTTTTCTGGCTCTTTGTAGTCTAAAGGAGGTGCAAAATCAACCTCACAATCTGTCTCAAAAAGTGAAATAGCATTCGAAGGGTTTGTTTCCAATATGTCAATGTAATACCGGTTATACTGATGAGTGATCATGATGGTATCTCCAGCAGTCACACATGCAAAATCTTTCAGTGCTGTTTCAAGGATTTCTTTAGGATCAGGTAGTTTGATAAAGTTCATCCTATGTGGTTGAATCTTCATAAAACTTCCTCTGGGAAGAGTTACATACTTCAACACCACGATTGAACCCGGATGAATTTGCCAGTTTTTCATCATCCATTCTGGCACGTAAACAAAACCCTCATCCGCACTGAACTCCAGAACCCCACAATGAGAAACTTGTTGAGAGCCACCCTCGTTATCGTCCCGCCCGCCCCTGGTGGTGGTGTTGGTGCTGGCCGCGGCGGCAGCAGTGGTAGTTGGTTTTTTAATCTCAAACACCATGGGGTATTCGATGTTGTCCATATAGACTAAGCGTTCAAGTGCTGAGGGAGGCATTACGATCCTGTTTCCATCTTCGAGATATTCCCTATCCTTGATATGAGAAACCGGAAAACAATTATAAGATTGTTCAAAGTATTCATAATCTTGATCCTGAAAATCTTCCATGGCTGGTTCCATGTTAGATAGAAGATTAAAGCTGAAGTGAATTAATGAGGTTGTTGGACTTGAACGAATCTCTTTTACAGGGTCAGGGAGACTTGCAATTGTACATGTCAGTGCGTCTCGACTGATAAGGTCCCTTTTCCAACTTTTGTTAGAATCCTTTGTTTCCTTTTTCACTTCGGTTTTAGTTTGACGATTTTTTCTGATCTTAAATAGGTGGAACTTAGCTCATTCATCTAAATTCTCCAGTCTCCCAACTAGTTATATTAAATTTGTCCAAACATCAGAACAGTTGTATTTTTATAAATTTTTGCCCATTTTTTATGAAAGGTTTGACTAATATATAGCACATTTGTGAATGCATACTGTCTCATGGTAAATTACATGCAATTTAGATACTCGTTAAACAAAAAAAAAAAAAAAAAAACCCTTTAATCGTTTAATCATAGTTTTTCAAGATTTTCCCTTCCGAATTTGGAAATAGTTTTCCGTAAAGGAGACTTCAAAACACCGTATTGAGCAGAGATTTTAACCCACCAGTGTCACAGATGGCGTCCGGAGTAGCTAGCGAGGTCTCAGCGTGATTTTGGGAGCGCTTATCCAAGGGGTACCAGCAATTGCAAACCTCCACAATGCGTTGACATGTTCTGGCAAAGCATAATCTATTCCAACTCTTGGACCAACAAGTACATGCTCTGGCCGTGGTCCCTCTAGGAGCTCTAAACCACCTGAGTTACATCCTAGTCTATGTTAGAATCTGTTTAAGAACATCCTAGTCTAGGAAGTATAAATGTATAATACTCCCCATAAAAGTTTCACCAGATTTGAGCTTTATCAGTGATGAAAAATAGGAAGAAAGAAAGAAAAATTGGAAGCTTACCAGGAGTATATAGGGAATGGTTAGACCAATCTGTTGAAATTCCTAATGCTTGACCAACCTTGAGAAACAAATGAGAAGTGTCAATCGGAATAAGGTTGTTGAAGTTGGCATAGTTTAGCGGAAGACATATATTGTCTTAATGAGAATCAGCTTGCTGAATGCAACCTCAGATGTTTCTACAGCTAACAGCTGCAACACATTTCTTTTAATGTCCTGTTGCTTAATACCCCAATATGATTGTCGTTTCCGTTGTTTTTTTTTTCCTTGGGGATTCTTTAAACATCTTGTTTTTCAATTCTAGATTAGCACTAAATAATGATACATAAAAAAATTCAGTCTAGATTTTTCTGCTAATAGACTTGTAGAACAATATAGTAGTTTAATCCACACCTCTTCCAGTAAAAGTCGCTAAACTATATTGCCGCACAATAATAATGTTAAAAGTTCCAAGCAGAGGATAGATGCTAGAATGTTCATACAAGAGGAGGAAGAAGAAGTTATAGATCACCTTTCCTGGCCCTGTAAGAAGAACAGGCTTCTCAGTGACTATACCTCGACGTTGTTGAATGGTTTTCAGCCCTGAGTTATAATTAAAAGAATTTTGGCATAAGATCTCAGCCATGATAGCTTTTATGATGTTAAGGATATTCATCCAGGAAAAAAGTGGTAGACAATAAATTTTCACCAGAAAAGTTCCTCGTTAGTATCATGATAAAGCAGCAAACATCAAAATTTTTATTTCTTTTCTCCACGTTATTTGGATAACATGTGAATCACTACTTTTTTGGTTACCAAAAAGCATTTCCCTAAGACAAAATCTGAATGAATTCTTCATCAAAAGTCTTCTGCCTAGTTCACATTTGGAGCTTTCAATATTTATTTCACATTTATCTCATCCAAATGCAACAGAAGTGCCTTGGAGTTGGCATTTTGCTTCAGCATAATCCAATATGTTCTACTAATGACTGCTTGAGGTTATAGCTGTCACATGGTATTCCAAGAAAACTTGCTACACTACCATTATAAATTAAATGCAAAATACAAAACAAAGAAACTATAGCAAGAATCGACAAAAGAAAATGCCAATTCAACTTCAGAATTCCAAAATGGTATTACCACTGATTGGGGCACAAGAACGAATTAGCACAGCTGCTCCTGCTCCTTCTCTGTCCGCGACAATATTGAGCATGGTGTGGAGACCATAGCAAAGGTAAACATATGCATGTCCACCAGGTCCAAACTATATTAACCACAAAGAGAAGATATTTACAGCAAAGAAGCCACAGTAAAATATGATAATGGATTCAATCTTATATTTCAGGATATGTTAGCACTAAACGAACAAGGAATAAACCTTAGAGTTAGGCATTTTCCCTAGTAATATCTTCAATTTATTGTATTTCTGAAGTTAAAGAGATCAAGTTGGCTAGGAACTGAGAAAGAATAAGGCCTATCTTGCAAGGTCCCTAATTTAATTGGAAGAATAGGTCATCTGAAAACTGCTAATACATCTGCTAGACTTAAAATTATAGTCTCAAAAGTAGCTTAAAATTGGATAAGTTTTCATGATTGCATCTGATCCACAAGCCAATGCAAACTATTAAGTACACAAAACAAGTCTTATTACCTTGTCATGGCATTATTTGTTAAGACAATACAAGATAACCAAGAACCAGAAATTGAATCTTTAGCCAACACAAACACCTACACACAAAGACATTTTATATGGTCCAAAATCAGAAGCTCTGCTCTTCTGGTATGCAGGTCTACTTAATAAATTATGATTATCACCCTTCTGGACCTCCATCCACATGCATCCATCTTTTTTGTTCTCTTTCATTGCACTTAAATGCCGAGAGGATACTAGCAGGCAAGGATGGCTTAATCCTTAGGCAGTTACATTAAAGGGGAAATGGACAGTTGGAAACATACCCTTCCTGGTATTATTGTAATTGCACAATCCTTATAAGGAATGAGATCTGAAACCTCAAAAAGAAAAGATGATGACATGATATTAGGTCAGGAATTTTGTGTTCATTATTCCCCCAACTGATTCAGCATCTGAAAACATGAAGCAACGGTCACATGGTACTCATAATTAACATATTTTCGTAATTTGCAACTGATCACAATCTAGGCATTTGGAAAGTACAGTGGTATAAAGTTTTGCATCCACCTTGTATTAGGGGTTGGAAATCGTTCATTCTTATGTAATTGCTTACATCTTAGTTATCTCAGTTTTACTTCAAGGCTGCTTTTTCAGGGAACAAGCTTAGTTCAGCCTAAAACTAACTGCTCACTATCGTGTCATTTTACAAAGTAAATAACCGGCTATCCAATTATGCTTCTGTAGTACTATAAGTAAACACAGACCATTTTACAATTACCACATGGAGCAATCAAAGAAGCAGAAAATTATGACTGTTAATGATTCATTATTACAGATTCTTTATTTTAATGATGGGGAGCGAAGGCCAAATGTATTAGTAAGACTGCAGATAGTCGTTTCATCCTATAAAAGTTATCTAAAATCAGGCACGATTAACATGCTCCATTCATTTGCACAAGTAACAGGTAAAGCAGATAGCACTTAAATGGCTATAACAATAAACTTACAACTGGTGCTGTTCTTGCTGTCATGCCAAATCGACCGTGGCAAGCTGAATCATTTGGCCTATAAGCTTCCACCTATAAATCAAGTCCAAAAAAAAAAGTGTTAAGGCATCCCGTTCTAAGATTGCAGGAATACAAAAATAGATATAGTAATTCACCTCAGTTATCTGAAGAACAACATCGTCTCTTCTGAGGTACTTTCCAAGCAAAAGTGGGGCAAGATCAAGGGCATCAATTTGGTAGAAATCAGGGGACAAGATTGGCCATTTCTCAAAGAATGTAGACAACGAAGAACTGGGATTTAAATCATTATCATCATCATCATCTCGAAAGTCAGATTCTGGGATTGTTGAACTGGGGTTAGCCCTGGGATTGACTTTTGCTATCGTCTTAAATTTTCTTTTTATGATACTGGTGGCGGTGGTGGTTTTCTGGGTGCTTTTCTTGATGGGTTTAGTGAGTTTTTTGGGAATTAGAGTATCCTTCATCGAATTGATCGATGAAGAAAATGGAAATTTGGACTGGAGAGAACTTGTGGGACGTATCAGACAACGAGAGAAGACTTTTGATTGCAAGAATAACATAGAAAATAGTGGACTTTGATAGTTTGACCCTGCAGCGTTTTGGCTAATTTGGCGGGTGTTTGTTGACGACTTGATGTGGTTGCTGTCAATGCAGTAGGAAAGGAATCAGACTGCTGCTTGGAGTTCAATAAAAAATTTTTTTTTTTGGGTTCTTCCAAAAGGATTTACTTAGAACAGCACCTTTTATTGTTTCAGTTTTTTAATTTAAATCTGACTATTCTTATACTACCTCATTAACTACAAATGCAATTATTCCAAATAGCAATAGATTTTTCTCAAGTGAGTATATGTATGGAATGGCTACTATTTGTCAAAAATAATTACTTGGATCACAAATATATTTTTAATTTTTTTTTATCTTTCTGATTCTTTTTTATTTCATATATATGATATCAGAAAACACTAATATAATAATTACTCTAAATCCTTCTTTGAATAATCTTTTAATCGAATAATTTTGGTCCACATATTATCAATTGTACACTATAATTGAAAATCAGGCCTTGTTTGGATTGCCGGTTTCCGTCGAAAAATTACGTCGTTTTCCGTTATCACATTTCCCTATTACCTTTTTCCCTCACATACATCAAATCGCTACAGTAATTTTTTCATGAAAAATCACGGAAAATGCAATCCAAACACAACCTTTATTTTCTTTTTGTTTGTTTGATAAATTCATCTACTCTCATCCTACCTTATATTTAGTAAAGTAAAATCAATATAAATATTGACTAACAAAATTAACTTATTTTCAGACTATTATAATTCATCGAGTGCAGATCATTTTGCTTGAACTGAATAGTAATCTACTTAAATTTGATATTATTTTTTTTAATGAGTTTAAAATGTTATTTAATCTTTATCTATGGAAGTTCTATAATAAACTATATTTACCAATTGAATTCAACTATTTTTTTTATTTATTATCTTCTTGTAATTCATTTGGTAGTTGTGGAACAAAATTGAAAACTTGTTTGGGCTAAAGTTCAAATAAAGGAAAAATTAAGGGAAAAGGAGTGAAAAGTAGTGTAAGTTACCGCGGTGGCCTATTTCTTCTAGACCCTTCTATTTCTGAATAATTTTTGCAACCCAAATTAGGGTTTCCATTTTTCTATTCTAGACCCTTCTTCTTGCTCCTTCCACCTCCGGAACCCTCCGGACTCTCACTTCTTTTTTTAAATCTCCCTTTTGCACAGATTTTCACCTACAAACACGCACCAGAAACACTGAAGAACGAAGAACACGAAAAATATAAACTCCTAAATTTCCACCTGAAACAATGGCGAGAATGGGCGAAGGAGACAAGAGATGGATCGTCGAAGACCGCCCCGACGGCACTAACGTCCACAATTGGCATTGGGCCGAGACAGATTGTCTTGAATGGTCCCGCAATTTCTTCAAGAAAACCCTCTCCGATCAATCCCTATTAAATGGCGAAGGCAATCTCTTCATTAAGATAAACAAGGTCGATAAACTCGACGGCGAAGCCTACGTCAATATCCGTAAGGGGAAAATCATCCCTGGGTACGAATTGAGCCTCGTAGTTTCATGGGAAGGTGAAGCCAAAGATTCCGATGGTAATTCAGTGCTTAAATCCGAGGGGACCGTAGAGATACCTTATATTTCCGATGAGAACGCCGACGAAGATCCGGAGCTTAGAGTTACGGTGAAGGACGATGGGCCAATCTGCAAAAGATTAAAGGAGGCCTTCTTAGCTAAAGGGAAACCGTTTGTGCTGGAGCAAGTTAGGGCTTACGTCAGTGCAATGGCGAATGGTGGGCCCGCGAAAGAGGAGCTGGAGGTGAAGAAAGTGGCAAAGAAGACTGCTTCTGCTGGTAGTGGTGATGAGAAGGCAGTGGCGGCTGCTGCTCCGGTGGTGGAGAAGATGGAGGTGGTGAAGAAGGAGAAGAAGAAAGAAGGGTTTAAGACGATTACAATGACAGAGAAGTTTAGTTGTGGGGCGAGGTATTTGTTTGAGATATTGATGGATGAGAATAGGTGGAAGGGTTTTACGCAGAGTAATGCTAGGATTAGTAAGGAGGTGAATGGGGAGTTTAGCATATTTAATGGGTCGGTGACTGGGACTAATGTGGAGTTACAAGAGGGCAAGCTAATTGTGCAGAAGTGGCGGTTCGGTAGCTGGCCTGATGGCATTCACTCAATGGTAAAGATTTTAACTTTTCTCAGTATGATGATTTAATTTGTTCTTGTTTTATATTCTTTGTGTATACATGGATGCTTTTGTGCAGCTTATTTTCGATTAATCTTTTGTTTTATTCCATTTAGCAAGTAGCATGCTAGAACTGGTTAGTGGAAGAATTTGTTCAAGCAGAATTTGTTTGGTAGTTCTCCACCAAGGGAAATTTACCGTTGTTGGTAATGAATTTAATACTGAAAATGTGCTTCAGGTGGAGTCAACCGCATGTATGTTAACATTAATGTCTGTCGCATTGTGATTGGTGCTTGTTCGACTGCTGCAGAGGATTAATATGCTTGTTTACTTGTTGCTGTGGATAAACTAAATCTCGGCAATGATTGCTGCTAGTTAAATTTATTAGCTACAGTCCACTCGTGTATTTTGATTGATTTCTTGAGCAGCATTTCAGCTAATTATTAGATTTTTATTGTGTGCTTTGGAGCTTTGTAATACAACTTCTGTGTTACGGTAGTTTTTCCTGCCTTTGGATTATAAACGTTGTACATGCTGCCTGCTTTCTAAGAATTAATGCACCACGGAGATGTACATTGATGTTCTTATTAACAGCTTGAAGAACTTATATTATTTGTCATTTTTTGCATGTTTGATTGATAATTTGATATCATCACTGCTGAGCAGCATGCAGTGTTTGACTTTGTTGGCAAATTCAAGTTACATGTGTTATGGAATTTTCTCCCCTTTGGATTATAAACGTTCTGCTAAAAATAATATATGCTGCAGGTGCGACTAACCTTTGATGAGCCTGAACCTGGGATTACAATTGTCAAGCTCATACATAGTGATGTTCCAGAGGAAGACAGGTTGGTGCCATCTCTAACTGCTTTAGAATATATTGCCTTACCTTCAGCTAGCTGTATATTTCCTCACTGCACCACCCCATCCCCCTAGAAAGAAAAAGACTTGGCAAGAACAAGGTTAAATTCTAATTTGCGCCTCCACAATTTGGCCAAGCTTACCCTAAGGTCTGGAAAGCCATGATCATTGTCTTGTCCAGAAAAGATGTCCACATGTTGAAATCACGTCTGAAATAACTACATTAGTTGAAAATTGATTGTACAGAAGGAAACACTCCCACTGGAAAATGGCTTGAATCCTGTCTCTCCCCTACCCATCTTCATGTCATCCAACCCCTTATTTCCTCTCCAGAGTTTCCGTAAAGCCACTTATGCCCGCTGTGACTATTTTGCCCTCTTATGCATAACATTCCCTGTTGGCTGTTTCTCCAAATCGCCTACCTACAACTCACCTTATCGCCTTCCTTTAAACCAGCACCACCTTTCCTTTTCCCTCCCACTTGTTTGTGTCATAGGTCGTGCTCAGCAACCAGCACCAAGCATAAATCCTGGTGTCCCTTGCCTTGTGTCCTCACAACCTGCACCAAGGCCCTTGTCATCTTTTCCCAACCTACCCCTTAGCTCAAACTCCTTGCTTTTAGTTTTCAAGTGGACTCATTTCTGTTTGTTGCGGAGATAGCAGGATTAGGCAAGGTTTTGATTGGTTGAACTTTTCCATGTCTTTGGTTAATTCCCTGCTCTTGAAATCTACAATTTTTAACTGTTTAAATATGTTATAAAGTTAATTTCAGAACTTTCTGTTATTTTTTTTGGTTTTCTCATTCTGGGAACTGCAAATATCACAATAAGGGTTCATATGTTTTGAGGTTTTCTCAAAGCTTTAAATAACTGATTGTAGTTTAGCCATCTCAAGTGGTGTGCAAATAATCAACTGCAGATAAACAGTTACTGAATTTTATTTTTTGTACACTCCCCCCCCCCCCTCTCTAATTGAAGCTACTTGATTCTGCAGATATGGAAACGCAACTGTGGTGGAGAATACGGAGAGGGGATGGAGGGATCTTATTTTCCACAAAATACGAGCAGTTTTTGGTTTTGGAATATGATTTTCTTCTTGGAGTTAGTTAATGAATCCGGCCAAGCGTAGAATTTTGTCATTTTGGGTTCCATTAGACTGAGATATGGATTGAATATGACTATTATGGTAAAAATGTACCCAATTTTATGGGTGCAGCTACCATCATATTTACGGTGACCTCTGGCTGTGCCAGACCCAATAGCCTGTGCTGCCAAGTAACTAATTGTGAACTGTGTCTTGATTGGAATGAAGGATATAATGTTCTTTGTTCTCTCTTCTCTATTGGCGCAGCATCGAAATTGCTAGTCATGTCTTTCTTCTGCTCTTTTGGCTCTTGGTGGGTGTCGCATGCCAAATTGAAGTTTATTTCTACAGTGTATTTTCGATATCGCAAGTTGTACTAAACTGAATTATCTCTTTGAGGCTGCACAAGGAAAGCCGATGGCAACACAATCAAATGGTTAAGGGAAAAAAAAGCGTAAAATAAAAATAGGCGATGGACTGGATGCTCTGAAAAAATGAAATTAATCATTGAAATGGCTTTCAAAAGGGTTCAATTTCTGTACAAGAAAAAGGTGGAACCTGTACATTCTTGAACTTGGTTTAAAGCCCATGGACTTTGCTAGGCCCGAAATAAAGAATGACCCGAGTTTATGTAGGAAAGGAAAATTTTTTCGTCGCCTGAGAGATTCGAACTCTCGCGGGGAAACCCCATGTACTTAGCAGGCACACGCCTTAACCACTCGGCCAAAGCGACGATTTTGTTATGAGGGCTTGATATGAAAGCTTATAATACAGCCAGAGGAGGCAACATGAATCCCAAGACTTCCTGCCTGTGTTTATGTCTCATTGACAATTCATTATAACAAGTTCATTCTTGTTTCTTACCTGAAACCCAGGATTTCTTGCTTGTATTTATGTCTTATTTGACA
The DNA here is from genome assembly GCF_036785885.1 of Coffea arabica. Classification (NCBI taxonomy): domain Eukaryota; kingdom Viridiplantae; phylum Streptophyta; class Magnoliopsida; order Gentianales; family Rubiaceae; genus Coffea; species Coffea arabica. The sequence goes on from NC_092321.1 coordinate 13,899,779, forward strand.
ATAATGAATACATATTCAATTTACATGTTTTTGAGAGAACTTGATTCGAAAGAAAAAGGTATAAGATATAGGGGATTTTACATAAGAGAGAAAAATTCAAGCAGGAAATTCTTCTTCAGTATCTTCCCCCCTGTCGCGTTTTTAGAAGAAGACACTTTTACTGTACATCACAGAATAAGGTGGGGTGTTGCAATTTACCATAACTAAGTTTATAGAAGATAAATCTGTTGACAAAATGAAGAAGTGGGAGGGAAGCGATCTACATCCTACGTTGAGCTTGAAACTACATGTATTCTCATGCTTAAAATTCTACACAAAGTTCTGGATCATTTGTCTCACTTCTTCAATAACAAGCCAAGCTTTGTGTCCTCCGATCACTTGTGCTTTCATCTCACCATCTTTCCATAGCTGCAGGAAAACACAAGACACAAAATCAAGTGAAATCACATCAAGTTTTTAATTTGGTTATTGGTCAATCTGGTTAGAAAGAAATTCATGCTTAGAAGAGAATCACGGCTACCGAGCTCACCTGTATCGTTGGCATTTTCTGAGACAAAAGACATCACAGGAAACATCAGTAAATAAATTAAACAGATGAATGAAAACCACAAAATTAATGCAAGAATAAAAATGATCAGATTAATTCAACATACTGTTATGTTTCCGCGCTTTACTAAGGCCTGGGGCACTTTGTTCACATCGACACAGAAGAACCTAAGCCTGTCATGAGAAGTAAGCGTCAGATTTGAAACCATCTTAAAGGGCTTCTAAGTATGTGATCCAGCTACTCATACATTCACATTTGCTAAAGCTCCATTGATCCATACGATTACTTGAACTATTCTCTGCTTTAAGCTCCATGGATCCTCTATAGCTATAAGAAGTGGCTTTAGAAAGTACAATTTACAACGCCTACAGACTCTTGTTCTTGAACGCAGGTCTCGAAAAGTACATTCTGTTCAAACATTACTGTGTGAGAATTTGAGCTTTACAGAGGAAGTTTAACTTTGTAAATTTCCCAATTCAAAATATTTGTACCCACTAACAAAACTGTAAGGCCTAATAATGGTCATAGAAACATAACCAAGTACTTTAGAATTAGATTTCTGGTACTACAGAATTATGCAAACTGTGAAGGTTATTGTCATTAAATATCTTAAGGCATAAAAGGGCTGCTATTTGCCTGAATTCTAACTACTATGATATTTTATTCCGATTTTCCAACAAAAGGCAGAGAAATCTGGAGTTCGGATCTCTCTTCCAGAAAGTTGAGAAATCAGAATTAGATATCTTCATCACTTGTGGGATTCAAACCCTTCCTATATATTGTTCTTTCAAATTCTTCCATCAAATCCACATCCATCATAGTAGTTTTTTTGGGTAGTGTCTTCAACCCTCAATCATCTTTGTTTAATTTCTTCATTGTTATCACAATTGGAATCTTTTGCTGGCTAATTATCACAATTTAGGTGTGCCTGAGCCCCATTAGGACTCCAGCGTCCAATATTCCTTGCTGTGTTGCTCACATGGACATGTGTGGTTTAGATGAAAATTAATAGTGCTTATCATGCAAATCCATGAAAAATATATCAACAATTAGCCCAGAAGAAACACATTAGAAAATTTTAAGTTCTATTCTAAGTTGGTGATTGGCAAGGCTATTGGAAGTAGAGCATCATCATGAATCCATATCATGAATCCATACATCAAATGCAGTAAATACAAGTAATTGAGCAAAACTTACTTGGTATCATATTCAGCAGCTAATTTCTCTAGTTTTGGCTCCAAATAGATGCATTTCCGGCACCAAGAAGCCATCCTATCACCATTAACAAACAAAAACCAGTCAAAAAACTAACATGTATTATAAAATCGCAAACAACATGAAAAATGAAAAACAGAGGAAAAGATGAGAGGGATGACCAATCGATGATGATGGGTTGTGAGAGTTGTTTAGCTTCATCAAGAATCTTGTCCAACTGATCACAATCTTCAATGGGTTGCATTTCCATAGCTGCAGGCCTTGACAAGTCTGGCAAAAACCCAGCACCAACCCTGGAGTCTCTCTTTGCTACTTTCTTCCACTCATCTTTTCTTTGATCAAAGCTGAACCCATATGATTTTACTAGAACGAAGCAGCTTCCGCCACCCCACCAGTGCTGCTGATGAGGATTATGGATTTCCCTGCATAAGATGTGTGAATTTGGTGCAAAGATTGACATCTCTTTCAATATTATCTTCCTTCAAGAATGAAGTTACCAAGAAACGAAGATAAGATATTTAGGCCATTCTTTTTTCTTTTTCTTTTTGAAAAAAAAGGGCCAAAAGGGATAAATATCTTTGGAAAAAAAAATTTTGTTGGGGGGTCTGTGTGATGATTGAATTTTGGTTATTGCTTTTTTATTTGATTTTTGTTTGTTTGTAGCACAAATTAGAAAGATTATCCAAAAGCTAAGTTGGAAAGTGGGAGGTTGGCTTTTGGGGCCCCATTGGGATATGGGCCAGGGCCAGTTCATAATTAAAGCCAGGCAATATTGAGTTCCCCTAGGAGGCCTAGCCCATCTTCGCATTTTCAAATACAGCCATCAGATCAGAAATATGGTATTTGCTATATAATGGTAAATTTTCATTCTAACTATATAATTTTTTTTTCCATTTTGCTGCTACTGAGTTCTCCTAATGGTAAATGCTCATTCAACTACGTAATTTTTATTTAAAATTCAAGAGATAGAATTCAACGAGATTAGAACTATATATATATATATATATATAAGGAAAAAGTCCCAATGGCCATCTAACTCTTTTCCAGGTAAAGTTTTAGCCCTCCAACAATTAACGGTAAAGGTTTGGCCCTCGATCTAATAAAATAGCATATTTGTGGCTCTTCTGTCAAATCCAGCAATTAAAATTGACAGGAAACATCATCTCGTGAGACGCGCGACCAAATATCAAGGGTATTATAGTCTCTAAAGAAGAACACAAATTCTGCCGAATAGAAGAAGAACACAAATTCTGCCAAATTGCCACTTACTCGGGAACTCCTCGGATGGCATATATCTTGCCCAACCTCTCCCCGACAATCATCCAATCCAAGAAAAATCACTCCACCCCTCCTCCTCCTCCTTCTCATCTGCGTTTGCCCCCACCGCCTCCTAGGCAGGCCTCCTCTCTTTCTGTTCCCACCAGGCAGCAACAGTACCTCCGCCCCCACCTACTCCTCCACCACCCCACCACCTGTGCCACTGCCACTGCTGCCGTTGCTCTTGCTTCTCCTCACAATAATAAGCAGCATGACCACAGGGATGATTTCTTTGTGAACCTGGGTCTGGCCGTCAGCACTCTAAGGGAAGATGAGGTTGGTGATTATGAAGCAGTCGATGGGGTTGCTGGAGAGGGATGTGGCGGACGGCGGCGGCGGCAAGGAATTGGGACCTAGTACGCCTAATGCCAGTGGTAGCGGTTGTTGTGGGGTTTGGCAGGGAAACGAGGAGGTCCACGAATTGGGAAATGGTGGTGATGGGGTTGTGGGTATTGTGAATTAGCAATTTCAGCCTCAGCAGCAGGAGCGGCAACAAGAACAACAGAATGCTCCATTCATGTCCTGGCTTATGATACAGCGTGATCGGACGGTGGCAAGGAACATGTGGACCACCACTGCTTGTGAACCATCCACTCAGGTTTTATTTCTCACAACCTGTCTTAATCCACTCAGATCTCTAATTTCTTCTCCAATAAGACGATTTGGCATGCTGCTGAGAAAGGCTCAACACTACACATAATTGATTTTGGTATTCTGGGTTCCACGGCATAATTTTGTTCAGGGAGATTTCACTTCAGTACTAAGGATTTGGCAGCCGTCTGAGAATTTGATTTTGATCAGATGGAACTTGAGTGGAAAATGTTGGAGCGAAAAGGAGTGGAAATTGTTGGAGCGAAAATCAGTGGTGAAAGAGAGCTTTTACTCTTGGAAAAGAGACTATAATGCCATTGATATTTGATCGCGCATCTCACGAGATGATGCTTTCCATTAATTTTAACTGCTGGATTTGACAGAACGATCACAAATATGCTATTTTATTAGATCGAGGGTCAAAATTTTATCGTTAATTTTTGGAGGGCTAAAACTTTATCTGGGAAAGAGTTGGAGGGCCATTGGGACTCTTTTCCCTATATATATATATATATATATATATATATATATATATATATTGGCTTGATTAGAACCTTCTCAATTTTAGGAATCAATTTTAGACCAACCCTTGGGTTGACCAGTTCCAAAATTCCCCCCTCTCTCTCTCTCTCTCTCTATTTTGACACATTTGAGGAGATCTGTTTATTTCTCCTCTTGTTTCTGATACATTAATAGGAATTACTCTCTGTCCCAATTATTTAGTCATATTTGGGGAATACAACTTTTTAAAAATAATGGTTTGATTGTGATATTTGTACTTTCTCTTTTCAATTTTACCTCCACAAATTCAAAATTTAAATTTGAATTTGAATGGTAACATGCATTTGATTAGAAAGAAGGGTTATATTGAAAAGAGAAACTAAAAAGTGTTTTGACTCTTCCAACATGACAAATGTTTTGAGATATCCAAGAATAGAAAGTATGACACTTTCAATGGAACAGAAAGAATATATTGTATTTGACTACGTATCTCCATTTTGAGGGGGTTTTCTTTGTGGGTTTTCTTAATGACTAAGGAAGCAAAAGGTTATGCAGAATCTTCAATTAGTTAGATTAGTGGGATTTTGTCCATGACTTCACTAGTAACTAATTGAAGTCATACTAACGCCTGAGGAAAATAGAAATTTCAAGAGAAACGCCAGCTGCTCAGTTTTCAGTTTTCAGATGGTAAATCTTTGTCCTCAAATAATATCTCCCTGAATCCAAAATTAACCTTTTCCTCAATAAAAGGAAACAAAAAGAAAAGGCAGTAAATTCTAAGCTAACGGTAACTGTCAAAGACTTAATCTATACTTGAGGCATTTATGTTTGTTAGGGACTGTAATAGAACATCAACGAAGCAAACTGCTTAGTGATCGAGCCTTAAAAGCTGCAATTCTCCTCTTGGGAACCACATCTCAATCTTTAATATCCCCCGTAGCCAAGGCAGTGAATTCTGTTGTGAATGCCGGCTCAGCTGCTTTACCTGTGAAACTCTTATTCATTTTCTCCCTCTACTATTCTTTCTAGCAGCCCAATGATGTTCGCACAAAGGATAACCAGTAGAACATGGTTGAGAACACCTCCATCCCTTTCCATTTGAGCGACTGCATCTTGGATTAGTAATGTCATCCATTGTTTTTTCTTCCGTCTTGATCTCTTTTGCAGCTGGAGTACTGTTCATTATCAAATCTGCAATCCCTTCAGAATCGGTATCATCTTTGCACAGAACATGGTCACCTCTTACTTCGTTTGAGTATTTTCTGCTTCTTCTTGCACTCCCAATGTTCATGGTCTTCCTCTGCGACAGTTTTGTTGGGCTGTTGAGTGTAATCTTAACCTCTGATCCTGCCGCTTTACGTGGAATAGTATTCATCTTCTTGCTGCCCTTCCTCCTATTTCTCATATCAGTCCAATGATGCTCGCACAGTGAAGAACCAGCAAACCTCCGCTGAGAACACCTCCATCCTTTTCCACTTGCTCGGGCGCATCTTGTGTTTGTACTATTATCAATTGTTTCCTCCTCCATTTTGATCTTTCCTGCAAGCCCTTCAAAATTATCTTCGTCGAGAACATGGTCACCCCATTTTTTGTTTGCGCAGTTCTTCTTCTTGTTCACCTTTCTCTTAGTGGTCAAGTGAAGCTTACAAAGTGAACAACCTCCAAAACTTGGCTGGGAACACCTCCGTCTTTTTCCATCTGTCGGGGTGCATCTTGTGGTAGCAATATTATCCATGTTTTTCTCTTCCATTTTGATCTCTTTTGCAGCTGGGATTCTGTCCATCACATCTGAAGCTACTTCAAAATCATCAGTCTCGTTAAAAACATGGCCAACATTGCTTATGCATATTCCTGTTTTGCTTGCACTGCCAGCACTGGTGTGTTCTCTTTGCATCAGTTCTGAACGGCTGCTGATTGGTACAACTTTAACCTTTGATGAAGCTAATTTACGTGGATTACTGTCCTTTTTCTTCTTCCTCTCCTTTCTCCTACCATTCCTGGTTGAAGTCCAGTGATGATCACAGAAGGCATTACCAGCCAAACTCGGCTGTTTGCACCTCCATCCTTGCCCATTTGTGCGAGTGCATCTCGTGCTGGTAATGTTATTAATCATGCTGTCCTCCCCTGCCATATCCTTATCCTCTGCAGTTGGATAATTGATCATCTCAGGAGACCCCTTTAGATCATTATCTTGACAGAGAACATGGTCAGCCCTCGACGTAACTCTGCGTTTTCTGCCTGTTCTTGCATTCTCAATATACTTCAGTCCTCCTTGCGATACTGTTGGAGAGGTACTGCTTGGTGCACTATCTAAGTTCAGCAGTATTCTCCTCTTCTTAAAAGGGAAAATTTTATCTTCTTCCAGCCAATGTCCTCCTACATATACATTATACACATGCAATTAATCAACAATAGGTAGTAGTACTATTATCTCAAGAATCTTCCAACATGAAAAAAAAAAAAAAAAAAAACTTCCCACGTAGAACAATGAAATTAATCTCATGCATGCATAATAGAACATTAATTAAGATTATGCATGCACAATACTGTATTAGAAGACGACAATTGACATCAATATGGTTAAGGCATCTTTTCATGCCCTTTAGGTATCCTGTGCTCACAATAGCCTCACCATGTAAAAATGAAAACTATGTTTATCAAAGTACGTTCTTAACTCATAAGAAAGATATTTCTTCTCTGAGCCCCTCTTAAACAGTAAATTACAAACATTTTTTCAGGCAAATTACAAACATTTTGTTAAAGCATAAAAGCTTAAATCATTTTGTTGCTCTAAAGAAGAAAGGTTGTTTACCTTCTTGGCAAATATAGCTATCAGCTGATCGGGGGTTGCAATAATTCCTGCACATTTCACACAAAAAAACATGCAAAAAAAGAGAAATCTGTGGGCACATTTTGCTTTTTTTCTTTCACTAGTCTGTAATTGCACCCAGTATCAACTACTACATTATCAGCAGAATAAAAATGTCACTAGTCCATTGCTTTCCTATTTACCTCCATTTAGTAGAAGGAATCTGTCTGATATGCTCCATTACTGCATGCTTATCTACTGCAGCACCGCCACCCTGCAGTACAAATAAACAGTACTACACTATCACGGCACAACAATGACTGAAGGGAGAACCATCTTTTTGTGTGGATTTTTCCCTTTTTTGCACATAATTTCTTAATAAAATGGAAAATTTTCCTCTGGGTTCAACTTATCTGATCGTGTAACAAAAGAAAATTCTGGTAGAACTATAAAGCATTGAAGCGTGTAGTAATAGAGTACTAGTTATATTCGGTGGGCTAGATTCAACTGATAGTAATTAACAACATAATCATGCACATGTTCCGATATTATTTTTCTCTGTTAGGTAGTAATATTATAAAAGATTAATGAACCCAGTGATGATATCTAGAAATTTTTGTAAAAGAAAATTACTACCAAGTAAGTACTATTAACTAGAAACCTGTTGAGAAGAAATGGAAGATTCGGTTGATAGAAGAAGTGATGGGTGATGGGTAGGAGGCGATTCAAGTCTTTGTTGTAGTAGTGGGTGGAGAGTTGAAGCTGAAGCTGGAAGATCTGCTGGTGGTGGTGGAGGAGGAGAAGAGGCCATTCTTTTGTTTTTCTTAGATTTTCAACACTTCTCTTTCTATCAAGGAAGGAAATGGAAGAATTTCTTGTTGTGGGATAGTTTGGGATTCAGGTCTTGGAGTCTAAAATACTAGATATAATGGGGTGAGTGATGGCTGTGTAGGTAGGTCAAGAAATGATGTGGGCTGGGCACGCAAATGATGATGAAGCAAGCAAGAAAACAGATCAACGGGAGGAATATTCATGTGAGAGAAGGGATGTGAACAGGAGAGAGAGGAGATGGAGATACAATATATGCAGGTGATAGCTGATTCTTGGCTTTTTGTGGATTTTGGTTTCTAAACCTGAAGAGTCAGAACAGTTATGGTTTATGGCCTACTAGTGTTGCTGCAGTGGGGGGATCCGTTGCACATATATTGCTGATTCGCGTATTTTTGCACTGCAGACTTGCATCAGAGAACATGATCAATTTTGTGATACAGCTCATGTATACAATATGGTTGTATATAGTCTTACTAAAAGATATGGAGTCTAGTGCTAGTCTAGTCTGGCCAAAAAAAAAAATGCTCAAGAAAATAGATCAGAGCAGCAAGTTTTGGGGGGAAAAAAAAATCTTGACAGGAATTGAGTTAAATTGGTCCACTTTCTGTTTTCCTGTGCTAAAATTTATGTACCTTTTGAATAATGGCTATCGAAGTTGAGTTGAGTTTAATCGAGTAGCAATCAATTCTTGAAGCCTGGAAGGGCTGCTGCAGTTTTCACAGACTTGTTTTATATCATGGAGTTTGTCGTCAACAAATTCATTTCTAGAAGTTTATAACAATTGCTTGTTGTAACATCGTACTCACTTTTCTCACGAACTGCTAATAGCTAGTCAAAATACAACTAGGCATTGCATAACTAATCCATGTGCAAAATTATGATAGAATCACGCATCAACTACTTATAAGCAAACTACTGATTGATCGATCCTTGACAACTCTAATCCTCTTCTTTGGGAGAACATGATCATCGTCAGAGTCTTCAGTATCTGAAGAACAAGATCTTGTACCCCTAAACAACACAGTGAATTTGTTTGCAGATGTGGGCTGATCATGATGATCAGCAAATTTACGTGCAATAATCTTCTCCTTCTTCTTCTTCTTCTTGGTTTCCCTACTCTTGTTTAATTCCCAGTGATGCTCGCACACATAATAACCGGCAAGACTTGGCTGAGGACACCTCCATCCGTGCCCGTTTTCGCGCCGACACCTCTGGCTGCTGCCTCTTGTACTACTGCTCTTCATGTTCTCAGCTGCCAATATTCTGGTTCCGTTTGCCCCTCCAATCCATTCAAGATCATCACCATGTTCATAATCCGTAACATGGTCAGCCCATTTCTTTTCTGTGCGTTTTCTGCTTGCTCTTGTATTCCCACCATTCTTCAGTTCTCTTTGGAAAGCTGTACCAGTGCTGCTGCTTGGCACATAGTCCATTATATCCAGAATTCTTCTCTTCTTCAAGGGGAAAATCTTGTCTTCTTCAAGCCAGTGCCCTCCTATACTAACTAACAAATTACAGTGGCACAAGACCAATATTAATCTTCACAAGCATAACTATATATTAAAACCCATGCATGCGTCAAACTAAACATTATTACCATATACAGGATATCAAGAAAACACAGCAAAACATCAGTTTGATTCCAAGACACATTTTCCTGCTTAATGATATGTACTTTAGCCCTTCTATGCATATTTTGCTTGACTGTGCCGTGGCAGGTAAAAATGCTCTTTGTTCTCAAAAGCAAAACAATGTGTCCCTTTATTTGGTCTCTTTTAGTTACCACCAAGAAAAAGAAAAATGTAAGATTTCTTCGTAAATCCATGAAAAGGGTGTACTAATTTATAGCAGGTCCTAACAACTTTTAGTGGGTGATACAAAAAAAAATGAACGAGAATACCTTGTTGACGTGAAAAACAGGAAGGGAGAGAGCGATTATTTGCTTCTCCACTGCGATTCAAATAACTCCTGTAACATGTAACACAGAATAATAGGTTAAAATAATGGATTCCTTTCTTCTTTAAAATTGAAAGAAAAAGGAAAACAAAGATATTAGACAGGCGTTTTTCCTACTCTTTTACAGCCAGATTATGATAGTACCTCTGTAGCATTAAAATGGGATGAACGAATAGAAATGGAAAAGTACTAATTAAATCACCCAACCTCTGCTCAGCACCAACAACCGCACTGCTCTTCACCCCTGCGGCCTTATTTTCTTTAATGCTTCCAGTCACCATTAGTTGCTGTTCATCATCATCATCAACCTGCGTTGATACACCAGAATCATAACAAATTGCTCTACACGATAACCTTTGAATTTCTAATGCTCGTATGTAAAAATATTACTAAAAAATTGTTGCAAGTACTATATATATATGTTTTCCTGTAAAAGAAAGAAGTCATGATGCGCATGAAGAAAACAAGAAACTAAGAAACTTGAACCTGTGGAAAAGAAACGGAAGATTTGGTTGATGGAAGTTGTGATGGATGATTAATGGTGTGAGGCAGGGGCTTCAAGGGCCAGAGAACTGAAGTTGAAGATTGAACATCTGGTGGTGGCGGTGGTGGATAAGGAGGAGCCCATCTCATGTTAACAGAACAGTAGAAGGAATATCAATTTGTGTGTGAGAGCAGGAAGGACAGATTGAGAGCTCATAAATATATATATATACATTGTACTAGACAACATTCTTGAAAAGTCAGTTCGTACGATATATGGAGGCAAAAGTTCAGAGGGAGCAGATCAACTTCCATTTGCGTGCGGGTGGCAAGTGGTGGCTGGCCCTGTCCTTGTGGCAGTAGCTGCAGTGGTGAGTGGCGACCAATTTAGGTTTGGGGCAATGGGACAGACAATGCCGTTTGCGTGTTTCTTTTCCACTTACAGTAACGTCCCTGCTGCATAGTATTTGATATGGACGAAGCTCTCAAGAACAATATCATTATTGAGAGAATTAACTTGGAGGAATTACCTTAGGGAATTATCATTTTCACTTGTATATTCTTGGGGCAGGATGCACAGGCGCAGTCCAGCAAAATTGCGATACATTACTCCCTGTGTTGAAAAAAAAAATTGGAGGAAAAAAGGCTTTGCTACTTACTATTCATCAGGTCTCAATGCGTTTTCTGTACATAAATATTTGTAGTATATATACTACTGTCTTTGAACGATTGAAACATTTTAGTGATCACAAAATTGAAACTTCTCACGTTACTTTGTAGAAAAGTAGCAGCATATATATTCTCGCACTTTCTTTCATAGTTCTCTTTGGATTTATTATCTGTGGGATTGTTAAGGAAGTTTATCACAGACTTTCTTTTTTTTTTGCATGCTCAACAAATGTGAGTTCCAAATGCTTGTCTCAGTTTGTAGTCATGACTCATGATTTAGTGGATGGATGGTGAATTAGTCATGCAACAAGAAGCCTTAATCCCATCCTTACAAAACCTTTGTGGCTGGACGTAGGATCTGTATGAGGGCTGCCTGATTGGGCTTTCCAAAAGTGTCAGCAGCCTATCTCCTTAAGGGCCTGTAATTTTTATGGATCCCATGTTAGGAAGTCCATGGGGAAAACACAAAAGTGAATGTGGTTATTCTATTACCCAGCTTGATGACGATCAGACTACAGAGATCTCATTTTCAATGGGCAAACAGCTGCAAAATCAATGCAGGAAAGGCTTAACTTTTTCTCGTCCGCCTGCTAGATTCCTGGATTGGGCCTCAATACACTCCATCCATCTATGTTAATTGCATCGTATTAGAGGCATTTAACATTTCATGGTTTTAGTAGGAGTCACAGTAAAGTTGCTCGTGTTTCAGTTAAGACTGCAAAATTCATCTGTTATCATACCTATTGGAGAAAAGATACTCCAGATTTTGTTGTGCCATTTCTAGTGATGGATTTAATGGAAAGTAACGTAATTTTGACATTTCTATCAAAAAAAGAAAAAAGAAAGCAATTGATTTTTATTTTTTTTTTACGTAATGGCACGTCTAACCTAATCTAACCTGCTTCCACGGGGAGGAGCCTACTCTAGGGGTGGCCCAATTGAGTCGAAAGAACTTAATGGGAACTGAACCACTATCAGATCAAACGGGGTGCACCATGCACCCGTATGGATTTAGAACAATTCTCATATAGAAGCACATTGATGGAAGATAAGGTTTGAACTCTTGACCTCTCATCCTACAATTAATGTGGTGGTCAATTCCTTTAGATGGAGTTGGTTAAGCAATTGATTTCATATATGTCTTTTTTTGTTCCTTTTGGAATAAAACATTTGAGGGTAGGAACACCTAGCCACAATCCAACAGTTTACTATAAACAAAAACCTATTGAGTACACGCAATAGCTCACAAATCATGTAACGTGTCTTCTAACTTGCCTTTTGGAGTTTTCATCTCAAGGAGTTGGAGGTTTTCTCATTTCCAGCTTTACATATATCGATTCGAACAACAAATCATTTCCATGAAAAAATTGTAGGAAAGCAGAAAAGGGATCATGGGTAAAAAAAAAAAAAACTGTTTCACAATTACACCACTTCTACTTCAATAATAATAACACAAGCAGTGGTTAATTTGTTGGAGATAAATGGGTCATTTTAAAATCCATTTCTTGCACTTCCTAGCACATGGAAGTCTTGTATTGAATGGAATTCTTTTTTGAGTTTTTCTTGGAGACCAAAAAAACAGGGGGAGGAGATAATGGGCAATGAGTAGTGACGGAATTCGGAGGCTGCTTAGACCGGAAGGGTCTTCATATTCATGAGCCACAAATACATAATGCAGATATGGAAATGAATGACCACTTGAAGCTACTCTTGCACTGCAGCTTTCTCCACCGAACATATATTCATGCTTTCCACCATTTTCCTTCATCCTTATCATTTATTCTTGTGTGCCCTGCCTTTCATGATTCAATCGTGCAAGATTATCTTCCCCAGACGAGCTTCACATATTAGTGTTTATGTACATTCGTAAGCCATGATGTATCCGCCAACACATGTTTGGACGGATCCATGTATTCGAATCCTACTACTACTGGTGTAAAAATTTTAATGATGATTAATTTGTAAATTACCCTGTAAAAAATCTGTCTGATTCGAAAACCATATCTTGACTCGTGTAACTAGAGTCGGTGCCGTGAAATTAAAATTTACCAAATAGTGAAAAAAAAAATTGGACATTATGTATCATTGGCAAATAACGCTGCAACTTAGGTGGGTTGGCGAGTCGAATCAAGTCAAGTTTGAATAGCGCTGTGTTTGAGCTCGAATTCGATCAGGCTACTCAAATTTGAACTTGAACTCAAACTCGACTTAATTGATCAAGAGAACTTGTAGCTTAACTCCTCTCGTAGGGATAATATATTAACTCGAACTCAACTCAATAAAACTTGAGCCTTATCGAGGTCAAGTATTTGAATAAAAACTCGAACTTTGGTAGAATATAGACCCATAACGATTATTTCATAATTTAAATAAATATATTATATAAATAATAGAACTACTCGATTAGGCTCCTCAAGCACTCGAATAGCAGCATATAAAGGAGTTCGAACTCAACTTGAAACTCGACACGAGTAAATTGAACTCGAACTCGAGTTCAAACTCAGCTTAATTTGACGGAGCTCAAAGTCAAACTTATTTTGACCGAATATTTACTGGGTGTTGGACAAGAGCGGCTTGATCCGGTAGCACTCCTACTCTAACCCAAAAACAAAAAGGGGAAGAAAACAAAGAGTAATATTTAGCATAAGCTATATACAATCACCCTTTAGTTTTTGTTTGGTTGAAAATAAGCCTGATTGCTACCAATTTTGAACTGAGCCATAGTAAAACAGCTGAAATTATGAAAAATTGATTGAGGCTCAATAAAGTGGACTGGATGATACTTTATGGGCAGGCCTTTCTCAAAGATTATCTTCCTTTTCTCCAAAAAATCAACAGAGAACAACGACGCATGGATTCTGCGCAACAATTTTCTTGATTTCTTACACACCCTGGAATGGCCATCCATTTAATTGTCAAGAGTAAACGATCTTGCCAACTAGCTGCATCAAGAATAACTGTCCCAATCAAACGCCAAAATCTACTGCTCATGGCTACTCACGAGTCAACTAAAGAATCCACAAACTTCGGGTGAACTGAGTAAATAAATGAACCACAACAACTACAAAGCAAGAATATAGTAACTAAATTTGGACCAATTAATTACCATCAAAAGCTTCAACCGTCAAATGCTTCATATGCAGAGCCTATACAGTGATTACGTGCAAAGCAATATGGCATGATCTGCCATGCTGATTCTACTTCAGAAGAAAGAAGGAATTGGTAAGCTCATTATGGGATTTACCCTCTTGCTGTTTTCCATATTGGCAGTTTCTTCTGGAGATCTTTTATAAGTATTTTGTAATCTTTGCAGTACTAGTACCTGAAAGTACCAAGTTTGAAAAAAAAAACAAAAAAGTACTAATGAATGGAAGGTGCACAGAAGCTCACATGGCTGATTCTGCCGACTATTAGAATAGAATGAAGGTTTGATGCATTAGGAGACACGTATTGCTGCCAAGAAATGCGTGACAGAGCAAAATGAGTGTGAAATTGACGATATTCAACCATATTCCATTGTCTTTTTGCTGAGCCAAAACTTAGGGGGATTGAGTTTCAACTGGAGCAAGTATCATACAGTCGGTGGAATGGAACAAAGTGGTTGGCAAATTCAAGGTGAAGAAGACTTTAATGAATTCGGACCCTCCTCTTTTTTCTTTCTTTTTCATGCAGCTCCTTCTTCCCGTTTCAACGATGTGGGGTTTCTTTTAAGAAGATGTTGAGTTTATGAAAATGCAATTTTCGGTTTGATTTGAATGTTATGCCAACATTTCAGATATTTCTTCGCGATAATACAACCAAAAAAAAGTGGTGGAGATTTATTGGGAGGACATAATTCTTAAGTTATGGTATCGCCATCTCATCAATCATAAATACTCAACTAATTTAATTATTTTTTCTTTTGTTTGGTACAACCAAATAATCAAATCAACGTCCCTTGATTTGATTTGGCTATTTATGCTGTGGTTTGCGCAATTATTGTAAAAGACTTATATGTTGTCAACAGTAGCATTGGTCTGCTTCTCAATTGTTGGATTAGTTCAAAATCAGCAACAAACACTAACTCAAGGGACTTCACCTTTGAAAACTAGAAGGAAAAAAAAAAGAATCTTGTATATATTCTTCACTAGTCGATATTTGTTGCCTTTATAGGATAAATTTATTCTTCTAACTCAATTAGTTTCTTTTTTTTCCCTTTTCTTTTCACTAAGTTCAAAATTACAATCATTAGTTGTTTAATTCCCGATTAAGAAACGGGCCTAGTATTATATATCGGGTATATTTTGTATCCATTGATTGTGTATACAGAAGCGGAGTTGGATACATGTTACGTATACAAAACATAACATTCAATTTCAAATTATAATTAATTATCATACATTTAATCCCGTCTGTGTACAGACAATAATTGTGTATAGGCAATGAGTGTATATAAACTTTATCCTCATATATTTAACAAAACAAAAAATTTCTTTTGTTACTCAATCGTCCTTCTGAGCCCCGGCTTGATTAGTTGGTTAATTGTCACCTCAAAGCTATAATTCCAAGCTCTGGCTTATCAATTAATTATCAGGACAAGACTCCAGGATGAGGAAACTTATCCAGTTAGATTGCTAGAAACAACAACTCCAACAGATATATTACTGTTTTGAGAGAAGACCGACAACTCCAATAGTGTATATATATATTTTTTGTCCCTTTCTTTTCCTACCAAAATTTTTTTAAAAAAAATGTCCCTAACATTTCTTGTTAATCAGAATGTCCACTAAAAACCCGGATTTGTGCTTCCGAATTTCTTCCACTGCATAACTTCAACCCTGAAAACATGGAAGATTGAACTATAAGAAAACTTTGGGGTTGATAATACTTCGTCCCCAGAACGTTTTTGGGGTGGTAATACTTTACTAATTTGGAAGGAACTATAGGGGAAAAAATTTATTCAGTCAGCTACTCGTTCGTTCCATTTATTTAATTATATTTGGGGCATTCAACTTTTTAAGAATAGAAATTTGATTATCATGTTTGTGCTTCTCTTTTTAATTTTACTTCCACAAATTTAAAATTTAAATTTAAATGGTAATATGCATATAATTAAAAAGAATTACTATATTAAAAAGAGAGATTAAAAGATGTTTTGACTTTTTTAGCATGATACTCCCTCCGTCCTATTTTGATAGTCCTGTTTTTCTTTTTCGTCTGTCCCAAATTGTAGTTCACTCTCCAATTGAAGAATGTAGTTGTATTTTAATTTTCCTAAAATACCCTTATTCAATGTAAGTTGTTGTTACTATAAACCTAACCCATTTAATGAGAGTTGATTCTTTTTTTACCATCAATTCAAGTTTCCATAAAGTTGTACTCTAATTAATGTGAAGGTATTTTAGGAAAATATCTACTTAAATTGATTGTTCCAACAAACTTAACTATTTTTTATTAAACTGTGTGAAAAAAAAACAGAACTATCAAAATGAGACGGAGGGAATAATTATTTTTAAAATAAAAAATATAATACTTTCAATGGAACGGAGCGAGTATGAAATAGCGAAATCGAATTCAAGTGGTTCATTTAATAAGCCAGCTTTTATCCACCCAAAAACAAAAAATAATGCAGCCAGCTGGCCAGAAATGTATCACAAAAGAGCCGTCTACCTACTTGCATGAACCACATTAGTTATTTCCCCTTCCCAAGAAAATACTGAAACGAAATAAATGGTATATCTGGAAGAAAGAAGACAAAGTGCTGAAACATTCTTCCATATTTAGACACTAGAAAATTGTGCCCATGTTACATTTTGTTTGTTGGATAGTGTATTATTTGAAATATTATTTGGAATAATTACTGTAGCACTTTTTGTGATGTGATGTATATGAGATAAAAAGGTGATTGGGAATATAAAAAGGTAGGTTGGAAAATGTGTTTATGATGCAAGCAAAATATTATTTGAAATAATGGAGGTATCCAAACACTAATTATTTGTTACTTTTGCACATACAGATAGATCATCAATGAAAATTCAATGAAAATGTGTTTCGAAATTACAACAATTATTTGTGCCTAGAAGTATCAAATTTAAATTAGTGGAATAGCAAACACCGTGACAAGTATATTAATGAGTCCACCTATACAAAAGTAATTAAAAATTATAATATTTTTAAGCAATAAAAACAGATATAAAAATTTTTAAAATTAATAAGATGAATCATTTTTAATTTATTTTTTTATACTTAAATCTTACTATATCGCTCAATATAGAATTTCTCGTGTATATATATATATATAGTATTAATATAGTGCAGCACGTCGTCGGTGTAACGTAGTAGTGGTAGACTAGTACTTTTGACTTGAAACTCAACAAGAGACTTGGACTAATTAAACCTAAACATGTTTGATTCTCAGACTCTTGGAGTCCGTATTATACGACTTTAGAATTTAGATTAGACTAAAGAAAAAAGAAAATGAAAATTAGGTTGACGGCGAGATCTACAGTGCTGTTGACGCTACAATCCAAGTACGTACGAAAATCAGCGAATTTAATGTACGGATATAAACAAAAGTATCAAGTTGTGCGGTTGGTGAAATTTTTGCCCAACGGAGGAGTCAATGGGTCCACGCGGAATGATCTCCGTAACGGACTCCCCACTTGAGCGTTATGCTATTAGTGGAGCACTATTTAATTACTCACTATCTAACACTTTTTTTTTGAGTACTAATATTTAACTCTCTGTATATATACTAAAATTTAAATGATTAACTTTTTATGCACTGAAACAGTATAATAATTGTTTTGCACTAATAACTACGAATATATGTCACACGCACATAATTTGAATTTTAAATTTAAATTAATGTTATATAACATGATCTAAATCTGCTAATATAAAAAAATACACACTGACGGTGTGTAAACAAAATTAGTCAAATTTAAATTATAGTTTTTATCTTATAGGATGGACTTCAATCGCAAGTATTTTGGAAGAGTGAAGTTAAATCCGAAGAGTATTTCAAAAGCAACTGCAACAATATATGTGAATTTGCTTATTCACATAGGAAATGTTATTTGCACTCGTATTATTGTCAGTCACATTTTTGCTATCATTTTTATCATATGATTTTCATTTATTAGACTATATAACAAAATATATAATAGGATTGCAATTAACAAAAAATGAGTGTAAATAACATTTTTCCTTTCGCATGGGTAGATTGTATTCTACTAAACAAAGTAATTATTAAGAACCGTTAGTAACATTTATATTGTCAAGCTAAATCAAATTACCCAGAAATATGAATTGAATGATTGGAATGCGATTGTTGTCCAAACATCAAATAAACGTCATGACCGTTAATCTTTAGACTGAAGTATGCTTTTCCCATTATACTTTTCCTCCCATAATCGGAAAAGCATTTCTGTCGAATCTGTCCATTTGTTATTGAAAAGTACTTCGAGTTTCCCTGTGGTCTAGCGTTCGAGTACTTTTATCACGGTTCCACACAATTTCAACTATCACAAACCATAGTCTCTACTGTTTACAGAAAGTGTAATTGCAGATGAAAGCAAAAATGGCCAATTTTGTTTCTAAATTCTTTTACTAGTACTGATTTAGTCTCTAATTTTTATTTATAGTCAATTTAATACGCACACTTCTTTTGTGATTCCAATTAAGGATCTCCATGAAGGTATCACTATCTAAAATCGATTTAGCAACTAATTGGCCAACTAAATAAAGGTATTTTGGTAGCATCACTGACGGGGTTATAATAAATCAAGTAAATCGTGTAAAAAATTACCAGATAAAACTTTTTTAAAAATTTTAATTTTATAATTTTTACACAATTTATTTGATTTATTACAGTCTCGTGAGTGACATTCTAAAAATACTCCTATTTACTTGGTCAATAATGAGTCAGATCAGTTCTAGATGGTAGTGCCATCACAAAAGTTCTTAATTAGAATCGCAAAATAAGTTCACATATCAAATTGATTAGAAATAAAGGTTATTGACTAAATCAACACTAGTGAATAAGTTTAAACATGAAATTGGCCATTTTCCTACATGAAATACCGTTGTAGTAGTGGTCCACCCTGAAGTTGACCATCCTAGCGGATGAAATAGGTAGACAGGCTGAGACTTGAGTGAGTAGGTTCACATGTAAAACAGAGCAACTTAACGCCGTCCGACTCTGTGAGTACAATATAAAAACCGAAGGGCATCTTTCAACTGCACCGCAACACCCAAGAAAAGCCGAATCTACCATTCTCTCATCATCTCATTACTCTTCCAATAACTCGAGTGGAATTAAACGGGCCACCAATGAGTACTTGCTTTTTTTTTTTCTTTTTGTGTAATTATACTAATCTCCATGTGGGCTAAATAATAATTGACAAATAATATAACGTCAAAGGTTGATATAATCTATTAGTTTGGTGAAAACTAACAAATGTTGATGGACTTGAAAAAAATTGAGTGCTAAGGGAAAATTGGTTCAATTGACCTAAAACTATGTGTTTAATAAACTTGAAATTTGAGATCTGACGTCTAAATTTATTAAATTAATAAATGATTAAGTACTAAATATTATATATTTGTATGTATATCACAATAAGTGATTAGTAAATAGTGTGTCATTTATTTTTTGGAGCAAATTTTGTCCACAAAATTTCGTGTCACTTAATTAATTAATTCAGACATTCTATTTCTAATTATCAGATGCATTGAACATGCTAAAATCTGAATTCATTAAATTTAAGTGTTGGATTAAATTATCAAATAGAGCGCTTGAAGCACATGATCGAGTTTACATATTTCAATTTTCAGTCTAACTCAGCTGTGTAGTCAAGGAATACATCGCTAATAATAAAGGATAGCATTCAACAGAGAGAAACGGGACACAAACACACGGCTAACAACTCTGCCTATGAATCTACAAACTATTATTGTTTCGTCTTATTACACGGATGGCTGTTTGATAAAAATACAAAAAATAGCTTAATCTTGATGTTAGACATGAACTTAATTAGCTTCCTGTCCTTATCAAATAACCATATATGCTGCTGAAAAAAAAAACTAAAGAAATTTTGTGTGAGGAAAAAAATGTATCCGTTACACAGTTCCAGAATACATTAAATTGGTACAGATCCATCAAATAATTGCAATTGATAGAAGCATCTCTGTAGGTATGGACCATCTTACTTAGAATGGATTTTTTTGGGCACGAATTTGAAATTTAAACCATCACATAATGTTTAGAGTGTTTTAAAGAATTAGTTGCACATTCCTAAATGTTGTGGAATTTACACCACCATTTTTACAGTTTGACGAAGATATACTGCACAGTTTTTTCAAGAGGTAGCAACTTTTCCCACGGAGTCCAAATTTGCAGCACATGTACCATAGAATTACAAGTATATCTGGCCCTTACAGAATCCAAAGGTTACTTTTTATTTTTCGATCAAATGGCAATGTTACTATGTGTTTGGATTGCATTTTTCATGAAAAAATTACTGTAGCGATTTGATGTATGTGAGGGAAAAAGATAATAGAAAAATGTGATCACGGAAAATGACGTAATTTTTCTACGGAAACCGACAATCCAAACAAGGCCAATAGTCAAGTTTTAATTATAAAAAAGGACAACTGCCCTGAAATCCTTCTATGCAAATTCATTGAGGAAACAAGACTCCCGCTTTATATCATTGATAACTAGCTTGAAGGCAAACTTTGCTAGCTTATGACGAACTTTGCTAGCTTATGACGAACTTCATTTCCTGATCTAAACTTGCTAGCTTATGACAAATTTTATGTTCTTACAAGAATTTTCAAAATTCAAAAAGAAAAGATGTGTGAATCAACTGCATCCCTCATATGCAAAATTTGGCAATCTAACCTATAAGGAGAATCCTTTAGATTTATCGTGTCCCATGAGGTTTTTCCCCTGAGAAAACCAGGAATTATTTGGGATATTTCTTGCTGATCACAACTTTGCAGTTGGTTACAAAATATTTCTAAAAAAGTGAAGAAACTCATAATTTTTCCTGTTTCTTGAATGCATATCGGATAGCTTTTCTTGAGCAGACAGGGAGGAGTAGTGCAGCATATTATTCTCTCTGTCCCATTTTGATAGTCCTAATTTTTTTTCACACAGTTTAAGAAAAAGTACTTAATTTTGTTGGAAAAACAAATTTAGATTGTTATTTTCCTAAAATACCCTTACATTAAATAAAGTTGATTTTTCATATATCAATATGCTTTGGAAAATCTAAATGCATTAAATGGGGTAGGTTATATTCAATACTAACAATCTATATTAAATAATGTAATTTATAGTAATAACAACTTACATTAAATAAAGATATTTTAGAGAAATTAAAAGACAACTACATTCTTCAATTGAAAAGTGGACTACAATTTGGGACAGACGAAAGAGAAAAAACAGGACTATCAAAGTGGGACGGAGGGAGTAGTAATTTGGCTTTTAAAAATCGATAAAAAAGAAAGAAGGGGCCATTAAATGGACTGTCGGTGCTAATATTTCTTGAAAATTTTGAAACAAAAAAATTAATGCCTCTAGTGAGTCCAGCAAAAACATTCTTGGATGTCACACGATCTCTTGTCACCTCTTGCATGTGAATGTGTATTCTGATTGCATCACCACGTAGATGGATTTGGATTTGGATATTATGAATGATTTTAAGAAGAAAACTGGCTTTTAAACAGTAGTACGTTACACATTTGATATATTTTGAGATTCATTTTATCTGTGCTGTAACATATTCGATATTTTCTGCTATTAGTGTAGATCTCATCAAATAAAATTATATATATATATTTTTAGCATCTTTACTTGATAAACAGTCTTCTTCATAGTGTTATCATATATTTGTCAACGTAAATGAAACTAAAAATAGACTGACAAAGATGGAAGGCGGATGCTTAGTCATTGAATTCACAAGCTGCTCTAGCTTTAATGGCTTCAATAACACAATTTCTTGTTCCTTTCTTTATCCGAGAGAACTCTTATCAGACATGTTGCCCGTAGCAGTGATTTTGAAACATTTTGGGCTGGTCCCATCCCAAAGGAATGGAAGGAGAAACATATTTTCAGAGCTTGACCATCTTTAATTACGAATCCATGTATTTATCCCTTTCTGCATGGTATCCACCTGCATACTAAATAGCTTATAGTGGCTCTTATATATCTATCATCTGCTATCAATGCATTAATTAGTAGTAAAACTCGAATTCGACTCGCACCAAAAAAAAAAAAAAAAGAGAGAGAGCAAAGAACTCAAATTCGAGTGATTTTAACATAAGAACCAAATCCTTCCTTAACCACAAGGAGAGGGATGGCAAAGGGAGGATTTGGGGAAGATCAACTTGTTATACCTAGAGTAACGGCTATTCGTTGAGTTAGATCAGTCAACATTTATACATTTCTATGTAACCTTCAGCCTTTAGGCTATGACCAATACCCCAATTGGTTCCTTTTTTTTGCTTCTTGGTTCTATAATGTTTTACTAATGAGAATATTTTAATTTTTTTCTAATTTCTTGGATGATAGAGTTGCGGCAACGCTTCTTTCTTCCATATTTTATTTTGGACTTTAGTCCCATAGGTTTGAATTTTAGAATGAATCAAAAGTTTTATAAATTTTCTTCCATTTGTATCCTTTACAAATTTTGTAAAATAAAAAAAGAACCGAATCTAAGGTATTTGTCTTTTCCATTGATTCCTACGGATTGGATCAAAAACAATTATTGAACGAGTCATTAAACTCTAGGGATGAATTGAAAAGGATACTAGATGAGCCACGACATATTGATCAGGCACATTGTTCGTGCATATCAACATCTGGAGCATGCTTAGTTTTTTAGGTGCACAAGGGAAGAGAGAATAATTAGAAGAGGGCATTAAAGCCATCGAGGGGTTTAAACTCTTGTATTGTATTGGGACGGTGTCCAAAATTACATGATGAATGTGGACAGGAAAGGGTTTCTACAATCAACGCAACCACACACTTTCCCGGACATGTCCACGTGGTGCCATTTCTATGGTTCATCAACAAACTCGCTTGACGGTAGTGGCAACATTGCAATTAACACCACCTCCAATGGCATTTGTCCAGACAAACCATCCCAACTTCAACGTAACTACGATAGTGCTTAACTTCCTTTTACTTTCTAAAGACCACTTTCAAAGTATAATTATACCACGAGACAACACAGGACACTTGTCACTTTTAAATAATAATAATAAGTAGTATAATCAATTCAGTGTGAATGGGTGGATAAAGTTTTGGTATATTAGGCAAAGTTTTTAACTTCATAAATTAGAGGCCAGTGATACTGCTAAATTTATATCCTTAAAATCTAAATTCACAACTGACATAACTTTTAGGACTAATAGGATACAAGTTATCATGTTCGTGATACAAGTAGGGGTGGGCAAAAAACCCGGTCCGATCCGAAACCCGGCTAACTCGATCCGATCCGATCCGAAAAATAGGATATCCGATCCTATTTTTCTTAGCGGGGCAGACACAGGTCGGGTACCCGAAAAAATGGATACGGATACGGATCAGCAAAATAAAAACCCGTGGGTACCCGACCCGCAGGATATATTATCTAAATATTAAAAAAATAAGGGTTCATTATATAATTTTATAATTTTTAATCCTAAGTGTAAGTAAAGTGGTTCACAACCTCATATTTTAATCTCATATGATCTGCCTCTCCTCATTTTGTCTAAAAAAAGCGAATATTCTTGGCGAAATCTGAACCAAATGAATAAACAAAGAAAAATTTGTGAAACTCTAGCATAAAAATTGTTCGTTCATTTCATCCTTTTTCATTTTTATTTTACTTCCATCGATCTTTCCTACAAATTTTTCATCAATTCAATCAAGAATTTGTGTTTGGAGCTCCAATTTTTTGTTAGCTAGATAATTAAAACATTTGTGTCTTTCATTTATTTATTTATTTAATTGCAATTGTGCCTCTTAAATTTGTCTCCTTTTATTTTAGTACAAGAAATTTATTTTTCTTTTTCATCACCTTTAATGCAACAAGGTCTATTCCAACAATGTAAGAAAGTTGGGGAAAATTTTTCAAGATTATTTTGGTTATACTTTCTTCAAAAATTATTAGCTCTGTTCAATTCTTTTCCGGATTTGATTCCACAATCGACTCATTTTGGATGCAATCTTGTACCATAACATCCTTAAGGAAGTTGAAAAAGTTGTCATATACTTATTATTCTTGTGTTTGTTATATTGGAGAAGGATGAAATGCGTGAGAATAGTGATGTACTCAAAATTATTATAAAATTTCGTTTTATCTATTAGATATTATAATTGTAATATGTACTAAATTTATGAAATCAGTTTGATTATTGGATGAAATATGTGAGAATGGTGATGTATGGATTTTGATTATAATATCTCTAGCAATGTTAATTGGAAAGCATATTTTTTTTTATTGGAAAACATGTTGCTATTAAGTGAAAAATATTTTTTTATTGAAAAATACATTTTTTTTAGGAGCGGGTACCCTATGACCCGCCCTTTTTTTTCGGGTACCCGAATAGCGGGTACCCGAAAATATTAGGAGCGGGTTAGGGTCGCAAAATGATTGATCCGATATTTTAGGGTCAGGTCAGCCAAATCTTGTTAGGGGCGGGTACCCGACCCGTGCCCACCCCTAGATACAAGTCATTAATGTATTAGAGACGAGAATTTAGACTGGGGCGTGTGGATTTAGCCAGTGATTTTGAATGTTTAAGGGATTTGTTTTAAAGGATGTATTAATGGTGATCTCACTGTTTACGAATTAGTCCACAATATAATTGATTTTAATTTGTGTGTACTCCTACTATTGTGTTTAGTTAGTGATATTACTAAGTTGTAATTTATTTGTAGTATTTTTACTGCTTTGAATTCATTATTTGCTTCGTTTGGATTAAAGAATTTGAAATCCATGAAAATCATTCTAATAGTTTGAATTACTTAAGAATCATTTGGATTTGTAATTTAACAATTAGTATTAAAAATATATTTTAGATAATAGAATACTTAGTGATTTTCGAATTCTAATACCTTCTAATCAATCTAAACAACTAGAGAAAATTGAAAAGATTTTTAAATCATTCGTCAAATATCTCAATCCAAATGCATCCATTATGTATTTGCATTCCTTGTTGAGTATTAATGTATGTGTTGTTGCTCTTGCTATAAAGCATGAATTTGCAAGAGTTTGTAATTATATCCCAAAAAACAGAATTCAAATTTTGAATTGCACATATATTCAAAACTTATTGTATCCTTTCCCAGTTTGTTAGGATTTGAAATTTGTTAGGATCACAAAATTATTCAATTGGATTCCGATTAATATGCCCCCACTTGACTCATCTTAATCTTTTGAGAAAAAATTTTCATCAACAAGAAAAGCCAATGATAGGAAAAAAAAAAAAAGAAGAAAGAAGTTAGGAGCTGGTATAGACTATTGTTTGGATTGCGATTTTCCGTCGGAAAATTACGTCTTTTTCCGTGATCACATTTTCCTATTACCTTTTTCCCTCACATACATCAAATCGCTACAGTAATTTTTCCATGAAAAATCATGGAAAATGCAATCCACACTAATATATAAACGCAAAATAGTTGTAAAACGATGGCATTTCCTTGAGGAATGCTTTAATGCCATATCCCATGGCATTCGGATAGTATTATCCATAAATTCCATATACTGAGTTTTAGCGATTTAGGCTTTGAATACTCTGTTAAGAGACTCAAAAAAAAAAAAAAACAATAAAACTCACAGAAATTCTCTCCTCGCTCTCCATTGTCAGGTGCTGGTCAAGTGCTGCCTCCTCTTTTTCTCTCTCTTAAGCCTTAACCATCATCTTCAGCTGGCTTTCTTTCTACTTCTGCCTGTCTATGCTGTATACATAGTGGTAGTTTCTGGGAATTGCAAGAGGAGGCAAGAAAAAGGAAACAAACCAATAGCAAGAATAAGGCCCATTTATGGCAGAAATAACCAAGTATCAACCTATCAATGGAGGAACTTTGGTGACAGAGCTCAAGAGCCAATTCTATCTGCTCAAACATAAGAAAACCGTAGCTTTGGCTTATGGCTTCATCTTTGCTTTTACTGCTTTCACAATTTTCTTAGCTTTTAGTCCTTCTCCAAATTCTTCTTCCCCTTGGTTCTCCAACATTTTTAGCAGAAGTAGCTTCAGGGGCGGTACTTTAAACTCATCTACTCCTCCAATTTTGTCTGATGAGTCTCATGGATCTCATTTTTCTTCTGTTTTTTCTTACTTCTTTCCCAACTCTTCACAGCAAGCAATTAATGACTCTTCTGCTTTTGAGTCATCGCCAACCAGCATTGCTAGATCCCAGAACAGTTCATCTGAGCAAGTAAATTTCAGTAAAGGTTCCCCAATTGTCAATAATCAGACTCCGAGTTCTGAGTTGAATGATAAAGTTGGAGTCTTGAAGCCAAATCGGAGCACAACAATTCCAGCACCAAAATCTGCTGAGGTTCTGAAGAATCGGACTGTGAATGCAACACCAAAATCTTCTTCTGAAATGAATAATAGTTCGTCAGATGCCAAGAATCAGACTCAGAGCAAAGAGTTGGAGAGTAAAGGTGAAGTCTTGAAGGCAAATCAGAGCACTATTGGGGCTGTAAATTCATCAGAGAAGGCAAACAATAGTGCAACTTCATCAGCCAAATCCTTGCCTGGAAAGAATAATGTGAGTGGGGTTGGAGAAAAAACAATTGCAGAGAACGGTGTGGGAGTTAAGAATCTCACATCTTCTTTGCTGAAGAAACAGAGTAATGGGGCTAGTTCTAGTGTCTCTGCAAAGCAGAGGATGGATGAATTGGTGAAGGGTTTGGTGAACTGTAATCTGTTTGATGGGAATTGGGTGAAAGATGACTCCTACCCTTTATACAAGCCCGGTTCTTGCTCTCTGATTGATGAACAATTCAATTGCTTTCTCAATCGTAGACCTGATAGTAATTACTACAAGTTCAAGTGGAAGCCAAAAGAATGCATCCTTCCAAGGTATGTGCATAATCCACCTCTGATAAATACTTGTCCGGATGCTCTGATTTTGTAGTTATATGATGAAGTTTTGTTTAATTTTGTATGAATTACCTTAGGGATTGGGCATATGTTTGACATTTTACTAATGATTCGTCTGTTTCATGGATTGGATGTGCTTCTTCGGATTAGTTTTTGATATCAGAAGTATGTTACTTGATTCTGTTCTGGTTTCGGTCTTATTAAGTTGGTTTAAAACTTCTTCTTTCCCATATGAATCTTCTTTTTTCTTAATTAATCAATTTGTTGAATTTTAATTTTCTTAGTTTGTTTGTTAAAAATTGTTGGGTTCTGTTCCCCTCATACATATTTGCTGGACTCACACTGGTACCCCTCTTTATGACTCGTAGCACTTTTTTTTTTTCCTTTATACTTTTCCATTATCCTGTCGATATTGTCTTTATTGCTTTCTGAATATAATGATCGTTTTCAAATCACTGATTGCAGGTTGGATGGAGGCCATATGCTGGAGTTGTTGAATGGAAAGAGATTGGTATTTGTTGGCGATTCTCTCAATCGGAATATGTGGGAATCTCTTATTTGCATCCTTAGAAACTCCGTCAAAGACCAGAAAAAGGTCTATGAAGCATCTGGAAGACAACATTTCCGAACAGAAGCTTCTTATTCCTTTGTATTTGAAGTGAGTTTCTGGAATTGGGTCTCCTCCTTTTGCCTTGGATATCTAACACATGACATCATAATAATTTCTTTGTTGGCCCTGTATTTGATTGCAATTGTTGGATTTTCAGGACTACAAGTTCACTGTGGAGTTTTTTGTGACTCCTTTCTTGGTTCAAGAATGGGAATTCCAGGATAAAAATGGAAAAAAGAAGGAAACTCTTCGACTTGATTTGGTTGGGCATTCTGCTGATAAATATAAAAGTGCAGATATCATTATTTTCAACACAGGGCACTGGTGGACTCATGACAAGACGGCACTGGGGTAAACTTATAATAATAAATGTTCAAAGAATGTACATTTGTTGTTTGTTACCACATCGATTAACTATTATGATTATTGCAGAAAGGATTATTATCAAGAAGGCAGCCATGTATACAGCGAATTGAATGTTCTTGAGGCGTTCAGAAAAGCTTTAACGACTTGGGCGAGATGGGTTGATGCCAATGTAAATCCGGCAAAAAGCCTCGTTTTCTTCAGAGGCTATTCTGCATCTCATTTCAGGTAATTAGGATTTAGAAGAGGAAAAACAATTCCTTGATGTTTGAAGAAACTGTTGTTGCAAATAATTTTTGTCTGATTAGACAACTTGAAAGCTAATCAGCATCTTGATGATGTATGCAGTGGTTATCAGTCTGCTGTTTTCCTCCCCAATGTATATACATTTAATCATAAATTATCATCCACATTGGAATACCTATACTGAATGTTGGGGCCTTTTTTTTTTTCTTTCTTTTTTCCACAGTGGTGGGCAATGGAATTCCGGTGGCGCGTGTGACCATGAAACTGAGCCGATAAAGAATGAGACATATCTGTCTCAGTATCCATCCAAGATGGTCGTGCTGGAGAAAATCTTGAGGAATATGAAAACCCCCGTCTCATACCTCAACGTTACAAGAATGACAGATTATCGGAAGGATGGACACCCCTCGATATATCGGAAACAAAGTTTGACAGAGGAGGAGAGGAGATCACCTTTGACGTACCAAGATTGCAGCCATTGGTGTCTCCCTGGGGTGCCTGATTCTTGGAATGAGCTACTTTATGCAGAACTTCTGGTAAAACAATACCAGAAGCAGCTGCAACAGCATAAAAGACCATAGTAGGTACACAAATGCAATACGCGGAGGTTATGTTCATTGACTACCGGCTGAGTTTTTGGAAATGTGAATTATAGATTTTTTATTCTTACCATGGGAATGTTGACACAGAAAAAGAAACCACTTGGAGAAGATCCAAGATACAGTTGTTTGTATTCTGCAGCGGCATAAATTATGCCAGAGAGAGAGAGAGAGACAGAGAGAGGGAGATTAAAGTAGTAGTAAAATGCAACGTTGGAAGGTGGGAATTGTGTTTGATTATGATTTTGTACAAGAAAGAAGAGAGAGGGACGAGGGATAAGGGGCCTTAGGTGGATGGTTACAGTTAAAAAAAATACTGCTAGTAATCTCTCTTTACATACATGATGATGAAAAAGCTCTCCGGGCCACAATGGCTCGGAGATTGTAAATTAGTAAATAATTACTTCCTTAATAAAATAAAGGGTTGTAATTATTCTTTTCACTTGCTGTCTATAGTATATAGTCTTTGTCGGATCCGTTGATTTTATGTGGTCAGGTTCTTGAATGTTGAATACTGGTAAAAATATTGTTGCCTGGCAATTTTTGTCAAAGCACGTAAGAGTCTCAATCTCCTACTTATTATATAGTATATAATAATGGGTTAGTTTGCTAATCCCTATCTTCGTTGGCGCTCTCATCAGTCTTTTTCTTGTTCGACAGCTTTCTGTTTGGAATTGAAATTCACTTCAGCTTGATCTTGACTCTTTACTATTTGTTGCTGTTGCTGGTGCTTTTGATGAATACAAATGTTAGCTGCTATAGATATCCCTTTTGATGCTTTAGCAATTAGTACCCCTTTTTTCTTTCTCTTCACATGTTATGGTTTTGACTAATGGTTGATTGATTGATTATCTGCTAAGGTGTGCCAAAATTGTCGGTGTTACGCATGTTTTGGCATCAGGAATTGCTGGGAGCTATCATCATCATCATGGTCTTCATTATGGGTTTTGCAGGAAACATAAAACACTGACAAGTATAATTATTCTTAGGATTGATGAAAAATTTTTAGTGTTGATTGAATATTATAGATCTGAAGCAAAACCCTTTTCTTTCTGAAGACTATTAGTGTAAGTTATCTGCTGGCACAATTAACTCCTAGATTTCCCGCAGGTCAACCTGAAGTTCTACGAAACTCTACTACATGATTCTGATGTAGAGCACATGTATCGTCCGTCCGTTTGCCACTTTACACTTTGCATTAAATGTTGCTTCATTTGTTTTCTTGTTTCTTATTTTTTTTTTTTTTACAGACTTTGGTGCAAAATGAAAAAAATAATTTTATGTTATTTGGAAATTGACTGGTTTAATCCATGAAGCAAAGTTTATAGGAGTTTAAATCTTCTCTCCTCATTTCTTCTTCACACTTCTTACGTTGAGTGAGTTTCTTATATATATACATATACACGCACACATATAGGAGTGAATTTTTAATCTAATTGTTTCTCTCCAGATTCTTGTGATCTTGTCACGGGCTCTAGCTTCAAAAAATTGACTTTCATATATCTGTCCAAGCATATTATATCCTTGATTAATGATTAATGAAAACTCAATAAACGTTCTATATTATTGATTGTCTACACAATTTTCTAGTAAAACACTACCTTGTAATTAAGAACTTTATATTAGTGAATACGTATTAATCCATATGGGTAAGTTTTTTATACACTGTCAGTGTATAAATTTTTTTACATCAAAAGATTTAGATTATGTTACATAACATGAATTTAAATTTGAAATTTAAATCATGCACATGTAGAATACATCCACAACTGCTAGTATAAAAAATAATACACTGTCAGTGCGTAAAAAATTAATTCATTAAGTAAGATTAGCAAAATTATGAGTTTGCAATCATGAATTCTAGTAGAAGCCAGTGTGGGAGAGGGTCTGGATTGGGCCGAAACTCTTCAGCTACTTATTGGCACGTAGAGTTAACGGATCCCAAAAAGAAAAAGACTAAGGGTGCTTTGATAAAATTGATTTTGTGCTAGTGAAAGTTGTGAGAGTGGATTAATTGAAGGATTTCTTAGTGTGTATGATAGTATAATTTGAGGTGTATTATTCTAGGTTGTGTTGATTTTTGTAATATTTAGTATTGATTAGTAATGTGTAAATTGTATAATTTTTTAATTGTTCGTTGTTGGTACCATAATTATTAAATTCGATCCAGTGGTTGAACCGGTGGACCCGCCATGGAACTGGGCCAGTTTAGCAATTGGATCGGAGTTGCAGATGATTCGTTTTGAACCGTTTGACTCGGACGGTCGAATTGGTGACCCGCTAAACCCGGTGGGTTTTGGAATTTTTTTAAATTACCTTTTACTCAATATTTAATTTGACTAGTCACACCAAAATGGGCATTGTCGTCTTTTTGACAATTAGATGAGAAAAATTGAAAAGGAAATTAAGGTTTCTTTCTTTTTTTGACACTTAGATTTATCATTTATATTTGTGTATAATATCAATATGAATTAATGAACTAAAGAATACGTATGGGTATGGCTTGTGTGTATGAACTATAAAATATGAATAGGTTATGCCTCGTTAACATTGAAGAATTTATGTACTTATATTATAATTTATATGTTTATTTAATTATATTATATATATATTTTTATTATATAGTGTGATCCAACGGTTCAATCAGTAATACTCCTTTTCAACCACTGACTCGCCAACTCGATACTCCTGCCGGGTTGATGCTCGAGTTGTTTTTAATAACTAAGGTTGGTACTATTTAACTTGTGAAGAATAACTTGGCAGCTAAAGTTTTTGATTTGTTTGCATATCATATTTTTTGGCTATACATGGATGGATATAATGGTATTTTTCTTGTGTCTAAAACCCAATATAGTGGACCAACATAAGGCGGCAGACCCAAAAAGATTTCGCAAAAAACGTGAGAGGCCCAAAGACATTTGGGCAAACATACGAAGCAGGCAGCGGCCCAACCACTAAAAATATTATTCGCAATGAAAAGACCAAAAAGGCCAAAATCTGTAGAGAAACAACAGCGAAACCAACGTAAAAGGGTAAAATTGGAATAAGACCATCAAAATTCAAAACTTGTGGCTAGGGGCGTTGACGACTCGAGCTGCTCGAGTCAAAGCTCGGATCGAGCTCGTGTTGACCGAGCTCGAGTCGAGTTCGAGCAATTCGTTAATACGAACGAGTCGAGCTCGAACCTTTATTTTTTAGACTCGATAGCTCGACGAGCCGCTCGTTAGGCTCGAGTAAATGTGAAATTACAAAAATATCTCTTTGTTAGGTTACCTAATTTTTGTTCCTCACTTTCGCTACCCCCAATCTAACATCTTCCTCCGCCGACAGTCCTAGTTAAGCCTGTTGACAACTCTTCTTCTAACTCCTTCACAGAATTGGACCCAAACAAACACGCCACAGCCGTAGCGGCTGCCACCGCCGCCTTTGCCAAGGCTGCTTTTGCTGCTGCTCAGGCAGCTGTTTGACAGCCCCACCTCCCCCTAAGGCGAACCAAAGGGTTCGGCGGACTGCCTGCCCAACTCTCGCCAAGATTAACGGTTCAGTTCAGAGCGATCTAAGGTGTTCCGGAACTTACAAACGCGCGTAAACAAGTCAAAATGTCAAAATAAAAAAAAATGAATCCGGAGTCGGCCATGAATAGTAACCGACACGTCAAAATCCAACCAAACATCAAGCAAATATTTACATGTTGAAATTAAGCATATACAATCCAAAGTGGCATACAAAAGTTATTCAAAAGTGGATACATGTATGGTTTGCCAAATCAAAAGAGAAACGGACCCAAAAGTACATTTAGGGTTTCAATCAAGGAGCTATACAAAAGATATGTCCATCTAACTCAA
Organism: Coffea arabica; assembly: GCF_036785885.1. Lineage (NCBI taxonomy): Eukaryota > Viridiplantae > Streptophyta > Magnoliopsida > Gentianales > Rubiaceae > Coffea > Coffea arabica. Next base: position 13,932,450 of record NC_092321.1, read on the forward strand.
TTCGACAACCAACTATCAAATCCAGCCCAAAAGTATTTATTTTCCTGTAAGGAAAACAAGGAACAGAAAGGGGTGAGTTTGCGCTCAATGAGGTACCAGACATATAGCAGTAAAATCATGGCATTTCACATTTAACAAATCAGGTACACATGCCAGATGTAAAGTAAAGGAACCAATGATTCAAATAGGAAGGATACAGGTGGCTCTCAGGAGCCAAATTCCCATTTGCGTCACCGAAACTTGATCAAAATAATAGTTGACACTCCGTCAACGTTACAGAAGTAACAAATACCGTAGACTCCACTTTCTTCGACTCCTTCCACCTCACATACCCCCACCGGGCCCGAAATCCAATCAGATCAGAAATGGTAATACTCGAGTATACCGGAATCAAGGGTCTCAATACCCAAAGATCCCAAAACAGACTACCGTGGTTCGTTATCTAATCGACCAGACCCTTGCCGGCCCGACTCGAGTAACTAGCCACAGGGATTGAGTTCAGAGGTCCCAGAAAGGTCGTTGGATACAAGCTTCCAAACGACGTCAGAACAGATACAGATACAGATAGCAGATTCAGATACACACTCAAAATTGGCATATGAACAGACAAGAGAACGAGTGTGATAAAGTACACCCTCGTCTCAAACAGAATAAACAGATAGTTCAGTCGTTCATATCACAGATTGCATGTACAGAAACCGAGTTAACAACAACAAGTGAGGGGAGTGGTACACTCACCGGTTCAAATACGGATACTTCAAAAGTTTTCACTTCAGATTGGCTTTAATCGCCAAGAAACCCTAAAATAATCAAAGTAAACCAATTGAAGGTTTCACATCCAAAATCGAGTAAACGGAATGCACAAGTGAGGCTCGACTACACGTCGTATGCCTCGCCAAATACTTACTAACGCAAGGGTGCAAAACATGATTTTTGGGAACGAAAAAGTAACATGAAGACCTAGGCTCAAACAACCCAAAAGCCCTTCATTTCTACCAAAAGGCAATTCAAATTTAAAGGAACCAAACGGCCTAGAAAATTGGACAGCACTTCCCCTAAATTTGCTTACTTTTCCAGCCGTCATGGCTTCATTATTTTTCTCAACCAGTCCCAAAGTCACACACAAAATAAGTTCATTCAATAGCCGTTCAATAAACTCCAAGTAGTACAGGTACAATTTAAGCTAGGGAAAAGTCCGGAAATGAAAGTCAAGCCCTAAGATATTCAAATATGCACAATAAGACTCGATTACAAGTCATAAACCAATTCCAAATACCACCAAAATATGGCTCCATAAGCATACATAAGCATTAGAGGAAACCAGAAAAATTCGGAAATGGAATTAGCTCTAACCCAAAAAAAATAATTTTTGACATTATTTTACGATTTTGGCACCATTGGTACTACGATTATCAGATGAAGGTGCAAGAACCACTGTTTCGAAGCTAAGAGATAGGGCTACAATATTGCAGAAGGTCACTCAGCCCAGTTTCGAGGGTAACCAGGTCAAAAATGCAAGATACTACACCAGAACCGGAAAAATAGATTCACAGAACGCATTCTGGTTCAAATATCATAAGTCAGCCTACCTAAGTCCAAATCCAGAAATTCCAAAGCCATCCAAAAGATAAGAAACAAGGCTACATTTCATCAGAAGACATCAATAACCAATTTGGAAGCATTCCCAACCAAATTAACCCATTACAGAAGCAGTTCTCAACTTCGGGTAAAACCAGGGCAGCAAGGGTAATTCCGTCTTTTCTCAAGCTATGCTACTCCGATTGACCTGAAATTTTGTAGACATCTCTAAAATATCATTCCCTACAACTTTTATGTTTTAACCCAAGGCCAATTCGGCCTCTAACTATGAGCTACTGTGCCGGGCAGAATGTACAATCATAAAACCCTAACTTTCCAAATTTCTTCCAAAACAGAAATTGCTTGCAATTAACCACTTTTTCCACCTTCTGGCTTCTTTAAATATCATTTTCAATCATCATACATGACCAATTCACCAATTCAAAACTTCACCAATTCAACCAAAAAGCAAGATATAATCCATAAAAGTGCATCTTATACTACCACCAATCATGAATTAAGCATCATAAGAGGGAGGAGAGGGGTTCCTTCCCAACTCACCTTAGCAACACAAGAGAGAGAGCAACTAGTCACCTTAACTTTCCAAACAATTTCACCAATCACCTCACAATCACTCACTTAAGGTTTTCTATGGAACAAAAGCAAGATTAAGTGGTTGATTTGGTAGATTTGAGCAAGCAATGAAGGCAAAAATTGGAAGATTTTTTCTCTCTTTTTCTCCCTAAGAAATTCGGCCAACAGGATGAGAAATGAAGAAGATTTTTGGCCAATTTTAATTAAATGGTAAAGTTATGAATAGTAGTCAAACTTAAGAATTAATCTTATGGTGACACTTGTCACCCTATTTAATGCATCTCTATCTCTTTGTTCCTCTCACATCAATCCACTTGGGTAACCTCTAATTATCTCTTAGCACCCGCTAATTTAATTCCAGTATCCGAAATTTAACCTAGTTGGCCGAATTTTTTCGAATTTTCCGCACTAGCGGGTCCCACGTCCGATATATACTCTTAATTTCTCAAAAACTATTCGATACTAGAAAAATCACCTAAAAACTCTATTTACTCATAAAAATTATCTAGAAATTTTTCTAATCAAGAAAATGCAGAAAACATGCAATTAAAGATAATAAAACCTAAAAAATGAAAAAGTTACGGGTTCTCACAAGCTGCAGAGGTCGTTAGGCTGAGGTTGGATTAAGGTGTCAGTTCTTGGATTAAGGTTTGAGCTTTGCGAATTCCGCTGTCTACTTTAGCAGAGATATTTGAAGCCGAAGTTGCATAAGGAGTTTTAATAAAGTTGGTGTACTGAGGTCACGTTGGGTTGGAGAAGCAGGTCACGTTGGATGCCTCAGCAACTGTGGTTCTCGTTTGAGCTTCGTCAGAGGACAGATCCATTAATGGAGGCAGCTTCGAAGAACACGAATCATCACGACAATTTGTCGCCCAGGTTAGCCCTGAAATGTGTGGGCTTGCGCTTGAACAAGAGACCTCCTCAAGTAATGTATTGCTTTTTCTGGCCACAATTTGCTGATCGTCTAATTTTCTTGTCCTTTTCTTTGGGTTTGATTTGCTAATTGAAGTTTGAACAAAATGGAGAGCTATCCCTCGGTAGCAAGTTTAAAATAATTATACTTTTGCATACTTTATAAGACTTAAATCATCACCTGCTTTCTACTTTTTGCTGGCTCTTTGGACTATTTTTTGCTGGTTTTTCGTGTCTGATTCTTTCAATTTTTTGGCTTCTGTTTTGCACTTTTTTTTTTGGCAGCTCACTTGCTGGTTTCTTTTGCTTCTTAATGCAGTTAATGTTGAAGAGCTTATGCATCGGAGCTTGATTTGTTGATGAAGTGTTGAAGACGTTATTTACATTTGAAATTTGTTGGTTACTTATTGTATTTTATTTCCTCGTGCAACAATGGTTGAACATTTCAAGTGTTGGACATTTAGATTTTTATTTCTTATATGTTTATGATTATATTAGTGGATAATTTGTAGGCCTTAAGATCAGGAATATGTGAAAATTGTTATTAGCATGCTCAAATTGTATAAAAAATATGCGGACAAAAATGTTGTTTTCTTGCTCAAAATTCCAGAAACTCGAGCTGATTTCGAGCTCGAGCTCGAGCTCTTAACGAGCTAGAAATCGAGCTAAATTCAAGCGAAACGCGAGCCAAAAAATCAAACGAAAATTGAGCGGCTCGCGAGCCATAAGCGAGTCGATCTCGAACTTGCCTTTTTCTAAATTGAGCCAAGCTCGAGCTTCATTTTATGAGCTCGTCGAGCTCGCATATAAAGAAGCCTAGCTCGACTCGATAATTTTAAAACTCGATTTGACTCGACTCATTTGCACCCTTACTTGTGGCCGACAAACATGAAACAAAGATAACCCCACAACGAGTTCCATCACACATAAAAAGACAAATGAGGACAATATCAACACTCAAATTACAAAGAAACCAGAAGAAATCACTTTGTTTGGATAGTGGGTTATTTTTTCAAATATATTTGCTTACATCATCATTACAATTTCCAATACAGTTTTTTATCTTTTCAATTACCTTTTTATCTCACATACATCACATCACAAAAAGTGCTACAGTAAAAATATCTCAAATAATTTACAATCCTAACAAACTCTGGCCAACCCTTCAGTACTTTATGTATTTAGAGATTTAACAAGTTTTCTCTGTAGTAGTCCTTTACATCATAATGATGTCATTTTAGCAAAATTCAGACAATAATTTGAAGGGATAATTTCGAAAACCTCTCTTAAAGTTTTTAGGGGGCGTTTGGTAAAAGGGTATCGGAATGAAGGAATGGAATAAACTTCATAATTGGTGTTTGGTTCATTGGTATGGGAATTGAAATTTTGGAATGATTTCTAAAAATTTGGCATCCCTCCGTTCCTTAGTAAAAGGGTGGGTTTTGTCCAAAATCCAATTGTGATTCCAAAATCTTATAATTACATAATATTTACTATAATTAATATTTATATATATTATATATTTACATTATATATTTATATTTATATTTATATTATAATATATACATATATATAATATTATAATTATATATTTTATTATAATATTAGTATATTATATAAATATAATTATATTTAACTAAATATTAGTATATTATATTAAACTAAATAATTATAATATATTTATATAATATATAATATAAATTTCTTAATATTATATAATAATATATTTATAATATATATGTATATTTATAAATGTATATTATATGTGCATATAATTTTAATAAATACATGTATATAATATTAATAAATTATATATTTATATTTATATTTATTATTTTAAATATAATAATAATTATATCTAATTAATATGCATTATATTTATATAAAATATTAGTACAATTAACATTTATATATTATATAATTATAATTATATATTTATATTATAACATTCGTATAATTGTAATTAATTATATAAATAATATTTAATTTAATTAGTTACAAAATTATAATAATGATATTATTATATTATATATTATAATTATTTAGTTAAATATAATTATACTTATATAGCATATATTATAAATTTATTAATATTATATAATATATATTTATAATATATATGTATATTTATAAATGTATATTATAGTGCATATAATTATAATATATACATGTATGTAATATTAATAAGTTATATAATTATAATAATTATTATTATTTTAAATATAATAATATATAATAATAACTATATTTAATATGTAATATATACTATATTTATGTAATTAATATTTGTATATATTATATATTTATAATTATATATTTATATTATAACATTTGTATATTTATATTTAATTATATAATATTTAATTTAATTAGTTACAAACTTATAATAATATTATTATTTGTTATATGTATTATATAATGTATATTAATTTATGTAATAGAATTAATATTATCAATTATACTAATAATTATACATGTTTACTAATAGAAATTATTAATCAGTTAGTCTAAATTTACTAATACATTTATACTAATATATTTAATTAGTGAAAATTTCTTATATCCCATTTACAAAGACCCAATAACTATCATTTACGATGTGGTTTATAATATATTTATTATATTCCATTCCGAAAGAGTCGACGAACCAAACATCAACTATAATAATGATACACATTTCAGGTACTTGAACCAAACAAATGTATTGGAATGAATGACCTCATTCCAAACCCAAGATATCCGATTCCGAATCCGAATCCGATTCCGATGTGCGAACCAAACGCCATAATACTTTCGTTCTCTTGAGGTTCAAAAATTACAAACACCTCTCTTCAAGTTACCATTTTAGTAACAAAAACTATTCATTTGTCAAAATTTTGAAGGGAGGTGTTTGTGAAGTGCATTTTACTTTTCCATAAAATTCTTTAAAAAATTGGGAAAATATATAACATCACAAACCCACTTTCAACCCTCATGTCTATTGTCATATTCCCACATTCCTAGGTGAAATTGTCAAAAATCTTGAGAGAGGTTTCTGAAATTATTCCTAATTCAAACTAATTTTAATTTTTATCATTAGGTAACAATGTAAAGTATTAATTGTTTAATACCCATTTTCTCTCTTTTTTCTTTTTCTGAGGGGAGAGGAGCGGAGGCCTGGGGTAGGTGAATTTTAACATATGGTTATGCTAATTTTTCAACTTTGTAACACATATAATAATTCAAGCTAGTGTATAATGGAATAAAATTTGAAGTAATTGAAAATGACTATATCCACAAGTCACAAGGCATTGTTTCGTGATTTAATGCAAATTTTATTTTCCAAGTAGCTATTTTTGCTTTCCTCTCCCACTTTTTTTTTTTTTTTTTTTTTGCAAACCTTCCCTCTCCCACTTGATGTACAAAATTTATTAAGAAAAAATAAGTATCATTTGAAATAGAATGCCACTTACATGATTAGCAATTAAATAGGACAAATTAAAGAGAACTAGAATCATAGTATTTCAATAATAAATCTCTTGCTATGGCCGAGATGTAAAGGTTTTAAACTTCATAAACAATTAAGAAGAAATATCCACTCCAAGAAAAAGCTTAACTCTTAACCATTTTTTCTTCCACATTTGCCCTCTAAGAATGATAACCTGCCGCCCTTACATGTCTATGCTTAGCAATATGCCATATCCCAAATACACTATAATTAACCAGCAAAATGTCTTCCATTACTGAAATTACTTCAATGTCTTCCATTTTATAGGTTGTTCAGGACAGGGAAACTCTGATGCTTGGGCTGGACTGAAAAGCCTCAGATGTCTGAAGTAGCCCAGTTTAGGCTTGAATATCGTTCGACCAGACAGAAAACAAGGCCGAAGCTAAATGTTCAATGTCAAAGCCCACACGGGAAATGATCTTTCAAGTAGATTCGAATACAAAAGTAGAATTTACGGGAAATGCGATGTTGCTTTTAATTAATGTAATTTACATCTCGGCCCTTGCAAATGTATATAATCCACCATAAACCGTTAAAAAAGTCTACCAAATTATGGATTTTCCTCGTGTCTTTTTTCAGATTGTAACTCCTATTTAATGTGGAAAAAATGAAGGGTTCTAGATCGTTGGATTGTTGTTGATTGCCAAAGATCCAAATGAACCATGAAATTCGTTGTTGCTATTAAGGCATATCACACATTTGCTTAGATATGTGAGGAGGGCTCTAATAGCCTTCTCCTAACCATTGGATCAATTTCGGTGATTACGAGAGATAGGGATTAGAAAAACATACATCAATATTGAACAAAGATAATCTAAAAAGAAAAAAGAAAAAATATTCAACATTGATCTCAAGCTCAGATACATCGATTAATAGTAAAGTGGGAATAACTTCAAAAAATAAATCCCTAATTCTACTTTGATGTCTTATGCTTATCCAACCAAGAAATCCTCAATGCTACATGGAGTCTTTGGTGAAATCTTGTTGTAATGTTGCGTTTCTCCTTCAATGCTTAACTTTCCAAGAATTTCTAGATATCAAATATAAGGTAAAACTAGGGGTGTTCAAAAAGAACAAAAAAAAGCAGATAATTAACCGACAAAACCAAATTGGTCCAAGCCAAAAGGTAGGGTAACCAACTCGTAATTTTGGAAATGATTAGACTACCCAAACCTACTTAAAAAATTAATTTAGGGTATAGTTTTCAGTTTTTAAAAATCATGACTACTCGAACCTACTTGCATATATGTATGATATGTAGGGCTGGTTACAGTAACCAGTACCCAAATCTCCACTCATAATTATTTAGTCATTTACTAATAATTTGAGTTAGGAAGACCATTATATATATTTTTTATTTTCAAAACTTGTAAACTTATCTATTTAAGCCTAAATCCTATTTATCTTTTCCGCTTCTAACATTCATTGCCACTAATTTCATCTACTTTGCTACTCTATTTTTTTTTCTCTCTTTTTCCAATGCTTCTTTCCATTTTTCATAAATTCCATCCACTTCATCACTCTATTAATTATTTTATTTTTTATTTTTAATGCTTATATGTTTGGTTGTGGAGTAACCTGTCATTCTTATTAAAAAATAAATAAATTGATAGCTTTCAAGAAATAGAGAAAACAAAAATAAACGTTTAGAATATTTAGTGTTTTAAATATTTTGATTTTCTATTTTATTCATAGTTTTTTTTTTAAAGTTGTAGGATTAAATACTCTTATTGATATGGAAAAAATGATATATTATTTGATTTGTTAATCTAATTCTTTTTTTTTCTCCTATAAATAGAAGAAAGTTAGGTTACCCTGTCTATTCGATCCTATCTTACAAGTTAACCAATTATATAATGGTTAACCAGTTGAATTGGGAGGGTATGAAACGTAATTTTATTGAACCGATACATATGGTTAGGCTTAGCCAAATTGCAAATAGACCGGGCACTAGGTAGAACATCAATGCTTATCAATGTTGACATATCGATAAAAACATTGCTCATCATGCTAAAGCCTCATTCATTAGTTATCCCACCTTTTCCAAATTTATAAAAAAAAAAAAAATTAGAGTGTGACAGCCATTTTAAAGCTTTCTGGGTCTTTCCAATCATTTATTGGATTCTAGACATAATAATTGCGCATACTTAACTTCTACCATATAAAATTCCTTGACCACAAACGGAATGAGCCCAAAACTCTTTTAGAAAAAAAAATTCAAGAGAAATTAGTGCAAGAAATAATCATATCAGGTTGTGTGAGATGGTACCTCAACCAAACCTTTGACTATGATCCTTTATCATGTGTTTGATGCTCAACAACATTTTACAATTAGTCGTGGGAAGAAAAATCAATTATCAGGAAGAAGAAACACGAGGAGTAAGCAATGTCTCACGCTTTCTTTCCAGGGCCCTTCATGCGATGATTGAGGGATAAATTAATCGACAGTACATGCGTAGATGCATTCTGTAATTTGGTAGGAGGAAAAAAAAAGGAAACTCACAGTTGAAAAAACTCTGGTCATAGTTGCATGCATCCTACGACTTCTCGTCATGAGTTAGGGAGTATGTTGTAATGATTATATTGATTACACATCACCCCTAACGTTTTTTATGGTTCAATGACTTGCCAGTGTCGTGAATCTGTGCCAGCAATTGGGAATTTAGTCTTTCTTGATGACAAGATTGATAAGGACCTTTTTTCTTGTTTTCCTTTTTTGGGTGTACGTCGTTGGAGGGGAATACAGTCTGATATTATCTGTGCCGACAATCTTCTTGATGATAATCTTTGCCTCAGAAACTCTACTTTTTTTGTTTTTTTGGCATTTGCTACTCTTCCAAACTTAAGCCATAAATCTTCTCCATTCAATACAGCAAAACTGAAAATTAAGCTACGACAAATGATTAATTATTGCCTACGCCGTGCTTGATCGACAAGAATTCTTCCTAATTAATCATTTGAAGTTTCCTCTAGGATGTAAAGAAGGAAAAAAAAAAAAAAAGGCTAAAATACAAACGTGGAATGTTGAATAATACTTGTATGCAAGTTAAATTGCATGCATGGCTTCAGGGGAATGCTTTTTGACGAGCAATCAAGTCCAAGAGTGATCAAGAAACAAAATTCTCAATTAAAAACTTCAGCAAGTAGAAAATGGACCCAAATATTAGAGGTGGCAAGCGTAAATGAATTGCTAGCTCACTCAAAAAACAGGAAAAGGTAGACTAAAAACTAAAAAACTTCGTAGCAAACGAACATAAATATATTGTCTACCTAATTTGATTAATTGGAAACAACCACCTTTACATTCCAAGGTCCAACTATAATAACTCTTCTCATCTCAAGCATCGTCTCCCTAAATCACAGGACATCGTCATATATATTTCAATTAGGATCAAGCAAAATCAAGTTATATGTACAAAAAGCCAAAGCCCTTAATTACTAGCTAGCAATTAAGCTGAGCACCATTCATCATAAGGCAGCCTGTGGACCTTGAACTTGTAATGGTGGAAACGGAACCATTTGAGTCAGCCTCGGCTTGGCAAGAGAGAGTGTTGTATTAGCAATGTCAGCAGTGGCTGCCGGTGGAGATGTGACGTTAGTGTTGGCGGTGGCGGCGGTGGAGGTGGAGGTGGAGGCAACGCGTTCACAAGAGGGACACATGGTGAGAGTGGTGGCAGGGAGTTGCATGTAGAAAGGCTGGGAAGATTTTAAGGCTCGTAATTCTTGTAGCTCCTTTTGCAACCTCCTATTCTCTTCTGTCAGTGTTTCGCAGCACCTCTTTAAATACTCACAATCTACTTCTGTCTGCTTCAACTTGGTCCTGCATTCCTTAAATGCCCTAAATTACTTTCCAATCGCCATAACAATCACGAGGAACCTCAAAAGAATTGAAGGAAAATCACAAGGAACATAGACACACAAATGGGATTTCTTTAAAAATACAACTATTTCACTCGATAAATAAATAAAATGTTAAGTATATCCAAATTCGAACATGTCAAACTACTACTATTTAAAGACTACGAAATGAGAATTGGAATGGCTATGAGGCTTTAATTAGTTACTTACCCCTCAATTTGAGGGACAGTTGATGCAATGAAAGCAAGTATGCATAACAAACAGAAGAACCATCTCATTAGAAAATCAAATAGTTGATGCAAAGAAACAAAATCCATTTAGTTTGTAGGTTTTGAACAGAAAATGATACTTAACAGTTCTTACTCAAGCATACCTTGCTCTTCTGTTCTGGAACCACACTTCTACTTGGCGAGGACGAAGATTCAATTGCTTTGCCAAAGCTAGCTTTTGTTTCTGCAAAACATTTATTTCTATTAGACAAGCTAGCTTTGGCTTCACTCATCCAACTAGAACTACCACCTTCATTATTTTTGTTAAGGGTTTTGTTGTTGGGATGGGGGGTTTTGAAATCAACCTATTTTACGTATTTATATTGGTTTGGTTTAGTTCTTTAATTATACTGAAATATAATTTTAGAATATATGTTCAGAGGTCTTGAGCATGATCTTGAATAATGGTCTTATTTTGTAATAATACTACAAGTAGTACTACTATTCTTTACATATGAATTGTGAAGTAAGTAGAATGTGACTTACTGGGTTGAGGGTATTGTGTTCTTTGAAGCTTTCTTCAAGAAAGGCAGACTGTTCTTTTGTAAGTCTAAGCTTTTTTCTGGCCATTCCATTTTCATCTTCATCACTTGCTCTAGAAGAAGCCATCCCTCCTCTAATATCATTCTCTGCTTCATTCTCTGATCTTTTGTTTGATCTTGATCCGCTTCTGTAGATTGAAAAGTCCATCTGGAAAGATGAGGCTGCGCTGTTTGGTGAGGACAGAGCTGTGGTCCCTTCCTCGCCGCCCTTGTCCACTCCTAATGATCTCCGGTTCACGTCCACCGCCCTCGTGAATCCATTGGACGAACCCGGTTCGGCAGCTACAGTCACTGCTAAAACAGAAAATATGTCAACATAAATAAGGCTTGTGATCAAATCACCTGCAATACAATTTTCAGGCCAAGGAAATCTAAAAACCATCTGTCAAGCGAACCCTGGAAGGCTTTACCCCTTAAATTCTCGAATCAGAAGGAATAATCTGGAATAGAAACTGTGTTTATTGTTCTTGTTCACCGGTCTAAACAAAGAGAGAGAGAGAGAGAGAGAAAAAAAGAAACTTTTCTTAGGGAAAAATGTTAATCATGCTGCTAGGTGGTAACTTCCTAGTCTTTGAATCGGACTATCAAATTAGATTCTCTACTTCCATTTCCCCTACTCAGCTCAATTCTTCATTTCTATTCCTTCCCTTGTAAAAGATTAAAAGAAAAGATCTTGATGGAAAGATGGAAAACAAAGAAGTTCCTCGACCCAAATTTTTTCCTTTGAACAGATACCACCTTGAATAATAGTCATGCTACATGCAATATAAATTTTCCGAAAATATTTGAGAACAGGTGGTTGAAGTATTTTTAGAAAGTTTTTGAAGGTAAAATTCAAGTGTTGAACCAGGCAGGAACCCCAAGCTAGAAAGGCAGAAAACTCCAAAACATCAAACAGTGAGAAATTACAGTGTTGTGTCAGCCAAGAAAAACTGAGCTGGGATGAAGAAGTTTGACTTCTTGGAACCGGAGAGAAAGGAAGTAGATCAAGCTGAACCGGTGGATCTGATGACCCTCTTCTTTCACCATCACTTTCTCTACTATTTCTGCTCTGATGATCACCACCGCGATCAGCAGCACCCTTTCCTAAACCCATGCAAAACCCTAGATCTCTATTCACCATTTTCTGGGCTTTGTCAAGAAATGTAAAGGGTTTTGGGGTGTCACCTAGGCTCAAAGCTAACTCCATGATCAGAGAATATTTTCAACAATGATGATTGAAGAGAAAAGTAAGATATTTTGAACGACGAAGCTGTTAGGAAGAGACCTGAAGAATTTAAAGATGACACCACTAGTAATATAGAGATATATCCTACTCCTAGCATGACCAAAAAAACAAAAAAAGTGCTTCAATTTTCGATTGCCTCGTTTGCGGGACGTAAAGATTGACCGACAAATTCTTGTTGACAAACGCACGTGAATCTATATAAATACACAGCGGTTCATACCTATGACTTTTAAATCCCTACATATAGTACTGTGCTCAATCTCCTGCTGTAGGTATGCGTTACTATGTGCTGTGTGTGAAAGAGAAAGAAAGAAACGCCCAATTATGAATACCTGTGTATTATCTAAGTAATCAACTGGAATTGTGTTATACTGCTGGCATAGTTTTGTTAAGTCGCTATCACAGTAGATATCATACTTGGAAGAATAATGCAGGATAAGAGTAGTATCTTTTAAGAGAGACATGGATATGGGGATGTTGATGTGATTTATCAAGACAAATTCTAATAAATGAATGATGGGGTCGGTAACAAATTCATAATTTTACTTCTTATGTGCTCTGTGAATGGGGTGTAGAGATAGAACTTAGAAGGGGTATATTCTTGATATGTTCTAGTGACTGAAGTAGTGAATACTGTAGTAATGTTTCACCTTTTTATCTCACATATATCAAATTGTTACAGTACATTTTTCTACAAAAATTTATAAAAATAGTAATACAAACGGAAATATTTTGCTATTACCATCTAGAGTTGTTTTTGCAAGATTTTGCCTTTGAATTGTTGTGAGGGGAAAAAAATGCTATTGAAGTTTCTCATATGGATACGGAAACAAAATTGACTTGAAGTTGATGCAAGATGATTCCATTTTGATTTAATCAAAGCTCTCTACAGGAGGAAAGAGTATGACCGTCCATTTAGTATTGAATGTCGTTGTTAAGATCTGATGAAAATTCTGATGCAGAATGTTAAAACTTAAAAGGGAATGGATGTGAAATTTCAAGTAATGCAATGTCACAAGGTGGGACTACCTGTGACAATAAGTTATTTCACTTCATCAACCCATCTCATAATAGCACATTAATCAATCGAAATAAATGGTAAACCAAATAGGGCCAAGTCATTATGGAAATGATATATAAGATGATTAACTAGTGATCAATATTATCATGCTTTAATGAAATGTAAATCCAATGATGTGAATATTCATTACTGGGGTATTTAACTTGTTCAGATATGGACAAGTATAGGGATTGATGGTCGTAGACGAGTATGTATTTTTTTTAAAAAAAAAAAAAACTTTTTAATTGTGAAACTTGTTGCTTGTGAAACATTTGGTAGTATTAGAAAAATTGTTGTGCGTACCAGACTCTCTCCAAAGAAATTTTGGCACAACATTTAAAGGTTCGACAAGAATTCGAGGCTTCAGTTGTAAATAAATATGTAGAAACTATCTATTTTCTAGAGTAGAAAGTGGTATTTCTAAAACTTGGAATAGTGAATGCTGGATTACCGCCCTATACATAAAATTTCTGAAATTAATCGTATCGTCTAATTAAAACTATTCATTATTTGTGTTTCAAAGAGAAGAAAAAAAAAAAAAAGAGGAGGTTTTCATTTCGAGACTTTATCTATGCCATGTTGCTCAAGAAGCTGACTTATCAGTAAATAATTGGCCGCAGTCCGAAGAAGACAATCAATAACTTAGATTACAACTACAACAAACTTTGACAAGGCAAGGCAACCCCAGAAGTTGTTCTTGCATGCCATACGAAAAATCAAACCACATAAAAATCCAAAAAAAAAAAAAGGAGATTGTTTCAAATAAAAGAACACATTTTCGATTATCGTTAAACAAAAGCACACACTTTTGGAACAAAGGTTACAAGCAGGTGTGAACTTAGAAAAGACAGCAGAAAAGTATGGTCGGATTATGACGAAATTTGACCATAACTGCCACCCAACCATATGTTTTAAGTTGAGCAGACAAACAGACCATGCATGTTTTACTATTCCCAGGAAAGTAGTTTTTGTTCATAATGAGTCCTTGCTACCCCTTCATTTGGTTCTAGAACTGGCGTTTAAAGACTGAATTGAATGAATCATCACATCCTTGATACCACCCTTGCTTATCATTAAAAGCTTCCCTGACCTGGGTATCCAATGTCTCCTCCATTAGTCGACTCGGATAAATATTTTGTTGGACTATTGGGGTGGCAAATTGTTTAATGAATTTATCAAATATTTTTTCATTTTATCAAAAGGATAAAATTCCCCCCAATAATTGGCAACACATTGTTATTAAATTTTACATGTTTAATTATTGTACGTATCTACTAGAATATGGTCATCATACTTTTTCAACAACAGTAGCATCAGAAAAACATCTAATGAAAGCTATATGTTGTATATTCTAGCTGGATTTACATAAATATCAAATTTGTTTCACCATATATACCCATAGTGTAAAAAAAATAAAAAAGAAACCATAGTAAGTTGTTCATCGCACGTAAAGTTTTAATAAACCAGACATATAAGGACTAGAACTGTTACCATAATTTTTTCCCCTTTTTGGTCTTGTATGTAAGACGTAAACCATTACAATATTAATGGTTTGTTTGGATACCTCAATTATCCCAAATAATATTTCGCTTGCATCATAGATACATTTTCCAACCCACCTTTTTATATTTCCAACCACCTTTTTATCTCACATACATCACATCACAAAAAGTGCTACAGTAATTATTCCAAATAATATTTCAAATAATACACTGTCCAAACACTCCAATTTGTTGGAGCCTTATATATACATATATATATATATATATAATAAATGTGACTTAATTGTTGAGAGCTAGCATTGGTAATGTTTGGGTTGGAAGTTTTTTTCATATATAATTTTGCACATACAATGTTATAGTAACGCACTTCTAAAATACTTTAAATATAATCTCAATATACTTAACAAAATAATTCTACCATCTCTTTCTTCCTCCACCCACCGCTGCCACCGCTGCCATCACCACCATTATGTCTTCCCTTCTCCTCTTCTCTTTTTCTCCCCCTTCCTCAGCATCATTCCTCCCTCCTCATCTCTCTAGCACTACTGATAATGCCTCCATCAACTCTACCTCTATTGTTTGCACCACCGCCTACTCTTCTCCCTCATCCTCTCTCCTCCCTCTTTTTCTTTCCCGTCCCTTCCCTTTTTTCCCTTACACTTCCTCGCCTCTTTACTTGTGGCCAAATTTGGTTGCAATGACTAGTTTTGGTCGTGACCAATCTAAGAAGACGAAGGAGAGTGGAGTAAGGGCACAGTAGTACTGTTACCTATTGGTGGTGGCTAGGGGTGTGTATCGAATTCAAAATCGGTAATTCGAAACTTTGAATTCGAAATTTTTCGAAATTTTGGTGTCAAAGAATCTCTCTAGCATTAAAAACGAATTTGAAATTAAAATAAAAAATTCCGATTTAAAGAACCCTATTACCGAATTCGAACCACATTCGAAATATACGAATTCAAAAATCTCGAATTCAATTCCGATTTTCGATTTACTAATTTCAAAAATTCTGAATTTAATTCGAATTCGGTCAATAAATCAAAAATTTTCAATTTTGCACACCCCTAGTGGCGGCTAAGGGAAAGGGTAGAGAAGGGGGTGCTAGGTGGCTATAGTAGGAAAGTAAAAGAAAATCTTAATAAATCCCAATAAATTTTTAAAATTTTAAAGCAATTCCACTATATATTTATAGCAAAAGTGTTTAATATACAAAGTTACAATAAAGTTTTTGAAAACACTTAATCCATACGGACACATTGTTTCTCAATTTGTTTCGGAAAGGAAACTCAATTGATACGGCTTGCACAATGATGTTTGGATAAAAGAGTATTTTAAAATAATTTTGTTAATGCAAAAAAATTTTTTAAACAACTAACATAAACAATGAATGAGCATCCAATGTAGGAGCGTGAAATAATGAGAGTCATACATTATACCTGTGTAGTGTGTTTTGCATCATGACGAGGATGATGATGATGAAGATGATGATATAGATAGGGGAGCCTTGGTGTCATTTGGAGAGAGGGATGGGGGGCTATGTGAATGGGGATGTGAAATTAAAGTGTTAAACAAGTATGGAGAGTAAATGAAGAGCAGTGGTCCAACGCGCATGCGGGTGGGCTTTTGAAGAAGAAGAAGAAGGTC
Source organism: Coffea arabica (assembly GCF_036785885.1). Classification (NCBI taxonomy): domain Eukaryota; kingdom Viridiplantae; phylum Streptophyta; class Magnoliopsida; order Gentianales; family Rubiaceae; genus Coffea; species Coffea arabica. The sequence goes on from NC_092321.1 coordinate 13,949,124, forward strand.
CTAAATTAAAAAACGCACCTACATGAAGGTGACGCGGTCAGATTTGTCATGCTTTTGGGATCATTGCAATTATTGAACTCATGCAGGCTTAAATGATAGACTACTGCCGATGACTTAGATACTATACCATCCATCGATGAAAGAGACAGAGACCAGAGGGAGATAAAGAGTCATGAATGTTCTTTTACGAATTAACCAGTAATAAAGACGACATGGAATTGTATTTGATGGTTGGAGGAATTGATTTAGGGTTGAAAAAATCAGTTGGAATCCTCTGTATCACTACTCGGCGTCAAATTCAGTGTCAATTCCATTTATCACATGATGGTAGAAGAAATTTAAATAAATAACACATGACAAACTAAATAAATAGAACACTTAGCATAAATATAGAAGTGACACTGAATTGTCACTGGAAAAGTGGCACTGAAGATCCCGTTTATGAAAAAACAATTCATCCATTCGATGCTCGCTCGTGTTGAGTTCAGCTCTATCAATCAGAAACACACACAGTTCGAATTTTGTTCGCTGACTAATGAAGGTTAGATTGAATAATATTTTGTGTTCGACAAAGTTGTTTTAAGCTTGGTCTCGATTACTATAAAAATCTGATATGAACATGTAACAAATTTTAAGCTATTCGAAACTTACTTAAATAAAAGCTCGTTTGGATTTCATTTGATTAAGATAAATTAAAAATTTTGAACACTAAAACATACGATTTAATTAGACTCAATTACACCACCCGTAATAGGAGTAATTTGGTGGCCTTGGCAGGTAAACTCATTACCAGACTTCACCTACCATCATAACATTACAGTTTAGACAAAATTGAATTGGGTTCTGATATACCGGTATGGTATTAGGTGTGCATCTTAATTTGGAAAACAACAAAATGAACTGTATATATGTCAAAAAAACCAGTGAAAATATGCTATACTATAATTAAATAAACAAGACAAACTAACGGTTCTACTTCTTGTTCTTTTTAAAAAAAAAAAAAAATCTTTTTTATATCCTTTATCGATAACTTTTTCATTGTTGTAAAAAAAAAAAAAAAAAAAGATTTCCCTTACATTTTCACTTGCATTGTTTAGTAATACTCCTAATCTTAATGGATTTTGTGAAGGAGATACTTGAAAACAGAGGTGTCAAATTCAAAATTCCCTAATCTCTCGAGGTGCATTTAGTATAAGAAGAAATTAATTACACACACAAAAAAGAATATATATATATATATACACGCATAGGAAAACCACACCACACGAATCACCGCCACATCTTGACAAGGTTGACAACAGCCCAACAATCCTGGCCCCCATTCGCCCGTTCCAATTCCAACCAAATTCGCTTTCCGCTTTTTCGCTTTCCATCCATCTCTCTTTCAGCTTTCTCCTCCGTTCCCCCTGATGAACAGGTTAAACATTTTGACAATCATAAGGTTTGAACTCCGTAAAGCGATTTGGTCAAGCCATCAACCCTTTTACATATAATTTGTTTAATTGCGTAATCATTGCAATGTTATTGATGTATATTACCAACAACAACAGTAGGCAGAACTAAGATACATACATACAATAATGTATGTATTATCAATGCTTAAGTGCCTGTTTTTGTGAGGTCAGTTTTGTCTAAGATGAATAATCCCAATTATCCAGTTAGTATTCTGAGAACGGTAGCAGTAGTGTATTTTTTTGCTAGATAATGCAAGTAGGCAACCACAAAAATAGCAGTCTAGTCATGCATGAGGAAAGAGACGAGAGAAAGAGTCCAGGTTACAGTGGCCTGTGTGAGAAACAGAGAAAGGATTGATGAGCAAAGTCGAAGAGGGATGATGACGTTTTTTTCTGCAACAACAGCGCTTTCAACTGAGTTAGGCAACAGCGTCAGTACCAAAAAATCATAGATAGAGTAACTAAAGGCTAAGGCTACTTCTCTACGAGGATGAGGAGAGCTATGGGATCCACTTTGACGGGGACAGCTGCCACCACCCTTAGCAGACATATTCTTCCCTAGCAATCATTTGTGCACCCCATCTCCTTATCGACCCCTACAAGTCAATTGGTGTAGGACTCCCCAGACTATAGAATTAGTTGTAGAAGTAGAATTTTTTTTTTTTAACTCTTCTTTCTTTAATTTATTTTTTCCATTGGGATGGTTGAAAATCCCTCTATGACCTTGGCTACACAATTAGACGATTATCAATTCGTTTAGGTGAGTTGGCTTTTAGCTAGAGAGGTTGAAACCCCCTCCCCCCCCCCCCCCCCCCTTCTATGTTAATCGACTCAATTAGACAAGTTGACTTTTTAGCTAGACGTGTTGGATGATCAAATCTCACAACTTAGACTTAGTTTAAAGGGTATTTTAGTTCACTCTTTTGATATGAAGATAGTTCAATCCTTTCGTATAAATTAGTAGTTATCTCCGTTTAACTCCCTCACCTCACAATATAAGAATAGGAGTGAAAATAGAATGATATGCAATAAGACATTTCATGTCAATCATGGTAGTCCGAGCTTTACAACTGCGTGATTCGGTACATTGGCAACAAACGGAATTATAATTCAAGGGCCATTTTCCTATTATTTTGTCAAGCATTACTACCTGAAAACATATAAAGCAATTTCCCTCGTGCATAATGTCAGAGTTTAATAGTACAATTGAAGCACTCGCTTTCTCCTTCCCATTTGAGAATGATGCACATGAGACAAGTATAGCGATGCCTTCTTTAGAAATTAATAAAAAGCTACATGACACAATAACCCAACAGGCCAATGGTCAATAGGAAGGTATATTATAATGACTTCATGTCGTCTTGATTTTAAGTTTTGTAACATGCTTTTCAAATTCGTTTACCATATCTTTTTTTTTTGTAAGTGTTAAAATTTCCTACTTACACGTTCTTCTCCTACCATATCGCTCTTGTATTTCAGTTAGAAATACTTGCTTTGGCTCTATATTCAGTAAATTAGTTTAGTAATTTCAAATACAATGATATATGAGGGAAAAATGAGATTTAGGCAAAATTTTTGTAGTACTATAAAGTCATAGACAAAATGGCTCATTGCAATCATACATTTAACCCTTACCAAACAAAAAAATAAAAAAAAGAAGAAGAAGAAAAAGAGGATCATGCAGTTGCCATATAAATATATCTTTAGGGATATTAAATTCTGATGACGCGTAATTTACCCATTCAAGTGTGCTACGCTTGCGTTTTATGCGTTTATTGTTCATGGGGCTTGATGGTTTACCATTGATCATACACCACATGAAAAAGTGAAATTATGGAGACTTGATTGTGGTCTTGTCGCTTTCCTTCACGAGTTTTACCCATTTTGTCATCAATACAAACTGGCTTTCTTGCATAAATAGTGTGGTTACTCAATACCCATAGGAACCACATTTATTAAGAGATTAGCATTTACAAAAATTATTACGATAGCATTTTTTTAATAATATGATTTATGTGAGATAAAAGGATTATTGGATAATGTGTTTGTAATGTGAGTATAGATATTATATAAAATAATAATGTATCTAAACGCGCTGTATTATCTGCATTTTTTTATTAATTTACAACTGATCAATCAAAATAGGATGTGTACCCATGACCTAACTTAGTTGTTAGGGACATTGATCATCGTTGATTAGACTCTCAAATACTCCCCTCTTCCTCTCTTATAAAGTTTGGAATCTTTCCTTTAACACAAAAAAAAAAAAAAAAAAAATTCAAGATAGGGATACACATGCGTCCCACGATTAAGTTGATAGTTCAGGACTTTTATATCCATTTGAATTTTGTCTACAATCACATTTAGGTTTAATTCCCTACAGCTCAACTAATTGTATTTGTTACTAGTTACCATGAGTGTGATTGGATAGAGTATTATTTGAAATAATTACTGTAATACTTTTTTTAATGTGATGTATGCGAGATAAAAAAATAGTTGAAAATATAAAAAAATAAATTGAGAAAAATATTTATAATGTAAACGAAATATTATGTGAAATAATTCAGCAATTCCAGCGATCCAAATGACTAGTGCAACCAAACTGTATTTTTTTGTAAGAAGACATGATTGCAATTGGACAAAATCATCTCATTTTTTGAAAATACATTGCCAAGTCCCAACTGTAGTCGGAGGAATAAGCTAGCGTCATTCATTGAATTAATTAGCGGGATAGCAGAAATTGAAAAAGGTGTGAGAGAAGTGGTGTAATCAAACTATATGATTACTTTGAAAGCATGGGACACTAATCTTTACTAATTGCCGTACTATTGTTAGAATGATAGGAAATCAACTCAATTTTTTCTCTAATGGGGCGTACATGTTTTTCTTGCTTTTGAAACTTGACCTAACTATACCTCACACTAAATTATGCTAGCAAATTGCGCTTAAACTAATGAGTCCAAAAGGTAATGATTGTCAATCAAGAATCATTGCAGCATTTGATGGAGGACTAATTTTGACTTTTGATCTTGATTGAAGCACTAATTAACCTTCTTCAACATTGCAAATTAATCATCTCCACGCAAAACTTGCCGTAGACCATTTTCCTATCTACTAGAGAACTTTTGTCCTTTGACCAACAAAAAAATCCTCATCATAATGGGATGATTTCAAGGTTGGCTAGTCATGCTTTATCAATCTTCATTCACCATCTTTATGGCTTGATCTGATGGTCACATCAAATCTGAACATCTGAACGGGATTTCCGAGATTTTATTTGATTAGACGTTTGCATATTCGACCCGGTTTGGCATGTATTTTCTTGTTCTTTTCTACTCCTCCATAGGAGCGAACATTTTAGCTTGCATAGGAAAGGATCTCCAGCTGACTTTGGGAGATTTGGTTCAGTCGTGCATAGGCCCAGTTGCAGCAGTTTTTAGCCATAGCCATTAGCAATGTATAGGTGCTATGAATAAAAACCCAAGGCTTCTCGAGCAGGCAGCTTTAGGGGCCTATGAATCTTTTGTCAGCAACCTGAGATCAGATAATTTTGTGGCAGAGACAGCAGTATAAGCCTTGATTACAAGAAACCGTATGGAGCCGTTGCCCCTAGTCAAATTTTGTACAGTCCAGTGCAAACAAGGGCTGTGGCTATAAATCTGTTGTCTGCAAATTGTAGTAATTATTCTGCGGCCATTTCTCTAAGCATCAACGTTGGTGGCTTCTTGTGCCGTAGCACTTAAGAAGTCAGTTCCATGGCATCTCTCCTGAGTCCTGACTCCTGAGAGGAAAGCTTTTATGGGATCACTTGTCGTTTTCTTTTGAATTTAAGAAAAAACTGTTTCAGCTAAGTCCACTAATTTACGGTTATGGTACTTATTTCGCCATACATCATCTACTGGAAGAATCAGATTGTACTCAGATCCTTCGTCGGAAAAATGCAAAACTTCACTGGCGGAGTATGATAGAATGGATCTAGGGTTGGTATAGTGGTGAATTTGTAAGGTTGTTATATTCTTATTCAATAACTTGTTGTCCTGTGGCATAACTTTGTTTTACTGATAAATTTTACTGTGTATATCAATTTAGTGTATTAATACTTAACGGTTTATTTAAGTGTATACTAAATTTTGAAAAAAAAAAAAAAACACTATGACCGTACATAGCTGCATAGGTCAAAACATGCATGCTCGAAAGTTTCATAAATCCGATAAATGAGATTGTTTAGCAATGCAACAGATGACTTTCAGATCCAAATATCAGCCCTTTTGTGCAAGTTTGTCTAAATTCTTTTGTTTCTAATGCTTTGACAAGAATATACTTGTCGAAAAACAAATGCTGTTTTAAAGCAAGTTCAGCATTTTTAATCACTTTGGTGTTTTTTTTTTCGCCTTTGAAAAAAAAAATCTTGCTTGCTTTTCTTAATGTCAAATGCACAAATCTATCTTATGTTGTCACAAAGATCATGTACATACTCCTTCCATGTTACCTAATGTTGTGATGACTTTGTGAAAACCTGCAGTGGCAACAAATTTCAAAAGAAGTACTTCAGTTCTGTCCCTTTGAAAATGAACCTCAGTTAATTCGATGTCTTTCTCACGTTAGGTCAAGCGGAGACTTGAAGTGCCAGATTAAATTATTAGTGCTTCAATAATTGTTTATGATCACTTGATTTGGGGGAAAGCTTGAAAAGACAGCTTCTCATGCAAACCCTATCAATAGAACTATCGTTTTTGTTCCCTTAGACAGACAAGATGATTAGGTACTTGTCATGCTCTTATAATTTATCACTTCTCTAATCATAATCATTATCACATGCACGCAATGCCTTTCGCTTTTGTGCACTTGGGATGCTTCTTGATGCTGGCAAAGAAAGGGACAAAATCTCATAGAAATGCTTCATGTCATGATGCTGATAATATATGAGACATTCCCACCTATTATTATGGGTTTATTATCCTGTTGAATGGAACACTATAGAGAAACATTTAATGAAAATGAAAACAATAATGGTTTATAGAATGTGAAAAATGACTTCACTTAGCAATTTTCTCCAAGAAATAAGGATGGAAATTACATTTCTCTTCTGATTGAGCAGTCCAATATTCCAATGACTTGATATAACCTCACAGCAACATCTTGTAGGGTCAAGGCATGATGAAGCCAGATTGCCAACCAGGTTATGGCCTAAATCGATAGTCCATGCTACATGAAATTAAATTGCTGCACAATAATATTTGTTCCCAAGATTTTAGCTAAATGATTGAAGACCCGTGTAGCCAAAATCGTTGCATTCCATGAAAACAGCCCATAAGGATCTAATTTTTGAGATATAATGAGGAGTTTGACCAAGTTCGCTTGGAAGAAACGCTTAGCCATTCTGATGTGTGGTGAATCAATCATGGAGTATTCTTCGGCCAGCTTTTGATGCCCTTTTCCTACTCTCAAAGGCAGTGTCTATTTTCTCATTATTATTATGATTACTTTGATAGTTGTTGTTGTTGTAGTTATCGCCAATATTATTATGAACTCATTCTCATGTCATTTTCAACACCAATGGACAGGGACGTACACAAATACTCAGATGAGATATACCAAACACAATAAATCTCTCTGTTTATTAGTAAAGTTTAACTACAATGCTGTCGATCATTAGAAGCAGCAAGAAAACATTACAGACTTCGTCAGTTTATTTGATGATAGATTTTCCTTTTAGGTTGTTTGATGATAGATTAGTATAATTATCTTGTGACTTAGATTTATCACTTATTTTGGTAATAGTTAAGTACTTAACCATTTTTTCCCGCATAAGCAGGCAAGTTTTATTGGTCCAACCACAAGTGCTTTTTACCCGGTTGGGAACCTCTGTGCTACTATCAGGTGCTAAATCCAGTATCAATTCCACTTATCATGTGAAAATAGAAAAAATTTAAATAAATAGCACATGACAAATTAAATAAATAAGACACATAGTATATATATAGAAATGACACCGAGTTGCCACTGGAGAAGTGGCACTAAGGATCCCTTGTGCCTTCTACTATTAAGTGATGTAATACTTTGTGACCAAGAAGACCTTAGTCTACCGATTAAGTTTAAGATCTTAGAATTTAGAGGTCTTAAGTTATGATCCCTCTTCTCTTTTCTTACTTCTTAAATCCCATTCCTCTCTATTAAGAATTTTTTTTTAAAAAAAATGAAAACTTTGTGAGAGGGACACAAAATTCATTAGGATTTTGTCAGAGTATGTAATTAGAGTAATTAACTAGATGGAAAGGGAGGAGGAAGTGCTAGTGAGAGCTCCAGAGTCGAGGATCTCCCACACATTTAAATTTAAAAAAAGTAAAAAAAAAAGACTGGATGAAAAGATCTAGAGGCCTAGAGTGGAGTAAATGCTGGATAAGGGGAGCCCGTGCCTACACTCCCACACTGATCAACTACTAAGTGCTGCATGACCCACATTCCAGATGGTGTTTAAGACAGAAATGGGCCTAGGAGTATCTAGACCCAGCATAGTCCAACATTTTCTGCAGCAAACGTAGCTAAGAATTTTGTCTTGGGCCGGATGCCGGAAATCGCCCAAAACTCGAACTACATCGAGAAAGAGAATATTCTCGCTTTGTTTTTTGGGAGACAAATATCAATATCTTTTTTTGAAACAACTATCATACATAAGAGTAAAATTTTATATAAGTGTCCAAGAAAACACATCATTCCAGTGCACCCGGAACTTTTGGTGAAAGCAATATACAGATAATAATCGCCTTTAAGAGCCATGCAGCGGACGTAAATTGAGTGTAAGAGAGTAAAACATGCTATGTTTGGATGAAATATGTTTCCAATATTTTGTTTTGAGAAAATGCTTTTTATCCACTGTTTAATCTCACAAACATGCTTATCGGCAAAAAACATTTGCGCGTAAGTTTCCTAAAAACACCCGCAAGACCATTGCTTAGAAAGAGACATGTTATGATTAAATGTTTGATTTCTTGACGAGTTGAGCAAATTTTCAAACCTAGGTTGGTTATTATGCAAACCTTGTTCTTGGTGACATATATAATGGCAAATTAATGCTTTTAAGGAAAAGTATTATGTTATGAAATAAAGAAAAGACATACTGTGTCTAAATATAGATTGAACTTGTTCATTTGCATGTGTTATATATAGGGTTCGTGTGTGATATAAGCAAACGTTAGAAAAACAAAAGAAGTTGATTCTTTTTTTTTTTTTTTTTTTCTCAAATGAAGAAGATCAAAGATTTGAATAATTAATAAAGATACACTAATAAAGTTAATTATCTTAATTTAATATATCATCTAATAAAAAGAAAAATGAATTTACAACTAGCGGAAACGAAACGATTCTTTTGACCATATTCTAAATTTTGAAGGCCCAAAATAAAATTTAGGTTTCCCTTGTAAATTTTGTTGAGATAATTGCATATAAAGTAATAAACTAGCTCATTGTGATTCGGAGCCAGAAATAAAAAGAAAGTAAAAACTACCTTATTTCGACAAACATATAAGCATAATTTAAACAAAATTTAATAGTTCTTGGTATGTTGGTTAACAAATATTCTACGTATCTTAATTGGAAAAGTAAATCAAATCTGTTATAGAGGAAGAATGTCGTTGCAAGACAAAAGAGTAGTGAAAAAGATTAACACGGCACAAAAAAAAAAGATCAAAATGCATTTTTTTTTTTGTGTGTGTATTTGATTGGATTAACGAAAAGAAAAGTCCTCATCAATTATGCGCCTCAACTAATAAATACTATCTCTGCCACAGAGGACCGATTAATAAATATGTTTATTCTACTTTTGTTTATGTATTGAGATTCGGGAGATGCCGCATCATTATATAGTTTGAAGTTGCCGAATAGTTCCCCTCTACGGACTGCACCCTTGATTGACGTTTACAGTACCCGTTCCATAAAAGACACAGAATTTACATCCAATATATATATTGACTCAGTCAGTCTTGATTCCTTGGTTGAACGTTGGAACAGTTCCAAGACAAAGTTGGAGAAGTTTTCTTGACATGATGATTGTCTTCAATGCTAGAGCGGGCTCTTGCGATTGCGAAGACGATGTTGCAACAACTATACATCTTCGGCAACCACGTAGCTGTATCATGTCATGTGTGGTAGTACTTGCATTAAGTGTTTACAATTGTGAAAATAACAATAATGTGTATTTAGACAGAAGATTATTCGGATAATTTTTCTTTTTTTAACACAATATTGTTACACTTTTCACGACAGTGATAAAAATATATGAGTAAATTTTATATATACTGACAATGCATACACTATCACGGTTGGATGCAGACACACGAGCAAAATTTGGATTTTAATTTTAAATTCAGATGAATTATTACGTATCCAATGATGATGATATATACATTAGCAGTATATAAAAAATTAATCCAAAATATATATGATTGACGAGACGAAGAAGTTGATTGAAGAAAAAGTATTTATGATGTGAAGTAATAAATTTTTTTTAACAAATAGTGCCCTATAAGAATAGAGAGATAAACTGTACAAATGTCCACTCATCAATCGCAATTTGCTCTATCTTTCTTATTACCGTGGATAAAAATAAAAAATAAAAATGTTGGGAGTCAGTCCAATTCCGTGAGAAAAAAAGTAGGGAAAAAAGCGAAAAAATGAACTCAAATATTAGTGGCCATCTGAAAAGTCAAAAGTAACCAAGGATTTTGTTGGGAGTATATAAAACAATTTTTTTTTTTACTATATTTGTGTGTTTGAAGTGAGTTTCCTGCCTAAATTGTGAATAAGTCAGAAAACTTTGTTGTTTCTTCTTTCGTACAAGGTATTGAATAAATTTGATAAATCTTGGGATTTAATTCATAATCAAAAAGGGCGAGGGACAAGGGATCTCTAAATGAATGAATCTTCGGACAATTTAACTTTAATTTGCTCAACTATTTTCAACTATAAAAGAATTATAATTTCTACCTTCCATGCAATTAAGCTGTAAATTTAATGGAAATAATTTGATTTTTGTGCAGTCATGAAATCATTAAGTGGGATTTGTGAGCTTCTGAGTGGAAAAATCTTTTTACTTTCCTTGAAATCAATCTGCAAATTCTGTAAAAGGGTTTTAAGCTAACAATAACATCACAATTTACAACATAGAAAAGTAGTAGAAGTCGAACTTCTAGAAATGTATTTTGCTTATGTTCTTTTTAATCATGCTTAATTGGTGAATTGATTTTCACTATGTGGATGTGCCGGAATTGCTAGTTCTTAAATACTAAAATGGCCCATGGACAGAGCGCCTGATAATCTCTCCTGTGTAGAACCAACTTGAATTACAGAGCGCTCTTATTTACTTATTTTATTTCCATTTATTTACTTTCTTTTTTTTTTTTGTTTAAAAAAGAATCCAAACCTTGGAGGGGTAGGAGAAAAATGGATGGTTTAAAAGTTGAACTACAAACTTCATGACATTTTAGCTAATGTGATGTCTCTATGGATTAAGTTTCAAGGACACGGCATGTATAATTTCATGAAATCACGAATATCAACATATGCTTATGTAATTGGTAGGAATTCGAAACTCTTTTGGATTCGAAACTCATAGAAATAGAAATGACTACGAACTTGCATCCTTCAATTATGAATTATTCTTGGATTCGAAACTCATGAAAATAGAAATGATCATGTTAGAAGAGCTTCCCCGCATCGCAGACGATAAGACAAACGCGGATACATGTGATTTATAAAAAAAAAGATAAGAAAAGAATTGCGAACAACGTACACGAAATTATACGTTCCCATGTCGAAGTACTTTTACAGGGAGAGCCATAGTTGGTCCCTGGGTCTAGTCCACCTAATTCTTAGGCGTTCCTCTTCCAGTCCTTGGACAAGTGTCCGAATTTGGTCAAGATCAGTCCAATCACCCTAACAGCATTTAACGCTTTATCATTTCACATAACCCAAATCATGCCACGGCGGTGTTTTACTGCAAGGTCATAGCTCATTCAAGAGTTAATTATGTCCTGGCCAAATGACAGAGGCTTTGGGACCAAGTTGAAATCCAAACAAGTTTTGCCACGGAATCTTTCCTTTCCCCTTATCATATTCCCACACAAATTGTGATTGAATCAATTTGGAAGAGATGCATTTTGTTTATGTTATTGTTTGTCCCCAGTTCCTTGCAGCTTCCACATGCAAAGGAAGAGAGAAAAGGCAGGGCTAGGTTCAATCCCTCCCACCCCCCAAACCTCAAAAAAATGTCAGGATACTCATATCTGACAACCTCCAATTTAGATACTACTAATAAGAACCCATATATAGCATATACTAAGCCACCACCCCAATTGGCAGGCAGGATTACTATTTACTAGCTGAATAACAAATTGAAGCTAAGGGAAAGACAACTAGATTTTCACAATAAATGCACTTAATTTGACTCTTGTGCCTGAATCACAATTCCCAAAGAATGCATCTATATTGTAGGAGAGGCCAAACCTCAAGCAAAGTTTGAGAAATAGATGCCAAAAGGGGTGCTCTTCATGCGACGCAGACACCCATTAACACACACAAATGACACCATAGTGTAGTTATTAATGAGGAAACAACCCGGTGCCCTATTCCCCACTAAAGAAGAAATGAGGATTTTCAAACTTTATAGCATACATGCATTGATACCTGGAAAGATCTTAACAGATGATTATCAATTGGTCTGTATCTTCATATAATTTGCTACAAACATGTACAAATTGAAACCACATAATAATCAGATTACTGCAACAAGGTCATCGACCAGGAATCCTAAACACCAAAACTTTTCAAAGTTTCTGTAGGTACCTCATCGCTACCAATGCTAAGAGCAAAGCTTAATATTTTCCAGAAAATACTACTATTATATTTATTTGAAGGCATTTTGATGTAGATAAAAGGTGACTCGAAACTGAGGAGGAGCAGCAGCGCAATATGAAAGTGAAGCTGAGGAGATCAAATCAATTCAAACTTCTACTCCTAACGCAAGTGGATCTCCAGTATCAAGATTTGGAAAGTCTTGATGCATTGTTTCTTCTTCTGAATGAAAAAGAAGACAGGCAAGAATTCTCAGGAACAAGCCGATATGTAGTAACATAGAGGCACTTCCCGTTTTCAAACCATGACTTGACATTTAGCAGAGAGAATGATAGTCAACAGTAAAGAGGAGAAGCACAAATCAACCCAATCTTCTCCTCCTATGGGGACGTGAATCTCCACTGTCCACGTCTGAAATTCTTGAAGCATCATTCCTTCTTCTGGAAGATGAAGTGGAGAGTGAAACTGTGGAATCTATTTCAACTGCAGTATCTACTGTCTGACTCTCCGACTGTATGACAGCAGCGATGCTTGAGATAGAATCTCTATCATCCACTGGCAAAGTTTGCTCCTGAGTCCTATCAACGGGATTGTTACGGAAGTAGGATTCAACTAACCTTTCTGTAGAACTCAAGGTGGATGTCAGATGAGAGATAGCAGCTTGATTTGGATGTGATCTACGAAGCAAGAGTGACGAAATTCGTCCGGCTTCCCCCACCTCTGAATTGGTAGGACTGCTCTGTGTAAAGTCAACTACATCATCTGGTGATATTACATTATTCTGCTCTCTGCGCATTCCTCTTGATGTCAGGATCCTGTTGAGCAGCGAATGGCTTCTTTCAGGTGAGTCCCGTGAAGCATCAGCATTGTGGGAATGAACCTGATACAAATCATACCTACTGGTAAGACGCCGAATCATTTCCTCCATAGGAACAGTAAAAGCAGTCCTCTGTAGAGATTGTCTGAAGCTCTCAACACGTCGTGCTTGGGGCCTCAGAGGGATTTTCAGATTTGAATCATCCTCTAACTGTCGGGCATTCTTTCCCCGGCCATAGATTGGGGTAACAGTTTTCATGGTCACTTCCCCTTTACAAACTGGACACTCCTTGGCATCTGAGTGAACATGTAACCACCTATAGAGGCAAGGCCAACAAAACAAGTGACCGCAACAAGTCACAACAGGGTCCTTGGCCAGGTCCAAGCATACATTGCAATCAAAAAAGCTTCCTGCTTCGCTATTGCCCTTTTCATCATCATCCTTCTTTCCCAAAGCCTCATCTTCCAAGAACACATTATTGTTCTCACACGTTTTAACCACATCCACCGGTGCATCCTCTGCTGCAACACTACCCTCACCAGCTTGTAATCCACTCCCACCAATTAGCTCCATAGCAATGTCCCTTGTTTCAAGTGGCACTTGTAGTTGTCTCCAAACCGACCGCCACCGTCTTCTCTGCCTAAATGGTTCTATAGCCCTATTAAGAGGACCATCACCTAACCAGTCCTCCAAATTCATGGTCTCGTCAGGAAACGATCCCGACCTGGGCTCAGTATTTTCGCTAGAATGATCAATAGGCCCCAAATTGAGGTCAAGATTCATCCCGTCTCCCATCACAAATTTAACAATCCCCCCAAAAAAAAAAATCCTTTCTTTCTCAGCTCAAACTCAACGAAATCAAAATCCCAACTCTTTGCCCTAAACCAAAAAATCATCAACCATCTTCTTCTAGCTAATTCACCCAAAACCCTAACTTTATTTGATCTTACAAGGGAAAATTCAGATAAATGTCGACAAAATGTAATGCAAAAACTCTCAAAATTTTGATTAAATGGCCTCAGAAACTTTCTGGTCAAATCCTAACACAATTTAGCCAGAAAATATAAAACCAAAAATCCTTTCAGTAATATCTGCCAGTCAACTCAAGGAAAAATCTATTCTTTTTTTTTGGTGGGTCAAAACCCTAATATTTGTCAGACAAAAGAGGGGTAAAAGATTCTGACCTCAGAAACAATTTTCGCTAATCTAACACAGACAAATTAAATTAACCACTTCATTACAAGCAGTCCAAAAATTAAAAGCAAAAAAAAAAACCCAATTCAGGGTTTACCAAATAAGGATATAAAAACCAAAAAAAAATTGTATAGACACAGAATAGAGAGAGAGAGAGAGAGAGAGAGAAGGACCTTGTGAAGGGATATGATGATGAGCTGAAGAAGCTTAAAGCTTACAGTTTGAGTGAAAATGGAGTGGGGTTTCCATATTGACTGCGAACAGGGATCTGGTCTGCTTGTGTGTGAGTGTGTGTGTGTGTGTGTTTTGTGATGAGATTTTGTGTGATTGAATAGGACACAGCTCAGAAACAAGAGGGCAAGAGAGAGAGAGAGGGGAGGGAATCAGCTGCATAGGCTGTGTACAGTATTGTTGGGTGTCTTCCAATCTTCACCAATGTTTGGGGTTGTAATCGTGCCATGTCAGCATTCAAGTGAGATATGGACCCACTTAGTATGTGTGTGATTGGTCCCCCACCTTTGCCTTTTTTTTTTATTTTTTTTCCGCTATCCTCTTCGTTCTTTTTTTTTTATTTTTTTTAAAACTTTCCCACCTTATGTGTTTAATTATTTGAGCTTTTTTGTGTTGTTGTTGTTGTCTTTGGTTTTGGTGGGAGCGGGGGGGGGGGGGGGGTGTTGTCAAAACTCAAAAATAGTCTAAGAGGACAAAAGGCTCATACATTTCAAGGCTAGATCATGCTAACCGCGCGTAATCAGCTTAAATAATGCGCTTGAGTTGGTAGTGGTTAATTTTAACGATAACATTTGTATAATATACTCTAATCTAGTCTAAGAGATGGGAAGGAGGGAAATTTTTAACTGACGTGAAACTTCTAGAGGAAATCACTCGAAAGTGACAGTCACAGATTTTGGATAGAATATAGATAATAAAACTGTTATACTACTGTAGTTGTTTTTAGAGCTTTCTTATCGAGGTGAGTTATGTCGAATATTTGATGTTGAATCTTTATTTGTGTATATTATATGCACAAGAGTTACGAAAGAAATCACTAGTCGTTGAACATTGCTTGAAGGTGTTAGTAAACGGATAATTGCTAACCATACATTCTGTGCCCAATGAGCATAAATTGGACTTAAATATTATGTCATGACAGATAAGGAATGAAGCTTCTTCTTCCTTTTTTTTTTTTTTTTCCTGGGGGTGGTCTGGATAAGGAATGAAGCTTTAGCTCAGATAAGCTCAACCAGATCAAGGCGAAGCTATTCCAACTCTATCCATCACATTGCTCAAAAAAGAAAAAAAGAAAAAGGAAAAATCTCTATTAGACACATTATTCGATACAACAAATATATAGTCATTCTTGTAATGCAATTAGTGATGAAGATTTTGTTGATACTAGTTAATTTTATCCTTTTGTTCATGCAATGTAGTTTGTAGCCATTTAATTCTAGATTTTTTTTGCCGCAACACATTTCTATAATCTAATGTATCATATTCTAGACTAAATTAGATCAAAAGAATGTTTTGACATTTTTTTAAAATCTTTTTCACTGTAAATGAGGATCAAACCTCCAACTTATAATCCAAACAGAGATTTAATTCCTTTTTGGTGTCCACTGAGTTAAAGCTGGGCGGTTTCTGTCCATTTAATTCTAGTTGTAGGACGAGCAGGATTGGAAATCTAATGCATTAGGAGGGTTGTAATTGGACCTTAGATCTGTGACCGTAAAAGAGCCCGGCTTTGACTTAGAGCTTAAGTCGGTAGTAACGATCCTAATCACGCAAGCAAAAACACATAAAAAAAAAAAATTAGAGCCTATAGGAATCAATCTTTGCTAGATTGAGTAAACAAATCATGATACCGACAGACTCAAAGATTCATCCTTTCACGTTTCCTCCTCAATTGACAATTGTTGAACATGTGGCATAATTGCAACGTTGATTGTCCAATCAAGTGCCAAAGTACCTTTGGCTGTATATGCATTGGAGGGGCAACATCAGAATTGTCTCGCAAATTGATGAGGGATGTTAAACCTAAATATCCAAAGGGCAAAATGGCAAAAGATTGATTCTAAGGACTTTGATTGGTGCATGTTTTTGGTATGGAAATTACGCCCTTCCCTTCTTCCGCCCTTCTTTGAAGAAACAATACCCTTATTTTTTCCTTCATTTTTTTAGGTTATTTGTTTATAAGATTGACCAAATTCCACCCCACTTATTGAAAGGTGTTAATGAATAAATCCAGTCCTATATTGGTCGCAAAAGTATTTGAAGTGCTTGAATTGAACTTGCCTTCTACTTTCGTTTGGCCTCGTTTGTAAACTGTAAAGGCTCACCTTTCAATTGCTCCGGTGACTCAATAGTCAATAGCTTATATTCTTCTTTGCCATATAAAATACCATATGATGCATATGGAGGAAAATTTTGAAGATTAGAGAGTTGACCCAACCTTACATTAGGCACATTGTGGGGAATGGAATTGGAACAAATTTCTGGTTTGACACATGGCACCCCATTGGGCCATTGTACAAAAATTTTACAGGTAGCCTTCTCTATAGTCTCTGCTGTAAACCATCTGCTCCGGAATCAGAAATCATAGCGGATGGAAAGTCGAAATGGACCAGGGCAGGAACGGTTGTTGAAGGTTACGTGCATTTTGTACGTGGTGTTTGCACTCTGTAATCGTTTTTGAAAGTTTTGTGTATTTTGTATTCGATGTAACTCTGTTTGCATATGATGTAACTCACTTTCAATAACGTGTAATTTTAGAACAAAATTTTGTGAATCCCACACATGTTATTAAAAACGAAGTACAAAATGAGATCTGGACCATATAATTTTTTTTTGTCAAATCTTGGCCATGAATGGGCAAGAAAGCAACTGTTCCTGCCCCTCTTCCCGTGGAAATGGCCATTAAAAAGACAAGAAACGGCAGAAGTGAAGAGATTAAAAGAAGCTGCACCTGACTGTTTTGTCCCCTCGATGGAATTTGAGGATCAGGTTGTATGGGAAGGAGGTACATCTGGTGAGTTCAATACAGAATCTGTCGTGAAGGTGTTATGTGGTTCGAGGGAGAAGATGGTGTGGGCAAAGTTGGTTTGGGGAAAAGGATATGTTCCCAGTATGCTTTTATCTTGTGGATGCTGTGTAAAAGGAAGCTATCTACCAGAGATAGATTGCAAAGTAGGGAGTGCCTTTGCTATCCAGTTTGTGTGGGCTTTGCAACGGAGAGGAAGTGAGCATGAATCATTTGTTTTTCAATTGTTGTGTAACCAAACCACTATGGGATAAAGTACAGCATATGTGTCTGGTATTTCGAGGGGCTTATATGTGGGAAGAGGAGCTTAATTGGCCTGCAAATCATTGGAGATCTAATTCCTTTGCTGACCAATTGAGGAGGCTGCCTCAAGCTGCGACTATGTACCAAATCTGGAGGCTTAGAAATGAGGCAATTTTTCAATCAAAGCCTGTCGACGTTTCTGGACTTCTAAAAACTATCGTTGAAGCAGTATGTTATGTAACTAGTAGTTGGTCAGGTTTTCCACGCACACGACAAAATTGGGAGCTTGTGATGGAATGGTGGTTGGATTGGAAGTGTTTGTCAGAATAGAGGAGAGATACTAGTGTATATGATACGTAAATGGTAGTATGATTGAAGGGTGATTACCCATGTGTACAAAACTTTACTGCTGAGATCAATAAAAGTGTTTCTAATTTCCCAAAAAAAAAAAAAAACTTTGTACTGCTTTGCTGTTGGCATCTTTGAAGGAAAGAAACTTCTGTTTGCAACTTTTGAAAGCTCAACGAAGACCAATCACTGGTGTAAGGTGAAAAACAAAAAAAAAATAGAAGGGTAATCATATTTCAGGCTTGACTATTGCAAAGTTTCACATGCCCAATTGGGCCAAAAATTGCAATGGTATCTAGTAGTAGTACAAGAATTCAACATCTTTATGGATTGGAAAGAATCGAAAATACCAAAAACTTACTGTTTAGAACGTCTTTTTTCTTCTCTTGGGTACCAAGTTTCAAGTTTTACAATTCTGGGAGCCAGCTTGTAAAGTGGAGTATCTTGAACTGTTCTGCAGAAGCTTTCTTAGATTCCATCAATTAACCTTCTTACAATCCGACCTGATCTCTCCATTAGTACCTGTTAAAGGACTAATATTCCCCATATTGATCATGGATTGCGCAAAGCTTTGGAAGAATGCATTCTGATTACTACTGAAAGTGTTCACTATGGAAATCGTTGCAGCACCTGGAGTGGAGAACAGCTCTTGATCTGATTGAAGCAGGCCTTGATTGGTTTGGAGGTTAGAGAAATAGTTATTGTCGAATGTATTAGGTGTGGTAAAATCAAGATTGGCCAAAGCAGTAGTGCTCCCATTCTGTGGGCATATCTGGCGCAAGGTAGCCAAGTATGTTGTGTTTAGTGATGGATCAGGATTGCCAGATCCACTGAAGTTGTAAAGTCGACTGCTGAATAATCGACATTGAGCTCGTCCAAATGTGTGAGCCCCTAACAAGATTTTATTCACAGGAAGTTAGGAAACTCATATGCTTGAGTAAATCTTTATGATTATGGGATCTTATTTAGCGTGCAAATTACCAGACAATGCTACAAGATCATTTATGTTGAGTCCAACAGCGGTAAACTTTGCAGTAATGTTGCTTAAGCTTTCAAAGGGAGCGGGAATAGAGGTATTGGCTCCTGCTTGATTTGCTGTCTTGCTGTCCCTCCTTCCCAGTAGCACATTCCATGAAGGTCCTCCTGACTGTACAATCCAAAGAAAAGTATATGTTTTAGTTCAAGTTTCCTTTCAAGCTGATTATTATAAACAGTGTTCATTCCCAGATTGATTCTTTTTTTTTTTTTTTGGTCCACTGGGTAATACAATTGAGTAACTTTTTGAATCTCGTATACTATTGAGCAAGGATCCCACCATCAGTCTATAATGACATGGAATCACTTCTACAATACAGAATCAGAAGAGAAAAATATCTGCAAATTGCCAATCCTGAACCTGTAAATCTTGACAGTACAAAATGCAAATTTGACGCTGAGAGTTTAAAACTCTGGTGCTCAATTTGTCCCACGTATAGGTGAAAAATGGAGTTTGACATGGAACATATTGAGCCTGAAGTGTCTACTTTATGTTCAGTATTATCTTTATTTGTTCAGAGACCAATTATCTGCTTAGCGTGAAACCAATCCTAGAGCAGAAGGCTGGTGGGAGTTGGATAGAAGTTCTTTTAACACTTCAGGGGTGCCTCCTTGCCAGTAGCTTTTTTGCTTGCAAGCATTAGGATTAAGACTTGTTGGGAAAAATGGGACAAAAAAAGGGAACAAAAAATAAAATTACAAGATTGAATGAAAAGTTCTTTAATGTTGGCATACCAGAGAGACAGATGATTCAGCAGCAAGTGCCAGAATATCTGCACAAGAGACAATACCAGGACAAGAATTTTCAACAGCAGTCTTTATCTTGTCAACAACATCAAAACCGCGAGCAGAGTTGGTATTGGGAGCTGCATCTTTCTCACTTCTTAAAGTTCCGTTGTTATCCAGTAAAATCGAACCATCACATCCCTGATGACAACAAACAGTTCTCAGAAGATTAATCGATTGAAATGATAAAAACCAGTTTACTGTTCTTAATTTTTTTTAAAGAAACTTCTATAAGAGTAAAAAAAAAAAAAAAAGGTACATCAACAAAGCAATCGTGGAAATGAAGTCGAATGAGGCTTGCACCAATACGCGGATCAGACTGCAAAGCCTGTTGTATGACATTTTGGACAATGGCAGATACATTTGGACATGTGTTTGAGTAAAATGTTGCATTCAACTGAGCATTCGATACATGCAGCTGAATTGCACCTAGGAAAAAGCTGATTAGTACAAAGAGAGACGGAAGAGAAAGTGTTTTCATTTCGTTCTTTTGACTGGAAGCAAGCAAACAATGTAAATTTGCCTTGTGCCATTAGTGACTCGGGATCTACGCATTATATAGGAAAACAATCCTGTTCTTTTTGTCCCCTGGATAGAAAATGACTTTGGTACAGATATGGCAAAAAAAAAAAAAAAAAAATTACTCTCTTTATCTTTCTGTTAGTGTTAAGCATCATAGTCAACAAAAGAATTGTAGGTCATTTCTTGGATGCTTCACCGCGTCCAGCCTTTGGGGAAGGAGAATTGGTCTTGGTGCATTTTTTTTTTTTTTTTTGAGTATACAATCTTCATTCATAAGGTACTATGTAAAACATGAATTATTACTATTCGGCAGCAGAAATTTGGTCATAATTCGATTTAACAACTAGGGCGAGTAGCAAATTAAACGTACTCTTTCCCACCTAAACTCTTTTCCTTTGTCTAGGCATACAATACATGGTAATCCAACTTCAAGGTTAACTCGGTACTGACATTTCAGTGTCATATTGCCTCAAGTATGTGAAACAACTCCACCAATTCAAAGGAAAAATGGACACAAAATGATTGACTAATCAGGGTAAGGAATGAGGATGGTAGCTTAGCTGGGAAGAATGATTGATGGCTGATGTGGGAATGCAAACCATAACCACCAAGTCAAACAGGAAATTTCCATTCGAGTTGTTACCAGCTTTAATCTGTGTTGGAGTTAACTTAGGGTGGGGGCTGGCGCCAGTAAAAGATCACCACATTAACAAAATAATTCCCTTGAAATCTTTGCTATCAAAGACAAATACGTTGTCGGTCATTCCTTTGAATTTTAAAAGATTCCTTGCTAAACAACGCGTACTCGTTCATAAAACACAGAACACATTGATTGCTTCATGGACTAAAAATAGTGAAATGCTGTCTGCTTCTAATTGCAAATCTAACCTTAGGTACCAAGAAATCCGATCTTAAAACTTTTGTCATCCCAAACGACATTCCTTCATGTTCTAATCACCTCATTTGGTGCTCGTTTTGATATTAAAAAACACAACACATGAACTAACACAAGGTTAAACTCCGCTATGTGCAATTATATGGGAGGAAAGCACCAGAGTCTCATAGTTTCCAGTCTTTCATTTTTTAGGCATCTAATCATTTGAGATTAAACAAGTTCTGAAGGGTATTATAGGAGATAGTGTAGGGCTAATCAATCGAGTAATTCATCAAACGGGACTGCAGACAAATTATGCACTTAATCTTGTAACTGATCACAGGTGAACCTCTAGTACTGTTTTTGTTCTAACTGCAACAATTTAATTGCACTTGTTATTCGAATTACGGTTGAAGTTACCATGCATTTTCCTTAACAACAACAGCTTCTTATCAGCAATGTTTTCTTTTGTTGCCGTGCGGGAATGAGGCAAGTCTACTCTGCTTTTACGTCCAATAGCCCGGCTAGGTATAAGGTTTCATAGCATATATTGATATTTTTCAGGATTTTTGGAGTACTTATTAGTTCTCTACTTTTGAAATAAAGAGTAAAGTTACTACCCGAGTGCCGCATCAATGCAACGCTGTAATTAGATTTTAGATTCAAGAAAGTGGCCTTTATAACCGGGGAAGATCATAGCGAAGAAGTCGAAACCTACGCAAGGGCTGGTGAATTATGCTTGTTCTGGGATTCTCAATCTCCAGCTATGGTCCTGTTTCAGCAGTCTGAACTAAGGCCACTCAAGTAGGGAACTAACCATGCCAGCAGCAAGTAAATGCTATCATCTTTACTCAGCTAATTTTTGCGTGCTGAAATCCCAGTTAATCTTTCAAGGGTCGGGCACTTTCTCATTCCAATTAAGCGTGCATTGTGCTTATGATTGAAAGTAGTTGGTGAGAGTTGTTGATGGTGATTCACTGCAATCTTTGAAAATATAGTCACTGATTGACTAAGGATGCTAGTTGTTTATATGGAATCCATAATCTTCGGTTAAACTGTCAACCATTTACTGACTCTATGGTTTAATTAAGGATCTTTCAATTTTGAGTGGGGCAGGTTCGGAATTTGGCAGGCCTTGATCAATAATCTATACCACTGGATTTCAAAGTTTCAACCCTGAAATAATTCTTTTTAGACTCTGCAGTTGGCTGTATAAGACACTTGCAGGAAGGACTTGTCATGCAAGACTAGTCCACTTGACATTTCAAGCTGTATATCTAGTGACTTGGCCTTTTATATACTTATCAGTGAAATTTTTTTTACGAGAGTAGATTAAGACATCTGTTCCATGTATATAATATCTCGTCAGATGTAAGATATTTATGTGACGACTAAATCTAGAGGAAAATCTCGCTATTATTAGAAGTTGGAGGGCAGAAATTTAGGGCTTGGTATCTTGAGAGGCTAATTAAAACAATGGATCCTTTCATGTTTGGATTGCCATTTCTTTCGATTTTTTATAGAAAAATATATTATGCTGATTTGATATATATGAAATAAAAAAAATATTTTAAAAATGTAGTCACGAAAAATATAAAAGTTTTTCTACGAAAAACTTCAGTCCAAACAAGACAATTTTTAACTGGGAAAAGGATAAAAAAAATGACGAACTCCAGTGACCTTGGGGAAGATGGTCCATCCTTTCCCTGGTGGTAAAAGCAGATAAAAGAGGGGGATTGGTTGGCTTTTGGAAGCCTTAGCGTTGCGTGTGAAATGGAAAAGAAAAACCTCACTGCTTCCATAGTTTCAGTTCACAAAAACTAACGTATTGAAAGCGCTATTAGTTGCGTGTGAAACGGAAAAGAAAAAGCTCACTACTTCCATATATATAGTTTCATTTCACAAAAACTAACGTATTGAAAGCGCTATTAGTATTGTTTATGATTGTCGTTCAACTTGGAGAGATTTAAAATTTGTATGTGGGGATGTATCTCAGATTGTAATTAATTAATTAGATAGCACTCGAAATCGAATCCCCTTTTATTCAATATTTTACTAATTCAACCATTACAATTTAGTAGAAGTCTTCCTTGTATGCCATAGGAAGATTCCAGCCGCAAAATAACTACTAAAACCGGCACTCATCATTCAACAACAAACTTAATAGACATCCATATTTATTGTTTCCGTGCCTGCATTTGCTCAAATTAACTTGATTTTTACTCAAAGTTAGTAAAGGTCACTCTTTTTTTTTTATTTATAAAACATAAGTCAATATTATTAATCATCTAGTTGGAAATCGTTCAACACGATTTGCTTGACAAAGTAATCTACACTAATGGCAGAAAATACATTGAACATGTCACATATATATTTGATCTGAAAAATCATAAGATTTAACAGAGATACAAAATATAAAAGTTTACACTGTGAATCACCAATCATCAAATCTAACCAATTGAATGAACCGCTCCATAGATATCTGTGCATGTCTATTCCCTCAGATCTGGTATCCAACTGGTTCAAGTTCAAAACTGATATTGAGATCTGATGAGAAGACCCCAGAAATTTTAGATCCAACATATAGATATGAAGAAATTCTTAGATCTGAGAAAATAAAAAACAAAAAGAATAAAAACTAAACAAAACTCTCACTAAAACAGCTTAGGAGAGAAGAACTCTCACCAGGATAGCTTGAAAGAGAAGAAAACTCTCATTAGGATACTCTAGGAGAGACTTTATTAAATCAAAATAAGAACAAGGGAATAGGAAGTGAGAACAAAGGAAGAGGAAGGGAGACTATGGCTTAGGACCAAGATCTAGGAAGAAGAGTAGAGAGTAAGTTGAGGGTAGAGAGAAGTAAGGGTCTCTTTTAACCAATGCGCAACGAACACTAATTAGCAACACTATTTTTATTTGGAAAAACACAATAGGCAAGTTTAAGGATGCGTTTGATAAAATTGAAAATTGAAAATTGAAAATTGAAATATGAATCTATTAAATTATTGAATTGTTAAATAGTAAATTTGATACGTTTGAATATATATCGCATATAACTTATCAGTTATTGTTTAGAGCAAGTTTTGCCTAACAAATTTAGTGCCTAACAAATTCAATGTCATTTAATTGATTCAATTATCAAATTTTGACCCATGTTAGCAAAAAGGCCCAACATGATCCTAGGATATTTAGCAAAAAGCACTTATATGCAACTTGTGATGAATACATTTTTTGTCAAACAAGTTTGCCTTTTCAAAATCCTAATTCTTAGATACTTCATCTGAGATAAGGGTAATTTGGTTAATTTGGTAAAAGAATACTTTTGTTAATTTAATAAAAGAATGTATTTAGAAATATTTATATTTTATAATTATTAATGTATTGTTCAGATTCGGGTCGGAATCTCATATTCCGTATTCGATCCGCTTTTTTGTTAGAGTAAACGGATACGGGTCCAGGTACCGAAATTATTTTTCAACTCATATTCGGAAAAATTTACCAGATTTGGGCCAGATTTTGATCCAAAACCGACTCGGGGACAGCCCTATTAACAACTACGGTTTCTCATCCATTAAAATGGGCCTAAAATTGAACTCTTTCTCTATTGAAGTGAAGTCTTCATAGTGGACAGGCTTAATGCCCAAACCAGAAGACAAACCCATCACAAAAGAGTTTAGGCCCTTTTAAGTACGCCATTTCGTCGCAGAATTATTGCCCTAAGTTGTTGACGACCTGATTCCCGGTGGCCGGTCAATCTCCAAAAGTCCGTATGCAGGTGGAGTTTTCGTCAACCACGTGGACTGCTGAAGTGCTGACCTCAACCCACGAAGATTCGAACAACAACATGACCTGGTTTAGCTTCTTTCTGTTACGATAGCCTATCGTAGTTTCGTTTGCTTGTGCCATGGTGGAAACTAAAATTAAGTACTAAAGCCAACATCATCGACAAATTTATAGATAGTTTGGATTTTTTTCTCATATAGTTTAAGAAAAATTAATTAATTTTATTGAAAGGTTAAATCTAATCTATTATCTTTCTAAATACTCTTATATTATTAATATTATGAGTATGACTAAACATTATATATTTACATTAATTACAAAAATAATACTGACAGAAAGTTGCACCATTCAAGGCCTGAGTCAAAACAATTATTGAATAAGATAAGTTATATTCATGGATAACAAAGTACAATAAATAAATAAGGATATTTTAGAGAAGTTAAAAGTTAACTAACTATATTTTTTAATTGAAAAAGTGGATTATAATTTGGAACGAATGAGAAAGAAAAATAAAACCATTAAAATGGAACAGAGGGAGCATAAACCAACGATACTTAAATTACTATACCAATTAATAGGGCTAAAATTGAGGTGATACAGTCCCTAGGGGAACATCTGCTAAAATTGAGGTGATACAGAGAACATTTTTAGAAATTTTTGAACACTAACTATCCCATCAATTCTTATTAGGCTCTGAACATTAACTTTACGTCCGTTTACTTTTGTGTGCCGAACGCCAAGAGAAAAGTCAAGCATATTTTATAAAGAAAACACATATGCTCACCGAGAAATTTTTACTCTTTAATAAATTACGTGAAGTATTTTCCATTGGGTACGTTCTGGGCTCTGATTTATTTGATTATTTATTAATTTGTTTACACATTTAGGCTCAGAGATGCAACCATACTGCGTACCTTCCAGTTACCTATGCAGCAGTGCAGTAAAGGGGAATATTGTCACCATAGAGATCATGGTATGTACCGACGATTGTTTTGATCAAGTTATTCTTACACAGCATATCTTTCTTGATTCATCTCGTTTAACAAACACTCAAAGAATGGTCTTATTTGTCAATGGGAGTAGATTTCAATATACTTTTCCTTCTGTTCTGCGTTCCAAATCCTCTCGAACTCAATCACTCACCTCCAATTCTATTGGTGAACGTGAACCTGCATCATGTCTTTTCTCTAGTAGCGTCCAATTGAATTTTTCTTGCTGTTATCTAGTTGCCTTCCTCGTGGATGTCTTGTGGACACTCAACTTCTTTTAGGCTTCTTAGCTAGGGAGCTGAGTTGGATTTCAGCAAATAGATAGATACAGCTTTCTGGATTGATTTTGAAGCAAACTTTGGTATCTCTTTGTTGTAGCATTTCTTTAATCTATCTATAAACTGCCTTCGGTCATGGCAACGAGCAAATATGTGCAGGGGAAAAAAGACAACGGGCCGGAATGTGTAATCATGGTTCCGGCAATTAAAAATGTTTTTATGCAGTGTAGCTCTTGCGATGGAAGGAATCTAGCTTTTGGGATATGGTTCGTCATGAAATATACAAATGAAGACTTGATGGATAATCTCATGGGAACCAAGGATCGGACTCGGATCACATAATGGGGTGATGCCCTGGATCTGGTTTCATGCTCAAGTGGATCGGGGCCGGATCTTTGTTAATCATCAGAAATGTTCCAATTCAGTTCGACAACTTTGCATGCTTCTAATTAAGTAGTTATTTTGTTGCAAAAGGTTATCTTAATCGGTTCAGACAATTTCTAATCGTTTGTACCTTTTACGAAAATATAGTTTTTTGTTTTTAATAGATGAACAAGTTTCAAACAGACCAATTAACTTTGAAATTCATCATTCTAAGTGAGAAAAATTAGATTTTGCAGTCTATTTTTTCTCCTCTTACCGTATCTTATGAGTAAATTGTTACAATTCAAAAGCAAACTATCTTCTTGTTATAGCAGAGGCAATTAAAACTTTAAGAACAGTGTTACACACATTTCAGCAGATCACCTTCCTTTCCCATTTGCTCGTGTAAACTTTCGTGTTAATAGTTTTCTGTACTTTCTTATATACCAAGTTCATCAACAACAACGACTAAACAAAAGGAGAGCAAACTATTGCAGACTAACGCTGTAATTCAAGATTGATGCGCGGAAAACCAATTTTGACGAAGAGGAAGATAATATAGATCTGGGATTGGGCTTAGGTGCAAAATGAGAAACTGAAAATCGGGTGGTGAAGTGTTGAAAGCACGACACGATCGAAGGATGAACAAGGAAGGTATCGAAGCCATTATAGGCTTGTGAATAACAATATGAGATTGACTTGATGTTGAGGAATTAATCCTCATCGTAATTGGTAAGGGACCAGCAAATCTTAATCTTCAGCCAGCCAGCATGAAATGCCATGATCCTAACTAGCTAGCTAGAAGTGCTTGATAAACATTTAAGGCTACGAATCTCTGCAGTGCATGCAGACACTCGAACGTACCAGAATATCATGACCATGCAAAGAAAATTATGAGGGCCTGTTTGTTCTGCAATTGCAGAAGAATACAGTCTATTTCCATCATGATATACAATGAAAACCATCCGAAACTTTTGGTTAGCAGCATGATCTATGGATGTACAGCCTTGATAAATCTACTTCATGATGTATGCTAGAATCCTTGAATATCTGCAGAGATGATGATATATAGCATTTCCATTTTGGTTGTTTTGCTATTCATTCGACCGGCAGTCTTTAAGAATAAAACAAGATAGATGTTTGACAAAGTATGCCTAATATGCTTTTTATTTTTCCCCTCCTTCTTGACCTACCAAGTCCAGGCATTTCATTTGCTGGTGGCGTAAAACTTATATAAGTGCCAAAAAGTTGAGATGTATTATATCGTCGAATATGCATATTCCAGCTTCTCTTTTCCTACTTTTGCCATCACCAAGCCAAATGATGTGCAAAAGTAATATATTTGTACACCTGCAGCTCGAACCACTATCATTTGTCTAATTTGATGATAGATTTTTGGACGCAGATAGATCTCTTTACAGTACATTCCTCCTGTCATCATTAGTCAGCTAGCTGTAGGGAAAGTTGGTAAAGTGGTTAAATTTTTTTTTATTTTTTTTGTCCCAGACCAAACTAAATAGAACAAAGATTTTGATAAGAATAACGAGGAAAACAAAATATAAAAATGGTCGTCGTCCCAACAGCTAGCATTACAGAGAAGGTCACTTCAGGACAACCAAATTCAAAGAGAAAAAAATGTAAATGGAGAATGGAAATCTCCAATCAGGTGTTGCTTCAAGATGAATATATACATGTATACGGTGATGCAAGAAAATGATTAGTTTAGTCCAGATTGTTGTCATTGACTGGTCGGACAGATCATGAATCATGGGCCATCAGATCAGAGATGTATAGCATAGTACTAATATGCTAATTGATGTAGTAGCAAATCATTCCACCCCTCTTGGAACTGAATCTGTGAATTTACAAACTGCTAATGTAACATCTTAAGAAGGTTCATTCAAGGGATCCAAACAAATGGGAAGAAGCCTTCTCAGCTACTACTTGGATGAGAGAATTAGTGGTGATGCGTTTCTTCGCAGTGAAATATCACCCTCGTTTGCACCATGTGAAATTACCATATATATGAACCGATTAGCATGCATGTAGTGAAGACAATGACTTTTTACCTAAAACTGAAAAAGAAAAATACGATAACTTTTTGACCGGATGGATAGATAGATAGAGGTGGTATATCATCACAAGTGACAACAATCATATTAAAGATTTTATTTACAACATTTATACGTGTTTTCTGGCATGGAAATAAATGTTTAGGAAGATATATATTGTAATTTTCTTAATCATTATATATGTAATCAGATATTATAGTACTAAATACATAATTAATTTTGGATTCTTTTAGTTAGTTCCAGAGGCCACACAATAAGAAGTGAACCCAATGTCATTCTTTGTGCTTTTTTTTTTTTTTTTTTCATTCAATCAAAGAAAGTGTATGTAATTCAAGGACTGAGTGGTAACTCTAGAATTTTAATAGTGTAGTTACCCACATTTTCTATGTGCTTATTTATCTAATGTTCTTGGGGACTAAATAGAAAAAGAAAAACAATAATAATTTTGTATGGGTAGTTAATCTTGGAAGACATTTTGATTTATTGGAGAGACCACCTGACAACAGGTTGCTCTCCCTTTTGTTAATAGTACCATTACATAATTTCAGGGCTTGTAGTCTTCTAAGTAAATTTATTTTTTTCTCTGTTGAACTTCCTTGAATCCTTTTGGACTTTCTGGTATTGGTACGTGCGTTTATTCCCCCTCCCTAAATACATTTCACTTCAGCTTTAGTTTTTTTTTTTTTTTTGTTTGCTACAAATTCACCTTTTTTTTTTGGTACGAACATAACATATTTGATAAAAACAAGCATGGCATTAGCATTAATAAATCAGAGAAGAAGTGGTACACATTAACTGAGACAACGTTTAGTATCTTACAAACAAATTGTGTTTCTTGATGTAAGGAAACCCTATTAATCAAGTTACCTGATCAAGGAAACCAATCATGAGAATGAAAGTATATCAATTTACTAGTCGCTAAACTGATTGCAGCCATGGATCAAAAACACTTAAAGAGGTAATTAAATAGTTATTTTTTCAGACTCTACAACCAGATGGACTTCTAATCATTTTTTCTTTCTGGGGGAAGCCAATCATAGGAACTTATATTAAAGTTCTTTACAAAGTGGACGTGTCATAAGCATATATGCAGGACAAATAGTTTGTTCAAAGTTCTTAAATCCCATCTAAAATTAAGTCATTTTTTCTGAAAGAATATCTTGTCAAGTTTCACTGAGATTGTCATTTTCCTAGAAGAATCTTGTCCGGTTATTTTTTTTGTCAGAAGAGCAGTGTACGGCAAAGTTATGCAGGCAGTGACATATGAATTAGGGAAGTGCAGCATGCTATTAGCTTGGGAACTCGCTCGCACAGAAAAGATTTGTAACTAGATTACCAAAAGAATAAGTTGACATTGATTTAAGATCTTTCATTTTCTTTTGAAGTTTAATTAATTAGGATTCATTATCCAAGTTAATATTATTATACACTATTATCTACAAATTCTGGAATTAGTTCAGTGATGTGTTGGAGACATTGTAATCTGGCAACACTAGATTGTTCAGCTAAATAGGCTGCCGAGAAAAAGGAACATTCAAATCTTAGGGAGAAAAAAAGGAAACACCAGAAAGGAAAACACTTAAAACGAAAGTATTAACAGTTGCATGATCTAATTGATCAACATCCGCAGCCAGCAAACATACCTTTCGAAATTAAAGTTTTCTCATGAAATAGAGCATATTCATGTTCACCATTTATGATTTAGTCACTATATATGGTTGTTGCCATTAGATCCCACTACCATATTAGTATCTGTCTGGCCTAAGAGGCTGCTCATGGATCTAGCTTTAACTGCACCGAGCTTCATTCTTTTCTTTACCCCCACCAATGGCTTCTTCTCATCATCATCCTGATCATCAAAATCATTACTATTAATCTTGCTTGACAAAGATTTCACCACTTCTTTTTCTTGCAAACTCGACAGTGGTGCAGTTATTTCATCCTTCTCATTTGCACCAATCTGATTAGTCATGGCACTGTTTCGAACGCTAGTCATGCTTCTTAGCCTTCCTTTACCTAAATGATGCTCGCACAAGGAATAACCTACAAGAGTCTGTTGGCAACACCTCCATCCTCGCCCGTTAACGCGACTGCACCGCGAACCCTCCATGATAACGCTGCCTCTCTTGCTCTTCTTTGCACCAGCACTAGACATCGTTTTCTTGATCCCTTCATGTCCATCACCACTTTGTAGCAAACATTTCTTGTTTGTTTTCGACTTCATTTTCGCCTTTGTTGTTTCTTTGCTTGCAATGTTAATTGTCTCAAAGCTCCCTTTTCTTTTCTTCAATGGAACAACTTTATCCCCTTCACACCATCTCTCAATAACTATATATGTACATAGTGCAAGTGCATGTGCAAATAACAACAATAAAAAGAAACAACGATAAGATGATTTGGGCTTGCGATCATAATATTCTTATACGATCATGCTAACGAAATGGTGCATTTTTCTTGATTTGTCATGGCCAAAAAGGTTTACTTACCTGGTGAAGAAGAAGATGATGGCAGAGGAAACTGCGTAGTAGATAATTCTCCTTGAATGCTATCCTTCCTATATACAAGCAACATCCCAAAAGATCCACAACCACAGAAGAAGAATATGTTCAGCGCAAAAATAACAAACAAGAAACAACGGAGCAACTCCATAGTGTAACCATAGAAGAAGAATGAGTGATAATTGTGGCTGGGGGACCAGTATTTTATGCTAATATACATGCACCACATGGGGCATTCTTTTGCCCTTTTGTTTTTCCTATTCACAGAAATAAGTAAAAAAAAAAAAAAGTATAGCAGTAAATAGAGAATAGAGAGATAGATTAGATTAGATTAGATGGCGATGGGATGGGAAGCAATGGTGGCTAGCCAAAGCTGATGGTCTGCATAAAAAACACTCGTAACAGTGCTTCCACTTACAGTAGTGAGTATAATTTCTTTTCTTTTCTTTTCTTTTTTCTCAAGGAGGTAAGGGTTAAATCAAGCTATGAGTCTCTCCTCTCTCTTTTTCACCTTTTTACTACAAGAGTTCATGAAAGAAGTGAAACAACGTTGAGTAACTTTTCTTTTTTATTCTTACCTTGTATCATTACAGCTACACCTCTCATCTTTAATCTCCTTCCCTTCAATTTCCTGCAGAAAAATAAAGCAGATTCAGCATATATACCATCCACGCATCGTGTTTGCACCTGAAGCAACATTTCTTGATGCAGATTTATTTACCCTTGCTAAAAACCCCACTGAAATTTCACTGCACCCTATTCATGATATTGATCAAACTCACCTTTTGCTTCAACTTCTCTTCATCAACACCGCTGTTGAGAAAATCCCATGTGGGATTTTCATTTGTGGTCGTGATTGCTTGACTATTTGGTTGCTGGAAGGGCTGATTTTGAGGATCGGGATTTTTGGGATTGTTGTGCTTTGCCTCTTCTTGCACCATATGAAGATTCTGATGGGGATTTACTTGTATGAGTGGTTGCACCACCGGTGACCGGTTGAGCTGGGGATCTGACGGGGCAGCTGAAGAGATTGATGCTGAGGGAGGAAAACGTTTCCTGATCCTCATGGTTTTGTAAGCATGAACGATTAAAGACTCAAAAGGGGAAACGATTTTGATGAGAGAAAGACAAGGAGGAGGAAGACTAACTATAACAAGAATGGAATTTTCAGGTACTGATCTTTTAGGACAGGGAGCAATAAAAGAGAACAAGAACTCTTAAATTACTACTGAAAACAAATTTGTTGGCTTAATATCAAAATCTCACAAACAAGCTCCCTATGTCTCTCCAACACTAATCTCTATTTGTTTTCTCTCTCTAACTTTTATTTGTTGCACCACCCAACACACTACAAGACCACACACAAGGATAGATATAACGTAGCATTGCACAACATTATCGAAAAACGGAAAATTGCAATTTAGACCCACAGGTTTTCAAATAGTTTCAATTTAGACTCTTGTAGTATTTTTATATTCAGCATGATCTTGTTTTTACGTGCTGTAATGTAATTAGAATTTTGTATTCGGTCCAATATTCTTTTTTTTTTCTAACATGTTCTTTCTCGATGTAGTTTAGAGTCGTCATTCAGTTTAAAAATTATTTTGAATTGAAAGTGAATTCTGACATACTAGTTTTCTTTTATTCGTATAATATGTGATTTTATTAAATTGTTTATCGTACTTAAGTAGGTTAATTTTTTATGATGCAACAAGAACCGTTCAAAACAAGAAAATTAAGGAAATATTCAGAGTGTTTGTGTTAACATTGAAAAATGAGAGGCAAAGCATGATAAGATCACACAACATAAAATGGCTAAATGTGTTGAAAGAGACATGTGAGGGACTAAAATGAAAAGAAAAAAAACCACACGAAGGGTCCAAAGCTTAAAGATCAGTTTTCGGTTGTGTATTTCTGGCGCACGTGTGAAGGCTGAGATAGAGAAGTCAGGCACGGAGGAGCAGTGGCGAGGGAGGCAGTGACCGGCAACCGGAATCGTGAGGAAAAGAGAACGGGTACGGAAGGTGACAGGGTGGATGGAAAGAGAAAGAGAGTACTACAAATTTTACAAAATGATGGGAAGGTTGGAGGTTGTTTTAACGTTTATGCCTTTAAGAAAAATTGTGGGTTCCACTGCCAACAACGACCAAGATGCTCTGCCTCTCCTTTCATGGTACCCTACTGCTAATTAACGTATTAAACCCAAAAAATTATCGTACCATTGAACTTTGCATCAGGAAAATTTTAGTGTATTTACATCTAGACCCAAGGTTCAAGGTTAGATGCGTTAGAGCCCCATGAGATTTGAAAGAAAGTTATTACAACCCCATGGTTACTGCTAAATTAGTCCATCAAAAATAGGTCACGATCAAACCCTTCACTCGATAAATCAACACATTCATTAGTAACAATGCGAAACAGTACCAAATCTAAGGGGAGGATAAGAAAGAAGAGAGAATTATTCTCATTAATTTTCTCTCCAAAGAACCCGTTATTGCCTTAATTTCCAAATTTATTCCATGATTGGCTATATAACGAGGATTTATTCTTGAGAACTTCAAGATGGAGTAGCTTGTACACTTTAGGCCTATAAAAGAAGATGGAGGAGGAGGGGATTTTTTTAAAAACTTTTCCCCGCAATTGAGGTTCATGAAAAGAAGGATATCTTAATTCAAGAACCTTTTTTTTTTTTTTCCTCTCCTGCACTTCCACCAATCTCTATGCCCAAAACTTGCAAGGACCATGTAAATGATTTTGTGAATATCATGCACTTTTTTGGTATTGATGTTTCAAGATTTTTACAATACTCTTGTCTAAAATATGTATGTGACGGTAATTTGCATCTTCCTGCACGAAGAAAGACACAATGAGGGTATGTAAGTGTTTTGCTTTGCCATGTTCAAGCATGCATGTTTGTTAGTCTTGGTCAAAGTGAGATCAATTATGATATAACATTTAAAGGTGAAGAGGAGAGGTTATACCTAATACTATAGCAGGTATGTAAAATAATGGTGGCAACATATTTCTCTTAAAATTTCATAAGGTACAAAGGAAAAATGGCAATTGGTTGTATCCTGTAGATCGATCTACTGTATGTGCATTGTTAGAGTATGATTCTAGTCGTTATGCAATCAAGGGAGATGGTAGAGAATCAAATACTAAGTACACATTTTTTTCTACCCCATTTGTTCTTCTATTTGGAAACAAGCTGAGGTATTTTGCAGTACTAATTTGGCTTGGTTTTAATTTTTATTGGGATAATAAGACAATAGGAAATTACTTTCTTTCTTTATCTTCAAGTGAAAAGGAGTCTAACCATCAAATTTAAAACTATCAGAAACTAACCATCAGCTAACCCTTTTTTGTTTTTTCAATAATAAATCACTCTTTGTATTTACTTAATTATTGTCATTTTGCAGCATAAAATTATGTACGGTTCTTCACCTCAAACATTTCAATTATACGTTCCTAATGGGACTTCTTGGTTAAGTCCCTCTTTGCAAAATGAAATATTCTATTCTTGCTAACTTTGTAAATTCAATTGTAGTTAAAGAGGTAGCTAAGAGGTAGGTAGCTAAGACCTGCACGGAAAGAGCCAAATCCATCCATTTGGAATTGGATTTTTCTTGTATAAATAGGAAAAGGAGATAGTCATCCGGCTAGATTGGCAAATATTCTTTCGTAACTTGAAAGAACAAATATTTTACCAGGAAATTACTAAGGATTAATCTTTCCTACACTGACAGTGTATACATTATCAGCATTGGATGAATGACAATTATGTAAAATTTGAATTTGAAATTCAATTTTTGCACACATGTCATGAATCCAATGATGATAGTGTATACACTGTCAGTGTAGGAAAGATTTACTCGATTACTAAAATAAAGAAAAAAAATTAATGCATAGGATTTGACCAGTGTTAAAGCTTTTGTAAACGGCCATGCGGACGTATACCGTCACCGGCCAAGCGTTGACATATAGAACTTCTTGCCTAAATTATTATATTTGGCGAGAAACAAATTAAAATGTGAAAGAACTTTCTATTTTAATAAAAATATCATGCCGCCTTTCCGTGCTCGAAGATTTCTAACCCTATCATTGCTTTTCACCAATATAGCTTGGAATAACTGTTCATAGGCTCGGTCGCAAAGCTACCATCACAACCAAAAACCCGACTTATCGAGCTCACTGCAGGACCAACTAGTTTACGAAACGAACAGGGAATGAAGTTGAGCTAACAAAAAAGCTAGAAAATGATGAATGAACATGAAGACGATTTGATTGGTGGAGGGATGAATTTTTCGGGCAATAAAGAAAGCCAAAACTCAAAAGGGCTACTTTGATGGGATTCATAAATTAACAAAAAGAACTCTCAACCTAGAACTTTAGCTAGGGTTGGAAGCAAAACTAAACTATTTAATACTCAAATCAAGTTTGATTTCGATTTGATAAAAGAGTTTGCTTGAATTTGGTTTGCTAGCTAAACAAACCAAATTTGAATAAGATTTTGTATTTGTTAAACTTTCAAATTTGATTTGAATTTAGACTTGAAATATATGTGTAAATAATTCAAGCTACTCGAATTTGATTCAAGTTTGACTTGATAAAAATTTGTTTGAGTTCGGCTCAATAAACAAACTAACTAAATTTATTTGAATACAATTTTAAAGTCATTAAAATAATCAAACAAAGGAGAATAAAATTTATTTGTTCACAATCTTACAGTGTTTGTGGAGAATAAGGGACGCTTTTTTTTTTTTTTTTGATAAAACATCATAATGTCACTAAAATTCACAGTAATGGTAGAAGTTACATCATCAATGATACATAGATATCAAAAAACAAATATGAGAAGAATAGATACTATAGATCTGAAAAATAAATAAAAATTAAGGTTAAATAATTGTAACACCAAGAACATCCATGCATATTTTCAATCACTAAATCTATGGTGAGATCTACCAAATAAATTCAAGAATTTCTAGATTTGATAATCAAAATTTGAAAAAAAAAAAAAACTCAGATATATATAATATTAGGGCAAAAATGACAAAATTGCCTAAAACTCTCACTAGGAATCCTAGGAGAGAAGAATGTATCTATTTGGGAGAGTTGAGGTCATTTTGACCGGAGAGATTTTTAAAAGAGAAGAAAGAGAGTTTTATCAGAAAAAATGAAGTGTTCGCTATAATTTAGGAACATTGACGTGAAATACCAGAAACTACTCGTAGAGTGCCAAAATTATCGCTCCTCGCACGTATTAAATTCTTATTCCTTTTAAAGTGTCACGTGGTTGGATTACAAGACACACCCGGATGAAGTTAGTAGTTGAGGATATATAGTTGATGATGGGAACTATAAATGATTGAAAATATATAATTTAAATTTTAGACTAAAGTAAGAATTTAAATATTTGAATTTATGTCTCATATTAATTATATGTGTAAGGATATATTAAACATTTGAAGTTGCGTACTGTGCTGTGTAGGAATTCAGTAGTGATTCGAATTTAATTAACATGTAACCATTGAATAACATCAATCAAGTTATTAAAGAATAAAAAATTCAATCACCTAATTAAGGGAATAACACGTGTCAAACTATTGAAAACCTTCTACAATATATTTACTAGAAAAAATAGGTAATTAAAAATAGGTTAGCTAGGCCAAGACCTTAATCGATCGTTAGGGGGAACTAAAATATGTATTAAAAAAGAAAGTGAAATGCGGTTCTTGGGATTAGATTCAACGTACTGTCTGATTTATTCAGTGACTATTCTGGTAAAATAACAGGATGAGATCAAATCAATAAGATCCTTAAGCTACCATTCGCATCAAGATCAATCAGAGAATATGATCTTCTTAGTAGTAAATTAAGGTCATGCATCCATTAGCTTTATGTCTTGTTAGTCCAACTTCATCTTCCTCCACTAACCGCTATTTTCAAGCCTAATTTCACTCTGCACCCCCTAAACTATTATTCTTTCCACTGTGCTACCTAGAGTCTAGCCTAATTTTGGACACAACCCAAGCTTTTATTTTGAGTAATTTGGCCTTTTTAATGACCACGTTTAGAAAAACGTCCGTAATTGCAAAGCACTATTTAAACCACGAAATGCCATAAATTTGTGAAAACATATTAAAACAAAATTAAGGTGCGCAAAGCGTACGTCCACATATCAAGTTTGAGGGTGCAAAGTATGTAGAAATGGATAATAATTTAGGTCGACACAAAGTTGAATAGTAATTGCCTTGGCATGCACTTTGAGAGAATTTTGTTAGTTTACTTAACACCATTAACCATTTTGACAATTGAAGGGGTGCAAAATGGGAACATTTCATAATTGAAGGGGTGCAAATTCAAAAGAACCATAATACGTTAACGTGTCTGTGCATGTCTACTACTCAAGCATTGCTCTAATTTCCACCGAAATGCTCCTTTTAATTCGTGAGGGAATTGTATTCAACTATGTACAATTTTTTTTCAAGAAAAGGAGGAAAAGAATGAAGAATGAAAGGCAAAATTAAAGGAATTAGACGGAGAGAATTAATGAGCCTGACTCATCAATTACAAAAGGATTAAGAGGTTTTAATGCTGAACTACATCCTCTCTTTTTTTTCCCTCGTTCGTTTAAAGGTAGAGGGTATAATCAAATTTCTTTTTTTTTCTTCTTTGTGATTCAATAGAATTTGAGTTTAGATATGCCTTGTACAAGTATTCTCTTTATTGCACCTAAAAGAGGAAAGAGAAAAGGACAGTACTGCGATAACCTTTGCTTGAAGGAATTTCTATTTGGCAGTGGCACCACATTGCATGTTGTGGAGGGAGGCTAGTAACATCCTAGATGTGTATTACTCGATCAATATGGATAAATGATGTTGAAGCTCACTTGGGATCTTGCTTTCTTGTGGATATATGTCCACTTCAACGTGGTGGACCTTGATTTTTCACAAAAAAAAAAAAAAAAATAATAATAATAATTCCATTCTTGGTGGACCTTGTGGAATTGATAATTCTCTTACATACTAAGGAAGCATCTTAATCTTAATACTATTTGGAGGAGTAAAGCTGCTGGCCTTTTTAGCTGCTCAAAGTCTCGAACATTGATTGCTTGTCTCGGAGAAGAAGACTCTGTCACAAGTTTCGCATAATGGAGAATCAAATGGTTTTCAAGTACTTCTTGGAGCTCCATCGTTTGAATTGCTATTCTCTGGAGTTTTTATAAATAAATAAATAAATAAATAAATTGTATCGATTTGATGCACATGCGGTAAAAAGATGAATGTAAAATACGTTTAGCGAAAACGTAAAAATTTGTTGAAGTGACATGGTAATTCAAACAAATTTTTAAAGCAATTGAAACTTGAATATTGGAAGTTTTCATTTCTACTTTATTTATAAACCCTTTTCACTTTAAACGACATGACATTTTCTTTTCCTCGACTTTTAGGTTTGGAAAACATGCAAGACACCTCAAGATGAAGCAACTTGTTCTAGTAAAAATGTCAAATCCATTGACCAAAATGTACTAATAGATTAGATTTACTTTTGATTAGCTTGATCAAAGCAACTAGGTTCTCTTGACAAAGTGGGAAAACCGTTTAACATATACACGAAATCTGTCATTCTTTTGCAATTAATTATCCTTTCCTAGGAGATATATAATTACCAAAGCATGAACAAAGACTTCAGACAAATGGAGCCGCCCGGTAAGCATGACTGGTCCAATTAAGCACTATTTTGAGAAAAAGAAACGTTAATTAATCTTGTCCAAACTACAAAGATTAGCCGACTGGATGATTTTTTATTTGCAGGATGACCTCTACATCTTTTTAGGAGTACAAAAACAGTGAGTTAAAGTAAATGAAAGGTCAAACCACTCAAACCCCCCCTCCCCACCACACACACACACACACATATATATATATATATTGTTAACTTATTTTGTTTATAAACAATTCAATGAAGAGTCAAGATTTTGATTCAGATTAGAAGTTTTCTTTGGCAATTGGCATTTATGAGCAGCAGAATTAGAGCTGGAACTATAAGTAGCCGTCCGCTTCCTCCTTGTATATTTATTGCAATACTTATGGAAAGAGGCAATAAAAACCATATCAACAAGAACCATTCCTAAGGTTGTGTTTGGATTGTATTTTCCGTCATTTTTCATGGAAAAATTACTGTAGCGATTTGATATATGTGAGGGAAAAAGGTGATAGGAAAATGTGATCACGGAAAACGACAATATTTTCCGACGGAAACAGCTTTTGGGCTATATTTGTCTACGGTAGCACTTGGTAAGTGGGTTTTAGACTAAAGGATGAGATTTAAAGTAAATCATAGTAATACTTATCATCTAGTTAATATTAATCGGAATGAGTTAATGGGTATGATAGGCTAATTTGAGGATTTTTTGATTCACTGTTTTTTAGTAGGGAATCATTAATTACTTGCCCATGTAACTCGGATTTTTAATTAAAAATAAATAGTTACAGAATACTAGAAGAAATTGAGAGAGAGAAAAAAATTTAGAAGAAAAAGTAAAACATATGTCTAAATTTTAGTTATCAAAGACTTCATGGGTTTCTACGAAATTCATTACCATTAAATAGTTAATGATAGTAATAGTGATAGTGATTGATAAACTTTTACGCTGCTTAGTTTTTCTAAAGAATAAAATCCATTTTGCTTTTGCAACATCAATGAAGCTTTACAAATCAAACAGAAAAAACTAAAGTTAATAAATTACAACCTTTTTTGGTCCCTCAACATGTGGAGGAGACATTGATCTGTCAACTTTATGCTTCAAACATGGTCTTCTTGGTTAATTTTGTTATGCCTCGAACATGGTCTTCTTGGTTAATTTTGCCCATTTCCATCACAAACTACTGAAATATGAGGAGCTTTTACCAGCATGAGCACCAACGACCCTGCGGACATGGATAAAAAAATTTCAGAAACTTGTCTTGCCATACATGTATCAGGTAGATGTGGATTATCAAAACCTCTCCAAAGCTGCATACTTCAAATCTTATTTTGCATTCCGTTGAATTCTGTAATATTAATTGACAATATGATACTTACTTGTTCTTGGGTCTGATGTACATGGCCTGCGTTGTCATTTGATGCATTTGCTTTAGCATTTTCTTGGCCTAATTCCACCCAAACATGAGAACCAATGGCAGGTGAATTTGCTGGCTTTTGACCTTTTTGTGGAGTTCCAATACGAGAACCATCTGATGGATTTTTAGCCGGAGTAACCACTGGATTAGGCTGCTTTGGATCGTGGACATCTCCTTTGGTTAAAACAACATAGCCAATTTTCTTTGTTTCTTTAGATTCCTGAAGCTGCACCAGATGGAAATCTGCTTCTTTGCTTTCCAGACCATCATGTATAAATGATCTTTCAATATCTATTGAGAAACATGCTTCGCTGAGTTGAAAACTTGGAGTTGGAGCATACTCTGACAGTGGACTTGGTTGATAATATTCTGATTGACTTGGAAAATTTTCTTGACCCTGCAAGCCTGCAATCCCCTTCAATA
Source organism: Coffea arabica (assembly GCF_036785885.1). NCBI lineage: Eukaryota > Viridiplantae > Streptophyta > Magnoliopsida > Gentianales > Rubiaceae > Coffea > Coffea arabica. The sequence goes on from NC_092321.1 coordinate 13,989,813, forward strand.
CTAAGGCCATCAATTCGTGGCGCTTACTATCAGCATCTGTTCTTCCATCGATTTCTAAAACTCTGGTCTGTGGCTGCAATTGCAACATAGCTTGTGAATCCATGATGGCACAAGAAATGTGGACATCAAATTCACAGAAGCCACATCGATAAAGCCAGCCACGATGACTGGGCATGTCACATAAATCACACTGGAACTTGTAGGGTGGGGAAAATTCAAGTTTGACTGTGTGAGGATGGACAGGAAGCTTAACAGATAGAGGAGTTGCTAAGCACAACATATGGTAGAAAGTACCACATGTTGCACAGTTGTAGTAAAATCCAGCGATAGTCTGTTCACATGCCTCGCAGTCAATGGCCTTGTCAAAGTCTGATGGCATGGCAAGGAGGGTGAGGTGATGATTTGGATCAACTGGATGCTGAATCTTTTGAGGCATGCTGTAGCACACTTGGTGAAGATAAAAGGGGCATTTTCTGCACCGGTAACCATGCTTGCCAGGCAATATCTGAAGTTTGCAGCCAAAGCAGATGCAGTTTCCTTCAGGTGGAAACAGTCTACGTTCTAATAGATGTTCATGACTGAAATGTTGTATTAGAAGCTTCTGCAGTGGTTTCTCCATAACTAAAGATTGTTTCAGTTCTCTCTCTTGTGCCCATATAAATCTAAACCTATATAATTTCTAAGTTCCCAACACGGGGAGGTGACAAGGGATAGCATATATTGTTTTAACCAAAACTTTGGTACCTAGTTTTTTAAAACAATATAGGCTGTAGAATTACGTTACTCCTTTACATGTGCTTCAATCAGCTTCAGCTTGGCCTTTTGTCATAAATTATTAAGCCGTAGCCTGTAAGGAAAACAATCTTTCTTTCTATGGTTTTTATCATCCTTTAACTTTACACGAGCCAATTGTCAATCTCTAAGTTTGCTTTTACCGGTCATTGGAGAAAGCTAAGAGATTCCATACAGAAGAAGACAGGATATGCAAGCTGCTTGACGTCAGGCATGCCAAGAAGAAACATGAGAATATCCCTCCAATGATAACTCCTCTTGTTGCTTCATATGTGATCAGGCCACCTGATAGGCTACAAGAATTATTACTGACAACCAACTACAGTACCGTGTCTCTCTACTAAATTGGGTATTACCTGTAATCTTCATTAACTTCATCTCTTAAGTTTCATTTCCTTTCCTTGTTGGTATACATTGTTCTCTGTTATAACGAGCTGACGAAACAAATATTGCTTTTCTATAATATTTTGTATGGATGCTTAGTTACTAACCATAAAATCTGCTTCTGGAATTTTTTTTGAAAATATAAAGTCGTCTGGACAAGAATGGCCTTAGATAAGAGAAGAGGTGTGTTAATATGGTGTTTAACAGTAAAGGTTTGTTTAACTGTATAAACATGACACTAGGATTATTAGATGCTAGTATTTGCAGATAAACCAAAAAACATTTTTGTGGCATGTGAAGACTGTTAAAAAGCCTGTTGTAGATAGTATTAAAGAGTTGCTGTCTGGTTAAGGAAAATTCTGCTCACAAAAGTCTGGTACAGGACTTGGGAAATTCCTTTCCAAATTTTCAATTGCAAGCTTATCAATGGCTCTAAAGTGTAAATGTCAGAAAATTGGCTTATCTTTGCCTGTTCAATGATAGAGAATGTTCGTCTTATATGACACTCCCCAACAATCAAAACATACAGGAGCAAAAGCCTCTTTTTAGAAGTCTTCAAAATGGAAATATATATCCCTGAACCAGAATCTCGTATGCAGAAAAACGATGCACACCAAGACTTACAATCAAGGTTATATACATGATAAGTGATGAAAACGATAAAAGCTTCAGCTGCCCTACAGGTCAGCTCTTTGTCTCAGTGATATAGAAGTTTCCACAAAGAACGCCACTAAAGGCCCATATTGATTACTGGTTCTTGTACAGATACAGACAACAGAAAATGTGAATTGGAAAGACTGATTAAAAAAAACTTATTCTTGAAATTATATAAAAAAGAAAAAAACAAGAAATACATACCAATTGGAAAGGAAAAACAAAAGCATTGGTGTTTAATCATACAAGTTCAACAAAGCCAGCTTCTTGGACATTTATGTTTCCAGTCTACACAAACTGGCTGAGATTGAAAGATGCCATCATCTGTGCGAGTTGCTGAGCCATTTGCATCTGAAGCTGAAGCTCCAGCAATTCAGCAGCAGGATCTGATGGTTTAGGAGGAGCCGGCTTAGGCTGATTTCCATTGGCTTCAGTTGCTGCTGAATTTGGTTCAGGGATTTCAGAATCCGGATCATCTCCCTGATACAGACCTGGTTTAACCTCTGAAGTAGCACAAAAAGTATGCACCCGAAAATCGCATTCAGGCTTAAGACAACAGTATGACCAGTTCTTGGAGTTCAACTCTTTGGTGCATATTTTGCAAAATTCAGGAGCACCCTTTCGATCTGGGCTACCAACACTAACTACAAGCTCATGTTGATGGGCTTTGTGGCTTACCTTTGGTGGCATAAAGGCACAGTTGAGATGAAGATCAATTTCACAAAGTGCGCAGCAATAGGAGAATGCATTGCCAATTTCCCCACAAGCGTTGCATACAAATGAACCGCTGCAATAAGTTGGAGAAGGAATCAGGATCAGAGGATGCAGGGGATGAGCAGGATGGTTAACATAACGAGTTGCATTTCCACAATGCTCATGAAGGAAGAAATCGCATGCCCAGCAAGCATAAATGGAATCATGGCAAAGAGATTGGCACCCATGGCAACGACAAATTTGCCCTTGCTGCACTTTGTAGATATTGAGATTGTGCTGGTGGCTGAAATGCTTGTACTCCATTACTTTCTGTTCTTCTTGTTTACTCTCTTCCTTCTTCAATTCCTATTGTCTTCTTGACAGATAAACAATTGCAGAGCTGACTAAGTCAATCTGCCAACTTAGTTTAAGATTTCGAGTGATCAATTTGGCAAGTGGAATAGCAAAGTCAAGGTCAGGATGCCCACTTGAGTTCGGTGGAAAGCAAACTGCAGCGTTCATACTTATTGCAATATTCATTGACTTTCAGAAATAATAATATAACTGTAGGAAGATTCATGTGAGCGCGGATCGGAGAGCTGAAATGAAAACTTTTGGCCATTGAAATTGAGAAACTTCGCAGAATAGTTGTTTTCCATGGGTATTAACTCCCAACTGATTTGATTGTCTACTAAATTTTGCTAAAAGAAAGAGGGAAAATTTAGGAAACATAAAAGGAAGATTGCGAATTCATAAGAATAAAAACATGAAAAGAGAGAAGAGTTCTCCATGGTTTTTCTCTCGTAATAACATGAAGGTCCAAACCTAAAACACATCTGGTTGTTCTGGAAAACTAAGATCTTTGAGCAATAATTGGAGTTTACACTCAAACAATTTCTCTCTGTGTGGCATGCAATGTTCCTTCAGACAAACATAGCACAAGTTTTTAATATCTCCCCTACCCCTACCAAAATTTGAGCTCTAAATATGGCTTTGGGTAATTAAAAAATTTGTTGGCACTAGTGGAGTTTCTGGATACTCACGAGTACTGCCGGATGTATGAAACCCGAATAGGTTTTTCGATTCAACAGGCTTTGCCCACTAACCCTTCTGCAAGCAGAAGGTCTCTGCTTTTCTCTGGACAAATTTCTCTAAACCAAACAAAAAGTTAAATCCTTCAGGCAGTCAACAGTGTGGAAACAGAAAAGAATAAATGAACACATAAACGTTCTGTATAGTATCATTATGGCTAACTGATGAAAATTCATTACATCTAGCGGAAGTACAAGCCGTGCTGTGGAAACGAACATATCTCATTCAACAAAAGAAAGTACGGCTCTCTCTTATTCAGTGCCTTTGTACAAATAGCACAGTTGCAGGAAAGAAAGCACGTTGGTCTTCTCTAAAAGTTCGGTTAGAAAATGAGTGTGAGTTGGAACCTAACTTATTTAAGATATGTACAGGTGATGCTTGTCCTTAAACTGAACTTGCAGCAGATATACAACAGGAGGCTCAAGCATATGCAGTACATGAACATCCTGACTCATCCCTTCTTGCACGTGCAATGAAGCATCACTGGGAAGGTTTATTCATGAGTTGATTATTTAGAAACTCAAGCACCGAGAGGCGCTGCATCAGAAAAAGTAAACAATAAAGCGTCAGCCAACTTCTCGATACAAACATTGACACACACAAGAAATAGTGGATCTTACCTTCTGTTGTTGGACAATTTCTTCAGAACTTAATGTTAAAGATTCCAGTGATTTTATGGCTTCTTGAAATCCACCAATTGCTGCATCCTCATTTCCTAGATTTCTGTCCGCGTCTGCAACTTTTGCAAGGGAAATAGCTATATCCAAAATCTGAAATCATGAAAATTATAGGAACAAAGAATGCCTCATCACTTTAGGTCTAAATCAATATTTAAATATCAGTCGAAAGAACAGTTAAATTCTGAATTAGTTTAAGAACTCGAAAAACAACAAGTGCTTATCAAGCACCATCACCTGCCTGTTTTCATTTTTCTTTGTTTTTCTAATATTTAACTTTCCAGGGAAAAAAGGGAGGGGAGGGGGTCTTCAATCTATTGTTGATTAAATATATTTTCATCAATTTCCAGCAACCAAGGAAGGTTACTTGTTTAAGTTACAGTGTCATAATCCTTACACAGGAACTGACCAAACTCACTTTTTGATCAGATAAGCAAATTTTAGGAAAAGATAACGAGTACTCGTTACACACTACCTTATCTGCCCCCATGTTGTAGAATCTCAAGGATTCAAGCTATCACTCATGAAACATGCATAAACTAAAGATTCAGTCTTTCACTTATCCAACATGACACTGCACTGTTTAAGCCTCCAAAGCTCTCGTAGTTGTTCAACTCCTCTCTAACTTAAGCATCATATGCCTCTTGGATTAGCTGTTAGCCAGCTTTCCCAATTTTCCGCCAGTTGGACATCTTCCTGGGAAGAGTTGTTTGGCATAGCACCTCCTAGGAAAACCATTCCAAGACTCCACGATGACCGCGACCCACCTCCAAGACCGTGTATCATCAAATAAAATGCCAATTAATTTAATAGTTGCTACTTTACTGCATTAATGTGGATTTCAGTAGAAGTCAAGCACTAAAAAATCCATATGGTAATCTTTACTGTTTGGTACCAGTTTTCTAGGTAACATTTTATGGTATCCATTCATTTCTACTATTTATTATTTCAGTGTAGACTGCCCTCTGCAATTTGAAACATCCACAATTGAATGAATGACAGACAAAGTGAAACTGTGGATTGTCAACTGGATCTTATGAGAAAAGGAAGCATAGCCACTTTTATGCTTCTTTTATCCATTCATTCTAGAGCATAAGAAGCTACTAATCTTCCCATGCCACAAGGGAGTAAAACAAATAAAATATAGACTTAACAATTGATGGGTATTATGCCCAAAAAACTCCTCTTTTTTCTTTGTTTTCCCCTAACTTTCCTTCTCTTACTCCTGTCACATATTCAACTATCCCTCCCATGTTTCATTTTTCTTCTTTTTGCCCTTCAGAGTACGAATAGTCCAGCCAAGTTCAAGATGACTTGCTGAGATTAGAATTCCAGATTGTCACAAACAATGGTTGCAAATGTTACCTCGCAACACAAATTTTTGAAGCCAAGTTATGAAATCCTTAGTAAACAATATAATTCTATACAACCTGCAGTTCAAGGTTTTCTTTCATGCATGCAACAATCATAGCACTACATCTTTTGTTACAGCATAAAATGATCGCAGGAGTATAGTGCCTATGGCTTGACTTTCTCAGGTCTAAAAATGAGAACACGGAGCACGAATTTTAAACCATCTACCTAAGCAAATATTTCAAAGACCAGATGAGATTTTTATCCATGTCCTATATGAAACAAAGTCCATTTCCAGTAGTCATAGAATAAGCTTCATCCAGTATTTCCTATTTACTCAAACTTCTTTACTTCTCTTTGAAGACTGAACAAGATACACAAATTCAATTGAACTCTAAACCTACCAAAATATATACTAGTTTACCGTCACACTCGAGAAAAACTAGATTGGTTCTCACTCAGAATTTTCTCATGAAGTCTTCAACTTCTACATGTGCCAGAAAAAAAATCAACCAACCAAGGGTCCTATGTATCCTAAAAGGATCTGAGGCCACCCTACAAAATGAAATTGGACATGACAAAAGCACTTCACGAACAGGAGGACCAAGCATCATAAACTCTCAAATTAATATAATGTGAATTAGCCTATTCAAAAGGCAAATTATACAGTACAAATTCAAATATATGAATAAGAGGATCAGGCATCATTACCTCTCAGAAGAATTTTTATGTGAGTTAGTCTAGTCAAGAGGCAAATTGTTTTTTCTAAATTTCAAAAATGCAACCAATAGTATTGCTAATATAGTATTTCATATTTTACTAGAAAAAGCTAGCAAAATTTGAAGCCATAAGAGCTTTAACATGGCCAAAACCATTTGGTTGAAACGGAAACGGAATTTATAAGCTGTAACAAGGGTCTCCAAGCTGCTGCAAAACACCATAGTTGAATATTTGCTTGAATTACCAAACTCCAAATTAGCTAGAAGCTGAAGAAACTAAGCACACGCATGTACTCAAATGCAGCAAAAGTTATTAGAAGAGATGAACACTGAAATTAAGAATCACAACTGGAGCACTTTCTCAGCTATGTTCTTTTAGTTAAAATCATAAAGCCGGATATTGCAGATAGAAGGTTCAGGCAAACTGTTATATGTTTTCCAAATATGCATATTTCCATAGGCTGTAAGCATTTTCTACAAATTACAAGAACCAGCATAAAGACCACACATGCAACATGGTTGTCATGCATAACTAACACGTTTCCTGACCTGTGATGGAATGCTAGAATGACGCTTGATAGCATCACGACGAACATCCAGAGCCTGGAAATAATAAGATCTGGCAGCTTGCAGGTCCCCATCATAATATTTCAGATCTCCAATTTTATTAAGTGATACAGATAGAGTATGCGTAACCTGCGAAAGTTCCATAATGATCATCAAAGAAGCAGTAGGTCAAATGAAAAGCTTGCTAACCAGTAGAACAAGAAAGGTGCTAATGCTGTGACTTCATCTTTAAGCAGAGATTTTAACTGTATACCATTAAGCATGAAATTGTAATAGAAGTACCTCCAAATCATCTTTAGGCACTTTTGAAAGGAATACAACACTCTCATCAAAATAAGTGATAGCAGAGGCGGCATCTCCGCTAGCACGACTGCAACATAAATCACATCATTCATATTTTTTGAAGCTAAGTATCAGTAGATTAGTGAAAAAACACACACATTGGAAAAGTAAAATGCAACATTATGCTATCGACACAATAAGAAAGAACTGGAGATAGACCAGCAATCACCAAGCATGCCCAAAACTGCTCCTAGCTGTGAGCACAATTCAGCAGTGTTCCCAATTCTTTGCAACTGCTCTCTGATGTCGTCAGCACACAGACTAAGTCTTGATTTTGCACTTTCTAAATTATTTGCACGAAATGCCTGCACGAAAAACAGCCACTAGATAAGTAATACAATGGTGCGCGTAAGGGATAACAGAAAAATGACCAAAGACACAGATAAACAGGAATGTGATTCGTGATGAAAAGCATCACTCCAGACTTAGGTACACAAATAACTGAAAAACACTTGAAAACTCACCCTCAAGGCTTGTTGCACCAAGAAAGAACCACGCTCGAGAGACACATCTTCATATATTACTGTTTTCTTCTGACCCACTACTTCCTCTTTGTCCTCATTCACTTGAGACCTCTTGATCCTTGCATGACCTTCAATGAAACGATCAACAACATTCTGAAGATCTGTGTCGGGTTCTATCTTCTCAATGTCAGCACCACATAATGGACAGTCCTTGAGGCGTGATATACATACTCTGATTTTTCATGAAGTACCAGGTGTAAAACACCATCAGAAATTTTCCAAGCATATAAGCATTTTCCATAAAATGGAAATTAACATGAGGAAAGAAAGCTGAATTTGATGTTAAGCATATTTTGCTTACTTGCAATAGACATGGGAACACGGAATGCATTTGCTACAGTCAAAAAGAAGTGCTTGACAAATCATACAGCTGAAAGGGCCCAGTTTAAATGTGTCAGAATCATATCCAAAGGGACACTTGGGAGTAACGCGGGCAGATTCGCCAGATTCTTGTTTGGGCTTGCTCTCATTTCCTGCAGCAGTTGTGTCAGAATCATATCCAAAGGGACACTTCGGTTTACTTTGGTTTTCTGGACATTTCTTAACAGCAGCATCATCGGGACGACCAGCTTTGGCAAATGGGCAAACAGTTGTCATCTTGTTCGGCAACCTGTTAAAGGAATATGAACAGCATTGAAACCAAACAAGAATGTAAGAGGTCAATGGAAAGAAAAGCAACACAAATGACACACAGTAAGTTTCTTTTCTGTGGATGAAGCAAATGCTGAGACCCAAAAGTCACTCCAAGATAGAGAATGAAGAACTGGAAAAATCTCCTGCATTGGAAGAATTGAATAGTTTATTTGGACGACAGTGTCAGCTTTATCAAACACTACAAAATTCTCAAAAAGGAAGAAAACAGAAAGCACACACCATCCCACATTGTAGAGTCCACTCAGAAAAAAGTTCTCTAATTACCAATTCCAACATTTTATGCTTTATTGTTCTAAAGATAAAGCTAATATTCGTAGTCAAACCTCCTTGAAGAGTACAGATGTAACTTTAATCTAAGAAGGTACTGAGACAGAGAATTATATCTCCTGGAAGACATTAAAACAAAGAGAACCTCTTGATGGTAACACCAATTGCTATGGCCATCAAAGCCACTAAATAGTCTTACAGGTTGCCCACATTGAATCTTGTTTATTCAATCAAGCAGTCTAACGCTTTAAGACTACTATCTCCCACATTCTCCTATTTTTAAGTTCCTTTCCACAAGAAATACTAGATCACAAGATGTGGTGTAGACACATATTCCTATGTGCTAGAGAGTTATGCATATGACTCACTGCTGTTCCTAAATTAAAGACATCATTTTGCCTTCAATCCTTGTTATCAACTTAAAAAACCAATGAAAGTGGAACCAAAACTCTCTACCGTAAATCAGCACTGCCCTGCTTATCAACTAAATGTTTGCGCCTACGGTCATATTTGTTATCAACGCCTGGCTGCACTATTAACTTATCACATTATCAATATATCCTTTTCCCTTTTATGCAATCTTGCAAGAACAGTTCAAGCCAAACCAAACAAACTGCAACCAGCCCCCCCCCCCAAAATCTCACATAAAGGCCAATCGCTGCAGCTACAATCTCCGAAAAAGCTTGGTGGGGGTTTTTCTTTTACTTTTTCTTCTTTTTTGAGTGGCATTCTCTTGCTGAATCAACAAGCCTGATTAAAAATCAGCAGAGATTACCTCATCCCAAAAACCCCAGCTAGAAAAACCGAAAATACATCCTTCAATTTAGGACTATAATTGAAACACATTCTTCATCATGATCCTTAGCTCACAAATTTTAAAAAGTTCAAATTTTTACACAAAAACAATATGATAACAACGATAATAATAATAATGATACAGAAAATCCAAATCAGCAAAAGTATTATAAAGGCTAAACAGATGGCTAATGAACGACAATAACGACGGGACCAGATAGAATCGAAGCAGTAGTACCTTATGCCTAGAGCGTTGCACACTAGCTCGATAGACTTGCCAAGCGGATTAAAGATCAGGTCCTTGGCGGAGTAGGGATAATCCCAGCTTTCAAGTTAAGAGAGACAAATACAAAGAGAAAAAAAAGGCACAAATATAGGGAAGGCAATAGAGAAGAAAAGACTGAGAGAGGTCACAGGTAAGGAAAAAGCCAAAAGGCATTTTTTCTTTGGGATAATTTCAGAAACCTACCTTGAGGTTTCATGAAATATCATCTAGCTTCCCTAAATTTTTTAAAATCTCACTTAGTACCCTTAAAGTGATGATCGGGCCATATACTAATATAAAAGGTGATGAATTGTCAATAATACCCTTATATTTGAATTTTATGAACTTGTTTTCCTTTCTCTAAATTTCCTACTTTTCTTTAATAATGTCTATAAAAACATGCATACATACATACATACATATATATGTATAATTGAATTGCAAATATCAATTAAATATAAGATTTAATCAATGAAATATTCAATGCATTTGGAGAAGAATAGCTGCAGGTTCTTTTTATTTTTTTCCTTTTTTGGTGTTTCACAACTTTATTTATTTATTTATTTATTCCTATTCATGTAGAGCGTAAGAGAAATAAAGTAATTGAAACTCCAAATAATTTTTCAAATTCTGACTTTTTCTATAATAAAATTTTCATATTTCACACCCATAAAAAAAGTCTGTCTATTTTGAGCAAAATTTTTTGTATGATATTAAAGTTGAATTTCATCTATTACTAAATTTTTTTTGCTCAAATGTATGATTTTACATGTTAATTACCTTCAACGCTATGAAAGGTTCTATTTGTATAAATGGTTCAAAAAATAGTATTTGCTTTTACTATCTCTTCCTATTGTAGAAGTGACTATTGGCTGTAACATAAAATCTTATCAATTTTCATCTCCTTACTTTTAAGATGGTTCCAATTTAATACTTTTTTTCCTTGGTTTGTGAAATGTTCATTTTTTTATAGCCTAAGGGTATTAAAGGCACTAAAATAATCTCTCTTCTCAAACATGAAATTTTTAATATTACTTTTGGTTAGAAAGGCTTCCAATGTTACCAAAATGTCAATTCAAGGGGTGTTAAGTGAGATTTTAAAAACCTCAAGGGAGCTAGGTGATATTTCATAAAACCTCAAGGGAGGTTTATGAAATTATCCCTTTTTCTTTTGGATAATTTCAGAAACCTCCCTTGAGGTTTCTAACAATTTCATTCAGCTCCCCTCAGATTTAAAAAATTACACTTACCTCTCTTGATATAGTAAAATACCTATAATGCCCTCCACTTGGCAGACAATTTTAAATTTAAGGTACTAAATTTACAAAACCCAAAAAAAATTCATTTTTCTGTCTCTTATCTATTTTTGCTCCTCTGTTTTCTAATTAATATAACTTCTTTTTATTATCTTCAATATTGTGGATATTAGTAAATTGAAATTTACAAAAGCAACAGAGAGAGTAGATTATTTGTCAAATTAAAAGGAAATAAAGAGACTCGCAGTGATAGAGAAATAAATAATTAAATTAATGATTGAAATAAGAAGAAGAACTAAAGATGTGAAATTTGTCATATTTTGTTTGTTGCCAAGAAAAAATTTTATAAAATGTCAATAATTACATAGGGATTTCTTTCATTGGATTAGATATTTTTTATTATGTTTTATTATAGAGGTAGAATTTATCATCTATTTTTTGAGATATTAATATTTTTAAACCCATAGAAGGATTGTAATGACGATTCTAGATCATACTAACTTGCATTAAAAAGGTATTTGAATATTAATATTTAATTTTAGGTACAACTGATTATCAATGGGCTCCGTGTGTGTGTGTGTGTGTTTTTTTTTTTTTTTGCGTGGCAAGTATTAATATTTTATGTGCAATTTATAATTTTTTTTAGACGGCTACTTGATTTTAGAACTTTTGCTTGGATGGTTTTTAGGGATTAGACTTGTTGATTTATGCAAAGTGTAGAAGAAATTAATTGAGTACATTATATTTTTCTTTCTTAGTTTTGTACAAAAGGACAATTTAGGATTTCTGTGGGAAAATTTATCTTGTCGGACCTACATTGTTACTAAACATTAAAAGTAGGGGAAATATATGTAATTTTTAAAACCTGAAGGGAGTTCTCTATAATTGTTAAAAACCTCAGGGGAGGTTTGTGAAATTATCCCTTTTTTTTGTATTTTCTTCCTTTTTTTTCTCTTTTTTAATTTTTTTATAGTAAGTACTTATACTAGTGTAGCTCTACTGCGATTATTAGGTTGTTTCTTGATTTTTCTTTTTTATTTTTTCCTTTTCTTTTATTTGTTTTTTCTCTCTCTTTGCCAAACAAATGTACTAATTTTTAGTCGCTTAGATTTGAATATTATTCCAATTTTGTCACCTCAAACGTCATTTTAGCACATTAATGTCAATTTAGAAATATGAGATTTTAGTACTACATTTATTATTACGCTGAATACGAATGCTAAGAAATGTGTCGTTCTCGTACATAAATCATCACTGCAACAAACTTCTCACAATTAATAAGGCTGCCGGTGAATAACACACTGATGATGAATCTTACTCACAAATAAATGATCATCATGACACAATTGCCTGCCCCTACTAAACTTTAAAATTAATTTTAAAAAAAATTAAGTGGGGGTCAATTTTGCCCGCTTGCTTACTTGCCACTAAATCCACTGGCATTAATCCTTCATAAAAACACCAAATTGTTAACAGCAGAGCGCCAAATACATACCAAGATCAGATCACTGGTTCAACCATTTCAGTGTTCAGGGCAGAGCAGCCAAGGCGTCTAGGCAGTCCTCTTCCAACTCGATTAAAATACCTTTTTTGTCTAATATCACTACTACTACTTGTTTTTGCTTGACTTGGGATTGTTTCTTATGATATCAGGCTTTGCAAGTCTAAGATGCAGCTTGAAGATTTATCTGAAACATCCTCTCCAATTCCCAGTGCCAGATGATTCAATTGATTTGATCACCCAGGTCATGAAGTAGAAGAGCCTCGGAGAGAAGGAAAATCCTTCTCAGCTTGAGACGAAAGCAATTTTAGTTGTGGCCATCCTTTATAATGAATATCAGTTCATCAAGTTTGGAGGCTCCCTTGATCTCAGGGGCCAACCCTCATCCGTTATCTGTGATTCTTAAGAAGGGTGAACAGCCAGCCTCCAGTGCAACAATTGTGGTCAACCCCGTAATGGAATCTCTTTCCAATGTGCTGAATGTAGACATACCATCAGTGATGATGTGTAAATTTAACCTAGATAGCGCAGCGCGTGTGCCGGAATAATCCGCATGATCGAACATGACAGTAAAAATTGGTTAAAGTGCCAGAAACTACAGAGAAATACTGCAATATTTGGTTTATCACTGAAAAATCCAGGCTTTGATGGGGGTGGACACTTGGCCCTTTTACTCAGCTGACTTCCTTTTTTGCTAGTGAACAGCAATCATATACAGACACGAACAAAAGAAACACTTGCTGTGATATAAATGCAATGATGACTCATCTCTGGTTCCGTTAGGAAACAATTCTAAACTGAAGCAAAGAGTTACCTGGATAAAGGACAACCAACTCGTGCCTTCATCTACAAGATTGAACCTTGTGGTAGCCATCAATAAAAGAAACCGAGCAAAATTCTTTACAGGCAATCATGTCATGAACATTAACTGTTTCTTGACTTGATGACTAAACAAAAATGAAACCTTTCTTCCTTGCTAGGTATGGGCAATTTTAACTTTAACTAGCATTAAATCTTTTTCGTACAAGGTTCAACTGGCTAGCGCCAATGCCTGGGTATTTGATCTTTGTATCCAGCAACCAGGAATAAAATACAAATACACAAGTGAAACTTTAGCTGTAGTCAACTTGTACCGTCAAGTCCTGTACCCCCAATTCATGATACAGGTTATGCACATATTGAAGTACCGGACGATCCTCAATTCCCTTCTTCACCTGTGAAAGCCATCCAACAATAGAACAACTGATATAGTGCAAGTGTAAAACCAATAGCATAAAGCAAAGCAGATCCTTTTGAAAGGTGGATGTGTGCCCAATTAGTTTTATGGTCAAATAGAACTAATTGCTTGCGCCTGTTTAGTTATGACATATGAATACCGTTGCCATCCAAACTTCATTGTGATACCTACCTGTAATGAAATTGATCCAATGACATGACCGGGCACCAGTTCCCAAAAACGAGCTTGAGAAACTTCTGAAATTTCTTCACGGGTGCTTACCTGATAATTCACTGAAAGAATTAATCAACTGCAAATACAAAAAAATTATCTATTTGTCTTATGTAGTAAAATATAATGCAAAAATAGATAGAACTACCTGTCTCCAGCATTTGCTCAAGGCTGAAGATGGCATGCTGGGAGGGGCCATTTGCAGCAGGATGCCACCAGTGGCTTTAAAAAGTGGTATCACCAGCATAAAAACAGTAAATGAAACTAGTCCCAAACACAAAACCTCAGCATTTCTCACCCTGCAAAAAACCAGCACATAAATAGGTAGGTATGTGATATTTAGTTGAAACAAAACATCCTTAATCAAAGGAGAGAGCAAATACCCAAGGGCTAATAACCAGGATGCTAGGATTAATCCTGCACTGAGAAACAAAGAATGTAGACAGATTAAGATCTATGAGCAAGCATATCAAATAAAATAGAAATTAGATATTAAGAAAGACACATAAGAGGTACCTTATATATGTAAATGTTGATATGCATGTGCTTGTGCATGTGTAGTAAAATCACATGAAGGCATATATGTGTTAAAAGAAACGCATCTGTGATTACAGTTATTCGTCTCATACCTACGAATAGAGTCTGCAAGAACATGCAAGCAAACTGAGTGGTAATTCATATCTTCAGCGTTTCTGTAAACTGCAATTGATTTTTCACATAAGAATTTCAACATGGAAGCATACATATATACATATATATATATATATGTTATTTTCCACTAATGGAGAGAAAATACATACAAGAACACAACAGGAGGAGTCAACACATTCATTAGGAAAAAATATGGAAAGTAACAAGACAGCCTCAACTTAGAGGTAAGAAAACTCCAAGCACAAGCAAGAGACTTACCAAGATTAATGCGAGCATAGTTCCTGAAGAACCACACACCAATGAGATTCACCAGCAGATTAGTCACAGCAGAGACTATCAAGTAATGCCTAGAAGTTGGAATTGATTATAGATCAGAGAAGAATTATAAATAAGTGAAAAGCTATTCTAAAATTCAACAGCAGATCTTACTTTCTAATTGAAATAATCACATTTCCTAGCCAGAAAAGGTATATTCAGAAACTAGTCATAATAGATTTCTCTTATTCCCTATTTCGGCTAATTTGTATCCTCAAGAAAATGATGCTTAGGTTGAGACAGAAGAAGTGAATATGTTTCTTAAAATTTCTTCAGAGTTCAGAAGAAAAGAAATCATTGGGACTGTAAAGAGAAAGTTATTCCTAGTACATAGATGCAGTTAAGAAAGTCAACTAGTGGATTACAAAATGATTTCTTAATGTAGACCATATTTTAATTTTCTTTCCTTATATTGAGAGCTAAGCTTCTGCAGATTACAAAATGACTTCTTAATGTAGACCATATTTTAATTTGCTTTCCTTATATTGACAGCTAAGTTTCTGCTCATGCAGCTGAGATAAAAGACATTAGCTAACTTTCGCCTCATTTTTAACACCAGGCTTCTGAACATTACATTTTCTTCCTCTAAATAAAACTTAAGAAGAAGGCCTGTAACAGAAAAAGGAGAACTAATACAGGAAAATCTCATGAGTGTTAGCCAAAATCACATATTCTCTTTTGGTGGGAATTCTTCTGTCTTGAGTTACTTCAAATTTCAATTTCCAAAATACAGGAATGCTTCAATCTCATGTTAAATAAAGTTTTCAATCAATAAACTCCAAAACATTATCACACTCACTTTGATAAAAAGTAATGATAAAGTTGAAAAGCTTAGTGAAAACCAAAAATAACTGTTGTTACTTGATCAGCAGTACAACAAAGAGAAAAAACAATAGGTGCATATAATTGTTTAAATACATATATATAAATAGATACATGTCATCCTAAAAACATAAACTTTGTACAGGGGAAGAGGGAGAGAAAAAAACAAAACTGACTTTGTTCATGAAATGACAATATCTTCCACATGACAGTCCTAAAAGGTGGTTTGCATATGCTGAGACTACCAACTTACTTGTGCTCAGATTCATCTTGTATAAATGCATGAAGTGCTTCCACGGCCAAGGAGAATGACAAAAACAAAAGAAACAGCTGTCTACACCAGGAACACAAACAAAACATTGCCATGTTAATACATAGATGCAAAATACATCCATGCAAGTTATACACGTAGAGAATGGGACCAAAATTTTCTCAACAACAAAAGCCTATTCTTTTAATCACTTTTGCTTCATTGGATATTCCTGGACTAGAAAGATAGATGCTTTGAAGACATCATTCATATGTCTACCTCAAACAGATCCTTTATTGGAAAATTACTAGAAGCTTCTCTTAGAGCATGTCAATATGAAAAGGCAAGTCGAAGCATGATCAAAAAGTATAATACTTACAGCATTGGTGAAGGCAGACAGAACCTCCAGTCTTTTATACCTGACAGAAATTCAAATCCGTATCAATTATCCTTTTGAAAACTGTTCATCTCAATAGTCCAGAATACACGACCTAGAGTCGTCATCATACTAATATAGGAGATCGAGAAAATGTTACCAAACAAATTATATTCTTTTCCAATTGAAAACAACTCCACATTTTAAAATGGTTTGTTTAAGAATATCCCCTTGAACATACCTTCGTAATCTTTCTGAAGCGTACATTAAATTAAGGTAGCAACGAAATAAACTGGCTAATCAAAAAGCTAGCAATGAAGAGAAATTTTTAAGACTACTCAGCTAAAGAAGCTACATAGCTAAACTAAAGGATTGAATCTCACCCGTATGTATAGCACCTATCAGGCTTTCTCCGTGAAGTGACCATTGCAAACAAGGAAAAAGTCAACAGTCCACAGCCAAACGTCAAGTGAAATGCATCAGAAACCAAACCTGGACAAAGCAAGAACAAAATCAAATCTAAACACCACAAACCAACTAATATAACTATAACCAAGAAAATGATTACGATACATTAAGCCCAAAATAATCAGTTTTATTCAATAAATTTACCAAATCAGGTTTACAGCTTGAGAGAATTCATCCCATTTTTCAGCAAATATTTTTTTAAATAAAGATAAAAGATAAAAAGGTTTAGTGTTTTAATTGTGACTAAACCTATATATTTGCATCTAATTTGACTAATGTTTCTCTAGTGTATAAATTCACAAGCCAAAGTCGTTAATGGTAAAAAGTGACTAATGCTCATCATTAACATTAGCGAGCAGCATTAATAAAGTGCATAGTTCTAATTATAGTTGGTAAGCTATACAGCAAGTCGAAATTTAGAAAAAAATAAAATAAAAGCTTCAAAATTTTCATACCTACTCGACCGGAGAAAAGTCCAATACACAATTCAGCAGAAGAATAAGCAACGTTAAGCGATATCAACACGAACAATTTCCTTAGCTGCTTATTGCCCGATCTCGCGCTCTTAAATATAAACAAAATAAACGACAAAATTGACAATTTCTCATCTAACTCCTTTGACTCATCCGCAAAATTCTCGATTTTATCGTATGAATAAAGATTCAGGGGAATATCAACGCTGGAACTTGTTCTGGATAGAAACGGCTTGGTAGAATCCTTGATCGAGACAGGAGTCTGAGGCTCCTGCGGCGGTTGGTGAAATGAAGGCTGCCGGGAATAAGCGAATCGGCGATCGGTGTCGCCGCCGAATGAGAAATCACCGTTGATTGACCGTGGGGATCGGGATTCGGAATCGAGCTTTTGGTAATGATGAAACGATGCGTTTTGAGCCTTCCCGTAAGAAAATCTCGAGTTGTCCATTAGGGACGCAGAGCTGGAGTAAAGAAAACTCCGCTTGGGGAAGCAATGCTATATAGACTATACGAGTGATTGAGCGGAAGACTTTCGAGTCAAAGTAAGGTCGTTGTCGAAGGAAATATAACCAGGATAAATTGCTTAGGGTTAATACCACTTTGTCCCCCCAAACTTTTGACGATTACCCACTTCAGTTCCTAAACTTCAAAATGGGACACTTAAGTCCTTAAACTTATAAATACCTCCCACTTAAGGAAAATTGTTAACAAATCCTGAATGCCGTTGGTGGTCGAAGTGTCCCATTTTATAAGGGTTTAGGGATTTAAGTGTCCCATTTTATAAGTTTAGGAACTTAAGTGGAAGGTATTTATAAGTTTAGGGACTGAAGTGGGTAATCGTCCAAAGTTTGGGGAGACAAAGTGGAATTAACCCAATTGCTTAAGTAGTGCTCCACCGTTCTAACGTCTTCTTTTTTAGTCCCTCAATTTTTATATAAAATTATTTGGTTCCTCGCATATTTTCAACAGGAATAATTTTCTCGATAATCTATTTGAAAGATAATTGGCTCGATAATTGATGTAATTAACTAATTTCCAAGAAGTATTGATGTTCTTAATTGTTTTTGAAAATTGAATTTTAAGTCCATTTGTTTCTTCTCGAACCAATGGATTCAAAATAAATGCATAAGCATTTTGCTCAGATATACCTCCTGCATGTTTTAGGCCTCAAATATTTTCAACTACAAGACCTTCAAATTTCACACTTAAAAGTTTGAATTTGGTAGTGACAGAAACAATAATTACAATGCTGCAAAAAAGTCATAGAATTTCACCCTTTAAAAAGAACTAGAGATAAAAATGTGTATGCCCAATTTAACATAAATAGCTGTGAAATACCTATATATCTAAGGACATTATTACTATTTGAAAGATAAAGAAATCAGAGTAAAAATATGTAACACAAGACCAAGAAGAATCGAGAGATTACTATTAGCACTTAGCGAACAATATGCTAATTAAAGTTTACAAGAGAAAAGAACAAATGTCTTGAAGGATAGGTTTAATTAAAGTTCCAAAAAAAAAAAAAAACTCATGAATTTAAGTTACAACAATTGTAGTGGTGCTCGAAATTTCAAGCATCAGCTCATATGTCATTGCCTACCGTTGAAGAAAAATTTAAGGCCATAACACCAAACTGAAAAATCAGTATTAATTATCTTCACCAATTTTTTGCTATGTTCATACATATGATCAATCCTTCATAGAAACACCAGAACACATGAAATAGCTTTTAACTTATACAGATAATAGATAACTTCAAAATAGAATCACCAGTGGTATATATTTAACATACCAAGTACTTCCACAATATTTCTCACTTCACAAATTATTTCACTCCCACTTGGCAATCTCCTTAACAACATGTTTATGCCGCTCATTCTATTCATACCACCCACAAACAGATAGCATTTTAAAAAATCTACCAAACAGCAAGTTTCTATGCCCCTCATTGTTCAATCTATATCTATCACCAAATCATACCAAATTTGCAATTAAAAAAATGTGATCTGCATTAGTAGTTTTGAGGTGTGAGGCCTTGGATGATAGTCCGTTGTACTCAATGCCTTTATATCCATCTACCAACAAAAGGAATGAGAAAATAGGTCAAGAAAGGAAAATGGGGAAAAAAGGTGAAACCATATGGACTATATATGCATATAGAATTCAAGAAAAAGAGGGAAAAGGCATAGCAAAAGTAAAGTAATAGCAAATAGAGAGGCTAGAACGGAAAAAAAAAAAAGGATACTCAATACATTGAAGAAATTGCATTCAATACAACCAAACACGAACAAATTGGGTCCCAAGAAAGGCATTATCAGCTAGATGGTGAATAAACCACCACCTTGAAAAAACAACCACCAACTCCAACCCCACTCCACCCCTCAAAAAAACAAAGTTCATCAACTCTCTTCTGAAACGAAGTACATGACAGAGTAACTTTTACAAAAATTAAAAGAGAGTGTATCACGAGTAAGCACCAGCATTACTCGTTTCTCAAGATTGAAGAATGGCATTATTCACTGACAGCCAACCTATCACATCCCCATATATCTAATGGAAAATTTATCTAATGAAAAATTTATGACAAACATGAATATGCCAAATCTTTGTCCTCAGAGAGATTTGCAGCAGTCGCATCTATCTTCTTCCTTGAGAACTCATCAATTGAAAGTCCTGGTACATGGACAGCAATGACATATCTTTAGTGCCACTAAGAAAGCAGTGAAAATGAAAGAAAGTCTAGACCAAAGTAACTGATTAAATTTTTTGACTAATCAAAATTATAAATTGTCACCAATCACCAGTAATTCATGTACAAACTATTAACATCTGATGCTATAAGAAGTCATTTCAAACAAAAGCCATAGAGTAAAGATCTCCATGCTCACCTTGAACAATAGCCTATTCTACATTCTTACAGGTTACTGGGAAGGAATATATAAGCCCGGCAAGCACATTGTAGAAGCCATCAGAGTATACACCCATAGAAAGCCATGTGCCCTACAATGCAGCATAAATCGTAAATGAGAGCAGAGTAAGAATACTATGCATATTGTGCAAAGTATGCACACTAAGATTTACCTCATGAGTTCCAAGGACCCAATCACGAATGTGGTCACAACTAGCACTAGCAGCAGAGAGTGCACTCAAGAGCTTTCTAGTCTTGATAATTGCAGCACCACAATCTTTGGATTGTCGTTATGAACTCTCTGTTCAACCTAAAAATTCAAATAACATATCTTCACTAAAACCATGTGAAATGTGAAACCAAACAATGGCAATGAATGGAGAACTTAGAAAACCTAAGAAGCAAATTGCAAAAACTTGAACTTTTTACCAGGCATCATCAGCTACAAGCTGACGAATAGGCTTTTCTCCAGCTGATGTTTTAACAGTTGCGTGGTTGACATCAGGATATTATGTTGAGGGCTGATTTCCCTAGATAATGGCATTTTTAACATCACTAACTTGAACACCCAATCTTTCTGAGATTTGACCAAGGGCCCTGTTGTGGTCCAATCTTGTCAAACAAGTAATGTTTTTTGTAGGAATTGATGGTGCAAACTCCTTCAAGATCAATGCATTCGTGTTGGTGGGGTTAGCAACAACCAAAACCTGAAAGAACAGTCACAGAAGACTATTTAAGATATGATATCTAAGAGAAACAGAAATATGACCGGAAGCCTAAATTCTATAGACCATTTTCATCATACATTGCATCAAGTTAACTAATTGCCCCAATTGAAAAAAATTCAGGAGGACAGAATAGTTTGAAAAACTAACCAATTGACATGATCATATCTAGTTGGAATGATAAACAGGTTTTTTCAAACAAGTCAAACAGGAAAAAGGAAACAAGTAACATATCCCAACAATCCAAGTGAATCTTAGGAAAGGAACCAAAAATGCCTTTCCACAACAAAATAAAAGTTGAAACCAACATCTACGAATAGCAACCAATAATCTACAAGTTATTAAAAATGCTAAGCACCTTGCAGTTAGGAGCAGCATGCTGCTCAAGAGCAGAAGCTTGAGACTTGTAGATAGAAACGTTCCTTGTCATCACATCTTTTCTTTCCATTCCTTCTTTCCTTGGGAATCCACCAATCATAACAGCAACACTGACACCAGCGCATGCCTCAGCAACATCAGTTGTAGCAACAACACCTGGTCAAAGAAAATTATAATTATACTTATAAATCCATTCTTCACTTGACTATCAAGTATTAACTAATGTTAGCTTTAATATAGGAATAACAATTAAAATGGCCAGATGACAAACCTTTTAATAAAAGAAAAGTAGCATCACCCAGCTCCATTTTAACTCCATTGAGTGCCTTAGTAGCAGGTGAAATATCAAGCATGTGACGGATCACTGGCTCATCAGGTCCCAACATCACTCCTCTGGCAATCATGGGCACAAGACCATATCCAATTTGGCCTGAAATAAACCAGCATGTTTCAGATCAGTATATTTTATAATTCACTAAATTATCTGCTCTTGTTGAGTAATAGATTTTTGCATTCAAAAAAACCTGTCCTCCCCACTCCAACACCCCCAAAAAACAACCACCAATTCCAACTTCATATCCCTTTTCGGATTATTTTCCTAAAACTGGCTACCAAAAAAGAATCTGAGTAAATAGGAAAAGGTATACAATGAAGATACACAAGGCTCATGAGTTTCAGCTAAAAAAATGTGGTTTCAGCTGCAAAGAATAAATATTATTTTCTAGCAGATTAAAACAATAGATGAGCAAGCAAAAACATATGCATCTATTAAAGAACAAGGTACATTGCGTTAGTTATGATCCAATTAAGCAGCAAATTATCAATTGTATGAAAAAGTGCAGAGGAAGAAAAACCTAAACGATGTCCTTGATTAGAGTGAAATCCAATGGGACTTAGTAAGAGAATAACTGAACATGCTAACAACAAATCATAAGCAACCTTTCAAAAATGTTTGCAACCATAGGGGAGATGTCAGATATTTGGCATATATATGGAGGATCAATGAGTTTAAATATTTGAAGGCACATCATCAAAATATGAAAAGTATTCAGTTAAAATATTCTCAGGCATTCAATAAGATTTGTAGGAGTTTCATATATGCTAGAATTAAGCAAATCAGCACCACCTTTAATACCATTGAATTTCGATGTATGACGTACTCTTAAAAGGATTGTTCTGCCCTAGGATTTTAGGTTAGGATTTACTAATTTTTCAAAAGTGATTAACCAAAGCAGGAAAAAAAGGGTAGAGGGTATTCTAGTTCTAAAATTCATCAGGATTGATGGAGGATGAACGAGCTTCCTGTGAAAAAAACCTAAATGAGAAGAATGGAAGAAAAGAAAGAAATATTTGGCTGGATAAAAAGAAAACAAAGACAAACCTCTTCAGACCAAAGTAGAACAAAGACGAGAGAAAGAGAAATTCAATCTTGGCGTTAAATAAAAATTAAACCATAAAAAGGAAAGCAAATAGGAAAGTTATGGAATTACCACAGCAAGTTGTTCCGTCTTAACCAACCGCAGTGATGGTGGACGAAGAAGGAATGACGAAGAGCAAGAAGGTGAGGCGAAAAAGAAGGGGAAGAGAGAGACGGGCAAGTGGCGAAAATTTGAGAGAAACCTTAGAGAGAGCAGCACAAAAGAAAGTACCGGCAACCAAACGGTGTTGCACCAATCGACCAAAAACATATTCAGCAACCAAAACACAAAACACTTCATGCCGTTTTCAGGACACACGCAAGTGATGACGACGAAAATGAAACTCAGCCAAAGAGCAATCTTGTCCCAGAAATAAAGGAAAAAGAAGGGCTGTGGTGGTGGTCGATTAAAGAAAAGAGGGAGAGGCAAAGGGTGAGGCGAAGGAGGAGGGAGCGGCGGAAATACGAGAAAACCCTGGAGAGCAAGTCTATGTAAGTGTCTGATGAATCAATCCCAACGCATCACATGAATGGTTTTTGGCGTTTCACATGCTTGACACATGAGAGGACGACGAAAACGAAGTCAGACCAAAGAGCTCTTCGACTCTTATTCTATATATGTTGATAATAATTACCGGAACATACTAGGAGGGATAAACGCGCTTCGCGCGATGAAAATGTAAAATGCCCTGCCCAATTTTGAAGCAATAAAAATTGTAATTTATGTAGAAAAAGTACATTTTTAGTATAGGCAATTAACAAGTTTAGATAGTTAGAGCCTGTGCTCTAAATCTGTAGATGGCAAGAGGGATATAATTCATATATAATCATATGGCGTAATTCTTATCTTTATTTTAATGGGATCCTTCATACATAAAGTGCGTTTCACAGATAAAATTTCTTTTGATGCAGAAAGTGTCCTTAATAATTTTCATGCCACGAAGGACCACCAAATCCAGTAATTATATTTATAGTTGAAAATAGTTCTTCATTTCTTGGTAAATTATTTTGAATTACTATGTAGTAATTTCAGTGTAGATAGTCCAGAGTTTCCATTAACATATTGGACGGTGCAATGATGTACTTTTCTCTTATTTTCTGTTGATTCTTGTCCACACATTTTTTTTGGTATTTCCACGCAGATGAAGCCAAAAACACATTACCAAGGAATATTTAGACAAAAAGTTTGGCTCCTTTGGTGTTTGCAAATCATATTCATCCCAAAGGAACTGCAATGACTAATTATTAGTTAAAAAGATAGAGAGGACATCAAAGTAACCAAAGAAACTTTTCAAACATTCACTACTAAAGCTTGATGAGTGCAGCAAGTAGGTTAACATCAATTTTGTGGCTAAACACCCATTAGCAAAGCCTGAATTGCTAAACAAATGCAATAACTTGTTGAACATTAAACTTCTAGTGCTTTGAATGGAGAAAAAGGAGTAAAAGCAAACCAAGTTGTTTTATCTTGTTTCATTTCTTGGTTTAATGAAGTGCAGAATAAAAAAAGTAAATGAACAAAAAAACACAGTACAAAATCTGCTATGTGGAGCAACATGAGACCCATATTACAAGACTTGTCAATTTCACAAAGTTGAAACCTCTTGAATTCAACAGGAACATAGACAAAGATAACAAGAAACCCTTTCATTCAAAGGAATCTACCCTTTTATTCATGTCTTCTCTAAAACCTGACGCAGCATGCTCTTGGAAATACACATAATGCTTAAAACTATCATTTTTCCCTTCATTTGCCGAAGAATAGGGCAAAAGAAACAGGGCTCAACACTTCCAAACAGTTTTTTTAACAAAGGAAAAACTGTAATGCAACCTCCCCAGCCAAAGTCAACTATGGACCGTTCATTTATATGGCTATAGTTCATTTATTGCAAAAAACAGCCAAGAATTTGGCAGTTACAAATAATCATCCACAAAACAAATTGTCATAGAACGGAAAAGCATCATGTTCCATATACATATACAAAACGTAAGCCATGTACAAACTGAAATGGCAATTGAGCCATATCAATTAGCAACCTAGCTACTACAAAAGTTTCCGCAGTTAAGTTCTTTAACAATGATAAATACATATTAGACATTAACTAAAAACATCTAATAAAATTGTTATCTAGAAAAAGGCTAAAAAAAAATAAAAATTACAATAATCAATTTAACATTGAGCTGCATTCCTAATCAGAAAACATGAATGTGTCACACAGGCAGGACAACAGATTCTTTCCTCTTAGCCGCCCAGCGACACGATCACTCAATTCAACGTTCTGCAGCAAAACTCAAAAGCATAGTCATAAACTGCATAAGTATGAACAAACAATACATTGCTAGTCTGCACACACTACTTATTCACAGTCAAAATCCAAACCCTTAGCTGTCTTACAATAATCAATTTAACAGTGAGCCGAATCCCTAATCAAACCAGATGAATGCCCAACACAAGATCACTTAGTCTAACATTCTACAGCGATAAAAACAGAGACATAAACATAACTACATAAGTATAAATAATCAAACAAAATACAAAATACAAAAACAATCCTAATATACCTCATGTTTAACTTCATAAACATAAAAAGCAGCCAAGCTAATCAATCGCCCGGCTTAGCTGCAAAAAGCCAGAACATTCACAAAGCCTAAATCAGGAAAAATCTCTTTTAGAGAAGAAAATAACTGTTAGTCTGCCTAAAAAGGATTAGTCCCACAATACAAACCATAAAAACCATTAACTCATTTCATTTTTTCGTAATCCAAATTCTATTCCTTCTGTCAAGAGAATATAAGTATTCTTGTAGATAATAAATTAGTAAGGGTATTCTTATAAATAGTTTGTTAGGTTTGTACTCCTATAAATACTAGTTGGTCACTCATAATATTGTGACTAGATGTTTTCCTCCCAAAATACCAGTTGACATGGTATCAGAGCAAAAGTCCTAGGGTTAGGGTTAAACATCTAGCAAAAGTCTTGACGCGATACTGTTCATCGCGCACTGTTCACGCGATACTGTTCATCGCGATACTGTTCACCCGGTACTATTCACGCGCACTGTTCACGGCGCACTGTTTATAGCGAATTTTGATTGCTGTTTTGTTTGAAGTGCTATTCGCTATGGTTGAAAGTTTTGCTAATGGGGTTACCACTGATCAAGTTAAATCAAGTTCTTCAGCACATAGGTCCCAGAAAACTGTTACTATATCCGAGAAAGATTATGTTAAATTCTTACAGTACCAAGCTACAAGTCACGCATCTCTTCCCTCTGCTTCTTTAGCACAAAAAGGTAATGACTCATGGATTATTGACTCCGGGGCTACTGATCATATGTCAGGTACCTCTAAAATTTTTTCTAATTTTCAAGAGTCTACTCCCTTTTCTCATGTTACTTTTGCTGATGGATCTACCACTAAAGTTAAAGGACTAGGCACTGTAGAAATTAATCCATCACTTCCGCTGTCTTCTGTTCTTTACGTACCCAATTTACCATTTAATCTAATGTCTGTTAGTAAGCTCACTAAATTTCTACAGTGTACAGTTACTTTTTCTCCTGATTCCGTTGTCATTCAGGATTTGAAGACAAAGAGGACGATTGGTGGAGGGCATGAGCATAATGGTCTTTACTTTCTCAACTTTAATGGTCCGATAGCATGTCCTGCTACTGTTTCTCCTCTTGAAATTCACTGTCGTTTAGGTCATCCGTCTTTACAAAATTTGAAAAAGTTGGTTCCTACTTTGAATCAATTATCTTCGTTAGAATGTGAGTCTTGTCAGTTAGGAAAGCATCATCGTGTTTCTTTTGCTCCTAAAGTCAATAAACGGGTTTCTGAACCCTTTTTGTTAGTTCATTCTGATGTTTGGGGTCCTAGTCGAATCACTTCAAAGTTAGGTTTTAAATATTTTGTAGTCTTTGTTGATGATTTTTCCAGAGTTACATGGCTTTATTTAATGAAAGATCGTTCAGAATTATATTCCATTTTTTGTGCATTTGTTACAGAAATAAAGAATCAATTTGGTGTGCCTGTGCGTATACTTCGCAGTGATAATGCGAAAGAATATTTTTCCACTCCTTTTAATACCTTTATGACTAAGTCTGGTATTATTCATCAGTCCTCTTGTCCTCACACTCCACAACAGAATGGAGTTGCTGAAAGGAAAATTGGACATTTAATCGAAATTGCTCGAACACTGTTGTTGCACATGAATGTGCCCAAACAATTTTGGAGTGATGCAGTTCTAACTGCATGTTATTTAATTAATCGCATGCCATCTAATATTCTTGAAGGTCAATTACCTCACTCCATTCTTTTTCCTCATGAACCTGTGTTTAAATTGCCTCCTCGTATTTTTGGATGTGTCTGCTTTGTTCATCAGCTTGCTCCCGGGGTGGATAAATTAGATTATCGTGCTATTAAGTGTATTTTCTTAGGATATGCACGAGCGCAAAAAGGGTATAGATGTTACAGTCCAGTTTTAAATCGATTTTTTACTTGTGCTGATGTTACTTTCTTTGAATCCACTCCGTATTTTATCAAACAAAGTATGTCTTGTGAGTTAGACCAGTGTCCATCTTTTTCCTCTCCTGTTTTACCAGTCCCTTCCCCTTTATTACCTGAGTTATCTAGTCCACCAGATTCCATAGCTCGATTATCTCGTCCTCATCTTCAAGTTTACTCTCGTCGTTCCATGGTTGAAAAGTTCCTGATATGCCACGCACTTCACCAATTAATTCTCAATCTTCCAATCCAGGTATGACGCCCTCCTCTGAGTTAGATCTTCCCATTGCTTTACGCAAAGGTAAGAGACATTGTACTTCCCATCCTATTTCTAATTTTGTTTCTTATTCTCGTCTCTCTATGTCATATTCTTCTTTTGTTGCTTCCCTTGATTCTATCTCCATTCCTAAGTCTATTACCTATGCTCTTAATCATCCTGGTTGGAGATTAGCTATGCAAGAAGAGATGTCTGCTTTGGAACAAAATGGTACTTGGGATCTTGTCCCTCGTCCTTCAGGTAAGCCTGTTGTTGGTTGTAAATGGGTGTACACTATAAAAGTGCAGCCTAATGGTTCTATTGATAGATTGAAGGCTCGGCTGGTAGCTAGAGGATTTACTCAGGTGTATGGAGTAGATTACTTAGAAACTTTTTCTCCTGTTGCAAAGATTACCTCTGTTCGTCTTCTTATCTCTTTGGCAGCCACTTATAATTGGCCATTGCATCAGTTGGATGTGAAAAATGCATTTCTGCATGGAGATTTGAAAGAAGAGGTATATATGGAACAACCTCCTGGATTTGTTGTTCAGGGGGAGAATCCGCGGTTGGTTTGTCGTTTGAAAAAATCCTTATATGGATTGAAACAGTCTCCGAGGGCTTGGTTTGGCCGGTTTAGTAGTGTTGTCATGGAGTTCGGTCTGACAAGATGTGGAGTAGATCACTCTGTATTTTATCGGCATTCTAATGCTGGTAAAATTTTATTAGTTGTTTATGTGGATGACATTGTGATTACAGGTGATGATGTTGTGGGGATTCAGAAACTTAAATCCAATCTGCAGGCAAACTTTCAGACAAAGGATTTAGGTCATCTACAGTATTTTCTGGGTATTGAGGTAGCTCGGTCTAAATATGGGATTTATTTATGTCAAAGAAAATATGTACTCGATATGTTGAGTGAAGTTGGGATGTTAGGTTGCCGACCTGTGGATACTCCTATGGATCCCAATGTGAAATTAGCAGGAGATCAAGGTGCATTACTTGATGATCCTAAGCAATATCGAAAACTTGTGGGTAAATTAAATTATCTCACTGTAACGAGACCTGACATTTCGTTTGCAGTGAGTGTTGTGAGTCAATTTCTTGATACCCCTTGTACTAGTCATTGGGATGCTGTTATACGGATTCTCAGATATCTTAAGAGTGCTCCTGAAAAAGGGTTGCTGTATCAAAATCATGGACACACTGATATTGAAGGATATAGTGATGCAGATTGGGCTGGTTCTGCCTCAGATCGAAGATCGACTACAGGATATTGTGTGTTTGTTGGTGGTAATTTAGTGTCGTGGAAGAGTAAGAAGCAAACAGTTGTATCCAGATCAAGTGCATAATCTGAATACCGTGCTATGGCTCACACTGTGTGTGAGTTGGTTTGGTTGAAGAGCATATTACTGGAACTTGGGTTTGAGCATAAACAGCCTATGAATTTAGTGTGTGATAATCAGGCGGCTGTTCATATTGCGTCTAATCCAATGTTTCATGAAAGGACAAAACATATTGAAGTTGATTGTCATTTCATTCGAGAGAAATTGCTTGACGGGGTCATCAAGACATCTCATGTACCGTCTGTAGATCAATTGGCTGATGTGTTTACCAAGAGTTTAGGGGGTTCTAGGGTGAAATACATTTGTAACAAGTTGGGTGCTTATGATATATATGCTCCAACTTGAGCGGGAGTGTCAAGAGAATATAAGTATTCTTGTAGATAATAAATTAGTAAGGGTATTCTTGTAAATAGTTTGTTAGGTTTGTACTCCTATAAATACTAGTTGGTCACTCATAATATTGTGACTAGATGTTTTCCTCCCAAAATACCAGTTGACACCTTCAATAAAAGAAGAGAAACACACAGAATTTGAGGTTTACACAAAATCAACAGACAACAAGCACAAAATTTCCTTCACACATCACAATCTCAAACACCAAAAGCAATGACAAAATTTAACCGATTACAATAGTCACAAGTACAAAATTTCTGATGGAATCCACTCATTAATTGCAAATGGCTGATCCTTCAAGCCTCAGAACCACTAAGCACCAAAGCAAAACATAACAAAAAAAAAAGAAAAAGACAGCCTCACATGCACAGAAATGAGAAGAGATGAGGAAACCAAGCAAAAAATGCTAAATCACCCAATTAAAGAATCTCCCCGGGGAAAAAATACAACCAACAAGTCTAGATCAAAGCAACAATTCAAAAGATTAAGCACATAATAAAAATCCCCTCTGAACATAACTCATTCCTGGAAAAATGTCAAGACAATTAATCAACATACAATTTTTGGTACAGAAGGCTCGAAAATTTCACAAATCTTGAGGGAAAATATGTCCACCATGGGAGAATACCAAGAAAATCAATGGTGACTAAGTTTTACCTTTTAACTTTAGCTGCCAGATTTTCGCTAAAGCTAAACACTCAATGGAATTGCTATCAAATATACTGAAATTCTTAACAAAATAGCAGTTTGATGTCTAAACTCCCTTTTTCAGGTTTTAATCTAACTAATGAAGTTAGTGAAGTTGCTCAAATCATATGCCAAAATCATGAATATCCACAAACTTAGTATCCAAACATTTCTTGATTAAAACAACTAACCAGTAAACCACAAATCCATTGTCAAAGGCTGAAAAATTAGGAACAAGCTCTCTTATTTATTACAATAGAAACCATGGCATAAAGCAATACAAAAGATATTTTTTAGCATAAAGCACCGAAAAAGGATCCGTGGTTAAGTTTGTCAATAGAAACCAAACTTTTTTATTTTATTTTGTCATTCTCCTACAGACAACTTGTTAAGTTTATTCAGGCCTTTAGTTTCATTAAGGCCCATAAAAATTACACATAATACATTGACAGGCAACTATATCACCATACACGTAGACCAGATAGTATTAACCACAAATCCTAACTTCATGGTATCTAAGATTTAACCGTACCCTTTTTCATTTCGGGGCAGGAAGATGATAGATGATAGATGAAAGGTTGTGTCTTATCTTATGTTTAGAGTCCATCAATTCTTAGTGTAATACGTAATAAGAAAATGTAGTACGAAGAATGAAGAATGCAGTACGAAGGTAAAGGAACTGACCACGTGAGACATGGAGTAATTGGTTAGATGGCATGTCTGAACATGGACCCCTAAAAGCTTTCTCGCATCCAAAATCTTGTTCGTCGATATTCCCTGCAGTAAAATGTCCTCCAATTGGTGCATTTTGGTGGTGTTAACAGAATTGGCAGAAGGCTAGAACATGAACTTACCTGTAAGTGTCACTTGTGAATCCTCAGGTATATCTACTATTATTTCTATAACTGTAGGCATTATTGCAAGAAAGGCCAAAAGAGCTGTAATTAATCAAGACTGAACTAACTAATTGGAAGACCAAAAAAGTGCAAAAAACTGAGGCTTGTTTAACACACACACACATCTAAAGTGCTTTCGACCAACAACATGACAATAGGTAATAGTGCCACAAAACAGAAGAGTAAAAGGGAACTAAACTCGGTGTATAATCAGTGCAATTGAGAAGTTTTGGCTCAAAAAATGTTTTGTACTTGATGCAATTGTTATGATAATATGAATACTATTCTGTCATCATGGTGTTTGGACTAAAACATGGAAAAGTGACCTTTTACAATACTAAGAACCAAACAACACAAGAAAATCTCAGAATAGGAACTTGAACTGCTCTTGATTCGTGATGCAGCAATAGAAAAATGAAACAGAATTATTCCCGATGCCACAGAAAAGCTTACCCACAACATCTTCTCAATTGAAGGTGAGCAGAGAAAATGACAAGCTCTTGCTTTCTCCTCATTTATACATTGCTCAACCTAACACACAGCTCAGCACCCAGAAAAGAAAACAAAATAAAAGGAAGTCAATAAAGAATGACAAATATAGCAAAACTGAAAGACAGAGACAAATAGAATTTGCAAGAAAAACAAGAACAAAAAAATTACCTGACGGAAGAAACTCCTATCAGACCTCGCACGTAAAAGGATCTGCAGAAAAGAGGAGCTTGTTAAAAAAAATAAAAAAGAAGAAGAAGAGGGAAATGGAGGAAATATTGAAATACTAATCTAAAGCATATATCTTCAAGTGCTAGTACCCAACATCCAATTCTTGCATCAATAAAGTGGAAATCTTTGAAACCCCACCTCACGGGCTCATCCAAGCTACAGAAATAAAAAATCTAAAAATTAAAAAGAATAACATAATCCTCATAAACAACAAAATAGTAGTAGCAATCAGAAAAGGGAAAAAAAGCAACAAAAAAAAAAGATCCGACAAGAACAGATAGTGTACTCGTTGTCTATTTTCAAAAAAAAAATGCAAGATCTGACAAGAAGAGACGGTAAGATCTGACGAGAACAAGAATGCACGAAAAAAATGCGGAAGAAAAGGATGATTAAAGGAACAGAGAGAGAGAAACGAAGACGGTGGAAAGATCTGGAGAAAAGACGGCGGAAGAAAGAAGCGGCCGAGAGATTCTTGTGTTTTATGCGGCTAACCCTAAGCCGAGAAAGAAAATGGACACACGAAGCGCATCACGCGAAAAAGATGGGATGATCCACGTGCGCGGCACGTGAGAGGACGACGAAAACCAATCCAGGTCATCGGAGGCCTTCGGCTCTTTATCTACTTATGTTGAAAAGAGTTACATGTAGGAGCCAAGGACATTTGCATTTGTTAAATTGAGGGATAAAGAAAACCATAAAAGGTGATTGGTATGTTTTACATATGTTACACTATTATTAATTCAAGCTTCTGATATTGACTTCTAAATTAAATTTTGGAAGTTTCACTTTGAAGTTGCATTTTTTTAAAACTAAACTTATAATAAAATATTGAATTCTTGTAAATGTCTAACTTGAATCCATAGCTTTGTACGGAAGACAAGAATACTGTGATTTTAAAGTTAGATTGAAAGCCTTTTATTTGTGACTATTCCGCTATAAGTATCTATATTTTGTTCATAGTTATTAAACTCGATCTGGTCCAACAATTGAACGGGTCAAATCAGTGGACTGGCCATGGAATCAGGGCCGGTTTAGCAATTGAATTGGAGTTGCAGATGACTAGCTTTGAACAGTTTGATTTGAGTGGTTGAACTGATGATCCGCTAAACCCGGTGGGTTTAAGAAATGAAATTACCTTTTTATCCAATTTTTAAATTTGACCAGCCACATTAGCATGGACATTGTTTTCTTTTTGACAATTGGATGAGAAAAATTGAAAAGGAATTTGAAAATTAGGGTTTCTTTCTTTCTTTAACATTTAGATTTATCATTTATGTTTATGTATAATATTAATATGAATTCATGAACTAAGGACATGTATGAGTATGGCTTGTGTATATGAACTATGAAATATGAATAGGTTATGACTTGTTAACATTTAAGAATTTCTATACTTATATTATAATTTATAAGTTTATTTAATTATATTATTATTTTTTTATTATAAAGTGTGGCCCGACGGTTCAACCAGTAACCCCCCAATTAAACCACTAATCCGCCAACCTGATCCTCATGCCGGGTTGATGACTGGGTTGGTTTTAATAAGAGAAAAATGTATTTCTTTTACCCAAACTTTGGCAGGTCAGTCGTTTTCATCCCCAAACGTTGGACGAAAATAAATTCGATACCCAAACTTTCAACTTTTGAGTACATTTAGTATCTTTGACAGTTTTTTTTCCAAATTGCTATAAAAAAGAGTCATGTGATAGTCACATGTCCGACAACTATTGTGTAAAAAAAATCTCAAAAAATGTAAAATATCCTTTTGATACTAGGTGTCATGTAAAATATCCTTTTGGAACTAAGTACTAAATTTAAGGACTAATAATTTTATCAAGTAAAATATCCATCTAACACTAAGTACTAAGTTTAAGGACTAATAATTTTATCAAAAGGATATTTTACATATTTTTGACATTTTTTATACAATAGTTGTCAGACATGTGACGATCACGTGACTTTTTGTAGTAGTAATTTGGAAAAAAATCCATCAGGGGTACTAAATGTGCTTAATAGTTGAAAAATTAGGTACTAGATTTGTCATTGTCCAAAATTTAGGGATTAAAACCGCTCATATGTCAAAATTTGGGTACTAAAACTGCATTTTTCTCTTTTAATAACTATGATTTTGTTCCTAATTCTATCATTAAAAAAGGAAAAATTGAGAAATATTGGAGATGCGGGGTATCGAACCCTGTACCTCTCACATGCAAAGCGAGCGCTTTACCATGTGAGCTACATCCCCTGTGATTCAAGGTTGATGCCAGGGTTGATTTTAATAATTATGATTTTGTTCCATTACCACTCATTTTATGAGTATATTGTGCCAAAAAAAAAAAGAAAAAATGGGAAATAGTGGAGATGCCGATGAGTATATTAGTATTATGCAAAAAAAAAAAAAAGGAAAACAATTTTATGAGTATATTAGTATTGTGCCCAAAAAAAAAAGGAAAACTGAGAAATATTGGAGATGCGGGGTATCGAACCCCGTACCTCTCGCATGCAAAGCGAGCGCTCTACCATGTGAGCTACATCCCCTTTGATTCGGGGGTTCGACTTTTGCCCTAGAGCATTCTATCTTGTCTATCGGCGGCAACGACTATGGGGGTATTAGTAGGAGTATTGCTTTTCCTGACCCAGTAGAGTAAGAAGCAGTAGTGTTTTCCCGCCATGGAGACGGAAGACTCGTCGTCGGAGAACGGCCTCCTTCACCGGAAACAAGCTCTATACTCTTCCCTGGTAAGTAAAAGAGACAGAAAAACATATTGCTGTTTTTCCTACTAGTATTACTTTTTGCATTTATTTTGTCTCTTTTCTCTCTGTATTTATATTTTTGGGTAGCTTGATTTCAAGAAAATCTTTGTTTGTCTCCTTGATTAACTCTGTTCTTATGAAAAATTGCCCCTTTTCTTATTATCTTAATTCACAGGACTCATGCTTTGTGATTCAGAAGGAGATGTACAGAGGTCAACAATACAGCCAAATATACTTTGCTAGGCTTCACTTGATGAGAACTCTTCTTTACTCTCTACTCCCCAATTGGAAACCCCACATTCAGGGTATATTCTACAATCCATTATCCTTATTGCCTCCTTTTTTTTTTTTTTTTAGTTCAACATTGCTTGGATGATGCACTTAAATTTTCCAGGGGTACTTGTTTGTTATTGCTGTAGCTATACTTCAATCATGATCTTTAACAATTTGGGTCGGCCCCGGGGAGGGGAAAAAATTGTTGCCTTTGGAAATCTTTATTGGATGATACCTTTTATATGATTCTGCTTCAATTTTTTACA
The DNA here is from genome assembly GCF_036785885.1 of Coffea arabica. Taxonomy (NCBI): domain Eukaryota; kingdom Viridiplantae; phylum Streptophyta; class Magnoliopsida; order Gentianales; family Rubiaceae; genus Coffea; species Coffea arabica. The sequence goes on from NC_092321.1 coordinate 14,024,669, forward strand.
AGTAAGGGATTTTGGGTTTTTCCTGCAATTTATATTGTTGAAATTAGTAAAGGCCAAGTTTTTTTTTTTTTTTTTTTTTGTGGTGCTCTGATTTTGTTACTTTTTTTTTTCCTGGGGTTTTCTGGAGTAGTTTCTCTCTTCAGTTCGACTTTTTCTTTTTCTTTTGACAAGCGAAGACCATTTCTTTGTTGTTTATTTTGTTTGGTCAATTTACAAGAGATCACCTGGCTTGGTTTTTTTCTTCTTCTAATCTTTGTTTTTTTTTCTGCATTTAATTTAAGGACTTGAACAAGTTGTCTAAGAAGTATGCATGATAGGGATTTGATTCTGCAAGGCTAGTAGATTTGTCATGCAAAATCATGGATTTGCTTGTAAATGGCCCCACTTTTTTTTCCCCCTTTTTCCGGTAGTCTGCACTGTTATCGGATTAGAAGAAGGCAAGGAATGCATCATTGTTGGGACGCTCTACAAGCACATGAAGCTGAAACCTTCCATTCTTGAAGAGTACTCCAAAGAGGTAATGAAGTTACTAATGGATGATATTCTAATAATTTGCTTTTTCTTTTGTCTTATTGTTACTTTTATTTTTGCCAACTCATATGGTTTATTTTTCTGAGATATTAATGATGTAACTTGTGTCTTTCAGAGATCTGCAACCCCACTTGTAAGACCTCACAATTTTATGCACCCAGATGATCATTTAATTTTGGAAGATGAGAGCGGCAGAATTAAAGTTTGCGGAGATGTTCTTTTACCTTCTGTTTATGTGACAGGTCTGTATCTGATGCTGCTTTGGCACTTTTTAGTTTTGGCAGTCAAAAATTTGGTTTTTTTTTCCTATCAGATTTCTCCACTTCTTCTGTAACCTTCCCATTTTTAGGTTGGTTCTTTGGATGATTACTAGAGTTACCACTGAAGATTAGTAACCCATCCATTTTGTTCCAAACAATGTTCTATAACAGGTGTCGTGGTTGCATTGCATGGAAAAGAAACTGGTACAGGCGACTTTTGGGTTGAAGATGTCATGGAAGGAGGCCTACCACACCAAATAGAGCGGCCAATTAAATCAGGTTGGAGTGCTGCTTCTTTCACCATTTCTCCCCAGTCCACCTAGCTAATTCATAATCATGGATGCCCGCAATTTGCTACGATAGCTTTTGGCCATTTTAACAATTGGCAGGTAGTGGGTGATCAGATGATAAATATTATAACTCTGATGGAGGACCCCTGAAAAGTTGTTGGACTGATTAGAAATTTTCTAGAAGACAGCTTATGTGGAAACTGTATGTTCACTTAGTATCATTTCTGATTTATTTGCTCATGATATCATGTACTCTTGGTTGTATAAGCACCAGAATCTTTTGTTTTAAGCATAATCAGTAAAACCTATAATCTTAGGAGAGAAAATAAGTAGTTCTGAATAGATATATGTGTCAGAGGAAAGCAGTAAATGTCTTGGAACACCACCTTATCGTGCATAAGCGTTTGAAGAAGATAATACTTATTGATGTACTTGTATAAGAATAGAGTAGGCATCTTCTTGGCATGTCCTGTGAAGGAAGGTAGGATATCCATATGGAAATGGAATGGGTAGTGGATCGATATTGCTATATTACTGATACTGGCTCTGCTGCTGATACATCATTCAGTTTTCATGTAGTGTACTCTGATGTTAACTGCTTTGATGTTATGATAGAAGCGACTCTGCCAATGTCTACCAATATGCTGAAAAAGTTACAGGAGTTTGTTTTTGGTACACTATAGAGGTATTTAGAGCAATAGAAGGTCTTTCTTAAAATGTATATCTGATGACTGGTCCTTTTGGGGGAATAATTATATTATGATGGTTGTCATGGAAATATTTTGAATTAGTTTATGGGACAACCAAGCTGTCTTTTGGTATTTGGTGTTAATATTTATCCTTGTTTGTCGTTGAAAGTATTTTAAGGAACTTCATTTGATGCAAGCAGGTGAAGACAAATATGTCATTTTTGTTTCGGGCTTGGATATTGGGAGCAGCACTTCTAATCCTCTAAAATTCCAGCTTTTGGTTGATCACATAACTGGCCATCTTGGAGATAAAAAGGTTTATATGTTTATTCTGTGTTGTGCTTCCCTCTATGATTGCTCTTTTCATCATTGGTTGCCCTATAGATCTCATGTAAATTCCTTGAGTGCATGTCACAGGAACAAAGTATTGCTGCCAAGATAGTTCGAGTAATTATTGCTGGAAATTCTGTTGAAATCCCCCGTGGGCTACTTAATGGTCAGGTACTGTTCTTTGTCCGGCTTCCACAAAAAAGCTTCTAACAGAACTTGCTTTAACCTTTTGTTGGTCTTTTTCTTACCACTTTTTGTGCTTCTGAGGTTGTATGGACAGATTACTTATGTACCTCATGCAAGTTTCTTTCTCTGTGAATGCAACAGTTGCATTTTCTTATTGCAGGTTGTTGCCAGTAACATTGGCTGCATCTGCATTTCATAAATTTTCTGAAGAAAACGTTAATTTAAGACAAATGAAAAATAACACTCTAAAGGAGAGGTTTTCTTTTATTTTTTGAACATTTTTTTTAATTCCAGGATTATCATATACACATGATCTTTGAGATTGAGAGAAAAAGCAAGTAGATCGAAGATTGCTTTTGAGATATATTATATTGATAATTTTGGGCTGAAATCATTGGTCTGCCTGCAATTGAGTGGCATTCAAAGTTGATTACTTGGATTTTGAATAAGATATAACGTACCTCACATTCTGCTAGCTGGACTTGTGTTCGTGTGTCATTTATAGGTGTAATATTTTGTGTAGGCTTTGCTGGATGCTTTAATCTGAAATTTGAAATTTAGTTCAGGACTTGGATTCTGCTGGTGTTTCATTAAAAATGTATCACTTGAAATCTTTAGCGTGAAAGACATAGACCCTGAGGTCATACCACGTTTTTCAAAAGAATGAGTGAAGTTACCTTTTGGTGCTAGTATATGTAGAATAGCAGAGACACCACTTGTGCTAAGGCTTCTTTGTGCTCAATTAGAACACCATAATGCAAATAGCCATTTAAGCTGTTAATAAGAGTTTCCGCCATTTAAGCAGTTACTAAGAGTTTCCAGTGAGCATTTTTTCAATTTCTTTTGCAAAGTTAATGATTGATAATGAATATAATCCATTTCTGGCATGGTTTATTCTCTCAGCTGCAATGTTATGATGTTCAGATGTTAGCAACTTTACTTGATTGTGCAGAACTTAGGTTCTAAGGATCAATTTACATTGTTTGAGCCAATTAAAGAGCTGGATATTCAGTTGACTCAGGTACTTTGATAGCTGTCTCTTGACCTCTGAGTATGGAAAATGTTTGTTTATAGTGCTTTAAAATATCTACAGATTGCTGCAGGTATACCAGTTGATATTATGCCAGGGCCAAATGACCCTGCCAATTTCTCCTTGCCACAGCAGGTTTGTTAACATTCATTGTGTGCTCGTTGACATTCTTAGGTAAATTGAGGCGGGGATGGGATCTGGAGTACAATTTATACTGTTTGTAGGAGTTGCTTTGCATCTACTTTTGGCTTACAACTTGTTAGTGATCCAGCAATCTGCCATTTCTAGTTTAGATTTACATTTTATTTGTTTTTTATGTTTCAGCCTTTGCATAGATGCCTTTTTCCTAGCTCATCAGCTTACAACACATTCAGGTCCTGTCCTAATCCTCATTTGTTTCAGCTTGACGATGTTAGGTGAGAAAACATGTATGCTTTCCTAGATGTAACACAATATGAAATTAGTCAATTTGATAAGATATCTCATCTTAATCCTCATTTATATGCTTTGCTGGATGTAGCACCAAATGAAATTAGTCAATTTGTTAAGATATCTTGTCTTCAGTTTGCTTGGAACATCAGGTCAGAACATTGATGATCTCGAGAAGTATTCAGATGCAAATGATAAACTTGAATTTTTGGAGAGGACACTGAGATGGAGACATGTTGCACCAACGGCACCAAATACCCTTGGTAAATGCTGCATGCTTGCTATATTTGAATTGTCCTGTTCATAGGTTTGGCTAAATGTCGCACTTGCGTGAATTTGTTCTTTGACTTTTAGAACATTTATATAGTGGTTTATTCTTGTATTAAAGTTTGCACTGAACCTGTCGGTATCTTGCAGGATGTTATCCTTTTACTGACAGGGATCCTTTTTTCGTTGAGACCTGTCCACACGTTTATTTTGTTGGTAATCAAGAGAAATATGAGACTCGCTTGATCAAGGGTATTCATTTTGCTACCCTTTTTATCTTGATTTCTGTTTCATTTTGAAGAAAACAATTTACAAAATAAGCTTTAATTGCAGGAGCAGAGGGACAAATAGTGAGACTAATCTGTATTCCCAGATTTAGTGAAACTGGAGTTGCTGTGGTGGTAAGCTTTTTAATTTCTCCTCTTCCAAAGTTTGTAAAGTAGGCCATAAAGAAGTGAACAAAGCTATTTGAATTTGATATTTGTGGTTCTAAATTGGAGTTCATTGAGGGTTTGACAATTTAGGTTGCTAAATTCTAGTTTCTCTTTTTGGAGATAAGGTGAGCACAAGTTATTCTACTGGTGTCAAGACTTCCTTGACATTTGAAGGAGTCATATATTGGTCTAAAGGTTTTGTGACAGAATAAAGATTGTCAATGGGGCCTCATTGACAGTAAAGCCTAGCATCACCCCTTGAGTGTCTATTAAGGAAAATTAAGGGTTTGTCGTCATATAGTCATTTTGTGTGAGAGACAAGAAGTCAATAAGGTTCCATTCTTTAACACTACCAGAAAGAAAAATGGGGAAACAGAGAATATATTCGACACATCTCCTCTTATTCATTCTAAGTTTCTCTCTGAGTGTGTGTGTCATTTTATATACAAACTCAAGTTTAGTTGGGTAGAATAATACAAGTTTTCCACCCCCAAAGAGAATTTTCTGTAGCATTTTTCTTTAGTGAGGTTTCTCATACACCTAAAGTTCTTAAACTAGGGAAGGTTAGTATATAAGATTCTGCCGACAAAGTAATTCAAAGACAACACATATGGAGATGTAATTTGTAGTACCCCATATTACCTTCTCGCTTACTTCATGATCATCTATCTGTATGTCTTTTCTTTCTTTCTTCTTTTTAATGTAATTTGTAAAAGCATTTCACTTCAGTTCCTCAAGGGTGTATTTCTCTTTTCTTCCGAGGCCCTTCCATGTTGAGCTTTAAGTCATCAACTTTAACATATGTCTCTTGAACTTCTGGAGTGAGTTCAAACTGTTTTGTTGTAATGCATATTAAGAGGCAGTTACTGATCTAACTAGGCAATCAGAAGCTCCAACATGACGCGTAGCAGAACAGGGAATCCCTACCATTCCTGATATGCTGTAATTTGGTCTCTATGGAAATATGTTGTCTGATGCTCAAATAAAACTTGCATAACTGTAAAAGGACTAAGACTCTAGATTCAGAAGCAAAATAAAGTGCAAGATGTTAACTTAGTAGACACAAATCACATGGTAGAAGTGCAAAATGTTTTCATGCTCATAAGATAATAAATGAGTGCTTGTTTAAAAAGAAGCAAGTTAATTCTCGATATCCCTTGCCTGCCAGGGCTGCTTTTCCTCATTACCTTTTTGTTTTCCTTAAAGTACCTAGGGTGCCATTAAACTATTCCTGTTGTCAAGTTTTGGCGCCTAATCTAAATTTTGTCTTAGAGTAGTCCCTGAACAATAAAAAGTGTGTACTTTCAATCCTTTCAGCCATTTTAGTTGTAAGAGTAGCTGGAATCCAAGGGCATTTTTGTCCAATCATGTAAGAAAACTACCGCGACTAATTATCCATCTGAGAATGAAATGGAAAATTTTTTAATATACAAAATTGTTTAGTAGTAACCTGTATTCATCAGTTTAGTATGAGGGGTTTATTGTGCCGCCTCTTTAAACCCTTTCCATTTTGTCCTTCCGGTTTTTTTAGACATGTTAAATTGACAAGAAAAAAATTCCAAAATATGCAAATCATTTTCAACTTTGTGTCCATTACATGAGACACAATGGCTTTTATATCAACAAAATTTGTCTCCACGAGTGCTTGCTTGATGGTGTGTTTGCCTAATTGTCTCTCACTTTCTTTATGTGCTGCTTTATGTAAGGATTTGCAATGGCATTAAAACACTCTTGTTCAGGTTATATTCTTTTACCCTGGCAAGTGTCTTTTGTTCAGGTTATACTTTGGATGCAGCTTTGAGATAAAATTTCCTGCCAACACCCCTGACTTCCTCAGCAATACGAAAACAAAAAATGAATATCGATTGGAAAGAAAATTGATTTCTTTGGAAAAATAGCTTGTTGAAGCTGTGAATGATTAACCTAATGCAGTTTGCTGATTTCTGTGCAGTTGAACTTGAGAAATCTGGATTGTCATGCTCTCAGTTTTGGGACTGAGTTTAGCTAATAATTACGAGGTACGAGTTGGCACTGCTTGGAAGCTGAAGATCTTCTAAGTTTACCTTCAAGTGTTGCTTGTGATAATCAGTATGTTGTTTGCTTACTGAAAGGGATACCTGTGATTTTCTTGCAATGCTTGCTTTTTTAGTTCTGAAACTTTGCAAGTTCTTGGATATAATAATGTTATATAAAACATAACTCTGGCCTGATAATATTGGAAAGGGAATCCATGAACTTGTGGATTAGGGAGTCATTGCGATGAAGTCAATATTTCCGGTGCTTAATCCACATCTCCATGATGTTTCCCCCTAAACTGAATCCATATCTCTCTGTCACTCTCTTTTTTTTTTGGACATTTGTTAATAGGTAGGCAATGTAGTTTGCACAATTGGAGAGAAGTCCAAACCACCTCTAAGCGTCGGTCTTCCTCTCTTTTATATTTTACAAAGTTTCATTTTCTAAGTTTACATCTAGAGGTGACGTTGAGGTTCTGATGAAGTTTTGTTGAATGGTTTCGGATAGCACCTGATGATTGAGAACCTGCAGCATAAAGTCATCATGGCCATGGATTAAGTTAAGAGCACGGATGCTAGTTTTGTTCGTTTTCTTTTGCTTCTACAATAATATATTGTTTGTTGATTGTAGAAGTCTAGTTCTTGACCGTTTAGAATATTTTGATACACTGTTTAAAAGCCTTATTTATTTGCAGCTGAACAGAGATTCTTCCAAAATGACTGACTGCAAAAACCACATAATTTTGGCCGTTCTGGAGATATGAAGCATCATGCAGTTTAGAAATGTTTTTATTAAAAAGAAAAAAAAGTTGGGGTGACTGCAAAAACCAGACTGGTTCAAAGAAAAGGGGTAATCAATCCAAAATTTTAGAAAATGGTCAGACCTACTTCTTCAAAAAAAAAAAAAAAGAAGAAAAAAGAACAAAAGGTTAAGGTTATACCTTTTGATTTTCAATAACTTCAATTAATTTATCCCGTTGGTTTGGTTAGAACCTCAACTCCCTAATCATTAATTAATCCTAACTGTTTTCTTTGTTATGTTAATTATTTCTCTCTATCTGGGTTAATTAATTGGTCGGATAAGGTTAGTACATGGAGTGCGATAATATTAATCAGCCCATACAGATGAAGTCAGGGTTAGCAAAATTACAAATGAATTAATTACGTGATCTAACATTAGGTAGAATAACCCATTGCCTACGCATCCATAAAAGTCAGGAAAACATTTTTTTTTTTTTTTGTAACGACTTGTTGAATATTCTTTTCAAGAACGCATATGAGGATCATGTTTCATCAAACAACACTGCTAATATAACAGCTGTAACACTAGAAGAATAGGATGCAGGCAGCACCAGAACGAGCAAGAAGAATAGGATCCAAATGATGAATAGCAAACACAACAGACGAAAAATTGCCCGACTTTTACAAAGTCTAAGGAGGAACAAACAACTTAATGACATCAAAAGATTTCCTACCCAAGAAGAAACCTCTCGTTATTACATATAACTCTGTAGTTACATACCAAATCTTGACCCAATCTCCTGCACAATTTTATAGGAGCCGGCCGCTGAAAAACTTATGCCTTCCCTCTCAGATTTGAAAAAAGACGGGCGCCTTTATAAATAGAGCAGGCCACCTGAAGCAATCGTCATCGCTGCTGTGTATAATCACTCCTTTTCTTGATCTGAATTATTCACCATTTGCAGCTAGCTAGCACCAGACATGGGAAAGCACATGATCTTCTCCTGCTTTCTAGCTCTCACGCTGTTTAATGTTGCCTTTGCAACGGACCCCATGCCTCTGCAAGATTTCTGCGTGGCTGATAATTCTAGCCCAGGTAAGATTACGTATTTCACGCGCACACAAGATGTATGTATGATTAGTGAACTTTGACGTTATTACTAGTTCAATTGCTCACTGCTTTTCAATAATGGTGAACATTTTTAGTACGGGTAAATGGCGCGCCGTGCAAAGATCCCAAGCTTGTTACAGCAGAGGATTTCTTCTTCACGGGGCTGAATATTCCGGGCAACACCTCAAATGCTTTTGGCTCCAAGGTCACCACAGTATCCGTTGCTGAAATGCCAGGGCTAAACACTCTCGGGGTCTCAATGGCCCGCATAGATTTCGCACCAAAGGGAGTCAACCCTCCTCTATTCCACCCAAGAGCCACCGGAATTCTCACCGTTCTTGAAGGTACTCTACTGGTTGGATTTGTCACTTCAAATCCAGAGAACCGTCTGATCACCAAAGTTGTGCAAAAGGGTGATGTTTTTGTCATTCCTGTGGGACTTGTTCACTTCCACCGCAATGTGGGGGACACAAATGCTGTTGCTGTGGCAGCCTACAGCAGTCAAAATCCTGACAGCACTGCCATTGGAAAGGCTGTTTTTGGATCGACTCCACTCATAAGTGATGATGTGCTGGCCAAGGCGTTCCAAGTCAATAGGAACACAATAGATGGAATCCAGTCTAAGTTCTAGTTCTTGACCAACTTATTCTGATGATTTCTTTTATGGCGACAAATCTTTTTTTTTTCCTTTCCAGTTTTTCTTGAAGCCTCGTTGAAGGATGATTCATGTTTTTTAAGTTGTTTGTTGATTCTTAATGATTCGACCATCATCAACCCCTGTAACGCGAAACAAATACATCATGATCAAATATGTTTTTTTTTTATTATTGTGATTATCCTTTTTTTTTTCTTTATAAAGTGTCACTTCCATGAATTTTATCGCAGGGGGTTCAGATAATGTTTGCTTAATTAGTCCGACAATAGTCTATCCGTGTGCTATTTAGTATTTACGACCCGTTCATATTGGAATCAGTCGTGAAAGTGATATGGCACTTGAAAAAAAAAAACCCCCCAATTCAAAAATGTTGTTTGTTTCTCCTCGTGACGATTGACCATTTCTCCTCCCTCATCTCCGTCCACCTCTCTTGACTTTTCTTCCTCTCCAGCCACGACCGCCACCACGCTGTCCCCTTCATAAGCAGGCAATTCCACCGTCCCAGAAAATATCTATAACTCACTGTAGTTGAAGTTGACTTTAGTATATGTAGTTATGTACCTGTTAAAAGTCCTATTCTAGCTCTTATAAGGTCAAAGTTATAATGGAGGAGTTCAAAGTAATAATGGGCTACAACTACAATTCTTTTGACTTCAACAATCGGTGTGAATAATACAACAGATTGGAAAGAAAGATATATACTGGCTATTGCACCAGTATAATACAATCCGATTCATGGCACTAGCATCGATGGATGTTGTATGCAGCGGAGTTGTTGTTCTCATGATACTGGGTATTGCACCAGTTCCAGTAGCGATAGCAGGAACAGAGTCTGCTGTGAATTTAGAAGCTGAAGCACTGCTCGAGAGTGGCTGGTGGGGAGTCAATACTACTGCAAGAAACGTCTCTGCCCATTGCCAGTGGCCTGGTATCATTTGCAACGATGCTGGTAGTGTCACCGAAATACTGCTTCCGAACTACGGGATCCTAGATGACTTGACAAATTTCAGCTTCTCTTCTTTTCCGAACCTGGTTAGACTTGATCTCAGCGGCAATGCACTCGACGGAGCCATCCCACATCAAATAGGTGCACTCACCAAAATCACTTATCTCAATTTGTCTTCCAACCATCTTCGTGGTGAGCTTCCTTCTTCTCTATTAAACCTTACACAACTAGCACAACTTGATGTTTCTTGGAATTCGATTGAAAGTTTAATTCCTCCAGGTATCGGAAACTTAACAAACTTGGTTACTCTAGACTTGAGCCACAATATTTTTTGGGATTACATCTCTCCAACTCTTGGCCAATTGTCCAATCTTGCCTCCCTTGACCTCAGTAATAATATCCTCAGTGGAACAATTCCCTTGGCTCTTTGTCGTTTGACAAATCTTTCCCGGTTCGACATTAGCTTCAACAAGTATGTTGGAGGATCTCTCCCAGAAGAAATAGGACAGCTAATGAGTTTAATAGAGTTAAAATTGAGTGGCAATCAATTTTATGGTGGCATCCCTCCCACTCTCGGCCACTTGTCCAAATTGGCCTCCCTCGATCTCAGTGACAATGCACTTGACGGAGCCATCCCACATCAAATAGGTGCACTCTCCAAACTCACCTATCTCACTTTGTCTTCCAACCATCTTCGAGGCGAGCTTCCCTCTTCTCTAGTAAACCTCACACAACTAGCCGAATTTCGTGTTTCGAATAATATTATCGAAGGCTTTATTCCCTCCTTCATCGGAAACTTGACAAATTTGGTTACTCTATACTTGAGGTACAATAATTTTTGGGGTTACATCCCTCCAACTCTTGGCCAATTGTCTAATCTAAACTCCCTTGACCTCAGTAATAACCACTTCAGTGGGACAATTCCTTCAGCACTTTTTAATTTAACAAATCTTTCCCGACTAGACATTCACATGAATACCGCAATGGGAGGATTTCTATCAGAAGAAATAGGAAATTTGAAGAGTTTAGTTGAATTAGACTTGAGTTACAGTGTGTTCTCTGGCAGCATCCCTCCCGCTCTTGGCCAATTGTCCAATCTAAACTCCCTTAACCTCAATAATAACCACTTCAGTGGGACAATTCCTTCAGCTCTTTTTAATTTGACAAATCTTTTCCGGCTAGACATTCACTCGAATCCCTCAGTGGGAGGATCTCTCCCAGAAGAAATAGAAAATTTGAAGAGTTTAGTTGAATTAGACTTCCGTTACCTTAATCTTTCAGGTGCCCTCCCTTCATCTCTTTGCCACCTAACCAAACTAATATCTCTTTCAGGTGCTGAGAATCAAATTCATGGGTCCGTTCCCCCTGAAATAGGAAATTTAAAAAATTTGAAATATCTCAATCTTGCATTCAACCGCCTGACTGGTCAAATCCCTTCGACCCTTGGCAATCTGACTGCTCTTACTTCTTTGATCCTCTCTTCTAACCAAATAAGTTGTTCCATACCCCATGAACTTTTCAATATACCTTTTCTAGAATTTCTAGATATTTCTTCAAACCAAATTATAGGTCCAATTCCTATCCAATTTGGGGATGACATTATTAAATCCGAGTGGTACCATTTGACTTTGGATCTTTCCTACAATACTCTCTCTGGCACTGTTCCCTCGTCTCTTCTGCGACTGGGGGACGTCGACCTGTCCTATAATGCTTTGGAAGGTGAACTTCCGTGTGATCTTGTCAATAAGTTTGGTTCAGAAAGATTTGCCGGCAATCCAGACTTACGTTACACTTCCACTCTTTGCGGTGCATCTCCTCCCGTTATGAAAAATCACAGACATCACCCCCCATACTACATCATAGGTCTTGGCGTATCCTTGTTGGTGTTCTCAATAACTGGCGGATTAGTAATTTATATCTTCTGCTTCAAGAAAGTTAAAGTTGAGCCGATAGACAATAAACATGGAGACATTTTCAGAATATGGAACTATGATGGACATATGGCTTACGAAGATATAATTAAAGCAACCAATGATTTTGATGTCAGTTATTGCATCGGGACAGGGGGTTATGGCAGCGTGTACAGAGCGCAGTTGCCAAGTGGGAAAGTAGTGGCTTTGAAAAAGCTTCACTGTTTGGAAGGCGAGAATCCAAATTATGACAAGGGCTTTCGGAATGAAGCCGAAATGCTATCTAAAATCAGGCACAGGAACATTGTAAAGCTCTTTGGATTCTGTCTGCACAAGCGATGCATGTTTCTGATTTATGAGTATATGGACAGAGGAAGCTTGTTTTGTATCTTGAGAGATGAAACTGAAGCTGTGGAGCTGGATTGGATTAAAAGAGTGAATTTGATCAAGGGCATTGCCAGTGCATTGTCCTACTTGCATTACGATTGTGATCCGCCAATCATTCACAGGGATGTATCAAGCAACAACATCCTTTTGAATTCACAGCTCGAAGCAACTCTTTCTGACTTTGGAACTGCGAGGATTTTGGAACTTGATTCATCAAATCAAACAGTCATTGCAGGCACCTTTGGTTACATTGGACCAGGTAGGTTACCTTGTTATCCTAGATCACTTTCTTTTTTTCACCTTGTTTTCCATATTCTCTTGATGCACATATTAGGCTTAACTTTCAAGGACAGAAAAGAAAAAATTCTTCCAATTGAAACGATTATTTTGTTGAATAGCAAGTATGGTCACGTTGTTCAGATCATCTAGTATTGAAAACTCGATGCAATTTGTACTCCTTTACATTAGCAGCCATATCAATATACCAAAGGATGGCAATTAACTTTATTTTATCCAAACACATTCTTGTCAATGCAGAGCTGGCCTATACCATGGTGGTCACTGAAAAGTCCGATGTGTATAGCTTTGGCGTTGTGGTGCTAGAAACGCTGTTTGGAAAGCATCCACGAGAATTCCTTTCCTCCTTTTCATCACAACCCAATGAACCGATAATGCTGAAGGATCTTCTTGATGCCCGTCTGCCCCTTCCGACTAACGCTTTGGTTGTTCAAAATGTGGTTGTGGCAACAGCTTTAGCCCTGGATTGCATCAACGCAAACCCGAAATGTCGACCAACAATGCAGCAAGTGGTGAACCAATTTGAAGTGGGCAGGCGAGAAGCAACTGGGCCTTTGCACACCATTGCTGTGAATCAGCTTGTTAGTCCAGTTCTTTCGCTGCGTGACCAGAGCTGTGCAGATGGGACGAGTAGCTCAAGCACCATAAATGAATTCCATGTGGATATCTCTGCGATTCTGCCATCATCCAATTTTTCTACCCACGTTTCTTCCTAAACAACTTTGACATTTGGTAGGAAACAGAATATTTGTATTGATTGACACAATCAGATTAGATGTTAATGGATCATTGTAAACTATCTAGATTCATTGTATGTCATTGCCTATTAATATAGGTCTTGTATATTATTAAGAAGTATGGAATACAGTAACAATTTCACTCCTTCCCGTTCTTTTCAGTTAGAAACATAAATAACTTGAACACAAACATTGACAACTTAAAAAAAAAAAAAATGATCCAAACACTTAATCATAAAACAATAAAATCATAAAATTGCACGTTCATCTCGGCTAGTTTAAATCTTTGACTGGAGTTGATCGATTACAGTCTTGTCGGCTTGGAATGCCTTGGCCAGAACATCATCATTGATAGGAGGATTTGATCCAAAAACAGCATTTCGGATTACTACGGCACCTGGATTTTGACTGTTGAAGCCAGCTATAGCGACGGCATTTGTCTTTCCTACATTGAATTGGAAGTGAACGAGTCCAACGGGAAAGACGAAAACATCACCCTTTTGAAGAACTCTGGTGAAAAGCTTGTTTTCGGGATTTGAGGTGACGAAGCCAACCAGGAGGGAACCTTCAATAACTGTGAGGAGTTCGGTGGCTCTAGGATGAGTATGAGGAGGATTAATCCCACCTGGTGCATAATCCAGGCGAGCCAGCGAGATGCCAAGAGTGTTAAGCCCTGGAACCTGAGCTGCAACTACTTGAGTAACCCTGGAACCCACTGCATTTGTGGTATTTCCAGCTATGTGCAGCCCACCGAAGTAGAAATCATCAGCTGTAACTTTCATGGGGTTTTTGCATGCAAAGCCATTCACTTTCACTGAAAAGTTAAAAACATTAATAAAAATCCGTAAGAAATTCAATTAAAGTGCTCGTCACTAAACGTACAGCTTGAAATCTTGATAAGTCAATTAATGCATTTCTTACCGGTGCTATTGGGATCAGCAACACAGAAATCTTGCACAGGTGAGGGGTCAAAAGCAGAGGCGAGATAACAACATGCAACCGCTACGAAGAACAATGAGAACACCATGCATTTTCCCATCTTGGGCAAAGGATGCAGAGGGAGGAGGAACCCGAACAAGAAAATAAGTTGTAAATTAATTTAGATACTATATAGATACGCAAGGCAAGGCTTATGAGTGATGATGCATGAGTACTTTTAGCTGCTTATTTATAGAGCAAGACTAGCAAGCAATGTTCATGGAAGAGCCAAGGAACAGAAAAGAATTTTATGAGTTATTTATTAACTGTAGAATGCCGACCAAGCATAAGATCATGTTATGCCGGCATTATAGAATTGGATAGAAACACCCATGATTTTAACAAGTCAATCATTTGTTCTCACATTCACAAATTTAAAATGTTTTCTTTAAATTAGAATTTAAATCAGCTGGTGCAATAATCAAACCAGAACAGACTCATTCTAATATTACTATTTGCAAATTTTATTTGTCAAATTCTCATTATAATAATTGCTTCATCTTTTCTATTCCATAATAATAACTTTAAAATTGAATGAGGACATGATTAGAATTAAAAAAACTGGATACGTTTTACATCCCAACCAAAGGCATTCTTTAATTATGTCCAATGCAAACAACTAAGGCATGCACTTGCGTCACTAGAATACTCTGGTTCGATTAGACCTTTTTTTTTTTTTTTTTTGCACCTTTTATTTGCTAATTTTTGAAACTTGAAACTTCGTCATGGATTATCAGGATCTTCAGTTTTGTGCTGTATACAAATGTTTTAACGCATCTGTCAAAGGGCCTAGCTCATTTTATTCCAATTTTCCTGCTTCTTATGATTCCAGCCGTCATGTTGCAGAAGATATATATAAAGCTGCTAACAACTGACAAGGGAACGGGACAAGATTTTCCTATCCCAAAAAAGAAGGCCAATTGAATATATGGGTATGGTTGTGTAGCTTATCATGACAACTTCACCATTGCTATTGTGTGTATACAACCCAGTTAATGGATTCTCCAGTATTTAAAAGTATTTTTCCAATTGAAAAGGTACGTAGATACACACATATATATGTATATATGTATATGTATGTATATATATGCATGTGTTTATGTATGTATACATACACACTTCGGGTGAGTTATTTTAATGAACAAGTCTTCTGTTATTTTGATTAGCCTTGAAGGTATGCACGTAGAAGATTATGCAATTTGCTGTCCCTCAATCATCTAAATGAACCTTCTCAGGGTGTTATCAAAGTGGATTCTGCTTTCTGAACCTATCTTCTTTGTCGACAAAAATCGTGTTCTTATATACGACGGAGTAGGATCCCAAACCAATACCAGTTTTAATCATGTCCGGCTCAAAAAATAAACGTCTAAACAAATAAGAGTGTGATCTGTTTTGTGAATCTACTTAATTTCATCATGAAAATGTACTCAGACTAGTGTCAATTAAAATATCATTGACTTGGACAAAGATATGATTAAAAAAAAACAAAATCTAAACTTAATTCGTGATACGCATCCACTTGGTGTGGATATTTGTGTCTGCTTTCTGGGATCAAACAAAGAAATGTTGATTTTCTTGTTGAATTTGTGTAGTAAATGGATTAGTCCGTTTCGTTTTTCAATTATAAAAATAGTTCTTTGAGGATTCGATCAAAAGTATGTAGCATGAGATACAATTCTTAAGTTACGAAATGAGTGGAAACTAAACTTAAGTTACAATTCATGTATAGAGTGCTGTTAGTTTATCAACAGAGAGGTAAAAATCGGATTGTTCATCTGCAATAGTATATTACTCCCAAGTACAAATGCTTGGATAGCAATATTCCAGTCTGAAAAATACAAACCACAAACTACAGATAATGCATGTTCAGCAATCCTGAGTTTAGTCCTGATGCAAATAGCCGGCTTCACAGATTACCATTCGTCCATAAGTTCAAGCTAGCCGGGCACGGTTTACTTTTCTAAAAGAATACACATTGACCTGGTCTCAGAAAGCTAGAAATCTTACAAGTGAGTGAGCGGCAACGTCTTAAATTGGTAAAGCCAGCCGGTCTTAATCTTATATTGCAGGAGGAGCCTCTATAAATAACCATCTCAAGTGGGCTGTCTTCATCACCACTCTCAAAACATAAAACATTCCACATACAGTACTACTCAGGTCTTTCAGTGCTCTACCTCCTTATTTTTGTCACTGGTTGGGATGGCGAAAAATTCTGTTTTGTTGGCTTTGCTAGCTCTCAGTTTCTCCTACCTCACTTCGGCATTTGATCCATCACCATTGCAAGACTTCTGCGTGGCAAAAGCCACAACCACAGGTATTAAAGTGCACTGGATTTGACCTTTTTTTTTTTTAGTTGCCCTCCAAACAATTACGAGGAGGAAATGTTTTATCTTTTGTTGTAGGATTCAAAAATTTTTCTGTATCTGAATATGAAGGCGTTCGATTCACTCACACTTCTATTTTTCTTGTATGGTGTGTTACAGTGAAACTGAATGGCCTGGCGTGCAAGGATCCAAGCCGCGTTCATGCAAATGATTTCTTCTTCAGAGGCTTGCACATTGCTGGCAACACATCAAATGCTGCGGGCTTCGGGGCTACACAAGTATCCGCAGCTCAAATACGCGGACTTAACACTCTCGGCATCTCACTGGTTCGCCTTGATTTTGCACCGGGGGGAATCAACGCCCCACACATTCACCCCAGGGCCAGCGAGATGCTCACGGTTCTTGATGGAGCTCTTGAAGTTGGCTTCGTAACTTCTAATCCTGATAACAAGCTTTTCGTCAAGGTTCTTCAGAAAGGGGACGTCTTTGTGTTTCCAGTGGGACTTGTCCACTACCAAAGAAACGTCGGTAACAGCAATGCCGTTGCGCTTTCTGGTCTCAACAGTCAAAATCCTGGCCTCGTAAGCGTTGCTAGTTCTGTCTTTGGATCAGAACCAGGAATCAGCAGAGAAGCGCTCGCCAAGGCGTTCCAAATTGACGCGAACACTGTCGATAAAATTAATGTATCCAAGTTCTAGAGGATCAAAACTGGAGTCAAACTACGACGAGTTCACTGTTTGAGTGTTTGATTGATTGTTTTTGTTGGTTTTTTATTATAAATAAAAAAATAAGTGAAAGTGGGATCTTGATTGACGAAACGGTCTACATAATATGAAAGATTGGTTCTTTTCCATCCCTCTCTATCTGTCTTGGCATCAGAAATAAGGTTAGATTTGGCATGGAAAAGTTAACCGCACACAACAATAATAAAAAATAATAGGAGCAAATTATCCCAGTGGCCACTAAACTTTTCCCATCGTCGAGTTTTGGTCACTCAACTATTAAAAGCCTGGTTTTGACCATCAAACTGTATAAAAGGTAGACTCGAGCCCATTCTGTTAGATTTAGTCGTTAACTTCGCAGAGGTGTCCGTTTGCGCGATTTCCAATACAAAAGGTAGGGTCAATTTAGGAAGTCGAAAATATATCTTCTTGTTCTTCTTGTATAAAGCTAATAAAGATTACTTACCCGAGAGAAACTACAAGAGAAGGAAATGGAAGAAGCCCAACTTGGATTAGAGGAAGCAGGACCAAGATCAACGCCACCAAGAGCCGGGCCAGCAAGATCCATGCCACCTACATCGTTGACACCCATTTTGCCTACTTGTGTTTGTGGGATGAAGACAGTAATGATAACTTCATGGACTGCACAAAATCCGGGAAGAAGATTTGCCAAATGCGCATTGGAGGAGGTTTGTAACATTTTTTTAGATACTTAATTTATTATTGTGTAAGAAATATAATGAATTTGTTTTTTTTTTAAGGATGGCTGTGGCTATTGGGGTTGGATAGATGATGAAATGTGCGCTCGATCTACAATGATTATACCGGGTCTACTCAGAAAGATCAATGGAATGGAGGAAAAAATGGTTGAATTTGAAAAAGCTGCAAGAAAGTGGGAAGCAAAAGCTGTGAAATTGGAGGGTAAAATGAAGCCACTTCAAACTGAAATTGCCAAGTACAAATCAGCCAATAAGCGACTCATTCGATGCGCAGTGTTGCCTTGGCTAATAGTTGTCTTAGCAATGTTAGTTATGAGAATAGATAATTCTGGTGGCATGCTACAAATTTGTGGCATCGTTGAAAATCCTTGAAGAATAGCTACTCTGTTGTAATGGTAGCATATTGAAAGGGAAAGGGCAAATGGCTTTATAAAGCCCCTTTTGTACCCCTCTGTATAAATATTTTGATGTATAAAAGTTGTATTGTTCACATGAATAAATAGTTATTATTTGGTGTCAAAAAAGGTTTGAAACAACACATTTCAGTTCTACTAATTTCATCAATAAATGACAGAGACATAAGAACTAAACAAAAGTGCTGCATTAACATAGAACAATCTGTGTAGATTGGACAAAATAAATTGTTTGTACATATGAACCATGTTCGTAATAGGTCAGCATATCAAATCCAAAACAAACTTCATACAAAAAGACAAAATGCAGTTGAATTATGTCCCAATCTAGCTATAGCTTTACTTCCTCTTCAATTTGATCCTCTTTTGACTCTTGGTTGTCCTTTGGTAGTTGTTGCTGAAGTTCCTCCTCTTCTAGTACCAGCTCTACTTCATTTTCCTCTCCAATTTCCAACAGTGAAAGGAGGTTCTTTATCTAAATATGCATAATTGGCATTGATCCGCCCCTTTTCTGAATCTGTTAACTTTCGTTTTCCTGCTTTCCTTTGTTGATGAGCCCCTTGGCTCTGAGACTGTTGTTGGTTTTGTACAACTTCCTGCTATCGATGCTGTGCATGTTCACTTTCCTCAACAGCAGATTGTGATTGCTGTTCTTGTTGGTTCTGCTGATACTCTTGATCCTGCTGCTGCTGTTGATTCTGCTGTTGTTGCTGATCCTGCTGCTGTTGCTGCTGCTGATGTTGATTCTGTTGCTGGTGTTGCTGATTTTGCTGCTGCTGATATTGATCCTGCTGCTGGTGTTGCTGGTGCTGCTGTTGGGTCTGCTGCTGCCTCTGGTGCTGCTGTTGGGTCTGATGATGCTGCATCTGATGCTGGTGTTGGGTCTGATGATGCTGCCTCTGGTGCTGGTGTTGGGTCTGATGTTGCCTCTGGTGCTGGTGTTGGGTCTGTTCATGCTGACTCTGGTGCTGGTGTTGGTTCTGCTGTTGTTGCTGCATATTCTTAGAACCACGCTGCTGTTGTTGGTTCTGCTGCTGCTCCTCGCTATCCTGATTCTGCTGTTGTTGATTGTCTTGTTGCTGCACCTTGCAACCAGCTGCATTATGGCCGGCAACACCACATTTTCTGCAATGGATGACTATTCTTCTCCGCAACCTGTTTCCAGTCTTTTGAGTTTCAGTAGGATCTCTTCTCCTGGCCTTCTTAGGTCTGCCAGGTTGCACTATCCTTTCTGGTGGATCAAGATCCACCCCATCAGCTTCAGGCCACATTACTTGTCCATTGATAGGATACAAAATATTTTTGTAAATTTTTAGAAACAGATCTCTGTTGTAGCAGTCATACACCTCTTTATAGGGGTCGCCATTATTTCTGTGAATTGCTGCAATAGCATGACAGCAAGGAATACCTGATAGATCCCACAGTTTGCATGTGCAGGATTTTTTCTTTAAATAAACAGCAAACTGGGCCCCCCTTGGTCCCCTAACCTGGTATCCATCCACAGCATTTCAAATGGTCCTCCATTGTCTTGATTCTATCACCCTATCATCAATTATTTTTTTAATTAGTGGGCCAATGGACAATTCAAACTTCTCCATTGCAGTTGTTCTTCTCTGTATCCTCTCCATCAGAAATATCCTAATGGACTCTAACATTGTGATAATTGACTGCTGCCTAGCTTCAAGTATATGACCATTAAAACTTTCACACAAATTATTAACCAACATATCGCATCGAGTATGTTCTGAAAAAAAAGTCTTACACCAATGACTGGAATGTGGTGCTTTCTTCACCCATTCATATGCTTCCTTGTCAAAATTTTCCAGATCTGCTGCTGCTTTCTTGAATAGTCCTTCAGTAGTACTTGCTGCAATGTTCCACAGTTTTGTCTTCAGGGCAAGTCCACGATGTTTCTTCTTGAAGTTGTTATACAGGTGCTGCACACAGTATCTGTGCTCACTGTTTGGTAGTACCTCAGATAATGCTCGGTCAAGACCCTATAAATTATTACAAACAAAAGGCATTAGTAAATTGAAACAGATTTGTGTACTGTGCATATACAAAGGGAAGGAGTTAATACCTTCTGCTGGTCAGAAACAAAGGTGAAGCTGTACCCATTTTCAATCTGCAAGTCATTCTTCAGCAGCTCAAAAAACCATTTCCACTGTTCAGTTGCTTCCCTCTCAACCACTGCCCAAGCAATGGGCCACCATCCATTGTTGGGATCTACTCCAATAGCAGTCAACAGCTGTCCCCGATATTCAGCCTTTATGTGGCATCCATCAACCCCAATAATGGGCCTACAACCGTCAAGAAAGCCTTGTTTTAATGGTCCCAAACAGCAATAAAGTCTCATGAATTTTGGGTTGCATTCAAGTTGTCTGAAGGGAGTAAACATAACTTCCATTGTGGTATTTGGGTGTGTCCTCTTAATTTCTGCACAATATCTCCATATGTCCTTATATTGCTGCTCTGCATTCCCTTGAATCTCCTTTTTAGCAATTGCCCTTGCATTGTATGCCACCTATTTTGAAATTTCAGCTTTGAAGTCCTCATCAACTATTTGTCTTAATAATCTTGGAGGCATTTCAACATTACATCTAAATCTCTCCATGTACTTGTTTGCAAGCCACTTAGCAGAAATATTCTTGTTCTTCCATACATGACTGCAGTTTGTGTGCTCATTATTCATGCTCTTGACAACCAAATCAGCTATTCCAAGTTCCCTCTCAACTGAAGCATAAACAAACCATTGGCAAGGAGGTTTGCATTTTACTCTAAACCTTTTTTTTTCATTTGTGTATGGCTTTACTGGTTTTCCTTTCATGATGGAATATGTTCTAACAGCTAATCTTAGCTGTTCAGCTGACTCAAATTTCATTCCTATGTGAAACTCAAAATTAGGGTCTTTTAGATCTCTCTCCGGATTGAAATCAACATACCTATTCCTCCAGTCATCATCATTCTCTTCATCTGAGGAGCCAGCATCACTATGCAACTCAGTCACCACTGTGTCTTTATCTAATGCATGGACATCATCTAAATGAGGAGCTGCCTCTTCTCCTGATGTTCTATTGTTGTTTCTTCTCCTTCTAACTTGCTTCTTCCTCCGCGACTGTTGGTTTCCAGTTCCCACATCCGTGGGTTGTTCTTCATTTGTCTCAGGCTGCTGCTGATGTTCAAATTCAGTTTCAAGTCCTGATTGTTGTGACCATGGATCCATCCCAGCTGTTTGTTGTTGTCTGCCTAGCTCATCTACAACTGATTCTTGCTGTTGTGCAGCATTATTACAATCATCATTAGAATTGGGATGCTGTGAAGATCTAGGTTGCTCTGTATTTGAAGAATCCACACCAGATTTTAGCCCCTCAACAATCAATTCTTCTAACATTTCTTCATCCCTACAGAAATCCCTATCAGCACTAAAGCGATCACAGTCTCCATCCGAATCAGTATCAGTCTCCACTTGGCCATCTATATTTCCTCTATCATTTGCATCCCCATCATCCCCATTATTCAAGGCATTCTCTTTAGAAGAGTTCCCAACATCTATCTTGCCAATTGATCTTGTAAATGGCACTAGTTCAAATCCAGGTTCCCTAATAACATTTCCATTTTCGTCAAGTTCCTCGATGGTGACTGCGGCTTTTTTACTCAGCTGTAGATCAGAAGGAAGGGAATTTGTGGCCATCATCTTGATTTCATTCTTTGACTGGTGGTCACAGTACACCTCCATGATTTTATGCTTATAAGCCCAATTGCAAAAACTGATAATGGCTTTATCAGTAGATAATTCCTTCAACCCATTTCGAAAATCTTTTCCAGGCTCAACATAGTAATACACCATACATCCATAATGCCCTAATTTATCCACCATGTAGTTTATTTCATGCACAGACATTGTTTCCGCATCACATAAATCAACATAATCTACATGCCCATCAATGTATCTGTAATTTTGCCAATTGAATTTACCCCCATGATACATTCGTATGGTGAACAGAGAAGAACCTGGCACTGCATGACATGCGATTAGTTAAAAAAATTAAAATTTTAGTCAAAACTAGTAAACCCAAATTCAATGAATGAATTATTTATTAACCCCTTTTTCCAGCATTAAGAATACTTTAATCAGTGTACTATGAAATCTCTATGCTTTATTGCAAAAAGCCAAAACAACGATAAAATGTAGCCCATACATACATGAAACACACAATCTATTCTGGGATGTGGATAACTAAACAAACTTAGGGATTTTAAAACTTTACCGTATGCATCAGATGGATCAAAATGCTGGCCCCTTGGTCTAATCACCCACTTGGGCCACTCCATCGTTCCACGAAATGAAGATCTTGTTTGTCAACCCGTTTTGCTGTCGCTCAATCCCCCAAAATTCTTCGTTGTTGCGTTTTTCTTTAATTGTCAATTGTTTGATGTTTGGGTTTAGGCAAGGAAGAAGAAGAACAGATGCATGGGAGAGGAAGAAGAGGTGCAAGTGATATTTTCGACTTCCTAAATTGACCCTACCTTTTGTATTGGAAATCGCGCGGATAGACACCTCTGCGAAGTTAACGACTAAATCTAACAGAATGGGCTCGAGTCTACTTTTTATACAGTTTGATGGTCAAAACCAGCCTTTTAATAGTTGAGTGACCAAAACTCGACGATGGGAAAAGTGTAGTGGCCACTGGGATAATTTGCTCAAAATAATAGTCAGGATTAATGTTTTAAAAGGCGGAGGCGTGAAGCGAGCATTATGAATGATGTTGAATTGGGCAAAAGTCCCATGGTGCGGCGCAAAAGCCCCATGGACCTTAGAGATTCTTAGGTTCTAAGTGCTGATGATGTAATTCTAAGTGTTAAATTATAATTTTTTTGACAGGAAATATGTAATGTTGTTAGTTGAAATGCTATTGTTGCTGTTAATTAAAGTATTAAATTGAATAATGGTCAGATCACTTTGCATAAAATCATATGCGTATTTTTTTTTTCTGACGTTGTGGGTATCTGTCAGGGTCCAGAAATCATAAACGCGGAAATTGAATTTGGGAGAGAGGGAAGAGACGAAGAAGAAGAAGAAGATTTGCAGAGAAGAGTGAGTAAGAGAGAAATGATAGAGAGAGAATCAAAAGAAGAATCTGAATTTCTGTTAATTTCTTGCATGCCCTTTCCCACCAATCATTCGGGTACAAATAGGACATCTAACAACCTGTAACTAATTCAGTTACCAATCCGGTGCTAAGTGTGGCCAAAACGCCACCGTTCTACTTATACAATTCATTTGGCCCTAAACTATTTCAAAACGTCACCGTTCCACTTATTCCTTCAATTTAGCCCTAATCCCGCCCCAAAACGACACCGTCTCAGGCTCTTTATTCTCCTATCTTGACATTACCTCCCGCAAAAAGAAAAGTCTTGTCCTCAAGACTGGAATTGAGGAAATTGTGATGAGATGAAATCTCTGTCTTCCCATGAAGCTTCCTCCTCTCCGAGCTGGCCCCACTTGATCAGGAATTGAATTATTGGCTGGCCTTGGCGTAGAACAACCCTCCTTTGCAAGATAGATTCTGGCTGTAAAGGACATTGGTTTGTACTGTCAAACTGAGGTAGATTCCCCGAAACTGGTTGTAGTGGTCCAATCTTCTTCTTTAGCTGGGAGACGTGAAAAACTGGGTGAATTCTAGATCCCGCAGGCAACTTCAGACGATAGGCTACTATTCCCACCTTAGCTTCTACCTGGAAAGGCCCATAGAACCTGGCCGCAAGCTTGAGGCATTTCCTGATGGCAACTGTCTGCTGTCGATAAGGTTGGAGCTTGAGGAAAACCCAGTCACCCACCTCAAACGATCGTTCAGAACGCTGCTTATCAGCAAAGAATTTCATTCGCTGCTGTGCCTTAGCTAAGTGCTCTCGGATGCTCCCAGAAATGCGTATCCTTTCCTGAAGAAGTTGAGCTGCTGAAGGGATAATGGTATCTAGGTAGGGTCCCAGAGATAGTGGAATAGGTTTGTAGCCATATAATGCTTCAAATGGAGATAGCTGCAAACTGGATGGTAGGATGAGTTGTACCACCATTCTGCCAAAGCTAACCATTTACTCCACTGGTTGGGAAATTCCCCAGTCATACACCTTAAGTAGGATTCCACGCATTGGTTCACCCTTTCACTTTGCCCGTCTGATTGAGGGTGGTAAGCTGAGCTGTAGTGTAACTCGGTGCCAATTAGTTTGAACAGTTCGCTCCAAAAGGTACTGGTAAAGATCCTATCTCTATCTGATACTATGGACTCTGGTAGTCCATGCAACCTGAAAATGTTGTCTAAGAAGATCTGAGCTACCTGTTTGGCAGAGAATGGATGAGCCAAGGCTATGAAGTGTCCAACCTTGGTCAATCTATCAATGACCACCATGATAGTGTTGAAGCCTTGTGAACTGGGTAGATTTTCTATGAAATCCATGGTGAGGTGTGTCCAAGCCATTCTAGGAATAGGTAGGGGTTGTAACAGTCCAGGAGCATGAACATGCTCAGCTTTAAACCTCTGGCAGACATCACAGTTCCGTATAAACTGGATAACATCATTTTTCATGCCTGGCCAAAAGAATAAGGATTTAACTCTTTGCCAACAACCTCTTTGACCTGAATGCCCTCCCACAGCAGAAGAATGTAGAGTCTGGATTATCCTATTCCTCAGAGCAGTAGTCGAACCTACATAAATCCTGCCTTTGTATTTTAGAAGGTCATTGCTCCATTCATACAGTGGCTGGGAAGAAGGATCTACCACTAATTGGGACATAACATCCTTGTACTGGCTATTAGAAGCGTAGCTTTCCTGCAGCTCCTGCATCCAATTTGGCTTAACTGCTGACAGTGCTAGACAAGAGCCTGTAGGAAATGAACTTCCTTCATGCAATCTGGATAGAGCATCTGCTACCCTGTTTTCCACTCCTTTTTTATACTGAATTTCATAGTATAATCCCAGTAGTTTTGTTAACCACTTGTGCTGTAGGATAGTTGTAAGCTTTTGATCCAGCAAGTACTTCAACGACTGGTGATCAGTCTTAATGACAAAATGGTAACCTACCAGGTAATGTCTCCATTTAGTAACTGCCATGACCAGGGCCAGTAACTCTTTTTCATAGGCAGAGAGTCCCGGATTCTTTGGTGACAAGGCCTTGCTCAAAAAAGCAATAGGGTGACCCTCCTGCATCAGCACTGCCCCAATACCACCTCCACTGGCATCAGTCTCAATAACAAAAGGCTTCTGAAAATCTGGTAACCTTAAGACAGGGGCAGTGCACATTATATGCTTTAGAGTTAGGAAAGCCTCCTGAGCCTCTGAATTCCATGCAAAACTGTCTTTCTTGAGTAATGCAGTAAGAGGCCTGCAGATAATGCCATAATGCTTGACGAATCTTCTGTAATAGCCAGTCAACCCCAAGAACCCTCTCAGTTCCTTGATTGTCTTTGGGGATGGCCAGCTCACAATACTGTCAATTTTTGATCTGTCCATGGACACTCCTTTTTCTGTTATGGTGTGACCAAGGTAGTCCACCGTGTGATGTGCAAATGAACATTTCGAACGCTTTGCAAACAATTTGTGCTCCCTTAAAACTGATAACACAATTTGCAAGTGCTGCAAGTGTAATTCTAAGGATGGACTGTAGACCAGGATATCATCAAAAAAAACTAGGACAAATTTTCTCAGGTATGGCTGGAATACCTGATTCATGAGGGCCTGGAATGTAGCTGGTGCGTTTGTGAGTCCAAATGGCATCACCAGGAACTCATAGTGGCCACAGTGGGTTTGAAAAGCAGTTTTGTATGTATCCTTTGATTTAACTCTGATTTGATGATAGCCAGATGTGAGATCCAACTTGGACTTATATTTGGATCCTGCCAGCTCATTGATCAGTTCATCCACATTTGGTATGGGGTATCTGTCTTTGATAGTCATCTCATTTAATTTTCTGTAGTCAACACAGAAACGCCATGTTTCCTCCTTCTTTTTAACCAACAGAACGGGTGAGGCAAATGGGCTGTTACTATGGATTATGATTCCATGTTGCAGCATATCCTTGACTTGTTGCTCAATTTCCCCATTCTGCGAGTGTGGATACCTGTAAGGCCGCATCTTGAAAGGCTGAGACTCAGATTTCAATGGAATTTCATGATCTACTCCCCTTGTAGGGGGCAACTCAGCAGGAGTTGCAAACACATCTGCAAATTCTTCAATGATATCTCGAACCTTTGCAGGGACATCAGCTTCCTTTCCCATGTCACCCTGGCCTAACCTCATGTTCATGCATAACTGCTTTCTGTACTCAATAAAGGTTCTCAGGTCGTTTCCTCTTATAAGGTCCAAGTCACAGTCTTCAGCTTGGCCCTGTAGGTGTATTGCTTCCCCCTGATCTTGTAAGGAAATGGTCAACTTATGGAAATCAAACGTAATGGGACTAAACTGGGTCATCCAATCAACCCCAAGTATCATATCCCAGCCACTCAGGTCCATAACCTTGAGATCATAGCAAAACCTGTGCTGATTGATTCCCCACACCACTTTAGGACATATTGCCTTACTAGTTACACAAGCTCCGTTTCCCACTATTATAGAAAAAGGCTGAACCAACTGATAAGGGATGTCAAAGGCAATTACCTTCTCACTGCTAATGTAGCTGTCTGAACTGCCAGTGTCCACCAGGATTAGCATCTCCTCTCCATCCAGTCTCCCCACTAGAGTTATAGTTTTCCTTTTTAGTGCCTCAGATAGTGTGTGCAGAGACATTTCCATGACCTGTCCGGGATTGCCTGTAGCCTCATCTTGCTCCCCTACTGCATCTTCAAACTCAGAATCCTCCTCCTCATCATTAATCAAGAAGTTCAAGTGACCAAGTTTACACTGGTGACCCTGCCCATACTTCTCTCCACACTTGAAGCAGAGACCATGGTTTCTTCTGTACTGTACTTCCTGCGGTGAAATCCTCCTGGACTCAAATTCTGTGGCAGAAACAGGCCTGCCTTTGAAGTGAGTGTTCTTGAAAGAGTTGACTGAAGGCGCTTTGTACTGTGAGCTGTGATTCTGTGGTTGAGAAAAATTTCTGGAAATCCCCAGCCTATTTTCTGAGACTGTCTTCCCACTTTCTTTGGAGTGTCTGGCTTGTAAGTTCAATGCACTCTCCTGTAAAATGGCTAGCTCAAAGGTTTCTGACAAGGATGTAGGCCTCAGCATCTTGATCATGGTCTTGATTTCGTCCTTCATTCCACTGATGAAACTGGATATAAAATACTCCTCGCTCAGATAGGGGTTCTTAGTAGTCATAAGGACTTTAAGCTCCTCGAACTGCTCTTGATACTCTTCCACTTTTCCAACTTGATGCAGCTTATTGAATTCCTCAACAATGTCCTTGCCTAGATTGTTATCGAACCTTCTACACAGTAGTTCTTCAAACATTTCCCAGGATATCCCCGGTTTCTCCATTTTGACTCCCTGGAACCACCTGTCCGCCTTCCCCTCCAGATACATTTCTATCACCTCCACCTTCTGATCCTCAGGTATCTGATAGTTTATACAGTATTTGTTGCATTTCCTAATCCAATCTCTTGGATTTTCTCCCGCGAATAGTGGTAGGTCAATTCTTGGGGGATTTGGAATAGTCACCTTACCTGTCTCCTTCCTTCCATTTCTATAGCCTTCGGTTCCAGTAGGCAATCTCTGGACGGGCGGTGGAGTTGGCAGCAGTGGCGGTTGATCAATTGGACGCCTCCCTGTTTCTGGACTCCACTTCTCCTTTTCCATCATCATTCTCATGAAGGCACTGAGTTCTTGTTTCAGTCCAGCCACCACTCCTTCTACTCGTTTGGTACCTTCTTCCATTTCTGCTCGGAGCTCCTCACGCATCTACTGTTGTTGGTGGCGCGAAGCGTCGAAGCTTTCTACCACCTCCTGAAGCTTAAATTCTTGTTTCTTGATTTGTTCCTCCAGGGTCTTAAACCTGGTGCTTTCCGCCATTGATACTAGTTCCAAGGATTCGCGAGCTCTGATACCACTTTGTCAGGGTCCAGAAATCATAAACGCGGAAATTGAATTTGGGAGAGAGGGAAGAGACGAAGAAGAAGAAGAAGATTTGCAGAGAAGAGTGAGTAAGAGAGAAATGATAGAGAGAGAATCAAAAGAAGAATCTGAATTTCTATTAATTTCTTGCATGCCCTTTCCCACCAATCATTCGGGTACAAATAGGACATCTAACAACCTGTAACTAATTCAGTTACCAATCCGGTGCTAAGTGTGGCCAAAACGCCACCGTTCTACTTATACAATTCATTTGGCCCTAAACTATTTCAAAACGTCACCGTTCCACTTATTCCTTCAATTTAGCCCTAATCCCGCCCCAAAACGACATCGTCTCAGGCTCTTTATTCTCCTATCCTGACAGTATCCGGGATTCGACGGATTATATTTTCGGACCCGACTATTCCCACTCCGCTTGTGCCCCTACCCCCAGAAGACACAAGACGATAACAGGGATCGAACCGCGACCACACGATGTCAGGACCTAAGGAGGCACCCCCAGCACCAGCCGAGCCAACCCCGAGGGGTTGAATAATAGATGCAAAATCAGAAGAGTAGGAATGGCAACGACCCCACCCCCGCCCCCCGCACTGCTGGCCACTAATTCTTCCCGCTCCAGCCCCCCACTCCCCCCCCCCCGCCCCACCCCTCTTCACCATATTATTGTAATTTTTTAGAGAAAAAAAGTGTTAGTGTGTTAAATGTAATTAGGAATTTAGTATAAATGTATTAGTAAATTTAGTATAACTAATTAATAATTTCTATTAGTAGACATGTATAATTATTAGTATAATTAATAATTTTAATTATATTACATATACTAATATACATTATATAATACTTATAAATAATAATATCATTATTATAAGTTTGTAACTAATTAAATTAAATATATTGTACATATAATTATACACATACATTTATATATATATATATAAATATTTAATTTTTTTAACGGGTACGAAGCCCTTCTCCATTAGACCCCGCAGGCACCCGTCCCAATTGCCATATCTGCAGAAGAGATAAATGTATATTTATGTAAAATTGCAAGGGAGTAAAACTAATACTATAATTTTATCATAAGCACTTTTAGAATGGGTCTCAAATCAATCGCAATATTCGAAGATGCCTTTCATGCATTTACCACTTTACGTAAATCCACAATAGGGTCAT
The DNA here is from genome assembly GCF_036785885.1 of Coffea arabica. Classification (NCBI taxonomy): domain Eukaryota; kingdom Viridiplantae; phylum Streptophyta; class Magnoliopsida; order Gentianales; family Rubiaceae; genus Coffea; species Coffea arabica. The sequence goes on from NC_092321.1 coordinate 14,054,307, forward strand.
GTGAAAATTTTGAAACCTTAAGGAGGTCATGTGAAATTTATATAAAATCCCAAGAGGGTTATGAGTAATTTACCCAAAAATCAAAGATTTTCCCAAAGAAGAAAAAAAAAAAAAAGAATCGCAATTCAGATAGTATGCCTGCATTTGGGGGTCTAAGAAAGAATAAATATTTATTGTTTGTCTACTTTAATAATGGAAAGAAGCATGACTTATCATTATCGTCCACAAAATATGTTCATGATTTATAGAATTTTTCTGGTTAACTTTGTTTCAGACAACGTAATTAATATCCATTCCTTGAAACAAAAACTGATTAATCCTAATCTCCTAGAGTAATCCCATTTGAAATCCCCGAAGTACATGCAAGGCTTTTTTTTCTTTTTTTCTTTTTAAATCAGTTGCGCCTATGAAGTGAAAGAGTGTACATCAAGACATATTGAATAAACATTTTAGGCAGTAGAAATCATTGTCAATAACTAGGTTTGATAAATTAACATGAAGCCAGAAGTATCCATTACATGCATGATCAAAGATATAATGAGATTAAATGTTTCGCATATCAGGGAATTTATTGAGAATCGGGAAAGACAAACAGGAAAACAGAATCACGAAAGAGCTGGTATGAGTTTCATAATCAACTTGGAGAGAATTCCTTCCATATCATTTTAGATGTTTCAGTCTACCTAAACTCAAGTAGATGGGCCATCAGTGGCCTTGGGACTTTGGGCGTGGCATACTTTCCCACCCAATCACTATTTGGTCCATTCCCTGGGAAAGCCACCTGCTTATATTATGGTCCTTTCATCTACAGTATTTATTTCTGGGCTAGGACATATGGCACATTATTATCTTAGCATTATTGAGCTTGGCTCTTGCTCAACGGCTATATTTTCTGCTCAGCCACTTCTCCACCAGCTAACCATTAATAATCAAATCATACACCACCGCGCCTTCCCTAACGGTCCATTTTTGACATATTAATCTTCCCTCTCAGACCACCTCTGAGCTTCACTCTGCAAATCCTTATCAAATTAATCACGATTCTCTCTTCCTCCCCCCCCATCTCGCTCTCTTATACTGCCTGTTTTTTCAACTTTTCTTGCCATCTTTTTTAGCTCAAGAATTCAAGAATGGCTACTAACAATGAAGACAACAATAGCGATGAAAGCTGTCCGAGAATTCAGCATGTAGCAAAAGCATCATCTGATGAGCTGCTGAGGAAGTTTGCCCAAGTGGGTTCGGAGTCAGAAGACAAGAAAGAGCTGCAGTTGGCTAAGCGGATTAAAAGAAGCACTAATATTAGTGCAATTAAGGCTGGGTTTTATACTCAGAGCAGAATGTATGTTGATCAGGGCTCTTCTTTGAATGGTATTAGTGCTGCCATTGTTGAGAGGAAGTCCCTTTTGCCTCCCGTTACGCCCTCGTCTCGGAGATCATCTGTGGCGGTGGTTCGAAGACTTGGGATTGGGAGAGTAAAAGTCAGGGCAAGGGAAATTAAGCATAAGTCTCTTCTGGGTGCAATTGAGAAGGTGAGATCTCTTTATTTGATAATTAGATATACTTTATGTTTTGTCTTTTTTATTACTCTTGATCATGATTATATCTGTTTCCGGATAGGCATAATATGCCGATTTTGGATAGAATATGCATTTCGGATTATTAAAAAGTCCCTTGTGATTGGTAGAAAATTCAACTTAACTCTCTGTGGCAAAGTGAACTTACTTTCTAAGTTTTCGTCATTTTAACTAAATTGAAAATTGAACAGAAATTATCTAAACTAACGGCTGCACACAAAATGTCAGAATTGCCCCCTAATAATAGGATTAAATGCCAAAAAGTTCCTTGTGATTTGTGAATGTTCAACTTCACTTCTTATGGATCGAAAACCTATATTCTAGTCGCTCGTGGTAAACAATTTCAATAAGATACCTCTAAAGTCTGACTTGCACAATGTTAAGTATTGGCACAGAAGACGGTAATCAAATGCTAAGAATAAATTTTTGAATAACCAAAGAAGATGCTAGACAATTTTATCTTATAGATCCAAGGCACAGAGCCTAAAATTTGAGTGTAAGTTTACACCTAAGATTGAAGGGTGTGAGTCCTAGATACCTAGGTCTAGAGTTCTTGTTGAAACTTTACTTATAATTAGGGACCTCATACAAGTGCATATGGCTCTCATTGCTCTTAATCATCTTCATTAGTAGTATGCCTTGATGTTGTAGTTTAATCATATTAAATCTAACTTAGACAAATATCGCCTCCAAGCAAGCTTTGGTCCATAGCCTCCTTCATTTGTAGCTTGTACTTTTCTATATCATCCAAGAAGTTGTGAAACTTAATTTGTAGTTAATATCTTAAGTTAGCTTGAATCAGACCTTTCACTTTTGCAACCATGTTTTTCTACAACACATCTTCTCCTGCTCTCCACAAACCCTCATCACACATATCTTCCTGAGTCTGCAATTCTGTGAAATATCAAGTACAGCACTCATCATGATCCATTGCAAATCAAATTAGTCATTGTATGAAAACATATAGTCTCATGCACTCATTATGCTCCATTATAAGCAGTAATGGCATGCGAAAATATGGTCGAAAACTGAATGCTGTTTTCTTCTTTTGTTAATGTACAAATAGACATGGCGTAGGACAATTGAAGGTGCTTGCAAGGTATTCGTGGAGAAGCATTACAACCAACACAGACGTCTAAAGCATGACATGTTTTAGTTAACGATACAGGCTATACCAGACTTCATTGAGGTATCTTATCAGTTGAAAAACAAGGTTCGGTTCTTTCATGTTGATTTCTTTAAAGGAGTTCCATATACTAGCATACTCTCTGTTGCTGGAGAATACTACTAATGGCATGGTTTTTAACCCATGAAAAAGGGTAGGTGATGTTTCTAAGTTGTGAAGTTAATTTCTCTGCTCGTATGAAAAGTTTATTGGCAGAAAAATTTGATGCCTTCATGGAGAGTGCATTTTTTGGATCCACACTTGATGCAACAAAAGGATGACCACCCCATCCCCTCTCCCCTCCCCTCCACAAAAAAACAGAGAGGTAGGCTGTGGTATACTTGTACACTATATTGTAAACTAGGATTGAATATCAAAATGTTATGTTATATGTGGTATACATCTAGTTTCTTTTCTGTTTTACCCTCAACAACAGCTATGGATTAATTCCTCCAAGTTCACAGGAACTCTGCTGAACCTTCTTCAAATTAATCTCCTCAGTCCACACAAAAAATAAATAAAGTGATAACTCTTAATAAACAAACAGGACCTCAATTTTAACCCATCAAAAATGTTTAAATGTTCCAAGTTCAAATGTTTTTGTCCTTGTTGTCAAAGTCAACCTCCAAAACTCAAAATTGTGGCTTGGAAGAGCATGTTTTTTTGACATCTTGCTCTTGCTCTAGCACTTTCTCCTGCACTAACCCAAGGTTCAGCACGGATGCTGGTTGCAACTACTTCAAGTTATCATTTTTTTTTTCCTTTTTCCATCTCACACCCAAAGCATAAAAAATAAAATAAAATAAAATGAGGACTCTTCTTTTTTTTTTTTTGGTACATACTTAAACTGATCTTTTGGAAAATCTGGCTAAAGATTTTATGGTAAAAGGGATAAATTGGTTGGGCAAATTGAAGCAAAGAAGAATGTTTCATGGTGTGTCTTTAATTACTTGTTTATTCATTGTTGTAAGTTGGAAGATCAGTTACATCCATTTTTTTCTTATCTAATTTTTTTTTAAGAATCCAAAGTCTCTTGCCTTTAATTTCCATACCTTGATAATATCAGCTGCATATTTTTTTCTTTCTTATTACATCTTGTTGTTATACACATATTTAAGGATAAATGTAAAATCATGATATTTCTAAGTGATGGACACAAATATTGAATCCCTGAAATCCTTTAGTTTGTTTCTGTCGGTAAATTGTATATCGTTTATTATAGGAATTTGCAAATATTAAATGCATTAAGACTTGCCTGCATTCAAACAATTGATTTCGACACCCCTGGTTTTTCTATTTCTTCTTTTGCTCGTTGGATTTATTGCTCGCAATGTGCAAACAACTTATAGGAATTTCAAAATAAATTAAAAAAAAAAGGAGAAAAGAGGGCAAGCTTAGTGTTTGCTGTTTCCAGCCTTTCCAAACCTGCCACAGAATATTGCAAGTCAAAGAGGTGGTGGGGCGGCCTAATTGAACCAGAAATAGCTTCATCAGATGGTGGAAAGGCTTATTAGAGGCGGGCAATAGAGCACATGAACAAAATACACAAACAAGTAGAACAAAATTGCTGCCGTCCAGAAGATTGCCAACAGCCAAGAAAAGGTTCAATATACTACTAGAGCGGGATCAAGTTTAAACATTTTCTTGGTTGAATAGTATGCAGTGATCAATCAGGGAGAGTTCGTTAAAACTGTCCTGTGCATCAGGTTAAGAGTTCAAATCCTCTTGATGCATTAAAGAGAAGTACAGTGCTTTCTTTTATGTCTAATTTCCAGCCTCTGTAGCCTGTACAAGTCTAAATGAACTTCTCCTGCCCCATAATGTAGGAGCAGAATAGAGTGTGAATGACAGTTGTAAAGTCTAAAGCAATGAAAGGTGAACTCAACTTCTTGGGGACACGAGGGCATATTTCCCATCTCAAACACTTGAGAAAAAGGGTAGCGATGAATCTACAGTCTACAGCACCTTTCCACATGATTATCCATGCATTCAATGTATCTAGATGCTGAGCTCCCCTCTCCAATATTGTCCCCCTCGGGGGGGGGGGGGGGGGGGGGGGGGGGGGGGGGGGGGGGGCAGATTCAGCCTTTGAAAGTTTCACGTTTCTACTTCACTTCATTTACTTTCTGTGATTCTGTTCGAGAAGCTAAGCACATATTTCTCACTGGAAGAATGCGTTGACAATCTTGAATTATAAAATGTTTTTAACCAAGTGAAATGCCACCAAAATTATTCTAAACAGGTTCTCAATGTGAAAGCTAGGACTGAATGTCTAAAATGTGCTTATATTTTCCTTTCACATCGATCACCTTCAACAACAGCTACGGTTTCTACCTCTTAATAACATCAGTAAAGAGTCGGTGCAGAACACCCTTCAAACATGATGTGCAGTCTCAACCAAAGTGACGTCCCAAAAAAGCCTGTGTTCTTGTTGTGAAAGTCAACCTCCAAAACATCTTCTTGTCATTCTAGCACTTTCTCCTGCTTTTTTCTAACCCATGGTTCAGCGTCAGCACGGATGTTTGTTGCAACTACGTTATAGGCACTTTTTGATGGATTAGCTTATCTAGGTAAGCTAGTCAAGTCATCGAAGATGTAACCTTATCACGAGCTACTTGTGTAGGATATCTGTAACCATGGGAAAGAGCACCGCCTTTCAAATTTGGGTATAGTCAACTGTGGATTGGTAACCAGTCCTTACAGCGACTTTTACTTTTCCGCACTTGTCCAGAAGTGCTATGGAGTGACTGGAAATTGACCTTATCAATTTATAAGAGCAATTTCAGCAAGTTCGTAGGTTTTTTTAGTTTGCCAAAGAGAATTGCTTTGCTTTGTCCGCAAGTAATATGCAATTTTTGGGAATAAAAATAAAAAAACAATATTGTTCTCTAGTAGGTTTGTACTACTATATATATTAACACTACTTGTTTGCATGATCTTGTGTGACTTGTGAATTGTAGATGGAATAACATTTAGGGCAGCTTGCATTTATAGTGTTGAGGCATGTATTTGCAGAACGCAAGACCCAAAGGGTTAATTAATGCAGTAGTTATTTTTCTTTTATTTGGAATTGAAAATTAATTCAAGAGTCTGAACCTGGTCAATATGATGCATTTGCATGTTTCCTTAGGGGAAGTAATCAAGTCTATCTCTCCATTTAAAGTTAAGTGTCCATCTCCACACGCAAACATACTTCAAGTTGTCTCTTTTACTTTAGGGGTGATGCTGAATCAATTAGCTCGACTCCAACTCGCGAGCTATTCAGCTCGACTCTAGCTTATTTTGACAGAATTTGAGTTCGAACTACACAATTGAGCTCATGAGTCGAGTTCGAACTCCAATATTTGATACTCGAAAGCTTGACAAACCTAAACGAGCCTTTTATAATATATAGGTTTTTTAATTTTTTATATTTATTATTGTAAAATATCAATAATATCCTTTATTTAAAATTATATGTAATATATTAATTTTTATTATGTGAGATTGACTACATTCGAATAGCCTCGATTACACTCGAATAAGCTTGATTGAGCTTGCTTTGACTCGATTAGATATAATTAAATCAAGCTCGAGTAAGATAAACTGAAATCAAATTCGAATTCGAGGTCGACTTCTAAAAACTCGACAAGCTCAAGCTCAAACTCAATTATTTTACTTTGATGCACTACTCGAGCTCGACTCGACTCAAATGCACCCTATTTTACTTTTTCGCATTAAGTAAATTGTGTTTTTTTTAAGCAGGAGGTTTACCTATAATCCCTCCCATTTTACCATCCAATCCAACCCTTCCCAAGTAAATTGTGATTTAATTCACCTTCATGTAAAAACTCTCCTTTTCTTACCCAAAATAACCACATAAGAATAAATAAATGAAACTCTCCTTTTCATATGCACGTAGAGAACTTCTTACCCCCCAGGAGAAGAATCAATTATACCTTTCCATTTAAAATTATTAAATGCCCATTACATTCCATATAGACAGACATACCTGATACCTCAAGACTTCAAGGTTGTCCCATTTTATTTTCCTTTTTCCCCATTAACTAAGTTATGATTCATTTCACCATGATGTAACAAAGTCTACTTTTCATACCTAAAGTTTAATAAAGAAAAAGAAATTCTCCCTTCCTTTTATACATAAATTCAGCTATTGAAAAATGTGTCTCACGATTTAACAGTGAAAGGGATAAAATAAATTTTATGGGTTGGGCAAATTGAACCATCCGGACAAGAAATGATACATGTTTCATGGTGATGATCTTTCACCACAAATTAATTTGTCAATAGTAAGAAGCGATAAATCTATACTCAAATGGTAAAAAAGTTATGTATAGTATAGTAGAATTATATTGTTTTCTTAGCAGAGAAAAAATGATACTAATTAGTTTCTTAGGACAAAAATAATATAATCCCTGTCCTGTGTAAATACTATTGTACCCGCCTCTATAAGATAATGCCTGAAAAGTGATGGTCACATATTAAGCCAAAAATGGTCTTCCACAGCTTGTCTTTTCCTTTCGGGATTATCTAATATGAATTTCCCTCCTTGGAAAGATTCAAATTGGTTTCGGCCGAAAGCCTAAACCGAGCCCCTCGGGGTTAGATCACCTGATCTTGGGATAGCCATTCGGTCCCAAGGTCCAAGATTCGAATCTCTCTTAACGCCTAAATGCTCTTGGGGGACGAAGTATTTCAGGTGTAGGGTGATTAGTCGGGTCTGCTACAAAATGATAATTGAAGCATACATTACATATTGAGCAAAAATTGGGTGTCACTATCATTTTCTATCAATTACACTTTTAGAAATTAAAATAAAAATCAGCGCTGTATTATTTTCTTTTGTATTACGGTTTGGTGTTTGTTTTTTTATTTGTTTATGTATTAATTTGTAATCCGGTAATCTACACTTCTTTCCCTCCATAAATATGTAGTCATTTCCATCCCTCCAAGTCCCGTATAACAATTAAAACGCTCTTTAAAGCATACATGCTCTGCCCCGGCAGCCACGCTTTCTTTCGTTAACTCCCTCTGTTTCTCGTCCCTTCAGAAATCTTCTTTTGTTTTCCCTTTTCTCCCAAAAAAACCAAACAACCAGTAGCAATCGTACATCCATTTATACTCCCCTTTCCAGTATCTTTCCAGTTTTTTACGTCTGCACTCATGAGAATCCCTTTCTGGGTTCTCTTGCTCGTCACTCTCTGATTCTTTTCCACTCCACTTTCATACGAAAAGACTCCAGTCTCATTCTTTTCTTGAATTTGTGTCCCTGATTTTTTTTTCTTTTTCTGCATTAACTGCTCCAGCCTTGAATTCTAACGCCTTCTGCGCACCACATTGATCAATCCTGTCTGGGCTTCGGTTTTTTGATCGATATTTCCGTCTGGGTTTTAGTGGGTTTCTGTTAAATTTTCTCTTTTGTGATATTGTTTCCCCCCTGAATTCTTCTTTTGCTGCAGTAACTGCTCCAGTCCTTAATTTCAGCCCTACAATTCTTACTGGGTTTTTGTTTCTTGATCAAAATTTCATCTGCGCTTTCCTTGAATTTCGACGATACCAGGGAATTAGTGGGGTTGGTGGCTTAAAATCATCATTCTTGAAAAAAGCCAGGAGCCAAGAAGATATAGGGAAATGAAATATGTCTTCGTCGTTGGGGAAAATAGTGTCAGCTTGTTGCGGACCTTTGAGTCAATATGTGCGTATGAACAGGGATGATAATAGCAACCGCGATATTAACAATGAAGATGCTAGTATTACTATGTTAGGCGAGGAAGATGACCCCTCGATTTGGTACAAAGATCTTGAGAAGCATTTTTGTGGAGAATTCTCTTTTGCTGCGGCTCAGGCCAATAGAGTTATGGAGGATCATGGTCAAGTTGAAACTGGAAAGAATGCCACCTTTGTTGGAGTTTATGATGGCCATGGTAGCCATGAGACTGCACGATTCATCGGTGACAACCTCTTCTATCATCTAATAAGTGAGTGGCAATATCTTTTTCCAATTATTTCCTTTTGTTTTCGAGGATATACTTTAATGCTTTTAATTTGAATGAGGAGTGAACTGGTGCATGTTTGTTCTTATGCAAAAGTTTTGGCCAAGAAAGTTGCTAGACTGAAGGAAGAGAGAATGGAGAAAGAATAATATGACCGTGTTCTTGTTTGATGTATTTCTTTAGCTCTTGATGATTCTATATGTTCTTTCTGGTACTTTCTCCTGGGATATCAATTAGCTCTGTTCGCTGCAATAAGATAAAACAGAAATTGAGACTATGAGTATTTTATTTTCTTGATATATTTTCTTTTTGTTTTTCCTTTATATGGTGTGTTGTTTTATCTTACTCTGGGAACTTTCTGGTTATTGAAACTTAGTGCTATCAGGAAAAAGGAAAAGTTTCTTGACTTTGACTTCCAGTGCTTTTGATTAATTACACCTCCAGATTTGTCTCTTTAATGGTGCATTGTTTGTTTTAAAAATTACTGAGTTGTCAAATATCCATTAGCTTCTTGCTGTGTTGCATTATTTGTTTACAAATATTTTCAATTGGCTTTTTAATATCCATAAGCTCTTGTGATATTTTTCTTTCCTATTTTCTTGTCTTTTTCCTTGTAATGTCTTTTCTGTCATTAAGAATGGAGGCTCTGAGTTATAGCTAATTGGATTTAACACTTTCGGTTCGTTGATTATATCCAGTAAAGTTGTCTTCATGCTTATGAACATGAAATCCCTATAATTGTATGTTATCTTGTATTTGTGCAAAGGCGAAATCTTGTTGGTTGAGCTTTTGACCAAGTCTTATACCTTGGCGATCTTCCATTGACCGTTCCATGGACATGTTTTGTAGAAAAATAATTCACTATCACATAATAAACTTGAAAATAAACGACAAATAAAGAAGTTGGAATTGATTGACTTATTCTTTCAAAAGAAATGTAGCTAGAACTCAGCAGTTCCTGAGGTCCTACGTAGGGCCTGCAATTATGATATGGTTTTCCTTTAGAGCTGCAGATTGAAAAGACTCTTAAACTGTTTTTTGTCCTACTGACACCTTCTATGAGGCATTTGCATGATGCTTAGTAGTTTCTAACTTATTTAGCCATATCCGGCAAAGAGATACAAGCTTTTTTGCAGTTATATATGACATGAAGACTTGAAGATTTATTATCTCTTTCTTTTTTCTGGTTGGCAGAGCTAGCTCAAGAAAATGGAACAATGTCCGAAGGAGTTATTTGCAATGCCTTCTCTGAAACAGAGGATGGGTTTCTTTCAATTGTAAAGCAGTTGTATCCTGTTAACCGCCTAGTTGCTTCTTGGGGATCCTGCTGCTTAGTTGGAGTAATCTGGGAAGGGAAACTTTTTGTTGCTAATCTTGGTGATTCTAGAGCAGTGCTGGGTTGTGTAGGCCAAAAGATGCTCAGCTGTCTATGCCAATCAAAACGAGTTACTGCTAAGCAATTGACCAAAGACCATAATGCCAATATGAAGGAGGTTAGACAAGAATTACGTTCTTCACACCCAGATGATCCACAGATTGTGCTTCAGAAGTTCAATGTATGGCGAATCAAAGGCATTATACAGGTTTGCCCAGCTAAACCTAGATTAGCACATTTTAAGATCTTTAGAGCATACGATGTTATTGTTGCACTTCTTCTGCATAGATATTAGGATGTTGAACTTGTCATAGAACGTAGTTATGAAATTTATTTGAATCATGTAAATTTTCGAAATCTTTGAAATGGTCTTACTTAAGCAAGCTTGGGGACAAAATGAGAAATTTAGGTTATGAAACTAAATTTGACTTTTGTTGTCTTCTTCAATTTAATTAAGAGTCTTAGAAAGTAGGGCACTCAGAAGCTCTATTGTTTTCACATAATTACAATACCAACCATAATTAGTTGAGTTTTTTTTTTTTTTTTTTTCTGGACAAGAATAACGATTATAACCAAGATAAGAAGGCTAATTAACAAAGTTTTACCTTTGTCATTTAGTTAGTTTGTTCCAATTCTGAGTAGTGAACTTCCGAGCTCATTTCATTTCTCTGATGAAGTTGTCGATGTTCTCATTTCAGTTTTGTTAAGTTTGAGACCAATGCACATGAAATGCCAGCCTTTTGACTTTGTGCAGGCAGAAGGCAGCCTTTTTTTTAAGGTTTCTGGTCTCAGAATGGAATTGTCTGGTACATTGAATTATGGAAAAGTCAGATGCCTGTACAAGTGATTACATGTTTCTCTTCCTAAAGTGGACTTGAAACCTTTGTGTAAGAGTACTCAATTTTCATCTCAAAATTGTGCTGACAGTAAAATGTTATCATAAATGAATTATCCTTAGCAAGATTGTTTCCTAATAAAGCAGCTTTTGATTGTTGTTTTGTAGTTTTTTCAAGTGAAAAAAGCATGCTTGTTCCTTTTGGGAACTTCGATTTAATTTAGGTGTTGAACATCAATGAGAAGCTCATTTACAGTTCAGAAATTAACCGTGTAATACTATACAAAGAAATATGATTGGAAATATGGTACAGAGAATAAGAAGTTGGTACCGTGTTACATACTAAATTAGCTTAGTGAGTGCTACAATGTGAGTATTCCCCTTTTCTGAAGTACCTTTAGTCTGGATTGGGAGACCGCATTCAGATTTGCTCATTGTCCCTCAATTCTTAAACAGTTCATAATGGAATTTTTAAATTCATTTTCATAATTCTGTTGACTTTTGATTCAACTGACCTTGGTTATATCTCTCAGGCACAATAAATATGTGGGAAATTGAGAATATGCTGATAAGCTGCAACATTTCTCTGTCATTTTGTTGAGCTTTTAGTTGTTTTAAGTTTGTTTGGTTTTCCTGATAAACAGAGTCCTTTATTTTTACATTGAAACTTATCTTAATTCACAACCAGCACTGTTGAATTACTGTAGATCAACTTATATATCTCAAACAGAAAGCAGAACCAAGAGTAGGTTTGCTTTACTGATTATATTTGCTCAGAAAAGAGATTTCAGACTTTGAAAATGGAAAAGAATTAGACTTAGGTAACAAAAACCATGGCATCATCATATAATATCATATTATGTAACATCAATGCTGTTTCTATTGAATGCATAAAAGTTTGGATTTGGTAATGCAACTACTGTTAGTGATGATGTGGTGGTGCTGCTATATGCGAATAGCTCGTGTCTTATGTCTCAAGCAAGACTGCAACCTATATGTTGATGTCCTCATGGGATTTTTGGCTGGTTTTAGATGTAACTTGAAGTTGATGCAATATGTAACTACTCAAACATCCATTCTAGGTCTCTAGATCCATTGGGGATGCCTACCTGAAGAATCCAGATTTCGCTCTTGATGAATCTTACCCACGATTCCACCTTCCTGAACCTCTTCGCCGGCCTGTGCTAAGAGCTGATCCATCTATATGTACCAGAACTTTGCAACCCAGTGACAAGTTCCTCATCTTTGCATCTGATGGGCTGTGGGAGCACCTGTCAAATCAGGAAGCTGTGGAGATAGTTCACAAAAATCCTAGAGAGGTGGGTTTACATCATCTAATTTATTGAAACATGTTTTTCCTTTTTTTTTTTTGGGGGGGGAGGAAAACCAGTATATGTCCAAGTTTTACATTCTTTTTCCTTGGGTATAGGGTATAGCAAGGAGGCTACTAAGATTAGCTCTACAAAAAGCAGCAGCCAAAGTTAACAGGAGTTATGATGAACTTAAGGGGTACGACCAGGGGAAGAGGAGGCTCTGGCATGATGATATTACTGTTGCTGTAATTTTCATTGACTATGAAATGCTGAATAACAAGGCACCTGTGCCTGAACGGTCATTTAGAGCATTTGTGGACAGCATTGCACCTTCCAAGTTCAAAATTCTACAGGGGAATGATGTGAATCCGGAGTCTGTAGAATGATGAATAGCCAAGGCCTTCGAGAGGATTGTTTTCATAAATTCATTACTTCAGTTTGCTTTCCAGCCTAGAATGCTGCAGCTTACAATTGAAATACACACATATATGCTTCTTTCAGCATTTCAAATGCGACAAATGCTTTAGCTCTAGTGGCGTTGATGTGCCATGTTTGGTTAGCAGTTTTTTCTTATGCTTCTTCTTTAGCTTTATCATATGATGTGCCAGAAACCTGGGAAGTGCTGTGGAATTCTGATATTCAGTACTTCATAACCAGTCTGGATTACTGATTCCTGAACTGATATCTGAAAAGGGTGCCATTCTCATTGGTGTGTAGCAACTTCGCTTCTAGTTCCCTTCGTACATTTTTGCAGCGGCATTTCGGATGTCTTAGCTAGTGGTTACATTCTCCTATACAGCAATTCAAGAACTTGTATTCATACTTCAAAAGAAAAGAAATTAGATTACTGCCCTATTCTCACTTTCAATCCCAGGTTCTTCACTTCCTTCTTCCCATCGTTTTCAGTTTTTAGTCTCATGCTGCTTTATCATTATTGTAATTCAGTTTATTGTACTTTTTATGTATTTTAAGATCATATTTTACCATCATTTCTTACCAAAATCTTTGCACGAGTGTTGCTATTAAACAACTTGATGCCCTGTACCAAAGAGAAATGACAAAATAAGTCTAGACGAGCCCTCAATCCACAATCCAATCTTAGTAACATTAAAAAATTACAGTCTACAATGAAATATTGATCGGAAAAAATTAATCTTTGCAAGCTCAGCTTGTTTCCAGTTCCCTTGTTCAAATTGTTGAGAAAGAAAAACTCGAGAGAAAGAAAAAAAGAACAAAGTAATAAGAAACAAATACAAACGAAATGTAGCATATCTGCAAAGATGTGATAAAAATTTCAGATAGTATATAAGCCGGTGTCAATCTCCTCAGCGAACCCTCCAGCATAACAAAATACTCCTATATTTAGAAGCACTTTCTGTGAACTATTGATGGCCCAGACTCGTCGTACTCTGCCTTAGCTATCCACATCTGCACTCAAGGAACAGAAATTAAATTCTTATCAGGTCAAGTACACAGCAATTGACTCAAGAAATATCCACTTAAAGACCAATATCTTTTACATAAATTCATTCGGCAGATCAATTCAATCGGAGATTTTTCAACATGACAAACACTGTCAATAATGCAACGTTACAAAATCAGAATGGCTTCTCCCGTCAATATTAGGCAATTGCCAAAGACTAAACGCTCGCATACTATTCAAATGAAGACACATTAGTTGAAAATGCCCACACATTACTGGTAAACAGACAGAAAATGATATGCACGTGTGTAATGTATGCTTATGTAACAGTAAACAGATTACATAAGTTTCTGAACTTAGGGACAGTACCTGCTGGAATGTGCTGAGGGAGGCCAAGATGGAACCTCCAATCCATACACTGTATTTCCTCTCAGGTGGAGCCACCACCTTAATCTTCATGCTACTTGGAGCGAGTGCTGTAATTTCTTTGCTCATCCTGTCAGCAATCCCTGGGAACATTGTAGAACCACCACTGAGGACAATATTTCCATAAAGATCCTTCCTAATATCAACGTCACACTTCATGATGGAATTGTATGTTGTTTCATGAATGCCAGCAGATTCCATGCCAATCATTGATGGCTGGAATAGGACCTCTGGACAACGGAAGCGCTCCGCACCAATAGTGATCACCTGACCATCAGGCAACTCATAGCTCTTCTCCACAGCTGAGCTGGTCTTGGAGGTTTCTAGCTCTTGTTCATAGTCAAGAGCAATGTAGGCAAGCTTTTCCTTCACGTCTCTCACAATTTCTCGCTCCGCAGAAGTGGTGAAAGAGTAACCACGCTCAGTCAGTATCTTCATGAGGTGATCTGTGAGATCGCGCCCTGCAAGATCAAGACGCAGGATGGCATGTGGAAGGGCATAACCTTCATAGATAGGAACAGTATGGCTGACACCATCACCAGAGTCCAGCACAATACCTGGGGGGGGAAAAAAGATTATCGCTACATAGAGAAATATAACATCAAAACTTTGGTACATTGTTTTTGTTTTTAGCGTTCTCATTTGGTTTTCATGGTCTTCAAAACGATTACAACCTTGTTTTACATATTGGTTTATACCATGGTTCTGGTTCTTTCTAAGAGAAGTTGTAGCACTCAATACAGCTTTGTCTCAGTACCCAATAGGTACATCATGAAAAGATGGTATTGACTTCAACAAGTTTTTGTAATATTCTCAGTTCCAGAGGGAAGTGGGTCCTGAACCTTTTAAAGATATAGTTAGTATGCTTTGCTATGCCCCCAGTGCAATATGGGATTTACTTAATTTTTGAGGAACAATAAAACTCAGAATAATCTTCTTTCAGCTAATAAATAAAACCACAACACCAAACCTGACACATTATTCAAAAAATTCATATAATTAGGTCATTAAGTCCCTTACCAGTTGTACGGCCACTGGCATAAAGAGAAAGAACGGCCTGAATGGCAACATACATGGCAGGAGTGTTGAATGTCTCAAACATGATTTGAGTCATCTTCTCACGATTTGCCTTTGGATTCAGAGGAGCTTCTGTAAGGAGAACAGGGTGCTCTTCGGGAGCAACGCGAAGTTCGTTGTAGAACGTATGATGCCATATCTTTTCCATATCATCCCAATTGCTGACAATGCCATGCTCGATTGGGTACTTCAAAGTCAAAATACCTCTCTTGGATTGAGCCTCGTCACCAACATAGGCATCCTTCTGCCCCATACCAACCATCACACCAGTGTGACGTGGGCGTCCTACAATGCTTGGGAAAACAGCCCTTGGAGCATCATCTCCAGCAAAACCAGCCTGCAAATTCGGATCAACTTAAAGAATAGGCAACTAAGCTGAACACCTAATAATGCAATCATACAAATGTATCACACTGTTTTTAAGGAATCTAATGATCCAAAACAACATTGAGATTTTTACCTTGACCATTCCTGTCCCATTGTCGCACACAAGAGGTTGAATCTCCTCACCATCTGCCATCTTTTAATGTGGTCTGTAGAAGAACAAGTTTGTCATAGAAGTTGTCAAGAAACAGATCTCGATTGCAGATGCACATTACAACATCTGATGTCATGTCTCCTTGCAAATAGTGAAACCCATATAACAATTACAGTTTGAATAGCATAACTTTGCGTAAATTGGCTAATCAAACCAGCAAATTCTTCTCAGACATTTGATCTAAGGTAACTCAATGACAATGTAACAAGACAAAGCATTTACAGCATCAATTTTTTCCTGGACATTTCTTATATAAGCTAGTCCTCCATTTTGACACGATCTGAATAATATCTAGCCATGCAATCAAAGTTCAATCAGATCAAAGTTCACACTTATTCGATGACAAGCCCAGTAAGAGTAACCCAGAACGTGAATCAAAGATAATGTAAATTCCATTGCAGATGATTCAACATATCCAAAAACCAAGCACATTACAAAGAAATCATCCACAGTTCAGTAATCTTTTGCTTATAGTTTAGGTATTCCCAGCCTTAAATTGCAAATTCAAGGCAATCTCAGTAACATAGTCAGACTGTCACAATAATCAAACTATATAATAAACATTAAAACCAGAGCTTGAGCTTTTCACGAAATCAAAGATTAAGGCAAGCAGCATTGCCTGTCACCCCCTTAATATGTGAATTCATTCACAAAAAAAAAACACCATTTGCAGATCCATGGATCAAAGCTCAACAATGGCATTAGAAGTCAGTCTCATCACAAAACATCAGTAAGACAAGAATATGAACAGGATACCGCTACATTAACTCAAGCTTCAACCTTTAACACAAAAATAACAAAAGGGCATCGTAAAAATGAATTGAAGATGCAAAGTATTGAGAAAAATAAACAAAAACCATGAATTTCAAGAGTAAATTTGGTACCTTGGAGGCCTTCCTAGACTGGTTGTCCCTCTCGGTCTCTGTTCCCGGTTTTCTCTTTCTGATTCTATCTCTTCTTGGCAGAGTGAGAGGTGCAACTGGCTGCCCTCCCTCTTCTTTTTAAAAACCGGAAAATGGTGAAAACTCAGCCTCAAATGAAATACAGCTTAAATGAACCTCAAATTCGTTCGGTTAATGCTGCCGGCCGTTAGATTGGGGGATTATATGGGTAACTACTGAATTGAATGGACCCCATGACGCTATCATGTTCATGGTGGATATAGCTGGCTTTGCTTTTCCACTCATTTCTTGCCGTAGGGACGGATATACCCTCCACTTTTGGATCGTTCCCCATTTACTGGTCCCCTACTCCCCTCCGCGACCCAAAGACCCAACATTGGAAATCTATGCCCACCCAAACCTTCTCAAGAGCTCATTCATATTTTTGTAAAATCAACTAAGGACCTAAGTTCTACAAGACAACAATTTTAAATTGACCATTGAATATTAAATTTCATGATTAATGAATGTTTTTGGTTAATCGGTAAAATTTAAACTACTGCCACTCTAACTTATATTAAGAAAAGGTTCAATTGGATCAAGAAAGGCTAAACGACGATAAACTCATTTTTTTACTAAGAAATGTATTGTCATATACATTCTAAATTTTACTATAAGGACTGTATTTTATGCTTTAACTGGTGATCAACTCATCTATGACAAATTGGTTATGATTAATGAAGTCTTGATATAGTATAACACATAATGAGATTCATTAGTCGATTTTATAAACATAAAGAATTGTCCATTCTTTTAGCATGAGGGTCGTTATACCAATGTTAGTATACAACATATTTGCAAATCAGTGATTAAAATTTAGTATTGACTCAAGGACAGCACACAGAGGAGCACGAGTTCAAAGTCACGGGAAGACTAGAATCTTGTTTTGTACTTTATTATTGTTTTTGTTCCTCATTTGGTTCAAATATTTCGGATTCTTTTACGTGTGGTGTTTAATATGATAGATACTACTCAAAATGTATTAAGAATTGTTTCAAACAGTTTTAATTCAAATCTTGTAGGTAGATAGAATTTGCAATAGGTTTTTGATATTACAGGACATTTTTAAAAATTGACATATTTAATAACACTAAATCGAGATTCGAATAATTATAGAGGGACATTGCTGGAATAATTTTAGAAGGACATTGCTTGAACTAGAGGTACAAACGAGTAAAGTTTAATCAAATAGATAGGTTGTGAGTTTGCTTGGTTAAAACTCGAATTTGAACTCGCGTTAGTCGATTTTAAGCAGTTCAAGCTATTTGACAAGTCGAATTCGAGTTTAATATGTGAAATTCGAAAGTTCATCAAACTTAATCTAAGTTCAATCAAGCTTAACATATATATATGCTTTTTTTATTAGTATTAAATATATTTTTTTATCCCTTGTTTAAAATTATATAGCATATCAATTTATATTTATTAAACTCGATTGGATTCGAATTAAACTCAATTGGACTCAAGCAAGAGTTCGAGTTCAAGTTTATTAATTCAAATCAAACTCAAATAGTATTATTTAAGTTCAACTCGACTCGATTGCATTTCTAATTTAAACCCACTCTAATACTAGAAGTTAGTTAATAAATGGCTAGAATCTAGGTTCCATCAAACTTAGAACCCCAAAACGGCCTCAGGGATGCATTGACATTCCCCAAAAAATTGACGAGGATAAAATGGTCCTGCAGACAAGGTTCCCCCCACAAAAAGATCGTTTAATCACTTTATCGGCTACTTTATTTTCTCCTTTTTCCCATAAATCAAATTAGTGGGGTGCTGAGATTAGGTTTATAAAACAACAAAAGTCTGATTCAGGCTGTTGAAAAAAAAATTAGTGGGGTGGGTGTGGGCAATAATAAGACACATGAACGATGATGCAATAGTAGGGCCAGTCCAGCTGGGCCAAATTGTTCCAACCAGTCTGGAGATGATGTCAGCCTGTTTGCATCACGTGCGGTGAATGGCCGTTCACACCTGCCCGCCACTCATCACCATTTACCAATACAGAGCCCATTTTCTATGCCAAGTCTTGTGGCTGACCGGCAAGACTGGTCAAACAAGTCCGAACTTACTGGCCTGCCTTAACGTGCCATGCATCATTTCACAACCTGAGAGCACTCAAAATTGCAAGGACGAGAGTGTCATGGGCGCAAGTTTTGCTAAGACAACAAAAATTAGAAAGAATGGAAGATAGAAAATTGTGGTTTGGAGGAATTTTTTCAATACCACACAATTGCATCATGCTAGATAATTTTTTTTTTTTGAATTCTACAGGGGAAGGGGTATGAATATGATTTTAAAAAGTGAAAAGGAGAAAGAAGATTTGAATCCAAAACTTCTATTTCTTGAAATCTCATTCTTTTTATTTTTGACAAAATTTTTAGCAGGGAATTGATGAAAGTTAAGAAATAAGGAAGGAGCAATAGGATTGAATTCAAAAGCTTTTAGACATCATTTGAATTGAAGGAAAATGAAGGAAAGGAAATGAGAGGATTCTAGTAGAAAAGAAAGAAAATGGAGAGTACAGGAAAGCTGATTCTATTCATCTTTTTTTGATTAAATACAAAATCATTAACAATATTGTTTGGATTACGAAAGAAAAGGAAACTATCACGTATAAGTTACCTTTTTATCTATAATAATTTAAAAGCTTAATTTAAAAACATATAGGTTCTTTGACAAAAATTTTAAAACTTTCATTTATCTTGTTTCATTTCCCTCCATTTTCCACCCCATGGAAAACAAATTGACAAAAAAAAATAACTATATTGTATCTCTTCCTTTTCTCTCCTATCCTTTCTTTTCTTCATCAAAAATCAATTCAATTATCAAAATTCTTATCCCTCCATTTCCTTTCCTTTTCCTCTCATCCTCCCCCCGGGCGACACCAAAATAGAAAAGAAAGAAAATGTGTCGAAAAGGGAAAGGGCAGGAAGAAACTTTTGTAGGTGTAGCTCTATTAAAGTACTCGGCCTAACCTTCGGTTTCGTAACCAAGATTTTCTTTCTCATTCCTTACGTACTCTTTCTTGTTTTGTCCATACTTTTTTGACTTGTTTTGAAGTTAACTTTTGGAGAGATTATCATGTTATGGAAACATTGATTTAGGAGTTAAACGTTATATTAATTTTAATACTAATTATTAGATCAAAATCTTCTCAACATGCTAAATAAGTTAAAGATAAGGAAGATGAATTAATAATGTTGAGAGAAATTTACAAGACAATTGTCAAAGGTGGAACTAATTAGGTCACGATGACTGTAGTTTTTTGTTTCTAATTGATTATTCCATAACTCTATTATATTGGTCTTTTTTTTTGTATTGAATCCCATACATAATAGTTCACCACCTTATGTTCCCACACGAATGTATAATAACAAAAGAAACAAGAAGCCTAAATGGACTTCCATGTTTTTATTTTATTTTTTTTCGAAACGATAGAATTTTACATCATAACAAAACTGTACAATGTTGGAGCAAGGGCTCCTATCTTTACAGCAGTGCATTTAGCGCTATGGGATGGAGTAGTTCCACTCCATGTCACAAAAGTTCAAAAGAGCAATTTTGCTCAAGCTGTAGCATAGGCTATCAGTATCCTCATTCAACATATTAAAAGACCACATTCGAAACCATGGGGTCATTTTTTTGTATGTCCTCCATTATAGTGGCTGTCTCTAAGCTCGTAGCTTTTTCGGTTCTTATTTGGGCTAGCAGCTTCCTATCTTCAATCCGTATTTTGATGTCTTTCCATCCCTTTTGTTGCTTTGATCATACATAGCCTCACCGCCTCTGCAATGTCTTGAGCTTTGTTTCCTGCTTGCCTTTCCTTTAGCGACCAAGCAGCAATTGCCTGTTTTGCATTATTCACAACTGTGATGCCAATACCAAAGGTTTTGGGTTCTTTCTGGTGTTGGGTCGCCAGCTTTAGAGTTACCACTTCAGAGTCAGATTGCTCTTTTTGACCATTCACTTCTTGCCTTATTGTTTTTGTTGTGCTCCTCCTTGGTTTTTGCTGGATTGCTTCCTTGTATTCCTTCCATTCCTCAGTAGTTTTTTCATTCACTTTAAAAGGCTATTGTTGTGCTGAGTTGAAAATTCTGGCATTTCTCGTTTTCTAAATTTGCCACAGCACGTTGACTGTTAGGTAGGGATGTACGCGAGTCGAGTCATAATCGAGTAGCTCGGTCAACGGCTTGGCTTGAACTCGGGTTGACCGAGTTTGAGCCGAGTCTCGAGCTACTCGATTATTATTCGAGTCGAGTTTCGAGCCAATATTTTGAGGCTCGAGACTTGTCAAGCTACTCGTCGAGTCGGGGGTATTTAAATAATATATTTATAATTTAAATAATATATATGTATTATAATTATAAAATGATCATTATGAGTATAAGTTTTACGGAATTTACAAGGGAAAATGGCCAATTTAGTCCCTATACTTTTTTTTACTGTCAATTTAGTCCTTACATAATTTTTTTGGCCAATTTAATCCCTATACTTATTATCGGTTCCAATTGAGGAATTTCGCGGTGGCGCCACCTTATAATTTCGATCAAACGTCTAATTGAGCACTTAAACAGGGGTATTTCGGGTACTTCACTGCTGGGGCTCCTTTTCAGAAGTAAAAAACAAAACCAAAAGTTACCAAAATGGTTCAATCTGAATAACAATAGCAGTAATGCGAAAATGGTAACAAAAATAAAATAATCGCAAATAATAAAAGTCGTCAATGGTCGCTAGCTAAATCTAATACAAAAAAGCTAAGGCAATCGACAAGAAAGTGAATGGCAACGCTACTACTACAAAAGATGGAGCAGAGTTTGGTGGAGGAGGAGCTGAGACACCAGCTGGAGAACCAGACGGAGATGGAGTGGTAGAGCCCGAAGGTGACGTGCTAGGAGAGCTAGAGGGTGGTAGGGTGGAAGAGTTGGAAGGTGGAGTTGCGTCGGTCGATGAAGGAGTAGGAGCGCCGGTCGACAGTGAAAATGTCTCAATTCCAATGAGCATCCCTCCCTACTTCTACAGTAGTTTAAGAATCCCCTCAATTCTCATTGACTGAGTAATATATTCAAGAAATTTCGTACTTCGAATTAAGTGATGGGAAATGTGGGCTCTGCTACCGTTGTGCACATTTATAACCTGTTGTCTTCTTTAGAAATAATTCTCTTTTTTCTTTTTTTCGTTAAATAGTCTTCTGCTTTCTTAATATTTATGGAATGTGAACATTGCATGTTCTAGTGGGCTCAATGCCGAAATCATTTGATACCAATCATCTTAAAGTTGTTGTTTCCTTCCACTGGTCATCCAGTTTTTGTTTGCTATGTAGCAAAGCACAGAAAATTTCTTATTGCCCATAGCCTCAGAGGCAGGGTCGGATGGAGGCCTGGTGGGGGCCGGAGTTGGTGATGGAGTGGCAGTAGTTTCGGTGACGTTGATGGCTAGCTTTTGGCGGAGTGAACAGTGTCGAGGGAATGTGCATATGTAGAAATGTTGACTTGGGTTGGTCAGGGTAATTCTGGTTGGACGGGTGTTCATTGTGGTTCCGGTGGTAGAGGTGTTGCAGGAATCATAGGCTGACTTTGATGTCACCACAGCAACATCATGAGCTCCAGTTATAAAGTTGAACACTGCATTATTAATGCAATATTGCGAAATAGATACATGTCAGTAACTAACATAAAATTTCTTGCAAGATTTCAGTCGGTTTCAGTCGATTTTTGCAAGAAAAGGTTGAGAGTTCAGGTTTGGGTTTTTTTCGGTGGTGGTGTGCCGGTAACTTTTGGTTTTGATTTTTACTTCTGAAAATGAGCCCCAGCAGTGGAGTACCTGAAATACCCCCGCTTAAGTGTTCAATTAGACGTTTGATCAAAATGATAAGGTGGCGCCGCCGCGAAGTTCCTCAATTGGAACCGATAATAAGTATAGGGATTAAATTGGCCAAAAAAATTATGTAAGGACTAAATTGGCAGTAAAAAAAAGTATAGGGACTAAATTGGCCATTTTTCCAATTTACAATAAACTCTTCTTTATAATAAAATTTCATAATGGCAAAAAAGTAATAACATAATTGTAAAAAGACCTAAAAAGAAAAAATGTCTAAAAAAGGGAAGAAAAGACGAAAGTGTGTCAAAAACCTTGATTAGGCTCGACTTGATAATACTTGACTAAAGGTCGAGCCTTATCGAGTCGAGTCTCGAGTTTAAAGCGAGTTTCTCGAGTCAACCTTCAAGTATCGATTTTTTGTACTCGATCGAGCTCGAGTCGAGTTCGAGCCTAGAATATATGAGTCGAGTCGAGTTCGAGCCTAGATATATATGAGTCGAGTCGAGTTCGAGTATAGCTATACTCGAGTTTGACTTGGCTCGATTACATCCCTACTATTAAGGATACGTGATATTCACCTTCATGCCTGATTCTTGCATTCATCAACATGGTCCACCATTGTTTAAAGCAGCCGGTTTGGTCTTCCAGCCCATCACAGTGTACTAATGCAAATTTCCATATTTCTTTTACTATCTTGCACTGTAGCAGTATGTGCTCAATGGATTCCACATTCTCTCCACATTCACATCATATTAGGTCTCATCTTTGTGTCCTATGAAATATTTGAGCTTTCATTGGCATTCCATTATTGATACATTTTCACACAAATATTTTCAACTTATATTTGATAGATAGCTTTCATAATGAATTCCATAATTTCCTATCTGCTTGTTGGTAGCTACATCTTTCTTTTTCATTGCTTTCTTCCTTTCTTTTCCTCTTCTCTTGTTGCAGATATTTGTAGCCAGATGCTACTATATATTGGCCCGTTTTGCAATGCTTCCATGTCAAGCTATCTCCTCTTCTAGCCAAGCTTATTGGAATATTAAGAATGTGTTCTGCATCTTCTCTGTTGAAGACTTTAAAGATTAACACTCTGTTCCATTTATGTTGAACCATGAGTTGTGAAACTTTTTGCAAGTTGATTCCTCTGGTTTCTGAGTTTTTATCCTTCCTGCTTTGTTGTTATTGATCCATTTGTCTTCCCAGATGTTGGTTCCCCTTCCATTTCCTATTTTTTTCTTTGCACCCTTCTTTAATTACCTCTCTAGCACTCATTAAACTTTTCCAAATTCAGGATGCACTTTTTGGGACCTTGCTTTCAAGTATTGATCCTTCTCGAAAGTATTTACCCTTCAGTATCTTGCTTACCAAGAGGTTGGATTGGGTCATTATTCTTCATATTTGTTTTGCAAGTAAAGCTTTGTTGAAAAGCTGAATATCCTTGAAACCCATTCCTCATTCTTCTTTATTTCTAGTAAATTTCTTCCATGCAATCCAGTGTTGCTTGTCTTTCTTGTCATTCTGTCCCTATTAGCAGCTAGCCATCATGGAGCAAATTTCCTTGCATAACTTTTGGGGAAGCTTATAGCAGGACATGGCATAAGTTGGTATAGTCATTGTTACTGCCTTCAGTAAAGTTTCCTTGCCTGCTTGGCTGAGTAGTTTTGTCTTCTAGTGATCTATTTTTTTCTTTATTTTGTCTTTTATGAAACCAAAAATCTGTTCTTTTGACCTCGTAATTATCATTGGCAGACCAAGATATTTTCCTTATCGCACAGCCTGGATTTCTCGCAGCTCTTCACATATTGTTTCCATCATCTTCTGGTTAGTGTTTTTGCTGAAGAATACTGAGGATTTCTCTAGATTAATTTGTTGACTTGATACTGCTTCATATTTGTTTAAGATTGCCTTCGGTTCCTTGGCCTTCTTTTGATCGGCTTTGCTCAGTATCAATGAATTATCTACAAAAAAGAGATAGGTTAGTGCAGGACCATTCCTGCTGATCTTCATTCCTTTCATCTTTTTGCTTGTTTCTGTTCTTTTAAGGAGGTTGGAGAATCCTTCTGAACATATTAGGAACAGGTATGGTGATAGGGGCTGACCTTGCCTTAATCCTCTCTCTGGTTTCGCTAGTTCTCTTGCTTCACCAATCACACTGAAAGAGTAGGATACAGTAGTTATGCAGTTCATTATCCAGTTAATCCAGATGTTACAAAAACCCATTTTGATCATTATTGCTTTCAAGTAATCCCATTCCACTCTATCATAGGTTTTAGATACATCAAGTTTAACAGCCATACATCCCACTTGCCCATGTCTTTTGTTTTTCAGGAAATGAAGAAACTCATGAACTAATATGACATTATCCAGAATTTGTCTACCCGCAACAAATATAGACTGATTTTTGCTTATTCACTTATCTAACACAGGTTTGAGTCTGTTCACTGAAATTTTGGAAATGATTTTGTACATAACAGAACAGAACATGAACTTATAGATCTATAGTGCATTAAGCCAGTGAGAACTAAAATTTTTGGGATCGAAGAGATAATAGTGTGGTTTATGGAACTAAGCATGTGACTAAATGAAAAAAAGCTTGAACTGCCTCTACTATGTCTTTTTTAATGATGTCGCAATAAGTTTGAAAGAAAAGAGGTGACATACCATCACTTCCAGGAGCCTTATTAGGATTCATTGAAAAAATTGCTGTCTTAATTTCATTCTCATCCACAGCTTTGACTAAGATCCTATTCATTTGTTCTGTGATTGTGGTTGGAATCTCCTCAAGTATCTCATGAATGTTGTTCTCCCTTGTTGGTGCTGTGTGAGGCAGTAAACAGTTGCCTATAGTACTTGGCTATTTCCTGCCCAACTTCTTTTTCTGATTTTGTCCAGCTTTCATCTCCTTTTTTAAGTTGGTTCATTCTATTTGCCATCCTTTTTCCATTCACCACAACATGAAAATATTTGGAGTTCTTGTCCTCTTTTCTCAACCATTGCAGTCTTGCTTTTTTACTCCAGAACATTTCCTTTTGTTGATATGTTTCTTTCAATTGCTTTTTCAGATTAACAATTTCTTCCTTTGATATTTTCCTGCTCCTTTATTCTTTCTAGTTTTTCTTTGGCCTTTTATATCTTCTTTTTAGCAATGCCAATTTTGCTATTGTGCCACTTCAGGAGCCTTACCCTGCAATTTGTTATTCTTTTGGTGACCTTGTACATTCTGGATCCATCACATTTTATACTCCAAGCTTCTTTAATCAATTGATGGGCTTCCTTATGTTGCACCCACCATTTATCAAAATAGAACCTCTTTTTCCTTCTTCTATTTGCTGGACAAGTGTCTAGTAACAGAATGTTGTGATCAGATGCCTAATTTTCCACATGTGTACATTTTGCCGTAGCAAACACTTCTAACCATTCAAGGGTGCTCAATCCTCTGTCAAGTCTTTCTTTTATTTCTAATCCTTCATCCCAACTTCCATGTTTCTATTATAAGCTCATTTTTTGAGTGAGCACCTTAGAGTTAGGTTAGTTTATATCCTCCAAGTGCCACTCAAATATAAAATCACCATAAAGTTCTTGAAATTGTTCATCGAATCAGTTTTTTGCACTTAAGTACGTGTCTTATCCTAAATTCATATGGATGCGTAGTGCATTCGTTTGATTCGATGGTGGTTCAGTCTTCGTCGATTTTTCTAGGTCCCGTTGGATTTCTCCCCCTCTCTCCTAAGTGTAAGCTAGAGTATGAGTATGAGTAGAAGTAGATTAGACTAACTGTTACTGTCTAATAAAAAAAAAAGAATTAGCTTTTTGCATATTTTCTAGTGAGCCTAAATGTGATAATGCATGTGACCTCACAGTTAATCACAAAACACTGCGTCCAACATTTCAATAAACCATACATAAGTTTTAAAAACAGAAATTTGATGATGTTCCTAAAATATTCGAGATTTCAAGCTTGAATTAATAGCTTTTCATGTTTTTATAAAGCTATACAAGCGTATTTCACACTAATATGTTTTTCTAAAAAGTGTAACAATAATGTCTATACCTACATTGTATATAAAGTAGGAGAGGACTTTTGGTATAAACTTTCTTATTTTGTTTTTTTTTTATCTTCTCATTTTTTGAACTATTTTTCTCTCCTGATTAATTGCCCTAAATAAAAGTTTCTTACTATAATTTTACTAGCGATAAAGCATAATATTGCATTTTACAAAGTTACTTTTCCTAGAAATGTAAATTTTCCAATCACAATGTTTATTAACTAATAAAAAAACTACCTACTAACAAGAATTAGAAATACGAAAAAGGGATTTAAGGACTAGTGCTGTTGCAGGTGCAATCATGCCATGCAATTGATCCCCTGATTTGTCATAAGGGGTCGCAAAATTCTTGATCTTCCCTTGCAAAGTTTAAATGTATGCTTCAAATCGAACCGATCTCTTAAGACAGATCTGAGCCATCAATTGTTGTACGTAACTACATAGGATCCCCAGAATAGGGGAAAACTAGTCAATCAAAACCCATTCCACACTCTTTCTTAAGCAAACAACCATTAAACTCAGCCTACACACACATAATATATCCTCCAAAGTTTATGGACCTACTCTTAGGCAAATTTTTATTAGTCCAGAGGTCCAGGCCCATAGCCTTCAGTCCAATCCAAACATGGACCACCAATTGCAAGGTCCAGGTCCAGCTGGATTTCCAGGTTCACGAACCAGTCACCAGTGTAATGTGCCCATTTTCCTGCAAATATTTGCTGCCCCTTCTTCTTCTCCCTTTTTTTTTCCTTCAGGTAGAGCATATTCACGAAAATCGCCATTGAAATTTAGGCATGAATAGAATCAGAGTAGCAGCACTAATCAATTCTGGGGCCAACCCTTTTCAGCAGAAAGTCTCCTACATCCATTCAACTCCAATTTTGGAACGAAAAAGACGAACTCATTGGGATTCTGTTAGTCTTTCTCTCCTCTCTTTTACACTCATAGGAAAAAAAGGAAAAAGGCAGATATTTTCATTTTTTGCAAACATTATTTTGCTATTTATGCTATTACCGAGCAGTTTTTTTTTTTGAGTTTTGAAATGGCTTTAGACGGTCTGAAATGGGATTATTTTGGTAAATATTTGTGCTTTTTAGTGAATTATATTATATATCTACCAGCTTATGTTTAAAATATATTTTGGTTTTTCTTTTTCTTTTTTTCCCCAGAAGAATCTAGTGATGTCATATGTGGCCTGGGGTAGTTTTGGCGCCACCCGCTAGGGGGTTGGGGAGGGGAATTCAAGTCGAGTCTTGGTGATGCTATGACCAAGTTGATCGATCATCCTTTATTCTTCATTGAATTTTCATGTAGAAAAATGTTGTCTTGGATGTAATGGTTTCTATTTTTACACCATTTATGTGCAGGGAGGAGGTTATTCCAGGGGCTCATCAAGGAGTCATAGAGAGCCTGTACGGTTTGAGCAAGTTTATGCACGATAAAAAGTGTAGCCTTTTGCTGTGGAATTGTAATTTTTATTGTGAAATACTTGTGTGCATCTGTTTCAGGATATTGATCAGGGATTGGAGATAATTTGCATTTTCAGTTTGATTCTTTGGATGTGTCCTTGAAATGAAAGATTAACTACATTGATTTTAGAGACTTACATGGTTTCGGATGATGTCTGGAACCATATTCATTACTCTTATACCCATGAAAGAAAAAAGTGAACCATTTTATGCTCAAGTGTAGCGAGTTGAGTGTGTCCAGAGGAAAATGATGGAAAGACAGCCAGATTGAAGCTGATTCTTACATGCATTCCCTACCCTTCTAAAAAATAGTCTAAACCCTCTTTTAGATCCATAGATATTTGTTTCTTTCTTTGGATGATGTGCGGTGAGTAGGCTAGGCTGCTTTACGATCTATTTCTAGTCTGCAATTATGTCAAGCTTCCTCATAAGCTGTAGTATTCCTAGTCATGCTATTACCTTGAATTAATAAAGCATTGATGGAGATGGGTGCAGATATTTGGCACACTTATTGCATTGATGCCTGTGACAGAGATTATGAGGCGCTAATTTTTACCTGTTAGTCGTTTGCCTTTTGGCTAAAGATCTTGTGTTGCCATGTTGGGGCTGCTAATATCCTAGTGTATTGTCTTGTCATCAGTTTCTTTTGCTTCATCCTTGATTTTCTTCAATGATGTTTTATTTCTCCATAGGACCAAAATCATATGGATCTAATGTGATCGAAGCCTTACATTTAGCATTGTGTCGCACTTACATCGTTCTGAATAAATGTGTATCTGATGGTAAATTTTTTTGTAGAGATTTAGCAGCTACTCCAGAAGGAATAGGAAGCTACATTCGAAGCAGGATTTGTTGCATAACGTCAGCTCATTTGCTGAGCACCTTTTTCAGGTTTTTAATGACTAATGAAGGCGTTCTTGGTCTCTTCTTCTCTCTGGAGTCAAGACTATAGTTTCCTAATTTCCTTCTGTTATTCTATCTGTAGAGTAGACTTTTTTTTTTTTTGGTTTTTTATTCATTATTTTTTGAGGGGTGAAATAGGGAGTTGACAATGGGGTCAAGGCATGTATGCTATCTGAAGCTTGGGATAGTATGAAATTGCAGCCTCTTTTATGTGTGTCTGTCTGGGAGGGACTTTCTGCACGTGCATGCTCATGAGTATGCAGCATGAGCATTTAGGTACATGTTATAACTTAAAAGATAGCCAGATGCATGTCCATGTGCCAAAGATGAAATTACATGTCAATGTAAGAGTGGTGTTCTGAATGGTAGTAGTATCAAGGGGACATATTCTTGGTCGTCATGTTGATCTGTCTTTTGAGTTAGCTTTCCTAGTTTACCATTGTTTTCTAGTTTTGGGTGATTCTAGAAGCAGATATGCTCTTTCTATCTTTCCCTTTTTAAAAAAAGTTTATGTGCCTAATTCTTTTTACAAGTTCAAAGATTCTTAGTTTGGAAGTTTTGAGTAAAAGATTCCTGTGTTGGTAAAATGGTTGTTGATTCTGGTTTATGTTTTGTACTATTTGGATCACGTATACTGGTGCAGATTACACATGAATTGCAAATTTGTTGAAGGATTACTAAGAAATTAATATTAAAGGAGCTTGTTGGCTTGTAAATAGAGAAATATCATGAATTTGAATGCACCATGACATGCTACAGTTGTCCATGCACTATTGTATGCTCAAAGGTTTATGCTAACAGACAATTTTGTTAGTAGTCCTAAAGTATATATGATGACTTAATTTTTACATTTAATTTTCTCAATCCTTCTCTGTGATTCTTTTCCTTTACTAGTACTCTTGAAGACATGCCTCTTATTTTTGGGTTTTTTTCCTAGTTTTTTAACTTTTAATCTTTGGGTGTCATTACCTTGACTTTTAACTTTGTTAAATTGTCAGCAATGATATATTTTTGTTCTCTAACAATGACTGCTATGTATCAGAGCTGGAAATTTGATGATTTTGACGACAACGACAATCCATTTGCAAGCAGAAGCAGCTCATGGTTTAGACAGGATTTTAATGGTAATAGATCTAAGAAAGGAAACTCCAGAAACAAGGGACAACAGGCATGGAACACAAGTAAGTCGCCCTTTTTGTTACATAACTGCAGTTGGATTTCAAAGCGAAATACGTCTGTCTGACATGCTTCTCATGTTGATATCCACGTGGGGGCAGGATTCCAATTTTTTGTAGATGATGATGATTTTGATGTTGAGAACATCTTTAAATCTGCACTTGGGGGAAACAAATACACCTACTATTCCTTTATAGATGAAGAACCACAGTGGAGGGCGTCCTTTGGACGCTCCAATAACCATAGGCATTACTGGAATTGGGGGCGTCAGGATGAGGAGGAAGACAGCTCCTCATCTGATAGTCTGGAGTCTGATCTGACATCTGATAGACTTGCTCTTGGGCTGAGTTCATCTGGTCCTTTAAGTCTTACAGATGTTAAAAATGCGTAAGTTCAATTTGATTCCTTCATTCGCTGTCTGCTTGAATTACCAACCCCTTGCAACT
This sequence comes from Coffea arabica, assembly GCF_036785885.1. Classification (NCBI taxonomy): domain Eukaryota; kingdom Viridiplantae; phylum Streptophyta; class Magnoliopsida; order Gentianales; family Rubiaceae; genus Coffea; species Coffea arabica. Next base: position 14,084,833 of record NC_092321.1, read on the forward strand.
TTCTGTTCAGATCTTATTTGAATGGGTAGAAATATGTTGTCTTTCTGACTTAAACTGCTGTCTTGCTTTCAGTTATAGAGTTTGCGCTTTGAAATGGCATCCAGATCGCCACCATGGCCCTCACAAGGTATCTCTGTTTTTGGCCTAGTTTAAATTTTCAGGTGGCTGTTGTTGTTGTTTGTTTTTTCCCTCATAATATTCGCATTCTTCTTCATTTTTTTTTGTCTCCCATTGCAATTATTTTTGTTAGGGATATGGCAGTAATTGTCTATCTTTGACTCTTAATGAAGCCGCTACTTTTATCTATCATTTTTTTCTTTTATTCTAATAGCTATGGATGTTTGATAGCAAAGGTCTCTGGTCGGGTTTATGAGATGTTGGGCCTTTCAATGGAATGGATGCTTACATCCCTCTTTCACACACTACAAATTTGTTAATATGGTAACTAATTTAGTTGATTGATGAACCTGATACCAAGGAACAACGCATCCTTGTTCACCTTAGTTTCATTGATGATATGTCCATGCATCTTGACACCGACTCTAGTTGTTTGGCTTGTCCAACTACTCCCCCCTTCCCCCCCCCCCCCTCTTCTCCACCTCCTAGATTCTTCATACTCAGGTTATGATCATGAGAATTATCTGCAGACATGTTGGTTTGATTTCTTGTCGATCTAATCAAGTGGTTTGATGTCGTGGACAGGCTGCGGCAGAAGAGAAGTTCAAGCTTTGCAGTGCGGCATATCAGTCATTATGTGATAAGCTCGGTCTAAATTAGGGTTGCCGTTGCTGATGGCATCTATCAAGTCTTGTAGGAGATCAGATTGGATCTTGATCATAAGATTCATAACTATGTACTTAGGTTAAGTTAGGAATTAGGTTAGGAATTATGCACAACATAGAAAAATGAGAGGCATGGTGTCCAATGAGCAATTATTTCCACAGTATGCTATTCCTTGTATCCTTTTGTACCATTCACTTTGTACCCGTGTATACTTCTGTTTAATACTACTAGCTTTAAGATTCATTAATGCCCTCATGCTTTTGAACGCAGCAAGTAAATTTTGCATGCAGAATTGTTTGAACAAGGAACATATAATTTTTTTGCTATTTCGCAATTTCAATTCTTACATAACTAGTATTTCTTTAGTGCTAATTTCTGTGTCCAGCCTGGTGTTAAAAAGAACAATGTGTGTTAAACTAATATCAGGATCTATCTTATTATTCCTACTCATTTGCATGTGACTAATAGCATATTGGCCAAAGTTTAATATTGTGTTTCTTAATAGGCAACAGGATCATATCTTGAAACAAACCAATAAAACAGAGACAGAGAACAGAGAAAGGAAAATTAATAAAAGCCAGCTACCTGGGAAAAAGCTTTACCTTATGTTACTTTACAACTTAAAGATGGAAATTTAAATTACTTGGGGAAGGGGTAAGCTACAGGCAGGCATTAAATGCAAAAATTATACTACTATCATTTGGCTGCAGCAGCTGTGGAGGAATGAACAAGAACAAGCTGTTCCTCTTGAAACCTGCTGCACCGGCAGTAATGAACTCTACTAGATTTCTCCCAACTTCTGCTAATCAAAAAGCCTTTCTTTTCCACTCCACCCCAGCACTCTCAAGCAGAAGAAGGCCATACTATTATGCTTCGGTCAGTCTCTCTCCTTCGTATTTCCTGTACAAAAGAAAAAGTAGAAAGAAAACGTACAAGTAGCACTGTTGAATTCGTTAGTAGTATCGCATCTTACTGAATTATTTCTCTTGTTATAGATGGTTATTCCTTCATGATAAGTGTTAATACTAGTTTTTCTTTTCTTTCTTCGGGGAATTATATATTCTGAGCACGAAGCTTGGAGATTTATTTGATTCTTTAAACTAAACAATGGTAGGGCTGGGAGATGGGATGAGATGATGACAAACCAACCCCGAATATACATGATTCTAAGATATGAATACCAAAAAATCAACAAATATTGTAAGTTAACAATGCATAGACATGTAGAGCAAAAGAATCAAGTAATCTTTTTTTTTTTTCCGAGTTTTGAACTGTCTGGAAGTTAGTTGTGAATTTCACTAGATAAAGCGGTCAGAACAGACTCAAGAGTTTATCTAGTTGTTTATTTGCCTGTAACTTGTACTTATTTTGCAGGAAGGAGTTTATAGGGCGCCTAAAAGGGTGAGAGCTTCTTTCTTTACTCTATTCTGCTCAACCTTTCCTTATTTTCTGATGTAACGTGTTTATTCTCCTTGTGCAGAGATACAAAAACTTCGTGAGAGGCTTCAGTAATCCTTTGTGGAAGCGAATTCTGCTGCGAGATCCCAGTGCACCTTCAAATGGCCCAGTTCAGGTTGTCTGAGTTTGACTTACAGAAGTTGTCTTAACTATATTTTCTGTTTATTTGTATGGTGGAAGGATTACACGAAGTTTAAATGACTTATCCCTCTATTTAGGTGTATTGTGTGCGTCTTTGGACTTATTTTTTGGTGTTTGGGAAGGCTGTTGGTTTTGAATTTTGACATTAGGGATAGCCTGCTTGTTATGGTTTACATTTTTGGTACTTTTGTTGCTTGAACTAAAGCAAATATCATCCAAGTCTTTGTTTCTTTACTGACAGAACGATTATTATTACTACACCCCATATTCAAGCCAAAGCAGCTCATGGTTTGGACAGGATTATCAAGCTACGAGATCCAATGCTTTTGGAGGAAGTAAGTGATTGTGATACTACTTCGGCCTATTGATTTGAGTCAAATCATGCACTACATTATCTGATATAACAGTTTGTGACACAACTATACTATTACATTTACCTATGTAATATTGTTCAATTTTTCGCCTCAAATGTTCAATCTGGAACTAACCAAATGCTAAAGTGACGGTAATCTCTGTTTTGTATTTGGTAGAATTTGTATTGGTTAATCACAAAAGAGAATAATCTGTATGTTGATATGGATATGGAAAGGGCTTAAGCTGAATGCAGATAATATAAAACGAGATATTAACTGGTTTTCTCTCCGACTCAGGTCCATGAATTAGGAATAAGAAAAGTTTAATAATGAATTTTACGATTTGAGGGGAGGTTCTTGAGCATCTCGGAAGCAGGACTCCTGTTCTGAGATAGATGAGATAAACTATTCAATTTATCTGTTCAATGTGATTTGGCCCTTCTGCTGTACTGAAGTTTTGGACAACTTCACCAGGCAATTCTAATCACCATTGGAGCTCCTGGAACTGGAGAAATCAGAATCAAGGTAAAGACGACCCCCCAAAAGAGTCTGATAATTCAACACCTGAAATGACCTCAGAAAGACTGGCCCTGGGTTTGAGTGCTTCTGGTCCTCTAACTCTGGAAGAAGTTAAAAATGCGTAAGTTGCTTGCAGTTGCTTCATAATCTCACAAATAAGAATCCTTCTGATCAGCTTCTCATACTTCATTTTCACCCAATACTAAGAGTTATTCTCCTATTATTTAATCCGACTCCTTTTCAGATACCATGCATGTGCAATGAAATGGCATCCAGATCATAACCAGGGCTTGTTTAAGGTAAGCTTTTTGGCATCTTTGCTTACATAATCTTTTCTCTTTTCCTTCTTTTTCATCATCTCACCTGTTGAGTTTGTTTCCTTGGTTTTCAATTTCATAGATGAGGGAAAGCTTTTGTACTCTTACATCCTAGTGCTTTGGAACTTCAACTTTATTGATTCACTCAACCTTGTGAGACACTGACCCTTTCCCCTTTTCTTGGAGGGGAAAAGAGAAGGAAACCTGTAGCGTTGTTATCGTTAGGCAATTAACCTAATAGTATCATCGTTAAGCAGATCAAAGGACAAGCTTAATATTCATAGTATATCTGCAAGTTAAGCTTTGACATAAATCCTTTAACTAAAATGTGACAACTCTTACTGGCTAAGGATGAAAGGAAAGGGTGGCAAGAGAATTCTGAAACTAAAATGTGAAGGGCTCTAAACTCTTAACACCAACCACTTCCCATCTTTAGGCTTCACTAGTTTCTTTCTTCTAGTTACATAAAATAGTCACTTCATGCATTGGCTTGAAGCACAGTATTGGGATTGCAGTATCAGCCACACGTACCTTGACTAATCTAACATATATGTTAGCAGACAGTTGCGGAGGAAAAGTTCAAGTCCTGCAAAGCTGCATATGAATCTTTATGCGACTATGTTAGCTCCAAATGAATGAGTTTGCCAAGAGTTTATAAGACAGATATCAAGAGAACAACCAATCTGTTTGCCTAATGGTATCATGCACCAAGGCTTTTTGGAGTAGATTTCGTACAATATGTTGTTGGAAGTCACATTTGTACTCCAGCTTCTGCAACATGCAATTCCATGGTACCGGATCTTTATACTGGTGGAATCATGTGGAAATCGATAGCTTTGTTTGGATATATATATATATATATATATATGTTGTTCAAAAAAAAAAAAAATTCATTGCATTATAATCATGTTTTCCAAATCACCTCCTTTTTTTTTCTTTTTCTTTTTTTATTAACTATCCTTTTATCTTACATATATGACATATCAAAAAGTGCTGGAGTATTATTTCAAGAAGGAAAAATCCAAATAATCTTCAATCCAAACAGAGCTGTAGCTATGATTTGGATACAATATCAATTTGTTGCTTAACATAAATTAATATCAAGTAAATTGTACATTTCTTAGCTGAATAATATGACTACTGAAACACTCCGTGAACAAAGGACCAAATGAAGCTGCTAAATGGAAATCATTTATTCTTTAACCCACGTATTACAGTATGTAAAAGTATTTTTTTTTAGCGCAAGTAAGAGTGTTCAGTCTCGGAGTGCTCGAATTGGAAACTGAACCTTCCACTTACATTTCTTTTCCTGAATCATTCAATCTATCTCTTCCCTTACATCTTTAAGAAATTTCAACGGATGTTAAAATTATCAATACAAGCATCTTAAATGTGTTAAACAAAAGCAAAAGAACAAAAAAAAAAAAAAGTGAGAAATTGCTAATCTGATTGTTCAAAACCTTTTATCTGGTGGGTCATATAAGCCTTCAGATCCAAACGTACACAGCCTTTATGGCCTAGGGGCTTGGCTTTGTTTGAATTATTTTTACGATTTTTTTTAGAAAAATTACTGTAACGATTTGATATATATAAAGTAAAAATGTGATTTAAAAAGGAAAATTTGTCAAATTGGTCCCTAACATTTACCAAAGACATTTTTTAGTCCCTAACATATAAAATCAACCAAAATTATCTCTCACATTTAAATTGTGATCCAATTTGGTCATAATGCTCGTTTTTACTCATTTTTTCGGCTAAAAATAGCACGCCTCTCTCACGTGATCATATTTTTAGGAGCAAAACCGGAAAACACATTTCATTACTGGTTGAAAGTAAAAGGATAGGGGACCACCACCCCCTTTTCACCTTTCCCCCTCAAATTACAGTTTCAAGAAATCCTAAATTGCATCCCTTAATTACTAAGCATAAATTGGAAATGTTAGTGATGATCATGACGATGACAAAGCTGTAGAGTATGACGGCCTGCGTGCTTGGGAACATGGCATCTCGTCCTAATTTCGGCCTTAATGAACTGAATTTCGTTTTCTCCACCCTCGTCGTCCTTTCCATTTTTAATTTCCTGCTCATGTATCTCCTAGCACCCACCGCAGGGGTTGGGGGCGCTTCTTTTTCTGGCCGCCTCCCCTCCATCTTCGCCGTCTGTCCTCTCAGCCACATGTTCGAGCCGGGGACTTACGGCGTGTTCAGTCGGATGGGGACTTTTGTGTACAAAAGCACCCTTTTTGCAGCCGTGGGCTTTGCCGCCGTACTCGTGGGAACTGCCATCTCCAATGCCCTGATCAAGATGAGGAAGAAGATGGATCCCAATTTCCAGACCCCCAACAAGCCTCCTCCGACGCCTTTGAACGCTCTCACCTAGGCCATCCACATAGGCGTCAGCAGCAACTTCAAATACCAAGCGCTCAACGGCATCGAGTTTCTGCTTGCCAAGGGCCTTTCCTCTTTTCTCTTCAAAAGCTCCGTCGTCGCTTTGAGGTGCTTAAACAATGTCCTTGGAAGGATGCCTTTTGTCATACTGGCCAAGTTAACAAGATCACAGGCGGCTGCTGCTGCTGCTCCTCCTCCTCCTTCTCCGTCTTTCGCTGCTGCTGAGCTGGAACAACAACAACTAGTCAAGGAGGAAGAGGTGGGTGTCCGGGAAGGTGGTGTTGTAGCTGGAGATGCTTTGCCTGCTGACAAAGTCAAGTGGTCCCTTATCCTTTTACTTTCAACTGGTAATGAAATGTATTTTCCGATTTTGCCCCTAAAAATATGATCACGTGAGAGAGGCGTGCTATTTTTAGCGGGAGAAATAAGCAAAAACGAGCATTAGGATCAAATTGGATCACAATTTAAATGTGAGGGATAATTTTGGCTGATTTTATATGTTAGGGACTAAAAAAGTATTTTTGATAAATGTTAGGGACCAATTTGACAAATTTCCCATTTAAAAATATGTTTGCCGAAAAAAGTATCAAATTTTCTTTAAGAAATTGCTTCAAATATGCTAATCTGATTTTTCTTTAAAATTTTTTTTCCAAACAAAGCCGGGCCACTTTCCACTTCTCATGTCTATCCAATCACTCCGGGTTTTTTCTTTAATTTTCTTGCTGAATTACCATTGTTAATATATATGCTAAATATAGTGCATAATGACTATCCCAAAAAGGGTCCTAGTCTAGTACAGTAATACGCTCCTACTAGCTAATAATGCTAAAAGCCGTACCGATTCTTGGTTCATGTTCTTCAGCTTCATCGTCTGGGTTGGTGGCTTCTCTCTCCCAGAGATTGAAATTGAAGAAGAAGAAGAAGGCAATCCTCCTCCATCCCAGTTGTGCTTGTGGGTTTTCTTTGATTTCAAGAACATCCATAGCCCCCAAAACAATCTCATTATCATCAAGAAAATCAACCTCCCCATTTCTTCTTCCAGCTCACAAGTACAATCAAAAGGGCTATTTCTGCAATTTCAGAGTTTCTGGGATGTCTCTTGCTCATAATGAATCACCGCCCGATGGCACTTCGTCATCATCACCATCATCAGTTACAATTCACTCTTCAACTGTGAGATTCCCCTTTGTCTTTTTCTCTTTTGTTTTTTTCTTTCTTGCATTTAATTTGCATTGCCGCGTTCTGGTTTTCTTGGATGTTTGACAACATCAATTTTACTGGATTTTGTGGAGTTTTCTTGGCTGTTTTGTCGGTTTGTGCATTGTTGAATGCGACATTTTCTTCAGATGATTGAAGTAGTTGCCACGTCTTTGTTTTGGGTGGACATTGTTTGATAATATGCAGGTCTTGTTATTTGAGGACCTTATCTTCAAATTGAATATTTTTTGCTTATTAGATTTTTGGGTTTAGTAAAATGTAGAGTGGGTATGTCTCTTATGGTGTTGTTATCTTGATACGTTTTATTTTTCACTACTTTGATTGTTCCACTTTTATGATATCTACCGAATAAGCCTTAATGTCGGTAATCATGATTCTCAATTAAGGACAAAAAGGCGTTCAAGTTACGAAAAACTGGTACTTTAGTTTGGGATTTTATACCTTCAGACTCTACCATGGTCACATCAATTAAATCTTTGTCTGCAACATTGACATTATCACAATTGTATTGATTTGTAATGAAGAGATAGCAGTTTCAATTTGGTGAGGTTCCATATTCATGGATCTCATCTGACATGGTCCTTAAGAGCAATCAATAACGATATCTCTAACAGGACATTTGCTGGAAATTAAAGAAAAGGAGATACATTAAGGAAACTAATCTGAATATTGGAGTCTATTGTCACTATTTGTTTCTCAGTTGATATCTTCTGTGGCAGTAAGTAGATCTGAAAAAGGGCTCTAAATTGGTGATGCAATAGGTATATCTATTTCCCCCCAGTTCAAAATCAGTGGGTAGAAAAGAGCAACCATTGGCATATGTCCTACATGCGGATATTGAACATGTGGTAGTGAAGCTAATAAAATGTAAATTTTAGAACTAATAAAATGTAGATTTTAGAACTAGCAGATTTGGTGCATATGACTGGAGGTTTATGGAACATATTTCATTGTCATGGTGAGAGTGCTACTTGTACTACTCTATTTTCCATCTTCCATCCTATCTTGAATGTTTGTTTGCGCAAATCTCAATATTGCCATGTGCAGGGCAGCACCCGCAAGATCAATTTCTGTCAATCATGTGGTGGCCCAACAAAACATGAGATACCAAATGGAGAGGAGAATATGAGGGCAGTTTGCACTGTTTGCGGAAAGATTGCATACGTGAACCCAAAAATGGTAAAACTTAACTACTTTTGAGTTTAAATAAATACTACAGGCAGAAGATTCTAGAGTTTCTTAACTTGATTTCAAGTTAGTTAACTAGGCTTCAGCATCTTTTATAACAACTGTGTTAGTTTACAAATATGTAATATAGAAATATTATCCTGGTAATTTTCTAAAGAGAGCAAGCTATGCAGGGAGTCAATACATAAGTACTTAGTTAAAGTACTTAAGGTGTACAAAGTGAGCTTAGTACCAAAGACTTAAAGTTCTGGTTTGATTAGGAGAATTTGAGTTGATTCGTTTTGATATATGTTAGTGACAGAATTTGAGTTGATTCGTTTTGATATATGGTAGTGGCAATTCCAGGGTACTTGTTTCTTGCTAGATTTCCTGCTCCCTTGCTCCATAAAGGAAAGGAAAAAAGGCTCAACCTTTTCATCGTTCAGTGTCTTTCCATTGTTGGAATTTGCATGCATTTGGCAATAGGACCAGATGCATAGAGAAAACAGAATCTAGTAGGATAAAGCATTAGGTTTTATTAAGTTGCATGTTCTGCTCAACCTGATAGTCCTGGCAAGAACTGCCAACTGTAAACTTTGGTGATGATTCATTAATGAAAATAGATCGTCTTCTAGTAGGAACTATTTCATGATTTTTTTGACCTAGCAAATGCAGAATTAAATCTTACATACTCTCTGGATGATAAGATCTAATCAGATGGACAGTTTTCTGATACCCAAAAAAAAAAATCTACGTGTTAATTCGCCATGGTTTGCCTTTGTTCCTCTTTCTTTTTGGTAATTTTTAGCAGGATCTCTTGAATGAATTGCTTCCAAATCCATGCCACATTTTAATTGAAAAGGAATTTTCTGCTTTCTTGGAAAACTAGTGTTGGTCTAGGACAAAATAAAATTGGAAAACTTGTTAAATATCTCTATTGGATACATTGAGAGAATGGTATTCTGTACTATTTGTGGGCTTGAATGATTCTTCTGACCAATCACAAGATAAGCAGTAGATGGTTCTAAATGTTGGAAATGAAAGAAATATGATGTTTACATTGATGTTAGCTGAGTCTTTTGATGTGTAGGACTATGCAATATGAACATTATTGTTCATGATCTATCCTGGTTTTCTAATTGACTGTTTAGACATAAAGCTAGAACTTTCTCCTAGGTTTTGGTTTTTTTTTTTGTTTTGGTTATTTTCATTGACTACTTTCTCACTGCTAAATGTTAGGTCGTAGGTTGTTTGATTGAGCATGAGGATAAGATACTGCTATGCAGGCGAAAGATCCAACCATCATATGGCCTTTGGTATTTACTTAGATCAGAGCTAGTTCATCATGAACTTTTTTGTATTAAAATAGTTCTTTAACTAATTGGTCTCACAAGTTTAATCGCTGAGTATTTTGATGTTAATTTGATTTTGGTTTTCTTTCCTATAGGACGCTTCCTGCTGGTTACATGGAGATGGGCGAATCTGCTGCTGATGGTGCAACTAGGGAAACATGGGAAGAGGCAAATGCAGAAGTGGATATTTTGTCCCCCTTTGCACAATTGGATATACCTCTTATAGGTCAGGTGAGAAAAAAATCTCTGTTAAAGCTGTATTTGTATGTACTTGCCACAGTAATTATAGCTGTATTTTTATCTACTTGTCAGAGTAATTATTGCCTCTTCTTTGAAACAGACATACATCATTTTTCTAGCTAAGTTGAGGAGGCCCCACTTTTCACCAGGTCAAGAATCATCAGAGTGCAGGCTCTTTGCACTAGATGATATTCCATTTGATTCCTTGGCATTTTCATCGATGTTGGTTACCTTAAAACTGGTATGATCTGGATCCAAAACTAAGAATTTCATTCTCCAAATACTTGTTTCAATCTGCAGTTGTCTCAATTTCTTACTTTTTGTTAATGTAGTACATTGAAGATCGACAGGTTGGAAAGCCCAAGTTTCACTATGGCATTATAAACAAAAGGTATTCTTCATTTTTCTTAATTTGCTTTCTTCATTTTCTGGTGTTTCTGCTGTCACTTTGTTGTAAGCTTGAGAAACAGAAAAAGATAGGACATCATCGCCATCAAACTCCTGGTACTATGAAAGTTCTTTGTATGTGGCTCCTGTATCTCATCTTTAGCGTAAATCAACCAGCTCAGTTCCGCATTTGACAATGTCCACTGTCCTAGTGTGGTTGAGAAGTATGTAAAAGGCTGTTAGGTTCAATGGCATTTTAGAAGGGACCTCCAGGGGGGAGCTTATTTGTTGTTGTCATTCTATAATTGATAACTACCTTGTCTTCTTATTTGAGAGGGCATCAAAGCGATTGATTTCAGAATTCTGTTCTTCCTTCAGCAACTTAACTCGTGTTTGAGTGGTGATGGCAAGAGAGAGGCAAATTATTGTGCTCGCATAGAAAAAAGGCTCACTTAACAGTGAAAATCCTGTGGATTTTTAGTGTTCTCTTTCTTTTGCTTTGTCTTCATGCCTTGTCTTGATTCCAGATAGTACAAAACCATGTTGTGAAGTTCATCTCAAGGCAGTTGCTAAGATGGTCTAGTAGTTGAATTGGTTAGCATTGTGGCTAATTCACTCCAACTGTTTTATCAGGTATATTTATTCAGATAACTCAAGAGCTTTAACATTCTTTCTCTCCTGTTGATTGTTGACAGGCCTGGGACCAGCCCTTCTGAAATTTATGCTTACACGCTTGATGATCACATGAAATCCTAATTGTGTGTAACTTTTGTTGATAAGTCTGCGCAGATCCAACTGAGATTCATTGCTGCAGCAACCACTGCTGTTGTACATATTTTGATGCGCCTCTGTTTTAACTTGTAAATGATGAGCAAGTAAAGCAGTATCCGAAAATTTCCTGTATTTTATGCAATTCAAAAGTAAAATCACTGTCATTTGATTCCCTCTAGTGCGGATGTATTCCTAGTCTCGGACAGCATGCTGAAGGGAACATCTATTAGGAATATCAACTCAAAACAAGGTCCTTCCGCATTTTCTGCGGAGTTCTGGATTTACAAAATACAACTACTTCTGTTGCAAATGTCCTGTTTCCATCTTCTCCTACTCAGATAATCTTGTCATGCCTATGTGATTTTCTGCTAAGACCTTCATTCTTATGCCTTGATATAATCATATAGCAAAACTTTATTGACATAAAATCTGAAGGGCAGGATACCTATCCCTACTTGAGAGGCCAGAAAAAGGGTTATGTATATTCAAGTAAATGACGGGTGAAAAGGTGACGGTGCATTGAAGTAGGATCGAAACTGCCAGTTTGCAGTCCAAAGTCCGATGAGAATCAGAACTGCCCTTTATGTGACTACGCACTTAAGTTTGAGTTCATAATTTTTAGCAATGGTGTAGCTTGATAGTAGAAGGTTCTGCTGTCTACGAGGTTTCTTGGATCCGCAGGCTGTAAGTAGTATAAACAAATGCATCACAAATCTTGAAAAGCCATCTGAAAAGGTACTACCATTTCGAACAAGCTACAAAGTTGGTAGGAAAATATAGGGGCGTCTATGCTCAGTCAACTGCTTACTCGTAAACGTTTTATCAGGATCGAATAATTTATAGCTAACTGGTTGCAAACAAATAATCAAATCTTTCTTTCAAGTATCAGTGCTACGGTACTGATGTAGTACTTCATTTATCTCCCACTTGAGCAAATTTAACAATAAATTAAGAGTTCATAGTACGTAAACCCACGATTTGTTGTCACTGAGAAGTTGGTACCTGCAAGCTGCAGATACAGTAAAATTTCCTTTTGTTTTTAGGGTTAGATCGAAGGATGTAACTAAATTCAGGAAAGTCCAGTCTTGTGGTCTCAAAAAAAATTTACAATAGGACGCATGAGCTAAAGTTAATCTATTATGTCAAGAAAATTAAAAGCTCAACAAATGCAGAAATATATTATACTCTTAATCGATGAAATTTAAAGTTCAATATTCACGCAACACAATTCCCACATTCTACAAGCAATAGAACGGAGGATGTTATTTATCTTACATTATAACTCCTGCTGGCTAAAAGCAAATAGAAATAAAAACAAGAACAAGATGTGCATCTTTACAAGCTGCTTGGGTCACACTAGTCCAGGACAAATTGGATCCAAGTAGTTTCTGCTGCGTAATCTGATCAACAGTTTGGATCATCTCTTGTGTAAGATGATTCTTCCAATCCTCAACTGTTCCCTTTCTGAAGTATGCACTGTTTGGGATCTCGACAGAAGCAGAAAGCCGGTGCTTACCATTCTTGTTAACATCTACACTACTCAAGTTGTCAAAGCTACACACATCAGCGATCTTTTGAGGTACACCATGCTCCTCTTCCTCCGCGGAAAATGGTTTTCCCATGAACTCAGCCATTTTTCTGATGTGAAGCAAGATATCCTTCTTCAGACCTTCGTATTTCAGGAACAAGACTGCATCTGGCCTTTCAAGACTTGCTTTCCAGTACCCCAAAACATGATCCCAATACGGCCCCCCTCCAATACATATGGCAATAGGAAAAGCTCACAAAACTGCTGAAACGAGTCTTGGAGCGGGTGCTGTTGGATTAATGTTGCTTCGGAGTCATTGTTCATCCTCATCTTGTTTGAGAAGTGAGCATAAGAAGTAAGAGTAGCCTTCGGTTCCCTGCATATGTATATGATTTTCGAGCCCGATTTCTGTATGGATTCTGGCAGTGAAGTATAGGGCCAGTGTGTTGAGACGAGCGGGAGAAGGTTATGATCAAGGTCCCTGTTCTTCGGGTTTTCAGCAAGATCAACTTCCAGAAATGGCACGAGAAGATGGGGGAGCTTGCTTAGCAAAGGGTTGGATTTTTCGTGGGTGATGGTCCTTGTTTGAATGGCAAAACACAAGGCCTTTAGCCAGGTGGCTCCTGTTTTGGGAGCACTGCACAAGAAAATATCAGTTGTTTGAGCTTGGAAATTTTTGTTGAAGTGCAATGACTCCTTCTAACGGGGGTAAAGGATACCAAAATCCTTGGTACTGATACAAATATCCAGAGATGCCAGGCCAGTACTCTTTTGGAAGTTTGTTGCTGTGCCCATGTCCAAGGATTCTTTTGAATGAGAATGAGCAGCAGTTAAAGAAATGCTGCTCATTGCTAAGGGACTGGAGGACTCCGGAATTTAGGATGGGATGGGAGATAGATGAACACCGATTTAGTGTTTTTTGTGGGCTATGGCAAGTGATTATAACTAGGTATTTATATTGGAGGTTTGATGGTTGTTGGTGCAAAAGCAATAATATGGACCAATTAATGTGATTGATGGTTATACTAATAACGATATGATATTCTTGTAATAAAAAAAAATGATGTGATATTGGCTTATAGTAATAATTATACTTTTCTAACAAGCTGATAAAGGTAATTCTTGGCTGAATAGATAATTAATTATTGTATTTTTGTTGGTTGCAGTAACGTGTCATAACTTTTGCAATATTCTTTTACTGGACAAGGGGCACAAACGGTTGCAGCAGGTTGTGTGCATTTTGCACTGTGAGTAACATCGATTGCACACGGTGTAACTTTCTTTGCACACGACGTAACTTTAGAACGAATTTTTGTGGGTCTCACACTTGGCGTGAAAATCGAGTTACAAGACGTGATCTGAACCGCACAAAATTTTGAGGCCAAATCATGGCCGTCCACTGGCAGGAACTCTGACAACCGTTCCTGCCCCATTTCCTCTTTTATTTGTGTTGGACGAGTTTTTGTGGGCATCAATTTAGTGCTTTTGGTGGGCTATGGCAATTGATCATAACTAGGTATTATTTATATTGGAGGTTAGGTGGTTGTAGATGCAAAAGCAATAATAATATTATAGATAGTAGATCTATGGACCAAATAATGTGATAGTAGTTTTTTTTTTTTTTTGGGGTAGGGGAGGAGTAGGATTTAAGAAGAGGGAGGGTAATTTGATCCTAGAACCTTTATGTTGTGGAGCTCAACTAATGTCATAGTTAGTTGTATCTAAAGAAAATAATAATAATAATAATAATAATGATGTGATAGGGGTCTGTATTAATTAGTATTTTTTTCTACTAGGTTGATAAAGGTAATTCTTGGCTAAATAGATATTTAATTAGTTGTATTTTTGTTGGTTAATGTGTCATATCTTTTGCAATATTCTTTTATTGTATTGCTTGATTCTAATTCTCTGTTGCCTTAGTTATCAAATCTTTGTGACATATTTTTTTCCCAATTATAAAATATCATTTTCCACTAATTTCTTTTTTTTTTTTTAAACAAGGATTCTAGTGGTATACATTACAAAATTATAATTTTGAAAGTTACATACATACTAAAACTTTCTCAATCCTTAATTTGTATGTTTGAGATTTTTTTTTAAAGATTTGTAACAATATCTATAAATCAAGGGATGGAAATAATAAAATATGGGGATAACGAGATATAGAATAACGATGGACATGAAAATGTTTTAGAAATTTATATGTCTAATCATATGTATAGAATAAAACGGGCATGGTCAGTAGATGAAGCCTCTACAACACAAACAACATTGATTGCAATTTAGCAAGTTTCAATATGCTAATCTTTGGTATACAAATCCTGCATGATTTTTTGGCCAAATTAATCACATGAGAACCATCATACTAGATAATATATGTAAATGGATAAGATATTATTGAAATTAATATAATTACACATCAAGTTTTTACGTCGGCTGCTTGTTTCGGCTCTTATATTTACATTGATATTTACTGTTTAGTACATATTACTAAGTAGGGTGTTCATGTATGTATCATACATTATACCCTCAATCAAAATATCAGGTAATTCACTGGCTGTCCAAAAGATGATACTTAGAAACTTTATCAGCTAATGACTGACTAAATGATGCAACTGTCGTACTAAATATTTTCTCCAAACCAAGGAGGGATGGTCTAATGAGTGCCTTGTAGACATTAATACAATTGGAGCCCAGATGATTATTTTTCGTAAATGTGAAGTTGAATCAAAGAAGTGACCAAGGGTTAAAAAGAGTGTTTTTGTGCATACACCTGCACGGATCAAAGAAAAATTCACCAAAGAGTAGCTGTACTTGATTCTGATTACGCGTACTAACTTTTGTTCATACGCCTGCACAGATCCAACTGAGATTCATCATTACGGCAACACTGCTGTTGTACAGATTTTGATGCTTTTCTGTTTTCACTTGTTAATGATGAGCAAATTAATAAAGCAGTATATGAAATCTACCCATGTTTTATGCAGTTCAAAGGTAAAATCACTGTCAAGTAGTATGGTTCAAAGTCTCTGCCGAGACCGAGACAAACTCGGCTTAGTTGTTATCGGAACCAACCCTCGATAAAGTCTCTGCCGAGACCGAGACAAACTCGGCTTAGTTGTTATCGGAACCAACCCCTTCGATATGATATCGGGACGAGATAATTTCGAAATACTTGACTCGCTGAGAATTCAGCCGAGTCACCGAGAACTTGGTCAAGAAGTCTCTGATACGGATAGTCTCGGTCAAGTCATCTCGAATCAACTCGCAAATTTACATTTTATCGATTTTTTTTTGCTAAGTTTTTTAATTTTTGTTTAGAATATTTTTGAATATTATTCATAATTTTTAGAATATTAAATGTTTTAAAATTTGCGTCCCGTCGAAACCGTGACCGACATGCCGAGATCGATGTGAAACGATTCGGGCTGCGACCGTGACTTTGAACCATGCTGTCAACTAATATCCTCTGGTTCGGGTGTATTTCTAGTCTTGGAGAGTATGCTGAAGGGAACATTTACCAGGACTATCAACTCAAATCAAGATCCTTATTATTTTTTTGAAAGATCTTCCTCTTTTGCTGCAGAGAATACGATTCACAACTACTTGGGTTCGTACTCAGATGATGATGTGTTACATTTGTTAGTTTTGATGTTGCGAAGGGCAAATCCCCCATTTGACGTCCAGAAAATGATTTTCCAGCTGATGTGGTCACTAGTGCTTCGCTGAGTGTACAGGAAGCACAAATGGCTTGTGAATTAATGAGGATATTGAACAAAATGAAGGGTAAAGAGGTGGAGCATTTGAGGTAGGATCAATATTGCCATTTTGCCGTCTAAATTTTGATCAGAATCATAACAGCTCTTTATTTTCCCTGCGACTACATGCTTAAAAGTTTCACAAACTAATCCAGTATTAGTAGCCTGATGGTGGAAGATTCCACGCATTCAAGATTCTGCTGTACAAGGGATTGAAACACAACAGTTTGAAAATATATATAGATTCTTGTCTCCTCAATAACGTCCTTTACTATACAAGATAAGGGATTGGTGATCGGGGATCTGATCATCAACGAAAAATATTAGATGCATGTGAAAGTGCAGATATGGATGAAGGATCCGACAAGATTGAATAGTAATATTGATCTTTCACCTGCTAATATTTTACAAATAAAAAAATTTATGATTGAGACATGAACCCAAAATCTTGATCCCAAAAGTACTCATGCTGTCACAAAATAGGGGTCCAGCACCATCTCAACACTATCCGTTCTCCAGCCGGCATATCAATTGTCAAGGCCTTGAATCGGTGTCTCCATAATGACAAGAACATCTCCTGCTACCACAGGGTTTTTTGAGGATAATTATACATCCATCACATGCATATCTTGAAAAGTAATGTGAAAGGGTTCTACCGTTCACACTAGGTGGCGTTAGGAAAATGTAGGGGGGATTCGGTACTCAGGCAACTACTGTTCATCACTTGTAACATGTGTGATTGCGATTCAATTATATTACTACAACTAAGCTGGTTCCGAACAAATAATTGAACCTTTCTTTCCTGTGCTAATCCCACTGTACTGATGTACGTAATTCACTTGTATATCCAAGTATCCAACCACAACTGGAAGTTCTAATACACGTTAACAAACAGAAAGATGCCAATTTCCAAGCAAGAAAATGTCAAATTGTAGAACAATTAGTTTCGAGGAACAATTTTTTTTCTTGTTTTAAAGCCTGCATTGAGTACAAAGTATACTATTTTGAAATAGTTTTCTGTTCATAAACTAATCATACATCAAAGTCTTAGCAACTAAAAATTGAACTTTTCCCCTGCCTAACAGATTAGGGTTCGAACTTGACTGTTAGGTTTGGGGATAGGGAGGGATTAGCGGAGAGGGGGAAGGTAAAAATAAAAAGTAAAATAAAATTAGAACTTTAGAAAAATTTTGGATTTATTCTTTGATCTCGACATGACTAAATGTAAGACATTTGTAGCAAATGTTAGTGTGTTTATTTGGATAATAAGTTATGTCTATTAAAAATTGCCAAATGACACCAATAGAAAAATTCAACTAGGAGACTAAATTGAAATTGTTGGACTAATAAGCAAATATTCATTGCATCAAATTATCCTGCAAATCGAAATAATCATGTACAACTCACAAAATGAAATAAAAATATCCAGAATATATCCCTCCACAAAGACAAGAGGACAACATCATGTGAACCAACTACGAACAGGGAATTTAATGCTCTAGAAAGTTAATACAAAAATAATTTACAAACGTTAATAGCTAGATATATATATATAAGGGATTTTCATAAATATAAGTACCTATACACGTAATACAAGTACACATATGCATAGAAGAAATCGTCTACAGATAGTCCGACCCATGTGAACACATATGTTTATTTGACATGTATTAGAATAGTATATATTGGATTTGGATGGATACCAAGACTAATTAGGTCATTATACACAAAGAACAAATAAAATTTCCAAGTGTGTTTTGATCACTGTTATGTGCATATATGTATAATTATTGGTCGTCAAACAATCATTTAAACCATAGAAAGAATGGAAAGTGATATGTGACACATAATTCTGTATATTGTCCGACAAAATTTTCAACCAATACAAGTAAAACTTGAAACATACGAAACTATAAGATATATTGATATGATTAGATTTCTTAACAAAATGTATTAGAAATAGTATATAGTTTACAAGTTACATCAGTGTATTGGATATATTACATATTACTCGTACAAACTCTCAACAATTACAAATAGAAGTAGCACTTGTTGAAGTAAAACTTGACTATACATTTGTTTTCGCCTACCAATCACTCTCAAAGATTTCAATGTGAAAGGAATCATAATGATTCGTTTTAGGAGCGACTCTATGCTACCCCAATAATGGGGACTAAAAATTTAAAGCAATTGGTGCACGTTACATGGGGTTTGCCTCCTATAAATATGATGCTAGTTAACTCCTCCTATTCATTAGTATTATCTTATTTTAATTGATTGTTTGAGGAGAGTAAAATTTGCAGTTATGGGCTCACAATCACAAGCCAACCTCCCAATCGTATACTTCACCCGGGAAACTCTGAAGCCAGGCGCGAGTTCTTGGCTGTCAACTTGCAAGAAAGTGCGAGATGCACTTGAGAAGCACAGCTGTTTCTTGGTTCAGTATGAAAGAATTCCTTCAGAGCTGATCAGTGCAATTTTCCTGCAATTAGGAGAGTTATTTGATCTTCCCACAGAGACCAAAGTCCAAAATATTACCACAACTGATGGTTTGTTCGGCTACTTTGGGCAACAGCCGACAAATCCTACTTATGAAGGCATGGGAATTGAAGATGTAAATAATCCAGAAGCAGTGCTCAAGTTCACAAATCTCATGTGGCCCTCAGGAAATGATAGTTTCTGGTATATTTGAATGTTTTGTTTCCTGATTAAACTTTTGGCAAATTTGGTTCTTTAAGTCCTGAGTTGAGTTGTGTTTTGCGGTACTTTGCTTATCAGTGAATTGATGGAGTCCTACAAAAACCACGTTTCAGACCTTGAAAAATTGGTGATGAGAACGATTTTTGAAAGCTTTGGTGTTGAGAAGTTGTACAGCTCTCATGATGAATCGTGCAATCGCATGCTTCGATTCAATAAACACAGGCCACCACAGATGAATGAGAATCTTGGTGGTGTTCCTGAACACACAGATCCAACTTTTGTGACAATAATTCAACGAAATCAATTTTCAAGTTTAGAGGTGAAGTCAAAGGAAGATGGAAGCTGGATTGCTGTTGATTTTCCTCCATCATCATTTCTTGTCATGGCTGGTGACTGCTTGGTGGTAGGTTCTCCTTTCCTTGTCTGTACTTTGTTACTAAATAAAGATTAAGAAATGCCCATCATTCACAAGGCTTTCTAGTTGACCTTCCTTTCTTTTTTTAGTTGGTTGGAGCTTGGGAGGCTTGGTAATTGGTTTCGATGGGGATCTTAAGTCCGCATCGCCATCGAAGGATGATAATTGATAACTCCCCATCCCCATTAATGTGCGCATATAATTGGAGTAGTTGTCAACTTCAGGAATATAAGCCATGCATGCTTTTTAAAATGGTAAATTGCGACACGCACCCCTCAAATATCATTAATTTTGCAGTTTGAACTTTAATTTAGCACTTTAGTATCTTATACCATTAATTTATGGCACATTATTCAAATTAGTTGAACATTAATTAAATTTTCTTGGTATATTTTTGTGAAAAAGAACTAATATGCATCTGTTTACTGAGTTATTCTTTATTGTTCAAGAGGTACTAACGTTCTATCATTCAAAATTCACATTTTTTTATTGGTTTCAATCATTTTGAATAATGTGCTATAAATTAATAGTATCAAATAATTGAGTGTTAAAATTGATATAGCTTAAGGTGCAAAATGCAAATTGGTGATAGTTATAAGTGGAAATTCCAATTAATCCTTTCGAAAAAGCGAAACATTGTCTCTCTGTCTCTCCCTTTTTCTTTTCTTACTTGGCTTTCGTTATCCTTCCTAAACTTCGAAACCAAAAAACTACTTGCCAATTATTGAGGGCTCAAAAGTGCAAATTAGAATTAACCCTTTAGAAAACATAAAATACTAACTCGTTTTCTTTCCTATTCCCATTGCTTTTCTATTGTTATCCTTCCTAAACTTTGGTATGGTTCCATTGGGAATAAACTACGGCAAAAGAGCATCACATTGATTAGAGTACCATATTGATTTTCCAAGACTAGAAGCGTGAACATGTAAATATTCTTCTTGGCTTAGGCATGGAGCAATGGTAGGGTGCATTCAACTGTGCACCGCATCAGAATGAGGCCAGGGGAAACAAGATTCTCGACTGCACTATTCTCGTACCACAATGGGATGGTTCATGTTCCAGAAGAGCTAGTGGACGATGAGCATCCTTTGCAGTTCAAACCATTTGATCAGATGGGATTTTTTCGTTTTACTTTCGCTTACTACCCTCTGAGTGATGAGAGTAAAATTAAAGCTTATTGTGGTATTTAGGACTTCCTTTGTTTGCTTTACTTTTGGATGTGAACTTTTAGTGCATGCTCATGTTCAGTTTCCTCCGTGAATGAAGTGTTCCATTCCTTTCTAGGATCTTGAGTTTGTTCTCTTGCAAACTGATATTTCAAGCTTTCCTACATTCTGACCTTAACCTTCAAAATGACATATTGAAAACTGAAGATAATTCTTTTAGCCCTTATTTCCCAATCAATGTTTGATTGAAGACAAATTTGGTTGCGTAGGTCATCACAAAATCCAATATAGTGCCATATACCATGACAATCAACAGAAATTCCCTGATTACTAATGGTACGAACTCCAGCGAAAAAGGAGTCAAAATGAAGCCCAAGTATCCCAAAAGAAGAATAACTTTTCTTACACTATCCGTGAATATACTGGCGAAATTGAATAAATATCATACCATCTGAATTTGATCTAAATATGGTAGGAGTAAATGTAGTACTAATTATCCACCAAAAGAAAATGCAAAGAATTTCATCTAATATGGTAGGAGTAAATATAGTACTAATTAAACACGTACATATCTTATTTTTACTACCTTGATCAAACTGTTAACGTTTCAACAATAATCAAGTAACTATGTAAATCTCTATTCAACTCTCAAAATTTTCCTTCTCCCCTTAATTTCCCTTGTAAGCATAAAATTTCTTTTCAGTAAACAACAATAATAATAATAACAAAATCCTCAACATGTATCAATCCCCCATCATTTCAAAAGTAGCTATGTTTTGAATTATTTTTTGTAAATATTATCATGTGAATGTTTGGATAGTAAATTATTTACACTAATTTATCAAAATGCAAGATAAACACATTTTTCAATCACCTTTTATATCATATACATCACATAAAAAATGTGTTAGAATATTTTCTTCATAGAATTATCCCAACTAAATCTCCTATCTAAATACAAGTATCCTGTCAAGTGTTAATGAGGGTTAGCTTGACCATAAAAGCGATGAGCAAAGCACGAGTTTAGCATGGTCTTAAACTGCGCTTTTTTGGTTGCAGTCAAGGTGGCACAGAGTTTCCATTTCATAACTGTAGCATCGAAGGACAGAAGCGGGATGCTGGTGACACGTGCTTAAACTTCCCACGCCTTTGAGGATTCTTACTTGTTAGTTGTCTTGTCCAATTATCCGCGACTCTTCTCGTCCTGCCCAGTCCTCACCTTCCAGCTGCGGCACTCAACTCTGCGACAGACGCACAAGCGCCTCCCATTACATCTTCTCTTTCTTTCCCCAATGGCTTTCCCTTTTTCAATGCAAAACCTCCCATTTTCTTCAGCTCTCCCTCGGCGCAACACGACGGCGTACCCTTCTTCCCTTTTAACTCTGCCCAGTAACCGTAGTCTCCTGAAAATTCCAAGGAATGCAAAAAATCAAGAAAAATCCCTTGCTGGAGCCTTGACTTGCAAAGCAATGGTTCAGCAAACAGCTGTCCAAGGAGCTACTGCTGCTTATGCTAAAGAAATGGAGAGACTTTCCGCTAAAGAATCCCTTCTTCTTGCTGTAAATTCATATAATCTCCTTGTGTTATTTCTTGAAGTTTTTCTTCACTTTTGACCCACTAAAACTAGGAAATTTAGCTCTCTTAATCAGTTCGTGTTTGATATCACTATTCTTCTAGATGGGGTTTTCTGGGATTTCAGTTTTTCGTTGTTAGTTGCGATAATATTGTCCGATTTTTCAGCTCTGTTTTATTTCTATGCTTCTAATCTTGGTTGTTAAAATCCCAAAAAAGAAGCAAAGGAGATAAACAAAACTCTGCTTTAATATTTTCCTTTTTCACGAAATTTTTTAAATGTCTTGATTTTGAGGGAATATACTGCAATTGGTCCCTATTATAGCTAGTTTGTGAGTTGAGGATAGAAAAGAAAAGAAGAGAAAGGGTAAGTTATGTGAGAAAAGAAAGGATAAAAAAAAAATTTGTAAGCTTCCATCAGTTTTCCTTCGCTTTCCGCCCGTTTTGGTCAGAAAAATTTTGCACTGTAGCAGCGCTTGGCTTCTCTTCAAGATCCGTTCGTTTCTTTTCTTTTCCGTCTCACTTAAATCTCCCAAACGTGAAAAGTCCACCTTTCCCTTCCTTTCTTTTCTATTCCTTTGAAATCTGAACTCCCAAACTAGCTAAGAAGCCCCATTTTCCTCTAATTACCCCACTTAAATATGTAGACAAAGGATTATTACCCCACCTCCTCCTCCCCCGCAAAAACAAACCCACCCCCAAAAAAAAGGGTAAAAGGTAAATAAGGACTTGCTGCCTTAGTATCTGAAGTTTATTGGTTAAAGCCTCATACTTTTCTGGGGAAGATGTGGGGTGCACCGAGTAACTGATGTTTGGTGTAAAGATGTGGATGTAGCTTGTGATATTGCTGGTGCAAGTTCCAAATTTTAGTGGGAAACCAACTGGATTGGCCTTTTTTCCCCGGCCTCTTTGGTCAAATGATTAATGTATAGATTTGATTTTCGGGTTTGATGTGATTAATCAAGAATAAAGATAGATTTTCTTATTTCAGTTCAAAGATGCAGGGGGGTTTGAAGCACTAGTGACTGGAAATGTAACAGATATGCAGCGGATTGATGTGAATGAGAGGATAGTAAGTCTTGAGAGACTCAATCCGATTCCTCGACCAACAACGTAAGGTTTTAAGTCTAATGACAAGGCTGCTCAATCTTCAAATGCATAAGGTTTATCGACTTGGCACTTCATTGATATTTTCAGCTGTCCAGGTCTCCTTATCTTGAAGGTCAATGGAATTTCAAGTGGTTTGGAGATGGAAGTCCTGGCTTTTTTGCCGCTAAGTTGGTATTTCAGTAAGTGTTCTGTTATGGTGGTGATTATCTCTGTTCACTAGAGTGGTCTCTGCCTATGTATGCCCCATGTAGGCACCACAGTGCTTGTCCTTTAGGAAAGTTATAGGAGTTTTAGAGCATCTCTCAGAAATCTTCACTTCATTATGGGCATAAGAAATGATCTTCGCTGCCTAAGAGAGCTCCGTGCTTGTTTGACATCCTGCCCTTTTTTTCTTTTTTGGGGTGGCTTGAGTTGTTGGTAAGGAATCCCGAATCCCTGAGACCTTCTTTATCTTGTTAGTTCGTTTTTAGCCAACTTCAATTTAGTCCTAATTCTGTTGGATATTAAAACTATTTGGGCTGCATTTCAATTATCTTAGAGAGAATGTTCTGAAATCTATGGCATACGTTTGGTAGGATATCTACTCAATCACTGTAAAAGTAGATGGACAAGCCAATATCACTGGCAGTAATGTGGTTTTGCATTCACAGGACATTTCCTTCAACGTTGGCTACTCTATCGAAACTTGATGTGCTGATCAAGGATGGATATGCCAATATCACTGCAAATTTGAAGTTTGTTAACTCGGTAACATACTCTGTGTGACTGCAACAAGCAAGTTCAGCTTCTATCTGTTAATTAAACATAAAATGAAATTGAAAACGAATTAAAATATATAAAATATAGAAGAAAAAGAGTACATAGATAGATGTATCAGGAGCATTCTGCATTCCTCAGGTGATGGATAACCCCACAGATTGCTTTCCTCCACTTTGATGCCTGCAATTTCAATTGGACTTTATCCATTTTGATTCATGAAAGTTGAGTCTTGAAACCTCAATAAAAGAGATGAATGTGCAAATGCCAGTGTAAAATTACTCCCGTACTTCTTGCTACTGAGCTACAGCTGACTGGCAATGTGAAGGCTATAAATGTGTATCATGCATAGTTGGACAGCCCTTTCTATATCTGGTAAACCCTCCTTTCCAAGAGAGTGATTATTCATTCTCAAGTTTAAAGCACTTTGAATCATCCTGACAACACCATATGGAATTATAATCTGATGCACATAATAATCTATGAGTTTGGGTAAACTTGCTGATTTTAGCTGCCCAAACTAATTAGAGGAAAGGATTCCAGATATACCAGGACGTTTTATTTTATATTATTTTATCACTATTGCTTTTTTGGACCCAAGTAAGCAGACCTAGGTTGTTATCTATTTGGACTTATTAGCAACTCATATATGTGTCACTTCTCTGTTGATATTGTCTTCTGATCATAATTTAACAATATTGTGGTCAAATTTCCATGAGTGAAATGCAGATAGATAGCAACTTCATTCTTTCAACCAGATTATCAGTTGAGGGACCACTTAGAATGAAAGAGGAATATGTTGAAGGAGTATTTGAGTCTCCAAAGCTCAATGAAGAAACCATCCCTGAGCAGCTTAAAGGTGCTTTCAGTCAGGCAGTTAGCACAGTGGAGCAACTTCCTGGTCCCATCAGGGATGCTGTTGCCAGTGGACTGAAAGTCCCTCTTGGTGAGGATTTTGAATGTTCATTTTGAACTTGGACTTGATATAATCCTTTACCCTTACTTCCTATGATATTGTTGTGCATTTGACTTGTATGCGAAAGAAGTGTCCACAGATTCCTGTTTCACCAGGTTCTGTCATTTTAGTGTCATCATGATTACCCCGTCCCAAAGATCCTCTGCCACCTCACTCCACCCTCCTTAAAAAAATAAAGAAATTAAAAAAAAAAAAACTTAAAAGGAGAATAAGAGCAAGAGTAGTGTATTTGCCAGAAATCCAGATGCAATGGAAATCAAAATAGGGGAAAGCGTAGGTGTTCATCTGTATAAGGGCTATCATAGCTGAAATGCTGCTCAATTTTTTCATTTTAGTTCTGATATGTTGTTTGACATTTATTCTTACTATGTCAGGCGGGAGGATTCAGAGACTATTTATGATTTCCTATCTTGATGATGAAATACTGGTTAGTGTACATGAACCATTTTTTGTAGCTTGCAATCTTCAAATCTCTCTTACAGAATTTATCAGTCTATTCATATCCATTACTTGTATGTAACATGTCTGATATCTTCTTTCGCTCCTAGTCATTTTGTAATTCTTAAAACATAGTTTGTATGTTAGCCAACACTTGGAATGTAGTAGTCTGTCTTCACAAAATCACATATACTTCTTGCAAGAGCTATAAGATCTTCTTTTCCAGTGGAAATGAGGACATTCTTCCTTTTGCTTTGCTAAGGTTTCAGACTTATTTGTTCGCAAAACCATGTAGAATGGGCCGATGGGCGTGGAATTCTACCATATTCCAAGACCTGATGATCAAATTATGATTGCAATTAGGCATTTTGCTGTCTAAACATTTGTCTCTTTACAACCCATTTAACTAATCCTAGACTAATATTTTGTCCGCTGGTGTTCTTGGCAGATAATAAGGGATATCGGTGGAGTTCCTGAAGTCCTTACAAGATTAGATCCTGCCCCAGCAACCAAGGAAGATCAGATCACAGACTATGAGAGTTGAAAGAGCCGCAGCTAGCTCTGAGGGTGAAAGCTCGGTAGTTCAACTTACCTCGGAAATCCAGCATATATTTTGGCAATATATTACTCCCAATGGGAAACATCAACCAAAAATCAAAAGGAATTGCACTATAGAGTACATCATTCACGGAGAGAGGAAGGAGGGGCAGTGATAAATTGACCAGTCGAAAGAACTGGTTCATTGGTGCGGCTAGATGTTTTGATGTCAGTAACTAAGTGGTAAAACGTTTGAACTTGAAGACTCTGGGGCAATAGCACTCATTGCCGTTGTTATTACTTGTACTGCTCAGGGTAAAGTAATCTTTGCCTTGTAAGGGACAAATGGCGAATAGGTTTGAATTAATCTATTTCATTAATTACATTATGTTGGCAAATTGTTGCACTTCTATCAGACACTAATGGTGCCAGAACTTTTAAAAGCTGAAAGATTGTTCCCAAACAGGGGGTAGATTTCTTTCATGAATTCCTGCAGCAAACAAGGCAACAAACAAACTGTCCCAAAGGCTACTACTGCTGACCTTGCTGCTGCTTGAAAAGTACCATTTTTTTTTTTTGAAGCACTGAGAACTTGAGAAGTACCATGTCGATATTTGTTGTGGGATTAATTTCAAAACCTCCCTTGAGATTTCCAACAATTACAGAGAATTCTTTTCAAGTTTCAAAAATTATACTTACCTCCCTTGCTTGTAAGGTTTATGTAATAATATAGACCCGATAGTTTATAATTTTTCATAAATATCCTAAAATACCCTTCTTCAGAGAACAAAACAAAACAAAATAAGGTTTTAATATTTAATTTCTTGTACGTGTTATGCTCACTAAAACAAACAAAGTTCAGTGACTCCAAATCATCTCAAAATTCATTACTTGCTAATTTTTGCCTTATACAACTCACTACCACCGCTACCAATACTAAACTGAGAAATGCCTCCATGTCCCTAAGAACATAATTCATTATTGCTCTAGCACTCTTAGAAATAGAAACAAAATTCTACCTTTATAGTAAAATCACAATCAATAGATAAATAAAAGAGAGAACCAATGACTAATTGTTAGACTTTTTTGCTTAACAAACATAATAGTTATTTCTCTATGTTCCAACTCTCAATTTCATTTTTTCCCCATATCATTGCCACTTTTTTCATCTTCCCCTAGTTTGACAATAAAATTCACAATCTGCACCTTCTTAATTTGGTAACTTCAATTGGTTAACATTTGTAAAGAGTAAAACTATTGGAAAAAGAAAAAAGAAAGGGTCTAAAATTTTTATAGTAAAAAAGAGATAGGAAGACAAAAAATACAGATAAATTTTGGAGTTGGTAAAAAATTGATAGTGGTATGGTTGGTAACAACAGAGCGCAATATTAGTGAGAGGGAGAAGGGGTTGTAGGAGAAAAAGAGAAAATAATATGAAAGAGAGATGGAAGGAGGGAGGAAGAGATGAAAATTAGAAAATTGATGAAAATTGTTTTTTGATATTAGGAAATGACTAGTAAAATAATAAGAAGTATTTTTCGGCTTTAAATGTACCTTTATGAATTAATTATTAATTGGAGGACATTTTAGTCATTTGATTATACCAAGAGAGGTCTATGTAATTATTGAAACCTCAAGAGAGCCGAGTGAAATTGTTAAAAACCTCAAGGGAGGTTTCTGAAATTATCCCATTTGTTGTTGCATCAAACATTGACTTCTAGATGACTGGCTTGGGCTTAAAGCACATTTCTAGGTGAAATTAATGAAATTCAGCCGATTGAAATCTTGTAGACTTGGAACTACCTCCTAAGGAAAAGAAATCAAGGAATCTGAGGCAAAAGCTAATTCTCGTTCTCGTTCCACCGTTATCCTGGCTACTGTTTAACGTAGAAGTGGACTGCTGTATAGTCGGATTCTTGTAATGATTATTTTGGGTGAATGGAGCTTGACTGACAATTTCTTGCTCGTGTATTCCAGCAATAAAGAGTAATAGTATGGCAAAGAGACCAAATATACTCAGAATATTACTTCCTATCTGTAATATATGACGAATAACGTATGAACCTAGCCAAATATACAGTCTGTAGGGCTGAAATGTCCTCACTGTAACAAGCAAGTGCAAGTGTATGCCTATCCTCGAGAATGAACAAGAAAAAAGGCAACTAGTTTTTAAATATTTTTCTTGAAATGATGAATATATGGGGTCTTTTTTTTGTATTTTCGCTAAATCAAATAACTTGGATTCCGGATTTTGATGCGCAACAGATCTTCTGTCCCACATCCTGTGTCATTCTCTGTCCCATTTTTTATTATATTATTATTTCTCCTACATAAATACCATGTTTTAGTTCTTTTTTTATTTTCTTAAGATCCAATAACTATTAATTTAATAAAAAATAAATACAACAGTTTAAAAAAAGAAATATATAATAGAAAATTAAAAATGTAGCAGAAAATTCATAAAAAATCTCATTTTTTATGCATTTTGATTTTTTGAGTTTATTAAATTTTGTATATTACTTAGTTAATAGTTATTGGATCTTAAGGAAACAAAAAAAGAACTAAAACATGGTGTTTATGTAGGAAAAATAGCAATATAATAAAAAAAGGGACAGAGAATGACACAGGATGTGGGACAGAAGATCCGTTGCGATTTTGATGTAATCTTATCTTCAGCGTTTGCAGAGGGCTGGAGGCTTCAAATTGAATGATCAGGACGTATAAAGAACAGTGGTATGAAGAATTAGCACCTTCATTATGAAAATTCAGAATAATAAGTTAACCTATTACTATCAGTTTTGTCATGTCATTACTCGTTTATCATCATATGGATACAGCATCTTTGGCTTCGTCATTATTTGCTTATACAATTTCTTTTCTAAGTAACTTTGTGTTCTCTTCATCTATGCATCGATTAGGAAGAAAATGTTGTACTGTACGGTTTGAATTGCTATTTTGAGAAGTTTTTATAAAAAAGAAAATGTATTATAGTGATTTGATATATATGAAAAAAAATTAATGAAAAAATATGTTCATGAAAAATATAAATTTTTTTTTTTGCGGAATAGCACAATTCAGACAAGGATACAAGTCTCATCGTACATTCTAATGCCTTATAAACCATATAGACCCTAAATCAATGAATATTGGCATATCGGTCATAACATTGAAATGTGTAGAATAGTCTTTTTTTTTTTTTTTGGAAAGATTACAAAGATTCTCCCATGGTAAGAGTAATACAATCAACAAACAAGCGCACAAATAGTAAAAGAATAAACTCACATATAGGGAAATAGGACTTCAAGACCTCTAACTCATAATGTCTTAACCTCCTTGACCATTAATAATGATATCTTTGAGTGCGTTTGTATAGTAGATTATTTGGGATAATTTTTTGAAAAAATATTTTTTTATGTGATATATGTGAGATAATAAGGTGACTGAAAAATATGTTAATAATGCAAGCTAATAAATTTTGACAAATTATTGACTATCCAATTCTTCGTTGCAAACGACTTGGCTTGATCCTTCCAAGGCCACATAATACGCTTAATTAACTAATGGACCGAAACTGTTCTGATTATCATAATAAGAGCTTAATTGTGTCACATCCTACAAATTTTGTATTATAATCAGGTGTGTCAAGAACAAATCACAAAAATCTCAACTTTAATCAATTACCTTCATTCGTGTTTGTAACATTAATTATGCACAAATTTTCACACCTAAGGAAAGGTATGAAAAGTTCAATGTGCGTGCAAAAGATAAATGATTTCCAATTACGCCAGCAGTGGATGAAAGGAGAAATTAAGAGTCCTGTGACATTGGAAACCCGTCATGAAGACTTGCAAGTCTACTCAATTTTAGCCTAATTAAATTCGTGAAAACGCCGCCTCAAATTGGAAACAAATATTAATACACTACACAATAGACGTGGGCTTTAAGTTGTATACCAAAATACCACTAGTCAAATATTTTCTTTGGTTGAAAAAAGGAGCACGAGCTTTAGACTTTGGTTCCCATGATCACAAGGGGTTAAAAAAAAAAAAGAAGAAGAAAGGATTTACTTCCTTTATTCAAGTTGATTGCATGTTTCAATAACTATAAATATATAGATATATAGTCGTCAACTATGATCAATAATAAGTGATAAGCATGACAAATGACAAAGTATGTTGAATAAATTTCCCTATAAGTCTAGGCTTAATTCAGCCAACAATGTTTAATATATGTTACAATTAAAAAAAAAGGAAAAAATTAAGTAAATCTTCGGTTCCTATGACGTTGTTCTCGGTTGCTTTAGATTTTACAAAATCTATTTATGAAGACTGATTATGGAGAATAATCAAAATCAGCAACAACCACTCTTTAGATAATTATAGATTTTAATTTTTTATCATATTAAAAAATCTATAATTAGAATACAAAAACAGTTGAGAACATCACAAAAACTAATTATCTAAAGTGAAAATCCATAATCAGTTAAAATAATCAGACGAAAATAAGCCCTATGTGGTCACGAACTTTTTGAATTGGATTTGAGGGGATAGATGAGAAGGAAGTTCTTCTTTGTTTGCTACTTTTTTAATTCGTTTGCCCAAATAAATTGCGCAGACGTGACTAAGCAACAACCAAAATACGAATTAATAAAGCCTAAAACAGTATGTCAAAATGAGCTATGATTCATGAGAGACATAGAGTCATCATCTTTACCATTATAAAAATGAAGTCAATCGTGAATGTAACGTGGAAGCAGGCCGGTTAAGGATATTCTGTGCCATTTCTGTGTTTTTCTTACTCTTTTTTCTTTTTTTAAACATTTTCGTTAGGTCCATGCATCTACTTCTTGATCAGTTTTAGTTAACTACCAAATCAATTTACTTAAAACGGTGGATATATCGCATCATATTTGGTATTGGAAGAAAATACACGTAAACTATACACAATAACTAGACAAAGTTGCATTTGCCCTTGAAAAATAGTAAACAAAAAGTTATTCTTCTTTGGACATAATTTGTACGTAGAAGGGTCTTTGAAGAACTTTGAATGGGTGTTGAAATTGCAATGGGCAAATTTTGCCAAGAACATGATCCAGAATTAAAAATAACCTAATTTGGAATCCTCAGCTTGTAGAACATGAGCCTCAACTTGTTGTAAATAATATCAAAACATTTTCTTTGTAAACAAAGTTGGGTTATACAAAGTTGTACAAAATTAAAACTCAACTTGGGTTATACAAAGTTGTAGAAAATAACCCAATTTGGAATCCTTAACTTGTAGAACATGAGCCTCAACTTGTAGTAAATTGAGTAGACCCCTGTACAAAGTTGTTGTACATATATATATATATCCCTTAATTGCATTTGACACGTAACGTTGTATGATTTGTCAAATACTATGTTTTTGTATCATTGCTGCTAATGTTTCAGTACATGTAGCATGTTGTTCAATTGGTATCATTCTTCTTTTTAGCTTCTTTTTCCCTGAATTCTTCTTCTGGCGAGTAATTCGGATTGGATAAACACATGACATCGAGGTCAACTTGTTAAAATCATAATATATGATATGATGAATCTTGCAAGAAATGCAAAACATTAATTATTCAAATGCAAGGTCTTGGTTGAGTCCAATTTGGTCTGCCGAACTGTAATCTGATCAAGGAAACGAAAGACGTAAAGGTAATTAATGGCTCTAGAGACTGTCGCTGAAAGGGATTATTTAGCATTTTGTTTGTGTTTTTGAGAGAGACATAGAGATGAAAATCAAGGCCAAGAGTTGGTAAGAAAAAAAAAAAAAGACAAAACCTTGGATTGCAACATCCATAGCAAAACAACAAAATGTTTAGCACGTTCCTAAAGATAAAGAACCAAACAAAAACAAGCCACTAGAAACTTCTCGGGACAAAGAAACACTAACAGTAATGAGAATGAGTTGAATCATTCACAAACATCCAAATATTGAACTCCATTTTTATTTTGCTTCCAGTGCTTAGTTGGGGGAGCAAATTACATTATTTAACTCCATGCCATATGATATTCCTCGTTTAAGGAAAGATTAAAAGCAAAGAAAATATGATGAATTGCATACTCATCCAGGAGTTCGAAAACCTCAAGTGATGATCAGGAAGTAGTGCAGTGAAAAGATCGAACTCAAGAGAAGAAGGGATGGATCCCAGAAATGAAACTCTAACTTAAACCCTAATTAAATAATTAAAGATTGAATAATTAATCAATAGCTGGTCATAAAAAAAAAGAAATTACCAACATTTGTTTTCAAGTCAATACGCTACTAACTACTATTACTAATTAAGCAAGCTGGGATTGTCCATAAGCATCCATATGAGAAGCTTCCATGGGCATAGCAGGAAGCAATGGAAACTCATGGTTGAGCTGTTCCATGAAGCCCTCCAACTCAGCAAAACCACCTAAGAAACCTCCACCAGAATTTGCACCTCTCCATATTTCTTCTTCACCCTTAATCCTTTCTCTGAAGCTGGCACAGTGGAAACCGCTTCTTAGTTCCATTTTCTTCGCCAGTGGCCTGTGAATCATGTGATGCTGGGGCAAAGTACTGCAGGAAGTATTTCTTGATGCCTCAATTTTGTTGGAGGGAACAATTCTTGGTAACTTTTTCTTGGTGCAACTGCCGTTTTTGTTCTCTGTGGGCTTTCCAGTGAGCCTTTGCACCAATTCCCGGAAATTCGCGACGTCGGTCTTGATGATCTCCGGTGCAAATATGTGAATTATGCGAATTTTGGGCTTCACTTTGGATATCATCTGAGAATTCTTATGCAATCCTAGTGCTGCACCTGTTACGCTAGTATTGGCGACACAATTTTGTCTGTTCGTCATGCCTTCCATAATATACATCAAGACTACCTGGAACTTGAGATTTGAGCTGTAGATAAAAGAAAATGGTAAGTTGTAAAATTAGTTAGGAAAGAAGGGGGTTGGAGAAAGAGTGGCTTCTTAGGACTGCAAAGGTTGGTTGATTCTTTAGTGAGGAAGAAAGGGGGGATGTTTGTATATATAGGAGAGTAATCAAAGGTACTTGTTGAATAGAATATAGTAATGAAGGGACGATAGAAAAAATTTGAAAAGAAAAACAAGCTGTCTGTTGAGGCAAGGATTGAATGAATCCTTTTCTGACATATTGAAGAATTGGAGAGAGTCAATAAAGTATGGAATTCATCTATCTATTGGTCCCCGAGTAATAATATTATAAGAGCCTAGTTAAAATGACAGAAACAGTCCTCTGTCTCTTAGAGTTGATGACGAAATTAATGCAAAACAATATGATAATCAAACTTTAGCATGAAACACAGTAGTTGCCAACTTGGTTTATATTTAACTCACAAAACCCTAATGTTAAGCTTTGTTTATGTTCTCTTTTTTAAAAAGAAGAAGAAAACAGACTGTTGCCAAGCAGTCGAGGGAATTCAATTCATAGTATATATTAAAGTAACATTACGAACTAACTGATTGACCTTTTCTTGAACTGTCACTGCTAATTTGTTAAACGGACTGTTTAACAAGTGTACATTCGTTAAGATATATTTCGGGTTTTAGATTTTTAGAAATATAAGATTAATTAGGGAAAGCATATAAATGCAAGAAAATTAATTAGGAAAAGTGTATAAATGTAAGAGAAAATAGTAATTATTAGTGTACGTATATACATAGTAGGTTGGGTGGAATATAAGTGTGTTAACGAGTGCTCTATTAAAAAAACCATTTGTTAAATGGTGGCAGAGTATTGTGTGCTTAATTTTCTCATTGAGTGTTTCTCCAAGAATGTTGGTTTAAGAAGTAATTTAGCAAATGCCAAGGTTATAACTCAATGAGAAATTCTAAACAAGAATTAAGTACAATATGTCGATAAAAAATTAAGTAAATCGAAAGCACTAAGAATACTGGTCCCATTCCATTATTCATCGTCAGTCTTCTTTCAACTTAGTCTTAACTATTTCCCTTCTCAAAAAGCAAAAAGAAAAAATATTAAATCTTTAAAAAGATGAAAAATTTGTTTCCTCTTCTAGCTAGTGACATAATGATAAAGATATATGATCAATTATAATAATCTAGTTCGTACGACGTTTCACCTATAACTAACAGGTCACAGGTTTGAGCCATTAAGAGAATAGGTGAAAAATCACTATTGATCCTTTGAATTTTTTTAAAAAAAAAATTACAACAGCACCACGTTCCTCCTTAGATAATAATCATTAGACTCAAAAAAATTAAAGAAAAAACAAGAAGTTTAACTCAATCATACATGGTAACTGTTTAGTTCATTTGCTGCTTATAATTAATTAGTACTCCACAAAAGAACTAACAACATAATGCACAAGTCAATCACAAACATTCTTAGCAATTTTCGTGTAAAGGACAATTAGGTCATTATAAAGGACTAACATGTCCAGCAACAAGCAAATACGTGATACTCGATACAAGAATGCGCGTAGTAGGAAGAAATTGAGCCAAATGTCATGGCTCCCATTATGGATTTGGGTACGGCCATGTTTTGTCCAGGTTTCAGACGTCTCAAAAACTACTATCTCTGTATCTTTCTTTCGTTGATTTGGTGAACCATACATTGCTTTATACTTGCAATATTCTTTGGTAATCCTACCATCAAATCTTTATTATGTGCTCATGCATCTTTGAAATTCATCACAAGTTATTGCTTCAGGTTTTTGGCATTACGTTGTATGTCCTTCTTGAATTAAACATGCTTTTGGAGAACATTCCCACGTACTGCATTAATATGTTTAGCAATGATTCCAAACCAAAAGAATTCAATTTCATTTCATTGAGTTGTGTTTGCCTCTATTTGGTACTTGAATGCCCTCGAATTCAAAGCTTTAAACACAACTGAACTCCAAGGTTTTGCCATGGTTTTGACTTTTTCAAATGTATGTGCCATTAACTTTATGTGTATCAAATGCTTCTGTCAATATAGAAGATTTTAGGACAAATTATTATCTCTAAACTTTAGAGTTGAAAACTTGAAAGAGTAAAATTTCGTATAAATTCCATAGCTGTGTTTATAATTTTATAACAATCTATCAAAAGAATGGTATTTAGCAAACATCCAAAATCATGTTAAATTCCCTAACTTTTTGTAAGTTGTTGTTTTTCAAAAGCTGCGGAATTGTTTGGATTACATTTTTGTGGAAAGTTTTTCAGAAGTATTTTTTTTTTCAAAGTATTTCTTTGACGCATTTCATAACCTTTTTTTGCTTCACGTACATCACATTTAAAAAAAAAGATTAATCTTCCCTACATCAGATTTAAAAGTGCTCATTGTCATCCGCTGTAGAAGATATATTAAACATATTAATCAACATTACAGTTGATCAGCAAATGAAAAAATAACACACGTTACATACAAATGCTTTAATTAGCAAATTCTGTCAAGTACTCTTGTTAAACAACTTTTGCAAATAAACACCAATCCTTAAAATTACATATAAGAAATGCTAAATCCTTGAAAACAGATTCGACTTGGGATAATTTTTCTCATTATAGATAAAATAGTATTCATGTGCTAGCAACTTCTGGCGGATTCTAGTATGGCATCAGAACTAATCCTTGTTCAGGCTCACAGTTAATGCGCCTGCCTTCCTACTTGCCTCTGATTGTCTTTCTCTTAGAATAACATGACCAGTTGATACCTTCTCAACAGGTGCTTCTGCTATATCTATTTGTTTATTTAGGTCGTCCAAAACAAATTTCATTTTCCTACAACGCTTTAAATTAACTGTTTCCACTGTCACTACACCTTTTTGCCTTACTAACAATCAAATTCTGCCGCTATAGTATCAAGGTCTCAACGTACTAATGAAGTTATCCTCAGAATCCCAACAATCATAGTCTGGAGCACTATAATAATTCCCTGTTCAAATCATAAAAGATTTGCCCTGGACTCTTATACTATGGCACTAGTGTGCCCAGATGGTATGTTCTTTGGCTTTTACATGTTTGGCTTGTTCTTGAGAAAGATAGAGATTGGATGGACTCTCCGAGTACATTTTGGTGCTAGTGATATATAGCCAGACCTGCGTGGTCCCTTGTGCCTGTTGCTCTTGGGTATTGACCAATTCTCTCCAACTCCAGCTTTCACGATTTCACCAGTTTCTGTATCCTTCTTCCATCTGCTCTTTCCATGTTGTCTTTCTCAGGGTAAATGACACGTAAATTCCGCATTTCTGTTTGCTACTGCTTGCTTTTATTTATCTGAAACTAAAGAAACTTTTCTTGGCAACAACTATTCTTCACTAGAATTATGTGCACAGTTTCACATCTGGGTTCAAAAAGGTTTTGGAGCTAGTCTCAGTGCACTTTCTCGTAGACTTGTCTAATTGCTCTTGTCCCTAATGTTTCACCTTTCAGCAGATCCATTGCCCCGATTTTTAGATAATTATCTTTTCCAATCACTCACTTGCATTAATTGGGAAATGGGACATGTTTGATTTCTTGAGTATCTGCAGGTTTCATGAACATGATTTACAACTTGTCGTCGGACTGAAAGATGAGTAACTAAACTTAAAAATGTGAACTACACACAGATTCCACAAATAGGCTTTTAAGTTCAGACCAGTCCAAACAAACTTACCATTTTTTTTTTTTTTTGGTATTAATCCTGTTGCACTAAAAAGTGAGTTAACATTAAAAAGTGACTTGGGTGCACTAATTAATCAAATCTACTATGAATTAATTAACAGCTGCATAAAAAATGCAGGTAGTGGACCCTGGAGGAAAGTCTAACACCCTATAATTGGTTCATCAATTATACATTAACTTATCCGAAACATCGCAATATTCACCCAAGAACACAAATGAGACCCGCTTCCATCCTTGAGAAAATTTTCGGCAGGACGTGCAAATGCTTCCAATTCAAGGAGCAAATAGGACAAGCACTCTCGCTCTCAGCTGTAAATAAATAAGCCTATGTATGTTGCTTAGGGAGCATGTTTCATTGCATGAGAGTGCTAGAATTTGGATTTTTATTTTACTGAGCATCGCCTTCGCTAAATATTCCTACTCTCATCCAAATATCAAACACAAATTCATACACTACATCTTGCTGGTTACAAGTAACATGTCGACATTTTCAAGACGAGAACTAATTGCATAAGTTTGATGATATGATAGCTCAATTCAAGAGTAAATAGATAGATAATAAAGATGGGCTCTTTCCGTATTGACGTTAGGAAGAAACTTAAAAGGAAAGTTAATTATGTCTCTGTAGTACCAGAAAGATGATTACAAGTTGTCAGCTCTCTCCTACCTAATCCCTTTCAAACAGAAAAGAAAAAGATCGTACGAGTGCTGGCTAGTGAAATTTGGCACAAGATAATTGGGGGTTTTTAATAGCTTTGATAGTTGTAAGAGTTTTTTGCCCATAGTTGCGAAATATTTTCCTTCAAAAACAGGCTACTATATAAGTTTATATTCTTCTTCACGAATTCATCTAAAGATAATCATATGCAATTGCTTAATCGATCATGTGGTTCAAATTTAACGATAGTAAATAACTTTCTATAAAGAAGAGTGGTTTTTAATTACTTCTTCACCTTGAAAGATTTGACACTTGTTCAATCACCAGGCATAAAATGTTGTTAACGCAGCCAATTTCTTGCGCTTATTGTACTTTCTTGTGAAACTTTTATACACGTATGTCTACACCAGGTAGTATATTCCTGTCACATTATTTACTTTTAGTTCGCATAATGTGTTGGCAGATATGGACGCAAAGTCATCTTTGTCTGTCAATATTGCTTGGTATGTTGGGTGAAAAGTTCGCCATTCAACATTAGACCCTTAATCTAAGCTATAATTGTTGACTGAGCACCATCATTTCTAGAGGAAACTCCCCCGGAGGAATAGGCCGGAACCCCTCCCTCCCCCCCCCCCCCCCAACCACTTCCAAAGCTTAAATGGGAAAATGGGAAGCATGAAGTATATGGCGAGCATAAATGCAGGTATAGGCGGATTTTGCCGGCTTAAGTATTGTGTGCTATGTAGTGTTGTTTTTTATTTTTTTTGGTTCGGAAAAATTTTGGATGAATTCAACTCTAGTTATCTTCACAAATCAAATCATGCTTCTAAGAACACCGGTTGTTAAAATTCTTACAAATTGCCTTTTTTAGCCAATACTTTTTTCTAATGCAACGTTTTACAACTAGCCCTATATTAGGACAAGGGAGATGAGGATGGACCCATATCTCCATAAATATTTCAGAAAATCCTGAATCGAAAATGCAGACTAGGAGTTTGAGGATACTAAAACATAAAACATGAAATTTTATCAAGGAAGTGACCCGATTTTATCAATGGTCTCAATTTTTTTTTTTTTAATAATAATGATAATATTAATATAATCTAATCTACTCTATTCTACACATGGTGTAAATCAAAGAAATCATCCTTGAAGAGGCTACTCCACTTGTGGCTGTATAGTATTGTATTGTTCACGCACATGCAGGGGTACGTAAAAAAGTGAAAAAAAGTGAAAGAGGATTAGAGAGTGGCTTTGTCCGTGCAAGAATGATTGCTTATAAGCCGTTAGATTTGCACGTGCTCATGTCAGAGATGCGTATCATCATGATTTTCAGTTCCGTTGAGCTCCGATGAATCGCAATCAGTCCCTCTTAGCCAGCCCAGGCCCAACAAAATCTCACTTTGACGTCATGCGTCCGAAAAGCAATCCACACCGGACTCGTGTGCCGGCTGGGCCAGCCGGCCCACCTCACTTCCCCACGAGCAACTCTGCTGCCACGTGGCAAGCTGGTACGTTTGCGTATGCTGGGATTAGGTTAGCCTTAGCAGGTTCCAATTAACCATCCAGCCAATCTTCTAAAGTTTGCCACAAGGGAAACTGCCAAAATACAAACCAAAAAAAAATCCACCACTAGGGGGAAAAAA
The DNA here is from genome assembly GCF_036785885.1 of Coffea arabica. NCBI lineage: Eukaryota > Viridiplantae > Streptophyta > Magnoliopsida > Gentianales > Rubiaceae > Coffea > Coffea arabica. The sequence continues at coordinate 14,123,812 of NC_092321.1, forward strand.
TATATTATTAAGTTTCAAGCCAACTTTCTCCGGTCTTCCCTTTTTTAAAAAAATCCACATTGGTCAGCACACTAATCTCTATCAAATCTTTCTGATCATTAAAAAAAAGAGGTTTTTCTGAGGAAAAAAAAATGCACTATTTGAGGTATGATTTAACGTATTAATTGGATAATTGGATTTAACATGCTATAAAATTTTGAAAAAAAAAAACTAAAATAGAGTTTGAGTCATGGTACGTAGCATTACAGGTCCATACCATTAGCTTGATACAAAATTATACCATTGCTTGGAAAATGAACGAGTTAACAAAAAATCTTTTGTTCATGGAATACTTTGGTATGATACAATGATGTGGTTAAGAATTTTTTTTAGTTCATCATATAAAAACATGCTTCCGATTATCACAATCACAAGCTTCTTCCTCTCAACCCCTCTTCTCTCAAGAGTAAAACACACACAGAAAATACAATGTTTGGTTCTTGCTTTGTCATGTCCAAATTGATAGTTAGTCTCTGACAAAATACCGATTTTTGAACGATTCAATGCCATTTTTTTAGAAGCTTTGCTGTTGATTGGTTAGAACAATATGTCCATAGGTGTCATTTTTATTCAATACGCGTTTAGCTCCTTGTTTATGGCATATTAATTTTTGGGTAATTTTTTTTATACGCTATTAGTGTGTACATGACCGGTATTGACTGTATGTCACATAATTTAATTTCAAATTTGAAATTCAATTTTAGCATATATGACACACATCCACGATTATTAGTGTAAAATAAACTTTACATTGACAGTGTATGAAAACTTAATTCTTAAATTTTAGTGTATTTAAATCCAATTGATCAAAATACCCCAAACCATAAAAAATTTTAAAAAAATAAACTTAGAGTTGACCAACCTTGACCTCAGGACGGGCGGCTGGGGTGCACGAATAACATATAACCAATCCTCTTAGGTGATTAATTGATACATATCATATAAACACATAGAGTGTGTCTCACTCACAAATTATATATATATATATATATATATATATATATATATATATATATATATATATGCCTCTTGGATTAATATTCAAGTGCAGCTCTCGTACTTGTCATTTTCATTTCTTGATTTTGGACTGGCCTTCTGAATATTGTTGAGATATAGGTGTACCACTTAGAAGAAAAAAACAAAGAAAGAGGATAAAGCAGAAAATACAATTATATCTCATTATATTGTCAAGAAATAGTCTCATTATAGGCTGGTCCTCGCATTTTATTTGTATGTGTGTGCCCCTAAGCTTCTTGTGCTTGCATGTTGCATGGCTGGATTTACTGAAAGCAATGATATACAGTGAGATTTGAGACATTGACTTGGCACTTCTGAGGCTGAGGCCTAAGAGTAATGTGCTCGGCTTGGTTCTCCACATTCAATTTGTGTCATTTGCTAATTAAGTGCTACATTAATCATCTGTCTATCTAAACAAGTAAGCATTACACTTAATATCAGCATTGTTTGGATTGTGGTTTTTTGCAAAAAAAATTTTTACATTTTCTGTAAACACATTTTCCAATCACCTTTTTATCTCATATATATCAAATTATTACAGTATATTTTTTTACAAAATTTCCTAAAAATAACAATCCTAATGGATTAAGAGAAATACTTTAATTTACTAGCATTTTGCAATATAAAATCTCGGAAAATCCTTTTTCACATTCAGAACTTACAAGGCAATTCATGCACAAGACGAACTCAAATTGACAATCCATCAGGTTTTACTATTGAAAAGTAATAACTATCCTTTTTGCTCTGTAGTTTTGATAGAAATAAGGTTGGGTAGCATTCATGTATATTCTCGAACGACTTAAATTTGATACTTATGAAAACATATCATTGGATGCTAAATTAGAGCACCAAATTCCAAGCCTTGCCTAGAATGGAATTGTAAAGGAATTTAGGCTTAGACCTCAGTTCGACTTATTTGTCAAAAATAGAAAAGAAAAAATGCTCAAATCTTGGGCCTAAACACACCGATTAGCTAACGCGAAGCCTACCCATCAGCAAACTAAGTCCAAGCCCATGTAAGCCAAGAAGGTGGAAATTTCGACCGGGGACAACATACCGCATTCTATCGTGAAACTAATAAAATATAAAGGGAAATTTACCAAATTGTTCTCCAATATTTACCAAAAACACTTTTTTAGTCCCTAACATATAAAATCAGCCAAAATTATCCCTCATATTTAAATTGTGATCCAATTTGGTCATAATGCTCGTTTTTGCTCATTTCTCCGGCTAAAAATAGCACGCCTCTCTCACCTGATCATATTTTTAGGGACAAAACCGGAAAACACATTTCATTACCGGTTGAAAGTAAAAGGATAGGAGACCACCACTTCCTTTTCACCTTTCCCCCTCAAATTACAGTTTCAAGAAACCCTAAATTGCATCCCTTAATTAACAAGCATAACTTGGAAATGTTAGTGATGATGATGACAAAGACAAAGCTGTAGAGTGTGACGGCCTGCGTGTTTGGGGACATGGCATCTCGTCCTAATTTCGGCCTTAATGAACTGGATTTCGTTTTCTTCATCCTCGTCGTCGGCTCCATTCTCAATTTCCTGCTCATGTATCTCCTGGCACACACCGCCGAGGTTGGGGGCGCTTCTTCTTCTGGCCGCCTCCCCTCCATCTTCGCTGCTTGTCCTCCCAGCCACATGTTCGAGCCGGGGGCTTACGGTGTATTCAGTCGGATGGGGACTTTTGTGTACAAAAGCACCCTCTTTGCAGCCGTAGGCTTCGCTACCGGACTCGTGGGAACTGCCATCTCCAATGCCCTGATCAAGATGAGGAAGAAGATGGATCCCAATTTCCAGACCCCCAACAAGCCTCCTCCGACGCCTTTGAACGCTCTCACCTGGGCTGTCCACATGGGCGTCAGCAGCAACTTCAGATACCAAGCCCTCAACGGCATCGAGTTTCTGCTTGCCAAGGGCCTTCCCTCTTTTCTCTTCAAAAGCTCCGTCGTCGTTTTGAGGTGCTTAAGCAATGTCCTTGGAGGGATGTCTTTTGTCGTACTGGCCAGGTTAACAGGATCACAGGCTGCTGCTGCTGCTGCTCCTCCTCTTCCTCCTCCATTTTCTGCTGTTGCTGAACTGGAACAACAACAACAACAACAACTAGTCAAGGAGGAGGAGGAGGAGGTGGTGGTGGGTGTCCGGGAAGGTGGTGTTACAGCTGGAGATGCTTTGCCTGCTGACAAAGTCAAGTGGTCCCCTATCCTTTTACTTTCAACCGGTAATGAAATGAGTTTTCCGGTTTTACCCCTAAAAATATGATCACGTGAGAGAGGCGTGCTATTTTTAGCCGGAGAAATTAGCAAAAACGAGCATTAGGACCAAATTGGATCACAATTTAAATGTGAGGGATAATTTTGACTGATTTTATATGTTAGGGACTAAAAAAGTATTTTTGATAAATGTTAGGGACCAATTTGACAAATTTTCTAAATATAAATTAATAAATTAAGTAAAGAAAAATAGAGGGAAGAGGATTAGTATGAATTTAGTAGTTCTATTATGAACTAACAAATTACGAGAAGACATATAAACACACCAATGAATCTTATAAGGAATGAATGATTCAATGTATCTTTGAAAAGATGAATGAACATCCACAGTTATCATTTTATTAATTTCATTACCCAGTCTAAATTCCCCTCATTTCATTCGACCATCCTTTTGCAGACCAACTTGAACCAACTTGAACCAACTTGACTCTTGCTCATGGCTGTTTGCCTTCTTTCACAATATTCCTTCATTGAGCTACAAAAGGGAAGATTATGTCAGCTGCTATTGTTTCTTCTTTTTCATTACAAGTAGTAAGCGCTGAGGAAGACTAGAGGACTCTATATAACTCAAAAGCAGTTAAGATTATGAGCGAAAGAAATGGAACGGCTAGGAAGCTAATCAAGTCTGAGGATTCAGTCTGAGTAGAGTTAAAATCAGAAGCAATTGAGGATTTTTGAGTACCTTAACTAAACTTCTGAAGATGGATCTCATCGATTAACTGATTCTAGTAGAGTTGGGAATTAGGATGCGACATGATCCAACTGTATCTGGAACACTATTAAGCTCAATCGGAGGATGTTCAAATAGTTACTAAGTTAATACGTTAGTTAAGTCCTTACTAAACCTTTAGCATATATCTTGCTTAAGTATGCTTAAATCTCTTACCGACTTTAGCTACAGTCTTCTATGCCAAAAAGAAAAAGGGTATCTGAAACTTTAGCTGGATTTAGATAAACGTACTGCCATTGTCAAAAAAATTGTTTCGCAGTCCAAATCAAGCAAAGGCTCAGTACATTTGCTTCTGAGTCCATTATCTTGCTGCACTCATTGCACCTTCCCATGATTAATAGAGTAATTAATTAACTAAAATCTTAAACTAATTTAAGAAAAAGGTTCGGTACAAATAGGAGGAAAAAGACAACCTACACTAACAGGGAAGAGAGTAAAATCTTCCACTAAAGATTGAAACTTGCCATCAAAACTCAAAGCTTGTTGTTGTACCAGAAGACACCTTTGTTCTGGTCAGCATCATCTTGCTCAACATAAATACACTCCTTTGCTTCTCTCCACATTGCTTTGAAAATTGGCGTCCCATCAAATTGGTAATAATCTCCGAGGATAGGCTTAATTGCCTTTGTAGCCTCCATTGCATGATAGTGAGGCATGGTTGAGAATAAATGGTGTGCTACATGAGTATCTGTGATGTTATGGAATACCTTGTTCAGAATTCCATAATCTCTGTCAACTGTGGCCAAAGCTCCCCTCAGCCAATCCCACTCTAAGGAATCGTAATGAGGCAACGAAGGGTGGGTGTGCTGCAAATATGTGATCAATACCAGAAACCCATTCACGATGAGCAATGGACATCCATAAACACAGACAACCCAGGCAAGCCCTTTTGCTGCCACAAGACGGTACAGCCCATAAAAGACAGATAGTACACCAACGTCAGAGAGGTAAATTTGAAGGCGCTCGCGGTCATTGTAGATAGGGCCATGGGGGTCATAGTGGCAAGCAAACCGATCATAAGGTCTTCCGGAGACATTGAACATCAAGTACAAAGGCCAGCCCAGAGTAAGCTGAACAGCAAGGGTCAAAACTCTGCCTAGTGGATTGTTGAGAAACTTGGCAGACCATCTAAGGTTGGACTTAGCTTTAGGTACAAATACTTCATCACGCTCTAGGGAACCAGTGTTTGAATGGTGGCGGCGATGACTGTATTTCCAAGAGAAATATGGGACAAGGAGAGCAGAATGGAGGATTAGGCCAACAGTGTCATCAAGCCATTGATAGTCACTGAAGGCGTGGTGGCCGCATTCGTGGGCTATGACCCAAACACCAGTTAGCACACAGCCTTGGCATATCCAATATAGCGGCCAGGCTAAAAAGGAGAGAGGCTGAGGGAGGAGGGGAATATATGTCGTTGCAACGTAGTAGAAAAGAGAGGCAATTGCGAGATCATAGAATACATAAGAGAAAGAGCGAATAACAGACCGCTTGAAACAATGGGGAGGGATGGCTTTCTTAACATCTCCCACGGTAAATGGAGGCTTTGAATAGGGAACTCTTTTGAGGACATCGGATTTCGACCTCTTGGCCTCAGTGGAAACATTCATTCTGCCTCCAGCACCCATTGTTGAATGATCTGCACAATGTAAGAAACCATTAGATTGGACAGTATTAAAATAGAATGAAAAGTTTGGTAGCTAACAAATCAATGAGTTATAATGCAGGTAAACAGTAACGAATCATAATAGAATTAAAACTAGATTGCTTGCTGTCAATGGAAATTTCAGACCAAGGAAAACTTCAGCAAATATAAAGCGGCTGAATAGTAAAGCCATAGCAACTTCATTGTGGTCTAATGATGCAACAAGTTGACAGACTCCAATGGTATTTAATCAACTAAATCTTCTTTCGCTCTATAGACGACTAATTCAAAATATTCAAGCACGCAGAAAAAGAACACAAAAGTTGGTCAATGATCTGCACAATCTAAGCAATTATTAGGTTGAAAAGTTTGATTAAAAGAAATCTGACGAGCTATAATGCAGGCAACCATTGCTTTCACAGCATATTAATTTTCAGGCACGGACAACTTCGTCAAATACAAAGCCACTCAAAATTCAAATTGTACAAAGTCAACAGAATTTGACAGACCAATCTCCACCAATTGTAATTTAACCAAAGATACAGACATCTGCTCTGTAGACAACTAATTCAATATACAAGCACCCGCAAGGCGAGAACCCATGAATATCTATTTTCTTGGCTCAGCTAAATAGCAGGATCAATGTCCTTTATGTACTTGGATTAGATGGCGACATTAGCCTTTCCTATCGGAATACACTTAGGATGCTCCACATAGACATCAGTTTACAATAGGATTTTAATACATAATACCTTTGCATTAGTACAAGATCCTTATGATAATGGAGGGCTTAATATTTTCCTTTTGGGTTCTTTTTGGTTCTTGGGGAATTGCAAGAATAGAGCTTTTTATCACCCCAAAAAAAATAATTATGCTACATAAATTGCAAAGGTACCGAATAAGGAAAAAGCATATCCGACTATTGCTACACAATTGGTGGGCCCCCACCAAATGATTTTCTTTACATCACAGCATATGCAACTTGAGCCGAATTTTTATATTTGCCAACCCAAAAAGATACAATTTGCATCTAATTAATTTGATAAGACAAGAAAATATCTCAACAAGTGCCTCGTTATGAAAATGAGATGTATTCCTTTTTTTTAAGAATTAGTACTTGACCCAAGTCAAAAGATGATTTGGCTCAGACTATTGAACACCGGGTATGGTACCCTCCCAAAAAAAAGAAAGAACACTGGATATGATAGAAAAGTATAAATCTAGTAATAAATTTTCTAATGTATGGCAATCTGAAATTTACTTCATCAAGAAAGAAAAGTCTTTAGTAGTAATATTCAATGCAAGTAGCCATCAGTCCGCCTGCCGGCTGCCGTCTGCTGAATACAGCTATAAGTCATTGGCCACTCATTAAAACATCACATCATTGGCCTATGATTCTCGACAAAAATACAATTAACATTTTTTCCACAAGTTCTTGAAAATAATGGAAAATTTTCCCCAAAGTATTCATAATATCTGCATTCTCTTTTAATAACCCTTAATCTCTGAAATTTAAATCTATGAGCTTAATGAAGAGTTCCATTGTAATCATTAAGCATTGCAAGGAGGAGTAATTGTCCAAGATTAAACAACTAAGAATACGACCCCACAGCTTCCACATGTTAAATTCACTAACCACTCAACTCTTTACCAAATTGAGGAAAGGCATCCATCTAAGGAAGTCCAGTAATTCCGTATAGGAAAAAGACACAAAACCAAAGTTGTAATTTGTAAAGCGTTAACGAGTGGGAGATGTATACAGAAAAGGTTAATCAACATGTTACCATCCGACCCACATCCCATGTGACAAATCAAAAACTCAGTAGTTGGTAGCCCAATTTTTTATTCTTTTGGTCAAAGGTCAATAAAAAAAAATTGGCAGCCCATGAGACATGTAGTTCAATGTACTTGTAACGCTTGTGTTAAGCATCAACCTTTTCCAACAACACGTTAATTTCATTTTGATGCCAGTAATAAAATTAGGAATAGCATTTCGTATATTAACATGTATACATTAAAAAGTCTAGATGCAATGAATGTCTAAATTTGAATTTCAAATTTACATTGAAGTTGATAATTATACATCCAAAGCTTCAAGAAATGAGAAGTTGCAAGGCTTCAAAACTTGAGAAAGGAAGTATGGATTGGTGAGTCTCTCTCTTTGATCCTAGGACCTATTACCAAAATTTGGTCTATAATAAACACCATGACTGAGAAGTTGAAATTCCTTCTGCATTCGTTTGTATGCAGAAGTTTGTTCTTGAATATGGAGGAGCAACAACATATCAGTGGTAATGGGCAGTTCTTCCAATTTTGGAACTACAAAATTTTAGTATTAGTTGGACAGAAATGTCGAGGGAATCAGACATGGGGTTTGGTAAATCTGGATCCATTTCATATGCACGTAGTATTTGAAAAAAAAATACGTAACAAATCAGATTCCTCTGGCGAATACATTACATAATCCAATTAACAAATTTTGAAAAGGAAAAGCACATTCATCAAGGGCAAAAAATTTTCCTTTTTTTTTTGCCCTTTTAAGCTCTTCTTTCAGGTTTCAAAATCGAATCAAAAGAAAGAAAGAAAGAAATCAGAGCTCTACAGCACACCATCCAAATGAAGAACATTCGATCCATACATGCAAAAATTACTCATAACTTCTAGCTGCTTTTGAGAATTTATTCAAGGATGGAATGATCAATAAAAAATAAATAAAATTTATCAATGAATCAGCCTTCCAGTCAAAGATCTAAACTCAACCTCTATATATGCTCTTTTGATCCAAATGAAGAATTTTTTGCAAAGCAAAAGAGAAAATGCAGCAGCAGGTTATTAGGATCAATACCTGATGAAAATGGAGGAGGATATATATTATATTTTTTTCCCTCCGGGGAAGCTCTTTCTCTCCTCCACTTGAGAGAGCACGAAGAAGTCGCCCTTTTCTCTTTCTACTGCTACTTTTCGCCTTCTCCTCTCCTCTCTGTCTCTCTCCTTAGTTTTCGGTGGCCGCTGGGGGAGTCGGCCCTCTTTGGTTTATATAGGAAGTGGGAAAGGGAACGCTCGGATTTTAAGCTTTTATGTTTCCCTCCTCTCGAAATGAATACCTTACAATTTGCGTGGGCCGCATCTCTCCCTCTCTCTCTCGGACCCACACGCCTGCACGTAATTTTGGACCCTTCCCGCCTTCCAACATTTTTAGTGCATTGTTTGTGGGGTGTCAAGTCACTTGCTCGCTACCCACTTGCGCTCTTATTTGTACTTTTGACACTCCGCTGTCTTGTTTTCTTTTGTTTTATTGTGGATTCGAACATATAAATTTGTCGATAATAAGTGAAATGTCTTATTAATTAGAACATATCTTTTCTTACTAATTAGGAGGTTGGTTTCGTTACCTGATACTTCAAGTGTGCCACTCCTTCCACTACACCCAAACTTATTTATAGTCTCGTCTGTTCTCTTATTTTTGTGATTTGTTTATGAATATTATCACACATTTTGTAGTACAGTATATGTCAAATAATTAAACAAATAATAAGCTGATTGAAAATGTAAGAGTCCATTTGCATTGGAGTTTAAGTTTTTTTTTTTGTAAAAAATTGTACTATAATAATATGATATATGTGAGATATAATGATAATTAAAAATTGTATTAGAGAAATATTTTAAAATTTCTCTCGAAGAACTCACAATCCCATTTGGATACAGCCTCACTGTGTTCGACAGAAATGAAAACAGCAATTTGAATTTCCTGTTGTCTTGTAAGTAATAGACAATTCCTCATCAAAATTCTCTTTGTGTAGGCATGCGAAAAGGAAAAATTACAATAGACATCTTTATTGAAAGAATTATTAGAAAAAGAAAAAAAAGAAAAGATGCAAGCCAAGGGTGTGGCAGTAGCAAAAGATTTTTTTTTTTTTTTTTTTAAAAAAAAACACAAGTTGCACTTTCCCAAATGTAATTGGTCGGCTGATCCTACGTTGTCCAATGAACCGTCGCCGTAGATTTGGAGAGTTGCGGCAATTTTACGGCTGAAATTATTGCACAAGCGGTTGAAAATATCTTGGGAGAGTCACGTGTGCAACATAGATGAAATGTTGAAAATGTCCCGAGATCCTGTCAGCTGCAGATTCAAGCTAAACTCGAATCAATCAACAAATGAGAATATAAAAATCTTTTATTAAGCGACGTACAACTTAAATAATATGAAAAGAGTTGAGTTGGACGGTAAGATAAAAGAAATTATAAATCGAAAATTTTAATTGCAAAACTTTACATTTAAGAACAAAAAACTTAAATGATAGTAATAATTAAAAAGATGATCTATTTTCAGGAATTCTTATATTTGTTTCTATTATTAAAAAATGTCGTGATTTTCAATCACTCTTGTAACTGGATTCGAAAAGCATAATCCTCCACATAAAATTAGGTAGATGAACTCTAAATATCTAGTAGATTTTCAGTAACCTTTACCGGTTGACTGTGAAAGCATAATCCTTGGTAAAAAATTAGGTAGATGGACTCTAAAAAGCTTAATCCTCCATATAAAATAAAATTAAACAGAAGAATCACGAGATACACTTTTTGTAAGTGGACTCCAAAAGGCATAATCCTCCCTGTAAAGCAAAATTAAACAGAAGAATCACAAAGATGGAAACAGCAGTGAAGTTGGGGCTTTTCTCCAGCAACATCCTCGGATCCGGTTCTCCATGACCGTTAGATGATGTTGTTTTTTATTTTTGTTTTTTTCTTTTCGTTAGTGGTGTCAATATTGATAAACCAAGTTGTATAAGAGAGTATTTATGAAGAAAGTGATATGCAATAGACAAAAACCAAAACTATGCCAGGTTTAATATATAGAATTGACTAGTTGAGATTGCTTCATCAGTGCAAAATCAAATTGTTTGCAAAAACTGGTTACATTTAAACAAGAAAAAAAAACTTATTGGAAGAGCATAAACCAAGCCATGCAAAAGTGTATATGCTTTTGCAGAAAGTTAGTTTGGCTATTTTTACAAGTATATCTTCATAGGAAAATTGCTTTCTGGATGGTAGCTGAAAATTTGTTTGTGATTAAAAATTAGAGAACTCTACACTTGGACAAAAAGAACGAAAACCCGAAAACGAAAAAGCAAACATAAAATACTATACTTTTTTTTAAAAAAATATTATCACATTAGAAAAGTACTATAGTTTTTTTAAAAAAAATTATTTTTTCAAAATAATCTCCTATCCAAAAAAAAAAAAAAAAAAGATCCGCAAACAAAACACTTATCAGATGGAGGGCGTGTTTCTTCAGCGGTTGGATTCTTGTGAAACTAAACTTTCATGCTAGTTCAAACATGCTCAAAGACTTGCTCTTTCTGGGATTTTGCATTGAAATTTCCTTTGTCAGTCCGAAGTACTGTGTTCACTATGTTGGAACATTTTTCTTTTTTTGGAAAAAATAAAGATAGCCAAGAACATGATAAACATGTTGGTGCTTGACAGGCGTCGAGCCTATACAATAATAAATACCTGGTCAAATAAATTATGAATTTTGTATACAGTAGTAAATAAGGTCAAATCCACAGAGACCGGAGAAATTCGTTTCTCCTCTAGTTCAAAGTAGGGGGGATTTTTATAAAAATGAAGATAACTAAACAGCTCAAAGAAAAATAAATAAACAAATAAAAAATAAGTGATATTTTATTAAAATTAAATCAATAATAAACAAGCTCTAACCAAGGACTAACTTTGGAAATGGTTCAATCAATTGATCATCAAAATAATGAAAATCTTATTTATTCGCTGATAAATAATTTATAACTACTAAACACACGATGACAATCAACTTCTTCTTACTGTATCGGTGATCAAGGTATGACTATTAATTACTCCCCTAATCAAGAAATAACTCTAGATACGATCACAGAGTTCAATTTTTCAATTGTCTTAAGAATTAAAGAAACCCTGTTCAAACCAAATAACAAGCTATGAGGGTTATTTTAAGTTAACTCATATGTTTTCCTAACACAAATTCAATCATGCCAGTCACCACTAATTTAAAAATTTTAAATAATTATGGATTTAACTGCTCTAACTGGTTTTAGGTTATTAGATTAATTAAATATCGGGTGCCCTTGATATTCAAATAAAATAACAACCATAAAAAATTAAATCAGAGAACATACGAATATCAGTATATAAAAGAAATAAAAATAATCAATTCGATTTTCACAAGTTTAGATGATTGTTCCTTGACTAGAAAAAGAAATTTAGCCGCTCATCATGAGGAATAATCCAACCAATTTCGTGGACAAAAGTTGCATGAACATTCGACAATAAGAAAAGCGAAAGAAAAAAGAAAAAGAAAAGACGAAGAGAAAAACTCTTCATTTATTTGGTCTTGATGCCAAAACTAATCAATCGTTTGCAAAACTCAAAGACAAAACAAAGTAGTTGCCTTGCGGAAGTACTAATAGTCAGCCTATCAGTTGTGAGGCTTGGCAATTAACAGTGTAATATTTATACTAGAAAAAAAAAAGAAAAGAAAAGGAAAGGATAAACTCTTGAGAAAAAGGATACAATTTATGTATGTACAATTTATGAAAAATGCACTTTAGCAAACCAAATGGTGCTCCAACAAACAAAAAAAGATCTTTGACATATACACTACCATCACATAAGTGCGTTTCAGATAGATTCTTGCAAAACTGAAATTCATGTTTCTAAACACATGTTAAGAAAAAGGGTATAAATTATTTTTTACGTAAAATTTGTGAATAGGGAACTTTAACAAACAAATGCATACCCAACTTTTAAGTGCTCTTAACAAACAAGAAAGCGTTTTGGCATATACAATACAACTATCAGTTGGTGGTGGTGTCTCAGACTCTCAGATAGAAGATTCTGTAAAACTCAAATTCAAGCTTGTTCAGTGCACATGTTCAGGGATGCCCTTTGTAAAGCAAGAATCACGATTGGGCTCAGATGGCCACACGATGGAAATGGGGCAGGGACGGTTGCACCTGAGCGGTTAATGGCCAGGATTTGGTCTCAAAATTTTGTGCAGCTGAGATTACAAGTTGTAACTCGATTTTCACGACATGTGTGGGTTCCACAAAAATTTGCTCTAAAGTTACGTGATGTGCAAAAAAAATTACACGATATACAAAGAAAGTTACGCGTAGTTGATAATAACGAAAACCGCCTGGGACGGTTGCAGGTGCAACCGTCCGTGCCCCCGAGTCCCTTTTACCCAATACTTAGGTACGCAGATGGACAAGTTAGTACGCAGGTCTATAAATGAAGTAGTCCTTCATTTATTCCTTTTACCTAATTTTGCATTAATTCCATTTCAATTCAATCACAATAGGAATCCCATTGCCAACTACCTCTCTCTTTTCGTGTAGTTGAGATTAATTAAAGTCCAAGATTAGGTAAGAGGAATAAATGAAGACTACTTCCCCTCTGTCTGTGATGCTATCTTAAACCTGTTTGAAGACTTCAAGCACGGCAAACAATTGAACACGTATTTCAACAGTGCAACCACTCAACACTGTTGGCTCCAAATCAGTTTCACTTCGCCGTCCTCGTAGTATTATTTTTTTTTTGTTAATCGTCACTTTATCTATATAATTCTACTCTATCATAACCTAAAGAGGAGGCCCATCATTTTATCTATATAATCCTACTCTATTCTAACCTAAAAGGGAGGCCCAACTAGGTCTATAAGAAGCCGATGGGAACTGAATTACCATCGGACCAAACAAATACACTACACACCCATCTTGATTTTTTTAAAAAGAAGTCACATATTGTGACAATTGATGGGAGGCAAGAGTTGGTGGTAGCCACCAACCCAAAGGCTGGTGGTTTCCTCGTAGCATTACAAGAAAGTAGGAATTGTTCTATTCAAAATTGACATGTTTAATTGAGACTAGTATTTAGGGCACATGCCAATGTGTGAGCAACTAATAGGAAAATACTATTAAAATTTTTTTTGAGCAAATTAATATCATTTCCAGAAGAATTTGTTTTATATTTTGACAATAGATATTAAAAAATTCACCATAACAAAATGTATAAATAGATAGTTATTCAGAAATAGTTCATAATTAACCATAATTGGTGGTTGATTATATTAGGTTGTTAGTAAAGGTCATTTAGGAAAAACGTAAAGTGACAAAATTTTGTTGACACCAAAATCTCCCTCCACCTTTGTGTATAGCATAGATATTTCTTTATATTACAAAAGTATAATTCCTCCGATAAATGATAATAATACAAGCCAAGCAATGTTTTCCTAATTTATTTTCTTGGCGACAGAAGAAATTAAAGTGGGTTTCGGCTGTGTTTTGAGGAAAGGCAGCAGTTAAAATTGGGATTTAGGGAATGCAGGGCTAGTGGTTGAGCGTTTTGAGCATGTGGGAGAGGCGAGTTGTTGCAGCCTTGTGGGTTGTTAGACAAATGTGGAGAGACAGAGTTTGGTGCAATGGTGGAGGCTGAAAATAACGAGGAAGATGAAGAGAACGCAAAGACTGGATATGTTAGTCTTTTAGCTAAGTCACATAAGTTCGGATGAGTCTATCCGACTTAAAATTGCAAACGAATCAAATCGAATCGAATTTTGACATAATGAGTCGAGCTCGATTCGATTTTATTAAGTTCAAATTCGAACTTAAACTCAAAGAATTTTTAATTGTAAAACTTAAATTTGAATTTGATTTCAAATTCGAATCTAGTAGAATTTTAAAAAATAAAAAATAATTATTTTTTAAAAATATATAAAATAGTCATTTTCTTAATAAATAAAACAAATATTAGAGTCACATATATAATTTTATTATTAAAATAAAAATTAGAAAAAGAGAGTTGGCTGGCGAGTTTTTCTTTGCTCATTTCAAGTTCAATAACTCGATTTGATCAAATCAACTCCCAAGGATTTGATTTATTTGCAATCCTAACAAGATAATTCAGTCGTATGGAGAATCATTTCCCTATTTAATTTATCACTGAACACAACGCGTAGCACATAGTTTGAGACAACAATTTTGAAGCCATTGCAGGGCTCCACGTACGAAATGTAGCAGCACAGAAGCAAGTTAAAGATCCTCCTCTCCCTCTCCTCAGTCATCATCTCCAAACTTCTATTCTTATCCACTTCCCTCGACAAGCGTCAAATCTCCACACCTAAGTTGTCCCTTCAATCTCCACGTGTATTCCCACGACAACGTGTCACCCCCTCCCATTTCCTATCCTCTCCACGCCCATGCACATACTATAAAACCATGTGAAGTTGGTCACTTGAGCATGGTATGGTCAAGGGATATATGCTCGTTTAGTTATAGGCAAGGGATTTGGTACAGAAATAAGCCATAATTAATCTTTGCCACAGAGAGAAAAATGCAGAAAGCAAAGGAAACATCAGCCGACGTAGCTGCTTCGGCAAAGTCCGGTATGGATAAGACCAAGGCCGCTTTACAAGAAAAGGTAAGTTGTTTTAACTTGTTTAGCACGACCTAGGAGGCTGAAAAGTTCGATTTTGGTTCAAAACGACTTTGTTTAAACCAATGAATTTACCAATTCAACCCAAGATTGCTGGTAGAGTGTGTCAGTATTGATATATTTTTGTTGTTTTTGGGTACGTATATATGCAGGCTGAAAAGATGACTACTGATCCAGTGAAAAAGGAGATGGCTGAGCGGAAGAAAGAGGAAAAGTTCTTTGAAGCAGAGTGTGAGAAGGGACGGATGCGCAAAGCTGCCAGGAGAGGCGACCACAACCTCCACACGGCGGGTGATCCGCTCGGCCACGCTGGTTACTCGGCTCAAGGGCCGGTTAGGGAGGATTATCCAACTAGCGTGACTAGTGGAGTTGTTGGGTCGCAGTATCCTGCAGGAGTGAACACGGGGAGTGGAAGGACCGGTGTTCTTGATCCTGACCGGGTGGATGTGGACAGACCGGGAGTTCAAGACCCCGGGGTTGGCGGAGGAGCTAGGACTGGTTATGGACCTGGTGCTACACATTAGCTAGTCTGAGTGTTTATGACGCATGTTTCAGTTTGAGCCAATACTTTGTTTAGTAGTACGTTAAGGGGTGATCCTCTTATAACTAGGGTTGTATTATACAGAATTAGCCAGGGTTTGGAATAAGGGAATAACATTGGAGGTTCTTTAAAACCTTTAACTTGCACATGTTGATAGATTTATGGTGTTGTTTCGAGGAATTCAAATGTTAATTTTTTCGAAAGCAATGAAATCTATTTTTATGTCAGATCACACATGACATGAATATTTGGTATTTTCCCAAGCAGTACGTAGTTTCCGGGCCAGCAAGAATTTCAGGCCAGAGTAGAACTATCTTAATTTCCAACTTCTTCAGACCACATGATAAGATAAATCCTGAGTTCACCTCTTGAACAAGCATTTGTCTGCCATTCATTCCATTGTAGTGTTGTGAAGTGCTTAATTATTGAACATGAAATTTTGGTTATAAGCACAGTAATTGGCTCGGAGGTTGAACCGCTCGTCGGGTGGACCGCCCCCAGGCCAGCCCGCTTTTTGAATCTGCTTTGAGCAGTTTACTTGGTCAAATTCATTTAACCAACTGGTTTAATTATGAGGGAACCCGGCGGTGGTTTGCTTAAACACACTTTTATCAAGGTTTCAAATTTGGATATCCTTCTCTAATTTTACCACTAATTTAGACTTTTACATGTTGACCAAATGTTGCTTTAACTATATTTATTTACTTTCTTATGTAAAATTAATCGCTAGAACTTTCAAACTGAGAAGTTCCCATTCCATCATTATTGCTCGACTTTGATGCTTACCAACGAGATGTCTCCAGCAAGTATTAGCTCATAGATAGTAAACACCAATATGGAGGGTTTCCACACATATATACATTTTTAATGGCATTAATATTTTGTTAGCACAATTGTTGTATATATTCCCATGCCATACAATTCGTTTTTATATGTATTCCGGACACACACACATACTGCGTGTATCTTTATAATGCATTCAATTTAGTTAATATTACTTTTTGTCGTGTTGCACGCGCATCGATTAATTAATACTATATTACTTTCTGTCGTGTTGCACACGGGAGATATTACTTTCTGTCATGTTGCACACGCGTCGATCAATTAATTAATACTATATTACTTTCTGTCATGTTGCACACGCGTCGATTGTGTCTCGATAACTAGATATAATTTCTAGTTTAAAATTTTGTTGTATTAGTAAATAAAATAAATTTGATTTGTCTTTGCCTACGAGTCTGTATTCGTAAAGTATAGTAAAAAATGAAATTGAGTGCTCTATCAATATTTATATTCTCATAATATATCTTTTTAAGTACAATAATTAATGTTTAAACACACCTTACATATACTAAGAGATAACAAATATATTATCAGCATTTATAAACATTATATTTTAATGACTTACTGACTCAACCATTAATCCCGCCAGTATGTTTGTTTGAGTTCTTCCCGGGTCATGTTTGATAAGTACGGCAATAAGTGATTATAGTGTGCTTTTTTGGTTCGTTTTCACCCTAATTAAGATTTTCCCTGACATGGTGGGTTCCCTGCCTGCTTCGTTTGTTTAGAACCGGTGGGGTGGGCCGGGGAGGGGACAGTGGGGGAGTCATAGAAAAAACAACGCTAAAATTTTGTACGTGCTCTTTTTTTATTTAAAATATTAGGACATATTAATATTTACGTAACTAGTAGAATTAATATAAGGACATAATATAAAAAGAACATTAGGACATACTCGAAGTTTACTCGAAGAGTCGAAGTTAAAGTATTATTTTACTTTTTTTAAAAAAAAATACAAAATCATTTACAATTGCTCACGATTAGCCTTTCTGTTTTGATAAAAATTTAGGGTTAATTCCACTTTGTCCCCCCAAACTTTGGACGATTATCCACTTAAGTCCCTAAACTTCAAAATTGGACACTTAAGTCCCTAAACTTATAAATACCTCCCACCTAAGTCCCTGAACTTATAAAATTGGACACTTAAAACCCTAAACCCTTATAAAATGGGACACTTCGACTACCAACGGCATTCAGGATTTGTTAACAATTTTCCTTAAGTGGGAGGTATTTATAAGTTTAGGGACTTACGTGTCCCATTTTGAAATTTAGGGACTTAAGTGGATAATCGTCCAAAGTTTGGGGGGACAAAGTGGAATTAACCCAAAAATTTATAACCTTTTCATCCTCAACTCCTCGAAATACATTTTTGTTAATATAAATAATCATTTACTCGAAATTTCTAAATGAATGAGTGATAAACCACACCCAACTTCAAAGAAACTAAATGCCTAGACTCTAGAGGTTGGAAACTGTTGAGCTATTTACTACCCATTTTCTTTAACTTAAAGATGTGGTCTTAAGTATATTTCACTCCTTGATGATAGAGCTTAGGGGTGCATTTGAGTCGATTCAAGTTCGAATAGTATCATGTTTGATCTCGAACTCAATCATTGCAATTCTATTCGAACTCGAGTTTAAGTAAAGATTCTTAAACTTGAACTCAGCTGAGCAAGTAGTTTACAAACTCGAGCTCAATTTGAATAAGCTTGAGAATCCTTACGAGTCATGTCATACGTGAACTCAATTTTTTTGTGATAAATTTCATAATTTTCATACTTATAAGTATAATTTCACATATATATTTGTTTTCAATTAAAAATTTAATTATTCAAATAAGTTTGTCAAATACTTGAACCTCATTTTCTAAGGTCTATACTTGATTCAAATTCAAAAACGAACTGCTAAAACTCGATTCGAATTCGATTTTAATTGAACTCGACCAAGTTACTTGCAAATAACTCACAAGCACCTTGAATCTCTAGCACTCAAATTTGATTTTGACCGAGCTCGATCGAGGTGCTCACGAATAACTCAGGAGCGCCTTGAATCTCTAGGGTTTCTAGCAACCCTAGGGGAGGCAAACCGTGACTGCATTTCAAAATCAATGGAGCCCTAAAAAATAAAAATTAGCAATGCCATAATCCTATTGCTACGTGGCGTGGCCCTGTCTTCTCGGGGAAAATTCCCGACAAAGCCTTATCTTTCTTTACGCGGATTGGTAAACTGCCCTCGGTGGCCGCTCAGCAGTCCACGTATAATAGAGGATGCCACCTTGTGGACGTGTTTGAAACCCCACGAAAACTGGAGTCAAGTGTTCCTCTTGTTTGAGTAACACTTGTCTTTATCTCCATACTTTCCACAATCTATTTAACCGCTTTCTCGGACCTTGTTCAAGAATCAAATCATCAATCAAACAGTTACAAAGTTTCTCTTAGATAACTTCTTGCAAATTAACACTACCAAGTTAGATTTCAGAGCAAAAGAGAGAGTGGAAAATGCAGGCCATCAAGGAGAAAGCAGCCAATGTTGCCGCCTCAGCCAAGTCCGGAATGGAGAAAACCAAGGCCACCATGCAAGAGAAGGTTATATATACTGCACTTATTTATCCCTTTCCCTAGCATTAATTTTCAATTTTGACATGCAATTTACTGAACAATATCGCAATTTTTTTAAGACTTGAAACATGTCTGGAAAAGTGCACTCCAAATCCTTATGCCGAACCATTTTCTTGGCTCCATGCATCTACTAGTTCTTGAATGCCAATTTTACGCCAAAACTATTAAGCATGATCATAAAATCCCTGTGTCACGCCTTTCTCTGCTAATTTCTGAAAACGGGATGAAGCACATGTATTGCAACTAAATTGTCTGAGCAGGTTGATCGTGCCGCTGCAAATAATCCAACTGAGAAAGAGATGGCGACAGAGAGGAAGGAACAGAAGGTGAATCAGGCTGAATTTGACAAGCGTGCGGCTCAGGAGCATAACGCTGCGGCTAGGAATGCAACCAAAAACACTGGCCAGCCGCACACCTATTCCACCACGGGTGCACCAGGACATCCTACCGGGACTCATCAGCAGTCGGCCTTGCCCGGCCATGGCACCGGACAGCCCACCGGACAAGTTACCGAAGGCGTGGTTGAGTCCCACCCCATTGGGACGGCCACTGGGACTGGCAGGACTAATGCTGCCCATAACACCCATGTTGGTGCGGCTACTAACATTGGTGGTTCTTATACTTAGACTAGATTAGATAATTGGACCTTTTAAATCTTGCTTTGAATAAGGACTTGGAACCCTTTTTAAGTTGGACGGTCCACTTGTTGTATTCGACTATTTCTGATCTTAGGTTACTTAGGATTTACAAGCTTGCTTTTTCGATAATGTCATTCGTAGGTTCACTTCTAGCATCTATGTAAAAGTTGTTTATTACTATTAGTGACTTTCGTGGAGTGGAAATTTTAGTAATAAGTGAGGATATTACATGTTCGTGGTAATTCGTTTTCATCCCATGTTAAGTTTCTCCTCAACATGGATAGATTTGAGACATAAGAATTTCTATTAGTCCTTTTTTGATAGAATAGAGAGTTTCAATAAAGACTCTTTCATTTGATCGAATGCATCATGAATTCTTCATCAATGTCTTTAGTTACCCCCGCCCAAAAAAAAAAAAAAAAAAAAAAACTATATCAGCTTTTTGGATAGTGCCTTATTTTCAATATACGTGACCAACGAGTTAAAAGGAGAAAATTATCACCGGAAGAAGATGCCTCCACTCCATGCCTTTTGTGATCAACTAATCGAGATTTACTTCACCGGAAGGAAATAAAAAACAGACCCTCAAGCATTAATCAAAATTAGTTTGCGCACTCCATCTTCAGCTTGGCAACCCTTTCAGCATATCCAGATGTACTATATACCATGGGGTAAAATTGTAGGCTAGAAAAAAGAATTTATTCTCTTTTTCGGGAAGTGAAGAATATCACTGGACTCCACGATCAGCTAATATTCACACGTTAACATAAATTGGCTCATAAATTGACTCAATTGACAAGGATTGATAATTTCTTTACAAAAAATCGTGTATTTGAATTTCGTTGCAGTTTGTGTTTGTAAGCGATTTGTAATAATTTTTATAAGTAATTTATGATTTCGAAGGATCATGATGATGATCGAAATCGAATCCACTCAAATTAAAAGAAAAAAAAAAGAAAAAAACTAATATCCAAAAACACTAGTAAAGGTTAAAAAATCAAGTTTGGCCAAGAAGGCAGACTGATGATCGAAATCGAATCCACTCAAATTAAAAGAAAAAAAAAAGAAAAAAACTAATATCCAAAAACACTAGTAAAGGTTAAAAAATCAAGTTTGGCCAAGAAGGCAGACTGCAATGACCATTCGCATTTGATTCGGACCCATGTTTTATCTGGGAAAAAAAATTCCGAAAGATGACTTGTTGTCAACTATTACTTATTTAAAACTGCCACCAGATGTTTTTAAATTCTGTGTCAGGACCAAATAAAGTACCACGGGGTCGTTTAGTGTAGCAACCTTTGCGTTTAACCAATCAGTGATAATACGATGCCGTTCTACTTAAGGAAGGGCGGTGGATGTAATGAGCGCTAAATTCTGTTGGGATCAATTGCATAAATAGTCCCTCTGCATTTGTAATACGGTTATGAGAATAAATGCCAGAATCATTTTCTCTTTCCTTTCTGTTAGCTCTCTCTCTCCCTTTCCCTCCCTCTCATCTTTTCTGATTCTTTCTTGTTCTTCTTTTCTTTCCCGTTCTCTATACTCAGTTCCAATTCCAGAAATTGTCTTGCGACCCTGACATTTGGTATCAGAGCGGTCGATCCTTGGCCGCGAAGATATCTAATATGGCAGAGAGCACTCGATTTAGGAGTCTGGAAGATCAACTCAAGAAACAGGATAGTAAGCTGCAGGAATTGATGGAAT
This sequence comes from Coffea arabica, assembly GCF_036785885.1. Taxonomy (NCBI): domain Eukaryota; kingdom Viridiplantae; phylum Streptophyta; class Magnoliopsida; order Gentianales; family Rubiaceae; genus Coffea; species Coffea arabica. The sequence goes on from NC_092321.1 coordinate 14,145,354, forward strand.
CTGTGGCAACAATGCAGAATTCAAGTATGGAGGAGCTGCAGCAGAAGCTTCATACCGACATGGATCAGAATAATGCGAAATTGGAAGCAATGGTGGGGAATCTGGACCAGAAATTCATTAAGATGGAGCAGAGGTTCAGTACGATGATGAAGCTGCTGATGAAGGAGAAAGGCATTTCTGACGGGGATGGAGGAGGAACTGAACCAATCTTACCGACACCTCCATTGCATCTACGGTTGACACCTTCAAACGAAGGGCCAGGGAGTCAACCTGAGATGAGAGGTAGGCAGTTCTTTCCTAATATGCCTCGTATGGAGTTGCCAATGTTTAGCTCTGGGAACCCTAGGGAGTGGGTGAGAAAATGTCAAAAATACTTCCTGAATTATCAGATAGCAGAATGTCAGAAAGTAGATGTGGCAGAAATGTTTTTGGAAGGGAAGGCTGACAATTGGTTCCAAGGGGTAAAACTTGTGAAACCTGGACTGTCCTGGGGAGAATTTAGTGAACTCTTGTGTGAGAGATTTTCTGGAAGAAACTCACGTGACATAGTGGAGGAGTTTAATAAGTTACATCAGAAAGGCACTATTGAAGATTATGAGGAGAAATTTGAGGAATTGAAAACACTAATGCTGACCAGAAATCCTAGATTGGATGAGTCTTACTTTGTTTCCAGTTTTATTAGTGGACTCAAAGACGAGATTAAGCCTATGATGAAGATGTTCAAACCGCAGACACTAATGAAGGTTTTTGAAGTGGCAGAGCTGCAAGAATGCTCACTGGAAATCCAGAGCAAACAAAGTAAGGCCACAGGGAGGGGGACAGTAGAACCAAGATTTGGAATGTACAAGAATTCCACACAGGACCAGGCTCGCCAACACTCATACAGGTTACCAGCTATCATCCCTGCCCCAAGGAAAACTGATGCAATCCATAGAGACCTCAGTAAGATAACAGCTGAGGAGATGCAGTATAGACGTAAGCATGGCTTGTGCTACAGATGTGGGGAAAAATTTGGAGTAGGACACCAGTGCAAGAAAGGAAATCTGAATTGTGTGAACACTGAAGAGGAGGAGGAGGAGGTTGAATTTGAGGATGCTGAAGGAGAGCAAGATGAACTCACTGGAAGGGTGGGGGAATTAGCAGAAGTATCCCTCAATGCATTGTCTGGAGCCATAAAAAGGAAGTCTATCCTGCTGATGGGAAATTTAGGGGGATTTCCAGTCAAGATCTTGGTGGACACAGGAAGCTCTGACAGTTTTATCCACCATAGAGTTGTCAACCTGTTGCAATTGCCATACCACTCAATCAGCCCTTTCACTGTGACCTTAGCAGATGGGACTGACATCACTAATGGTGTCATTAGTCCCAATGTAAGCTGGGTGATACAAGACTATCGATTCCAATTTGATCTGAAAATAATGGAGTTAGGGGGATGGGATATAATACTAGGAGTGGATTGGATGTGCCAATTCAGTCCCATTACTTTTGATTTCCATTCCCTCAGCATTGCACTTAGTGATAAGGAGAGTTTGCTGCACTTGCAAGGGTTGGTGAATCAGCCTGCAATGAGGCTAGTGAGGGGCAAGGACCTCAGAACGTTCATACAGGAGAAGCAAACAAGCTGTGTAGCACTGGAGACAGAAGCAACAAAGGGATCAGAGGATCAGCTTCCAGACTCCATAGGAAGAATCCTGCAACAGCATTCGGAGGTGTTTTCCACTCCTAAAGGCTTACCCCCAGAGAGGGAGCTGGATCATCAGATCAACCTCAAACCAGGTGCTGAGCCTTTTAAACTCAAGCCATACAGGTACCCCCACTCTCACAAAGCAGAAATTGAAAAACAGGTTGCTGAGATGCTCACTAATGGAATTATTATGCACAGCACTAGTCCTTTTGCTTCTCCAGTATTGTTAGTAAAAAAGAAGGATAATTCTTGGAGGCTCTGTATAGACTATAGGAAACTGAATGAATTAACTGTAAAAGACAAATTTTCTATCCCCAATATAGATGAGTTGTTAGATGAGTTGCATGGCACGAAATATATGTCTAAACTCGATCTCAGAGCTGGCTACCATCAGCTAAGAGTTAAGGCAGTTGACATTCCCAAAACTGCTTTCCAGACACACCATGGCCACTTTGAATTCTTAGTAATGCCTTTTGGATTGACAAACGCTCCAGCCACATTCCAGGCATTGATGAACAGGATTTTTCAGCTATATCTGAGGAAGTTCGTTTTAGTATTCTTCGATGACATTCTGGTGTACAGTCCAACCTTGGAGTCGCATGCACAGCACCTGTAAACTGTACTCACTGTATTAGCAGAAAATCAGTTATACTGCAAAAGGTCAAAGTGTTCGTTTGCTCAATCTTCAATTGAATACCTGGGGCATATAATATCTGAAGCAGGGGTGAGCATGGACTCTACCAAGATAGAATGCATCAAGTCATGGCCTGTTCCTAAAACAGTAAAGGAATTGAGGGGTTTTCTGGGATTAACTGGGTACTACAGAAGGTTCATAAGGGGGTATGGGGTGATCAGTAAGCCACTGACACTCCTGCTTAAGAAAGAGGGGTTTACATGGAATCACAATGCTCAGTTGGCTTTTGAAGATTTAAAAAGAGCCATGACCACAGCTCCAGTGTTGAGTATGCCAAACTTTGATCTTCCTTTTGTGATCGAGACTGATGCCTGTGGGGTTGGCATTGGGGCAGTACTGATGCAACAGGGACATCCCTTGGCTTTCCTTAGCAAAGCTTTATCAGCTCAGAATTTAGAGCTGTCAGTCTATGAGAATGAGCTTTTTGCATTAGTATTGATTGTGAGCAAATGGAAGCATTATTTAGTTGGCCACCACTTTATCATCAAGACTAACCACCAAGCCCTTAAACATCTGTTAGAGCAAAGACTTACTCATCCTCTGCAACACAAATGGCTAACCAAACTACTTGGATTGGATTATGAAATACAGTACAAGAGAGGCTCAGAAAATGGGGTAGCTGATGCCTTGTCCAGAAGGAGATTGGAGGGAATTGACACGGGCAGTGAACAAGCTGAGCACCAGGTATGTGCCATCTCCACAGTTCAACCTAGGTGGATGCAGGAGGTGCTAGAAAGTTATACTGGGGATACAGTGGTTCAGCAGAAGTTAGCTGAGATACTACTGGACCCCCAAGCAGATCTAGATTATCAGGTGGAAGGAGGGGTACTCAAGTTCAAAGGGAAACTGTATGTAGGCTCAGCCAATGACATCAGGGTCAGGCTCAGCCAATGACATCAGGGTCAGGCTGATCAGGCTCTTGCATGACTCAGCAATTGGGGTCACTCAGGACAGAGGGGATGTCTGCACAGAATACAGGCTTTGTTCCATTGGCTTGGGTTAAAAAGGGATGTTATCCAATATGTCAGATCCTGTGATGTTTGCCAGAGGAACAAGCACGAAAATGTCCCTTATCCTGGTCTACTGCAGCCTATTCCAGTGCCTCAACAAGCCTGGTCACACCTTACCATGGACTTCATTGAGCAACTACCACTATCTCATGGATTTGATACCATACTGGTAGTGGTGGATCGATTCACTAAGTTCAGTCACTTTATCAAACTCACTCATCCTTATTCTGCACAGCAGGTGGCTCAGATTTTTCTGGATAATGTATACAGGCTACATGGTCTACCAGAAACAATCATATCTGATAGGGACAGGATTTTTCTTAGTAACTTCTGGCAGGAATTATTTCGTTTATTGGGAGTGAATTTGCACTATAGTTCAGCATATCATCCCCAATCAGACGGACAAACTGAAAGGGTCAATCAGTGCTTGGAAAACTACCTCAGATGTATGTGCAGTAACCACCCTTCCCACTGGAGCAGCTGGCTACCTACAGCTGAATTATGGTACAATTCTAACTTTCACACCAGCTTGCAGCTAACACCTTTTGAGGCATTGTATGGATATAAACCTACTCATATACCCTTGGGACCCTTCCATGATAGCATCATACCTGCTGCCAGCAGTATGGTCCAGTCAAGGCTTCAGGTCATATCTCTCATCAAAGAGAACTTGGCCAAAGCTCAAAATTGCATGAAGGTTTTCGCTGACAAACATCGTTCAGAGAGAGAGTTCCAGGAAGGGGATTGGGTATTTCTCAAGTTACAACCTTATAGGCAACAGTCGGTTGCTATTCGTAGAAGCTTAAAACTATCTGCCAAATATTTTGGACCCTTCCAGATTAGTGCAAAGGTGGGAGCAGTAGCCTACAAACTCAAATTACCCGAGGGGGCCAGGATTCATCCAGTATTTCACGTCTCCTTACTCAAGAAGAAGGTAGGACTTGCACAGAGTGTGGAGTCCAACCTGCCGGAATTAGATATGACAGACCAATGCCTATTGAGGCCAGAGAAGGTTCTCTAGAGAAGGGCAATAATGAGAGCTGCTAAACCAGTCGTCCAATACTTGGTAAAATGGAACAATTTACCAGAGTCGGAATCATCGTGGGAGGATAGAAGCTTCATAGATAGCCAGTTCCCAGACTTCCAAGCTTGAGGACAAGCTTTTTGTTAAGAAGGTGGGACTGTCAGGACCAAATAAAGTACCACAGGGTCGTTTAGTGTAGCAACCTTTGCGTTTAACCAATCAGTGATAATACGATGCCATTCTACTTAAGGAAGGGCGGTGGATGTAATGAGCGCTAAATTCTGTTGGGATCAATTGAATAAATAGTCCCTCTGCATTTGTAATACGGTTATGAGAATAAATGCCAGAATCATTTTCTCTTTCCTCTCTGTTAGCTCTCTCTCTCTCCCTTTCCCTCCCTCTCATCTTTTCTGATTCTTTCTTGTTCTTCTTTTCTTTCCCGTTCTCTATACTCAGTTCCAATTCCAGAAATTGTCTTGCGACCCTGACGTTCTGCTTTACTAAAAGGGTCCCTACCTTTATATTAGACTCTAGCTAATTAGCCACATCGCGAAATCATTGGTCTTGATCCAATGATTAAGGAGAGTCCCTTTAAGAGCTCTCCGGTGCACTAGGTCGGGGATTAAAATCCCATCTAGTGCATCACACAATTTCTTGTTCTTAAAAAATTCATAGAGTACAACAGTGCACTTAACTAAATTCACCCTCCAACTTCCATACAAATTTTTTTTAGACTAGTCCAATAATGTAAGAGTAGGAATATGTTAGATATTTGTTATTGCAGGGGGAAAACAAAAAAAAGACTAGCCACGCAGTAAAGAAAACAGAGAGGATAGCAGAGATGAGGGAAGGAGCAAAAAAGGAACGAAAACAAGGCCAACGACAAATTTCTACAAGCTGGTTACTTAAATGGGCAACACGCCCATTTTAGGGGCCGAACCCATGAAATCAGGTGTCTGGGCTAACACGTCACGCTCAAAGGCATGAGCTTTGTAAAAGTGCAACCTCTCAAGCCCAAATACGACACCACCAAGGGCTATACACTTCAAGAGACCATAGGGCGCACTATCTAAAGTTCACACGCCAATCGCTAACAAGTCCAATTGGCTCTCCCTTTCCCATCGTACAGGAATAGAAATAATGTAAATTGTTACCGTTAAACAAAAACAAAAAAAAAAAAAGAAAAGAAAAACAGATATAGTAAAATAATTAGTTGGCGGCCTTCGCTACTTTCAATAGTATCTATCAGATATGTAAAACAATAGTAACTAAAGTATCGAAAACCAGATAGCTCAAATTCCTAGGAGAAAAACTGCTGAGAAAATTTGTTGTTTAACCCATATTGGTTTAGCTCGCAAAACTAGGAAGATGCTACATAGGAACAACTCAAACTCAGGAGAAAGGATATCAACTAGACTGAATGAAAAATTCTCAAACTCCAGATTTGCGCAACTCAGCTGCTCCATGTGCAAAATGACACCTCTCCGCAAAGGTGCAGGAACCTTTCGCAAAATTCTCACACAGTTTGGTCTTGTAGTTGCTCCCTGGAGGGGCAGGGCCTCCAGGAATCGCAGGTGCCCTTCCTGGGCCACCTACTGGTCCAAGGCTGGCAATAAGCTCTCTTACCATTGCACTTGCTTGCTGGATTTGTTCAAATGTACCTTCGAGCTCAATGTTCCTCAGATTTGGATTACTCTCGTGCTCTCGAATAGCTAACTTAACACCTGTCTGACGACAAATCTGCTTGGAGTTCACCCCACTCTTCCCAATGATGGCTCCTGCTAGGGAAGCTTCCACACTAATTTTGGCTGTCGCTGAAGCACCAAAACTAGCAGCAGGTCCAGGTACAACTGGCTCCATGCGGCCACCAAATCGTCCAGGAATTGCACTCATTGTGTGAGGTGGTGATGGCGCAATAGGCTTGCCAAGCTCCCAATCACCGTGAGCAAAATGACACTTATCACCAAACTTGCATCCTTCGGCAGTATTATATTTATTGCAAATTTTGGTTTTAACTGTTGCTGAAACAGCACCATTTGGTACAGATGTCGGCGCTGCTGCACCTCGTGGGCCTGGGGCAGGAGGCAGATTCATCATCTGGGCAACAGCATTATAGCCACCAGGTACATGGTGAAGGAAATGGCAACTCTCCCCAAATGGGCAGCCAGCAGTGCTACAAAGAAACACAATCCAACACTCAGATCAAACTTTTGCCAAATCTCACAAGAGTCTAAATCTGAAATATTACCAGAATAAGTCAGGCAGCATTTTCCTTGGAAATAGATTATGTTTGAAAAACTAAGATATTGTTGAAAGAAAATTCGATCTCGTAGTCACCAAGTTGACTTTACAGAGCCATTTTATACTTAAACAGGAATATAGATGCTGAAATGGACACAATTAAAAGATGCCATACATTTGGTAACCCAGAAAAGTTTAAAATTGAAAGGGCAGCAATCCATAAAGGAAAAAACAGACAGAAAGATGGTATTCACTTTATTTACAATTTGACATGAAAACCAAGAATCATGATTGACAAACATAAAAATATGTATAGTTACGTCTTAGTCCTGAGAGTACAGAGGTCAAGAATTCAAAAGAAGTCTTCCCCTGCCACTCGCCCGCAAAACCCATCTCACCATACAAAGAATGGGGATGGTCATATGGAAAAGAGGATTGACAAAGTTTGCCATTCAGGTTGATTAAAATCTGTAAAATTCCCAATACAGCAGAGAAACATGATTATACTCAAGGCCTATGAATTTCTTTATTTCTATTAACGCTGATGTTTGAAATGAAGCACTAGAGAAGCCTTCAGAGACTTGTTAATGGTGCTAAATGTTTGTTATTGATGAGTAAAACATTCCAGAATCAAGACCACAGGCTAAACAATAAAAAAAGCCACTACACAAGATACACTAAAGGCATCATCATCAATATCCAAGTTTTTCTGTTTCACGTGAAGCATTTTCCATGACTAGTCGCTGCTCGTCAAGACAATTAAATGGCGGACAAGAACCGAGAGTAATTAATTAGGCCTCACTTTCAGACAAAAATTTGAAATATTTTACATCTCTACACAAGTGAAATGATTGTTCTGCAAAAATGTGTCTGCAACATTCAATGTTAATATCAACTAACATTCAATAAGCAGAAAAACATCATAAACCTTTTCCTTTGACCCGAGATCTGTACCAGGAAAAACCAGTGTAAATTTTACTACTTACAAAAACAATGTTCTGAAAAAAGGTCAAAGGGGGAAAATAGATAGCCCTGTGTACAATACTTTACATTTGTTTCGCAGATTAATTTATGGAAAATATCTTCCAATGGTATAGATTCTCAAATGTAAATTTAACATCTATTTGAGCCCTGATGACCGTAAGACTGTATATGATACGCCTAGGACCACGTGATTGCCTACAGGGCTGCTAGCCAATGGTAAGATCATAATGTGCTTGCAAACTCTCTGTGTTATGTTTGTTATAGAACCACCACAAACCCATACAAATTGGCAACTTTAACCACATTTATATAATCAAAAGCAGACTTGTTGAAAACATACTGTTTCAAAGTTAAAGAATTAAAATATATCCAAAAGAAATACTCTAGATGACTCTAAAAGTCGTTCAATATAAACAACTGATGGCCAACCAAACTTTAATTTAATCTCAAAAACTTGTAAAACTCAAGCTAGCAGCTATCAAACAGGAATAAAAGGAACATAATGTAACATGTTCAATGACCCCCAAGCTTTTCAGGATTTTCAGGCCATGTGTTGAAAAGATGTTGCACACACTGAAGCAACAAATCCTATATCAGGCGGGGGCTGCTTTCAACCACAAACAGTAAATTGTTTGATAGTCACATAAAAAATAGTACTTAAATATAATAGAACTGTATAAAGATTAATACAATATTGCAACGGTTGTGTTCAACTTTATTTACTGATCAGAGAGCCAACAACATTGAAAATAGCACATAAATATTATATAATTGTATTGTACCTTCACGATGCAAGAACCAAAAACATTGAAACCACTGCTGCTATTATGATCTCCATTAGGAAGGATTATTAGGCCTAGGAAATATTCTAGATAATATTATTTTGCTCGCATAAGCACTGGTTTTTATTGTACTTCACCCAAAAACTTCTTATATAGCGCTGATTTCATCTGCCACCTAATTGCCCACAAAAATGTTCAACATCAGCAGGCAAATGATTCACCTCACCGTTAATTGCTAATACAGCATCTTCTCCTCTGAAATTTGATTGACAGTTTACAAAGAGCCAAAGAGAATACCAATACCAAGATCAATAAGCCAATACATTTTGTACAAAATTCACCACTCTGCCAGCACATCTAATAGTTTTTAATACTTGCAATATCAAGAGTAGGTATTAAATTTATGGCTATTAACTGTTGACAGAAAATTTACAAGTTGAAAGTATTTATATTGGGCAAGTAAAGATTTGAACCTGAAAAACTTCGTGCAAGGCTTCGATTTGCTTCCTATACCACTTGATAAGGAGTCCATTTCTGTTGCAAACATTAATTACTTTTTTCCAGTTAGAATTTAATCGATTCTTGAAATTGATTATGTATCATCTAACAAATATGATATCAGCTTGTTACCAACAAAAAGAAAAGTACAACTATTACGACCTTCTTACCGGCAACAGATTGTTATAAGCTTCTGACCAGCAAAAATAGTACTCGTAGAGCTAAAAAAATTTTATATACTATTGCGAGTTCAAGCTATGTGCAAGCAAAGCTTTTGTACTCTTCATTTTCAATAGATTACACCTACATTTTTCTTAGTAACGGACTGTTGACATATTTGCTAAACAACAAGGATCACTATTAAAATCCACCAACTAAAAAGGAAAGACAACAAACTCCTGACAACAGAAATGTACAACAATAAAAGTGCTCAGACACAGATGTGCACAACAGGTCAATTCTCCAGTCTTTAAAGATATATCCATATTTTAACCAAAAGTTCCAACGTGACAAATTTTACAGTCTCCATTTTCTTCCCATTTTACCAAAAAGGACCGTTCTTATCTTCTGAAACCCAGTGCAGGACAAGTAATAAGCAAGACACACCAAGGATCCAACAGGTAATTTACTCTTGCTTCACAGGACACACACAACACAAGTATAATACACCAAAAAAAAAAAAAAAAACACACACACACACACACACACTGGTACAAAAAAAATTTGTATAATTGACAAAAAGGCAAAAAAGAAGAAAGCAACTCGTACTTTGGAGTCTGGAACGAGAAGTTGAGATCTCGGGGGCAAGAGTAAGGGCAGCCTATCATTTTTCTTAAAGGCTTGAGAGCAAAGTGTAAATTTTACAACGATATGAGTGAAAATTTTAAAGATTTTAGGATATAAAGCAACTTTAAGTGTCCTAAATCAGGCACATCTTCATGAATCAGCACAATTCTAACATATATAAGAGCCAAAACCAAAACAAAAACAAACTGAAAATCCAATAAATCATGAATGCAATATCAACCAAGAAAGCAATTTTAGTCATTAAAAGTTAAAAAAAAAAAAAAAAGAAGCAAACAGCCAGATACAATTCAATAAAAGAAAAACAGCATAAAAGTAAAAATTGTAGAGAAATTCAACCTGGCTTAGATTTCTTGAAGCCGCCATTGGCGTTGAGATTGGAGTCTGTCCTGTTTCTCTTCCGAATATCCATAGCTCCCCAAACTCAGATCCAGAGAGTGTTAAATCAGCAAAGACAGCAACGAACCTTCAAGTAACTAAAACTCTAACAAAACTCCTAAAAAAAACAAAACAGGAAGAAAATTGAAGTAAATCTCCTAAGCTAAGAAGGCAGAGCAGGTAGAAAAAAAAAAAGAAAAAGAATAATTGCAAAACCCTAACCCTAACTGTCCATGGGTTTTTGCAGAGGCTCTACAGGGGAGGGAGAGAGCGCGAGAGAGAGAGAGGATTTGAGGCGGGGAAAGAAAGAGGGCTGCCTCCTCGGAGAAGTAGTACGCAAAGCAAAAGAAATAAACGATTTCCAGAAGATGAGATATTTAAACACTAGTACCAGTAGTCCTTCTCTTATACAGTAATTATTATTAGGAAAAGACGCTAGTACTGCTGTACTAGTGGCGCTGCTCTCATGTACCATGGATTGGTTATTATTAGGAAATTAAGTGAGTTAACAATCATCACGTCTACTTAAATGCACTTGATATTAAGTGAGTAAACGCTGGTACTAGGAGCCGAGTGAGTTTGTTTGGATAGAGTATTATTTGAAATAGGAAAAATTTTTTAAAATATTTTTCATATTTTGTAAAATAATTTTTTTAGTCTCTCATTTTTAAAAGTATATTTTTACCTCTCTTATAAATTCATATTGGTCAAATTTGATCCTTATCTAGATTTTTGACTAGTTTTTTATCGGAATCCATTGCACGTGATCATTTTTTAAGGATAAAATTATCAAGTTAAAGTTTACATAATCCGATCCATAGTCCCTCATGTTTCACAAAATGAATTATTTTGTCCCTCGCATTTCACAAAATGAATTTATTTATCTTTCATATTTTACAAAATAAATTTTTTCATCCCCCATTGATCATGCGTACAAATAACTTTTTTTAAAATTCATATATATATATCAATTTAATTTTACTTGAATAACATGTAATATATCTTTATTTGATTTCGCCTAAACGTACTGTTTAAGTGAAATTAAATATATATATATATACCAAGGTTTAAAAATTTATTAGTTTTTCACTCATGTTCATTGTCTTTTACTCGAAAATTGAAAATAAATAAGACATTTAATTCTAAACATTATCAAGTATTTATATCAAATTAAATTTGGACAGAAAAAATAAACAAAGGAAAAGTATAACAAAAAAAGTAAGTGATTAACACTTTCAAATTTTAAGACAATCATAAGGTGAGAAATTCAACTGTTGGTCTTAAAGGTGATTGAAAAATGTGTCGATGATGCAAGCAAGTTAGTGTGTGTAGATGAGATGGAAATAACGTGTAATCCAAACACAACCTTAAAGATGCTTGTTGTTTTCCTTTTCCATCAATTTTAAATTATAGTTCACTTTCTAATTGAAGGATATAATTAACTTTTATTATTAGGAAATTAAGTGAATTGACAATCATTATGACCTACTAAATGCACTACTCCCTTAATTTCATTTTGATGGCCTTGTTTTTATTTTGGACACTTCAGTAATTTTTTGGTTTGAAGGGGTAATTTTTTACTTTTTGTTATTATTTGGTTTGATTAGGATAAACAAATGTTAGTAAACTAACAAGAAGTGGTAATTTGTTATATTTATTCATAGTCAAAGGAAAGCGATTGTTATTTTTTGAACTTTAGGGGGTCTTCTTGTAGTTTGATCAAAGCAAGAGAGAGATAGATGTAATTAACCGTTTTTAAAATACTAAAATAGGATGGATATATGACTAGGCAAAGTGTTTAAATTTTCGACACTCTCCACTAGTACTGATTTACCGGATTACGCAAAAGTATCTAATCATTATTCTATGTATGTTTAGTTTTAAAAAAGACACTTATATGTGTCAAATGGGTGTGACAAGTTCTAAGTTTATAGCTATTTTAAACCAAAAAAAAAAAAAGTATGACATTTGATATATGTTTAATTAACTTTTACATAAACTGAAGTAGTGTGTTCAAATATGATATTGGTAACGTGCTATCCTTAACCAAATGATCCTTGAGCTGCTGTTAAACCAAGCTCAAATTACTTGGTTAGCTTAACTATCCAGCGTATTTACATTCATCAAACAAAACTTTAAATCCAAATTTATAGGCAAGAAATGAAAAAGGTGAGCTTAAAATTCGTGTAGTTCTTTAAGTTGTTGACCAGAAACTCCAAGCAACTCTACCGTACATCTAACTTAGTGGGCTCAATTGGACTGTCTTCAAAATTGTAAACTAGTCCGCTTATACGGTTGGTTTTCGGCTTTGTCGTTCATTCGCATTTGCTGAGTGCAAGAAAATGTAGCTAACCTACATGAGACTGTTGTTGATGCTGCGTTCAGGGCCTACTAGCTTGGAAGATTCGGGCTCTTAATTTCGTTGTATCTTTGACCCTTTGTTTTTTTTTTTCAATTATTTTACAGGGATTAAAATCCATTTGGATTCAAACAGATAAATAATCCCGGGATTACAATTTACTAGGAGAAACACCTCTCGAGAGTCTATCAAATGATCCAATATGTAAGTGAAGAACTCAATTCTGACTCGAAAACTTAGCCCATTAGGTTTTAGATCCTTACTTACATATTAATTACTCTTTTTGCATCTCTCAAACTAACGTGCTACATAATTTTTTACTCATGAATTTAATAACCTCGTTTTTTATGAGAGATCCTCACATTGAAACCCAAGTTAATAAGAGCTCTTTTTTTAATCTACTTTAATATTCAATGCAAACCCACCTTAACATCTAAGACCACATATTCTATTGATTATAAACCTACTCTTCTTCAACATTTAAACTTCTAATTATGGACCCACTCTTTTTCAATATCTAAACTAGATTTTTGACCCTATCAACCCTTGGTTGGTCTAATACTGATCGGATTCCATGTTAAATTCATGACACATCTAACCTAACACAAGCCAAACTCCTTAACATTTTAGTCAAGCACTTGGCTCTTTGGCCTATCATCAACCGAATTTTCTATCAAATCTACGGTGCACCTAGTGTAACACCAGTCAAACTCCTTGACATTTCAATCCATCACTAAGAAGAGAATTTTATAGGTCCAACTTTGATAATCATCCACTTATCACCGAGTATCTTAGCCTCGCAAGCACAAGTTCTGATACCACTTGTTAGGAAGAAAACACCTTTGAGAGAGTTTACAAAAGAGTTCAATATATGTAAGTTAGGAATCTAATATTAACCAAAAAGTTTAAACTGTTAAGTTTTGGACCATATTTATATATTAATCTTTCATTTTTCATCTTGCAAAATCCATCATTATTTATATATTAATCACTCTTTCTCCATCTTCGAACTAATATAGGACGTAATTCTTTACTCATAAATCTAACACAACTCTTCATGTAAAATGGAGAAGCAAAAAATCTAGGCATGTAGCCGAATCGAACAGGTCGAATGCGAGTTACTGAGTGCTACTCAAAGACTTCCAAGTACTGAATGACAATATAGAGAGAGTTAGGATCTAGTTATTCCAGAATAGTTCTAATGCTTAAATTAGTACAAATCATTCGTAACCTAGAGTGAGAGTGTGTGGAGTTGTTGATTACATTGAATGAGTGAAGTGTGGACTGGAGGGTATCCATAGATTTTAGAGAAGGAAATAGTGACTAGCACCCTTCGATGATTGTAACAGCGCCTGTGAGAGTGCAATTAGCGCCTTGCGGACACCGCATAAAACATTGCTATCGCTATATTAGAAGAAGCATCACTTCTTCACATAAATTATTGACTTTAGATTCTTCCATGAATTGCAAGACTTGTGAATAAGTTCGTAAGGAGGATCCTAATAATTTTTTGTTCTTCACAATGACAAGTTATATCACGTGCAAAGTAAGTGTGTTGATTAATAAAAGAAAGAAAAGAAAATGAAAAATAAGAGAGAGGGGGAAAAACTCGTAATCCGACTCGTTCCGTAGTCTGATTTTTACCAGTAAATCCTATAATTGATCCCCGTATACTACTTCGTTGCGTATCATTGGAGCAAGGTTCTACATGACTCTGTGATCAAATCCTGTATGCTATTTCATTGTGTATCACTGGGGCAAGACTCTATATGGTTTTAAGATATAAGTCTGGTCGAAAGGTTGGAATACTGTTATGTGGAAAAAAGAAAAGAAAAGAAAAGAAAAGAAAAGAGAGGGGGGCAAAAAAAGGGGACGAAACAGTCAATTCATAACAGCGCAGCCCAGAACTCTCAGTCTCCTTTTCGGCACTTTCAAAGCTTCGCCAAAACAACGGTTAAACCAACCTCAGCTCAGCAGCCTCATTAGTCATTGCTACAATTTACGCACTACACTGCCATTGCCAAACTTCGATTTCATCGAAAGCCCCAGCAATAAATACGGCGCTGCCCCCATTCACGTTTCTTTGGCACTCTCCTTCTCACAATCACTCACGCTTTCTTCGTTTTTATCGTCTGCCTCCTTCCCTCAAGGTGAGTTTCTCTCTGATCCCTTCTTCCACAATGCTGCGTTCACGTAATGTTGATCCGAATGGGGTTTCCTTTAGGCTTTTTCCTGAAAAGGGTTGTTTTTGGATAGATTTTTTTTATGGTTCTTGCTAAGATCTTTCAAGGGATTATGTAATTGCGTGCTGATTTCAGGTTCATTTATTGGTTTTTTCTTTTTTCTTTTCCCTTTTTTGTATATTTGTGCTTGATTTAATGCTCACATTGTCTTGCTGGTTCCATAAAAGATAATTTCTTGATTTGAAGATTTTTTAGTATTTCTGTTTCCGAGATTTGGTCTCGCAGGGTGATATGTCATATGAACTTGGGAGCTAGAATCGTGAAGAAATGAGGTGTTGGAATGATTTATTTTTGCTTTTCCAGAGGATATTTTTTTTTCCTCTTTTCTCTTTGCGGAGAAAAAGAAAAACTTTGGTTGGGAGTGTTTGAATATTTGAGTCATAGGTTTGTTTGACCGACCTTTTTATGTGCAAGGAGGGATTAGTAAAGGTCAGAATTGAACATGAAAATTCACTTGCAAGTTGAAGATAGTGGAACTTTGGTAGTAATTGAAATTTAATTGTATCTTTGACACTTTTCCCTTCTTTTTTTTTTTTGGACTAAGAATTTGTCTAGAGAACTTAAGTGATTCTGTTCTGAAATAAGATAGTTTCGTATAAAGGTTGTTCCTTTCGTCATCTGCTGGATTAAGATTTGAAAGCAGAAATGACAAATGTGAAACAGAGTAAAAGTGTGAGACAAGGGTGATTTATGTAATGCCTAGGAAAAGATGGATAGACTCAGAGCACCATGCTCGACTATAGACTCATAGAACTGTGCTCGACTAGAGTAACTGCATTTTCTTTGCCTTCAGGCATTTTTTTTTTTGGGGGGGGGGGGGGTGTATTTGATTGCTCCCTCTCTATGCTGTCTAAGACATGAATTTTCAAAAGAAAAGATGCTTTGTTTGTTCATAACTAGAACTGGATAATCTACATGTACACTTTGGTGGCTGAAGGAAACTTCTAGTTTTCTGATTTTAGTGTCTCTTGCAGAATCTCGAGTTTGGTAAATCAGTCTAAGGGGAATGGCTGCAAATACAACTGCTGGCTCTCAAATTGCAGTTCCAAAGCCCTGCATTTCTGCATCTCAAAGAATTTTGAAGTCAAGCATTGCAAATTTTGGTAATGAAACTAAAGGTGAGTCTTGGACAAAGCTCAAGTGCACATCTCACATCTCATCAACATGGTCTTTCTACCAAAAGCTTAATTCCAGTCCCCTGAAATATCAGAGAGTTGTTACAAAAGCAATGTCTGCAACAAGTGATAAAGAGCCTCTACCAGGGTTGTCAATTGACTTGAGAGGTTGGACATTTACATGTTTCTCTATCATCAGCTTCCTTTTTTTTGGTAAAAGTAAAACCTAATTTTATCTGTGAAGCTTTCCTGTGTAGGTAATTATGGCCACATGCAAGTATTAGTCTGCAATATTCACATTGCATTTCTTATTTTCTGTGTAGTTTACTTTCCTACCCATGTTCAGGTGCTTGTTCATCTGACTAACTAGTGCTGCTGCATAGTTGACATCATTATGTTTTCTGAAATGGAAATTTCCTGACAAAGTTTAGTCTTAGAATTAGCTATGTGTCATGGTTTATATTTATTTATGATCTGAGTATGCCGCCACCCAAGGCTTGTAAATCAGCAGATGCTTACCTTCTATCAGAGAGATTGCATATTTCCAGCTCAAAATGTTAATCTTCGTGTTAAAATTATAGGGACCTACAGGTGGGATGTGAAGTAGATACAAATGCAAATGTCAGGAACATTAAATAGGTTATTAGGTTGCTTCATGATAATAATAGTCTTTGAAGGTAGTTTTCAATTAACAAAAAATAAAAAACTTATATTTTCGGTTGAAGATTCCAGTAAAATCTGGAAAACTGCATTGCAAGCATTGACCTGCGACATATTTTCCTGAGGTTTGGATTGTACAATTAAAGCCTGTCTAAGGTATCAGGAAATGGTGACATGGCATCTTCAAGCAACAGAGATGCGTGTTACAAGTTGTAATTTGTCCCTAAATAGCCATACATTATCAGGGACCATCACACATATAAACACCATTACCTGCAGGAAAGAGAGCATTCATAGCTGGTGTAGCTGATGACAATGGATATGGATGGGCAATAGCAAAATCTCTTGCAGCTGCTGGTGCTGAAATCCTCGTCGGAACATGGGTGCCTGTACGTATTATTTGTCTTTGTTGTTAATTAATGATTGCAAGAGTCTTCAGGTTTTAAAAATTCTTTCTTTCTCTGGCATTTCTAGGCACTGAATATTTTTGAGACAAGTTTGCGTCGTGGGAAATTTGACGAATCTCGTGTGTAAGCATTGCAGATTTTATACTTTCCAGTTTGTCTATTTAATTCCCCTTCTAACTATGATTCTTCTTTTCAGGCTGCCAGATGGTTCTCTGATGGAAATCACGAAAGTTTACCCACTTGATGCTGTTTATGATAGTCCTGAGGATGTCCCTGAAGATGTAAGCACATCTTTTCTAGTAAAATGTCTTTCAGCACAGACTCTGCAATTGAAGTAAACTCATAGGTGAAACTTATGTTGGATTATGCAGGTAAAATCAAACAAACGCTATGCTGGCTGTACAAACTGGACAGTCAAGGTATGAACTTCAAATCTTCTAAAAACTTGCTCATGCTTGTGGTTATTTGTTCATTTCTAATTACTTCATGCTCTTAGATAGTTCTGGATAATTGCAATCTAAAACTTTTCCTAAATTAAATCTAATGAGAGGTCAAAGGAAAACCAATTGGTTTATTCATAGGAAAGGGAAAATCAATTGGCGAGTCTTAGGACCCAAGACCACCAGCACATGATCGTCCCACTTTGAATGTAAGTGCAATATGTAAATTATGATCAGAGACCTCCAGGACAACAAAATCATGTATTCTTGGTGACTCTTCCATGAGGCATGATAAGACATTCTTTAGCTTTCCGAATTGTGTGCTATCAAGCAGTAACATTCTGTTGATGATGAATTCATATTGAATAATGTTATTACTGAACCCAGTGCTAGATTTGAAATGGTTCAAGTTGTCAAAATAGTATCAAACTAAGTTGCTAACTGAACCTCATCATGGTAAAGTGTATGGTAGGTTGTTAGAAACTTAATCCTTTATTCATTCACTTGATCAATAGGTTCTCAAGATCTGTGTTCATTTACCTTAGAGATATTGTTACTTCCTATCTAATTTTTTGGGCAAAGCAAGACTCAAGGTCCCTGTTATAGTACCAAGTGCA
Source organism: Coffea arabica (assembly GCF_036785885.1). Classification (NCBI taxonomy): domain Eukaryota; kingdom Viridiplantae; phylum Streptophyta; class Magnoliopsida; order Gentianales; family Rubiaceae; genus Coffea; species Coffea arabica. Next base: position 14,163,294 of record NC_092321.1, read on the forward strand.
TTATGACCAATTGTGCTTGATGACTCAACATGGTTATCCTGTAAACTGTATGCTGGAGGGCAGCATGCTGAACGAGCTTACTCTAAATTATCTTGTAGGAAGTTGCTGAGTGTGTGAAACATGACTTTGGAACGATAGACATCCTTGTACATTCACTTGCTAATGGTCCCGAGGTGCTTTTCCTCGTCCTCTTATTCTCATTTTTGCTTAGCAATTGCTGGTGTTTCAGCCTTCCAGGATGTGATTTCATTGAACTCATAACACAGGTTAGCAAGCCCCTCCTGGAGACATCAAGAAATGGGTATCTTGCTGCCATATCGGCATCAAGTTATTCCTTTGTATCTTTACTTAAGCATTTTGTGCCCATAATGAATCCAGGTATTCTTTCCCTCACCTCTCTTTTGTTTTCTGCATTTCAGTGAGACAAAAGTTTCTGTTTTCATATGCTGCACTGGCAAGCTGTGTTTTATGCTAAACGTATGGTCCTATCTTCAAATTGCAGGTGGTGCTACAATTTCTCTAACATACATTGCTTCTGAACGCATAATACCAGGGTATGGAGGTGGTGCATTAGGTTATTCTAAGTTGTACCTCTATCTCTTCTGAAAGCATAATATTGATTTTTCTTAAACTTAGGTATGGAGGAGGTATGAGTTCAGCCAAGGCTGCTCTGGAAAGTGATACAAGGGTGAGCTTTCTGATGTACATGACGATGCTTAAGGGATAATGTTTAGTTTAGGTTTACCACTTCTGACTTCAAATTCTTGATAAAGGTGCTGGCTTTTGAAGCTGGTAGAAAACACAGAGTCAGAGTCAACACAATATCTGCAGGTATTGGCAACTACTACATGTTAATGTCTTATACTAAGATTAATGGCATGATTGGTACCATTTTAGGATCCAAAGTTGCACGGCTGTGCTAGATGTTAAACTTTATTTCTTGCTGATAACAAATAATTGTGGTAACTCTTTTCTGGTTACACTTGAGTCTTTTTGTCCATGTGGGTTGAAAAACGAATTAAATGAAAGGAGAATACAGTTTTGTGGGACATAACTGAAGCTATCAACTACCTAATAGACATGCCTCCTTCCCCCTTGGAAAATAACAATATTCTGTAGTGTCAGATGTGCCTTTACAAGAAAGCAAGACAGTACCTGCTCTGGCTGGATCATTTTGCTTTTGACTTTAAACTCTCTGTGTTCTAATGGGTTTATGTGGATGCATAATGTGCCATGTGCAATTCTGTCTTATCTGCCTTGTGTCCCTTCTATTTTCTCCTTATCCATGAACAGGCAATGTTTTAGGGCTGAGCATGCGTTATATGTCATTTTCCTTCTCTAATGACTAATTCATTCAGCAGATACTGATTGAACAAAATTATATTCTCTAAACAATATTTGAAACCAGAAAAATCAAGTATAACATCCCGCTGACGTCTAACCTGTATTGAAACAATATGCAGGTCCACTAAGAAGTCGCGCTGCTAAAGCCATTGGTTTCATCGATATGATGATTGATTATTCATTGGAAAATGCACCCTTGCAAAAGGAATTATCTGCTGGTGAGTGATCCTTTTTCTTTTTTTTTTTTTTTGGAGAATTTTGGCTGCACTCTGTCCATATATGATCTTTGGAAGTACTTGAAAGAAATTTTTGTTGTGGCTTTAGATCATGAGTATTTACAGTTCTCACATAGACGACCAAGGCTGTGTTGTCATTGGTGCTATCTGACGTGTCAGTTTCTGGGTCAAGCTCCTAAAGGACATCCTTGCCCATGGGCGAGTGCACACACACACATGCACAATAAATGCTTGTATATTTCTCGTTTTTGGACATATGATGCAATCATGCAGTGTATTGCCTTATTGAGTCATCTGGTGGTGCTTGTCACTTCTGAGTCCTAATGGTTGGAATTTGACATTGAACAGAGGAGGTTGGCAATGCTGCTGCTTTTCTTGCATCACCATTGGCTTCAGCTGTCACTGGTGCTGTAATTTATGTTGACAACGGCCTAAATGCAATGGGTGTAGGAGTTGATAGTCCAGTTTTTAAAGATCTTGACATCCCAAAAGACAATAATAAAAGCTAGATGATTTGCTTGCTTTGGCGACTAGTGTCCGGTGATCAAATTGAGAATAATGGTTCTTTAGTCAATTGCTATCAGGAAGACGCCTGCTGGGCTTTCCATTTTGATGCGAGGAAAGTGTACTTCGTTTTCATAGAAACGGGTTTAGCATTGGAATTGTGATGTATGGCAATCTTATAACTTCTTGTGGAGCCTTGTTATTTCCAACTTGTTTGAAGGTTCTGAATTGCACTGTTACAACTGCATCCGTATCTGCATGCACAAGAGATTTGATACCAGAAATTATCAGATCCAGGCCTAGCTTCGGGTCTTGATAGATTAAAAGCTGGCTTAATATTAAGTATTGCTATTCTCCAATATTAAGAAATACAATCATTTCAATTCGACACCTCTCGTCTAAGGCATCCCAATGCGCAGCCAAACATTACCCCAAACACATAGGTAATTTCACTGATCATCCCATCACCTCCCACTTCTTCATTTCTTCCATATGCGGAGGTCAGACTCCCTAAAAGTGACAAACTACAATATCATCTCATGAGCTTGACATGCAAGGCCAGTACCAGCAACAAAATCTTGACGCATACATGCTTGCCAGCCTTAACCTGAAGAAACTCTATGCACACATGAATACCGCAGATGTGCATGTTGGCATGGGAATCTTGCTTCAAACTAGTAGTCAAAGGTTTCATTGCCAACCAAACCATCCTATGGGACCCTTGGTCCAGTAGTGAGAAAAGGCATAAAGGCTACTTGAAATACTTGCATGAGAAACCACCTAGCCTTCACAATTCACAGTTTAGTACCCTAAGGAATTAGAATATAAACTTATTCTAGCAGGGTTTCGTTCAAAAGTAGAAAGGCAGAAGACGACTAGACATCATCGTATTTACCCAAGGAAATAAACGATACACAGCAAATATGTACAAAGCAGGGTAAGGATGACAGAACCAGACAACAATCTAGTGCATCCAAACTCCATATGCTTCAATTAGAAAGCTGCCAGCCTAGGTAAAGGGTCTGAACCCAAACTTCCAAAATTAGCAAAAGAACTGATAAATCAACAATAGATGCCTCTCACTTTACATCTTACTACAAAACAAAAACCGAAGTTAGTAAGATGTCTGGTCACTTAAACAAGCTTCCTTTTTCCTTTACGAATTGCAGCAACCCTTGCTCCTGAATCATCACTTTCAGGAGATCCTTGGACAACTGTCTGTTCCTGTAAAACCAAACCCCGATTTCTAGAAAATTTCCTAATTGGTGTTGTAGATAATGCTGCTTGTGTCCCAAGAGATACTGGATCCGACTCAGAATTTCCTGCTACAGCCACATCCCTATGTGGCATTAACACTTCCCCATCTCCAACACAAGTCATCATTAACTGCAAATTCAGACAACATGGAACAAGATGTTCAATACCAAAAAATGAAGCCGAGTAACTGAGACATCAAGTTATTATAAATACTGCATGATTTAATTTGGAGCAAATTTAAAGCAAAGAAAGACAACTGTGACTCCATGACTTGCTAGTACAACACCGCCGGAAATCACTGAATGGATTCAAGTAGGAAATGGCAGCAGTAACCTAAAGTGCTTATGTCATCTAAGACATTGAATACAGTTATCCTCCCCTATAGAGGGAAAAAATGGTTGCTGTATCTTAAAATTCAATATTTAAGACAATTTCATAGTTCTAAAAATTGTTAGTGCTGAACAAGACAGTAAAAGACACAATACAGTTTCCACTCATTTGGTACTAATCATGAAGTAGTCAACATGCATAAAGGAAAGCTAATAACAGATTCAATAGGAAAGAAAGCCACGCCAAAAGTAACATTTCATATTCAGATACCTTCCAATCCTTAAAATCAAATCTGAACACAAAATGGCTGTAAGAAACCTCCCCAGAATGAACTGCACTAGCAGCAGCAGCATTCCTTGGTGCTGGAAAGAATGAGATCAGAAATTAGAAAAAGACAAAAAGCACCCCAAAAAAAATGATACACATGTCATTGTTTAAAGTTGAGAATCTTACAAACTAGATGAACTCCTTTCTCATCCACTGTTATTTCAGCTCGCCCATCTTTAACCAGAAATGACAAAGCAAATAAATTTTCAACTGTCTGTGCAAATGAGCTTTTGTTCAATATCAAATTCTCAAGCCTGACCCTCCTATTCCTCCTCAAAATGTCAAACATTGTTGCCATATTCTTGTCTGTGTCTGTTTTCTCTTCAGTAGCAGCACCATCAAGCTACACAGTGTATTAGTATGTTCACTAAAGGGCATTATAAACCTACATTGCCACTTGTAAACTGTATTGATGGCATAGAGTAAATCAAACCATATAATCATTCTTCTCCACAAGACCGAGTATTGGGGGAAATTATAGATAAATGACAGGAAAATACATTGTAAAAATCCAATTACCAACAAATTACAGTAGGTTTTGATTAAAGTTGCTATTCTTTTTGCTGCTTTCATATAACTTGAATGAGATCTAGTTAGTGCCACAATAGAAGCCACTTTCAAAAATGAGTTTGCAGAAAACTAGCACAAGTATCTAAATCTAATCCAAGGAACCTTACATCTTCAGGTCGTGCACTTTCTGTAGGCTTTGCACGCTTTCTGTAGATAACAGCCTTACGTTGCTTAATTTCAGTATTCATAGGCCCAACCCTGTGAAAATCATTCAAAAAACACAACTGCAAGTAGTTAATCCCAACATAAGAACCAACATTACATGTAAATGAAAGAGAGGGGATGACGAAGATACATACATAGTGAAGCAACCAGGAGCACTCCTGAAAACATGAGAGACTGCAAGCCCAATTTCCTTCAAGCGCAGAGAGCTGCTAGCTACCTCATTACTAGTACTTGCTCCACCTTGTGTAAAATCCCTAAGCAGACAACTGACAAAATCAGAAGGGGTCAGTCCTTCAGTGCTATGTGCCTTAACAGAGGTAACCAAAGTGTTGGTGATATCCAAGAGAGCCTCTGCATCTGCTACTTGTTCCCTGGGTTTCTGAACTGTATAGTAATGGAAGAAATCAATTTAGTTTGAGCCAAAGTGTCAACTTAAAATCAAAATGAGATGAAGTGCATGAAGAAACATCTGATTAACACAACAAAGGGTCACGAGAGGAATAAAGAAGATTGGACATGTGGAGATGAAGAAAAAGAGGTGAAGAAAGCATTACAATGTCAAGCAGAAAGCAAGACAAGAAAAAAATACAAATGCTGGGAGAGGCTATGCCACTGGAACAGATAAGGCAGGGAAGGAAGTGATCAAGAATTTAAGGAAGGAAGAACCAGGAATAGGAAAGAAAACTACACAGAAGGACAGAAATCCCAGTTCGGTGTCAGTGTTCCATGTACAATGTCCAACTGGAGGGGATATTTTGCTGACGAAGTACCCAGTTATAAATTAAGACCAAACAGAAAGGAAAAGTATTTATTTTCAAGGTTAAAGCAGCAACCTTACCATTAAAGCACGTATCCTTGAGCAAAATGGCAAGTGAAAATATGCACGCACAACAAACTTGAGGAAAAAGCAAACAAGAAAAGATTTCAAATCATACCTAGCTGATGTAAGTTGTCAACCTCTTCAATAATTGATTTAAACTTATCAGAATCAACCTTGGACAAATCGTCTCGCTCATCTGCGGAACACCAAGAACAATGAAAATCAAAATACTACTAAAAAAAATTCTGCAACTGACTTCTACTTCTAACACACATCACAACGCACCCCAAAATTTTTTTTTTTTTGCTTACTACAGAAATGCACATAAGACTCCCTACAAACACACACAAAACGAAAATCTTAAGCTGTACAAACAAACATACAAAAAACCCAGTCAAAAACAAAACTGTGAAAATGCAGTGTACCAGAAATTCGATTCTTGACATTGAGATAACGAGATCGAAGGACTCTCCGTTCCACTACATCTCCTCCTCCTACTCCGCCTTCTCCTTCGACGCTATCATCATTATCAGCCCTAGAATTCTGATGATTATTGTTACCATTACTTGCATTCCCCTGTGCTTCATTCTGACAATTACTGTTAGCATTCCTCGTATTCGCCTGTGCTTCAGCTTCTGCTTGTTGTCGCGTTACAATCTGATTCTGGCTGTCTTCTTCTCCTTCTCTGGAACTTGTTCTTCTACTACTACTCCTCCGCGAACTAATGGGCTCACGTTTTACACCCCGCATCATTTCCTATTCTCTTTTTCTTCCTTTCTCAAGAACAGAAAACTAAGACCCAATGACTCTCCAATTTCATTATAAATTCATAGGAAAACAAAAAAAAAAAGGAAGAAAATGACAGAAAAGGCCTAAAACCCTAAACCCGGCATGGAAATGATTCTTCTTAGACAGGGTTTTTGGAAGCAAAAATAAAAAATAAAAAATTTAGGGAGTCGGAGAATGGAAAGTAAATAACAGCGGAGGAGGAGTACAAGAAATTACTGTGGATTGGGGAGTTTTGAGATATGGGTGGAGGGAGGAGGGGTGAAAAAGCAAATTGAATTGAAGAGGGAAGATTTGGAGGAGGAGACACAAAATTCAAACCGCAAATATTTTGGATTTGAGAATTTGGGGAGCGGGCAGTTCAATGAGAGGAAAGTGGAGGGGGGCGTGGGATTGGGTGTGGGAAGGTGTAGTGAGTTAAAAATGGGTTGAAATGGAAGCTTACTAGATGTGCTTCGATTTTTTTTTTTTTTTTTTTTTTTGCCGTTTCCAATTTCGAGCTTGGCGGGGAAGATACTAGTTAGTGACTAGTGAGTTTATATATCGTCACTATGAATTTTTATTCGCAATTTAAGTGCCAACTCATAACTACCTTTTTATTTTAATTATTTTTTAAAAATATGTTGTATCGATTGATTTTAATATTTGCCTCACTGTTTGTTTGTATTTTTTTTGGATGTTTGATAGCATTCTTCCTATTATTATAAATTTATAACATTATAAATTTTACATTTTTCATGAATATATTTTTCAATCATATTTTTACTTCATATATATAAAATCATTACACTATATATATATATTTTTTACAAAATCTTCAGAAAATAGCAATCAAAATGGGTTCTAAGTATGACTATCTGATCACAAATTTAAAACTAAACAAAGATTGAAAATACACAATTTTTACTTTATCTAACACAACAAGAAGCATTTGTACAAGCACGCTCCAAAATAGTACACGAGTTACTAGAAAAAGCGATTAGAATAAATCACATGCCTACAATACTTAGGGGGCGTTTGGTTCGCAGCTTGGAATCGGATTCGGATTTGGAATCGGATATCCTGGGTTTGGAATGAGACCTTTCATTCCAATACATCTGTTTGGTTCAAGTATCTGAAATGGGTATCATTACTATACTTGATGTTTGGTTCGTTGGTTCTTTCGGAATGGAATCTAATAAATTTCCAATTTTAACCTTACCTGTAAAATTGACAATAAACCTTGTCTTAGAGTTTCAAAAGAAAAATTACATAAATCTTTTTAATAATCTTGTCATATGTTGGGGAGAGTTATGCAGGTTTTTGTATTTTTAAGGGTAAACAACAAAAAATCCCCCTGTGGTTAAGCAATCATACATAAAAACCCCCTGTGGTTTCATATCATACCAGTCGATACCCCGTGGTTTGAATTAACCTGAAAAGTGGACGAAAATCGTCAAAACAGACGGAGCTGAGTGAATAGACGAAAATAAGGGGGAAACCCGCAAGCGGGTTTCAGGCAGGCTATTTAACAAATTACTTAAAAAAAAAAAAAAATTTTACATGCAAGCTGCGTTGAGTTGCACATGCCCATCGGAGGGCCCTAGGATGCCCAGCAAACCTCCCCTCTCATCCTCACCCTTCAGGTGAGGGTTTGAGAGTATGTGTTTGATATAAATAGAACAGAAACGCAGCTTTTAGTCATTTTACATAAGGGGGAAACCCGCAAGCGGGTTTCAGGCTATTTAACAAATTTATAATATTCCACGGTCTGCACTTCTAATCTTGCACCAATATGAAGTAGGTGGGTTTCAAGTGATAACTCAACTCACAAAATCAATGGTTTGAGTAACGCCTAAATTCCAATTCGATTTGCGAGTGGGGAACCTTTGGTGATATGATGCAGATCCGTACTTCATCCTATTGATACAAATCTGATGCTTATTGGTTTTGGATTCTTTTGCATTTTTTGGGTTGCATTTGAGATCAGCATTCAAGAAGATGATGGAATAAACTATGATTTTCATTTTGACCCCACAAAGTCAATAGCGGAAGACAAAACAAAAAAGAGCCAGAACCCACAAAAAAGAAGCACTAAAGCTCAAGAATCATGAAGATCTGCTAACTGCTAATATCAGAAGAGAAAACAAAATAAGAAAAGTGTGCAGATTTGCCGGACCGTACAGAAAGCATAGTACGTACTGCTCCCAAGAGCAAAAAATCTAAAGAAACTAGAGATACAAACCTTTTAAGGAGCAATCTACAAGGGAAATGGAAGATTGAGAATCAGCAGAAGAAGATCCACTATTGCACAAATTATTCTTGTTTATGGACTTGGAGAATAGAGAACTTGGAACAAGAAAACAAACAGAAGAAAACTTGCGTACCTCTCTAGTAGCACAGATGTGGTTTTCATTCGTTTTTTTTCTTCTTCCCACGGCAAAAGCTCCAGCTTGTCGTGTTTTTAAGGGGTAATTAGGGCAGAGAATTGGGGGGAGAAAGGCGACGGAAATAATGAAAAAGAGAGGAAGAAGAGGGACCGGGAATAAGATTTGGGTTTTGGACAAAACCCACGAACTTAGTCAGGAATGGAGAAATGACATATTTTTAGATATCATTCCAATATTTCAATTCCAATACCAGTAAACCAAACATGAGTTATGGGGTTTATTCCATAACCCCATTCCGATACCCTCTTACCAAACGCCCCCTTAGCCTTGTTTGGATTGCCAGTTTCTGTCGAAAAATTACGTCATTTTCCGTGATCACATTTCCCTATTACCTTTTTCCCTCATATACATCAAATCGCTACAGTAATTTTTCCATGAAAAATCACGAAAAATGCAATCCAAACACAACCTTATAATTTAGGAAAGTGATGAAAGAGCAATTACAGGAAGTGAAAAAAAAAATTTTTTTTGAAGTAAAGATGGAGGAGACATATTTGTTGTAACATATCTTTGTATTGTAAATCATTAATATCTCAAGCACCTATTTTAGAAGTTTTAGCGAACACAGTAGTGACTTATGATGAGTTATGGCAATTTCAGGCGGAGTACTAGGAAACACATCTGGAAAATTCACTAGATTGGATAAAAAAAAGGTTTGAACCATGAGGCTGCTAGAGAACATCAGAATAATTCATGTGTCCGCCAAAGAATATCTGAATAAAATCATTATGACATCACCTTAGTTTCCTTCAGGTTCAAGTAAACCATTGGATTCCAGCCCAGTGGCCCCTCGCTGGGTGTAAAACAGGATCGGATCCCTCCCTGCACGTCATGTGCCTTAGTACACAATTTGACAGTTTCTTGACTGACTTCACTTTTAGATGGTGCTTTAATCACACCCGTCCGATCCATCCCCCATCCCCCCTAATATAGAACCAGTTGTAATTGTTATAATAAAAAAAGGTAGAAGCACGTATCACAGTTATGACGGCGATGTAAAGGCAGACAACAGGTAGCGCACTTCAAAAGCATTGTGAAAGAAACTCAAATGAACCTCCCCACCATGCGTGTAACTGCATATGCTGTCTAACAATCGCATGCCCTCTCAGGAAGCTGATAAGAAAATTATATTCATATTCACCAAACATTACATTATAGAACTATAAAAGTAAAATACTACTATTAGATTATGCTTATAGCAAGAGTAACAATAAGTCAATTTGGCTTTTATAAGGAACGGGATCAAACCTCTCAGGAAGCTGATATATTTTCGCCAATAAGGCTCTGTGCACATTCCTCTATTACATTAATACAAACCTAAGATATTGAAAAGTAACGAGCATAATGGAAAGACTTCCCATCGTTTTTGCCAGCTCTAGAAAGGTGATCCATACGGCTTAAGAGAATCCAGTAAAAGCCCCAAGAGAACAAATTTTGAACAAGAGACTTTTCTGTTTTCCTGTTTTCCGAGGAGGAAGAAGCGGGAAAGGATTGTTGCTGTCCGTCGTATTAAAACTCAGGACCTGGTAATCCAGCAAATTTTCACCCGTATTGGAACCTTATCATGCAGCAAAAAGCCAAGCAACTGAAACTCGAGCACTGGTCGGTTCAGCTCCTCAATATCTTCACCCAGCAGCAGCAAACCCTATAACTTAGTGCCATCTGCAATTTACAAATTCCATTCATAGTTAAGTTTCAAGAATCAAGGGTCAAAAGCAAAATCAGAGTAACAAGGAGATGAGTGAAGACTTTCAGCCAGGAAACATTACTCCCCTTCAGGAACATTACCTGCAGCAGCTCTATGAACTCGCATTAGCAGCACATACCGGACTTGCATTTGTCTTCATGCAAACTATCTAGTAAACTCAGGAAGCACAGCCACAACACACACACACAAACAGAGAGAGAAAGAGAAGCAGGTAAAAATGGTATCCTTTTAATTTCATTGATAAGGTTTTCCTCTATCACTATTGAATAGAATGTGCCAACATAAACCAATTCATGATTTCCCCCAAAACTGCAAGCACATAATTCCCCCCACGAAAGAAAAGAAAATATCAATAGCTCAATGGCCTGTCAGATCAATAGTATATTACACTCCCCATGTAGTACTCCGCTTCATCCAACCACCTATACCAGATCATTGTCCCACAAGTAAACCACAGGTCTGGCTGAATCTTGCCCTCTTTTTAACAAGCATCACAACAATACACCTTGGTCTACCTTGCCCCCGAGAGCATGCAAATGATTCTCCAGTCTCAAGTATTGGATACTCTCCTTGACTGGGAGTCGGATCCCGCGAGGCTTTAATTGCCAAAGCTTAAGCCAAGTCTCACTTGGAAATCTCAGAGCATTTGCCAGATTCCAAATTCAACCTTTAGCCAATATCTGTAAATTCTGGCAATATCAAATAATCATCCAACCCAGAAATGAACCCAGGAACATAGTCATGTGCAACCATATCTGAGCTGTCAGTTGCCATTGGAAGTTCAGGATTGATGTTAAAGGGAGAACTGACACAAAGGTCAGCCATTCCAATTTCAGCGCTGCTGGTTGATACCACATCATCTTTTACACAGAAATCACTGAGTACTGGATGGAGTACTGGATCAGCTGCAAAACTACGGGCATCACTAGATTCTGTAGTTGTCTTTCTCAATTTTGATCTGGACGACTTATTTGAATCAGAAACTAATAGCTTGTGTTTCCCCAGAGATTGTACTTTCATTGGAGTTCGAGACTTTGCATCCCCAACAGGGAAAGCCAAAGTAGCCCAACCAAAACTATCTTCAAGACAAGCTCTAGATGCAGCTCTGTAAAGATCCAAGAGTTACATATTAAGTTCTCAAAAACTATATAATATATTGCTTATAAATACACTAAATAGCAAGTGCTTAGTTGTCAATCAAAGAAAAAGTAAAAAGGGCAGCAACCTTATTTTCAACTTTGCATTTTTCTTTATTTTAGGTGATTTCATGAAACACAGGACTGCATTAATGAATAAGAAATAAACCCAAGGACAAAATTGACCGATCAAGAGATTAAGAGAGTGTTCGAAGACAAGGCTGAGGCCCCAAGAAAGATTTCATCCTAACATCTCATATACCATAAATAAAATGGCTTGAAAATAGCACAAATATTGGGGGTAAAAAAAAGAGTGATAGACACTTAATTTTCCCAAAACTGGCACTTGTCAATAATAGGTGCAAGAAAGAAAAAGGAAAGTTCCAGTGAAATTGTATGTGGCTCCAGGGTGACATGCAGTAAACATATTTAGTAAAAAACCGAAGAAAAACATTCCTGCTTTACTCCACAGGGTAGCAATAGCCATGTAGAGTTTGTTTGCTTCTAGGCAGTTGGATGATGCACTTGCAAATCATTGAATCGAGAATACAGCACAGCACATTAACTTAAGTTTTTATTATTAAAAGCAAGTAAATGTCTTGCTGCAATAAGCAATACCTGAACCGATTTTCTGCCAAATCCTGGAAAGGTTTGAGATGATTTTCTTGTCCAATGGTTTTTGAAGATGGTGGAGTCTCACGCCCAAGTATCGAAAGATTTACAACAGATGGAAGGTTTAATGTTGTATCATGCTCACCACCCAGTAATTGTAGCGTAACATCGAGTCTCTCTGAAACAACAGAAGCTTCATCCCTCTGCTTGGAGATAGGAACATTGTCATCCTTTTTAGCTGTGTGATCATCACAGAGAGCAGCTGCTACTAACTTACCAGATGCAAAAGAATTGGTGAATTTCATCGACTCCAACGATTCTCCACTGAAATCCCTGGAGACGACGTTCAACGGAGAGGTGACTGCCTTTCGATAAGAAGAGGAGGCATTTTGAGAAGGTGCAAGGTTGTGTCTGTTAGTCTTAAGAGATGAAAACCTCCATACAGAAGAAAGAAGGGCAAAAAAATGCTTTTGAATAAGAGGTTCAGCATCAGAAAACTGAGAAGCAACATCTAGCAACATCCTGGTATGGTCCTGACGCAAAAGGAGGACAGGGATTAGCTAAATCTAAACAAAAGCTTCTTCCATATTGACAAGGCAGAGTGCATTGACAATGCATTTTACTAAAGAAACTTGAGATAACATTTAAACCAAAAAACTGTAGGTAAAAAATGAGAGACTACAAAAAAAAGTAATACCATCTCCAATTGATGAAAGTTGACAATGTACTATAAAATGAATAATAGACCAAAAGAAGGCTAGATTTGCCATAACCAACAATACTTTTGAAGCAGCTCATTCAAATAATACACACCAAAAGAAATACACTCATTTGCAAAGTTTTCATGATGCTATAAATTCTTGTACAATCTCAAGACGCTATCTCCATGTAAAATGAGGCACAGAAATACCTGGAGAACAATGCATTGAACATATGTACACATAATGAAGGATAGAATGATGCAAGAATTTAAGGAAAAGCTCGACACTCAGTCTGCAGCAGCATTGAACCACATCATCAATTTCAAGGTATTGTACATCATTTGAAAAACCTTTAGCTTCATTATATCTCCTTATTTTACAAAATATCAAGGAATCTCATCCTATCAACAATTCTAAGGTCATAGCTGGGGTCCCTGATTCATGCTCTAAGCAAAGTGCAAACTGCGCTTTATCAGAATCCTGAGTTGTAAACAAGTTACCAGTCCAATTAGAGTCAAGAACATTAAGATTAGCACTTCTTAACCATTGCCACTTCAAATTTAAGTAGGCACAATAGCTAAAATTCAAAACCTCATAACTTTCCTACTGTAACTCATAAGCACAGACATTTATTAGGACAGAACATCACAGCATATATGTATACATAAGCATATGTGTGCATATAGCAGCTTAATGTCCAGGTAAAACATGATCCTTTCTGGGTATTTTAACCCACAACACAGTACTCAAATGCAGAAACAAGTATAAATAGACACACGTACTTTCAAAGTTGCTTAATTTGTGCAAAAAAAAGAGAGAAAAAAGCAGGTGGTGATTTCTTTTTGGCAACACATAAACCATACAACAATGACCAAGACACAGGTTATTGGAATGTGAAACATTGTCCTATTGAGATGCCTCACTCACAATTCTACTCTAGAATTTCTGCTAGTCCAAGCTGTTATTTTAGGCTTGACTAAGGAATCCACTTTTTAACATTTTATATGTGATTCTGTTCCAAATATTTTTTCCATGAGTACAGAGGGAGATTCATTGTTGAATGTGCTTACCTCAGTTACTTTAAGAAGACCCTTCCCAGAGCCAGTATTGCTGGCTTTGTCATTGTTCACAGGATCAGTGCTAGTCAAAACATATCTTTGAATAAGCTCCCTGAACCTCTCACAACAGTGGACAGGATATCGGTACCTGCCACGATAAAGCCCACCAGTAGACATACCATACAGCATTTCACTCACCAAGCTCCAATTTGCACCATACTCATGCACAGCAGCACATAGAATAGCATCCTCCTGAGGCGACCAAAAATCAGGGACAGGAAAACAATCTTTGGGCCACATATTCCCTTTCTTCTTAAGTTTCTCTGGTCTAATGGTCATAACCCGCTTCACAGGCATAGGGATGATTGAAACTTTCTTTCCGATCTTACTCCTGCTCACAGACTTAAGTTCAACATCAACTACTCTACTCTCACATTGCCTAGAATATTTGGTATCATTCTGCAGCTTTCCCAGCATGTTGGAGTCTAAAACAGAGGAGCACATCTCAGGAGCCTTCTTAAACTTCTTGGACTTCTTTGTGCTTCTCTCTTCATCAACCCATGGTGCTTGTTTACGTTTCTTCTCCAGCCTTCGACACGGAGACACATCACCAGAGGAAGTCATTTCATCATCATACAGAGATTCTCCATCAATAGACATCAGTTCCATCGCTGACTCCTCCTTAACGGCTTTGAACTCAGAAGCTAAAGCTCCTTTCTTCAGAGATTTGAACTTGGCTTTCTTTGTCTTTTTCTTTGACTTGGGTTTACGAACAGTTGATATCTGATTTCTGCATACCACACAGAGCTAGCTATATAACACACAATAATTTCCTAATACTGCAGTGACCACCTAGATACAAAGTGAGCTGGGGATAGATAGGAAAATTCTCAGCAGCATACTTACCTCACGGAATCAGAATACCCATATTCTGCAAGTTCCTTCTCTTTAGCTTCAGCTTCCAGTTCTTCCATCAACTACCAAGTATTTTTAAAACAACCTCATCAGTAGAATAAAGTAAAAATTGCAGGAAAGGCATGGTTTTGTGTGTCCCTACAAGCTGGAAAATCTACAATTGCTTTTCATTCAGGAAGTTTTCTATTTCGTTTCGCTTTTCTAGAGAGGTTATAAAAAACAAAAGTAATATTGGTGCCACTAACCTGATGCTGGGTCAAAGCCTCAACTTGCTGACGATACACCTCAGTTGCAAAATCAGCATCCCAACCTGATATTGGCAGGAATTTTGAGCATTAATACTACTATGACCTCAGACCATGCATTACTCATGTGATTCATCTACAAGCTACAACACCTAAGACTTGTTCAAGCATAAAAAGAGTCAGAAATTTGTTTAACTCAATAAAACATGAAAACAATAAAATGGAACATATAGGTGAGACATTAAGGCATAATACGCACAGTGTGTCAATGCATTGTTAAGGGATAATATGCATTGTGTCATGATTTCAAGCATTGTCAATGACTAAATTATAGGAAAGAGCTACTTACTTTCATATACAAAAGGTTCTTCATCATCCTCAATATCAGCTTCCATGTCTTCCTTCAACTTTTCAATGCGATCCAGCTCCCACTCCTTTTCCTCAAACTGCACTTGTGATTGTGTTGCTGTCTTATCTATGATTGGGTCCCACAACTCCATAAAGCGTATTGCATAGCGGTCAATTGGACGTAGCTGATTCTCAAAGGACAAAATTGTTTGTCCTGATGCAGCAGCAGCTGCAGCCATCTCTTTGACATCAGCGAGCATATCAAAATCATCTTCCTTACCAGCAAAGGTGATGGATCCACCTTCAACTGGTCCTTCAACATTCAATGCTGCCACACTGTCTTTATTTGATGCCGTAACCTGGCCATCATGCTCAGCAGGCTCATCAGTCTTTAGGTCCTCCTCATTGCCAAATTCTTCTTCTTCCAATCTCCCAATAGCTTCTTCAGTAAATTCTTGATTCTCCACAGCCTCTTCCTGTTCAACCTTCTTCAGTGCCATGTAGTCTGCTTCATCTTCAGCATATTTCAGAGCTGCCTCAACATCAGCATTAGAGAGAGGAACCTCAGAACTTTCATTGCAATTGTCCTCCTTTTGCTCGTTCTCTACTGAAATTTTTTGATGGCCAGTAAACAGTTCCATTGGATCCAGCTTTTTAAAAAATTCAGTGTTATAACCCCCACTCTGGATAACCAAATCATCGAGAACACGTTTCTGATTTGCCTTCTTTAATATATTTTCTTCAATGGTGCTCTCGCTGATTAACCGATATATGTGTACTTCACGTGTCTGTCCTATTCTATGACAACGATCTTGAGCCTGTTGATCCATAGCAGGATTCCAGTCGCTATCATAAAAGATAACTGTATCTGCCCCGACTAAGTTAATGCCGACACCACCACTACGGGTTGATAAAATGAAGAGGAAAATTTTTGGATTAGTGTTGAACCGCTGCATCAATGTTTGCCTCTCTTCTGGCTGAGTAGAGCCATCTAAACGCATGTATGTGTAACCATACAAGTTAATGAAAGCCTCCAAAACATCAAGCATCTTTGTCATCTGGGTAAAAATTAATGCCCTGTGACCTTCTAATTTTAGACGCCTAAGCAAAAGTGCAAGCTCCTGCAACTTGCCACAGTCAAACTGTATAAGACGTCTATCAGGGAAATAGACTTGCCTTCGGACAACTGCAGGCCGCAAAGGAGTGAGAAGAGGAGACAGAACCTCCGAGCATCTTTCCTTGAAAGTCGGTTGAATAAACACAGAACTTCCACCTTTACTGCACCAGCAATCTGGGGTTGGTGCACGGGCAGCAGGGATAGCAAACATGAAACTCTCCACCTGATCAACCATTTTATGAAATCGTTCAACAGGTGATAGTACAATGTCAGCCAGCTTCGATGAATATGAGTAAGACAAGGGATTAGACTTCTGATCATGAATTGCATAGACAGGATTTTTTATGGTGACAAGTTCCTGTAAACCTGTTGAGTAAATAGGTTTCCTCCTGCACCTTAAAGAATTCCACCAAGCAATAGATGCTGCCCGCTCCTTTGCTTCTCTCTGTCTCTCCTTCGTAAGTGCCTTCTGGATCTCCTCAAAAATGTTCATCCCATGAAACTTCTTATGCTTATAAGCATGCCCAACTTCTCCACAAACTTGGTTAACACGACCCTCAATCAAGCTTGAGGGGGTAGCAATAGCTTGAATATCTTCACTCTCCCAAGATGACATGCAGTTATCCAGATGTGTAAATGAAAGCCCTAAATCACCAAGGTCCACCGTGGAAAATGGGCGAGGTGTAAGCATTGCACAAACAGATGAGCTTAACTGCAGATCAATGCCAGTCATATCAAAGGAACTGACAATTGGACGGCCTTCAAATAAATCAGGATGGTTGCAAACTTTGCGAAGTTGCATTATGACACTAATCATCCCAAAAAAATTTGAACTAGCAAGGGTTGCTTGGGTCTCTGAGCTAGCAATGAAATCCTCATACAAGTTCCGCTGCCTCTTTGACAGTCTACAATAGATGACATGTTCATACTTCATTGGAAGCTGCTTCTCTACATCCCTCTTCAACCGACGTAATATAAAGGGTCGAAGAACATTGTGCAACCGATCGACAACCTCTTTATTAACTTTTTCTTGTCCCTCAACCATCCCAGATATGGGATTACTAAACCAGTCCTTAAATTCTTGATGAGATTGAAAAATGTGGGGCATCAAGAAATGCATTAAAGACCATAATTCCATAAGATCATTCTGCAAGGGGGTACCAGTTAAAAGAATGCGCCGTTTTGAGTTGAAATTCAAAAGCGTCTGCCATCTTTGTGACTTCCAATTTTTTATCAGATGAGCTTCATCTAAAATCAAGTATTTCCACTTCTTCCGCTTGAAAACTTTAGCGTCCTGTATAACAAGTCTGTAAGTTGTTATACAAACATGAAAAGAATTTGGTTTTAACCACCCTTGCCTCTTTATTCTTCGCTCTTTAGCACTTCCAAAATACGTCAATATTTTGAAAGCAGGACACCATTTAAGAAACTCCGTTTCCCAATTGAGCATGACGCTAGTTGGAACAACAATGAGATGAGGGCCCCATATCCCCTTCTCACATGCTAGGTGAGCTAGCAGAGCAATTGTCATAATAGTCTTTCCCAAGCCCATCTCATCAGCCAAAATCCCATTAAGTTTCTTCTCATACATGGTAACAAGCCAGTCCAAGCCAATATGTTGATACTCACGAAGAGGATACTTGAGAAGAAAAGGGAATTTCGTACGCACTTTCGTTGTTGAGAATGTATTACCCGTGGGTTGTGCCGATCTAGCAGCAGCAGCTGCATCAGCAATTATGTCTGCACTTTCGCCCTCTTCTCCAGCTTTTGCTACATATTCAGTTTCTGGTTCTTCTACCTCAGAGCAAGCAGCAGGCTGAAATGCACTAAAATTATCTTCTCTGTTTAAAGATACTTTAAGCTCCTTCAACTCACGATCCTTGGGTTCAGGTGAATCCATAAAATTCTCAGAAGCAGAAGCATATTCAGATCCAGTGTCATCATGCTCATCTTTCTCAGAGTCCCAGTCCTAACAAGAAAAATTCAAGCCATCAGAATAATCTCAAAGATATAACAGTCACTTCAGAAAAACTGAAGCGAGAAATCCACACCATACCTTTTTATACCTTGCAAGCAGATCTTCTATAGGAATTTCACTCTCTTTCTGCAATAGCGCAATCTGAAAAATAGCCATTTAATACATTAAATCAAACCAAACTCAACATTTGATATATCAACTAATAAATGGAAACCAGAACACTGGTCTACAAGGATTAGATTATTGGAAAAGTATTTAAAAAAAAAACTAAAATGGAGCAGTGATTGAGCTGTTCTTGCCTCATTTGGGGCATCATTGGGTTCCGCCTTGGCTAGTTCTTCCTCTTCTAACAGGGTTGTCTCATCATCCTGAAGTCAATGTGAAACATAATCTCAAAAAAACCAATCATTTTAAAATCCCAAAATCAAGATTGGTGACTGATCAAGAAGATATACTCTAATTAACAAAGGCAAAAAGTACAATTACCAAATAACCCAAAATTTCACAAAAAAATGCACATCAATAAGACACTAGTAACTAGTAAAAATGCACATCATTTCAACGGAGTAGGAACCTCTATTCTGATTCAACACGCCGTATTTAATGTGCCACTAATTGAACATGAATACACAACAATTATTGATGTCATGGGCCCTGTCCTCAACAAAGACGCATAAGAAGTGCAAATGGAAGGACAATACTCCATAAGGCTCATTAACTATCAGACCAAGTCTAACTTATTAAAGTAGCAGCAGAAATTTAAGGACTCATTTTTAACCAATACTTCCCTGCATCTCTTTGACATAACATGCCCTAGAGCACATCCTATTATCACACCCAGGAGCACATCCAACAAACAGAACTTGTTGGTTCCCTAAACTGGCAGTTCTATCATCTATGTCTTCATCTACCTCCTACATGGAAGACCTTGCACATCATCCTTAAAAGTATCATCTCTCTCCAACCCACCTTTTGTACTACATCCACATGCACATCACATCCAATCTTCAATATTCACCAACCCACGCAACCTCTAAATGCATAACACAGCTCCCATGGCCATACCTTTTGGTAACTTCCTTCATACAGTTAGGAAGCTGATGTAATTCTATGAGAAACCATAAAATTTTCCATAAAGAATGATATGTTCTACTATCTACTTCCTTTCCAACTCAAGAGCTCTTGCTCACTGCAGGTTGCTTTATGTTCTAAAAATCATTCCTCTGAAAAACCAATTACATCTCACTACCTGCAAAACCTCCTCAAGAATCACCAATAATTTTCTTAGTAGTGTATTTGCTACCTTAAAGCTAAGTGGATGGAGTCTCAAAGAACACACAAATACACACTACTACACATCCAATTTAAAAAAAAAAACGTCTTTTTGATAATGAAAGGTTTACCATAAAATCGTCTTTTTCCTCTCCTGTACCAATGTCAAAATCTTCATCATCCTGCACATGAAAGAGGATATAACAGATTTAGCTCTATAATCGGCGAGCTACAAAAGTAAGGTGATCTTTAAATAATTTCAGCCACACACTTCAATCACCATCAAACATATGAAGCAAAGCAGAGAGGACACATGACAGAAAAAAAAGAGCTATACTTAAACTTCAATAAAGCTTCTGTACAGGAAAACACCTTTTGGCCAATAATGGAGTTTAATATCGTGTTTCAGAAAGAAAAAGTAATATAACGGTGACCATTAACGAACCAAGAGCACCAGAAATGGTTATAACCTAGAGCAGCTCTAAAAAAAATGAAACACTAACCAAATTTCACAACAGCTTGATAACCTTTCTTCCAATATTAGTGACCAAGGTGAAAAAGATCAAATACTTAGAAACCTTGTATACACTCAGCTTTTGTCTATACCCTATCAAGAAAAAGATAACAGAAGTCTGAAACCTATTCATTCTTCATAAAGTAACTGCAATCCCTATACAGATTAAATCTCTAAGAATGGCCATTTGACAAGATCCGCCAGGTGTAGTCAATTTACACTTTTAAAATTGAACAGCACCAAGCTCAACCTTCAACTTGATGGTGAAACTCACCCCACACTACCATGTAAAGACATCCACCCATCAACCTTTCTGCATCCTAATTTAACACAGCCTTCAAATTGACCATGTACTTGCAAATAGTACAGGTCCTAGATGTTCCATAACTGATACAATAATTGAAACATCAAAACAGTAGAAAACTACTGCAAGTACAATCCAGAGAGATTATCATTTCCAATCTTTACCTGTTCATCACTATAATCATCCAAAATGCACTGTTTCTCCCAGTCTTGAAATTTATTTGGAGTTCTTACTCTGTGCACTTGAACATCCAAAAAGTGATTGTTGGAATTGTGTAAAAAGCCATTACTCCCAACCTGTAATATAGAGCGAAAACATTAAGTTGAGCGAAGAGATAGCTCAACAATTCATTACAATAACCACAAGCACATACAACTTACACAACGACGACCAGGAGATACTGGTGAGCTGCTTCTACCATTTGCTGACACAGTACCAATTTCGTTCTCTTTGCCTGTATTGTCTTAATAAAAATCCAAAATGAGAAGGTAACTATAGCCAATAAAGCAGAAAGCCAATTACTATAGACACTCACCATTTTCAACTGGCCCATTAGCTCCAGTAGCAACAGCGGTTTGCTCTGGACTAGCTTTTCTGCTGACTGAAAATTTGTATTAATTAGAAATTGCAAATTGCATAAATTAGGTTTTTTTTTGAGGGGGTCCTACTGAATGTTTTCTAACTAGGGCATGATAACAAAAATCAGTATTGAACCATAGAGAACAAGAATAGGAGGAGGGTAGATATTAAGACAGAGAATTCTATTGTCTCTTGTGCTCTCCCCCCTCCCCCGCCCAAACAACACACACCCTCTATATTACACAGAGAGATACATAGCTCTAGTTTTATTCTGATTTCCCTCTGTCAGGGTACCAATCTGGTTATCGTTTTCTGCAATAATTTCATGGAGCTACTTTTCTCATTCCAAAACCACAAAAGTTACCCTCCGCTGCAATAACTTCTTTGCAAGCTCTCAGGTGCTTATAATGCCTTATTGTCAAAATAAAAACACATCTCATCAGACAAGGTTAAGGCCTCTGAATAAGGGCTCATTCTCGTCCCCTTTAGAATTTCCAAAATTCAATCATGGTGAACCATCAAAATCAACAAAAGCTTCTCTTTGGTAGATGCTCAGTTTTGGCTCTCTTGGTATTAAAAAATAAAAAATCTAGATGCAAAAAGTAAAAGATAAAAAAATAAAAAATCAAATCAAATCTATAATCAGGATAAATAATCAACCAAGAACAAGCCTTAAGAAGTATAGGTTCTATCAGGAAGAACCAAGAGCAGTAGTACATGTAAGAAACTCAGATTCTAGATTAGAAACAAGGATTGTTGTTTGCAAAAGGTAAGACCACTTGTCCTTTAAAATTTGGCATTGTCAAGAACGTCAATGATCAGCAGTTTAGAACCAACTTCAACAGAGAAGTAATCATAGACGTGGCCAGAGCCGTGAATAGATCCTAGATTGGTCCAATAAAACTTGCTATGAACAATTACCTCAAACAGATTCACAACGCTCAAGAGCACACAAGAGGGCAGGCCTACTTAGGTTATGCTACTAAGCATTCAAAGGACAAATAACTCTCAAGTTATCATGACAAGATGAGGTATAAATCATGCAAGGCTATAATCTTAGCTTTTGTAGTTGATGGCTCCAAAGATTCATGATAAGGATTAATACATGATATGCCACATAAATTCCCCTTGAATTGAAGCTTAAATTCCAGCATTAAACTTAACCGTCTGGCTAGTTACGCTTCTATAATAAGGGCAGGTGAAGTTACAGAAAATGCAAGAAAGCAAAGATATCTTGACAAAAGATCTAGTAAATTAGGAATACCTCTCTCCTCATAGCGTTTAAGAAGCTCCTCCAGAGGAAGATCTATTTCATCTTGTAAAGCTGCTAATTCTTCTTCCCTTTCTTCTTTGGTTATGAGAGCCTCATCCTGCTCAATAGTATGCTCATCATCTTCCTAAAGCAGTATCACCACACATGGAAACAGTTTCATAAGTGCACAGATGCGCTGAATAAATACCAGAATGTAGCATCAAAATCAACAAACAGCAATCATAACTTTTACTAGCTTCAAAAGTCTCAATTTTATTAACCAAAAATAAGTATAGCACCGGCATCGCACATAAACATGTCTCAATTGTCAATAGTATGGCAGAATTGCAGACAACCCACACATTATAACAAAGTTGTATATGAGTATGCACCTATATAAAGTGCTCAGTCAATATTTTGGTTTCCCCTGGTTCAGAGCAAAATGCTGCCAAAGAAAGATTAAAACTTTACAAAAATTGTAGTGCATTACAAATAGATGAAACAAACGCATCTGATGATGCAGCCACCTATAAGTAGTTAACCAACCCCCCCCCCCCAAAAAAAACAACCCAAAAAAAGAACCCCTTCTTCCACCACATAATAACACTTTCTGGATACCTATGCTCAAATTCTTGAAAGATTAAGCACAAGTAGCTGTATCAAAAGGAAATGCCTAGTACTCAGGTATGAATGGTACATGGATGACAAAACCAAATATAAGGAAACGTAAACGGCAATAAGACCGAACACCAATTTAACAAAATGCTTAAAGAACAGAAAGAGGCTGCAAGATGTCATGGTTTGTTCAACACACAGTTAACTATTTCCTAGAATCCGTCCATATCACAGTGAAGATTCCCAAATAGAAAGTATAGACAACATCACAAAGAAACAGAAAAAATAAAATAAAATAAAAAACCTTACCGATTCATCCTCAGAGTCCATATCATAATCCCCATCTATATCTGGTCCATTTGATTGAGATTCTATCAATATTACTCAAGTAAGGTACTGCACAAGGTCATCATAAGATGTAACCCAACAGAGAACATAATACGAAATCTTCTTACCAATATTCGGTTCAGCACTTCCCCTGTCATAGTCACCTTCTTTGTACTCGATCCTCATTCGTTCTTGCGGTGAACTCGAGTCCAATTTGCAATGACCTGGAGAGCTAACAAGGTTCTCTGCCAGCATTGTTGAGTACCTGAAATTTCAAGCATTGATACATCATTTTTATCTTGCAGTGACGGGCACAACCAGAAAAATATGAAAAGGGAATGCTATTGTTCCTGATCTATAGGGTTACCAGAAAGCAGGCCCCAACGTACCTTTCGGTTTGCCCAAGGAGGAACTCAAGTTGTTTATCAAGTGCCTTTTTCTTCTTCTCATCAAGCTCCAACTGATGCTTGTAAAGAACCTAAAAACATAAAGTTAAAAGAATTTTTCAAGCAATTTCCAATAACTCTGAGACGCTTAGTGGAAGAAATTGACCAAATATTCATTTTACCAGCTTCTCTATTTTCAACCAAAATTTCTTCACGTCTTTAGAAATGTTGAGTGCAACTTTTTTCAACCTATGCTCTTCTTCCTGGTAACATTCATGGACATAATTATATGACTATCAAATCAGTGTGAACCACAAAAGATAAAGAGAATTTGATTTTGCTACATTTATTAGTATAAATACAGTTTAATGTAGAAACACAGAACCTTCACTCTCTTCTCTCCTCTTGTAGCCTGCTCCAACATACCCTTGCTGGCTCTGATTGCAACCTTCTTTGCCTGTGCCAATTTCCACTTTCTCTCTGACTCAAAGTCCTGAATGATACATTTGTTAGTGTAAGGGAAAAGTCAAAGTATAATTTATCACTTACAAAAATTTTGCTGAATGAAGAATTCACTCCAAAAAACAAAAAGAGACGCTACCTTTGACAACCAAACCATCTCCTCCAAAACATGATCCCAATGTGTTTTAGGACGCCGAGGTTCTTTTGGAGCTTCAAGCGCCTATCAATATGAAATACATCAATGAATTGCTGCGCGCATCAGACTTCCATAGAAAAAATATTCAACAAACTTTGTGTGCTGAATCTTAAACCACAAGATTATATACCACCTCAAAGAACCAGAATCTCTCTCTCTCTCTCTCCCCCTATTTTTAATGGAATGCGGCAAATTAAGTAGACCATCAATTATACTGAAGCATGACTTCAAGCTACTCAATTTTGACTCCACAAAAGATACTAATTCCTTCATAACAGTTTTGTTTAAGTCAGCTCAAATGAATCAAAACAAATGCTAAAAGCACCATACAAATACGTCAGAATGGTGCAATTACAGAAAGACGTCACTGTCAAACAGAACACAGAATTTGAAATACAGAAGTATAAAAGAAAAAAAAACTTAACTGTCAAACCAACTATTTGATGGGCCATGACAGTCTAACATATATAATTCTGGATGGATTTGAAATTTGAAGTGACAAAATGTTTCGGATTTAAATACACGATATATTCTACATTATGTAAAACTCAACTCCGTGATCTGCAATACAATTTGGGCAGCATCCACTGAAGAAAGGAAACAAAGCCAAGTTCACATTCATTAAGTAGTTAATCTCTCAATAACTCAAGTTTGAGTCCCAGTTCATTTGTAACTCTTGTGAGTTGCTACGATACAAGAAAGGAGCATTTTGAGTTACTGACTACATTTGTCTACAGTCATTTATTTACCAATGTAATCTCATAATAAAGAACAAGATTTTGTCATATGATTGTAAGCTTAAAGAGATGTAATAAGATGGGAAAAGGTTGCCCTTGTTTTTGTGCAGTTAGATTACATTTAAGCTGCAAAACTTCAGTTGTGCAGGGCCCACAGCAACCAGTTCAAGTAGCACATCAATCAATTTCGCAATGAAATTGACTATTACAATGTAGAACTCCTTTAGAATGTGTGCTTGCTTGTAGGTACGAGATAAGTAGTACATTGATAAAGAAAGAGTAATAAAGGAGTATCAGAAGCTCGATATAAGATATACATCCACTGCCAACAGATTAGATGTAACAGTGAAGGGCCTCAAACAAGAGAGTTCTTTTCTCTTACTTTCTGCCGCCTGGCTCGCGTTTCATGGTCAAGCTTAGACCTGGGACCTTTGGAGGCCATGAGTATCCTTAGATCCCTATGTCATACTCAAATCCTGCACACAGAAAAAAAGAAAATTCAGATGAGTTTGACTGCATGACATCCACATGATAAAAAATAAACATTTCGATCAATACACGTCTCCAAAAAAAAGGTAAGATGATCAAAAACCCAAGATAAAGCCTCAGATGAAATAATCTAATCATAAGTTCGATCTTCCAACTTGCAGTTAAATGTAATTAATTATAATGGTCACAAGTAAGAAGATAGCTTCCTGTGGTTTTGTTCCACTAGCATATCTAAGTTCCTCCCCAAACTACTGCCAAAAGTTAATTACACCAAGACAGCTTAGATATCTTGATTGCTTTAATTTTAGCAACAAAGTTGCAGGTTCATATAAAAGATTGATTTTGCCTTCTGAAGATCCTATCTGACAATGAAGTGCAAATTATTCAAAATTAGGCAGGTGATCCTCCTGGTTAAGAGTCAAATATACAGAATAACCAAAAAGAAATCAGCTTACATCCATAAATAAGTAGCCAAATAACAGAACAGAATCGCCATGGTGGTAGATTTTTTCAATGGTGTAAAAAAAAAATCATTAAAGTCAGGACAAATCGTGCTGATCTTTACTTTCTACTCAAAAAACATGGCAAAGAGAAAAGATAAACGTTTTTCAACATTTCAAGTTTCAATTTCCCATCAACTAGGAATCCGAGCTGATTAAAATAAATTAAGTCCAAAAATACCAAGGAGTGACCAGGACTTTTCTCGTGATATGTCGCCAGGAAAGGTATAGGTGGGTTCATTAACTCATAGGGAAATGTATTCAAGGATTGAAGTCTCAAGGTACATCTTATGAACATAAACTAGATTTGAAGTAATATGAAATATTTCTCAATGCAGGGGCATGGGTGTTATTTAACAAAAGGAAGAATTGTCCTGAAATTACTTAACAAAAATTTCTAAGCGACTACATGGGCATAAGCTGTCAACATTGGTTGCACAGTGTTTTATATCAATTTATTTGTAAAGATTGAAGGACGGTGAATCAATATGGTACCAAATCCAATGTTCATACTACAGAAGGTAACCCAATTAAACTGGAAGTTTTTCTAATTAAAAAAAAAGGAAAAAAACCACATTTGGGCAGGGGGCATGGGAGTTAAGAGGGTGAACCTGGTTAGAGAGTGTGCTGCTTGGTAACAAACCTGGCTTGACAATTAACTCAGGAGTTACTTAACTCTATTTGCAAGATTCAAGGCAAGAACCACTTACAATTTAAAGTACCATGGAAAACATCCTTAGATCAACTAAATCTTTACATCTCATGTCATGTAACTATATTGACTCACTACTAAGAAGAAAATCCATGAAACATCACTCAAGAAAACTACCATTTGCTCAGTCACTCTCTTTGATAGTGCAAAGAATTATTACTTCCGTTCAAGAATTATAAACTGGGTAAACATAAAACTAAAATATATATATCTCTACCTCAGGGACGCAAACCTCAAAATGAGGTTGTTAGTAGTCCCTTTACCAAATGATTTATGTTTTCAACTTTTAAAAACTAATTCAATTCTACCTATATCGCTGTTCCCCTATCTGGATCAAATAAATAACCATTTAACTTCAAGCATATGTCCTTACAATGCCCATTTAGATAAAGTTAGTCATTCATGTTCTAAAGACCAGGCTTCACAGAAAGAACAAAAAAGCAAATCAAAACAAGATCCGGGCAAAAATTAGTTGGACTTGTACAATAGTCAGTGGCTAAATTGTTTCACATAAAAGAGCATTGCTTTCAACAGGCATCATAGCCCCCTAGTTACCATCCTTATATCAAATTTTCACTCCCTAAATCTCTGTTGAGATAGAGCAAGAGATTATTACTTATTAAGAAGAAAAAGAGCCCTGCTCTAGAGAAATATTGAAAGTAGTTTGTTCCCAATACCTGCACCTTAACATCCTGTAAGCTATAGTAAACAAACAATCACTTTACAATGTTTAACTGCATCATGTAATCATTTTCCCTCACAATATGCCATCCTAAATTCAATCAGCATCATTTACAGGAGCAACTGTATTGGAGAAAGCCGAGAGAGATCTTAGCTGAAGTGACTAGATAAATGTATATTACCCAAAAAAAAAAATCACTTTCCATGTGTATTTACAGGGCAACACATATATGTCAAAACCTAGTGACAAGAGACTATCAAAGTCACATCTCAAGTTTCCATCTTTGCCAGGTTCCAGCAATCAAAATGACTGGAAGAACAAGTTTGTCACTGCAATCTTATATCTTACATCCAGCATTCAGATCATGAATGATTCAAGCACATTTTCTCAGATAGCAAATCTAATCTTCAAAGCACAAATCTGTGAAAGAGAACAACAAAACATACAGAATCCAATCAATTCCATCACGACCCGCTTCAGGTTTGCAAGATTGTCACATTACTTGATAAGGCAAAAACAGAAAGGAAACAACATTTTCTCCACAATATGCTGCCTTTTTACATCTTACTCCTACAGGTTGCAAATGCTGCTTAAGAAAGAAATCCACAATTCATAGCAAGTACTCACTCTAAGTGCCAGAATAGTGGGAGAAGAAAAAGTGGACAGAAAAGGTTGAGTGGTATTCAATGTGAACCTTGGTTGGCCCATATACAGTTCACATTATAGCTGACTTTAAATTTTTGTAAATAACACATAGTGTATTGTATTTTAATGTCGAAAGCACCCAGCTGTGTCGGTTGCATGTCATTGATACACCCAGACAAATTTTGAAATTACCATCTTCTCCATCTAAATGAGATAAAGAGACCGAGCTCCGGCTCAAGAATTAGACAATGAAACACACGCTCGCAGGAATCGGATATAGGCCAAAGGTTAAGGGCTAAAAAGGGTGCGAATGTCCATCTTCATCAGCAGAAATAATTCTAACGCAGTATATGTCGTGCACCTATTTCTCTCTTAAGGACTCAAAAAATGAGACATGTATCCACAAGTCAAAACTCTAGCTAGGGTTTCACATATTAACCCCAAAAAGAAAAAATAGAAAAAAGGAAACAACTTCAGCTTCTCAATCAAAGCTTCAAACTCCCAAAAGAAAAATTGAATTTAACGTGCATGTCACACTAGCAAACTAACAGCTCACAGCCAAAGTCTCCCACTTCATCCCGAATAAACAAAAACAAAAACTAAGAAAAACTAACAAATTCACATAATATTTACATGCATAAACAGAATAATGAGAGCAAAAGAAAACAAAACAAAATGAAAACACAGTGACGCTTACCATCTAAAGGATTCGTCGATGAATAAAAATAGAGAAAAAAGATAAGCTTTTCAGCTCTCCACGAACGCCGACGCCGCCGCCACTGATGGGTGGAAAAAGCGCGCGCGAGGCGCCCAATGTCGAGTATAAATTGATACAAATAAACGTGAAACAGATAGGAAGAGATCTACAGGGGAAGAAAAACGAAAGATTTTTCTAGTTCGTGAGAAGCTCTTCCTTGAAAGAGTCGCCGGTCTCCGGGGCGTTTTAGGGTTTTCAACGAGAGAAGAAGAGACAGTCTGTCCGGGTTTAAGCGCCGATGAATTCCGACGAGTCTTTGCTCAGATCCGATTTTATACAATCTATTTTTTTAAATGATATAAAAATAAATAGTTTAGGAAAAAGAGGTCTCTTTGGGTTGCTTGTGGGGCTTTTGTTTCCCAATTTTTTTCTTTTTTTCTTTCTCTTGAGGATCTTTTTTTGGAAGTATTATACTGTATTAGAAATAGTATGCACTTTGTACGGGTTAAAAAATATATATATAGTATGCGCTGTTGACGGTGATGAGGTGTGGAGATGAAGGATCATCAAAATTATCATGGATAAGTGGTTTGGTGGAGGGTTCTGATTGAAGTTCCGGGGTTGATCGAACGGTTGAATTTTTATGACCTGAATATGGGAAACTGCAGCTGTAATTTACTAGCATTGCTCCCCTCCTTTTCCATTTTGTTTGTTTGGAGGCGTGTTTATTGAGAATACTTGTCCACTTTATTCATATTTGAATAAAAATATTTTGGCTTATTTGCATTAAACCCCCCATGATACAAGTGAGTTGCACTTTTTTGTCCCTTAAACTCTTTTTTTTTTCAGAAATTTGCCCTCATTTGATTAAGTATGAAAATGTTTTTATAATTCCTTCATACAAAATGATGTTGTGATGACTTTAAATGCCTAGGGTGATTTACCTTTCTTTTTTTCCTCTTTTCATTCCAAGCCATCAGTGTCCACTGTCCATAAACATAAAATGAATTTTTGAAAATGTTGTAATTTGTTATTCTAAATTTGTTGGGTTTAATTACTTTTACTTTCCACATTCTAAATCAAGATTGGAACAAGATATATATTTCATTGTAAAGCATATTTTATTAAGTAATTTAATTAGTTAAGTACAAGTGAATTAACATAGTCATGTACTAAAACGCATAGAAGCCAACTACGCAATATGTTCTCAATTTAAAAAAATGATGGAAATTTTTGACTATGAGACAAAAGGAGCAAATTATGGGAAAATCTTGGTGGTAAGGTAAAAGGATAAAATTATTACAAAACAACAACAAAGGACAAAGTGCAACTTACCCCTATTTTCAAGCCAGTTAAATTCAATTAAACTTAATAAGAATTTTGAAGGCCAAAAGTTTGACTTAGTGCTTTTCACCCCTACTATAGTACTTATATATCGATCAAAGATGAAGTATGTTTCTACAGATAAAGGACAGGTAAAATTAGTAGGATAATCTCATAGGTTCATGGAGAGATTAGTGTAAATGTAGTTGAGCTCAGAAAAATACTTTATATTTAATGTATGGAAATCAAAATCTTAAAGCTCTTTAATTTTAGAGGTGATCTTTTCGAGAGACCAAAAGGGATTTACTAGAAAGCAAATTCTTTACAAACAAAAGACTAAAAGGGCAAATGGTTTAGCTCGTATTTTTACTAAAATAATTAAGGTCTTAGCTCTTCAAAAAATTGCTTAGGACGCTCTTTAGTTGAGTAGACAAGAAAAAAGAACTTTTTCCTTTTTAGAACGAACGTTTTTCATATACCACAAAGTACAAATGTTTGCAATCAAACATTTTTAAAAAAATTCAAATTCGATTCGACCTTCAAAGTCAAGCAATGGTCTGCATAGCCTTATATAAATAAATGTTGTCATTTTAACTACCCTATTAAATTTTAAAATTTACTTTAATAAAATTTTTGTGTGCTGTATGATCAAATAGACTAACTAACTGGCCTAAATATTTATTAATGGTATAAAAATTTATTAAGACTCTTTATGCCTAGCAAGAAGTCAATAAAGAAGACAAATTTCTCATTTTCTGTTGGCTGCCATTTTCCATCGATCCATCTTCCTACATCCCATGCATGTCTATACAATGACCCTAGCCTCATCCGCAATTATTGTTCCATCTATTGTGTTGCCCACCTCGTCTTTATCCATCCATCTTTTCTTCCATGCAATAGTCTCTTCTATTTATCGTACCCCCTTGCCAACCCTTTTACGCATTTAGCACAAAAAGTTATGCTCACAAGCCATGTCAAAGCAAGTCGTCGATATACATTTTTGCTATAAGGTGAGTGCTTATGTGGAGTCCATGCACGATTTTCCTGAAGCTGCTACTTAGTCCCCAGTACTTGGGATTGATGTCCTCAAAACTGCAAATTTTGTTGTTTATAACAATTGTTCATTCCTTTCTTGAATCCATTATTCTCTTTGCAACTGTAGTGCGAAGCATCTACGTACTATATTCCCAATTGGATGTCAACTTCTGCATAAAATGAAAAGTTATATCTGAAACGAAAATCTTGTTCCTGGTGTATGCAAAAGGTATGTTTGGATTGGCCTACTTCTGAAGAAAAACACGCTAGAAACCTCAAACACCTAAAAGACGGACAACCATCCTCCCCTATTACCATCTACTCTTCCTCCAACTCCACCACCGGCCTTTTTCTGACCCCCTACAGCTCTTGTATCTTACCTTACTCGTTGGCCTTCTCCCATTTCCCTAATCTGGAAAGAGAGTGCAGAAGAGGATACGGGAGGGAAGGAAAGAGACGGTAGGCTAGAGAGGAGAAAAAAGTAGGGCGTTGCAAGAGGTAGATAAGATCATAAGAGTAAGGGGTGGCAGGAAAGGGACAGGTGGGGAAAGGGTGGCTAGGAACAGGGGGAAAAATAATGGGGGCTAGGTGAAAAAGGGTGCCAGAAAGGAGAGTGTGGGGGAAAGAAAGGGTTGCAAGGGCTAGCTGAGGTGCTCTTGACCTTTTCTAAACTGAAGTTTAGAAATTCGGCTTTTATAAATCTAATTTCAGAAGAAACCTCAAAAGTCGGCAACTCTTGAGTTCCTCCCAGAGACTTATAAACCAAACCCAAACCCCCCAGAACCTCAACTCTTGGCTAGCTGAGGTGCTAAGGGGCAAGAAAGTGGCGAATACTGAAACGTCACAGTAAAGGAAAGCCGGAAAGGTGACAGCATTGGTCGTTAGCCAAGACGTTGGGAAGGGCGATGATGGCTTTAAAAACAACCCTAAAAACATCCAATTGTTTTTTTTTTAAATACATAAAGCACATCCGAGATTAAAAAAAAAAAACTTAAACCAAAAGGAATCTAAAATTTTGCTAGAAGTTATCACTGAACTTCTTTCGAACTAACAAAATTAGGAAGGTTATAAGCACTTCAAAACCATCATTTGCCCTTAAATTGTCTTTTCTTTCTAAGAAGCACCGGTAACATTTACCATTGGAAAATATATATTTGTTGAAAATGATGAGGAAAGTTTAGGCTTAGGTTGACTTATAGAGGCCAACGAGATAGTGACTTATGCACTTCTATATTAACTAAGACAATTTTAATATTCAATTTGGACATTGAATGGGTAATTTTGGAAGTTTACTATCTAGAAATAGTCGAATCATGAGGTATTCTACAAATGATTAACTTTCTATGCATTGATAGTATATACACTATCACTGTTGTATATATAATAATTAATCTGAAATTCAAATTATGTGTATGTATCGTATATTTAATCGTGATAGTGTATACATTGTCAATGTATATAAAATTAATTTATTTTACAAATGAAGAGATGGAAATGGCAAATGGAGCTAATTTTCAACTTCTAATGACAATTCGTGACTTCATTTGAGTGATTTTTTGACTTTAGCTGGTAATATGAAAAAAAAAAATTAGTGTAGATGGTAATGTGGTAAAAAATCCATATTATGCAACTAAAGAAAATCTTCATTTTACACTTAGTTTGAATTGGGGGAAAAAGAATACATAATTTGGTGACACGCTAAAAATTTTCGTCATTTAGAAGGTTTGGATGGAAAGAAAATTATAAAGGAAAAAAATGATAGTAGCGTTACTCCGTGAATCTTTTATCCCAGATATTGTATTAATCTCAAATCCACCATTTATTATTCCCACCACCACACGTAAATATATGATGTGAATTTATATTTATAGTGTATAACAAATACACTATTACATGTGAGTTTACATATGGCAAAAACATATAGGATGAGGTAGAAATTGGAGCACATGATGATTAGATAGAGGATCCGAAATCTTTTTTGACCCATGCACGGATAGAAATTGAGAGAAAGTAAGAAATTTTCAACACAGAAATTCAATATGTAAAATAATATACTTTCTCCGTGTCATATTTTCACTTTATTAATGTTCTAAAATAAGAGTTATCATGTCAAATTTAACACATGCTTTTCGATATTGCCATTTGAAAAAACAACTTTTTAAAATTCTAATACACATCTATCAAGAAAACATTTTGAATTCATCAATGCCACCTCATTTATACATAATAATTATCATGTCTCCATGAAAAGTTGAATTTTCAAAAAATGACTCTTATATTGGGATGGAGGGAGTAATCATTTTTATGTTTGAAGACAAATATTTAAAAGACACAACCTTCTTTATTTTTCTTCCTTTCTCTCCCAAAAAGAAAAGGCCATGTGTTAAGAAGAAGAAGAAGAAGAAGAAGAATTTTTTTAGCAAAATGACTCATTCCTTCACTAATTTTATAACAAAACCAATTATTGTAAATAAACAATCTAAAATAGTAATTTATTTATCTATAATATATTAGTTAAATATAAGAGTGAGTATTCGATAGAGCGAGTATTCAACAGTTCTCAAATAATCTTGTTTGGCAAGCAAGTTTTTGATCAAGTTTGTCTGCTATAATTTTTTAATAACTTTAACTATTGTAATGTTAAAAATTTTTCAAAATTTTTAAATTATACATTTCAAAATATTCAAAAAAAATTTCTACAACTTTTACAGTAAGTTACAATAAAATTTTAGACAAATATAAAAAAAACTCACATGTCAAACGAGACCATAATATATCTATTTACTCGAACTTGACTCGCAAATTCAATCGAGTGGATTGAACTCGACTCGAACTCAGTTAAAGCCGAGCAGCTAATCAAGCTACTCGATTGAGTTCTAGCTCTAGGCCAAATAACGGAAGCCCAAATTACATGAGAACAGAGAGCAAATACGCAAATTTGGAAAATGACAAAAGTGCTAACAACCTTCAAGTCGTAGGAGGAGCGTTACCAAATTTGTCTTTCAAGTGCAATTTTTTTGAATTTCAAACCTTTTGGAGAACTTGTATAATGGGATGATTAATATCCTTCCAGAAACTCCCCTAAGATTCAAAATATTGCCATATCAGATTGCCCCAGTGAAACGTCCAGCTCACTATTCAGCGGTATCTCTGCTTCACTATTACTATACTATACACACGCAGCCACCGCTACACTAGGATAAAACGCACACAGAGACACGCTATAAACTCCATAAACCCACCTACTTCTGTACACAGTCGACGCACGAATTTGTGAAGATACCACGTCGCCCGTGACGAAAGATGAAGGCCTCAATCAAATTCCGCGACGAGCAAAAGCCCTTAGTCAGAGCAAAAATCCCATTAAATGTCCTCAGCTTCCCATTCCAATCAGGAATCGTCGCTGGCGAATCCAAAGAGCTCTCTTTAAATCTCTCCACTTTCTTTGATGCCGGCCCAGCCTTCAAAATCGCTTATCGCCCGAATGATTCTCAAAACCCTTTTAGCTTGATTTGCAAAATCGGAATTGGGAATTTTGGGTCTCCAATTTCGAGCCCTTTTACCATGAGCGCCGAATTCAATTTTGTTGGTAGTCAAAATCAAAATCCTAGCTTTTTTATCCACTTCAAGCCTAAATTTGGGGACTTTTCAATTAAGAAATCACATTCATCCATGGCTTTGGTGAAAAAAGTGGAACCAAAGCTGAACGCCGCTGTTGGCAATGGCGAGGAGGCGCCGCCGTTGGTGAAGCACGGGTATTTTGAGGAGAGTGGGCTCTTTTCCGGTGAGGAGAAAATCGGCGTTTTGCCAGCGGAGTCAGCTGCAGCGGCGACTGGGATAGCGAATAGCATGATGTCTGGGATGGCCGTGAATGCCACGACTGCTTTTCCATTGAGAAGCCGTGCTGTACTGAATTTCCGGTGGGGGCTTAGGTTTCCGTCGGCTGCTGCTTCGGATGGGGTTGATGCTGCAGTTTTAATAGGGAAGAATGTGCGGACGGCTGGGATTTCGTTTAAAAATGTCCCTATGCTTGTGATGGACAAAATCTCGATCGAACACGTAGCCAAGAAGGATTCGAAAGATTCTAAAACTGGGTCGGGTTTAAATTTGGCGGGGAGTGATGACGTGGCTGGGGTGTGTTTGGATGTGAGGAAGCAGCTTGAGATTATTCAAGCCGAGAATGGGCTGTTGAGGAAAGCTTTACATGATCTGAGATCAGATATAGCGGCTGGGAAGATGAACATATCCTTGTCGGATGGTAGTGGGGGCCGTGGTGGCAGCGGTCGTGGTGTCGAGGGGAGGGATGGGAATAAATTTGATAGGCGGGGCAATGGCGGTGACAGGAAGCAATCAGAACTTAATGGGAAGAGCATGGAAGGAGACGTGAACGAGGAACTGATGAAGAAGACTTTTGTTGGTGCTACTGTTGTTTGAGCTTGTTTAAAAATTTTATTTACCTTTGGCAATCATTGAAGAGTTGAAAAGGTATCTATAGTCTTTTTGGGAGCTTGTTTAGCTTAATGTAGAGAATGCAGAATGTAGGAAGGAAGAAGTGCTAGTGCCTAGTAATATTTTGCTGGCTTCTTGTCAACGAAGGGAAGTATGTTTGCTAGTTCAGGAAATTTTGTGTATATTGTTTAGTTATTTATGCTTGAAGTGAGCTTAATATGTTCAATTTTAGCTATGTATGAGGATTTCTTTATGCAAATAAGTCTTAAGTGCTGGTTCGTTTGTCCAAAGTTCATTGTGCCAGTTAGTATTACTCTTGGTTGCTTGTTAGTTGTTAACTTGTTATCGTGAGATAAAAATGATTTCTTGTGAATTGTTGTTTTCGGCTGAAATGCTTGCTAAGTCTAGTTGCTTCAAGTCATATAGTTCTTGGAAAGTCTTTTGCTCCAGGCTCTTCGGGATCCATGCTATGAGATTGGTTAGAGGTAATACTTTAATAACAGTTTACTATGGAATACTTAGCTACACTCCAATGGGATGAAGCAGTTAACATCCTTGGTCTAAACTTGGTTTGCCAACAACATGATATAGTAAGCATCAAGTTTTGCTTCAGAATTTTTACTAGCTTTTAAAGTTTAGCTTTTGAGAACCTTGGGAAATTAAACTACTTGCTATTCGTTTAATTTGCCCAAACTCTGGCATCTTTCTTCTCCCTAGCCTCTTTTATGGAAAAAGTGTATCTTGCTGTGCAACATTGGCAAAGATTTGAAAACAGTTCATGCGCAATGAGGGAATTTATCAATGTCAAAATGGTTGACAATTTATAAGACCTTCGCACCAAGGGCTTGAGCTGCTGCTGATCTTGGATTTTGGATTGGGAACTGGGCCTCTGGAATGCTGTCAAAAGTGTAGTAACTGACTCACTGAAAAATGGATAGTTTGTTTTGTGTTTACTGGTATATGTCACAGGACGGAATGCTAGTAATATTTTGTTTGACTCACACAGGAAGGTGACGTTTGAATCTAGCATTACTGCTTGGACTCATATACTAGTATGTTGGATCTTGCTATCCATTATGATGCCATATAACTTTGATACCCAGTTGGCTTGTCAGAATTTCACCATTAGCATACTTTTGCCAATTTGCTAGTAATTCATTTTAGGCAGAAATGAATTCTTGAGGAATTCTTTTATTCAGCTCAAGTGCTTGTGAAAGTGCAGGTCTAGTTTCTTTGGAATTTTCTGAACTCTATTGGCCTGGAAATACAACAGGGGCAAGTCATATGCTCCAATGTTTTTCAGATACAAACCTTAGTGCCTGAGAAATTGTCTTTGTTCTAGTGATTAGCATTTACAGCTGTGAGATCAGGTGGGATTAGGAATTCAATAATTAAGATCCAGCTTATGAATCCAATATACTTGGCTATGATCCTGAGGAATTTGGTCACTGCAGCTAAATTATTGAATTCCAATATATCCTTGGCTATATCCCACCTGATCTTATTGAATCCAATTCAAATATTATGAATCCAATATACTTGAATCAGGTGGGATTAGGAATTCAGTACAATTTGTCTTGCAAATTAAAGAGTTTGTCGAGGCACCGCATCCCTAAACTGTTTGACATTCTGCGAATAAATTTTTGGGTTAATTACACTTTACCCTCCTAAACTTGGGGATGAGTAACACTTTGCCCTCCTATACTAAAGAAATATACACATCACCCCCCCCCATGTTAACAATTTCAAGATTTGGAGCGACATCACCAATTTTTATTCCAAAACTAACCCCAACTGAAATAGGCATAAATAAACATTCTAAGTAATTAGAAAGGCATTGGCTACCATGATTGCAATACTTCAAACTTGTCCAGGAATGAATAATGAAATATTAGCTTCCATGTGCAACATATTACATATACCATAGATATTCATCAATATAACCAAAATAATATCATTGTGACTACGGCTTTTAAAACATTCCAAAAGAGGGAATATCATCCCATTTGATTGGCAACTGAATTAACAAAAACAAGTTTCATACTAAATTGTCCAAAAGATATATTGTTTAAGAACAAATTTCAGCAACTCAAAAGTCAGCAGCATCATTTTTCAGCTTGTTTGTCTATTCTTTCCTCGACAAATAAGATGCTTCATTCGTTAATCTCCCCATTCTTTTTTGTCTTCTTCTTCTTTTTTTTTTTAACATCACATGAGTTTCAATTATTAAGGCGCTAAAATTTCCACCCAATGGACATGGTAGTCTATATAGATAATATGTATGGGCATTAATGTCAGTTTACCGAATTTTTTTTATGGAGTTCTAAAATCTGATGTCATTAGGGGGTAAACTGTATATATTATGAGTTTAGGATGGTAAGGTGTTACTTACCTCCAAGTTCAAGGGGATAAAGTGTAATTAACCCTAAATTTTTGGAGAGATTCTTAATACATATACCAATTAACTTTTTTTATCACACATATAATTTCTAAATAAAATATCACAATAGTACCTTTTCAAAAAAAAAAACAAAAAGAAAAAAGTCATCCAGAAGATGTAATCCAAATGGAGTTCAACAAGAGGTGTTGAAGACATGCTTGGTGGGGAGTGTAGACATTTGCCGAAAATTTACATGTAACAATTACCAGTGTCTGTCAAGGATTAGATCAAGTATTTTATTATGATAGACTTAATAAATGTGAGTGCGTCAATTCACGTGTTAAAAGAATTTGTATTAAAATATTAATACGCATTATAATTTAAAGTGTAGCTCCAAAGTTTTCGTTTGGGTCAAAGAATTTAACAACGGATTTAAAATCCTTCCAAATCGATTTAATTGTTTAGATTATTTAAGAAGTATTTTGAATTGTAATTCATCAATTATTTATATACATTTGAAAAACTAAAATAATTAGTAATTTACCAATCCAAATGTCTTCTAAATAATCCAAGCAATTATAAAGAAATTCGAAAGGATTTCAAATTCTTGGTCAAATCATCACTACAAACTACTAGCCTAACAGAATAGACGATGCAATGCAAATTGCAAAACTTTTCCAAATAAAAAAAGAAGGAAAACAAAAAGGATGCAATTCATATTCCATGGTGTAATAAAGCTACCTAAACCAAACCATTCCGAGCCCAATCAATGCCGTCGGAGATGTATATACAGTACCATATACTCCTAGTATTAGCAATTCAACAAGAACGCCGTACTCTTTTTTTAATAAGTAAAGTACTTTCTTCTTTACACTTCTAGCGAGTACAGACCCATCATCCCATGCCTTTTAATTTAACAGAAACAACAGCACTAATAATAACATGCTCCTCGATGAGTACGTAGTCAAAGAACACGATGAAAATGAACGAATCGCGAAGCAGGACATAACATAAAACACGTCGCCGTTTGATTCTTATCCGAACGGAATCATGGCCGGACCCAACGGAGCTACCGGAGACTGCGGCAACAAATCGGAGGCCCCAGCTGAACGACTGGACTCCGACGACGCCGCCCACTGGGGAACATGGGAAGATCTATTGCTAGTCTGCGCCGTCAACCGTTACGGCACCAACAGCTGGGAATCCGTCGCCCTCGAAATCCAGAAACGGTCTACCTCTCCTTTTCTCTCGTTATCGTTAACCCCTCGTAACTGCCAGATGAAATACCTCGACCTCACCCGCCGATTCCTCCTCAAACATGATCCTCGTAATACTGATAACGACTACAAGGACGACGACGTCGAAGCTGCCGATCATGATGGTAGTATAATCTCCACGAATGGATCGGTTCCCTTGCTCGAAGAGTTGCGAAAGCTCCGCGTTGCTGAACTCCGCCGCGAACTCGAACGTTACGATCTATCCATCGTGTATTCGTTCCTTTCCCTTTTGCCACCATTTCGTCTATTTTTTGACCTCTTTTTTTTTTTCCTTTTCATCTGGAGAAATTTTGTGGTCGTCTAGTTTACGGTGGGAAATTGTTGCAGGACGTTGCAATCGAAGGTGAAGAAAATGAAGGAAGAAAGAGAGAGGTGTTCGACAGAGAGTGAGATTAGAGAGGAGAAGGCATCAGTTCTGAGGAAAAGTGAAGAGGCGGAGGCTCCGCCGGAGAGAGATGCGTCTGAAGATAAGGTAAAAGTTATTATGGATGAGCTGGAAAAGTCACCGTCATCGATGGCCAACAAGAAGGATGAGCAGTCCGTGAATGGATCCGTTCCCAAGGACGGAAGAGTTGGGGATATAGAAGCCGGGAGAGACGAGGTGAAAGTGAAAGAACCCGGTCGAATCGGGGAGGGGAATGAAGAACCGGTTCGGACAATGGAGGATAAGCTGGTTAAGGAAGAGGATTCGGGTTATGGAAGTTCAGATAGTGTGGAGAGAGAATACCGGAAGCCTGGACCTGAATCGGTTCCGAACGAAGTGAAGGTAGAACCGGAATCGGTGAGTCACTCACCTGAGTTAGTGGAATCGGTGGCCGAGTCAAAGGATGGTGGTGGTGGTGGAGTGTGTGGAGATGAGGAAGCAACGACCAAGGAATGTAACTCAGACGTGCAAAGCTCAGCGACTAAATCGAGGAGAGATGGTGAAAACGACGACGTGCTTCCCGGGAGCACTAAGAATCTGGATCTCCAAAACGACAATAGGTCTCCATCCGTTAAATTAGAAGCTTCAGTTGAATCTCAGCCGTTAATCGACTTTCTAGATCATGTGAAAGGTCACAAGCTCGGCTCACTATTCCTGCGCCGGCTCGACAGCCAGGTGAATTTATTTATTCAATTTTAGTAAATTGGATTATTTTTGGAAAATAAAAACATAAAAATGCGTATAGGATTCATAGGAAAGGTGATTGGCGATGAGTGATGATGTATAAATTAGGATTTTTTTTTTCTTGGTGGAGACAATTATGTGAGCTGACGTGTCAAACCCATTGGAGATTTGATTGATTGGGTCTCTGAAACTGTCGTTTGTCTGACTTATTTGGGCCGGTGAAATTGTGTGTCGGTTGCCTTTTTGAACTGGTAAATTTAAGTCGGGCTTATGTTAGCGGGCGGATTCGGTATAAAAAAGACAACTTACAAAATTGAAATCAAGTAAATAGTCTGTCAGAATTGGGATATGGATGTTGGACAATGGCCAATGTTATCCTATCCCACTAACGGTAACGCAGAGTATTTGCTGATTACTTCTGCATCGCAGGAAGCTCCAAATTACAAGAGCTTGATCCGGCAACATGTTGACCTTGAAACAGTGCAAAGAAGGGTCAAAGAAGGTATTTATTCGGAAAGCAATCTCAAGTTCTTTCGCGATCTACTGCTGCTTGTCAACAATGCCATGGTCTTCTTCGGCAAGAATACCCCAGAATTTCTTGCTGCAATGGAGCTTCGACATCTTATTGCAAACGAGATGGCTCGGAGAAATGCCAAGTCGTCAGGTTCATCGTCTGAAAAACAAGCTTCACTACAAAAAGCATCCTTGCCTGACAAGGGAAGCTCTGAACCATCAGAATCTTTGCTCCGAAAACCTAAGCTTGGAGGTCAATTGATTGTTTGCCGGAAACGTAGCTCAATTGCTGCAAAAGCATCTGCATCATCATCAGCATCTGATAAGAAGAGAGACCAAAACAAAATGCCAACTGAGGATAGCGCTGGCCTGGATTCCAAGCACCCATCCCGCCGTCAACTGCCTGCTAGGGCCGAAGAACCAAGAATCACAAAGAAGAGATCGGCAGATAGATTTGCTTCAGTTTCCACGAGCTTGAAGAAAAATGCCAAAAAGGGTACTGGCACTAATTCCAAACAAATGTCAGGCACAAATTTAGAGAAGAACAAAGGGAAGGGAGGGTCATCTTCTCAGCAACCGGACCCTAGATGTGAAAGTAAGAACAACCAATCAAGTGCAGACTTGAAGAAACGGAGTGCAGCTAACTTCTTGAATCGAATGAAGCAAAGCTCTTCCTCCAACAACAGTACATTATTAGATGCATTGAAGGGTTCCCCACTTACTGCTTCCAATAACAGCAGAGGAGGATCTGAGCTCAAGAAAAATGAAAATAGTAAGGCGAGTGGGGGATCCAATCTTAAGAAGAATGAGCATGGAAAGGGAAGTGGAGGATCCGAGCATAAGAAGAATGAAAACGTCAAGTGGAGTGGAAAGAAAGCACAGGTCTCTACAAGGAGTTCAGATGCAAAGCAGGCAAAGGAAAAGAGTATCCCAGCAACGAAATCGCTTGGAAGACCACTAAATAAAGGTGCTGCACCTCCTACTCCATCTGGTAAACGGGGTAGAGATGATAGAGAGAGTGAATCAACAGCTTCAAAACAACAAAGAAAAAAGCCAAGAAAGTAAATGGTCCTTCCTTTATATAGTATTTTGTTCGTTAATTTTAGTCTGGTGGTTTTTTTTTTTTTTTTGTTAGTCTGGTGGTTGCTTAGCCCATTTGATTTGATTTGATGTGCTACAGGTAGCATATTTTTTCCTCTTACTCTCAGAAAGTACACACATTTCCACATCGACTAATGAAATGAATTGAAATGAGCCATCCTTTTTCCCTTTTCTGGCCGTTGTTTAAGTACACGTACAGTTGCCATATCCTGTGTCTATAGCATCATAGTACCGTCATTACCACATTATATTGACATTTGATTAAGTACTACTAGTATTTTTCACACTTACTACCCTATAAATTTGGGAATTTTTAGTAACAAGAGAAAACGATGGACAGAAATTCCTAAAAAATTTATTTGCAATTGGCAAATGCCAGCAATAATGAATTTATGCTTTATTTTGATTTTCAATAATTTTACCACTAGAAGAAAATTTAAAGGGAAAAGAGTTCCAATGGCCCTCTAACTCTTACTCAGGTAAAGTTTTGGCCCTCCAACAATTAAAGAAACGGTTTTGGCCCTCGATCTAACAAAATGGCATATTCGTGGCCCTTCTGTCAAATCCAGCAGTTAACTATCACGGGAAGCTTCATCTCGTGAGATGCGCGCACAAATATGAAGGGCACTATAGTCTCTTAAGGATGGTTGACCAAACAAAGAGAGAGTAAAAAGGTAGCTTCTTCTCTTACCTTAAGTTAGAGCAACAAAGTCTGCAGCAATTCAAAGTCGGAGC
Source organism: Coffea arabica (assembly GCF_036785885.1). Lineage (NCBI taxonomy): Eukaryota > Viridiplantae > Streptophyta > Magnoliopsida > Gentianales > Rubiaceae > Coffea > Coffea arabica. The sequence goes on from NC_092321.1 coordinate 14,206,170, forward strand.
TGAAAATGCGAAGAATGAGCAGTTCCCCTCTACCGGTGTGCAGATGTGAGAAAGAGACTAGAGTGATTATTTCATGGACTTCAAAAAATCCTGGACGAAGGTTTGCTGTGTGCGCTGAAGGTTGCTGCGGATATTGGGCATGGATCGATGAGGAGATGTGCCGACGGGCTACAGAAATTATACCTGGCCTTCTTCGAAAGATTAATGCAACTGAAAAGGACAGAGATGAATATGAAGAAATAGCAAGAAGAAATGAAAGAAAGGTAACAAAATTGAAGGAAAAAGTTAAAGAATTGGAGAAAGACATTCGCAACAAAAAATGGGTTAATAAGTTGCTAGGGAAATTGCTCTTTTTAACATGGATATTGATTTTTTTAATTTTGATGAGTTGGGGCCAAAAAAAGGGAAATCTTGTCAGTTTTCGACAAATACAAGGTGCTTGCAAACACCTGGCCCTTACCAAGTTAAAGTTTGCAGGGGAAGAAGATGATCCAAATTGTTCATTTTAATGTAAATTTTTGATTTGTAGTTGTACGATGTTTCCGCAAACCTTGTAATCAAATCTGTGTTTGTGCTGGTTCTAATGAAATATCTGCTCATCTCTTTTTATTAAATAAAAGTGCTGAAGTTCATTTGTTCGACTCAATGAATTGGTTTGGTATTGTGCTTAGAAAGAAGGCATAATAATGGTGTAAGAAAGAGTACATAAAGCCATAATGTATACATCATATTAATCACTTGTCAATGAGTATCAAAAGGAACTGCTATAATACAAAGCAGAATCAGCATGTTACCAACAAGCAACTGCTAGACAAAAAAAACAGAGAAGAACTGCTAGACACAAAATGAATTGTCATCATCAGTTTACACAGGATAAGACAAAAAGAGTTTGTCAAACAGAAATAAGTCTATCATGGCTGAGTTCCTCTTCCAGTGGCTGTTCCTCTCATTTCTCTTTCACCTTGTCTTCCTCTTCCTCTTCCTCTTGCTCTGCCTCTGCCTCTTCCACTCCATCTCCCCCTCCAGTTTCCAACTGTGAATGGGGCTTCTTTACCCAAATAAGCATAGTTCGCATTGATAGCTCCTTTTTCGGTATCAGTAAGTGGTTTTGTAGCTGAGTTTTTTCTTCGCTGCGAATGATGATGTTGTTGGCTCTGTTGTGCATGTTGCTGTCCAGTTTCATCGTTAGCCTGTTGCATTTGTTGTTGCACATTTTGAGAAGACTGACCTGGTTCCTTATTCTGGACGAAATTGTACATGACACAAATAAGTACATGACGGATGTAAAATAGTGAAAAATTAATAGCAATTGCATGCACTTACTGTCCTCTTTTTTTCTACTGATTGCTGCCTCTGCTGATTACTCGGTTGAGCTTCGGATGACTGGTTAGAACCTTGTTGTGCTTCTTCATTGGAAGGCTTCTTGCACGTAGCTGCATTATGACCAACCTCACGGCATTTTCTACAATGAATGACAACTCTCCTCCTCAACCTTCTACCATGATCTCTCCCCTCAGTCACATCCCTTCTCCTAGCCTTTTTAGGCCTACCAGGTTGAGTAACTGGTATTGGTGGATCCAACACAGGCATGGTGGATGAGGGCCAATGATCCTCGCCACTAATTGGCTGCAAAACATTCTCATAAATCTGGAAGAAGAGGCCTCTGCTATAAGAACGATCCAGATAAGAGTAAGGATCCTCTTCTCGCATGAAGATAGCAGCAATTGCATGACAGCAGGGAATTCCACTAACCTCCCATAATCTGCAAGTACAATATTTTTTTTGCATATCTACTGCAAATTGGGCCCCTCTTGGACCTTTGACTTGATAGTCATGCAGTGCATTCCAAATGGGCATCCACTGACTTGAATGCTTGACTCTAGTCTGAACAATCTCATTAATTAAAGGTCCAGTGGAGCCCTTGCATTTCTCCATTGCAGCGCGTCTTCTTTGGATCCTCTCCATAAGATATTCCCTTATAATTTCCAACATTGTGTTGATAGGTTGGTCCCTTGCATCTTTAATGTGGGCATTGAAGGACTCGCATAGGTTATTCACTATCATATCACTCTTGACGTGAGTTGGAAAATATGCTTTGCACCAATGTCGAGGATGAGGAGCTTTCTTGACCCATTCGTATGCATCCTTATCAAAAGTTTGAAGTTCTTCCATAGCTTTGTCGTACATTTCCACTGTTGTGCAACATGCTATGTTCCATATCCTGTCTTTAAGAGCCAAACCAGGATGCTTTTTCTTGAAATTGCGATACATATGTTGGACACAGTACCTGTTTTTACAAAGTTATTTAAGTCATTGTTAAACAATTGCAAAACTTCAGTGGAAAAAAAAACTTGATAAAAATTTCTTAATTTTAAAGGAAATCATGATACCTGTGCTCACATCCAGGCAGAACTTCACTAAGTGCCCTGTCTAGCCCCTAAAATGAAATCATGATATAGACTGTTAGTTTCTACCATCATTTGAATCAAATGTTGAATTTCAAAGTTTTCTCGCATACCTTTTGCTGATCTGATATAAAGGTATAGTGGCACTGATTTTCGATTTCCAAGTCCTCACTTAAATATTTGAGAAACCAAGTCCACTGCTCAGTTGCTTCTCTCTCCACAACAGCCCAGGCAATAGGCCACCATCCATTATTCGGGTCTGCAGCAATGGCAGTTAGTAACTGTCCTCTATAAACCCCCTTTAGATGGCAACCATCTAGGCCTATTATTGGCCTACAGCTATTCTTGAATCCCTTCTTCAATGGGTCTAAACAGCAGTATAACCTCATGAATTTAGGATTACCCCCTGATCCTCTAAATGGAGTAAACATTATCTCCATTGTACTCCCTTCATGTGTCTTCTTTATCTCAGCACAATACTCCCAAAGTTTCTTATATTGTGCTTCGGCCGACCCCTGTATCATTTTCAGAGCCAATTTTCTCGCATTAGAAGCCACCCATTTAGAAATTTGGGTTTGGTACTCCTCATGCACTGTTTGCCTAATCTCCCGAGTTGGCATGCGAGTATTGGATCTAATTCTCTCCATATATCTATTTGACAACCAATTGGCCTTCAAATTTTTGTTTTTCCAAGCATGATTACAGTTTTCATGCTTGTCATACATTGTCTTCACCACCAAATCTGTTGTGCCAAGTGCCTTTTCAACTGATGCAAACACATACCATGGACATGGATCTTTACACCTGGCTCTCACCCTCTTTGGTTCATTCTTCTTTGTGTACACTGGTTTTCCCATCTTAATTCCATATTCTTGGATAGCAGCTTTGAATTGGGCTCTTGAATCGAATTTCAAACCCAACTCGAACCTTGTATCAATCCTAAATTTTTCCCAACAAAAATCTTTATACCTGCCAGCATACTGCTCAGGTTCTTCATCTTCCTCTGATGAACCAACATCACTTGTTAGATGATCTGGGATTGTATCTTCTGCTAATGCATCTGCTGCAGGTGTAGAATCTCTGGTCTGCTGCTGCTGTTTTGTTTTTCTTCTTCACCTTACTTGTTTTTTTTTCTGTTGTGCTTGCTGTTGTTCTGAGGACTGTTGTGTTTCAGGTTGTTGAGTAGTAGCCTGTTCAGTAGTAGCCTGCTCAGTTGCAGCCTGCTCAGTTGCTTCTTCTTCATGCTGTGAAGGTCCTCCACTTTGCACCTCTTCTAATGTGCTTCTACACTGAGTTGGCTGCAATGTCAAATCACCAAGAAGATCCTCATCTCTACAGTATTCTACATCACCACTGAATCTGTCACATTCATTCTCTGATCCAGAATCTTCATCATCTCCAGAATTTCCTTTATCTTCATTAGCCTGTTCACACCTCAATCCTTCTTGTGCCGCATCTCCTCCCTGCTGTGAAGGTCCTCCAATTGAAGAACCTACATGCTGCTGCTCAGGTTGCTGCTCACTTAAGGACCCTTCATGTTGCTCAGTTTGCTGCTCAAGTTGCTGCTCAGTTTGCTGCTCAAGTTGCTGCTCAGTTTGCTGCTCAAGTTGCTGCTCCTGTTGCTGCTCACTTGAGGACCCTTCATGTTCCTGTTGTGCATCACCACTTTGCTCACCAATGTGCTGGCTCTTTGCTGTTCTTCTACTTCGACTCTGTCCTCCAGTTGACCCTCTAATGAACAGCCTCCTCTTATGAACTAGGTGAGAAAAAGATTCTTCTACTACACTACCCTCCTCATCCAACTCTTCTATCAAAACACCACTTTTCTTCTTCTCTGCTGGTTGGATCACTATGGGAGACTTGCAACTATTAATTTCTTCAGCTGTTAGATGGTTGCAATAGACTTCCATTACCTTGTACTTATAAGTCCAACCACAAAACTTGATAACGTCATCATCGGTACATAACTCTCTTAAACCATTTCTTAGATCCTTATTTGGTTCAAAGTAGTAGTACATTATGGCAGCATTACGATGTCCCATTTTCCCCACCATTTTATTTAGTTCAATGGTTGACATTCTTTCGGCATTACAAACATCTACATAGTCCACCTCTCCATTAGCATACGAGACATACTGTTCCCACATAATTCTACCCCCATGATGCATCCGAATAGTAAACCATTCAGAATCAGTCTCTACAATAGCAATTAGGATAAAACAGTCAACAAAAAACAAACAGAGGCTGACAAATGAAATACTGAATTGGTCAGTATTCGGCAAAAAAAAAAGATCCTAAACAAATAAAGTGTCCCTTTTCAGCCATTAAAATACATCACTTTCAAAATAACCTCCTTTGTCCGACATTATCAATTTACAACAAACAAAGTAGGACCACAAACTGGACCACTTAGCCTCCCAACATCACCATTACCCAAACATATACACAAATAAGTCCCATTACACATGCATATACTAAACAAATAAGTTCCAGTACACATTGCCCAAACATATAAACAAATCTTAAACCCAAAAGGGTTAGTAAACAACAATTTCAATTACCGTAAACAAGGTACGGATCAAAGTAGTCATCCTTCATCCTTATTCGCCACTTCATTTCTGCCTTTACAATCCCTCCTACGCCGGCAATTACCACTTTCGCTGCAGCGTCCGAATTGAACACTCTGATTTAAGTCGCACTAGGGTTTTACAGCAAAGGGGGTGAAATTGTTGGAGGGAAAATGGTTGGTGAAACTGTTTTTACTCTGTCTTGGCCAAGAGACTATAGTGCCCTTCATATTTGTGCGCGCATCTCACGAGATGAAGCTTCCCGTGATAGTTAACTGCTGGATTTGACAGAAGGGCCACGAATATGCCATTTTGTTAGATCGAGGGCCAAAACCGTTTCTTTAATTGTTGGAGGGCCAAAACTTAACCTGAGTAAGAGTTAGATGGCCATTGGGACTCTTTTCCCAAATTTAAAATATAAACTCAACATCCTCCAAATTCCAACTTGACGCATAAAATTATAAGATAAAATTAATGCTATCAAAATCACTAGATTACTTTTTAAAATTCTCAAATAAAGTAGTGACAGAAACCTATCTTTCAACAATAGATTTCACCAAAAGGAAAAAAAATGTTTCTAAAGCCTTGGCTGATTCCTATCATTTTTTTTTTGGAATATCTAATTCCTAACATTCAAAACCCTTACCGGCTTACCCCACAACCAACAACTGAAACCTAAGCTCAATTACTCAAGCGCCTACAACGAACAAAGGCATCAATCCTTCTTTATTAAATCAATGTAATGCAAATCCAATTTCTATTACCATTTCTCCCAAACAGAATAGTGTCTCAATTTATCAATTAATCCCTGCAAAAACAAAGAATAAAAATCTTCTGAAAAATGAGTGGTAGTGCCAGCAGCACAGAGTTTTGTACAATTGAGGCCAGCGACGGCGTCAAGCTCGACGCCCGGATCTTCAAGCCAAATGCGGGAGACGGAGAGGGCGATTTGGTATTTGTACTTGTACACCCCTACTCCATTTTGGGAGGTTGCCAAGGCCTCATGAAGGGCATGGCCCGTGGGCTGGCCAATCGTGGCTTCACAGCTGTCACCTTCGACATGAGGGGTGCCGGCAGATCCACCGGTCGTCCATCCATCACCGGATTCTCCGAAGTTAACGACGTCGTTTCCGTCTGCCAATGGGCCACCCGGAATCTCAATGCTAACCGTATTCTCCTCGTTGGTTCTTCAGCTGGTAGGTCTACTTCTTTCTACCTTTGCTTCTTTTGCTCCTTTTATCTCTGTAATTTTGAGGTGTTTAGGCATGGTTTCTCTACTCTTTACACACATTTTCTTTTGTTGGGGGTGTTTTTTTCGGGGGGGGGGGGAGCGGAGTGGTACTCAGGTATACTATTAGATAGTAAAATGTATGGGAATTATTAATTCTATGCTCAAAGTTAAACTCAATCTCATTGCTCCACAATTAATATCCTTGTTAAGAAGTCTTTAATAGGTTAATTGTTTTTTTTTTCCTTTTTTAGTTTTTCTGTATAAAGATTATTACCTCAACTTTGTCGATCAAAAAGATTACTACTGAAATCAATCATTGCGTGTGCAATTCACACGTTTGCGAGCAAATGAAGATGTACATACATGGTTGTGATGCCCGTCAGTTGAGATTATTATGGAGCATTTAGGATAGAGAAGGTTCTGTTTGCAGTTGGAACTATCCTAGTTGTGCTAATACGGTTGCCTTGACTTGATAAGCCTGATAATGAAGTCCCAAAAATTGCTGCATTATTTGCATTGTGCAAAATTATTCTTAGGGACTGTTCTTTGCTGTATAAGGTGGAACTGATCAAGTAAACTTTTCCGTGATTTATTGAGCATACCATGTTTTTGGTCAGCAAGTAGAGCCGTGCTAGTTTCAATGCGTAATTGTCACGCCTTCCAAAACACAATTGTTGATGAACACTCTGCCTAGGGGAAAGGCAGGACTTCTTGTTATTATTATTAAGTATTGCCTGAATGAATAATTTAAGGGCAGGTGCACTGCTGGAATGGTCTTTTTCGGAAGGTTGCTCATGGGTTGCTGGAGAATGACCTTTTGGGGAAAAAGAGCTTCATTGGCTTAACCCGAGGATGTTTATAATCATCTTAAATTTGAACCAAATGCTGGACTTCTGCAAGTATTTATCACCTATATATATATATATATATATATATGCAAATACAGAGTCATATTATAAAATTATTGCCCATCATCATATTCTAAGGTTAAAGGGAGACAGCCAAAAGTAACAAAGTTTGACAAATGTCATATGAAATGAAATTTTAGGTATCTTGCTAATGCATTTGCAAGTGAGAGGCTTCACCTTCCTAACATCCAAGGACCATGCTTTTATTGTTGTTATTGCAATTGTTATTGTTTCCTTCTAAGCTGCAACTAGACACATGCTTTATTTGCAACTTTTGATTAATTATGCTTAGTGAACATGAGATGGTACCCTTCATATGTATCGTTTCTAATACTTCTTCTCTAGACATTAATGTTCCATGATGAAGCAGAGTAACTTGTGCTTCAAGCTGTAACAAATTGCTTGTTTTCATTCCAATATGTAGAGTAAGGAGAAACTAAAACACTTGAAAAGTTTTCAAGGGTGCTTTGAAGGACAGGAGAAATTCTTAGCGAGGAGGAGTTTTAGAGTTGTGATCGTCAAATTAAACATGCTCACCTTACTTGAAATTTGTGCTAAAGAAAACAAATAAAATTTGTGCTGAACATCCCGGTACTGGATGTCATTAAACTCTGTAGGATACTGACTTTTCAATGTTTTTACCAAATAAAATTCTTGACAAGTTTTGGGTGCATTTTATTGGTTTGTCTTCCGTTAGTCCTTGTTGAGAAAATGTGTACATTTGCTTCTTTGGTACTTTATTAAATGTTTTTAGCAGAAACCTCTTCAGCATTTTCAGTCCTTTCCAACATGCATAATTTGTTCACCATGGTTGGTTTTCCAGGATCCATGTAGGTGGTAGATTATTGAACTGAACAAATAGATGGGAATGTTAAAGGACTTACTCCTGCATGTTATTGCTTCTGCAGATTATAAATAAAATTAGTGTGAGAAATGCATGGAGTTTCCAATGTTGACTTTTAGATTTGGTGCATACTATGCTAAGAATGTTTGTCATGTGCAAATTTTCATTTGATACGATGTTTTGGTTGGTTTTCTTTTCTATTCTTGTCAATTTTTTTCTTCTGACACTGAATTGTTGCTTTTCAACTTTTAAATGACTCAGCTAAGTTTCTTTTTCTTATGATACCCAAGGGACTTTGTGAGATAAACTAAAAGCTGGAAATTTTTGAATCAGGAAGGGAGAAAGAGGAGAAAATACAAATGAAAGGATGAGAAATTATTTTATTCTCTTTTTATTAATTGCTGGAAGAAAAGAAAAAAGGAAGGAAAGAGTTTTAAGCATTGCTGGAACAAAGGATATGTCGTTTTACCATGTTAGACTTGGAAGGACAAGAAGTTGCATTTACAAGTCCTCCCCATTTTGCATTTACAATTCCTCCCCATTTTTTCTCACTTTTGGCATGGCAAAAGGAAGGATGAGCATGCATTCAATTTCAGCCTTCCACTCCTTCATTCAATTTCAGCCTTCCACTCCTTCATTCAATTTCAGCCTTCCACTTTTTAAAGAGAACAGCCTCTCCATTCTTATATTTCCAGTCACTCTATTCAAGAATAACCTTAGGGAGCTTGTTATAAATTTCCCAGTTCATGGTTAATATTCTCTATAGATGTCTGGTTCACTTGCCATGTTTTCGTCTTTTCATTCCTGGACACAGGTGCAGCAATTGCTGGCTCTGCAGTAGATCAAATAAAGGAAGTCATTGGCTTTGTGAGCTTGGGATACCCTTTTGGTTTAACTGCTTCAATCCTGTTTGGAAGACACCACAAATTTATACTACAATCCTCAAAACCAAAACTTTTTGTAATGGGTACGAAAGACGGTTTCACCAGTGTAAAACAACTGGAGAATAAGTTGAGAACTGCTGCAGGGCGAACCGAAACCCATCTAATTAAAGGTGTTAGTCACTTTCAAATGGAGGGTCCTGATTTTGATGCTCAGATGGTGAATCTGATAGCTGAATTTATTGTGTCACTCTGAGAGTATGTAATAGCCTCATTTTGTACAGCAGATGGCTGCTAAACTGAAGACAGGAGAGAGATGGTGTGATTATTATTCAGTTCAAGATGTGGAAACAATTTACGCGTACAATCTTGCTATAATCAGATTGACGATTTCTGTAGTGATTGTTGTAAAGTTGAAGATGTAGAAATGATTTACACGTGCAATCTCACTGCAACCGGAAAGATGCTCTCTGTTCCATCACTTAAACTGCCTCAGATTATCATGTTCTAGCCACCCACGCAGCAAAATTAGCTAGTTAGTTTTATAGGTGCTGCAGTGAGCAAATATATATCACAATGCAAGGAAAACCTTACTACTCGCAACATATAAAAAGGTTAAAAAGGAAAAAGTAACGGGGATGAAATTTAGCAAAGGGATCTCTTTACATCGTCCACATTGCATGAGCCAACAAGCACCTGTGCCAAGATTATCAGGTCAGGTCTTTCATCACGGCCTACCATGCTACAATCTCGACTTCTAGAAAAGTTACATATTTCAGATGCAGCAAACTAAACACAAGAAGTTAAATAACAACAACATCATCATCTTGCTGGTGATCAAACGGCATCTGGCCCCTAGTAATGTCATAACTGCTGCTACTTCTGCTTCTCATCTCAGATGCCATGTTGGCGCCACTGTTATTTCTACCATGTAAATGTCCTTGTCCACGCTCCATGCCCACTGATAGTCCATGATGCTCCCCATCTACTACACAAAGATTAACACAACCACATAATTTTGCCAAAAACTGAAATCAAGCTGTACGATATTTGAGTGACAGTTTCATATTACAACTGCTCTTTCTTTAATATGATTTTCCATGTACAGTCGTTTAACAAAAAGTTTGAGCTAATTATACATATTGATCTCACTCTAAAAAAGCTTGTTTCAACCTGTTCGTGACAATCGTTCGATTCAGTAGTCTTTTAACATCTCCAGCCTATGTTTACATTTTGACAGATGAAAACTTTTTTTCCCCATGTGGATATGCTTTCCTTCATGCCAAAAATATAGTTTCTCTTGTTCACAATTTCAATGAGAGAGAAGCTGTATTGGTATTTTGTTTTCAACCCAAAAGAATCTCCTAGAGGATGCAAAAATTAAATGAAAAAGAAAAATCACTGAAAAACTAAAAGATGCCAAGAAAATATTGAAACAAATGAATAGGAGAAATCTAACCATCTTACACACTTTATTCAGCACTATCATAAAGTTCTACACAGCCAAGTTACCTAGGATTTTTTTTTTTTTTTACCAGTTAAACATGGCGTTAGTCTGGGAAATGTAGAACAATATTTCACATAAGAAGCACGTTTTCATTACCGCTTGTATCGTCACATGCATCTGCAAGCTTCGCAATGACATCAAGCAACGCTTGTTCATGCTCCTGCATCAATGAGAATCATTTTCCAATATCAAGCATGTAAGACAGCTGATATTACATTTCAGGAATTCTTTGGATTTTTACCTTGAGCATTTTCTTAGCCTTTTCAAGCTCAAGAAGATCAGGATGACTAGCAGCAACTACCTTCTCCACCTGACAGAAAGCCAGAGGCAAGAAAAAAAAATGTGAATTCTACCTATGACACAAAAAATCTGCACCAAATGGGTAGCATCAGCTTGAATTTAATTATATAGTACCTTCTGAATTAGTGTGTCTGTATGAAGAATTTCAATATCATCAGCAATTTTCTTCACAACCCCATTCTGTGATGGCCTATGGTCATTTTCAAGTTGATCCCTTGAAAGTCCTCTCCCTCGTCCAGCATTTGGAGTGTTGCCTCCAAAGCCTTGTCCACTACCAACATTTAGTCGGGATATTCCTGGATCATCACCTATCCATCGGATATCTTCAGGAGATATCTGCAAAGTGTGGTGTCATCAAGAAAATTCTTTGCTATCTTAGCTCGCCGAAAGAACAAAATGAACATTCAACAACACAATGAGAAGTATCATTATTACAACAATATGTATGTAAGCAGCAATGAAACAAGAAAAATGTCACTTGGACCAAACTATCTTTAATTCAGCATTTGAAAGCTGAGTGGCCAGGCTTAACTGTGAAAATAAAATTCAGTTGATTAAACTAAAGATCAATCAACTTTAAACAAGAGTAATTGAAGACAACGTAGAAGAACAAATAAGTGAAATTTGCAACCACAATTCAACATCAAAATGAAGCCATGGACTCCATGACAGAACCAGGGGAAAAATGGAGAAAACGAGAGAAAGAAAAACTATATCTGACCCAATCTTCCCAAGCAAATTACTTCTCAAGTACATGGTGAAGATCATGCAAGTATACATGCAAGTGATTGTGCACATCTAGTGTGTGTGTGAACAGGGAAACAATAATGTTAATTTAAACACAACTACTTTATGAAAATAGAACAAATTATTGGAAGACAAAAGCAGTTGGTAATCTCTACAAAAATAACTAATTTGGGGATGTGGGACATATGGAGAGTCATATAGGATAAGGACTACTTTCTAAACTAATTAAACTTCATAAGCTAGAACTAGAATTCTTGACCAAAGGAATTGCTGGAAAGTACAACTCGCTTTCTTGATAAAAGATCAAGTGCATACAAATTCACATAATTTCCACGTTATTGAGGAAATTTTCAGTTTTCAATCTTGTCTGAAGTCTGACAATAAGTACAAGTTTTACATTTTCCAAATAAAGGAAATAAGATTAAGAGTTAACAATAGAGCAAGTACCTCTTTGAAATCAACCCATTCCAAACTCTCATTAGGTGTACCTATGTCATAAACCAGAGCATGCCGGCCCTGAGAGAAAAACAAAACAGACTGGTAAGGTAACTGCAGAATTTTGGTATCCAAATTAATAACCTCATGCCCACTGTAGAGGACTAGAAGATTAAAGACAGACATAAACAGCTAAAGAAACAATGAACCAGTTAGCAAAATTTTGCATTTCTCTCTTACAGAGAGAGAGAGAGAGAGATGAATTCCAATTTGATTGTAGTCAAATGTTAAAACTTCTAAAAAGAGACATCTTTTCAATGCTCATCCTATCACTGAATGGATAAGTAAGCAATTTAGCATCACTCTCACAGTGTGATAGAGAGAGGAATTCCAACGTTTACTTTTGATTGTGGTCAAACAGTAAAAGCTCAATAAACAGAATTCACACGAACAGATTAGGAAGTAATGGAGGTGTAACACAAATCATTTTAAGGTTTATTTTGTTTAAAATTACATATCAGCATCATACAACAATGCCAGGAAAAAGTGGGAGAAAAAATGAGTTTCCAAGAGGGTGGACTGGAAGCCACTCATCTACCAACTTTGACCCCAAACAAAAACAGATATACACCAGAAACCCCTTAAATTACCTTTTGTGTTTATTGATAACCTCTAAACCTCCCCAAAACCCCTCCCCCCAAAAAAGGAAAGGAAAAAAAAAAAAGAAAGTGGAAAAAGCCAGAAGAAAAAGGAGAGGAAAAAAAAAGAGAGAAGTGCAGTGGCTGCATCACATAGAAAGTAAACTTGATGAAAGGAAGAATGAATTTCTACGGTACAAAACAGACACCATCAGGAGGCCACTTCTGAAAATGTTTTACTTAAACAGTCCTTAGCGGTGATATGGTAAATATGATAAAATTTACATCAGAAGCTAAGGGAGGGTAATCTTCAAGCAAAACATGGAAAATGGTCACAAAATCACCAATCTAATTGGATAAAGTTTTGATAGAAATTATATTGGTCATTGGACTGACTGATTCAAGCTCTTGAATCGAAATGAGCTGCAGCATGTTAACCTACTGCATGGCCACTACAAACACAATAATTCAAGAAAAATGTAAGCATGTGAACTCCGAGACCCTCAAAGACATGCCTGCTAACTTCTTCAAAATCCCATACTAAGATGCCATGCAGTAGTCACCTGTTAGAACATATCAAGAAAAATTGCAGCAGTAAACTCTCGGATCTTTTATTTGGAAGAGCTGGATATGCAATTTCATTAAAATTTTCTACCTTTAGCCCTATGAAAAGAAAACCACTAGTTCAAACTCTGATTAGGTCTTTACATAATGAACTAAAAAGCTCTGGTGCCGACAGAATCACATCTAGGGAAAGAACAATATACTTCTCAGACCTACTTTTACTTTCTTTCAGATCCAGACACTTTGCTAACCATCTCTTTAGTGATGTCCTCTTTTTGAAATCCTGTTCATTCCTTGTGTAATTATTCAGGTCAAATATCAATATCCTTCTCTTTTAAGATGTTTCACTAAGGTGATGCAGATAAAAGAAACCACTAAAATATCAGTCTAAAATTGAAATCCACCTCTATTGGATTGTAGTCTGTAATAACTGCCTCATAGAAGTTGCTATCTTCAGGCCATCGCGTCATAACTTTCCTACCAATTAGTGGATCAGAGGTTCTCTCAGCAAGCTCATTTGTGAAACGGCCGCCAGGGCCTTGGTTGCTTTGCTGATACTGTATTGCTGGAGGAGATGATAACACTGGCTGACCCTATCAGAAAATTGGAAATCATGCTTCAGCAGTGAAATGTAAACTAACAGAATCTTTTCATTCATTCCCAGAGTAGAAAGGCTAGACTAAAAGAAGGACAAACAAACACGTTTACTGCACAAAGAAATTTACAGTGCAATAAATATATGGACATACATGCTGAGGTCTTCTGCCAACAGTTCCTGAAGTAGGTCCCCATTTTGAAACCAAAGATTGCTGTGGTGTCGCAGCAATTGATTGAGGATGTAACGTCTGAGACTGTGTGCCAAATGGTACTGACTGAGATGTTTTTTGCTTTTTACGAGAGGCTGAAATTGTTGGACTCTGTAGTTGATCATGAACAGGCTGTGGCATGATCTGTGTGGTACTAAGCCTGCCCCCTGCTTTCCTCCACTCTCTGATTTTATGAATGAGTCCATCAGCATTTACTTGGGTCAGTAGTTCCCTGTGCTCATCATCTGATACTCTCAGTTCTCTCCGCAGTTCAGTTATCAGACCTTCCTTCTCCTATGAGCATGCATTAACAAGCAGCTTACTAGCTCAGAAGTTAATATAGAGCTTGAGGTCGTAAAATAATCAAAAAAGAGGATTGCATACCCATGTAAGGGCATCAGACTGTGCTTTGAAAGCTCTCAGAACTGCACCATATGCTTCTTGCTCAAGTATGTGGATCTGGGACTCCATATCACTGTTCATGTTCTGGTATGGGGCTGAACCTATAAAAGATCTTCCAATTCCTGCAAGAAAACCACCAATCAGAACTCTGATATATTGTGTTCAGGCAAGATCATCATCAATGGCAGCACTAATTTGGAGATATATGATAAGATCAAGTGACTATGACTCAAATGCAATGAGCAAATATGCAGCTGCTTTATGTTGGTGGCAATCTATCAGAGATATCAAAATCTCAATTCAGTCACCTAACATACATGTCCATACTTAAGTTGCCGCATCCAAATGATGGACCACAATTTCTAAGATAATTCTATGCCCAGCAAAACATATATCCCTTTAACAGCAATTACCAAGGCACCATGTCATTTTCATGTCATTTGGCTTTCAGATAGATTGGTCTATGATAATAGCTATCAATGGTAAACTCAATAAAAGGAAAAAAATGAAACTAAAAGTGTTGCATTCTTAGGTGAAAAAAGACGGGAATAATAAGTTATGTACCAAAAATAACCAAACCAAAACTCTCTTCATAACAAAGATTGACAGCTGGCAGAACAAGTTGCATTATTTAGCATACAAGATGCTTAATGTAGCACCTTCCAACCTGTCAGTGGCACTCTCAACAAGACACTAAATAAAGTAAAATCTAAGACAAAGATACGATATCATCAACCTATAGAATTGCTCACTAATTCCAAATCTACAAGAAATCAACGCTCTAGAGGCCTTCTACTGAATTGTAGTTTGACACCTATGGATCGCACTCTGAATAAGACACTGAATAAGAATTAAAAATCAACGACAAAGAACAGCAAAGATATAATAGCAGTAGCGTAGCAAGGTGTTCAATAGTCCCAAATCTACAAGAAACAATGTACTAGAGACTATGTAGGTAAAGTATCGGACAGAACAGCATTGACAAGTGTGGTCGAATCTAAAACAAAAAGAGATGGCAGAAAAACAAAATTATGCATCGAAAGCAACATGCTAATTAAACGTGTTATAGCATCATCACATATGCATCGATCTACATGTCACCACAGTCAGGTAGAAAATTGACAAGAATAACCAGGTACATATCAATCCAGAACAGTAATCATAGACCTACAGCTGTTTCCCAACAGTAGTGTCAAACCAAAAAGCGACGCAGAAAACATTTTTATCGCATTTGATCATTTTCATAATAACATTTCTCGTCGGAATTGCAGGAATCTTCTCATAGGTAATTGACAAAATTAAAGCTTTAGTCTTCTATTGCTCACAATTAACACCTGACTTTTCTCTCACCTATCATTTTGATTCCTGAAGTGGAATCTTCAAAAAATTTTGATTGTCAGATAAAAATTGAATCTTTCCCTTTAATTAAATGCTAAAAACTAAATATTAACTTAAAGACCTAAAATTGACTTGGTTCTTGGTAGTTTGAGGTTACACAACATTAATAAATCAGTATTCCTTTTTCCTTTTTTTTTTCATCCTAATATTATGAAACCAATCTATTCACCAAGCTCCAGCTCTCCTCCCCAGAAACCCAGAAATCATGACACAGAAAAACAGCCAAGAAACCCAAAACACGGAACTCCCGAATTCACCAAAAGCATATCCATCCCCAATAACTATGGAAGTTTTAAACTAAATTGATACAAGAATTAACGTCTTTTTCCAATGAAGAAGTAATCAAATCAAAGTACCCAATTTCGCAACAAAAGCATCAAAGAGACAAAAAGAAGCTTCACCGGAATGAAAAAAACGACAAAAAGCGACCAACTTTATGAAATCCTAACCTAATCTTATAAAACCCACTAACAAAAGATCAACAATCTTGCAAAAATCCAAGGCAAAATAAAGTTCAATAGAATTATATCAAAACAACAAAAAGCCAAAGAAAAACACAGAACCCTAAACCCAAAAGAAACAAATTATCGACAAGCTTAGATAATTTTGAAGACTATGGAGACTTACCGCCGCTGTCGTGTACTTGGAAGTCCATAAACAGTTTAGGAAAACGAAGAGAAGTTGAAAGTTTCAGTTTTCACAAGCAATTTTTTGTGTAGTTTCTGCGACCAATTCTTTGAAAATGGGAAAGAATTGAATTGATTTGAATTGAATAATGGAGAATTTAAAAGAAGTGTCGTTTGATGAAGCCCTGAGGATGAGAGTCCGATTAAAAGATCGGGTTTCCGATATAAAGCTTGGACTTTTCCGGGTTCCGGCAGTCCGCACTTCGATAGAACCTTTTAATTAATTGAGTTTTTCTCCCTGCAGTTTGGATAAATCGCGGCTAGTCCCTTTCGAGTTCAATTGGAGGACTGGACTGGCTTGTTTTATCACTAACCTTTTAGGTTGGCTCAGAATTTTTAGAAAAATAATTTCAGCTTTGATTAAGATGTGCATTACCACTAATTTGAGTGTCCAAGCAATTGTTGGACTTTGGATCTTTAGAATAATAATTTGAACTTTGATTAAAATGCCCATGACTCGTCATTTGAATGTTCATATACTTGTTTCTTTTTTCGGCCATAAAGTTGAACAGATTAGATTGAGTTGAAAATTAAAATGGGTAAATAGGTTGGAATATTTACTATAAGAAATTTTGCAATTGTTAATCTTATTTTTTCCCCCATTCTCCTATTGCCTCAAAATACACCTTATGGAATCTCTCAAATACATAAGCGGTCCATTTTATGCCTAAATGGCTATCCCAATCGAACCCTTCGCCACGGTATTAGTCTCTTAAATATAGAGAGTTATGGGGAAAATATCAATTTTTCAATTAAGATTTCAATTTTGATTTGGTTGTATGATAGGTTTCTTTCTACGCGATATGCGATAAGAGATGCTCCAAAGGTAATTTTTGCCAACTTAAGTAAGTAATTGCATGCTATTATCTTTCACTCAAAATGTTTAATCTACTTATGTTGGTAATTTTAGTTCGTGTGATTATTCACTTAGCTTCTTAAAGTATATAGTTCTCCCCAAGCAAATATGCTCACTTTACTGGTCTCAAACTCTCGGGCATCCTTACATTGCCTTGTTTGCAAGCTGGGAGTTTTTGCATAACCTTCATCAGCAATACCTAAAATTCAGTTCTCGAGAACAAGAACTGTTTTTACTTTTTAGGGGGGGAAGGAAGTCATCCGATGCATTTTGGGTGGTTATCATTAGTTAGTTGATTTTGACTTGTTTGTTAATTCTATTAAAAGTAGTAATTGCAAATTAGTCACTGAGAATAATTAGCTTTAAAAGAGAGAATCGTGGAAAGAAGGAGATTATATGGGAAATCATTTTCGTAAAGCTCATTTGTAGTTAATTTCGATATCATTTTCTTTCCTCTACTCTGCAATAAAATGTTTTCCAATCATTCGAGTTGTATTCTCCCGTCTTTATTACCGTTCTGGAAAAGGGAATTTAGGATTTTTACTGCTTATTGCATCGCGTATGTAGGCTGGCGCTAGTCTGATAAGAAAGATCTCATAACAAGCACGTTGGCCACGTTTCACGAACTCATCAAGCAAATTATTTAAAGAATAATCACCTACAGACCACCAGACCCGTTTCGAAGTTAGAGTTCCTCAACGGTTCGATATCCGCTCCTTTTACAGTTAATGATGCTAAAAAGTTAGGCATGAGAAAACCTGTTGATTTTCTAATCTGTCAAGATCATTAATTTTCAGCGAAAGTCAAATATCTCAATCTTTATTTCTTTGTTTCAAATGATTGAGTTATGTTAATTCGTTGATAAGATCAGAATCGAAAATACCATTAGACAATCTCACTCAAATAGCTTCAGGTATTCTATAAATTTCATTAAACTTTCTCAATGGCCTTCTTGTCTCTATTTTTTTCATTTGATTTTTTTTTGGATAAATTATTTATAACCTCCTGTGATTTTACATAATGTCAGAAGACCTTTTTAAGGTTTCGAAATAGCTACATAACCTTCCTATAATTTTATGTGAAATAAAAAATGGGCTAAATGCACAATCAGTTATAGCGTTTGTACCAATGTACTCTAGAAACATGTGTGATAAAATTTTAATCTTTATGTAACCTCCTTATGATTTATATACATATCTACTTTACCCCGTGTGATTTTTGCATTTATCCATATAATTCTCCTATACTTTTATACAAGATAATTAAACCCTCAATTGATTTAGCATTTAAGTAAGGCACTATTGATATTTCAATTAATGATGTTAGATAGAATATTTTCGATCAAGTTTTTACTTTACATAAAATCATAACGGAATGAAATGGATATTTTGAAACATTAGAAAGGTCATGTAATAATAGATGAAATTACAGGGGGATTATATGTAATTTATCCTTTTTTTTTTAAAGGACCGGTAATAACCCAAGCGGTCCAACCCTAAGGCAAATAAGGTGGAAACTTGGCTTGAATGGATATATTTTATCTCAAAGAATGGTACAAAACATTGAACTTACCCTCGCAACACCGATTACAAGGTTTTGGTGTCAAACGCAGTAAAAGTGGTTAAATCGAAAAAATTCTCACTATTTATACATAGGAAGAGATAAAAGGTCACCACCTGGTGGCAAGCTGAGGAATAAAAGACAAACGAATAAAGCAAGGGTTGCTGATCCCTTAGAGGAAAAGAGATCATGCATCTTTTTCTTGTCAAGAAGGAAGTTAGAGATTGTCGTCCCCAAAAAGAGTTTTGGTTTGCAACTGATTTTGAATGCTGGCAACGAGAAAGGTGCCTGCAGTAGTGGGTGTGCAGGTACTGGTCTTTGTGCTCAGAAACTAGAGATGCAATATCCACTGGAAGGCATTGACTTTGTTACTTTCGATTCATATACAATCCTAATTCACGGTTTAGGCAATGTTTTGAAAACCGGATCGAACCGGCCGGTTGAACTGCGAACCGACCATGCCTCCGGTTCGGTTCATTTAAAAACACAAAGAATTAATTAAATCGGTCAAAATTGGTCAAGAACCGGTTGAACTGGTAAAAATCGGGAGGTTCAACCGGTTTTTATTAAGTATTTATTTTCTAAAATAAATATTTTAGTTTTATTCAAAATTTTTAATACTAAAATGAATAAAAAATTATTAAACCTTTGAATCGGTCGAACCGTGAACCAAAAAGTTTTCCTATTCACTCTCCGGTCCGAGTTTAAAAACATTGGGTTTAGGAGGCATTATCTCAGTGCCTGACCCATTGTGTCATTTTCTTGAGCGCCAGAAAATCTTGCACTCCATCTACTGTTACAATACAGTAGATCCAGCAAGGGGGTAGTCCACTCCAAAGGTCTTGATATGATTGCAACTAGACGCGAGCCTCGTTACTAAGCATGACTTGAACGGAGGGGATCGGTACGATACCGATTTTTGAAACCCGGATATTACCATATTCGCGACGACTCGCTCTGACTGGGCCGATATTGGTCGATTCAAATTCGTGATGCATGATATTGGCCGATATATCCGAGTCAATTCAGAGTCGATTTATATATTTTTTTAAATTGTGCATTTTTTGATATTTTTTAATTTTAGTAATTTTTCAAAATTTTTTGAAACTTTCATTTGTTATAATGTGCGTATCACCCGATATTCAACCGATATGCCGTGACGGATGTGGAACAACCGAGACTGCGACCGCTACTGCGACCCGTGATAGCGAACCATGTTACCAAGTAGTTGATGGCAAGCTTTATGTGTTGGGAGGCGTAGCCTTATCTGATGATGAATTTTTTCGTTCAGATCAACCTCGTTATATATGGGGTAAGTGTCTAAATTTGTTGCAACCCTTTTCGAATTGGAAATGGCATCCACTGGGTGTGAGCTCTCTTTTGGAGTAGGAATCTACCTCAGTCTTTGACTTGCCTGTCATTGAGAGATAATTTGATCCCTAGCGCCATGTTTTGGCTCACATAAACTGGCCTCAGTGAATTACTGTATGCTATGATATCTGTAGAAAATTATTGAGCAGAATTTCTGATTCTAGTGAGCTGAGCATGTATAATGGGCATGCCGTGTTTGTGGACGGCGACTACATATTCATACCTGATATAACAGAGGTGGTAGCCATCAAGGACCACAAAAACCCATGCTGAGCGCCTTGGTTCCATGTTTTTGTCAAGGGCATGTATGGAACTTGCGTTTGCTTTCCTCCTTCACGTTATCTTGGTCAAGATGGTCGATCTATGTTGCTTGAAGACCCTAATGCATTTCTGCTCGTGCCAATTGCTCCTTTAAATATGCTATGCTTTGGTCTCCTGATGTCAATTGGGATCAAGAGAAAGAGAAATTCTGTGTTGTTAAGTTGTCTGTGTTCACTGTTTCTCTTCTTCTCTTCCTCTCCAAAGCACCATTTTGCGTGCTAGCTTTGAGGTATCAGATGAGCATCTTGCACTGGGGTTGCCAGCGAATGTCAGCATTTTAGCAGCTGTAGCAGTGTGAGCTTCTTGTATACGTCATAGATAAATTCAGCTCGGGAGTGACTTCTTGTGGACAAGTTGGTGCCAATCCCGAATGAATTTGCTCCTTAAGTCACATTGTTGGAATAAAAGAATCACAACTTGTCTTTTTTCCCTCTTCTTTAACTACACTTTCTTTCCGAATTTCAATTTTCTCTATTACATGTTGAGAAACACAATTGCAGCCATTAGAACTTGTGAATTGACATGGCCTTTTTCATTTTAAAAAATAATCCAATTTCTATAATGATTCTTTAATGCACTTATTTTTTATAATGGAAGCTATGGCCATATTGCCATTGGTACAATTTGAGCTTTATCCACGTTGGCAGTTGGCACAGTTTGGTTTTCATATTTTTGACCATATAATTTACTAATTTTATATTATTACTTTTTTTTATTGATGAGGAAACTAAATGCCCTATGGCATATTCATGATCTTATTAATTTGCACAGTTAGATGGAGCCAAGATGAAAATGTAACATTTTGAGCGAAAAAGATGACTTGAATTAAACTTTTTTTTTAGCCCCCAGTAAGGAGCTCAACTAGTGTCCACATGCGGTAGTATCCAGTAGGTCACAAATTCGAACCCTGCTGTGCTAACATTGCTGTGCATGCTTGGGCGGGGCTGTGTACAGCCGCAGGGAAATTAGTTCAGCAAAATGCTGGGATATCTCCTGTGTCGCCAAAAAAAAAAAAAATTAAACTCCCCCACTCCCCCTCTTTTTTTGTCAACTTCCCACTTAAGTTTTTCAACTTAGTTCATTTAGCAAATGATGTCTTCCATCTAATAGATTTGTTTTGTCAATGTTTCTAGTTTCCAGGTGCTATATAGATGATGGCAATTGGAGGATTTTTCAACAAGAGCTACTTTTCTTTTCAAAAGGAAGACACCTATATAAAAGACTCTTATTATGCCTTTGGGGCACTTAACTCTCCTTTGGAATATGTGCACTATCTAGTTAATTGTTTAGCAATTTTTAGCTATAGTCTGAATTCTTGGTCAATTATATTGAGTTTCCAAGTTTATTATTTGTTGTTAATTTTCTTGAACAATCTCTTGAGGTACATGTTTGATTCTGTATCAAATTGTGGTGAAAACTTAATTTACACAATCAAAGGTCATTCTTTGCATATTCCATTAGCCAAAAAGGTTGTGCAATTTGAGCTACTTTAAATAGGGACCTTATAATAGTATTCCCAAGCCCTTGACTATAAGCATAAATCTTTCAAAATTTTATATCTTTCATGGGTTGTTTTGTATGAATTCTTTTTTTTTCTTTTTTTTAATTGGTTTGTTTGAGGTACTCTCTTCCTCTAAATTATAGGCATGGACTTCATTTTGGGCTAGTTTGGTAGTACTTGGTTGAGTTGAAAAAGTGATTGGGCTTTAACTTAAGTATCTCAAACCACAATCTTGTCTTGTTCTACTATGTGATGGTTTTTTTTTTGGGAGGAGGAGGTGTTGGATGTGGAGAATTTATTTCCAATATCCGCACTGCTGCACACTTGTAGGGACTCCAAATCTCCCCCCTCACATTTCTTGATCTCTTAACTTCTTTGTTCTTCTATTTTCTTTGCCAAATTTGTAGGTAATTCAGGAGTGTCCATTATGAGTTTTGCTTTGTTTTCTTTTTGTGTAGTTTTTTCTTGTATCACACACTATGAGATAATTTCAAGCTATTAACAGCCGGGAAAATTGAGATTTCAACAAAAATGAAATTCAGAAATTGGTGCTATTCCAATTTACTAGAAATCTAGTGGTGTGTTCTAAATGAATATAATATTGAGAAGAGAAATTTTAGTACATGGGTTGTTTGGTGGCAATGTTGAAGTTTTGGATAGGGTATGAATTTTTTAAAGTTTGTTCTTGCATGCTATGTTCATTTATATGAGAGTTTTACATATAAAGAATGATGGTGCAGCGCTAATAATACTAGTTGGCCACTCATTGCAGGGCCTAGCCTGCAGAAGTTCAATCTAGATTATAAATTCTGGGCTTATAATCTCTAAATGGGTTAAACATAAAATCTAGTTCAGAAGATTGAAATTTTTTTGTTAACAGTATGATTTCTAAACAAATAAAATTTACTTAAATGGACTATTAGAATTAGTTTTGTGTAGCAATATTATCACAAAATTTCGAGCTGAAGCCTATACAGTTATTTAAACTGTTGTTTTGAAGACACAAAATATTAAATAGACCACACTCCTCAAATAGACCTCATGTTTGCCTCTTGAATTCTTCAGTTTGAAGGATCAATGCAAAAGCAAGCCTAGCAACCATACCTTTATATGTAAGTTCTTTTTGACCTACTTAGGGAGTAAATTCTAGTTGAATTATACTCTAGCAAGTTTGAGGTTGATATTGGTTTATTCTTTAAGCATGAGTTTAGTTCTATCTTTTTTGTTTGACTGATTTTCAATTCTTTTTTCTATTTTGTTGTTGACTGGGAAAGTTCTTCAGACACTAGGACGTCTGATGTTAACTATTGTATTGATTTTTTTTGCATATCATTTAGAAGTATAGGCAGTAGTCTTTTTATTTGATTTGCCAAATGCATTGTTGACTTTTACTACAAGTAAATGGAAGATATAGATGATTCTATCATGACTGTAGATTCTACTAGCTCGAAGAAAGGAGTCTATAAGAATACAAAAACTTTACTATTTACCTTCCCATGTCGAAAAGAAAGAGAATTGACGTTTTTTAACATGTGATGAATGTGGGATGTTTGAGTTTTGAAAAAGTACAAGGATTACCTTGTTAATCCCTATCTTCTAAACATGATACATAACAAATTGGTATTGATATTCACATGCTTGTTGAGGATGTCATGTCTTATGGTGCTTGGTTTGAGCTATTTATACCTGTGACCTTGAGTTTTATTTGTCCACCTTTTGGTTTGATTGAGTTTAAAAACATAGGTACAACACAAAAAATGTTCTTGTGATTTCATTAGAAAACATTGGAAGACATCCTGTTAGCGAATGGTTTCAAAATGCCTATATAACTAGTTTGTGGTTTGGTTTGAATTAATTAATGTGGAGTGATTTTATGATCTACTATGTCACCAGTAGCAAGTCATAACTTGTTTTTTTTTTTTTGCTTTTTATTATTTTTCTCTTTTTCTTCCCTTTTATTCTATTATTTTGCTTTTCTTTGCTTTATCATCTCCTTTCTTTCTCCACCACTCCCAATACTCTCCCCTTTTACCCTTGTTACCCTCCCTCTCCTAGGTTAAGCAACAGTGACATAAAAGGAAAGAAAATGTGAAAATGAAAATTTTAACACCAAGAAGAAAAGAAAAAAAAATGTTATATAGCATTTATAAATGATGCACAGTTTGCAGGTCTAATTCCATATCAATTTTAAGTATCTGAGAATTATGTGGATATTTTGAAATCACAGGCTGACAAGAGGGTTTTAGTGTTTTGCCCAAAACGTAGGTATAGAGCCATGAATTGACTCCTTTTATTGCTTTTAGTTATCAAACTGCACCTATGAACATAGGCCCTAACTAGGAGCTGCAAGATTATGACACTAAGCCAACAAGGGAAAAGAGCAAAGTTGTAATAAGATTAATATTGATGCATAATGTTCTAGACCATAAAACATTACATTATATAGCATTCATGAATACAAAAATCAATTTGCTCACTGGTGAACCACAAATAAGCATCTCAACTTATTAGGACCATCAAGGAAGCTACATACAGCAAATGGGCTAGGTGAAAGACAAAGGTTATCATAAAATAAATTACAAATTAATTTATGCATCAATCTTTTGTGATAATAATAAAAAGATAACCATTGCAAAAAATTTATTACATAATTAAATTTCTGTAGCAGATAGTCTAATTTTCATACATTTGTCACCTAATGTAAAGAGGCAATTAAGAGATATTTCAATTTTCAAGCATATTCCAATTCTGAAATATAGTTACAAAAATAGGGGATGAAACCCAACGCAACGTGCGGGTGTTGGGTGCCTTTTTTTTTAAATTTTTTACTTGATTTTTAAGAAAAATGCAATAAGATTGAGAAAGCAAAAAGTATTTGCAGATATAAGTTATTAAAAAAAATATGTATATAAAGTAAGTATCATATCAGTTGAAGTAGAATTACCTATAAACACATTCTTTCACGCCCTATACAAAATTAAAATTAATTTTTAAGTGCACATAGTATTTTTTTCTACATATGTTAATCAAGAACACCAAAAGAATTGTCAAAAAAATGATTACTGAATAACAGAATCAGAAAACATCTGTAGCAGATAGTCTAATTTTCATTCATTTGCCACCTAATGTAAAGAGACAATTAAGAGATATTTCAATTTTCAAGCATATTCCAATTCTGAAATATAGTTACAAAAATAGGGGATGAAACCCAGCGCGACGCGCGGGTGTTGGGTGCCTTTTTTTAAAAATTTTTTACTTGATTTTTAAGAAAAATACAATAAGATTGAGAAAGCAAAAAGTATTTGTAGATATAAGTTATTAAAAAAATATGTATATAAAGTAAGTATCATATCAGTTGAAGTAGAATTACCTATAAACGCATCCTTTAATGCCCTACACAAAAATAAAATTAATTTTTAAGTGCACATAGTATTTTTTTTTTTACATATGTTAATCAAGAACACCGAAAGAATTGTCAAAAAAATAATTACTGAATAACAGAATCAGAAGACATCCAAAGTTGAAGTCATAATATGTTAAATTTTATTATTCAACATGAACATAACAAATGAGAGCAAAAACTTGTTTTTTAATGTCAAATAAATAATTCCCATCCTTATACTACATCTCGTTACAAGATTAAAAAAGCTTAACACTTAATTTTGTTCTTAACTAGTTTTATCTCATCCACATCAATTTTGACATATCTGACACTCAAAAAAAAAAAAGAGTCAACCTTGTAAATATATTATGGAAAACTCCAAAGCATCACACAAATAATTTGTAAGTATCGGACAATCCAGCTTAACCAAGATCAAGGAAGTCCTAAAGTTTTTGTGCACATAGAATCCAGAATCCAAGAAAGTTGATGCCTAATATATTTTGGTCTTGTCAAACAGAAGTTCAATCTAGATTACAAATTCTGGGCTTATAATGTCCAAATAGGTTAACATAAAATCTTGTTCAAAGTATACAAATTTTTTTGGTTAACAGTATGATTTCAAAACAAATAAAATTGACTTAAATGGGACATTAGAATTAGTTTAGTGTAGCAATATTATCACAAAATTTCGAGCTGAAACCCACATAGTTATTTAAACTGTTGTTTTGAAGGTACAAAATATTAAATAGATCACACTCCCCAAACGGACCTCATGTTTGTCTCTTGAACTCTTTAGTTTGAAAGATCAATGCAAAAGCAAGCTTAGCAACCATACCTTTATATGTAAGCCTTTTTGGCCTTCTTATGGAGCAAATTCTAGTTGAATTGTACACTAGCAAGTTTGAGATTGATATTGGTTTATTCTTTAAGCATGAGTTTAGTTCTATCTTTTTTGTTCAACTGATTTTCAATTCCGTTTTCTATTTTGTTGGCGGTTGGGAAGCGATATGCAAAAAAAATCAATGTAGTAGTTAGCATCAGACACTAAGATGTCTGATGTTAACTATTGTATCAATTTTTTTGCATATTGCTTGGAAGTGTAGGCAGCAGTCTTTTTATTTGATTTGTTAAATTCATTGTTGACTTTTACTACTAGTAAATGGAAGATATAGATGATTTTATCATGACTGTAGATTCTACAAGTTCAAAGAATAGAGTCTATAAGAAAACAAAATTTCACTATTTACCTACCATTCTCAGAAAGAAAGAGAATTGACTTTTTGTTTTTGACATGTGAGGAATATGAAATGTTTGAGTTTTGAAAAAACACAGCAAAGATTACCTTGTTAATCCCTATCTTCTAAACATGATACATAACAAAACTGGTGTTGATATTCATATGCTTGTTGAGGATGCTCACTAGTGAACCACAAATAAGCATCTCAACTTATTAGGACCACCAGGGAAGCTGCATATATGAAATGGGCTAAGTGAATGACAAAGGTCAACATAAAATAGATTACAAATTAATTTATGCATCAATCTTTTGTGATAATAATAAGAAGATAACATTCACAAAAAATTTATTACATAATTAAATTTCTGTAGTGGATAGTCTAATTTTCATGTATATGCCACATAATGTAAATAGGCAATCAAGAGATATTTCAATTTCCAAACATATTCTAATTCTGCAATATAGTTACAAAAATAGGGGATGAAACCCCGCGCAATGCGTGGGTATTGGGTGCCTTTTTTTAAAATTTTTTACATGATTTTAAAGAAAAATACAATAAGATTGAGAAAGCAGAAAGTATTGCAGATATAAGTTATTAAAAAAAGAGTAGTATATAAGTATTATATCAGTTGAAGTAGAATTACCCATAAACAAATCCTTTCACGCTCTACACAAAAATAAAGTTAATTTTTAAGTGCACATAGTATTTTTTTCTACATATGTTAATCAAGAACACAGAAGTAAATGTCGAAAAAATGCTAACTGAATAACATAACAAGAAAACATCCAAAGTTGAAGTTATAATATGTTACATTTTATTATTCAATATCAACATAACAAATGAGAGCAAAAACTTTTTTTTAATCTCAAATAGATAATTCCCATCCTTATACTACATCTCTACAAGCCTCAAATTATGTTGTTACCATTTAATTGAAATTTCTATGCGACAACTTTACTATATATCTTAGACTAATGCAACTTTGTTGTTGCCTTGCTGATTGACTCCTACAAAGTGAAACTGATCGGGCTATGGACTGTTCTTATTTTTGGGAGTCTTCAAGGAAAGCTGACTTCATCTGTACAATTTTCATATATATGCCACATAACGTAAAGAGGCAATTAAGAGATATTTCAATTTCCAAGCATATTCTAATTCTGAAATATAGTTACAAAAATAGGGGATGAAACACAACGTGACGCGCGGGTGTTATGTGCCTTTTTTAAAATTTTTTACATGATTTTTAAGAAAAATACAATAAGATTGAGAAAGTAAAATGTATTGCAGATATAAATTATTAAAAAAAACATGTATATAAATTAAGTATCATATTAGTTGAAGTAGAATTACACGTACACAAATCCCTTCTCGCCATACACAAAAATAAAGCTAATTTCTAAGTGCACATAATATTTTTTTCAACATATGTTAATCAAGAATAGAGACGGAATTGTCTATGAAAGCAGTCTATAAGAAGGCAGAGACTTCACTATTTACCTACCCCTCACAAAAAAAAGAGAATTGACCATTTTGCCATGCAAGGAATATGAGATGTTTGACTTTTAGAAAAAACACAGTTTGGATTACCTTGTTAATCCTTATCTTCTAAATACGATACCTAACTGGTGTTGGTATTCACATGCTTGTTGAGGATGTCATGCCTTATGATGCTTGGTTTGAGTTATTCAAGGGCAAAATGAAATATCAGAAGGAAAACGTATGGGACAAGGCCAAAATATATCTTGGGGCATTATTTAGGTCAGTTTTAAAATTGTCGTTGCAATTATCTTAGTTATGTCTTTTGATTTTTTTTATTCCTTTAATCTGAAAATTTTGTTAAAAATTTCTAGTGAGCTTATGGAATCAATGTTGAAAGCTCATGAAAATGGCTTCAAGGTTCATGATAGAATTGGTATCGTTGTATATGTGGAGAAGGAAGGGGACCATGATCATATTGTGAAAAAATGCAAGTTCACTTATTTGGATATTGCTATTTGTATTCTTAGCAAACTGAGTGTCCTTATATCTTTTTGATATTATCTAAACTATTTATTCTCTCCTAATCTACTATTGGTGTGAGTACAAGGGGGTCCTTACGTAGACGACATGAAATGGTTTTGGGAAAAGGTGGATACATTCCTTAAGGGATGCAGACGTTTTAGTGCAGTACCACAGCATCTATCTAATTTTCATAATTAAATTTCTGTAGTGGATAGTCTAATTTTCATATATATGCCACCTAATGTAAAAAGGCAATTAAGAGATATTTCAATTTCCAAACATATTCTAATTCTGAGATATAGTTATAAAAATAGGGGATGAAACCCAACACGACGCGCGGGTGTTGGGTGCCTTTTTTTGAAATTTTTTACACGATTTTTAAGAAAAATACAATAAGATTGAGAAAGTAAAATGTATTGCAGATATAAATTATTAAAAAAAACATGTATATAAATTAAGTATCATATTAGTTGAAGTAGAATTACACGTACACAAATCCCTTCTCGCCATACACAAAAATAAAGCTAATTTCTAAGTGCACATAATATTTTTTTCAACATATGTTAATCAAGAATAGAGACGGAATTGTCTATGAAAGCAGTCTATAAGAAGGCAGAGACTTCACTATTTACCTACCCCTCACAAAAAAAAGAGAATTGACCATTTTGCCATGCAAGGATTAGGGGTGAGCATCGAATTCGAATTCGGTAATTCGGTAGGTTGAAATCGGTAATTTTCGGTAAATGGTTCTGGAAATATTCGACCTAATTCGCATTCGAATTAGACACTACCGAATTCGAATTCAACCCGAATTCAATTCGGTAAACAAAAAAATACCGAATTACCGAATTCCAGAAAACTGCAAGGGTCGCCAATATCTCTTCGTTCTCGTACTCACTCAGGCACACCACACAAATTTCAGCCTCTTCACGCTCAGCCTGTTTTACACCAGGTGTTGTATGATACCTTCTAGTCTTCAGATGTTGGGAGATGGTTTCTTCCAGTCAATCATCTCCAGGGCCATCCGATTCTTCAACATCAGCATTCGAATCTTCATACAGATCAAACACCGTAGGCTCCTGCCCATGACTCAGTTCAACCAATGCAGTCTCTTCTTCTGGCTCAATCCTAATCCGCATGAAGATATTTGAAAACTGGTAATCAGATTCTTGAAACCAGCCACCAGTATTATTAGTGTTGTTCTCCTCGTACTCCCCAGCCGGAGAAAGAAGTACGAGGTTTGCTGGTTGACTGATGTGGTGATGATTATCAAAGCCAGTTGCTGCTTGCACATAATTCCCTTGCATCAACATTGCAGTGTTGTATGGCAAAGGGCCAAGAGTGAAACAAGAGGCAGGTAGTATTGGATAATGATGGCAAGGAGGATATTCCAGGCTGCTGAAACCATAAATGGGCAGCGGAGAATGAGGGTACATCGTAATCTGATTGGGAAAGTAAATATTTTACCGTTTTACAAAATTCAATTCGAATTCGGTAAATCCGAATTCAAAAACCCCAAAACCAAATTCGACCCTAATTCGATTCTTACTAATTCGATACCACCGATTTACCGACTGAATTACCGAATTACCGAATTCGAATTACCAAATTGAAATCGATTTCGATCGGTAATTCGGTAATTACCGTAATTGCTCACCCCTAGCAAGGAATATGAGATGTTTGACTTTTAGAAAAAACACAGTTTGGATTACCTTGTTATCTTCTAAATACGATACCTAACTGGTGTTGATATTCACATGCTTGTTGAGGATGTCATGCCTTATGATGCTTGGTTTGAGTTATTCAAGGGCAAAATGAAATATCAGAAGGAAAACGTATGGGACAAGGCCAAAATATATCTTGGGGCATTATTTAGGTCAGTTTTAAAATTGTCGTTGCAATTATCTTAGTTATGTCTTTTGATTTTTTTTATTCCTTTAATCTGAAAATTTTGTTAAAAATTTCTAGTGAGCTTATGGAATCAATGTTGAAAGCTCATGAAAATGGCTTCAAAGTTCATGATAGAATTGGTATCGTTGTATATGTGGAGAAGGAAGGGGACCATGATCATATTGTGAAAAAAGTGCAAGTTCACTTATTTGGATATTGCTAATTGTATTCTTAGCAAACTGAGTGTCCTTATATCTTTTTGATATTATCTAAACTATTTATTCTCTCCTAATCTACTATTGGTGTGAGTACAAGGGGGTCCTTACGTAGACGACATGAAATGGTTTTGGGAAAAGGTGGATACATTCCTTAAGGGATGCAGACGTTTTAGTGCAGCACCACAGCATCTATCTAATTTTCATAATTAAATTTCTGTAGTGGATAGTCTAATTTTCATATATATGCCACCTAATGTAAAAAGGCAATTAAGAGATATTTCAATTTCCAAACATATTCTAATTCTGAGATATAGTTATAAAAATAGGGGATGAAACCCAACACGACGCGCGGGTGTTGGGTGCCTTTTTTTGAAATTTTTTACACGATTTTTAAGAAAAATACAATAAGATTGAGAAAGTAAAATGTATTGCAGATATAAATTATTAAAAAAAACATGTATATAAATTAAGTATCATATTAGTTGAAGTAGAATTACACGTACACAAATCCCTTCTCGCCATACACAAAAATAAAGCTAATTTCTAAGTGCACATAATATTTTTTTCAACATATGTTAATCAAGAATAGAGACGGAATTGTCTATGAAAGCAGTCTATAAGAAGGTAGAGACTTCACTATTTACCTACCCCTCACAAAAAAAAGAGAATTGACCATTTTGCCATGCAAGGAATATGAGATGTTTGACTTTTAGAAAAAACACAGTTTGGATTACCTTGTTAATCCTTATCTTCTAAATACGATACCTAACTGGTGTTGATATTCACATGCTTGTTGAGGATGTCATGCCTTATGATGCTTGGTTTGAGTTATTCAAGGGCAAAATGAAATATCAGAAGGAAAACGTATGGGACAAGGCCAAAATATATCTTGGGGCATTATTTAGGTCAGTTTCAAAATTGTCGTTGCAATTATCTTAGTTATGTCTTTTGATTTTTTTTATTCCTTTAATCTGAAAATTTTGTTAAAAATTTCTAGTGAGCTTATGGAATCAATGTTGAAAGCTCATGAAAATGGCTTCAAGGTTCATGATAGAATTGGTATCGTTGTATATGTGGAGAAGGAAGGGGACAATGATCATACTGTGAAAAAATGCAAGTTCACTTATTTGGATATTGCTATTTGTATTCTTAGCAAACTGAGTGTCCTTATATCCTTTTGATATTATCTAAACTATTTATTCTCTCCTAATCTACTATTGGTGTGAGTACAAGGGGGTCCTTACGTAGTCGACATGAAATGGTTTTGGGAAAAGGTGGATACATTCCTTAAGGGATGCAGACGTTTTAGTGCAGCACCACAGCATCTATCTAATTTTCATAATTAAATTTCTGTAGTGGATAGTCTAATTTTCATATATATGCCACCTAATGTAAAAAGGCAATTAAGAGATATTTCAATTTCCAAACATATTCTAATTCTGAGATATAGTTATAAAAATAGGGGATGAAACCCAACACGACGCGCGGGTGTTGGGTGCCTTTTTTTGAAATTTTTTACACGATTTTTAAGAAAAATACAATAAGATTGAGAAAGTAAAATGTATTGCAGATATAAATTATTAAAAAAAACATGTATATAAATTAAGTATCATATTAGTTGAAGTAGAATTACAAGTACACAAATCCCTTCTCGCCATACACAAAAATAAAGCTAATTTCTAGGTGCACATAATATTTTTTTCTACATCTGTTAATCAAGAATAGAGACGGAATTGTCTATGAAAGCAGTCTATAAGAAGGCAGAGACTTCACTATTTACCTACGCCTCACAAAAAAAAGAGAATTGACCATTTTGCCATGCAAGGAATATGAGATGTTTGACTTTTAGAAAAAAACACAGTTTGGATTACCTTGTTAATCTTTA
The DNA here is from genome assembly GCF_036785885.1 of Coffea arabica. Lineage (NCBI taxonomy): Eukaryota > Viridiplantae > Streptophyta > Magnoliopsida > Gentianales > Rubiaceae > Coffea > Coffea arabica. Next base: position 14,238,712 of record NC_092321.1, read on the forward strand.
TCTTCTAAATACGATACCTAACTGGTGTTGATATTCACATGCTTGTTGAGGATGTCATGCCTTATGATGCTTGGTTTGAGTTATTCAAGGGCAAAATGAAATATCAGAAGGAAAACGTATGGGACAAGGCCAAAATATATCTTGGGGCATTATTTAGGTCAGTTTCAAAATTGTCGTTGCAATTATCTTAGTTATGTCTTTTGATTTTTTTTATTCCTTTAATCTGAAAATTTTGTTAAAAATTTCTAGTGAGCTTATGGAATCAATGTTGAAAGCTCATGAAAATGGCTTCAAGGTTCATGATAGAATTGGTATCGTTGTATATGTGGAGAAGGAAGGGGACAATGATCATACTGTGAAAAAATGCAAGTTCACTTATTTGGATATTGCTATTTGTATTCTTAGCAAACTGAGTGTCCTTATATCCTTTTGATATTATCTAAACTATTTATTCTCTCCTAATCTACTATTGGTGTGAGTACAAGGGGGTCCTTACGTAGTCGACATGAAATGGTTTTGGGAAAAGGTGGATACATTCCTTAAGGGATGCAGACGTTTTAGTGCAGCACCACAGCATCTATCTAATTTTCATAATTAAATTTCTGTAGTGGATAGTCTAATTTTCATATATATGCCACATAATGTAAAAAGGCAATTAAGAGATATTTCAATTTCCAAACATATTCTAATTCTGAGATATAGTTATAAAAATAGGGGATGAAACCCAACACGACGCGCGGGTGTTGGGTGCCTTTTTTTGAAATTTTTTACACGATTTTTAAGAAAAATACAATAAGATTGAGAAAGTAAAATGTATTGCAGATATAAATTATTAAAAAAAACATGTATATAAATTAAGTATCATATTAGTTGAAGTAGAATTACAAGTACACAAATCCCTTCTCGCCATACACAAAAATAAAGCTAATTTCTAGGTGCACATAATATTTTTTTCTACATCTGTTAATCAAGAATAGAGACGGAATTGTCTATGAAAGCAGTCTATAAGAAGGCAGAGACTTCACTATTTACCTACGCCTCACAAAAAAAAGAGAATTGACCATTTTGCCATGCAAGGAATATGAGATGTTTGACTTTTAGAAAAAAACACAGTTTGGATTACCTTGTTAATCCTTATCTTCTAAATACGATACCTAACTGGTGTTGATATTCACATGCTTGTTGAGGATGTCATGCCTTATGATGCTTGGTTTGAGTTATTCAAGGGCAAAATGAAATATCAGAAGGAAAACGTGTGGGACAAGGCCAAAATATATCTTGGGGCATTATTTAGGTCAGTTTTAAAATTGTCGTTGCAATTATCTTAGTTATGTCTTTTGATTTTTTTTATTCCTTTAATCTGAAAATTTTGTTAAAAATTTCTAGTGAGCTTATGGAATCAATGTTGAAAGCTCATGAAAATGGCTTCAAGGTTCATGATAGAATTGGTATCGTTGTATATGTGGAGAAGGAAGGGGACAATGATCATACTGTGAAAAAATGCAAGTTCACTTATTTGGATATTGCTATTTGTATTCTTAGCAAACTGAGTGTCCTTATATCCTTTTGATATTATCTAAACTATTTATTCTCTCCTAATCTACTATTGGTGTGAGTACAAGGGGGTCCTTACGTAGTCGACATGAAATGGTTTTGGGAAAAGGTGGATACATTCCTTAAGGGATGCAGACGTTTTAGTGCAGCACCACAGCATCTATCTAATTTTCATAATTAAATTTCTGTAGTGGATAGTCTAATTTTCATATATATGCCACCTAATGTAAAAAGGCAAATAAGAGATATTTCAATTTCCAAACATATTCTAATTCTGAGATATAGTTATAAAAATAGGGGATGAAACCCAACACGACGCGCGGGTGTTGGGTGCCTTTTTTTGAAATTTTTTACACGATTTTTAAGAAAAATACAATAAGATTGAGAAAGTAAAATGTATTGCAGATATAAATTATTAAAAAAAACATGTATATAAATTAAGTATCATATTAGTTGAAGTAGAATTACACGTACACAAATCCCTTCTCGCCATACACAAAAATAAAGCTAATTTCTAAGTGCACATAATATTTTTTTCAACATGTGTTAATCAAGAATAGAGACGGAATTGTCTATGAAAGCAGTCTATAAGAAGGCAGAGACTTCACTATTTACCTACCCCTCACAAAAAAAAGAGAATTGACCATTTTGCCATGCAAGGAATATGAGATGTTTGACTTTTAGAAAAAACACAGTTTGGATTACCTTGTTAATCCTTATCTTCTAAATACGATACCTAACTGGTGTTGATATTCACATGCTTGTTGAGGATGTCATGCCTTATGATGCTTGGTTTGAGTTATTCAAGGGCAAAATGAAATATCAGAAGGAAAACGTATGGGACAAGGCCAAAATATATCTTGGGGCATTATTTAGGTCAGTTTTAAAATTGTCGTTGCAATTATCTTAGTTATGTCTTTTGATTTTTTTTATTCCTTTAATCTGAAAATTTTGTTAAAAATTTCTAGTGAGCTTATGGAATCAATGTTGAAAGCTCATGAAAATGGCTTCAAGGTTCATGATAGAATTGGTATCGTTGTATATGTGGAGAAGGAAGGGGACCATGATCATATTGTGAAAAAATGCAAGTTCACTTATTTGGATATTGCTATTTGTATTCTTAGCAAACTGAGTGTCCTTATATCTTTTTGATATTATCTAAACTATTTATTCTCTCCTAATCTACTATTGGTGTGAGTACAAGGGGGTCCTTACGTAGACGACATGAAATGGTTTTGGGAAAAGGTGGATACATTCCTTAAGGGATGCAGACGTTTTAGTGCAGCACCACAGCATCTATCTAATTTTCATAATTAAATTTCTGTAGTGGATAGTCTAATTTTCATATATATGCCACCTAATGTAAAAAGGCAATTAAGAGATATTTCAATTTCCAAACATATTCTAATTCTGAGATATAGTTATAAAAATAGGGGATGAAACCCAACACGACGCGCGGGTGTTGGGTGGCAAGGAATATGAGATGTTTGACTTTTAGAAAAAACACAGTTTGGATTACCTTGTTAATCTTATCTTCTAAATACGATACCTAACTGGTGTTGATATTCACATGCTTGTTGAGGATGTCATGCCTTATGATGCTTGGTTTGAGTTATTCAAGGGCAAAATGAAATATCAGAAGGAAAACGTATGGGACAAGGCCAAAATATATCTTGGGGCATTATTTAGGTCAGTTTTAAAATTGTCGTTGCAATTATCTTAGTTATGTCTTTTGATTTTTTTTATTCCTTTAATCTGAAAATTTTGTTAAAAATTTCTAGTGAGCTTATGGAATCAATGTTGAAAGCTCATGAAAATGGCATCAAAGTTCAAGATAGAATTGGTATCGTTGTATATGTGGAGAAGGAAGGGGACCATGATCATATTGTGAAAAAATGCAAGTTCACTTATTTGGATATTGCTAATTGTATTCTTAGCAAACTGAGTGTCCTTATATCTTTTTGATATTATCTAAACTATTTATTCTCTCCTAATCTACTATTGGTGTGAGTACAAGGGGGTCCTTACGTAGACGACATGAAATGGTTTTGGGAAAAGGTGGATACATTCCTTAAGGGATGCAGACGTTTTAGTGCAGCACCACAGCATCTATCTAATTTTCATAATTAAATTTCTGTAGTGGATAGTCTAATTTTCATATATATGCCACCTAATGTAAAAAGGCAATTAAGAGATATTTCAATTTCCAAACATATTCTAATTCTGAGATATAGTTATAAAAATAGGGGATGAAACCCAACACGACGCGCGGGTGTTGGGTGCCTTTTTTTGAAATTTTTTACATGATTTTTAAGAAAAATACAATAAGATTGAGAAAGTAAAATGTATTGCAGATATAAATTATTAAAAAAAACATGTATATAAATTAAGTATCATATTAGTTGAAGTAGAATTACACGTACACAAATCCCTTCTCGCCATACACAAAAATAAAGCTAATTTCTAAGTGCACATAATATTTTTTTCAACATGTGTTAATCAAGAATAGAGACGGAATTGTCTATGAAAGCAGTCTATAAGAAGGCAGAGACTTCACTATTTACCTACCCCTCACAAAAAAAAGAGAATTGACCATTTTGCCATGCAAGGAATATGAGATGTTTGACTTTTAGAAAAAACACAGTTTGGATTACCTTGTTAATCCTTATCTTCTAAATACGATACCTAACTGGTGTTGATATTCACATGCTTGTTGAGGATGTCATGCCTTATGATGCTTGGTTTGAGTTATTCAAGGGCAAAATGAAATATCAGAAGGAAAACGTATGGGACAAGGCCAAAATATATCTTGGGGCATTATTTAGGTCAGTTTTAAAATTGTCGTTGCAATTATCTTAGTTATGTCTTTTGATTTTTTTTATTCCTTTAATCTGAAAATTTTGTTAAAAATTTCTAGTGAGCTTATGGAATCAATGTTGAAAGCTCATGAAAATGGCATCAAAGTTCAAGATAGAATTGGTATCGTTGTATATGTGGAGAAGGAAGGGGACCATGATCATATTGTGAAAAAATACAAGTTCACTTATTTGGATATTGCTAATTGTATTCTTAGCAAACTGAGTGTCCTTATATCTTTTTGATATTATCTAAACTATTTATTCTCTCCTAATCTACTATTGGTGTGAGTACAAGGGGGTCCTTACGTAGACGACATGAAATGGTTTTGGGAAAAGGTGGATACATTCCTTAAGGGATGCAGACGTTTTAGTGCAGCACCACAGCATCTATCTAATTTTCATAATTAAATTTGTGTAGTGGATATTCTAATTTTCATATATATGCCACCTAATGTAAAAAGGCAATTAAGAGATATTTCAATTTCCAAACATATTCTAATTCTGAGATATAGTTATAAAAATAGGGGATGAAACCCAACACGACGCGCGGGTGTTGGGTGCCTTTTTTTGAAATTTTTTACATGATTTTTAAGAAAAATACAATAAGATTGAGAAAGTAAAATGTATTGCAGATATAAATTATTAAAAAAAACATGTATATAAATTAAGTATCATATTAGTTGAAGTAGAATTACACGTACACAAATCCCTTCTCGCCATACACAAAAATAAAGCTAATTTCTAAGTGCACATAATATTTTTTTCAACATGTGTTAATCAAGAATAGAGACGGAATTGTCTATGAAAGCAGTCTATAAGAAGGCAGAGACTTCACTATTTACCTACCCCTCACAAAAAAAAGAGAATTGACCATTTTGCCATGCAAGGAATATGAGATGTTTGACTTTTAGAAAAAACACAGTTTGGATTACCTTGTTAATCCTTATCTTCTAAATACGATACCTAACTGGTGTTGATATTCACATGCTTGTTGAGGATGTCATGCCTTATGATGCTTGGTTTGAGTTATTCAAGGGCAAAATGAAATATCAGAAGGAAAACGTATGGGACAAGGCCAAAATATATCTTGGGGCATTATTTAGGTCAGTTTTAAAATTGTCGTTGCAATTATCTTAGTTATGTCTTTTGATTTTTTTTATTCCTTTAATCTGAAAATTTTGTTAAAAATTTCTAGTGAGCTTATGGAATCAATGTTGAAAGCTCATGAAAATGGCTTCAAGGTTCATGATAGAATTGGTATCGTTGTATATGTGGAGAAGGAAGGGGACCATGATCATATTGTGAAAAAATGCAAGTTCACTTATTTGGATATTGCTATTTGTATTCTTAGCAAACTGAGTGTCCTTATATCTTTTTGATATTATCTAAACTATTTATTCTCTCCTAATCTACTATTGGTGTGAGTACAAGGGGGTCCTTACGTAGACGACATGAAATGGTTTTGGGAAAAGGTGGATACATTCCTTAAGGGATGCAGACGTTTTAGTGCAGCACCACAGCATCTATCTAATTTTCATAATTAAATTTCTGTAGTGGATAGTCTAATTTTCATATATATGCCACCTAATGTAAAAAGGCAATTAAGAGATATTTCAATTTCCAAACATATTCTAATTCTGAGATATAGTTATAAAAATAGGGGATGAAACCCAACACGACGCGCGGGTGTTGGGTGCCTTTTTTTGAAATTTTTTACATGATTTTTAAGAAAAATACAATAAGATTGAGAAAGTAAAATGTATTGCAGATATAAATTATTAAAAAAAACATGTATATAAATTAAGTATCATATTAGTTGAAGTAGAATTACACGTACACAAATCCCTTCTCGCCATACACAAAAATAAAGCTAATTTCTAAGTGCACATAATATTTTTTTCAACATGTGTTAATCAAGAATAGAGACGGAATTGTCTATGAAAGCAGTCTATAAGAAGGCAGAGACTTCACTATTTACCTACCCCTCACAAAAAAAAGAGAATTGACCATTTTGCCATGCAAGGAATATGAGATGTTTGACTTTTAGAAAAAACACAGTTTGGATTACCTTGTTAATCCTTATCTTCTAAATACGATACCTAACTGGTGTTGATATTCACATGCTTGTTGAGGATGTCATGCCTTATGATGCTTGGTTTGAGTTATTCAAGGGCAAAATGAAATATCAGAAGGAAAACGTATGGGACAAGGCCAAAATATATCTTGGGGCATTATTTAGGTCAGTTTTAAAATTGTCGTTGCAATTATCTTAGTTATGTCTTTTGATTTTTTTTATTCCTTTAATCTGAAAATTTTGTTAAAAATTTCTAGTGAGCTTATGGAATCAATGTTGAAAGCTCATGAAAATGGCTTCAAAGTTCATGATAGAATTGGTATCGTTGTATATGTGGAGAAGGAAGGGGACCATGATCATATTGTGAAAAAATGCAAGTTCACTTATTTGGATATTGCTATTTGTATTCTTAGCAAACTGAGTGTCCTTATATCTTTTTGATATTATCTAAACTATTTATTCTCTCCTAATCTACTATTGGTGTGAGTACAAGGGGGTCCTTACGTAGACGACATGAAATGGTTTTGGGAAAAGGTGGATACATTCCTTAAGGGATGCAGACGTTTTAGTGCAGCACCACAGCATCTATCTAATTTTCATAATTAAATTTCTGTAGTGGATAGTCTAATTTTCATATATATGCCACCTAATGTAAAAAGGCAATTAAGAGATATTTCAATTTCCAAACATATTCTAATTCTGAGATATAGTTATAAAAATAGGGGATGAAACCCAACACGACGCGCGGGTGTTGGGTGCCTTTTTTTGAAATTTTTTACATGATTTTTAAGAAAAATACAATAAGATTGAGAAAGTAAAATGTATTGCAGATATAAATTATTAAAAAAAACATGTATATAAATTAAGTATCATATTAGTTGAAGTAGAATTACACGTACACAAATCCCTTCTCGCCATACACAAAAATAAAGCTAATTTCTAAGTGCACATAATATTTTTTTCAACATGTGTTAATCAAGAATAGAGACGGAATTGTCTATGAAAGCAGTCTATAAGAAGGCAGAGACTTCACTATTTACCTACCCCTCACAAAAAAAAGAGAATTGACCATTTTGCCATGCAAGGAATATGAGATGTTTGACTTTTAGAAAAAACACAGTTTGGATTACCTTGTTAATCCTTATCTTCTAAATACGATACCTAACTGGTGTTGATATTCACATGCTTGTTGAGGATGTCATGCCTTATGATGCTTGGTTTGAGTTATTCAAGGGCAAAATGAAATATCAGAAGGAAAACGTATGGGACAAGGCCAAAATATATCTTGGGGCATTATTTAGGTCAGTTTTAAAATTGTCGTTGCAATTATCTTAGTTATGTCTTTTGATTTTTTTTATTCCTTTAATCTGAAAATTTTGTTAAAAATTTCTAGTGAGCTTATGGAATCAATGTTGAAAGCTCATGAAAATGGCATCAAAGTTCAAGATAGAATTGGTATCGTTGTATATGTGGAGAAGGAAGGGGACCATGATCATATTGTGAAAAAATACAAGTTCACTTATTTGGATATTGCTAATTGTATTCTTAGCAAACTGAGTGTCCTTATATCTTTTTGATATTATCTAAACTATTTATTCTCTCCTAATCTACTATTGGTGTGAGTACAAGGGGGTCCTTACGTAGACGACATGAAATGGTTTTGGGAAAAGGTGGATACATTCCTTAAGGGATGCAGACGTTTTAGTGCAGCACCACAGCATCTATCTAATTTTCATAATTAAATTTGTGTAGTGGATAGTCTAATTTTCATATATATGCCACCTAATGTAAAAAGGCAATTAAGAGATATTTCAATTTCCAAACATATTCTAATTCTGAGATATAGTTATAAAAATAGGGGATGAAACCCAACACGACGCGCGGGTGTTGGGTGCCTTTTTTTGAAATTTTTTACATGATTTTTAAGAAAAATACAATAAGATTGAGAAAGTAAAATGTATTGCAGATATAAATTATTAAAAAAAACATGTATATAAATTAAGTATCATATTAGTTGAAGTAGAATTACACGTACACAAATCCCTTCTCGCCATACACAAAAATAAAGCTAATTTCTAAGTGCACATAATATTTTTTTCAACATGTGTTAATCAAGAATAGAGACGGAATTGTCTATGAAAGCAGTCTATAAGAAGGCAGAGACTTCACTATTTACCTACCCCTCACAAAAAAAAGAGAATTGACCATTTTGCCATGCAAGGAATATGAGATGTTTGACTTTTAGAAAAAACACAGTTTGGATTACCTTGTTAATCCTTATCTTCTAAATACGATACCTAACTGGTGTTGATATTCACATGCTTGTTGAGGATGTCATGCCTTATGATGCTTGGTTTGAGTTATTCAAGGGCAAAATGAAATATCAGAAGGAAAACGTATGGGACAAGGCCAAAATATATCTTGGGGCATTATTTAGGTCAGTTTTAAAATTGTCGTTGCAATTATCTTAGTTATGTCTTTTGATTTTTTTTATTCCTTTAATCTGAAAATTTTGTTAAAAATTTCTAGTGAGCTTATGGAATCAATGTTGAAAGCTCATGAAAATGGCTTCAAGGTTCATGATAGAATTGGTATCGTTGTATATGTGGAGAAGGAAGGGGACCATGATCATATTGTGAAAAAATGCAAGTTCACTTATTTGGATATTGCTATTTGTATTCTTAGCAAACTGAGTGTCCTTATATCTTTTTGATATTATCTAAACTATTTATTCTCTCCTAATCTACTATTGGTGTGAGTACAAGGGGGTCCTTACGTAGACGACATGAAATGGTTTTGGGAAAAGGTGGATACATTCCTTAAGGGATGCAGACGTTTTAGTGCAGCACCACAGCATCTATCTAATTTTCATAATTAAATTTCTGTAGTGGATAGTCTAATTTTCATATATATGCCACCTAATGTAAAAAGGCAATTAAGAGATATTTCAATTTCCAAACATATTCTAATTCTGAGATATAGTTATAAAAATAGGGGATGAAACCCAACACGACGCGCGGGTGTTGGGTGCCTTTTTTTGAAATTTTTTACATGATTTTTAAGAAAAATACAATAAGATTGAGAAAGTAAAATGTATTGCAGATATAAATTATTAAAAAAAACATGTATATAAATTAAGTATCATATTAGTTGAAGTAGAATTACACGTACACAAATCCCTTCTCGCCATACACAAAAATAAAGCTAATTTCTAAGTGCACATAATATTTTTTTCAACATGTGTTAATCAAGAATAGAGACGGAATTGTCTATGAAAGCAGTCTATAAGAAGGCAGAGACTTCACTATTTACCTACCCCTCACAAAAAAAAGAGAATTGACCATTTTGCCATGCAAGGAATATGAGATGTTTGACTTTTAGAAAAAACACAGTTTGGATTACCTTGTTAATCCTTATCTTCTAAATACGATACCTAACTGGTGTTGATATTCACATGCTTGTTGAGGATGTCATGCCTTATGATGCTTGGTTTGAGTTATTCAAGGGCAAAATGAAATATCAGAAGGAAAACGTATGGGACAAGGCCAAAATATATCTTGGGGCATTATTTAGGTCAGTTTTAAAATTGTCGTTGCAATTATCTTAGTTATGTCTTTTGATTTTTTTTATTCCTTTAATCTGAAAATTTTGTTAAAAATTTCTAGTGAGCTTATGGAATCAATGTTGAAAGCTCATGAAAATGGCTTCAAGGTTCATGATAGAATTGGTATCGTTGTATATGTGGAGAAGGAAGGGGACCATGATCATATTGTGAAAAAATGCAAGTTCACTTATTTGGATATTGCTATTTGTATTCTTAGCAAACTGAGTGTCCTTATATCTTTTTGATATTATCTAAACTATTTATTCTCTCCTAATCTACTATTGGTGTGAGTACAAGGGGGTCCTTACGTAGACGACATGAAATGGTTTTGGGAAAAGGTGGATACATTCCTTAAGGGATGCAGACGTTTTAGTGCAGCACCACAGCATCTATCTAATTTTCATAATTAAATTTCTGTAGTGGATAGTCTAATTTTCATATATATGCCACCTAATGTAAAAAGGCAATTAAGAGATATTTCAATTTCCAAACATATTCTAATTCTGAGATATAGTTATAAAAATAGGGGATGAAACCCAACACGACGCGCGGGTGTTGGGTGCCTTTTTTTGAAATTTTTTACATGATTTTTAAGAAAAATACAATAAGATTGAGAAAGTAAAATGTATTGCAGATATAAATTATTAAAAAAAACATGTATATAAATTAAGTATCATATTAGTTGAAGTAGAATTACACGTACACAAATCCCTTCTCGCCATACACAAAAATAAAGCTAATTTCTAAGTGCACATAATATTTTTTTCAACATGTGTTAATCAAGAATAGAGACGGAATTGTCTATGAAAGCAGTCTATAAGAAGGCAGAGACTTCACTATTTACCTACCCCTCACAAAAAAAAGAGAATTGACCATTTTGCCATGCAAGGAATATGAGATGTTTGACTTTTAGAAAAAACACAGTTTGGATTACCTTGTTAATCCTTATCTTCTAAATACGATACCTAACTGGTGTTGATATTCACATGCTTGTTGAGGATGTCATGCCTTATGATGCTTGGTTTGAGTTATTCAAGGGCAAAATGAAATATCAGAAGGAAAACGTATGGGACAAGGCCAAAATATATCTTGGGGCATTATTTAGGTCAGTTTTAAAATTGTCGTTGCAATTATCTTAGTTATGTCTTTTGATTTTTTTTATTCCTTTAATCTGAAAATTTTGTTAAAAATTTCTAGTGAGCTTATGGAATCAATGTTGAAAGCTCATGAAAATGGCTTCAAGGTTCATGATAGAATTGGTATCGTTGTATATGTGGAGAAGGAAGGGGACCATGATCATATTGTGAAAAAATGCAAGTTCACTTATTTGGATATTGCTATTTGTATTCTTAGCAAACTGAGTGTCCTTATATCTTTTTGATATTATCTAAACTATTTATTCTCTCCTAATCTACTATTGGTGTGAGTACAAGGGGGTCCTTACGTAGACGACATGAAATGGTTTTGGGAAAAGGTGGATACATTCCTTAAGGGATGCAGACGTTTTAGTGCAGCACCACAGCATCTATCTAATTTTCATAATTAAATTTCTGTAGTGGATAGTCTAATTTTCATATATATGCCACCTAATGTAAAAAGGCAATTAAGAGATATTTCAATTTCCAAACATATTCTAATTCTGAGATATAGTTATAAAAATAGGGGATGAAACCCAACACGACGCGCGGGTGTTGGGTGCCTTTTTTTGAAATTTTTTACATGATTTTTAAGAAAAATACAATAAGATTGAGAAAGTAAAATGTATTGCAGATATAAATTATTAAAAAAAACATGTATATAAATTAAGTATCATATTAGTTGAAGTAGAATTACACGTACACAAATCCCTTCTCGCCATACACAAAAATAAAGCTAATTTCTAAGTGCACATAATATTTTTTTCAACATGTGTTAATCAAGAATAGAGACGGAATTGTCTATGAAAGCAGTCTATAAGAAGGCAGAGACTTCACTATTTACCTACCCCTCACAAAAAAAAGAGAATTGACCATTTTGCCATGCAAGGAATATGAGATGTTTGACTTTTAGAAAAAACACAGTTTGGATTACCTTGTTAATCCTTATCTTCTAAATACGATACCTAACTGGTGTTGATATTCACATGCTTGTTGAGGATGTCATGCCTTATGATGCTTGGTTTGAGTTATTCAAGGGCAAAATGAAATATCAGAAGGAAAACGTATGGGACAAGGCCAAAATATATCTTGGGGCATTATTTAGGTCAGTTTTAAAATTGTCGTTGCAATTATCTTAGTTATGTCTTTTGATTTTTTTTATTCCTTTAATCTGAAAATTTTGTTAAAAATTTCTAGTGAGCTTATGGAATCAATGTTGAAAGCTCATGAAAATGGCATCAAAGTTCAAGATAGAATTGGTATCGTTGTATATGTGGAGAAGGAAGGGGACCATGATCATATTGTGAAAAAATACAAGTTCACTTATTTGGATATTGCTAATTGTATTCTTAGCAAACTGAGTGTCCTTATATCTTTTTGATATTATCTAAACTATTTATTCTCTCCTAATCTACTATTGGTGTGAGTACAAGGGGGTCCTTACGTAGACGACATGAAATGGTTTTGGGAAAAGGTGGATACATTCCTTAAGGGATGCAGACGTTTTAGTGCAGCACCACAGCATCTATCTAATTTTCATAATTAAATTTGTGTAGTGGATAGTCTAATTTTCATATATATGCCACCTAATGTAAAAAGGCAATTAAGAGATATTTCAATTTCCAAACATATTCTAATTCTGAGATATAGTTATAAAAATAGGGGATGAAACCCAACACGACGCGCGGGTGTTGGGTGCCTTTTTTTGAAATTTTTTACATGATTTTTAAGAAAAATACAATAAGATTGAGAAAGTAAAATGTATTGCAGATATAAATTATTAAAAAAAACATGTATATAAATTAAGTATCATATTAGTTGAAGTAGAATTACACGTACACAAATCCCTTCTCGCCATACACAAAAATAAAGCTAATTTCTAAGTGCACATAATATTTTTTTCAACATGTGTTAATCAAGAATAGAGACGGAATTGTCTATGAAAGCAGTCTATAAGAAGGCAGAGACTTCACTATTTACCTACCCCTCACAAAAAAAAGAGAATTGACCATTTTGCCATGCAAGGAATATGAGATGTTTGACTTTTAGAAAAAACACAGTTTGGATTACCTTGTTAATCCTTATCTTCTAAATACGATACCTAACTGGTGTTGATATTCACATGCTTGTTGAGGATGTCATGCCTTATGATGCTTGGTTTGAGTTATTCAAGGGCAAAATGAAATATCAGAAGGAAAACGTATGGGACAAGGCCAAAATATATCTTGGGGCAATATTTAGGTCAGTTTTAAAATTGTCGTTGCAATTATCTTAGTTATGTCTTTTGATTTTTTTTATTCCTTTAATCTGAAAATTTTGTTAAAAATTTCTAGTGAGCTTATGGAATCAATGTTGAAAGCTCATGAAAATGGCTTCAAGGTTCATGATAGAATTGGTATCGTTGTATATGTGGAGAAGGAAGGGGACCATGATCATATTGTGAAAAAATGCAAGTTCACTTATTTGGATATTGCTATTTGTATTCTTAGCAAACTGAGTGTCCTTATATCTTTTTGATATTATCTAAACTATTTATTCTCTCCTAATCTACTATTGGTGTGAGTACAAGGGGGTCCTTACGTAGACGACATGAAATGGTTTTGGGAAAAGGTGGATACATTCCTTAAGGGATGCAGACGTTTTAGTGCAGCACCACAGCATCTATCTAATTTTCATAATTAAATTTCTGTAGTGGATAGTCTAATTTTCATATATATGCCACCTAATGTAAAAAGGCAATTAAGAGATATTTCAATTTCCAAACATATTCTAATTCTGAGATATAGTTATAAAAATAGGGGATGAAACCCAACACGACGCGCGGGTGTTGGGTGCCTTTTTTTGAAATTTTTTACATGATTTTTAAGAAAAATACAATAAGATTGAGAAAGTAAAATGTATTGCAGATATAAATTATTAAAAAAAACATGTATATAAATTAAGTATCATATTAGTTGAAGTAGAATTACACGTACACAAATCCCTTCTCGCCATACACAAAAATAAAGCTAATTTCTAAGTGCACATAATATTTTTTTCAACATGTGTTAATCAAGAATAGAGACGGAATTGTCTATGAAAGCAGTCTATAAGAAGGCAGAGACTTCACTATTTACCTACCCCTCACAAAAAAAAGAGAATTGACCATTTTGCCATGCAAGGAATATGAGATGTTTGACTTTTAGAAAAAACACAGTTTGGATTACCTTGTTAATCCTTATCTTCTAAATACGATACCTAACTGGTGTTGATATTCACATGCTTGTTGAGGATGTCATGCCTTATGATGCTTGGTTTGAGTTATTCAAGGGCAAAATGAAATATCAGAAGGAAAACGTATGGGACAAGGCCAAAATATATCTTGGGGCATTATTTAGGTCAGTTTTAAAATTGTCGTTGCAATTATCTTAGTTATGTCTTTTGATTTTTTTTATTCCTTTAATCTGAAAATTTTGTTAAAAATTTCTAGTGAGCTTATGGAATCAATGTTGAAAGCTCATGAAAATGGCATCAAAGTTCAAGATAGAATTGGTATCGTTGTATATGTGGAGAAGGAAGGGGACCATGATCATATTGTGAAAAAATGCAAGTTCACTTATTTGGATATTGCTATTTGTATTCTTAGCAAACTGAGTGTCCTTATATCTTTTTGATATTATCTAAACTATTTATTCTCTCCTAATCTACTATTGGTGTGAGTACAAGGGGGTCCTTACGTAGACGACATGAAATGGTTTTGGGAAAAGGTGGATACATTCCTTAAGGGATGCAGACGTTTTAGTGCAGCACCACAGCATCTATCTAATTTTCATAATTAAATTTCTGTAGTGGATAGTCTAATTTTCATATATATGCCACCTAATGTAAAAAGGCAATTAAGAGATATTTCAATTTCCAAACATATTCTAATTCTGAGATATAGTTATAAAAATAGGGGATGAAACCCAACACGACGCGCGGGTGTTGGGTGCCTTTTTTTGAAATTTTTTACATGATTTTTAAGAAAAATACAATAAGATTGAGAAAGTAAAATGTATTGCAGATATAAATTATTAAAAAAAACATGTATATAAATTAAGTATCATATTAGTTGAAGTAGAATTACACGTACACAAATCCCTTCTCGCCATACACAAAAATAAAGCTAATTTCTAAGTGCACATAATATTTTTTTCAACATGTGTTAATCAAGAATAGAGACGGAATTGTCTATGAAAGCAGTCTATAAGAAGGCAGAGACTTCACTATTTACCTACCCCTCACAAAAAAAAGAGAATTGACCATTTTGCCATGCAAGGAATATGAGATGTTTGACTTTTAGAAAAAACACAGTTTGGATTACCTTGTTAATCCTTATCTTCTAAATACGATACCTAACTGGTGTTGATATTCACATGCTTGTTGAGGATGTCATGCCTTATGATGCTTGGTTTGAGTTATTCAAGGGCAAAATGAAATATCAGAAGGAAAACGTATGGGACAAGGCCAAAATATATCTTGGGGCATTATTTAGGTCAGTTTTAAAATTGTCGTTGCAATTATCTTAGTTATGTCTTTTGATTTTTTTTATTCCTTTAATCTGAAAATTTTGTTAAAAATTTCTAGTGAGCTTATGGAATCAATGTTGAAAGCTCATGAAAATGGCATCAAAGTTCAAGATAGAATTGGTATCGTTGTATATGTGGAGAAGGAAGGGGACCATGATCATATTGTGAAAAAATACAAGTTCACTTATTTGGATATTGCTAATTGTATTCTTAGCAAACTGAGTGTCCTTATATCTTTTTGATATTATCTAAACTATTTATTCTCTCCTAATCTACTATTGGTGTGAGTACAAGGGGGTCCTTACGTAGACGACATGAAATGGTTTTGGGAAAAGGTGGATACATTCCTTAAGGGATGCAGACGTTTTAGTGCAGCACCACAGCATCTATCTAATTTTCATAATTAAATTTGTGTAGTGGATATTCTAATTTTCATATATATGCCACCTAATGTAAAAAGGCAATTAAGAGATATTTCAATTTCCAAACATATTCTAATTCTGAGATATAGTTATAAAAATAGGGGATGAAACCCAACACGACGCGCGGGTGTTGGGTGCCTTTTTTTGAAATTTTTTACATGATTTTTAAGAAAAATACAATAAGATTGAGAAAGTAAAATGTATTGCAGATATAAATTATTAAAAAAAACATGTATATAAATTAAGTATCATATTAGTTGAAGTAGAATTACACGTACACAAATCCCTTCTCGCCATACACAAAAATAAAGCTAATTTCTAAGTGCACATAATATTTTTTTCAACATGTGTTAATCAAGAATAGAGACGGAATTGTCTATGAAAGCAGTCTATAAGAAGGCAGAGACTTCACTATTTACCTACCCCTCACAAAAAAAAGAGAATTGACCATTTTGCCATGCAAGGAATATGAGATGTTTGACTTTTAGAAAAAACACAGTTTGGATTACCTTGTTAATCCTTATCTTCTAAATACGATACCTAACTGGTGTTGATATTCACATGCTTGTTGAGGATGTCATGCCTTATGATGCTTGGTTTGAGTTATTCAAGGGCAAAATGAAATATCAGAAGGAAAACGTATGGGACAAGGCCAAAATATATCTTGGGGCAATATTTAGGTCAGTTTTAAAATTGTCGTTGCAATTATCTTAGTTATGTCTTTTGATTTTTTTTATTCCTTTAATCTGAAAATTTTGTTAAAAATTTCTAGTGAGCTTATGGAATCAATGTTGAAAGCTCATGAAAATGGCTTCAAGGTTCATGATAGAATTGGTATCGTTGTATATGTGGAGAAGGAAGGGGACCATGATCATATTGTGAAAAAATGCAAGTTCACTTATTTGGATATTGCTATTTGTATTCTTAGCAAACTGAGTGTCCTTATATCTTTTTGATATTATCTAAACTATTTATTCTCTCCTAATCTACTATTGGTGTGAGTACAAGGGGGTCCTTACGTAGACGACATGAAATGGTTTTGGGAAAAGGTGGATACATTCCTTAAGGGATGCAGACGTTTTAGTGCAGCACCACAGCATCTATCTAATTTTCATAATTAAATTTCTGTAGTGGATAGTCTAATTTTCATATATATGCCACCTAATGTAAAAAGGCAATTAAGAGATATTTCAATTTCCAAACATATTCTAATTCTGAGATATAGTTATAAAAATAGGGGATGAAACCCAACACGACGCGCGGGTGTTGGGTGCCTTTTTTTGAAATTTTTTACATGATTTTTAAGAAAAATACAATAAGATTGAGAAAGTAAAATGTATTGCAGATATAAATTATTAAAAAAAACATGTATATAAATTAAGTATCATATTAGTTGAAGTAGAATTACACGTACACAAATCCCTTCTCGCCATACACAAAAATAAAGCTAATTTCTAAGTGCACATAATATTTTTTTCAACATGTGTTAATCAAGAATAGAGACGGAATTGTCTATGAAAGCAGTCTATAAGAAGGCAGAGACTTCACTATTTACCTACCCCTCACAAAAAAAAGAGAATTGACCATTTTGCCATGCAAGGAATATGAGATGTTTGACTTTTAGAAAAAACACAGTTTGGATTACCTTGTTAATCCTTATCTTCTAAATACGATACCTAACTGGTGTTGATATTCACATGCTTGTTGAGGATGTCATGCCTTATGATGCTTGGTTTGAGTTATTCAAGGGCAAAATGAAATATCAGAAGGAAAACGTATGGGACAAGGCCAAAATATATCTTGGGGCAATATTTAGGTCAGTTTTAAAATTGTCGTTGCAATTATCTTAGTTATGTCTTTTGATTTTTTTTATTCCTTTAATCTGAAAATTTTGTTAAAAATTTCTAGTGAGCTTATGGAATCAATGTTGAAAGCTCATGAAAATGGCTTCAAGGTTCATGATAGAATTGGTATCGTTGTATATGTGGAGAAGGAAGGGGACCATGATCATATTGTGAAAAAATGCAAGTTCACTTATTTGGATATTGCTATTTGTATTCTTAGCAAACTGAGTGTCCTTATATCTTTTTGATATTATCTAAACTATTTATTCTCTCCTAATCTACTATTGGTGTGAGTACAAGGGGGTCCTTACGTAGACGACATGAAATGGTTTTGGGAAAAGGTGGATACATTCCTTAAGGGATGCAGACGTTTTAGTGCAGCACCACAGCATCTATCTAATTTTCATAATTAAATTTGTGTAGTGGATAGTCTAATTTTCATATATATGCCACCTAATGTAAAAAGGCAATTAAGAGATATTTCAATTTCCAAACATATTCTAATTCTGAGATATAGTTATAAAAATAGGGGATGAAACCCAACACGACGCGCGGGTGTTGGGTGCCTTTTTTTGAAATTTTTTACATGATTTTTAAGAAAAATACAATAAGATTGAGAAAGTAAAATGTATTGCAGATATAAATTATTAAAAAAAACATGTATATAAATTAAGTATCATATTAGTTGAAGTAGAATTACACGTACACAAATCCCTTCTCGCCATACACAAAAATAAAGCTAATTTCTAAGTGCACATAATATTTTTTTCAACATGTGTTAATCAAGAATAGAGACGGAATTGTCTATGAAAGCAGTCTATAAGAAGGCAGAGACTTCACTATTTACCTACCCCTCACAAAAAAAAGAGAATTGACCATTTTGCCATGCAAGGAATATGAGATGTTTGACTTTTAGAAAAAACACAGTTTGGATTACCTTGTTAATCCTTATCTTCTAAATACGATACCTAACTGGTGTTGATATTCACATGCTTGTTGAGGATGTCATGCCTTATGATGCTTGGTTTGAGTTATTCAAGGGCAAAATGAAATATCAGAAGGAAAACGTATGGGACAAGGCCAAAATATATCTTGGGGCAATATTTAGGTCAGTTTTAAAATTGTCGTTGCAATTATCTTAGTTATGTCTTTTGATTTTTTTTATTCCTTTAATCTGAAAATTTTGTTAAAAATTTCTAGTGAGCTTATGGAATCAATGTTGAAAGCTCATGAAAATGGCTTCAAGGTTCATGATAGAATTGGTATCGTTGTATATGTGGAGAAGGAAGGGGACCATGATCATATTGTGAAAAAATGCAAGTTCACTTATTTGGATATTGCTATTTGTATTCTTAGCAAACTGAGTGTCCTTATATCTTTTTGATATTATCTAAACTATTTATTCTCTCCTAATCTACTATTGGTGTGAGTACAAGGGGGTCCTTACGTAGACGACATGAAATGGTTTTGGGAAAAGGTGGATACATTCCTTAAGGGATGCAGACGTTTTAGTGCAGCACCACAGCATCTATCTAATTTTCATAATTAAATTTCTGTAGTGGATAGTCTAATTTTCATATATATGCCACCTAATGTAAAAAGGCAATTAAGAGATATTTCAATTTCCAAACATATTCTAATTCTGAGATATAGTTATAAAAATAGGGGATGAAACCCAACACGACGCGCGGGTGTTGGGTGCCTTTTTTTGAAATTTTTTACATGATTTTTAAGAAAAATACAATAAGATTGAGAAAGTAAAATGTATTGCAGATATAAATTATTAAAAAAAACATGTATATAAATTAAGTATCATATTAGTTGAAGTAGAATTACACGTACACAAATCCCTTCTCGCCATACACAAAAATAAAGCTAATTTCTAAGTGCACATAATATTTTTTTCAACATGTGTTAATCAAGAATAGAGACGGAATTGTCTATGAAAGCAGTCTATAAGAAGGCAGAGACTTCACTATTTACCTACCCCTCACAAAAAAAAGAGAATTGACCATTTTGCCATGCAAGGAATATGAGATGTTTGACTTTTAGAAAAAACACAGTTTGGATTACCTTGTTAATCCTTATCTTCTAAATACGATACCTAACTGGTGTTGATATTCACATGCTTGTTGAGGATGTCATGCCTTATGATGCTTGGTTTGAGTTATTCAAGGGCAAAATGAAATATCAGAAGGAAAACGTATGGGACAAGGCCAAAATATATCTTGGGGCATTATTTAGGTCAGTTTTAAAATTGTCGTTGCAATTATCTTAGTTATGTCTTTTGATTTTTTTTATTCCTTTAATCTGAAAATTTTGTTAAAAATTTCTAGTGAGCTTATGGAATCAATGTTGAAAGCTCATGAAAATGGCATCAAAGTTCAAGATAGAATTGGTATCGTTGTATATGTGGAGAAGGAAGGGGACCATGATCATATTGTGAAAAAATGCAAGTTCACTTATTTGGATATTGCTATTTGTATTCTTAGCAAACTGAGTGTCCTTATATCTTTTTGATATTATCTAAACTATTTATTCTCTCCTAATCTACTATTGGTGTGAGTACAAGGGGGTCCTTACGTAGACGACATGAAATGGTTTTGGGAAAAGGTGGATACATTCCTTAAGGGATGCAGACGTTTTAGTGCAGCACCACAGCATCTATCTAATTTTCATAATTAAATTTCTGTAGTGGATAGTCTAATTTTCATATATATGCCACCTAATGTAAAAAGGCAATTAAGAGATATTTCAATTTCCAAACATATTCTAATTCTGAGATATAGTTATAAAAATAGGGGATGAAACCCAACACGACGCGCGGGTGTTGGGTGCCTTTTTTTGAAATTTTTTACATGATTTTTAAGAAAAATACAATAAGATTGAGAAAGTAAAATGTATTGCAGATATAAATTATTAAAAAAAACATGTATATAAATTAAGTATCATATTAGTTGAAGTAGAATTACACGTACACAAATCCCTTCTCGCCATACACAAAAATAAAGCTAATTTCTAAGTGCACATAATATTTTTTTCAACATGTGTTAATCAAGAATAGAGACGGAATTGTCTATGAAAGCAGTCTATAAGAAGGCAGAGACTTCACTATTTACCTACCCCTCACAAAAAAAAGAGAATTGACCATTTTGCCATGCAAGGAATATGAGATGTTTGACTTTTAGAAAAAACACAGTTTGGATTACCTTGTTAATCCTTATCTTCTAAATACGATACCTAACTGGTGTTGATATTCACATGCTTGTTGAGGATGTCATGCCTTATGATGCTTGGTTTGAGTTATTCAAGGGCAAAATGAAATATCAGAAGGAAAACGTATGGGACAAGGCCAAAATATATCTTGGGGCATTATTTAGGTCAGTTTTAAAATTGTCGTTGCAATTATCTTAGTTATGTCTTTTGATTTTTTTTTATTCCTTTAATCTGAAAATTTTGTTAAAAATTTCTAGTGAGCTTATGGAATCAATGTTGAAAGCTCATGAAAATGGCATCAAAGTTCAAGATAGAATTGGTATCGTTGTATATGTGGAGAAGGAAGGGGACCATGATCATATTGTGAAAAAATACAAGTTCACTTATTTGGATATTGCTAATTGTATTCTTAGCAAACTGAGTGTCCTTATATCTTTTTGATATTATCTAAACTATTTATTCTCTCCTAATCTACTATTGGTGTGAGTACAAGGGGGTCCTTACGTAGACGACATGAAATGGTTTTGGGAAAAGGTGGATACATTCCTTAAGGGATGCAGACGTTTTAGTGCAGCACCACAGCATCTATCTAATTTTCATAATTAAATTTGTGTAGTGGATATTCTAATTTTCATATATATGCCACCTAATGTAAAAAGGCAATTAAGAGATATTTCAATTTCCAAACATATTCTAATTCTGAGATATAGTTATAAAAATAGGGGATGAAACCCAACACGACGCGCGGGTGTTGGGTGCCTTTTTTTGAAATTTTTTACATGATTTTTAAGAAAAATACAATAAGATTGAGAAAGTAAAATGTATTGCAGATATAAATTATTAAAAAAAACATGTATATAAATTAAGTATCATATTAGTTGAAGTAGAATTACACGTACACAAATCCCTTCTCGCCATACACAAAAATAAAGCTAATTTCTAAGTGCACATAATATTTTTTTCAACATGTGTTAATCAAGAATAGAGACGGAATTGTCTATGAAAGCAGTCTATAAGAAGGCAGAGACTTCACTATTTACCTACCCCTCACAAAAAAAAGAGAATTGACCATTTTGCCATGCAAGGAATATGAGATGTTTGACTTTTAGAAAAAACACAGTTTGGATTACCTTGTTAATCCTTATCTTCTAAATACGATACCTAACTGGTGTTGATATTCACATGCTTGTTGAGGATGTCATGCCTTATGATGCTTGGTTTGAGTTATTCAAGGGCAAAATGAAATATCAGAAGGAAAACGTATGGGACAAGGCCAAAATATATCTTGGGGCAATATTTAGGTCAGTTTTAAAATTGTCGTTGCAATTATCTTAGTTATGTCTTTTGATTTTTTTTATTCCTTTAATCTGAAAATTTTGTTAAAAATTTCTAGTGAGCTTATGGAATCAATGTTGAAAGCTCATGAAAATGGCTTCAAGGTTCATGATAGAATTGGTATCGTTGTATATGTGGAGAAGGAAGGGGACCATGATCATATTGTGAAAAAATGCAAGTTCACTTATTTGGATATTGCTATTTGTATTCTTAGCAAACTGAGTGTCCTTATATCTTTTTGATATTATCTAAACTATTTATTCTCTCCTAATCTACTATTGGTGTGAGTACAAGGGGGTCCTTACGTAGACGACATGAAATGGTTTTGGGAAAAGGTGGATACATTCCTTAAGGGATGCAGACGTTTTAGTGCAGCACCACAGCATCTATCTAATTTTCATAATTAAATTTCTGTAGTGGATAGTCTAATTTTCATATATATGCCACCTAATGTAAAAAGGCAATTAAGAGATATTTCAATTTCCAAACATATTCTAATTCTGAGATATAGTTATAAAAATAGGGGATGAAACCCAACACGACGCGCGGGTGTTGGGTGCCTTTTTTTGAAATTTTTTACATGATTTTTAAGAAAAATACAATAAGATTGAGAAAGTAAAATGTATTGCAGATATAAATTATTAAAAAAAACATGTATATAAATTAAGTATCATATTAGTTGAAGTAGAATTACACGTACACAAATCCCTTCTCGCCATACACAAAAATAAAGCTAATTTCTAAGTGCACATAATATTTTTTTCAACATGTGTTAATCAAGAATAGAGACGGAATTGTCTATGAAAGCAGTCTATAAGAAGGCAGAGACTTCACTATTTACCTACCCCTCACAAAAAAAAGAGAATTGACCATTTTGCCATGCAAGGAATATGAGATGTTTGACTTTTAGAAAAAACACAGTTTGGATTACCTTGTTAATCCTTATCTTCTAAATACGATACCTAACTGGTGTTGATATTCACATGCTTGTTGAGGATGTCATGCCTTATGATGCTTGGTTTGAGTTATTCAAGGGCAAAATGAAATATCAGAAGGAAAACGTATGGGACAAGGCCAAAATATATCTTGGGGCAATATTTAGGTTAGTTTTAAAATTGTCGTTGCAATTATCTTAGTTATGTCTTTAGATTTTTTTTATTCCTTTAATCTGAAAATTTTGTTAAAAATTTCTAGTGAGCTTATGGAATCAATGTTGAAAGCTCATGAAAATGGCTTCAAGGTTCATGATAGAATTGGTATCGTTGTATATGTGGAGAAGGAAGGGGACCATGATCATATTGTGAAAAAATGCAAGTTCACTTATTTGGATATTGCTATTTGTATTCTTAGCAAACTGAGTGTCCTTATATCTTTTTGATATTATCTAAACTATTTATTCTCTCCTAATCTACTATTGGTGTGAGTACAAGGGGGTCCTTACGTAGACGACATGAAATGGTTTTGGGAAAAGGTGGATACATTCCTTAAGGGATGCAGACGTTTTAGTGCAGCACCACAGCATCTATCTAATTTTCATAATTAAATTTGTGTAGTGGATAGTCTAATTTTCATATATATGCCACCTAATGTAAAAAGGCAATTAAGAGATATTTCAATTTCCAAACATATTCTAATTCTGAGATATAGTTATAAAAATAGGGGATGAAACCCAACACGACGCGCGGGTGTTGGGTGCCTTTTTTTGAAATTTTTTACATGATTTTTAAGAAAAATACAATAAGATTGAGAAAGTAAAATGTATTGCAGATATAAATTATTAAAAAAAACATGTATATAAATTAAGTATCATATTAGTTGAAGTAGAATTACACGTACACAAATCCCTTCTCGCCATACACAAAAATAAAGCTAATTTCTAAGTGCACATAATATTTTTTTCAACATGTGTTAATCAAGAATAGAGACGGAATTGTCTATGAAAGCAGTCTATAAGAAGGCAGAGACTTCACTATTTACCTACCCCTCACAAAAAAAAGAGAATTGACCATTTTGCCATGCAAGGAATATGAGATGTTTGACTTTTAGAAAAAACACAGTTTGGATTACCTTGTTAATCCTTATCTTCTAAATACGATACCTAACTGGTGTTGATATTCACATGCTTGTTGAGGATGTCATGCCTTATGATGCTTGGTTTGAGTTATTCAAGGGCAAAATGAAATATCAGAAGGAAAACGTATGGGACAAGGCCAAAATATATCTTGGGGCAATATTTAGGTCAGTTTTAAAATTGTCGTTGCAATTATCTTAGTTATGTCTTTTGATTTTTTTTATTCCTTTAATCTGAAAATTTTGTTAAAAATTTCTAGTGAGCTTATGGAATCAATGTTGAAAGCTCATGAAAATGGCTTCAAGGTTCATGATAGAATTGGTATCGTTGTATATGTGGAGAAGGAAGGGGACCATGATCATATTGTGAAAAAATGCAAGTTCACTTATTTGGATATTGCTATTTGTATTCTTAGCAAATTGAGTGTCCTTATATCTTTTTGATATTATCTAAACTATTTATTCTCTCCTAATCTACTATTGGTGTGAGTACAAGGGGGTCCTTACGTAGACGACATGAAATGGTTTTGGGAAAAGGTGGATACATTCCTTAAGGGATGCAGACGTTTTAGTGCAGCACCACAGCATCTATCTAATTTTCATAATTAAATTTCTGTAGTGGATAGTCTAATTTTCATATATATGCCACCTAATGTAAAAAGGCAATTAAGAGATATTTCAATTTCCAAACATATTCTAATTCTGAGATATAGTTATAAAAATAGGGGATGAAACCCAACACGACGCGCGGGTGTTGGGTGCCTTTTTTTGAAATTTTTTACATGATTTTTAAGAAAAATACAATAAGATTGAGAAAGTAAAATGTATTGCAGATATAAATTATTAAAAAAAACATGTATATAAATTAAGTATCATATTAGTTGAAGTAGAATTACACGTACACAAATCCCTTCTCGCCATACACAAAAATAAAGCTAATTTCTAAGTGCACATAATATTTTTTTCAACATGTGTTAATCAAGAATAGAGACGGAATTGTCTATGAAAGCAGTCTATAAGAAGGCAGAGACTTCACTATTTACCTACCCCTCACAAAAAAAAGAGAATTGACCATTTTGCCATGCAAGGAATATGAGATGTTTGACTTTTAGAAAAAACACAGTTTGGATTACCTTGTTAATCCTTATCTTCTAAATACGATACCTAACTGGTGTTGATATTCACATGCTTGTTGAGGATGTCATGCCTTATGATGCTTGGTTTGAGTTATTCAAGGGCAAAATGAAATATCAGAAGGAAAACGTATGGGACAAGGCCAAAATATATCTTGGGGCATTATTTAGGTCAGTTTTAAAATTGTCGTTGCAATTATCTTAGTTATGTCTTTTGATTTTTTTTTATTCCTTTAATCTGAAAATTTTGTTAAAAATTTCTAGTGAGCTTATGGAATCAATGTTGAAAGCTCATGAAAATGGCATCAAAGTTCAAGATAGAATTGGTATCGTTGTATATGTGGAGAAGGAAGGGGACCATGATCATATTGTGAAAAAATGCAAGTTCACTTATTTGGATATTGCTATTTGTATTCTTAGCAAACTGAGTGTCCTTATATCTTTTTGATATTATCTAAACTATTTATTCTCTCCTAATCTACTATTGGTGTGAGTACAAGGGGGTCCTTACGTAGACGACATGAAATGGTTTTGGGAAAAGGTGGATACATTCCTTAAGGGATGCAGACGTTTTAGTGCAGCACCACAGCATCTATCTAATTTTCATAATTAAATTTCTGTAGTGGATAGTCTAATTTTCATATATATGCCACCTAATGTAAAAAGGCAATTAAGAAATATTTCAATTTCCAAACATATTCTAATTCTGAGATATAGTTATAAAAATAGGGGATGAAACCCAACACGACGCGCGGGTGTTGGGTGCCTTTTTTTGAAATTTTTTACATGATTTTTAAGAAAAATACAATAAGATTGAGAAAGTAAAATGTATTGCAGATATAAATTATTAAAAAAAACATGTATATAAATTAAGTATCATATTAGTTGAAGTAGAATTACACGTACACAAATCCCTTCTCGCCATACACAAAAATAAAGCTAATTTCTAAGTGCACATAATATTTTTTTCAACATGTGTTAATCAAGAATAGAGACGGAATTGTCTATGAAAGCAGTCTATAAGAAGGCAGAGACTTCACTATTTACCTACCCCTCACAAAAAAAAGAGAATTGACCATTTTGCCATGCAAGGAATATGAGATGTTTGACTTTTAGAAAAAACACAGTTTGGATTACCTTGTTAATCCTTATCTTCTAAATACGATACCTAACTGGTGTTGATATTCACATGCTTGTTGAGGATGTCATGCCTTATGATGCTTGGTTTGAGTTATTCAAGGGCAAAATGAAATATCAGAAGGAAAACGTATGGGACAAGGCCAAAATATATCTTGGGGCATTATTTAGGTCAGTTTTAAAATTGTCGTTGCAATTATCTTAGTTATGTCTTTTGATTTTTTTTTATTCCTTTAATCTGAAAATTTTGTTAAAAATTTCTAGTGAGCTTATGGAATCAATGTTGAAAGCTCATGAAAATGGCATCAAAGTTCAAGATAGAATTGGTATCGTTGTATATGTGGAGAAGGAAGGGGACCATGATCATATTGTGAAAAAATACAAGTTCACTTATTTGGATATTGCTAATTGTATTCTTAGCAAACTGAGTGTCCTTATATCTTTTTGATATTATCTAAACTATTTATTCTCTCCTAATCTACTATTGGTGTGAGTACAAGGGGGTCCTTACGTAGACGACATGAAATGGTTTTGGGAAAAGGTGGATACATTCCTTAAGGGATGCAGACGTTTTAGTGCAGCACCACAGCATCTATCTAATTTTCATAATTAAATTTGTGTAGTGGATATTCTAATTTTCATATATATGCCACCTAATGTAAAAAGGCAATTAAGAGATATTTCAATTTCCAAACATATTCTAATTCTGAGATATAGTTATAAAAATAGGGGATGAAACCCAACACGACGCGCGGGTGTTGGGTGCCTTTTTTTGAAATTTTTTACATGATTTTTAAGAAAAATACAATAAGATTGAGAAAGTAAAATGTATTGCAGATATAAATTATTAAAAAAAACATGTATATAAATTAAGTATCATATTAGTTGAAGTAGAATTACACGTACACAAATCCCTTCTCGCCATACACAAAAATAAAGCTAATTTCTAAGTGCACATAATATTTTTTTCAACATGTGTTAATCAAGAATAGAGACGGAATTGTCTATGAAAGCAGTCTATAAGAAGGCAGAGACTTCACTATTTACCTACCCCTCACAAAAAAAAGAGAATTGACCATTTTGCCATGCAAGGAATATGAGATGTTTGACTTTTAGAAAAAACACAGTTTGGATTACCTTGTTAATCCTTATCTTCTAAATACGATACCTAACTGGTGTTGATATTCACATGCTTGTTGAGGATGTCATGCCTTATGATGCTTGGTTTGAGTTATTCAAGGGCAAAATGAAATATCAGAAGGAAAACGTATGGGACAAGGCCAAAATATATCTTGGGGCAATATTTAGGTCAGTTTTAAAATTGTCGTTGCAATTATCTTAGTTATGTCTTTTGATTTTTTTTATTCCTTTAATCTGAAAATTTTGTTAAAAATTTCTAGTGAGCTTATGGAATCAATGTTGAAAGCTCATGAAAATGGCTTCAAGGTTCATGATAGAATTGGTATCGTTGTATATGTGGAGAAGGAAGGGGACCATGATCATATTGTGAAAAAATGCAAGTTCACTTATTTGGATATTGCTATTTCTATTCTTAGCAAATTGAGTGTCCTTATATCTTTTTGATATTATCTAAACTATTTATTCTCTCCTAATCTACTATTGGTGTGAGTACAAGGGGGTCCTTACGTAGACGACATGAAATGGTTTTGGGAAAAGGTGGATACATTCCTTAAGGGATGCAGACGTTTTAGTGCAGCACCACAGCATCTATCTAATTTCCATAATTAAATTTCTGTAGTGGATAGTCTAATTTTCATATATATGCCACCTAATGTAAAAAGGCAATTAAGAGATATTTCAATTTCCAAACATATTCTAATTCTGAGATATAGTTATAAAAATAGGGGATGAAACCCAACACGACGCGCGGGTGTTGGGTGCCTTTTTTTGAAATTTTTTACATGATTTTTAAGAAAAATACAATAAGATTGAGAAAGTAAAATGTATTGCAGATATAAATTATTAAAAAAAACATGTATATAAATTAAGTATCATATTAGTTGAAGTAGAATTACACGTACACAAATCCCTTCTCGCCATACACAAAAATAAAGCTAATTTCTAAGTGCACATAATATTTTTTTCAACATGTGTTAATCAAGAATAGAGACGGAATTGTCTATGAAAGCAGTCTATAAGAAGGCAGAGACTTCACTATTTACCTACCCCTCACAAAAAAAAGAGAATTGACCATTTTGCCATGCAAGGAATATGAGATGTTTGACTTTTAGAAAAAACACAGTTTGGATTACCTTGTTAATCCTTATCTTCTAAATACGATACCTAACTGGTGTTGATATTCACATGCTTGTTGAGGATGTCATGCCTTATGATGCTTGGTTTGAGTTATTCAAGGGCAAAATGAAATATCAGAAGGAAAACGTATGGGACAAGGCCAAAATATATCTTGGGGCAATATTTAGGTTAGTTTTAAAATTGTCGTTGCAATTATCTTAGTTATGTCTTTAGATTTTTTTTATTCCTTTAATCTGAAAATTTTGTTAAAAATTTCTAGTGAGCTTATGGAATCAATGTTGAAAGCTCATGAAAATGGCTTCAAGGTTCATGATAGAATTGGTATCGTTGTATATGTGGAGAAGGAAGGGGACCATGATCATATTGTGAAAAAATGCAAGTTCACTTATTTGGATATTGCTATTTGTATTCTTATCAAACTGAGTGTCCTTATATCTTTTTGATATTATGTAAACTATTTATTCTCTCCTAATCTACTATTGGTGTGAGTACAAGGGGGTCCTTACGTAGACGACATGAAATGGTTTTGGGAAAAGGTGGATACATTCCTTAAGGGATGCAGACGTTTTAGTGCAGCACCACAGCATCTATCTAATTTTCATAATTAAATTTGTGTAGTGGATAGTCTAATTTTCATATATATGCCACCTAATGTAAAAAGGCAATTAAGAGATATTTCAATTTCCAAACATATTCTAATTCTGAGATATAGTTATAAAAATAGGGGATGAAACCCAACACGACGCGCGGGTGTTGGGTGCCTTTTTTTGAAATTTTTTACATGATTTTTAAGAAAAATACAATAAGATTGAGAAAGTAAAATGTATTGCAGATATAAATTATTAAAAAAAACATGTATATAAATTAAGTATCATATTAGTTGAAGTAGAATTACACGTACACAAATCCCTTCTCGCCATACACAAAAATAAAGCTAATTTCTAAGTGCACATAATATTTTTTTCAACATGTGTTAATCAAGAATAGAGACGGAATTGTCTATGAAAGCAGTCTATAAGAAGGCAGAGACTTCACTATTTACCTACCCCTCACAAAAAAAAGAGAATTGACCATTTTGCCATGCAAGGAATATGAGATGTTTGACTTTTAGAAAAAACACAGTTTGGATTACCTTGTTAATCCTTATCTTCTAAATACGATACCTAACTGGTGTTGATATTCACATGCTTGTTGAGGATGTCATGCCTTATGATGCTTGGTTTGAGTTATTCAAGGGCAAAATGAAATATCAGAAGGAAAACGTATGGGACAAGGCCAAAATATATCTTGGGGCAATATTTAGGTCAGTTTTAAAATTGTCGTTGCAATTATCTTAGTTATGTCTTTTGATTTTTTTTATTCCTTTAATCTGAAAATTTTGTTAAAAATTTCTAGTGAGCTTATGGAATCAATGTTGAAAGCTCATGAAAATGGCTTCAAGGTTCATGATAGAATTGGTATCGTTGTATATGTGGAGAAGGAAGGGGACCATGATCATATTGTGAAAAAATGCAAGTTCACTTATTTGGATATTGCTATTTGTATTCTTAGCAAACTGAGTGTCCTTATATCTTTTTGATATTATCTAAACTATTTATTCTCTCCTAATCTACTATTGGTGTGAGTACAAGGGGGTCCTTACGTAGACGACATGAAATGGTTTTGGGAAAAGGTGGATACATTCCTTAAGGGATGCAGACGTTTTAGTGCAGCACCACAGCATCTATCTAATTTTCATAATTAAATTTCTGTAGTGGATAGTCTAATTTTCATATATATGCCACCTAATGTAAAAAGGCAATTAAGAGATATTTCAATTTCCAAACATATTCTAATTCTGAGATATAGTTATAAAAATAGGGGATGAAACCCAACACGACGCGCGGGTGTTGGGTGCCTTTTTTTGAAATTTTTTACATGATTTTTAAGAAAAATACAATAAGATTGAGAAAGTAAAATGTATTGCAGATATAAATTATTAAAAAAAACATGTATATAAATTAAGTATCATATTAGTTGAAGTAGAATTACACGTACACAAATCCCTTCTCGCCATACACAAAAATAAAGCTAATTTCTAAGTGCACATAATATTTTTTTCAACATGTGTTAATCAAGAATAGAGACGGAATTGTCTATGAAAGCAGTCTATAAGAAGGCAGAGACTTCACTATTTACCTACCCCTCACAAAAAAAAGAGAATTGACCATTTTGCCATGCAAGGAATATGAGATGTTTGACTTTTAGAAAAAACACAGTTTGGATTACCTTGTTAATCCTTATCTTCTAAATACGATACCTAACTGGTGTTGATATTCACATGCTTGTTGAGGATGTCATGCCTTATGATGCTTGGTTTGAGTTATTCAAGGGCAAAATGAAATATCAGAAGGAAAACGTATGGGACAAGGCCAAAATATATCTTGGGGCATTATTTAGGTCAGTTTTAAAATTGTCGTTGCAATTATCTTAGTTATGTCTTTTGATTTTTTTTATTCCTTTAATCTGAAAATTTTGTTAAAAATTTCTAGTGAGCTTATGGAATCAATGTTGAAAGCTCATGAAAATGGCATCAAAGTTCAAGATAGAATTGGTATCGTTGTATATGTGGAGAAGGAAGGGGACCATGATCATATTGTGAAAAAATGCAAGTTCACTTATTTGGATATTGCTATTTGTATTCTTAGCAAACTGAGTGTCCTTATATCTTTTTGATATTATCTAAACTATTTATTCTCTCCTAATCTACTATTGGTGTGAGTACAAGGGGGTCCTTACGTAGACGACATGAAATGGTTTTGGGAAAAGGTGGATACATTCCTTAAGGGATGCAGACGTTTTAGTGCAGCACCACAGCATCTATCTAATTTTCATAATTAAATTTCTGTAGTGGATAGTCTAATTTTCATATATATGCCACCTAATGTAAAAAGGCAATTAAGAGATATTTCAATTTCCAAACATATTCTAATTCTGAGATATAGTTATAAAAATAGGGGATGAAACCCAACACGACGCGCGGGTGTTGGGTGCCTTTTTTTGAAATTTTTTACATGATTTTTAAGAAAAATACAATAAGATTGAGAAAGTAAAATGTATTGCAGATATAAATTATTAAAAAAAACATGTATATAAATTAAGTATCATATTAGTTGAAGTAGAATTACACGTACACAAATCCCTTCTCGCCATACACAAAAATAAAGCTAATTTCTAAGTGCACATAATATTTTTTTCAACATGTGTTAATCAAGAATAGAGACGGAATTGTCTATGAAAGCAGTCTATAAGAAGGCAGAGACTTCACTATTTACCTACCCCTCACAAAAAAAAGAGAATTGACCATTTTGCCATGCAAGGAATATGAGATGTTTGACTTTTAGAAAAAACACAGTTTGGATTACCTTGTTAATCCTTATCTTCTAAATACGATACCTAACTGGTGTTGATATTCACATGCTTGTTGAGGATGTCATGCCTTATGATGCTTGGTTTGAGTTATTCAAGGGCAAAATGAAATATCAGAAGGAAAACGTATGGGACAAGGCCAAAATATATCTTGGGGCATTATTTAGGTCAGTTTTAAAATTGTCGTTGCAATTATCTTAGTTATGTCTTTTGATTTTTTTTATTCCTTTAATCTGAAAATTTTGTTAAAAATTTCTAGTGAGCTTATGGAATCAATGTTGAAAGCTCATGAAAATGGCATCAAAGTTCAAGATAGAATTGGTATCGTTGTATATGTGGAGAAGGAAGGGGACCATGATCATATTGTGAAAAAATACAAGTTCACTTATTTGGATATTGCTAATTGTATTCTTAGCAAACTGAGTGTCCTTATATCTTTTTGATATTATCTAAACTATTTATTCTCTCCTAATCTACTATTGGTGTGAGTACAAGGGGGTCCTTACGTAGACGACATGAAATGGTTTTGGGAAAAGGTGGATACATTCCTTAAGGGATGCAGACGTTTTAGTGCAGCACCACAGCATCTATCTAATTTTCATAATTAAATTTGTGTAGTGGATATTCTAATTTTCATATATATGCCACCTAATGTAAAAAGGCAATTAAGAGATATTTCAATTTCCAAACATATTCTAATTCTGAGATATAGTTATAAAAATAGGGGATGAAACCCAACACGACGCGCGGGTGTTGGGTGCCTTTTTTTGAAATTTTTTACATGATTTTTAAGAAAAATACAATAAGATTGAGAAAGTAAAATGTATTGCAGATATAAATTATTAAAAAAAACATGTATATAAATTAAGTATCATATTAGTTGAAGTAGAATTACACGTACACAAATCCCTTCTCGCCATACACAAAAATAAAGCTAATTTCTAAGTGCACATAATATTTTTTTCAACATGTGTTAATCAAGAATAGAGACGGAATTGTCTATGAAAGCAGTCTATAAGAAGGCAGAGACTTCACTATTTACCTACCCCTCACAAAAAAAAGAGAATTGACCATTTTGCCATGCAAGGAATATGAGATGTTTGACTTTTAGAAAAAACACAGTTTGGATTACCTTGTTAATCCTTATCTTCTAAATACGATACCTAACTGGTGTTGATATTCACATGCTTGTTGAGGATGTCATGCCTTATGATGCTTGGTTTGAGTTATTCAAGGGCAAAATGAAATATCAGAAGGAAAACGTATGGGACAAGGCCAAAATATATCTTGGGGCAATATTTAGGTCAGTTTTAAAATTGTCGTTGCAATTATCTTAGTTATGTCTTTTGATTTTTTTTATTCCTTTAATCTGAAAATTTTGTTAAAAATTTCTAGTGAGCTTATGGAATCAATGTTGAAAGCTCATGAAAATGGCTTCAAGGTTCATGATAGAATTGGTATCGTTGTATATGTGGAGAAGGAAGGGGACCATGATCATATTGTGAAAAAATGCAAGTTCACTTATTTGGATATTGCTATTTGTATTCTTAGCAAACTGAGTGTCCTTATATCTTTTTGATATTATCTAAACTATTTATTCTCTCCTAATCTACTATTGGTGTGAGTACAAGGGGGTCCTTACGTAGACGACATGAAATGGTTTTGGGAAAAGGTGGATACATTCCTTAAGGGATGCAGACGTTTTAGTGCAGCACCACAGCATCTATCTAATTTTCATAATTAAATTTCTGTAGTGGATAGTCTAATTTTCATATATATGCCACCTAATGTAAAAAGGCAATTAAGAGATATTTCAATTTCCAAACATATTCTAATTCTGAGATATAGTTATAAAAATAGGGGATGAAACCCAACACGACGCGCGGGTGTTGGGTGCCTTTTTTTGAAATTTTTTACATGATTTTTAAGAAAAATACAATAAGATTGAGAAAGTAAAATGTATTGCAGATATAAATTATTAAAAAAAACATGTATATAAATTAAGTATCATATTAGTTGAAGTAGAATTACACGTACACAAATCCCTTCTCGCCATACACAAAAATAAAGCTAATTTCTAAGTGCACATAATATTTTTTTCAACATGTGTTAATCAAGAATAGAGACGGAATTGTCTATGAAAGCAGTCTATAAGAAGGCAGAGACTTCACTATTTACCTACCCCTCACAAAAAAAAGAGAATTGACCATTTTGCCATGCAAGGAATATGAGATGTTTGACTTTTAGAAAAAACACAGTTTGGATTACCTTGTTAATCCTTATCTTCTAAATACGATACCTAACTGGTGTTGATATTCACATGCTTGTTGAGGATGTCATGCCTTATGATGCTTGGTTTGAGTTATTCAAGGGCAAAATGAAATATCAGAAGGAAAACGTATGGGACAAGGCCAAAATATATCTTGGGGCATTATTTAGGTCAGTTTTAAAATTGTCGTTGCAATTATCTTAGTTATGTCTTTTGATTTTTTTTATTCCTTTAATCTGAAAATTTTGTTAAAAATTTCTAGTGAGCTTATGGAATCAATGTTGAAAGCTCATGAAAATGGCATCAAAGTTCATGATAGAATTGGTATCGTTGTATATGTGGAGAAGGAAGGGGACCATGATCATATTGTGAAAAAATGCAAGTTCACTTATTTGGATATTGCTAATTGTATTCTTAGCAAACTGAGTGTCCTTATATCTTTTTGATATTATCTAAACTATTTATTCTCTCCTAATCTACTATTGGTGTGAGTACAAGGGGGTCCTTACGTAGACGACATGAAATGGTTTTGGGAAAAGGTGGATACATTCCTTAAGGGATGCAGACGTTTTAGTGCAGCACCACAGCATCTATCTAATTTTCATAATTAAATTTGTGTAGTGGATAGTCTAATTTTCATATATATGCCACCTAATGTAAAAAGGCAATTAAGAGATATTTCAATTTCCAAACATATTCTAATTCTGAGATATAGTTATAAAAATAGGGGATGAAACCCAACACGACGCGCGGGTGTTGGGTGCCTTTTTTTGAAATTTTTTACATGATTTTTAAGAAAAATACAATAAGATTGAGAAAGTAAAATGTATTGCAGATATAAATTATTAAAAAAAACATGTATATAAATTAAGTATCATATTAGTTGAAGTAGAATTACACGTACACAAATCCCTTCTCGCCATACACAAAAATAAAGCTAATTTCTAAGTGCACATAATATTTTTTTCAACATGTGTTAATCAAGAATAGAGACGGAATTGTCTATGAAAGCAGTCTATAAGAAGGCAGAGACTTCACTATTTACCTACCCCTCACAAAAAAAAGAGAATTGACCATTTTGCCATGCAAGGAATATGAGATGTTTGACTTTTAGAAAAAACACAGTTTGGATTACCTTGTTAATCCTTATCTTCTAAATACGATACCTAACTGGTGTTGATATTCACATGCTTGTTGAGGATGTCATGCCTTATGATGCTTGGTTTGAGTTATTCAAGGGCAAAATGAAATATCAGAAGGAAAACGTATGGGACAAGGCCAAAATATATCTTGGGGCAATATTTAGGTCAGTTTTAAAATTGTCGTTGCAATTATCTTAGTTATGTCTTTTGATTTTTTTTATTCCTTTAATCTGAAAATTTTGTTAAAAATTTCTAGTGAGCTTATGGAATCAATGTTGAAAGCTCATGAAAATGGCTTCAAGGTTCATGATAGAATTGGTATCGTTGTATATGTGGAGAAGGAAGGGGACCATGATCATATTGTGAAAAAATGCAAGTTCACTTATTTGGATATTGCTATTTGTATTCTTAGCAAACTGAGTGTCCTTATATCTTTTTGATATTATCTAAACTATTTATTCTCTCCTAATCTACTATTGGTGTGAGTACAAGGGGGTCCTTACGTAGACGACATGAAATGGTTTTGGGAAAAGGTGGATACATTCCTTAAGGGATGCAGACGTTTTAGTGCAGCACCACAGCATCTATCTAATTTTCATAATTAAATTTCTGTAGTGGATAGTCTAATTTTCATATATATGCCACCTAATGTAAAAAGGCAATTAAGAGATATTTCAATTTCCAAACATATTCTAATTCTGAGATATAGTTATAAAAATAGGGGATGAAACCCAACACGACGCGCGGGTGTTGGGTGCCTTTTTTTGAAATTTTTTACATGATTTTTAAGAAAAATACAATAAGATTGAGAAAGTAAAATGTATTGCAGATATAAATTATTAAAAAAAACATGTATATAAATTAAGTATCATATTAGTTGAAGTAGAATTACACGTACACAAATCCCTTCTCGCCATACACAAAAATAAAGCTAATTTCTAAGTGCACATAATATTTTTTTCAACATGTGTTAATCAAGAATAGAGACGGAATTGTCTATGAAAGCAGTCTATAAGAAGGCAGAGACTTCACTATTTACCTACCCCTCACAAAAAAAAGAGAATTGACCATTTTGCCATGCAAGGAATATGAGATGTTTGACTTTTAGAAAAAACACAGTTTGGATTACCTTGTTAATCCTTATCTTCTAAATACGATACCTAACTGGTGTTGATATTCACATGCTTGTTGAGGATGTCATGCCTTATGATGCTTGGTTTGAGTTATTCAAGGGCAAAATGAAATATCAGAAGGAAAACGTATGGGACAAGGCCAAAATATATCTTGGGGCATTATTTAGGTCAGTTTTAAAATTGTCGTTGCAATTATCTTAGTTATGTCTTTTGATTTTTTTTATTCCTTTAATCTGAAAATTTTGTTAAAAATTTCTAGTGAGCTTATGGAATCAATGTTGAAAGCTCATGAAAATGGCATCAAAGTTCAAGATAGAATTGGTATCGTTGTATATGTGGAGAAGGAAGGGGACCATGATCATATTGTGAAAAAATGCAAGTTCACTTATTTGGATATT
The DNA here is from genome assembly GCF_036785885.1 of Coffea arabica. Classification (NCBI taxonomy): domain Eukaryota; kingdom Viridiplantae; phylum Streptophyta; class Magnoliopsida; order Gentianales; family Rubiaceae; genus Coffea; species Coffea arabica. The sequence goes on from NC_092321.1 coordinate 14,276,269, forward strand.
GCTATTTGTATTCTTAGCAAACTGAGTGTCCTTATATCTTTTTGATATTATCTAAACTATTTATTCTCTCCTAATCTACTATTGGTGTGAGTACAAGGGGGTCCTTACGTAGACGACATGAAATGGTTTTGGGAAAAGGTGGATACATTCCTTAAGGGATGCAGACGTTTTAGTGCAGCACCACAGCATCTATCTAATTTTCATAATTAAATTTCTGTAGTGGATAGTCTAATTTTCATATATATGCCACCTAATGTAAAAAGGCAATTAAGAGATATTTCAATTTCCAAACATATTCTAATTCTGAGATATAGTTATAAAAATAGGGGATGAAACCCAACACGACGCGCGGGTGTTGGGTGCCTTTTTTTGAAATTTTTTACATGATTTTTAAGAAAAATACAATAAGATTGAGAAAGTAAAATGTATTGCAGATATAAATTATTAAAAAAAACATGTATATAAATTAAGTATCATATTAGTTGAAGTAGAATTACACGTACACAAATCCCTTCTCGCCATACACAAAAATAAAGCTAATTTCTAAGTGCACATAATATTTTTTTCAACATGTGTTAATCAAGAATAGAGACGGAATTGTCTATGAAAGCAGTCTATAAGAAGGCAGAGACTTCACTATTTACCTACCCCTCACAAAAAAAAGAGAATTGACCATTTTGCCATGCAAGGAATATGAGATGTTTGACTTTTAGAAAAAACACAGTTTGGATTACCTTGTTAATCCTTATCTTCTAAATACGATACCTAACTGGTGTTGATATTCACATGCTTGTTGAGGATGTCATGCCTTATGATGCTTGGTTTGAGTTATTCAAGGGCAAAATGAAATATCAGAAGGAAAACGTATGGGACAAGGCCAAAATATATCTTGGGGCATTATTTAGGTCAGTTTTAAAATTGTCGTTGCAATTATCTTAGTTATGTCTTTTGATTTTTTTTATTCCTTTAATCTGAAAATTTTGTTAAAAATTTCTAGTGAGCTTATGGAATCAATGTTGAAAGCTCATGAAAATGGCATCAAAGTTCAAGATAGAATTGGTATCGTTGTATATGTGGAGAAGGAAGGGGACCATGATCATATTGTGAAAAAATACAAGTTCACTTATTTGGATATTGCTAATTGTATTCTTAGCAAACTGAGTGTCCTTATATCTTTTTGATATTATCTAAACTATTTATTCTCTCCTAATCTACTATTGGTGTGAGTACAAGGGGGTCCTTACGTAGACGACATGAAATGGTTTTGGGAAAAGGTGGATACATTCCTTAAGGGATGCAGACGTTTTAGTGCAGCACCACAGCATCTATCTAATTTTCATAATTAAATTTCTGTAGTGGATAGTCTAATTTTCATATATATGCCACCTAATGTAAAAAGGCAATTAAGAGATATTTCAATTTCCAAACATATTCTAATTCTGAGATATAGTTATAAAAATAGGGGATGAAACCCAACACGACGCGCGGGTGTTGGGTGCCTTTTTTTGAAATTTTTTACATGATTTTTAAGAAAAATACAATAAGATTGAGAAAGTAAAATGTATTGCAGATATAAATTATTAAAAAAAACATGTATATAAATTAAGTATCATATTAGTTGAAGTAGAATTACACGTACACAAATCCCTTCTCGCCATACACAAAAATAAAGCTAATTTCTAAGTGCACATAATATTTTTTTCAACATGTGTTAATCAAGAATAGAGACGGAATTGTCTATGAAAGCAGTCTATAAGAAGGCAGAGACTTCACTATTTACCTACCCCTCACAAAAAAAAGAGAATTGACCATTTTGCCATGCAAGGAATATGAGATGTTTGACTTTTAGAAAAAACACAGTTTGGATTACCTTGTTATCTTCTAAATACGATACCTAACTGGTGTTGATATTCACATGCTTGTTGAGGATGTCATGCCTTATGATGCTTGGTTTGAGTTATTCAAGGGCAAAATGAAATATCAGAAGGAAAACGTATGGGACAAGGCCAAAATATATCTTGGGGCATTATTTAGGTCAGTTTTAAAATTGTCGTTGCAATTATCTTAGTTATGTCTTTTGATTTTTTTTATTCCTTTAATCTGAAAATTTTGTTAAAAATTTCTAGTGAGCTTATGGAATCAATGTTGAAAGCTCATGAAAATGGCATCAAAGTTCAAGATAGAATTGGTATCGTTGTATATGTGGAGAAGGAAGGGGACCATGATCATATTGTGAAAAAATACAAGTTCACTTATTTGGATATTGCTAATTGTATTCTTAGCAAACTGAGTGTCCTTATATCTTTTTGATATTATCTAAACTATTTATTCTCTCCTAATCTACTATTGGTGTGAGTACAAGGGGGTCCTTACGTAGACGACATGAAATGGTTTTGGGAAAAGGTGGATACATTCCTTAAGGGATGCAGACGTTTTAGTGCAGCACCACAGCATCTATCTAATTTTCATAATTAAATTTCTGTAGTGGATAGTCTAATTTTCATATATATGCCACCTAATGTAAAAAGGCAATTAAGAGATATTTCAATTTCCAAACATATTCTAATTCTGAGATATAGTTATAAAAATAGGGGATCAAACCCAACACGACGCGCGGGTGTTGGGTGCCTTTTTTTGAAATTTTTTACATGATTTTTAAGAAAAATACAATAAGATTGAGAAATTAAAATGTATTGCAGATATAAATTATTAAAAAAAACATGTATATAAATTAAGTATCATATTAGTTGAAGTAGAATTACACGTACACAAATCCCTTCTCGCCATACACAAAAATAAAGCTAATTTCTAAGTGCACATAATATTTTTTTCTACATATGTTAATCAAGAATAGAGACGGAATTGTCTATGAAAGCAGTCTATAAGAAGGCAGAGACTTCACTATTTACCTACCCCTCAGAAAAAAAAGAATTGACCATTTTGCCATGCAAGGAATATGAGATGTTTGACTTTTAGAAAAAACACAGTTTGGATTACCTTGTTATCTTCTAAATACGATACCTAACTGGTGTTGATATTCACATGCTTGTTGAGGATGTCATGCCTTATGATGCTTGGTTTGAGTTATTCAAGGGCAAAATGAAATATCAGAAGGAAAACGTATGGGACAAGGCCAAAATATATCTTGGGGCATTATTTAGGTCAGTTTTAAAATTGTCGTTGCAATTATCTTAGTTATGTCTTTTGATTTTTTTTATTCCTTTAATCTGAAAATTTTGTTAAAAATTTCTAGTGAGCTTATGGAATCAATGTTGAAAGCTCATGAAAATGGCATCAAAGTTCAAGATAGAATTGGTATCGTTGTATATGTGGAGAAGGAAGGGGACCATGATCATATTGTGAAAAAATACAAGTTCACTTATTTGGATATTGCTAATTGTATTCTTAGCAAACTGAGTGTCCTTATATCTTTTTGATATTATCTAAACTATTTATTCTCTCCTAATCTACTATTGGTGTGAGTACAAGGGGGTCCTTACGTAGACGACATGAAATGGTTTTGGGAAAAGGTGGATACATTCCTTAAGGGATGCAGACGTTTTAGTGCAGCACCACAGCATCTATCTAATTTTCATAATTAAATTTCTGTAGTGGATAGTCTAATTTTCATATATATGCCACCTAATGTAAAAAGGCAATTAAGAGATATTTCAATTTCCAAACATATTCTAATTCTGAGATATAGTTATAAAAATAGGGGATGAAACCCAACACGACGCGCGGGTGTTGGGTGCCTTTTTTTGAAATTTTTTACATGATTTTTAAGAAAAATACAATAAGATTGAGAAAGTAAAATGTATTGCAGATATAAATTATTAAAAAAAACATGTATATAAATTAAGTATCATATTAGTTGAAGTAGAATTACACGTACACAAATCCCTTCTCGCCATACACAAAAATAAAGCTAATTTCTAAGTGCACATAATATTTTTTTCATCATGTGTTAATCAAGAATAGAGACGGAATTGTCTATGAAAGCAGTCTATAAGAAGGCAGAGACTTCACTATTTACCTACCCCTCACAAAAAAAAGAGAATTGACCATTTTGCCATGCAAGGAATATGAGATGTTTGACTTTTAGAAAAAACACAGTTTGGATTACCTTGTTAATCCTTATCTTCTAAATACGATACCTAACTGGTGTTGATATTCACATGCTTGTTGAGGATGTCATGCCTTATGATGCTTGGTTTGAGTTATTCAAGGGCAAAATGAAATATCAGAAGGAAAACGTATGGGACAAGGCCAAAATATATCTTGGGGCATTATTTAGGTCAGTTTTAAAATTGTCGTTGCAATTATCTTAGTTATGTCTTTTGATTTTTTTTATTCCTTTAATCTGAAAATTTTGTTAAAAATTTCTAGTGAGCTTATGGAATCAATGTTGAAAGCTCATGAAAATGGCATCAAAGTTCAAGATAGAATTGGTATCGTTGTATATGTGGAGAAGGAAGGGGACCATGATCATATTGTGAAAAAATGCAAGTTCACTTATTTGGATATTGCTATTTGTATTCTTAGCAAACTGAGTGTCCTTATATCTTTTTGATATTATCTAAACTATTTATTCTCTCCTAATCTACTATTGGTGTGAGTACAAGGGGGTCCTTACGTAGACGACATGAAATGGTTTTGGGAAAAGGTGGATACATTCCTTAAGGGATGCAGACGTTTTAGTGCAGCACCACAGCATCTATCTAATTTTCATAATTAAATTTCTGTAGTGGATAGTCTAATTTTCATATATATGCCACCTAATGTAAAAAGGCAATTAAGAGATATTTCAATTTCCAAACATATTCTAATTCTGAGATATAGTTATAAAAATAGGGGATGAAACCCAACACGACGCGCGGGTGTTGGGTGCCTTTTTTTGAAATTTTTTACATGATTTTTAAGAAAAATACAATAAGATTGAGAAAGTAAAATGTATTGCAGATATAAATTATTAAAAAAAACATGTATATAAATTAAGTATCATATTAGTTGAAGTAGAATTACACGTACACAAATCCCTTCTCGCCATACACAAAAATAAAGCTAATTTCTAAGTGCACATAATATTTTTTTCAACATGTGTTAATCAAGAATAGAGACGGAATTGTCTATGAAAGCAGTCTATAAGAAGACAGAGACTTCACTATTTACCTACCCCTCACAAAAAAAAGAGAATTGACCATTTTGCCATGCAAGGAATATGAGATGTTTGACTTTTAGAAAAAACACAGTTTGGATTACCTTGTTAATCCTTATCTTCTAAATACGATACCTAACTGGTGTTGATATTCACATGCTTGTTGAGGATGTCATGCCTTATGATGCTTGGTTTGAGTTATTCAAGGGCAAAATGAAATATCAGAAGGAAAACGTATGGGACAAGGCCAAAATATATCTTGGGGCATTATTTAGGTCAGTTTTAAAATTGTCGTTGCAATTATCTTAGTTATGTCTTTTGATTTTTTTTATTCCTTTAATCTGAAAATTTTGTTAAAAATTTCTAGTGAGCTTATGGAATCAATGTTGAAAGCTCATGAAAATGGCATCAAAGTTCAAGATAGAATTGGTATCGTTGTATATGTGGAGAAGGAAGGGGACCATGATCATATTGTGAAAAAATACAAGTTCACTTATTTGGATATTGCTAATTGTATTCTTAGCAAACTGAGTGTCCTTATATCTTTTTGATATTATCTAAACTATTTATTCTCTCCTAATCTACTATTGGTGTGAGTACAAGGGGGTCCTTACGTAGACGACATGAAATGGTTTTGGGAAAAGGTGGATACATTCCTTAAGGGATGCAGACGTTTTAGTGCAGCACCACAGCATCTATCTAATTTTCATAATTAAATTTCTGTAGTGGATAGTCTAATTTTCATATATATGCCACCTAATGTAAAAAGGCAATTAAGAGATATTTCAATTTCCAAACATATTCTAATTCTGAGATATAGTTATAAAAATAGGGGATCAAACCCAACACGACGCGCGGGTGTTGGGTGCCTTTTTTTGAAATTTTTTACATGATTTTTAAGAAAAATACAATAAGATTGAGAAATTAAAATGTATTGCAGATATAAATTATTAAAAAAAACATGTATATAAATTAAGTATCATATTAGTTGAAGTAGAATTACACGTACACAAATCCCTTCTCGCCATACACAAAAATAAAGCTAATTTCTAAGTGCACATAATATTTTTTTCTACATATGTTAATCAAGAATAGAGACGGAATTGTCTATGAAAGCAGTCTATAAGAAGGCAGAGACTTCACTATTTACCTACCCCTCAGAAAAAAAAGAATTGACCATTTTGCCATGCAAGGAATATGAGATGTTTGACTTTTAGAAAAAACACAGTTTGGATTACCTTGTTATCTTCTAAATACGATACCTAACTGGTGTTGATATTCACATGCTTGTTGAGGATGTCATGCCTTATGATGCTTGGTTTGATTTATTCAAGGGCAAAATGAAATATCAGAAGGAAAACGTATGGGACAAGGCCAAAATATATCTTGGGGCATTATTTAGGTCAGTTTTAAAATTGTCGTTGCAATTATCTTAGTTATGTCTTTTGATTTTTTTTATTCCTTTAATCTGAAAATTTTGTTAAAAATTTCTAGTGAGCTTATGGAATCAATGTTGAAAGCTCATGAAAATGGCATCAAAGTTCAAGATAGAATTGGTATCGTTGTATATGTGGAGAAGGAAGGGGACCATGATCATATTGTGAAAAAATACAAGTTCACTTATTTGGATATTGCTAATTGTATTCTTAGCAAACTGAGTGTCCTTATATCTTTTTGATATTATCTAAACTATTTATTCTCTCCTAATCTACTATTGGTGTGAGTACAAGGGGGTCCTTACGTAGACGACATGAAATGGTTTTGGGAAAAGGTGGATACATTCCTTAAGGGATGCAGACGTTTTAGTGCAGCACCACAGCATCTATCTAATTTTCATAATTAAATTTCTGTAGTGGATAGTCTAATTTTCATATATATGCCACCTAATGTAAAAAGGCAATTAAGAGATATTTCAATTTCCAAACATATTCTAATTCTGAGATATAGTTATAAAAATAGGGGATCAAACCCAACACGACGCGCGGGTGTTGGGTGCCTTTTTTTGAAATTTTTTACATGATTTTTAAGAAAAATACAATAAGATTGAGAAATTAAAATGTATTGCAGATATAAATTATTAAAAAAAACATGTATATAAATTAAGTATCATATTAGTTGAAGTAGAATTACACGTACACAAATCCCTTCTCGCCATACACAAAAATAAAGCTAATTTCTAAGTGCACATAATATTTTTTTCTACATATGTTAATCAAGAATAGAGACGGAATTGTCTATGAAAGCAGTCTATAAGAAGGCAGAGACTTCACTATTTACCTACCCCTCAGAAAAAAAAGAATTGACCATTTTGCCATGCAAGGAATATGAGATGTTTGACTTTTAGAAAAAACACAGTTTGGATTACCTTGTTATCTTCTAAATACGATACCTAACTGGTGTTGATATTCACATGCTTGTTGAGGATGTCATGCCTTATGATGCTTGGTTTGAGTTATTCAAGGGCAAAATGAAATATCAGAAGGAAAACGTATGGGACAAGGCCAAAATATATCTTGGGGCATTATTTAGGTCAGTTTTAAAATTGTCGTTGCAATTATCTTAGTTATGTCTTTTGATTTTTTTTATTCCTTTAATCTGAAAATTTTGTTAAAAATTTCTAGTGAGCTTATGGAATCAATGTTGAAAGCTCATGAAAATGGCATCAAAGTTCAAGATAGAATTGGTATCGTTGTATATGTGGAGAAGGAAGGGGACCATGATCATATTGTGAAAAAATACAAGTTCACTTATTTGGATATTGCTAATTGTATTCTTAGCAAACTGAGTGTCCTTATATCTTTTTGATATTATCTAAACTATTTATTCTCTCCTAATCTACTATTGGTGTGAGTACAAGGGGGTCCTTACATAGACGACATGAAATGGTTTTGGGAAAAGGTGGATACATTCCTTAAGGGATGCAGACGTTTTAGTGCAGCACCACAGCATCTATCTAATTTTCATAATTAAATTTCTGTAGTGGATAGTCTAATTTTCATATATATGCCACCTAATGTAAAAAGGCAATTAAGAGATATTTCAATTTCCAAACATATTCTAATTCTGAGATATAGTTATAAAAATAGGGGATGAAACCCAACACGACGCGCGGGTGTTGGGTGCCTTTTTTTGAAATTTTTTACATGATTTTTAAGAAAAATACAATAAGATTGAGAAAGTAAAATGTATTGCAGATATAAATTATTAAAAAAAACATGTATATAAATTAAGTATCATATTAGTTGAAGTAGAATTACACGTACACAAATCCCTTCTCGCCATACACAAAAATAAAGCTAATTTCTAAGTGCACATAATATTTTTTTCATCATGTGTTAATCAAGAATAGAGACGGAATTGTCTATGAAAGCAGTCTATAAGAAGACAGAGACTTCACTATTTACCTACCCCTCACAAAAAAAAGAGAATTGACCATTTTGCCATGCAAGGAATATGAGATGTTTGACTTTTAGAAAAAACACAGTTTGGATTACCTTGTTAATCCTTATCTTCTAAATACGATACCTAACTGGTGTTGATATTCACATGCTTGTTGAGGATGTCATGCCTTATGATGCTTGGTTTGAGTTATTTAAGGGCAAAATGAAATATCAGAAGGAAAACGTATGGGACAAGGCCAAAATATATCTTGGGGCATTATTTAGGTCAGTTTTAAAATTGTCGTTGCAATTATCTTAGTTATGTCTTTTGATTTTTTTTATTCCTTTAATCTGAAAATTTTGTTAAAAATTTCTAGTGAGCTTATGGAATCAATGTTGAAAGCTCATGAAAATGGCATCAAAGTTCAAGATAGAATTGGTATCGTTGTATATGTGGAGAAGGAAGGGGACCATGATCATATTGTGAAAAAATGCAAGTTCACTTATTTGGATATTGCTAATTGTATTCTTAGCAAACTGAGTGTCCTTATATCTTTTTGATATTATCTAAACTATTTATTCTCTCCTAATCTACTATTGGTGTGAGTACAAGGGGGTCCTTACGTAGACGACATGAAATGGTTTTGGGAAAAGGTGGATACATTCCTTAAGGGATGCAGACGTTTTAGTGCAGCACCACAGCATCTATCTAATTTTCATAATTAAATTTCTGTAGTGGATAGTCTAATTTTCATATATATGCCACCTAATGTAAAAAGGCAATTAAGAGATATTTCAATTTCCAAACATATTCTAATTCTGAGATATAGTTATAAAAATAGGGGATGAAACCCAACACGACGCGCGGGTGTTGGGTGCCTTTTTTTGAAATTTTTTACATGATTTTTAAGAAAAATACAATAAGATTGAGAAAGTAAAATGTATTGCAGATATAAATTATTAAAAAAAACATGTATATAAATTAAGTATCATATTAGTTGAAGTAGAATTACACGTACACAAATCCCTTCTCGCCATACACAAAAATAAAGCTAATTTCTAAGTGCACATAATATTTTTTTCATCATGTGTTAATCAAGAATAGAGACGGAATTGTCTATGAAAGCAGTCTATAAGAAGACAGAGACTTCACTATTTACCTACCCCTCACAAAAAAAAGAGAATTGACCATTTTGCCATGCAAGGAATATGAGATGTTTGACTTTTAGAAAAAACACAGTTTGGATTACCTTGTTAATCCTTATCTTCTAAATACGATACCTAACTGGTGTTGATATTCACATGCTTGTTGAGGATGTCATGCCTTATGATGCTTGGTTTGAGTTATTCAAGGGCAAAATGAAATATCAGAAGGAAAACGTATGGGACAAGGCCAAAATATATCTTGGGGCATTATTTAGGTCAGTTTTAAAATTGTCGTTGCAATTATCTTAGTTATGTCTTTTGATTTTTTTTATTCCTTTAATCTGAAAATTTTGTTAAAAATTTCTAGTGAGCTTATGGAATCAATGTTGAAAGCTCATGAAAATGGCATCAAAGTTCATGATAGAATTGGTATCGTTGTATATGTGGAGAAGGAAGGGGACCATGATCATATTGTGAAAAAATGCAAGTTCACTTATTTGGATATTGCTAATTGTATTCTTAGCAAACTGAGTGTTCTTATATCTTTTTGATATTATCTAAACTATTTATTCTCTCCTAATCTACTATTGGTGTGAGTACAAGGGGGTCCTTACGTAGACGACATGAAATGGTTTTGGGAAAAGGTGGATACATTCCTTAAGGGATGCAGACGTTTTAGTGCAGCACCACAACATCTATCTAATTTTCATAATTAAATTTCTGTAGTGGATAGTCTAATTTTCATATATATGCCACCTAATGTAAAAAGGCAATTAAGAGATATTTCAATTTCCAAACATATTCTAATTCTGAGATATAGTTATAAAAATAGGGGATGAAACCCAACACGACGCGCGGGTGTTGGGTGCCTTTTTTTGAAATTGTTTACATGATTTTTAAGAAAAATACAATAAGATTGAGAAAGTAAAATGTATTGCAGATATAAATTATTAAAAAAAACATGTATATAAATTAAGTATCATATTAGTTGAAGTAGAATTACACGTACACAAATCCCTTCTCGCCATACACAAAAATAAAGCTAATTTCTAAGTGCACATAATATTTTTTTCATCATGTGTTAATCAAGAATAGAGACGGAATTGTCTATGAAAGCAGTCTATAAGAAGGCAGAGACTTCACTATTTACCTACCCCTCACAAAAAAAAAGAGAATTGACCATTTTGCCATGCAAGGAATATGAGATGTTTGACTTTTAGAAAAAACACAGTTTGGATTACCTTGTTAATCCTTATCTTCTAAATACGATACCTAACTGGTGTTGATATTCACATGCTTGTTGAGGATGTCATGCCTTATGATGCTTGGTTTGAGTTATTCAAGGGCAAAATGAAATATCAGAAGGAAAACGTATGGGACAAGGCCAAAATATATCTTGGGGCATTATTTAGGTCAGTTTTAAAATTGTCGTTGCAATTATCTTAGTTATGTCTTTTGATTTTTTTTATTCCTTTAATCTGAAAATTTTGTTAAAAATTTCTAGTGAGCTTATGGAATCAATGTTGAAAGCTCATGAAAATGGCATCAAAGTTCAAGATAGAATTGGTATCGTTGTATATGTGGAGAAGGAAGGGGACCATGATCATATTGTGAAAAAATACAAGTTCACTTATTTGGATATTGCTAATTGTATTCTTAGCAAACTGAGTGTCCTTATATCTTTTTGATATTATCTAAACTATTTATTCTCTCCTAATCTACTATTGGTGTGAGTACAAGGGGGTCCTTACGTAGACGACATGAAATGGTTTTGGGAAAAGGTGGATACATTCCTTAAGGGATGCAGACGTTTTAGTGCAGCACCACAGCATCTATCTAATTTTCATAATTAAATTTCTGTAGTGGATAGTCTAATTTTCATATATATGCCACCTAATGTAAAAAGGCAATTAAGAGATATTTCAATTTCCAAACATATTCTAATTCTGAGATATAGTTATAAAAATAGGGGATGAAACCCAACACGACGCGCGGGTGTTGGGTGCCTTTTTTTGAAATTGTTTACATGATTTTTAAGAAAAATACAATAAGATTGAGAAAGTAAAATGTATTGTAGATATAAATTATTAAAAAAAACATGTATATAAATTAAGTATCATATTAGTTGAAGTAGAATTACACGTACACAAATCCCTTCTCGCCATACACAAAAATAAAGCTAATTTCTAAGTGCACATAATATTTTTTTCATCATGTGTTAATCAAGAATAGAGACGGAATTGTCTATGAAAGCAGTCTATAAGAAGGCAGAGACTTCACTATTTACCTACCCCTCACAAAAAAAAAGAGAATTGACCATTTTGCCATGCAAGGAATATGAGATGTTTGACTTTTAGAAAAAACACAGTTTGGATTACCTTGTTAATCCTTATCTTCTAAATACGATACCTAACTGGTGTTGATATTCACATGCTTGTTGAGGATGTCATGCCTTATGATGCTTGGTTTGAGTTATTCAAGGGCAAAATGAAATATCAGAAGGAAAACGTATGGGACAAGGCCAAAATATATCTTGGGGCATTATTTAGGTCAGTTTTAAAAATGTCGTTGCAATTATCTTAGTTATGTCTTTTGATTTTTTTTATTCCTTTAATCTGAAAATTTTGTTAAAAATTTCTAGTGAGCTTATGGAATCAATGTTGAAAGCTCATGAAAATGGCATCAACGTTCAAGATAGAATTGGTATCGTTGTATATGTGGAGAAGGAAGGGGACCATGATCATATTGTGAAAAAATACAAGTTCACTTATTTGGATATTGCTAATTGTATTCTTAGCAAACTGAGTGTCCTTATATCTTTTTGATATTATCTAAACTATTTATTCTCTCCTAATCTACTATTGGTGTGAGTACAAGGGGGTCCTTACGTAGACGACATGAAATGGTTTTGGGAAAAGGTGGATACATTCCTTAAGGGATGCAGACGTTTTAGTGCAGCACCACAGCATCTATCTAATTTTCATAATTAAATTTGTGTAGTGGATATTCTAATTTTCATATATATGCCACCTTATGTAAAAAGGCAATTAAGAGATATTTCAATTTCCAAACATATTCTAATTCTGAGATATAGTTATAAAAATAGGGGATGAAACCCAACACGACGCGCGGGTGTTGGGTGCCTTTTTTTGAAATTTTTTACATGATTTTTAAGAAAAATACAATAAGATTGAGAAAGTAAAATGTATTGCAGATATAAATTATTAAAAAAAACATGTATATAAATTAAGTATCATATTAGTTGAAGTAGAATTACACGTACACAAATCCCTTCTCGCCATACACAAAAATAAAGCTAATTTCTAAGTGCACATAATATTTTTTCAACATGTGTTAATCAAGAATAGAGACGGAATTGTCTATGAAAGCAGTCTATAAGAAGGCAGAGACTTCACTATTTACCTACCCCTCACAAAAAAAAGAGAATTGACCATTTTGCCATGCAAGGAATATGAGATGTTTGACTTTTAGAAAAAACACAGTTTGGATTACCTTGTTAATCCTTATCTTCTAAATACGATACCTAACTGGTGTTGATATTCACATGCTTGTTGAGGATGTCATGCCTTATGATGCTTGGTTTGAGTTATTCAAGGGCAAAATGAAATATCAGAAGGAAAACGTATGGGACAAGGCCAAAATATATCTTGGGGCAATATTTAGGTTAGTTTTAAAATTGTCGTTGCAATTATCTTAGTTATGTCTTTTGATTTTTTTTATTCCTTTAATCTGAAAATTTTGTTAAAAATTTCTAGTGAGCTTATGGAATCAATGTTGAAAGCTCATGAAAATGGCTTCAAGGTTCATGATAGAATTGGTATCGTTGTATATGTGGAGAAGGAAGGGGACCATGATCATATTGTGAAAAAATGCAAGTTCACTTATTTGGATATTGCTATTTGTATTCTTAGCAAACTGAGTGTCCTTATATCTTTTTGATATTATCTAAACTATTTATTCTCTCCTAATCTACTATTGGTGTGAGTACAAGGGGGTCCTTACGTAGACGACATGAAATGGTTTTGGGAAAAGGTGGATACATTCCTTAAGGGATGCAGACGTTTTAGTGCAGCACCACAGCATCTATCTAATTTTCATAATTAAATTTCTGTAGTGGATAGTCTAATTTTCATATATATGCCACCTAATGTAAAAAGGCAATTAAGAGATATTTCAATTTCCAAACATATTCTAATTCTGAGATATAGTTATAAAAATAGGGGATGAAACCCAACACGACGCGCGGGTGTTGGGTGCCTTTTTTTGAAATTTTTTACATGATTTTTAAGAAAAATACAATAAGATTGAGAAATTAAAATGTATTGCAGATATAAATTATTAAAAAAAACATGTATATAAATTAAGTATCATATTAGTTGAAGTAGAATTACACGTACACAAATCCCTTCTCGCCATACACAAAAATAAAGCTAATTTCTAAGTGCACATAATATTTTTTTCTACATATGTTAATCAAGAATAGAGACGGAATTGTCTATGAAAGCAGTCTATAAGAAGGCAGAGACTTCACTATTTACCTACCCCTCAGAAAAAAAAGAATTGACCATTTTGCCATGCAAGGAATATGAGATGTTTGACTTTTAGAAAAAACACAGTTTGGATTACCTTGTTATCTTCTAAATACGATACCTAACTGGTGTTGATATTCACATGCTTGTTGAGGATGTCATGCCTTATGATGCTTGGTTTGAGTTATTCAAGGGCAAAATGAAATATCAGAAGGAAAACGTATGGGACAAGGCCAAAATATATCTTGGGGCATTATTTAGGTCAGTTTTAAAATTGTCGTTGCAATTATCTTAGTTATGTCTTTTGATTTTTTTATTCCTTTAATCTGAAAATTTTGTTAAAAATTTCTAGTGAGCTTATGGAATCAATGTTGAAAGCTCATGAAAATGGCATCAAAGTTCAAGATAGAATTGGTATCGTTGTATATGTGGAGAAGGAAGGGGACCATGATCATATTGTGAAAAAATACAAGTTCACTTATTTGGATATTGCTATTTGTATTCTTAGCAAACTGAGTGTCCTTATATCTTTTTAATATTATCTAAACTATTTATTCTCTCCTAATCTACTATTGGTGTGAGTACAAGGGGGTCCTTACGTAGACGACATGAAATGATTTTGGGAAAAGGTGGATACATTCCTTAAGGGATGCAGACGTTTTAGTGCAGCACCACAGCATCTATCTAATTTTCATAATTAAATTTCTGTAGTGGATAGTCTAATTTTCATATATATGCCACCTAATGTAAAAAGGCAATTCAGAGGTATTTCAATTTCCAAACATATTCTAATTCTGAGATATAGTTATAAAAATAGGGGATGAAACCCAACACGACGCGCGGGTGTTGGGTGCCTTTTTTTAAAATTTTTTACATGATTTTTAAGAAAAATACAATAAGATTGAGAAAGTAAAATGTATTGCAGATATAAATTATTAAAAAAAACATGTATATATATTAAGTATCATATTAGTTGAAGTAGAATTACACGTACACAAATCCCTTCTCGCCATACACAAAAATAGAGCTAATTTCTAAGTGCACATAATATTTTTTTCTACATATGTTAATCAAGAATAGAGACGGAATTGTCTATGAAAGCAGTCTATAAGAAGGCAGAGACTTCACTATTTACCTACCCCTCACAAAAAAAAGAGAATTGACCATTTTGCCATGCAAGGAATATGAGATGTTTGACTTTTAGAAAAAACACAGTTTGGATTACCTTGTTAATCCTTATCTTCTAAATACGATACCTAACTGGTGTTGATATTCACATGCTTGTTGAGGATGTCATGCCTTATGATGCTTGGTTTGAGTTATTCAAGGGCAAAATGAAATATCAGAAGGAAAACGTATGGGACAAGGCCAAAATATATCTTGGGGCATTATTTAGGTCAGTTTTAAAATTGTCGTTGCAATTATCTTAGTTATGTCTTTTGATTTTTTTTATTCCTTTAATCTGAAAATTTTGTTAAAAATTTCTAGTGAGCTTATGGAATCAATGTTGAAAGCTCATGAAAATGGCTTCAAAGTTCTTGATAGAATTGGTATCGTTGTATATGTGGAGAAGGAAGGGGACCATGATCATATTGTGAAAAAATGCAAGTTCACTTATTTGGATATTGCTAATTGTATTCTTAGCAAACTGAGTGTCCTTATATCTTTTTGATATTATCTAAACTATTTATTCTCTCCTAATCTACTATTGGTGTGAGTACAAGGGGGTCCTTACGTAGACGACATGAAATGATTTTGGGAAAAGGTGGATACATTCCTTAAGGGATGCAGACGTTTTAGTGCAGCACCACAGCATCTATCTAATTTTCATAATTAAATTTCTGTAGTGGATAGTCTAATTTTCATATATATGCCACCTAATGTAAAAAGGCAATTCAGAGGTATTTCAATTTCCAAACATATTCTAATTCTGAGATATAGTTATAAAAATAGGGGATGAAACCCAACACGACGCGCGGGTGTTGGGTGCCTTTTTTTAAAATTTTTTACATGATTTTTAAGAAAAATACAATAAGATTGAGAAAGTAAAATGTATTGCAGATATAAATTATTAAAAAAAACATGTATATATATTAAGTATCATATTAGTTGAAGTAGAATTACACGTACACAAATCCCTTCTCGCCATACACAAAAATAAAGCTAATTTCTAAGTGCACATAATATTTTTTTCATCATGTGTTAATCAAGAATAGAGACGGAATTGTCTATGAAAGCAGTCTATAAGAAGGCAGAGACTTCACTATTTACCTACCCCTCACAAAAAAAAGAGAATTGACCATTTTGCCATGCAAGGAATATGAGATGTTTGACTTTTAGAAAAAACACAGTTTGGATTACCTTGTTAATCCTTATCTTCTAAATACGATACCTAACTGGTGTTGATATTCACATGCTTGTTGAGGATGTCATGCCTTATGATGCTTGGTTTGAGTTATTCAAGGGCAAAATGAAATATCAGAAGGAAAACGTATGGGACAAGGCCAAAATATATCTTGGGGCATTATTTAGATCAGTTTTAAAATTGTCGTTGCAATTATCTTAGTTATGTCTTTTGATTTTTTTTATTCCTTTAATCTGAAAATTTTGTTAAAAATTTCTAGTGAGCTTATGGAATCAATGTTGAAAGCTCATGAAAATGGCTTCAAAGTTCATGATAGAATTGGCATCGTTGTATATGTGGAGAAGGAAGGGGACCATGATCATATTGTGAAAAAATGCAAGTTCACTTATTTGGATATTGCTAATTGTATTCTTAGCAAACTGAGTGTCCTTATATCTTTTTGATATTATCTAAACTATTTATTCTCTCCTAATCTACTATTGGTGTGAGTACAAGGAGGTCCTTACGTAGACGACATGAAATGATTTTGGGAAAAGGTGGATACATTCCTTAAGGGATGCAGACGTTTTAGTGCAGCACCACAGCATCTATCTAATTTTCATAATTAAATTTCTGTAGTGGATAGTCTAATTTTCATATATATGCCACCTAATGTAAAAAGGCAATTCAGAGGTATTTCAATTTCCAAACATATTCTAATTCTGAGATATAGTTATAAAAATAGGGGATGAAACCCAACACGACGCGCGGGTGTTGGGTGCCTTTTTTTCAAATTTTTTACATGATTTTTAAGAAAAATACAATAAGATTGAGAAAGTAAAATGTATTGCAGATATAAATTATTAAAAAAAACATGTATATATATTAAGTATCATATTAGTTGAAGTAGAATTACACGTACACAAATCCCTTCTCGCCATACACAAAAATAGAGCTAATTTCTAAGTGCACATAATATTTTTTTCTACATATGTTAATCAAGAATAGAGACGGAATTGTCTATGAAAGCAGTCTATAAGAAGGCAGAGACTTCACTATTTACCTACCCCTCACAAAAAAAAGAGAATTGACCATTTTGCCATGCAAGGAATATGAGATGTTTGACTTTTAGAAAAAACACAGTTTGGATTACCTTGTTAATCCTTATCTTCTAAATACGATACCTAACTGGTGTTGATATTCACATGCTTGTTGAGGATGTCATGCCTTATGATGCTTGGTTTGAGTTATTCAAGGGCAAAATGAAATATTAGAAGGAAAACGTATGGGACAAGGCCAAAATATATCTTGGGGCATTATTTAGGTCAGTTTTAAAATTGTCGTTGCAATTATCTTAGTTATGTCTTTTGATTTTTTTTATTCCTTTAATCTGAAAATTTTGTTAAAAATTTCTAGTGAGCTTATGGAATCAATGTTGAAAGCTCATGAAAATGGCTTCAAAGTTCATGATAGAATTGGTATCGTTGTATATGTGGAGAAGGAAGGGGACCATGATCATATTGTGAAAAAATGCAAGTTCACTTATTTGGATATTGCTAATTGTATTCTTAGCAAACTGAGTGTCCTTATATCTTTTTGATATTATCTAAACTATTTATTCTCTCCTATTCTACTATTGGTGTGAGTACAAGGAGGTCCTTACGTAGACGACATGAAATGATTTTGGGAAAAGGTGGATACAATCCTTAAGGGATGCAGACGTTTTAGTGCAGCACCACAGCATCTATCTAATTTTCATAATTAAATTTCTGTAGTGGATAGTCTAATTTTCATATATATGCCACCTAATGTAAAAAGGCAATTAAGAGATATTTCAATTTCCAAACATATTCTAATTCTGAGATATAGTTATAAAAATAGGGGATCAAACCCAACACGACGCGCGGGTGTTGGGTGCCTTTTTTTTGAAATTTTTTACATGATTTTTAAGAAAAATACAATCTTTTAAGAAAAATACAATAAGATTGAGAAAGTAAAATGTATTGCAGATATAAATTATTAAAAAAAACATGTATATAAATTAAGTGTCATATTAGTTGAAGTAGAATTACACGTACACAAATCCCTTCTCGCCATACACAAAAATAAAGCTAATTTCTAAGTGCACATAATATTTTTTTCTACATATGTTAATCAAGAATAGAGACGGAATTGTCTATGAAAGCAGTCTATAAGAAGGCAGAGACTTCACTATTTACCTACCCCTCACAAAAAAAAGAGAATTGACCATTTTGCCATGCAAGGAATATGAGATGTTTGACTTTTAGAAAAAACACAGTTTGGATTACCTTGTTAATCCTTATCTTCTAAATACGATACCTAACTGGTGTTGATATTCACATGCTTGTTGAGGATGTCATGCCTTATGATGCTTGGTTTGAGTTATTCAAGGGCAAAATGAAATATCAGAAGGAAAACGTATGGGACAAGGCCAAAATATATCTTGGGGCATTATTTAGGTCAGTTTTAAAATTGTCGTTGCAATTATCTTAGTTATGTCTTTTGATTTTTTTTATTCCTTTAATCTGAAAATTTTGTTAAAAATTTCTAGTGAGCTTATGGAATCAATGTTGAAAGCTCATGAAAATGGCTTCAAAGTTCTTGATAGAATTGGTATCGTTGTATATGTGGAGAAGGAAGGGGACCATGATCATATTGTGAAAAAATGCAAGTTCACTTATTTGGATATTGTAGCAAACTGAGTGTCCTTATATCTTTTTGATATTATCTAAACTATTTATTCTCTCCTAATCTACTATTGGTGTGAGTACAAGGGGGTCCTTACATAGACGACATGAAATGGTTTTGTGAAAAGGTGGATACATTCCTTAAGGGATGCAGACGTTTTAGTGCAGCACCACAGCATCTCAAAGATTTCATTGCTGCACCATCAAATAATTTGTAAGCATTGATTTCATTTTTTGTTAAAATTGTGTTTTTTTAGTTAGTTATACCTTGTATTGATGTCGCAATAAGAGTACACAAGGGATGGAATCCCCTAAACAACTTTGCAATAGAAAGAAAACTAACATCTTAAAATAAAATACACTATACAAATGTTAGACTAAGCAAATATAGAATTGGAAAGATTCATCTCAAAACACAGCTGCAGTGTTTCAAAACTAGGTTTAAATTGCTTGCAGCCCACTGCCATGCCTCGAATGGTGTAGACATGTTGCTTAAAAACACTGACATTCCAGTAGATCCAAACCTTGTAGAATGTTGCAGCAAAAACTATCCTTCTGACTATAGGGACAAAGGAAACCAGAGAACAGTTCAATATCATCCACCAAAGCTCATCATCAAAATGTTTATCAAAAGCACTCTATTTTAATCCTTTGAACAAGATAAAGCCCCTCTCTAGTTGTCCGCACTTTGCTAGATATATCCATGTAATTCCACTTATTTAATTCCTTAAGTCCAGTCCTCAATATTCTAAGTTTATAGCATAAAACTTCTAATAGGTTGCCCACTACATATGGTTTTCAAGCATTTCATAAGACTTCCTGGAACCTAGAACTTTTCATCCGGATTTTGTGAAATTTGAATGGCTTAGGTCCAGCATCTCAATCTTCCATTATACAAATAAATAAGGGTGTGCAACCAGCTATCTCAGGATCCAAAACTTCTGTGTATAACGGTTTCCCAACCTAGCTTGCTAATTTTTTTAGTCCTCTAGTAGTATAATAATGCAACTTGAGTCCTGGAAGGCTGATAGGCACTGGCTCCAAGCATCCTTATATCCAAATTAGGATTCCATGGCTTTAAGAACAACGTGTGACTATCAAAGGGCCAAGGAGACTGCTCCGATATACAGTTCTTAACATCCTCATAACTACAATCGAACACAAACACACCATTTTTCAGCATAGTACACTCTACATGCCTCAAATTATGTTGTTACTATTTAATTGAAATTTCTATGCGACAATTTCACTATATATCTTAGACTAATGCAACTTTGCTGTTGCCTTGCTGGTTGACTCCTATAAAGTGAAACTGATCGGGCTATGGACTGCTCTTATTTTTGGAAGTCTTCAAGGAAAGCTAACTTCATCTATCTAATTTTCATAATTAATTTTCTGTAGTGGATAGTCTAATTTTCATATATATGCCACCTAATGTAAAAAGGCAATTAAGAGATATTTCAATTTCCAAACATATTCTAATTCTGAGATATAGTTATAAAAATAGGGGATGAAACCCAACGCGACGCGCGGGTGTTGGGTGCCTTTTTTTGAAATTTTTTACATGATTTTTAAGAAAAATACAATAAGATTGAGAAAGTAAAATGTATTGCAGATATAAATTATTAAAAAAAACATGTATATAAAGTAAGTATCATATCAGTTGAAATAGAATTACACGTACACTAATCCCTTCTCGCCCTACACAAAAATAAAGTCAATTTCTAAGTGCACATAATACTTTTTTGTACATATTTTAATCAAGAACACAGACGGAATTGTCTATGAAAGCAGTTTATAAGAAGGCAGAGACTTCACTATTTGCCTATCCCTCACAAAAAGAAAGAGAATTGACCATTTTGCCATGTGAGAAATATGTGATGTTTGATGTTTTGAAAAAACATAGTATGCATTACCTTGTTAATCCCGATCTTCTAAATACAATACCTAACTGGTGTTGATATTCACATGCTTGTCGAGAATGCCATGCCTTGTGATGCCTGGTTTGAGCTAGTCAAGGGCAAAATGAAATATCAAATGGAAAACGTATGGGAAAAGGCCAAAATATATCTTGGGGCATTCTTTAGGTCAGTTTTAAAATTATCGTTGTAATTATCTTGGTCACGTCTTTTGATTTTTTTTCTTTTTTTATTGCTTTAATCTGAAAATTTTGTCAAAAATTTATAGTGAGCTTATGCAATCAATGTTGAAAGCTCATGAAAACGGCTTCAAAATTCATGATAGAACCGGTATCAATGTATATGTTGAGAAGGAAGGGGACCATGTTCATATTGTGAAAAAATACAAGTTCACTTACTTGGATATTGCTAATGGTATTCTTAGCAAACTGAGTGTCCTTGTATCTTTTTGATATTATCTAAACTATTTATTCTCTGCTAATCTACTATTGGTATGAGTGCAAGGGGGTTCTTACGTAGACGACATGAAATGGTTTTGGAAAAAGGTGGATACATTCCATAAGGGATGCTGATGTTTTAGTGCAGCACCACAGCATCTCAAAGATTTCATTGTTGCACCATCACATAATTTGTAAGCATTGATTTCATTTTTTGTTAAAATTTTATTTTTTTAGTAAGTTATACCTTGCATTGACGTGGCAATAAGAGTACACAAAGGAGGGGATCCCTTAAACAACTTTACAATAGAAAGAAAACTAATATCTTAAAATAAAATAAACTATACAAATATTAGACTAAGCAAATATGAAATTGGGAAGATTCATCTCAAAACACATCAGCATTTTTCAGAACTTGCTTTAAATTGCTTGCAGCCCACTGCCATGCCTCGAATGGCGTAGACATGTTGTTTAAAAACACTGACATTCCAGTAGATCCAAACCTTGTAGAATGTTGCAACAAAAACTATCCTTCGTACTATAGGGACAAAGGAAACCAGAGAACAGTTCAATATCATCCACCAAAGCTCATCATCAAAATTTTTATCAAAAGCACCCTATTTTAATCCTTCGAACAAGATAAAGCTCCTCTCTAGTTGTCTGCACTTTTCCAGATATATCCCTGTAATTCCACTTATGTAATTCCTTAAGTCCTGTCCTCAATATTCTAATTTTGTTGCATAAAACTTCTAATAGGTTGCCCACTACATCTGGTTTTCAAGCATTTCATAAGACTTCCTGGAACCTAAAACATTTCATCCGAATTTTGTGAAATTTGAATGGCTTATTTCCAGCATCTAAATCTTCCTTTATACAAACAAATGAGGGTGTGCAACCAGCTACCTCAGGATCCAAAACTTATGTGTATAACAGTTTCCCAACCTAGCTTGCCAATTTTTGTAGTCTTTTAGTAGTATAATAATGCAACTTGAGTCCTGAAAGGTAGATTGGCACAGGCTCCAAGCATTCTTAGATCCAAATTAGGATTCCATGGCTTTAGAACAATGTGCGACTATCAAAGGGCCAAGGAGACTGCTCCTATATACTGAACTGTTCTTAACATCTTTAGAACTACAATTGAACACAAACATACCATTTTTCAGCATAGTACACTCTACATGCCTCAAATTATGTTGTTACCATTTAATTGAAATTTTTGTGCGACAATTTCACTATATATCTTAGACTAATGCAACTTTGCTGTTGCCTTGCTGGTTGACTCCTATAAAGTGAAACTGATCGGGCTATGGACTGCTCTTATTTTTGGAAGTATTCAAGGAAAGCTAACTTCATCTATCTAATTTTCATAATTAAATTTCTGTAGTGGATAGTCTAATTCATATATATGCCACCTAATGTAAAAAGGCAATTAAGAGATATTTCAATTTCCAAACATATTCTAATTCTGAGATATAGTTATAAAAATAGGGGATGAAACCCAACGCGACGCGCGGGTGTTGGGTGCCTTTTTTTGAAATTTTTTACATGATTTTTAAGAAAAATACAATAAGATTGAGAAAGTAAAATGTATTGCAGATATAAATTATTAAAAAAAACATGTATATAAATTAAGTATCATATTAGTTGAAGTAGAATTACACGTACACAAATCCCTTCTCGCCCTACACAAAAATAAAGTTAATTTCTAAGTGCACATAATATTTTTTTCTACATATGTTAATCAAGAATAGAGACGGAATTGTCTATGAAAGCAGTCTATAAGAAGGCAGAGACTTCACTATTTGCCTACAAATATGTTCTATTTTTTTTTCTAGAATTGTCCAATCTGAATTATTTATAGGCATATGATATTCATGACTTTGTACTATATTAACTTGCTTTGAATTAGATCCTATTTTAAATTGTCTAAGAAATGCAGCCTTGTTTTATATTTAAAATTTTTACTTAACCTGTAACAACCGAGCACTATGCCTGGAACATCCTAATCCTGGACTTACCAACGGACTTACAAGGCATCAAGTCTTACCAACGATTTTAGTAAAAATTTAATAAATAAACATAAATGCATGAATTAGCCAATTTGAAATAGAAACGTAATTCAAATACAGTAATAAGTTCAAAGTTTAAATATACAGTCGTAGTGTGGCTCTGATACCACTTCTACCCAGGCTGCTTCTATTGATGATTGCATAGAAAAGTAATTGAGTTAATGTAAATGGACTTACAAGAATATTGAGTAGACAACGGAAGCTTGTGTTGTAGAAACCTTGAATCTCCTTTACTGAATATAAAAGATGCTTGAATACAAAAAAGTGGTTGAACTATTAAAAAGGTAGGTTGAATTACAAAGTAGGAAGGTTTTCACTGAGTTTTTCTCGATGTATTTGCCGATGCCTTCCTTCTGCATTTTCATTCTATTTATAGAGGCTCGGGTCTTCTCATTTCATTTGCATTTGAATTTCATTTTGCTTTTGTAGATACTTTATTTGTGGCCGACATCTTTTTCAAAAGTCATTTGGATCTTGTCCGCATGGTCCTCCGAAGGGATCGAAAGTAGATTCGGATGATTCTGCTGACTCACCAATTTTGTCGGTTTCTTCCTTTTTATCTTGCTTTTGCAAATAGTCCAAATATTCTTTGAGTAGTCTTGGATCTTGAATCATCTTTTTCATCAGAAAGTCATTTGAGCTTGCCTCGGATACCATTTCAATATCTTTTTCTTTTTCTTTCTTTATTGGAGTAGTTGTTGGAGTTGGTGCCATAGTGGTTGGATTAGGTGGAGAAGTTGTTGTAGTAGGTACCGTAGTGGTTGGAGTAGGTAGCTGTTTGGTCCACTTGAGTTTATCACCTGTGGTTAAGAATCTGATAACGTTAACTTGGTCTCCAAATTCTTAATTGAATCATGTCCACCATTTAATTTTGAATTCTCTGATCAGTGATATTGGAACTGGTTTTTCTAATTCTTGATGGATCTTAAAACTCCAGCAAAAGATCCATGGAACTTTGAACTCCATATGAAATAAAATTGATCTGGTATATTCTTCCCCCTTTGCTCTTTTTAGGTATGTCTGAAATCCCATGAGCACGTTTGGAGGTAGAATTTCTGGTTGAGGTCCAAACCATTTCCACCAATGATTAAACCAAATTGGAAATTCTCTACTGCAACTTTCTTTAAATATAAAGAACCAGGAATGATTGAATGGTCTAAAAAGAAAAGCACGATACCATGCCATTTTGTAATCTTGATATGTGAATCCATCTGGAATGAATCTTACTGAAAAGGATTTTTTAGAATAAAGAGAAGTCCATTCATTGGGAGAACAAACTTTCTTTATTATACATTTTGAATGGCTGACTATATTTGGATTTTTTCTATCTGGAATAGGAAATATTTCTACAGATTGAGTATCTGTAAGGATTAATTCATAATAATCTAAATTTTTTGAGGGATCATCTGGTTGCCAAAAGCATTTTTGAGGAAAGATTCTTTGGGTAATTTGATTGAGTGTAGAATATAAAGGTATTTCTTGAAATCTGGTTAGAGTAATATGTTGAGTAAATGCCTTGGTGAAAAAGGTATTTTCAGTGGATTGTTCTGTGGGTTTTGCAATTTGTTGAAGAGGTTTTATTTGAGAAGAAGTAGGAGTGCAGGCAGCTTGACTATATGTCAGTGCTGGGAAGTCCTGCAATATTTGAAATCTATTTTGGGTTACAGGAGTTAGACTCATCTCATAATCTTGAGGAGTCTTTGGCCTGGAATTCCCTGCTTTTGAATCCATATTCCTGCAATATTAATAAACAATATCTTTAAGTTGATCAAATAATTGCTTATTTTGTTGTTTGTAATGTTGGATAAATTCTGCATTTCTTTCAACTCTTCTCAGGACTTGAATTCGGATAGTATTTCTCTGAATCTCTCTTTGAATAAGAAAGGCTCTTTCTTGTGGGGTAATTGTAGCATAAGGGCTTTTTTGAATGTATATGGTATCATGTTTGGGAATTTGATAAGCTGGAATACTCTGCCTACCCTGGCTAGTTTGGACAAAATATTGATATCCTCTGAATTGAATAACCTTTTCTTTGTTTTGAAGTTTGGGAGAATCTCTTTGAGTTCTCAAATAATTGGTATATTTTCGATCTGTTCTTTGAGCCATCAATTCACGATCCATGTCCTTGTAAGAATCCTATAAGTAATATATCAAATAATTGTCCAAAAGTAATATTTTCAAATGAAATTACATCTGTTCCCATTTCCTTTTGTAAACTATCCATTATTCTTTGTGAAAATAAGCTTGGTAATCCTGTTATGAATCTTTCTTTCCAAAATAAAGCATTACAATCTGGTCTTCTTAATACATTTGTTAAAAACATATCTTTATACCATCTAAAGTCTGATAATGTAGGACATCTTAAATTTGTTAAAAATATTTTATTAGAATTTAATTCTTCTTTTGGATTTCCTATGAAATACATTACTATTGTTACTATTAAGAATTCTGCAGCATCTGATTGTATCTGAATATTTCCTTGGTCATCTTCAATTTCTTGGATATGTTCTAATATTGATAATTTATCTTGTAATGTTAGAGCATATCCCACCAATTTTTTAATTGACCAGTGAATCTTGAAACTAATAATGTTGCAATATTTCTTTCTTGAATATTTTTAATCTTATAAGCAAGTCTAGCCATTCCCATTTCTTGCAAATTATTTAATACTTCATATTCAGTTTTACCATCTATATTCCATTCATAAATTGAATCTCCATCATATTTAGTGGTACGAAATTTTGATCTTTCTTCGTATTGAATATCCGGAGGACTGGGTCTTGGATAATAATTTTTTGTACTTACCATTCTCCAATTTTTATTGGTATTATCATTTATCCTTCTTCTTCTTATTCTATTTAATTGATTATCTTCTTCTTCTTCAAATTGAATTTCTATGGGTAATATTATGTTTTCTTCTAGATCTGAATTTATTGATTCGTCGCTTGAATTTTCAAATTTCTCAGTTGAATTATCTTCTATAATTTGATCTAAAGCATTTATTTTGGGTGTTGAAGGTTTTACTTCTGTTAAGTTTTGTAAAGCTTGAGATATTTTATTTAATATATTGTCTGTAGTATTTATTTTTTGATTATTAATATTTTGTACTAAATCTTGTTCCTTTTCTTTTGTCAAACTTTTAGGTTGAAAATGCGGTGCTGAAATATCATTTGGAAACTTTAAATCTGGTTTCTTTAATGTATCTATTTTTGTATTTAATATTTCCATATGTTGGAAAATTGTATGAAGAATCTGATTTGTATAATTATTTTGTTGGTATACTTTTTTAATATCTTCTAAATTTATTGTATTATTTGTACTTGATTCAGCTTCCCTACCCTTTTTAAAAGGTGAGACTATTATTTCTCCTTGTCCTATATTTAGTTTTACTTCTTGTAATGGAGGATGTATTGATGTTATAATCTGATCGTCTTTTAACTTCCATTTTTTATATAAATTAGTTTGAACTTTTATTTGAGATGTATTATATATATCATTTATTCCTAATTTTGACATATAATATGTTAACCATGTAAAGAAAGGAAAATCAAATTTTTGTTTATCTAACTCATCTTTCCATTCTATAATTAATTTGTTCTTGTATTCAGATTCTAATTGAAAGAATCAAATTCTTTTGTCTGTATTTTCTTCATCTTCAAAATCTTCTTGTAAATATTTATGATTTATTTTATAAGGTTTATTTATAACATTTATTTCTCTTCTCATTTGTGAATGTGTTGGAGAATATTCTGTTTGATTTTAATTTATTACCTCTGGAACTGGGGTTTTATATTTAAAAGTTGAAGTACTTTCTATGGGAAAATTTGTTTCAGTAGATTCATAATTTGAATGTCTAGCTGGTAACCATGAGTAACTTGAACTAGGTCTTTCTCTTAATGAAGCGAATCTTATTAAAGTATTTCCGTCAGGTTTTTCTATAATATCTTCTGCAGTAGTTTGTTCTATATTTCTTGCTATTTGTGGATTTTTTATTTCAAATTCACTTGGTATTGTTATTTCATTCCATTTTAATCTTTTTGGTGTATAAGTTGTAGGTCTATCTGCATCTACTTGTAATAAAGTTGTTTCTTCCTTAAGAGTTGGAGTCATTATAAATTTAGGATTTAAATGTGATGATAAAGGTCTATAATATATTCTATATATTATTGCAAAATTCTTTGTGTGTTTTTCAAATTTATTACCTTGTAGATGAATATCTAATATCACAGAATTCAGAATGTGTGGGTCAGTTAGATCTATTGAAAAATTTAGAGCACAGTTAAAATATATAGGTCCATTACAAACATTTGTTTGAATCATAGAGAGTAAAGAAATTTTATATCGTTTGAGTCTTGTGTCTCTTAATGCTAAATATATAGGAGCATCTACTCCTAGATGGAATAAAGGTTTTAAAGCAATTTGTATTAAACCTATATGAATGTAGCGATATCCTTTACTTAAATATTTTTGAATTGTACTATGATTTAATAATGGAATTGATTGATATTCTTCTTGAATAGATATTGTTTCTTCATGTGTTTTAACTGATAAGGCTGTTTTGAAATCTAAATCAATAAATTCAGATCTAGAAGAAAACATAATATTACCCATAGAAATTCAATTTGAAGAAGAAGAAGATAATCAATTAAATAGAATGAGAAGAAGAAGGATAAATGATAATACCAATAAAAATTGGAGAATGGTAAGTACAAAAAATTATTATCCAAAATCCAGTCCTTCGGATATTCAATACGAAGAAATATCAAAATTTCGTACCACTAAATATGATGGAGATTTAATTTATGAATAGAATATAGATGGTAAAGCTGAATATGAAGTATTAAATAATTTGCAAGAAATGGGAATGGCTAGACTTGCTTATAAGATTAAAAATATTCAAGAAAGAAATATTGCAACATTATTAGTTTCAGGATTCACTGGTCAATTAAAAAATTGGTGGGATAATGCTCTAACATTACAAGATAAATTATCAATATTAGAACATACCCAAGAAATTGAAGATGACCAAGGAAATATTCAGATACAATCAGATGCTGCAGAATTCTTAATAGGAACAATAGTAATGTATTTCATAGGAAATCCAAAAGAAGAATTAAATTCTAATAAAATATTTTTAACAAATTTAAGATGTCCTACATTATCAGACTTTAGATGGTATAAAGATATGTTTTTAACAAATGTATTAAGAAGACCAGATTGTAATGCTTCATTTTGGAAAGAAAGATTCATAACAGGATTACCAAGCTTATTTTCACAAAGAATAATGGATAGTTTACAAAAGAAAATGGGAACAGATGTAATTTCATTTGAAAATATTACTTTTGGGCAATTATTTGCATTTGTCAAAAAAGAAAGATTAACGTTATGTTCAGAATTAAGATTACAAATAAAATATGATTCTAAAACAAAGGAAGTAGGATCATTCTGTGATGCATTTGGAATTAAAAGAATTAAATCACCATCAGCATACAAAAAGAAAGTTAAAACATCTTTTATATTCAGTAAAGAAGATTCAAGGTTTCTACAACACAAGCTTCCGTTGTCTACTCAATATTCTTGTAAGTCCATTTACATTAACTCAATTACTTTTCTATGCAGTCATCAATAGAAGCAGCCTGGGTAGAAGTGGTATCAGAGCCACACTACGACTGCATATTTAAACTTTGAACTTATTACTGTATTTGAATTACGTTTCTATTTCAAATTGGCTAATTCATGCATTTATGTTTATTTATTAAATTTTTACTAAAATCGTTGGTAAGACTTGATGCCTTGTAAGTCCGTTGGTAAGTCCAAGATTAGGATGTTCCAGGCATAGTGCTCGGTTGTTCCAGGTTAAGTAAAAATTTTAAATATAAAACATGGCTGCATTTCTTAGACAATTTAAAATAAGATCTAATTCAAAGCAAGTTAATATAGTACAAAGTCATGAATATCATATGCCTATAAATAATTCAGATTGGACAATTCCAGAAGAAAAAATAGAACATATTTATAGAATAGGCCCTTTAGATTTCAAAACAGCCTTATCAGTTAAAACACATGAAGAAACAATATCTATTCAAGAAGAATATCAATCAATTTCATTATTAAATCATAGTACAATTCAAAAATATTTAAGTAAAGGATATCGCTACATTCATATAGGTTTAATACAAATTGCTGTAAAACCTTTATTCCATCTAGGAGTAGATGCTCCTATATATTTAGCACTAAGAGACACAAAACTCAAACGATATAAAACTTCTTTACTCTCTATGATTCAAACAAATGTTTGTAATGGACCTATATATTTTAACTGTGCTCCAAATTTTTCAATAGATCTAACTGATCCACACATTCTGAATTCTGTGATATTAGATATTCATCTACAAGGTAATGAATTTGAAAAACACACAAAGAATTTTGCAATAATATATAGAATATATTATAGACCTTTATCATCACATTTAAATCTTAAATTTATAATGACTCCAACTCTTAAGGAAGAAACAACTTTATTACAAGTAGATGCAGATAGACCTACAACTTATACACCAAAAAAATTAAAATGGAATGAAATAACAATACCAAGTGAATTTGAAATAAAAAATCCACAAATAGCAAGAAATATAGAACAAACTACTGCAGAAGATATTATAGAAAAACCTGACGGAAATACTTTAATAAGATTCGCTTCATTAAGAGAAAGACCTAGTTCAAGTTACTCATGGTTACCAGCTAGACATTCAAATTATGAATCTACTGAAACAAATTTTCCCATAGAAAGTACTTCAACTTTTAAATATAAAACCCCAGTTCCAGAGGTAATAAATTAAAATCAAACAGAATATTCTCCAACACATTCACAAATGAGAGGAGAAATAAATGTTATAAATAAACCTTATAAAATAAATCATAAATATTTACAAGAAGATTTTGAAGATGAAGAAAATACAGACAAAAGAATTTGATTCTTTCAATTAGAATCTGAATACAAGAACAAATTAATTATAGAATGGAAAGATGAGTTAGATAAACAAAAATTTGATTTTCCTTTCTTTACATGGTTAACATATTATATGTCAAAATTAGGAATAAATGATATATATAATACATCTCAAATAAATGTTCAAACTAATTTATATAAAAAATGGAAGTTAAAAGACGATCAGATTATAACATCAATACATCCTCCATTATAAGAAGTAAAACTAAATATAGGATAAGGAGAAATAATAGTCTCACCTTTTAAAAAGGGTAGGGAAGCTGAATCAAGTACAAATAATACAATAAATTTAGAAGATATTAAAAAAGTATACCAACAAAATAATTATACAAATCAGATTCTTCATACAATTTCCCAACATATGGAAATATTAAATACAAAAATAGATACATTAAAGAAACCAGATTTAAAGTTTCCAAATGATATTTCAGCACCGCATTTTCAACCTAGAAGTTTGACAAAAGAAAAGGAACAAGATTTAGTACAAAATATTAATAATCAAAAAATAAATACTACAGACAATATATTAAATAAAACATCTCAAGCCTTACAAAACTTAACAGAAGTAAAACCTTCAACACCCAAAATAAATGCTTTAGATCAAATTATAGAAGATAATTCAACTGAGAAATTCGAAAATTCAAGCGACGAATCAATAAATTCAGATCTAGAAGAAAACATAATATTACCCATAGAAATTCAATTTGAAGAAAAAGAAGATAATCAATTAAATAGAATAAGAAGAAGAAGGATAAATGATAATACCAATAAAAATTGGAGAATGGTAAGTACAAAAAATTATTATCCAAAACCCAGTCCTCCGGATATTCAATACGAAGAAAGATCAAAATTTCGTACCACTAAATATGATGGAGATTCAATTTATGAATGGAATATAGATGGTAAAGCTGAATATGAAGTATTAAATAATTTGCAAGAAATGGGAATGGCTAGACTTGCTTATAAGATTAAAAATATTCAAGAAAGAAATATTGCAACATTATTAGTTTCAGGATTCACTGGTCAATTAAAAAATTGGTGGGATAATGCTCTAACATTACAAGATAAATTATCAATATTAGAACATACCCAAGAAATTGAAGATGACCAAGGAAATATTCAGATACAATCAGATGCTGCAGAATTCTTAATAGTAACAATAGTAATGTATTTCATAGGAAATCCAAAAGAAGAATTAAATTCTAATAAAACATTTTTAATAAATTTAAGATGTCCTACATTATCAGACTTTAGATGGTATAAAGATATGTTTTTAACAAATGTATTAAGAAGATCAGATTGTAATGCTTCATTTTGGAAAGAAAGATTCATAACAGGATTACCAAACTTATTTTCACAAAGAATAATGGATAGTTTACAAAAGGAAATGGGAACAGATGTAATTTCATTTGAAAATATTACTTTTGGGCAATTATTTGCATTTGTCAAAAAAGAAGGATTAATGTTATGTTCGGAATTAAGATTACAAATAAAATATGATTCTAAAACAAAGGAAGTAGGATCATTCTGTGATGCATTTGGAATTAAAAGAATTAAATCACCATCAGCATACAAAAAGAAAGTTAAAAAATATAATACAAAAATAAAATACAAAAAACCTAAAGCAGATAAACCAGAAAGAAGAAGCAAGTTTATTAAAAGAAAAATTGTTTGTTATAAATGTGGAAAAATAGGTCATAAAGCAAACAAATGTAAATCGAAAGAAAAAATTACAGAAATATGTGCAGACGAAGAAGAAATAAAAAATAAATTAATAAATTTATTGATAAATGAACACGATCAACAGTCTGAAGACAATTATTATGATGATATATCTAGTTCAGAAAGTGAAGAAGATTGTAATTGTTCTAATACTCCAAAATATATAAATGTTATAACTAAAAAAGAAGATAAAGAATTCTTATTAGATATGATAGAAAAAATAGAAGATCCAGTAGCTAAAAAAGAATATCTAGAAAGATTAAAAAATTTAATCATTCAAGAAGATAAAATGCCAAAAATAATAGAACCTTTTAGTATTTCGAAATTAATAGATAAATATCCAAATATAAATATAATGAAAAAGAAACTACCAAAGATCTTCAAACAGAAATTAATAATTTAAAAATACAAGTAAAACAATTACAGAAGGAGATTATAGATTTAAAAACAAAAGATTTAGAAATAGAAGCAAAATTAACATTATTAGAAAATCAGCCTTCAATTTCTAATTCTAAAACAGAAGAAATAAATATATCAGAAAAACCTATAAACGAACTTCAATATTTAAATACTATAGAAAGAATGACATTCCAAAAATGGTTTGCTTTAGTAACTATCACAGTTGAAGATTTTAAAGAAACATATGTAACTCTAATAGATAGTGGAGCTGATACAAGTTGTATTAAAGAAGGAATAATTCCTACTAAATATTGTGAAAAAACAAAAGAGACATTAATGACAGCAAATGGAGAAAATTTACAAGTAACATATAAATTTACAAAAGGATCAATATGTAATAATGAATATTGTATTAGACATAATTTTATAATTGTAAAAAATATAAATTGCGATGTAATATTAGAAACACCCTTTTTAATTCAAATATATCCATTTTTTGTAAGTCATGAAGGAATCTCAATAAATATAATGGGGAAAACGGTTATATTTAGATTTTTAACCCCAATAAAACAAAGAGAATTACAAATATTACAAACCTCTTCTATTTATAAAACAATAAATAGTATTACTAAAATACAACAACAAATAAATTATATTAAAGACAAAAAATCTTTTTTAAAAATTGAGGAACAATTAAAAGAAGAAAAGGTACAAAAAAGAATTTTAGAAATAGAAAAATTATTACAACAAGAAATATGTGCTGATATTCCTAATGCTTTTTGGGATAGAAAATAACATATGGTAGAATTACCCTATGAAACAGGATTCAATGAGAAAAATATTCCAACTAAGGCTAGACCTATACAAATGAATTTTGAATTACTAGAATTTTGTAAAAAAGAAATAAAAGCATTACTACATAAAAAATTAATAACCCCCTCTAAATCTCCATGGAGTTGTGCTGCATTTTATGTTATGAATCAAGCAGAAAAAGAACGAGGAGTTCCAAGATTAGTAATAAATTATAAACCATTAAATAAAGTATTACAATGAATTAGATATCCAATTCCCAATAAAAAAGATTTGCTTAATAGACTATTTAAAGCAAAGATATTTTCAAAATTTGATTTAAAATCAGGATATTGACAGATATTAATAAATCCAAAAGATAGATACAAAACAGCATTCACAACACCCTTTGGACATTATGAGTGGAATGTAATGCCATTTGGATTAAAAAATGCACCATCAGAATTTCAAAATATAATGAATGACATTTTCAATCCTTATAGTTCATTTAGTATAGTATATATTGATGATGTATTAATATTTTCTGAATCATTAGAATAGCATTTTAAACATTTAAATATATTTTTGAAAATAGTTAAGAAAAATGGACTAGTAGTTTCTGCACCAAAAATGAAATTATTTCAAACAAAAATAAGATTTTTAGGACATGACATATACCAAGGAACAATAAAACCAATCAATAGAGCGTTAGAATTCACTACTAAATTTCCAGATGAAATAAAAGATAAAAATCAACTACAAAGATTTTTAGGATGCTTAAATTATATAGCAGATTTCTTTCCTAAATTAAGACAAGAATGCTCTATATTATTTAATAGATTAAAGAAAAATCCAAAGCCATGGACAGAAGAACATACTCAAAAAATAAAATATTTAAAAGAAAAAATTAAATCCTTGCCATGTTTATATTTACCACATCTTAAAGCATTCATGATAGTTGAAACAGATGCATCAGAATTAGGATATGGGGGAATACTAAAACAAAAATTAGAAGAGTCAAAAGAAGAGTTAGTTAGATTTCATTCAGGAATCTGGTCTGATCCTCAAAAGAATTATTCAACTATTAAAAAAGAAATTTTATCAATAGTTTTATGTATATCAAAATTTCAAGATGATTTATATAACAAGAAATTTTTAATCAGAATAGACTGTAAATCTGCAAAAGAGATTTTACAAAAAGATGTTCAAAATATAGTTTCAAAACAAATATTTGCTAGATGGCAAGCTATTTTATCTGTTTTTGATTTTGATATAGAATTCATTAAAGGAGAAAATAATTCATTACCAGATTTTCTTACTAGAGAATTCTTACAAGGACATGGATCGTGAATTGATGGCTCAAAGAACAGATCGAGAATATACCAATTATTTGAGAACTCAAAGAGATTCTCCCAAACTTCAAAACAAAGAAAAGGTTATTCAATCCAGAGGATATCAATATTTTGTCCAAACTAGCCAGGGTAGGCAGAGTATTCCAGCTTATCAAATTCCCAAACATGATACCATATACATTCAAAAAAGCCCTTATGCTACAATTACCTCACAAGAAAGAAAAAAGCCTTTCTTATTCAAAGAGAGATTCAGAGAAATACTATCCGAATTCAAGTCCTGAGAAGAGTTGAAAGAAATGCAGAATTTATCCAACATTACAAACAACAAAATAAGCAATTATCTGATCAACTTAAAGATATTGTTTATTAATATTACAGGAATATGGATTCAAAAGCAGGGAATTCCAGGCCAAAGACTCCTCAAGATTATGAGATGAGTCTAACTCCTGTAACCCAAAATAGATTTCAAATATTGCAAGACTTCCCAGCACTGACATATAGTCAAGCTGCCTGCACTCCTACTTCTTCTCAAATAAAACCTCTTCAACAAATTCCAAAACCCACAGAAAAATTCACTGAAAATACCTATTTCACCAAGCCATTTACTCAACATATTACTCTAACCAGATTTCAAGAAATACCTTTATATTCTACACTCAATCAAATTACCCAAAGAATCTTTCCTCAAAAATGCTTTTGACAACCAGATGATCCCTCAAAAAATTTAGATTATTATGAATTAATCCTTACAGATACTCAATCTGTAGAAATATTTCCTATTCTAGATAGAAAAAATCCAAATATAGTCAGCCATTCAAAATGTATAATAAAGAAAGTTTGTTCTCCCAATGAATGGACTTCTCTTTATTCTAAAAAATCCTTTTCAGTAAGATTCATTCCAGATGGATTCACATATCAAGATTACAAAATGGCATGGTATCGTGCTTTCCTTTTTAGACCATTCAATCATTCCTGGTTCTTTATATTTAAAGAAAGTTGCAGTAGAGAATTTCCAATTTGGTTCAATCATTGGTGGAAATGGTTTGGATCTCAACCAGAAATTCTACCTCCAAACGTGCTCATGGGATTTCAGACATACCTAAAAAGAGCAAAGGGGGAAGAATATACCAGACCAATTTTATTTCATATGGAGTTCAAAGTTCCATGGATCTTTTGCTGGAGTTTTAAGATCCATCAAGAATTAGAAAAACCACTTCCAATGTCACTGGTCAGAGAATTCAAAATTAAATGGTGGACAGGATTCAATCAAGAATTTGGAGACCAAGTTAACGTTATCAGATTCTTAACCACAGGTGATAAACTCAAGTGGACCAAACAGCTACCTACTCCAACCACTACGGTACCTACTACAACAACTTCTCCACCTAATCCAACCACTATGGCACCAACTCCAACAATTACTCCAATAAAGAAAGAAAAAGAAAAAGATATTGAAATGGTATCCGAGGCAAGCTCAAATGACTTTCTGATGAAAAAGATGATTCAAGATCCAAGACTACTCAAAGAATATTTGGACTATTTGCAAAAGCAAGATAAAAAGAAAGAAACCGACAAAATTGGTGAGTCAGCAGAATCATCCGAATCTACTTTCGATCCCTTCGGAGGACCATGCGGACAAGATCCAAATGACTTTTGAAAAAGATGTCGGCCACAAATAAAGTATCTACAAAAGCAAAATGAAATTCAAATGCAAATGAAATGAGAAGACCCGAGCCTCTATAAATAGAATGAAAATGCAGAAGGAAGGCATCGGCAAATACATCGAGAAGAACTCAGTGAAAACCTTCCTACTTTAATTCAACCTACCTTTTTAATAGTTCAACCACTTTTTTGTATTCAAGCATCTTTTATATTCAGTAAAGAAGATTCAAGGTTTCTACAACACAAGCTTCCGTTGTCTACTCAATATTCTTGTAAGTCCATTTACATTAACTCAATTACTTTTCTATGCAATCATCAATAGACGGGCTTTTTTGAATGTATATTGTATCATGTTTGGGAATTTGATAAGCTGGAATACTCTGCCTACCCTGGCTAGTTTGGACAAAATATGTTGGAGAATGTGTTGGAATATTCTTAATTAAAAAAATCCAACCACTTACCAATTTTATTCTACCACATACATATACCATATGGTCTATAAGAAGGCAGAGACTTCACTATTTACCTGCCCCTCACAAAAAAAAAGAGAATTGACCATTTTGCCATGCAAGGAATTTGAGGTGTTTGACTTTTAGAAAAAACACAGTTTGGATTACCTTGTTAATCCTTATCTTCTAAATACGATACCTAACTGGTGTTGATATTCACATGCTTGTTGAGGATGTCATGCCTTATGATGCTTGGTTTGAGTTATTCAAGGGCAAAATGAAATACCAGAAGGAAAACGTATGGGATAAGGCCAAAATATATCTTGGGGCATTATTTAGGTCAGTTTTAAAATTGTCGTTGCAATTATCTTAGTTATGTCTTTTGATTTTTTTAATTCCTTTAATCTGAAAATTGTGTTAAAAATTTCTAGTGAGCTTATGGAATCAATGTTGAAAGCTCATGAAAATGGTTTCAAAGTTCATGATAGAATTGGTATCGTTGTATATGTGGAGAAGGAAGGGGACCATGATCATATTGTGAAAAAATGCAAGTTCACTTATTTGGATATTGCTAATTGTATTCTTAGCAAACTAAGTGTCCTTATATCTTTTTGATATTATCTAAACTATTTATTCTCTCCTAATCTACTATTGGTGTGAGTACAAGGAGGTCCTTTCGTAGACGACATGAAATAATTTTGGAAAAAGGTGGATACATTCCTTAAGGGATGCAGACGTTTCAGTGCAGCACCATAGCATCTCAAAGATTTCATTGCTGCACCATCACATAATTTGTAAGCATTGATTTCATTTTTTGTTAAAATTCTATTTTTTTAGTATGTTATACCTTGTATTGATGTCGCAATAAGAGTACACAAGGGTTGGAATCCCCTAAACAACTTTGCAATAGAAAGAAAACTAACATCTTAAAATAAAATACACTATACAAATGTTAGACTAAACAAATATAGAATTGGAAAGATTCATCTCAAAACACAGCTGCAGTGTTTCAAAACTAGCTTTAAATTGCTTGCAGCCCACCGGCATTCCTCGAATGGCGTAGACATATTGCTTAAAAACACTGACATTCCAGTAGATCCAAACCTTGTAGAATGTTGCAGCAAAAACTATCCTTCTCACTATAGGGACAAAGGAAACCAGAGAACAGTTGAATATCATCCACCAAAGCTCATCATCAAAATGTTTATCAAAAGCACTCTATTTTAATCCTTTGAACAAGATAAAGCTCCTCTCTAGTTGTTCGCACTTTGCTAGATATATCCCTGTAATTCCACTTATTTAGTTCCTTAAATCCTGTCCTCAATATTCTAAGTTTATTGCATAAAACTTCTAATGGGTTGCCCACTACATCTGGTTTTCAAGCATTTCATAAGACTTCCTGGAACCTAGAACTTTTCATCCGGATTTTGTGAAATTTGAATGGCTTAGGTCCAGCATCTCAATCTTCCATTATACAAATAAATAAGGGTGTGCAACCAGCTATCTCAGGATCCAAAACTTCTGTGTATAACGGTTTCCCAACCTAGCTTGCTAATTTTTTTAGTCCTCTAGTAGTATAATAATGCAACTTGAGTCCTGGAAGGCTGATAGGCACTGGCTCCAAGCATCCTTATATCCAAATTAGGATTCCATGGCTTTAAGAACAATGTGTGACTATCAAAGGGCCAAGGAGACTGCTCCAATATACAGTTCTTAACATCCTCATAACTACAATCGAACACAAACACACCATTTTTCAGCATAGTACACTCTACATGTCTCAAATTATGTTGTTACTATTTAATTGAAATTTCTATGCGACAATTTCACTATATATCTTAGACTAATGCAACTTTGCTGTTGCCTTGCTGGTTGACTCCTATAAAGTGAAACTGATCGGGCTATGGACTGTTCTTATTTTTGGAAGTCTTCAAGGAAAGCTAACTTCATCTATCTAATTTTCATAATTAAATTTCTGTAGTGGATAGTCTAATTTTCATATATATGCCACCTAATGTAAAAAGGCAATTAAGAGATATTCTAATTTCCAAACATATTCTAATTCTGAGATATAGTTATAAAAATAGGGGATGAAACCCAACGCGACGCGCGGGTGTTGGGTGCCTTTTTTTGAAATTTTTTACATGATTTTTTAAGAAAAATACAATAAGATTGAGAAAGTAAAATGTATTGCAGATATAAATTATTAAAAAAAACATGTATATAAATTAAGTATCATATCAGTTGAAATAGAATTACACGTACACTAATCCCTTCTCGCCCTACACAAAAATAAAGTCAATTTCTAAGTGCACATAATACTTTTTTGTACATATTTTAATCAAGAACACAGACGGAATTGTCTATGAAAGCAGTTTATAAGAAGGCAGAGACTTCACTATTTGCCTACCCCTCACAAAAAGAAAGAGAATTGACCATTTTGCCATGTGAGAAATATGTGATGTTTGATGTTTTGAAAAAACACAGTATGCATTACCTTGTTAATCCCGATCTTCTAAATACAATACCTAACTGGTGTTGATATTCACATGCTTGTTGAGAATGCCATGCCTTGTGATGCCTGGTTTGAGCTAGTCAAGGGCAAAATGAAATATCAAACGGAAAACGTATGGGAAAAGGCCAAAATATATCTTGGGGCATTCTTTAGGTCAGTTTTAAAATTATCGTTGTAATTATCTTGGTCACGTCTTTTGATTTTTTTTCTTTTTTTATTGCTTTAATCTGAAAATTTTGTCAAAAATTTATAGTGAGCTTATGCAATCAATGTTGAAAGCTCATGAAAACGGCTTCAAAATTCATGATAGAACCGGTATCGATGTATATGTGGAGAAGGAAGGGGACCATGATCATATTGTGAAAAAATACAAGTTCACTTACTTGGATATTGCTAATGGTATTCTTAGCAAACTGAGTGTCCTTGTATCTTTTTGATATTATCTAAACTATTTATTCTCTGCTAATCTACTATTGGTATGAGTGCAAGGGGGTTCTTACGTAGACGACATGAAATAGTTTTGAGAAAAGGTGGATACATTCCATAAGGGATGCTGATGTTTTAGTGCAGCACCACAGCATCTCAAAGATTTCATTGTTGCACCATCACATAATTTGTAAGCATTGATTTCATTTTTTGTTAAAATTCTATTTTTTTAGTAAGTTATACCTTGCATTGACGTGGCAATACGAGTACACAAAGGAGGGGATCCCTTAAACAACTTTACAATAGAAAGAAAACTAATATCTTAAAATAAAATACACTATACAAATATTAGACTAAGCAAATATGAAATTGGGAAGATTCATCTCAAAACACATCAGCATGTTTCAGAACTTGCTTTAAATTGCTTGCAGCCCACTGCCATGCCTCGAATGGCGTAGACATGTTGCTTAAAAACACTGACATTCCAGTAGATCCAAACCTTGTAGAATGTTGCAACAAAAACTATCCTTCGTACTATAGGGACAAAGGAAACCAGAGAACAGTTCAATATCATCCACCAAAACTCATCATCAAAATTTTTATCAAAAGCACCCTATTTTAATCCTTCGAACAAGATAAAGCTCCTCTCTAGTTGTCTGCACTTTTCCAGATATATCCCTGTAATTCCACTTATGTAATTCCTTAAGTCCTGTCCTCAATATTCTAAGTTTGTTGCATAAAACTTCTAATAGGTTGCCCACTACATCTGGTTTTCAAGCATTTCATAAGACTTCCTGGAACCTAAAACATTTCATCCGAATTTTGTGAAATTTGAATGGCTTATTTCCAGCATCTAAATCTTCCTTTATACAAACAAATGAGGGTGTGCAACCAGCTACCTCAGGATCCAAAACTTATGTGTATAACAGTTTCCCAACCTAGCTTGCTAATTTTTGTAGTCTTTTAGTAGTATAATAATGCAACTTGAGTCCTGAAAGGTTGATTGGCACAGGCTCCAAGCATTCTTAGATCCAAATTAGGATTCCATGGCTTTAGAACAATGTGCGACTATCAAAGGGCCAAGGAGACTGCTCCTATATACTGTTCTTAACATCTTTAGAACTACAATTGAACACAAACATACCATTTTTCAGCATAGTACACTCTACATGCCTCAAATTATGTTGTTACCATTTAATTGAAATTTTTGTGCGACAATTTCACTATATATCTTAGACTAATGCAACTTTGCTGTTGCCTTGCTGGTTGACTCCTATAAAGTGAAACTGATGGGGCTATGGACTGCTCTTATTTTTGGAAGTCTTCAAGGAAAGCTAACTTCATCTATCTAATTTTCATAATTAAATTTCTGTAGTGGATAGTCTAATGTAAAAAGGCAATTAAGAGATATTTCAATTTCCAAACATATTCTAATTCTGAGATATAGTTATAAAAATAGGGGATGAAACCCAACACGACGCGCGGGTATTGGGTGCCTTTTTTTGAAATTTTTTACATGATTTTTAAGAAAAATACAATAAGATTGAGAAAGTAAAATGTATTGCAGATATAAATTATTAAAAAAAACATGTATATAAATTAAGTATCATATTAGTTGAAGTAGAATTACACGTACACAAATCCCTTCTCGCCCTACACAAAAATAAAGTTAATTTCTAAGTGCACATAATATTTTTTTCTACATATGTTAATCAAGAATAGAGACGGAATTGTCTATGAAAGCAGTCTATAAGAAGGCAGAGACTTCACTATTTACCTACCCCACACAAAAAAAAGAGAATTGACCATTTTGCCATGCAAGGAATTTGAGGTGTTTGACTTTTAGAAAAAACACAGTTTGGATTACCTTGTTAATCCTTATCTTCTAAATACGATACCTAACTGGTGTTGATATTCACATGCTTGTTGAGGATGTCATGCCTTATGATGCTTGGTTTGAGTTATTCAAGGGCAAAATGAAATATCAGAAGGAAAACGTATGGGACAAGGCCAAAATATATCTTGGGGCATTATTTAGGTCAGTTTTAAAATTGTCGTTGCAATTATCTTAGTTATGTCTTTTGATTTTTTTAATTCCTTTAATCTGAAAATTTTGTTAAAAATTTCTAGTGAGCTTATGGAATCAATGTTGAAAGCTCATGAAAATGGCTTCAAAGTTCATGATAGAATTGGTATCGTTGTATATGTGGAGAAGGAAGGGGACCATGATCATATTGTGAAAAAATGCAAGTTCACTTATTTGGATATTGCTAATTGTATTCTTAGCAAACTGAGTGTCCTTATATCTTTTTGATATTATCTAAACTATTTATTCTCTCCTAATCTACTATTGGTGTGAGTACAAGGAGGTCCTTTCGTAGACGACATGAAATGGTTTTGAGAAAAGGTGGATACATTCCTTAAGGGATGCAGACGTTTCAGTGCAGCACCATAGCATCTCAAAGATTTCATTGCTGCACCATCACATAATTTGTAAGCATTGATTTCATTTTTTGTTGAAATTCTATTTTTTTAGTATGTTATACCTTGTTTTGATGTCGCAATAAGAGTACACAAGGGTTGGAATCCCCTAAACAACTTTGCAATAGAAAGAAAACTAACATTTTAAAATAAAATACACTATACAAATGTTAGACTAAACAAATATAGAATTGGAAAGATTCATCTCAAAACACAGCTGCAGTGTTTCAAAACTAGCTTTAAATTGCTTGCAGCCCACCGGCATTCCTCGAATGGCGTAGACATATTGCTTAAAAACACTGACATTCCAGTAGATCCAAACCTTGTAGAATGTTGCAGCAAAAACTATCCTTCTCACTATAGGGACAAAGGAAACCAGAGAACAGTTGAATATCATCCACCAAAGCTCATCATCAAAATGTTTATCAAAAGCACTCTATTTTAATCCTTTGAACAAGATAAAGCTCCTCTCTAGTTGTTCGCACTTTGCTAGATATATCCCTGTAATTCCACTTATTTAGTTCCTTAAATCCTGTCCTCAATATTCTAAGTTTATTGCATAAAACTTCTAATGGGTTGCCCACTACATCTGGTTTTCAAGCA
This sequence comes from Coffea arabica, assembly GCF_036785885.1. Taxonomy (NCBI): domain Eukaryota; kingdom Viridiplantae; phylum Streptophyta; class Magnoliopsida; order Gentianales; family Rubiaceae; genus Coffea; species Coffea arabica. Next base: position 14,319,387 of record NC_092321.1, read on the forward strand.
TTTCATAAGACTTCCTGGAACCTAGAACTTTTCATCCGGATTTTGTGAAATTTGAATGGCTTAGGTCCAGCATCTCAATCTTCCATTATACAAATAAATAAGGGTGTGCAACCAGCTATCTCAGGATCCAAAACTTCTGTGTATAACGGTTTCCCAACCTAGCTTGCTAATTTTTTTAGTCCTCTAGTAGTATAATAATGTAACTTGAGTCCTGGAAGGCTGATAGGCACTGGCTCCAAGCATCCTTATATCCAAATTAGGATTCCATGGCTTTAAGAACAACATGCGACTATCAAAGGGCCAAGGAGACTGCTTCGATATACTATTCTTAACATCCTCATAACTACAATCGAACACAAACACACCATTTTTCAGCATAGTACACTCTACATGCCTCAAATTATGTTGTTACTATTTAATTGAATCTTCTATATTTCACTATATATCTTAGACTAATGCAACTTTGTTGTTGCCTTGCTGGTTGACTCCTATAAAGTGAAACTGATCGGACTATCGACTGTTCTTATTTTTGGAAGTCTTCAAGGAAAACTGACTGCATCTGTCTAATTTTCATAATTAAATTTCTAGTGGATAGTTTAATTTTCATATATATGTCACCTAATGTAAAGAGGCAATTAAGAGATATTTCAATTTCCAAACATTTTCTAATTCTGAAATATAGTTACAAAAATAGAAAATGAAACCCAACGCGACGCGCGGGTGTTGGGTGCCTTTTTTTTAAAATTTTTTACATGATTTTTAAGAAAAATACAATAAGATTGAGAACGTAAAAAGTGTTGTAGATATAAATTGTTAAAAAACATGTATATGATATAAGTATTATATCAGTTGAAATAGAATTACACGTACACTAATCCCTTCTCGCCCTACACAAAAATAAAGTTAATTTCTAAGTGCACATAATATTTTTTTTTTACATATTTTAATCAAGAACACAGACGGAATTGTCTATGAAAGCAGTCTATAAGAAGGCAGAGACTTCACTATTTACCTACCCCTCACAAAAAGAAAGAGAATTGACCATTTTGTCTTGTGAGGAATATGAGATGTTTGACTTTTTGAAAAAACACAGTATGCATTACCTTGTTAATCCATATCTTCTAAATACGATACCTAATTGGTGTTGATATTCACATGCTTTTTGAGGATGCCATGTGAGACTCCGAAATTTTACTTGTCTTTATAACTTTTATTTGAACTTATTTGCCTTAGATTCTTGATTGTTTTAATGGTTGAATTTTAGTCAAGGGAGTGAATTTTGTTAAGAAAAGTTTCATAATCTCAAATTGCTAGAAAATCTAGAAATTTTCACAGGAGGCTATGCGCAGTTTTGGAAAATTGGCTATAACTTCGTATAGAAAAGTCGGAATTGAGTTCCGTTTGTTGTGTTTGAAACTAGAATCGTAGGGCTTCATACAGTGGAAAATTTAGAATTTGATTCAATCTCTATAAATTCCAGAAAATTGGCACAGTTGGCTGAATATTCTGTCTTGCACAAGTGAACATAAGAATGTTGTAACAGCTTATGGCTCAATTTGGACTAATTTATGAGCTGAATTTCTTTGAGATGTCTTCTAAAGATTATTAGTGTTTAAGTATAGTTTTTAACAGGCCAAGTTGTATGAATGTTTGACATTTATAATTCAAGTTATGATTTTTCTAAAAGAATGGCATAATTTGGGATTTTTTATTATACTAGGGTTTTTGGTGTGTTTTTGGTGCATTTTGATAGTGTGATCATTTGGTGAGGTGTGTGTACTAAATTTGGTAATTAAGAGTGAGTTTTAAATAAGAGAAAGTGTGTAATTAGAAGTTCTAATAATAAGTTAGTAAATCATAAGTGAAAACACTAGTACGCGCGAGTTAAGAAAAATAGGCTTGAACCAACGTGCACCGTTTGCTACCGATTGAGTGCACCACTTGAACACTACTTTATTACCTTAATCTCCTTATTATTAATTGAGCAAAATCAGCCCTAAATATCTCCTTATACCATCCAAAATTTTGGACTAAAAAACAAGAGAGAAAAGAAAAAATTTGACCTTAAATCAAAGTGTGACACTTGTTGGAAATTTAGTAAACTTTGACTAAACAAATTTCCTACCTTCTTATCTTTCTTTTTGGCTTAATTTCATTCATTTTTCCTTCATATTGGTCGAAACTAAGAGAGGGAAAAAGAGAGAAAAACAATTTCAACTCCAATCTTAATTCTTCCTTGTTGAGTTGAAATCTCAAAAACTAAACCGATTAAACTTACCTTTTGGTATTTGGAAAGTTTGGCGTGGTGAAATTTTTGGAATAGAGTGGTTTGGTTTTCACTTGCAAGCAGCTTTTGGAAGGTATAAGGCTTGACTTTTCTCTTCTCTTGCTTAATCTTGTTAAATTTGGGATAGAAGCTTATATTCTTGGTTTGCTATGGTTACTTGTTTAGTTTTGATGTAGTAGTGGCATGTTTAGTTAGAGTTTGCCTCTTTTCAGTTTTTATTAGTGTTGTTTAACTAGTAAATGATGTTATTGAGATTGGAAATGGAACTTGTGAAGTGATTTTGGGCTTGAGTGCAACTTTGTTAGAGTAAAAGTTGAATTCCAGCATTTGGTAGAGATTCTTCCCTGTTTTTGGAACCAATCTGACCTGCATATTCGTCCATGATAAAACCAAATCAATTCTTACTCAAAACATGAAAGTTGTAGGGAATTGAGTTAACTATCTACATACAAAATTTCAACTCAATCGGAGCACTGTAACATATGAAATGACTAAAATACCCCTAACTGCCCAAATACCCTGTTTCACAGGTAGCTTTCTGTTTTCTCTGAAATTTCAAATTTTGACCCTAAAAATGAGGGAAATGGGTATTGATGTCTTCATAGGAAATGTAACGCTATAACATTTGCCCCAATCCGATAAGTGTAGCTTCAGTTTTAAGTAAAACGCCGAAAGATGACAAATCTGCCACTTAGACATTTTTCTTTAATACTAGTTTTCAATTTTGTTCTTGGTGGTTTCATTGCTAGAATTGACTTGTATTTGGATGATATTGAGCCTAGTTGAAGAGTTATTGTGTTAAGATTGCTTATGTGTTGAATTTGGGCTGAATTGAGAAAAATAATGAAGCCATAAATGACTGAAAAATAGCTAAATACAAAGGGCGTGCTGACCAAATTTTTACTCGAGGGTTAAGCGTATGTACTCGTGATTTGAGCGACGATTTGAGGTCGAATTGGACTTGGATTGTCTAGGGTGTTTGAGTTTTCTTTCGTAGTGGTATATAAGTTGAAATTTTGCCGAAAGTCGTACCCTTGAAAAAGTGAAAGTAACGACCATTCGAAATATGTTTTCCTCGTCTTTTAGACTCAAACGCGAATTTCAAAGTTTTATTTGTTTCCTTAGCAACACCAAAAGAGCGAGCATGAATACTACCTAAATGAGTTTCAGTTACTTGATTTTCTTTAAGCGAAACTGTTAAGTTTCGAACCCTAGTTCATTTCAAACTCTTAAATGATGTTTTATTGCAGATTTGGATTCTAATCAAGGAGTTGTACCTGAGTGTGATTTTGACAAGCACTAAATCTTTGGTGAGTGCTTCCAATTACATGATTGAAATTGATACTTGATTTAAATTCTTTACCAACGTGATCAGATAAGATTTGCTTGGTTTGGTCGGGCAAGTGTGTACTTTATCGCACTTGACGTAACTCAACTAATCACTTGATATCTCATTCATGCTTGTACAAGTAACTTGATTTGCATTGACCTGTACTTGTATTTTTACTTGTGCTTGACTTGTAAGTGTCGAGCGGCAGCATGTACCACACTCGATCTGAGTGGGAGGTGTCTTTTGTTCCCGTCTCCGTACTTTTTCTTTTGACTAAGTCAATTGGTCATCGACTATATTGACTACTTGGGAACCCAAACCCCACTGGCTAGTTAATCGAGTAGATTCGGCAAGGGTTTGGTCGATTAGATAACGAACCATAGGTCTCTTGTTTTGTCGAGTGGAGTGATACCTCTTCGACTAATCGATATACTCGAGTATTACCACACGTGTTTATTTTGGCGTTCGAGCCCGGTAAGGGAGTTGAATGGTAGACGGAAATTGGCGTTTAGTAGGGCATTACTGGATTTGTTACTTTACTCGAAAGTTGACAGAGTGTCAGCTACTACTTGATCAAATTCTGGTGAAGCAACGGGAATTTGGATCTTGAGAGTCATTTGTATCCTTATACTTTGAAATGATTATTACTTCTCATGTTATTGTTTCTTTTTGAAAAAAAAAACTTTACACTCGCTTATTTTGATATTTACTACTTGAAGTGTTATTACTCATTTTTTTGATTTGTTATGCTCGCTACTTTATTACTTTGATACTTGCATTTTGAATAATGGTCAACCTGCTATTTGGAACCTCATTGAGTTTTAGCTCACCCTATTTCGTTAAATTTATTTTTCTTATAGGAGGAACGAGTTAGGCGTGAGAATGGTACATGCTAGCATAGTCTAGTTTTGAACTTTTGCGATTGTACTCGCGCTAGTACTTGATTAGGGTTGAATGTATCTGGAACTCAAATCTTTTGTTATATTTGGGATGGTCTGAATATTTGAGATAGAAATGAATGTACATGTACGTTCCAAACTTGAGAACTGTTATTCCATTTACGCTTGAGGTTGTGAACTGTTTTATTTGGAGTGAGTGAGTGAGACTTAGCGAGAGTTGGACAGGCGATCCGCTAAACCCCGGGGTACGCCCTAAGAGGAGGTGGGGTCGTCACATGCCATGCCTTATGATGCCTGGTTTGAGCTATTCAAGGGTAAAATAAAATATCAGAAGAAAAACATATGGGAAAAGGCCAAAATATATCTTAGGGCATTCTTTAGGTCAGTTTTAAATTATCATTGTAATTATCTTGGTCATGTCTTTTGATTTTTTTTTCTTTTTTTTATTGCTTTAATCTGAAATTTTTGTCAAAAATTTATAGTGAGCTTATGGAATCAATGTTGAAAGCTCATGAAAACGACTTCAAAGTTCATGATAGAACCGGTATCGTTGTACATGTGGAGAAGGAAGGGGACCATGATCATATTGTGAAAAAATGCAAGTTCACTTACTTGGATATTGCTAATGATATTCTTAGCAAACTGGGTGTCCTTGTATCTTTTTGAAATTGTCTAAACTATTTATTCTCTCCTAATCTACGATTGGTATAAGTGCAAGGGGGTCCTTACGTAGACGACACGAAATGGTTTTGGGAAAAAGGTGGATACATTCCATAAGGGATGCTGATGTTTTAGTTGTTTTAGTGCAGCACCACAGCATTTCAAAGATTTCATTGCTGCACCATCACATAATTTGTAAGCATTGATTTCATTTTTTGTTAAAATTGTGTTTTTTTTAGTAAGTTATACCTTGCATTGACGTGACAATAAGAGTATACAAGGGAGGGGATCCCCTAAACAACTTTACAATAGAAAGAAAACTAGCATCTTAAAATAAAATACACTATGCAAATATTAGACTAAGCAAATATAAAATTAGGAAGATTTATCTCAAAACACAGCAGCGGTGTTTCAAAACTTGCTTTAAATTGCTTGCAGCCCACTGCCATGCCTCGAATGGCGTAGACATGTTGCTTAAAAACACTGACATTCCAGTAGATCCAAACCTTGTAAAATGTTGCAGCAAAAACTATCTTTCTTACTATAGGGACAAAGGAAACCAGAGAACAATTCAATATCATCCATGATCATATTGTGAAAAAATGCAAGTTCACTTACTTGGAAATTGCTAATGTTATTCTTAGCAAACTGAGTGTCCTTGTATCTTTTTGATATTACCTTAACTATTTATTCTCTCATAATCTACTATTGGTGTGAGTGGAAGGGGATCCTTACGTCGACGACATGAAATGGCTTTGGGAAAATGTGGATACATTCCTTAAGGGATGCAGATGTTTTAGTGCAGCACCACAACATCTCAAAGATCCAAGCAGATGTTTTATTGCTGATGTTTTAGTCTTGGAAGGTAGATAGGCACAGACTCCAGGCATTCTTAGATCCAAATTAGGATTCTATAGCAACTTTGCTGTTGCCTTGCTGGTTGACTCCTATAAAGTGAAACTGATCGGGCTATGGACTGTTCTTATTTTTGGAAGTCTTCAAGGAAAACTGATTTCATCTGTCTAATTTTCGTAATTAAATTTCTGTAGTGGATAGTCTAATTTTCATATATATGCCACCTAATGTAAAGAGGCAATTAAGAGATATTTCAATTTTCAAGCATATTCTAATTCTAAAATATAGTTACAAAAATAAGGGATGAAACCCAACGCGACGCGCGGGTGTTGGGTGTCTTTTTTAAAAAATTTTTACATGACTTTTTAGAAAAAATACAATAAGATTGAGAAAGCAAAAAGAATTGCAGATATAATTTATTAAAAAAAACATGTATATTATGTATGTATTATAGCAGTTGAAGTAGAATTACCCATAAAGAAATTCTTTCACGCCCTACACAGAAATAAAGTTAATTTTTAAGTGGACATAGTATTTTTTTCTACATATGTTAATTAACAACACGGAAGGAAATGTCAAAAAAAATGTTAACTGAATAACATAATAAGAAAACATCCCAAGTTGAAGTTCTAATATGTTACATTTTATTATTCAACATCAACATAATAAATGAGAGCAAAATTTTTTTTTAATGTCAAATAGATAATTCCTATCCTTATACTACATCTCATTTCAAGATTAAAAAAGTTTAACGTTTACCTTTGTTCTTAACTAGTTTTATCTCATCCACATCAATTTTGACAAGTCTGATACTCGAAAAGAAAGAGTCAACCTTATAAATATATTATGGAAAGCTCAAAACATCACACAAATATTTTGCAGATGTAGAGCCATGAATTGACTTTCTTTTATAGCTTTTAGTTATTACACTGCACCTATGAACACAAGCCCTAACTAGGAGCCGCAAGATTATGACACTAAACCAACAAGTGAATAGAGCAAAGTTGTAATAAGATTAATATTGATGCATAATGTTCTAGAAGCATAATACGTTACATTATATAGCATTCATGAATACAAATATCAATTTGCTCACTAGTGAACCACAAATGAGCATCTCAACTTATTAGGACCACCAGGGAAGGTGTATACAACAAATTGGTGAAGTGAAGGACAAATGTCATCATAAAATAAATTACAAATTAATTTATGCATCAATTTTTGTGATAATAATAAGAAGATAACATTCGCAAAAAATTTATTACATAATTAAATTTCTGTAGTGGATAGTCTAATTTTCATATATATACCACCTAACTTAAAGAGGCAATTAAGAGATATTTCAATTTTCAAACATATTCTAATTTTGAAATATAGTTACTAAAATAGGGGATGAAACCCCGCGCAACGTGTGGGTGTTGGGTGCCTTTTTTTTAAAATTTTTTACATGATTTCAAGAAAAATACAATAAGATTGAAAAAACAGAAAGTATTTTAGGTATAAGTTATTAAGAAAAACATGTATATAAAGTAAGTATCATATCAGTTGAAGTAGAATTACCCATAAACAAATCCTTTCACACCCTACACAAAAATAAAGTTAATTTTTAAGTGTACATAATTTATTTTTTCTACATATGTTTATCAAGAACACAGAAGGAATTGTCAAAAAAATGCTAACTGAATAACAGAATCAGAAGACATCCAAAGTTGAAGTTATAATATGTTACATTTTATTATTCAATATCGACATAACAAATGAGAGCAAAAACTTGTTTTTTAATGTCAAATAAATAATTCCACCCTTATACTACATCTCATTACAAGATTAAAAAAGCTTAACACTTAACTTTGTTCTTAACTAGTTTTATCTAATCCACATTAATTTTGACAAACCTGACACTCGAAAAGAAAACACAAGAAAGATAATGTAGTCAAGTTAACAAAATTTCATGCTTCCATTATTTGTACTCCAAGTTTCACCACATATCAATACCCACTTTAAAAGATGAAGATAACCCTTAATACAGTTGAAATTCAAAGATGAGTTTGACTAAAACTCATTCTTATATAGTATAAAGAATTAATTACACAATAAAAATCACACTTTAATTAAATGTGTCTATAACATCATTTCAATAATTATGCCAACACATAAACTTATATGAGTTGTACTTGATGCAAAAAACGATTGTAAAATAATCCTATATTCCAGGAATATCCAAATATCTCAATAAATTAAAGCTTTAAATGTACAAATATGAGGACATTTCCGTAAACATACTCAAAAGCATGCTGTCGTCAGTTGTACCAAAAGTTTTAAAAAAACTATACATCATTGCACATTTCCAAAATGCCCTTATTCATGCGGTTGAAATTCAAAACCCTTTTTTTACCACAACTCATTCTTATATAGTATAAACATATGTGTACGACTAAGACGAAACACAAGGAACCAACAGGGTGATGTTGTGGCAAAAAACTAGAATATAGAAGAAGTGGTAGGCTGGTTTTAGTCAAATAAACTAGTTAATCAAATAGGAAAAGATTTTGCAAAGGATTCCGGAATAAAATGTCTAGCTATCGACTATCTCGATCAACTTATATAGCTGATAGAAATTGATTAGATTGTAATAGTTGCTATGATGCATACATTTACATACTCCTTTAGAGTGATATGTTCATCTGATGCATCAATTCTAGCGTACAGTAGAAGTTTGTCATTTTCTTTCTTGCTTATGCACGGAGGAGGAGAAGCAGGAGAAATAGTGAAAATAAACAATATAACAACATTCAGTTCCTCTTTCTATTTCTCCTGATCATCCCTATCAACACAAGGGGACTAAAGGGTAGCATAACAACAAAAATGACCTTTAACGGCATTTAAAGGTGTCGGTATAAATAATCTAACTTGATACTTTACCTTTCCTCACACCTCAGACAAGTGTTGTCCCTTCCAATGTGGGGATAGGCTTGTAGTATTCAAATGTGTCAGGAAAATTATGCTGTTATAGCATCCCATCTGCCAACAAAAATTCTTTTTGTTGATAATTGAAAGTGTCAGGATAGCTATAGTACAACATAAGGATATCAAATTCTATGCTGACACTTTTAATTGCCAGGAGTTTTTTTTTTCTTTTTTTTTTGATATAGAAGCAACCTGTAGGTAGTGCTCCCTGCTATACATTCCGTCAATCAGAAACCCAAAAGACTTGTAAAATTATCCCAAAGAACAAAATGCATATAGTAATATAAAAGCAAAAGTCAATGCTCAAATATAATTTATTGAACTAAAAGTCAGTAACAAATAATAACATAGCAAATCCCTAACAAGTACAAACTTGAAAAATTCTCTTGTGCACAAACTAAAAGATTCTCATCCCTAACAAGTAGAAAGAATTTGCAGTAGCTTCCAAACTTTCCAATGAAATGAGAGCCTTCAGTCATAACCATGAATACCCCATCAATCTTCAGCTAGTTCCACCTGTGCACAAAGTTTGTTGGGATCATTAGATCATCATAGCTAGCAATAAAATTGCAGAAAAGCCACAATATAAGTAAGTGCATAAAATATCATTTAAACTAATGTCATTAAGCAACAGTTCTTAGGCTCGTATACTAGGCCAACATAAGTGTTGTCCAGTGAAATCATCTAAAAATGCTAAAAGTCTAGGAAGCAATAAAATGAGCACCCATCCTCGGATAAGAAATGGCAGATTTCGAATAAATTGCATGCTTTCAAATCCATTTCAGAAGTGACAAAGTTGCAGGAATGAATATTAAGAGGAAAAACAACTCCTTAGTTTCAAAAGCACGATATCAACCAAGGCAGACAAAGAAAAAGTAACTTGGACGCTAGACATTTTGGATACTGCCAAAGAATGAGGAATACTGCATATTTATCAGAATAACTAAGTTCCATACATATCCTACATTTTACAAATATAACTGCTGCAATGGTCACTGGTTCACATTAGTCAAAACAGATAACTGTACCATGCAAATGAGATCTCAAATGTTATAAAAGTTGCAGAAATTTATCTCAACTGGCGGCTTAAATGATACCATGGATGATTAACCACGAGCCAGAAAACATTACTTTAATCACAATAGTCAGTCATTGATTATGATACAAAGGCTTACTGCAGGCAGTCATTGATTGGGGGAAACTACGGCTTGCTCGATATCACAACTTTTGTACCTAATCCAGATTACTATAGGTAATGATACCACTTATATAACCAATTAGAGTTAGTCAACAGTATTTATCATTCTATTGGTTGGTTTAATTATTCTTTTTTTGGCATCACTATGACTTTCTGGCTAAATTCTATTCTGCCTTCCTCAGTGCTCTTCTTTGGCACCAGTTGATGGGAAGAAACATTTTAGCAATGAACTTCATAGGCACAAAGAAGATTCGTGCCTAGATATTTGCACACGAATAATGAAATAAAACTGAAATAAAGATAAGAGTCTGTCGACAAATGGGGGATCAAATATCTGCAAATCTTTTTTCTTTTTTTTTTTGGGCAAAAGCCACAAGACTTTACTGTCACTTCTTTCAAACACTAACATGTATCACAATTAAGAATTGGTTGTTACTTTTTTTTCCTCTTAAGCAGGAATTAGAAGAAATCTTTAAGGACAACAGTGCTCAATCCCAGTAGCAGTTTGCAAAGATACTTCAGTTAAATCAAGTGAATTAATTCGAATTGAATAAACTAGGCTTCTCTCTTTCACTGGCCTGTCAACATATATCCTTTTAATACTCTTTCACACGAAGTATCTGGTCACATGAAATTTATCTGTAATCACTTTTCTAAGATTCACCAGTTTCTTGGTTGTCTACTTGATATTTTATCGAATAAGTTATGGGCAACAAATCCATAACAAAATAGTCACACAAATCAAGTAGACAACCGAGAGGAGTAAAACTCAACAACAAATGCACTTAAATCATGAACTATTACTCATGGATATTGTCAACTTAGATTTCTTTGCAGCTTAGATTCCTCAATTGACCTAAATACGCTAGTCTTGCAACTATAACATTTTTCAACAAAAAAATAGGCAGAAGTAAAATGGAAATGCAATGAACATTTCTTTGCAACATTTTACATGGTCAACTCCTCAAACATGACTTCTACACCAAAAGAAGGATTTAAACTCTAGAACATCAGTTAGGGGAGACCAAACATTCCTTATGGAATCTGGGAATTCCAATTAAGCGACATATTTACTAGAGATGAGGATTTTAATCGATTTGTTTGCCAGCTGCTGCAGCAACAAAAAGCAAGTGGGGAGTCTTTCCGAGCACACTACAGCCCAGCCCATAAGCAAAGCAGGCTACCAAAAACACAAACAGAGCATTATACCCCCAAATGGTGAGCTTGAGCCCGAGACCAGTTTGGCCCAGAGACAAAATCTTCTGAATCAACATGGGCACCACCAGAAGAACATCAAGAATTAGGGCTCTCTTTGCACTTGGAAACTCAGAGAAAGCAGAAACTTGTCGAGCAACAGATGGATTGTACTTGATGCAGTACTTTTTAGTAGCGGTTCAAGCCTTTGGCATAACAGAGGGAAAATGACATGGGGTCCAAAGTGTATTTGGATGGGGCAGGTTATGTGTGGAATCCTCTAGCTATTGCCCTTCCTCTTTTTGGCTTCTTTCTCTGCCAGTGTTTCTTGTGAGGGAGATAAAAAGAAGCAAAATTTGACTTAAGTGTTTTGGCTGGCAAAAGTTTTGAGCAAATGAATTTTTCGCCAATTCACTGCGATATCGTTTTGTGCCTTTCTTTCTTTTTTTGGTATATCTCACATTTTCTCAAGTGTCATAATAGGTAGTCTAAAGGCACATTATTATTCTTATATCAGATAAAATAAAAAAAAATTAAAGCATATATTATTGAATTGATAATAATTGTCATAATAGAAGTACTATAATAACACAAACCAACAAGTGTCCTTATAGGCATGTCAGGAAAAGCCATTTTTGTTGTAGTGATATTTAAAGGAAGCAATTCGTAAGAGTGAAAATTCACTAGGCTTTTTGGGTAACAAAGATTCACCCCATTCGTCAATATAATAACGTGGACGAGGAAGGCAACCATATGTGTGAAACATACCCTCAACAGCACCATTGAACCAAAGTGGTGAGCGTTTGCCAAATACCTCGATCTGGGACACCTTTGTCGCGTTAGGGGCGAATACGGAGTCACTGTCCACAATCAGGGTATGCCCCTTATGAGAGCTCAGTGTATCTGAATCAAAAACTTTGCAGAATAATCTTCTATGGACATCATAGCATGAAACAGTTAGATGAGATGGCCAGCCTATCTTAGTCACGATGTAACATTGGGGAACAAATTTATCCTTTATGACAGGCAGGTCAGTAAATCCATAGGATGCCATTGCCAAGACCCGATTGGATCGTGAGACGATTTCAAATCCAAATACTTGCCCCATGCATAAAAAGGTTGTTCCAGAATTTCGTTGTTAGATAGGGCTATGCCTCTAAGCATATAAAGTTTGTAGTCAACTACTTGGTAACAGAGAAGGCTCAAGTTTGGTTGCAATCATATCAGGACCTATAAACCACCTTCTTGCAGGATGTGCTATATCGTAAAAGAACATGGACCACAAAATTTTGTGGCACAAAACTGTAGGATACAATAGGTCAGACTCCCAGATTTCGCCTCCCAAACTATAATCAAGGTTCCATATGAGCCGACAGTAACACGCTGATGTCTTCTACTGGATATTGCATATCTAGTTTCACAGCACAAAGACTAGTACCACCAACTGCACCCTTACCCACACTTTTCTTGTTAGCATTATTTCAATCAATTGCATACCAATACTCTTTTAGTGAAGAGAATCATAAGCAATTAGCTCCTTAACAAGAAAATAGAAGGAAGATTTCTCTCCTACTACTTCTTTCGGGTAAAAAACCCTTGCCTTCTTGTTCTTCTGCCTCTCCATCTTTCCAAAAGATCTAGTATTTGCTTTGGTCATGGAAACCCTGGTCAGGATTATTTCTTCTTGAGGAAGTTTCTGTCTTTCTTATTTATGGAGTGAAAATCTAAAATATCTCTCTTTGTATCAAGTAATTAATAGCTCTTTCTGAACTATTTCCTATCTTTCATTGAATTCCTGAATTTTATCCTGACTTCTATGCCATATTTTAGGCTAATAAATTTAGGGTTTATATTAGAGTATCGATATTACTCCCTCTATCCCATTTTGATAGTTCTAGTTTTTTTTAACACAGTTTAAGAAAAAATAGTTAATTTTGTTGGAAAAATAAATTTAGATTGCTATTTTTCTAAAATACCCTTACATTAAATAGAGTACAACTTTATATTAATTATTCATCAAAACTTGAATTGATAGTTTATGAGAATTTGAATTGATGGTCAAGAAAAAATCAATCCTCATTTTACATTAAATGGGGTAGGTTATATTCAATAATAATATATATTAAATAAGATAGTTTATACTAATAGCAACCTACATTGAATAAGAGTATTTTAGAGAAATTAAAAAATAACTACATTCTTTAGTTGGAAAGTGGACTACAATTTGGGACAGACGAACAAGAAAAACAGGACTATCAAAATGGGACGGAGGGAGTATTTGGAATTAAATTTAGGGTCAAATTAGTAATTTTGGGCCCACGAAAGGAGTTAAAATACCAGATCTATCTAACGGGCCAATGGGCTTTTGTTAAGATTTACTTAAGATGTTAAATTTTTTTAAAAGGTAAAATTAATTAGAGAAGTGTATAAATGCAAGAAAAGATGATAATTGCTGCTGTATGCATACATAACATGATAGGTTGGATATGATTTAGATGCGCAATTGAGTGCCCATTAGACTTCTATTTGACATTTCTAAAAATACTAATAAAATTCATCAATCTAATTTGAATAGTCTAATTTTCATGTATACAGTATACTGAATACGGCAGCCAATGGAGCAATTCAAAGATATTACCTACCTAATTTGAATACCATAAAAAAAATGGTTTGACTTTTAGGTATTAGGTTATTGAAAAAATATATTAATTCGTGAAAGAAGTCACAATTCAGGGTATGTAAGAAATGTGAGTATGTATTAATATGGTAACTTAAATGTGACTTAGGTGTCTTAACGAATACCCGATGAATACCCAATGAGTACTAATTAAGAAAATCTATCAAATAAATAAATAGGTATTTAAGCTGAATCCGACATTTATGATGTAGACAAGATATATAGGAGAGATCAAGGTGGGGGGTAGGCGGTAGATTATGGCCAAAAACAGATTGAAAATGAATACTGGAAGTCAATTCGGCTACTTTAATTGGTAAACGTTCTACTAAAGGTCCTAGAGCTAGACATTTCATCATCTATATAATGAGGGATTTGATAGCTACGTGCAATCCACATGATTTTGATTAGTAATGAAAATTGCAACGAAGTCAAGGCCGATTGTCCTAATCATCATGGTCTACAAAGCGGGTTAATACTTAGGACAAAGATTAAGCTTTGTCACAACTCACGATTCAGAAGAAAGATCAGGCACGAAAGACTTCCATCCATGTTGCTGGCGCTGCTACATATTAGCTAGAAATTTGCTTGAAATCTCAATTGTTGATCCATGCTCAATAGAATTTAACCTAAAACCATCCTTCTTTCCATGCTAAAATTAACAATATCTTCTCAAGCCAAATCTAAGTTTTACCCGGGTAGACTATGAACGCAAATTATATTTTCGTTACTCAGTATTTTTATCTCAGTTGAATGGTATATCGAGATTTTATGTACATATCAGAGTGTCGAAGTGACAAAATTAAGCTTAAGACATACCCTAGTATAGATGAATTATTTACTCACACAGTTGATAGGTTCATTTATCAATATTGATTTGTCATTTTAAAGTGCTTTAAAATAGGACACAAAATTTAAAGCAAAGGGTTATCTTCCGAAGAGAGTTGAGGAGTATGAGGGGAGGATTTTCTTTTTCAAATGGATTAAGAAGTGAATTTTTCCCTAAATTAAACAACATAGATTTACGAAGAAAATCTCGTAATTTTGCAATATTAGGGATATGCAGGATTTCCATTTTAGACAGAACTTAATTAGGGATAATTTCATAAATCTCCCTTGAGATTTTTGACAATTTCACTCGACTCCTCTGAGGTTTCAATAATTACATAGACCTCTCTTGGTCTAATCAAATGACAAAAATGTCCTCCATTTAATAGTTATAACATTTAAAATCGAAAAATACTTCTTATTATTCTACTTGTCATTTCCTAATTTCAAAGAACAATCTTCATCAATTTTCTAATTTTCATCTCCTCATCCCTCCCTCCTTCCCCTCCCTTTTCATAGTCTTCTCTCTTTTTCTCACTACAATTGCTTCTTTCTCTCACCAAATATCGCGCTTCATTATTACTAACCACACCACTATCAATTTTTTACCATCTCTAAAATTTATCTGTATTTTTTATCTTTCTACTTATTTTTTACTATAAAAATTTTAGACCCTTTCTTTTTTTTTTTCCCAATAGTTTTAGTCTTTACAAATGTGTGCGAATTGAAGTTACCAAATTAACAAGGTGCATATTGTGGATTTTATTGTCAAACTAGGGAAAGATGAAAAAGGTGGAAGTGATATAGGGGAAAAAATGAAATTGAGAGTTGGAACATAAAGAAGTAACTATTATGTTTATTAAGCAAAAAAGTCTAGCAATTATTCATTGGTTCTCTCTTTTATTTACCTAATAATTATGATTTTACTATAAAGGTAGAATTTTATCTCTATTTCTAAGAGTGCTAGAGTAATGATGAATTACGTTCTTAGGGACATGGGGGCATTGTTGATCCGTGCTCAATAGAATTTGACCTAAAACCATCCTACTTTCCATGCTAAAATTAACAATTTCTTCTCAAGCCAAATCTAAGTTTTACACGGGTAGACTATGAACGCAAATTTTATTTTCTTTACTCAGTATTTTTATCTCAGTTGAATTGTATATCAAGATTTTATGTACATATCGAAGTGACAAAATTAAGCTTAAGACATACTCTAGTATAGATGACTTATTTAATCACACAGTTGATAGTTCGTTTATCAATATTGATTTGTCATTTTAAAGTGCTTTAAAATGGGACACAAAATTGAAAGCAAGGGGTTATCTTCCGAAGAGAGTTGAGGAGTATGAGGGATCAAAGCATAGGGATAATAAGGAGGATTTTGTTTTTCAAATAGATTGAGAAGTGAATTTTTCCCTAAATTAAACAATATAGATTTACGAAGAAAATATCGTAATTTTGCAATTTAGGGATACGCAGGATTTCCACTTTAGACAAAATTTAATTATTTTGTCTTCCAGAAGCTATTTTGGTCATCAAGAAAAGAGCAGTTTGTCGTTTAGTCTAAGTTTGCGGAAAGATTAGAAAGAAATTTGTTTTTGGTATGAAAATTCTACTCAAATGAACCAGATAAGTTTCTATGCCTCACCTTCGGAACATGGCAGAGCATAGGGAGGAAATTCAGCACTGAAAAAAAAAATAAAAGTGTATTTTAGGCTTGCTAGTGACTGAAAATAAAAGTGAAGAAACTCCCACTGCAAGGGCTGCTACAACGTCTACGTTTACTTCCAACCCTAGCGCAAGATGTTCATCTAATCGATACATCAATTCTAGCATGCAGTAGAGGTATGCCATCCTCCATGGTCGGAGAAGAAGCAGGAGAAACCGTGTAAACAGACAACCTAACAACACTTGATTCCTCTTGATCACCAATCAACAAAAGGGGACCAAAGGGTAGCATATTTAAAGGGAGCAATCCGCAGGAGTGAAAATACAATAGGGTTAGAGGTGGCAAAATGGGCGGGATGACGGGATTTGCTTGGGTTTGAAATGGAATCGAGTCATATGAGTTTGGGCCCAACATTACTCATATGTGTTTTTGGGACTAACTTGGGCAGGATCACTTTGGGCTGAGTTTAGATTGATCCCGCCCAATACCAAAATCTATTTTTTACATATTTTTTTCCTTTAATTCATTTTTTATTTTTTATATAACTTTAATATTTTTGATTTATTAAATTTCTTTTAGTTTTATTAAATAAACATGCAAGTGCTTTATACTCAGGATTCCTACCAAAAATTGGATTAACAAATAAAGGAAAAGATAGATATACAGCCATATTCCAACATATATCAAAATGGCCAAGGCACTTAGGGTGTTGAATATTTATCCTCATTATTGTCCAAGGATGACAGGTCTAAACTGACTGAAATACTGGAAATTCTTGTGGATAATAACTAGGAAGACTGCTAGATTATATTCGCTGGTATGACTATAAAAATTGTTAAAGATAATTTTTGAATCTAAGACTCCGTTTGGATTGGATATTTTTTCAAAAAACAAAGAGTCCGTTTGGATTCCTTGTTTTTGCCTCTGTTTTTTAAAAACTGTTTTTCACATTCCAAATGCTACAGTAAATGTATATTTCCAAAACAATTCCGAAAACACCATATCCAAACATTATATCAAAAACAACTCCATTTGTATATTTCAATTATGTATATTATATATATTATATTAATATAAATTGAAATATACAAATTGAAAATTATATATTTATATATTATATAAATATTTATATACATTAATATTATACATAATATAATATAATATACATAATATGTAATATTGTATACATAAATGTATAAATATTTATATATAATATATTATGCACATTATATTATAATATATACATTATTAATGTATAATATTATTATGTACATTATTGTGTATAATAATGTTATGTATAATATATAATATATATAATATGTAATAATGTATAAATGTATATTATGTATATTTTATTATATATATACAATATTATGTATATTATACAAATTGAAAATTATATATTATATATTTATAAATTATAAATTATATAAATATTTATATAATGAAATAGACAATAAATATTACAAATTGAAATATTATATAAACACCATATTTATAATATTATAATATTTATAATTAATATTAATGTATATTATATATATTAAATATTTATATATGTATTTATACATATTATAAATATTTTATTTTATTTAAAAAATATTTTTATATTTTTATAATATTTTTATATTAATATTTTATATTAATATGAATAATGAATAAATGTATATTATGTATAATTTATTATATTATGTATATTATATTATATATACAATATTATGTACATTATACAAAATGAAAATTATATATTATATATTTATAAATTATAAATTATATAAATATTTATATAATGAAATATACAATAAATATTACAATTTGAAATATTATATAAACACCATATTTATGATATTATAATATTTATAATTAATATTAATGTATATTATATATATTAAATATTTATATATGTATTTATACATATTATAAATATTTTATTTTATTTAAAAAATATTTTTATATATTTATAATATATTTATATAATTATTATATATTATATAAATTATATATTTTATAATATATTATATATTATATATATTATACATTTATATAAATGTACGTTTATACATAATATATATATTAATGTATATTTATAATATACATTTATATTATGTATTATATATAATATAATACATTTATACATTTATATTAATATACATAATATTAATTTTACATTTATACATAATATTAATACATTAATACATTTATATTTATTATATTAATACATTTATACATAATATTAATAGATATTTATAATATATTAATCCAAACGGACTTGTATTTCAAAAATGAAATGCTACAGTGCTGTTTTTGAAAAACAACCCCAAAAACAGGTAATTCAAACGGAGCCAAAATTTTCAAATACAATGTTACAGTAATATACAATAACTCAAAAAACATCCCATCCATATTAGTATATCAAATATTTCAAAAAAATTTTATAGTAAAAATTTTTCATATACACTGCTACAATAAAATATTTTAAAAACACCTCCAAAAACAACTAATCCAAACGGAGCCAATTTGAACCCAATGGGTACCCAAGTATTTCTCAAAATTTCCCATCAATTAATGGGTACAATTGGGATTTGTTCCATTTTAAACTCAATATCAAATTCCAATACCTATCCCATCCAAAGTCCCTATGGGCATGGGTAACCCATTGGGACTTGGGACAAATTGCCACCTCCTCTAAGTAGGGTCTTCAGGGGACAAAGATTCACCATAAATCATCAATATAACCACTTGGACGAGGAAGGCAATCACAAGTGCAAAACATACGCTCAACAGAACCATGGAACCAAGATGGTGAGCAGCGGTTACCAAATACCCCGTCCGCTGACACATTTGTTGCGTTAGGGACGAATATGTAGTCCCCGTCCACAACCAGGGTGTGTGCATCGTAAAAGCTCAGTACATCAGAATCAGAAACTCTGCGAAATAATTTTTTACGGACATCATATATAGCATACAACAATTTTTTAAGGATAGCCTATCGTAACCAAGATGTGACGGTGAGGGTCAAATTTTCCCCTCATAATAGGCAGTTCAAAGGCTGAAGGAGAATTCCCTGCAGAAAAAGGGGCCGGGTGGTAAATCCAGTGAACGCCATTGTCCAATCCAGGGAGGATGGTGTTGAGATAAACCAGCCAAATACGGTGATAGGTCCAAACACTCGCCCCATTGATTTGCTGTATCATAAAAGAAGATGAACTCAAGCCAAACGTAACTTTTGTTCGGGTAGACTATGAACTCAAACTATATTCTCTTTAATTTGATCTATAGTTTGTTATAGGCGCCCTCATCATGTATCCAGTGAGTTATATTGACTTGATTTAGTAACAAAGCACATTCGCTTTTAAACCGCTTTAAAATTTTGACAGGTTTCTTGAGTTCTTGGAATTTTTCCCCAGGCAAGCATAACATGTTGGATTTCATCCACAATTTCCATCATAATACCCATATTTGTCACTGATTTAGATTGGAACAAAGCAACATTCCGAGCTCTCCAAATATGATAAACCATGAAAACAAATGCTAGCCTTTTGAATCTGGATAGAAAGGAATCTCCAACCCAATGGTGAGCAATCCAAAATAACTCATCTTCTAACGAGTAATGATCTCTGTAGGTAAAACAAAGGTGTTGCTTTTTTTGCCAAACTGATTTAGTCACCTAGCATTCAAAAAAGAGATGATCAATGCTTTCGTCCTGCTCTTTGCATAGAACACACATTTCAGGGTTTACCTGCACTTCTCCCTATCTGTCAAGAGTAGCTAGCTTGCGCTCACATAGGAGCCAGAGAATGAATGAAAAGCGTGGAATACAGCCTTTACCCCAGACCAACTTGTGCTAGTAAACGACAATTGTCTACTGTCGCAAAGCTACCAAAGCAAATTTCACAATAAAAACTCCAGTTTTATCAGGCAATCAATGAACTTGATTTTCATAGTCTAGTCCAAATTCTGGTGAATTTTAAAAGCGAAAGTCGTTTAAATGTCTTTCACATTTTGGCAAATGAATTTTTTCGTCATTCACTTTTATGACGGAAACTTTACATCTCTGACAAAATCAAATTACTAAAATTTGGTCTCAACCTAGATTTTCAACAACTTTTTACCTTGAATTTATTATGTAACTCACATAAGGTCATTTTTTTAGGGGCAAAAAGGTAAGATCATGTTTGTAGTTAAATAAATGACTTGATTCATATTCATTTTTGTCCCTAAAAAAAGTAAGATCTAATCCGAATCATATTCATTTTTTCTTTTGAAAAAGTAAGATCGGATCCAATCATATTTATTTTTGCTACTGAAAAAGTGAGATCTGACCCTTTTGTACATAAATGGTGATTTTAGACTAAAAAGTAGTCGAAAACTTAAACTCAGATCAAATTTTGCTAAATTAAATTTATAGGGGATGTAAAATTAACATTTTAAAAATGAAGAATAAAAAAATTCATTTGAGAAAATATAAGAACATTTTGATTGATTTTTCCATTCTAAAAGCAAGCTAGGTAGCATTCCAAGGATTGACAGTTAACATCACTTTATACCTCGGAAAGTTGCACACCTTAATGTGTGTCTAACATCCCATTTTAGTCCAATCACTCTCAATTTTTTTGGTAAACGAAAATTTAGCACATGTAAATTCATTTTTCTCAGGGGTTTAAAATTTCTTTAGTCCTTAAGTTGCATCCTTTGGATCAGCCAATTATAAAGTACACCATGTCCAAAAAAAAAAAAGAAAGAAAAAGTACACCACGTATATCAGAAGTGCATAACTCGCAAAATCTTTATAAAATGAATTCTATGATATGTGGATTCAAGGGCTCTTCAGTTGATTTCGGTCTATTCAGTCTGGTTGATATAACTCCTAAAATATTTAGTACAAATTTATATAATTTTAGGGTGATTTCTGTCCAACCCATGATGCCAGCAGCTCTTTTCATTAACTACTGTATCTTACTGCACTCCCACTCTACTTATATTGGCAACATTGAAAACCCAAAAAAACCACTCCATAGCTCAATTTTATAGTTTTATACGTGTATAGAGCCATGAATTGACTCTTTTGAATAGAGCTAGCAAAGCTGTAAAAAAATTATTGATTGAATACCGATTCATAATGTTCTTGATGCGTAATTGATTATACACAAGAATGCCCTGCTTACAAAATTGAATTTTGCATACTAGCAGACCACAAATGTAATGAACTTGACGGAAGGATTGACAAGAAGATTCAGCTTAATTAGCTGCTGAATCTGCAATTGATAACTAGATAGAAGAATTTTTGGACACTAGAGTAGAGAAAGGAAGAGAGAAAAGAAGAAGGAGAAAGAGAAATTGGTAAAGTAATAGAGAGATGAATTCACTCACAACAGAATTGTTTACAATCTGGAAATCATCCCTACATTTATACAATTTGCTAGCAGAAGATTCCAGACAAGAAGATACAGTTTTGTAACAGAAATGTAACTAACTTCTTCCAGCTAGTAATTAACCGCCTCTCTTTGACACGTCAGCCATGCAATTACTCATTTGATCAATCATGATTTCATGGGACAATACAATGCCTATAGTTATGGTAACCATATTAGAGAAACCTACTATTATAGGTTTCTATTACCTTTAGTGACAGATCAAATTTTTTAGCAACTTTTTTAAATTTTATATTAAAATAATTAATATTAACTTTAGTAAGTTTTTAATTAAAACTAGTAAGTATATGCCTGAAAGATAGGTTTTAGTTAGAAATAGAAATTTACACTTTGAGTAATTTAATTTACTTATTATTTGACAAAATTTACTTATGTTTAAATTAAACTTACTAATACTAAAAGTAAAAAATGTACATATTTAAGTAAAAAAGTTACCAGTTTCTGAAAACGGTTTTGGGTTCCTGAAACACTTTCGGGTATCACCAATCTCTTTAAAGTCATCTGCCTTCTTCTTATTTAGTTCTCAATTCCAACGATACGATTGAATAAACAAGCAAAGGTTTTCACTTTGGTCCACACTTTCTCTTGGTTACAATTGAATAAATTTTCTCACTTCAAAATTTTCATCTTTAGTTCCCACTTTCCCTCTATCCTTTCTCTTGGCTGTAATTTATTTATATTTCATTTGTTTTGTTTGTCAAGAATTTCTTGCAAAATCAAGGCTGAGAATTTGAAGATGTTATTGCAATTTTGGGGCTGAAAATGTCCGTTGAAACATCTAGGAAATGGTTGTAGTTTTGATTGTCTACGGGTAAAATATGCTTAATAGCCATACGAAACATCTAGGAAAGGACTTGAGACTAGGCGTTTAAGTTAAATGTAATTAATTTGTGAATGCATATAAGATATTTGATAAAATATCAAAGAGAAATTTGTATGTTATGATTGCTACTCTGTGCGGGTGAGAAAATTAAAAGTTCTAATTGCCAAATGGACCGTTACTATACTCACTCAATTATTTTCGAATCTAGATAGTATTTTTCTCCTTCCTCTCTTTAATTTTAGTCGTTCTAAAGCAATTATGCAATTTAACATTACTTTCAGCAATCTTTGAGTATGGGTTGCATAGGATTCCAATCTTTGGGTATGATCAACTTGAGTATAGATTGCGTAGGAGTCCAAAGTTGTAATATTTTCATATGTACTGCAAAGAATTTAAGTAAAAATCTCATAAAACATACATCAACACAAACATTGACATGATAGCTTCTTTGACTGACACGATAGCTTCTTTGACATGATAGCTTCTAGGATCACGCTGAAAATAGAAGAAATGACAGTTCATATAGATGAGCTAGTACAGTTATCTAACAAATCGGCCAAGTTTGGTGGTGGTATAAGTTGGAGAACCATTGTTGATCAGCTTAACAAATTATCTTCTGATGAAATTCAACTATTAACATTTGATTCCATTGAAGATGTCAGAGAATTTTACCTATGTCATAGCAAAATGGTCGGTTTTGGTATTAGAGAACGTGATGAAAAGAAAGATCAGAAAGGTATTGTGACATACAAATGGTGGGTATGCAACAGAGAGGGCTTTAGAAATAGCAAATGGTTAAATTTAGTTAACCGTAAGAAAGAGGCAAAACGTCTTATGAGAGTTGGTTGTCTGGCAACTATAATTGTGCAATGGAATAAGGATATTTAGAAGTTTACAATTAAGCGGTTTAATATGGATCACAATTACCAATTGGCAAATCAAGAATTTGTACAATTTCTTCGATCACATAGGAGTGTCAACCCAGCAGACTTGGAGCATGCTATTTTGATGCATGGAGTTGGTATTCGAATTCCTCAAATAGTGGACCTTCAAGCTTACCAAGCTGGGGGCCACAACAAGATGGGATACACAGAAAAGGATCTACGAAATGCTGTTGACCAATTCCATAGGAATGCACTTGAAGTTGGTGATGCCTCTCAGGTATTTGGATGGTCGAGCAAATGGTGAGCCGAATTTCTTTTACAAGTATGCTGTTGACGTGGAGAAGCGATTGATATGACTGTTTTGGACAGATTCTCAATCTCGTTTGGATTACCAATATTTTGGTGATGTTCTTGTCTTTGACTCCACATACCGCACTAATGCTTATAGGAAGCCACTAGTAATTTTGGCCGGTGTAAATCATCACTATGTTACCACAATTTTTGGTTGTGCATTAATTGCTGATGAGACCGAGGACACATATAAGTGGGTATTAGAAACATTTTTGGAGGCCATGGAAAAAAAGACACCTATCTCAGTTGTCATTGATGGGGATGGTGCAATGAGAAATGCAATAAAGGCAGTCATTCCTTATGCCTGTCACCGATTATGTGCTTGGCATTTAAAAAGAAATGTTGTTGCCAATACAAATAAGGGGTTCGTTCTTGATTTTGATGTGGCTATGGACATGTTTTGCAGCCATGAGGAGTTTGAGAGAAGGTGGCATTTGCCAGTTGAAAAACACAATTTGAAAGATAACCAATGGGTTGTGGATTTATACAACAAAAGGGAAAAATGGGCTGCTGCATTTTTGAGAGGACACTTTTTTGCTGGTATGAAATCAACCCAAAGATCAGAGCAATTGAATGCTACGGCGCACAAGTAGCTTCAATTCAAAATGCTACTTTACCCGTTTGCTCAACGATTTGAGCTATTTTTATCAAAAGTTAGACTGAATGAACACAAGGAAGAATGTATCACAAGTCAGTCATCTCCTGTTCTAATTACTCATTTGAGAGAATTGGAAGGAAATGTTGCAAGCATTTTCACGAGAAAGATTTTTTTAAAGATTCGTGATGAAATTTCTGCTGAAGTCTCACTCCTCCTCGTTTCAGTTGTTGATCAAGATAAGGTAAAGTTATATACATTAATTCACTAAGTACTTGCATCAAATTTGCTCTTGGCAAGTGGAATTGGATAAATCTGAACGGACAACACAAGAATGCATAATTGATTATACACAAGAATGCCCTGCTTACAAAATTGAATTCGGCTTACTGGAAGACCACAATGTAATGAACTTGACGGAAGACTTGACAAGAAGATTCAGCTTAGTTGCTGAATCTGCAATTGATAACTAGATAGAAGAATTTTTGGACAGTGGAGAAAGGGAAGAGAGAAAAGAAGAAGGAGAAGGAGAAATTGGGAAAGTAATAGAGAGATGAATTCATTCACAACAAAATTGTTTAAATTCTGGAAATCGACCCTACATTTATACAATTTGCCAGCAGAAGATTCGAGACAAGAATAGCAGAAATGCTGCTTAACAGAATTTGTAACAGAAATGTAACTAACCTCTTCTAGCTAATAATTAACCGCCTCTCCTTGACACGTCAGCCATGCAGTTACTCATTTGATCAATCATGATTTCATGACACAACCATCTCAATTTGTTAGAGAAGCAAAAATACTTATAAAACTTTCACAAGTTTGATGAATTTCATGGTAAGTACTCAATGCAACAATAATCTTTCTCGGGAGCAAGAAACATATCCTTTACAACAAATTACTACATCACAGAATGTGTGTCGCGGAATCCTTCGAATTCTCTAATTTTTCATGGATATTAATTGCCAGCTAATAGAGCAATTCCGAGATATTCTTGGCCTACTTTGAAGATAGTCAAAGATGAGCAATTCAAAGAACTTTGTTCTTGGTATCCTCTAAAGAATTCTATTAGCTTTGATAGGGATTGAAAATAGGTTAATAGAAGAATTAGTAATACAGCAATTGCTGGGGTTCCATTGGTGATTTTATTGTCAAGCAAATGAAGGAAGGAAAGAGAGAAGAAAAAGAAAAAAGTTTAAGAGTAAATTTTATATACACTGACTGACAGTGTATACACTATCAAGGTTAGATGCACGACACATATATAAAATTTGAATTTCAAATTCAAATTTGAATTATGTAGTATGCATCCAATGGTGAAAATACATGTATTGTCACAACATAGAAAATTAATTTAAAGTTTAATGGGTATTTTCGGACTTTTAATGCCTAACCTGACTAGCGAACGATTAAGCAGTCAACTGTTTGCTGGCTAACAATAGGGGTGTATTTGTTAGAAACTTTGGAGTTTGAAGGTTTGTTTTGTTATTTGGACAAACCTAAGGGTCTAAATAGTAGTTTGGATAAACCTCGCGGGAAGTAAGTGTAATTAACGGATAAATAAATGATCGGGGGCCCGAGTTCACAATCATTGTATAGCCTCACCAGGGTTTGATGACCACGATGGGGAGGAACAGGTCACCACCCGCCGGTAAGCTGAGGAACAAAAGGCAGACGAAGAAAGCCAGGGTTGCTGATCCCTTGGAGGAAGAAAGATCATGCATCTATGTTCTTGTCCAGGATGCTCTCGCAAAAGAGTTCTGGTTTGCAATTGATTTAAATGCTGCCAACAGGAAAGATGGCTGCGGCGGCGGGCGTGCAGGTGCTGGTCTTTGCGCTCGGAAACTGGAGATGCGATATCCACTCCAAGGCGTCCACCTTGTTACTTTCGGTTCATATATGACCCTGATTTACGGTTTGGGAGGCGATATCTTGGTGCCTGACCCATCGTGTTGTTCCCTTGGACGCCAGAAAATCTTGCGCTCCATCTACTTCTACGACACAGCAAATCCGGCAAGGGGGTGGGTCAGAGGTCCTGATATGATTGCAACCAGACGTGAGCCCCGTCACCAAGTAGTTGACGGCAAGCTTTGCGTGCTGGGAGGGATAGCCTTTTCTGATGATGAATTGGATTGTTGTGATCAACCTCGTTATGTATGGGCTGAGTATCTGGATTTGTCGCTGCCCTTTTCGGATTGGAAATGGCATCCAGTGGATGTACCACCTGGCGACTCTGGCGGCCTTCTTTCGGAGTGGAAATCTCTCTCAGCCTCTAAGTTTCCTCTGATGAAGGGAAAATTTGATCCCCAGCGCCACGTCTTGGCTCACATAGGTTGGCCTCAGCGAATTACTGTATGCTATGATGTCCATAGTAAATTATTGAGTAGAGTTTCTGATTCTGGTGCGCTGAGCTCGTATTCTGCGCATGCCATGTTTGTGGACGGCGACTACGTATTCATACCTGACGCAACAGCGGTGCTAGCCATGGGGGTGTTTCACGACGACAAAGACACGCGCTCAGCACCTTGGTTCCAGGGTTTTGTCCGGGGTATGTACGGAAATTGTGGTCGCCTTCCTCCTCCTCGTTTTCGCGGTATTTGTCCCGAAGACCCTGATGCATTTCTGCTCGTGCCAATTGCTCCCTTCAAATATGCTACGGTTTGGTCCCCTGATCTCAAGGAGGAACCCTGTGATGTTAGGCTGTCTGTGTTCACTGTTTCTCCTCCTGCCTCTCCTCGTCTCAATAGCACCACTTTGCGTGCTCGTTTTGAGGTATCAGATGAGCATCTTCCCCTGGGGTTGCCACTGAATGTACGCGTTTTGGCGGCTGTTGCAGTGTGAGCTTCTGGCGGCCATAACAGTCATATTTTTGTTTGCTATCATAGTTATGCTTTGGTCCTGCTATAACCTATTGACTTTGTTTCTTTGGGGACACTTTGTAGTAAATTTTATTGCTGTTCATATATGCCAGCGCTTTGATTATTCTTCAGTGCATTTTTTTTCCTCTTCATGGAATTTGAAAGTCTGGTCTGGACCTTGAAAAGGATGCAAGTTTTGATTGATGCTTGTCATTTCTCACTGGATTCCTTTAATTGCAGACTCCCTGCTTCCCTGTCAAGGCATGATCTATCCATGGATGCTGTTTTGACAGAAGCATCAGTGGAGAAGGTGAGTGACAATTTCTTTTATTTCAATTCTGTAAGAACGGGTGGTAGCAAGTGTGTCTTAGCGGATGTATAGAGCGGATCCTATGCTAGTGATGTTTCTTACTCTCTTTTACCTTTGATTCTCTCCCCTTCCCTGTTTGCGTGGGGGTCGCTGACTTTGCCCCCAACTGGTGTGATGGTGTTGTGGTAATAGTTGTGGTGGTGGCGTTTGGTTGGATTAAAGGAGGGTGGGATGGGACTAGAGGCAACGCCATCATGGTGAGAGAAATCACATCAGAATCTAGAAGGGAAAGAACAGGTATAGAAGGAACTAAATATTTCCACATCATTAGCATAGGCATCACACCGGTAAAGTTCCGTAGACTGTAAGAATACTCAAAATGTTTTATTGTCTCCATCAATTGTTCATTTCTTTTGTTGCTCTACTTTTGTAGCAGGTTTATTGAGGACTCTTTTCATTGATCAGATGTTCTGTTGCTTTGCCATGGATGTTATAGATGTTGCTGATATTTGCTTTTATTTGTGGTTTAGGATGCCTAAGAAATTGCTAATTAACCCCAGAGTGGATTTTTGAACAATGATTGCTCAGTTTCTCATCTAATGGTCTTTTAAACCCTCAGTTTGATTGTTCAACCTTTAAGCAGGGTAGAAATGGACAACGGAAACAACTGTGTTCCCCCCACCCCCCCCCCCCCCCCCCTTTCTTTCTCTGTCTTATCCCCAGAGAAAAGAGTATTCAAGAAAATAGTTCCTTTTCTTTTAATTGTGGTTTTAATTGTGAAAAGTATTGTACATTGCTATGCTCTGTCTGCGTTTGGTACTGATTGGACAATGCGAGAGACGTAAACGGTTCAAAGGATGCACCATTTGCATCATCCCACTAGGCATGCCAAATTCTGTCATTAATTATGGCCAGAAAATGCTTTCGATGCAGTATGTGCAGCAGATTGAGCATGTTTAGCTGGCTTGGGTAGTGAGTTTGTCGTTTGGGCTTTAAAGACACCATAGTCAACTTTTAGTTTGACTGCTGAAGTCATTTATATTTCTTAATTCATCCAAATTCTTGTTCTGGGGCTGTTTCTAAGTGTGGTTGATTAAAAAACCATTCTTTGTTTAGAATTTTTTAAACTGTCCACTTATTCAGCTGAGTTTGACGGTCAAATTGGGAGTAGTACACCTAAGTTCAAAACCCTAATCACTGGAACTGATGCCTACCTTCCTTTGTTCTTTGCACAGGGGACCAGCAGTATGGAGACGGACTAGGTTTTAAGGACCACTGATATATGTCTCAGCATGTAACTATGTCTGCTTAACTATCAAGATGTTCACCTTTTGCCTGCTTTGTATTTTGGTGAATCAATTAGAGAGCTTGGTTGAAAGTCCAAGGCAATATTGCGTTGTAGATTGGTTTTTATGGTTTGAGTGGTTTTAGGTGCTTTACTTTCTCTATCTTATTTCTTACTGTACCCTATTTGGTAAGTGAGTTTTTTGTCTAAAATTTTGCTGTAGCAGTTGTAGAAATTTTTTTTTGAATATTTTAAAGTGTATAGATTAAAAATTTTGAGAAGTTTTTTGAGATTACGTAACTAAAATTATTAAAAAAGTTGTAACAGACAAATTTGGTCAAAAACCTACTTGCCAAACAAGGCCTATGTATCACAAAATGAAATTGTGCTGAAATTTATGATTGTAGGGTGAAGTGGTCTAGGCAGAAATTTATGAATGTCTCAGCATTTTTGCACAATATAATATACAGTAATATTTATTTTGTTACTTTGTTAAATTTTGTCCATGTAGATTAAGTCATTATATGAATACCACTACGTGAGTAAATGAGGAAATAAGCGTACCTAAAAAAAAAAAAGGTAAATAATCGTACACACAAAAAAAAAAGCGTCTACTAACTTTTTTTTTTCTTTTTCTGAAAAAACTAACAATAATCTCACTAATTTTATCGAAAGCTAACGTACTTGTTCCAATCCAGCGTCAAAAACATTTTGAACAGCACTAGCAGCCTGCACTCTGCACCTTCATTAAACACTTCTGTTTATTTCTGTAACTCTTACCATATGCTCAACGGTGAAACCCATAGTTAAAGTAAGCCACAAAACATGAACTCGTCATTATCTCCTTCTTCTTCTGTCCATTTACACTTCTGATGATTTACGTCATTATCTCCTTCTTCTTCTTCTGTCCATTTCTTCAGTATTCTTCTCTCCGGGGAAAAGACTGAAGAGGTGGCATTTGGCGTTGGGGTTCTTATTTCATGATGCCAGCAGTGCTTTTCATTAACTACTGTATCTTACTGCATTCCCACTCTCCTTATATTGGCAGCATATAAACTCCAAAAAAAAAAAAAACACACTTCATAGCTCTATTGTGTATGGTTTCATACATGTAAAGAGCCATGAATCAATTGACTCTTGTTAACAGCTTAAATTATTCTACTTGTCTCACTTTATATACCCACACGAAGCACTGAACCCTAACTACGAGGCCTAAGATTATGACACAAAAATCAAGACGTGAATAGAGCAAAGCTGTAAAAAAAAATATTTATTGATTGAATATCGATTCATAATGTTCTTCAAGTATAATTGATTATACGCAAGAATTCCTGCTTAAAAAATTGAATTTTACTTACTAGTGGACCACAACCATCTCAATTTGTTAGGGAAGCCACATGCATGTAGCAAATGGGCTAATTATGATGAAGAGACAAAATCCTTACAAAACATCACAAGTTGATGAATTTCACGGTAAATACTTAATGCAACAATATCTTTCTTGGGAAACAAGAACATATCCTTCACAACAAATGACTACATCATAGAATCTGTGAAGTGGAATCTTTAGAATTGTCTAATTTTTCCTCGATACTATTTATTCGCCGATTTTGAAGATAGTCAAAGATGAGTTTTTAGGCTGAATCTGACATCTATGACGTAGATAAGACAGGAGGAATCAAAGGGGTCCAAAAACCAGATTTGAAAATGAGTGGAGGCTGGCATTTCCTGGAGGAGTGATAGGCTGGTTTTGGTCAATTCATGAAATTTAGCAGGACAAAATTTTTTTAACTAAAGGTCCTCCTAGAGTTGGAAATCTGAATCATATATTTGGATTCTACGTGCCACGCACCTATCAGAGGTTTTGGTGTCAAACGCAGTAAAAGTGGTTAAACCTAAAAGTTTTACACCGTCTATAGATAGGGAGAGACATTTCCCCAGTTGCGCCTCACTAGGGTTTGATGACCACGATGGGGAGGAACAGGTCACCACCAGCCGGTAAGCTGAGGAACAAACGGCAGACGAAGAAAGCAAGCGTTGCTGATCCCTTGGTAGAAGAGAGATCATGCATCTATTTTCTTGTCAAGGAGGAATGTGTTCGTGATTATCCTCTCGAAAAACAGTTTTGGTTTGCAATTGATTTAAATGCTGCCAACAGGAAAGCTGGCTACGGCAGCGGGCGTGCAGGTACTGGTCATTGTGCTCGGAAACTGGAGATGCGACATCCACTCCAAGGCGTCCACCTTGTTACTTTCGGATCATATACGACCCTGATTTACGGTTTGGGAGGCGCAATCAAAGTGCCTGACCCATCGTGTCCTTCCCTTGTACGCCAGAAAATCTTGCGCTCCATCTACTTTTACGATACCGCAAATCCGGCAAGGGGGTGGTTCAAGGGTCCTGATATGATTGCAACCAGACGTGAGCCCCGTCACCAAGTAGTTGACGGCAAGCTTTGCGTGCTGGGAGGCGTAGCCGTATCTGATGATGAATTGTTTTGTTGGGATCAACCTCGTTATGTATGGGGTGAGTGTCTGGATTTGTCACTGCCCTTTTCGGATTGGAAATGGCATCCACTGGATGTACCACCTGGCGACTCTGGCGGCCTCCTTTCGGAGTGGGAATCTCTCTCAGCCTCTAAGTTTCCTCTGATGAAGGGAAAATTTGATCCCCAGCGCCACGTCTTGGCTCACATAGGTTGGTCTCAGCAAATTACTGTATGCTATGATGTCCATAGTAAATTATTGAGAAGAGTTTCTGATTCTGGTGCGCTGAGCTCGTATGTTGGGCACGCCATGTTTGTGGACGGCGACTATGTATTCATACCTGACGCAACAGCCGTGGTAGCCATCGGGGTGTTTCACGACCACAAAGACGCGCGCTCAGTACCTTGGTTCCACGGTTTTGTCCAGGGTATGTATGGAAATTGTGGTCGCCTTCCTTCTCCTCGTTATATTGGTCCTGATGGTTGGCCTATTATTCCCGAAGACCCTGATGCATTTCTGCTTGTGCCAATTGCTCCCTTTAAATATGCTACGCTTTGGTCCCCTCATGTCAATCGGGATCAAGAGAAAGAGAAATCCTGTGTTGTTAGGTTGTCTGTGTTCACTGTTTCTCCTCCTGCCTCTCCTCGTCTCCATAGCACCATTTTGCGTGCTCGCCTTGAGGTATCAGATGAGCATCTTGAGCTGGGGTTGCCTGCGAATGTACGCATTTTAGCAGCTGTTGCAGTGTGAGCTTCTTGCGGCTATGACACTTATATTTTTGTTTTCTATCATAGTTAATCTTTTGGTCCGGCTATAACCTATTGACTTTGTTTCTGTGGGGACACATTGCTGTTCATATATATCAGCGCTGATTAAGCTTCGGTGTACTTTTTTCTTCTTCATGGAATTCGAAAGTCTAGTGTGGACCATGAAAAGGATGCAAGGTCTGCTTGATGCTTGTTATTTCCCACTGGATTTCTTTAATTGCAGACTCCCTTCTTCCCTGTCAACGCATGACCTACCCAAGAATGATGTTTTGACAGAAGAAGCAGTCAACAAGGTGAGTGACAATCTCTTTTAGTTCAATTCTGTAAGAACGTGTGGTGGCAAGTGTCTAAATGGATACACAGAAGGGTAGAAAAGGAGAATGGACAGAAATTTGTGTCCACCTCCCAAAAAAAAATTTTCTGGGGAAAAGAGTACTGAAGAAAAATGTACTGCAGGAGTTTTGTAGTATAACTTGCTATTTTTAGGATTTTTTTGTAAAAAAATATATTGTAGAGATTTAACATATGTGAGATAAAAAGATGTTTAAAAAATGTGTTCACGAAGAAAGTAAAAATTTTTCTATGTTTCTGCTCTTAGTTTCTTTTCTTTTAATTGTGGAAAGTGTTGTTACTTAATGCGCTCCCTTTGAGTTTGACGGTTAATTGGATAGTGTGAGAGATGTGTAGACCATTCAGAGGACGTTCCATTCTTATCAACCAGTTGGCCTGCCGAATTTTGCAATGAATTATGGCCAGAAAATGCTTCTGATGCAGTATGTGTAGGAGATGAGAATGTTCTGCTGGCCTAGACAATGAGTTTATCTTCTGGACTTTAAAGATGCCATATATTTCTTCACCACCTTTTTTCTGTAAGTCTTCACCACCCCCTATATTTTTTGTTCATGCATATTTTGATGGGGCAGCTGCTCCAAATTCTTTTTCTGTTTTTTTTTTTTAATTTAAATGTGGTTGATCAAAAACTATTCTTTGTTAAGAATTTTTACAGCTGTCCAGTTACTCAGCTTAGTTGATAGTCAAATTGGAGGCAGTAAAATTAAGTTGATCACAGCTAGTTCAAAACCCTAATAACTGGAATTGAATTGGTACCCACCTACATTTTTTGTTCTTTGCCCAGGGGACAAGCAGCATCTCCTTTTGACTAGTATATCTGAGTCTCAGCATGTAAATATGTCTTCTTGACTATGAAGGACGTTCACCTTTTGCCTATGTGCTTTTTGATGAATCAATTAGAGCTTATGGCATGGTAGATTGGTTTTATGTTTCGTGTCTTTTTCATAATATGCTTCAGGATTATTGGCAAAGTCCAGCAACCCTACACTCTAACCAGGGGAAGCCATCTCTCCTCCTTCGGGTTTCAAGGTCGGTCTCAGTCCAACCATAACTAATTCATCCATCAAACAACACCTTTGATTGATCACAATTCAACATGGGGAAGAAAACAAAGTGACAAAGGAACACCTAATATATATATGGCGGGGTAGATTGGTTTTATGGAATTGAAACCGGCCGTTTGCATTTGGTCCAAATTCTAGCAAAAAAAAATTATTGATTGAATTCCAATTCATAATGTTCTTCAAGTATAATTGATTATACGCAAGAAGTCCTGCTTAAAAAATTGAATTTTACTTACTAGTGGACCACAACTATCTCAATTTGTTAGGGAAGCCACATGCATGCAGCAAATCGGCTAATTATGATGAAGGACAAAATCCTTATAAAACTTCACAAGTTGATGGATTTCACGGTAAATACTTAATGCAACAATCTTTCTTGGAAAACAAGAACACATCCTTCACAACAAATGACTACATCATAGAATGTGTGTGGTGGAATCTTTTGAATTGTCTAATTTTTCCTGGATACTATTATTCGCCCATTGTGAAGATAGTCAAGGATGAGTTTTTAGGCTGAATCTGATATCTATGACGTAGATAAGACAGGAGGAATCAAAAGGGGTCCAAAAACCAGATTTGAAAATGACCGGAGGCTGGCATTTGCTGGAGAAGTGATAGGCTGGTTTTGGTCAATTCATCAAATTTAGCAGGACAAAAAATTTTTGCTAAAGGTCCTCCCAGAGTTGGAAATCTGAATCATATATTTGGATTCTACGTGCCACGCACATGACTATTATCATTGTTTAATCTCAGTTGTGATGAGGATTGCAACGAACTCAGGGCTGAATGGCCTCATAGTCAATAAGCGGCCGGTCACATGATCATCAGCTGCTTCCAAGTTCCAAGCTGGTAAACAATTAGGATAAAGATTAAGCTATGTCACCATTCAGAATTAGCACGATTGATGGCTAGACGAGAAATCAGGGGAGGCAAAAGGCTAGCATGCTGCTCCACCGTAGCTCCGAATTTGCTTGAAATCCTAATTGTTAATATTCTCAAGAAAACATGCCATTTCCAAACTGAGGTAATGAAAATTATATCAAGATTCGGTGTACATTTCCGATTGTAGCTGTAACAAAATTCATCAGCTTACCCTTTATAGAGACAGATAATAGCTCCGCATGCATCTCACAATGATACTATTTGTCATTTCAAAAAGCTCAAAAATGTAACGAAAATCTAGAACTAATGATAAAACATTTTTGGTGAAGACATCATCAAATTGTACTATTGTACTTTGGGATCCCATCATGCCTCATGTCCATGGTGGTTATATACCTAGTCTAATGTTGACTGAAGTTACGATTGGAACAAAAAACGGTCGGTACAACACTAAGGGTCCGTTTGTTTCGGGTGAAAATGTTTTCCAGGAAAATATTTTCCTAATTTCCCGTGTTTGGTTGCACAAAAGTTACTGAAAACATTTTCCTATGTAAAATATTTTCACTCATCTTATGGAAAACAACTTCCCTTCCAAACTTACCGAAGTTGTTTTCTGAAATGCATGCATCCCGCCTGTAGTATGTTCCAAACTTATTGAAAACATCTTGTAGTATGTTTTTTTTTTTTAGTGTAAACAGGAGGACTCGAACCCAAGACTTCTTCCTTACACTCCCTCCCCCGTACCACCAAACCCAACCCAACCCAACCCTCCCCCTAGTATATTCAAAAAAAAAAAAAAAAAAAACCTCATCCTGCTCATCCTATGCTAGTAATTAATTATGTATAATAGGAACATTCTTTTCTAGATAAACTTTCAGCAGTGAGAGTGCAAGATATATGTCACAATAAGCATTGCATGTGATTGATATTTGACACTAAATGGCCAGCATTTTGTTTATTGCTTAAGGAGATATTTTTTATTTATATATACATTTTTCCAAGATTTTTTAAAGTTAAACAATGAGATAAATTTTCTTATTTTGCATGGGAAGAAGTATGTAGTTATAATGTGTAGAAAGTAAAAATAGAAATAAAAGTGAAAATATTTCAAAAGTTAAACAAACACCAGAAAAATGAAGTAAGAAAATATTTTCAATAAGCTAACCAAACACCTGAAAATGATAAAAGTGAAATGATTTTCATGGAAAATTACTTCCATGGAAAATATTTTTCCAAGGAAAACATTTTACTTCCAACCAAACAGACCCTAAGAAGCAAACATATAGACCTCTTAAAATATTAAAACTTCACGATCCGAAATGAGACAATGTCTCTATGGGTGGGTGTTTGATTTTTTAAACCTAAGAAGCATTTAGTACTATAGAGGTAATGGTCAATCACGTGGAGCAAGACAACATGCATTCTGCCCGTATAACTTTATTTTCCCCGTCTTTCATCACTTAGAAGCTTTCATTCCTTTCACTTGGCAAAACCAATCGCCCCAATGAAGATCAAACTCAGATTTTTAGCTGCTGTTTTTGCACTAATTTTCCTTCACATTCTTATGGGCTCATCACTTTTCCTGCATACGGATCACCCAGCCGCTGCTCTTTCAAGATCAGGGAGAAGCCATTCGAGGAAACTTTTGCATAGTTCTTTGGCTACGGTGCAAACAAGTCCGCAAAAGCTCAGTGGAGCAGCCAAGGGACAGCCCAAGAAAGCTGTGGAGCAAAGCGTGAGGAAGACACCTCCAAGCACTTTCAACCCCATTCAGAACTAATTTGGACTGCAAGAGCTTTCTGATCGAGCAAGTCATAAGGGATGAACCCTTCACTTTTTCTTCTCGTCCTAATTGTATTCTGTTGGAATCACATTTCTGTTCTATTCATGATTTTATTTGTCGTCCTAATTAATGCTTATTAGATCTAATTCTGTTTTGTTGAATGTCTACGTGTAGCGAAGTTTTTGGAAAATTCTTAAATAGACCGGTTCTTTGCAATCTTCGTGTATCAAATGTTTGTATACTTGTATTCTACAAGGTGTATATTTCTAAGGATACAAGTTTTCAATGTGTGATCTTTTTATGGTACTGGTCTATGTAGGAATTTTGCTGGCAAGACACAAATAGATTATGGTTCTTGATAAGATGCTTCAAAAAGTTCTGCATTAATTCCTTTTTCTTTTCGTTGTACTAACTAATGAAGAACTTGATCAAATTGCTGCTATTGTGTGAAATCCTACGGCGAAAGATTTATTACTAACTGGACAACTTAATCCAGCTTTTTTCTTGGGAATGAATGGAAAGTATACCAGAAGTTCAAAGTTTTGTCTTATGAGTTTAAATAATTAAGACTAATTAACAAGAGATATAGGGGAAGTGCATTGCACATTGATCATCCTCTTCTTATTTTATTACGTCCTCAAAGGTTTTTTTTTTTTACCTCATGAATTGCTGCCATACATACATAGGGTAAGAGACATCATACTGTAGGAGAGCGAAATATTACATTGACATTTTACTTTTCTCCTCTGTATCCCCAAGGAAATGCCAGCAAAAGTTTTCCAGAAAAAAAAAAGGCACTAAAACCAAGTTTTATTGGGCTGAAATTCTTCCATTTTTGAGAAACAACTAGTAACTTCTAGCAATATGCGGTTGTCCAGAAAAACAAATTGTGTATGCCATAACTTTTCAACAACTAAAAGGAGGTTGCAAATTAGTCCATGTTGGCAGTTGGTTCACATCTGATTGAAACGAAAGTGGTCTTTAATGCAGACATTTATGCTGCTTTTAAGAATTAGGGGCGCCGTTTTGAGTAGTATTAATTAATGGAAGCCCAACTGCGACATGTGAGATGGTGAGAGAGAGCTAATAGAATCAGTCAAGACAAGTAGATAATTTCAAAAGCAGTAGTGTATCTGAGTGGATCTATCTCACCTTTTAGGTGCAATAGTATTGCCTTTACAAGCCAAAAGGTTATTCATACATAATACGCAAAAAAAAAAAAAAATTTTTTTGGAAGTAGGAAAATAAGCAATTTGTTTATTCTCTATGAGATATGAAATATGTAAACAATTAAGTGCTGGTAAAATCTACTTAGTAGGATTCCTAGAAAGTTGATTAAATAGATTCTTCCTCACTTCTTTTTTGGCACAAAAAAGAAAGAAAGTAAAATTCAATGGAAGTCTTACTTTGGTCTTGTGCAACAGTCATTCGATCATTGTAGAACTATATGTTTTACATTTTAGAGAGCTTACAAATCATCTTGATAATCTTCTGCATCGATTTACAAAAGTCAACCAAAAATTCATTGAAAACAAAAGAACTGGTATAGAGTTTTTATCACCGACCTAGATGGGTGTCTACGCACCCGCTGGCAAACTTTGTGAGAAAAATCTAATTTTTTTTAATCTCTTGACCTACGCCTTAAAGTTCTCTTAGTGGATGCCTAGGAGCAGTTGGTTAAATTTTATTTATTTATTTATTTATTTTTCAGTGGAACTCCTAATGGTTATTGTTCGTGAAAGTTTACTGAATAAATGCTACAACTTCCAAATCATGTTATTGCTTAAAAACACACACAAAAAAAAGTAAAGATATTGTCTAAGCTCTCCCTTGATGGTTTTTTTTTAATTAAAAAAAACCATGATTAATTGCTCAAGACATTGAGCTTTCAACGCTTTCCACCAAAAATCCTTAATATGGAGCCGAAATCTTGGCCCGCTTAAACCAGACATGGTTAACATGTAGTGCAGGTCCGGCTGACATATTCCATTTGTTAAAAAAGCATCGGCGCATGCGAATATTGGGCCAAAGCCCGCATGGCAAATATCTGGACTAATCATATGTTGAAAATAATATGCTCCAATGACTGGAGAGTTGGCCGAACAAATTCAAGACAAATGGTTTCTCAGCAAGATTTTTGAAGAAGTCCAATTTGTCTTGTTGGCCAATTTACCCACCTCCCCTCACACTTAAATGTGATCATCAAGAGATTTTTCCTGGACTTTGGCTTTACAACAAGGAAGAAAGTTGAAGAATAGTGCCCTAGAAAATTTGTGTATGTGTGGAAACAAGAAACAAATAGGAAAAAACAATAATCCAAAGGGAAGTTTATGTAAAACAATAATCTTGACAGAAAAAAAAAAATCCAAAGGGAGTTCCACTTGCGTCTCTGTAAATGCAGTTCAAGAAATCTAAGACAAGGAGACCAAAGGAACCAAATCGTGCGCTCCTGATAAGGCACTCTTTTGCTCTCTCTTCCATGTAAAAGCAAGAAAGAACTTTTGGAATAAAGAGAAACAGTAGATATAAAAGCATAAAAAAGCATTCTCACCACCGATGCAACCCCTTTAATGGTTGGATAATATTGTATCAAGAAGATAATCATGACTCAAAAGCATTTCTTTGACTGATGTAAAAAAAAAATTTTTTTTTTTGTTTTCTTTGACTGATGTAAGCTATTTTGTTGCTTCGTACGTGACCAAATAGGATATCATGACACCCCATGATTGGGATTTTGTTGACAAGTTCGCACTTTGTTTTTGGGTACATGCCAAACTTTTTTAGGCCTAATTTAAAGTTTTTCGAAGGTTTAATCAGCTGTAGTTTATGAATTTTTCCACTGATAGGATCACTAGTTTTACATAGAGTTCTTATTTTGTCTGATAGTAATCAGATATGCCTAGAGGATTATGTAAGCAAAATCATACTTTCCAGCAAAGTATATATTGAACGTCATTTTGATGCATTTACCTCTTTTTTGTGTTCAATTCTTGATTGCTTTATGTTAACTGTAGTATGGCGTTTTCTGTCTGTGTTTAGTTACTCTCCAAACACCGATTGTGGAAAATTAGATTTACCATGTTTTCGTGATATCATCATTTATATATTTGATGAAACAATTAGTTTATAAAAATCTTTAAAAAAATTTTCTTTGGTGAAGCTTATTTTTGATATTGGTTAACACTTAACAGAAGAAGAGTACACAAATTTTGGAGGGGGGGGGGGGGTAAGGGAATAACCAGTAGTACAATCACATCAAAATATAAGACCAGAAATCAGTAATGATCAGATAGATAAAAGCTATACTAGCCCACATTGAAACAGTCAAATCTCCTCCCAGTTTTTTTTGTTATACATCAATGGAGATAAATCAATTCATACTGTAATAGGCAAACTCACGAAAAAATTTTGTGTATTTTCTACGACATTTCTTTTCTTTTACTTCTTTTTTTTAAAAAAAAAAAAAAAATTCTTCTTGCTTACTAGCTTGTCGTTTTAGTTTGCTCATAGTTCACGCCTACATTTATTTTTTTGTTTTTGGGGTATTTTGTCATATCACTACAAACAATAACTTTTTATGACCAAATGACTTGATTTGGTTGAATTTAGTTCTTGAACCAGATCAGATGTAAATCTTTGACGTCGTGGTAGCTAATAGGCTGGCTCAAAATTGTTACTAATTGATACGAAATGAATAACCAACTGATTATAACGCTTCTCTTTCTTAAGGGAAAAAAAAAACAATGTATTATGAATTTTATGATGCCTTTAGTGCCCTTTTAAAACGAACTAGTGGGTAAAACACACTCTATGTGTGTGCATATTTTAGGGTAAAATAAAATAACAAATATAGAATAACAAATTAGTTGTAGCAAATAAATTAATTACAGAGTAGTAGAATTTTCTATCTCTTTATTGAAGCTGGTAGGAAGACGTGGAATAAGTATAGCAATAGTAGATAAGTGTAGTAGCAGTTATAGTAGATAAGTATTATAGCAGTAGTTATGTAAACGTTGAAGAAGTACGGAGGACGTGAGAGTGTGGAATATGAGATGATTATATATATATATATATATATATATATATATATATATATATATTTAAGTATAAGTTGGAGGACTCGAACCCAAAATCTCTCGCTTACACTCCCTCCCTCCTATATAGTACTCAATCATGCAAGAGTACAATCGAAATAATAAATAATTACAGATTTTTTTTTTTTTAACACCAAACTCGTTCAGCAAAGTGTAGAGAATTGTAAATTAGCGCCGTAAATTGGTCCCAGAAAGATATGTAGATCTCCCAACATCAGCTGATCAGAAAGAAAGAAAGAGAGATGAAATGACCCGGTCCTTACCTGTCCTTCCGTATACACGTACCATAATAATGATAGCGAGTTGGTGATTAATTGAAGCCTAAAGGTAAGGAATCACGAATTACATAAAATATTCAAGACGTAATACTCGTACGACTATTAATTAATCGTCATATACTAATGATCAAGTTGAAACTAGCGAACCAAATTGCAATTTTATACTCTACTTTGTTATGTGCACCCGGGATTCCGGAAATGGCTCATTCTCACATAATTCTCTATTTTTGTCTTTATTTTAGTAACATTTCAGGGGCTGTAATTTTGAAGTATGTAGATATCCTCTCTAAGTCGTTATCTTATTATGGTTTTAAGATTTTAAAAATTTTATGAAAGTGTATCAAATCAAAGATGGAAATCTTAGAGACAAGGAGATTGAATTACGAGAAAATTAATGATTTTTTTTTTTTGGGATGCTATTGTCCTTCTTTGTTAGTAAAGATACTCACAATTTTGCACGACCATTCAGGGAAGTTGATCATGGCATTTTGAAAAAGGAGTTTGATGACATGAATGTTCTCCTGGCTGAAGTGATGGCTCTCTATTTCAATTTTGCTGAGTTTACAAGCCAGTTTGGAAGTGATTGCAACTTTCTTTTTTTCAAAAAAAATCCATGAAAGAAAACACTAAGAAACAACATTGGTGGAGAACGTAGTATGGAATAGTAGAACAATGGCCTCACAATAAGAGCATGATCCAACCAATCCGTCACAGCATTAGAAACCAGATCCCATTACAACCAGGGACCAAACGGAAGAAATGAAAAGGTATGTTAATTCTATATACCTGCAGGTTGGCCTTGAATGCAAGTTTTTTTTTTTTTGGAATGCAAGTCATTGTTAAAACACGACAGAATTGAACAAACAAATGTCAGGCAAAAAAAGAGGAAAAGAAAAAAGGGAAAAAAACTTTGGCACTATGTATTTAATCTGTTGCAGCTTACACGATATAGTTTGATATATATGCACCAATCAATACATCATAGTCGTAGGTAAATCATGCAATATTCCCCAATTGTGTGTAGGAAATGGAATATATATCAAGAAAAGTGAGAAAGTCACATGTATACAGTCCACAAAGTTTCCGGCTACATGTATACAGTCCACAAAGTTATTATAATTAAGACCTTTAGACGGCCTGCAAAAGCTGGTTTCTTCTTTAACAATTTTTTTTGCTCTTTCTTTTGGATAAATTAAAGATAAGTTCTTCACTTTCGCTGGTAAAATGTTTCAAATTAACCGAAAGTACGACATATGAATTAAAAGAAGAATTGCACGGATCCCAGAGTCCTTGACCCCATCATCAGTAGGTGAAAATAGGTATCAGAAGGATTAAAGCAAAAAGGGAATGCGAAATTACTGAAAATGTGAACTTCCAAGTTCCAACCAGATATATCATGGATTTAACTTCATCTACCACTCATTAATGGCTATTGTCTCTCCAGCCAAAAGGCAACCCATTATATATATATCGTCGTATCCTTGCCCCATAGTATTTTTTTTTTTTTTGAGGAGTGAAAAAAAAAAAAGAAACAAAAGGACACAGGCCAAAAAAAAAAAAAGGAAGAAGAAAGAGTTACAGATTCCTGCTTCAATTAGATAAATTCAGTTCATGACATGCTTCTATCCATCATCTCTTGGAATCTCCTGTAGGACTCTTGTTTCTCCAACCTGAACTTCTCATGGCTATTAGCAATGAACATATCAGCCAGCATGTCAATTTCATTGCCCTGATCATGATTGTTACGATCCTTTCTCTCCTCAAGCCATTTGAGATATCCTGCAAGCTGCGAAGACGAATCTGGAGCACCTCCAATGAGTCCTTCACAAGAATCTGTTGATGGGATTTCGCAAGTGTTCCACGAGGAATCATAGTACCAATCTTTGGATGAGTAGTAGCCTTCAAGCTTAGGCATGGGGGCAGGCACGACATGAGAAGAACACCAGTTATAATGCATCCTAAATGAGCCCAGAAACAGCTTGTTCTTGAGATTCTTGCTGTTCTTTTTCACGGACAGTTGAATGAACTGAAGCAGCTGAATATCTTTGAGAACTTGAATGACAATGGATTTTGCTTTGGTGAGGGCACGAACAATGCGGTACAAGTGTGAGAAGATGAAGGATTGGAGTATGGTTTTGAGCTTGGAGGAAGTCAGTTGAGCAGAAGATGAAGCTGATTTCAGGGAGGAACTGGTCTGAAGAGGAAGGTGGAGAGTTTTTGGATGAGAGGAGGGACCAGCCATTTCTTCTCTTTTGTTTCTTTTCTGTGGGGGATGAAATGGATTGAAGTGTTATGCGATTCTCCAAACAGTCTTGATCAGTTTATAAAGGACCTCGATGACCAAATGAGCACTACATAGAAGTAAGTAGGTAATTCAAATAAAGTAGTGCCAACCACTTTTTAGACCATGAAGTACTAAGAATGGCTTTTCTTTTCCATATCCATTTGTCATCGGTTTATACTTGGACAAGGACTGTGGTCACTACTTAGGTATCAAAAACTTTTACAGCTATTTTGCTTGTAATTTTCAATTAAAAATGCAAAACAAAAAAAAATTGTAAGTGCTGTGGAATTAATATGCCAATGCATGACAAACATGAAAAACAAGTTAACTTCTCTGTACATATATATGATAGATACACATTCAAGAACTTGTAAGAAAGCCTTCGCCTTGGTCTTTTTATGTTGTATATTAGAATTCAGTCACTTATTAACACAAAACACAAACAAAAGGATATCACTCCATTGTAATTTTGGTAGTACTATCTTGAGGTCAAATACTACTGTAAAATGGAGTACAAAAATTGTTTCGCGATATATTAGAATTCTCATCCTTGTTCATTGAAATTTCAGTCAAACCTTAAACAGGATAACCATTTCTAGCCTGCCCCACTCTTGACATTGTGTGTGTCTAGCCTTTCATTTTTTTCATTGCTGTGAATAATCAACAAGCAAATTTTCGTTCTGCAAAGTGGAAAACCGCATAAAACAGACGAGTGTTTTGCAAAGTAATGCAATCTATCACTATTGAGAAAAACAGTAGCTTGTCAAAGGAAATAATTCGAGACGAAATCTGAACACTCTTTAGAATAAGCTTTTTTTTAAAAAAAATAAGTAAAAGATTTTGAATCAAGAATTTCTTACTTACCATCTTTCCTTCCTTGCCATCCAATTCCATCTTCGTCTTCCAGAGTAAACTGACATTGACTCAATTTACATAATAACAAGCATCCCATTTCTAAAATCATAATTTTTTGTATTGTATACTTTATAAACTTTTAATCCGTGATATGTTTCATTCATCCAATATGTACCAAAATTTGTTTTGGTACAGTATACAAATGTCCCCGCCTCAGTTATTTTGAACTTTTGTGTTGGAGTGGAGAGAAATACAAAAAAGATATATTAAAACAAAATCAAAAGATAAAAGAAAGCCATTTGGACAAATCATGGTCCACAGCAGGTCTAGACAACCAAGACAAGCGGTCTTAGACAGTGGAAAAAGCAAATGACCACTGTACCTGTTTGTCGCCCAAGTCTTGCGGGCTTTCAGTTCAGTGAAAATCTAATCTGAAAAAAATAAAGAAAATCCAGCAACTCGAAGAGCTAAACAAGGCTGATTCTTCGCCGATATTGCAAGACCAATGACTATTAAATTATGGTACCATTCACTGCTAAACGCAAATGTTATAACCAGCAGACACAGCTAAAATCAAGGTTCGAAGTCTTTGCCCGAGAAAAACAACAATGGGAAAGTACCAAAAATAATGACTCTCTATTCTCCAACACCAGACCTAATTTCCTCTCCTTCTCTTCTTCCTAGTAGCTAAGATGAATGTGTGTCATATTCTTTTTTTTTC
Source organism: Coffea arabica (assembly GCF_036785885.1). Taxonomy (NCBI): domain Eukaryota; kingdom Viridiplantae; phylum Streptophyta; class Magnoliopsida; order Gentianales; family Rubiaceae; genus Coffea; species Coffea arabica. Next base: position 14,364,054 of record NC_092321.1, read on the forward strand.
TTCTTCTTGTTTTCCCCTAAAAAATATCCCTTTTAGAAGGGAGAGATGTTGAAAGGGTGGGGGCAACGATGAGATCAATCGAATCTCCATGCTAGTCAAAAAGAAAAAAAATTAAGTATTTCCTCAATAAATCTACTATTAAAGTACATATGGCTTGGTAATATTGCCAACTCTTATTTATAGTGTTCTTATTTGTACGAGATTGGAGGTTCAGTATGCTATTTCATTTTCTCATATTGTAATTGAAAAAAAAAAACCATGATAGTGCTTGTGGATATATATATAATTATATATATTAGACCCTCCAATTATTCACCACTATAATAAACTTGGAAGGAAAGAAATTTTGTTTGTTTGGAAGGAACTTCAGGGGAGCATTTGATTGTCCTAATTCAAGTATTGTTGTAGAGGGTTTCCAAAGCATTGTTTTTCTTGCTTGGAAAAGTTAACTATCAAAGCGACTAAATGAAATCTAGTTCAATCTTACCAAACTTTAGCTTTTATTTAAGTTTTTTGTACTTTCAACCTAAACCAGCTAATTCACATACTGTTAGTTCAATTTTATCTACTTAATAAAAAATAGAAAAGGAAAAACACTAGAATTAATGAAGGTTTCAACAAAGAGAGAAATAAAGGAAATCTTAACTGGCATATCCTCTTTCCAATTTTTTTATGAACACTTCAGATATATATATATATATATATATATATATATATATATATATATATATATATATATATATATATATATATATATATATATATAGATATGTGTGTGTGTGTGTGTGTTCTCTCTCGGGATTCTCTTTCAAGATAATCAACCAATATCACCTAATCCACATTAATCTCCTATTACAGCGGCTTAAGTAGGCTACCACTTTTGGTCCCCTATATGATGTGATAATCATTAGTTTAATTCTGATTAGAGGTGCAATCAAAAGTAAATTTAGGAGTAAATTTGGAGAATAATAACTTTCAGAGGTAGATACAAGGGTGTCCCACAAAATTGTCAAACACATTGAAGATGGCCATGTAACCTAGCTCCATAGTAAATTTGCATAGTGATTATTTTTTAATAACCATTCCCACGAGTTTACAACTTTTTTCCCTGAAGTCGAAAGCTGTGTCGATAATTTCTGAATGGTTTCCAATTTAATTAATTATCTTAACTAATTAATTGATGGAATCTGGAATAATAAGATGCCTATACTGAAATTGGACAAAAAAAAAAATACTTGGAAAAATGCTGATGTTCAATTTGCAAATAGACACGATTTGGATCTGTTGGAAACTTCGATCAAAACATTTAACTATTTTGTGCACTACAACTAGATAAACATAATATTTTGTAGATGCATGTTTGAGTAGACTGTGAAGTGTAATATCGGATTCTTTATTTATTAGTACCAATTAACTTTCTCTAAAAAAGCCGTATAACTTAATCCAAGCTGACACAGGTTTAAATTTAAGATTTCAAGAACTTGCAAGTCTAGCATAAGATTCTCCCTCGTGATGGAAGATTAGCCTTGTTTTTCTTTTCTACTTTTTATTCTCCCCAACTCATGTTGATGCCACTCACTTTCTAGTTTCTACCCTACCCCTTTTTAGATTTGCAATATCATGACCTTATCATGACCTTAAAGGTAAATAAAGAAAGATTTTGTAAAAGAGAAGCTTGTAACTTAAGCCTAGTTTCGGAGGTATTTAATTTCAAAATTCCAGGAGGGAGGAAACTGAAGCAGATCAAAAGAAATTGTGCAAAACCATGGATGTGACGATTTTTTTTTCCCCAACAAAACCATGGATTAATTGGTTCTTTTTTTGGTATAATGTGTAGGTTCTTTTCATTTAAATCAATGCCTTGAATAATTTTTGAAACGTCACAATTTTCATAATATGGGGCTTTAATTTGGCAATTTACCATCCTTTCATAATTCCAAAAAAAAAAAATTAATGATTGTGTCTTGATTATTTAACTACAAAGCACGCTACATTTTATGTTTCAGTTACAAACCTTTGTATACCATGTAAGTACTTAACAATTTTCATGTCACAGAAAAATGCATTATGTATGGACATTTAACTTAGACTTCCATATCAAATATGCAGCTTAATTATGGCATTAAGGGTCCTTGAACAACTGAGACTACTTTACTCAAATAACAATATGTATACACAAAGAGGATTAATGAAATCTTATATATTTTAGAATTAGTAGCGTTGTGTCTCGATCGATTTCGATTACTTGTAATTAATTAAGGATTAATTTTCTATATACTGGCAGTGTATATAATTTTATCATTAAATGCATGACATATAATCCAAATTTGAATTTGAAACTCAAATTTTGTATATGTATCATTTATCAACTTGTGATAGTGTATATACTATCAGCGTATATAAAATTTACTCGTTAATTAATTTAATCTTGAACTAAGAACTAATAAACCATGTGGTGTAAGATTTTCGAGTTTTTTCTCCACCAAGCGATCAATAACAGATGGAAAAGAACATGTCGATCAGGTCTTGAATTACTGAGAAAGAGCATAGCATTCTGGCCTTGGAACTAGAGATGTACAGAAAAGGAAATAAAGCCGAAGGACTGAAAAACGGTTGGTGAAACATGAAGCCAACTTTAATCTGTACTAACAAAATCAAAGTTCCATTCGATCAAATTGGAAGATTTTGGAACACATCAGAACCGTTTTCTTTATCATATTCCCTGGAATCACATGTCAAAATCATATAGTGTAAAAAGTTCGACCATTTCCACTTTCCAGATTCCAAAATTTGAATTCCTCTTTCCTTCCTTTAGTTTCCTCTCTTTTTCTTGTTTGTCCAATGTTTAGAATTTTCCAAGGACGTCATTTAACCATTCGTTGATGTCGCCAAAAACCTTAATCTTTTTTTTTTTTTTTTTTTATCCATTATATAATTTAGATTACACCTAAATGAGACTATAGAATTTATTGAAATGCAACGTATAACACTTATATAGTTTTTTGTACTTTTGTATACAGTTTTACTTAGGAATATAAACATGTCATAGTTTGTACAAACCCATTTATGGTTCGACCATTCCTAATTTTTACGTGCATGAAATATGAGGAAGCAGCCTAAGGTAAAAGGAGGATATTGTAGTACATCAAGTTGGGATTAGGAATCCAAGGTTAAATAATAACAATAATAGTAATAATAATAAAGCCAATAAAAGTCGGTGTCAAAGAAAAGAAACAAAAAAAAAAAAAAAATCGTGGCGTAAAATCGATTCTTTTGTCCGATTAATTGTCTAGGGATTGCAAGTTGTTTTAGATCAATTAAATAATGTAGTTCATTTTATTACATCTTTTTCAGTGGAAAGCCACAAATTAGCAATCCACGAATCCGACAACATGATTACTTATCCAGAGTCTTTTAATTAGCCAAATTGCTACATTACTAAATAGTAAAGTAGGATTCAATGCAATGCAACGAAATCCAGAGTCTATAATTAAGAAGGGAATTGCATTTCATGACAACGTACACATAAGCTTGATCTGAAAGGCATATTCTCTAGTGAAAGTTTTTAGCATTAAAAAGCAGATGATTGGAAAGATGATGAACATTTGACGTGGGCTACAGTCTTATAAGGTGTGACGAACCTGATTATTTGAGGACCCAAACCATAATTTTTAGGGTCAAGTACTTTTTTATTCCTGCTAATTGTCCGGGGTTCAAAGAGAGCTAATAGAAGGAATTTTATAAAATTTTGTGAGATATTTTTGAGGGACTTTTGGAATTTTCTTTCGGAATTTTACAAAATTTGTACGCTTTTTACATAATTGATAGGGTATGTGAGAAGACGGTACATACTCCATTTACAAATAACCATCTTCAATGAAAAAAAAAAAAACAATAAGCTAGATTTTTTTTTTTGGGGGTTTTGGGTGGGTTGGGGGGATAGAATAAGCTAGACGATGATGGACCATAAACATGACGAGAATATCTTTCCATTTGATATCAAAGCTGTGCTGATTCACCCAATGGTCCTTTCTTTACTATAGGAAGCAAGAATTGTACCTAGACACCGGTCATTAGTCAGCAATGATTCTAGAAGTGAAGCATTAGGCATAAGAAGTCTATTATTGTTTAGCTATCGGAACTCTTTCCAGCTATGCATTTGTATCATAAGGTTACGCACTGCGAAAATAACACACAATCATTTGGAAGCTCCAATGACCTCAACACGATAACCATTGCCACATGAAATGTAGAAAAGCAGGAAGGCTTCGATTGATACAAGGTTTAAGCACATCATCTTCATGCATTCATCGAAAGGATGAAATTTTTGATTCAATCATCGAATGATTAGGTTGCGTGTGAGAGCCCACTGGTTGATGAATTGAATCAATGAATGATTGCATGATTCAATGGTTTTGCTCACCAATGAAGCTGTCGAAACAAAATTTCCAACAGCCCACGAAGGCTTCTCAACTCTTCAATACCAAATGTGGAAACCGAATTTTTGGACACCGCAGTGTGATGTGTTTAGTTGACGTTTGATGATCTTGTAATCACCAAGTTGAAACGTTTTAGTTGTGAACATATTGATTGAGTTCAACAGCTTGAATCTTCTAGCAAGCTAAATTTCATTGCGTAGATTGGCGTGTAACTCCGAAATTTCTATGACGATAATGCTAATTTATTGTCATCCCCATACGTAACCTTAGAAAGAACTCCATAAGAAGTTAGGGTTGGAAAGTCCCATAATTATGCATTACATACAAAACGAAGCACAAATCAGATGATATGACGCTTCACCTGTAACCAGTAAAGTCATGAGTTCGATCTATCACTGGAGTAGAAGGTGAACCACTATTGACCTCCCTTAAAAAAAAAAAATAGAAACAAAATGCATTGCATGTACCTTTCTTTGAATATATTTCAAAAAGGGCAACAAGAGTTAAATCTTAAACATATACGCTCTCCAGTGAAGGGAATTAGGAGAATTAGTAAAGAAACAAATTGATGCGAGATTACTCTTTCTTTTTTTGTTTTTATTTCAATAAAATGTTAAATCAATTTATAAGTTTTGTGGTTGTTAAAAAAACTTACTACCATTTAATCACCAAATACCAATTTTCTTTTGTTTAATGGTAAAGATGGTGCTGCATGTTACAGAGTAATGCTCGGTACGTTGGTTTACCTTTCTTTTCTTTTGCATCTCCGTAACAACATGAGTGGTAGAAGATCTGTCAACTTTGTGGTCATTCAATTGCCAAAAAGCAAGAGTTTCTTTAAAAGTTAATATGGCCTTGTAATAACTTGATTTCACGTAGACAATATGTCACCATCAGAACTGAAATTTACAAGGAAGGAATTGGAGGGGAAAAAGGACACAGGTATTTGGTAGCCACCTGCGTCGCAACTCTCTAAAATTTGAGTTCAGTATCTTTATGCTTTTCAGTATTCTAGGTTTTATTTAGATCCGAATTCACATTTCACATATACCCTACGCAGCTTCGGAGTAGAATTTCACATAGCCACAGAAGTTGGGAAGGCAATGAAGCAACTCCAGCACCAAATGGGATCAAATAGAAATGGAAGAATTGAACAACTTCACTATCAGATGGTATAAGAAGCCTCAACGAATCAATTTCTGACGATTGTGCTCTGTTGTCTACACAAGATTACATGTTCTACATGTCAACAACTTATCTACAGCTTGTTCCTCGACCGCTGCATTCTAAAGTGCTTCAGGGAGTCTTTGTTTGATCTCCTCCTCCACGTCTGGTATGCATGCGGATACTATCTCTTTCGCTCAGTGCAGGAAGGCTCAGCAGATGTCTTTGGTCTACAAAATTTCTGTTTCAAAAATTCTTCCAATTTCTGAAATATTAAGAAGAATACCCCTGCAAGAAGTTTAGGGGAAAAAATGATGAGAGTTAGCTTTATTTTGTTCTCCTGACAAAGTTTCTTGTGCAGGTATTACAAGTGCAGATAAAGTATTCTAGAGGCCCTACTGCAGAAATATCATAAAAGGATGAAAGACGGACTGGTGTAAAAGAAAGTCAAGCACTTATTCGCACTGAGGAATCAGTACTAATCTAAAGGAAAGTCAAGCACTTATTCGCATAAACGATCAGAGGATAAATGGACTATTCAAATTCATTCACTGTATGTTTAAGATGATCAGATGTCTATGTGAAATTTTTCACACACACACGAAAAACAACAAAGAAATTGACCAATGCTAGTAAAATGTTCTATTAAAACAATTCTTGCAGAAGTAGCATAACAAGCTTCAGTGTCATCCTGTACACAACCAAGTAATTCTCGTCAATAGCAACAAACAGCGTGTCATCAACTAATACTAAAGACAATTGCTTTATTCTTTATCTCCCCCCCCCCCCCCAACCCCCACCCACCACAAAAACCCCCGACACAAAAAAAAAATGAAAGAAGCTTTCGAGACAGAAAAGGCAAATTTTACATTCTTTCAAGATGTAATAATGCGACCGGATGACATCTGAGCAAAAGAAGCTGAATTTCTGATAAATAGAAGAAAGCACTTACAAGGTAAAGCCAAACCATTTATAACAGCTTAGTTGACCAAGATTAGTGTATATGGGGCAGAGAATATGTTGACAAGGAAGAAGATGAAGAAATAAGGTTAGAGAATACCTGTACTTTCTTTCTGGTGCAGAAAGCCTTTAACTAGAAGTGTGCCTGGAATTTGCTGAAAGACCTACAGATTTGGACCAATTATAAAGGTAGTGAAACAGAGTTATCCTACTAGCAAAATACTAAAAGCAAACTTACCGAAATGCTAAGGTGCAGGTCACTGGATTGAAGGTCATTTGGACCATTTGACATCCCCAATTCATATGGACAGCTTGGAGTGGCAAATATATTTTGTGTCTCAGTGTTAAGGATCGACTCACATTGATCTTTGGAAGCAATAACCTAAAACATAAAACTCAGATTTAGTAATTATAAGAGTTATAAAGTATTAAAATTAACAAATATTTTCAAAACACTGGAAAGAATGAACATACATCAATCTTGAAGGAGGTGGAATCTATTTTGCAAGAAGCACCACAACTGCACAAAAAGGACTCCACTGATTGCAACACGTGAATAGCACTATATTGGCGCTGAATACCCTGAATCAACAGTAACACATATAGCTTACAAGATACCAGATCTGGTCAAGTTAACAACGAGAAAGATCAGCATTATACGTAATAGCATGAAATTCAGTGTGGACCAAAAGAATTAGATTTAAAGAATCAAACAAAAGATGATAAAGTTGATTCAGGAACAGCCCATGCTTGTAGGGGTCCAACAATCATAAATCATAGTCAAAACTTCTGGGACCTTAATTTTATCCAAATAATCCCAAGGACAGGAAAATACAATAGATAACTCGCTAGAATCCTATAGTGCAAAAACAGTACAAATAAAACAATTACCAAAGAAAAACTGAAACTTCAAACTTGGATTTCATACTAACAAAGAGCACTCGTGATTTGACTAATGAAATCCCACCAAGATTATTGATTCAACAATCCAAAAGTCCCTGTCTGAGATGCCTTCAACCTCACAAGGACCATGCTTTGAAAAGCCTAAAGCAAGAACCTGCTTACTCCCCCCCCCCCCCAACCTCTCTCTCTCTACAAAAACACATGACCTGGTTTCTGAGTGACCATAATCTGTGATTTTGTAGACAGCGCTAAAGTGGCAGCTAAATCCAGACACCATGATGAAAGCAATAATACATCCTAATGTCAAATTGTCAATATTTTCTATCAACTAATAGACCAGTTACATGAAGCAGACGATACATCCTAATTAAAATATTTGGACATCTCAATTCATAAACACCTAAAATTCATAAAGGGAAGACAAGATAAGACACGTAGAAACAGCAAACCAAACAAAAATAAGTAAATAAAAAATAATGCAAAATACACAAAAGAATAGTGCACCTCAAGCATGAAAGATAGGTTATTCTTCTCAGTAGCACTGGATGATACAATCTTCCTAGATGGAGGTACAAATGACCAAGCAAGGCCCCATCTACAAGTTTGGCCTTGCACAAATTCTGTTGTCTTCACCACGGTGACTCCAACTTCCCGAAGCCTGGATATTAGGATTTTCAGATTTGATTTTCTTCCAATCATTGAAGTGTACCACCTACCATGCAAATGGAAGTTACAAAACACTGTATCACAAAAATTCTCTGTGAAAATGAAGGGCACTACCTAGGAATCAAACAAGATTCTGAACATATATACCGAAAAGATTGCTTTAATTGAACACTATCTTCAACTATTCGAGTAATGAAAGCTTTTTCCCCACCAGGACAAACCATCTCCTGTGCAGTCCCACCACATGCAGTCTTTGGATTCAATCCTGCTTCCTCCATTGTCTCAAAGAAGGGAGGATTACACATGCAGAAGTCAAATTTCTCCTCATCCTTAACAACACCTGCAAGTATCGGTGGGCCATGATAATTCTTCTCAACCATAGATTGTAACTCGAGAGAAGATGATGGTTCAGGCCCTATCATAACAGCTCTTGTGTTGCCCAAATCTTCAATGCTTTCGTTATCTCTGCCAAGTCCACTATGCAAGTCTTTCTCTTCAACTATTGTCTTTGCATTGTCAACTTTTCTAATTTCAATCAATTCAGAGATATGTGGATTACTTGTAACATTTCTTTCAGCCCACTCCAATGCAACATCAGTAACATCTGTAGATAAAATCATAAATTACCATCATATCATAGTTAAAAATCATTTGGGAAAATATTGGGAAAGTGAGGGAAATGGCAGGGTGAAAAAGCAAAGAAAACTACCTGAAGCAACAAATCTCCAACCAAGTAGAGACGCACCAAGAAGAGGATAAATGCAGTTGGCCCCAGTTCCTATGTCAAAACCCTTTACAGCATCCCCATCAGCTCGACAATCCGGGATAATGTCTGATGACAAGAGGTCTTCTATCCAGTGGATGTAATTGGATCTGTTAGGAACAGTAGGACAAAGCTGTCCATCAGGAATCCACCTGTGATGTTGGATTTAGTCTGGGATCATTAAACATGCAAATATTTCATTTTGCAAACAGATATAAGAAAAGAAAGAAAATCCTAAAAATGTTCATATCATATACATCAAAAAATAGCAACCCAATCGATGCATTCAGAACACTTTTTCCCTTTTGCTTCAGAATTCCAATCCACAGCACCAATACAACTAGGCAATCCGACCTAAGCCAGCTGCAGCATGACACTAATCTTAAATACTACAAGAAAAGCTGAATCCTATGCAGTTGGAAAGATTTAAAATAAATAACAAAGTTCAATATTACTCATGAAGAATTGAACACAAACATCCAAGCCATTTTCTATTGCTTTACCGGTTCCAGGAATTTTGAAGTATGCAGAACCATAAACCATAAACCCACAGTTTCAAACATGCTAGATGAACAATTGACATGTAATAGGAAAAACAGGCGAAATGAAGAAAGAAAGCAAAGAAAAATGCGTAAATTTTTAATCTTCCTAGCTCGTTGTGACTGAAGTGCATTTTCTCTCTGTCCATCTCTTCCTCAATATTCAAAGGCACAATCCATTAACCCCCTAGAACCCACATCACAAAAGAAAAATCCCAGAAAAATTACAACTTCATTTCGCCAAAAAAAAAAATACGTGTAATTCCCTTTCTCCCCTTCCCAAAGAAGCAAAATACAAAACCAATATAAGATCATTTTTATACTGTCCCATAAAGCCCCAGAAACCAAAAAAGATAAGTCAACAAAACAACGAAATAGAGTAGTTAATTGAGTAATGGCGAATTAACTAAGTAGTTGTTACCAGTTGAGGCCATGATCATGGAGAAGCAAGACTCTGGTGAGCTCACGGGTGGCATTGTAATCAGTCCAATCGATTCTGGGCCGACCATCTCGAGAAGAGTAGAACACGTAAGGCTTGAAAGAGGGATAAATGGACGCCAAGGCTCCGAAATCTGGCGGGTTTTCGGAGTATTTATTCCGAGGGTGAATTGCCGCTCTTTCTTGAACTCTCTTCCTCTTCTTGCTCGGCATTTTTTCTTCTTTCCGATGTCTCTCCAGCAACAGTGCAGAAATTCTGTGGATTTGAAGAGATGGTGCAGATTTTGGATTTTTTTTCTGGGCTTGAGCCGAAGTATTGTGGGGAAAGCTCAGAGATTTGAACCGGACTCAACACTTTATCCCAGTAGTTTGTGGGCTGGACTTAATTACTTGGGCTGTAAGCGATTTTAGGAAATTAGGAAATGTAGAACCAAAAATTGGCCACATCATGTATTCCACTTTCCTTTTTTTTTTTTTTTTGAAAAAATTTATGTGGGAAGGCTTACCTACCCTCCATTTTCTCGAATCATTCAATCCATCCTTCCTTATTTAAGTATTCCACTTTATCTATGCACGTTTTGTTTTTCTTTTTTTTTTCCCCTAGGTTAATATCATGCATATGAATTGAATTTTTGTTTACACTTTTCTTCCCTTTTACAATTCTAGTTTATATGATGCATATATATATATATTTGATTGAAAGTAGAATTTTCATGGCTTCTTGATACAATTATTGTAATAAATTTAGATGTTTAGATAAAGTTGGACCCTGATTCAACAAAAATAGACCACAAATTCTTTGTTTTAGGTATAACTTAGTATATTTTCAAAAACGTTAGGCACAAAAAAAAAGATATCACTATTTTCTTTGCTTTTTGATGTCATTTAATTAGCTGCTGAGGTATAAAATAAAAGATAAACTTAGAGAAACAAATGGAACGCTTTGGAAACTGAGACGAAGAAAACCCCAGAGTGAAAGATCAAAAGTAAAAAATAAATACGTGCAAAGTAAATTAAGTTACTGACACAAATTAATAGAATAGGAACTTAAAAATGGATTAATTTTCCGGGCATGCATATTGGAACAAGAAGGTCAAAGCACAGTTTGCAGCTTTAATTAGTTAATCACAAATCAAGTAATACATCCATTCTTCCATGTGTGTTGCCCATTGAATAGTGTGAGTTGTTTTCATTTAGTTTGGGAATTTAATTTGTTAAATGGTGGGATTCTAAAGTGCAAATGGTGTATCATTTTGTAGATCAAAAGAAAAGAAACCACCGATCGGTAGATGTGTTTGGTCCTGATACATGGCACATTTGCATTGCATGGAGAATAAGTAACTGAGAAACCATTGGTGCAGCACAGAATCATTCTTCTTGGCAGCCACTACATTGAGGGGATGATGATGAAATTGAAGGTAAGATTTTAGTGGTTGAATGAATATTTGTCTCCAAATTGGAGTCTGTCAGGTTCCATCAACTGTAATTGGGATATTGTATTCTTTTTTTCTTTTTAGATAAAATAATTAAAGAGAACATGCTTGGAGAGTTTTCAAATATTCCTCTTTAAATACTAACCAACCATGAAAATGAAAAGTAGCCAAGAATGTTGCTAGTTCATTAGTAGTTTCCCTCCTTGGGAGTGAGGGTATTATTCTTCCTTCGAGTTAGGAAATGCCATTAGAAAACCTACAAAAGAATAGTTTCCTTTTGGATCGGCATATCTCTGTCAATTATTTGTACACTTCTGTCTAAACTTTAATCCCCTTTGGTCCATAGTGTCATGTTTGATTAGACCACAAATCAATGCATTTTTTTTTTTTTGGCTTTTCTAGTGTAAAAATTAATTACTAATTAAGGGGCTGAATTTACGCATTCGTAATTTACCTCTTTGACTTGATGGATTCTAATTATCATTAACCCATGCAAGCTTTAATGCATAAAAAGGGCGTTATATTAGGATAAATTAAGGAATTTAAATTCAGTCCATCCTTGGAATTATCCCATGAATAATTGTAAATGGGATTTGATTTCGTTTATATAAGTTGTCCTCTATCTATGAAAATAATTATTTGTAGTGGAGGCCATGAATTATATGTATACGACCAAAACAATTCTATTCCCTTTTTTTTTTTACAAGTAAGATTGTTAGAAACTCATAATGGTAAATGTAATACAAATAATTTACTATTCAAGCTAACTCATAAATGATATCTGTACTTTATTTAATGTTGTGTTTGTTTGATTTAATTTCTACCATCCTTACAGATTTCATTATTTAATGAAATTTTGAAGTGTTTTTTTTTCTTTTTTTTGTCAAAAGAACTAACCCACAAATGGTGGGCGTGAATTATATATATATACATGCCCTTCCATTCTCAAGATAGTTAATTCTACGAACCAGACAAGCAGGTGATCATAGTGGGCATAATTTGATGTTCTTGTCAAGACATTAATGAAGTTAGCAATACTGAATCAATGACGGGCTAAATTTTCTTGAATGGCAATTGTTCTTCTTGTCGATTCAAATGTGGAGAAAACGGTAGCAAAGAATTGTTCAATTTTGGCAGTCTATGACAAGCAGATAAAAAGAATGTGGATATGAAAATTACAACAGATAATTAAAAAAGGAAAAGGAATAGTATGAACGACAGAATCCAATTCTCCTACTGCTGTATATATAAGATGTTAATTCAATATTGATGCCATGGGAAATAATTAAGAACAAAAAAAAAAATTGATGGATCGATCCTGATTCATGTATGATTATATCAGATTCTGAGCTTTTCTCTTTATGCCATTTATTTGACAAATGCTGTAGCAAAGTGATGGTTTCTGTTGAATGGAATAAAAGCATTAATAACTTCTCCGTTGATATACAGAAAGCTAAAGAAAAAGGCAATAAAAGTACCAAAAGTATTAGTAGAAAATATATTGTAAGAGTATTGGTGATTAGGGGATGTAAACGATCCTAATCAAACTAAACACTCTAGTGTTCAAATTTGTTTGATTATTTTTAATGATTTTGAAATTTTGTTCAAACTTGGTTTGTTTATTGTTGAACCGAGTTTGTCTAGTTTAAATATTATCGAATATAAAACACTGTTTATCATTAGTTAGACTAGTTAGTGAATCAAGCTCGAACGAATTCTCACCAAACCAAGCTCAATTCGTGTATCAAGTAACTTGATTCATCTTTCAGTCTTACTGGTGATTTTGTGATTAGTTTGCATTAGTGAGTGATTAGTAGCCTAATAAGTTCCAAAATCTACTTGAAATTGGGATGTTTGTATTTCCTCCTTTTGGCAACAGATTTAAGTATTTTTCAAATAAACCGAGATTAAATAAGCAGATAACTCGTAAAAACCAGCAGTAAATCAAAAGGAATTTTGCCCCGTCGTCTGGATAAAATGCCACTAAACTAATTATTCCCCTTCGGAGACATTTCGTTCAGGTTGGATGCATGAGGTTTGAGGCTCCTCTCTTGTCGTCTTAAAATCCAAACTCCTACTACGTGCATGTTTGTATTTCCGTCTTTTCGGCCTCTCGAGGGTCACTTTGCACTGGTGTCCAGATTTTCAAGGCATTACCTTTTCGTATTCTTGAAACACCATATTTCCTCTTCTGTTTTTTTTTTTTTATATGAAAAAAGACACCATATTTCCTCCTTTGACTTCGTAAACATTCTTTCAGAGCGAATCAATCCAGCATCAGGATAATAGAATTTGAACATTTGGTTCGTTAATAATTAATTTCTTTTGACGTAAATAATTTCCAACACTATAAAAATAAGAGGTTATAAGGATTATCTAGCTCTCAAACTTTCAGATTTGTATACTTTTAGAATTAATCTTTTATACGTTATTAGAGTATACACTATCATGATTGAATACACAACAACTAATCTAAATCTTAATATAAAATATAAATATTGTAAATGTGTCAAGCATCCAATCATGATACAGTTTTAGTGTATCAAAGATTTATTCATGTTTTGACCTTTAAACTATTAAATATATCTTTCAGCCTCCTAAAATTTAGACAACATATACATGCAACTCAGTATATTTGAACTATTAAAGCTAACATTAACAACATCAAAACCACATCATTTAAGGTAAGTTTTGTAGTTTTTATATTGGAGGAAAGGATGGAATAGGAGTACATTTTAAAAAATTCACACGATAATAAGATAGTTTGTGAAATATTGATGAGATTTTAGTCTTGCAATTAAAATTCAGACCCTAAAAATTAGACGTTATCAATTCAAGAAGTAGTTGTGGTGTTGATCACTTGATTGGCTGTAATCGAATTGTAGTAATCCCACAATTGTAAGTTACTTGTACTCCTATCATTTAAAAAATATAAAAATGTTGAAAAGTCGACTATACCTAATTGCTTGACAATTGTCTTTCTTCTTTCTAAAAAAACTCTCTAGTCAAAACTTCATTCAACTCTCCGATGGGAGGGATTAGATTTTTTTTATCCTTTCCCATCGAAGGAATCCCCTCTCTAGTTTCTATTCATTTATGTGAATAAAATCTCTTCTAAAATTTTTTATTGAGAGTTTCTTCTCTCCTAATATTTCCTAGTGAAAATTTTCTTCTCTCCTAGAGATTTTTAGAGATAGTTTTAGGTAGTTTTTTCATTTTTCTTTTATTAGGTTTGAGTATTTTAAGATTTTGATTATCAAATTTGAAATTTTTTGGGGTCTATTCAGCAGATCTCACTATAATATTTGGAGTTAAAGCAGTTAATTAACAGATCTGATAATTGGAAACATACACAGAGGTTCGTAGGGCTAACTTATTTTTTTCTCATTTTTAAAAATATTTATTTGGAGTTTTATAGTTTAATTTTTATTTGTTTTTCAGATTTGTAATATCCGTTTTTCAAATCTATTATTTGATATTTGTGTATATTTGATGATGTAACTTTTGTTATTTGTACAGATTTTAATGAAATCATGATATTTTATGTGTGTGTGTGTGTTAAAGTTCTAGATTCATATAGGGCTTTTCCCTTAAAAAAAAGTAAAAGGTTATGCAGTATATATTGCTTAGGATCTTATCTCTTCTATCTAATTTTTAATGGGGTTTATCTATCTAAACAAATTGACGAGGTGCTCTTAACTAGTGCTCAACAAATTCGACGAAATTTACTGCTTACAAAGTCTCTCAACTCAACCTCAATCAACATGCATTGCCTTGCCCTAAGATTATGATTAGTCGTGTTGATTGCAGATGTTTTCAAGTGAAACATATTACCAATGACAAACACTTAGGTAGACCCGATCTATGTAAATCATGTGGTTCAAATTTTATCACATCATCTCACCAACTCAAGAATGAATAGTGTGACAAAAACTTGGGTAGATTTGGTCTATATATGGGTAGTCATCAGTGATGATATCACGAAAATGGTGTCATTTTATAATTTAGCAGGTCTAGAGAAATATTATCTACATTCCATTTTTTTTATTTACACTCCCTTTTATCATACTATGGTTTAATAAAACTCCCTTTTATCATATACTTTGATAAATGAAAACTGTAAGATTAGAATGATAGTGGGATTGTAAATAACAAAAAATGTAGCGCTATATTTTATTCATTTGTTAATACTTTTCTTTAATTCTAATTGTAGGCCTAAATACGGTTGTTATGACAATCGTTTTTGTCCCTTGTCCGCTTTGCACAGGATGTGCCCAACGTGCCAAGCACAAATTTGCAAAGGTCTTTTTATCTATGGATCATCTATCCACAAACGGCCAAAAAAAAAAAAAAAATCATCAAGCCGTCCCCGGTCTGAGAATCTTCAACGCCTCCAACTGCATACATGTTGTTTCAAAACCACAAGTTTTTCTCAACTTGTTTTCAAAACAGCGACGGCAAGTTTTCTCTGGAATGATCATTTTGAAACACTATGACGTTCCCCAATTTGATATATTATACAAGGTGTGATTTTACTTTTTGGTTTAAATTAAAGGGAGTTTCCAAACCTTACAAACAATAGAAAAGGTGTTATTTGATTACTTAATCATGAAATTCTATTAGGAGATTCAATAAAAAGGTGGTATAGAGTTGTTGTATTGTATTGCCTCCAACTCCATGTCGTGCCTTAGAATAAATAGATCATCGTTTAGGCGCAACGGATCTTCTGTCTCACACCCTGTGTCACTTGCTGTCTCACTTTTTATTATATTGCTATTTTTCCTACATAAACATCGTGTTTTATTTCTTTTTTGTTTCATTAAGATTTAGTAACTATTAATTCAGTAAAAAATAAATACAACAGTTTCAAAAAAGTAATATATAATAGAAAATTAAAAAATATAACAGAAAATATATAAAAAAATCTCATTTTTTATGCATTTTGATTTTTTGAGTTTGTTAAATTTTGTGTATTACTGAATTAATAGTTATTGGATCTTAAGGAAATAAAAAAGAACTAAAACATGATGTTTATGAAGGAGAAATAACAATATAATAAAAAGTGGGATAGAGAGTGGCACAGAGTGTGGGACAGAAGATCTGTTGCGTCGTTTAGGGTTCAACGCCTTGTAAAACGCTCCACTTTGTCAGCAGTGTCAGCATAACAGATGAAATTTGCACAACATTTTCACCTTTTCGTGGCTTGGAAATTTAATTGCATTTCTAGGCCTGTACCATTCATAAGGTATTATAAAAAGAATTAAGTTTAGTTTTTCTATATTGATATATATTATAAGGTTTGATGCATGCAAAATCTGAATTCAAATAGAACTAAACTTTTAAATTCAAATTTTAAATTTTACATATATGACACATATATTTGGACTCACTAACGTATGCACTAGGAGTGTAAAAAAGTCTTGCCCTCTTGCTGAGGCTGTTACAGATTCTATTATGGTTTCAATGTAGTTGGGAGCTTTTTACCTTTACATAGGGCAGCTGATTTAAGGCTTGGGATAATTTCAGAAAACCTCCCCTGAGGTTTCTGGCAATTTCACTCACCTCCCTTCAGATTTGAATAATTATACTAACCTCCCTTCATGTAGTAAAATGACTATATTATCCTTCACTTATAAATAATTCCTACAAAAAAATCCCCACTATTATAACTAATCTTTCATTCTAAAGCAACGGTTACCACACAAAATAAACTTTTATTCTCTCTTTCCGACTTTCCCTCCTACCTTTATTCTTCTACGCCTCATAATCCACTATTTTTTTTGTAAATTGCCATCTACATAACCATTTAATACATCTCGAATTCTCATTATTATGCAAATAGATCTTCTCTCTCTTTTTTTGTTTTCCTTTTTTTTTTGTAAGTATTATTGCATTGAAATTGCCAAATGCCAAGTTACCAAATCAAATTTATTGTCAAACTAAATAAAGATGAAAAGGATGGCAGTGATACAAAGTATAAACAAAAAAAATAAAAATAATAGCTAAAAAGGGAACATGGATTGAGAAAGGTTACGCTCTTCCATCGATCAGTTGGGTTAGGGGTTAGAACATAATTTAGTCAAACCACATAGTTCGTTTGATATTCTGAATCTCTGGGGATGTAAACGTATTTATCCCAATATATTTGAAAAATGTATGACACCGGTTACATGGCACAAACAATGGCAGGGAATGAGCAACATATATACATGTCCAGCATCTACCTTTGGTGGCTAGCTACACCACAAAAACACTTTTTGGATACTATTTTGTAAATGATTCTGACCCTGTTGAGTTTTTCTTGTTCTTTTTGTTTCTTTTACAATGGAAAGCTACATCTTACTCATCTGTCTTTTTTTTTTTTTTTAAATTCATTTTTCAGACTGCTGCCAAACGTCAAAATTGTATCGGGCAGGACAGCAACAAACTGTCCATCTAAGCCTAGTTTGATACAAAGAATTTTGGGAACGAAAAAATTGAACATCATTCCCTATCTTATATATATATCATCTGACGACTAGTTAAGATGAGTATGGCCTTTGTTGACTACCGGTTGGTGCGAGCAGGCCGAAAGGTTTCATTCATTGATTCTCATGTCATCTATTTTTGGGTAAGTAATTCTCATGTCTTCTTCAGATGCTGATATCTACAAAGCGTCGAGGCTTTTAGGCTCCTTATCTGTCAATCGATACCAGCTGCATTAACAATAACATGATTCCCCAAGACACGTGGCAGAGAAATAATTTTGTACTCTACAAGGGCTACAAGCTTTTAACAGCATATTTAAGTGATATATATACTACTAATGATATCCAGAGATTTTTTTTTTTTTTTTTTTTTGGTGGGGGTGAGGGGTACTTTATTCAGTTATTCTTGCTGCAGCGTGATGAAAACGTAGTCCATCTCGGAGATTTCTATATGCAGGTTATATAATCAAACAAAATTCATTTGTCCTAGTCTTTTAATTTATTAGCATGATCATTTGCTTTCTTTGTGTCTTGTAAAGCTTTTTAATGAAGCCACATATATAGACGGGTATTATTGTCTTGAAGGATATGAGAGAATATACAGCAATGGATTTGTCTCCTGATTCCACGTTGAGAGATTTTAGTAATGGATTACTAGCTAGCTAGTATGATTGATGGTATTAAATTAAGGCATGAAGAAAAATACTTTACTTTTGGTTAGCATGAGAATAAAAGAGTTGCATTTTGTATATCTTGTAAGCTGCATTGCATGGTGGTTTCTAGGTTAATCGGTCCAAAGAAATTGGCTGCCGAATTCGTGTCGAACCATTATACCTTATAAACTTGGCCAAGTTGTACGTGCAGGAGAGATAAGCATATGCTAAATTGATAATAGTTGCTGAAAATAACGTCAATAACTGAAAACGAAGAACTGACAATTGGATGAATTTCAATCAAGAAAAAAAAAAATGCCCTTGTTGAAATAATGGTGTGTTGAGGCCTGGATGAAGGTTGTAGAACCTGGTAATTAGAATTGCATGGCGTATGACTAGTCATTTTAGTGGCTTATGATTTTATTATGTATCCTTTTGGCAGTGCATGTTAGGAATTGATTCCTATATCTATCTTTGGGAAAGTGAAATCCCATTTCATTTCCCTATCCCAAGCACGTTTTTGGAATCTTGAGATTTTGAAAACTGCTTGGTTTCAAGATAATGAATTCCTAAAATTTGGCTTCTTTTCTTCAAGCTTCTTGCTTTCAGGTACACTTACTTTATGAGTTGCAACTAGTGGCAAGAAGCTAGGATTCTGATAACATTAGGTAGCACAGATTTCTTTTTTTCTTTCGTCACCAAAAAGTTTTTCATCCTCATCAGTCGTCACTAAATTCTAAGGAATAACTAATAAGTCTTCTGGAGTTGTGAATATGTGCCAGCATTTCATGGAATTATTAATTTCATAAGCATCAGTAGTGGATAATAAAAAGAATAATTAAATCACTGAACATATGCCAGTCTTCCGGATGAAATTATTGAGCTACAGATGCCCTGCACTGTATTCTTCAGCCATATCTGATAATAAGTTGGTAACTAAAACCTAACCTGCTGTCAAAAACTGAGCATTTTTTCTTTCCCTTTTAACCAGTTGAAAGTAAAAATTCATCAAATATCTTCTTTTATTTTTTTTTTCAATTGATAATAGTAGTTTTAAAGGGCCACCAGGCGAATGTGATGAAAATGGAATTGAAATTCGGGGTGTGGAGAGGGGAAGAATCAGTTTATTGAGTGGCACTATAATTGATGGAAAAGACAACATTCCTATAGATTATTAAAGTAAGACTTGACCTAGGAGGAAGTTGTTTTCTGTTTATTTTCTAAAAGCTTTGGCATTGGTTTTGTCAAAAGATCATTGTTCCTTCCTTATCCATTTAAAGAATAATTTAAAGATTAAGCTGTTGACACAATAGCAAGAAATCTTATTAATGAAGTCTTTTTCAAAAAAAAAAAAAAAAAAAATCTTATTAATGAAGTCTTGTTCTAGCATATATATATATATGAATTTGATGACTCCACTTCTGAAATTACAGATGGTTCCTGTTCATTTTTGTCTAACCTGCTCTTGTTGATGCCTTCTGTCCTTTTTGCCACAGCTTATTCTTCTAAGGAGTTCGTCAATAAAAAAGATCGATTCCCTACAGTTATTTCTTGCAACTTTGGTCTTGATAATTTCAGTGGAACTCACCTTTTGTTGCTGTTCTTGGTCCAAAGTTTTGAGTTGTTGCATCTCACCAGCATAATCATAATACCATCAATGAATATCCAAAAGATTGGGAGCTATGAAAGAATGCTGCAGAACTGTGGACACACAAGTGATTATGCTTCAGAATTTTCATACAGGTTTCCCCATAGTTTTGGTAATCCGCCGGAGTCCTCCGACATGGGGCTTTGTTTTCAGTCAGCAGCCAGAGATGATGGCTCACAGAGGCAAAACTTTTGGCCTAATAACTCATCTAGCACCATTATGGGCCAAATTGGATCAGCTTCTGCTTTCTATGCAGCGGAAGTTTACATGGGATTAACACAGCTTGATGCCAGAGATAATCAGTCCACCTGCAGCACCCAGCTTTCGAAGATTAATCATGATGTACATATTCCATCATATGACCAATCTGAGAATTGTTTATTTACAGATTCACCTCCAAGAAAGCTAGAGCCCTGCAGCTTCCCAGCGAATAACGCCTTGCCAGCGGTTCCAAACTCTCAAACCCCAAACAGCCAATATATCAGTTCAGAAGCATCCTATAGACATCCCTTTAGTGATCTTACAGAGAAAGAGAGGCTGTGGCAACTCAAAAAGAAACTGTTGGGTGACGTTGATAATCCCAATAAGAGACAGCATACCATGCCTCTTCAGAGAAATCAAGATGTCGGAGTAAGTTTTTTTCAGAAGAATAATCTCATTTCTGGATGCGAAGCACGAATTCTTTTATGTTCTGATTGTTGCTAGAAATGTCCTCACAGGTCTCGTGCAATTTGTACGACTCCCACTTCCCAAATGCGAAGCCGTCTGGGAGAAGTTCTGGATGTATTTCTCCTATTTCCACCAATCCTGCCTCTGCTGCAGGAGCTGTAACCAACAAGACACGGATCAGATGGACTCAGGAGCTTCATGATCGATTTGTCGAGTGTGTAAACCACCTTGGTGGTGCTGACAGTAAGTCGTTAAATACAGACCTTTTTCTGTCTATAAGAAACATATCGTTGTTGACAAACTTTTGGATCATACTCAGAGGCTACACCCAAGGCAATACTAAGGCTGATGGAATGGGAGGGACTAACCATCTTCCATGTCAAAAGTCATTTGCAGGTATTTCTTTCTGGATGACTTCAATTCTTAAGCTGATTTCTGCGCTCTGTATCCATTTCTAAATCAGGTTTCTTCTTTTTCTCATTTGTTTTCTTTGTAGAAATATCGAAATGCAAAGTACATCCCAGCATCTGCAGAAGGTACACGCTTGACAAACAATTTTGCACAATATGTGAGGAAAGTTGTCATGTTTGATCCTAAGATTGCTTCAGGTTATTCATTTGCAGTGTAATTGGTAATAACAAGATCAGTATTGCAATCTCGACAAAGCCATAACATGGTTTAAAGGGTTTACATCAATTATTGAACCAACACTTTATAAAGATTATCATTTGTAAACTTGGACAAGCAATATACATTCACCGTTTCAGCCCCTGCCATCCTTTTCCTATTAAACATTTGCATCCGGTAACTTGGAGCTATGAAGACAGGAAGTTTTAAATGTCTTCTCCTACAGAAGCAGCTAGTGAGAAAATAATTTTGGGGCTAGAAAGCATCTCTGCTTAAATTGCATATGTTATCAGCATTTACGAAACTGATTCTAGTTTAAACTGATCATCCTTGTCATTGCAGGAAAATCTGACAAAGGACCTTGCACAAGCAATGCAGCACAGATTGACATAAAAAAGTAATAACTCATTCTTAGCAAGAACCCATGATATAATTTAGTCTGTTCTTTTTGGTTTCCAGACTTTGTTTAGTATGTTCTTTTAGCTCTCTGATGTAATGCTTAACCTTATATTGAAACCTACTCATTCATATCATTTAATCCCTCTAAATGGAGCAACGATGGATCATCAGTAATGAAACTAAAACTCCGGCATTCAATTCTCCAGAATTTTTGAGAGAGGATGTTTAGCATCTGAAACCTGACTCTTTTTTGGCAGTGGAATGCAACTCAAGGAAGCGTTACAGCTGCAACTGGATGTCCAGAGGCGTCTTCATGATCAATTAGAGGTAGCATTTTGGTACTCTAATGAGATTAATAAACTTGCTAGAGATCCAACAAAGAGGTTCACAATTTCTGTACTGATAGAAATCAAATTTATTTTTCTCATTCCTCTTTTCATAATCATAATCTAAAACAGCAGATAAAATACAAAACGTTTTACAGCTGTTAAGTTTCTTAACGAGATGGAAATGTGCAGAATCTTATAGATCAGGGAATCTAAATGACACATCCAGTAACTGTTTATGCTCATTTACAGATATTCATATCTATCTGCATCATAATTCAGTTTTATAGTGCATTTCCTACAAGAATCTTTCTCTTCCCGGGAATAATCCATCAGGAGCAGTTCTACTTCTACAACTGATACTGTCACAGTTAATTCTTGAGTATCCTTTTAAGCTTCTTGCCCTTGTGTGGTTAGGTACAGCGCAAATTACAGTTGAGCATTGAAGAACAAGCAAGACAGTTGAAACTGATACTTGATAAGCAGCAAGAAACTGCAAAGAGCCTATTGGAAACTCAAAATTCAGCAATTACATCTCCCACTTACCTGTCTACCACACTTGAAAATGTAGATATTCTGATTTCAGAAGATTCTGAGAGTACCCCTTTCTCATCTAAAATAAGCTAGATGAAATGGGATCATAATCAAGTCAATATCTATCCTGTAAGCCTGCTTGTAGAATTCTGCAGAAGAAAAGAATTGCTTCAGTGATATCAATGCCCCACAACTTTGCTACTCAGACGATGGGGAATTAAAAGGGACCCTTGAGTTGAGCTTTCTTGAAACATAACTTGGTTGGAAAGCAAGAGCAAATTACACACCATTAGGCAATAGGAACTTTCACATACATATTGATTGTATTACAACAAATCAAAGTCTGAAAATTGACGAACATCCATGATGATTAGCTTGTGTATGGTCTTTCTTGATTTTGAAATTTTGCGCATGATAAGCATAAATTGCATCGAAATCTTTGAGGAGTTCTGAGTTATATATGGTACAAAAGATTGTGTTTTATACTCACAGCTGAATGATCACAAGTTTGTGTACAGGATGAGATTTTGTCACAGGAATGTTTTCAACTTTTTGATGCTAAGTTCCAGATAGCAATCTTTGGTCACAAAAAATTTGTCCTGATAACAAGTGTTGATACCAAAGCACTAAAAATTGGATAAGGACATTGCTGTAAATACAATATGCACAAAACAATGAAGAGTGAACTCAGAAAAAATTAAAAAGAGAAAGGGGAATTTTTTTTTTTTTTTTTTTAAAAAAAAAGCAGCCACCATCAAACAAGAAGTATAAATAGGTAACTAAAGATTAACGGCAAGGGAATTTGAAATTAGAACTAAAGAAAATCCCTGCGATTGTGATCGCCTTGGTGTCAGCTGCTATTGTGACCGACCATTTTAGGTCATTCCAATTTCTTGGAGTCCTATTCAGCTCTTAATTCTTAATCAAATTCGACTTTGATTGAGGGACTTACACTTCAAATTTTAGACTTTCCAAATTTATTTTTATGCACATTTATTTTTTGTTAAATTCTATATAAAAACTTAAGTTTAGTTTGGAAAGTCCATTACCATATTACCTGTGTAGCAACCATGTAAGTTTGCATGTACATTAGAGATGTTTTTCCATGTACAAATATATTGCCACAAAAGAATCAAAATAGATTAAAAAGTTTGGATCATTTTCTTTTTTTTCGTGGGGTAAATTTCAAGTGCAAATAATTGCACCAACTGTATTATTTACCACTTTTTTTTTTAATCATTAGGGATTTATAGGGAATTTTTGCTACAAAATAGCTTTTCTTTCTTTTTTTTTTCATTTCTATAATGTATTTCTTTTAAAATCCCTAACGTAACGTACCCTATAGGCTATATCTAGCAAGCTAAGACTACGGTAGTCTACCGTAGACCAACACGCACTACACAGTCTTAAAAAGCGAGCGGGCGAGCGAGCGGGCGGGCGAAGCAAAATCAAGACTTTCCTTGAGGCAGAAAATAAGAGGGAAAGAACCAAGTGGAGGGGAGGATAAACTGATGGAGGAGATAAAGAAGCGAAAGCTGGAGGAATTGGGCAACGGAAAATTCGATCTGAATTTATCACAACCCACTTCGCTGACTTTATCTCTGTCTTCCTCTTCATCTGCATCACTAGAAGAGCTGCGCACGCTGCTTGAACCTCTAGCCAAGCCTCAACTGACTGACCTCCTAGTCAAACTGTATGCTCTATCCCCAAATTCCTCTTCTTCTTCCTCATTTTTTTTGATATTTGTGATCAGTTTTAAATTGCATGAGCGTTTTAGTTATGTGAGTTTTATGGGTTTTGCTTCTATATGCTGCTGGTACTTGAATATTTGTGGGATTGGTTTTTTGTGCTCTGTTTGTAATTTCTTCGAACAGTTGGTGCTCGAGATAGTTGACAAGAGTTTGGTGGCTTTTCTCTTTATTCTTTTTTGGTGAAATTGGTTCTATAATTGTTTCTGGGTTGGTTTGAATTATCGTGTGCTCAATTTCTTTGAACTTATATCATGACTTTCTTCGCCCCTTCTGATTCAAAGAGGATGAATTTTTATTGGATTGTATAAATTGCTTCTATGCAAGTTTTGTCAGACAATTTTAACCTGATTATTGGCATAGTTTCTTATATCTATTTATTTTTCAATTTTTGGCTGAGAGCTGCATTCAAGTTAGTAATTTTATTGGACCAACTAATAATGTCATTATTGTTGGTTTCATGGCTACTAAGCTGTCCTTTTGGAAACCGGTTTTGGTGATTAACTCTTCTTATCCTGCATTTAGGCTCGTTGACATGGACTTTTTAGAACCTTTTTTGGTGTACAATTGCAAGAAAGAAGTAAATTTGTCATCTTTTTTTTGCAGTTTTACTTCTATGACATGAATAAGTTTCCGTTTGACTGCAGATAAAGACAGAGACAGAACTAGTGGTAAATTTGAGAGATAATTGAATGCATGAGGACTTTGGAGGAGATTTTCTTTGCTTTTTTGAATGTCAAGTTATCTTATGTAGTACAACCAAAAGTAGAGGAGCATTTAGGCTTTAATTACACTGCCCCTGATTTTCTGCCAAGGATATGCAAAGTTTCTATGTGAACTTTTGACTAAGGGAATCATGGTAAGTAAATGCTTGTTTTTGCTTCTGGAAATTATATTACTTTTGATAGAGTGATAGCTGAACAGGCAGCAGTAGAGGAACCACTGCAGCCCCATGTAATTGCTGATGCATTCCCGGAAAGTGGGTAATTAGAACAGATCATCCGAAGTTAGGGCACAGTTAAATTGTAAGTTTGTTTTCATTGTTGTGCACCTGAAGCAAGCCTGTGATTTGAAAATATCGCTAAGAATTAGCTGCATCTGACACTAGAAGTCAAAGATTTTTTTTTAATTTTGTTTTTAAAATTTTTTTGGCCCTAAAGGACCAAAGATAAAGTCTAGGTTTGCAGCAGGTGTTTGTGGAATTTGGGAAGCCAGATGAAGTTTTAGGTGAAGGTACATGGATCACTTTGTGTCTGTTAGCCATTTTAAATGTTGGAGAGTCTATGACAACACTAACTAGTAGATGAAGCTAAGCCACAATAGTTATGGAGGAACTATGAACAAAACTTCTGGATTTACAAATGATAGCACAAAAAAATGCTTTTTCCCTACTTAAAATTGTCATATAGCAGATGATGAAGTAATAAATGGATGGATACAATATTTAGTTGATTTAGCTAATGCCAGCAGAAACAAGTCTCTATTTGTTGAAAGAAATCTGCAGCCATATTATGCAATCACGATAGATTATAAATGAAGGTTGATTCAGAACATGTGGATAAGTTTTAAATTGAATCAAGTAGAACCTAGACTATGTTAATGAGTCCTTGTGGCTTCTTCCTTAGTCTCATAGCAGTTCACCCAGTAATTTGGTGAACATGTAATTCTTATTTTCTTTTGTTTTGAGTTATTTAATGTGCAACTTTTTCCTTGATGTGCGGCCAGATTTGGAATGCATGGATACGAAGTATGGTTCAAATTGTATGGCATGGCATTGTACTTCCTGAACATGACACATGCTGCCTACCCACAAAAATGTGTACATAAACAGGATGTGTATATGTTTATATCTGGGCTTGTTTGTGGTTAGATGGACTCTTCATATGTGTCTATAAATTTTTGGGAAAGGGGGGGTGGGGGGGAAGAGAGAGAGAGTTACTATGGGTCTCTATTGATCGTCATTCTCGTGCTACATGCTCAGACGTTTCTACCTTGTGCTTGGTACCACTGTCTTTCACTTTTACTGAGAACAAGATTGAATTGATTACATCTTTTGTCTTCAAAAGTTTTTGAAACTCAAAAATGCAATGACTTAGATTCTTCTCTTTTTCCCCTGTTTTGTGTTCTTACTTCTTTGGGATAGATAGCTAGATGTCTTGGGGAGGGAGAGGGAGAGAGAGCCTGTATGGGCATGGTACTTAACATTGTGGATTTAACTAGTGGTGGACTGTACGGACATGGTACTTAACATTGTGGATTTAACTAGTGGTTGAACTATGTCATATTTGATTGATGTGAAAAATGCTGCTTTGAAGCATCATAGATAATATTCTGGACACAAATGGAACTTCTGGAAATTGTTTTATTAGCTTCTGAATTGGTGTCTGAGTGTGTCTATCTTTCTTCAATCTGTCCTTACTTCCAATGGTACGTTTTGACGAAAAGAAATTTTGAGGCCTTGAAGAAAGGACCATATTGTACTGTTCTTTATTAGTTACCACATGGCTTGATTTGTTCTTAGTTTCCTGGTGAAACTTTGAAAAATAAATATTGTCTTCAAAGATGTTCAAAACCTGTCTTGATCTATGTGTTTCTTGGCGTTTTTGCCTTTGTTCAATCTATTCAACTTAATAACCATTCTTCTGCCCCATTCACATTTAGGATCCTGTTTTTAGTGCATCTGTTATGCATTACTCTTTTGCATCATGTGCATATAATTGTCTATAGGTAATTCTAAGAGGTTTCTTGTTAGTGAGCTGATGGATTGTGTGCTTAATCTCCTATTTATGTGTATTTTTTCTTGTATATTGACCATAGTTCATTTTGCATGTTTGAGTTATGTGCCTTTGGTCAAATGGGCCATATCCTGCTCTCCTCCTGGTGGGATGCTGCGTGAATTGACATTATGCATGTGTGCTTGTTTGCATGTTGTGGCTTGAAGAGGGTTCCAATATCCTTTTATTGCTGAAGAAATTAGAAGTGTTGCAAGAGCAGATCCAGCCCTTCGAAAGCTTTTTGTTCGTGGTTTATCCTGGAATACTACTTCAGAGACCTTGTGTGCTGTGAGTGCATTGTTGTATGCTTGTTTTAGGTTCCCTTTGTAAAAGTTGCCTGTGACATGGCCATCACAAGAGAAAATTTATTTGCTTATGGTTCTCTTTTCCCAGCATAATGGCTTTAAGACTTTCCAGCAAAAGTAATAAGCTTAATGACAGAAAAATCTCATGTGGTTGTTACTGTTCAGGCATTTGAAGAGCATGGGGAAATTGAAGAGGGTGCTGTGATAGCTGACAAAGCTACAGGAAAATCACGTGGCTATGGTTTCATCACATACAAAGACATGGAGTCAGCTCAGAGAGCTTTAAAAGCACCAAGCAAAATTATTGATGTAAGCAATTACCATTCTCCTTCATTAGGCTCACTGATCTTTGCTATGGTTGCCTATTGGGTAAAATGGAAAAGGAGTTGAAAAATTAACTTTTGGCTTCTTTTGTTTTTCTGTGATCTACATCATCAAGTTCAAGTGTCGCCCAATTGTGAGTAAGAGAGAGCTTTGTAATAATCTTTCTGTTTTTGCAAACTGGTTCTATAAGGAAAGACCAAAAGGTAATAAGGTAGTTGCATTTGACACTTCCAGGGAAAGAAGAAAGACAGAAAAGTTAATAGTTTACTGGGTTCAATCTTCGTGCAATGAGGGGTTGCTTCATTTTATTTTGCAAAGACATGTCACTAGTAGGAGGAGAATTTCTTCTTTTGGGTAAAAGGCAAAGCTGCATGAGCTTAGCCTCATACTTTCGGTTTGCCTTAAGGCTATGTTGATAATGCTATAGTTGTCTAATTGAGGAGACAAAGTCAGAATACAGCTTTGTATCTTATTTGTTGTGCTAATTTAGTAAATGGAGTGTTTCTCTTTCTGTTTTGTTTGTGTCTCAGTATGTTTAACATTGCATATAGCTGATTCTGTGATATTTTAAGCCCTCTTTTACTCAGTTAAATTGGTTGACTTTTTGGCCAATAGTTGTGTAGTTTAACTGGCTTGCAATAGTGTTGAAAATTTGACTTCAGACTTCTTGCTTCATTCTTCCTGAGAGACTATTCTGGAGAGTTCATGTTTTGGCTTCCATTTTGCAACAATAAAACTTGGTGTAATCACCGAAGTCTTCATAGATTGAGTAAAATTGACGTGTTATCCTGATCTACTTGATTTTAACCTCATTTATTTCATGCATTTTGAATATTAGTGCATTGACCACTTTAGTGCATTGGTGCTGCCTGTTACTTAAACAAACCATTTTTTGATTTTATGCTCTCTATCTGTTGGTTTTAGGGTCGCATGGCTGTCTGTAACCTAGCCTGTGAGGGCTTGAGCAGCTCCAGCACTACACCTGATCAGGCCCAGAGAAAGCTCTATATTGGTAGTTTGTCACCGGAAACTACCAGTGAATTGCTACTGAGCTTCTTTGCAAAGCACGGTGAGATAGAAGAAGGTTCAGTGGCATATGACAAGGAAACAAACAGATCACGGTATGAAACCTTCCTATCTCTATGTTGCTACTAAAATTAGGGAATCTGTTATGAGCAAAATGTGATGAATCTGACCGTACATATGCAGTGGTTTTGGCTTTGTTACTTTCAAAACTGTGGAAGCTGCAAAGAGAGCTATAGATGATCCACAAAAGATGCTTGGGGTGAGTAGGCATAACTTCATATCTGACTTGTGTGCTTATGCAAGTTATGTAGTTCTTGTTGGTGAAGTTGAAATTTCAGTCTTTTAACTTTCAATCTTGTAGGACAGGTGTTCTGTTTGTGTACAGCCAGATATGTGTAAGAATTAGATGTATATCAGATGTTCGAAGTAAAATGTATTATAAATTAGCAAATCCTAAGCTCTTTCCGAGCAAAATCTGATTTACGACAATGTGCAGGGGCATTACGATTCAAATATGTTAGCATATGCATTGTGCTATGTACTCCAAGTAGTTATGTGCAGATGAGGATGTTATCCAAGGAAAGATACTTTCTCAAGTTAATGCTAATGTGAAGTCTGGTTGTAGTAGCCAAAGGAGTTTCATGCCATATATGCCTTTGTACTACCATCTAGAATGTCAAAAGTTGTGGGCTTGATACTTTTGTTAAAGACTGGTCTGAGTTAACAGTTGCATGCATTAGCCACCACACCACCACGCGTTCCGTGTATAGACTGATAGCAAGAAAAGATTGATGCATCAGTTCTGTGCTACTGTGGCTGTGAATGAATATCCTTAGACCCGCAAAGACACGACCTTTTTTGGCTACTCTGATATACTCGAAAGCTCTTTTAACATTAAAACTATTAAGGTTGGACAGGCTACAACTACATGATATCAGAAGAACGGAGGAAAGGCTTTCAGAAAAATTTTAAATGTTAACAGTTATTTCTGATATTAATATTCAGTACATCAGGGAAGTCAGATCCAGTGTGAATTCTTTGAGTGTTACTTTTGAATGGTGTTGATTGAGCTACAACAGAAGCCACTATATCATTTTTTTTAATCGTTTTTATTGTATGATTATTTACCCTAGGTAGCAAACCAGCAGCCCTCTTTTTGGTGCATGTAATATCTGTGTAAATAAGAAATGTGTATGTCTTTGTTAGTGATTATTATGAAGGAATTTTGTCTTTTCAAAATGGTTGCAGGGAAGAAATATAACTGTGAAGCTTGCTGATAACCACAAAGGCAAAGTTATGCACACACAGTTACCATCACCAATTGTTCCAGTACCAGTTGGTTTGGCTTCTGCATACCCTCCCCCTCATAATGTTCATTCTGGCTCTGGAAATCCGGTTGGATATGCTTATCCTCAACCATTGGCAGCATATCCTGGTACTGCATACTCAAGTCCACCTGTAGTAGGAGCTGGTGCATACCCAGGCCAACCACAGACTTCGTATCCCCAGTTTGGTCATAAGAAAGATCCTCCAACTCCACCTTCAGCACTAGGAGGGTACCCGTATTACATGCCAAAGCAATGATTATAACCTCATTGTAAGCATGTTTCAGCCAGCTGATTGCTATTCCTTGTCCCTTTCCTAAGCACATTCCTAAGATAACTTGGCCCCTGCAGGATTCTTAACGAATTATTAGCTGCTTAATAAATAGTTGCTACATGTTAAATTTTGTCTTACTCTCTCTTTTCCTTTTGTATTCCTTTTAACCCAGGTTCTCAGGAGCTTAGGTTATTGCATTTGAGAAAGGAGCAAACTTGGATGAGGATATGCAAATTAAATGTTTTATTGTTGCAGCACCTAATTATTGTAATGGACAAATTTTTTGTAGTTGTAGATGTTATAAGGATGCCATGTTACAGGTGGCAGATTTAATCTCTGTATCTATCTTAGCTTGATAAAGACGTAGCTGTCCTTGGTTTTGTCTGATTTTCTTCCTCCAATACAACTCGATTTGTTTTGTCTGCTTTTTGGATGCGGTTATGGTGTTTATTTGCTTGAGTTCTACTGCCGGGGAACAACAAACTTTTTGCACATTTCATTGCATGCCAATAATGGTCTTGCTGCCGCTGAAAATGATCAGAATCTGCCCATGATACAAGCGTTTCCTATTGAGGTATCTCTCGGTAATAGGACCAAAAAACTAGACGCCATTTTTTCCAGTCTGGTAAACTTCTGAAGCGCCGGCCACCGGTGGAAAGCTGAATGGTAGACTAGTCACATATGTATGTATAGTCATCTGCTGGATATATGCGGCTTGAAAAGAGAGGGAATGGAATGTTGAGATTGGGAGATTACTAAGAGAGCGTATTGGTTGTGGCACAATTGCCATGGTACCAAACGAAAAGATAATGAAACTCAGGTTTGGATTCAAGAGTTTTTTAAAAACTAGTTTTTCAAATACTATATTAAAATTTTAAAAAAATACTCTAAAAAGTAATCTAAATATTTTTAATATTTAAAAAATATTCCAAAATATATTCTAATAACTTTTCTGCTCTTAAATATCCCAAAATATTTTTTAAAATATACTATAGAAATTTTGTTACAGTAAATTTTTTCAAAAATACTCCAAAAAACAGCTAATCCTCTGTTAGCTGTTTTTGGAGGTATTTTTGAAAAAATTTATTGTAGTAGTGTATATGAAAAATTTTTACTATAAAAAATTTTTGAAATTTTTGATATATTATATGGATGAGATATTTTTTGAGTTATTATGTATTACTATAACATTATATTTGAAAAACTTGTTTTTGAAAAAATGGCTAATCCAAACGGAAAATGAGTTTCTTATTTGCTTTATTAATTGATCTGAAGTTAGGAAAAAGCAATTTGGAGATTTGTATTATTTGTTTCGGTTTTGTTTAGGTTCCAAAAACGGAATTCGAGATACATGAAAAGTAAGAAGAAAGTATTTCTGTTTTAATTTTTTAAAAAAAAATGGGAAAAAGGGTGAAATTTAAGGTTTCGACAAGAAGAGCATATTAATTGTTTTACGTTGCATGACACTGATTTTGTATTAATTGTTTCACTGAAAAAAGATGTTATTTGGAATGTAGTTTTTTAAGGAAAATTTTTTACTTTTCTCATAGACACATTTTCCATTAACCTTTTTAACTTATATCCATGAAATCATTAAAGTGCATTTTTACAAAAAAAAAAAAATTAAAAATAGCAATCCAACTGGAACCAAAAAATTTGGTAACCTTTTCCTTGTTGGAGTTTTTTTTTTAAGTTTTTAGGCTGCTTTCGAAGGTTAGAAAATCAGAAAACAACTTTTTATTTTATTTTATTTTTGGAGCGGAATGGCAAGCTTGTCACAAAAACTTTTCAATTAAAATAGTTTTCCAGAGTACTCAAAAGGTAAATAAAAATATGCGAAAATTTTCCAATATCAAAAAACTTTTTTCTGGCCACTAAAGTCAAAGTCAAAAGGTGTGAAAAATGTACGGCCTCTTAATTGGTTTAAATACATTTTGAAAAAAAAAAAAAAAAAAAAAACCCAATATTTGCAATGCCCTTTGCGTAAAGTCCATATTTACCTTAATAACCTTGAGTTTGACGTTATTGTAAGCACTTTCGTCTTCGGAGCCTAAAAACCCTTCCCCTGAGACAAAAACCCCTTTTGTCTGCTGGTGTCAATGAACTCCTTGCTCCTCTAATGGCTACTTCTGCATCATCATCCAAAGGCATCAAAAACTTCTGCATAACTTGAGGTATGCAACTTCTCAATAAAGCCCATGCAAAATAACATATGCTTTATTAGTTAGAATAATAGTTTTTTCCTCACTTATTTAGTCAGCATTTGTTGCTATTTTGATTCTCTGTGTATTATAGAAGAAAAATGGTCTTGGCCCATTTGCAGAAACTTGGAAAACCATCCATTGTCAAATGGGTTTCTATTGGTTTTGTTAATAACAACTTTAGAGTATCAAGAAGCAATTTTTGGGCAATTTGGGGAACTGGGTCGTGCCAAATTGCCAAAAACTTTAGCTGTTATAGTAGAAGAAAGGCCAGGATGATGGAAATTGCTGCTGAAAAGGAAGCCCAAGCTGCTTTGTTAGATTACTTGCATTCTACTAGAAGCTTGCTGTTTACTGATGCTGATAATATGAGTAGAAATTCACCACACTTTCTCAGGAAGTTGTTGGGAAAAGTGGATAATCAGGCTGAGATTGGGCGGTCTATAACCCGGTTTCTTAGGTACCATCCTATCAACGAGTTTGAACCATTTTTTGAGAGTATGGGATTGAAACCTTCTGAGTACTCTACGTTGCTTCCAAGGCAACTGATGTTCTTGAATGATGATCCTGTTTTGCTGGAGAACTATCATGTCTTGTGTAATTACGGTATTGCACGGAATAAGGTAGGAAAATTTTACAAGGAAGTGCCTGAGATTTTCAGATACGGTGAGGGGGTCCTGCAGAAAAAGATTGATTCTTTTGAAAAGGTGGGGCTGAGTCAATCTACTGTGATCAGAGCTGTTCTTTCAAGTCCATATCTTTTGGTTGGGGATGCAAATCTGGAGTTCTTTGATGTTTTAGATAAATTGAGGAGTGCTGATCCTGCATTTGATTGGATTGAGCACTTAATGGAAGAAAATTCG
Source organism: Coffea arabica (assembly GCF_036785885.1). Taxonomy (NCBI): domain Eukaryota; kingdom Viridiplantae; phylum Streptophyta; class Magnoliopsida; order Gentianales; family Rubiaceae; genus Coffea; species Coffea arabica. The sequence goes on from NC_092321.1 coordinate 14,397,522, forward strand.
TATGATTGGAGGCAAATGCTTGAGATTTTGTGCTTGCTTGGCAAGATGGGTTGCAGTGAGGAGCAGTTGGGAAGTTTAATTCGAAAGCATCCAGAACTCATATTTGAGAATTCAGGATCCAATGCCTTATTGCTGATTGGGGTCTTGACAAAATTTGGATTGAGACCAGATGAGATATGCAGTACGTTCCTTCAGTTTCCACAAATCCCAATTGCAAAGTTTCTGGGGAATTTAAAGCATTGCTATAATTTTCTTGTTGAAATTGAGATGGCTATGCTAGATGTTGGGAGGATAGTTTGTTCACATACTATATTGCTAGGTTCATGTACTATAAAGAAACTTGAAACATTGCTGACTGCTTTGAGAGTTACAAAGGATCAGCTCTGTGAAATCGTGAAGGAAAGTCCTGAAGCAATGGAGAACTGGGTTGTTGGAAAGAAAATTAAGCGACTCCCAAACCTGACAGCTGAGGAGGAAGAGCTAAGATCACGGAGGATGAAGACTGAATTCTTATTGGACCTTGGATTTGTTGAAAACTCGGAGGAAATGAAAAGAGCACTCAAGTTATTTCGAGGGAAGGGACTGAATCTTCAAGAGAGGTTTGATTGTTTTGTAAATGCTGGTTTTAGCAAAAAGGATGTTGCTGAGATGGTCAAAGAATCTCCAAATATCCTTAATCTGTCTAAGGATGCCATTGAGACAAAGATTGAGTTTCTTGTAAACGATTTGGGCTATCCTGTGTCTATTTTAAGAAAGTTTCCACCATGCATCTCCTACAAGATAGAAAGGATCAAACTTAGGCTTACAATGTATAATTGGCTTAAGGACCAGGGTGCTGTGGAGCCCAATCTCGCATTAAGCACTGTGCTAGCAACTGCTGACAAGTTGTTCATCAAGACATACGTAGAGCAGCATCCTGAAGGCCCTGCAGTTTATGAAAGGCTAAAACAAACAATATGTTCACATTAGACATGGTCATTTTTCTATAATTAGCTTGAGTTTTCTATCCTTGCAACTGGGATGTACAGACTGTTTGCCAGCTCATCCTTGTGGAATCATCCTGCATCAAATTAAATGCAAAGATATTGAATGCCTCTATTGATCTTACAAAGCATCATTATATCAGCAACACAGGTTAGGATTTGACATCAGGTAATTCCAGTTTTTATTGATTGTGCCCACCAATTTTGCTTTATTGACTGTTCTTTAAGTTGAGAACGATAAGAATTGGGCTTAAGTGGTTCCCTGGGACACTGCTGTGCCCCTAAAAGTTATTTGTGGACTGCTTCATGCCCTCCTTTGCCTGGGTCTTTATGTGAGCATCACACTAACGAATGGGGATATAGTGGTTCCTGGAAGAAGAATTTACCTGATAGCCTTACATACATTTTTGGTTTGGCTTTGCTTCTTCCATTAATATATGTCTTTCCATTTCTTGTGAATTTGCTACTGATAATGTTAACCAAATCCAATTGCATATGCATCATGTAGAAGAATAATATGATGTGACGTTACTGGAGACTAACATCACTGGAGTAGTTAAGGTGAAACAAGACAAATATCTTCGTGTCTGTTAAGCATTCTATATGGATATTTCTTAGTAGGGCCGACATGGCTTCTAATGTTGAGATATTTTTCATAAAGTGTGTCAGCTGGTTTTGCTTGTTTGGTCCTTATGTTGATGTTCATTGTGAGTCTGCCGTTATTATTTTCTTGTCCTTGGAAAGGATACACCAATTGAGGAAGAAGTGAAACTGATAATGAAGTACTGTAGGTTGGGACTGTCTTGCAGATATGCCCAATCTTCTGTCAGTTCGAATGTGGTGGCATTTCATACATGATCTCTTTTGGGCTTTGAACATTTATCTTTTGTGCTGCATTAAACATGTAGAGGAATCGTCCCTTCGACTGCCTTGAGGCAATAATGTTCTCATAACATGACAAAATGCTTACCTTTAAAAGGCAATTACTCTGGTTTGATAAAAGAAATTCTCATATGCCATGTTGTTTTCATGACAAAGTGTAATTGTAAAAGGGTGATTGCCTTGGTATTTTATAAACAAAATGTTCACATGCCATGTTATTTGTAAACTGCCTTCTTGACACCTTTGCTGTTATGACCTGACATGCTTAGATTGACAATCACATGACCTCCTCTCTGGCCGAAATCTTAAGATAGATGTGTATCAAATAGTTGTTTTTCGTGGAAGTATGTATGCCTCGTCATCTTATGCATTGCTGCAGTGTTCAAAGATGCCATATTTCTTTATGTGATGCAATCGAGTGACAGGTTATCATTTGCTCATAGTTTTTGTTAGCCAGCTGAAGATTTGCAAATTTCTTGGCGGTGTTTTGACATTTTTAGACATTTCCCTTGAAACCCAGCTTCTTTGTCAAAAAATCTGCAGGATAATTACCTACGTAAAGGGGTGAAACAGAGTAACATTGAAGCAGGGTTTGGCACATTTGTGGGTATGGAAGGGTGCAGTCGAAGTGCTTCTTTCCGTATAGCCTGCAGGTATAGAAGCTTCGGTATATCTGACTCGACAGTCTTTGATTTCTACCAATGACTCAATCCATCTCCTCTCGTGCTTGCTGGAGGATGTTAGAAGTCTGCAGCATCTCCGCGAGCGCCCACTCTATAACTCTTGAAAACGTGTCCGTCCCAACAACAAACAGATTCTAATGGAAAGATGTACACATGAAAGCGATTGGCGTTAACCAAAAATTCACAGAATTGAAAATTCATTACTATATAAAAAGTATCATGAGTTTTGGTACTTTGGGGTACCAAGTGTAAGCATTCTTTTGGTAATTTGGAATACAAGTGTAAGCACTCTTATGATATTATTAGTTTTTGGTATTTCAATTATGACTTTCTTAATTTGTGGTTAAAGTTTCGTATAATTTTAATTATGGGTGGCTTAGAAGAAAATAATTGTTGATTTTTAAGGTCAGTGTATTGCATCATACTATATTGATTTAGCAAGAGAAGTCTCCTTAAAAATACAAATAGTTAAATGATTTAAGAAACATAATGATTTCATAAACATTTCTTGGATGAGTTATATAAGTTGTACACATTCAATTTAGAAGGAGAAGAATTTTCGCATCGCACAAATGGAATTTCAATATACAAAAAATTATGACACCTTTATAACGAAAATAGTAATATCAAACAGGAAAAAAATAAAATCGGAAATAGCACTATACAAACCATTATGACCGTTAATAGCAACCCTTCAAAATAAGGAAATTTTAAAAAAAAATTGAAAACTATTCATAAAATGACATAAAGTGTATAGCAAATGAATTTAAAAGTTAAAAATATAATTCAAATAATATCAAAGACAATATTCAAATCATTGATATTCAGATGAAGACAAACATTGTTATTGGGAACAATATAGTAATGCTTCATTTGTATTAATTTAAGCAAACTAAATCCATCCATCAAGGCAAAAGCCATCTCCAATGATAAAATAAGGATTATTATAAAAGTAGACTTAAAATGAAGAATCATATCCAAATTATTTTCATTGATACCCAAAATACCCTTATTTTTTCTAATGATTACATATATTTATTGTATTTGTAATATTAGTGAATAATGGTAGCAGTTATGAAATGGAAAGCTTTAAAATTAAGTAAATTTCATTTATGATGACAATTGTAATTAGACAGATTTAATGCATTCTAGTATTTGACAATAATGGTAGTGGTTATAGGTAAAAAGTTAACAATTGAAAAAATTAAAATACTGCAATATACTAAAAATTAATATTAAAATTGTTAATTAGCCACAATTCTCATTCCAATTTCATGACCATCAAATACACTGATACTAAAACCAAAAATATTGTACTCATATGAAAAAAGTAGACCTATTGCTTTTGCTTTGAATTGGATTGCGCAAAAAATATATGAATAAAAGAAAAGGAAAATGGAAAAACCACAACTATCTCTATCTATGAAATTTCAATTGTGATAATGTACAAGTCAAAAAAAAAAAAACTTTACGTGGTGGATTATTTATACTCCATTATCGACAAAAATAACAATAAAAAGAATACAAAGAATTCAAATTACATGTATGTTTATTTTTCTAGCTTAATTCTATTCTTCATTTATAAAAAAAATTGTAATGATTTTGATTTATAAGTAATAAAATCATGAATATACAATAATTTTGGTAAAACATGATATTATCAATATTTGATATGTTATAGTTCAAGCTATAAATAAAAAAAAAATGTTTGGTTCATGATTCCAAATTCAATCCTACGAGACATGTTAACTACATTGAAATGTTTTCTGTGTCTTTCCATTCAATAAAATTTTTAAAAGTAGCTAGTTTAAGAAAATAAATAACATAAAAAATACTATATTATAATGTTGATGATCAAAATTTTACAAAAAAAAAAAAAATTAGTATCTAAGGAATAATATATTTTAGAATATTATAATCACGTGCTTAAACTATTCCTAGTATTGGAAAAAAATTTGGATGTCAAATGATCATGCGTCTTCCCTTGCAATGTACAACCATCTGATTTGGTGCGGCAACAATGGACAGACGGAGCTTCAGTAAACAGTAAATGAGTGTGGTTCATGTTGAGTCCTACTTATGAAATTGAATCTTCACAATTAGGCAGACACAATCCTGACAAGTATACAAAATTGATGGGCACCTCTATTCACCCAGTATAAATAGGTAATAAGAAATCATCACAACTCTCCTTAACCGAGTTTCCTAACACCTCAGAAGCTAATTTAGGTATCGAAGTAACACTTCAAAAGTTAAATTTAGATATCGGAGTCACACTTTGACACCGGAGGGAAAGCCTCGTTCCTCTTTGTGCCTTCCTTCTTCTTGTGCTTCTGGGATTTTGAACCAAAATTGCCAAGCTCCCAAGTTTCATCCAGAACCATACTTCAAAATAAAAATCTCCTTTAGACTTCTAGCGAGTACACGAGTAATCTCAAAACAAGGAAGCTGGAAACAAGCTGGATAAAAATGACAAGCACCTAAACATATCTCAAACACGCAATCGTACATAGAGACACGGACACAAGTGGGCTAGAAGGTAGTCTGTGTGAGTTATAGCATTAATTTGTTGCGTTCTTTTTTCCCTGTATATCCATCCATATACATGCATACATTTCTCCACCAACAGGCAACAGATTGATTGTTTGAAATTCTTGGACACGGGCAAAGGAGCTTAAGCTGAATAAGAATTTAGAGCCAGTCTTGGACTAACCTTGGCTTTAAGAGGCACAGCCAAACCAAAACTTTCCTCCATGTTGAACTCAATCACTTCGGCAGGCAGTTTCCAATCGAATGAGTGCACCAACGTCCCTAGTACGTATTCCACTAGCACTACGCCCATTCTAGCTCCAGCACAAAGTCTCCTCCAGGCCCCAAATGGAATCAACTCGAAATCATTTCCTTGGGGATCAAGTTTTGCATGTTTTCCGCTGAGAAACCTATCAGGGTCGAAACCTAGCGGATTTTCCCACACATCAGGATCTCTTCCAATTGCCCAACTATTCACACTGAGTCTAGTGTTTTTGGGTATGTAGTACCCATTTACTTCACATGCTTGAGATGCAATTCGAGGAAGATTTAGCGGTGTAGAAGGGTGCTTCCAAAATGCTTCTTTGCATATAGCTTGGAGGTATCGAAGCTTAGGCATATCCGACGTCGGTTTCTCCCAGTGACTCTATCCATCTCCTCTTGTGCTCGCTTCAAAAATGCTGGGATTCTTCAGCATCTCCACAAGCGCCCACTCGATAGCGCTGGAAGGTGTGTCCGTGCCTGCAGTGAACAAGTTCTTGTGGAAAGAACAAAGCATGGAATCAGCAAAAGTCGACATACATAATTGAAATATCACAGTTGGACCACATAGTATGTAACTAAGTTCGTGCTTAATTAGCAAAAAGTGTACATCATCCATCATGTGCATGAATAACACAGAGACTAAATTGGGGATTGGGGAAAGATAAACAAAGGATAATCATCATACACACAAAGCGGGGAAAATATATACACATGAGGAAGCATTAGAGACAAGATTTTGCATATTATCATAAATTACAAGCTAGCTATAGAGGTGTCAAAATGGGTGATTTGGGCGGGTTTGGGTTGGGTAAAATGGGTAATGGGTATAAGTAAGTTAGGGATGTAATCGAACCGAGCTGCTCGCGAGTGGTCAAAAACTTGACTCGAACTCGGGTTGACCGAGTTCGAGTCAAGTTCGAGCGCCTCGATATGCTAAACGAGTCGAGTTCGAGCATCTAGAAGCATTGCTCGAAGGCTCGTCGAGTTTTATCGAGCTTTTTAATTTTAATTATTTAATATATTATTGTTATAAAATTACCCTTATACCCAAAAGAGTTGTTGAATTTACGAAATGTTTCAAGTCATATAAAAAATTTTAAAGGACAATAATGTCTTTTCGCTCAAAAATTATCAAGAAAATGAAAATTTCTAACTCGAGCTCGATCGAGCTTGATAAGGCTCGTATTGACTCGAGCTCATGCGAGTCGAACTCGAGTTTTGCGAGCAAGCATCGAGCTCGAGCTCGAGCTCCAATAATACTACTTACTCGAGCTCGAGCACCCGTCTTGCATGTCGAGTCGAGCTTGAGTATGGCAATACTCGGGCTCGACTCGACTCGATTACATCCCTAGAGTCAACCCATTTATACCCATCTAATTAGATGGGTATAAATGGGTAAGTCAAAAAATGAATTGGGTAATCCAATTATCCATTTATTTTAACTTTTTGTAAACTCATTTAAATTCATTTTTACAAACTAAGTTATCAATTTATACCACTCATTGCACCCATCATTAGTTTTAAATATTTACTTATAATGTTCAATAAGTCTAATTATCAATTTTTTTCCTATCTGTACTCTATGTCGCAAAATTACATACTATTTAATAATTGAATAATAAGAATATAAAAATTTAAATTAAGTACTATAAAAATTAACATAAAAACTTAATCCAAAAATTTTGAACCCCTAATATTTTTTTCATGCGTAAATTTAAATTTTCATTTTGGAATTGTAGGAAAAGAGGCTAAAACTTATCATAAATTGGTAATGCTAAAAAATGAGTAAGTTAACAAATTAAAAGAAAATAAAATGATAAAATAAAACCAATAAATAACAATAATAATGAAACAAAAGTAGTTAACATCATAACAAAGTGAAAAATCTGAAAAAAAAAAAAGGGTGGGGGAAGAGAGGAGATTTGGGGAAAAACAATTCTAAATGGGTTAATTTGGTTTGATAGGTTACCCAATAATACCCATTTATTAAATGGGTATTATTGGATAACCCATTTATACCCATATACAAAAACTTAAGATACCCATACTCTCATATGCGGATATGGGTAAATTTAATTAAATGGGTTGATTTGGCACCTATAGCTAGCTAGTACAATATAGGAAGCGGTCACCATAGTTTGTAGACACATTAAAGATTTTATGAGACAACTGCAATATGCGACTATGACTATAAAAGAACAGCACAAAATGATGATACTAAATACCTGAATCTTAAAATTTTTTATTGCAATTGATTAACAACATTCTACCTTCAAAGGAACTACCCTCACCAACAACTCTTGTTGTCATAACTCAACATAAATCTCTTATCTTTTATTTGTTTGATGGAGAATTCACCTGGTTTAGTGACTACTAATTTACTGCACGTACCTATGCTTGGACCGCTAAAGCTAGATTTTCTTGTTTTGGATAGAGGAAAAGTAAAACACTCAAATATTCGGGCTTATAGCTGTTGCATTCAAGCAAATTTTAGCTCCATGCTCCTTCTTTCTTTGTTGATGTGGATATTTCCACAGACATCAGCAGGGTCCAGCCTCGGAAATACATAATAAGTCCATATTAGTGTTTCGCAATTTGTGTAGGTGCATGTGGCAATGGCAGTACAGAAAGAGAGTTGAGGAAAGGGCCGGTTGAAGAAGATAAGGGCAAATGCTATAGAAGAAGGGATTTTTGCGCGTTTTTTATTTCTGATTTTGTTCGCACCAGCGCTTTTCCACTAGAGCGAATTCATTTCCTTGATTAGTTTTGACCAGAAACTCTTTTTTCTTTTTCTTTTTTTTTGTTTGGGGGAAATTTGACCAGAAACTTACTAGAGTGAAAGTTTCTGTAGCAGCAACACCCTCGATAAGGTTGACCAAAAACCAAAGCTCATATAAGTTATCATTTCACCCCAAGAAGTCGTCTCTTGTTATTAGTCAAGTTCTATCAAAATTTGAGATAAACTAAGCTCTTAGGGCTTTTCCTTATGATCCGTTGCCTAATCTCACTAGCTATGTAACCTAAACAAGCTTTTACAGCTTCAACAGTTGAAATCGTGACGACTAAATGTTTATTATTGGGTACAAACTTTTTGCTTTAACCAGGATTAATATATACTTAGGAAAAAGGGCTGGCTTCGTGATTTTCTTTGAACCATTCAAAAATTAATGGCCAATATCCCACCAATGAAACCAGAAACATAAAATCAAAGAAAAAAAAATGGTAGCAGTCAGTAGACAAACAGATCAAAAACACTCGAGCGAAAAAGAAACCGCTCGATCAAAAAGGGCTGCCCGAAATCACGTAGTTAGGCAAGTTTGTCTTCTTCCACATATTATCCAAAGTAACAGCTCGATTTCCAGCTGGTTTCTGCAAAACTATGCACGCCTCTGGTAGTCTTGTGCATCGAGAATGGTTTGCTGGTTTTAACGCGATTTAGCCAGTCAACCTTTGTGTTCAATAGAATACGCCTTTTCTTGAAGACTTTTTGCATCCAAGTTCTGCTGGCTTCTGCCTTTTCTCAAGTAGGAATTTTTTTTTTATTTTTTGTGGTGAAAAACAATTTGGGAAAATCGTAACCGATGCTTTGCTGATAAACCTAATGGCCGACTTTTCTGGGCGTTGCTTGACTTTTACGTATCATTGGGGCAAGATAAACTGCGTGCGTGGTAAGAAAAATGATGTCCTAATCATTTTCATGTCTAGCTAGTCGCTTCCGATCCAATCCAAGAATAAATACTTTTACTGCCATCATCTACTTAGATCCTGTGCACACAAGGAAATGGCTTCCTCGTCCCTTGTTATCCGTCGTTTGTATCCAGCTGACAAGGTATTGAAGCATAATTATTCATGGATAAATATTTATACAACAGATAAAGGGACACTATCAGTGTGTGATGTAAACACACAGTATCATTTTTTTTAACTTTCATTTATTACCCCAATCTTAAGGGTAAAATTGTCCCAAATAGATTAAAAATATTTTTTTTCTGTTTTTTTTTAATAATGTAAGTAAGAGATTTCGAAATCGGACCTCTTATTTACATTCTTATTCCCCTCTTCAATTTAGTAAGTTGTACAATGATTCATCATCAACTATGACTCCGGATTCATTACCTTTGGAAGATAATTTTTTAATCATGGCACATATAAGTGTCAATCACTAGTTGTAAATAGCATTAATTTTTCCTGTGTCATAAGTGTAAAATTATTTTATACTAGCAATTACTCATGCATGACAAATAATTTCCATTCAAAATTTGAATAAAGCATGTTTAGTATGCATCTAAACCCTCTCGTATAAGAAAAAAAAATCTACATGGCACAAATATGAGAAAGATTAAATCCAATTAGGCATTATAGTGTAGTACTTTAAGGTACAATCATGCTCTCCATGTTCAATAATGCAATTAAAGAAGGAAAGTAAAATACAAAATGCAATCAAACATAATGCATTTGTTAGTATTAATTTCAAGAAACATATCAGATGAGATTTTACAACTTCAACCCAAAAAAAAAAAATTTTTTTTTCCCAACCAATCTGTTTGGATTGTGAATTATTAGAGATATTTTCACTGTAACACTTTTTGTGATGTGATGCATGTGAGATAAAAAAGTAATTGAGAAGGTAAAAAGATGTATTGAAAATTATAATAATGATGTAAACAAATAAATTTGGAAAAATAAAACCCAATCCAAACAAACCTGCTAGCATACAAGTTCAACCAATTGGCGTAGGAAACACTGGACTCTCGCCATATCGGGCTCCATTAACGAGGCCCCAGTGAGAACATTTGGACTGTAGGGTATTTGCCAGTTACGGACCCAATCGTAGTCAACCAAACCCTAAGCCAATAAGATGTTAGGCTTTGAGCAACTAGACAGGGTCCAGTCATCACAGCAGAGTTTGAGCAATCCAGCTAAACTTGTGGTCCCCAGCCTGATCAGACACAGACTGCCCAACCATGCAGGGGCCTTCTCGTCAATTTACTTTGGAAAGTATCAAGTTCTTGTGGTAACAAATATTCAAAGGGTAAGAACAAAAGTGAAAGGATGATGAGGGAAGCTTGAATTTCAAAAATTTGACTACCAAGAAAGGAATATTACTGTTATAAAATAATAATAATAATAAAGAAAGAAAGGAATATTACTGTTCATCACTACTCCCCCGTGATGAGTAATATCAGGCGTATAGCCAAGTTACATAATGAGTTACGAACTATTTTTTTGTTATATTTAAATATTTCTTGACTCCAGGTATGTAGCTTCAATTAGGCTCAAGGATCCTATCTGCAACCATTTGGGATGGGATTTATGTTGATTTGGCAAAATTTGTTTCTAATTTGAAATTTTACACTTGAGTGGCATGATTGACACTCTTGATTAGGCCTTGCTTGGATTGCGATTTTCTGTCGAAAAATTACGTCATTTTTCGTGATCACATTTCCCTATTACCTTTTTTCCTCACATACATCAAATCGCTACAGTAATTTTCCCATGAAAAATGCAATCAAAACACAACCAACGGTGAGTTTCACAAAACAATGAGTAAATCTTATATACATTGACGGTATATACACTATTACGGTTAGATATATAACACATATACAAAATTTGAATTTCAAATTCAAATTCAAATTATGTGTCATACATCTAATGATAAAAGTGTATACACTGTCAGTGTATATAAAATTAATCCCAAAACAGTACTATCAGGAATTTGCACATAAACGTTTACAACAATAGTTATTACTGCAAATGCATTTCTTATACTAAATTCAAGAACAATTTTCTTTTTTTTTTTTACGGTAACTATAATATTTCTATAACCTAATCTATTATAATTTACAGAAAGGGAAGCCTAAAGAGACTATGTATAAGAAGCTAGTAAATATAAAAATCTGACCAGATCAAAAGGATGTTTTGACAGTTCTTTTGAATTTTTTTCAGTGTAAGTGCAATTCAACTCCCACCTATAGTCCACAGAGTAACTTGGCCCCAGTTTTTTGTCTCAATGGTTCAAGAACAATTGTCATTTATAATTGTTCTTGCTTTTGCCTCTCTTCCCTTCAATTCATGAGCAGACTTCTAAATAAATAAGGGCTGCTTTGACTCATTTGGAGTTACACCCTAAGCTGGTGAAATCTTTCTCTTTGAAAAATTGAAACCCTCATAAGTGACTGTCATCTGGCGAAGGATGTGGTTATTTTTTTTATATACAAATTGAACTGCCCATCTACAATTTCTAATTGCGAAATGTAGGGGGGAATAAAGAGAAATGAAAGATAGAGTTGTCTAATATTTGTTTGAATTATCCTCCTTTTTTGTCGACACTTAAGGAGTTTTGGTTGAAATGAAAGTGCTACAATATTATTATTTTTTTATTCTCTCAGTCATTCTTTTTATCATCATACATTATATCACAAAAAATCCTACACTATTATTCTCACAAAATTTTTTTAATTAACTTCCAATCCAAAATTCCAACCGCAGAAATATATGTTTCACCAAGGATCCAAAACAGTTATGTTGAAAATGCTACGAGGAAATGGAGTCCAAATTGAAATAAATTGTTATGCTTTAATCGAGGGACTCAAATTGTATTGACTTTATCCAAAAAAAAAAAGATAAAAAATTGAAGAATTAAAAAAAAATTAGCATGAGCATTCATTTGGAGAAATACTACTTGTTAAGAATGCAAAATATGAGTAAACTTATGAATTGCATTCCAGGTTAATAAAACACATTGACAGTAAAAAGTTTTTCAAGTGAAAATTTAGGCTGATTTTACCTTAAAAAACCAAAAAAAAAGGAAAAAAAAAACAGGCTGATTTAATGAATTTTACCAAAGATGCAAAAGAGAGTGGGGCCACATCAAGATTGTTCTATTGTACATCCCTAAATGGGCACGTGATCTCAGTCAATGACCCAGGCGACAACCAGTGATTCTCCCCTGCTGAGTGCTGACCCCAAAATCACATGAATTAATATTATAAAAAAAAGAAAATTAAGAAATGTGCCAAGAAACTTCTTTAGGTAAAATTTTCATTATGTGAAAATTTTTGTAGCAAGTGAAAGTGGTCTGTATTTATCTTGAAAACTCCTCCATTTTGCTTTTGGATTAATACACGGATTAAGTGGGAATAAGTGAGGAGGTTTATTCGTTTTTCCCGTACAGCAAAGCCTTTTTTAGTGTGTTCTCATCAAGAAAACTTGAATGGTTAAATACACCTAGAAAATTAACTAGTAGAAGAAATAGAAAATCCTTAATCATTACTTTAATTGCATCAATGGTCTGAAAACCGACCTTTTTACTTTGGTACACTAATGTTCATGGTTTGGGGGTCACTGATCACATTTATGATTTACTTTTACCGTGGTCATGGTTTCGGTACACTAATGTTAATGTTTGAATAGAAGATTATTTGAAATAATTATTGTAACACATTTTAGGATGCGATGTATGTGAAATAAAAATATTATTAGAAAGATAAAAAGTTATTCGAATTTTTTAAAAAGAATTTTATAATTTTGTGAATATATTTTTCAATCATCTTTTTGTTTCATATACATAAAATCGTTATAGTATATTTTTCTATAAAAATTTTATATAAAAACAATCCAAATGGGATATATAATAATAGTTCTTAAAATAACAAAACATCTTTTAGCAGGCTGTAGAAGTAAAAATTTAACACCTTTTTCTTTTGGCACACAAGAGGTGACTTTCTGAACCAGTGTCACATTGATCATTGATGTCAAGCTCAAGCACCATGCCTTTTCCTTTCTTTTTCCTCTTTCCCTCTTTTATTTCTGCCAGATATATGCTTTCATTTTTTGTTTTTCTCGTTTTTTCCCCCTCAATCAGTTGTGTGTTATTTTACCTTCATCAATACCTCTACCATAATTTTCCCAAACAGCCCATAAGAATCCCCTAAATGCTAAATATCCTTACCCCACTTGCAACTATACTAGTAGTAGTATCCCACATCCATATTTTTCTTCTCTTCTCCTCTTCACTTCACTTGTTTTTTGTTTGCAGTCTTCTCTACCTTTGCCTCCCTCCTCTGCCTCACAGCTTCTTTCCCTTGCCTGAACTTCTTAACCTCAAATGGTGAGGATTATTAACCTCATCAAATCTCAATCCAGTTCTTGAATCATTCCTCACTTTTGATTGTTTTTTATCTGGGCTTTTACTATTTCTCTGTCAGATCAAAGCCTTTTCATTTTCTTATCACTTGAACAATTTCTTGTTGCTTCTTTACTTTGTTTACTTTTGCACATAGGAAAACCCATCTCGATTTTGGTTTTCTTTGATTGGAATTTTTATAAAGATGTGCTGAAAAGAGGTTTTTGGTTGAAGATGCAAATGGTGGCTGTTTCCGTTTCTTATGAGGTCTGCTTCAGTTGGTATGTTTCATTCTGTATGAAAGGTTGTGCAATGGATTTATTGGAAAGATTTGATCTTTTTCAGTTTGTTTGGGTGGTCTGTTTTGAGCTTCAAAGATTCCATTTTGATTGTTTTCAAGCATGTTTAAGTAAAGCAGTCTTAAGTTCTTTTGTTGTATGGTTGCTATGCAGACTTTGTTTTTCTCAGTATATGGTTTCAATCATAGGATAATCTGCTTTTTGTCTTGGATGTTATTGTTGTATTGGATTGATTATGTAGTGATTTTCTTGGAACTGCCATTGGCTTGTTTTCTTTAGGCTCTGAAGTTTCGGTTTTACAGCTTTGCTTATTAGTTAGGCGCTATTTTATAACATCCGAATACACATGATGCTTTTACACTAATTAGTCAAAGTTCCAACCTTTATGTGTTTCCTGGGCATGAGAGCAAATATGGATTTGTATGCTTGCCAGGAAACAGAGCTTTTTGGGTTTTCTTATAGTCGTTTGCTTATTGGTGAATCTGAGGAGATATCCGTTTCCAAGATTTATTTTTGGTTCGTTTTCTAGTGTGTGGTTATATTTGTTGAGTTATTGTGATTGATCCTTCTCAGTATTTAAAGTTTCAATAGAAAGTCGTGAAATTTGTTGAGTTGTTTGAAGTTATCTGATTTTCTTTTTCCGGGCAGGTTCTTCTGCAGAGATAATTAATTTTTGCCCAAGTTTTTTTTTGCTTTCTCTGAAAAATGGGTAGAGGGAGAGGAAAGGGTAAGAAACAATTGAGTACTGCTGCTCGTGAAGATGCCGGAAGTGGTGAGGAGGAGAAATTACCGGTGAGGAGAAGGGGAAGGCCACAGAAACCACTGAAGGATGACATTGAGGAAGATGAAGATGTTGAGAAGATAGAAGAAGAAGAAGAAGACAGTGAAAGTGCAAAGAGCTCTGTTTTAAATAAAGATAGCAAGAATCAACCCACTGTTGAGAATGGCCGGAAGAGGAAAAGGGCTTCGCAAGTCAAGGAAAACTTAGATTCTATCAAAGAGGAAAATGGTGTGGGAAACAAGACTAACACTAATGAAGCAGTGAAGTCTGTTGGATTCAGACAGAACGGCAGCAGAAGAAAGAACAAGCCTCGTCGGGCTGCTGAAGTTGGTGTGGAGTGCAGATGAATTTTGTGCTCATTATTGGAGAGCACAAAAATTTGGCTTTCCATTTTATTTTGCCATTTGTCGTATTTTGTTGTGTTTGATAGTCTCAACTGAAAATTTTATTATCAATCAATATTCTGTGATGATATCAAGAAGCCTTTGGTTTTACCAATTACCAGATCATCATGTCAGATATGTTGTCTAATCTTTTCCTTTTGCACTTGAAGTCTGAAGCAAGCTGAATCCAACGTAGGTGTAAGTTCTTCTGCGATGGCATTTTGTTTTGGCATGGTTTAAGTAGCTTCTTTTGGTTTAGCATCCCTTGTATAATCTTCTTGAAGCCTGCTCATTGCTTTGCTTGACACGTTTGTGTACAGCAATGAAGCACGTATGAAAAAATTCCAGGTGGTTGGCTATTAAAAAAAAAAAAAGGAAGATTATTGCCATAGGTTCAGGTGCAAACGACTCTACGAGTGCAGAGATTCTCCTGCCTGGAGATATCAGGTAAAGTACAAGAAGATCTTTGCTCTTTCTGGCCAATATTTCTGTTTCAAAATTGACTAAACTGCAGAAGAACTTGGGAGATTTGCCCCAGTGGAGATTTCAGGTAACATACAAGTGTTCTTCTTGTTTGTTACTTCAGATAACTTAATTGCAAGGCTCACTTTAGCTGTTTGATTTAGAAACCTTGAGGTTCTTTGGCTTTTTTGATATATGAATTTTTGACCTTTCATGATGTCAGTGACACAGTCTGTACAGTCACCGATGCTTGCTTGTGATATAGGAAAAGAAATTATTTTGAAGCTTGGTCTTCCTACAGTGCAAATTGTTCAATCATATAGTTTGTGCTGGGACATTTTGCATGAAATGAGATGGTACAAAATAAAGGCTTGGGGAAAATGGATGAAGTTCTATTTGCATCTTCTCTCTGGATTTTTTTGGCTGCATTGATGTTTTTGGCTAATATTGTACAGGTACTAAGTTCTACACATGAAACATTGTGAAAAGATTGGTTTTCTCTCATTGAACAATTTGAATCTGTTTTCACGTATGCAGACATGTCTAGATAGATGCACATGCGTGCGGAACCATTGTGCCTCGTATTCTTTTCTTGCTGCAGTTTGTTACAGCAAATGAAGGATATTAAGGTACTTCACTGCTTTGCAAAAGTTTGCAGATGGATTTATTAGTTATTAGTGGGATGATAATCAGTATTCTGATCTATTGAGGAATCGTTTCTTGCATCTGTTTCAACCACAAATCTGTTGCATGAGGAATTGGCATGCTAGAGTTTCTATTACAAACCTGCATAATTGGTCAAGGTGAAAGGAAGATTTCGGGATACATGGTTCAGTTACTCAGCTATTGGCAACAAAACTAAGCACAAGCAGACTAAATTTCTCATGAATTGTACTTGTAATTCTTGTCGAATGGAGTTGATTGTCAAGTCCCCATGGCCAAATTTCATTTCATCTGAGTGCCTTCCAATCTATAGGCATTTAACTCTCCCTCCTGTTTAATTTTCAAGTACAGATCATCTTGCAAAAATTGAGCCTAAATGTTCAACCTATTCTGACAATCCTATCAATAAAGTTGCTGGGATATGAATTGATGGGAGGGGTCAAAAGGCGGAGTTCTGTTTTCGTTTGTTTTGGTTTAGTGAGCAGTTGGGCCTTCCGAATGACCAGAACGTCAAAAGGCCTCATTGTCTTTTGTACTTTTTTGGGGATTAGCATCAATCATTGGGGGCCTTTAACTCTTTTACTTAACAATTTCACCAAAGGAACTTGACTATGATACCCACCCATTATTGTCTTTTTCCTTTTTCTTTATTTTTTTTTTTGAAAAAATAAATCCCTGGAGACTTCGTTTGGGCATCTGCTAGTTAGCAAAATTCAGAAAAGAAGAAATTTGCACCTAAAAAAATAATAATAATAAGCAATGCTAAATAGACATTGGTGGTTGCCAAGTTGGGATGCATAAGCAAGTTGGTCCGGTCCCTTGTAAGTTTTCAAGGATTAGGTGACCAGGAGAAGGGGTTCTTGGCAACCATAATCTTTGGTAAATAAGGAAATGTAGTAAGAGTGTGGAAGTAGGATTGTGGACCAGAGAAAAGTAAAACACTAAATTTAGACTTGTGGCTAGCCAGGGCAGGCATCTGGAAGTTGGTTTTTCCAGCAAAACAGATAACTGCAGTAAGAAATTGGAAACAATAATTATTTTGATGACTACATTGTCTAAATTAAAAAAGGTCGAATCATTTCTTCCCCAAAAAGAGAAGTCTATGTTTGATAGAAAATAAATCCAATACTTTTGTTGGATTGTTGATCACAATGTTTTTTTTTTTTTTTATGGAGAAGACAATCCTATGTAATTTAAAAAGGAAGTGTAGACGAAGGAATGGACATTTTAAAATTGAAAGGGGGCAAAGTGATTAAGGAATGAAGTTTACAAAATTGAGGTGACAGGGGGGCGAATAAGATACAAAATTGAAAATATTCTTTAATATCAAGCCTATTGTGCAATTTTCAAAACTTTAGGGAGGAGTGGGCAATTGCCTACCTACCCTCATATGTGTGCATACCTCCGCCTATATTCAAAGTGCTGACAATATGATTAACATTGGTTTTGAAATTTAAGCTCTTTTTACACAATTTATGAGTTCAAAAAAAAAATTTGTGATTAGTTTACCCAAATCATTTAGAGTCCACAAAAAGGTGCTGAAAAATTGACCAAACAAGGAATCACAAAATCAAAAAAAAAAAAAAGAAAAAGAAAAAACGCACGCGGTTTTATGCACGGAATTCAATTATTCACCGTGTTGCAACCTAGACTTTGGTTGAGGGGGTTAACATTTCCCGACGCCTGTGTGGTCATTTTTGTTCCTTCCGTTCCGTTGTTACTATTTGCTTTCTTGGGAATTGGAGGTGGTGTTTCTGAATATGAAATAGCTTTTATTGAATTTGGAAATAAGAAAAAATGTTTCCAAAAAAAAGACTTTTTCTTTTCTAAATTTTTTTCTCTCACGCTCCTCTCCACACCCTTCCTCCCAAGAACTAGAAGGAAGATTTGAATCCTGAATTCGACCGCGACAAAAAGTCTAAGAGCTCTCTCCTTATAGATGCGATATTAGATTGACTAAAATTTTAAAGTCTCATTAGATTTATATATGCAAATTTGAAAAAAAAAATTATGTTATATATCATGGTTGTTTTGTATATATAACATCATGCTTACTCAAATTGTAAGTTTTACCAATAATTGAAGTATTATTCGTGAAGTATAATAGCAAAAAGGTTATTACGTGTTTTGTATGATTAGCAAAAAAGTACGAATATCTTTCAAGGATTAATTTTTTATCCACTGAAAATGTAATGATTTTTTTTATACTAACAACTTCGGATGTATATCATACGTGCATGATTTGAATTCTAAATTTGAATTCTTGTTATATGACAAATGTATTTTAGAGTATTTTATATGAAATACAAAAAAAAAAATTTAATTATGCATGGGAACGTATATTAAACGTGCGTAATACAAATTTGTTACTAACTGTGCTATCTAGGGCATCCACGTGATGGATTTAAAGCCGTTGTTGTAGAAAAAAAGTGCGAAAAAAATTCTTTAATTAAAAATACAATGTGCATTGAATTACAGTACAACTCTTATTAGACAAATTACACCGAGAAACATGCAAAACTATAAGCTGAGTGAAAATCATAGTTATGAGACACATAATTAATACAAGTCCAAGTATAGTAACTGGAGACTCGACTTTTGACCCAAAAAAAAAAAAAAATGATCGTACACCAAGACACATAATTAATACAAGTCCAACTTGGCTCGACTTTATCGTACTAAAATGGCAAATGTTTGATAGTATCACATTCCAGCAGTGAATAAATCTTGCTCGTCAAATTGATCCTAACTGCACAAGTGAAATCAATTAGGATCAGTTTTAAGTACTATATAAGGCTTAATGAGTCAAATAAATGTTCCTAAAATCGAGACGCTAAACAAAATGAAATTCGTCAGAGGTACGGTTGAATATAAGCATGGTGTGGTTGAATATAAGGGTCCATATATATGTTGAAGAAGAGTAAATGAAGTCATCATGGGTTGAACGATAAACTGAAGTAAAATTCAAGAAAGAAACTATAATTGTTTAAGGATAAATTAAAGTAAAATTCCAGAATGAAACTAGAAGTGTTGACAAGAGAGACATACCTGATCAACCATGCTTGGTCCGATGAAACATTACGGACATTAATAGAGGGTATATGGGAGACTTTGTCAAAATCCTGTCCCTGATCTTCATGACCATTTGTTGCTTGGATCCTATCTGTGAATTTCTTTGGCATCCGCACAATGTTCAACTCTTTCAGAGTTGTAACGAATTTCAATCCACTGGGAACCATCTCCAGATTTAGGCAATATACAATCGTCAAGACCGAAAGGTTGGGCATGGCTCCTTCATCAACATTCCACTTCTCTAAGTTCGGTAGACGCTCAAAACGAAGAAATCTAAGTTGGCCAAAACCCGTTGCCTTGCACCTCATCTCTTTGCCGAGAAAAGATCTATATTGCAAGTGAAGTGATCGTAGATTAGGAAGCCTTTCCAGTGTCTCCATGGGATCTTCCTCTATGTCGAGCCAGGATAGCATCCACGTAATTGGCCGGAAGATACAAGTGCCTAAGCTGTCTCATCTTCCAAAGAACATTAGGTATTCTACACACTCCAGCCCGTAAATCAAGTGTCTGCAAGTTTTGTAGGTTGCCCAAGGACGATGGCAAACAGAGGAAAATTGAACGTCTCAAACTCAAGTATCGCAGGTGGATCAGCTCCCCAATAGCTTTTGGGAGCCTCAAGTGATCTGCTACTTGGAGAAATTCACTTTTAAGTGTGCGATCTTCAGAGAACGCAGGACGGATCCCTTCAATGGCCAACACTCTGAGCATTTTGAAATTATTGAATTGAGACTTCATTTTCTTAGGAAGACGCCCTTCATAACCATCATTACCTGAGACCAACAAGGCGAGTGACCTCAGGTGCCTAGTATGTCTCTTCTCAGCTGGAGGGACATATTTCCTTACATCCTCCTTAGAAAAATGGACGGCTAGACGGTAAACTTGTGAGTGATCATTATTGCCATACTCATTGAGAATTCCATCATGATAATAGCTTTTGGATAACAAGAAATTCTCCTCTTTGGCCTTGACCAAACTGAGGTCTCTCATTAAGTCATGAAGGCGACACGATGCAAATGATCTTCCAGCGGAGGACAGCATCACATCATCATCATCAGGGGCTTTACCTTGAACCATGCACCGTGTTACTAATTCTCCCAGGTATCTTTCTGCTACATCCATCATTGATTCTTCACCAATCTGATCTTTTGTTGATATTATACCCTCTGCAATCCATAACTGGTACAATTTCTCTGTGCCTATGTCAGAGTCTTCTTCATATCTACTCAGGTAAAGGAAGCAAGGCTTCAATTTGTAGGGCAAGTCATTGTAGCTTAAAGCTAATATCTTGTGCAGATTTCCTTCTTCTTTGATCAAGTTGTTTCCTCTTCCAAGATGAGCTTTAATGTTTCTATTGACAGTCGCCCACTCATTCAGGTCCTTCTTGGTGGCAAGAGTTCCGCTGAGTACTATCACAGCCAATGGAAGACCCCCACATGCTTTCACCATTTCCTTCCCCAAGTTTTCCAATTTTTTTAAATCTTCATGTTCTGTCAAAGAGAGATGATGAGTAGTTCTGTTAGTCTTATTACTTAAAAGACAGAAGTGTCGAGTTGCTCAATGTATGTGCAGTACATTGAATTAACAATTTAACATTTCTGTTTAGCATCATGAATATATGTGTGTGCGCGTGCACGTATATATATATAAGAAACTCTGAGAAAAATTGAAACTATTCCATTGAGAAACAAAAAATAAGAAACTTAGAGAAAAATTTAGCCAATTCCATTGAGGAAGGATCATCTGTTGTTGTTTTTGTTTTGTCAATAAAATTTGGAGCAGAAGACATGTAAAGGGATGTTTATACTTTCGGGTGAAACAGAGGATTTGCCTGTGTTTCGGGAATTTCTCTCTCCGTGTACGTTGTGTGGTTAAATCAATAAAAGTTGTGAGCTTAACAAAAAAGGGGCAAAAAGAAAAAAAGAGTATAGCCCCAAAAGAGGGGAAAATACTCCCACACTTTCTAGTCCAATTAATCATATAACTGCTCATCAAGCACTCACAAAAAGGCGTGGTCCACTTTGCGAGACCCGGTCTCTACACCGCTGTTCATAAAAAACCAAAAAAAAAAAAAATTTTACTTTATACTCTAATAATTCAAATGCAATCTTCTTTTTGGGAGAAATCAGTAAAATATTCGTCTTTCCTTCTCTTGCCTCTTTTCATTATTTTTTTTTAATGATTTCTTTTCTTCAATTACACGGTGTACCAATAAGGATAGCCACAACAAACAAACCCTCAAAATCCACAAGTTTATCATCCCTTGATCAAGTAGGGCCCAATTTAGCAAACTAATAAAAAAAATAAAGAGTGTTTTAAGAAATCAAGTACCTCCATGAAACCTGCCCCGTAAAGCTTTCCTCTGAAGCAGCTGCCAACTTTCGTCCTCACTTAAAAAGCGCGGTTGGTGGTGAAAACCATTGGGATCAATATGCAAAGCCACATCTTTATTGCGAGAGGTAACTAAGATCTTGCTTCCGTCGTTTCTAATTGGAAATGCTTGCTTTATACATTCCCATGGTTCTGTGGCCCAAATGTCGTCAAGAACCACAAGACATTTCTTATTTTGCAGGATTTGAAAAAGTTGTCTGACCAGCTCCTCATCCCTCCACTTCACTATTTCTTCTCTCTTTTCTGGGATTAGGCTTAGCAAGATCCGTTGCAATATGTCTTCCTTTTGCCAAGTTTGTGATACATATACCCAAGCAATGCCATCAAAGCAGCGCCTCACTTTAGGGTGATTGTATACCTTTTGGGCAAGAGTTGTCTTTCCCAACCCCCCCATCCCACAGATGGAGACAACTCTAAAGCGTTGATCAATCTCATGATCATGATCATGATCGCCTCCCCTCAACAGATGCTTTACCAGCATCTCAACATCATCCTCCAATCCAACAAAGTCATCCTCGACAACATGGGAATATGTCCGCCTCAATTGTTGATGCGATGAACTACTTGCGCCGTCCTGTCTTGCGATCCCATATTCCTGAAAACTTTTGGTAAGATCAGAGATTTTCGTTTTCAGAGTCTGAATACCCGTTCCTGTGGTGTGCCTAGCATAGCACTCATTCAGGATACCAACACATCTCTTTGCGGTGCCTCGGATACGGGGCAGGAGCGGTCCTCAGACGACCGCTCCTGAACGGTCTCCTCACAATAAAAAACGTGAGGAGACAAATGAGCCAAGTCAGCAAGGCTGAAGCAGGGCACAAAAACGGCACCGTTCCAAATAAAAAAATGTTGACTTCCAAACGTGAGCAAACGGAGCAAACGGAAGAGAAGTAGATTTTGAAATTCAAGTTGAAATTTTGAATTAGCCGCAGAAAACAAAACTGAGGGAAGAGTCTTGGCGTGCTTCTGAAGGAGCTCTACTCTGACAGTCTGACCGACCGCTCATTGAAGGTAGAAAGCTGAAGTTCGAGTGGAATTCGACTTACTAGCTCTTTCTAGTGAAGTGAGTGTAGTCTACATTGATGAAAATAGCAATTGACAGAAAAGTGAGTGGAAAGGCAGGCGGCAAAGAAGAAGCAAACAGAGATGAAGCCAAAGTTTGGACGGAAAACTGAATAGCAGAAGCAGCTGTGGTTTTCAACTGGGTATAAGAGTATTGTATCTATTTTGAATGCGCACAAGGCAGGCGGTAAGGTAGAAGCAAACAGAGGAAGGACAAAATCTCACGAAGCCAGATTTTGTCCTTCAACTTAATAGCAGATGCAGCTACGCTCTCCGACTTCGGTGAAACGTGAAGCGTATTAGCAGACCAAGGTAACATGACTGAACCATGTCAGTAACTGTGGCCAATAATTTGTCACCCAAATGCACATCTGTTAAATGAAGGATGAAATTAGAGTCACTGAAGACATAATATGAAGATGATACAAGAATAGTGAAGTTGTACTATATTAAATATATGTACCGTATCTGTGTGTGTGACCATTTAGTTTTTCAGTGATGAACTATAAAGAGATAGTAGTTTTTGGAAGACCTAGGGGTATGTATTCAAGTAAACCATCGAACGGAATTAAGGAAAGATGAGAGAAACAAAGTCACATTTAACAAGTGAATGAATGTACATCTTGTTGTAAATTAGTTACATGTTATAGCCACCGTATTACAATTGATATGAATCATTGTGCATCTAGTAATTGATCCATGCTCATGGAGTAATATTAGTTTGTCCCTCTCTTGACCGTGTAGTGTGTATAAAATAGAGGTGTAGAGTTGAATGAGGTGAAACTGAGGAAAAGACATATATGTGAATAATAAATGGGTGAACCTTGTATTGTAAGTAAATTACATGATGTAAAAAATATATTACAATGAGTAGAAAGTGATTGTTTGGCCCTCAAAATATAGAAATAGTAGAAAATGCGGAGTTGGCTTATGCGGTTGTTATTAACGAATGACATAAGGTCCAGTGAGCTAAAGAATCTAGAATCAAAATATAATCACCAGCGTGGATGTACATACAGTTAAAATAGACTTACATCGTGTGACCAATACATTACAATCCGTATAAGTTAGTGTACATGGAGTTGTATTTGTACACAGATTGTCTTAGAGTAAAAGTAAGATGATGTGAATCATTAATCATATTGATAGCGTAATAATAGAATTTGGTATACGAGTAATGTATGATTCATAACACATTATGAATGGTAATATACATTTATGTTGTCGTTTATGTACATACAATTCATGAAGTGTTACAAATTAGGGTGTTTGATGCATAATTGGCAGGATCAGAAGTAATGGATTGCAGCAAATTGGCAGAAGATGGGACCCCTGGGTTAGGAATGGAGTTCAACAGCGGAGAGGATGCGTACAAGTTTTACAACAAATATGCCTTTAAAATGAGTTTTAGTGTACGTAAAGACTATCTGAATAAAGACAAAGACGGCGTGACCACGTCTAGGAGATATAGTTGCTGCAAGGAAGGTGTGAAACGCAAGTACGAAGGTGATGTGATGCCAAAGAGGACACGAGCTCCGACGAAAACAGGGTGTGGAGCTAAAATGGTTATTGTGTTGTTTAGAGGAACAATGAAGTACCGTGTGCATGATCTTGTTTTAGAGCATAACCATGAGTTGCACATTGCTCAATGTGCGCACATGATGTCATCACAAAGAAAAGTGAGCGAAGCTCAAGGATTCCAAGCTGAAATAAGCGAGGACGCTGGGCTTTCATTGAAACAGAGCCATGAGCTTATGGGAAAGGAGACAGGTGGGATGGGAAATGTGGGATATACTCGGGAAGACCTGAAACGATATCTTCGTACTCGACGGGAAAGGAGTTTGAAATATGGAGAAGCAGGTAGCATGCTGAATTATTTTCAAGAACAAACACTCGAGAATCCATCATTTTTTCATGCCGTACAGCTGGACTGTGAAGAGCAGATAACGAATATCTTTTGGGCTGATGCAGGAATGTTAATTGACTACAAATTTTTTGGAGACGTAGTCACATTCGACACAACCTACAAAACAAATAAAGAATACCGGCCACTTGGAGTGTTTGTGGGTTTTAACCAACATAGGCAAATTGTGATATTCGGTGCTGCCCTTATGTATGATGAGACTATAGATTCTTTCAAATGGGTGTTTGGTACATTTCTAGAAGCAATGTGCGGAAAGCGTCCAAGTACCATACTAACCGACCAAGATCATGCCATGGCAGCCGCTCTTTCAGTTGTTATGCCTGAAACATTTCACGGTCTATGTACGTTTCACATAAGGCGTAATTTTATGAAACATCTTGGCAATCACTACAAGGAAAATAGTGATCTTCCATACATGTTTGGTGCCTGCATGTATGAGTTGGAAGAAGTGGAACAATTCAATAGGGTGTGGGAGGCGATGGTGAAGAAACACAATCTTGAAAATAATGAATGGCTCTCCGGGTTGTATAAAATTCGTGATAAATGGGCAAGGTGCATGATGAAAGAAAGATGGACCGCGGGAATGCGAAGCACCCAACTCAGCGAAAGCCTAAATGCAGCAATTAAAAATCATTTGAAACTGGATCATGACCTTGTGCAGTTCTTTAGACATTTCAATCGGGTGGTTGATGAAAAGAGACATAATGAACTGATTGCAGAATATGAAATGAGGCAAAAGCTCCCCATGGTAGGGTTAAGGCAAACACCTATGCTTGTGCATGCATCAGAGACGTATTCACCAACCGTATTTGTTGCATTCCAAAATGAATATGGCGAGTCAACAGCTATGGTTATATTGAGACAACAAGATGCAGCGATGTTTGTGGAGTTTGCGGTCATGAGGTATGATGGAGGACCTGAAAGAATAGTAGTATTCAATCGGAATGATCTAAGTGTATATTGCAGTTGCAAAAAATACGAGAATGAAGGCATTTTATGTGGGCACGCGTTGAAGGTGTTTGATACCGTGGGAATAAAAATAATTCCTCCTGAATACATTAAGAGGCGATCGACAAAAAGAGCTCGGGCTGGAGACTGTTTTGATCGGCGAGAACAGGAAGTTGTGGCTGATCCTAAAGTAATGATTTCAACTCGTTATCGGGAGCTTGCTCCAGCCATGATTAAAGTCGCAACTCGAGCAGCAATATCGGAGGACACCAGCAAAGTAGTAATCACTGTCATATCCGATTTGTCAAAGAGAGTTGAGCTCCTCCTCTCAAAAAGCGAAGAGCAACCTTTGCAAAATCAAAAAAATCTGAATATGGAGGAACGAGATAAAATTGAAATTGTAAATGAAATGGGGGAGGCAGTAGTCGCAAGAGGCATTAAAAAACGAGGCGGTGGGAAGAAAAGTAGAGTGATGCAAAGTTGGGTCGATAAATTTGACAGAGTAAAAAGAAAATCTAGATTATCAAGAACTACACAGACTACGGTATGGATCAAATTTTGGTACTTGGGAAACATTTATGCTAAAACTAAGTTATTGTTATACTATTAACTAAAGTTTAGGTAACATTCATTATGAAATAATATTATTGCCGTGTCAATACTGTAGGTCTCAGAATCGGAGCCGACATCGGTTTCATTTGAGGAATACATGTTTATGGGATGCCGTTCATCTACTGACTCTGTTTCGGTTAGTATAAAATGGACATGACTCTTACTTTTATTTGGATGTTTCTAATAGCATAAATAGTTACATTGATGTTACATTGTGTGATAATGTTGTTACGGCCGTCATCCTTCCTGATATACGTATTTTGTTTGTCTTATACAATGATTTGGCCCATACGAAACTTGTAGACGCATTCAATGAGTCAGACAGTGAATGACCCTCCAAATGTTGTTGCTCCCGATATCGATAAAAGTCAAACGGTATGCATACATTTAGTAGTTAAAATAAAACCTTCTTGTTCATGTAGTAGAGCTACCTTTTTTTCTTTAATTGTAACGGTGGGCTCCCGAAAGCTGTCAAATCATGCAAATTATGTAGTTAACGTATGCTCGCTTTAATAACGTATTATTTTTTATTATTTCAAGATCCACCGTTTGGCTAATCAGGGGCCTCCTGCAACTGCAAGTGTCCCTACAGAATGGATGCA
Organism: Coffea arabica; assembly: GCF_036785885.1. Classification (NCBI taxonomy): domain Eukaryota; kingdom Viridiplantae; phylum Streptophyta; class Magnoliopsida; order Gentianales; family Rubiaceae; genus Coffea; species Coffea arabica. Next base: position 14,424,187 of record NC_092321.1, read on the forward strand.
TCCCAGATTTTCTATTTTTTCCAAGCATAACTCTATCAGAGATGTCTTAATGGTCTGATATATCATTTTTGTTATAATGTCTAGTCCAATTTAACTTTATAAGTGAGCAATATAGGCACTGGTAATGATTTGTTGACAGTCGATTACTTATACTATATAATGTAGGAGGAGCGTGAGGCAATTTCAACACACTGTGATGTTGATGCATATCATGTATTTGCACCATCACCTCAGGTGATAAACTTTTATCGTTACAGCACATATTTATGTAATGTTATTAATTGGAGACTTGGACATCGTATATCAGTAATCGTAGGTTTTATTAATAATATTTGCTGATTTGCCATCGTTATCCATTTCAGGGAAGAAATAACACACAGGGATTGCAACTACGCGTTGACGTCGCCTCCCCCCAGAATGAGGTTGATGAATGATGTGTAACTATATATTTTCAACGAGACATTAAGTGGTTGTCCCAACCTGAGAATGTTGCATATGTACGTTACAAGCAGTTAATAAGTTGTTACAACTTATTGACGAGGTTATACAAGCACCATTGACGTTTCACTCTTTTCAAATTTAGATAAGTGGATTACAATTGTAATCGCATCTAGTGTTAGTAGTCATCAATAGTTTGTATTGGGTTGTATAAAATTGTTAGAAAATTATAAAGTTGGTAGAAAATTGAAGTAACAATTTTACAATAGAATTGAACGTGTTTTTTGTGATCGGATATTTTTCACTAAATCGACCATAACAGTTGAATGGTTGTCGTGATATGTATATCATTCTACTACGTTCAATTGCATAGCTTAATAACATATTTATTGGCATAGATCGCACCGTCAAAGGTACGATGTATAAGATAACACAATCTAAAGTCTAAATTGTCTTGATTTTGTTATGATGATAAATTCGAATTATTATTGGACTATTTTTATAAAACATTATCATTTAGGCCATTTGTTTTGTATCGCTTGACGAATTTAGTGCACCATTGACATGATATATCACAGGCACATCAATTGGTATTACAAGTTTTTAGGTTAATTAAATTATGGTCAAACCAAGTCACGACCACGTCTAGGTAATAGGTGCGCATAAGAAAATGATTCCTTGGAGAACTAATTTGTAACGTTAAAATGAAGTTTTACAATGCAATAAAAAGGAATAACGAACAGTACACAATGGGTTACAACCAGTTAGAGATCTATTACTGTTACGTTACAACTAGTTACGACTGAGTAACAGGCATGATTAATATCCAAATATGGTAAGCATTTATTTGAGTAGACATTATAATGAGTATAATTTTACCGCTACCCTAACAAACATTGAACTACATCCCTTGTTATCAGTTGTATCCCATACAACACCTGGGAACGCCGTCATGCATTAGACAATGGGGTATGTACCTTTGAAAGTCATCGTCGCTTGATTCAGTAAAGTCAGATAGGTCCGGGTCCGATATAAGCATGGGATCTGCTAAAATGTGTTGAACATCAAAATGTTTTCCAATACCATGTATTTTTGCGGCCTAGATCTCGTGGAACCTGTGAAGCCTACGCTCCATCTGCATAACTTCTCGCTGTAGTCTATGTAATACGCTTGCATCATTGGCTTGTGGTCCTATAACAAGATCCGCTGACCTTGTTCTCGGGACGCGGATGCCATGCCAGCGATAAAATACCTCTAATTCCATTCTTCGCTCACGAACAGGCTCCCATATGGGTTCATGGTCCATAACGAAATAGCCAGACGGTAGATGATCGTTGACGGTATTTTTAAAAATGTGACCAGCTAGTCCCAGAGAGTTGTTGGTGTTAAGTGGAGCGTTCCTGAACTCGCGTTTGGTACCATATAAAATCCTCCCATCTGGTGTTTCGTACTTGCTTATGGCATTTGTTGGATCCAACGATACTTTCCGTCTTCAAACGCCGAACATTTGATGGTGAGCTTGTATGAGATCCTTCGTTTGTGGATTGCATGACTATGCTAATACCTACTGCTTTTTGGTTGGATGTTAGAAGTATGTACTGATAAAGAATTAGGTGGGAGAAAAAAAGAGGTAGAAATTTTTAACAGAGCACCTATTTGAGACCATACATAGTAAATGGTTTCTTCTGGCAACTTGACCAACTGCTTGCTATGTCATTTCATGTTGTTCTCCACGGGATAGTACTCTTAGGTGATTAGATGAAGGCATGACAACCACCTATTAACGAGAGAATAGACTCAACATTTAGTCAAATGTATAGTGTGTGGATGAAATAATGGTTTAATTTGATTGGGTCATAACCTGTACTCCAACAACAATTGGGTCAGGTGAATTCCCAATTATTCGTCAGTCACCTTACTTTTCAAGTGTAACAAGAAGTTGCCACTAGCATATGTACGTTACAGGATGTTAATAAGCTGTTACCGCTTATTGATGTGCTTGTACAGGCACCTTGTCATTTGCCTATATGTTAAAATTTAGACAATTTATTTACAATTATATTAACGATAAGTATTACAGATAGTATTACAGACACTTCAATAGGTATTACTCTTTCAGTACAGAAATGAACTTACAATTTGCGGCTTGGTTTGGTTCCACATGACCACATAATAAGTAACAGTTTCGCAGAAGAACATGATACTTCGTTGGGACAAGTAATTTGAAAGTAGGGTAACTAATATTTAAAATGCAACAAATTTTGATTACTCTATGTACATATTGAGTTACAACCGGTTATGTATTTGTTACAATTCATTACAACTAATGAATTTGCAATCGGCAGTTCTTCGTCTTATCTAGTTAAAACTACTGATATTACAACTAGAAATTCCCTGATATTACAACTAGTGATACTACAACTAGTTAATATCTGATGAACTTTTTCTCTTCTCTCGTTTGTGCAATTGCACTTGGCACAAACAAAAAGTCCTCCCCTCTAACACATAAAATTTCTTAGACACTTTAGTAAGTGTCTATTGAGAACATAGAGATTGTCGATTCGAACCCCAAAACAATTGATGTAGCGAGGCCTTCTCGAACATCTCATTAAATTAGCGAGATCTTCTCGAACATCATGCAACCTACTGGCTGCTATTTGGCAGCCAAAAACTTGATTTCTGTGTGAACCCTCTATTGATGACACTGCAATTGAGATTAGAGGAGGGTTGGAGAATACTAATAATAAATTTCATGCACGGGTTCATTGCCACCCTTCATTAGAAAGAAATGGGAAGTGTGAAGTTATTGAAAATGAAAAATGTAATTTTGTAGTAATGAAAGGTGGACAGAAAAATTTTTGTTGTTGAGGGATATACTTCTGCAGCCGCCCCCTTTTATAGTCCGCAGGACCCTCACAATGTGGTAAAATATCACTGGACAAAGCATTCCAGGCTAAACAATTTTGTCGTTGCAGTGGAAGCTGTAGAGTTCGATGCATGCCATTGAATTGTGTCAAATCTGTTCACACAATAAAACAAATTATGCAGCTTTTGTCATGAAATGACCTGTACACCAATATTAAGGTCATGTGGATAAACAGTTACACATCAGTGACCTGTACGTTTCACTATGTACGGATTGCGTTACAACTAGTTAGCTGTATGTTACAATTTATTATAACTAATGAATTTGCAATCAGCAGCTTTTCGTCTGCTCTATTTAAAACTGAATAATATTCCAACTAGATATTCCCCGATATTACAACTAGTGATAATACAACTAGTTAATATTCGATGAACCTTTTCTCTTCTCTTGTTTGTGCTATTGCCCTTGGTAGAAACGATAATTCCTCCCACTGACACATTAAATTTCTTAGACACTTAATAAAGTGTCTATGGAGAATAGTTACGATGATCGTTTCGAACCCCAAAACATTGCGTAGCGAGACCTTCTCGAACATGTCATTAAAATAGTGAGATTTTCCCGAACGCATATGAGGGCAACTAGTACATCACGGGAGAAGAGACTGTAGACCCACATGCAGTGCCTGAACCATGTCGGATAAGTTTTGTTACGTACAAAGCGCCAGATTTGTAGTACCGACAGTGAATATACGTGTTACGTGCCGTTGCTAATCGTTTACAGACTTCAACACGTGTTTGCAACTTTTATCATGTTTTGGTCCTGTATACCAACTTTTAAGAGAGCACCTATATACGGAGTTACACGTTAGATTCATGTATGTTTCACTGTGTGCATACACAGTTACACTGTCACAGGGAGGTATGACAGCCCAAAACAACAGTTCCTTAGCCAAGAGTCAGATGTGTAACACTCTATGGCCTTGGTCAGTGTATGATCCAAATTTACTACCTCTATGAGCGGTTCGTACCTCCTTCTGCTCCAATGCTCTATAGGGGATTTCAAATTCGACTACAAATTTTATATATGTTGTAACTCAGAACGAACAAAGAGGTAAATAAGAACTTACGAATTGTAACAATATATGAACAGTTTGTCAATCGTATGGACAAAATATTGAATTATATTTTTAGTATCGATACCCTTAATAAGTGTTACGTCGTGTTACTAATCAGAGAGCTTAATAAAATAAATTTTACAGTTTTTATCATGGTAAGACCTGTATTGCAACATTAAGGCTACCGATGTGAATACAGAGTTACACATCAGTGACCTTAATTTCGATTCATGTGCATACACAGTAATACGTAAAACATTGTGCATAAAATCTCACAATGAATGTCAATTTTTTGGCCCAGAGTCAGATGTGTAAAACTGAATGGCCTTGGTCATTCAATGACCCACAATGTGATAGTACCTGAATAAGCACCTCCTTCTGCTCCTGATGTTTTATTAAAGATTTTCAATTTGACAACTAATTTCCTTGAATGTTGTAACTTAGGACGAACAAAGCTGTAAGTAAGAACGTACGAATTATAACAATTTACAATTAAGGTAACCATTTGTGCATCATTATACAATTCATAGTTTCGATTAGTTGGAGTCATTAACACAAAACAATTGAACAACACAGGTGATTTCAGATAAAAGAGCAATCATATAACTTCACAAAAAACTTTCAATGTGATTCACCAGTTTCATTCAACTATACGACTGCATCTACTGTTTACTCTATCTTCTAGATCAACTACCAAAATGAAAAGTCAACAGTACAAGGACGTCAGTGTAACTTTTCCTATAGAGGATATATCTCCGACAAACTACAGGCGAAGTTCATATCATATGGGTCGAAAAATTGAAAGTGATGTCAGAGAAAAATTGCTATTAGGAGCAACAGAAAGGCGACCGCTACCGATATCGTCATGAAGGTTTTCATTTGTCGAATATCTTGTTCGATTCGGTGCACATGATACGGGAAAGAGTTTGGTTCATTTTGCACTGTTCCGGGACTGTCGAAGGAGCTTTCTCTACTTATTGCTTGTCGATTAGGTGAGGGAGGGCAGTAGTTAGCCTGAACTTGCTCATGATTCCTCCCTATTGGGTGACACCAAGCGAAAAAAGCACAAGTTTTTCCTTCACAGACGAAGTACAACAATCCCTTCGTTGGTTTCTGTGACTCCACGATCTTCAGCCCAGCCCTTTTTTCACAGTGACAATACCGATATTGATACCTTAACTCAGTAGATCCGCCACCAAAATTGCTCGATGAAGAAATTTGAACGATCTAAAACTCCTTTTGGGCCACATAAGCTTTTGTGTTTTAACCTTCTGTTGAAGTAGTGGTTGTGTGTCGATCAGGAGCTACCACGGACCAACACACAGGTGGGAGTTAATATGTGGCAAGAAACGATATAAGCTAGCTAGTAGTAACATAATTCTGGAGAATTAGTAAGTATAGAATAAGTAACATGTTTTTTGAAAACAAACACAAAACCGGACAAGGGGCACAAACGGTTGCAGGTGCAACCGTTTGTGCCAATTGTATTCATTTTTCACTGCGCGTAACTTCCATTGCACACGATGTAACTTACTTTGCACACGACGTAACTTTACAACACTTTTTTGTGGGCCCCACACATGGCGTGAAAATCGAGTTAAATGCTGTAATCTGAGCTGCACAAATTTTTGAGGCCACATCGTGGCCGTGAACCTTCAGGAACGGTTCCTGCCCCATTTCCCACAAAACCTGCAGTACACATAATGAATAGATTTTTTTGGGTGTACTTTTATGGTAATTAATACAAATTTTGCGAGTAACTACCAATTTGTTAGGTTATGTGTTTGGGTATCCCCAGTGGGAGTAGTGTAGAAGACGTCAGTAATAGTGTGTTGGTGTTGGTTCGTAATACCAATTTAAATATGATGCTGAAAAAATTTAGCACATAATAGGATGCAGTCCAAACTTCATACTCACAACTGCTAGAGGTTCAACGATGTAGCGTTCCAACTTCCTATTTTTGGCAGTTCTTCCACCCCAATTCATGGGACGACTAAACATGTCAATCACCTAATCAATATCCAATAGTTTCCAAAACATGTAATTGACTGTTACAATTGGGTTTACGTATCACTAATCCAATAAATAAATTGATAATCAAACTATTTTGTAACAACGTCCAAACACATCGTAACTAACAGTTTTCAAATATCAATCTTTGTATTAATTTTGAAACTGTGACTTCCCAAATATCTATTTTGTAACAGTCTTTGAACACCCTGTAACTTTTCAATAATTATGTTATAACAACCTAAAAACAATTTGTAACTACCAGCTTTCATGTATGAAATTTTGTATTAATTTTCAAATTGTAACTTTCCAATAACTAATATTGCAACAAACTACAAATTCACTGGATGCAGTCTTCAAATACGGAGTATCAGTATTAATTTTTAATCTGTAACTTCTAAAATAATTTTTTTCGTAACAATCTTTAAACACACTGTAACTTTCCAATAACTATTTTATAACAATCTTCAAACACGATGTAACTAACAGTTTTTCAAACATACTGTAACTTCACAATTAGCTTAATATGACATTAGCCTTATCTGGATGTGGTTGGAATAAAATCATACTTAATTATTATGCTCAATTCAGTTTGTCAGGTCCGCTTTAAAGTATTTGGTGTATATACCCATCATCTTGTATATACCCATGTCAAATGAATCGTTGCATTATTTACTGACTTGTTCATATGTCAATTATTTACTGATAAGTTACATCCAATTGCATAACGAACAAATAGCCTTACAATTGGGCGCTTGTTCTATAATTACACATTGTTCAAGGTAGGTTCCAGTATAGTTGGCACAGAGTGACGACGAGCATCTTTGAACCATAGAGTCACGACACATTTGAACCAATTAATGCTCCGTTAATGTTATTACTGACATTATTCTAGTGTCAACAGAAAACCTGAATTCAATTCATAATTTATGGCCACAAATGATAAATAAACAGCACCACGATATAAATTGCTAATCAGTATTGATGCTAATGTCTCCAGAAAAACAAAACTACTGTCTCAAAAGAAAGGTCCTTCTCAGTAGACTCCAAAATAAAATTAGTTACAGCAATCCAAAAGCTATCATATACACGTAATAATATACAAAAGCACGTCAAATGCAATTTTGTGGACTTCCTTCTCTCCCAGTCATCAATACTTATAAATCAGGCATTACCAACATTCAACTGCGCCCGTTTAGGTACTTGCAGGTTTGCGAAGCTGTCCGGAAACTTTGAGTTCTCCGCTGAGTTACACAATCGAGCTGTGTATAGCACTCGATACTTGCCAACATTTTCCTATCAGCACAAGAGGTAGGAATTAGTATAGTTGAGTGTCGAGGTAACAAGCATTAAATCAATTTCAGATGGATTGTAGGGAGAAAAGGGATATCAATTGTAATACCTCTGTAAGCCGAACAGCCAACCTTCCGCTCCAATGCTCTAGGAATGTCATAACGAAAACACCACTGTCACACCTGTTCACGTTGTCTTCTCATTAGTCAGTTATGGTATATATGTTGGACAAAAAACTTAGTACACGCTCTAACAATAATGACGGGAGAAGTCAAACTATTTACACTTTGTTGGGTGAGTGATGAGGGACATTGGCAACAGAAAATCCGAAACTGGAGAAGTCAATTTCCTTGCCAAACTTTGCCGCCACGACCAAACCCAGTGCACGTTTCTATATCACCAAAGATTATGTAAAACTGATTACAATCCACTAATGTGTCACTGTCATATCGTGTAATGCATTTAGCAATTTGTCCAACATACCAGTCGATTCAGTACACTAATGTCTTTGCTCTTTGCTTGAGTGCTATCAGGGTTTAGCATGTGCACTTCTTTCTCTGAGACACCAAAGCTGTAGACAAACCAAGACCCCTCTATGCATACTGGCACAAGTATCTGCGCCAAATGAGGTATGAAAAAGGTCAGACAGGTCATTCTACATAACCGAATTCACACATGTTTTGAATGTTCAACAGTCACATAAGAAATTTTGGATTAAAATTTTGATAATTGCATACCCAATCACAACTTGCAGGATCAACCCCCGTATTGTTATTGCGAACCTTGAAGAGCTTTAGAAGCTTAGCTGATAAGCTGGCATCAGAGACCTTGTCGAATTTTCCCATTTTTAAAATTCCTTCCTGCAACCAATAACATAGCCGAGTGAAAGGTGCATAGAAGACATTAATAATGGTGCGTTGGATCGTAATACCAATTCAGATATGATGATGAAAAACTTTAACACAACTGTAGGATGCAGTCCAAATTTCAAACTCACAACTGCAACAGGTTCTACGATGTAGCGTTCAAGCTTCCTAATTTTGGCAGTTCTTCCACCCCAATTCATGAGACGGGCAAACATATCAATCACCTAATCAATGGCAAATGGTGATCAAAACATATAATTGAGTGTTGCTTGGGTGAGTTTACGTATGACTATTCCAATCAATAGATACATAATCAAACTTTTTGACTAAAAGTAATGAACTACTGACCCGATTAGACACATGCATGCCATTTTCCAGTGTCTTCAAGTCAAGCCGAGTCAGCGAAAATTGATACATTTGAACAAGTATGTCCCTATCACATCCAGGACACAATTAAACGATTTACTAATAATTATTACTCCTACTCCAAAACACAAAAATCTGACTAATGTATATGAACTCGAATCTCATCCATATTCAATCTGTTTTTCTATGCCATCTTATTATGAACCGCACGCGTACTTATTGTAGTGAATGGATCACAAGATCGAATTAATAGTTTTGTCAAGAATCTTACTTGGGATTTTGGTCCGGATCCCAAGCATATGCAGCCACATTTTTTTCGTATAGGCTAACTGTCACAGGTGCTGGTAGAATGAACTCTGCTGACCGCAGAACGGTACTCTTCTTTGTTGCACGTGTAGACTTGTGCTTCACCTCAACGTCAAGGCCTCCTACAAAAAGCAAATAACATGCATTTCATATGACATTCATTTGTTGTCGTCTAACAAATTATAAGGTATTTTGCTTCATTCTTCAGACACAATGCAATTAGCAGTCATCAAACACCAATCGATTATTTTTCAAATGCAATGTAACTGTCCTAAGAACTATTTGTACGACTCTTCAAACACACTGTAACTAACACTTTTCAAACAGTTGTGATAAATTTTCAAACACACTATAACTTCTCAATAACTAATTTGTAACAGGATCACACCATAACAGTATGCTAAATTAACTGTTTCTAAGAGTTTTCAAATGCACTTTGACTAATAAATAAGTGAGTATCAACCTACAAACACACATTTAAACAGCAATCATTTAATATGGAGTTATGTTTTAATTTTAGAAACTGTAACTTATCTATTAATTATAATGACTAACAGTCTTCAATAACATTCAACTTTCGTCTAAATAATCACTAATGTAACAAGTTACAAACACTTCGTAACTAACATTCTTGAATTACGCACTTTGCATTAATTATGAAATAGCATCTTCCCCATTAACTATTTTGTAACAGCTTTCGAACACAGTATAACTTTTCGGTAACTATTGTACAATAATGTAAAATAAATTCCGAGACTAACGATCCCCGAATATGGAGTTTTGTATTCAATAGAGCAAACTGTAACTTTCACGTAACTATTTTGTGACAAACTTCAAGCACACTGTAAACATTCTTCAAACATACTAATTGTTAATCTATAAGTTACCAAATTTTTTGGTAACAATTTTTAAACACACTGTAATTTTTCAATAACTATTTTGTAACATTTTTCCACCGCAATGTAACTACCATTTTTCAAAACACACTAACTTCTTAACATGAATAAAGTCATACTTTCATAATATGCCTAATTATGTTTGTTATATCAACTTCATATGTGTTTCACATCGGACAGGGTATGACAGTATGCCTAACAAGTTTTCGATGATGACAAGCGAGAGTTCAGACCATCATGATGGTATAAACACAGTTACCGTATATGATAATAGATGTTACAGTCAAACTACTTGAATTAGAACCTTATGAATAATAACAGTATACCAACCTTTCCACTTTCGACCATATGATCGCAACCTTCGTGGTATTTCTTGCTCAAGCAGATGTGACGTCGATGCAGTAGCGTGCAAAGGTGGTTGTACCGTACATTGACCCTCTTCGGCAGGTTCTATGACATTTGACCTGTATTGCTCCTGCTCTTGCTCTTGAAGCTGTATAATGCTTCCTTGCGCAGTTGTTGTCATGGTGGTCCCTTGTTCCAATCCGCGACTGATGTTATCGGGTACGACTGATGAGGTAGGAATTGGATTCTCCACGTCCATTACATCTTCATTCAGTTCTGGGTCTGGGATACCTTCAATATTTGTTTTCGTATTGGCATCGCCTTTCTCGGCCTGCGCTGCATTATGCTCGTCTTCATCAGACCCTTCCGCATCAATTTCTTCACCATCATCATTCTCGTCGTTGGCCCCCTCTTCGGCAGATTGAAATTCCAGCTCTTCTTCGGTATCAGGACTCTTGTGCATTGTATAGTCCTCCTGTACAGGTTTTTTTCCTTTGTCCAATGCTTCAGGCCCAGAAGTGGAAGCTTTTGCTCTCGGCTGAGAGGAGAGGATTTCTGCAATCTTCAATATCCTTCGTTGGCTACTAACAGCAATGTTATACAGCTCATTTAGCTCAGCCTGCAGTTAGATGATGAAATTATCAATCCATAAATGAGTCACATGCTCTCAACAATGGAATACAATACAGGCATATACAATAGTACATTTACGCAAAGGTTCTTAATTTAACATTTGAATTGCGGCCATAGGTTCTATAACTGTAACTTATATACTAAAAAATAAAATGGTCACCCGGGTTCATTGAAACTTCATACATTTATAACATGATTGGCCAAGACATCACTATATTTCTATATTTCCATTCATGTGACTTAATTTTTAATAACTCTCTGGACAGGGATGTAATATTGGGATTGGTATCACATATTAACATGATACTACAACATGAATGAAGTTGATAGGCCTATCAATAACCAATAATGTTTCTTACAATATGCAGTAATTACGTCTAATCAAACAACAAATTTCATTAAATCATGGAACAGACCCACTTACACCGATATCGGCGTGCCCGCTGTTCATCAGCATCCCTACCAAATCAGGGGGTAGTTCAGTACTCTGCCCATCATATTCATTATCTTCCGGATCATATTGTCCAATCTTTAACAACAAATTAAACCAACCATTTCAATAGCAAAGCCACGCACTACATAGACCACTACCTTTTATATGAAATGAGGTCAACAATATATAACATTTTACCAGTTTTTCTTTTCCATAAGCTCCAAAATTTTTAATCTCAAGTGCATCCCTTTCAGAGATCAGAGCATCTGTCCATGCCTTAGCTCGCGGAGTAGTTCTCGACACTTTATGCTTCAATATTTGTACCCGATCAAGATAATGAATCTGCAATACAATACAGCAATTAATTCAACTGTAGATAAACTTGACCACACTGTTAAAACATCATCGTAGACGCATTCATTTGAGCATAATCTAATCAATCCATCGCACTGAATTCGATAAAATGTGGAAATACAGACAGTAGTTATGAAGGCACGCAAAACTAATTGACTCTCTGGTGCACTGTGTAACAATTACAGCATATTTTCGTCATGACTACAACTGTCTAATCTTACCAGCAGAACGAAGATACAACCGCTAACATATTGGTGCTGCTTTTCACTTTTCTTTTGCACCTCTAGCACCTTATTGCATAGTACGATCCTCACATACTCAGTCCAGTTCAATCTGGCTACCCTATCAACCAATTGCGTACAGTTCCAAAGCTTTATTTTGTGCTCGGCTCTAGTGGTTGGAGCCAGTAGACATCCACAACAAAATGCCACGAATAGTCTTAAGAATTCTTCCCCTGCATTCATGGCTACCAACTCATTTGAGAGCTCATTCCATTTGTATGTCCTACGACTTGGTCCAGTTCCCCCAACCTTGGTTGTATCGGTGTCTTCAACTGGAACGGGACCTTCGTTCGGGATCCCCAGGATTAAACTGATATCCTTTGACGTTAAAGGTAGCACACCATCTCCATGTACATTTAAACTGCTCAATGTCGGATTAAAGTTGTCAACAAGCCAGGTGGCTATGCCACTAGGAATCCAGTGATACTGTATGTCTAGCAGCCCTCCAAATCCTATGTCTCTAATTTGCTGCTTCTTAGTTTCATCGATTCGTGAAACGAAGCTTGACATCTGCTTTGGCGAGCATCGGATAGTGTACTTCTGATTCTACACCATTTTTTAGATATATGCATTAGACTAATATAAGTTTCGTATCCGTGTTTGATGAATCATGCCGTGTATTTACCTTGATTTGAACACGTGCTTTTCGTAATATCGGCTTTCCTAGACGTTCCATTTCTTTCTCATACTCTTCTTTCTCTTTCAAATACTCCTCCTTTCGCTTCCTCATTTCTTCCTCACTCAACTTATTATATGCTGCCCGGGCAATGTCATTGTACTGCATTGAATAAATTAAGTCAAAAAACACTTTAGACTAAACACAAAATAATTGCTCGTTTCACTATTTTTCCCTTCGGCACCCTATCAGTTCAATGATTCTTCAGTTTATTTTGCTAGGACAGTATACCTCGGTCAGCTTAACACCCTTCGCCGAAACCGTGTGTTGATACTCTTTCCTGTCCACATTCAAAACTCTAAAGTTATATGTGCTATTTAGTACCATTATTTTTTTCTCAAATTCAATAATCTTACCTGAACTTCATCCATGGATTCAATGGTGGGATTGGTTCTGCGATCTCGCTTGTTCCCACTGTAACCAGTTCTTCCTCCCCACCTAAACGATCATTCCTTTTACTGCTTCTTTTCCTTCCCATCCTGCCCCTGAACAGTCAACATTGTAATGCATTATAATGATGCCAAATCTAACCTGCCAAGACCTTACGCAAGCACTGGCCACTTACCTATTCGATGAAGTAGGTGCTGCACCGTGTTCTGTACCACCACTTGTTTCGCCAAGTTCTTCTCTGTTTGCTTCCTGAAGTGTGCTTCCTGCTCGCGTTCTTGCCATGTAAACTAATGTTTTTAACAAACATATTGCACTTCAGTTCCAAAATTTTATTTCCAGCCACAGTCATAACATATCATGAAGTACTGCTAAACATAATATATGAGCATCAAATATTAGTCACGCTAGTTATAGTACAACCTGTAACATTTTTTCTCACACTCGGTAACTCATTCTTCACAGTTTGTTATTTATTCCAACTGCCACTAATCTACATAATCTGTTGTTCTACCTATCAGATTGTATTTCATCCATCAATTTCTTTTTCTATTTATTATGCTACTGTACAATACCAATGCAGTAGAATAGGGGGCCATCCAAATTTATAGTATCTTCATGAAATTCTATAGACCAGTTCTATTATTGTAACTTCTGATCTATTACGTGTAACAACTATCAAAGATGATGTCCAACCAGAACAATTATTGTACAAGTCATCTTCCTTTTCACAATTTGTTTGTCTCATTACCAAACTTTCTGGTTAATTATCCCTCATTTAGTCATTTCATAATCTATTCCCATGCCTATCAAGTTCGATTCAATCACCTTCTCCTTTATTTATCACACTCTTCAACAATATGAATGAAGCAACAAACCCGTTAAACAATTTTACGTGTATGTTCATCCAATTTTACAGTGCACTTCTGCTAGTGTCACTACTAAATGACTGCATGTAATGACTATCCAACATGATGTGCACCTACAATAACTAGTAAGATTCTTAACCGTTATTCCACACTGACTATGCTAAACCTCATGATTTGTTATTCCGTCTGCCTCACATTGCCAACTTATAACCTACTCTCGTACTCATTCACTTCCAACCTAGAAACTTGTCTCTCTTTATGCAACTAAACCAATAACCTGTAACATCAATGTAGAAGAAAATATGAGAAGCACAACTGAGTACAAAACAGTAAAACTCTGTTATTTCTCTGTACATGTTAAACCACAACATGTAACAATTATCCAACACTGTGTTCATGCGCACGCCCTAATACAATAAACTTACACCAATCAAGACCCAAATACGACATCTCAATTTCAAAATAACATTTCCATTAGCAAGTATGAGACGCACAACTCAATACAAAACATTTGAACTCTGTTATTTCTATGTACCTATTCAACCACAACATGTAACAATTATTCAACACTGTGTTCGTGCACACGAACTAATACAATAAACTTACACCATTCAAGACCCAAAAATGCCATCCCAATTTCATGATAACATTTTTATTCTGTTTCTGTCATGTTCCCGTTGATCCACAACTTGCATTACTTCTCCAGTTTTGTGTTTATGCATAACAACGAATGTAGCAGTGTATGCTGCACTCAACGCGTTGTACTACCTACTTACCGCATACTAATTATAATCTGCACCCATTTTTTCAATACTAACTCCCGAACCCATGCACACATTTTCTCAAGCAGTTGTGCCGCACGATTTCCCCCTTCTTTCCCACTCTCACTCTGTCATGCTAAAAAACTAACACATAATACTCCTATCATGCTGCACTTACTCATTACTATACACAAAATTGTGCTCACGTGATATCCCTCTAAGCGATCATCATACTGTACGCCAACAACATCCACAAGTAAGGTCCTTCAACAAGCATGTCAATTCACACACGTTACTACATCATCGTAGGACTCAAACAAATTTGAATACCTGACTGATTTTCGGTCGTTCACTACTCCCGCGCCTACGATCTTCCACTCTTCAACCTTGGGTTCACCTTTCTTCTTCTTATAATAAATCCGAATCACCCGAAATTTGTCCACCACTCCACCACTTCTTGCTTCTCCTTGCTATTTTTTTCCGTATCCAATGTTGCACTTCTACAGCTTTTCGCAATGTCACGCCGGAGAGTGTTGCCAATCTCGTATTTTCCCCTCTTATTTCTCCCTTCGTGGCTTTTCGCAAGCAACTGCTTCGTCTGGTTTGGGTGGGAGTCCAAGTGCGCCTTTTCATTTTCGACATTTCGCTTTGGGCGGGACTTTGCTTACTAGTGGTCATAACGTTCCGTTTCTTGCCGTTACGGTCAGCAGAGCATAACCATTTTTTTGACTGTCTCACTTAATAAAACGACGTCGTTTTGGGCCAAACTGAAGCCTTTTGACGTGGTTTATTTCTGGCCTTACCTTTCTTTTTGTGAGACAACAGCTCGGGAACGGTCAATCTGAGGACCGCTCCTGCCCCTAATCCGCGGTGCCTCTAATGCCTTTCCTCCTTCGGGACGCGACTTTGAAAGCATATCTTTCAATCAAGTCATCGGCCTCATAAGCTAGATCTCTAGCTTGTGAAATCCACACCTTGACCCTTTCCTCCGCATGTTGCCTTGCATCTGCATCTTTTAAGAACGATTGTATCCGCGTCAGCTCTTGTTGAAGTTGCTCCACTTGGTCACTCACCCCTTGTAAGAACTTCGTTTCTTCAATCAACAGGTTGCCAATTGTTTCGGCAGCAAAACTGACAACGGCCTCAGCCATTTTTGCTAGACAAAAAGATGAATTCTTTTTTTTTTTTTCAAGGAAGCATGTAGGTAGGTTTAAGGGTTGTACATTTGAGGAAGCGATGACACCTCCTACTTATATTCATCTTCTTAAACTACATAAACTAGAAGGATTGGAGGGAGGGAATGAGTATTAATTAGGTAATTCATTGCTTACAAGTTTCTTAGACAGCCCAATAAGTTGTCCCTGATTCGGGATGCAATAAGCTTTTTCCCCACAGAAGAAAAGCATCCTCTTCCATATAGATACTGTGATTTATCAAAGAAAAGAAATGCATCTCAGATCCTTTTGAAAGAAATTAACAGCGGATTTTTCTGATACCAAGTACGATAACGAAGGAAAGTATAAATAGTATCAAATTAAATTCCTTATGCCTATATCCATGTCTCTATTTCATATTGACCAGATGTTCCATACCTCATCCAGCTATGTGAAGAAGGCAAGAAGATCCTCTTCTCTATTGAATACTTTGGTTGAAACATTTCTTTACTAGTGAGGATTGCGAGCTATAGCCATGTGGCCAATGCGATTGCTATGACTCATTGTAATTTGATGATTATATTTTATTTATTTAGTACTAGTGGATTGTAGTGAAAATAATTGATTAGTGTAAGGGGAAAAAATTATGTATACATCTGTAAGTATGTCAGTTGGTGCGTGTGCGTGTATAAACTTTAAGTATTTCACAAAGTCATAGGCTTTTATTTCTATCTAGCAAAGGTTATATTTCAATTGCTGGGGTTACTTTTATAAAGAAATTTTTTTTGATCGGTGTTAGATTTCTTTATGGCGTTATGCTTATTGAGAAAGGAAGATTCCAGCATATGTGGTTCACAGGTGCAGTACTCAGTTAGTGGCAACAAAACAAAGCTAGCACAAGTAGAGGATATTTCTTGTCAACTGTACTATTCTTGACGAAAGGAGTTGATTGCAAGTCCCCGCGGTTAATTATGTTTCGTGTCAGGGCCTCTGATCTAATACCATTTAATTTTCCACACTTTTTCTGCTTTCTAAGTGCAGATATTTTTTTTTTTTAAATTTTAACAGAGAAGGTTGGAGTTTAAAAAATAGAGAGCACGAAGAGGAGATTTGAATCCAATACCTTTGAATCGCAACGTCTCAATTTTAACTATTAGATCAAAACTTTCTTGATTTCTAAGTGTAAATCATCTTGCAAAAAAATGAACATAATTTTTAAGTTATTTTGACAACCTCTAGAAATCCGTTTTAGAGAGAGAGAGAGAATGCCCACTTTTACATCCAACCCAACAATTTACCACATAGAAAATTAAACATTCAATGACCAAAACCTAGAAGACCTCATGCATTGCACTTTTAAACTTTTTGGGGATGTACTTTTGGGGGCTTTTTAGCCTCTAGATCCAATCTTCGCCCAAATGAACTTATCCGTACTTTTTTTTTTCCTGTTAGTTCCCGGAGACTTTGGACAACTTGAACATAATGGCATAAGCTAGTCAGCAAAATTCAAAAATATAAAAAAAATCTGTACCTAAAACATTAAACAATGATAATGGACTAAAATGGAAAAGGAAAACCACTACTGAGATAACCTATTGTGTTGTTGCCAAGTTGGGATGCATAAGAAAATTGGTCTTTGATAGTAGTGTTTGTTTGCCGGTGAAAGGGGAGGAAAGTGAATGAAAATAACTTTCTTGCCAGTTTTGAATATTTGTTTGTTAGGAAATTTATGGGACCCACTACATTCCCCTCATTTTCCTTAAAATTTTTCTTGCTGAAATTTATACGAAAGTGAGTCACCGAAAAGTTTCAACTAATTATCTTTTACAACTCCTTTCTTTCTAAATTATTTCCTCTACTCTAAACTTCTACATAAATTAGAATATCTTAGAACTTACAATTCAAAAAATTGGCTTGTAATTAGACATTTTATTCTTATTTTAACAACTAATGAATTAGTAATTTGTTGACTTTTTACGACATTAGTACTTTTTTTGTTTTGCATTTTATGCTCCTCTTTTATGTCTATATATTTGTGAAATAGCTTACACACATATTAACTTATGGTTAGAGAATGTGATTAATTTTGAGGTAACAATTCTTCCAATATGCAAAATGTTATATTTATTACATATATTAAATACCAAAAAGAAGTTTAATATTGAATATTTTCTATTAATGAATACATTAGCCAATTTTTTTTGCGACTTTCCGGTTAAACAAATACAAGAATTTGTATTTTCTTGCATCATTTTCTTGTTAACCAAACACATTTGGGAAAATTAGTTTCCTTCCATTACCTCATTTCACTTTATTTTTTTCCCACGACATACTTTTCTTGCACGGTTTCCCCCATGAAACAAACAAAGCCTTAGGTTTTCAAGGACTAGGCGACCAGAAAGGCTCTTGGCAACCGACGATTACCATAACCACAGCAAAGTCCAGCTACGACCTGCCTTTTTCCTATCCTTATGGATATTTTGCTGTCGTTAAAAGGCTGAGCCTCTTTTGCTCACTGGGCTAATACATGCATTATTAGATTGACTAAAATTTTGAAGTCTTAATAGTTTTATGTACACAAATTTGAAAAAGATTATGCTATGTATCATTGGTTGTTTTGTATAAAACCAAACGATGTAACATTATCCTTACTCAAATTTAAAGTTTTACCAATAATTGAAGTATTATTATTCACGAAATATGATAGTCAAAAGTTTATTACACATTTCTTACGGCTTGCTGAAAACTACGAATATCTTTCAGTTCATTTTATATGAAATACAAAAAAAAAAAAAAAATTATCTCCGTTGTTTACTAATTGTGCTATCTAGGGCATCTGCGCTATTTTTTGTTGTTTAAACAAAAAGGTATTATAAAAAAAAATCATTAATTAAAAATATAATCTGCATTAAATTACAGTACAAACTCTAATTAGACAAATTACATCAAGAAATATGCAGAGTATGAGCTGAGTGAAAATCATAGACATGAGACACATAATTAATACAAGGGGAGGCTCGACTCCGTTGTACTCTAATGGAAAAGGTTTGAGAGCATCATCATATTCCAGCAGTGAATTAATCTTGCCCGTCAAATTGATCCTAACAGCACAAGTTAAAATCAATTAGGATCAGTTTTAAGTACCACACAAGGCTTAATGAATCAAATGGATGTATGTTCCGAAAATTGAGATGCTAAACAAAAAGAAATTAATCAGAGGTACCTACCTGATCTGCTGAGTCAGGATAAAATATTACGCACACTAATGGTGGGTATATGGGAGACTTTGTCAAAATCCTGTCCCTTATCTTCACCATTTACTGCTTGGATTCTATCTGTGAATTCCTTTGGCATCGATGCAATGTTCAACTCTTTCAGCGTTTTAACGTATCTCAATCCATTGGGAACCATCTCCAGCTTCGTGCAATATACAATTGTCAAGACCGAAAGGTTGGGCATGGCTCCTTCATCAACATCCCACTTCTCCAAGTTCCGTAGAAATTCAAAACGAAGAAATCTAAGTTGGCCAAAACCTGTTGCCTTGCACCTCATCTCTTTCCCGAGAATATTTAGATCTCGCAAGTGGAGTGACCGGAGATTAGGAAGCCTTTCCAGAGTTTCCATGGAATCTTCCTCTATCTCCATTGTGGTTAGTTTCAATTTAAGAAGGCTTGCATACATGTACTGTGCTTCGTACCTGGGGAAATTGGCCAGTGGACCATGTACCTCCAGGAGTTGAAGATTGCGACTAGAGAAACATTGACCAACAGCATCTGACAATTTCTTCTTGGTTAAGGCGACAGCGGGTGTTATGTCATTGTTGAAGACAATAATTAGGGATGTGCAACGCACGTGGTCTGAGTTTGCCATTAATCTATGGATTTCTACAGGGAAGTACTCGTCATCAAAGTTCCCCGTGAACACCACGGCGGATAATACTCGAAGGTTCTTCAATGTGGATATATCTTGAGATGAACAAGTCGGAGGACAGAAGTTTTCCAAGATCTCTAGCTTGTCCAATCCCTTGAGTCGCAATTTCTTGCAGCACAAATTTAAGTTAAACTTGCCCACCATACGGTCAGCGTAATTAGCCGGAAGATACAAGTGCCTAAGCTGTCTCATCTTCCAAAGCACATTAGGTATTCTACACACTCCGGCTCGTAAATCAAGTGTCTGCAAGTTTTGTAAGTTGCCCAAGGACGATGGCAAACAGAGGAAAACTGAACCTCTCAAACTCAAGTATCGCAGGTGGATCAGCTCCCCAATAGCTTTTGGGAGCCTCAAGTGATCTGCTACTAGGATAAATACACTTTTATGTATGGGAGCTTCCGAGAACGTAGGACGGATCCCTTCAATGGCCAACACTCTGAGCATTTTGAACCGATTGAATTGAGATTTCATTTTCTTAGGAAGACGCCCTTCATAACCTGAGACCAACAACGCGAGTGACCTAAGGTGCCTAGTATTTCTCTTCTCAGCTGGAGGGACATATTTCCTTACATCCTCCTTGGAAAAATGGACGGCTAGACGGTAAACTCGTGAGTGATCATTGTTGCCATGCTCATCGAGAATTCCATCATGGTAAAAGTTCATGGATAACAAGAAATTCTCTTCTTTGGCCTTGAGCAAACTTAGGTCTCTCATTAAGTCATGAAGGCGACACGAAGCAAATGATCTTCCAACGGAGGATAGCATCACATCATCATCATCAGGGGCTTTACCTTGAACCATGCACCGTGTTACTAATTCTCCCAGGCATCTTTCTGCTACATCCATCATTGATTCTTCACCAGTCTGATCTTTTGTTGATATTATACCCTCTGCAATCCATAACTGGTACAATGTCTCTGTGTCTATGTCAGAGTCTTCTTCATATCTACTCAAGTAAAGGAAGCAAGGCTTCAATTTGTAGGGTAAGTCATTATAGCTTAAAGCTAAAATCTTGTGCAGATTTCCTTCTTCTTTGATCAAGTTGTTTCCTCTTCCAAGATGAGCTTTAATGTTTCTTTTGACAGTCGCCCACTCATTCAGGTCCTTCTTGGTGGCAAGAGTTCCGCTGAGTACTATAACAGCCAATGGAAGACCCCCACATGCTTTCACCATTTCCTTCCCTAAATTTTCCAATTTTTTGAAATCTTCATGTTCTGTCAAAGAGAGATGATGAGTTCTATTAGTCTTATTACTTATAGAAGTGTCGAGTTGCTCAATGTATGTGCACTACATTGAATTAACTCGTGTACCAACTAATTAACAATTTAACATGTCTGTTTACCTAGTTTAGACTAGCATCATGAGTATATATATATATACGCACATTGAAAATAAATATTTATGCATAAATAAACATTCTAAATAATGGTTATCTTGTTAGCGTTTCATGTTGAGATAGAACTCTTAGGATACTGAGAAGGCAGAGTTATACTATTAAACAACGTAAGAGGATACTGCTCTTTAAGGGTTGACAGTTGATCCCGATTGTCAATTTTGTTGCTTTGCTCTAGAATCTTTATCACGGATGTTTTTCTATTTTCTGTTTGTTGTTGCTATTAAGGAGGTTGTGTAAAAGACAATTTTTGGTGTACAGAGCAGCAACTAATTTCGATGAAAAATTGCGTGGGGTGACTTTGAATTGCTTATCTGCTCCTCGGATTCTTTTTGTATGGTTAATGAGAAAGGTGGCTATTTTTCTGCTATTGTTCATAAGCTAGAAATTTGGATGCGTTCAAACAGCTTGTGGCTCATCCTCAAATAGAAGTGGAGCAGATAGAACAATGCTGAGGCCACTGTTGTTAGCTAGAAACGGTGCAAGGAAACTCTCCAGAGGCCTTGAAGCCAGGACTGCTTGCGAGAGGCTCGAATACGAGTTCGGTCAATATCGAGTTCAAGTCGAGGTCGAGCTAATCAAGTCGAACTCGAACTCGAACTCGAGATCGAGTTCAAAAACATTAAACTCATTGACTCGCGAGCGGCTCGTGAGTTCGATTATATATATATTTTTTTTATTTTTATTTTAATAGTAAAATTACATATATATTCCTAATATTTTATTATTTATTAAAAAATTTTATTATTTTATTTATTTTTAAAAATAAAATAATTATTTTTTTAAACTAGAGTTCGAGCTTGATATTTTGAACTCGTCGAGCACGAGCTCGAACTCGAGTTCGAGTTTCATAAAATTAACTGGAGGCTCGACTCGATTAGATCAAAACTCAACTCGACTCGACTCGACTCGTTTGCACCCTACTTGAAGCTATATGATGAGATGAATTCTATTTTTATGTACTTTTGCCTGATGCTTGTATATCTTAGCTAGATTATTTCACTCTTGTTATTCTTTTGTACGTGATTAGGACTATGAATCTTATGTTACACCAAAAAGTATAATGATAACAAGCGCCCTACTTTAATTATGAGATAGAACTCAAGTTAAACATGATTCCATTCCTCTCTCTACCTATGTTTTCAGACTCGGATTGGGTATCGTCTCGATCAACCTCAGGAGTTAAGGGTTAATGGATTCGATCAGGGTCGAATCGGATGACGTTATAAATAAAAATTATTGAAAAATTAAAATATTATATGTAAAATACCTAAGAGTATGTTAATATCAAAAAAGGTATATTCATATATATTTGATGTTTAAATATATTGAACAAGAAAATATTAAAAAATTAGAACAATCAAGTAGCAATTTATATATTAGTCAATAAACATTGACAAGTTTAGAATTAAAATTATAGACTTAATTGAAAAGTAACAACAAACTTTAAGATAATATTTATAAAGTATGAAATATTTGAGATATATTAATAGTTTTTAACAACTTAAGGGTCAAAACATAATACTAAAAATGCTTTAACCCCACATCACATTCCCATTTCTTTCTCTACTCCCGACGCATTCCATAGAGCACAATTACCAGAGTTTCATCTTCCTCCGTCTCTTGCCATACTGCAACTTCTTTCTTCTACTACTTTTTTTTGTAATTTCATTTTCATTCTTATTTTGTTGGTTATTTATTCTCAAACTCATGAAACATCAAGATTTTATCTGTTTTTTTCAAACTTTTCTCTCCTCCACTCCCTTTTTTGCATTTTTTGGTTCTTTTCTTCTTTTGAATTCAAGATTCAAGATTAGATCTTGTTTAAAAAAAAAGGTTAAATCATTGACTTTTGATAGTTGAATTGAAATGAAAGAGTGAAAATGGATTTGCAGAGGAGGGGAGAGCTCACGAGGATTTGGGGCTAGAGGTAAGGAAGAAAAAAAATTCAATAAAAAGGAAAACTAAAAAAATCCAATTTTATCGGTTCTTCCGGTTTCTGGACCGGGTTTGATTGAGTTTCTACCAACTCAAGTTTTTAAGATAACTCTGACCGGACACTTGGCCGATTCCGATTCGACCGGTTCGGTCCAAATTTAAAAACATGGCTCTCTACCCTAAATCTCTAAATCCAACCCATAGCATTTCACGTATGAAAACTATGAATAATCCAAAAAAGAAAACAAAAGTAAAACCTAACTGAGTTGCTTCCCATTCTAATGTAAAATTGTTTTGTCCAATTTTTTTGAATCAATTGAAACTATTCTAGAGGAAAAAAATTAAGAAGCTTTGAGAAAAATTTAGCCAATTCCATTGAGGAAGGATTATCTACTGTTGTTGTTTAGTCAATAAAATTTGAAACAGAAGATATGTAAAGGGGTGCTAGACTTTTGGGAGAAACAGAAGTTTTGCCCGTGTTTAGGGAATTTCTCTCTTCCTGTACATTGTGTGCTTAAATCAATAAAACTTGTGAGCTTAACAAAAAAGTGGGAAAAAAAAAAAGAGCATAGACCAAAAACAGGGGAAAATACTCCCATACTTTATAGTCCATTAATTATGAACTCCTTATCAACCACTCATATAGTCCATTCACTCAACTAAAGTGACGTTCTCTTATAGACCGCAGTGAATGTACAAAGTATACGACTATCTCACAAAAAGGCGGGGTCCACTTTTAGGTCCCTCAACCATTGTGAGACCCGGTCTAGACACCGCTGACCAAAAAAAAGAAAAAGAAAAAGAAAAAACTTTACTTTGTGCTCTAATAATTCTTGTTTGACTCCCCTGCAATCTTCGGTCTTGTTTGAATTGTCATTTTCCGTTAGTTAAAAAATTATGTTATTTTTCGTGATCATTTTTTTTATTATTTTTTTTTTCACATATATCAAATCATTACAGTGATTTTTTCATGAAAAATCATGAAAAATGCAATTTAAACGGAGCCTTTTGGCAGAAATCAGTATTAACATTCATCTTTTCTTCTCTTGCCTTTGGCTTTTAGATACAGTAATTAAAATTGCATGGCAATGTAATTCCTCCTGTTATCCTCTAGTAGTTTCTTTTCTTTTCTTTTTTTTTTTAATCAAAGGTCAACAATATATACATACACCTATATTATAGAAGAGGGGACAGATCCAACTGAGAGCACTAAAACACCTTTCACCCCGACAAAAATCTAGGGTATATTTATGGTAGCCAACAACTCAAGAGATAGTTGATTAATTTCCTTTCTTTAATTACCATGTACTAAAAAGGATAGCCACAACAAACAAACCCTCAAGATCTACAGTTTATCATCCCTAGATCAAGTAAAGCCCAATTTAGCAAACTAATTAAAAAAAATAAAGTGTTTTAAGAAGTCATGTACCTCCATGAAACCTGCCCCGTAAAGCTTTCCTCTGAAGCAGCTGCCAACTTTCGTCCTCACTTAAAAAGCGCGGTTGGTGGTGCAAACCACTGGGATCAATATGCAAAGCCACATCTTTATTGCGAGAGGTAACCAAGATCTTGCTTCCGTCGTTCCTAATTGGAAATGCTTGCTTTATACATTCCCATGGTTCTGTGGCCCAAATGTCATCAAGAACCACAAGACATTTCTTGTTTTGCAGGATTTGAAAAAGTTGCCTGACTAGCTCCTCATCCCTCCACTCCAGTATCTCTTTTCTCTTTTCTGGGATTAGGCTTAGCAAGATCCTTTGCAAAATGTCTTCCTTTTGCCACTTTTGCGAGACACATACCCAAGCAAGACCATCAAAGCAGCGCCTCATTTCAGGGTGATTGTATACCTTTCTGGCAAGAGTTGTCTTTCCCAAGCCACCCATCCCACAGATGGAGACAACTCTAAAGTGTTGATCGATCTCATGATCATGATCGCTTCCCCTTAACAGATGCTTTACCAGCATCTCAACATCATCCTCCAATCCAACAAAGTCATCCTCGACAACATGGGAATATGTCCGCCTCAATTGTTGATGCGATGAACTACTTGCGCCGTCCTGTCTTTCCATCACAGCTGCGATCCCATATTCCTGAAAACTTTTGGTAAGATCAGAGATTTTCGTTTTCAGAGTCTGAATACCCGTTTTTGTGGTGTGCCTAGCATAGCACTCATTCAGGATACCAACACAGCTCTTTGTGATGCCTCTAATGCCTTTCCTCCTTCGTGACGCGACTTTGAAAGCATATCTTTCAATCAAGTCATCGGCCTCATAAGCTAGATCTCTAGCTTGTGAAATCCACACCTTGACCCTTTCCTCCTCATGTTGCCTTGCATCTGCATCTTTTAAGAACGATTGCATCCGCTTTAGCTCTAGCTGAAGTTGCTCCACCTGGTCACTCACCCCTTGTAAGAACTTCGTTTCTTCAATCAACAGGTTGCCAATTGTTTCCGCAGCAAAACTGACAGCCGCCACAGCCATCTTGGCTAAACAACAAGATACGAGATTTTTTCTTTCTATTTATATTCGTCTTCAGAAACTGCATAAAAGAGAAGGATAGAAGGGAGGGAACGAGTGTTTGGTAGGTAATCTGACCAGTCTAAATAGCCGTGTTATCGAGAACTCAGGGCGACTTGGAGTCAACTGGGCTAATCTCTCAGAATATACCCAAAAAAAAAAAAAAAATATCCGTCAAATGCATGTTTGACAATGGGGTGGTATAAAATTATATCTGCCGTGTCTAATCAGCACAGTAAAAAATGTTTGACAGAGGGATGATACAAAATTGTACCTGCCGTGTCCAATTAGTACAGTAAAAATCTTATTTTTAATCGCTACAGCCTGCAGCGCATGGATTCTTTTGTTTTTAGTCAGCTGCTACCGTGCTGACTGTGCACGTGGCAAGTGACAATTATAAAAATGACCAGTCGCTACCGGTAGCGGTTGACCTTGACCGAAAGCAATTTCAAGGAGATAGCCAATGAAAATGCGAGTGACAATTATAAAAATGGTCAGTCGCTACCGGTAGCGGTTGACTTTGACCGAAAGCAATTTCAAGGAGATAGCCAATGCAAATGCGAGTGCCTAAGCCAAATGGGAGGAACGAGTTCGGCGGCTTCTTGGCAGCATTGGCCACTCTCCCCGGCTTGAAATCTTTTGCATCTTCTCCCAAGAGTTCAGGATCATGATGAGCCTGCATTGCATTTATGATTAGCTCCACACCTGGTCCTGGGCAGAGTTATTAAAAAAATTAATTTTTATAATGGAAAATAAATAATTAAGGTATATACCACAAGTATGACATATAATTGTTAAAAAAAAAATTTAAGGAATATATCAAGAAAATATATACTTATTGAATTGTTGTCGTTCAAATTTCCAATGCTGTTATATAAGAAGTGTGTTTTTGACAATTTTTCCACTTTTGCCTTGTCAACTGAATTTTCTTTCGTCTTTCTCACCACACGGTTTTGTATCTTTAATGATGCGTTCTCTGGTGGTCCTTTTCACATTATTGCTCTGTAGGCGTTCATATTTCTTTTGACAACAGGAACTTCTTTTCTTCTTCTCCATGACAAATATTAGATTTATTAATTTATCGATATAATGTTCTCCATGACAACAGGGATCTATTTTTATTTTTTTTTCCTGGCCATCCCTTAAATTAAAAAAATGGGCCAATTTGATATTAAGCAGTTTGTAACAAGCCTGAAAATGTAATACAAAAAGCACAAGGTAGAATGTTACCAGGATCAGAATCCCCAGACGTAAATTTATGTTCTTGAATAGATAGATGGGCTCATCCAAGTGCGATTGATGATAGGCTCATCTCATGTTCGAATTGAACCCGAAAAGCTGTCGTGGCTGCTTCTTTGATAACATAATTTATGATGAATCTAAAAAAAAAATTAAGATGAATCTCCATTTATTTTCGCAAAAACAAAGAGCCTGTAAATTTTTTTTTCTGATATTTGTTACTGGAGACAAATGAAATAAGCCAAATTGATGGAAAAGCGGGACACCAAGTTACCTCTTATGCTGTTAATGACAGTTTCAAGTTCCATCTATTTCTGAAAGGCTTTTAAGAAGATGGAATCATCCAACCCTGTAAAGGCATTTAAGCAGAATTTCTAATCAATTCAACCAACTGAGAATAATTGATCTTCAAAAGATAATGAAAACAACATGCTTACCAAAACAAACATACACGCAGAAAGGCAAACTGGATTCGTAACTTGAAGAAGCACTCAAGAAAACTATTTAATTGTCATAGGCTATCATGATCGTAGTATTGCTTGCACAATTTCAGAATTGTTCTCCAGTCGCTTTCTGCGAGTTTGTGAAGATGTTGAAATGCATACCATCTTTAATTTCTTGAATTGTTAAAACTGATCCAATTATATCTTTAATTTCTTGAATTATTTGAGTTCCGAGAATGTTCACAATCTGCGTTACTTTTCACAAAATTCCTTCACTAAGAAGGGCTACAATTGTTCTGTATTATATGTTATTATATGTATTCTGTCTAACCTGTTGCTTTTATGTTTGTTAATGCAGGGCTAGATGCCTTCCATGATAGCAACAAGAGGTCTTCAGAGTTGGTTGTATTTTCATCAAAACAGTTAAAGGACGTTTACTGATGGGTTCGATGTAACAAAAAGGATTGGACCCAACCCCATTACCCATATGGTGAAGCATATTGCAGAACAATTCAGATTGGCACAAAGTCTAGAAATGTTGCTGTCAAGATTTGGAATGAGGACTCGGATGATTCACAAGTGATTTTATTTTCTGTGTTTTATAGGAAGAAGCAAGGTTCCTGAAGGATGAAACTACTGCTTCGCTTCCTAATTTCGTGAATGTGATCGGTACATGTTGTGGAAAAAATGCAAAGGGCACTATCTATGATGTCGATCCACTAGATACCTTGCATAACATGACGACAAGCGGTAATCCAGATTTTGCACCAACAATGAGCATTAAGGTTCTGAATTCAAGCAATGGCATATTCAAGAAACGGGTTACTGTGCCTCAGATGCTGCTTCTGCAAGTGATTCAAGAAATGGTTGTAAATTGTTTGAAGCAACTACAAGTTGTGAAAACTCATTTGCAGTTGTAGAGCAGAACTTCACCTTACTTTCTTATTGCCAATATATATCTTTGTCCTGTACTTAAAATACTGCTGGTCTATTTTCTTAAAGATGTAATACGATGTTTTTTGGGATTCACTTTCTTTCTTTTCTGCATGTGTTAGATACACGCTTGGTCCATCCACTCTGGAACGATGACTTGCTGCTAAACTTGATATTTTAATCATAATGATGAGCATAATCAGTGAATAACAATCTGTTTTTAATGTAAATTGAAAAAAAAAATTCAACAAATTAGGGAAAAGTCATGGTCAAAACTTTCTTTAACCAATCGAATCCAATCAAATTAATTTGTTAAGTTTCGGACACCACTTAGCTTTTCTCTTCCTTCTCCAAATGATAGTCACATTCTCTATTGCCTGCAAAACTTTGACGTTAGATCATTGTGGTCTTAACTCTTATCTGTATCAACATTGATCGATTGATTCATCTATCATGTTGGGTCGAAGGTCAGCAGAGGGGCTAGCATCCATAGCCACAGAGATGAAATTGGTCCGAGATTTCGGCCATATGAACATATCGAAATCTTTACCAGGTAGTGGATCATATTTGTCTATGTACTGCATACATTCATATATCTGTGTTTGGGGGTATTTCACAGATTCATATGGATCATCTGCTATGGATCATTGCTGTCCAATAGAGGTAATTGTAAATGAGAACTCTGTCCTTCTATCTTTGTTGGTTTGTTTAACACCTGATGCTCTGCTATCATGTGATGCTTAGTTATTTCGATTATTAGAGTGATTCTTTTGCTAAAAAAATTCGTTGTAGTAATGTATATCTAGCAATTTGAATGCGTCCAGAGTTACTAATCTTTTTCAGAGGTCTAAAAAATGTACTTTTTTCTTTTTTGGTAAGGTGTGGTTCTTTCATTGATGTTCAAGAAAGTGTAATAGACAAGTGAATCTATTGGGAAAAGGATCAAAAACAGAAAGCGACACTAATAGCTCCAAGCAGAATTCTTCTGAAAAGTTTCTACTAAATTAACATAAGAAAGCATTTTATCAAACTTAAAAGAGTCAGTCATTCTCACGTGATATTGTGGCTGAGGAGGAAGGACAAGGAAGGAGAATCTAAAAATTTCTATTCTGGGTAAGAATATTTCTCAAATGCATTGATGTTTAGTTTGGGTTTTGCCATTTGCATTAGGTCTATGAGTTGGTTTTGTGGACGAGAACATAGTTTATACTGTTTTTCTATGGCAATTTAGCATCAATCTAAAAGAACATGGAAGCAAGTTTGCATCATTACCTTCATACAAACAGGTTCAT
Source organism: Coffea arabica (assembly GCF_036785885.1). NCBI lineage: Eukaryota > Viridiplantae > Streptophyta > Magnoliopsida > Gentianales > Rubiaceae > Coffea > Coffea arabica. The sequence continues at coordinate 14,453,919 of NC_092321.1, forward strand.
ATGAATTTGTTCATAGACATGAACATGTCTATAAAGCATACAAGTCAACTATCAACATTGTTACTATTTCTTGCACAAATTTCAGAAAAAGTTCTTCAGTCACTTTCTACGAGTTGGGAAGATGTTAATGCATGCTTTCTCTACTTTCTTTAATCATTTGATTGATACAGCTGCAGCCATTAAGTTTATTCGTACTATTATTCACGAAGGTCTTTCAGTATGGGTTACAATTGTCCTGTTATTTCTTGCACAGATATCAGAAAAAGTTCTTCAGTCACTTTCTACGAGTTGGGAAGATGTTAAAGCATGCTTTCTCTACTTCCTTTAATCATTTGATTACAATTGTCCTATTATTCACGAAGGTCTTTCAGTATGGGTTACAATTGTCCTGTTAAAATTCCCTGATGATGTCCATTATATGTATTGTACCTGAGTTGCTGCATGTATTTCTGTTGCTGCAATGCTAGATGCATCCCATGATAGCACGAAGAGCTCGTCAGAGTTCTTGCATTTTCATCAAAACATTTAAGGGCATTCGCTGATGCTTTGGATATAGCAGAGAGGATTGGACCAACCCAATTTGGTGAAATATATTGTGGAACAATTCAGATTGGCACAAATTCTAGAAATGTAGCAGTGAAGTGTGAATGAGGATTTTAGATTATTCAGATGATCATCGCATGCCTTGCATATTTATCAAGGTGTCTCCTTGAATATGTCTCATATATTTGTCAGCTTGGTGTTCTACTACCCAATGGCAGAGCCACATGCAAGCAAGTGGGGTCAATTAACTTTGGAAAATTAGTTTTTAGGCTTAGGTAATTTAGAAAATTTTAAAGTTACATCTTATTTGACCCCATTAAATTTTATCAAATTCTCTTTTTATATACATTGACCCCAAATAATTGAAATTTCATAATTCTTACCATCACAATAATTTTGAATGTATTTCAAGTTTTTTATGGAAGTTAGTTCAAGAATAAATTCATCCAAAGTTTTCAAAAATATGGGGTGAATTCTTGGACAAAGTGAGAAAACCAATTTTTCAAACTTCAAAACAAGGTTTGGATAGCTTTTATTTGACTCCATATTATTTATTTGCATCACAAACACAATTTCCAACACACCTTTTTATCTTCTCAATCACTTTTTTATCTCACATACATCACATCATAAAAAAAAATGTTACAGTAACTATTTCAAATAATCTCCTATCCAAACACAAGAAATTTTTTCCAGTAGACTATAAATTTTTTATTTATGATACGGAATTAAGTTATTATGATTTTTATTTATAACACGATACAGATAAATTTCTTAAAAGAACTCATAGAAGATCAAATTGATGGTGATTCGCAAATTATTTTTAAAAAATCAAGAGATTCACTTAGTTACATTGAAAAAGATGTATTTAACAAAATTGATAATGAATTGATTTTACAATGTTTTTTAAAAAAAAAATGAGTACTTGTATGGTACAATTTTAACCTGCGTGTAACATTAGTAGTTTTTATTTAAAAAATAAAAATAAGTTTTACTGTATTAAAATTTGACCCCACTTAATGTGGGGTCTTAGCTCCGCCCCTAACTAGACCAGTTTCATTTCATTTTGTCAGTTTGTTTTGTAGGAAGAGGAAGGTTCCTGAAGGATGAAACTACTGCTTCTCATCCTAGTTTGGTGAATGTGATTGGTACATATTGTGAAGAAGATGCGAAGTGCATTGTCTATGAACATGATGACTAAAAGTAACTCAAATTTGCGCCAGCTTTTTGAAGAAAGATGTGCGAAGCAATATTGAGGATAAAAAGTTCGAAACCAAAGAATGGCATTATTTCGCTTTGTTGCATGGAGTATTTTGATACCATTAATTCAGCGGACTTTGATCCAATTAAATTGCATCTGTCATGAATTCAGATGATTTCAGTTGGCTTCAGAGGGTGACTGTTGCCCTCAAGTTAGCCCACCTCCTTGGATTCCTACACAGACAAGAACAGCCTTATGTGGTACTGAATCTTGACCCACAGCATATAATGCTTGATCATGCGGGTAGTTGTGTTTACAGCATTCCTGGACATGAAACATCATTTTAAAATACGATTTATGCTGTCTTCTGCTCATTATCTTTGTACTTGAATCTCATGTGGACGAGTCATTTTCATGATTCTGCTTCGTGATCCTTGTTAGGCTTCACCTCCTGACTATAGATTGTGACTTTAACATGCTATTATCTACAGTAATAGAAAAAATATGATGGTATATTGCTTGCTTCACAGTACTAACTAATTTTCTTTTGCAGAGCGCCAAGCTAATCATTTGCTTGACAACTCTTTGGAAAAACTGCAGCGACATTTGAAGGAAGAAGATAGGAGCAAGGAAAAAGGAATTACAGTCTTTCTAACTTTTATATCCAACTCTTTGTAATGAAAAGTGCATTTGACAGGTTTATAGGATCCTTTTCTTGAAAGTACCTTACTTGGACCTTAAAAAAAAGGGATAATTTCAGAAACCTCCCTTGAGGTTTCTTACAATTTCATTGACCTCCCCTGAGGTTTCTACAATTACACTAACCTCCCCTGGCAGAACTTGGGACCCAATTGCTTACATCACATAATGCGAAATTACTATTATACCCAAGATATTGTGTGTTATTATGAGACTAAAATCTGATAAATAAGTCATTAGGGTACAAATTAAATCTTTCAATTTCATTAACCGACTTACCAGTTGGAATCTTACCAGTTAGTGTTCATCCTTTCCATGTTCTACGTATTAACAACATGTTGTCATTTGCTGGGTACTAAACTGGGTACTTTTATGGGAAAAAATTGAAACAATGATAAGCTGAATTTTGCATGAAGTTAACCAGTTATTCAACCCTTATTTGTCACTTGTATAACGGAGTCTGAGCTCTATACGCAATAACTGCCAATCAAAAACAGAGAACTTTGACTTAGGCAGTATAACTTCGTTTCTGGTTATCAAGCATTAGGAAGAAGGGGGTCGTTTTCTCAAAACTCATTCTTCCATTTTCTCTTTCATGCATAGATGCTTTGCGTTTCAACTTCCTCAAGAAAAGGGTAAACATAAATTAAGCATAGCTCCATCAATATCAAACATTTGCAATGAATATTTTCTAAGAAAAATCTCCTACCAAACTTCGAGTCCACTGTTTATGATGTTCTAAATTGATGCTAAACAATTTTTGCAGCCGCTTTTGGTAGTTTTCTCTCCTGCATTTTCTGTAGTTTTCAGATCAAATCAGTTGACATTTGGCCTCTAGTTATGTGATACCCTGAACTAAATGAACTCTGGTATAGCATTCATGTCCTATGACACTCAGTCACTGATGTGTAAATGAGCAATTTTCACAACTTGCAGCCACTAGAAGCGACATAGCATTGCCCTAAAAACAATGCTGTCATGCCTTAAAGATCTTTCACTTCTTATGTCGTACACAAAGAGCTTTCAAGAGAATTGCTTTAAATTATCTCTTGCCAGAGAATCGTTCCAGATGGTGTTAATGCCAAGCTTCTTCTGATTTATTTATGGTTTTTATTTCTGGTGTTAATGCCACTCTTTTTCCTTATTCCACTAATATCCCCTCACTTTTTCTAATTTATTTCTGGTTTTTATTAGTTTTCATTAATTCACTAATATAACTTGTACACCTACCTCAAGGGCATTTATGGGAACAAACTTTCCTCTCTTTCCTGAAAATACTTTTTTATGTTCACTTTTGACATCATGGGCTGATTTTGTAACAAAATCTTAAACCTCAAGGGAGGTTAGTGTAATTGTGGAAACCTCAGGGGAGTTCAATGAAATTGTCAGAAACCTCAGGGGAGGTTTCTGAAATTATCCCTAAAAAAAATGCTGTCAGGACTCAGAAACCTTTCTCTAACCGCGACCAGTTCATTTTTTTCTGAGAAAGATACAGATTTTACCACTAGGGTCCTAAATTAGAAGGATTTCTAGTGAACTCAAAAGGCATACTACTAGCTAATGTGCAATTATTTTAGGAGAGGTCCCCCACGCCCCAGCCGTGAGGTCCACCCATATGGTGCCATTCTTGTTGGGATTATAGCCGAAAAGATTATTGAGAAGTAAGACTTTGGCAAGATGGTTCGTCCATTAGTTCATTGGGCCAAGGAGTAGTACAAAACTGACTCTTCACTTGTCCACAGAGGCAGTGGGATATTATATGCTTCGGATGCAGCTTCTTTTAAGTGATTTGTGACTATGTGGTGCGTGGAATTTTATGGAGTGGACCGTCCGACTATGGTAAATTTTTCCTGTACAATTTCCATGGCAGAAAGGTCTCCTTTAAGCACACTGCAGATATGCCCATGAATCAAAATAAATTCTTATGCTTCTAAATTAGGCCTATATTCCAGAAAATTACGAGCAATTAAATCTGACATTATACTAACCAACTATATGTACAGCATAACTTCCCCTCAAGCTTCAAGTGTACCCTTTTACCCTTTTTTTATGAAAAAAGGGGGATTCGAGTACTGGTTTTTTATTTCTGTTCGAATATTCCGAGCCTCAAGAGCACAAAGGTGTTGACATTGCTCAAGAAAAAAAAGGTTGGAGAAATAATTAGAGGTAATGAGATTCCCTGGACCATCTCGCTGTGAGAATGGTATCTATCCTTTATTTGTAACTAAAATGGATGTTGAATGGATTCATTCCAGACCAATTTTCCATGATTACAAAAGAGGAAAAAAAAGCAACGATGCCCTCAACAAATTATGTATGCTTGACTGCGAATATAGGTATCATCCATTAAATAAACTAATCCCCCATATCTATTAAGTCAAGAGCAGCTAGAGTAATTAACAAGAAGATTTTGGACCTTTCATTCCACTCACTGCTAATAGAATCTGAGATTGAAATCCGTTTCTTAACGCGCATCAAAATTAACCATTTTTTCTTCTGTAAGTGAAAAATCTTGAATTCAAATCTCCTACTTGTAATCCCCTCTGTCTTCTCATCAAACCCATCCCGTCCCTCCCCTCATCAGAATTAACCAACCTTGAATCATCACCCATCCACACGCATAACTCAGACTTCGGCTTTAGACAGTTTCTACCAGCCAATGCTCCACTTCACTCGGAAATTGGCATTGGGTTTGGCCCTGTTGTCTGGTCAGCCCGAATCATGTACATGTACGAGAGGGAGTGTTTAACATCAGCTTTTATCTCAAAAAAAATGAGTTCCGAATGTAGATAGGATAGCAAAGCAATTAGCATCTGAACCAATCTTTCCCCAGGCTGCAAACGCGGTTCATCATAACTCCTGTGAACTGCTTGGTTCTTGGCAAGGAAGCAGGGGGGTGGGGGCTGCGCTTTTACTGCCTTGATTGTTAGATAGATTTGTTCCTTTAAGGCCCCCCCGACCCCAATAATTGCATGTAGTTTGGTTTACTTTGCAGGTACCACTGCCAGAAAGTCCCGTCCCTTTCAGGATTTGGTATGGGAGTATGGACCAAACTTCTGTATAACAAGCTATATTCAGGAACTGCTGCAACACAAAAGTTGCTGTCAGAAATTTCTGATGGGTCCGTGTTAACCCACATGCGGCCGATCTTGTCACGATGACTCAGAGATACATTGAAATGGTTCAGACTTACTCGTTCCGGCAGAGTTGCAGACTTTGAGTACTGGTTTGGATTTTAGCTTAAAACTTTAAGGCCTTCTGGATGGGTTGATTTTCCTGTCTTTCCCAAAATACTTGGACCATGTAAATTTGTTAAAGCGTGTTCTAACCCCAAGAAACATGCTAATTATTGTTAAAGCATCCATTTTTGAGCTATGAACATCAGAAATTCTGCATTTTAATATTCAGTCTTTAGTGCATGCTAAGGGCTGTATAGATCTGCAAGTACCCCTAATGAAAGAGCATGTATTGAAATGTTCACAATTAGGACTAAGTTTATTAAATGTAAAAAAGAAAAGAAAAAAGACTAACAAATTGAAGAAAGACCAATATCTTGCATAAGGGTTCTTTTAAGAGCACCCGTTAACACACCACCTGATATTCACCTAACTTACTATATATATATACACATAATAATTATTATTATGCTCTCTTACATTTATATACTTTTCATATTTAATCTTATCTACTCTCTTTTATATTTATTTATTTTTTCTAATTAATTTTTTTATTTTTAAAGATATAATACCTAAAATATATCTCAATGAGAGTCTCTGATAGGAGAGGCAGTTAGACAAACAGCTCATAGAATTAGGTAGGCTGCCGCCCTTAAGTATGGTAAGTGCAGTTGCAAGTGACAATTAATCTGGGAGTGAATCTAGAGGAATTTGCCTAGCCACAAATGTATTTTTCATCCTTTTTGTCTTATACATATGTACTGTGACCCGAAGAACGTGGTCCCCAACATAACTGCGTTAAAAACACGTGTATCATCTCTATTCAAGAAAACGAAGGAGCCAAGAATATGTCCTTCAGCATGGTCACAAAATCATTTGGAAAATGAATGGATAGTGCAGAAAAAAACAAATAGGTCTCACCAAATGGGCATTATGAATGGGTCCACCAATTTGTAACTAAGCCCATTTTTAACGCCTTAAGAAAACCAACTCCCGCTGTTCCTTCATTGTTTATCAAAGTACACTCATTAGTACTGCAATTTCTGATAAGAAGAGTGGACTTGGTTCCGATTTAACCGTCACGAGGTTGGGTATACTTTCGTGATCATAAATCATTTACAAATGTTCTTACATATTATCTATCAATATAATTTTTATATCGGCAACTGTTTAGTGATTGATCGAAATCGAATTCATCGATCAATCACTACAAAACTGGCAGCAGAATTCAAGATATATATGAGATAAAAAGATGATTAAAAAATGTGTTGATAATGCAAGCAAATCAATGTGTGTAAATAAAGTGAAATAATTGACAATCTAAACCTTTTCCGTGGGACACTCCAAGTTGACACTCCAAGCTGTACCGGCTTTAACTTCCACACAGCCAGCAGGTAACTCTTTGGATTTTGATTGCCAATTAAGACTATCATGACTACGTTTAACCTACGCTTTGGAAATTCATTACTGAACAAGTTAGAGCTTAATCATGGATTTGATCTCGTATCTATACGCATTAGGGTTTCACAGATCTTACTCATCAAGCTGAAAAAGGAATACACGTTCTTGGAACTGTGAAAGGCATAACTATTTTTTTTAGTAACAAATAGATTATAAATAATTGAGTCACAAATAAATAATTGGAAGTCACATATTCGAAAGGCGCAATAGATTTCGAAGAATCTAAACAAAGACAAAAAGATTGAGTATAGCTTCTTCTCGAAGTAAATAATTGAGTGACCTTTGAATTTCTTGCAATAAAAAAAAAGTATATAGGAGGAGTATTGCTCGATGTAAATAATGGAGTAACCTTTTGAATTTCTTGCAATAAAAAAAGGGCATGTAGGAGTGTTGCTGGTTATTGACAACTTATCTATACAAGACTAAACTTCTAGAACATCTACATCAAAAGTTGGAAGTGACACCCTAAACTCATTTCAACATGCCTTTTAAAAAGGCTAATATAAAATAAATAATACAATATCCACATGTATAAATTTCAAGAGACAAATCTCTTAATATAGTGCATGTCTTTTTCTAGGCCATGCCATAATAAATTGTTGCAATTGTTTGTAATTTGAAGTAATTTTCACCTAACAAAATAGTTTGAGCGGAAGTTTAAGATTTTTGGTTTTGTTGTCAAAGAAGTTATAATAATGTGTAATTACATAGTAAATCGTGTTAATATACTCTTAAACGGTTTGATAGTCAAACTTTCTTCTTCTTATGTACAATGATTTTTGTGTAATAATTTTATATAACAATGTGAAACGTGCAAGGCCACATGCCAACAAGGCCGACAAACAAGTCAATTAAATAAGAAAGAAGGAATGGAAGACATGCATGTCAACTTTAGTTGTCTCAATGTGTACGAATGGATTGTTTCTATGAAAAAGATTATTATATATTTTCGAAATTTACTGTCAGTGTAAATATATCTCGTTAGTAAACAATCTATAAGAATTGATGTAAATCACTTATGGTCAAGTTGTCTCGACATATAATTGTTAGTGTAAAAGTATCGTTAGTAGTAGACGATCTATAAGAACTTTTATAAATTATTTGTGTAATCTCGATGACATGTTATAATTCAAACTGAACTTGCTTAAAATTTGTAATTGCAAAAAAAAAGAGATATATTCTTGTATAACTTTATAATCCCTGTTTGGCACTTGAGTTTTTTATTAAGTTTGTTTGTTACAAGTTTTTTAAAAATTGTAGCTACAGTAACTTCAAAAAACTTCTCAAAATTTTTAAACTATACACTTCAAAATATTCAAAAATTTACACACTTCAAAAATTTTTTTAAAAACTTCTACAGTAAGCTACAGTAAAGTTGTAGACAAACACCCAAAAAATTCACTTGCCAGACGGGTATATTTGGCGAAAGTTTCAAGAGGCAAATGTGTGGTGATCATTTTGACAACAAAAAAAAATAATGTGCGGTGATCATGGAACGTTGCCACGTTCTTTGAGGGGCTTTAATGATCCTTGAAGTCGTGAATTCTACAGTCCTCTCCTCTGCATACCCTTCTTGCCAATTTTATTTAGGAAAAATACTTCTATACTTTTTCGACATTGGTAAATGATAAGCCAGATTCAACATGACACTTGTCCCCTCAAAAAGAAAAACAAAGGAAAACAGAAATCAGCTTGTCCCCTCAAATTAAATGTTCTTACTCGACTGATAATGGCAACAGGGACACTTAATTAATCATTGTTCCTGGTCGGGGAATGGTACTTTCATGGGATAAGCTGCCTAATATTTGCCATGAAAAATTTCACTACTTATAGGCAGTGGTGCTTCATGGCCTGGCTCTGGTTATGTTGACCTGAAAATTATACTTAGTACCTTTTAAATTGATGCAACTGGTAAGTCAACTAACTACTTGAAGCGTTCGGTAGTGTCACTAGCTAAAAAGTAGTTGAAAAAAAATGCGTAATTTAGATCTTATTTGATAATTCAATTCAATACTTAAATTTAATGAATTTACATTTTAACACATTTAAACACGTTTAATAATAAAAAATTAAACATCTGAATTAATTAAGTGGAACTGAATTTTCTAAATAAAACTTATCTAAAAATAAGTGATAAACTATTCACTTATCACATGATGTGACATGCATTCAAACTGTCAGATTTAGTACATGACAATTCGATAAGTTAATGGATTCAAATTTCAATTTTATCAAACGCACTCCTAAATATGGTAGCAACTTAGCCTAAAATATTTGAAGAACTAGCTTAATCTGATATTTTAACTACTAATAACACGCTCCTGGACGAAGAAAAGACTTTACGAGCCTAAATGATAAAACGTACTGAATTAGTGTTTCTCTTTCTTCCATTTCAGTTAATAGAGACAGCTTCTTCACTCTGTTTAAAGATTTGCAAATCGAATCAAAGACTTTTCGCCTAATCTACCATTTCGTATGGCAGCGATGACTAAGACACAAGTATGTGTGAACAACTAAACTTTAATCGTAACTTATTTGTGGAATATTACATGATAATTCTTATGGCAATGGCAACCATGACATAATTTATTTTCCATAACATCTCTTGTCAAATATGAAATTTCAACAACTACTATTTTGGCAATTAGTAATTGAATTTCCACTTCTATCCTTCTTCTTGTTTTCATGCATGTAGTTAACATGTTGAACATTTTAAAACCTCAAATTATGGAAGTTAATTAGAGCTCCTCTAAAAAAACTCTCGTAAATTAGAGACATTGGAATACTGAATTCTTTTGTATCATAACTAGAGTTACAAACGAATCAAACTCGTTAGCTGGCGAGCTTAATTATATATTATTTTTTATTTTTATAATAAAATTACATATATATATTCATAATATTTCATTATTTATTAAAAAAACATTATTTTATTCATTTTTAAAAATAAAATAATTATATTTTTTAAAATATAAAATAATTATTATTTTTTATTTTTTTAAACTCGAGCTCGAAAATTTTGAACTTGTTGAACTCGAGCTCGAGTTTGAGTTTCGTAAAATTAACTTGAGATTCGATTCAATTAAACCAAAACTCGATTTGACTCGACTCTGGTAACTCTAATTTGCAACTCAATCCATTCTCTATAAAACATGCCTAAAACGAAAAGAAAATGATCCTTGCCTTGAAGTCCATTATTGTAATCATCTGAGCATCTGATCAAATAAAGAAAGCCAACCACCAAAGCATGAATATGTATGGTAGAGTCTTTCCGCCGCAGACAAATGTGTCAAAGGAGAACAGTTGCAAGTCGTTGCCATACAAAAACTAACCAGCCTTGTCTGGTGGTTTTTTCATTTAGAAACAAACATTTAATAATGGCGGCGTGCCACAAATCTAGCAATATACCCGAGGAGAAACTTTACTACTACCATTTTGCTTTAACAATTAGTACCAGCATTTCTCTGCTTCCTCAAATTAAAGTTCAAAAATCTTTGGTTGTGTTTGGATTGCATTTTCCGTCATTTTTCATGGAAAAATTACTGTAGAGATTTGATATATGTGAAGAAAAAATATGATAGGGAAATATGATCACGGAAAACGATAATATTTTCCGACGGAAACAAGCAATCCAAGCATGGCCTTTAATTTTCCTAATATGGGAGTTGTGAGAATTTCCCCTTGAAACTTGAACCAACAAACTTTCCTCAACTAATCATTACCAGGTAGCTGCTTCAGCCTTCAGGTACACTTTTTGGTCTAATTTGACTTCCAAAATTTTCCCTTTGGGTTGCAAGTTGCAACTGCAACTTTACACATTTACAAGGGGCAACTTTACACATTTACAAGAGGAATAGCCAGCATCTCCTGTACCGTACAGTACTTGTACAGTTATAACTACGGTGGCCACCCCCAACTGCCTATTTCCGATTAGAATAGAATACTCTGTCTCTGTTGAATAAGCTTATTTGGCACAAAGATGCCCAATAAATGTAATGTTCCCAGGTACAAAATGAATATTTACATGAAGATATAGGGATAATTTCAGAAACCTCCCTTCAAATTTTCAACAATTTCACGGACCTCCAATGAGGTTTACAAAATTACACTAAACTCTTCTAAGATTAAGGTTTTGGTAACAAAAAATAAAAAAAAAGTACTATAAAAAAGGTACTTTGAGAAGAGAGATAACACTTTTATTCGATGAATCGCCTCTATGCTTGTATTGTAAAGGAACGAAAAAGATATTAATAAAAGCGGGGGAAGTTAAATGCAAATAACAAATAATAAAAAAAAGTAGTAACTGACTTTCTTTACAAATATGGACCAATAATAAAAAAAAATTACAAAGGTTATTTTTTTCAGATATTAATATCTTTTAATAAAAGGGAGGGAAGTTATTAATAAAAGATATTAATAAAAGCGAGGGAAGTTATTAATAAAAGATATTAATAAAAGCGAGGGAAGTTAAATACAAATAACAAATAATAAAAAAGTAGTAACTGACTTTCTTTACAAATATGGACCAATAATAAAAAAAAATTACAAAGGTTGTTTTTTTCAGATCTTTTCCATTTTACATATAAAGGTAATAAGAAGCATTAAGATGAATCTCATTTTCATTTGAAGCAGCGAAATTTAAAGTGGAAAAATAGTGAGTTTATATGGATTTTCACAAATTAAGGGTGAAGTATAGGCGCAGAACTATGATCTTTTCAAGCTACAGATGAAATCATGAAATTCACCCCGCATCATTTATCATAAAAAATAAATATTACAAGTGCAATCGCAAAACAACAGTTAATATTTACGCGTCTCTCTAAGAAATTCTCTCTTCTGCTCTCTCTCTCTCCCCCTCTCCATGAGGAGTATGTGTTTTTGCATATTCTTAGATAGAACAAAAGACAGAGAATTTGTGAATCAAGAGCTAGATGTGCAGTGCTACATCGTATTTGTTGAATCTTAAACAACAAACGGTCATTGTTAAAGACATAAGAACATCTAGACTTGTTTTCTTTTTTCCATTTTTTGTCCCCTTTGAAGTTGAAATTTCACATATTGACTAATGGAAATAGACCACAATCTTTAATGGGTCATTTTATAAGCATGGTAGGCTTTTAAAGGATAGAAGCATTTAAAAGTTAAAACATGTACTACTCTGCATGCATTACGTCTAAGTGTACGTATTAGGGATCAAAATCTTTTTCCTTAACGTAGCTGTATCCTTTATTATTTGTTTTATACAAATAGGGCAAATTACAAATGTAAATCAATTTATGAATTTTTGGACAGAAGATTATTTGAATTTTTTTTTTGAAATAATACTCCGGTACTTCTTTATGATGTCATCATTGTGAAATAAAAATATATGATTAAAAAAAGTAAAAAAGTTGACTATAAAAAATGTGTTTATTGATACAATCAATAAAATATGATTCTTCTTTTCGTAGAAAATGGCCAATCTAAACACACTTGTTGTCATCTTTGTCGGATGAAGATTGTCATGGTTTGGCTTTTGTTTTAAAGGAATCGGCTTTGTTTGGATTGTGAATTATTTGTCAAATTATATCTGCTTACATTATCATTACAATTTCCAACGCACCTTTTTATCTTCCCAATTACCTTTTTATCTCACATACATCACATCACAAAAAGTGCTACAGTAAAAATATCTCAAATAATTTACAATCCAAACAAAGCCATAGATGCCGGTGATCGAACTTTGACAAAGTTCAAATTTTTACCTCAAGCATGTGTTCCATGTCTTAACCATGGAGTGGAGGTCCCAAAGGCCAAATCTTGTCAAAATGTAATAATGTCTCGTCTTGTCACTATAATGTCCCAAAGGTCCCACTATTGCTCCCAAGATCTTACCACATCTGACGTTGCAATTCCTCAAAATATGGATCTTCTTATCATCAAAAGAACAATTTATTTAATTGACAAAAAAAAAAAGGAACAATTTATTTACGTCAAAAATATAACATATCTCGAATCTTAAGTATGCGTAAAACCTTCAATCATGTGTCACAATTACTGTTCTTATGCCAATTTAAAATATACTCACACATGTATGATGTATACTTGCGCTTTTTACCATGCGTGTCTAGGATTCCAACAATTACAAACAATTTATGGTGAAGAATCCATAAAAATTAATTGTTTGGAGGGGATTGAAATTTTAAAAATCTGATTGAATTTGTGAGTGAACAACATAGTGAATTACGAGACAGTTGTACATATGCATATTATACGGATTTTTTTTTAAGTATATATGATTAATAGTTCATCGCAAAAATACGAGTTGGGCAAAATACGTATACAAATTCATACATAAATAGCAATGAATACATTTAAAAGTTATAGAACAAAAGTATGAGTTAATTTCTTGTTATTGTGAAAGATTATGTTGCATTACCACCAATTTTTATATTATACGTATTTACATATATTGCACAAGTATGATGATAGCTTTTACTAATTATGATGAACAATTTACAGAAACGAAGTTATTTAGCTAATGCAGATATCTACACAACATTAACATAGATATATTTGGATTGCGAGGTTTGTGGAAAATAATTTTTTAGAATATCCTTCTCGTACGTTCTTTAATTATATTTTTATGGCACATATATTATATATGCTTTATCCGAGAAAGATGGAAATCTGGTGGGAACTAAACACGAACGAAAGCAAACAATCTTTTAAGGATTAATTTTCTATACACTGACAGTTTATACACTTTCACCACACAGGTTTGTTTGGATTGTGTTTTATTTGGAATATTTTTACTGTAGCACTTTTTGTGATGTGATGTGTGTGAGATAAAAAGGTAATTGGGAAGATAAAAAGGTGTATTGGAAATTGTAATGATGATGTAAGCAGATAAAATTGGAGAAATAAAACACAATCCAAACAAATTAAAATTTTGTATATGTGTCATATATCCAAACGTGATAGTGTATACGCCGTCAGTGTATGTAAAATTTACTCATATTTTTATCTTTTTAATCATCTTTTTTTTTTTAATTTCAAATGTGTTACAATCTTCACAGGGTACAGTACTTATTTCAAATAACAATTCAAATAATCTCCTGTCCAAACACACTCATTGTGCTTAAGTGGATTTCTTCCTATACCTATGAATTTAATTGGATTTAGAAAAGTGATATCTAGTGTGTTTGGCTAGCAAATTATTTACACAAATTTATCTGTTTATATCATAAATACATTTTTAATTTCCTTTTTTATCTCATATACATCACATTAAAAAATCATTACCATATTCTTTTAATTATCCCAAATAATCTTCTATTAAAACACACATAGCACTCCACATAAATCTTTAAAAAATAAAGATGCAATTCTAACGAGATCTAGAACTAATGAGTATTTTGGGGCTGTGTTATAGAGACCTCTATATGGAAAAATGGAGAGGAGTGGACGGTGGGAGGAGAGAGTCCGGGGACTAATGAGTATTTTAAAGGGTTAATAACACTTTGCTCCCCAGAAAGTGGAGTAATAACGCTTTGTTCCGCTCAATGAAAATAATATGCACTTTATCCATTTGAAAATATTTTATTCGGTACTTGTGGCAAGTATTTCATTTAAAAAGCAGAAAAGTGGACTATTTAAATATGTTGACAATTCGACTCTTATGTTATTGATAAATAACGTGCTCCCAAGCTATTGAGAAATAACAGTAATTTACAAAGGACATTTATTGAGGAATAGAAGTCATATTTAGCATTAGAAAATTTTTTTTTAAGCAGCACACATTTAGGGATGTTTAGCTCCAAAGATATTGATAAAAAAGGCTCATCTAGTCTTCGTTTGATATTGGATATTGATCAAAGAAATCGATTGATATCCAAACTTTAAAATTTGGTAAAACAGTTTGAGAATAGATATTCAAATTCAATTACTAAATTCAAGATTAAATTTTGATAAAATAGTTTCAGAATGGAATTATCAAATTCCCAATTATAGATTGAATTATTGAATTTTACATATCGATATACATTATGTATATTACCTACTAATACATATATATATATATATATCATGGACTAAACTATTGTATGAATGGTGTTAGAAGTTATAACCTATGCTTTCATTGGATCAATTTGTCTAAAGATAAAATTAAAAGATCATGGTGATAGAATTATCAACATACTTAAGCAATCAAATTTTCTATATTTTCAAATGAAATAAGTACTTATAAAAAAATACTAAATAAAATATTAGTATTGTCTAATGGGTAAAGTGCTTGCTATTATTTTTATTGAGGGGGCAAAGTGTTATTACTCCCACTATTAGGGGGGCAAAGTGTCATTAACCGTGTTTTAAAAACGACAGTTGAGTTAGTGACCCAAAAAGTGGGGCTCGTAAAGCTGCTGAGACTTGGAGAGAGCTCCAACAAAAGGCAGTACTCAGAGAAAAAGCGACACCTCTCAGCTCCCTCTTACCATCATCTCTCAAAACAAAATCGCTTTGCTTTCCCAGTTTGTGAGTTGCCACTCTCACCTCCATTATTTTTTCTTTCCTTGCACTGTGTAGAAGTAGTAGTGGTGGTTGTCTGGCCTCTTCAGCCCTCTTTCTTTCAGTCTTCAGCAGGAAAGAAAAGAAATGTTTGGTGCGTTCAGAGTTTTTTGCACAACTCCCAAGCTGGCCTGATGGCCCTGTCCTGTCATCTGTCTCCTATTCTCTTTACTATACCAACCCTCACCTCCTCCTTCCAACCCTCCCTAGCTAGCTCACTCACTCTCCTTTGTTTCTACTTTCTCCAAACAAACTCCCCAGTTACCAAAATCAACTTTCTAAAACTACTCACTACTTACTGCTACTGAATCCTGAGTCCTTCCCTCATATTCCCACGCTCCCTCTTGAAACTGCCAACAAACACACACTATTCCAGGTACAACTACAGTCGTCGAGGCAAATATTCTTATAAAAAGGAAAACAAAAACGCCTTTTCCACTCTAGTTGCTGTTGGTCTTTACATTTATAGGTACAGGGGTGAAGGTCTAAGAGTACGAGTTTTCTTGATTTGGCCACTCAACAAAACAGACGAGGGGAAAAGGGAAATGACGAGGATGATGTTGAAGTCATGAACTGGGTTCTAGGCTGCAAAAATGGAACTGGCTTCAGGCTCTTCTTCATCATCCCCAAGCTCATCTGATTCCCTTAATGGGTTGAAGTTTGGGAAGAAAATTTACTTTGAGGCTGCTGTTGCTGGAACTGCTGATGGAGCTGGAGGAGGGCAGGCCCGGCAGGGCAGTAAGCCTGGTGGCGGTGTTGATTCTGAGTCCAAGGCATCTGAGTCTGGGAGGCCTCCCCCTGCTCCGGCTAAGAAAGGGAGAAGTGGGGTGGCCCCAGGTGGAGGCCAGCCCCCTAGGTGTCAGGTTGAAGGATGTAAATTAGATCTGAGTGATGCTAAACCTTACTATTCAAGGCATAAAGTTTGTGGTGCTCATTCCAAGTCTCCTACTGTCATTGTTGCTGGCCTCCAGCAGAGGTTTTGCCAGCAGTGTAGCAGGTCAGCTCAGCTTATTTTACCTTTCAAGAACTTTAATTTATGAACTTACTTGTGCGGTACAGTGAGGTAGCATATGAGTTTCAGATAGATTGCTGCTCAATTTGGATATCATGAATGAGTAGAATTTGGTTCCTCGGTTACCAGTTTGCTGAGCTTTTACCTTATGCCGGGTAGGTACAGATAGCTATGTTGAGGTTAATTAGATTGCTTCTCTGGACTGATAGTTGTTTATCTTGTTTAGGCGGGGCAATGGGCTTTAAATAAATCTTGGTGGGCGGTTGTGGTCTGTGTTATTTATTTATTTTTTCTTTCAGGGTGTTTTCTTCTATCCTCCCTCAGAGTACCCCACTCATCCGTTAGTCTGGTCCCCCCAGCCTAGGGAGAAAAATTATTAACGCCTTAAATCTCTGTTTTTCTGCTGAATCACACGAAAACTACCTTGTATTTTGTTTTAGTTGACCATTTTCCTTCTGTGGTCCTTGATGAAACAGAGTTTTGGAAACTGGTTCTGCATTCTTTTTGTCTTGTTCTTTTAGTTGGGTCCATAATCTACTAGCCATCAAAAGTCCTAAGCTGTGATGTTTAGAATGATTTAAATATTAATGCAAGATGTCTGGTCAGTTGGATTTTGCAGATTAGGACTAATTAGATTAATTAATACTTCTATGCTAACAATCATTCCTAATGCATTTCTGAAACCTATTCGATGATATTTTCGAGTTCTCTTATGTTCTAATGAATTTAAGTACTAGTTAATAAGGAGAGTGCAATGGTGCTTTGAGAGATAACCTTGTTTGGATTGCTTGTTTTCGTCCAAAAATATTATCGTTTTCCGTGATCACATTTTCCTATCACCTTTTTCCCTCACATATATCAAATCGCTATAGTAATTTTTCCATGAAAAATGACAGAAAATGCAATCCAAACACAAGTTGAGGGCCGGAAAATAGAGGTGGAGTACGAATATTGGCAGCCAAGGATATATTACTATGGACTTCAAAGTTCATAATTTTGTTTGTGCTGTACGGGTGGTGTGGACCAGAATAAAGTACCTGGACTGATAATTGATTTTCCGGATATCAAATTGCTTGATATAAGTGCTTAATAATTGTATGCTAGGCACTGGTGTTCTTGCTCAAGGACAGGATAAAAGACAAATAGTTCATTGATTATGTGCTTCTCTTCCTCCACTTTGGTCATGGTTGGTTCGCAGCAAGATATTAGAACCTTGGTTTGTTGTTGATTGGATTACTTTATCCTATTAGACTGCTGCTCTATGGTCAAATATAAAGATAAGAACTTTAACAGAATACAAATGATCAGTTCAAAGAGTCAAATTGGTGGCATGATGATCAGTAAACGGCTGTAAGAGACCCTGTCTGCATGTCCAAGCACGCGCTGCTCTTCTCTATGACCTCAGTCTCTGGTTAATGACTGGGGGAGGAGTATACTAGGTTGTAACTGCAAAGACATGGTGGTCTTACAGGACTACTTTATATAGTGATGGACATATAATGAACTATCTTAATTTCTTCAGGTGAATAAATATTGGATGATGTATATGTTGTTCTCAAGTACATTTCATGTTGGTTGATAAAATTGAAAGCCACGTGCTTGTGGAACATATGTTATTGATGGCTCAAAATGCTTTATGTTAAATTGTTGAAAGCTGCTTGGAATTGTATTTATGTGCCATACCTGTGATGCCATGAAGAAGGTTGCTTGCCTAATAATTAGTGCTAACTGTTCCATGAATTTCATCACCAAACATCTACCAAAAGTTAAAGCCATTGATATGGAGCTATGAAACCCCAGAAACATGTAGTACCATGATAAATGCTGTTTCTACTATGAGGCGATCTTAGGAAGAAATGTGGAAGCTGCCTAAAATGAAGAGACCCTCATCAGTTTTTGCTGAATCTCTAGAAACTTGCCTAACTCAATTTGAAACAAATCCAATCTCAATAGTTGTTTCTCTTCTCTCGTTCCCATTAATTGGCTACTCTCTCTTCTCACTTTAAAACCTTATGCCTGTATCCTTAAGTAACTAGAAATTTTAGTGTTAAACATCTTTTGGCTGAACATTTTCATGTCGAATGGACAAATGCAATCCTGACTTTTCTCATATCAACCTCCTTTGTGCTTTGTCATGCAAATAGCGGTACTTGGACAATGGGGACTTAATTGATTGCAGTTTCTTTTCTGGGCTCTTGGATCTTGAGTTGCCTAGATTCATGTAATGTGAAGGCTTTTGTAATCACACACTGCAGATTATGGTGCATGCTCAAACCACATTAAATTTGATGGGTGTTTGTGATGGTCCACCATGATACTTGTGGACATGAGATTTCTTTGATTAAAGATATCTTGTGGTTAGGTTTAGGCATGGAAATAGTCTAAGGTACCTTATTGAGGTTCTCAAGGCCCTGTGACAGCTTACAACGTAGTAAATCAAAAGTAATTGGTTGTTGTTGACTATCTCCACTCAAGAGGATCTGTACAGGTGACTGTATGCCTTTTTAGTAAGATTAATAGCTTTCACCAAGGCCCTACTAAAATTTTTTTTCTGCTTGTAAATGGATGTAAACCACTCAAGGCACACTTAATAGTGGGTTCTAGATAACAAAAGGTGTCCTCTTCCAAAGGGCTTAGTAGCTGTTTGCATATAGGTGACTGTACAATGCCTAATATCAAGATCAATAGCTTTCTTGGGGGGACCTAAATTAAGGTGCCCCTGTACTTTTTTTTTGGTGGAAAGCCCATGATCCAAGCTTTACTTACAAAATAAGATAAAATAAAATTAAAATTGAACTAGAAGATCATAATTGAGTAATTTTGTTATTGTTTTCATGTTTCACACCATGCTGATGCCACTCAAACTAACTTACCCGTTTGTGGAAGTTGATTGTCTCTTTGTTGTTTGTCAGAATTGAGGTGTTCCTATTAAATGTTAAGGTCTAGGCTTTAAAGCTTATCATCCTAAATTCACTTCTTGTCCCTGTGCTTCACAAATCTGAAAGTTAACAGTCACCACTTGTCAAAAGCTAAGTGCCCAGAATATATGAGTGAGTACAACAGGCCCACCACAAGTCTAATTGCTTTCCATATGACAGTAGGTGGAGTGCTTTAAAGCCATTTCACAATGCTTCTTGGAGAGTTTGCTTTCCGAGCTGAACTTTATCTCTACATGATGTGCATGTATGCTTTTTAACACACAGACAAACTTGTTTGATGGTGAGACAAACTCAAGTTCTCTAAGTTGCACTAAGGATCAACTGTTTAATCTTTTCAGTATTCCTATGACCATTATGAGTTTTATCAACCATTGAATGCAATAAACCTTGGCTCATGCTGGCATGTGAAGCAGTCCACTTGTATCTTTCAAACAATTGTGGGACTTAATGAGCTACCCACGAGCTAAATATTTTCTTTACCTGAGTTTCTTAACTTGCTATTATGGTAAAAAACTACTAGAGTATTATCCCTTGGATTCTGCTTGTGGTTTATAGTATTTATAGGGAGTTTTACCTTGTTTTGGTAACCTATGACATTAGTTTTATGAAATTGTGGCCATCCTAGTAACAGTAGAGGAGGGATTAGTGCTTACGGTTTTTGTTCCAGCAGACTTGAAAGGTTGATATTTTCTGTCTAGTTCTTTATCATCTATTTGAAAGCAGCTCATTTTTTCTTAACGTCGAGGAATAGTACAGAGGCCAAAATCAACCAAATTGTGTACAGAAAGCTACTCTAATATATCTTTGACCCAACTCGCCTTTTTGGCCTCCGAAACTATTTTTTAATCCGAAATAGAAGACCCAAATAGTCAGAAGTCTTCAGCCATTTTCCTTTCAATGCATGATGAGCACCATCTTGTCATCCATTTACCTTTAGCCTGTGAACTAAAAGTCCACCATCAGCATTGTACCTCATGTTTAAAGCAATCCTACATTGCAGTTATGCATACATGATACCCTAAAACCAAATCTGGTAATGGTAGCATTAATTCTACATGCTGTGTGTATGGAAAAACAACCAACACAAGAAGCAGCATAAATTCCTTCATCTGTTCTGTGGCTTGTATGTCGTCCATGGTTGCCTATGTATATATCCTTTGTGGAAGTTTATAGTTCATAAATGAGGACAATGTACTAACACTAACTACACATTCTTCGCTTTTAGCTTTTCTACAAAGGACATAGATAATTGATTTAAGTGGGTAACAGTAGAACATGCATGGTGATAGTGGTAGTATTAATATTCAGAGTAGTCTCCAATTGCTTTGAATTTTGTCTCATTCAAAAATGTTGATCACAAAACTTTCACCTTAGAGGGGAACGAGTGAATGAATCAGTGTGTTTCAATGTGTTCTTGCTAATCCATAATTAATTCAGCACTCCTTGGTACTTGTAACCTTGAAAAATTAAAAACAGTTCAGGATTATGAAATGGAGAAAACAATTTAGAGTGAATGTAGAAATCAAATCTGATTGCAATCCAGATTCTAATCTTGAAGCATTAGAAGGCTTCAGGGTTATGTCATGGAGAGAACAAATGAATGTGAATGGAAAAATCAACTCTAATTGCATTCCACAGCTTTTAATGATTCAATAAATTAATAGGAAAGTCTGATTCTAGGTTCCATCAATTGCCTGAATTTGACCAAGGAAAGCGAAGTTGCCGCAGGCGCCTGGCTGGCCATAATGAGCGCAGGAGGAAGCCACCTCCTGGATCGTTGTTGTCAAGTCGCTACGGAAGTTTGTCTTCATCTTTCTTTGGTTAGATTTCTGCTTGTTTTATCTGAACTCGTCTCCATTGTTGCCATTGTACGGTTACCACATACGCTATGTTTTACTCTCCTTGTTGAATGACTTGAACTATTATATAATGCACCTATTGACAGAATCCAGTAGCAGATCTGGAGGGTTTCTGATGGACTTCTCTGCATACCCAGCTCTGAGTGGGAGGGATTCATGGCCAAATGGAAGAGTGTCTG
Source organism: Coffea arabica (assembly GCF_036785885.1). Lineage (NCBI taxonomy): Eukaryota > Viridiplantae > Streptophyta > Magnoliopsida > Gentianales > Rubiaceae > Coffea > Coffea arabica. Next base: position 14,475,532 of record NC_092321.1, read on the forward strand.
TCCGAGCAACGGGCAATCAACCTACTGGCACTGGAAAATTTCTTCAACATCCATGGCAGGGCAACCCTGAAAATCCTCCATCTGAGCTTCTACTGCACGGTTCAGCAGGTAGGACCACCTATGTGGGTCCTGCTATTTCTTCAGGAGGATGTCTGGCTGGAGTCTCAGACTCCAGTCGTGCTCTCTCTCTTCTGTCAACTCACTCCTGGGGCTCAGGAAACCAATCTTCGAGTCTTGGGGCTAATGGCTTAGCTAATGTGAATGGGACGCCCTGTGGAGTGATTCAAGCATCTGGTTCCCATGGTGAGGCCATCGATCACTTCTCAAGCCCAATGTGGGGGTTCAAGGGTGGTGAAAATAATAGTGGATCGAATGAGATTCCGCCTGAGCTGGGATTAGGTCAACTTTCACAGCCTGCCAGTAGTCAGTATTCTGGGGATCTTGATGCATCTTCGCAGAATGGACGAGAATACCTGGGACTCGAACACTCTCGGGGTTATAATTCTTCCATTCAGCACATGCACTGGTCACTTTGAATGGCTGAGTTCTCGTTGTATGCTTCTGGAGACTTTTATGCTTAACAAATAAATCGATGTGTCAGTTTGTTTCTTCTCAATCGACTAATAACTTGCGTGCTATCTGACAGTAACATTTATCAGTCTCGTTTCTGCATGCTGCCTAAGACTTGGAATGATAATAGCAGTTTGTGTGTTTTTATTTACTGTCTTGTGAATTGTTTGGAATGATGATAGGATTAGATGTGTTTTAATTTAATGTTCTTGAGAATTGTCTTTGACTACCAGAATTCTCTCTCCCCTGAGGGTAAAACAACCAATACAGGGAGTTGGATTGCAGGACCAATTATCAGGGAGTGATATCTTGCTAGTGAATTGTTAAACCCTGGGGGGAGGGAGGGAGGAGAAGAATGGCTAATGTAGCTAAAGTGATATCTCGCTACTGTTGTTCTGCGTATTATTTAAACCTTGCTGGGAATGATTCTGTACCATTTGGACCTAGCGGGTAAATAGTTATTCTTCATTTGCTGTTAGTCTTCAACCCAGTTCTACTAACCAGGTGACCAAGAAAAATTCCAAATTTGACTCCCAAGTTCTTACCATTTCACTTGCAAAGCTTCGAGTTTCCCTTTAAATAAAAATAAAAATAAATAAACATCAGCTGCTAAATGATCAAGGCAACATCTGCTGAGCATCATTCTGCAGTGCACTAACTTTTGTACCACAGAGAAGCAGAAAGTTCACTTTTAAGTGTGAGGAACATTTTAGGACCGTTGAGAGGAACAACGGAGGCTTTAAGTATGAGAATCGATTACAAGCATCAAGGTTGATCGCAAAAACAGAAAGGATTGTGCACTTATAATTTCATTTTTTTCTGGGAAATGAACAACTCCAAATTGTGCAAGTTATTGAGATGCCAACGTTCCACAAAACACCTTAGCCAGTAAGCAGCCTGGCTGTCTTAACAGTATCTTGGCATATTGAAAACGTTTAGAGGTTCTGATCAAGATACATAACTCAAAGCTACATGCTTTTGTGTCTTCTCAAAATACGTTGGCCAACTTGAACATGGGCAACACACCAGCTTTTACATTAATTTGGCCAGTTTAAAAAAGTCATCCTCCAACTTGTCACTTTGCTTCTTACCAGCTTGGACATGTGAGATTTTCAAAGGCCAGTACCTTCAATCAAAGTTATCTGACACTTGCCCAAGTCCCTATGCAGTATTTGCTCATCTGTAAGATCTGCTCCTGATCTCACAATCCCCACGTCAAATTCTGTATCAAGGGTTCTCACTCTAGTGATCATCTTCATCTACACCAAGGCAACTGGACAAGAGTCGCTCCCTTGACTCGTACTGGAGAAGTTGAAGAAGTGAACCATAAGCAAAGAAGATGTTAGGATGCTCCAGAAAAGGATAAGAGTACTTGTCAATTGCGTATTTATCTTTATCACTCTAGTGGTCATCTTCGTCTACACCAGGGCAACAGGACAAGAGCGTCTCCTTTGACTCATACTGGAGAAGTACAAGAAGTGAATGATAAGTCAAGGAAAAAACAATTGCATGAAAAAGAATAAAAAATAAAAAAGATGCTCCTGCATTTGTCTTTACAACTGGTATGCTGTAGTTCTTTCTTTCAGTTCAGCAGGAGGGAAAGGAAAATGCTTCTTGAGAATTACTAAAAAAATTAGAGCTTAATTTCTTCTCTTTAGCCAAAGAAATTACTAAATCATGTTGGTTGGTGTAATATTGTCACATTAGCATGCTTACCTGACAGCCACAGAACAGACAATAGTAATGCTCATCTCTCAGTTTCATCAATATAGCAAGTAGATCCTGCGCCAGAAAGTATAAGCAGTTGCAGTGATACTCAAGACTGAAAACATGCCAAACACATTAAGCAAATAAAGAAACCAAACGCATTAAGCAAATAAAGAATCCTACAAATTTTGACCTGAAAAGATAGTGTCTGAGAAGAATCTTACGTAAGAAGTAGAAAACAACTGAACAACCTTCCCTCATAGTAGTATAGTTACATGGTCAACCAGTGCTATTATGATCATAGATATGCACATGATAAACCTTCAACAAAGAAAAAGTCCAGACTTCTCACATTTAGCGTTCATCTCCACTTAATTTTGTTTCCAAACTGCATCTTACTTAGACATAAAGAATACTTGTAACACAATTCAACAAAACAAGGCATCTTTCAAGTTCACCAAAAACCATTGAAACTTATCCAATTAATCATCTATTAGAACACCAAAAACTAGTCTCAAAACACTCTGTTACTAAACCCTTCAACACAACAAAACAAAGACGCTGAACACCAACTTGCAAACAAAGCCGTAAAGATCAACTCGAAGATTCAGCAAATGATACCGATATACCCAAGCAATGGAAAAGACACTCGTACCTCCTCCGTTATTTCTTCTTCCTCCTCTTCTTCCTTCTCTCCACTCTCATCTTCCTTCTTCTCAACCTCTTCAACTTCCCTATTCTCCAACTGGGCCAAAGCCGCTTCCGCCTTCCGAAAATTCACAATGATTCTTCTTCCCTTCCAACGCTCCTTTTGTCGATGCCCGAAATCCACCATCAACTCCTCTTCTTTGATCCTTTCCCTCTCAACCTTCTCTTTCTCCCTCCTCATCTGCTCCACCTTGGGATCCTCTTTCCCGATCCCTGCTCTACCCCTCCTAATCTCCAGCCTGACAGGCTCAGCCCGACCAGAACATTCCTTGCCTAAAGCTGAACCAGGATTGTATCCCATTTGTTTCAACATTTTAAACCCAATGTTGGATTGTGGAATAGCTTTTTCTACGTTAGCCATTGTTTGTTGGTCTTCTTCAATTTGCTTCTGCTCTCTCTTGAGTTTTTTCCTTTCTTGCCAATTTAAATTCTTAGATTTCTTATTCAATGAGCTCGAAACCACTGCCCTGGCATTAGAAACCTGAAATCAGTATAAAAATCAGGACGTTTTTTTTTTTTTTTTTTTTAAAATTATTTCAATAAATTCACCAGACACCATCATGAATTACATTGGAAATGAGATTGACCAATAAGAAAAAAATTGGACTTTCAACGTGAAAATAAGGACTAACTAATCATATTACTTAATTTCAAGATTTCAAAAAAAAAAAATCTCCTCTGGGTCCTAAATTAGACTAATTGATCAAATTAAATAAATGAATAGATAAAGATTCTTGTATTGAACCAATCATAAGCTAATTTGCTAGGGTTTTTTAGGGTTGAAGATTTCAATATAAACCTCAATTTATGAATCATGAACCAATTATGATATAAAAAACCAATAAAAAAAAGGAGCAATTTACAAGACCCAAATTCTGTAGTTGCGTGAGTGAGTGGAACTGACCGATTTAGAGGAAGATTTGAGAGGAAGATGGGAGGCTTCTGGTGGAGGTAAAAACTGAGAGAGGTCTCCCATGTAATCTTCTTGTTCTTGTTGCTCCGCCATCCTTATATGCTTCGTTTCGCTCTTACTGTGTGACTGTGTGAGAGAGAAAAATTACTGCTGCAACCAACTTCTATTTCACGGGATACATTACATATACTCGTTCACCACAGCTCCGCACTGCAATTTTACTGGAAAGATGGGAAGGGGACGAGGTCCCGAGGAAGGCGAAGGTTCAGTTCAAAACTCCAAAGTGATTCAGCAATGCGTTGTCGTTTCAACCTTCCAGCCAATAGGCAATTATGCCCCTGGGAAACACACAAATACAAATATATTAATTTTTTTTTCTTTTTTTTTCCCGAAACGTTAGGAATTTTATATCACAACCAAACTATACACTGTTGGAGCAAGGGCTCCTATTTTAACATTAATGCATTTAGCACTCTGGGGTGGAGTAATTCCACTCCATGTCACAAAAGTTTAAAAGAGCAATTTTGCTCAAACTATAGCATAGGCTATCAATGTCCTCATTTAACCTATCAAAAAAGCACATTCGAAACCATGAAGTCATTTTTTGTATGTCCTCTATTATAGTGGCTGACTCCAAGCTCCTGGCTTTTCCCGCTCGTATTTGGTCAAGCAGTTTTCTATCCTCAATTCATATCTTGATGTCTCACCATCCCTTTGTTGCTGCTTTGATCATACAAAGCCTCACAGCCTATGCATTGTCCTGAGCTTTGTTCCCTGCTTGCCTTTCCTTTAGCGACCAGGCTGCAATTCCTTGGCTTGCGCCATTCGCAGCTGTGATGCCTATACCAAAGGATTTGTTTCCATTCTGGTGTTGGGTCGTCAGCTTTAGTGTTACCACTTCTGAGCCAGTTTGCTCTCTTTGATTGTTCTCTTCTTGCCTTCTTGTTTCTGTTGTGCTTTTCCTTGGTCGTTGCTGAATTGTTTCCTGGTACTCTTTCCATTCTTTAGCAGCTTTTCACTCACTTTAAGGGGATGTTGTTGTGCTGAGTTGAACATTCTGGCATTTCTCGATTTCCAAATTTGCCACAGCACATTGACAGTTAGCGCTATGTGATCATCACCTTCTTGCCTGGTTCTTGCATGCGTCATCATGGAGGTCCACCATTGTTTGAAACAGCCTGTTTGGTCTTCCAGTCCATCCCAGTTAACTAATGCAAATTTCCATATTCCTTTTGCTATCTTGCATTGCAGCAGCATGTGCTCAATTGATTCCTCTTTTTCTCCACATCCACAACATATCGGTTCTCCTCTTTGTGTCCTATGGAAGATTTGAGCCTTTGTTGGTATCCTATTATTGATGCATTTCCACACAAAAGTTTTCAACTTATATTTGATAGGTAACTTCCAAAGTGCCTTAGATAATTTCCTATCTGTTTGTTGATAGCTGCATCCTTCTCCTTTGTTACTTTTTTTCCCTTCGTTTCCTCTTCTCTTGCTGCAAATGTTTGTAGCCAGATGCTACAGTGTATTGACCTGTGTTGCAGTGTTTCCATACCAAACAATCTCCTCTTTCTGCCAGGCTTATTGGGATATTGAGGATGTGTTCTGCATCTTCCCTATTAAAAACTTTAAAGATTAACACTCTATTCCATCTATGCTGAACAATGAGTTGTGAGACCTTTTGCAAGCTACATCCCTCTGGTTTCTGAGTTTTGATCCTTCCTCCACTGTCGTTATTGATCCAGCTATCTTCCCAAATGTTGGTCCCCCTTCCATTTCCTATCCTTTTTTTACACCCTTCTCTAATTATCTCTCTGGCACTCATAAAACTTTGCCAAATCCAAGATGCGTTTTTGGGGATCTTGCTCTCAAGCATTGAACCATCTTTGAAGTATTTACTTTTCAGAAACTTACTTACCAGAAGGTTGGGTTAGGTCATTATTCTCCAAACTTGTTTTGCAAGTAAGGCTTTGTTGATCTCCCAAGCAATCCAATGCTGCTTATCTTTTTTCTCCTTTTGTCCCCACCAGCATTTAGCCATCAGTGAACTAATTCCCTTGCATAGCTTTTGGGGAAGCTTGTAGCAGGACATGGCGTACGTTGGCATAGCCATAGTTATTGCCTTCAATAGAGTTTCCTTGCCTGCTTGACTGAGTAGCTTTGTCTTCCAATGCTCCATCTTTTTCCTTATGTTGTCCCTTATAAACCCAAAAATTTGTTCTTTTGATCGTGTAATTATCATTGGTAGCCCCAGGTACTTCCCTTGATGTACAGCTCGAATTCCTCGCAGTTCTTCCCCTATTGCTTCCTTTACCCTCTGCTCAATGTTCTTGCTGAAGAACACTGAGGATTTCTCTAAATTGATTAGTTGACCTGATGCTGCTTCATATTTGTTTAAGACAAATATATTAACATCCCTATATACATATAAATAAATAAATAAATAAATATTATTTATTTATTTTGGTTTGAAACTTAGCATTACATTATATAATTAATATTCTAGATTTTGGGACAACATGTACATTTTCCATATAAGACTTCTATTCATACATTTAAAAAAGAAAGAAAAAAAAAAAAGAGAACCTCCCATTCATAAAGTACAAAAGTGTGTAGACTTTATTGTCAAATGAATCTCCAACTCAATAAAAACCAGTGTCAAATTGGTTAAATAATAATCAAGTCAACTTCAAATACTTTTGTACGTTTAACATAAAATGGACTTGATCTCCTTGAATGTTTTTACATAGAACGTTTGTCTAAATAAGGTTTTTTTACACATCTAACAACGCATCAAAAAGTTCGTACATTTTTTATTTACTTTGCAAGTCTGAAAGAATGAGCTTAATCAAATCAATGATTACAATGTTCAAGTTTGATTTCATTTTCTTGACGAATTTAAAATCATAATCGAGTTTGTTTTGACCATTATCAAGCTAAACTCAAAAGAAATTATTTATCCAATCTAGCTCGATGACAGCTCAAGTAATTTGATTTATTTCAATGTAAAAGAATATCCTTTGTTATGATTATTGTACTTAGTAAGAAAAGTTAACAAAAATAAACTTTTGATCAAATCTAGTTTGATAAGTTGATTAACCAATCTCAAGCCAAGATAAATGTCCACATTGAGTAATTTTTTGTCCCTCCAAAATAAGAAAAAAATAGTCGATCTTTCACCTCTAAATGTACAATGTCATGCTTTTCTCTAAAATTTTTCCGAACTTTGGTTCCTTTATCAAATAATAAAGACTAGTATTGATCAATGATTTGAATGAATGAAATCCTCGTTTTATCTTTTTTTTTTTTAAAAAAAAAAGACTAGCAAATCAAAATATTTGGCGTGGGCCAGGTAGAAAAGGTGGGCTTGAACGATAAATCTTTAACTAACTAACCGCCATAAAGCATTCCCTCCAAAACGAGCAGAACACTTCTTCGATAAAAACCACCACCCTCAACACACACACACACACACACACTTCCTCGCTCTCACCGGCACAGTAGAGAAAGAGAAAGAAGAGAGGTATACTCTACATTTTCCCTGAATTCCCGGTAAAGTCTGGAAAAGAAGCTCAAGAGCTCAAGAATTTTGATTCGCTCTTCTTAAAATCTTAAGATTTCTTGCTTGACGAGTAAAAATTCGTCCTGCTTGATCTTCTTGAACCCTTTAATTCTGTATAAGCTTGAATATCTTTTTCAGTTTTTGCTTCAGACGTTTTTGACTTGAGAGTAGAATTACACGAGTGTTTTTTTTCTGGGCTTTGTTCTTTCTGTATTCTCAGGTTAATTTGGTTTAAAAAAGCAGCTTCGTTTGGTAATGAAATAAAGGATCTGGTTTTTAATTCTTATTAATGATACTTGATTACTCTCTTTTTTTCTTTTTTTTTTTACTTCTTTCTTGAAATGGGTGCTGATTCTTTCTGTTTAATTTTTCAGGTGTTTTCTGGTTTAGCATTTTGTGATTAATTTGGCGAAGGACGATGGCTAAGCGCTGGATGTTGTTCTGTTTCGCTGGGATTTTCTTCTCAGCAATTTTGTCCTTGAATGTTTTGGCCCGTACAGATGATCTTGATGGTACTATTCTCTAACTTTCATTCTCTCTTTTCTTATTAATTTCTCCTTGTATCAAAGAATATACGCATGTTATTATTCAGTAGTATGATGATTTCTCTAATGTAAACTTGTTTTTCACATTGCTCCTAATAATGGCTAGTAAGTACTCTTGTATCTTGATGATTCGGTATCTGTGATCTGTTAACGTGAAGGCCAATTTTTAATGGTCGTGCAGTTTAATTTAGAAAGTGGGAAGAAGATTAACTGTCACATTCTTTAGTCAAGAGAAGTTTCTGATGATCAAACGATGCATATCAATAATATGATTCTGCTTTTCCTTTTTCTGTTCCTTTGGGCTTGAGCAATAAGATCTGAGAACTAGCTAAATGTACTCATTTAAGGGAGATAACTCAGCAAATTTGAAGGTCTCTGGATTATAATTGTTGTACATATGTTCTGCAGTCCAAGTACTTCGATCAATGTATAATGCCCTGAATAGGCCGCCACAGTTGAAGGGTTGGAAATCAGAAGGTGGTGATCCATGTGATGAATCATGGGAGGGAATTTCCTGCACTGGTTCATCAGTAATCTTCGTGTATAATCGCATAATCTAGTCAAACATTTTTATTTCATCAGCTAATTTCAATTTGTTAAAGACAGATTTAAGTTATTTATTTCTCTTCTGCAGCAACCTACATGGACTAGAGCTTACTGGTAATCTTGGTCTGGAGCTCTTCAACTTACGTAGCTTGAAGCAGCTGTAAGCTAGCAACTCTGAGTCTTTTTTGGCTAGTCTCTAACTCCATGTTCAAGATTCTATAATTTAGTGATTGATATTCTTTTGTATGCTTTGTTTGATAGGGACGTTAGCTCAAATAACATTCAGGGTGAGATCCCACTCGGTTTACCTATTAATCTCACTCACCTGTAAGACTTCTTTCTTACTGAATCATTGAAGCAAAATAACTTCGATCTCTGCTGGCAAATCGACTCTTCTACTTTTTCTTTCTGGTGAATACAGGAATTTGGCTAACAACAACTTCAGTCAAAACATTCCCGTCTCTTTGTCTTACATGAGGCATCTCCGGCATCTGTAAGCAACATGTCCCTTGACTGTCTACCGCAATGATTTTATCGTGTAGTAACAGAAGTAACGCTTTCAGGAATCTGAGCCACAATGCCTTATCGGGAGTATTGGGAGATGTCTTTACTGACCTTGAAAAGCTGATAGAGATGTATGATTACTTTAAACTCATATTTTGTTCCTTAAATTTGTAGGCTGTAGCACACTGTGAACAGAGACTTCATGAACTGGAGTTGTTTTGTTTTGTCAGGAAGTGGATTAATTTGCTAATATTCATAATTGCATCCATGCTAATTTACCAGCATTAAGGGATCATTTGCATTTGGCTTGTTCTGATATAGGCCAATTAGTATGCATGTTGCATTGGCTCTTAGAAATTGAAGCCTCAGGCCATCAGAAAATGGTTTACTTTGCAATTCAAAATAATCATGCTAATTTCAGCTCAAGTTTTTTCGTGCATAATACCGGAGCTTGATAACAGTTCTTGCATCCTAAAGAATGGATGAAGTACACCATTAGCAACTTTGTTGATTATGGGTGACTGGAGATGCTCTGAGGAACCATTAAAAATTGAGCAATACTAATTGAAAATTTTGACCTCCAATGGATGGCAAGAGTGCTGCATTGAAACATTAAACCTCTGTTAGACCTGAAGCTTTGTCAGTTTATTTGATTAATTGCAAACTGTCTAGGCATGGGATTAGGATTCAATTGTGTACATTAACTTATTTCCATTGTTGAAAACATCAACCTCTTCTGCCAGGGATTTGTCATACAATAAGTTCAGTGGAGATCTACCTAGTTCTTTTGGATCTTTGGCAAATCTTACACGATTGTGAGTCTTGTTTGCCCTCACTGAATTTCATACGCCTTCTGTCTTCAACATGGGTGAATAATATTAGCTTTTGTTGCAGATATTTGCAGGGAAATGAATTTACTGGATCTGTAGTATATTTGGCTGACCTCCCACTCTCAGATTTGTGAGTTTTTCTGTATAATATGCTTGAAGCAACTTTTGTTGCCTTTTTTATTTTCGTCTCTCGCTCAATCCTATCTATTTCAGGAATATTGAGGACAACCACTTTAGTGGTGTTATCCCGGAAAAATTTCAATCTATAAACAACTTATGGTAAGATATTGGATGATTCACCGACTTAAATTACTTAATTTGGTTTCCTAAGCTTATACTGCTTTGCCACTTCATTTGCATGCAGGTTTGGTGGCAATAGATTTGACAGTGGAAAAAATTACCCATACGCTCCCTGGAAGTATCCTTTTGAGGATTTGCCAAATGAGCAGAGTATAACTGGTCCACCAACTCAAGAATCCAGTGCCATAGAAAGTTATCCTACTCACAAAGTAGGAGGACATAAAAGAAGAAGACTGGGTTCGGGTAAAATCGGTTTTCTGGTTGGTGGTGGCACACTGGTGGCATTCTGCGCGGCACTTGCTTTGGTGGTTCGCATTCGCCGAGCTCAGAATCAAAAGCTCAGGAGCATAGGGAGCAGTCGGCATTCTCTGAATTCTCTTGCATTTAGTACAAGCGGAGGTCAGAGATACTCTAAAATTAGATTTTAGTGAATCATGATAAGTTATCCAACCTATAGTTTGCATTAGCCATGTCTAGCTCAATTTACTTTTCTAAAGCTGCAAAAGAATTTCTTTTCGCCAAATGATCTGTATTCTTCTGAACACTTGCTGTGATGTGTGGTTTTTAAAATGTTCTTGAACCCATGACCCACCTCTTTCCTGCATAATCTCACACCCTATTGATCCCTGGTCTGACACTTGGCAATTTAGCAGTACAAATGAAATTGCTATATTGTTGCCCCTACAGAAATTTGTATCTCTAACGTAGTGTTTTTTTTCAATCCCTTTTCTTCTTTTGTACCATTTGGCCAGAGTTTTCTTCCACGGCCGCTGAGGGTAGCCCGCACCTATCAATACTTAGCTCTTCTTCAGGAATCAAATCCTTGCATTTACCTCCCATTCGTAGCAAACCAATGAAAGTCTCCAGAAGAAGTTTTTCCAAGACGAGCAAAGTCCCGATATGTGCAAAACGCTACACTGTGGCAGAGCTTCAACTAGCAACAAACAGCTTCAGTGAGGAAAACCTTCTTGGATGGGGATCCCTTGGCTCTGTTCATAGCGCAAAGTTGCCTGATGGAGAGGTCAAAACTAGAACTTTGATATATAGAACCAAGTAGAATCTCAGATATTGACAAGTCATTTTTTTGTCTTTTCCAGTTGTTGGCAGTCAAGAACATTAGCACTGTAGAATTGTCTCTTCATGAAGAAGAACAATTCTTGAATGTTGTAAGGAATGCTTCAAGATTGAGACATCCTAACATTGTAACACTCCTTGGCTACTGTATGGAGCATGGACAGCATCTCCTTGTCTATGAGTATGTTAGGAATTTGTCACTTGACGATGCCTTGCATTGTACTGAGTACACACCGCTATCTTGGGATCTTCGTCTACGAATTGCTCTTGGTGTAGCTCGGGGGGTGAAGTAAGAATTCAAAACTAAGCCAATAATATTTTTTGTATCGTATTTTGACACGCACAACTCCCACTACCATACTCATCCTAGAATATTCTCTTGGGATTTCTGGCATTGTAGTAGGTTTTAGTTCCAATTTCTTGGAAACATACAGTTTTGTAGTTCCAATTTCTTGAACACGCACCGCTATTTTTGTGGAATTTTCAGTTACCTGCATTCCTCCTGCGAACCTCCAGTTGCCCACAGCAATTTGAAAGCAGCCAATGTCTTACTTGATGAAGATCTGAGGCCTCGCATTTGCGACTCTGGCCTGGCTATCTTGAGACCCCTCTCAAGCAACAGTGTAAAACTCAAGGTACATTCTTCAAGAACCTGTTTTTCTTAGCAATCATGGAGTATGTTTCGGGTTTCAAAATCTGTAGTTTACTTTCAAAAAACGCCTCCTCTTCGTCATGTTGCTTTATTTTGATTTAGAGATTTTCTAAATAATGAGCTCAAACTTCTTGTCAATTGCTATTGATGCAAACAGGCTTCTGAAATGGCTATTGCTGATAGTGGCTACATTGCGACTGAAGATGTTTACATTGGAATGAATAACTTGAAGGCTGATGTCTATGCCTTTGGTGTGTTGCTTTTAGAGCTTTTAACAGGAAGGCCATCTTTTGACAGGTAAAGAAACTACATATGAACTGAATTTGCTAGAATTCAATTCTGCTTCTGCTGACAGTTCTTTCCTTTGGTTGGAGCAGTTCAAAACCAACAGAAGAGCAGTTCCTGGTCCAGTGGGCTTCAAGGAGGCTTCATGATAGTGATTACCTGGCTGGAATGGTTGATCCAGCAATCAAAACATCAATCTCCCCCCAGGATCTTTCTCGTTTTGCTGACATCGTCTCCCTCTGTGTCCAGGTATTGCACAATAGGGACACACGAAATTTCTTCAGAGGAGGCTCTGAAGAAATTTTGAAACTGATTGCATCAGCACGCCAATAAGCATCTGATGATTCTGATTTCATTCTTCTAATCCTCATACTATTTTTGAATCAGTAATGCATCTGATCTGAACCTAATCCAGTGCAGTCATCGTCATCCTTGAACGATATTACTGCATCTTCCATGCGATTTTGAAGAAACAGAGCTAACTTTTTGTTTTTGGCCTCACAATTCTTAGCTTTCTAAATTTTTGTTATTTCTGTCTCATGTGTTTGTTTGTTCAACTAATATTTGCAGCCTGTGAGGGAATTTCGTGCAACAATGTCTGAAGTTGTGGAGTCACTGTTAGTTTTTATACAAAAGCCTGCCCCAGGAATAGGAACAGACACAGCAGATGGTGAAGGTGACCCCTGCAATCGATCATTCCGCTCCACCAACTCGCGCTTTTTCGGATCACCAACACTGAGCTACTATTCCATTTGATCTTGAAATTTGATTTCTTGATCTTCAAAGTTCTTTGCCGACTTTATGCATTTTAGCCGAAAGTGTTTAATATCTCAGCTTTGTATGGTTAACCTCGTGAAATTCAACAAGTATGATGATACCCATCTACAAAATGCTCCTACAGATCTCAAAGAGATGAACTTTCTGTTCGCCATTCAAACTTCTGGATCATTTCCACAATGAAGTTTTCCATTCACTGTACTGCACCAATCCTTCTTTTTGACTGCGAAGTCCTTTACCCATTTTGCTGATTGTGTTCGGTTATATGCAGCTTGTTGAACATTTCCTGTACCATGACTGCAGTAGGCACAGAATCAGGTTGAGCATCTTTATTTCCTGTTCATTACAGATGAAGTGAACATAATCTGAGTATTAATGAAATACATTCGATGTTATTAGGAGCTCTACATTTATTCTATCTCAAAGTTAAGTTCAATAAAATGTTGAGAAGCTACCTGCAATGTTAGCATCTCGCTAGAAAATAGTCTCGGTAAAATCACAAGTAAATGCAAAACATCAAACAACAACAATCCATGCTACCAGAGCATATTATATCTTATTGAGGTATACACTTTGTAAAATCTCCTTTTCCTTTACATGGGCCAAAGGAGAGAAACTCATATTCCAGTTAAAACTGGAACTAGAGTGCTTTCAAATACAACATTCATGCACGATTGCAATAAGACAGCAGATGTTGGTAACATCCCAAAGAATGCAGAATACAGAAACAAAGTGTATTAACATCCCATTCAGGTAGAACATCCCAGCATCGAATGCGCCTCAGCATACGATCATTTCTCATTTCTGTGAAAAAGCTTTCTAGCATATTATGCTGCACCAACTCACTGTTATGCAATTATAACGCTATGAGGGTCAACCCTCATTGTTTGAAATTTCAATTATGTTGTAATAGGGAAAATAAATCTCTACCCATGTTATAACTTCAATCAAATATATTTGCTAAATAGTTTCTACAACGATCAGTTCTGATTACCACGTTTGTCCATTTCCTTGTCAAAAAATGGACAGGGAAGAAAGAGAGAAGTTTCACAAGCATCTACGCACTGAAAATACTACTACTCAGCAACGTATTTATCTCTCCAATTATATTAACCGGTCTTCCATCGAACATTGACGAAAGTGTAGATTCACAAAGTTTCTTTAACTCTCGGGTCTTTGCTAACGCCAATTCCTGCATCAAGACGAGCAAGTATCAAAGTACTGAAGAAGAAAGCTATCAACTAAAAGGAAGTTCAAAAATCCTTATAATCTAACGAATTAAGTGTTATGTTTCCATCTCAAGTAGTTTGCGTACAATATTTGAACGGAAATACACCGTTTGAACCCATTAGAGGGACAAATATGAGGAAACATCGAGATACGTCATTCCTACTGTTAAGACGAAAAGATAGCAGAAAGAACTAAGACACCATGGTGCTTCACCAGTTGTAGGTGATGACATCAAAAACAGAACCTTATAGTCTTTAACAAACACAGCTATTGTACAAACTCAATTTCCATTTATAAAACCTGTAAGTTGCCTTTCAAAATGTGCAACAGTTTCATAACAACAAAAAATATTTGTCCCTATTGTTTCTTTCTAGAAGCCATACTTAGTATTTAACAGGTTCATGCTCTATCACCAAAACAATTTGGTGTTGCAGAAATAGATTAGACCACCAATTCAAACATTATTAACTCACTTGTTTTGGCCATGAAGAAGATAATAAATTTTGAAGCTCCATCCGCCTAATAGCCAAATCCTTCAATCCCTCCTTTAACTTGATCTCGTGGTGCTTTTTTTCTTCCAAGGTCTTCACCAGTCTATCCAAAAATCTGAAATTGGGAAGCATCTACAGTAAATACTCAGCTGCCAAAAAAAAAAAAAGCTCAGAATAAAAAGCATGACAACTGCACAGTAATGCGACTTCAGAAAAGAGCGGAAAACAACTCAAGCATTGTCAACAAAACACCATCAACTATAAACAAACAATGCATACTTATTCATACAATTTAAAGTCTGTATAGTGTATACGTGAGTACCCATTGTACAAATCATCGTATAGTATCAAGATGCAGACCACTGATCCACCCACACACAGGCACACAGAGGCTGCAAATATTTGCTTCTGGGAGCCACCATACATACATTTGGAAAAGGCTTAAAGTACAAAGTCAAAACTTGACATCAAGATGCCATTTTATTCACAACAAATAGATAACCATAAGCATTCTACATCTTAAGTA
The DNA here is from genome assembly GCF_036785885.1 of Coffea arabica. NCBI lineage: Eukaryota > Viridiplantae > Streptophyta > Magnoliopsida > Gentianales > Rubiaceae > Coffea > Coffea arabica. The sequence goes on from NC_092321.1 coordinate 14,490,752, forward strand.
CGTATATTTTATATGAATGATGCCGGAAAGTATTCAACCACAGTAGGAGTAACAATGATCAAAGACTATGTACATGGTTTAAACAAAGTCATCACCTTTTTGAGTTGAGAATCATAATAAGGTCCCTCGTTTTCCTATTTGTTAGCAATGATATAACCAATGAAACGTCAGAAACCATTGGCTGGATTGAATCAGAAGAGTACTGCTGCAGGACAAAAGGAGCAACTGCCTGGACTTGATGTTGCAATGACAGAGTTTCTTCATTTGTTAATTCACTCAAGCGTTGATTCAGAAATGCTTTAACCTGATGAAAGAATGTCAAATGAAAATCAAGAATTATATAGAAAATTTCATAAAAGAAAAGAAAACAAAGAAACAAACAAAGAAAATCATGATAGCAACTACTAAAGGTATCAAGTAACAGGTTTAAAGCCATATTAACCTCAAACAGATCATCAAGAATCTTATTCCTATAATCAGTCTCCAGAAGGGGACTTCTCTCTTTTGCACTGCCTTGGACTTCTGATGAAGTGTTTGGCGTGAACAAGGAAGGCTCCGAATGCAAACCAGAAGAACCAGCTTCCTCAGTTACATTGAATTCAGGATTTTCAACACTTATATCCCAGGAGATCTCTGATGTAGCAACCTCAGGTGCTGGAAACTCCTCCTTCATCAGTCCCGTCTCATCCAACTCAATACCTTCACTATCAGCAGAATTTGGTAAATCACTAGCATTAACAATTTCATAAGGACCAAGTCCATTGCCATTTTCTTCTGTCTCTTCTATGGTACCAATATCCCAGTCAATCTGGGAGCTGTCCAATGTAATATCCCAATCAATACTGTCGGCTGCAAAGTCTGTCTCCCCAGCTATTTTGTTTGGTTCGCTCTGGCTGGGTTGAGCAACAGCAGAATCAACAGCTTCAGAGCAAACAGAAATTGTAATAGAAGGTGGCTTTTCACGGACTTCTCTTAAATTTGGCAACACAGTCCCCACAGTTTTCTGCACCCAGATTGAACACAAGTCACGCATAGATAAAACATTTGTTAGTAAATAATCTTCACCATGATTTTATAATATCTTAGTAGCTTTTCACCATATATTTTTATTTTTGTTGGCATGGAAAAGCAATTGTCCTATATCTTTACATAGTAAACAGTACATCTACAAGAATGAGAAACATTTCGAACAAAGACACAATATAAAGTAGGCGCTTATGAAAAATCAGAATTCACAAACTAGAGTTGAAACAAAAATTTGACAGGTAGCAACAATACTAAGAGATAGCGGCATTTCATGGAGTACACATACTAAAAATCAATTCCAAAGTTTTCACAGGTAGAGTGGAAAATTCTTGCGTGATGATAAAATTGGCATCTCTCACCATGATTTTGCAGTGCTAACATACTCCACCATGCTTTTATATTTACCCCAGAAAGTTCAGATTCCAACACTGTTTACTCTCACTTACCTCCTGTTCAGAATGAGCATCTCTGACAAAGGCTGAATAGAATTCAATAGCCAGTGACACAGAATCACCATTCAATACTTCTAGTATCCTGCTAAATGTGCTTGGAAGAGTTTTACTTGCAGTTTCTAACAGCTCTGACCTCACATTTACTCCCTGGAAAGCAGAACAATATTCTCATTTATGGACCACTATTATAAAAATATACTGTAATAACTAATTAGTGGCCAAAAAAAATTAAAGCATAACCTGCAATCCCAGATCCTGACAAGCCTCTGCATATTTAGTTGCTGAAAGGGCTGCATTTCTTTTTATCTCAGATTCCTTCCGCTCCAGTTCAACAAGTTGCTGCTGAATCTTCTGTACCTGCTTCTTCTGATAAGGTCTAAAAGTTGAAAAGATAAGGATAAATAAGCAGACAGAAATAACTAATCAGACATTCTATGCTTGCTTCATGTATGACTTTGACCTAGCTTACATTTCATAATTAACATTTTGGACCATTATCTGAGCAGCCTCTCCCAGGAAAATTGAATCCTTCTCAAAAGCACGCACAATTGCCTCCCAAGCACCCTGTTCAAAATGCAACACATTCACAGTCACAAAAAAAGATTGTCCTGAGGCACACAAATGCACACACATGTAACCACTCACAGATGAGAAGACAGACAAACACGTCCAGGTACACATACACAAGCACGAACACACAGAGAGAAGGAAGGAAGGTAGAGATTAGGAAGATGATGATGATGTCTTTGCGGATCTTACAGCAGCACCTGAAAGCCTTCCAAATATATTACGGCTTTCTGGAGTTGACTTGAGGAGAATCTCATATATTTCTTTGGCTTCTAAGTACCTAATGCCTGAAAAGTGAATGTGTGTGATTATACAAGAGATATCAAAGTAAATTTACCTCTATGCTAACTGTGTAAAGACTTTATAATTAGAAAAAAACTCCTACAAGCTATTGAATTAGCAGGCGGAACCAAAATTTACCCCCATAAGAGGATCATTAAAATCGTAAAATGGCAATGGGGACACAATTTGACAGGAAGTAAGATTCTTATCTTAGGACAGAGACAAGTTAGAATATGTCACCAACTGAGAAAATATCAAGCTTCTAAATAATTAAGAACTGATAAAAACAGAACAAATAAAGTGCTTAATTTGAGAAAAAAAAATTGCATATTCACGATATTCAGTGACAAAAAGTAATTGTAGATTCATGTTCTATTTATCACTAGCTATTGGATAAAAAAACTCTTCTTCTGCTTGTATATTCTTGTGCTTGGACATAAAACGAAGAAAAGGAAATGATATCCCTGCTTAAAATGACCAAGTTTTTCCCTTATTTGACCCTGTTTCTGAAAAACGTTAACCAACCAGCAAATCTAGTACATTCACAATTGGTATTGACTCGAAATGACAATACGCACCGCAAAGGGAAAGTACATGAAAGTTTAGAAACCTTAAGCAATCCAGTAAAGTGCGCAAGCTTAAACCAATGCTAAAGGCCACCTTTTCCAAGATAAATGCTCAGGTTCAACCTTTCCAAGACAAATAGTAAGTGCTCAGGTTCACCCTTTCCAAGAGAAATAGCACTCACCGTTTTCCCCTATCCACCCTAAAGGAAAATGTGAGAAAAGAAGAAATAACGATTCGGCACAAAAAAAAAAAAAAGAAGTAACATTTATAATCTGATCTTTTACTAGAGTAAACTCCGCCCACCTCCCTCTCCTTTCCCTTCCTTAACTCCTCCATCATCCAAATTGGAAGCAAAGATGGATGCTTAAATCTTAGGAAAGATCAAATTTGATCCCAATTTTCACCCAAGAACTCGTTTTTCAATATCATTGAAGTAATTTCCACCTCAGACGTGAAAATGCTCGAAACTAGTCCACTCAAGAAGACCACGCAGTACACTAAGCTATGCATCTCTTTGAGTGTACGTGCAAAATTGATTTCATTTTTCAACCTAAAATAATCAAATTCAGAGCTAACAAAAGAAAACTGATGAAAACAAATATAGCTATAGCCATGTGATTATGGGCCCTACTCATCGTCTTTGATTCTTCAGCAACATTTGTTTTTCAAAAAAAATAATAATAAAAAGGGGAAAAGAAAAGGAAAAAAACCTTCAGGGTCCAGGGTTTGGAAGTAAGGATCAAGGTCTTTGGGAAGCGAGGCAAACGCTGCCGATATCTTGGCTCTCACTGCCGCCAATCGCTTCCGCCAGTCCGCCGGAATTCTCCTCCGATCCACCAACCATTCTTCAACGGAAATTCAGATTAAAATTAACATCCAAAAAACACTAGCTTTCACAGCAATCTAGAAATTAAAAAGTGAAAAAAAAAAAGAGAGGTCGAGGTGTGCTAAAAATTACCTCCCAGACGAGCGAATGCGATATCGATAGGTAAATTACGAATGTCCTCTTGGCTCTGCATTTCCGGCAGAGTTTCTTCTTTCCTTTTTTTTCTTCTGTGGAAAAGAATTGATGAATTTATTTAGTCGAGTGTTTTAAGCAGAGTCTCCGATGAAGTTTGCCGATTCGAAGAGCAGACGTCCGTCGTGGAGGACGAGAGCTGTAATAATGGGCTGAGTGGGCTTTGGTTTAGTCCACGGAGACAAGGATTGAAAGTTGAATCATCATCAAAATTCCAAATCAGGCCCACCACTTACAGGATTTGGACGCGTTCAAAAGTAATGAATGTAATCTAATGACTTTATTTGAGCGTTTATGATGCAATTTTTGGACTAATTGTACTTCTCAACCATGAGAGTTACATTACATCTTATTAAAAAGAAATAATCAAATTTTAGTTAATATTGGCTTTCCAAATAATCAAATTAAACTTAATTCACAATAAATGTTGCTAACATGTGTCTCGTAGTTTGCTCACTTAGCATGGAACCTTTTCTTTTCATTTTTCTTTTATTTTTATCAATAGAAATGAAGGTGCAAGGATTTTTTTTTATGTAATAAAAAGTTTGGATGAATTTAATTCTGATTACTGTCACAGTCAGTCAGGGCATTATACCTCTAAGACCATATGAATATGTGTGGTGCAAGTGTAGTAACAAGAGTTACAGTAAATAACATGAAAAAAAAAGAGAGATGATATTGATACATAATTATTAATTATAGAGAAATGTTAATCGCATTTCACTTTTTTATTAATGACACTCTCACCATTTGTTTTATCATATGATCTAATAAATCAAAATTATGTGATAAAAATGATAGTAATTTGAGTGCTGTAACACAAAGTGGAGTACCATTAACAATTTTCTTACTAAAAACTTGTTCAAGTTTTGATAGACAACCAAATATAACAAACTTTTATGTTTAGTAATATTTCAAAATTGAGTCGAAATTAACTTGACTAGCATAAAGTTTGAAATTTATATGTAAAATTTTCAACCTACTCGAGCTCAACTGGATACAAGTTTGCCTTCCTTTTTTTTTTAAAAAAGAAATTTTACCTTCAAAAAAAAATCAATACAAATTTACCTTCCATTCGATAAATAATCAAGGCAAGTTTAAACACAATTTCAACATCTTTAAAATAAACAAACATTGGACGAGCCCCGAATCCTGTCGCGTTGGGCTTGACATAGCTCGTTTATGAGCCCAAAACGTATGTCAATCTCACTCTGTAGTCTCCACGCCGGTTCCTATCTCATTTGCTCCAAGTCCTCTCTTTTCTTGTTCTCTCTCTGAAATAGCCACTGCAGATCAGTGCCAAGTCTGGTAAGCTTCCCTTCTTTCCTCTTCTTCTTTTTTATGTTGTATTTTGGAATTTAATTTATGCTAATCGTCACTGCCATTCATATATTTATCAGTGCTTGCTTGAATTTTATTGCTTGTTAAGATTAAGAGTGAAATATTGAAGGACATCGAATTGGGATTCTAGAGTTTGAGCAATTTGATAAGGGGATTTTCAATTCGAAAGTCTGCCAAATGTTCAGCCACGATAAATTGATTGTTTTTTAATTTGTGATCCTAGCTAAATGGGTGCTAAAATCATTGTGGATATATGGCTCAATTTTGTTTCGTTTCAAATGTTTTTTTTAATGTAGGTTTTACGTATGATGCCTTAGGATTGGATTTATAGGTGGTGAAGTTTTCAGGGGTTTCTGACTTTGAGATATTTTACCTACCATCAGTCTCTGATATATGCTGGAAAGGCTTGTGAAATCCAGGAAGCTATGGTTTTACTTGGACATAAGTGGAATTGTGGAGAGGATACTACAATGCAGAAAATCTATTGTTTTAAATGATTTCTTCCCTTATAAGTTCAATCTGGGCTTTCTTTCTTCGATGTATGCATAGTAAATATGGTAATCTAGTTCAAACATAACTTTCGGGTCTATGCTCTGGACTTTTTTTTTTTTTTTTTTGCTTTTTTCTTTGTAAGTCATCAAAAGGTTATTAGACTTTTTGATATTTTGTTTAGAAATGGGTTCTTTGTGTACAAAGTAAGAGAAAACAAAAGTGAAACCAAATAAGCAAATAAGAGGTGGCATTATATGTATGTTAATCACACCATTTCTTAGTTGTTTTTTTTTTTCAAAATCCTAATTTTTCTTGTACTAATGCTTTGCACTTTAGGAATGATTTTTTAACTAATACCTTAGCTTGATATAATTGTTATTTGTCTTTTTCTCCAGTTTGGCCAAAGTTATGGATCCGGCAGAACTAAGGTACTTAGAAGATGAAGATACTCCGTTGATGAAAACAATTAAGGGTGCTACTTCAGGTCTAGTCGCTGGTACTATATGGGGAACCATCGTTGCGACCTGGCAGGACGTGCCTCGTGTTGAGAGAAGAGTTGCACTTCCTGGGCTGATCCGGACTCTAAAGATGATGGGAAACCATGGGATTACTTTTGCTGCCATTGGTGGGGTTTATATTGGTGTAGAACAGTTGTTGCAGAATTATAGGATGAAAAGAGACTTTATCAACGGAGCTGTTGGTGGGTTTGCAGCTGGTGCTACTGTTGTGGGTTACAAAGGTTGTCTTTCTCTTTCTTAAAATTTGGTGTTATGATAGACACTGCAGAATAAGATGTGGAATTTCACATGAAGCCCATGGTTAGACTTGAGGTTCTCTTTATTTTGTCTGTTTGACATTTTGTTGAAGATGATAATTGCAAAAGACTAAATATTGTGAAGCCTTATATGGGTCTGTGGCACATAGCTGTATGCCTTTTACATAATGGATATACTTAAAGCGCCTCAATCAAAATGTTCAGATTTAACACACATCTCGAGGCACATTTTAACGTCTCATATTTGTAGGTTCACTCGATTATCCATAAACAGTATTATGAAACTTTACACATCATAAGTTTGTTTTCTGTATTTTATGTCATTTAGTGGATGCCTGTGTCTGTTCCTGTAGTTTGTTTTTATCCTTGTTATGAACCCATATTTACACTCCCGACTTTCAAGAATCTCATTGCATAGTTGTTTACTGGAGATATGGGATCTGCTAATAAGGAAGCCTCCCTAATGGAAAACATTATTTTGTTATCCTCAGTACAGAACCAATTTTTGATAGCACTATAAGGTTTCCTTTAGTTTCAGAAGTGAGGCTCGGCTACAGGCCCAACTTTCCCTTGGTTGCTAAATCCTTTTGGAAAATGTTCTACAGGAAAGAGCATTGCAACTGCACTATCTGCAGGAGCTGCGCTTGCAGCCACTTCTGCTTTTATTGACGTTGGAGGTCAGACCACCAGAATAGATAATGGCAAGGAGTACTACCCATACACCACCAAGAAGAGGGCTAGTGCTGATTAAGTCGTCTTGCTGATAGGTGTGGAAGGCTGTTGGAACATGTACAAGTGGAAGAGGATTCAACTGTTTTTTAGTCTGCTGCTTTTTCTTTGTTAGGGGATGGTCCATACACCTGGACTATGTTTCATGTCAAATGCCTTCCTTCCTTTTCTTTCCTATCCTCAAGAAAATTTGAATAAATATGTTGTCTCGTTATTTTTTGGCGTGACATGTGATTTCATGGTTGAGATCGTACCTGATTCTGGTTAATGGTTTCTGAAAGCATGAAATACCTCTAAAAATTGGGGATCGAAAAGTAGCTGGTTCTGGCATAGAAGCCATCTTGCTGAATGCCGAATGTGTTTATATCTGCCCTTGTGCAAAAATATTTAATTCACTTCACTTGGTATGACTCTGTAATCATCACCCTCAAACTGTAGTATTAGATTTAAAGAGCCGGATAAAGCAGTAATTTTGGAGCATTCTTACATAAAGCTACAATTTTTCAGATTAACTTCTCTTGGATCTCTTGGCCTGTTGCAGTTAAGTCTGAAATTTTAGCAGGTTAGATACGGCATGGTACAAGAAATTTTTTGCTGATTTGTCACAATACATGGTGAAGCTCGTGAAGAGTGTCCGATGCAAATGCAGAAAAACTAAAACGAAAGAAGGGTCCATAGCTGAACTCCCAAATTCAGAATAAGAACTGAAAAAGAACAAGAAGGAAAATGAATTCTCAGGAACTCCCCCAAATTCACCAATTGAGTACCCCAATCTGGCCCAACATTCTTTGAGTAATGTAGGCTCTGAGGCCCAAAACAAGCCATGATGCCTCAAATATCTGTATGGTTTTTATCCGTTACGAAAGTAAAAAATCTTACTACCTGTGCGCGTTAGTTACACCAGTAAAGAAAGATATCCAATCCAGGGTTGAATACATAATTGCCACGTGGCAGACACCCATTTCTTGTCTTAGATTTCTGGTCTCCCAAGAAAGACAATCAGTATCAGTGTACTCTTCTGGAGCTAAAGATATTCAGACCTCTCTGGCTGGAAATGGCAGGGATTGGTTGCTATTGTTCTTCATCAGCACTCTCTTTTCGCAGGTACTGCAGTACGAACTCTTTTCTCTGTTGCAGTTTTCAAACTTGGCAATGACAAATTCCTCGAAGTAAAATTGTGATATTATAAAAAAAAGACTGGGATTTTTCCCAATTTCTGTGCTAAAAGTTGAGATTACTTTGCAGAGAATGTAGTCGGGTTCCCATTTTTCTTTGATTGGCTACTTTTTTTTAGCACATTAGCTGATTGGAGAGTGAGTTTTCGAGCACCAAATGCAAAGCAACCCCTCCAACCCCCTTCAGAAACTCAGTTCACCTTCTTTGCTAACTGCCACAAGTTAGATTGATAGTATGGAAGTAGTGCTTAACAGAACTTATAGTAGCACTAGCTGTTACGTGCGAGGTGAAGCATCTTTGAAATAGCTAAACTTTTCAAGTGCGATTTTATTTCTAAGTATTTTCTTGATATCGTGCAATTCCCAAAAATGCACTAGTTGGTTGTTCATTCTCATTGATATAGAACTTTTGCTCATGCAAGCTTTTCGACGTTAAGAGCAAGTAATTGAGAGAATTTCTATTAGTACAATTTACGAACTTCTTGACACAATTTTAGCTACAGCAGCATTTGTATGATTTGATCCAAATAGTAAAGATATTCAACTAAATGAATCTTGATAAACATTGGAGTGAGTATTTGGGATGTTATTTCAGCAATTTAGCGACATCCTCTCTGGTAGTCCGGATTCAGCAAGGAGGGACAGTGACTGGGATACCTCTACGAAGAAGGCCCTTATCAGTCAGAGCTGAAGTAAATTATGTTAATGCTGAAGATGCAAAGAAACTAGTAGCAGCTGACGGATATGCACTTGTAGATGTCAGGGACAAAGTTCAATTTGAAAGGGCACACATTAAGGATTCCTATCATATTCCACTCTTTACTTTGAACAATGACAATGACATAGGTAAATATTGTTTGCAGCGATGTTTCTATATCTATTCTGATTGCTAGTTTCACAATATTTTAGTTGTTGGTTTTTATTTGATTCAGGAACCATAATAAAAAGGACTGTGCATAATGGTTTTTCTGGTCTATTTTTCGGAATAGCATTTACAAAGCCTAACCCTGATTTTGTGCAATCTGTTAAGAGCCAATTTTCACCAGAAAGCAAGCTCTTACTTGTGTGTCAGGAAGGACTGAGGTAAGCCATCGTTGTCGTTCTCAAATTCTTCATAGAAGAAGCTCAATGGATTTTGTCTAAAACCATATGATTGAAACAACATCTGATAAAAACCACAAAAGGGAAATAAAAAGGTCATGCTACTGCTGAGTGAGGGTGCATCTTGAGCTCATAATAGTCCCTCCTACTGAGCTTGATCCTTCTGCAAGATGGTTAATTAAATAAAAGCAAGTGAAGCTAATCAATGTTAAAGGAATCTGCAATAGCCCTTTCACATGTCTTCCTCGTTAACAGAACGAGTAAACATGCGAATTTTTACAAGGTTCACGTTCACTGTGGTATTTTGCCCTTCATGATCCCAGTTACTTTATCATCACTGGTCTGTTATATATATTGTTTCTAGATAGCCACCTAAATTAACAGCACAAGAAACTGGCAGTCAGATATCTATCTGAACTGTAAGGTTGACATTCAGAGTCACATTCACATGGAAATTGTTTGATTACCTCAAAGAAAAGATTAAAACCGTCAATAATTACCCCTAGAGTTCAAATACAGCTTCTTTTTGCTTATCAATGGTAGAGGTCCAACAGTCTTTAGATTGAGCTATGGAGGGAGGGTAATGCCATTAGGTTAATGATCGAGCAAGTTTAAATAGTTTGGTGCAGCTAAGGAATGCATTCAACTTCTAGTACAATTTGAGATAGTTATGCCAATGATCCTCTGCTAGGACTGGGTATTTATTGTGTTGAAGCGTTTGTAATCTCAAATACCAGACTCTCCAAGGATCTTTGTTATAGACTGAGTAAATTTAGCAGTTTAGTCACTAAGTATGATCAGAGCAATCATGTGTCCAATGATTGTTTGGGTAATCGTTACCATACTGCAGCAATTATAGGATTAGGAACGCAGCAATGAACCAACATACAAACGATCCTACAAAGCTCCTGAACAGATGGAGCTTGAAGAAATTTTCTGTACCTGGGGCCTCCAAACCTAGCCTCTCTTAAGTCTTAACCTCCAGACCGTGGCGTTGCCAATAACTGTCAATTCATCTACTGACTTTTGTATTGTTTAATTGACATCTTGGATTTGTTCATCTCGTCCACCAGACTTAGATACTGAATTTGCGCCGTTTCTCTTATATAGTCACTCAAAACATTTCTTCCCTACCGTGAAATTCATTTATAAATTTCTGTCATTCCCACATGCTTCAAGGTCTGCTGGAGCTGCCCAGAAATTAGAGGCTGCTGGCTACCAAAACATAGCCTGCATGACATCTGGGCTTCAATCCGTGGAGCCAGGTAAGTAACAGCAATTGGAGAATTTCAAACATTGTTAGCCTTGAAACAAGGGATATCAAAAGGATGATTCCAATTTCCAGGAACATTTGATTCTGTTGGTTCCTGTGAGCTCCAAAATGCAGGCAAGGCTGGTTTGGTGACAGTGCAAGGAAAGATCTCAACTGTTCTAGGAACCGTACTTGTCTGTAAGTTTCTTTTAAGATATCTTCCTAAATTTATGCTTGAACTTTGCATGTTGTGGTGAGGTTTTGTGATTCAATGACCTCAATGCAGGTGCTTTTCTTTTCATTACTTTCTTCCCCGAGCAAGCAGAAAAACTCCTTCAGATGGCTCCTTCAGGCTAATGCCACGATTCTTGTTTTTCATATGCATGAGTATATTTCTCTGCACGTCATTCATTTACACAATTTGAGGAAGTTCAGGAAATTTTTTAAATCAGGAGATTCTGATTTCCTTTGCGCAGCGAAAAACGAGGGGGAAAAAAACTAATGAAGTTTTCATAGCGCGAGAGATATTAAAATTCTTCTTCTTCTTTTTTTTTTTTCGGTTCAATGCTAGTGCGCAGACAAGTTTCAGAAAAAAGGGATTTACATTAACGAAGTCTCCTTTTAGTGCTGTTATTTGGAACAATATCCTCCCAGTTGCACAACTGCGCAAAGTTTAGGATTGTTCATTGTAGTTAGCATGAAAACTTTCATATATCTGCTGCATCGGTTGGCTTTGGAGCCTCACTGGCTAAAAGGCTGCTCTAGCAACTCAGCATGCTAAACTAGAGCAATCTTTTTGTAGACGAATCAACATCTGATGCCATTTCAAATGAAACCCCTACTCCACGCTCCATAGACCATTTCGCACGCCTTGAACTTGCTATAAGACTACTGAGGCAGAAAGCAACAACAGGAATGGAACCATGTAGTGTGGAGAAACCAATTTGCTGGAGCTCAATCAGCGACCAAACCCGCTTCTTGCTTTGCATCAATTCCAGTTACATAATTCTTTCATTACCCATTTCATTAAATTTTATGCTTTCGTGCAATCAATAACAAAATCAGGAGGAGCATCATCAGGATAACTGACTGGTAAAGCAATCTTCCAGAAAAATGTCAGCTAGGGTTCAACTCAAAGCTATAGGAAAATGAGAGAGAGATGTTTAACTTTATTGCCATCATGTACATCAACAGCCAAAATGAGTGAAAGATTGACAAACAGAAGAAAATATCTACGGGTTAAAAATGGAAAATTCAGTATAGATTTCCAACAGGCGCTAGCATAACAAAATGCTACAAAATAAATTCACTTCCATAGAAAGAATTATGAGTTAAGAGTCTCCTCTTCTACAATCTACACAACAGCTCCAAAACATGTGTCAGATCTCCGTTGCAAGTCAAAAGCATCACATTTCCAGCTTTCTTTAGCACCCCAAAGCAAAAGGAAAGAGAATCGCTGGACTTGAAAACTGTCTGGGAAGATGAAAGTACAAACTAGGTTCCATCTTCAAGGGTCTATGCCATCTTTCCTCAACATTCAATCACCTTGTAAGCAGTAAAGTTGCCGAATATTTCCTGAGGCTGTCACATCATTACGATAAGGAATTAAAAGAGCATGCTAATGGTACTTTTCAATGCTAGTTAGGTACAAAATTGTCATAATGACAAGAACCTAGAATACTAAAGAGATAGACAAATTTATCTACTTGAATTTTCCTAAAAGGACCCGTGAAGGAAATTGCATACATGAAAACAGTATAAATCATCAAAGGTGCAATCCAATGAAAGATGAATGCCTCAAACTACCAACCCTTACTACAAACTATACTTGGAGATACAGGCAGCTGGCATTTTTTATTTAGTCCATTGTGCAATGTGGATATAACACGTCAAGTGATCAGACCATGTAAAGAGGAAAAATTGTCCAAAAGAGAAACCCACTTTGAATTTGAATTTGGTTGGAAATTCTACATGACCCAGAGATTTAGCCTTGGCTCAACAATAAGATTGATCCGTCATATTTACCAATAAGATAAAAAGGATGTTCTCCCGCAACATGAGACATTACAATTGACAATTACAACTCTTCACAAAACTGCATTTGTTCAACCTTTATAACCCTTCAAGGACCTAAGCCTCCTAACAGTCTCAGCACTAAACACTGGGCTCGCAATTTGGAATGGCGATTTCTAATGAACTAGCACTTGGAAAGCCTTCAGTTTCTCAAAGTCAAGGAAATTCAAAATCTTTTAAGTTAAATGAGGCAGGGGGATCACAAATGGTTAGCCTACATTGTAAAGGGAACAGAAAGAAACTCATCAAGCAAGAAGCAAATGCAAGTAACCATTTCTATGGCAGAGCCATAAGAACTAAATTACAATGATACCCTCCTCTTCAAATGCCTGTATCACTAGCTTCGGTACTCTTCTTCTCAAAGCTAGCCTTCCTCCTCTCACCGCCCGCTGCCAGTACTCTACTTAGACAAAAAGCTTTTTAAATCTAGGAAAGGAAAAATCCAAATAATTGAAAAAGGGGTTCCCAACAAGAGGAAGGCAAGCTACTAAGTCAGGACCTAATGATCCTAGTTAAGGAACTTGTAACGAATAGTTACATCGACAATCTGAACAAGCAACAAGTGATCAATTTCTCCCCTGTTAATTAAATAGGAAATTAGTTGGCAGACAGGTATAGCACACAATAGAACATGCATCAGTGACCATGCACCAGAAGATTGTTGTTAAAGTACTACTAATCCTTTTCTTCTCTTGTAAAAACATACTGCAAACGATTCAGACTACTCACAAAAAAGGAAAAAAAGCACAAAATACTGTTCTCTGACAAGAGAAAATAAGACAGAAAATCTAAGCTTTATAGTGCTTTGATAATTGTTGCCATACCCAATTCTTCTCCAACAATATGCACGGAATATTCAAAAGTGCACTGGTTGCTCAAACATGTTTCAAAGTTGAACATGAGTTCAGAACCTTATATAAAATCCAAAAATAAAATTCAAGACACGTCCATGGACCCCAGGATGGTAAACACAAGTTAACTGATTGAAAAAAGACATAACAAAATTTTACCATATAGCCAATCCTTGAAGCATGCATGAAGTGTACTTGATAATTCCCGCTTCCGGCTCTCTTCAAGCTGAGTTTCTTTCAAAATGTGCTTAATCTCCCCCAAGTTTTTGTGCTGAAAATAAAAAATAAGCAGATGCTTCAGACAATCACAATTCCAATAACCACATTGAAGGTTATAGAGCCTTCATTGTTAAAAAAATCCACAAAAAAATGCCCCCTAGGGGACAACAGGTGACAAGGAATTCTCAATCATCCTGGGTGCAGTACATACATTTCTCTGCTGAGAAACCATGTAAGCATCTGGCAAAGGGAATGGATTGTCTTTTGTGGACCCAACTACTTCACCTCCAAACCAATTTGGAATCTGATGAAAATGAAGATTCATGTACAAGTAAGTGGCAGAAATAACATGAAATGAAGGTAACTTGAATCTATACGCAAAGGTCAAAATCTTAAAGATACCACATTTCAGCACAATCGATTACAAAGCAATAGGTTAGTTTGATTAATGAAATTCAAATTACTAAAACAAATAAAGTATTAGTTTGATGAGAGGACACACCATAAAATTAGTGAATTGATCTGGGTCTAGGCAAATTGCAGACTCAGCCTGGACTTCAGAGACACCTGCTGGATGAGATAACGAATCATGTGGATCAACCACACCAAGCGCCAGTGGTTGGTCCCATCTGTTGACAGTTGGCACGACACCGACTTGATTCATGTGCTCCTCTAGTTGTGAGTAATATGTATTATATGGAGCAACCTAATAAATTGCCAGGAAGAAGAAAAGAAGATCCTGAAAGCCAATCATTCAGACTAAACGAAAATACTCAAGAAAACTATATTCATGCTGAATTGATCCCAAGAGTGAATGCAAGTTTAATAACGAACAAACACCAAGCAAAACACAGAGAATTTCAAGTTGACACATAAACTGTGAGACTAGCATAGATCCTACTTCAAAAAGTTGAACAATCATCAAGATGAAACACACATACTGACTGTTTATTGTTTGAGAATGCTCTTGAGCAGTTAGCTAATATCAATCTGCATGAGAACAAAATGAACTCAACCACTTGCTTTGGCCTATCTAAGGATACTTCCCATGCTTATACATCTATATAACAATCTGGCGACTCTAGGACTGAAATATTGCTTTTGGCATCTGTTCCTCCTATAATAAATCCATCATTTCCACTCTAACACTATCTTTTAACCCTGTTATTGCAGGAACAATACAAAATTAGAGGAATGGCATTACCTGCAGCTTATGGTTATCACCAACAATGAGGGGTTGTTGGTTGACCCCAAGGAAGAAGACACATTCACGACAATTAGCAATACAGATACGTTTTGCAGCTGCAATCACATGAACACGCTCACAATGTTCAACTCTTACAGCCTGGAAAAATTAAATTACATCATTAGGAAGACAACTCAAAGATCATTAGCAATTCCATTAACTTAAACTAATAGCAAGAGGGGAAGACCAAATGCAACAACAACAATTTAAGTCAAAAGACAACCCATATTCAAACTAGGATGGACATGACTCACAGTAAATATGCATAAATAGATAGTTATTAAAAATGAAACACAGTAGAAAAGTTTTCACATTTACAAGACGACTGAACGTGTACACTACAGTTCAGTATTACCAAAAATACCAAAAAAACCTTTATCTTCCTTTAATGCTGGAGCCTCTGCTGGCACCTATAGTCTATTCTATCTACAAACTTCTAGAAAACATAAAATGGGGAAAAAAACTATAATGCACCGTCCGAAAGGAAGCACAGAATTGCAAGGTTCAACATGTTATGGTATGTTTCCTATTTGGGTTATTAAGATGCCTTTCGGCCCACTGGTCACCAACAACCCAATTCAGACATTTACCTAATGAAAGCATATCTGACAAACTTATAAATTAGGTCAATGTTGCTGCTATTGACTTAGAGAACTATTAATGTTTTGAAATATGCACAAGTACATTACTTAAAGCTTAATTTGCAGTTTGCATTTTCATTACGTAGTAAACAAAACCAAAGTTATAGCATTGAGTTAGTAAATTAAAGTACGACCACCCTCAAAGCAGGCCATAATATTTTACACATTTGACAGATTCAAATTATGTCACATGCAAGGATGGAAAGACAGACTCAAATCATTTAACTAACAGCTTCCCTTTTTTCAATTTTGTATCTTTTAAATTTATAGTTTATAATTAAGCACAAATATAGAGTAGTCCATGTAAAAAAGTATTATTTTTGAGGTGGAAGCAGCATCGAATACATTCAGAAAATGATGGTATAAGCCGCATTATTTTTACAGTCAAGTACCTTGCCAACTGCTCCAAGAACAATAGTTGCATCAGAGCATCCATATACTGTTGCATATCTCAAAGGTGCTAAAATGTAGATAACTGACTCGTGACAATTTATTACCTACAAAAATAAACTGGTAAGGTACCATAAACACAATAAATTGAAACTTCATAGTGAAACAAATTGCACAAATCAACAAGAAAAAAGGTGAGGAAAAAAATGCCAAGTATTGCATTATCTGTATTTGATCTAAATTTTCAGAAATCATGGCACAACAGCTGAAAGAAATAAGCAGCTTATACTGCCAAAACAAAAATTAATAGTGTCTTGTTAAGGTTAATAAGCTCAAAGCTGCAATAGAATCAAGCACAGCCAAACCCAAAGTTCAGATAAAAAACTGCAATTATCAAGATAGAGATTGGAACGGTGGCTTCTTGTAGGCTCACAATAACAAAGGGCAACCTACAGTAAGTGTAAATTGTGCATACATGTGACTATGCCATCAAAGATAACCACTTGCAATGAATGGACTGTAAAAGGAGTATGCACTTCATCCAGATCTTACTGGTGAACTAATAAAAGCTAATAAACAACTACGCAGCTCAATATCTGCTAAAACTATAAGACTCCAGGCCTTAAAATGCAAGAATAAGCCAAAAATGATAAAATTGCGATACTAAGACCTAACACAGTCTTTCTTCTTGAAAACAAAGTTGTGCATGGCATCATACTGGAAAAACGACCATAGATATCCCAAGAAGTTCTTCTATTACTACCTTCATATCATGTTGAAGCCCTTCCTTTTTCCTTTTTTTTTTTCTTTTCCAATTTTGGAGGCTCAAACTATCGATTTTCTGTATTACTATTTCTAGTTGTTTAGTTTCACAGTGAGAAAAAATTAGAAAATCACAGAATTGTAGGAAACCACTGCATCATGAAAATTTTACCCAGTAGGAGTGAAAAAAAAAAACCAGTAGAAATAATGTTCCAACAAACTAAATTCACTTGGAAAGAAAAATTATTGTTTAAACTAATACAACAGTAATAATTCCTGCAATTATCTTATCTTCTTACCATCTTGCATCTCTGCTTCCACCTCTCCTTAACAACAGTTGCAGTTTGCATTTCAAATTCAATTTTTTTTCCTTTCGCTTCTTTTTTATTTTAATTCTCTTTTTCTAGATCACCATATTTTTCATCTTATTGAACGGACAACCATCCTAGAAATCAAACCTCTGGCAGAGTACTTATTACTACTAACCACACATTCACATAAAGCACTCAATAGAATTTGGAAAATATTAATTTTCAGTCAACATAACTTGCCTTCAAAGAAGTTCCTTTTAAATCAGATGCATGCTTTACATGGGAAGATTTAGAAATCCCCTCAATAAAACTTGGGCCCCTAGCACTGGTTGAAGCTTTAGCTGAAGTTGAGCCAACATCGGTCATTGGGACATCTTGATCAGAAGCAACTGTGGGTCCATTTTCTTTTGCAGAAACCCTCTCAGAAATATGCTCCAAGGTGGAGGCTATATTCTGTAGAAGCCAATCAAGAACTTGGGCAGCAGGCACAGGAACAGCTGGCATGTCAGGATCTGAGTTGGCAAAAAAGGGAGCATTCTGGCTCAAAGGGGTTCTCTCTGATCCTTTTTCACCAAAATAAACCAGAAAACCAAGATGCTCGAGTTTTTCCATTGACAATACCTGGTAAAAAGGGTAGGCCAGCATTCAGCAACAAGTAACTTCATATTTTTCAAGATAAGTCCTCATTTAGCTTTATTTTTTCCACAAGTCCACAAATAACCTTACAGCACAAATAGAGCAAACGAGGAAAGAAACAAAATAATGATCCACATACGTCCATAAATATCTGACAAATAAAGTGATTATCTTGTACATTTTGTTGGCTCTAATAACTAGAAATTTTTAATGACATTAAAGTAGATACACAACTAGAATATTGAATCACTTGAATAGAGATAGCACAAGCCGTTGGCATTTTATTGTCGTATCAGCATAATACACCCAATGCCTATCTTAAACTACTTTGCAAACTCAAACATGCACATGC
This sequence comes from Coffea arabica, assembly GCF_036785885.1. Classification (NCBI taxonomy): domain Eukaryota; kingdom Viridiplantae; phylum Streptophyta; class Magnoliopsida; order Gentianales; family Rubiaceae; genus Coffea; species Coffea arabica. Next base: position 14,509,010 of record NC_092321.1, read on the forward strand.
ATAGGTAGAAAAAATCGGCAATAAGTTAATGCAGAATGCTTAACAATCATTAATTATGATAAAAGTTGGTAAGGACTGTCATCAGGATTCATTTTGCACTTGCAACCTTACAAGTGGAGCATGCATTTGGAGATGAACCAATTTCTACCGCAAGGGCCATTCTTTTAACATGTTCCTCTTGCTTTTACTATTCTTAAACTTAACAATAAGTAGTACAAACTACTGCAAGAAGAAACTACCAACTTTTCAATCAAAATCAGTAGCCAAGACAAGAAAGATATCTACGAACCAGAGAGTCTTCGGCTTCTCCTTCAGCTGTATCTGCCAGAAGAGCAAGAATGTTCCCCAAGTGCTTCTGCAAATATGATAGCTGATGCGCCTCCTCATCAGCTTGTGATGGCATAAACCGCCTACTGTTGCTACGTACAAGCTACAAAAAAAAAATTCAAGAACCTTATCACAAGTACGCACTTTAACAGCAAAAGGGATTGTCAGCTCACAGAGTAGTTAAAATCGAAACTTTCTTCCTAACATACATCTTAAGGTACACGCGTAACAAATTATAGGAAGCATTTGCTCGTATGAGCTTATAAAAGGAACAGCAATAGGACAAGGTTGAATGCTCATTCTATCAAGTCAAGTAACGAAAAAATTATAACACTTCAATGACTAATACACCAAGAAATCCAACACAACTTCCCACTCCAGACCCCAATGATCCCATTTCAAATTACTCCGATTTGCACTAAACTAAAGCCAACCCACTTAAAATTTCCAAAAACCCAACCCAAAGAAGAATTATACCAGCCAAGATTTACATTTCCACAATAATTCCGAATCCTTGCATTCCCTAAAAAAACTCAAGAACACAATTTACGAACTCTTAGCAGAAATTAATAGAATCCTAACCTGCAAGGGCGTGAGGGCAGACAGAAACCCATCGAAAGCGGACGTAGAAGGCCATACATCCGCGACGGCAGCTGAGTCCCGGTGCCCTTTCGGCAGCAGTCTCTTATAACTCTGTACATACAAAAACACTACCAAATCAAACACACCGATCCCGACGTCATCAATCTCCGAGGGCTTGGCATTGACGAGAGGGTCAGTATCATTGTGCAGAACAGAGGAGATGGTGTCGAGCACAAGCCGAGCATGGTCAGGCGAGATCTGGAGGGTCTCGGCAATCGCAGCCGAGTTGACCCGGTGAGTAGACTCGGAGGAGGAAGAAGAAGAAAGAGACAAGAGCTTGTCCTTGATTGAAGCTAATGATTGGGTCCCATCTGAGAATATAAGTTTTGGGATGGGTAAAAGGCCATGTTCAAATGGCTCCCTTCTGGGGTGGATGTAAATTTGGGGGCTTGATGCTATTGGTGTCGTCGGTGACGAAGTTGAAGCTGAAGGAGGCGGCGGTGATGGTTCAGTAGTGGAAGAACGCGGTGAAGAATCTGTCATGGTGGTTCATCCAAGGAGGACGAGGTGGCGGGGGGACGGGCGGATCTTTCCTTGGGATGGGAACTATTATTATGGAAAATTGTAGAAAGGGAAGAGGGAAAGGAAGTGGGAGGAGGGGGAGTGTAGCGGGGTAGGATTTGGTGGATTTCGGTCTTGGTGTTACCAGTGAGAGTGATTAGTGGGCATTAGACGGTTGGGCAATGCAGGAAAACCAGATACTTCCTTGCCACCCCACTTCATAATGGTAGATAGCTCATGCAGTCAATTCAGAGTTTCATTCCTCACCATTAGTTCTTTTCAGATTTGATACATTGCCATGAGCTCTAGAATCTACCACATGGCTATAATTTGACGGTCAATTAGAGTTATTTAAGTGAGAAAGGTTAAAATAGTAATGTTATTGGCTGTCATGTCTAGGGATAGCAATGAAGGAATCAAACCAGAATAGTAATGTACTCAAGCCCGTGTTCCAAGTAAATTAATTGAAACTTTGATTAAGCCTTGTTTGGATTGTGATTTTTATAGAAAAATTTTACGTTTTCATGATCATATTTTTCTATTATTTTTTTATCTCACATATATCAAATTACTATAGTACAATTTTTTTTATAAAAACTCTCAAAAATAGCAGTCCAAACGAGTTTTAAAGGCTCAAGATCGACTCATGTTAAATATAAGGAGCTTGAGATCGAACTCATTCTCATTCGATAAGTAAATCAAGATCTAGCATGAGCCCAATCGCAAGACAAGTTACTCGAATTTGAATGGTAAAACATGTAATTTATCTTATGAGTAACAACATATATATATGTATATATATATATATATGCATATGTATATGTATAGACACACGTACGATCAGGAGGAAGAAACTTATGATATCATAATTGTTCGTGGTTATTTTGGCCAATTAATCTTCTAATATGCTAGTTTCAACAACCATCCTTCATTACATTTCTTCATAGCAACTTGGCCTACAGTAAGTATCTAGTTTACAACTTTAGGTATTAACACTATAGTTTTCAGCCTAAATGAGTTTAATTTCGACTAATCTGTAGTTTCGAGGTCGTGTAATTAATACGTGGGTGGATATCATTAATCGTGCTAATCTTGGTATGGAAGTTATGCATGAACATAATGCTCATAACTTTCCTTAAGATTGAACTGTTATAGATGCTCCATTTGTAAATGAATAAGACATTAGTCTCATTGTATAAGATATTATATAAGAGTTATTGAAAAATGAAGGAACAATAATTTCCTTCTCATTCTATTAACATAAGAGGGTCAAACTCTAATCAATCGAGTTCAGGTCGACCATTTTCGTTGCCACTCCTAATCATTAGAGTATTTCGCTAGCAGTTCGTTTATTTGCCATCCCTAGTCATATATATCTTGAGAGCCTGGAAAGTAGTAACTTGCATCCAAACTTTGAAGAGGAAATTAGGAGAAACTTCTCACGTGACAAAGGTGCATAAACCATCAGTGGTATGTGTGATCTTAAGCCAAAAGTTACATCTACCTATTATATAAGAAAGAAATCAACTTTAGTACTTTGTCTCTTTACTTGTCACGTGGCTTCTTAATAACTTGACAAGTGGTTTGCTAATATTTCTTGTACATTGCTATTCTTGCTATTGCACATTCTTTTTTTGGCCTTTCGTTCATGCAAAATCAAACAAGTGTGGCCTTATATTTATGAGTGTTCATCGATCGATAATCAGAAATTTGATAAAAAAAAAAAGTTTTGATAATTTGGGAATTGATTTTTTAAATCCAATATCCGATTACCGTCCAAAACTTAGTTTGATAAATTGGATTGGAAAATCAGTAGTGAGTTAAAATATTTTAGTTTGCTCTAAAAAAATTCTTATAACAAAATAATATCCCATATGTTTTCAACAAAATTAATCGACTTACTCAAACAAATATGAAATGCAAAAAAAAAAGGGTTCATAACCCTAAGTTCTAACTCAGAATCTCAATTCTTAAACAATATTGAAATAAATAAGAATTTCAAACTTAATTGTTAAGCTAAACTCCAATGTATCAACTTCCATTAAAATTTTATCTCCAAATATAGTTATAGTTAGTTTAGCTAATTACTAATTAATATTTAGTGATAGGATTAAGATTTACTCTTGTATTTAGTAATATACATAAGTGGACTTATATTCTACTTTTGTCTTCTATTGATTTTATGCGAAAGAAATAATTTCCACTTAATTGTTCTTGAAATTTTAAGTGGGCTAGTATCAATTTACAAATTATAAAAGTAAATACAATGATGCTAGTAAGGACTATTATGACAACTACGGTCCAGTTTTCTCAACATGAATTGTAATCCATGTGACCGGGCTGTCAATCAAAGTTTTGTGAACCAAGTTTTAGGCTTTAGCAAGTCCAAGACAGACAAAGAAGGTGGAATTTTCTGACTTTGGACTCGTGGTGAAATCCAGACTCAACTTACGTTACAATTTGGACTTCTAAATGCGTGGGGGTAAACCAAAATATATACACCACTATGTATAAATTTTTACAAAATCTTTTGTAGGTCTGGCCTAATGAAACCTATGCTCATCTCACATTTTAATCGATATTGTATTTAGGATCAAACTCTATTTTGCCCAATAAAGTATTAGGTTGGGTCAAAATATTTTTAGGTTGAACGACTTGACTTTGAATTGGTTCAATTTTATTGAGTCTTACACGCAACATTTGTCAATAGATTATATAAAATTCATTTTAGAGTATTAAAGATAAATTTTCTTAAAGGATCAAGCCCTTAAATTGACATTTTCCCAATACCACCCTTTTCAAAGTTCACAATTTGCTTTAGATTATCCCTTTTGATAGATTATAGAATAAATTACTCGAATAGCTACGGAACTTTTTGACTAGTCGAGATTTGACCACTCAACTATTAATAATATGTTTTTACTCACCAAACTATCAAATGTGTAAATTTTGGGCTATTCCATTGATTCCACTAGGGGTGCAAACAAGCCAAGTTGAGTCGAGTTTTGATCTAATCGAATCGAGTCTCTAGTTAATTTTATGAAACTCGAACTCGAGCTCGAGTTCGACGAGTTCAAAATATCAAGCTCGAGCTCGAGCTTAAAAAATAAAATAATTATTATTATTTTTATTTTAAAAAATAAAAAATATTTATTTTATTTTAAAAAAGAATAAAATATTAGGAATATATATGTAATTTTACTATTAAAAAAATAAATAATAAAAAATATATATATATATATAATCGAGCTCGCGAGCCAACGAACTTAATACTTTTGAACTCGAGCTCGACTCGAGCTTGTATTCGAGCCGCTCGCGAGCGGTTCGATTTGTGAACATCCCTAGATTCCACTATTAACTCTGTCAGAAATAAGAGTCCACACATTTACGATACATACCATTAATAGTTAGATTTGCCAGAGTTTATGGTGGAATTAGATTGAATAGTCCAAAATTTATATTTTTGATAGTTCAGTGGATAAAAATATATTATTAATAGTTGAGTGGGCAAAACTACAGTGTTATACTACAATGTAGATTTCAAAAAAAGTTGCTAACACCATCTTATTTATAGTTATTTGAAATTTGCTCTCAATTATATCAACAGTATCGTACTAGTTTGGTGGAACAAAAGGTAATTAGTAAGGTTCCAAAAAAAAACAAGGGCAATTATGTCATTTGAAATTGTCAATGGTTGCCAGTTAGTTAAAGCCTCTAAACGATGACGTCAACACTACCACCATCTGATCCGCTTCTTAATCCAAATTTCCTCACTCCAAGCACCTCTTTCGGTTCTCACAGTGAGTTTGGATGGAAAGAAATGAAGGGAAGAGAATAGAAAGAGTAAGAAATTGTTCATTTTCATTGGTAGAAAGTATAAAAGAGGATGGAAGATAAAACAAAAACTTCTCCAAAAGTGAAGAGAAGTTGAAGTAAAGCATGAATTAATGAACCATTTAAAGTCCATGAATTGTAATATTTATTTATCTTTTTTTTTTATATTCTGTTCTCTTATAACTGTTTGTAATATTTATTTATCATAACAAACAAAAAGAGTTGAAATATGCAGATAAATGTGTACAGTACACATGCATGATTCTTTATCTTTTTGCTTGTTATCCACAACATGAAGAAAACTATAAGCATCTTATTTGAAATTAAGAAAAAAAAAATAGTTGTAAGAGTTTGCTGACATTGAAAAGACATTTTTTCATGTTCACGGAAGTTAAAAACTATTTTAAAAGCAACCCAATATCTGTTTTTCAAATTTAGCTGTTCTTCAATTCCTGCAAAATTATTTGTAACATAATGTAAGATGTTAGTAACATGTCAAATGCATCAAGTGGCACTTGAGAGATTAGCATCTATAAATAGACCTCCTCCCCATTTCCCAAATGGATATTGTTATCCATGACTATCATCTAGTTTGATACATACGGTGTTTTGAAACTTAGATCGAATAGCTCGCTCAATCACTCGAATCGAGAACCGATCGTGATACTAGTTCGATTCACTAGCAAACTCAAAAAGTTAATTGGATCACTCGAATCGAGAACTGATCGTGATGCTAGTTCGATTCACTAGTAAACTCAAAAAGTTAATTGAATCAATCAAATTCAAAGTCATGTAAAATTGATCAAAAAATTGGACTTTTGAACCAGTTCAAAGTCATGTTTCAGATTTCATATTTTAAATTTTAGTTTTCAGACTTCAATTTTATCAAATGCACCCTTAATTATAAAAGAATAAAGAAAGAAAAACCTTTGAATGGGATTGAGCCAATTGAACTAAAGTTTCATCCGATTCAATTAACGGTCTAGGTTTAAAAACATGGGTGGATATGCTGTTGTTGGAGGTTTGTTAAGATATGTTCCCAACCAAATATCTAATATCTTAGCTGCTTTTGAAATGAAACATTGGTCAGCTTTCTCGTATCACAGCTGAAATTGGTGCATTGCGCAAAGTTCTATAAATGGCAATTGAAAGGTTGACGCTGAAAAGTTCTTGTATGATTTGATTCTGGAGCTGTGGTTGACAGCTTAAACCAGCCTCCACTTAAAAATGAATGCCTGATGAGGGCATTGATGCTGGACAAGATCCCATGTAGCAAAACAAGGCAGTTAGACTTTTGGCTAAACATGCTAGTAATTGATCAAGAGTCACTGACTCAGTCAGGGATGTATAAATTAGGCTCACACCCCTCCCACAACCTTTTGACTATTCTTTCATTTATTTCCAAAAAAAAAAAAAAAAAACCAAATATTATAACTCAAGGAAGAAGAGACAAGAATTCGAAAAACACAGACAAAATGAAAGCCAAGATGAGGGAAGATGTTTGAGAACGTGAAGAACTGAAGTTTGGTCTTGTTTGGCAGGGGCAGCGATTTGCCACAACACATCAAAATTAGAGTAAAAAGCAATCCTGCAATACAACGAATTACCTGCCAATTTCCATTTTCTAGTGTCTAATATCTATGAAGAGAAAGCTTGGATCCTGCAGACGGCGTCGTTCGATTTGGCACACAACTGCATTTGCTTTGGATCCTTGACTGCGTTCAGTTGTAGAGCGTAGGCAGACAGCCCCAGAATGCCAGATCCTGTCCAATGTTCAGCTGGGGTCCAACTAAATTAAAAGCTGAACTAAAGAACATGAACTATTTACGTACCATCCCATGGGTCCAACAATTTACGTACCATTCCATAGACTTCGTTTGGATTAACTATTTTTTGGGGTGTTCTTAAAAAATTTTACTGTAATAGTATATATAAAAAACTTTTACTAAATAATTTTAAAAATATTTGATATATTGTATGGATATATTTTTTGAAATATTTGATATATTGTATGGATGTGATATTTTTTTGAGTTATTGTGTATTACTGTAGCATTGTATTTAAAAAATTTAGGCTCTGTTTGAATTAGCCATTTTCAAAAACAAGTTTTTCAAATATAATACTATAGTAATACTCAATAACTCAAAAAACATTCCATCCATACAATATTTCAAAATTTTCAAAAAAAAATTTCATATACAATACTACAATAAAATTTTTCAAAAATACTCCAAAAAACAGCTAATCCAAACAGAGCCTAGTTTTTGAAAAAATGGTCAATTCAAACGGACTGTATATTTGTAATTTAAGTACCTACATTATACGTTCCGGTTGTCACTTTACTTCTAATTTAATGTATTTGGATAGTAGATTATTTGAAATAATTTTTTAAAGATAATATATATGAAATAAAAATATAATTTAAAAATATATTTATAATACAAGATAAATTTGTACGAATAACTTGCTTTCCAAACATGCTCTTTAACAGTCCCTACAATTTTTGGCATGAACTATTGGACGGACACCTACCAACCTGTAAAAGGACACTATCTTGAGGCCCTTTTGTCCGGTTTAAGGTGATTCCCTATTCTCACAAGGGTCTCATATCCAAGTGTCACAGCACAGTTGTGGGAGGGCTACGTGGCGACTAATCGGCTTGAGAGCATTGTTTGGTTCGTACACCCAATTGGATTGCGGTGAATGTGGGCTGAAGTCCAATTAAAATAAAGTAGAGGATTTGCATTTGCAGGTTGTCCATGGCAGAGAATACGATGCAAAAGAGGACATTCTTTTTTTCGAAGAAAAAATTTCACATTCCATATAATACTATAATACCCCCACGGAGTTTCTATAATTGTGAGTTACACCTCAGTCTCATTCTACTGCCTCCTCCTTAATAGGGAAGCAATTTCCACATCAAAGGTCTATTTGTTTTCCTAGTTTTCTTTTTGTGTTATTTTATTTTTCTATTATATATATTGTCGTTTTACATGTTCATCTGTGATCATCAAATTATCGTTGAAACATAAATTTAAAATCGTATCATTTATGAGACTGTTTATTTCTTTTATTATTCTCGAAATTTCATCATAGATTAAACTCATATAAAGTACGCTAATACTTCAACAAGAAAACACAATTACTGAAAAAGGTTCGAGATGAACATTAGGGACGCGTGGGTTGGTTTTCTTCTGTATTTTATTTTCTTCAAACAAGTTAAAGCATATGTATCAAATGACAATTCTATTCTAATTTATAATTTATATTTAGCATAAAATATATTATTTTAAAATGTTGACTTGCTCCACCTAAATATGTACTACTTTATTAGTACAAAAGGCATTAAAATGGGTGAACCTATATTCAATTAATCAACTTTTATGCGTCACTCACTAGTCCATTGCATGTTTGTGAACTAGAATAGCATCAAATTTACAACTACTCTTCATAATTGTGACACCATCATGCCATCATCTTTCCTAAAGGGGATGAAAAAAGGGCTGCCAAGATTTGATGCAACATTACAAATTTTCTTCCTATTCATCACTTTCGTGCTTCAAATTCCTTGTAAATTGGCTTAAGCTAAAAGCCCACCAATTATTTTCTTTCTTTTTCTCTGTTAGTTCCCTTTTCAGTTCTGATTATTCCATCGATTTTGTGGGCTTTTTTTTTCCTTCTCTTTTTCTCCTTGTGACACATTTGCTTGGGTGTGAAAAGTGGAAACGGTGATGGGCACAAGTCATATTTCACAAAACTTTAAGTGGGGGCATTGATATTCCAAAAGCGGTCGAGCTTAATAGGAAAAAGCGAAAGCGGGAGAGATACTCCAAAGACACCGATAACCGCGGCCCTCGCACGTGCTTGGGTTCCGTGTTCCGACCCAAGTTCTTCGCTCTGGTCATTTTAGTCAAGATAATACTCTAGGCTCCTTTTGTCCTAAAAATGGGTGAATTTAACCATTAGCCCCTCATCTTTATTATAGTTTTAATCTAGTCCCTTAATATTTTCTATTGCAACACATTAGTATCACCCGAGTCTTATTTATGTTCTTCCAGGCAGAGAGTAAATGCAATTTTATTGTGCATTTTTTTGCTAATTGGTACGATAGAGAGTTAGAAGCTTCCATTTATCATCATCATCCAATCTAAATACAAGAAAGTTTTATCTCACATATATTTAAATGCAATTCATAATTTATTAACACTATAGATAAATGGATCAAAAGGAATCAAATGTTTGAAACTTAGAGATAATCAATTTGTTTTAAATGGGTTCGCCCCCACAAGAACTCCAAGTTCGTGTTGGGTTTCATATTAGAGGATCGAATTCCTCAATGTGTAGTTAATCTAGAATGTGCTCAAACGCACTCTTCTATCATGGAGGTCTTTTAATTCCTTTAATTAAGTTTCTCTTGACCACTTTGGATGCATTCTTTTATTAAGGTGTAGGAGTAAATTAATAAATATTGTAACGGGAAAATCGTTCAAAACGTCCCTCACATTTTACAAGATGACTTTTTTCGTCCCTCACTTTTAAAAATGTAATTTTACATTCCTTACAAATTCACATTGACCAAATTTGGTCCCTACCTAGGTTTCTGACTAATTTTTTGCCGGAATCCACACATGACTTGCATGTGATCTATAATTGTGCTAACAAATTTCAGTTTAAATATGAAATTTCTACTCGACACTTTTAAGACCAACAGTTGAATTACTTGCCTTGTGATTATTTTAAAATTAAAAAATGCCAATCACTTATTTCTTTTTGTCATAATTTTCTTTTGTTTATTTTTTTGTTCAAATTTAATTCGATATAAACACTTGCTAATATTTAGGATTAAATGTTTTCTTTATTTTCAAATTTCGAGTAAAAAAAATGAATATAAGTGAAAAACTAACAAATTTTTTAACCCATTTATATATCTATTTGATTTCACTTGAGCAGTATGAATAGTATGTAATATATCTCTATTTGATTTCACATGCTATTCGTACTGTTCAGGTGAAATCAAATAGATATATACATAGATTTTTAAAAAATTATTCACACACATGATCAATAAAAAGATGAAAAAATTCATTTTGAAAAATGTGAAGAATGAAAAAATTTATTTTGTGAAATATAAGGAACGAAAAAATTTATTTTATGAAATGTGAAGGATTATGAATCGAATTATATAAAATTTAATTTGATAACTTTGCCCTTAAAATATGATCACGTGCAAGACACGTGGTGAATTCCGACCAAAATCTAGTCGGAAATCTAAGTAGAGACCAAATTTGATCAATGTGAATTTATAAGGGATGTAAAATTATATTTTTAAAAGTGAGGGACGAAAAAAGTTATCTTACAAAATGTGAGGAACTTTTTGAACGATTTTCCCTATTATAACTAACAAAAAATTTAAAAAATCAATGTATTAAAAGACGCACATCAATGTATTAAAAGTAGGAGAGTATTAGCAAATAATAATGTGACGTAAAATAAAGTACAATTTTTTATATGATTTATGATTAACAGGATGCAGAGCAAAGATATTAAGAGAAGAATTGGCTTAGGGATAGAAGAGAGAAAACATAAGATCATGAGGCATGTCTCGTGATTTGTGGTGATTTGTATTTTAAATTATTATCTAAACTAACATAAGAAAGATTAAATTAAACTTAATTTGACACTTCAGGGGTAAGATTTCAAGACGAAAAAACTTTAGTGGGCGAATAAGAGATTAAACTAACAAAGTGAAGGAAAGTACCGGACATGTATATCCATACTAAATTCTCACACAGTACACGCACTAACAAAGTAGTGGGTTCAGTGTATATCTGTCCAAGAGATTCATCTGACTACACACACAACACAAAAACACACACTAAAACAAACGAAAATTCTCAGTACCCCTTCCTTTAATCTTCTTCTCTTCTCACAAGAACTACTATACGCTCCCAAACCAAGGAAGAGGACAACAGCATACTTATTACTTAACACAGACACAGGACTGTTTCCTTGCAGTGGCTTCACTTTTTCTCTATCTAGGTTATAGACCCAACTATCAGCTGCTGGTACTGGTTTTTGTCTCTTGGTTGGTTTCACCTTGATCCGTCCATCCATCTTCAAAAATCACCAAAATCCACTTCTTTTTCTTCCCTGGTTTTGTTTCCTCAATCTTTCTTTCTTTCTTGCATAGAACCTTATCAACAATACCGCCACCACTATCTTCTCCAGCTTCCCAGAACCCTCCAGGTATATTCACCTAATCACCCTCTTTTTATCCTTGTATATCTTATCGCACTTCATACACATCACATACTAAAAGAAAATGCAATCTCGAATCTATTGGATTAAGTATTCAACCACATTTTAGGGTGAAAAAGTTTCTGGGTTTTCTTGAACCCTTGAATCTGCCTTTTTTTTTACCTTGAAATTGCAATTACTTTTTTTTTTTTTTGGATTTTGAATATGTTTTTGGGTTTTTATTTCTCGGAGTTTCATTAAAAATAAATTGGTTGTTGAAAGTTTTGATCTTTCTATGTCAAATGCTGTTGTTAGATTGCTTTCTGTATTCTTGAGTTGGTTTTTTTTTTTTTTTTTTTAAATTTGTTTTCGTATCTGTGGTTAACAGCTACATCCTTGCTAGTTTGGTTATCATTTTTGTTGCTATGCAGGTTTGAGGCATTAGATCTGAGGCACTGAGTGAAGGTTCTGAGGTTTAGCTAAATTTTGTTACCGTGGTTCTTTCCCATTTTCTTATAACGGAGATCTAAGGGCTTAGTTTTAAGCTTTGCGTTTCAGGTTCAAATTGTTGTCGTTTTATGTTCCCCCGTCTTTCTTTCTGCTCCCATGCATCAGCATTCTTATTACAGTATTTAAGTCTCTGTTTGGCTTTAAATATACCTCCATATCTAAGCCAGGTCAACGTTTTTTCCGTTTCACCAGTAACGGCTAATTAAATTTTGTGGTGAGATCTGAAAAGGGTTTCTTTGTACGTTGATTTATCTAAGGTAAAACAAAGAAAAATCAGCAAAAATGCAGAGGCCTCCACAGGAAGATTTTCAACTTAAGGAGACCAAACCCCACCTTGGTGGAGTGAAAATAACTGGAGATAAGCTTACTAGCACTCATGACCTTGTTGAGCAAATGCAGTACCTTTACGTTAGGGTGGTAAAGGCGAAAGATTTACCTGCGAAGGATGTTACTGGGAGTTGTGACCCTTACGTTGAGGTTAAGCTTGGGAACTATAGGGGCATGACACGACATTTTGAGAAAAAGACAAATCCTGAATGGAATCAGGTGTTTGCTTTTTCAAAGGATCGGCTTCAATCTTCTAATCTTGAGGTTACTGTGAAAGATAAGGATTTTGTGAAGGATGATTTTATAGGCAGAGTTATGTTTGACTTGAATGAGGTTCCAAAGAGAGTTCCTCCTGATAGTCCTCTGGCACCTCAGTGGTATAGATTGGAGGATAGGCAAGGGAACAAGGTTAGAGGAGAGCTGATGTTGGCTGTCTGGATGGGTACTCAGGCTGATGAAGCATTTCCTGAAGCCTGGCATTCAGATGCTGCGGCTGTTAGTGGTGCTGAGGGCCTCGCAAACATTAGGTCAAAGGTGTATTTGTCACCAAAGCTATGGTACCTGCGAGTTAATGTGATTGAAGCACAGGATTTAATACCGAGTGATAAGAGCAGGTTTCCTGAAGTCTTTGTGAAGGTCATCCTTGGGCATCAAGTTCTGAAGACCAGAGTATCCATGTCTAAGACAATTAACCCAATGTGGAACGAGGATCTTATATTTGTAGCTGCGGAGCCCTTTGAGGAGCCATTAATTTTGAGTGTGGAAGATAGAGTTGCACCTAATAAAGATGAAGTTCTTGGCAGGTGTGCTATTCCTCTGCACCAGTTGGAGAGGAGGTTGGATCACAAACCAATAAATTCTAGGTGGTATAATCTTGAAAAGTATGTGACTGTTGTTGAGGGGGAAAAGAAGAGAGAAATAAAGTTTGCCAGCCGGATTCACACGAGGATCTGTCTGGAAGGTGGTTACCATGTTTTAGACGAATCGACCCACTACAGTAGTGATCTTAGACCGACAGCGAAACAGTTGTGGAAGTCAACCATTGGGGTTTTAGAATTGGGTATCTTGAATGCTGAGGGGCTATCACCTATGAAGACAAGGGATGGGCGGGCAACAACTGATGCTTACTGCGTGGCCAAATATGGGCAGAAGTGGGTGCGGACAAGGACAATTATCGATAACTTTACTCCCAAATGGAATGAACAGTACACTTGGGAGGTATATGACCCTTGCACGGTTATTACTATTGGTGTCTTTGATAACTGTCATCTGCAAGGAGGTGATAAATCTGGAGGTGCAAGGGACTTGAGGATTGGAAAGGTCAGAATTCGTCTTTCTACACTGGAAACAGATCGTGTTTACACACATGCTTATCCACTTCTGGTTTTGAATCCTTCTGGTGTGAAGAAGATGGGTGAAATACACCTGGCCGTGAGATTTAATTGCTCATCATTGCTGAATATGATGCATTTGTACTCACAACCTCTGTTGCCCAAAATGCATTATATTTATCCACTAACTGTCAGTCAGCTTGACATCTTGAGGCACCAGGCCACACAAATTGTCTCGATGAGACTTAGTCGTGCTGAGCCTCCTTTAAGGAAGGAGATAGTCGAGTATATGTTGGATGTTGGTTCCCACATGTGGAGTATGAGGAGAAGCAAGGCTAACTTTTTCAGAATAATGGGGGTTCTAGGTGGATTAATTGCTGTTGGGAAATGGTTTGACCAGATCTGCAATTGGAAGAACCCCATTACCACTGTTCTAATTCATATTCTGTTCTTAATACTGGTCTTGTACCCGGAGCTTATTCTACCAACCATTTTCTTGTACCTTTTCTTGATTGGAGTTTGGTACTACAGATGGAGGCCAAGGAATCCACCTCACATGGATACTCGATTGTCCTGTGCCGATAATGCTCATCCGGATGAACTGGATGAGGAGTTTGACTCATTTCCAACATCACGGCCTGCTGACATTGTCAGGATGAGGTATGATAGGTTGAGAAGTATTGCAGGAAGGATTCAGACTGTGGTTGGTGACTTGGCTACTCAAGGAGAGAGGCTCCAATCGCTGCTGAGCTGGAGAGACCCAAGAGCCACAGCTCTATTTGTGATTTTTTGTCTGGTTGCTGCTATCGTGCTTTACGTCACACCGTTTCAAGTAGTGGCCCTTCTTACTGGATTTTATGTTTTAAGACATCCAAGATTCCGTTACAAACTTCCATCAGTGCCGTTGAATTTCTTTAGGAGGTTACCTGCTAGAACAGACTGCATGCTCTGAGTTTTGGCTGTCGATTCCTGCATCGACTTGTGGCTGGGTTTTCCCCATTTTCTTGCTGCATGATGAGGATACAGACCACATGGAGGCCTGTTTGCTTTGTCTCACTTAGCGGTGAAAATTGCTTCCTTCTATGATGTGTAAGATACATTGTTCTCAATGATGTAATAGGTTTTGTGGATTTGCAGTTAATTTAATTTTTGTTTATAGGAGCTTTGTTCTGTTGTTGAACGTTGATCTATGCTGGTTCACCGTCCTTCAGTATGTGATTCATCTAATCGGCCTTGACAATCTATGCATTAAATTGTTACTGTTGGCACCTTCTTGTTCTTTCATTCTTCTGGCTTCTGTTTTCATTTTTTCTTTTTGAACTTTTGGAGGCTTACTTGCAAGAGTTTACAAGAAATCATAAAAAGTTTCTTGAAGTTTTAATGTTGGACTGGCATGTTTTGCTGAATTTTCAATTAGATGTACCGTTATTTTCAGGAAAATGATGTAGTCTAATCGATAACTCAATAATGAAGTTGACAGTATTGGATAGCGACGCTCTACCTATTGTTCGTTAGCTGTCCCCTTTATCCATTGGCTTTTGTCCAAGTCGTTAGAACTATCTTGTATTTCCAGTATATGTTTAGTTGGTTAATTGTCATTATAGAAGGGAAGGTCAGGAGATGTTGTGCCTGCAGTGATTGATGATTACAAAAATTTTCTCATGTGCAATTGAGTGGACGACTGTATGGAATGGAAATACAATCCTTTGTATTGTCATTGTGTGGTGCCTCATATTTTAGTGAATATTATTTAGTGAAACATTTTTTATAATATAATGTATGTGAAATAAAAGTGTGGTTGGAAAGATAAAAGTTAAAGAGTTAGTCGGAAAACGGTGATTAGGGAACAATTCAAAATGTATTAACCTAAGTCCGTTTGGATTTTAATTTTTTGAGGGTTTTTTTTTGGGTATAAAAGTACGAAGATGTGATGTATATGAGATTAAAAAGTGATTGGAAGATGTGATAAGGAATATTCAGTCAGAAACCCGAAAAGTTTTTCCACAAAAAATGCAATCAAAACAAGGAATTTCTTCTTCTCTTTTATTTGGTTCCCTTTTAGAATTCGAAATTGATTAAAATTAGAATAGTAATATTCTACTCAAATGAATCTCTCTATTTCCATAGATATGAATGAATCCGAATTCAATGAGAAGACAACCAAAAGCAGCAGATTTATTTTCAATCCGGAAATGGTTTGTGTCTAGTACTATTGTAAGCAAAAAATTCTTAATGGTGTGTGATTTGAGGTCAGAATCTGATTAATTTATTGAGGTCATAGGATTAGTGGTACTTGGAAATATGTATAAGCCACCAGACATATCTGGCTGCGTACCTACCTACTTTGCATTGCTTGGATTTTTTTTTTTTTTTAAAATTACTGTGTACTAAGCTTCTCGGGGGATAAGAACAGCAATTAACAAACTACATGGTACTTCGTAATCAATTTCAATTCCCCTCTTATTAAGGAAGATTAAAAAACTATTACAGCAGCAGCCACCATTACCAGTCTTAGGCCACCAACCAAAGTCATACTATTTGAGATGTAATTTACGTTTTGCAGCCTTGTTTTAGTCATTTGTACGTCATCCTTTCGTTTCCCGGATCAACAAAAACATGTTTTTTTTTTTTTTGGGTTTTCTTGGATCTATTATTTTAATGGTTTGATTCCCTCTCAAATTCTTACATTTTTTTTTTTTTTACCTCTTCTCAGCCTGTCAAGCTTCTAATTTGCTTTACGAAATTCTCTCCATGATTTTGTTAAACAAATTGTGCCCGACGATTTCTAATTAACTCGCGTGAAAAATGAAGCTAATTTTTGTAATCTTATCGACTAGTTTTGTCCACAAACCAACAAATTGTGCCAGACGATTTCTAATTAGCTCGTGTGAAAAATGAAGTTAGTTTTTGTAATCTCGTCGACTAGTTTGTCCACAAACCAACAATAGTTGATCCCATGCTTATAGAAATACACCGAAATTTTTGAGCATGGGAACTCCTCAACAACACATGACAACAACATTTTATTTCTATTAATTGGGCACTCCATTTTTATTTGATTGCTTAGTAAAAATGAAAAGTGCCCTATAGGTATCAGCACATAACTACAGTACCCCTTATGCCCTAAATCATGTAAAGGTTATTAAATTTTTTCTCTTGTTTCAGGGAAAAAAAAAAGGAATTAATATAGAAAAAACTGAAGTCTTATAACGTGCCAATTGTGTGTGTGGTGATACGACCAAATTGGAATCAGTTTCAACTTCACGTTGGGTCCGGACCAAGTCAATCAGTTGGACCCGGATCCAAAATTTTCTTATAGATCTCTTTATCCGGATTTGACCAGGAGCCATTAACGGGCTGGATATGAATTTATATATTCTGACCCGTTTTGAGCATTAGATTCGATTAATATAAGTATATAAATCTGTAAATAATGCATATTCGTTATAATTTGTTTCTGATCCACATTTTTTCTCTTGGGAGAAAAAGATGTCCTTTTTTTTTCTCCCCCTATGAATCAAGCAATCATTGGAATTTTCTCATCGTATTGTTACCATTTTATGAATAAAATTTGTGTAAAAATAGAATATAGAAACATTAAAAATTTGTTATGTTGAATAGATTTTTACAAATTAAATATATCTAGCCCGAATCCATATCCAACAAAAACTAGTTTGCAAACTATTACTTGTTGAATTCGGGTATGGAATTACTTGGTTTTGGCCCAAACCTAATCCATTTACAGCTAGAGGTCTGGTGTTGTGTGCAGTTCAACTAAGCGCCCCAATTGGGCCAAGTCAACTCATCTTGAATTGGGTCACTAATTTTGAATTTTCAAAATATTAAACTAAATCTGCTAATCTAATTTGACCTCATTAGGGTCAATCCACGTTGTCACACCCTCAACTCCCATGCAAATTGTAGCTTTAGGATGCGTTTGATAAAATTGAAATCTAAAAATTGAAGTCTGAAATTTGAAATCTGAAGTTTGAATCTGTTAAGTTATTGAACTGTTAAACATTAAATCTAATACATTTGAGTGCATGTCACATTCAATGAGAAATGAATAGTTTATTACTTAATTTTAGGAGCAAGTTTTACCTACATAATTTACTGATACTTAATTAATTCAAATGTTCAATTTTTGGTTATCAAACTGTCTGAATATGTTTAAATTTGAATCTATTAAATTTAAGTGTTGAATTGGATTATCAAACAGGATCTTAGCAGCCACAATAACCTAGTCCTGTGCTATATGACTCCCATAATAACTTGTTCATGGGTTCCAAAAGAAGCTAATAAGGTCCGCACATTAGTTGGTGGATTTTGCCAAATCTAGCGATCAATCGGAGTTTTTATGAAATTTCTCTTCCGACTTTATTAGGAATTTTGCGCTGGACGATATCTAGCTAGCTGTCTAGGCAATATGTAAGAATAAGAGCATATATACAGGTAAGAAGTTCTGGATCTTGATCCGCATAGGAAGGATTCCATGGTGTCGAATAGATTTGGAGATGGAATAGAGTTGTAGAAGACTTGTTGAAGAAAGGAGCAAGTTTGAGTTGAATAAGCTGTAAATGGCTGAGGGAATTCGAATCCACAATTGTAGCTCCATATATCCTCCCTTTACAGTCTTCCAAGTAGAATGTCAAAGATTTTTACATAAGCCAAGAAAACTGAGCTAAGTCCCAGGCCAATATTTCCAGGCTTTTTTTGACTACCTTTTGATTTCAATGGACTAGATTTTGACCTTATCTTTTCTGAATCCTATTATTCAAACCATGGACCAAGAGACCCCTTGAATCAGTTCTCAATCAAAAGCTGCTACTTTTGGCCAGTTGAAATTCTCTCACATGAGCCCCAACCATGGGTCCCTAAAAGCTTGTTGTACTACTAGTTTGTACACCTTTCAGGACGATTCTTCACTAATAATTTGAACTAGACACGGAGAATTCACAAAAATGTTTATTGGTCCAATCTGTATCTCGTCATATACCAAAATTCAATTATCAACTTGGCGACCACCAAGTCCTCAAGGCTTAGTAGGGTGGGAGGTTAATGGTACAACCCTTATCTCTTACCAATTGGTACAATATGTGGCTTTTTAAAAAAATTCAGATGGGTGTGTAGTACATCTGTCTAGTCCGATGATGGTTCAGTTTCCATCAGTCCTCAAAAAAAAAAAAAAAAAAAAAAATTCTTTCGTTACTCTTTAAAGTTGCCCATGCTGTTTTGTCATGACCATTTTTTACCCAAGGAGAAAACATTTGTGACGCTGCACCACGTTAAATTTCCTAGCAAATTCAATTTATTGGGATACTAGACCTTTTTTTTTTTTTTTTTGAAAAAAATGCAGTAGTTTATAGGGCAATCAAATATAACCTCCATTAATTGATTAGCAACGCTATAAACCGGGTGCTACTGTAAAGTGAATGCTTTTGTTCTCTATTTTGTTTTGTGTTTTGAGGCTACTGTTTAAGTTAAAGATTTATTTAATTTTTTATTTATTATAAGAATTGTTGGAATGTGATGTATGTGAGACAAAAAGATAATTAATGAAATAAAAAAGATTAGTTGTGTATTGAAAATCTTTGAATAATTTCTTGCCAAATAATTGACATCCAAACAGAACCCGGATTAATAAATCTTCAACTGTCAAGGATCAAATCATTTTTTGAGCTCTGAAGGCAATGCAGATCTGGATCATTCAGTTAAACAAAATTCTTTTGATAGAAATTAGAACTAGAAGCATTCTTTTCATCAACTTTTCTAATCCAACCCGTTCGAGGTGTATAGACTGAATGATTCAAAACCCATACAGCCATATTTGGTAGGACTTGACCCGTTCGAGCCTGAAAAAAAGTTCGCTGAGGCTAAGTTTGGGCCTAAACATTAGGCTCAAAATAAATGTGAGACAATTTTGGGCCTTATTAGGTTTGAACCCGATATAGGTTTAGTCCTTTAATCTACATATATATATATATATATATAAAATTATATATAATATATCAAAATACTAATACTTTATACTTATGAGTTATGTATCAAAATATATTAATATATATAAGAAATATTAATTATTCAAAACTATGTCAAAAGATTTAGAAGATCATATCTTAGTACGAGCAAATTGAGAAGTTTTAAAGATGTATTGCCTATTGATCATGTTTTATTACTTTTTTTCATGTACTTTAAACTAATTGGATATATTATTGTTGAAAAATTCTTGATTTATATACTTTTTAATGAACTATTACTGGTTCGTATATAATTTTAATGTTGTGGTCCTATGGATATTAAATTAGTTTTAGAACTTAATAGTTATAATAATTATATTAAGAAATTAAAGAGTAATAAGTGAGGTTGAGTTAAACCTAAATTAGGCTCATAATCCAAATATTTTATGAATCAAATATAAGTTTCATATTTATCAATCCGAAACTCATATCCAGAATCTCGAAAGTCATACTGACTATATTAGTTGAGTTTGAACTTATTAAAACTCGACTCAGATGACCCGATTGACAGACCTATTATTTAACTCTTGCAAGAAGCACGTAAGAGCATAACAATGAATGGTTAACTCTCGAAAAATATTTAGATGGACCAACCTTGTAGATTAGGCGCTTTAAACAACTATTCCTTTCACATTTTATTTATACATTCTACAATGGAACAAATATTTAAAGTACATTATTAATTTACAAAATCAAACCTACCCAAGTAATTGTCTTAAATTATAAGCTTACATCCATAAGATTTATCCACTTGTGTGAAATAAACATGGTTGCTAGACTGAGCCTGGTCAACCGGTCAAGGCACAAAAACAAAGGAAAAAAAGAAAAAGAAAAAAAAAGACAGAGGAGAGGATTCCGCATTTAATGTGGTTGAAACAAACCTAAGAAAGCTCTTACAAAGGAGATGAGTATTTGCTATAGGGTTAATATCAGAAACCTCTCCTGAGGTTTCTTCTAATCACATCTAGTACCCTCCATGTTTTTGAAATCACACTTAGCACCCCTGGCAGTAGAATGTGACAGGTTGTCCTAATCAAAAGGTGAGAAATTACCCAAAAACCACCAATACCAGGCAAATTTTTAAGCGGGGAAATGCTGGAAAACCAATGCTGCTGTAAACAAGTAAGGTATAATTCCCTTTGTACCAAATGCTCAAGCTACTCTAAATGGTGGATCTCAAGCCGAAACTTCTGTTAGCATTAATACTGCTGCAATAGTGGCCTCTAACACTATTACTAGCAGTTTCTCTATGATGTTTTGAGAGTGCTAAAGGTTCCCCGCAATCCTTGCTTTTGGTATCTGAAGTAGTTTAGGTACTAGTCTTCTTAGCTGCCAGCAATATTGAAGCAATGTTAGCTTTTGTGGACAATTTTTTGATAAGTGGTGCAATGTGCATCTGATTTATATTTCCTGCCACTTATGGTGTTGTTTGACTAATCTTAGAACTACTTGTGTATAGTTTTGTGCATTGCAATCCTCACCATCTAAACAACTAGTTGTAGATGGTGTTTTTGTTCAGAATTGGATTGCAATATAAGGCTTACGTATCATGTTACCAGACCGATCCAATGTAGTATCATGGACTATGTAATTAGTGGAGAAGGGGCAGGGACGGTTACTGCTGTTAAAGGTAGTATAATTACTCGCTGTTGTTCTAGTGTTACAACGTGTACAAATGATGTTACACCGTGTGGGACGGTTACTGCTGTTAAAGGTAGTATAATTACTCGTTGTTGTTCTAGTGTTACAACGTGTACAAATGATGTTACACCGTGTGCAAAATGCTTGTGTTAAAGGTAGTATAATTACTCCCTGTTGTTCTAGTGTTACAACGTGTACAAATGATGTTACACCGTGTGCAAAATGCACACAAGCTTCCGGAGTGCAACCGTTCCGGCCCCAGGTCCATAATTAGTTATGCATCACTATATCGCCAAAATCTCTGATAATTAGTTATAACATTCTTTTTATTACACTTTTACACCCTCAGCTTCTAAATTAATATCATATGCCTATTTATTTCTATTTTTATCTTCTAAAATTCACTAATCATTTTGGGCTTTGGGTAAAAGTGGAACAAAAATAAAGTCTCTCTCCTACAATTCATTTTTTACTACCATTTTCAAATAGAGGGGCTGACAAGATACCAAAGTTGTCATTTTAGGGGTGCTAAATGTGATTTCAACAACATGGGGGTGCTAGATGTGATTAGAAGAAACCTCAAGGGAGGTTTCTGATATTAACCCTTTGCTATAATTAGAAAGTTTGAAAAGACGGGCCGGAGGTCCCACCTGTTGTGGGTGGATTCATAAAGCCCATATTGGAACCCCACTCCCCTTCAAAAAAAAAAAAAAAAAAAACGCAAAATAAACTAAGGTTGAAAACCGATAAAAATTACCGAAACTAAAGAGGAGTTTGCTAAATTTAGCCTAATCTTTATCCACAAACCTCAGGCTTCAACCAAAAAGCAAGGCTCCATAAATAACACATAACACATGCGAGAAATCTCCTTTTTATTTAGTTCTTAGATGCCTTAGCATGAGATTCTTCACCAAACCCTTTTGCCCTTATTGCTTGTTTTCCGTACCAAGTATTCATAAATGGGGGTTTTGATGTACCCAACTTATGGTTCCCCATCCCTCCAGCAAGCTTTAAGGTCTCGTACTAGCCAACCTCTTTATCTCTTTCTTTTAAATCGTCAAGTACCGGCGCCTTTTTTTTACATAGTATCGAATTATGGTATCCAAAGAATTTGAGCGAGAGAGATTTCTTTTGTTTCAGTCTTAGCCAATGTCAATTGACAAATCAATTCAAAGATTTATGTTATTCTTGAAACATTCTTACTAGATTATTACACTGTTGATGTATTTAGTTACTTGATTAACTCTATTACGCTGCATTTAGTTTGATAGCAAGAACATATATATATATATATGTCAGCAGAGACAGCGTCACTTTCAAAAAGAGACATCAATAGTGGTATTGTATATGGTGCCCTAACTTTACTTGTGTTCTAAGAACACTAAGTGGTGGCGGCACGAAAAGTTGTAATCTAATCACCATTGGCAAAACCCACGCGAGAAATGAAGGAAGAAAATGCTATTACTTTTTTTCGTAGAGGTATTATCCACAATTCAATTATGTTGACTCGCTAAAAATTCGTCCATTAATAAGTACATTTGAGTTTGCAATAAACTTTGACGGGTCTACTGATCAATCACCAAAAATATGAACATCCAATGAAAAGATGAGGAAAAAAATAAGAAAATAAGTACTCCGTGTTTAATGTTTAAGATGTGCTACAAGAAGGAGAGGCATGAGTGGTAATATCTGAATATACTCTCTCTTTGTTGGAGAAGTTATATGATTACTTCTGAAAATCTTGCCCTTGACTTGAGAAGCGCATAATTGTACACGGACCTAATGGTAAAAAAATTTCAAGATTAATTAAATTAAGGTGAAAAATTTGATTTCAAGTATTAGGTTGACTTTAAGAGATTGTGATGGTCAGCCAATAACGTAAAGGTGTGGATGATACTAAGCAATCATATATTAGCTAAGGTCAAATGAGTACTATCATACGTGTTATTGTTGTTAAACAGTCGGCATCTGTCAAGTATTTCTTTAATAGGGTAAATTATGAGGGAATGGCAGCCAAGAGTTTAAAAAAAAAGAAGAAGAAGAAGCATACACTTAATCTGATTTGACCTTCTGATTGCAGCAGCATCCCTGTCAATCTTCTTCCAAGGACAAGAAACCCATGGCAAATCTTTCCATTGTCGTAGGTACTATTCAAAAATCAACATACATCATGTTCTTCCGGACTGAGATATTGGTGTGAATAAAGCTCTTCAAACATTAATTGGTAGGTCTGAATGATTGGAGATACGTACAAAATTTTTTGAAGTTATATGCCAAATCTTAGCACTCCGGCCGATTATGTATTCAATAGGCATGATGACAAATGTCTAATTTTTGATTTTTTAGGAATATATAGGCTTATACCTTGGAGGGCTTTTCTCCTGAAAAGGAAGGGAAAGTAGAAGTCTACGCATAATTCAGCAATTAAATAAGTCTCCTCTTCATTGACCATTTGCACAATCATATGTTGTCATTGTCAACATGAAAACTAGGAGTTGCTCAATATTGACAGGGGATCCAAACTAATGTGTGGAGTTGTTCTAAAGCAACCTATGTTATTCCCTTTCTTTTTTAAAAATTAAAATGTCGTTCTAAATTTTGATCAAATTATGAGTTTTCTGTTATGACACAGGAAAAAACACCAAACAGGGAGGAGTGAAGGCTGTGAAAAATAGATCAAAATTTACAACCCTGCGTACACTTTCGGGTAAAAGACTAGTATGATACTGTCCCTCCTTATATATAGTAGAAAGGGTCTCAAATTATTCTTCAATGGAGCAAAACCGGACGAGGAAAGAAAAAAGTAAGAGTAAATGCTTAGTTGATCCTTGTATTATCTTTGTAATTATACCATATTATGATCCGTTTGTTACTTTGATTGTACATCATCACCTACAAATTCGAATGCATCTTGAGTCCAGCTTCGGTTCAATTGCTATATTACAGGGGAAGCTAATTAATTCTGCAGTACTTCATATCTTGCACATTTTTTCAGGTCAACTGTACTAGTATATAACGCAAGAAAAATCGAAATTCAGGATGAAGGATTTGGCTCCTCTCTTGGTGAAAGCATCTTTAGCAAAAAGATTCCCAAGTGTTTGAGAAAATAATATGTGTTTTAGAAGTGCATAAAATACTATATAAGCTCCACGATTTGTGATCGATCCACAATAATAAAGATGCAAAGGTAGCGATGCCAATACGAAAATCACGCTTAAACTTAATATTTGTAGAGCGGCCAAGTATATATAGATATATATCTTAACTTTCCTAGTCAACTCTGGGGGTATAATATCATACATATGCTTTTCTTGGATAAAAACTACAGCTTAAGATTTTGTATATGTTTACTTTGTCGGGCTAGACATGGGTACGAGGAGTTGGTGGAAAGTTAGCCACTTAATTAGCTATGTGAAGACCTGAAACACCTAAATGCTAACCTATTATGCATTCATGCACGCTTGTATACCTAACCCCAACATTTTGATTTTTGTTTCCCTTATACATATATATATATATATATATTTCTCTAAACAAAATATAATCTAAAAAATAAGTGATAAACTATTCACTTATCACTTAATATGATATGCATTCAAATTCATCATATTTTCGTATTTAATAATTTAGTAACGTAACATATTCAGACTTCAAATTTCAAATAATTTTAATTTTGAGACTTCAATTTAATCAAACGCATCTTAAATTTCACACTGCAATGCTATTATAAGTCTACCACTTGTCTTACTAGGACAAATAAAATAAGATGCTTGCAAGGTAGAATAGAAAGTGCAACGTAAGTTGCGCTTGGGAGAAGGTTGACTATGCATATATACCTCTCCACAGAAAGTGTTTGTTCTTTGTTCTACTTCTCTCTCTGTCTCTCTTTAAATCTTTCTTTCTTCCTCTCGTTTCTATCTAAAAGAATATTTTACTGCTGTAAACTTCGTTTAGACAACGACTAACAAAATACTGTTATGCGTGCATACTTTTTGATAGCGATTCGCAGATGCATAATTTAATTTGTACCTCTAGTTATATTACGAAGGAAGTAATTGATAATTTTTTTTTTTACAGTTTGGTCAATCAGTATTATATCCGGATTCATTTGCCACCATGGATCTGTTGAACAGCCTATGCTTTTCTTTTAAGTTTTAGGATGTCACAGGAAAAATGACAATGATTCCCATAGCGACCTATATATATATATATATAGCATTTATGATGAATATGATAAAATGCTACTTAACTACCTGCATAATACTGAAAGTATTATAAGAAACAGAAACCAAAGAAATTTCAAGCTTGCTATAAAATTGAACAGCCGGTAGCTAGGAATGCTGGAGTAGTACCAAGATCAACTTCAAAGCAATTAATATAGTTCATGTCCTAAGTAAATTATCACTGGCTTAAATAAAGCCTTCGCTAATAATTAAAGGCCAGATCTGCTACTGCAGAAAATGAGAAAGGAACTAAGCTAAGTGCATAAAAAAAATTATGGCCCCTTCTCCCTTTGGAATTATGGGATTATGTGAACAAAAAGGGAAAAGGAGCAATAATAAAATCTTGAAATAAAAATGCTTTTTTTTCCCCAAAAATTTTTCACATTATAAAAGGGTTTTTTTTTTTTTTTTTCAAATTCTCAATTGCAATGTGATTCAAGAAATTTGGATGATATTGTTGGTTACTTCATAATTCTATGCATTTTGTTTTCTTTTCTGATGATTTCTTATGGGTTTCTACAAGTCAACGTGGCATATGCTTCTTGAAAATAAGTGAATATAGATCCAAAAAGGGCTAAAGAGTAAAGATCACTATACGTTGAAGAGAGAACAAGATGTAGTTTAGAGCTTCGTTCACTCCTGTTCAAGGATTATTAGTACCAAGAGTTTGTATTATTCACAGGATAAACAAGAAGAAGGCTATTAATCATCCTTGAGCGGCATGATTTTCTTGTTTGACCTCTGATATAAATTTCACTTGCATCCAAGGTCTCAAGTTAGAATTTTGTTCCATCTTTCTCCCCATCACACCTCGGCCGCCGGCCACCGGGGAGGGGATTGGAAGGGAGGCCTTAGTTGAGGCTCCTGAGAAGCATCTCCAACTGCATGCTATCAGGATATAAGATTTCTGAAAGATTACAGCAGAAATTTCATGTTGCTGGGCATAATGCCTCAGCACGTTTTGAAAGATAGAGTAAAATCAGACCATAATCGGCGATAATGCCAATTATCAACAGTGATTTTTCCATATTATTATGGATGGGAATCCCATTTAGAGCATGTACAAAGAACTTGTGACTTTTGGTTGGAGAAAAAAATAGAGGCTGGAAACCCACTTTCTTCTTAATTCTACATAGGCCGCTTAAATGTCCCAATTTTATCTTTTTGTGCACCAATTCTTTTACAACAAGTGTCTATGAATCAATCAAGTTAATTACCTTTTCCTTAAGCTACATATAAAGTACCTTCTCAAAAAAAAAAAAAGAAAAAAGAAAATAAAAGTACATTGTCTAAAGGAAATATAAGAATTATAAAATGAGAGTCCCTTGTGTACGTGACTAGCTAAATAGTAAGAGTATCTGATTTCAAGAATTTCACTAAGATTTTCTTTGCATAATTAGTCCCCATTTAATCAAATTTCACATCCTTCACGCTTTTATCACCAGTATTGCTGGATGATTTGTCCTGTCTAACTGAGAACCGAATCAACCATAGTATCGAGTTAAAATATCCTCAAAAAGTTCTAAATCCAAAAATTAGTAAAATATGATGCGAATAAAAATGCAATGAACCAGTCATGGATCATGGTATGGTTTTCTGCCATTTGTTTGGTTGCTCTGTGCAAGTTTTAGAGAGGGAATGCCTAATAAGCTTGTTTCCAATCCGAGTTTGGAATTGCCCATTAGATCTCTTCATTAGCAGAATCCAGCAATAATACAGTGGAAGCACATGGTTTGGTGTAAACAAAGCACGCGGTTTGGTGTAAACAGTTTCTGTCATTTTTTTTTGAAAATTTCTATTTATCCTTTAAATAACAATTCACCAGTAACCGATTCTAACTCAACCACTAATATCATGCAATTAGTGAAATATATCCACCAACATAACCACTAATGCCACATAATTACCAAACTACAATTTACAATCTCATAAAAAAACTTCTACTCAACGACAAATCACAACCACATAAAAAATTTCTTTTCCATCTCCTTCATACGCATCATAAGCGAACTTTTTTTTTTTCTATCTCTTATCATAAGATTTTAATCATCTAGATGATTGTAGAGTTCCATCTCAATGTAAAACCACATTTAGAAGAAAATTTTCTTTTTAAAAGATTCATTAATCAATCTAATTGCTTGATTTAATTTTTCATTTTCTTTTTATCATGTTTCGCTGTATTAACTTTTTTAGTTTTCTACTTCTAAATTTTGTTACCAAATAGGAGTTCTACATTCAATAGTTCAAACGAAGATTTTTTTTTTAATTATTGAATGCACACACATTAAGTGTGCGTCAATCACTAGTTTAGATAAACATGGTGTATGGATCTACTTGTTATCTTATTTCATCCTAATAATATTTTTTCTTTCATTTTTCTTTTATGTGAAAAACGTCTTAAATTTTCTCGAGAATGTTTAGAATATGTAAATAATGCCACTAGGTTTCTATGTTCTAATTTTTCCGTAAATATATTTTGTTATTATGACATGTAACATGTATAAGAAAGAGTGTTGTGCCCTTATTGATAAAGAAAAAAGACAATCCCAAATGGAGGCACAAAAAAATACTTGATCATTTTTCCTTTTCTAAATAGATTGTTTTTTTCCCATTTGATCACATTTTTTAAAATTGTTTTTGATTTCCAATATTTTCATATTCGTAGTTGTTGCCGAAAAGGGCCGCGAAAATTAAAAAAATCGCGGGAAAGGTGGGAGCTGGTATGATGTTGTCCCCACATTTGATTTGGACTAAAATGCTTTCTACCGTTAGATTAAAAAATTTACTCCTCTCGCCGGTCCCATCCTCCAACCTTCTCTTAAAATAAAACTGACACGTGTCCTTGGGGGCGGGGGTAAGTTATTCAGTCTTCCGAGACGAAACTGCCCCTGAATATACGGGTAACGGCTGCTAAGTCCACTATTCTGTTCAACACTTGTTGCCCTTTTTTTTTTTTTTTTCCTTCCTTTTGGAAAAAAAGACAAGCTTATTTTTCTCACCGAGCGTGTTTGCATACAAAATTATCTCACATTTTTTATATCATAAATAAATATTTTAATTTACTTTTTATATTTTTAATAATACCTTCTTTTTGTACATTAATTTTAATCGATGGTTGGACCTCAAGCAAAAGAGCAAAAATGTTGAGCTCTGGACAGGTGAGAGTAGAAACAGTAGATTCATTTGACTTTAGAAAGTCAAAGTAATTTTTTTGGGATTAATTTTTATACAGTATCATTGCTAAATTTTTTTTTTAACACAAGCAGGTTTAGATGAATGCGACATTATTACCATGCAAATTTTAGTGTAAAAAAAGGAAGAGATACATTTTTTTTTTTTTTAAAAGTATAAGTGAAAAAACTCAAATCGAATACTGTCACTTGAACACTTACAGCTTTACGTGAATATTCAAATGAGTGGTTGGAAGCCCGTAGCTTTGAGCCCTGACTACTAATGTTCATTGGTTTACTGTACTCTTGAGTTCATTAGACTAAATAGTCCATGTACATTGAAGCCACAAAGGTTTCTAATACAATTGACATGGAATATAACATGAATTGAATTCATTTCTTGTTAAGTAAAAATAATTCTCACATGGGGTTTGGTTTAAATTTGAGTTTGCCATTAAACTAAGGTGTCGTGGATTTAATTCAAAATGTGAGAGTTCTATTAAACAGAGATGTAGTCGAAACAAATATTAAATTTTTTTTTTATGTAAATAGGAGGTTTTGAATTTAGAACTTCTCATATGCACTTTCACCCTCGTTATCATCCGACCCGTTACTCCTCCAAGAAATCCATTATAGTTGAAACGAACATGTTTAGGTTTCGTTTACTTCATTTTCGAAATTCAGTGACGATATGATGAAAGGTTGGCTACAAATGATTTTTTGGGATTGAAGTACATTGCAGGTACGCGAGTGCATAAAATACAATCATATGGATATGAAACTAAGACATTTCTAAAATTCACTATCGTTCGGTGGAGTTGGAAGATTTACATTATTTTAAACCACAAAGAAAAGAAAACGTCGACTAATTGTTAATTATTCAGGCATTTCGGTTTCCTAAATTGCTCAATGACGCTTCTAATTTATTCTATTATCGTGATTCCCTTCTTCACTCTTGTGGATGATTTAAAGAATTCGAGGTTCTCTTATAGATTAGGGGCAAAAGTAAATGAATCAAGACCGTGAAAGTGATAAAATGAGAAGGTTATCAACAACTACATGTTAAAGCAGCACAAAGCTAAGAAAATCACCTGATCCTAGCCCAACAACAGGTAGATTCATACAAGACAACGCAGAAACATATATATGAGCGAATCACATAGTTTAGAGCGTTTCATATATACAACGTATTCTTTTACTTTCACATCCTAGTTCTTGTTTGTGCTTAACACAACTCAAAATTCTTGCACGACAAAATTTTAGAATCACTGAAATGATATCAACACAATCACCAAATTCTTTCGAATAAGGTTGTCTTTTGGACCAAATTGTCTCAAAACTGTATCACAGTAGCTATATATGATTGAAATCATTCAAAATTTTAGAAATTCAAAAATAGGCAGAAAACTAGGGATAATTTTAGTTTCTAATATTTTCAACAATCCAGAGAATTAAGAGGAAGGTGTCTTTTCCCAGGACTTCAGCAAACGAAAGGAGTAAACCATTATTTCAGTTTCATGTTCCTAATGCATTTTGAGGTTGCAGTTACTTGTACTAATTATGATTCTGGAAGAATGCATACCCTTGTAATTAATTCATCAATTCTACCTTAGGTTATTTTAATCCGATCGTTTACAAGTTTACAACCATGATTTTATACAGACGTTCGAGTTTGACATTGTCTGTGAGCACAAAAAATGTGCGAATCATGCTGTTGATTTCATGACTTCAAACAATTATTTCATAGTCAACCATTATGTCTCTCAAGTTGACAACACTAGAACGTAGACACTACTATTTAACCTTGTAATCCTACACTTTGCAGATACAATGCTCTAGATTTAGGGTTGGTGGCTGTCTAGCCGAGGAAGAAATTTTCAGCTGGCAAGTAGGCTAGAAACTATTCTATATATATATATATATATATATCTTTTGCCTTCAATAAAAAAAATAAAATATCATGAAGCAAATTAAGTTCAATTACTGATGCTTTTCTTGTTTTTGTGTTTATTCTTCGAAACCTCAATAATATATATTGATCATCAACCAAGTCTCTCCCAACTAAAATATTAATGAGAGAGAAATGCCAAGGAAATTAAATAAAAGCAGAGTTGGGGATGGGAGAGTCTTAGAGGGTTGGAACACTCGAAGACTTGAAGCATATGGCAGCCTCCTGGCCGTTCTACGTGTAAGCCAGGAGGCTGCATGAGACTGTCAATAGTAAAAAGTGTGGCTGAAGGAGGGCATTCCTGTAAATTTAAACAACAAGAGATGAGCTGATCGGACAAGGAAGCCAAAAGAGGTTTTCCTTGGACAAACATTAGCAGTTTTTCTCCTAGTCTTCGGTGGTTTTGGTCCTTTTGGGGGGAGGGAGAGAGAGAGAGAGAGAGAAAGAGAAAGAGAGAAAGAAGTGTTCAAGTTTGGAGGATATGCTTAAACTTAAGACCGCTTTATCTGAAAATTTGGTTGCAGAAAGTCGTCTGGTTCGCTTAAAATAGCTTTGTCTTTTGCTTCATTTGCATTCAATTCTCCCTTGCTCTCTTCTGTCCTGTTTCTCAGTTTCTATCCTCTCCTCAACCTCTTGCGCTTCATTAATCCTAACCGACCCCTTTTCTCTCCTCCCTGTCGATCTCTTTTCTTCTCTTTTCACATCTTTAGAGCCATCCCTCTAGCTCTATTTAAACCACCGTTGGATCACTGCTATGGTCATCAGTCATCAGAGAAAGCATCTGATCATACATAATAGTAGCCTTTTAGGAAATTTCAGGGATTTTCGCTAGACTTATGGGGTTTGCAAGAGCTCTTGTTGAAACTTCAACTGAGCAAGAAAGCAAACTTTTTGTTGGAGGAGCTTCTAACTCCATTAACTCTTCTCCTTTCATGGCTTCTTCCAACAAAACCAACAACCACACTACTCAAATAGTGCTTGACCAACAACAACATCAATCACCAGTGCCATCACAGATTCATCCAAGTCATCATCAGCACCTTCATCAAGACCATCATGCTCATCATCATCAGCATCAGCATCAGCATCATCAGCAGAATATTAATCAGATTTCTTTTGGCATGATGCAATCATCTTCATCAGCCATTCCTGGCAACTTCATGTAACCCTTTTCTTGCTCCTAAATTCGTCAGAAAAACTCCCTCAAAAAACCCGTTTCTTACTTTTGGCTTTTTCTCTCCGTGTTTCCTTTTCTTTTCTTTTTTTCTTAGAAAATAAATCCCCCCTTTTTTTTTTAATTTTTGTTGCCTCTAATCATTTCTTGATCTTTTCTCTTTGTCTGGTCTCCTTCTGTCTGGGGTGTGAGCAGAAGCAAGGATACTGGAGCTTATGATTTGGGCGAATTAGATCAAGCCCTTTTTCTTTACCTGGATGGCCAAGAACCCTCGGCAATTCAAGAGCAAAGACGTGAGCTCCCATCTTTTGTTTTTTAAGTCTAAAATTTTTTCCTTAACCTTCAAAATGATCTAGCTCCTTTCATTTCTTTCTAATTTTATGCCTACTCCTTAAAGATTCTCTTGGGGAATACTCTTGGTCATGAGGAAAGTGTGTTCAGGGATCAAATCTGACTGTACTTTCTTTGACCAGATCCTCTGAGCTGAAAAATTTTCCAGTTTTCAAGAAACAATGCTGTTTTCTATTACGTGTCCTTTTGGTTTCAATTGATTTCTTGGGGTTGGACCACGACATGTAACAAACTCTTTGAACTACTACATGATTTTCCTGCAAATTTCTGCTCGTACCTCTAAAGGGTACAAATCAAAATTAAAAAAAAAATATTCCTTTCACTCTCTTTGCTTGCAAAGAGTTCAAAATGCATGACCAATTGCAGCTCTCTTGTCCTTTCTGACCCTTGTATCGGGATTTCATCCTTTCTTATCATATCTTTCCCTGAAATAATTTCCAAAAATTTATCCTCAATTTAATGCTTATGATGCGCGTGCAGAGAACTCCGGGATGAGGCCTCCAACTCTAAACATTTTCCCTTCTCAGCCCATGCATGTAGACCCCTCATCAGCAAAGGTATCATTCCGTTAAAAGATGTCTCTTTTACTTGTTCTCATCAACTTTGACATTGTATATCTTAATTAATTGGGTTCGCTTGTTAATTAGTTGTTGATACTAATTTTTTGGTAGGCAAGTACCGGATTAGTTTCCAATTCTCCATCTAGCAGCGGTTCCAAGAGATCATCTGAGCCGTCCATGGAGTTATCAAACCCCAGAAATGATGTTGCTTCTGCACCTGAACCAGCAAAAGCTGTAAAGGTGGGACTTAATTAACTAAGTACAGATCGAGCTAGTCAATATACTATCTGATATGCCGGCAAATGATTGATTTGTTAGTTTCTTGTAGACTCAGATTTTGGGGGGGTTTCACTTTCATTATTTTAATCTTTCTTTTCATTATTCTTGATTGTCATAATTCTTTTGATTATTGTCGTTGCAGCGTGAGGGAAACCGCAGAGGTCCAACTTCAAGTTCAGAGCAAGAAGGACCAAAGACACCAGATCCTAAGGTAACCGCTTTCTCTTTTTTGGTGAAATCTATCCCTACTTGTCCCCCGCTATTTAATATATTGTACCATAGCTGATAGAGTTCTCAATTTATATTTTATTTCTACCACAGACACTGAGGAGGCTTGCTCAGAATAGGGAGGCAGCCAGGAAAAGCAGACTTAGGAAAAAGGTCAGTCCACTCCAAGATTAGTATGTTTATCCAAAATAAAGGTATACATTTACCACAAAACTAATCAGTTTTTTTTTTTGCTTGATCTATCACAGGCTTATGTTCAGCAGCTAGAGTCAAGCAGGATCAAACTTACTCAATTAGAACAGGAAATACAAAGAGCTAGATCTCAAGTAAGAAATACTACATTTCTCTCTAATAAATGTAGCTATTAGAAGAGTGCATCTTTTATCTTTCTTTCTTGCACTCAATTCACTATATAAAATGCTATATTCAAGTGACCCCAGCATTTTTTTAATGTTTTCATTTTTTTTCCAGGGAATTTACTTTGGTGGAGCTTCTGCCCTTCTAGGTGGTGACCAATCCATGCCTGCTCCTATGGGCAACATAAGTTCAGGTATATTAGAGCCATATATTTTCATAATTTACTTTGGTAACAGATTTAGTTCAATACATTTTCTCAGTTGCAGATGCTACCGTCTTCGACATGGAGTATTCACGATGGCTGGAGGAGCATCACCGCCTAATGTGCGAACTTCGAAATGCAGTGCAGGAGCACTTACCTGAAAACGAGCTCAGGCTTTTCGTCGACAACTGTTTGGCTCACTATGACGAGGTGATGAATCTCAAAAGCATGATCGCCAAATCTGACGTTTTTCATCTTGTTTCCGGCATGTGGAAGACTCCTGCTGAGAGATGCTTCATGTGGATGGGAGGTTTTCGCCCATCGGAGCTCATCAAGGTATCTGTATATATGTATATATATATATATACACGAAAACCCTTTTCTCGGAACTAGGTTTTACGTAATAAAAAGTTAATAAAACGAAAAAAGACCATGCAAACCCTAGCTAGAAACCTTTTATACGGCTAAAAACAAAATGGGCTCGATTTATTTAACTTTTTATGCTTTCTAAAAACAAGTTTTGATTTATTCCGGCTTGTTTTATATTCTTGAAAAATTGTCTTCGACCCGACAAGGGTTTTAGAGGTGGTGAAGAAAAGGTTAACATTGGTGAGGTCGGGGAGGAATATAGTACTAAATAGACACGATGAGACACTTCACAAGGAATGTAAAATGTTGTTTAAGGGCACGGAGCAAGTTGTCGGTGTGATCGTAAAGAGGATCACCATTATGTAATATCAAAGAATGACGAGAAGGTATCGTGATGCTTTCCTTTGTAAGTTCTTGTTAGGTATTATTCCCAACTCAGCTATAAAGCCCATGTCTGTTACTCACCATTATAATTCCAGTCTTTGTCTCTCTTTTGCATTAGAAACAAAGATGATGCATACTTGCACGGCTCTTTAGCTATAT
Source organism: Coffea arabica (assembly GCF_036785885.1). Classification (NCBI taxonomy): domain Eukaryota; kingdom Viridiplantae; phylum Streptophyta; class Magnoliopsida; order Gentianales; family Rubiaceae; genus Coffea; species Coffea arabica. Next base: position 14,543,781 of record NC_092321.1, read on the forward strand.
ATTAACAAGGCTTTTCTTCCAGACATGTTATCTTTCTGAGACAATTAAACAACAAATTTGTACAAAAAATATTTGGATTATTGTTAATGTATGATGAGGTAATGGTGGTGGATTAACTAATCTTTTTGTTTTTTTGGCTTGTTTTAATGTAGATAATAATGAGCCAAATTGAGCCATTAACAGAACAGCAACTCCTGGCAATATGTGGATTACAGCAGTCAACACAGGAAGCTGAAGAAGCCCTCTCTCAAGGACTTGAAGCTCTTAATCAGTCCCTCTCAGACACCATTGCTTCTGATGCCCTGAGCTGCCCTTCGAACATGGCTAACTACATGGGCCAAATGGCTCTAGCCATGAACAAACTCTCCACCCTTGAAGGTTTTGTTAGACAGGTATCCAACATTAAACATTAAACTCCCCCCCCCCCCCCACACCCCCACCACAAATATAACTGTAACACAATTTTCTATTCAATCACAAACATGCATGCTTATGTATACATATACTAATTGGTTAATCACATCACGTAAAAAGTCATTCTTCCCTAGATTAAAATAGGTACACTGAATATAATGTAGTATATACTTTAGAAAAAATTAATGCATACAAGCTACTAATTACATAGCAAAAGAGGGTATACAGCATGCATTTTGAAGTGATGACGTTGAAAGTTTTTTTTGTGGGGTCGTAATCGTAGAGGACAAGAATCTGTCCATTGCTTGGGTTGGGAGACCTGCTCCAACTGATGACCAACTCTCCTCTTCCCTCCAGCTCATACATGGACTAACAGGAGTAAATATTATGGCAGGATTATGTACTTAAACCGTAGAATCCTTAAAGTAACTATACCTTAAGATGGTTTGGGTCAAGGAGGAATCTCGCACGTTGGATTTGATTAAGTTAAGGTCCACCCTGATGTTACATGCACGGATATGTCTTAGCTAAAGAGAGTAAGTCAGGGTCCCATCTCTCTGGGTCACATCTCACATGGGTGTTGGGGTTTTCTGATCGAACATCCTGCGGTCCACATTGTGTGGGTACACTCGAAAGTCTGTGACCGTGACCCTGTCCTTCTGTGAAGTAGTTGCTTCCTCCTGTTTGACGCATCAGGCCATCTCTCTATCGAGTCTAAACAACATTTCTTTTTTTTTTTTTTGCAAACAATAATTTTTCTCTATTGAGTCTAGACATAGTTTGTCAAACACACGAACCCAATATTCTTTTCTAAGAGATTCACCAATTTTTGGAGTAGTATTTGGATGATAAATGAGTGGAAAAGTAATTAAATTGTTTAATTTTAAAGATTGGAAACTATAAGCTAAGGAGGCACAATTTTTCAAGTTCGCAGGCCTTTATGCAACTACATGAATTTCTGTAGAAAAAGTGTGGCTGCGGAAATTTATGTGAATGGCGTAGGCTGATTGCTTAAAGATTAAGATCCCATTTGATAGAGATAAAAATTTTCCCAATATTCCTATGTGATGTCACATGGTCATCATCATTCCTAGCAATCATGTTTTAGAGAAAAGGACCTGCAGGAAACTTAAGAGTCATTGAATATATTAATCATCTGCTTGATGAAATTCTTTTACTCGTCTGCTAGGCATTAAACTTGGTTTCTGTTTTGAGTCCGTTTCAGGAACTAGTCCAAATTTGCATTGTCATTCTCAAAGTTCACATTTATGGTGTATTTTGTCAGATGAAATGTTTCTTGGTCATGCACGTGCAACTAATGATATAGGGACTGCAAAACAGAAAATGAAACGTATTGGGAGACTCTTATAGATTAGAGAAATAGTACTAAATGTATGTCAACGAAGTCTAAAATTCTAAATCATTTTGAATATTACAACTGATGAAAAGTTTTCTTAGATTGATCCCCATGAAATTTTCTAGTTCTAGAAGGTTAGTTTTTTCCTTTTTCTCATTCACATCTCATATTGATTATCACATGGTTCTTACGAATAAACTCTATAGAACAGTATCCTTGCTATTCTTGGTTTCCCATATTATTACCCTTACAGAATTGTTCAGACCAGCTGCATGATCCCAGTCCCTGTCTAAACTGCTACAGTAAGCAAATGGGGAGAAAAAGAGAGGATTGGTTACACTTTCAAGTGATTTTTGAATGTAGCACCAGATCAACTCTGCACTGGTCAAAACAATGGAAGTAAATAAATTCCACATGTCCCAATTTCAACCGGTGTGTTCTGGACCAATCAAGAAATTCAAAAGGCGGGGTGGCCGGAAAGATTATGAGGGTCTCTAAAGATTTTCTATACTCATGTCAAATGTTAAGACTTCTGCCCAGTTAAGATTACTCCATTACCAACCCAAGATGCAGATGGAAGATGCCTTCTCTTTTATATTTTTCATCCTCCAAAAGTCAACATACATGCATGAGTACATTTTGTAACTTGTTGTTGCTGTTACTTAATTTCTATATAGTTTTGTTTTGACAAAAGACAGAAGGAAAAAAAAAAAGAAAAAGAAGTCGGCTCTAATATTCAAGGTGTCATTCATTTTCAGGCTGATAATCTGAGGCACCAAACAATTCATCGCCTGCATCAGATCCTGACAACCCGTCAAGCTGCAAGGTGTTTTCTGGCGATAGCCGAGTATTTCCATCGCCTCCGTGCTCTCAGCTCTCTTTGGTTGGCTCGTCCTAGGCAGGAATAAGAAGGGAAGGGAAAAAAGAAAAAGAAACCCTAGCTAGTCATCACCCATCTTAGGATGTTCAGCTTTTTATCTATTTCATGAAAAATATTTAATGTTTCTAAATTTTGTCATTTTCGATAGAGATGTATAGAGTACTATAGATAGACAAAATTAAGGTGGCTAGCTAGTTTTTAAATTACAATAGTAGAAGCAAACTCTTTTTGTACCTAGCTTGGTGTTTTTCTCTTTCTGTGGTTTGCTTTTGTCTTTGTTTTCGTCCTTGGTCATGATAATTAAAACGTTAATCATGATTTAGCAGCCATCTCTGACGGAGAAGTGAGAACCAATAATGTTTGGCTTGAAGAAAATCATGCATGATTAGGGAACAACAGGTGGTTGAGATGTGTTGTTTTACTGCCATATGTTGGAGTGCTTGAGGGCAACTTCTTTGGTCAAGATTGACAAAGGGGAGAATAGATCAATGAGGATTAAACTCAAGTACTTGGACTATGGACGTAGAAAAAAGATCACATACCACCAATTGCACTTACCCTTGCCTCGACTTTGTCTTACCATTGGATTTGGTAGGTTATTACTTGTTCACATGGAACTTAAAAGTCCATTATGATCCATTGAAAACTTATGGATAAAATTCTTTACAATAATAGTTTCTGGTAATTAATTTGTCGAAGGTTGCGGTAATAATCCAATGATACTTTGATCATTCAGTTTAATTAGGGGCAGTGGCGCATCAAAATTTTTTCAATTTGGAAGACTATTAAACTATGAAAGAATAGTTAAGGAAGCTGGTTAGTTGAAACGAGGTATCTCAGTCATGGATTAGTTAAAACGTTATGAGGAGGGACGTACTATTGCTTGCAAAATATAGAGAGAATATGGAAACTTCACACATAGGGTTGGTAGTTGGTAGACTAAATTCAAGGTCTCTCTCTCTCTCTCTCTCTCACACACACACACAGAGAGAAACATCCACTCTTGTTCACCTCGTATTTTATGATGGCATTTCATACATCTAAGTTTGTGGGGTGTGTCTGCATACACAAGATGAAGAAGCAACAATATGGACTTACATTTGTGGAAATTCATCGGGCAAAATAGCTAGCTAGCCTTTTTATTCTTGGGAAGCATGCTCTTTACACAAGAATTTTAATAGGCAAAACAATTATATGCAGCAAGAAAAATAAAAACTTAAGAAACTAAATTATTTGAGTATGTATTTGATAGACGAGATTTTGTACAAATCCTTAGAAAAGACGCATGCCCAAAACGAATCACAACAATCTTGAGCAGGTCAATTTTTGGTTTTCCATCGGCATTTTGTATTTGGGGGAATCATCATCAGCATTGATTAATACAATAAACACGTTAGGTATCAAAATCCATTGAGCTTAATTATAATAGGCTTTGCAGTCAGGCCTAAAAGGAAAAGTAGGCTTGAATCTTGTTCTTGATTTTACCATTTCCAACCAGAGTGGTTTTTGGCATACAAACATTGGCAAGAAAATTTTGCTTGTTTAGTCAATTTCATCAAGGGTAACATGCGAGATTGAATTAAACAAAGACATATGGCTGCTTCTTGATGAAAGTGTTGGAATTGAAACAAAACCCTACAACATTTTGGTTAAGTAAAGAGTGTATTTATTCATGTGGAATTGTATGCGATTCTCCAGTTAAATTTCCTTTTACCTTTTTCCTAGGCTGGCGAAAGCTTTGTATTGTCTAGGTTGCCTTTTCTTCGATGTCAATTCAGTATGGTATATGTACCAGAACTTCAAAACCACTTTACTATATTTGAGTAGTATGAAAGCAAAATAAACACATTTTGACGAAAGAATCATGAGCTTTACACGTTCCCAAAACTTCTAGAGATAAAGTTCTTTCACACTTCATAATCTTTATAATTTTTTCAGGGAAAGCAATTAAAACTGTTTCGCTGGAAAGTGGCAATTTCGACTCATCATCTTGCCTCTAATTCAAAGACTACCAAGAAATGGCACTATTCTTAGTTAAAGGTTGGAATTTGACTTCCTTTAAATTTCCTTTCGCCAAAAGTCTATTAATTAGATCAATGTGGTACTGTCATTGGTATTTGCACAACCTTTATATCTATATATATATATATACACACATATAAAAGATAATCAATAGTAATTTTTTGTTTGTCCTTTTGATGATTCGACTCTGTAATCTTCAATTATTAGTGAAAAATATTTTACTAATTAGACAGTACTTCGTTAGCACAATCTATATATATATTGTAGAAGGTAAGATGGACCATTTGTTACCACAAATGTAGAGGCGAAATTGGGCATCATAGATATTTGACGCTAGATGTCTCAAAATCGGTTTCCAAAACACTTTGCACATAAAACATATCTACAACAATTTAGCCCCAAAAAACAAAATTCGTGTTGAAAAAAAATCTCAATATTTGATTCCAAATCATCATCCTCTCCAACATTACCCATAACAAAGTGCAAGGTTTTTTTTGGGCCAAAGCCCAGAAAGTTACGGCAAACAGATCCAATAGAATTACATCTGCAGCTGCCGCTGAGCCCATAACCTTGACACCTTCAACAAATGCAGCAGTCGGAGCCACAACTTTTTGCACAACTGCTCCAGGTACTAGACTAGTTTGTTCCTATATTAGCTTCACTTCTGGATCTAGGCAATATGCTATAGCAATATAGTTGAATTTATTAAAATCAAAGTTTTGAGCCAGGTGCTGCTGGTCAGCTGGTGGTTAATTTCTTGCCCATGCTAGTGGAAGTGTTTGCTTTTCAAATGGCGCAAGTGTTTCTTACTTTGTCTATATAAAAAATGATTCTTTATGGTTCTTTGAGGACTATGAGAGATACTACTTCAAAATTATCAAGTAGAGTTCTTACGTTTACTGGATTTCTCTTGACCAGTTTAGGTCTCCTTTCCCTCCAGTGTAGGAGTAGGACTAGTTGAAGTATAAAATTTACTAGTGGTGGTTCATCGGGTTCTCTTTGAGTCGTTTAGATCTTCCCTCCCTCTAGTATAGGAGTAGAAGTAGTTGTATCTATCGTATCGAAAAAAAAAAAAAAGAGTTTTAAGCCAGGTGTTGGTCGGTTGGTGGTTAATTTTGTTAGGACCCAGGCACGGAACAAACAACTATTGAGACATCAAGTGTACAACAATTTAATGAGGAATAAGTCACAAGTATGAAAGATAAATGACACACAATATTTAACGTGGTTCGGTTCCATCATTGAGCCTACATCCACGGAGAGAAACTCGTTCTTTATTATGAGAGGAAAGCCCTATACAAGAATACAATTTGAACCCAAATTCAACCCTTGTATACCATATCTCATCTTTTAAGAACCCTCTTTCACACCCCATATATAAGACTACATGATACCCTCTTGTGTGCCCTTATGTGTCTTTGTAGTATGCCAACCTACCTATTTATAGAGAACATTACTGCCAAAAAAATCAAATAACAATTGAAAACCAATACTATTTTCTAAACTCATATAGAGTAGAAAATAGCATCTAACTAAATAGAGCTTTACCTGACTACTATTTCAAATAACTAAAACCAATTAGGAAACTAGTTACTTCCACACAAAACACGAAATCTACCTAAAAGAAATTAAGCCAATTTCCTAACAAATCTCCACCTTGGCGAAAATTTCTTTTAGTAACCATTTGCCTTCAACTACCAAAAATATGGTACCAAACTACACACCCGAATCAATACAGTCCTGATACCAAATTGATTCAATCGGCAAATGAACATGTGTAGTTGCCCCCGAGTTTAACCTCCTGTTAACTCGCGAGAAGGTGTCTCAATTCACCATCCCCTTTGCAGGATTTCTTCTCACCACCACTTGCAATTTGGGATCCCCTTCTGTGAGTTCTAACCCTAACCATTGAGGCAACCAAGTGGTAAAATCACCATACTTCTTCCCATCCTCAGGACTGTCTCACCACGTGTGATTTCTAAGACTCCACGTAAAACGAAAAATTCGTAACTGTCAGAGTCTTCTGGCGCATGAAAATTAGATCTCCTTGTTTCTTTAGGACACTTGCCACACCACCCAAAAAACATAATCGAAATCTAAAAATCACCGGGATGAAGTATCAACCGTTGAAGGTGTGAGAAAGTCTCCACCGATTCATGTCCAAAATCAACATTGGACTCCATCTTTTTCTTGACCCTTGAATCACCTGCTTAGATTCACCATCAAGTATTTTCATACTTTTCGACTTCCTATCCTTTACCATCAATACTTTTTGCCAAGCCATTGAAACAAGAATACCACTCATTAAATCGTTCAATTATTAACAGCCATCAATCCACTTGATCTCAATAATTAACTAGGATCCAACCATGAACTTTGCTCTATTACCCAGTCTCACAACCAGGCTCTGATACCACTTGTTGGGCTCTGAGAGAGCCAAACTCGGGGAGAATTTAACCATGAGTTAGAATGGGAACCACAACCATGGGTTTGACACCATATCCAACCCAAAATCTTAAGGCATTGGGTTTATGGATCATTCCCACTTATATGTTTTTCATTCTACTCATCTCTTTCCGATGTGGGATATTGATTTACACTTGATATCCCAACAAGTGGTATCAGAGCAGATGGTTATGCTGGGCAGTGACTCCAGGATAAAAAGCCAGTGAGAGTGGTAAGGCGTGGCTTGAATAAGAGCGGGGAAAAAAAAATCATGCAGACCTGCAGTGAGGCAAGGGCATGTGGACTCTTGAGCAAGAATCGTACACTCCAGATTGAAATGGGCTTGATGGAGTGAATGGGTTAGGGAGAAAGGTCCGATGTGGAAGAGATTCACAATTGAGGGGGAGATTGTTGGGATATCAAGTGTGAATCAATATCCCATGTAGACACTAAATTTTTACTCATTTTTGTTTTAATTATCTCAAAATTTTATCTTAAACATTTTTTAAGCATTTTGGACATCAAATCTTTTAATTTTATTCATTTTTGCTTATTTGTCTGTTAATTTTAAGATTTTTTGAAAAAAGAGAATTGCTCACAAAAAAAAAACATTCTTTAAATTTTTAGATTCAAATTAGGAAGGTTTGTTGTTTATTTTGTTAAAAAAAAAAAGAAAAAAAGAAGGAAACCCGCACGCGGGTTTTAGACTGATTAAGAGATTCTGAAAAAGAAAAAAGAAAGCTGCGCACGCAGCATTACAGAAGCATGAAGAAATCGGAGGGCTCATGTTTTTGGGTAAAACTAACTCTTCATCCTCACCTTTGAGGTGAGGGTTTAGGGGCTTAGGGATTCCTATAAAAGGAGGAGCCGCAGCCAAGATGAAGGGAGAGGGTCTGGACGGCTAGATTTTGAGATAGAGAGAGAGCTGGAGGTTGGAAAGACGGCTGGAGAGAAAAATCGAGAGAGAGAACTAAGTAGAAAGATGACAGAGGAAAGAAAGAAGGGGGTGGACGGTTGGACAAAAAGAATGGGTGACGGCTGAGAGAGGCATCAGCAGAGGAAAAGAGAAAAACTAGAAAAGGATAGCAGAGAGCTTCGAGGCAGCGAGGGTTTTGAAGCAAAAGAGAGAAACAAGCCGAGGGAGAGAATCAGCAGGATGGCGGCTAAGTAGAAAGGTCGAGAGAAAAAGAAAAGGGGAAATCTGGAGAGATTTAGAAGAAAAACTGAAAGAAAAATGAGAGGAAAGAGTAGCAGCGGGGAAGAAGATTTTTCAGAAAAATTTTTACCCTCCAGGCTGATTTTCCGTTATCTATGGAGGCAATTTTCTCTATGAAGTTGGCTCTTTCTTGGGTTTTTTGAGTAATCTGGAGCATCTGCAACGTGAGGGGAGTGGGTTTTGTTCAGATGCCTTGAAGGGAATACCACAGAAAGCTCGTCAATTCTTGACCCAAAATAACGCTTTCACCGGCGCTAAAATTTTCGGCGAACAGTTCGTGGGTTTCATTTTTCCAGAAAAGCTCGTTTTCATCGGGATATCTCATCTGCAACTAATCACGAAAGCATTCTTAGGTATCTTCTCCCCTGTTTGGGTCGATTTAACAGATTCTTTTTGCAAAAATCAGAGCCTATCAGGCATGAACTGTCGAACTTTTTTTGCTGCTAGTTTGCTAAGTTTATCCCACAGCTTTGCCATGTTGGGATCTCCTTGATCCTCTTGTTGTTACTCTCCTTTATGTTTTGTGAATCTTGAGCATTTAAGTTTTGCAAGTGAAAAGTATAAGTTGCATAATCTTGTTGGTTTGAAATATGCTTCGGATGAAACCCAGAAAATGCAGAAAATTCTCGCCGAAAGTTCGCATGTTTGTTTCTAAATTTTGTGCTTAAATCCAAAGGTCTTACGTTTGCAAAGTTTGAAGATTGTTTGAGGATTTTGTTAGCTGAATTCAAATGGTGTTTAACTGGTTTTGCGCATAAAAAGAAATCTGCTGCAACAAGCTCGAAGCTTTCGGCTTGTTGCAGCAGCGTTAGTGAAGCTCAATTTTGGGATGGCTGAGGTTTTGGTTTGGCCTGAATTTGTTGCTTAGGTCTGTTGGTTGTTGGAAGGTGATGCTATTGCTTGCGTTTGCTGCAATTTAGTGCAGCAAAGTATGGCACCATAGCAGGCTATAACATAAACAGTGCTTTGTAAAAGGGTGCAGCGGGATTGATCTTCGGTTGATGAAACATACGAAAGTAGCTCCAATAGTTTGTCTTCCTCATGATTTTATGAGAGCTTGCATGACATGCCACCAAGACTGCATTTGTTAATAAATGTTTAGCCGTGTGTAGCTAACTTTAGTTTAAAAGTGTTTGTGTGAACTTTTGTTTGCCGAAAGTTGCCTCGAGTTGCAGAAGCTTGTGCGTGGAAAACTACAGCAGAAATGGCAGAAAGAAATAGCTTCAGCCTTGGCCGAAAAGTTTTTTTGATTGCATGCATGTAGATGTTTTCTAAAAATTACACTTCAGCCCTCAAGTCTCCCCTTGCTCCACTATGACCCAACCAATTGAATGATTTCCTCAATTTGGTCCTTGGCAGCTCTAACTTTCCAACTTTTCATTGCTTGTTTGATTCAATTAACCACCATGCTTTGTTTAAATTGCTAGTTCATGATTTTAAGAGCTTTATGACCCAGTGAGTCTGTATTTGCATATTTTCTTTAATTTTTCCCAATAAATTGGTACCTTGACCATTTCTTTTATTTTGGAAGGTAAATTAGCAATTTCACTTCGTTAGGGCATCTACACAAGGGAGGTATAACTTCTTTTATCTTTTTTGTCTCTCCCCTATGTGATCCAACGTACTAGTGAGAATTGCATGTCTACTTTGCCTGCTTTCCTTGCTTTTCCTTAATTCATTTCATTTGCTTTTACTTTTATTAAGTCATTCTTTTATTTATGGGGTATGTGTACACCTCTTGGCTTGTAATAGATAGGGTTCGGAGAGCATTTTTATTCCCTTTTCCTCTTCCCCATTTGTTTTAGTTAGCAAATGTAATAGGTTCATTAGCTTGATTGCTTGCTTTTGTTGCTACGTGCTAATTTGCTTTATTAGGCTTTTGCATTTAGTCGAGCATGCTAAGTGTTATGTGCTACGTGTTTATAGGTGATTGGCATGTCTACTTACTTGCTATAGTCATAGATGAATGTGATGGATGAATGCGTCAACGTGGCTAGTCCAACGCTGGTCATGGTTCTTCCCCTCGAGCTCTCGCAAGTCCAATGCTTGTGAGAGAATTTTAGAAAAGGGCTAGTCCAATGCTAGACCCAATAGGCCGTCCCCTCTCGTTAGTACATACTTGCATGTTTCACTACATTTCATACATTTTTCTTAGTTTTCTAGCATTTGGCATGCTCCTCCAATCCTTTCCCCTTCATTTTAGGTTTTTTGCATTCTCATGCTAGTTATAGGGTACAATTGCTTGAGAGTCCCCTTTCGGTAAGGGAAACGAGCGAGTGTGGCTACAAAATAGCCTTAGCACGCTAGTTCTTCCTTCTAATCAAAGGGAAAATTAAAAATCATGAAGTTAGAAGTCATTCCCGTACCCGACTTGATGCACTCCTCTAGGTTCATGCACCTCCATTTTACCATATCACTTTTTCATTTTTTTATCTACATTTTCTCACTACTTATATTTTTCTCACTCCACATGCCATGTTCACATTTCTCTTCTTTCCCTATCACTCATTTATTTTCTATCTCACAAATTGCACCCAATTGCACTTATATGCATTTACTACTATTTATACCATATTTTCATCCACTTGCGCACAAACACCTTCATTTTCTCAATTGGCACACATGCACTTTTCTTACATTTGCACACATTGCACCTTTCTTACATTTGCACACATTGCACTTTTCTTACATTTGCACACTTGCACTTACATTTGTATTTTTATGTTATTTTGCATTCCTCTTACATTTTTCACACTTGCACTCATATTTGGGTCTTCATTTGCATTACCCGTGACCTCTATGAGAGTTTTCCTTATTGGCCATCACAACTCATGTGATTGGGACCAAAAAATCTCGTACGAGACATTTTAGATTTAGGATTGCATTTTTTTTCATATCCATTAGTCATATCCAACATGCAACACATACTTTGGGTAGAAAAATTGGGAAAAGAAGGGCTAAGTCACGCAACTAACTTTGGCTAGGGTAAGGGAGTGCCTTGGGCTTTGCCTTTGCCTTCTCCCTTATCAAATGTGACCCCCGATCCCTTTCTTTGGTTACGTAAACCTAAAAGTTCCTTAAAAAGGGTTTGTTTGCTTTTCTTTCCAAAAATCATTTTTGGGTGATTTGGTACACCCTAACTCTATACCAAGTGGCGACTCCATTTTCCATTCAAAAACCCTTTTTGAATTTTGTTTGGCCAAACCGTCGCATTTCACAATCCCACGGCCTTTTATTTTCATTCTCACATATGTTCCCATACATATCCCACACACTATTTTCACACTTCAAAAAGTGGGGCGCGACATCCCACATCGGAAAGAAATGAGTAGAATGAGGAACATATAAGTGAAAATGATCCATAGACCCAATGCCTTAAGATTTTGGGTTGGATGTGGTGTCAAACCCATGGTTGTGGTTCCCATTCTAGCTCATGGTTAAATTCTCTCCGAGTTTGGCTCTCTCAGAGCTCAACAAATTTCTTATCCATGCTAGTGGAAGTGTTTGCGTTTCAAATGGCACAGTTTTTCTTACTTTCTCTAAACAAAAAATGCTTCGGTATGGTTCTTTGAGGATGTCAAGAGATACTACCTCAAAATTATCAAGTAGAGTTCTCTGTTTCCGGGGACAATATAGTGGCTTCATCTTACTGCATCCTATTGGATTAAAAAGCTAATTCTACATTAAAACATTGTGTAGAGATGTCCAAATGTTAGATGTGCTTTTTTGATTTGGCTCTTTGTGGCTGTGTCTTTGAATGTATTAATTTGAAATTCAAATCCTGGATACAGATATATCAATTCATAGAAACTTGGTTGGAGTGACATGACAAACATTTCATTCAAAAAGCAAATAGCACATTGCCTGATGCATATGTTTTCTACTTAGAGCATACTATCAGCTCCAGAGGGCAATCTTCTGAAGAGGTTGCTGGGTATTGAAGGCATCTTGCTCCTGAATCTTGGGTGACGCAGAAAGTAGAAGCCTGCTAGCAGAGTCACTAGTTTGAAAGGTGTGACATAAAGAATTATTGCTGTGCATAGGCAGAAGACTATGAAGAGGCAGGTGGCTCTTGGATCTCTCCAGCTAAGCAGAGCATGAAACCTCTCCCCTTGAGTTGCCATATCTCCAACTACAGTTTGGATTTTTCCTGCCACACTACGAAGTCTATCATACCTCATCCTTATAACATCTTGAGGTTTGGATGTGGGAAAAGTGTCAAATTCTTCATCTAGTTCATCTGGATGAACCGCTTCAGCCCATGAAAGTTTAGTGTCCATATGTGGAGGATGCCTTGGCCTGAATCGGTAATTCCATATTCCAATGAGGAACATGTAAAGAAAAATGGTTGGAAGGATCAACTCAGGGTAGCATATCAATATGCAGAATAGGACATGCACTAGAACGGAGGTCACTGGGTTTTTCCAGTGACGAACTTCACCAAGCCATTTACTCATGGACACCATGCCTGTGAAGAGGGAAACAATTCTGAAGAAGTTTGCTTTGCTTCTTCTCATGCTCCACATGTGGGAATCTACATCAAGCATGTATTCCACAACCTCTTTCCTTAATGGAGGCTCAGCTCGTCCGAGCCTGGATGCTACTATGTTCATGGCTTCATATCTCAAACTGTCTAATTGGCTTACAGTGAACGGATGCAGATAATGCATTTTTGGCAGTAATGGACGACCATAAAGGTATATCATATGTGTAAGTGATAAGCAGGTAAAGCGAAAGGCAATTTGAAGTTCACCCATTTTCTTAACCCCTGATGGTTGCAGAACCAGAAGTGGGTAAGAATGGGTATAAATCCTGTCTGTTTCAAGTGTTGATAGCCTGATTCTCACCTTTCCAATTCTGGAGTCCCTTCCAGGTCCACCTCCAGCCGCTGGTTTTTCGTTGCCTCCCAAGTGGCAGTTATCAAAAACCCCCAGTGTGATAACTGTACAAGGGTCATAAACTTCCCAGGTGTATTGTTCATTCCATTTAGGACTGAAGCTTTCAACAATTGTTCTGGTTCTTACCCACTTCTGTCCATATTTAGCTACACAGTATGCATCTGTTGTTCCTCGACCATCCTTAGTTTTCATTGGTTGTAGCCCTTGTGCACTTAAGATCCCCACTTCTAGGATCCCAATTGGCTGCTTCCATAACTGGCGAGCAGTTGGGCGCTGATCACTTATGTACATAGTTGATTCATCTAGTACATGGTAAGCACCTTCAAGACAGGCTCGGATATGAATCCTAGTAGAGAATTTGTGCTCCTTTCTCCTATCTGCCTCCAGAACTCCGAACCCAAACTTTTCGAGGTTGAACCAGCTAGAATGAACTGGCCGGTGATCTAACCTTCTTTCAAAGATGTTAAGTGGCAAGCTTTTCCTGCCTACAAGTTCATCTTTCGTTGGGCTTGATTTGTTTTCAACTGTAAGTACCAGCTGCTCTTCAAAAGGCTCGGCTGCTACAAAGATTAAGTCTTCATTCCAGAATGGACTAGTTGTCCGAGTTGGACATAGTTTGGTTTTGAGTATCTGGTTTCCAACTTGAGCCTTGACAAAAACCTGAGGGAGTTGACTCTTGTCCTGAGATTCAACATCCTGTGCTTCGATTATGTTGACTCTCAAGTACCATAATTTGGGTGAAACATACACCTTTGATCTGACACTGTATACACCTTCTCCTTGAACTGTAGCAGCATCTGAGTGCCATGATTCTGGGAAAGCTTCATCAGCTTGTGTTCCCATCCAAACTGCAAGCATAATCTCCCCCTTTACCTTGCTGTCTCCTCGCCGGTGCTCTAGTCTGTACCACTGCGGTGCTAGAGGGCTATCTGGTGGAACCCTCGTGGGCACTTCATTCATGTCAAAGACCACCTTCCCTAGATAATCATCTCTTGCTACCATCTCTCGGTCTCTGACAAAGACTTCAAGCATCGAAGACTGAATCTTCTCTTTTGAGAATGCAAAAACTTGGTTCCATTCAGGGTTCGTCTTCTTCTCAAAACGCTGTGTTTTACCTTTGTAATTCCCGAGTTTCACCTCCACATATGGATCACAGCTTCCAGTCACAGGGTTTGTGGGCAAGTCTTTGGCTTTGACCACTCGAACATAAAGGTAATACATCTGTTCGACAAGATCATAAGTGCTTGTGATTCTTTCACTGCTAATCCACCCTCCACCACCACGTACTCCCCCATGCGGCCATCGTTCCCCAAGCTGGGGTTTTGTGTCCTTGATGTTGTAGTCATCTGGCCGAGTTGAAGGTGCCTGAGCATGCATTCTTACTAGAAGTGTTTAGTTCGTCAGTAGCTGCCTGCTTTCAAGTTGCCTCAGTACCAGCAGCGAGTCTAAAAGAGCTAGATTATTGACAGAGAAATAAATAAATAAGTCACTTAACCTGAAACTTCACTCTGCAAAATTTGGATGTGTCATGGACCAGAACCTGAAGTGAGTCTCACTTTTCACCAAGCAATGGCAACCCACTTTGATATTCTTGATCTTCTCCTCTGAAATTAAGCTATGATTGCAATTTGCATGTGAGCCAAAGATTAAAAAATTCAGAACGGGAATGTTAGTGCCAAGAAGTTGTAGACCTACTGAAGTGTGAATGTTGCAGTGGACTAACAGTTTGAAAGGAATTCGAGAGTTCTATGAGTAAAGAGTGCTGTTGCATGGCTTTTGGACTTGGCGGCTACGCTTTGCTGTCTAAATGCCCCTTGCTTTGTACATTTCACTGTGCACTTTTGATCGCCTTCTATCTTTAAATCACGGTATTCTTTAGAAAAGTATGCCACTTTGAGGTGAATTAAGCAATCACAAAATTTAAAAGTTGAATTTAGCAATCATATTAAAACTTTCAAGACGAATTTGCTTTATCGTTTGATTAGTGAAGTACAGTTGGATTGCTCTGAAAGCCTGTAGCTCTCTAGATAGAACAAGACTAAACACATTGCCTTTGTTAAACGCATGATTTCACATTGGCCAGATTTTGTGCGATTATTCTGAGATTTAGATGCTCCTAAGTGATATATTCAAATTCTACATCTTAGTCTTTTGTAAAAAAAGATGTTTGATGCCATATCGGTAATGACAATGGCGACCTTTTTAAAACTTTAAATATGTTGTATTTCTACTTTCTTAGATTCTCTGACTTTGTTTAAGAGTTGGTGTTCAATTCAGCTGTGGCATCTATCTTTCCTCACTAAATTAAATGTCAGCGAATTTGCATTAGAAGCTTGGCCAGTCTGGACTCTGGAGCCAATAGCACCATGGCCAATAAAAAAATGCAACCAACATTGAACTCCAAAAAGTAATGGTTATCTCCTCAAGTCTCATTAGATCTGGTTACATTTTTTTTTTGGTGAATTGTTAGTCTAGTTCTATGCCTATATTCGTTGTTGAGCAAAGAATGATAGTGGGGAAGTTTGGCCAGTCTAGAAACTCAAACGTCAAAGTAAGTTTCGAAAAGCTGAAGAACTGTAGTGGAACCTAAAAATAGCAAAAGTAATCAAGAAAGGTAACAGATAAACGACCATGCCCCTAAAGATGCTTTTATCCTTTGCTTCCCATCTTTATTCTACTTTAATCATCTTTCTTTATGTTATCAGGTGCTTTCTTAACCCAACTGGACTCTTAAAGGTATTCTTCTTCCATATTCCTTTCTAAAGATATTAGGTTGGCCCATTTTCTTCTGTTTTCTGACTTGTTATTTTATAGTAGCTCTTTCTATATTAACTATCTCAGCCAATAGGTGATTCCTGTTTTCTAGTATTGTTGATAATTTACTTCGCTAATAATGACTGGACCACGCAGATACAACTAATTAGTGCCCACTTAGGTAGAGAATTATAAGATTCTTCGTCAGTTCTTTGGATGGAAAGCAGCAGTTTAATGTGCAGGCAGCAGATGATGAGCTAATTCTTTTTCCATGAAAACTTGATTATGACTGCTGCTTTTCCCATTCTTTGTTATGTCGACTCCAGAGTCCAGGTTACCAGTACAAGAAAGAAATAACATCTAACATTGTTTTTTCAAAAAAAAAGTGAAAAAGAGAGGAATGTAGAGAATAGACTTCTGCAAACCGCTTCTGTTTGTTGAATTTCATGTAGTGCCACAACTACTCCTGTTATCTACGTTTTCCGAGTTTTAGGCCTTGAAGGAAGAGGGTGGAAGGAATTGAAAACTCAGAGAATTGGACTTACTTCAAGACTACATATCATTACAATGTTGCAAAATTAGAAAAAGAAAAAGAAAAAAAAATCAACAAAGAGTCGAGATACAGGGTTGGCCCTACTTTAAGTCCTGTCAAACTCAAGAAGTGAAGAACAAGAGCAGAGCAAGTGTTTAATTTCACAGCTCGTGCTTTGGGTAAATCCTACTGGATGCTAAAAGAAAAAAAAAATTGAGTTAGTTTATCTAAACTAGATTGCTTAGGGATCTGTTCATGAAGAATTTAATTTGAGGAGATTATTTATTTTAGGAAAAGAAGGTAACTTCGGGTAATAGTATGGGAAGATTTCAAGAGGATTGTCATGGGATGTTGTCATTGCAGTCAGCATTGCTCACCATTGTATTTCTGCAACATTGATCCCAAGAACTACATGTTTTCACTAGTCTTCAACTGAGATAAGTGAAAATTTTTTTTGAAGGTAAGCAATTACAGGAATATGCTTATATAGAATTGGAAGTATTAAGTGTAGGTGTGGAAAAACTTTTTATCATATGGCCCCGGCAGCATGATGAGCAAAAATAACAGAACTAGGACTTATATATTATATCACGTATGCATTGCAGACACAGATGAAAATTACATGGCAAACATTTGAAGACTGTCTAACCATCCAGACATTTGCCACAGGATCTGCAGCTTTAGTCTTCTGAAGAAATGTGAGATCATGAGGGTGAATTTCAAGTTGAAGGGAATCCCCAAATTTGACATTTGGATATTCGTCAAGCAGGCAAATGCACCTAGGATGAAAAGATTGATCACAATCACGGCAGTGGCAGAACCAATACCTTGGGTGCAATTCTACTTCGCAAATCTCGCAGTAAAATTCATCAGGACGGTGAGCAAACGGGGGATAAATCAGGGGGAGGGGTGCTTATCCCATCTATGAATGACAGTGATTGTTTTTGCTAGACAAGCACACTTGACATCAAGGTAGAACTCACATGTTTCAGTTTCACAACCATTGAAAAATTCATTGCAGGCGTTTTTACGAGCGCTGCAATTAAAAAGGAAAAGTTTTTTAAAACGTCCAAGGAAGAGCGACTGCTCAGGGTGGCCTGGATGTTGCAGCTCTCCTGGTAAAGCAGCACAAGAGAGGCGGAGAAAGTAACTGCATGAAGAACAACTATAAAACTCTCCTAAAATAGGTCCAATGCAACAATTGCATAGCATCCTGTTAGTGGTGCCCTTTTCCTTTTGCGTATCCAAAAGAAACAATGGATGGTCATGAGTTGGGTGGTTGACTTGTGTTCCATCCGGGATATCTATAGAGCAGATTTTTTTGACCAGGACTGCTATCAGATCAAGGGATACATCACTTAGTGGTAAGGAAATTGGAATTGGACAGACATCCTCTTTCACTTCAAAATCTCTTTTAACCGACCTGGAGAAAACTTAAGAGCAAAACATCAGACGAAGAGAACAAAAAGGCTGGTAATTTTAGGTCGAAAGCAAGTGTCAACCTCAATGACTTGCTCAGTTGCTGTAATTGCACATTTCACACGTGTTGCATATCTGCAATCAGGGCACTCATATACCCAATATGGGGGGTGCATTTTCGGATCACAAATATGACAAGAATAGCCAAACTTTCTAAGTGCATTTGGGAGAGAATAGCCAAGAACTAGAGGATGATCATACCAAGTATGCGTTGTGTTGGTTGGCAAGGAAGCACAGCTTTGCCTCAGTCCCACAAGCATTGCAGAGAAACGAAGCTGGTCTTCGTAGTAGTGCCAATGGATGGTCATGACTGTCATGTTTTATTGTTCGTTTCTCCAGTGCAAAACTCATGCAGACATCAATATCACAGATGGAACAATGATATGTAGAAGAATCCCATTTTTCTCAGCAGACATTACAACAGCAAGAGTTATCTGTATAAGGTGGTGCTGTGTGGAGTGTGAGAGTGTGCTGAGCATCGATAGGGTGGTGTTCAATCTCTAGTGGTTGTTCGGCGCAAGTTTTGTGAAGGAAGAAATCACAAGGCTTGCAAATGTATGCAGGGCTAGCGGAGGTTGTTTTCCTGCACCCTAAACAGTTGCCTTCTTTTCCATCCCCTTCTTCGCTCAGAGTTAAACTATGTCCATGGCTGAAATGATTAAATTCCATACTGTTGGATATTCTCACTCTGCAATTTCTCTCTTTCAGTGGCAGCTACCAGGGGAAGGGACCAGGTTACAGCCCATGAAATAGTTGGGAAAATACTTTGGATTTGCCTCAATAAAAGAAAATCAGCATATATGGAAACAGACAGAACATTTATTTTTTGATAAACATTCATCTGGCCTTGCAAATAACTGACACACTTCAGTTCAAAGAAAGTAGTCCTCTTTTAAAAGTTTGGTGCTATTCAAACTCTGAAAACAATGCTTCTATTATGGCTAAAGTTATTTACATTCCAAGAGTGCAGAAGAAGGCATGCAAAAAGAGAAATGAAATGTCATGCTCTAAGATGTAAACCACATCTTTGTGCCCCAAAGGCAAAAACCAGTATTCTATATCAGCATTGAATTCGAAAACAGTACAGGCTAAAACTATTCTATTTTGGCTTGTACAGGGATTCTCATTTCAGAAGAATCATTCATCAACATTAGTGGGGAATTTTCAAGTAAACTGGCTGCTGAGTTGAATAGATCAAGAGGCAGAAAATTGGATTTAATTAATTTAACTACATTTTAGTTGACAGTTTTCACAAAACAGCATTTATTTGGACATTTAGTTCAATCATTTTTAGATAAATTTCATTGTCACCATTTTGTGCGTATTGTTAACCTTGCTGAATATTTTTGTGAAAGAACCTTGTTGAAATGGATGAGAAATTTCCAATTTTGTGATGAATTTAAAAAAAATTCTACAAAAGGGGTGATTTTGGTGGGATATTCCGTAGGGGGGTTTTCGCATTCTGTGATGTTGAGCTCGCATTCCCGGAATGCGAGCTCTACTTATTGATGTGCATTCCGCGAATGCGAGCTTAAGTATAATTTAAATTTTTTTGCTTTTTTTTTGGGAGCTAGAGAATTTTTTCCAGAAAATAGTAAGAGCTAAATGCGAGCTCCTAAATGTTTTTTTTAAAAATTCTTCAAATAGCTCGCATTTGATAAATTTGACCTCCAAAAATGGTATTTAATTTTTTTGTTAGATTTTGCATTTATAAGTATGACTTTCAGAAAATTAAATTCAAACTTGCTAGAAAAAAAATTTAAAATGAAATTTACGAGCTCCCAAAAAAATGTAAAATTAACTGTAAATGTTGTTTGTTTTGTAGAATTTGCCTTTACTAAAATGCTATCGGTAGTAAAATCTTATTTTAAAAGCTCTACTAAAATCTTATATTTCGGAGAAATGTTAGAGAAATGTTATTTAAAAATCTGTAATTAGCAGAGGAATAAATTTTTTTTATTTTAAAACTTGCACGTGCCTAAAGTCATCAAATATGTGCTCTAAAAAAAATCATATTTCTTTTATATTAAAAAAAATTGGTAATTGTACGGTTATTATAATACATTTAAATGGTGGAAAAAGTACACATGCATAGTTTTTTCTATCTATTTCATATATCAATGTAAAAATAGAATGAAATTGTTAACATGTAAGGTGTTGACTATATTTTATGAAAAAAATACTAACTTTTTTTCCTTTTTTATGAAATAAATTTTTTTTATCAAATTCTAATTTTCCTTTGTTATTAATGAATCGTATTTATTTGTTGACACCGATGAATATTAGTTATAAGAATGTAATAGTTAATAGTCATTAATATCTGTTACAATTTCAACTGTAATTTTAGAAATTTCATAACGCAATGTTATTTTAAAAAATTATATAAGTTATTTTTATGAAGTGCATGTTATTTGTTTGGTAGTTGAAAA
Source organism: Coffea arabica (assembly GCF_036785885.1). Taxonomy (NCBI): domain Eukaryota; kingdom Viridiplantae; phylum Streptophyta; class Magnoliopsida; order Gentianales; family Rubiaceae; genus Coffea; species Coffea arabica. The sequence continues at coordinate 14,564,207 of NC_092321.1, forward strand.
GGAAAAGAAAAAGAAATTTCATGGAAAGCTCACTGCAGTGACCTCGCATTCTCGGAATGCGAACACCCCATTTGTAGAAAAACCTGCAAAAACCGCCCCAGTTATAGAATGACTTTTTTTTTTCATCATAAACTAAGAATTCACCCTGAATAAATCTAGGAATAGCTGATCAAGTCGGAGATCAACCCATCTCTTAAAAACATAAGAAAAGATTAAAAATGGGGAAATTTTTTTTCTTGTCAATTGAATTCTCATAATGCGTACTTCACGTAGCAGTAAGGTGTGTAATTGCCAAATTATCTATTAAATGAAATTTTAGCTCAGAAAAAAAAGGGAAGGAAAAAATGTAATTCACAAAATAGGACAAACAATTGATTAAAACCATCTAGGTTGGTCCAATGGGTTAGTTTACCCGTTTCCCTCCATTCTGGGTCACTTAGGCTAGCTCGGTCCATTCTGTAAAAAGTCCATAAGAATTTTAGGGACTAAGGTTTGCCTTCTGCGAAGAGTTCTTTGTCACAGGGGCCTTGTATAATTGGATCTGTCCAGCCCAATCTTCTTGTTATACGTGACAAGGTTGTGGTGCTAAATGCCTTGGACTTGAGAATTATGAAATGAGTAATAACTGCTTCTTAGTAATGCCTGTAGTGGGCCTTGGACTTTTCCTAGAGTGCAAACGAGCTAAGTTGCGTCGAATTTTGACCTAATCGATTTGAGACTCAACTTAATTTTATGAAATTTGAACTCGAACTCAAGTTTGATGAGTTCAAAATGTAAAACTTGAGCTCGAACTCGAATCCAAGATTAAAAAATAAAAAATAATTATTTTATTTTTTAAAAAATGAATAAAATAATAATTTTCTTAACAAATAATAAAATATTAGGAATATATATATGTAATTTTACTATTCAAAATAAAAAATAAAAAAATATATAATCGAGTAGACTTGCGAGTTAACGAACTGAATATCTTTGAGTTCGGGTTCGATTTGGTCAGTTCGACCTTGACTTGAGCTCAAGTTGAGTTCGGATTTGAGCTGCTCGCAAGCCGTTAGATTTGTTTCCAACCCTAACTCTCCCACACACCTCGAAAAAAAAGTAAGTGCTTTAAATTGCCTATAATTTATATGGGATGAGCACTGTTAGAGAGGTCTGGACAATTTGAATTTTGGTAATATTATTATAAAACCCTTGTGGGGATAAATTCTTTTTTTTTTTATTGTTAATTGTGCAAAGGACATCATTTTTAGTTACCAAATTAATTTGGTTGGCAACACCTTAGAATTATCAAAAGTGTTATTCTTAAAATCATTTGTAAGTGTTTCTAGGTGTTAATCATCATATTTTCTGTCAAGTGTTAGACTTATTCATGTCATTTTACCTTAACTATCCAGAAATAATAGAAAATCCCAAGTCAACTTTTATTGTCCCTTTTTTTTTTTGTTAAAATGTTCTCCTCCTCCAGTCTCCTCAAACGATTTTAGTCACTCTAATAAGTAATAACAATTAACGGCTTCTAAAGTAAACCTCCATTATGCTCCACTCTCACTCCAGCTATGCCAACCCTAGCTACAGTACTATACCCCAATAGAGAGGGTATATGCTATGTATTCCCTCCATCTCACATTGATAGTCCTGTTTTCCTTTTTCGTCGGTTCCAAATCATAGTTCACTTTCCAATTGAAGAATGTAGTTGTCTTTTAATTTCTCTAAAATACCCTTATTCAATGTAAGTTGTTATTACTATAAATTACCTTATTTAATATAGATTTTTAGTATTGAATATAACCTATCCCATTTAATGCATTTATATATTCTAAAACATATTGATATATGAAAAGCCAACTTTATTTAATGTAAGGATATTTTAGAAAAAAAGTAATCTAAATTTATTTTTTCAACAAAGTTAGCTATTTTTTCTTAAATTATGTGAAAAAAAACTAGAATTATCAAAATGTGACAGATGGAGTACTATATACTATAGTAGCCGCCTTCAATGCTATTCCCTATAATAGGGGCCAGTCCTTAAACCTCATCTAAAACCAGTTAGTACCAACCTTAATTTACTTCAGTATCTTTAAAGCCTCAAATTATGACCTGCAGATAACTACGTGAATATGTGATATGTTTTCAATCCATATGGGATGCGTTTTCAATTCATTTGTAGCATAGGCTACTAAGTACGGGTGGTCATATATAAAGCAAGTGAACATATTTGAGTCCACATTATAATAGGGATCATTATAGAAGCCGTAAATAGTCAAGTACTGCAGAGAGCTAACCAATATTTAAGGTCATACATTGCACTTAACAAGCTGGCACTATTACTTCTTGGATTCAAGGGAGACTCTGAAAGCACAGCACACAGATCAAATCAAGAAATTTATTTTGAGGAGTCAAACTGTAACACATCTAAACTTTTTTTTTTTTTTTTTAAAAGGATACCATCCCTTAATATATTAAAAATCGAGAAAAAAAATACATCAAATTAGAGGGGGGTCAAACCTGACCTCTGTTAAAGAAAAAGAAACATGTAATGATGGAAAATAAACACACATATAAAGGAATTGTAAAGACATAACAGATCAATCCAAAGAAATCATCCACACGAGGGTGCTCCACATTTGTGTGACTGCGAGTGAGCATTGGAATTTGGTTTGAGATCTTGACGTGTTTGCATTGTTTTACCTTTTTTTGAAAGCTGTTTCCTCGCTTTCTTTGAAAACACTTGGGTAAATTGCTGTTGTACTAGATTCTGGTCTTGATCTTTGTGTTTGTCGTGTTGTGAATCGTCTTCTTCTTCTTCTTTTTTGTCGTTATTGCATGTTATACTTGAACGAATAAAACTAATTTGATGTGGTCGGGGAAGTGTACCATGTAATTTTTCCCATTTAACCTCTTCGAACACATCTTTGAAAGCTGGCACTGGATTTTGAGGCACCGTGGTTTTCGTTTCTGTTCTTGTACTTGTACTTGGAATCACAAGGAGTGGTAAGGCAATGTCGGGGTCAGTGGTGTCGACCTTTTGATGATTATCGTCTCCCAAATTCTGCTTCTCAAAAGCTTGGGACCCATCACTTTTATTCCAATTAGAATTTTCAGCATTTTGATTTCTAATTGAAGTATTGTCGGCCATTTGCTGCTGACCATCTCCCAATATTTGCTCCACTAGAATATGGGACTCCTCACAATCATTTCCAGCAATGTGATCGCATGGTCCCTCCCTTTGGTCATCAACAACGAACTTTGCTTTTCCATGCTTGACAGCTTTTTCGTTGCAGTTTTGCCCTGGCACAGCAGCCCCCTCTATGGGCTCCATCATGCCTGGGCCTGCTACCACGTTCAGCTCCACCAGCGCCAATTCTCCCGTATTAGCAGTCCCTTCCAGCACTTCCTCTGGTTCGCCAATCACGCGGTCAGCCATAGCGTGAAGAATGGCATCAGCAGCAGCCTCTATCCCCTTCTCCACAAGCACAACCGTAGACCCTCCAAGCTGGTTCAGTAAGCACGATGCATCTCCCACAGCAGTAGTAGGGGTGTCAACGTGCAGTGACCCCTCGGAATGGCTCTTACCCGAATTCTGTGTCGCACCAGATTTCACCCCATCTCCTTCACTCACCCCCCTTCGCTCCTCATCCTCTGTACGCTGCGTGTTAGCTGGTGAGGAGCGAACCTTTGCGCCCATCACCCCTGTGACCAGATCCTCCTGCGTCTTGTGCAAGCGCAAATCAGGGTGCTTCACACGGCAATGATTCTCGCCATGCCCTTGACGATAGCAGTGGCTGCAATAATTAGGGAGGTTCTCAGGGATAAGAACCTGCCAAAAACCATCCCCATCTCCCATATCGACCCACACCCTCGACGGAATCGATTTGAGCAGATCCACCTCAACACATACCCGTGCCACATTCGGTCGCGAAAACGAAGACGTAGCCGCATCCACGAATAGCGGCGTACCCAAGCAGGAGACAAGATGAAATAGACATGGCTTAGCAAATAAGTGAATTGGGAGTTTGGGCAATCTAAACCAGACGGGAACAAGGGAAGACTCTCTGTTCACATGGAACTTAGATGTCCACTTAAAAACCCTCATGGGGGATCCATTCACGTACCACAAACTTCGTCCCCAAACGCGAAGGAAATCCGCTTCACACTGAAATTTCAGCAACACATGCCTAGCATCTAACAATCCCACAGTCGCCGTATCCTTCAAATCAAGAGTCGACAAGAATTTCCTCAGGTCAGGCAGCAGCGGCTGCCCCTTAGAGAACTTTCCAACCAAAGTGTAGCGGAATGGAGCAGCAACCATTGCTATGTCAGCCGCACTGAAGACCACCGCAGGCTCTCCACGGTGTGTTGTCATCCTCGCTTGAACTTGCACTACCTCGAACGTCGGTTGTGGCTCAAACAACGCAGAGAAGGCCTTCTTCCTAAAGGGGGAGGAAGAGGCCGACAGCCCCCCACCCGGAGGAGGGGGGGCAGTCTCGGCTGCCATGGTTAATTAGTGTATAACATAAAATTTTTTTTTGGGGTCAAATTTTTGCAGATGCAAAAGTTTAAACTTACAAAGAACAATTTTGAAAATTCAATTTTCTAGGGAGGAAAACACATGTTGTAAAACTTGGAGGAAGTGGCCCCTCTCCGTCTCGTCCAATTTTTGTCTATGCCTTAAAGCGTTACAAAAGAAATTGGGCTAGGAGAGGGTTTGAAAGTTGAATATCTGACTTTTTTGAAAGTATAAGCTTAAGTGATTATAAAGTTTGACGAGATTTCAGCCATGTTCAATCCTCATTAGCATACCGGGTTGAAAACATCTTAGTCCCCATTTGGGGTTGTTGTGATTTATCAAAAAGCACTTCGATTAGTACTCAAAGTATTTATTAAGAGTTTAATCATATCATTTGGGTACATACTTAAATAAGTACTTTTTCTATTTTATAATAAGCAATTTTTGAATTTTTAAAATATATTTATCTCTTTATTTAGTTCAAAAGCTATATTAAAGTTAATTTTTATTTTTGAAATACAAAGGAAATCGGGCTAGGAGAGGGTTTGAAAGTTGAATATCTAACTTTTTTGATGAAGAAAGTACAAGTTTAAGTGATTATACAGTTTGATGAGCTCTCAGCCACGGTCAATCCACATTAGTATACCCGCTCGAAAATGTCTTAGGCCTCATTTGCGACTGTTGTGACTTATCAAAAAGGTCTTCAATTAGTACAGCTATTGCTCAAAGTATTTATTAAGAGTTTAATCATATTATTTGGATACATACTTAAATAAGTATTTTTTCTATTTTATAATGAGCAATTTTGAATTTCTAAAATTTATTTATCTCTTTATTTAGTTCGAAGTCATATTAAAGTTAATTTTTATTTTTTGAAATACAAAAGCTGCTCTAAAAATATTAATTTTGAACTTGTGCTAAAAGTGCTTTTATGTCCAAAAACTCTGTTTCTAAATTCAAGGAATAGTATCCATCAAACACATTAAACAAATACTTTTACCCTGCAATAGTAATTTTTTAGCAAAAGTACCCAACCCTAAATGGGTTCTTATATATTATTGTTGTTTTGTCTATATTTTTTTCGAACACGAAGATGTAGTGAATTGATTTCCAACCTTGATGGAGTAGATTGTTGAGCCAAGTCCAAACATACATAAAATGCTAGATGAACACTGAGTAGATGACAAACTGATCAATTTATTCAAAACAAATAATACATTATAGCCCTCGAGTCCTTGACTTTATTAAACACATAGATAAGCCATGGAGGAAACAACTGAATAAACATAGTAAAAGAGCATAAAAACCAAGAAACCTAGATTTCAAGAGGGCTAGGATTCTGAGAAGCAACAGCAAGGAGCTCCTGATTTTTCTTGAATATATCCATGACTTCTTCTTTTAAAGTCACCCACGCCTCAATCGATCTTGTATCCATTAACATGACTAGATTCCCAATTCCATATAAATCTGTACCCCATTTCCAAGGCATGACCATAGAGGCTTTCCCCATCCAAAGTCAGCCGCATAAAGACCATTCTTACAGCTACTGGAGATTGGAAAAGGTTCAGCAGCGTAAGAGTACTTCTCCTGCATATATTTGATAGGCTCGATCAACTTGAGCAATCGATCTTCACCTTTTAAACCTTCCACGAAATCACTGTTGATAGTATCAATTGCCTCACTTATATGATCCACCAACATTTGCAGCTCAGGATTAGAATCATCCTTACACGTCGAAAAGGCCATCCAATAGATATTTCCAAATGAATGAGGTGGCAAAGGTGGTGAACTTCTTGACCTAAGATTGACCATGAGTACCAAAGGGTTTTTTTTCTGAATCCCATATCTTACTTTGATAGTGTCCATGTAAGAATTCCAAAGAATTCCCAATAACAACTTTCACCGAACTTGGGTTCATCACAGATGAAGTTACAACTTCAGTTTTAAGTGAAGCCAAGGCAGAGTGATTAAACACAAACCTGTTGGTGACAAAGCTCTGCTTTCTTTGGGTTGAGTAACGTGTGAGTCAGCAAGCATAGACTCAGATAATTTTGGTTCTGGAAGAAACAAAGAAGATGAAGTAAAACAGGGATGTATTTGTTGTGAAGAATCATTACGTGCTGTAGCTGCCCAAGCTTTTGGGAATGTCAACTGCGAGAGACCATCGACAATCTTGTGAGAAGTGTATAATGTTAGAATATTAGTGTGGCAGGCTTGCTGAAAGGGCAGTGAAATTCTTCTCCAAAATGTCTTCAATATCTCAAGGTATGTTAATCTAGAATTTATAAGTTTTGGACAACAATTTCACAGAGCCAGGATGAAATGGAAGCAACTGATGTATCATCTGATTTTTTGGGCTCCTTAAGAAACTCAAAAAGTTGAACTTTTATGCGAGCTTCAGAATAGTAGACCCCGTCATCATTGCACTCGAGTTCGAAGTTATCTTTGATCCTTCCGGCTAGAGGATAAAAGGATACCAAAGTTTCTGAGAGAGATCTTTTAAGAAGTTGCCTTCTTTCCGAAAGGACATCAATCACATAGGAGCTTTGGTTGTTAAGGTAGAAAAAGACCCGTGGGTTTGAGTACCTGTGAGGTTGAAGCTGGTCCAGAATAGAAAGTCTGTGAATTCTGAAGTGGTGTGGCGTTGGAGATGCCGGTTTTATGTCTTCCTTTGAGATGATTTCGATGTCCCTGTTGACAGTTTCTATACAATTTGTGGCACCTCACTTTTGGGGCCTGAATGTCGAAGGAGTCCATAATATATTGGGGTGAAGTGTTACTTGAATTTTTTTAAAATCTTTTAATTAATTCATTATACTCCCTCCCTCTCATAATTTGAGCCGTTTTTTGGAAAAAAAAAAAAAAACTTTTCAAGGGAACGTGTAATGCTTGGATGAGGTGGATTGAAGTGATTTTATAACGTTGTCCTCAAAATCAAAGGTTGAAAGTATGATGAGTTCATTGACAATTGCAAAAAGCTACTTTTTCAAATAGTAAAGTGAAAAAACTAATAAAATATTGGGTTGATTTTTAAGGGTTTGTGGCAAGTACGATTAGCCTGCGGTTCATATGGTTATTATATATTTTTTATGATTTGGTATATATTCACATATTTTTGTTGTATTTCCTGACGAACAACAAATTAAAGTTATGTAAGTATATATTAAATCATGAAATACAATAAAATTATGTGAATATATATCAAATTATCAAAGGAATACAACAATTGCATCAATTGCACCTAAGGCCAATTGTACCTGCCCCGTTCCCAATTTTTAGCTTATTTTGAGATATCGAAAAGGTGAAAACATGACACTAACAATAAGATAAAGAAAGTACTATTTTTTATGTCTTGGGAATGGGTTAAATCCACACCCTTACAACGTAGATTTAAATTATATTAGGTGTGAATTTAAGCTGTAGGGATATGAATTTAATATCATTTTTTTTTTTTGTCAAATGATCAATTAAACCCTAAAAGTAGTTAGTCAGACCATCCCATCTATTTGCTTGGTTAAAGAGACGGAACCTCGTTGCATATGAGCCGCACGCTATAATTAAAAGGGCGCATCCGTCATTTGGTACACGGAAAACGGTAGGATTGCTAAATGAGACTGTGAAAAACAAAAAAGTTTATTAACCGATGACGCACGCTTTTAGAAAATTTCTTGGAAGCTAAAGAGATTTTCTGTTTTAAAAAAAAAAACTTCTCAGAGAATAGCTATAACATAAATTATTCTTGCTTTGCAAAACTAATACAAGTATGTTAGGAAAATAAATCTGGATTTATATATTGAAAAAGAAAAGAGAGAAAAACTACAAAGCAGAGTCATGACAAAACTTTAAAGGGAATATTTTATTGGTAAATAGGTAAAATAAGGATAAAGAAAAGTAAAGAAGGATAAAAAAAAGAAATTTATTTCAGCAAAGAAGGAAGTATCGTGGTTAACAAAACAATTTTTACATTAAGGGTCTGTTTGGTTGGAAGTAAAATATTTTCCTTGGGAAAATATTTTCCGTGGAAGTAATTTTCCATGAAAATCATTTCCCTTTCATCATTTTCAGGTGTTTGGTTAGTTTATTGAAAATATTTTCTTACTTCATTTTTCTGGTGTTTGTTTAACTTTTGAAATATTTTCACTTTTATCTCTATCTTTACTTTCTACACATTATAACTACATACTTCTTCCCATGCAAAATAAGAAAATTTATCTCATTGTTTAACTTTAAAAAATCTTGGAGAAATGTATATATGAATAAAAAATATCTCCTTAAGCAATAAACAAATTGTTGGCCATTTAGTGTCAAAAATCAATCATATGCAATGCTTATTGTGACATATATCTTGCACTCTCACTGCTGAAAGTTTCTCTAGAAAAGAATGTTCCTATTATACATAATTAATTACTAGCATAGGATGAGTAGGATGATGTTTTTTTTTTTTTTTATTTTGAATATACTAGGGGGAGGGTTGGGTTGGGTGGTACGGGGGAGGGAGTGTAAGGAAGAGGTCTTGGGTTCGAATCCTCCTGTTTACACTAAAAAAAAAAAAGAACATACTACAAGATGTTTTCAGTAAGTTTGGAACATACTACAGGCGGGATGCATGCATTTCGGAAAACAACTTCAGTAAGTTTGGAAGGGAAGTTGTTTTCCATAAGATGAGTGAAAATATTTTACATAGGAAAATGTTTTCAGTAACTTTTGTGCAACCAAACACGGGAAATTAGGAAAATATTTTCCTGGAAAACATTTTCACCTGAAACAAACGGACCCTAAAAGGAAAATTAGTACTGACACATCCTATTTGAGATCCACACACTCTCACTATTTTAAATTGACCTAGAATGCACTGAAATTAGGGTCATAAGGGTTTGTAGATATTACATAGAGGTGTGTAAATATCATTTTCTTTTTTTTTTGGGAGAAAAATTGTTATACTTTTTTTTTTTTTAACAATTTCGTAATATCAAAACATTTAAATCTATCTATATCTATCTACCGATACTAATCAAAAGTACAATTAGTTTTGGTATTACAAAGTATTCCGTATTGTCTTTTTAATAAATTGAGGCGGATGATATACTAGCTGTAAGAAAACTAAGGCTAATTTTTCTTAATATTCATTGAATTGACCAAAATGTTCATAAATGATATTTAAGGTTACAAAAAATGCCTATTTACTAACCATCATTTTCTTTCTTTTGGCCTACCACCGTCCCCGCATACCTTTGCAAACAAAGCCATGGCGACAACATGATCAATCGTCAAAAGGGTAGATTGGTGGAACAAGATGTGCATTTTCATAAACTCAGCTATGGATTTTGGGTATTTTAGTTAGGTCAATTAAGGAAAACAAAAGTTGGAGCTTTTTAGGAGTTTTTCAGAATGTCAATATCAATATATCATCTCCCTAAATTAATTACGTATATGGTACTTCTGATTACTATTCATTAAAGCACAACTCTTAACCCTCCAACTTCCTTTTGTAGTTAATTCTTAAATAATGCTGAAATGTTTTGATTATAGTCAACAGCATATATATTCCTAAATCATATATTAGAATTTGGAAAAACCTAAGAAAAACAAAAATGCAACTATAATTGCAAACCAAATTTCAATTGACGAGAACGAATGGCCAATCAAAACAAATGTTTTAATTCATTTAAACCCTTAATTAACTAAATTAACACGTCCAAAAATGTATTTAATTGATATTCAAAGATTGTACATGTATTCAAATTAAGAAGAACTACATTATAATTCATATATATTGAATAAAAGTTGAACAAAATACTAAAAAATTTAACTCACATAAGATGACAAAAATAACAATGGTCTAAATAACATCTATGCAAACAATTAATATAGTCAGAGTTTGATAAAAAAAAAATTCATTTTGTGATAACATAATCATGAAAAAAGCACATGAGTTAAATGTATAAAGCAAACGGCGTTTAATAATAATTACCAAAGAATGAAACCTCCAATTCAAGGGTAACTTATTACAAAATAATGAAGCAAACAACTAAATAAACTATGTGATGCAATAATTCAAAGTAGCATTCCCGAATTAACTATGACAATTTGTTTCATGAAGTTTTTGCAGGGCTGCTGATTTAGAACTTTGATTGAATTGTCTCCACAATATTCCTGTCGACTTGGAATGCCTTGGCTAGAACATCACTACTGATGAGCGGATTGGATCCAAAGACATTGGCCGCAACGGATATGACACCCGGATTTTGACTGTTTAGACCAGCTATGGCAACAGCATTTGTGTATCCCACGTTTCTCTGGAAATGGATGAGTCCTGCCGGAAAGACGAAAACATCACCCTTTTGAAGGACCTTGGTGAACAGGCGATTCTCTGGAGCGGAAGTGACGAATCCAACATGGAGAGAACCTTCAAGAACAGTGAGGATTTCAGTGGCTCTGGGATGGGTGTGAGGAGGGTTGATTCCCCAGGGCGCATAGTCAAGGCGCGCCATTGAGATGCCAAGAGTGTTGAGTCCCGGGAGTTGAGCTGCAAACACTGGGGTGACCCCGGAGCCAGACGGGTTCGAGGTGTTGCCGGGTTCCTGCAATCCACTGAAGAAGAAATCTTCTGCTGTTACTTTCTTGGGATCTTTGCATACCACACCATTCACTCTAACTGAAAAAAGTTACCATTACAATCAATAAGGAGTTAGCCCCGTGACACCAGGGGAGGGAAGGAAAAAAGCAAATTAAAACTGGAAATTAGTTAAACATTTTTCTTTATTTGCTCTTTGATATCGTTGATGTGATAATGAAAGCATTAGCACACGAAGAGCTGGCCAGAGCGAGTGAATATGAAAAAGTTGATATGCATTACCTGCGCCGCCAACATCAGCTACACAGAAATCTTGCAAAGGTTGGGGATCAAATGCAAGGGAAACGTAACAGAAACAAAAAGCAAGAAGACTTGAGAAAACAATTGAAGTTGCCATTTGGGCGGACGGGGGAAGCAAAAAGAATACAAAGGTTGATCAATAATGGATTAGCTTTTGGGTGTTGGACGTGTTTCTCCTACTCAAGCAATATATAGAGGTCAGAGCTAGAGGCACTTCACATTGTTGCAATATTTTAGTGATCCGTAGACATATTTGTCTGCATTTTATGTAAATGGCCGTCCAATAGCATACACATGAAATAGTCATAGATGTGGTTAATCCACCGACTAAAATTCTCATGCATTCTGATATTAAATCGTGCAGAAATCCACATTAGTGTGAGCCGGCTTCCGCGTGGAGTAACTTTTTTAAATTAATCAAAATTTTAATCTATTTTTTCTATCCGGCCATGATATAGTCATCTACAGAATTTAAGATTTGAAGGTGATCTAACTGTTTGGCTTATTCAGAAACAACCAAGCAAATTGCTGCGTTCGAATTCATGATTTCTACGAGAATGAGTGAGGATCGGCTGAAAATAAAATAACTTCAACGGCAAAATTGTAAAGCGTAAACTAAATGGGATAGGGAAACTCATGAATTAAAATGTAGCTACAAAGTATAAACATGTAATGTCTATCTATTTATGCAAAATATTAAATGTTGGGTAAATATTACTTTAGATCCTTCAACTATAAATGCGCTTCTATCTTAAAACCACTTTATAAACCCCATCTTTCAGTCTTTTTTCGAATAAGTTCTTGTGTATTTTCTCCACTCTTCTAATGGACCCCCTCTTTATTTTTTAGCACCTCTGGCTTAATTTCACATATATTCGCCAAAAGAAACTTGACAAGGAGCTCCTCACTTTCCCAATTTCAACCTCATTAATTCTCAAATTTTGTTCGAATTAATAGGCAGAATAATTTTCATTTAATTTCACATAGTAATAGATAGATAGATAGACGTTTCTAGTTTGTAAAAACATTTTTGTATTAATAACCACTAGGGGATGCGCATGTATTTAGTGCCTGTGATTAAAAAGAATTTTTTCATTGGACCAATAATAGTATATTTTGGAAAGAAATAATAATCAAATATGATAAAACTAATGATAGTACATTTTAATTGCAGCACATATTTGTACACTTTACTTTATCAATACTTTTATAATTTTATCATTCCCAAAAGATTCCTATAGATGTCAGTTAAAAATCGCACAAGAGGAGATATAAGTTGTTTCAGACAAAAGAATAACCTCCAATGACTAGTTATAGCAATGTGTTATTTACACACGGTATTAATATATCTTTGTGTTAATTACACAAAGCCACATTTCAATTAAATGTGTTTACAATACCATTTTAGTAATTATACCACCATATAAGCTTATATGAGTTGTATTCGATGTAAAAATGGTTGCAAAATAATTTCATATTTCAGAAATACTCATATGTCTTCATAAATCAAAGTTTTAAACGTACTAAAATGAGGGTATTTCGATAAATATATCTAAACACATGCTGCTCTCGCTTGTACCAAAAGTTTTAAAACAATTACACAACATTCCACATTTCCAAAAAATCTCTATCCATGCGATTGAAATTCAAACCCCCCATTTGACAACAATTCATTCTTATATAGTATAAAGATTCTCGATCTCCACATTACAGAATCGAAGAAATTGCACAAGAGGCCTTATTCATGAATTTTCCTCGTCCCTTTTTTGCATTTTTTTTTCCTTTCGAGTTATTTATTTTCAGCTGATCCTTGCTCACTCTCTTAGAAATAGCGGATTCCATTGCTGCAAAATTCATGGATGCTTGCCATGTAGTTTTGTACATAGTTATCCTCCTAATTCTATGTGTAGCAACTCAGCCGGAAACTTCTTGAGAGAATTAATTAATATTTGAAAGATTATGACTATATGATGGCAGGGCAAAAAATTAATAAAAATTCTATCAATGCAAACTGGTTCCACCACGCGGAAGCCGGCTCACACTATTATGGATCTGTGCAGGAATTAGTATCAAAAAGCATGAAAACTTTATTCCATTAACTAACCATATCTATGACTCATTCCTCTAGAATGTTGATTGGACGGCCATTTAAATGAAAGGAAAAAAAAAGGTCTAGGGGTATTGCTTGAACATCAACTTCCTCTCTATAAATAGCTTGAAATGGAGAGACACGTCCACCAAACAAAAACTAATCCCTTTTTCATCAACATTTCTGTTCTCTTTGCTTCCCCCCTCAGCCCAAATGTCGAATTTGTTTGTTTTCTCCAGTCTTCTTGCTCTTTGTTTCTGTTACGTTTCCTTTGCATTTGATCCTCAACCTTTGCAAGATTTCTGTGTAGCTGATGCTGGCGGCGCAGGTAATGCATATTAACTTTAACTTTTTCATATTCACTCGCTCTGGCCAGCTCTTTATGTGCTAATGCTTTCGTTATCACATTAACGATACCAAAGAGCAAATAAAGAAAAATGTTTAACTAATTTACAGTTTTAACTTGCTTTTTTTCCTTCCCTCCCCTGGTGTCACCGGGCTAACTCCTTATTGATTGTAATGGTAACTTTTTTCAGTTAGAGTGAATGGTGTGGTATGCAAAGATCCCAAGAAAGTAACAGCGGAAGATTTCTTCTTCAGTGGATTGCAAAAACCTGGCAACACCTCGAACCCGTCTGGCTCCAGGGTCACCCCAGTATTTGCAGCTCAACTTTCGGGACTCAACACACTGGGCATCTCAATGGCGCGCCTTGACTATGCGCCCTGGGGAATCAACCCTCCTCACACCCATCCCAGAGCCACTGAAATCCTCACTGTTCTTGAAGGTTCTCTCCATGTTGGATTCGTCACTTCCGCTCCAGAGAATCGCCTGTTCACCAAGGTCCTCCAAAAGGGTGATGTTTTTGTCTTTCCGGCAGGACTCATCCATTTCCAGAGAAACGTGGGATACACAAATGCTGTTGCCATAGCTGGTCTAAACAGCCAAAATCCGGGTGTCATATCCGTTGCAGCCAATGTCTTTGGATCCAATCCACCCATCAGTAGCGATGTTCTCGCCAAGGCATTCCAAGTCGACAGGAATATTGTGGAGACAATCCAATCAAAGTTCTAAATCAGCAACCTTGCAAAAACTTCATGAAACAAATTGTCATAGTTAATTAATGTATTCCAGTTTGAATTGCTGCATCCTATAATTTATTACTTGTGTGTGCTTCATTGTTTTGTAATAATGAATCCCTGAATTAATGGAGCTTCCATTCTTTAACAGTCAATTTCTGCCCACGTGTTATTGAATGTTAGGCATCGGGTAATTGGGTCAGAAGTTAGGAAATTGGGTCAGCAATTTGGGTTAGTAATTGGGGAGATTAGGACACGAACGGTGTCGTTCCAATTAATAAGGGATTCATGGGAGTTAAGGCGGTGCAATTGTTAGTTAAGGCAGTTAGTAGCGTATTAGAGGAAAAATAATAAAAGGGGGCCCACACATGTACAGTAAGCAGGCAATAACAGAATTCAGTTGCTCCTTATCATTTCTTTTTCCTCTTCTGCTCTCTTTCCTCTCTCGCACTCTCTCCTCATTCTTCCTCTTCCCCTCAATAATCAGACTAATCTGGGAACTTTACCTCTCAGATCCTAACAATTGGTATCAGAGTCTTAGATCCTTGGAATACAATCGATTTCTATGGCAGAAGGTACGAGATTCCGAACCTTAGAAGATCAAGTGAAGCAACAAGAACTCAAGCTCTAGGAATTAATGGAATCACTGCTATTCCATCAGTCGGAGCAGCAACAGCTCAAGGACAATTTGAAGAAAGAATTGGAAGAAAACAACAAGAAAATGGAGAATATGCTGACCGGAATGGAACAGAATTTCAACAAATCCTTGGAGCAGAAGTTCAGCGCACTCTTATCTAAGATGACCTCTACGCAGGACAAAAGCACGGATAGAGAGGAAAGAATAATGGCAGATTTGCCGCCACTTCTTCCTACACCTCCAAATCATCAAAGGTTGCGACCTGAAGTAGAACAACAGAATGCCTGCAAACGAGATTGGGGTAAGTTCCAGTTTCCGAATCCACCAAAAATAGACTTACAATTGTTTTCTGGGGACAATCCTAGGGAGTGGCTGCGAAAATGTGAGAAATATTTTATGAACTACCAAATCCTAGATCACCAGAAGGTAGAAATAATAGAAATGTACTTAGATGGGAAGGCTGATAAGTGGTTCCAAGGTGTTAAGCTTGAAAAACCTGGATTAAGTTGGGTAGAATTTGGAGATCTATTATGTAAGAGGTTCACAGATAGCATATGTAAGGATGTGGTGGAGGAATTCAACAAATTAAGACAAGAAGGCAGTATAGAG
The DNA here is from genome assembly GCF_036785885.1 of Coffea arabica. NCBI lineage: Eukaryota > Viridiplantae > Streptophyta > Magnoliopsida > Gentianales > Rubiaceae > Coffea > Coffea arabica. Next base: position 14,580,000 of record NC_092321.1, read on the forward strand.
GAATATCAGGAAAAATTTGAAGAATTGAAACCATTGATGTTGATTAAGAACAGGAACTTGGATGAGAACTATTTCATCTCTAGCTTCATTAGTGGATTAAAGGAAGAGATCAAACCGATGATTAGAATGCTAAAACTAGCTACATTGACTGAGGCTTTTGAGTTGTCACAGTGGCAAGAGTACTCACTCAAAGTACAGAATAAACACTCCAAGGAGAACTCCAGACCATCTGGGAAGAATAGGTTTGGAATGACAAGGGGAAATACTTCAGCCTTAAGCAGCAATACTTATAGAGTTCCTGCCAATAATACTGTCAAAACCTCCACGGTCAGTAATAGATTACAGGAGGACATCAGAGAGCTGAAGAAAATTTCAGCACAGGAGCTGCAGTATAGGAGAAGTAAGGGACTGTGCTTTAAGTGTGGAGAGAAATATAGCATTGGCCACCAATGTGCATTAGGACACGTCAACTGCATGATACTGGAAGAAAAAGATGATGCTGCTTTTGAGGATGCCATAGGAGAACAAGATGAACAAACTGGTAACCCAGGACAAACTATGGAAATGTCCTTGCATGCATTGTCTGGTTCCTTGCGAAGGAAAACAATTACATTGACTGGAATACTGGATGGTGAGGCGGTTTTCATACTGGTAGACACTGGTAGCTCTGATAGCTACATTAACAGTGAGAAGGTCATTGGGATGAATATTGACTACAAATGGGTTGAACAACCATTCTCTGTCATTATGGGAAATGGAACCACTGTGACTAGCAATGCTATCTGTTCAAATGTACACTGGAGAATCAACCAACATAACTTCAGATTCGATTTAAAAGTGATGGAGCTAGACGGATGGGACATAATATTATGGGTAGATTGGATGACACATTTTAGTCCTATCACCTTTGATTTCCAGCAACTCAGGATATCACTGCACCATGAGGGAAGTGAGATTCACTTGCATGGACAAGCTGAGGACTGTGAGATGGACTTGATTAGAGGGAAGGATTTGAGGACGTTCATAGAATACAAGAGACAAATGTGCATGGCCTTAAATTGTAAAGGTGAATCAGAAGGAAAAGGGGAAGATATTCCATAAGGAGTCAGGGAGCTGCTCCAGGAATTTGAAGATGTGTTCTAGACTCCAAGCTCCCTACCTCCCAGCAGGAGTGTTGATCACGCCATTCATCTTAAACCAGATGCACAACCCTTCAAGTTGAAGCCATACAGGTATCCACACTGCCATAAGGAGGAAATAGAGAGACAGGTGGTAGAAATGCTTCAGAAAGGGATAGTCAAGTACAGTAACAGCCCATTTGCATCCCCTGTATTGTTGGTCAAAAAGAAGGAAGGAACTTGGCGTTTTTGTGTGGATTATAGAAGGTTGAATGAATTAACCATCAAAGATAGATTTCCCATACCCAATGTGGATGAATTACTGGATGAATTAGTTGGGTCAGTCTACAAAACAAAGCTGGATCTCACGGCGGGATACCACCAGATTAGAGTCAAGCCTCAAGATACATTCAAGACAGCTTTCCAAACTCACTGTGGGCATTTTGAATTCCTAGTCATGCCATTTGGACTCACTAATGCACCAGCAACGTTCCAGTCACTGATGAATCAAGTGTTTCAGCCATATTTGAGGAGGTTTGTACTTGTCTTTTTCGATGACATCTTGGTATACAGTACTACCATGGATACACATGTTCAACATTTAAGGGCTGTATTTGATGTTCTAAGAAAGCATCAGTTCTATGTTAAGAAATCTAAGTGTGCCTTCGCTCAGAAGAAGATTGATTACTTGGGACACACTATCACAGACAAGAGGGTCAGCATGGATTCTTCAAAGATTAGTAGCATTCTCCAATGGCCTATGCCTCAGTCAGTCAAAGAGTTGAGGGGCTTCCTTGGGCTTACTGGCTACTACAGGAGGTTTATCAAACACTATGGCCTTGTGTGTAAACCACTCACTGAACTATTGAAGAAAGACAGTTTTAAATGGAACAACCAAGCACAGGATTCCTTTGAACACTTAAAGAAATTGATGTGCTCAGCTCCAGTTCTCCAACTACCAGACTTTAACAAGTCCTTTGTGGTGGAGACTGATGCCAGTGGGGGAGGTATTGGAGCTGTCCTTATGCAAGAAGGACACCCCATTGCTTTTTTGAGTAAAGCACTTTCAGTTAAGAACTTGGGACTTTCTGTTTATGAAAAAGAGCTTTTGACTTTGGTGATGGCTGTTACCAAGTGGCGGCACTATTTGATGGGCAATCATTTCATTATAAGAACAGATCACCAATCCTTGAAGTACCTCTTGGATCAGAAGCTGAACACTGCTATACAGCATAAATGGATGACTAAGCTCCTGGGGTTGGATTATAAGATTGAGTATAAGAAAGGGGTTGACAACCGAGTGGCAGATGCTTTATCCAGAAGGCATACAACTGGCCACCAGGAAGAGCTTGGCTCTTGCTTGGCTATCACATCTGTTCAGCCTGGCTGGATGGAGGAATTACAGAAAAGCTATGAAGGAGATACATGAAGCCAAGACATTATGAGCCAGTTAATCTTGGATCCTAATTCACATGCTGACTACAGCCTGCTGGATGGGATTCTTCAGTACCAAGGAAAGATATATGTAGGAGGAGCTAACAACATCCGAAGCAAACTAATCCAGACTTTACATGACTCAGCCATAGGGGGTCACTCAGGCCAAAGGAACTGTTGGCAGAAGCTCAAGTCCCTATTTTTTTGGCCTGGGCATGAAGCAGGAGGTGATAGCATATGTGCAGAGCTGTGATATTTGTCAGAAGAACAAAGCTGAGCATGTCCCTTATCCTGGATTGTTACAACCCATTCCTGTTCCTAAGCAAGCTTGGCTTCACATTTCTATGGACTTTATTGAAAGGTTGCCCAAGTCACAGGGGTACGATACTATCCTGGTAGTGATTGACAGATTCACCAAATTTGGACATTTTATCAGGCTTACTCACCCTTTTACAGCTAAGTCCATTGCTCAAATATTCCTGGACCACATCTACAGGCTGCATGGCTTGCCAGACTCTATCATCACTGATAGGGATAAGGTGTTCACCAATGTGTTCTGGAAGGAAATTTTTAAGTTGGTAGGGGTGGAACTGCACTACACCTCAGCTTATCATCCTCAAACGGATGGTCAGAGCGAGAGGTTAAATCAATGTGTGGAGAGCTACCTGAGATGCATGACAGGTGAACTTCCCTCCCAGTGGAGCAAATGGCTTTCACTAGCGGAATGGTGGTGCAATTCTACCTACCACTCTAGCTTAAACATGACTCCTTTTGAAGCCCTCTTCGGTTACAAGCCCACACCACTACCACTTGGGCCTTATTTGGACTCAATGGTGCCTGCAGTGGCTGACATGGTTCAAGAGAGGAGCAGAATTTCAAGCTACATCAAGGATCATCTTGGAAAGGCTCAGCAGAGGATGAAGCACTTTACGGACCAGCACAAAACTGAGAGAAGCTTTGATAAGAGGGATTGGGTGTTTTTGAAGCTGCAACCATATAGACAATAATCTGTGGCAGTGAGGAAATGCCTCAAGTTGGCTGCAAAGTACTATAGTCCATTCCAGATAGAGGAGAAAGTTGGAGTAGTTGCCTACAGGCTCAAACTACCTCCAGAAGCAAGAATTCATCCAGTGTTTCATGTGTCTCTATTGAAAAAGAAGATTGGGCCACTTCAGTGTAGCTCTTCTCAGTTGCCAGAGCTGGATGAACGTGACCAGTGTCCACTGAAACCAGAGATAATTTTGAAGAGAAAGGTCATCATGCGCAACGAGAGGCCTGTCATACAGTTTTTGATCAAATGAGACCATTTGAGTTATGATGAAGCTTCTTGGGAGGACAAGACATTCATTGAGAGTCAGTTTCCTGAGTTTCAGACTTGAGGACAAAGTCTGCTTTAATGGGGGAGGAATTGTTAGGCATCGGGTAATTGGGTCAGAAGTTAGGAAATTGGGTCAGCAATTTGGGTTAGTAATTGGGGAGATTAGGACACGAACGGTGTTGTTCCAATTAATAAGGGATTCATGGGAGTTAAGGCGGTGCAATTGTTAGTTAAGGCAGTTAGTAGCGTATTAGAGGAAAAATAATAAAAGGGGGCCCACACATGTACAGTAAGCAGGCAATAACAGAATTCAGTTGCTCCTTATCATTTCTTTTTCCTCTTCTGCTCTCTTTCCTCTCTCGCACTCTCTCCTCATTCTTCCTCTTCCCCTCAATAATCAGACTAATCTGGGAACTTTACCTCTCAGATCCTAACATTGAGCTCCAAACATATAAACCAACAGTACTAGTCCCATATCTTTGGAGCACATATAACTTTTCGGTCTAAATCTAACTTGGAAATGAATATCAACTCTTTATAGGCAATGAACTCTATTTGACGATCTTCTAGGCACAACTATAGATGGTGCCACGGACCCCAAAAAAGAAAAAAAAAATCTGTAAATGCAATTTGTATAAGACTTGGAACAACAAACTTAATTATCACCAACTTTGGGAAATTTAAGGCTTTGAAAACGTTGTAAACCAAGTTTGTGGCCATATGATATTAAACTTCGAATTGTGGGACATTTTAATTACTAATCATATGTTATCATTCTCTCTCTTTTTCTTATAAAGATAAATAGGCCTACGTCTATCTACATTTGAGAAACTCAAGTGATCAACATATACACTGGTTTAACTATCTGTAACTACTACTACTACTATTGCATCAGACATTCCATGGACAACCCCCATTCAATCAACAATTGCCAGTTCTCTTGAGTTCGAGTAGGTTTACGCCAGGAAACAACCACCGTTTGAACTACTCGACTGATAGCTGTAAAAACTTGTCCAGTGCTTGTAACAAAATTCGTAGCAGGCCATTAACGTAGTACTGTAGTAAAAAAAAATGTTGAACATATGGAGGGTGGGTGGCTTCCTAGGTTAATTAGCGACTTATATTCAAAGTTTTTTTTTTTCATTTTTTCAGCTCTTGTTTCGTGAACTTGTCTCCATAGACGTCGGGTGGGCTTTCTCTTGTAACATTGTCACTTTCAAGTCTTTTACCTTCTTTTTAGATATAAAATTTTTATTTTTAGTATGTCATAAGCATGAGAAATAAGGGTAGAGCTAGATGCTTGAAGCCTCGTCAAATATTGGATTTTAGACTATGTATGTGGTAATATCTGAATTCCTCCTCTTTTTTTTTTTATTAAATTACATAATATTGCTGATATAGCAGTAAATTAAATTCTTTAAGTATGTTATCGTACGTGGATACTTGATGCATGCGGTATGCATTTGGTGTCATGTTGTTCTTGTTCACAAGACTACGCACTGCCCATGACACACTAAAGTTGTAATGTCTCTTTTTTTTTTGGGTAAATTTAAAGCTACATTAATTGAATACGTTTGATTTTATATTTTGAATGTTACTGTTAATTATTTAGTTTTTTCATGTGAATCATAATTAACTTCTTAGTTTAAGTACTTAATTTTTTATATGCATCGTAATTAATTTCTTAGTTTTATAAATTAAAGGGTTCAATTGTAATTTGCACCCTTGACTATTCAAGCATCGGACTTTGCACCTCAAATTTTTAATTCCAGCAACTAACTACATTCAACTTTTGATTTTCAGCAATGCACTACAATAATCCAAAACAGAATTCTTCCGACCAATAATTACTAAAAAGACCATTACAACCCTTCCTCTTCTTTTAAATCAAAATGCCATTTTTATCAGGATAGGGGCCAAATCTCACATAATTAAGGCACAGAAAAATAATCTACCAAATAAGAACCGAAGTAGAAGCTAGGTAATTGGGGAAATTAAAAGTTTAGGGAGCAAAGTTCAATTTGCAGATAGTTGAGGGGTACAAAGTGCATTTAATCATAAATTAAAATAAAAATCTTCTTAGTATTATTTTCTGTACAATTAATGGTCAATTTTAGTTCGGAAAGTAAATGATTGAGAAGATTAAAAACAGAAAAAGTTTGATTTTAGGTCTGAAATTTGAAGTCAAATCACTCCATAGGAGCACTGCAAACTGCTTCTGATGGTGTACCTAATACAAAAAGGCATCGTATTAATCTTATCAACTTATTCAATGCCGTACAAGCACTTGCCGTCCCATGATTATTCAAGCTTTATATCCACAGGCATTTTCTGCAAATCCATTTTCATTTCCCAAATTTGAAGAAATCAATTGCAGGCAGGCAAAGGAGCACCACATAAACATCTATTGTTGAAATAGGTCAAGTAACCAAAACTCTGCAGCTTTCCACCTCTAGGAATCTGACCACAAAGGCTGTTGTAACTAACATTCAAGCCCCCTAAATTCAATTCGGCCAATCCCTCTGGAAGTCTTCCAAATATGTTATTATGGCTCAAGTCCAAATTCACCAAGCTGTCTGGAAACTCGATCTTTGAAAGATTAAACGCAAATAAGTTCCTCGACAAGTCAAGAGACATTATAGACTTATCCTTGCCAAACAAGAATGATGCATCACCTTCAAGCATGTTTCTTGACAAGTCAATCCGAAATCGGAATTCAAGGTTACCAAAGGACTTAGGAACTGGACCGGTGAGCAAATTGTGAGAGAGAAAAAGATCGGTAAATGTTCCCGCGAACCTCCCAAAGGAATCAGGGATGCTTCCAGTGAGTTTGTTGTATTCTAAGTGAAGGCTGAAGAGTCTAGGGAGCTGAGAGAGTGAAGGAGGGATTGAACCTTTGAGATTATTGTGTGACAAGTCCAAGACGCCAAGGTTCTTGAGCTGGCTAAGAAAGGAAGGAACAGGCCCTGAGAGATTGGTGTAGCTGATCCTGAGGAAACTGAGATTATTGAGCTTGCTAATGGTTGATGGGATTTCTCCTCGAAGATCTGGGATTTTTCTTAAGACTAATACTTGGAGTGAAGAGAGGCTGCCGACAGCAGGCGGAATGTGGCCGGAGATGTTGCCGTGGAAGATGCCAAGAGCAATTATTCGGCCAGTATTCTGGTCACAGGCCAAAGCATGCCATCTGCAACAGTCTGTATTTGGATTCCATGAGGCCAATTCATCTGGATTGTTTAAGGCTGCTTTGATTTCTAGTAGGGTTTTCTGGTCTTCTGCATTACATGGCTCAGCCCTGGCAGCGAGATAAAGAGATGGTAAGGCGAGAAAGAAGAGAAGAGAGGACAGAATGGCTGTAGATATTGTAGAAGATGACTTCTTCATTTCTGGTATGGCATCTAATAAGACAATATGGAGTAGCATTTATGCTACAATGTTGATAATAAACGTATAGCACAATTATCTCCTTCATTGCTTTCATTTGCATGTTCTACCAAACACTTCTGTCTCTTACATGTGTATAACATAGAATATGCACTACTTGTTTCAGGTGCATCACAAAAAAACATGCAGAAAGATTGCTTGCCCTACTCAAGGCTCGTTTGTTGCATGGGATTGCATTGCATTCAATTTTTGAACATATCCCCTTTTTCTCTGCCCGCTTTTTAAATGCCATCATTCTCCTAGTGATTTTTTTTTTTTTTTTGAAAAAAAAATCTCATTTGTTTTTGAAAACTACCTTATTAATGTTCAAACTTTATTTTAGTATTTGTGTGACCAAATGTGGCGGTTAATTATGATTAACGTAGTTGTTTTGATTCTACAATTGTAGGTTACATTTAACATTGCAAATAAAAAAAGTGTTATAAGACCGGATTAGTCAATCATGTCAAAGTAACAATTCCTTGTGTTCTTAGAGATGTGCCATTGCCTCTCCTGACCCCTTACAGGTATTAGGGGTAGTGGTGGGCTTGGGATCCAAAGAACGAATAGGCAGAAGAATAGGTTAGGCTTATGTATAAAAGAAGCCCATTGAAAAGAAGTAATGCTAGATTGCTCTTGGACAATGGATATCGGAGCATTTTATCAAGCTTTTCTGGTGGTGTCTTGTGGGCTAATATTCATTGTTTTTGGTGGATTCTTACTCTTGGACCACTATTAAGCAATGTTTTGTTTCGTTTAACTTGCCATTAAGAAATATCCAAGAGTGCGAGAAGTTTTTTTTTTTTTTTTTTTTTGCTTTTTGCACAAGCATAGGTAAAAGACAGGGTTAACAATACACTTTTACCTATAAATATCCTCCTGTACTTGTGACATTTTGAGAAAACTTGGCTGATCGCAATGCTATATATAACAAATTTGATGACCGAACTTTTTTGTGATTTTTTTTTCATTTTAATTCAAAAAATTGCAAATTTTACTTACAAATTCATCATTTTAGTCTAAATTTTGAGTTTTCATTCAACCTTGTAAGTTGATTACCTTATCCTTTTCTCTTTTAGTTATATCCCGGGAAAAAGAGCCGATGTCATTTTGCATATATAACATGTGGACAATTGCCATGATGTTCTTATGGTTGATTGTCAATTGAAAGAAATTATTACTTTTCCCCATTCCGAACTTCTAAATCTCTTCTAACTCCTAAAGGCTTATGTTGTTGTTTAGTGGATTACAGACTTTGGGTAAATTCTTGCCTTCTCCTTGCTTGAAAGTTAAAATGTGAAGATAGTTATTCCTTGAAATTTAATAGGGCCCCCATGGGTCCAAGATTTCGTAGATTTTTGCACCAATTAAATTAAAAAAATAAAAGTATTAAAGAAGAAAAATTTGTGCATAATTCAAGCGCAAGAAATCAAGAATAAGACAAAACAAAGGGAAAAAAGAACATACAAATCAGAAGAGAGAAGGGAAACAAGACAAATATTGCTTTTGGTCTCGAGTCAAAACTTCTTCTTTTATTGCACGCAAAAATTTCTTGATCTTATTAACTCAAATTGATATCAATAAATCCCATTACAAGGTATTGCTATTCTGTAGGACTCAAATCTTTTGGGTTTTAATGATAACAACACCCAGATTGTAGAATTGAAGGGTTCAAAGAATCACACATATTCACACGCAACTATGTATAATGGAAGATAAGAAAATGAATGAGTCAAACTCACAAAATTACTAATATTCCTATCAATACGAACATCTCATGACAATAAAAACCAAAGAGTAGTCTTTAGGACTCTCTTAATAGAATACTCTACATAACACCCTATTTTTAATCTGCTAATTAAATTCGTTCCATTATTTAAACTAGGAGAACTTGAATCCAATGAAAATTAATTTCTATACTTGGATTATTTGCCAACATACTCGATTCATTCTCACAATCTGAGTTCTTCCTCAATTCAGACGACTACTTGCAGCCGACAAGTATTATTGTATAAATCTCTCGATCTCAAATTGAGATAATTAAATCCCGTTCCAAGGCCCTGGATACCCCCCAAGCATTATCATTGTCCAAGTTCCTCATTTCTTGCAGGCCGGCATGGGATCCCCACACAAACACTTGTTGTGGCAATAAGAATTGAAATCAAAACTCTGCAGCTTCCCACCTACAGGAATCTGACCACAGAGCCTGTTGTAACTTGCACCCAAAAATCCCAAATTCAATTCAGTCAGGCCCTTTGGAGGGCTCCCAAAGATCTTGTTATGGCTCAGCTCCAAATAGACCAAGCTATCTGGAAACTCCATATTTGAAAGATCAAACTGAAACAAGTTCCTGGACAAGTTAATGTTCTGTATCGTCTTGTTCTTGCCAAACAGGAATGATACATCACCTTCAAGCCTGTTGGGCGATAAGTCAATCCACAATGAGACGTTCAAGTTCCCTAAAGACTTTGGAACAGGGCCAGTGAGCATGTTCTGGGAGAGATAAAGATCAGGGGCACTTCCTGCAGGGAAGTTCCCAAAGGATTCAGGAATGCTTCCAGTGAGTTTGTTGCAGTCTAAATGGAGGGCTCCGAGGTTAGGGAGCTCAGGTAGTGAGGGAGGGATTGAACCAGTGAGGTTATTGAATGATAAGTCCAAGAAATTCATGTTCTTGAGCTGGCCAAGGAATGAAGGAACTGGCCCTGAGAGATTAGTCCAGCTGAGTCAAAGCAAAGCGAGATGAGCCAGCTTGGAAATGGAAGATGGGATTTCCCGGCAAAGATTTGTGAGTTTTCTGAACTCAAGCATTTGGAGATACGGAAGGTCACCAACAGCAGGTGGGATTTGGCTGGAGATGTTGCCGGAGAAGATGGTGAGTGCACTTACACGGCCAGTGTTGAGGTCACAATCCAGACTGTACCAGAGCCGACAATGGCATTTTCATCTTGCAGCAACACAAATGTACTGATGAGGAAACTGTGTAACTAAAACAGTACTATCAAAACGTAGGATAGTAGTTTGTTGCAGCATCCGAGGGATTTATGTATGTAGCTGAGGCAAAACGACCGCAAGGAGGTCAATTTAGTTTACTAACAAAAGAAAAGGAGGAATAAGGACCAATATCTAAATTCGGCTCAAGACAAATTATTACTTCAATCTTCTGCTTATATTCGTACATGTATCTATTCCTATTCAAATCCAAATTCTAAGAAGTAAAACTCTAAATACATCTTATTACAGGGTGCAATGCAACGATAGGCTAGATGTTTGATGTCACTGAAATTTGATATCCCTCACTTGCAGGCTGGAAGAGGAGCACCACACAGGCATCTGTTGTGGAAATAAGTGTAATTGTCAAAGCTCTGCAGCTCCCCACCTCGCGGAATCTGACTACAAAGGCTGTTATAACTCACATTGAAAAACTGCAGGGTCAGTTCTGTCAATCCATTTGGTAGACTACCAAAGATCTTGTTATGGTTCAAGTCCAAATTCGTCAAGCTGTCTGGAAATTCCACTTGGAAAGATCAAACTCAAACAAATTCCTCGACAAATCAACAAAATGTACTGTCTTGTTCTTGCCAAACAATAATGATACGTCACCTTGAAGCTTATTGCGTGAAAAGTCAATCTCTAACGTGAAATTCACGTTGGCTATAGACTTTGGAAGAGGCCCGCTCAGCATGTTGTGAGACATACAGATCAGGAGCAGTTCCAACGAATTTTCCAAAGGAATCAGGGATACTTCCGGTGAGCTTATTGCGATCCAGTCGAAGGCCACCGAGGTTGGGGAGATCGAAAAGCGAGGGAGGGATGGAACCAGCCAAGTTGTTGAATGACAAGTCCAAGAAAGTGAGGTTCTTGAGCTGGCCTAGGAATGAAGGAACAGGCCCGGAGAGATTAGTGTTGCTAAGTATCAACTGTTTGAGGTGGACAAGCTTGGAAATGGCTGATGGGATTTGGCCTGTAACATTACTAAGTTTATGAAATATCAATATTTGGAGATCTGTGAGGTCTCCGATTGCAGGTGGGATCTGGCCAGAGAGGTTGCCTGCCAAGACGGAAAGAGTAATCACACGCCCAGTATTAGGGTTGCATTCCAAACCATACCATTCACAGCAGTCTACTTCTGGAGTCCATGAGACGAAGTTGTAGCGATCAATAAATGCTGCTTTGATCTGTAGCAGGGCTTTCTTGTCATTTGAGTTGCACTTGGCTTTGGCACCAAGAGACGGATATGGTAGAGATAGGAATAGATAGAGAGACAGGAAGACAACGAATCCAACTGATGCCTTCATTTTACTGATTTGGCAATTCTTGCTTGCTACCTAAACAAGAAATGATTGTGATATATATAGTCTTCTAATGGCCGCTTTTCAGACTATGCACATTATGCATTTTTAAACAAAAAATACGCCGTTACGAATTCATATTTTATCATTCAATGAAAGTTGAACGTTTTTCTTGGGATATGGAGTATGGACCGGGTGAGCTGCACCCAGTCGTCCATAGCAGACCCCCTCAGGTTGAACATCTTGCTTACAGATATACAGGTAAGCATGTAAGCCTACTCCCACTTGATATCTTGATTCAATCCAGCAAAGTTGTTCTCTTGTCTGCTTTGCAAATGTGTATACACATGAAACTTCAAGCAGACACGGATAACGAATTGTAAGAAGATTCTTTTGCCATACGTCTAGTGGATCGGATATGGGTTTCTACACTAGTCAATTTCAATTGTAAGCATGGTGCAAATACTACTATAATTTAAGGTAGACATTAATATAATAACGTAAACATAAAAAATATAACCAATTTTGTCTCTCATAGAAATTTGTGTCTCTAAACAGGGATGCATGTATTCCTATCATTTGTAAAAGGAATGCTATGTGGTTTGATGTGGATCCCTTCACTTTCAATAAAAATTAGACCAACAAGTGTCCCAAAACGAAATAAAAAATTTAGGATTTAGAAAGAATATTGATAAAGACCACTGCAATTTAACTAGTAAACATGCACTCATCCACAAGAATGCCCCCAACCCTACCAAAAGGAAAAAGAAATGAGGCCATTACCACTTGCATCTTTTTTATTTGTTTGGCCTAATTACTATGCAAATACGCACACAAATCGTTGTTTGCACACTATTTGATGCCAAATATGCAATCACTTTCAGATGTTAAAAGGTAAGCATGGTCATTAACATGTAGGTTGGAAATGCAGAAGGAAACGGGAAATCTCTACGCGTCTGCGACTTGCTGCTTTCAATTCAAATGATGAAATGGACGAATAGACAAGTGAAAATACGAGTGGAGGTTTCGGGCTTCCCATATCTTCCCACGCTGGACTGCTTCCAATCATTATGGCATCCGCTGTTTTGGACCTTCACCAACTAGAGCTGCCACAAAAAAAGGGGCTAAGTTCCTGTTTGGATCGTGGCCTCGTAGGTCAGGGATTCAAATCCTACTTATAGTGAAAAAAATTTAAAAAAGGTGTCAGCGCACTCATTTGATCTAATCAGATTTGTATATCTGCTAATCTCTTTCACAACGTCATCTTAGAATAAAATATATCATGTTATACAAATGTTATTGGAAAAAAAAAAATAGAGCAAATCTATTGGCTTTTGTGTTGGGAGTGGTCTAAGTTGAAGTCCTAAAACCGTGGCACGTCTTCAGGTAATATTTTTCAAAAACTATTTTTTTTCAAATATAATAATATACAAATAAAAATAATTTCAATAGTATCTCATGTATACAATATATTAAAAATAATTTATAAATATATATAAAAAATAAAAAAAATAAATTCTACAACATCTTCCACTTATCAACTACCACCCGCCACCACCACCACTATTGCCACTACCCCTTTCGTCCTTCCCTCCTCCTCACCCCTCTTTCTTCTTCCATCTTCCTTCTCCCTCTTCTTCCCTCTCTTCTCTTCTCCTTCCCTACCCTTTCTTGCCCCTCCCCTCCCCCCCCCCAATCTGGTCGTGGCTAGATCGCGATGAGAAGGCTGCAACCTGGTCAAGGCTAGATTGGGGTGAAGGAAAGAGGTGGGGTGTGGTAGGGAAGGGGAGAAGGAAGAGGGAAGGAGAGGGAGAAGAAAGAGAGGCGAGGAGGCAGAGGGAGAGGGAGGAGAAAGAAGGAGGAAGCCAGGAAGGGGGTGGTGGTTATGGATGATAATGTTAATTTTTAAAAGATACTTCAAAAATTTTTTAATTATAAAAAGTATCTCAAAATATATTTTAAAATTCCTCCCTAAACACTACAACAAACATTTATGGTAAAAGTTTTTCATATACATTATTATAGTAAAATATTTCAAAAACATCTCCCAAAACAGTGTGAGAACCTGTAATTTTTCCCAGTTTCTAGGTTTTATTCGGGTTACTGGCATGTTTTCTGCATTTTCTTTATTCAAAAAGTTTCTAGATAATTTTTATGAGTAAATATAGTTTTTAGGTGAGTTTTCTAGTATTAGTTAGGTTTTAAGAAATTAAGAGTGTATACCGGACGTGAGACCCACTAAGGCAAAAAGTTCAGAAAAATTCGGCCAACTAGGTTAAGTTTTGGATACTGGGTTTAAATTATCGGGTGTTAAGAGATAATTAGAAGTTACCAAGTGGATTGATGTAAGAGGGAACAAAGAAATATGGATGCATTAACTAGGGTGACAAGTATCACCATATGATTAGTTTTCACTTTTTGAACACTATTCACCCTTTTACCATTTGGTTAAAATAACTCAAAAATTGACCAAAAATCACTCAAAAATTAGCTCCTTGAAGCCGGCCCTCTCCAAGAAAGAAAGAAAGAAAACTCTCCAAGTTCTTGCTTCCATTTAGCTCAAATCCATCAAAACAACCACTTAAACTTGCTTTTGTTCCATAAAACCTCTTCATTTAGTGTTGGTGAGGTGATTGGTGAAGTTGTTTGGAAAGCTAAGGTGACTAGTTGCTCTCTCTCTTGTGTTGCTAAGGTGAGTTGTGAAGGAACCCCTCTCCTCCATCTAATGATGTTTAATTCATGATTGGTGGTAGTTTAAGATGTAATTTTATGGATTATATCTTGATATTGGTTGAATTGGTGAAGTTTTATAATTATTGGTGATTTTTTTGATTTCATATGATTATTATTATGTGGTCATGTATGATGATTGGAAATGATATTTAAGGAAGTTAGAAGGTGGAAAAAGTGGTTAATTGCAGGAAATTTCTGTTTTGGAAGGAAAATTGGAAAACTAGGGTTTCATGTCCTACATTCTAACCGGCACAGTACCTCATAGTTAGAGGCTGAATTGGCATTGGGTTAAAACATGAAAGTTGTAAGGAATGATATTTTAGAGATTCCTACAAAATTTTAGGTCAATCGGAGGAACGTAGCTTGTGAAAAGACTGAATTACCCCTGCTTCCCTGTTTTTACCCGAACTTGAGAATTGCTTCTGTAATTGGTTATTTTGGTTGGGAATACTTTGGAATTGGTTGTTGAGGTTTTCTGATGAATTGTAGCCGTGTATCTTAGGTTTTAGATGGCTTTGGAATTACTTGATTTGGACTTAGGTAGCCTGACTTATGATGTTTTAACCAGAATGTGGTTTGTGAACCTGTGTTTTACGGTTCTGGGTTAGTATTTTGCATTTTTGACCTGGTTACACCTGGAACTGGACAGAGTAGCCTTCTTTAACATTGTAACCCTATCTCTTAGCTTTGAAACGGTGTATCTTGCACCTCCATCCGATAATCGTAGTGTCAATGGTACCAAAACCGCAAAATGATGTCAAAAACTATTTTTTTTGGGTTAGAGCTTATTCCATTTCCGGATTTTCCTGGTTTACTCTAGTGCTTATGTATTCTTATGGAGCTTATTTTGGTGGTATTGGAACTTGGTATTCAGAAAAATTGACAGGTTGTCGAAGCCTGTGCAATAATAAAACCTGCTCAAACTAAAGGTAATTTCTGTAGATAGTGGTAAGCAGGGTCGAATCCACAGGGACTGGGAGTAACTGTTTCTTTTCAAGTTCACAGTGACAAGGGGAGTGTTTTTATGCAGAAGGTGACAATCAAAGAAATTCAACTAAAATATAAAAAGCTACTAAAAATTACTAAAATCAAATGAGTGATAATTAAGGATCTAGCCAAGGAATAACTTCAGCAATGGTTCACCTAGTTGATCATTGAAGCAAAGGCAATTCCAATTATTCATCAATAAATAGGTTATAACTACCAAACAAGCGATGGCAGTCAACCCCTCCTTACTGTGTCGGTGATCAAGGTACGCCCGTTAATCACTGCTCTAATTGAGAAATAATCCTAGGTACGCCCATAGAATTTAATTCCCCAATTGCCTTACGTATTAGAGGAGCCCTATTCTAACCAAATAACGCACTACCAGGGTTATTTTAGATTAGCCCGCGTATTCCCCTGACACAAACCTAATCATGCCAGTTGCCACTATTTAAGAGCAGTTAAACAATTACGGATTTAATGCCCTAATTGACAATAGATTATCCAATCAACTAATTATCTGGATCCAAGACAATCAATTAATTAAATAACCATAAGCATAGCAACCAAGAAATATGCGGATACCAATAAATAAAAGGGAAAAGATTAAATTAAAACGATCTCACAATTTCTAGGCAAACCAGAGCCTCAGTTGTCCCTTGACTAGACAAAGGGATTTAGCTCATTGCTGATGAACAAAGCCCACAAGAAATTGTAAAGAGAGCCGCGGCCATTGTCACGGATATTTGGAGAATTCAATTCGCAAGAACTAAAGGGGAAGAAAAGTCAAAGCTATTCCTATTTGCTCCTGACATGCGCAGGGAAGTCCTAATCAAAAGCTTCAAAAGGAAAATCGCAAGCTAAGATCCTCAGCAATCTTCATACGTAAGAAAGAAACTAGCTAACAAGAACTAAGAAAAAAGTCAACAACTGCGGCTAAGCTACAAGACGGAAAGCTCTCCAATGTGCGGCGGCTCCCCTTCCGGAGAGGAAGAAGAAGACCCCCACTTCAGCCCTTCGTTCCCCCTTTTAATGCTGCGCTCTGCGAATTACCAAAAAGGACTTGTATCTCCTTGTTCCAAAAATGCCCTGGATGCCTGCTACTTGAACTCTTTCCTGATAACTGTCAAATCGGCACTTATTATGGTATTTTCGTTCTACTCCCTGAAATATATGTAAAATACTAAAAGTGAGTAGAAACTAACAATTAATCCAGATTGGGTCAGGTAATAAAAGGAAATTAATAATAAAATAAATGATAAAATCGCAACCTATCAATTTCCCCCACACCTAAACCATGCTTGTCCTCAAGCATGAGAACAGTAAACAAGTACTAATATTTGACAATGGTCATTGCTCCATCTACCATATTGCCAAAATACCGGGAAAAATATATATCAAGCATGAGTGATCAAGATCCAAGAAACATCACTTCGGTTAGCTTCTAAACCACAAACTCCTCTAATTTCAGGTTAACTAATCTAAGAAAAAGGAATGACGCACAACATTTATCAACAAATGGTCCAACTATTAACCAAAATCTCAACATTAAATTCATAATTCGGCAAGCTGACTTTTATTACACACTAACACAACCTTCACTTTTTTTTCATGTTTTTTCTATTTTTCTATTCTTTTTTTTCTCAATAGCAACAAAAGACTTAGTCGCTAGCCATTTGAGCCTTTTGACGCGAACTCCAACATTGGCCAGATGAAGGAGCCCGATTACTCAGCTTCTATCGCCACGTGACCACGTACTCATAGGAATTACTACTTTTTGACGCGAGAATCGACACTTTTGGTGAAGATCCCCGGTTACTCGGTAGTAAATACTAGCGGAGTACAGTCAACTCTTATTCACATCCAAATAATACCAAAAATTCAAAATAACACAAAAATCAAAAGGAACTTTGCAGCTGCTAGTCTCATTTTTAAATATGGAGAACTAAGATTAATAACCGGACCAATTCACATGAAAATGCCAACAATCATTCCCTATGCCTAGGAAAGTTAACCAAAAATTATAAGAGCTACATAATCACTGATATTCACCAAAGGAATGCTCTTGGATTCAACCACATTAACTCGACACATTTTTATTATTAAAACTTGGCAAAAGTATAAATAGAGGCAATAATCCAACATCAAACTTTGGCATCACTTATGAGCTAATCATTAAAAAGGAAGAAAGAAATTGAACGAAAGGTGGACAAATAGCAAATTAAAAATAAAGAACTAGTATAGCTGTCCCCCCCCACACCTAGATCCTACATTGTCCTCAATGGAGGAAATAAAGCAATTAAAGTGAAAAGGACAACGAAACTTCCCTCTCGAGTAGCTAAGGGGTCGGCGGGAATGGCGGAGGGGAATCGATGTGGTGAGACATCAATTCAACCAGCAAATGCAAAACTCTGTCCACCCAAAATCTCAACAAAGTCTCCAATAATGTGCTAAATCCAGCAATATCAGTTCAGGACTTCAGTAATAGCAGCGCAGTCACAAGCCCTTGGTAGTCAATCAGATCTCTAACCAAATAGAGTTAACAAGTACTCGCACCCTTACCATTGGTGCAAATCGCAATTCAAGTTCAATGAGAGTTCTATAGCAGAGCAGATCAGTAGTAAAGCAATAGCCCCAAGTATTAATCTAGTCACAAGAAAGATTATAAACCTCTAAAGAAGAGCAACAGGCGACTAGAATTCTAATGAATAGAGCAAGTAGAGGAACCGTAGGTGGGAACCCAGTCCACCGAAGTCAATAAACAAACCCAGGAAACAAATAAGTCCGCAAATGAGTCAACAAATTGCACAAATGATCGGACCAAAATCACAGACACTGTTCCTCCAAATCAGTAATATAAACCAACATCCAGAATGTCCTAAAAAACTCGATTAAAAACTACTAATGCCAACAAGGAATGCAGTTACCGAATTAAATCAACCAAAATTTCAACAAACACCACCCTGGCCGAGAGTCCTTCCAATTATCACAAACAGCTGCGAAAATCCAACCCACCCAAAAACTAAACGATTCCCCCCCAAAGCTCTGAACAAATGGCCCCAGCACTGTCCCGTAGCAAGAGGCCAAGCAGTAAACAATATAAGTAATAATAGCGCCGCAATTGGGCAAGAACAACTTAATCTCAGGCATTCAGATTCCAATCAACCAGCCCATAGAGTAGAATGAACCCAAAATAAGCAGCAATTCCAAGTGAAAGCAGGCCAACCAGTACCACTGGTGGAAATAACCCAAATATGCAGGGACCCAAATAGCACCGATTAACACTGAGAAATTGGGGAGCAAGTGTCAAATACCTCCACTGGTACTACTCCAGGCGACAGACAGAGCAGCGGCGGCGCGCGTCTCCAGCAACGATGGCGGCAGCCTGGACAGAGCGCGCGTGGCTGGCAGGAAGAGCTGGGCACCGCGAGAGAGCGGCGGTGGCTCGCAGTGTGGCCGCGGCTGGAGCGTGAGGTGAAGTGGCGGCTGCGCCGGCCACTGGAGTCGCGAGCCTTTTCGAGGAGTTGCGTGGAGTTGCGGGCAGGAGTGGAAGGCGGCGGCGCCAATGTGGGCTGGTGGAGCGAGCGAGAGGTGGCCGTCCGTGGGCAGCAGTGGTGGCGCGGCTCTCAGTCGGCGTGCGCAGAGAGGAGGGGAGTAGCGGGGAAAGAAAAGAGAAAGAAAGAAGAAGAGAGAAAGAAAGAAAAGAAAGAAAAAGAAAGGAATTCTCGTTTTTTTTTTTTTTTTTTAAATTTGGAAACCAAAGCTACGATGAAAAACTATGCCCCCTTTTTTTTCCTTTTTCCTTTTTTTTATTTTTTTTTGAATCCTTACCTTTCCCGCGAACGTGACGCAGGCACGTCAAGAGAGCAAGAGAGCTCCCAGAAGTTTCAGAAGTTTCTGATCGTGAGTGTCCTGCACATCACCACGCGGGCACGTCATGAGGGCAAGAGAGCTCCCAGAAGTCTCAGAAGTTTCTGATCGTGAGCGTCCTGCACATCACCACGCGGGCACGTCATGACTGAAGGGCACCTATAAATCAGCAAAAATGAAAACTGAAACCCAAAATCAGTCGAATTCAAGGAAAAACATATTTAAACTAACAAATAAAATCAAACAAACAACTAAAAGAAATTGGGTTGCCTCCCAATGAGCGCCTTTCTTTAATGTCTTTGGCTAGACATTATCACGTTTTGTTCATGGAGGATAAAATCGTGTGGCTCGTCTTAATGCTTCATCCTCTATATAGTCCTGATAACCCTCGTAAATAGAATAATCCTTGAGCATACGAGCTACGGGCTTCCATGGACTAGTAAATGGCGCCAAACAAGTCAACGATAAGTTGAATTCTCCGTTCACTCCTCCCTCGCTTGCAGTTATTGGTTCAAGATATCTTGCCATCGCCACTCTTAATTTATTCCTGTCATGAAATTCAAAATTGTCTGGTATAATAAAGTCAATTTCATTAACAGGAATTGAGAAGTAAGAGTCAGGAGAATATTGATGAAGGAGTGGAGGGGATGTCACCGCATTTGGAGATTGTTCACTGGATTCATTCACTTGAATGGGTTGCGGTTGGGGTTCCATTTCTTCCTTTTCGGCTTCTTTTTCAACTGCATCTGTAGATTTCTCATTTTGACACTCTTGCGTCTCCTCATCACTAGTCAAGCAAGTTGCACTCTCATTTTCTTCTAGATCAACAATGGTTTTCAAGGGCAATTCTTCCATTTGAGAAGCCCATCGATTTATTCTGGATGTCAATTGACATAGTTGATCTGCCAGATAACTCATTGCATCCTTCGTCATCTCATCCCTCATTTGTGTCTCCTGTTGGAATTGGTATGTGTTAGTAGTTATTGGTTCAACTATTTCTTCAAAATACATACCTGACAGAGATGACGATTCTTGAGACTCATACTGCTGAAAATTCATTGGCCCCGTTGCATAATTATAATTGGAGTCATCCCACCATCCTTGATCATACCCGTTTGGATTAGGGTCATACCACGTTTGAGACCAGGGTGAAAAATCTCCGTAATTATTGAATGGGACACTTAGATTATCTTGATATTCGGGGCACATACCTGTTGAATGATCCCTGGCATAACAAATTTTACAGGTTGCAGCAGCCATTCTTTTTCTAATAGAGTTTACTGCCTCTGCATATGCAAACTCAGGAAAAAAACAAATCTCATCGCCTTGCCCGGAAATAAAATCCAATACATCACCAAAATACGGAGTGTTAGAAGCCATAAACTATATCAAAAAAAAAATACGAGAAAAATAAATAAATAAAAATAAAAACAAGATGAACTCAAAAAAGAAACAAATTAATCTGGCACCAGTCCCCGGCAACGGCGCCAAAAATTGACAGGTTGTCGAAGCCTGTGCAATAATAAAACCTGCTCAAACTAAAGGTAATTTCTGTAGATAGTGGTAAGCAGGGTCGAATCCACAGGGACTGGGAGTAACTGTTTCTTTTCAAGTTCACAGTGACAAGGGGAGTGTTTTTATGCAGAAGGTGACAATCAAAGAAATTCAACTAAAATATAAAAAGCTACTAAAAATTACTAAAATCAAATGAGTGATAATTAAGGATCTAGCCAAGGAATAACTTCAGCAATGGTTCACCTAGTTGATCATTGAAGCAAAGGCAATTCCAATTATTCATCAATAAATAGGTTATAACTACCAAACAAGCGATGGCAGTCAACCCCTCCTTACTGTGTCGGTGATCAAGGTACGCCCGTTAATCACTGCTCTAATTGAGAAATAATCCTAGGTACGCCCATAGAATTTAATTCCCCAATTGCCTTACGTATTAGAGGAGCCCTATTCTAACCAAATAACGCACTACCAGGGTTATTTTAGATTAGCCCGCGTATTCCCCTGACACAA
Organism: Coffea arabica; assembly: GCF_036785885.1. Taxonomy (NCBI): domain Eukaryota; kingdom Viridiplantae; phylum Streptophyta; class Magnoliopsida; order Gentianales; family Rubiaceae; genus Coffea; species Coffea arabica. The sequence goes on from NC_092321.1 coordinate 14,601,194, forward strand.
ACCTAATCATGCCAGTTGCCACTATTTAAGAGCAGTTAAACAATTACGGATTTAATGCCCTAATTGACAATAGATTATCCAATCAACTAATTATCTGGATCCAAGACAATCAATTAATTAAATAACCATAAGCATAGCAACCAAGAAATATGCGGATACCAATAAATAAAAGGGAAAAGATTAAATTAAAACGATCTCACAATTTCTAGGCAAACCAGAGCCTCAGTTGTCCCTTGACTAGACAAAGGGATTTAGCTCATTGCTGATGAACAAAGCCCACAAGAAATTGTAAAGAGAGCCGCGGCCATTGTCACGGATATTTGGAGAATTCAATTCACAAGAACTAAAGGGGAAGAAAAGTCAAAGCTATTCCTATTTGCTCCTGACATGCGCAGGGAAGTACTAATCAAAAGCTTCAAAAGGAAAATCGCAAGCTAAGATCCTCAGCAATCTTCATACGTAAGAAAGAAACTAGCTAACAAGAACTAAGAAAAAAGTCAACAACTGCGGCTAAGCTACAAGACGGAAAGCTCTCCAATGTGCGGCGGCTCCCCTTCCGGAGAGGAAGAAGAAGACCCCCACTTCAGCCCTTCGTCTCTGTTTTCAAACTCGGACCGGACCGGCCGGTCGAACCGGTTGAACCGGGAACCGGCCAGGTAGCCGGTCCGAGTCACATTAGAAAACCGGAAATTTAAAACCCGGTCAAAGCCGGTCAAAAACCGGGTTTGACCGGGTTTGACCGGGAAAAAACCGGTTTTTCCGGTTCAACAGTATTTTTTTAAAAAAAAAATTCAAACTTTTTAATATTATGTTTTGACCCCCTAAATTGTTAAAACTTATTGATATACCTCAAATATTTGATACTTTATAAATATTGTCCTAAAATTTGATGTTATTTTTCAATTAAATTCATAATTTTAATTCTAAACTTGTTAATATTTATTAAATAATATAAATTGCTACTTGATTGTTCTAATTTCTTTGTATTTTCTTGTTAAATATATTTGAAACATCAAATATATATGAATATGCCTTTATTAATATCAATATATTATTAGATATTATATATATAACATTTTAATTTTAAAATAATTTTTATTTATGACGTCATCCGGTTCGACCCCTATCGACCCCCGGTCGAACCCATTGACCCCTGACCCCTGACCTCGGCCGAGTCGCTATCCGGTCCGGTTCTGAAAACATAGCCCTTCGTTCCCCCTTTTAATGCTGCGCTCTGCGAATTACCAAAAAGGACTTGTATCTCCTTGTTCCAAAAATGCCCTGGATGCCTGCTACTTGAACTCTTTCCTGATAACTGTCAAATCGGCACTTATTATGGTATTTTCGTTCTACTCTCTGAAATATATGTAAAATACTAAAAGTGAGTAGAAACTAACAATTAATCCAGATTGGGTCAGGTAATAGGAGAAATTAATAATAAAATAAATGATAAAATAGCAACCTATCATTCTTATGGAGCTTATTTTGGTGGTATTGGGACTTGGTTTATGACTTGTAATTGAGTCTTATTGTGCTTATTTGAATATGTTAGGACGTGACGGTGGTGCAAGACGCTCTTAGGCGGAAGTACATGAAATATCATTTGCTTGATTGGTGAGTGTACCACTCACTTGTTGTGGCTTTGGTATATGTGAATTTGATGCCTTGAAGGCTTGTTTGCTGCGTTGAACTTAATTAAGTGAGGGTGTACTTGATCGCCCTCACCCATTTGGTATCTCATATGACTGTTTACTGTTTTACTGCAATGATTGAATGATACCTGAAATTCTGAATTGGTTCATGAATTTGGTGTCGTTTGGACGAGTATCCAACGACCATTACTGATACGACTGAGCTCAACCCCATTGGTAGTCGATTGGATCGAGCCGGCGAGGGCTTGGTCGTGAAAATTGACGAGCCATGGGGACTGTTATATGGAATCTTGTAGTAGTGAGACTCTTGATTCCGGTATACTCGAGTATTACCAAATTGCTAGTGTTTGGAGTTCGGGTCCGGTAGGGGTATGTTGGGTGGAAGGAATGGAAGTAAAGTGGAGCCTACGGTTGGTTACTCTTAAACATTGACGGAGGGTCAATGAGGTTCGATCAAGAATGCAAACGAGGAAAAGGGCTCTTGAGAGCTGCCCGTATCCTTTTATCACCACTATTGATGTGTGCCTTTGCTTACTTTTGCTTACTTTTGATGTATTGGAATGAAAAGCTTGATGCTTATATGAACTTGGTTGCTTGAATGGTATTATTTCACTGGGCGTAAGCTCACTCTATTCCTTTTGTTTTCCTTACAGGAAAATAAATACTTTTGGACTGGATTTGATAATTGGTTGCCGAATTGAGCTAGATGGACATATCTTTTGTATAGCTCCTTGATTGAAACCCTAAATATACTTTTGGGTCCGTTTCTCTTTTGATTTGGCAAACCGTACATGTATCCACTTTGGAATAACTTTTGTATGCCACTTTGGATTGTAAATGTTTAATTTCAACATGTAAATATTTGCTTGATGTTTGATTGGGTTTTGACGTGTCGGTTACTATTTATGGCCGACTCTGGTTTCATTTTTTTTTTTTTTTTGTGATTTTGACTTGTTTACGCGCGTTTGTAAGTTCCGGAACGTATTAGATTGCTCTGAACTGAACCGTTAGTCCTGGCGAGAGCTGGGCAGGCAGTTCGCTAACCCCTTTGGTTCGCCTTAGGGGTAGGTGGGGCTGTCACAAACAGCTAATCCAAATGGTGCTTTTATCTTCCCATATTCATTGTCCGACACTATTACAGGGATAACCTTGACCCTATAAAAGGGCCAAAGTTGATTACTGCAAATTTATGTATCAAAGGTCAACAATATTTGATTTGTGTGCAAATTAATTCACTAATTTGCCAAAAGTTAATAGTCTGAGGTACTACAGTTGTTAAATGATGGTTTAGAGGGAAAACTGCCATGCGTAATCAATAGCTCAAGTAAGTAAGCCAAATGAAATTAATTAATTAACCCTCGTTAAAATTAAATTTGCGATGGCATGGATCCTTTTTTCTTTTTTTCTCCCATTTCAGGTGGGGGACTGTAAAGACATGTACCTGTCTAAAGTGTAAATCACCCCGGTTCTTCATATTTAAATTTCGTGAATCCACATACTCTTCAATAATGATAGTTTTTTTAAGCAATATTGACTATATTTTAACTTTAAATGTATCACCGTTGGCCTTCCCGTGCAAGTATTTACTTAGCTCCAAGAAAAATAAGAAGTGCTTCAAGTCGAGGCAAAGATGGAAGTATCGACAATCATTAATTTAGTAAATCTTAAAAATTATAGATTTTTAAAATAATATTAGAATCAGTGAATTAAATCTTCATTAATCGTGTGAACTCAACCATCAGAACTGAAAAGTGCATATTAAATAGGAATAATTTTAGAAACCTTCCCTGAGATTTTTGACAATTGCAATTACCTCCTTTAAGGTTTGAAAAATTACACTTATCTCCCTTAATGCTACGAAAAGACTATGATAACCTTCACAAACTTTACAAATTTTAAATGAAAATGAGTTTAAAGGAGAAAAATATATTTTTTTAGTAATACTTCTTTAAACTAAAACTGTAATGTCATCTAATCATCATACTTTATTCTCAATTTTTATGGCTAGATTTATTAATCAATTTACAAAAACTCAATCAATCAATTAGGAAGACTTTTGTTAAAATACAAGTATCTTCAAAAATTACTTAACCAATAAAAAAGTCCAAAGTACCAAAAAGGAATGCTTTCAAAATATGACTTAAATTTTCCTACAAAAAACTAGTTTCAAAATGATATTGGATAGTTGACTTTTTCGTATATAATTTGTTTTACATGTAAAAGAGGAATAATATTGGATATTCATTGATTTTTTTCCTTACATCATCAAATGTTACCAAGACTTTCTAGGGAGGTTCCGTAATTTTTTAAATCCTAGGAGAGGTGGATGTAATTGTCAGAAACCTTTGTAGAATTATCCCTATTAACTATCATAACATGATGTCACGCATGACGTGTTAAGCATTTCACTTTTTATTTTCCAGTAAATAAGTGATCATTAGCTAGGATTGGTATTGATACTTGCATCTTGACAGGGTTTACTTAATGAAGATCCAAAGCAGCAAAGTTCCGTAATGATTATGAGAAGATAAAGTATGCCAAAGAAAGCTAAAATCCATTTTTGACTGGCCCGTCCAATTCAGCCCTTTTTATTCAAAGCAGCGAGTCATAGCCGCGTGGCAGCTTCCCTTTTTGCTCTGAATTGCCAGCTTGCTATGATGGATCCTATGCTTGTGTATCTTTTAACATCTGATAGTGATTGCATCGGTTTCGGCATCAACTAATTATTGTAGCAGAACACTGACTTAGAGTTAAAGAATAAACCCTTGACGGTTTTGGGTCAATCTACCCAGATAGCACATGTTTCGCTAAAAAAAATTCAAGAAAAAGTAAAATAGAAAAACTGTTTTGATTGAATGACGAACAGAGAGATTTACTTTTATATTCATTCTGCATTCTACGAGGAGTATAATATTGTACGTGCACATTCTTTTTTTTTTATATAATAATTTATTCTACACCTATTCTTATTTCTACTCTAATCTATTCTAGGGGAACTTAACTAGGCCTATGGAAAGATCGACGGAGATTGAACCACCATCAAATTAAACGGGTGTATTACACGCTGTCTGAATTTTTTGGAGAGCCAATACCGTGGCATCCTATTCCACCAAGCACCAAGCCTTAATGGCTTAATTGGACTAGTGGTTTGTCTGTGCACATTCATTCATCGAAGAATTGTATCATCGCAGCCAGTGTCAGGGAAAAGCAGTTCAGTCAAACTCGGCCTTGTTTGGATTGCTTGTTTCCGTCGGAAAATATTATTGTTTTCCGTGATCACATTTCCCTATCACCTTTTTCCCTCACATATATCAAATCGCTATAGTAATTTTTCCATGAAAAATGATGGAAAATGCAATCCAAACACAACCTAGCCTTCAAAAGTTATCCTACGATCTGTTATCCATGTCTGCTTGACCTTTCCTCATATGTAAACCATCTAGATTTTAGACAAGGAGACATATTGTTTAACTGAATCAGACCCCAGTTAAAACATATTTCTTATCTACGTCAGGATGTGAGTGAAAAAGATGTTCAATATATGTTTCTTATCATTCGCTGAATTGAATGATGAAAACGTAAATTCGCAAAACAGTAGTAATTGCATAATGGAGATTGCAAAATAGGATAAGTGGGACGCTCTCTTCAGAAATCTTATTCTAGATGAACTACTTGATAAGTCCAGTAGTTAGTATTTAACCAGTTTGATATTGTCAATTGTACAAACAAGAACCCCATAATCTTATTCTTTTCATGGATCAAAAATCAATTACCTGACTTGAGATAAAATTTTCATTGGCCAGGTAGTTGGTCTAGATTCAGATTGAAAGATGAACCGATTTACTTGATACTCGAAGGGAATTCGATTTGGTAAGAATTCAATCGAATCTTATTCGCCAACTAGTCAAGCTTAATTTGAGCAGTATTTTATATTCGATAACTGATCTCAAATTCACTAATTAAAAAAAACTCAATCAACTTTGATTCGACAAATAAACAAATCAAATTTGATCAAATTTTCAAAATCGTTAAAATAATCAAATAAGTTTGAACACTAGAACGTTGGATTTGATTAGACTTGTTTACATCCCAGACCAGATTGAGATAAAATGCTTATCCACTTGCTGACATTGTCGTGTGGCAACTGGCAAAGACACTAGACTCTATATATATCAGAATTGGTTATTGTTAGGCAGTGCAAGACTGGCTAAACCAATCAATAATGAAGTCCTCAGTTGGATTCATTCTCTTCCTGTCTTTCCATCTATTCCTATCTCTACCATATCCCTCTCTTTCTGCCCATGCCAAGTGCAACGCACATGACAAGCAGGTCCTACTAGAGATCAAAGCAGCATTTAACAATCCCTACCACTTGGCCTCCTGGAATCCAGATGTAGACTGCTGCGGATGGTACGCTTTGGATTGCGATCGCAACACTGGGCGCGTGATTGCTCTTACCATCTTCGCAGGCAACATCTCTGGCGAAATCCCGCCTGCAGTTGGAGACCTTCCATATCTCCAGAACTTAATGTTTCATAAACTTACAAATCTCACAGGCCAAATCCCATCAGCCGTTACCAAGCTTGTTCACCTCAGAGAGCTGACAATTAGCTGGACTAATCTGTCGGGACCGGTGCCTTCATTCCTTAGCCAGCTCAAGAACCTCACCTCCTTGGACTTGTCATTCAATGACCTCACTGGTTCCATCCCTCCTTCGCTTTCTGAGCTCCCTAACCTCCTAGACCTCCACCTGGATCGCAACAAACTCACCGGAAGTATCCCAGATTCCTTTGGAAGGTTCGCTGGAAATAGTCCTGATCTGTTTCTGTCTCACAACATGCTAAGTGGCCCTGTTCCAAAGTCCTTAGGCAACGTGAATTTCTCTATTCAGATTGACTTTTCACGCAACAAGCTTGAAGGTGACGCATCATTCTTGTTTGGCAAGAACAAGACAATACAATTTGTTGATTTGTCGAGGAATTTGTTTGAGTTTGATCTTTCCAAGGTGGAATTTCCAGACAGCTTGACGAATTTGGACTTGAACCATAACAAGATCTTCGGCAGTCTACCAGTTGGATTGACTGAATTGAACTTGCAGTTCTTCAATGTGAGTTACAACAGGCTTTGTGGACAGATTCCGCAAGGTGGGAAGCTGCAAAGCTTCGACAGCTATAATTATTTCCACAACAGATGTCTGTGTGGTGCTCCTCTTCCTGCCTGCAAGTGATTTCTGAGAAATCCATGGCAGGGACATCAAATGACATCAGTCATCTAGCCTTTCATTATGTTGCATCCGAGAATAAGATGTATTTGGATTGCGGTTTATATGTTAGAATTTGTATGTTTAATATGTATGCAAATATAAGCTGAGGATTGAAGTTAACTTGAAGAAGCGGAGGTGAGATAATGTTAGTAAACAACTACCCCTGCGTCCTTGCAGTTGCCTCACTATCAACGCAACAAAAACTACTCTACTACATTTTGATAGTATGTTTTATTTACTGTCTCTTCATCGCTATATTTGCGTCGCAGACAATATGAAAATGGCATAAAAATAAAAAAGAATTGCAGGGTAATCTGAGTCAGTTCGGATTAGTGAGTTTTTGACATCCGAGTTTTCATATACAAGTTTATAGTAACACACTCTAAATAATTGCCAGCGCCACACCCGTATCCTCTACCCTCCACTCTCCTAAAATAACTTGAAAATAAAGTTTACTTTTCTTTAAAATTTGTGTCTTTAGTTTCTTTTATTTCAAATTCATTGTCATATTATCTTATAATCATAAGTGATTAATGTAATTAGAAGGAATTGAAACAGTAATCAAAACTGAAACAAAACCATTATCAGAAGTTCTAGAACAGTGGAAATAACTTTCCCTAATCCCCGGAAGCTGGAGCTCAATTTCACCTTTCAAAGCAACTGTCGGTGATTATTTTAAAACCACTAACATGCCTATATTGATACTCTTGAGAAGGGTGTTAATTTTTTTTCCTTTTTCTTTATGTTGTGCTTGTCGTGACACGCTGTCATTCTTTTTTTCCTTTTTTCAGTATAAGTGGAAACTTTTAAATCCAGATTTCACATTCACATTCTCTCCTCCTATACCACTCAAACAATCTCTCCCCCCACGTCACCATTCATAGTTAATAAAAACTCAAAACACATATCCAGAAAGCGTAATATGAACAATATTCATGACAAATTTAAAAAAGAATCTTAGAAAAAGAAGTTTCAAGCGCAATCAAACAATCGTTGATAAATCAACCAACAAAAAATCGTTGGTAAATCAACTGACACAAAGTTTTTAAGATAAATATGTCAAAACTTGATAAGAATATATTACAACTAAACCTATTTATAAGTACAAAACGACCAAAAACAAGTAAAGAATAAAACATGAGGGCTACCAAAAAATAAATATGGGAATAAAATATGATAATTCTTCAAAAAAAATAAAAACAATAAACAAAATTACTAGAGATATCTATAACGGGTACCTTAATTAAGAACCATAAATGTTTTTTGGATAGCTTTATTGACCGCACACAGTTAGCTTCAAATCGTGGGGCTCACGTTATTCAACCACCAGATTTTGGGCTGGTGGTCACCACCAAAACATTAAGACTTGGTGGACTAGGAGGTCAAGGGTTCAAACCTTGCCTCCCACCAATTGCCACAACATATGGACTTGTTGAACAAAAATCCATACGGGTGCGTAGTACACTCGTATGATCCGGTGATAGTTCAATCACCTCCGAGTTATCCCAGAACCTCTTCAGGTCCCTCCTCCCCCTAGTATAGAATAGTGTAGGTCTATCGTATCCGACAAAAAAATAAAAGATGTTTCACATCATTCATGCAAAGGTGGAATTATCAACAATCACTAATTTAAATCTAAAAATAAAGCATTTTTTAGACAGTTACAATGAGTCCGTATCAGTAAAATTAGGTCATAATTAATCTTGTGAACTCAAGGAAAAATGGACATTAACGATCGCAAACAATTAACGTCATGCATGACATAAGGTTGTGTTTGGATTGCATTTTACGTCATTTTTCATGAAAAAATTACTGTAGCGATTTGATATATGTGAGGGAAAAAGGTGATAGGGAAATGTGATCACGGAAAACGACAATATTTTCCGACGGAAACAAGCAATCCAAGCATAGCCTAAATTTTCATTTTTTTTTTAGAAAACAAATTTTTGTCTATGTTTCCTTTTGATACTAATACTTTTATTTATTCATTTATTTGTTTGGTTTATTTATGTAAAATAAGTTTAGGAAGAGAGAATGTTGGCCTCATCTCAAGGCCTAACGTTTATTTGAAATGTTATTTGGAGTAATTTTGTTTGGATAGAATACAATTTGAAATATTATTTGAAATAATTACTGTAACACTTTTGTGATGTGATGTATATGACATAAAAAAGTAATTGAAATTATAAAAAGGCTGGTTGGAAAATGTGTTTATGATGCAAGCGAAATATTATTTAGAATAATTTCACTATCCAAACAAAGCCATGAAACTCAGATAAAAAGGTAACTGAAAAGATGAAAAGGTAACTGGAAACTCAGATAATTTTACTATATTTTTTTTGATGTGATGTAACTCAGATAAAAAGAGATAACTGAAAAGATGAAAATGTATGTTTCTATATAAACAAATGACATTTGGATAAAGTTCTATCCAAACGCACTATTATTTGCATACTACTCCAAGTTTACGCCACATAGCCATATGCCAGACGTTCCGAGTCAAATCACATGGAAATATGTAATTATTTATTGATCTTGCTAAAGTTAGAAAATTTTGCTAAAATCCCAACTTCCTAAAAACATATATGGCTCCGTTTGTGGAATCACCGTCCCGATCTAGACTAACATGCGTGTGATATATACCGACATATATATATATATATATATATATATATATTGGAACCTTGCATGTGATGAGACGTCCCTACAGGTCTATGACTTGTTGGTTTCCAGTTTCCATTCAAAAGGATGAAACAAATCGATAAGTTAAAAAATGGTATTACCTTTTTGGATTATCTTATCTTCCTGTGCTTGACTGGTTGTATTCATGACATGTGACGTTTTGCCCCTTCCCTAAATGAAGCTTCTCCAGCTGTCTCTTAGTGTAGATCGACCTTGCTTGGATCTCAGGTGACAGTATTGAAATTCTTGAACAGGTCAGTCATGATATCAATTCTTATCAAAACGGTGTGCGGACTTTCTGGCAAAATTGGATGCAACAGCTGATGAAGAGTTTACGTCCTTGTCTTGTCTTGTCTTTTTAAACCCATTTCAATTTCTAGAGATTATTAGAAGATGACTGACTGTAGGAGCTTTTGCTTACCTCGTTCTGTAAACGTTAACCGACATTTCTCATTATATATTATAGAGTTAAAAATAAAAAGTCTCCTGTGATATATTTAATATACAAAAAAGTCCCTTGAATTTTATTAAATTTAATAAATTCTATTAGTTTATAATTTAGTTTAAAACATGAGGTATCTCGGATTCCATTAAGTTTAACGAATTCTATTAGTTTACAATTTAGTTTAAAATATGAGATATTAGGTATATCACAGGGGACTTTTTTACTTTTAACCCTATATTATATATATCTTTCCTACCAAAAAAGAATGGTGATGATAATTTAGTTCTGATTGTCTTAATCACAAATTGCTAATTTAGCTGTCGATAATAATGTTATTGTAGCTATCTAAAAATTGTTATACTTGATTTTCAGATTTACTTACATTTGTTTAACTGTTTATCGTGTATTCTTGTTAGCACTTGAATTAATGCCGAACCACATGGCAAACTTTTTTTTTTTTATTTGTGGCATAAATTAAAAGATATGATGGTAAGTTAACTACGCTGAAACTTGAAGATACAACTTGTATTGTAATAATTGCATGAAACGATTTGACCAAGAAATTTCTCCTAGGAAATTTATAGATTTGTAAATGCAACCAATTTTGACTTCCCTTATAAGTTTTACACAACCTTTAGATTTGCCATATCACTCCCTTTTTTTTTTTTTTTGGTTTCTAACTTTGACTGGTCTTCTTGGAGGGTAAAATGCAGTATATTTTCAAGGCTGAAGATGGTAAGGCGTGCGACCCCCAAAGCTTAGGGGGGAAAAGTATTATTAGCCCAAAAATAAAGGCCAATGATACAAAAAAAAAAAAAGAAAGAATTGATCATCCTTGAATTGATCATTGGCAATATTAATTGAGAGAGAGAGAGTTGAGATAATTCAACTTGCACGTGTTGACTGACTAACATCATTAATCCAATTATTGCACAATCAGCCTTTCAATTGAAAAAAAAGAATATGCTTTGTCGGCACCGCTACAAAAGGTCTAATTTGTTGTGCTGTACATCATGATTTCAAATTGAAAGCATAAAATATTGCATTCTAGCTTGTACTAGATATATATAAATTGCATTATTCTCATTAAACTACGGCTTTACTTGTACTTAAATCTAAATCAGTCAACAAGCAACCTTGCTAGAATGTATTCTCCCTGTAATCTGTCCCAGAAAAGAAAAAGTTGAGTAAAATCACAAGCAATCAACTAAGCAAAGCCCTGCACTGGTACTATTATTACTATATCTATGCTACACTAATTTGCAGTCACGATCACGAATAATAAGTTGCTTGATCAAGTATTATACTGTAACAATAGCCAAATTAATCAGAACAATGAAGAATTCATCTTCTTATTCATCAGCAGCCCTTCTCGCCTTCTTATGCCTCCTTTTTCTGTCTCTACCATCTCCTTCTTTCTGTGCGCATCCCAAGTGCAACTCACATGATAAGAAGGTCCTCCTGAAAATCAAAGCTGACCTAAACAATCCCTACCATTTGGCCTCATGGGATCCTAAAGTTGACTGTTGTGAATGGTATGCTTTGGAATGTGATCGAAATACTGGCCGTGTCATTGCTCTCACCATCTTTGCAGGCAACATCTCCGGCCAAATCCCACCTGCTGTTGGCGACCTCCCATATCTCCAAAACTTGGAGTTTCGTAAGCTTACAAATCTTACTGGCGAAATCCCATCTACCGTTACCAAGCTCGTTCATCTAACATTCCTCCGACTTAGCTGGAATCATCTCTCAGGGCCAGTTCCTTCCTTCCTTAGCCAGATCAAGGCCCTGACTTTCTTGGACTTGTCATTCAATAACTTCACTGGTTCCATCCCTCCTTCGCTTTCTGAGCTCCCTAACCTCCTTGCACTTCACCTAGACCGCAACAGACTCACCGGAAACATCCCTGAATCGTTCGGGAACTTCGCATTTGGAAATAGTGTTCCTGATATTTATCTTTCCCACAACATGCTCACAGGCACAATTCCAAGGTCTTTTGGTGGCTTAAACTTCTCACTGAGGATTGACTTGTCACGCAACAAGCTCGAAGGTGATGCGTCATTCTTGTTTGGCAAGAACAAGACCGTGCAATTTGTTGATTTGTCGAGGAATTTGTTCGTGTTTGATCTTTCCAAGGTGGAGTTTTCGGAGAACTTGATATATTTGGACTTGAACCATAACAAAATCTTTGGGAGTCTTCCACAGAGCTTCACTAATTTGGGTCTGCAGTTCTTTAATGTGAGTTATAACAGGCTGTGTGGCCAGATTCCGCAAGGTGGGAAGCTGCAAAGCTTCGACTTGTATTCTTATTTCCATAACAGATGTTTGTGTGGTGCCCCTCTTCCTGCCTGCAAGTGATTTTCAGAAAATTGGGACAGAGGAAGCAGGGATTTGTTAAAAAAAAATAAACAGTTGTCATGATATTTAATGTACTTATTTCATGTCAGGTTTGCTTTTGCAGTTTCCACACGAAACTGAGAAATAATAATAATTTCATGGCAAGATTGTATCTCATGTATTATATGGCATAAAAATAAACTCTATTTTCGATAATGGGATATGTGATCTTTTACTGCAAGTGTGATAAACCTAAACAGTTACTGCTATTTAACTAACTCTGAAACAATGCATTAGGGATCTAAAAATTGTTTTCTTAGACCTCCTAATTCTGAAATAAGAGTGTTTACTCACTGCAATCAGTGAACCAAATGTGAATGTAGCTAAGTAATTGAGTATGACCTGTGATTAGATTTGTGTACAGGGTGATCACAAAGGATAAGGGGGGTCTCCAAGTGTTTCTCTTTTTTACAACAATGAACATTAGTATTATTAAATGAGGAGAGCAAATAGATAAGGATGGATATAAAGTAAGTTTAGCTTTAGCAGGCAGGTGTTACATCTTTTAGATGGTTCTATTCGTTTCCCTAAGCTATTCATTGAATTAAAAGAAGAGTAACGTGGAAAGTTATTCAGGGCCACAGATTCCCTAGATCTGCAATTTTTCGATGATTGTCAAACCTAATTTTTTTTTTTAAAACTTGAATTTATTTTAATCAGATATGACTATCAAAAGACATGCTAGGATGTATTGGGTTACAATAATGATTTTTTCGGATAGAAAATATGTAGGAGAATCAATGTTTTTTTTTTAATTTATATCGATTTCTTAGATCTTTTATATCTATTGATTTTAGATTTATATGTATCTGCGACATATTTTTTTTAATTGATGTATTGTCTGCAGATTTATTAAATAAAATGATCTTTTCTATTAAAAAAAAAATGTAAAAGAACCTTCCAGGTGTACCACGAATATTCGAGCAATCATCATGAATTGTTCTCAATTCCTCGAGTGTCATTCTTTATGTGCATCTGAGGACTCGTTAAAATTCACCAACAAAACAACACTTGAAGTCCTTAATTTTGTATTAATCCTGACAGCCTAGGTTAATGTTGGTAATGGAGCTTTGAAGAGAGTTATAATTTCTTTTTAGTTTCGACTGTGCAACTGCAAAGACATCTTGAAAATTTAAGGTAATTAAACTTACATTCATTGAGGGTAAAAGCATAGACATTTCAAGAACTTTTTTTTTTTTTTTTTAAAATTTTCACTGCATCATAGACATGCTGTGAATTGAAGGCTCAATTGCAATTTTTAAAAAATTCACTCCCCATATACTAATCAGCCTAAGGAATTCAATTCCCAGATACGAGAATTTTCATACAACATTCCACTTCTGGTGGAACAAATTTTATTCCAAGGATCATATTATACATGACACAGAACTGGATACAAATGTTTTAGTTATTAACTTCATGCCGACATCTTATTTAAATAGTAATAATAATAACTATAACTCTTGAGCAACAACCGGAAAGTAAGTGAACATGTGGCAGTGCAATCAATGTGGGATGGATATTTTTTGGGTAAGCCAAATGTTCCTTTCCTCAACTCCCAGAGTCACTGGAAACTTAGCAGGCAGGAAGAGGAGAACCACACAAGCATTTGTTATGATCATATGCTGAGGAAGCGAAGCTCTGCAACTTCCCACCTTGCGGAATCTGACCACAGAGGTTGTTATGGCTGACATCGAAGCCTTGCAAGTTCAATTGAGTAAGTGAAGGAGGGATTGAACCAGAGAACTTATTGAATGACAAGTCCAAGAAAGTCAGGGACTTGATCTGGCCAAGGAAGGAAGGAACTGGCCCTGATAGCCCATTCGATTTCAGTCTAAGGAAATTGAGACGAGTCAGGCGGGAAATGGAAGATGGGATTGGACCAACAAGATTTGGGAGTCTATTCATATCTAGCATCTCCAGATACGGAAGGTTGCCGATAGCAGCCGGAATTTGAGCCGAGACTTTGTTGTCATCGAAGATGGTGATATGAATGACACGGCCAGTTTTTGAGTCACAGTCCAAAGCATACCATGAACAACAGTCAGTGTTTGGATTCCATGAGGCCAAGTAATAGGGGTTGTTCAGGCCTGCTTTGATTTGTAGAAGGGCCTTCTTGTCGTCCGCGTTGCATTTCGCGGCAGCTAGAGATGGAGATGGCAGGGAGAGGAAGAGGAGGAGGGAGAGGGAGAGAATAGCTGTGAATGCAGAAAATGAAGTCTTCATAGCTGATACTGAAGCAACTTGTTAATCAAGGATGCTGTGATGCTGTGGACTGCAACAAATACTACGTACTATTTATAGTGTTTTGAGTGCAAGTGCATGCTTCTTGACTAATTGTTTAGGTACTTTTTACTGGTTCTATACGTGTAGACACGGACCAGGTTTTAGCTAGATTACGTGCCGCAATCTGAATTAATGTCTACTTCGATACCGGCAATGACACAATTTGTCACTCGGATTATGCATTTTATAAGTATTTCAGAAAAATGCAAGTGACACTAGAACTAGTCTTAGCCTCATTCGGAGTTGCAGCGATTTTGATAAAAGAGCATTTTTAGTTACTGAAAGTGCTTTTGAAACGCTTCATGAATACCATCCCATAAAAGTAGGAATGAAACTTTTGGTATTAAAAGCACTTTTAACAAAAGTCCGGATTTGATGTTTTTATAATAGCTTTTGTGTTTTAAAAAATAAAACATTAAATTCAATCATTTTATCCTATATTATGAACTAAATAAATGGATAAATATATTTAGAATTTTCAAATTATGCATTATTTAATGCAATAAGTATTTACTGAGCTATATATCCAAATAATATTCTTAAAAGCCCTTAATAAGCTTTTTTATTAAAAGCTTTATTGGCGAATTGCTTTTCAATAAGCCATTGTACCCTAAAAAAACCCTTAATTTGATTGATTACAAATATAATTATATATGTTAATCTGCACATGTTACTAGACCCTTTGGAACAGCAAAAAGCATCCTCCTGAAATTTCTTTTCCAACGATGTTTAGCCTATACTAGTGGCTATACAAGCTGCAAAACTTTACTTTGAATGTTTTAACATTTGAAGATTACTTGTATTCGTTGGAGATAAATATGATATGGAAAGACGAATGGCACATTCAATCTACATTTGAATAGTTGCCGTTGAAGAACTTGTGCGTGGATTGTGAAAATCGTTGCAAACAACCAATCGTCATTAAAGTCAAATGAATACTTTTCTTTGTGTTAATACCTATTGAAAGAGGTTTAAAGAAAACTTAAAGTTGCTGGCCACACTAACCCTTTCGTTTTTATTCTGGATTCCCATCTCCCTATTTTTGCCTTCGGCTACTGCCGGCCGGCTAAGCTTGGCCTTAAGTGAGTTATAATTTTCGCCTTAAAAGCTCCAGTTCTTGCTTCTTCTTTTCTCTTCTGTCTTTTCATTTAGGGAGTAGTTTTATTTCTTAAAGGCAAAGAACACGGATTGGAAATTTAGTGAATTTTAATGGTAAGATATGTCACTCTTTTCCTTCCCTCCGGGTAGATAATTCAAGGCATGTCTCTACCAATTTCAATCTGAACAAAATTGGATAAAGGTGTACATACCTAAAAAGCAAGAAAATTGAATATATCTGTTGGGTTTTGACATAGCAATCATGACCAGGATCGCTGGGTTGGACTTTCTTCTCTTCTGAAAGAGTCTAATTCTAGCGTCCAAATCTTTTTTAGCATCCCGTCGGTAGAAAATCTTGACCTTCAACCTCATCAATTTTCTAGAGGCTCGACATTGAAAATCAAGTTAAATAAAAAGCGAAGTCAAAATTAACTGCATCTTCCAAATCTACATTTGACATGTACTGTGTTGTTGTCACCGCAATCCAGAGTTTGTCATGTTTAAGCTGTTGATTGAGCAATTATTAGTGCTGCAGGGAGATGAGTTTCTAGTCCTCATTATCCGCTCTGTTTCATTTCATTTGTTGAAACTTCAAACTTTCTGTTTTTTTTTTCTTTTCTTCTGAGCGAAACTTCACAAAACAAGAGGGAAAAAAGAGAAAGAGACAGATCATTCATTGCAGCGGTTCATGGCCACGAAAAATAGCCGAGAAGAACAAGAAGTCATTACGCGTATTTCGTTGGGGTGAAATTGAAACATGTATTAGTCAAAGACTAGTAGCTTTTTGGTTCTCTAATCTTCCTACTATCCATTGCTGTTTTGTACTACCCTCCCCTGATAAAGCTTCTCCAGTTAGCTACAGATTTAGCCAGCAGAAACCCTTCTTGAAATTTGACTTTTTTTTTTTACGGAACAGGTACAGAGCACAACGTTGCAGGGGATATACGATATAATACTTACATTCTCTTCACTTCAGAGTTTGACTGAGACAATCATCTTAATCTCCATTATTGCATTAGCAGCTAACATTTGTCACATTACGCATAAGAGAGAATGTTTTCTCTCCGGTGCTTGGATTTTGCTACTCCCTCCGACCCATTGAATGAAATTTGTTAGTAGTAAATTATGAGCTCAATTTCTAGCTCATCAGGCTTGATTGCACGATGCTCCTCACGTAGGGAGATGGTTTCATACGTGAAATTTTATTTTTCTATCGAAAAAATAAATTTGTTACGTGCTCTATGCAGTCGATGGTACATATAAATTATACAGAAAACTTGATGATACTCATGCAAGCAACAAGATGTTAGTTTCGATGTCTTAGCTTTAACAAGTTTTGTTGTTCAAGCTTTTGGTTGCAATTTCCTCCCTCATATTTGAGTTTTTTTGACATGTTTGATCCCTTTGCCTCTGAAATCATATTGTTCAAATGCATATTTGAGGGAATTGAAATTTTGATTTGATACACAATTACTCCAAAAGGAAATCTAAGTATTTGGTGAATTTTAATCCTCATGCAAACTGATCAGCTTTGTACTGTTATTATTAAACTGTAAATGGTCCAACTAAAAATTTTTTTTTCCGTTTGATCAAGTATGTCAGAAACTCCAAAGACAAAAAAGGAGGAAATTTTGAAGTGGCTTGCTTACAATTACTATTCCATTATTTGATGTCTGTGCCCAAAGACTTTTCTTGATTTTGCAACATAGCGGAAGAAAAGAAGCAAGAAACAGAGTAAAGATGAAGATAAACAGACGAGGCAGCTTTTGGTTCATTAAAAAGCTTTGTAGTGTTCTGTTGTCAGTTCAGTATACAAGTTAACTGAGTATTGGAATGAAGAAGAACACCAACCTAATTACGAGGTTTCCTCTTCACAAGCTAAGCCATTGTCATGAAGGATCTTCTTTCCACTCTAATCTGTCAAGGGCATCGACAATTGCCTTGCGAAATTGACCGCCATGGAGAAGGATGGATGAGACATGCCCACCAGTAACCCATCTCACTTCTGAGCCAGGCCAAGCTTTTTGAAGCTCCAGCACCGAGTGCTTTGGAATATATCCATCATCCTGAAATTGGCAGTACATAATACATAACTATGTCCAATATTAAAACTGCTACTAAGTCAAACCAAAACAATTCTTTCAATATAACACCAGTTCTTGAGTAAACTTTGAGCAAAAAGCAAATAGCTTTTGGGCAATAATGCTCTGAAAGCCAACAAATTCATATTTCAGAAACCAGTCCAAGAAAGAGTGACTGAAGCAGAAACTTCTGATCATCTAATTTTGAAACAGAAAAAGGCTTTGGCTTGCTGTACATACAAACTTGATGCATCAATTAATTATGTGGCCAAGAGTAACAAAACTGAAGTCAGACAGATTGAGAGCCTTTCCTACTCAAGTAGTCTTTATATGCGTTTTTCCTTGAAATGCTCATTCAAAACAGGGCTACTGAAGAAGACAAACTTGAAGTGGAAAAAGAAAGAATGTAATGATTGAAGATGTAAAAACTTTGCCAAAGGGGACAAAAACTTAAAGGATGCAATCATATTCTTGTCAAATGCAATCATGTTGTTGTCAAATTACAAATCAATATTCACACAGCAGGATCTAACACTTACAGTGGCTGCAACAAATATAACAGATTTGGGATTTTTGGGTATTGGAAACCGAGTGACATCTGTGAGAGATAGCACATTTCTCATCCTGTCTCTCACTTCCTCAAGGGTCATTGCAGCCTTCTCCATAGCAAGGTCATCTCTCAGCGCATCCCATGCAGTGGCATGTTTTAGCACCCCTTCGCAGAATGCCACAACAGCAGAATGTGGAGAGAGAAATGGGAGAGTTGCAATAGGTGTAGGGTGTAAAGATCCAACCATTGCCGCATGTACTCCCCCTAGATATCATATAGAAGTAAATTTGAGAGTAGAAAACAGCCAAAAGCTATGTCAATGTCTTTTCTTATTCTCCAAAAGTTTGTCCTCTAGCCTTCTTGAATCTTCCTAATACAGCTAATTGAAAAATAGTTCTTTCATCGACAAATTTGTAACTCAAACAAGAGGCAACATTCAAATTCCTCCAATTTTCTGACTAAATTTTGCCAAATAAGTGAGTTAATTCATGAGCCTATGATGACTAGACATATTCAATCTACTTGTCCACAAGTCCTATGATTTTCCCTCTGGCTATATGTTCACAAGTAAATTTCTTGAGTTTCAGGAGAATTTGGTAAGGAGATGAGGATACTTGAATGCTAAGAAAAATCAAAACTTATCAACCTATAATCAAGAAAATGGCTATAGTCTTACCCATGCTAATTCCGCATACACCCATTTTTCCAAACCCAGCTTCAGAGTCCAACCAATACAGAAGGCTTCTAGCCTCCTCAATTGTGACTCTTCCCAGTAGCAGCAAGTCACTCACACACAAGAGTTTTGCACCACGCTGAAGAAAAGGACGTCTTTTTCCATAGAAGGGACTACAAAATATGTTTATTGCCAATAAGATGCAATAATCATACGAAGCATCTTCAAGGAAAACTTTTTGCATCTGCTCTTAAAAATTTACAAATATGCAAAACTTATCTGACCTCTCAAGTACCATGGTTGCTATATTCTCCTTCAGCAATGGTCCACCAAGTCGCAATCTTCGTTCAAAAGTATGATCTCCAGTACCTGAAAATAAAATATCTCATGATGTACCAAATCTATCATCAGCAGAAAAACATACAGTTAAAACCAAAAGGACAACCAGCAAAGAGATCCAGCACAACAATAACTCGAACCGATGTAGCATTTAACAGAAAGGCAAATCGTAAGCAGATATATCATTTTCACTTGTACAGTGGCAAAACATCCTTGCATCGTAGACCTTTCTATGTTACATCTGTTCAAGAAATCTTGTTTCTAAGAGAAGTATCTAGTACCTAATACCAGGTTTAGAATATACAACCCTTTGGAATTGGGATTCGATTTATCTCAACATCTTCACTAGGATTTGAGACAATAAGAACCTCAGTAACCATGTCCTTCAATAAGTTCAAAACAATTCAAGTTTCTGATATAATTTACTAGGTTCCTCTTTATCAGCCATAATATTGATATGCCAGTTCTCCTTGCTTGAAAATGTTTCACATGCAAATATGCTGGAAAAAAATATCTGAAGTTATTATAATATCAACAGTGATTGACTGTGAACATATCTTTTCTCTTGTTTCACAGTGAAACCAAAAGCAAGCAATTACACTCCACATTAAGTCTGCAGAACATTGTCCAAGAAGTCATTATTTAGCACAGAAAATGCACTAGACTGTTTAATAAATTTAAGCTTCATGAGGATTGTCACCTCCTATTGTGAATAAAGCTAATACATACTATGGCAGGTAGAACTGACCCTCTTAGCTGACATTGTTAACTTTGACCCTCTTAGCTAACCCTCTTAGAAACGACGCTCTTGTTAACTTTGAGAATACAAAAGTGCTTAGTTTCTGGGACACTGACATTAGCTGGACAAGGAACAATCTTAGCATGTAAAGTTTCATATTTCTTAATTACTGAAGTGCAAGAGGAGGCGTAGGCTTTGAGGGGGAAAAAAATCAACAGAACAAGGAATAGATTTGGGGTAAGATCTTATGATATAGCCTAAATAACGATATACAGCTAAAGGTGGATAAACGATTACTTGTTATTTGTGTTCATCCTTCAACAAAAACTAAGAAATAGTCCCCGTCATGCTGAAAACATAAACCACAGAAGAAACTTTAGTATCAGGAGTAAACCACAGAAAAATGCAACAAGCGTGAAATTAAAAGGCCAAATCATCTAAATTAAGAAGTAAGCAAATCATATTGCAAATCCGACATTAAATTTTACCTTGTAAAATTACAATTTATACTTGCTTAATCAGAACCTTTGAGAGTTCTAAAAATTAACATTCATATGCACTGAAAATATCATACTGGTGAACACACAATATAAGTACACACAGATAGATATATAGTCCCACAATTAACAGAACAGAAAGTTTCACTTTTTTTTTTTGTCTTAAATTGAAATTCAGAAATTACACGAACTAACTCACTCTTCATTCTCTTCTAATCCATATTACTACAACAACTGAGAAATTTAAGCTATCATAACAAGACGAATTTCTGAACCCATGATCAGATCATGAATAATATAGCCAACCAAAGGCAAAACCTTCTAGTAAGATAAAGCATAACATTGAAATGAATTAAAATACAGCACATTACCGGCAAGGTGAACCACACAGGACATCCTATGAGGAGAAACAAATTTTGGAGCAAGAAAAGCAACCCTTCCATGGTGACTCTCAGTAGGCAATGCACTGAGAAGCTCCTTATCACAAGGCGTCTTAAACACCCCTTCTTTCAAACAAGCTGCCTTGGATTCCCAAACGATTTTCCATATGGGCTCAACCAACATGGGAGGCCAATTCTGCCCTTCAACATTTGGGAATAACTGGTTTATCATTCTCTCAAATAGCTCAAGCTTATTTCCACCCCACCCTCTTGAAAAAAATGGCGGGGTAATCTTTGTTCTGTGCAGAACCGCACCATATACATGATCCAATACATAGTGGAGCATTCCCAGATTTACAGTTACCATTGTTAAGCCAAGCCCAGAAATTTAATCACTCAAAATTCCCAATAAAAAAAAGAAAAGAAAATTTTTTATAAGAGGTTAAAGATTCAATTTTTTACAATAAAAAAAATCAATTTTAACGATCAAAGAATGCAAATTGGATCCATCATTGAAAATGGTCCAAACATTTCAGCTTTGGACCTACAAGATTGTTGATGAGTAAAGAAAAGGTTAAATAAATTTCTAGTTGGATCTGATAGGAAAATAAAAGTGATTGAGGAAATTGCTTTTTGCATTAGAATATAGCACTATATAGATGCCAGTTTAGTTAGGAGGTAGAGAGGAAGGAGTGGCAAGTTTTCGGGCAACAACAGAAAACTGTGGGCGGAGGATGAGGATTGAGGAGGTGGAAGAGGAGAAAATGTGGAGCCCACGTGCACTGTGCCAACTCAGCCACTGGATTTATTTAATTCATTATTGAGGATTTGTTTATTTGGATAATGATTGTTGGGGCTCAAATAGAAGAATTCAGTTTGTGGATAAGACTTGTCCCTTAGCAGCAGGCCCGGCCCGTCCCTGTTGCAACAAAATTAAAGTAAATAAAACAGGAGCAATAGCAAAATTGAACCAAAGACAGAGATGGCAACAGGGCGGGGGACGGCGCCCCAAACCTCCCCTGTCCCGCCCCGTTCCGTCCCTTTTCCCCCACAAGTGTTTGCGGGTGATAATTTGATTTTTTTTTCTAGAAGTGTTTGTTTAATAGATCAAAATTAAATTCAAAAAATAAAATAAAATATGAAGCTGAAAAAGTGAAAAAATAAAAATGAAATAAGAAAGTGTTGAAATAAAATATCAAGAAAATTTAGAAACTCAATTTGATTGTATAGATAACATTTGGGAATACTCATAGAACGCGTAACATGTTTGTGCCAAATGTCAACTACGAATTTGGATAGAAATGGAATAAAGGTTATGTTTAGTTGCCGAATATTCTAAATTTATTATTATTAGATTATATAATATAATATATTTATTTATATTAATAAATTGAAACGGGGTACGAGGTGGGGGATTTAAAATAGTCGGGGAGAAGGAGGGAGAAAAATCCCCCTCGCCCCATTACTCCTCCTACGAGGCGAGCACTTGCCCCCATTGCCATTCCTACCAAAGAACGAGTGAAAACTGAAAGGGTAAAAAACAAAAAAATCTCCTATGGTAAATATACAACACGACCCCTCATGCTTTGAACTAAATTTTAAAGGTGACGAAATCAGTTAAACTTAACAGAAATGGACGAAATGACCAAAATGCCCTGATATAATTAAGCAAAAGACAGCTCAAAAAAACCATTTGTTTTATTCTCTAAATAGAGAGAATTGATGGTTGAGGGGTAGAATAGGTATATTTGATAAAAATTAGGTATAAAAATTTTGTTTAGGTTCCAATAAGTCATTTCCGTTAAGTTTAACGGATTCCGTCACCTTTACAATTTAGTTCAAAGCATGAGGTGTCGTATTGTATATTTTGAAACCATAGGGGGCTTTTCTGTGTATTAGGCTTACCACATGGGGCTTTTTTGTTTTTTATCCAAACTGAAATGATATCTACCAATGAGTGTTTGAGTTGAAGGTTAAGAGGATGTTTGGATCGTATTTTTTGGAGAGTTTTTGGAGAAAAATTAACGTACTATTTGTTTTAGAATGTGATGTATATAAAGTAAAAAAATGATTAGAAATTGTGTATAATGAATATTCATGAAAAATAAAAAAAATTGTCCAAACAAGTCTAAGTAAACTTGGCTATGCCATTTTTGCAATCTAACTTCATGAAAGAAAGAAAATCATTATGGATATATAAACAGTAATCAATTATATGCTAAAGTGTTTAATATTATGAGTTTCTGAATTAACTTTTTTTTCCTATAAGTGTATCAAACTTTGTTCAATTATTATACACTTTCGTTTTTGAAATGTTAAATGATTTTTTGCTGATAGGTTAAGTGTACTGAATATACATTATGACTATCAAGAGGCATTGCATATGTTCGAGGGTGTAATCTCAGGCATCACTTCACTAAAAAGAAGTGCACATCTTAGTGTTCGAAATCCAATTACTTAATAAAGATTGTGAAAAGAATTAATCTTTGACAACACGCCTTCTTTAATTACACAAGTCATAAATATCATGTCTTTTAAAAAAAAAAAAAAAATCGTGAGATCTTTCTCATGATTCACCAATGTTTATCCGAGCGCATCAATCAAAAACATTTTATAGTAGGCCGAGAAATGATCAACATTATCCCTGAAATCATTATTATTAGCGTATAAGTTGAGGTCTAATTGCTCGCCATAATCTGAAAATACAAAAAAAACAAAGCATAATTCTTTCCTATTAAGGTGTAACAAAAAAAAAAATACAAGAACATAATCCAAAATGACAAGCATTTCATCAAAGTTCATACAAAACAAAAGAGAAGAGTTTCATATACATATAATTTCCTTACCCCCCTTCAAAACATAATTTATTATTTGCAGTCTCTCAATACTAGTTAATTTCATATTGGAAGTGGATTGAACCTAGCCTTTGGGACACAAACTAAAGGACGAGCTTTAGGAAGGGTAATACCAGGTCCTTCTTCCATGTCCACTTTACCATTTCCTTCACCATTAACATTCCACTCAAAGCACTGAAGCATTGCTGCAAGACTTGTTTGAACAACTTGCAAAGCCAATGAAGTTCCAGGGCAACCTCTTCTCCCACTCCCAAATGGCAACAGATGAAAATGCTGCCCCCTTACATCTGACCGGCTTTTGCTGACATTCCCCTCCTCATAAACAAACCTCTCTGGACGAAATTCAAGTGGATTCTCCCAGTAATTGGGGTCCCTTCCAATAGCCCATACGTTAACGAGAAGTCGAGTTTTTGCTGGTATGTGGTAACCTGCAACTTCGCAGTCTTCACTTGACTCTCTTACGAGCATTGGCACTGTTGGATGAAGCCTCAGAGTTTCTTTTACTATAGCTTGAAGGTAAGGAAGTTTTGAAATATCTGATTCATCTATAAGTCTGGTTTTTCCTATGTTAGAGTCAATCTCTTGGACTGCCTTTTGCATAATGTGTGGATGGTTGATTAACTCTGACAGTGCCCATTCTAGTGTAATGGCTGAAGTGTCAGTTCCAGCTGCAAATATGTCCTGCAAGAATTTGAAACAGATTTCAATTTCATCATCAGACTGAACTGCCATACTTCCTATCACATTCATTGGACAAGATCTCTACAGACATGATATTTACTGACTCAGAATACGAGGGTTTCTCAACCAGCTCCAAGAATTTTCTGAACTTCAAAAATTTTAGGTGTATCTTTTCAGCGTGCAATTTGATCTTTGGAAGATGATTGAGGTGAAGAAAAAGTTTAACTAAAAAGCCCATGAAACAAATCCATGAATTCCGTGATTCATGGGCAACAAATTCTCTCTTTTATCTTTTTTTTTTATTAAATATTTAATCCAATTGCTGCAAGTTAAGCAAGCCTATCAGCATCCGAACATCATCTGAATCAGAAGTCAAGAATCCAAGTTGGCCTACATCGTACTATGTCTGAGTTCACATCTTAGAAATCTTCATTTAGTTGGTTAATGTTGAGTCCAAAACTCCCCTAATTACGTATGACAGCTTCTGAATTCTTTTATGTTCTCCTGACGAGGAATATGGTACTTGGGGTTGGAACTTGGAAGCCGGCACTTCAAAGCATGCATTCATTTAAAAATACCCCATGGTACAGAGTAGCATGCCACTTATATGGACATGGAAGCAAGGAAACGAGAAAAAGTTCCTAAGTCACTGGAGCATGCAGAAAATTTAAGCACTCTCAATCCACTTGCCACAAAAACAGGGCATTTAGTATACTTTAACTGCAAAATTGTTGTGTGTACCGTATATTTCTTGAGCAGATCAAATGAACAATCATCTAGTTTTCCACCTTTGACTATTTCGATGAACATCCTGTGTCTGATGTATTGACTACCCTGATGGTAGTAGATGCGGTATTCTCGTTGCAGAAATCTAGTTCCATTTAATAAATCAACTGCGACAATAAAAGGTAAAAGTAAGCAAGAGGAGGCAGCCATGAGTTTTACCAGGATAAAAGCCTTGATGTTCGCTCTTGTCAGTCTTATGTCTGAGCTTTCATCTTCAGATATATCGAGCAATATATCAAGTAGATCCTTCATTTGTTGACCTGCATCATTGTTTTGCCGACGCTTCGTCCTTGTCTCTTGATGTTCCTTTATGATCTTCTCAATCATTACGTCAAACCTCTCAGCTGCATCTCTAATCCTCTTCTTAAATCCCTGCAAATCCAAATTCTTGCAAAACCAGATAAAATCAGATACATTAAACTTCCCAATGAGCTCTGCTATCTCATGAATTATTGTCTTTATGTCTGCAGCCTCATTTTCATTCTCAGAGCATCGTCTGCTCATAGCCATTCTTGATACCACATTGTTTGCTAGCCTAATGAGTTCTGCACCAACATCAACTGCCTCACCAGCGTTAGATTTTCGCGATAGCAGCTCCATAAAACGCGTTATCTCATCGCGTCTAACTGGAAGTAACAGGTCTAGCGTCCGACCTCCAAGAAGTTCAGTCATGCATAGCTTTTTCATGAACTTCCAATAAGGTCCATAGGGGGCAAAGGAAAAACCCTGTGAACCATATGCTATGTAGTCAACAACAGCAGAATTGGGTCGGTTAGAAAAGGAATTTTCACGTGTTTTGAGGAACTCTTTCGCCATTTCGGGTGAAGAAGCAACAACACAAGGAACAGACCCGAGGAACAAGTGAAGTAAAGGTCCATAGCGATTTGAGAGCTTGTGGAGAGCTTGATGGGGTATTGGAGCAAGAAGATGGAGGTGACCGATGATCGGTAAGGCTAGCGGGCTTGGAGGAAGGCGAGAAAGTTTTCGATTTCCGAATAGTACATGGAGGAGAACGGTGGAAATTAGCCAAATTAGGAACAGAAAAATGTAGCCCTGGATATCGGCCATGATTGAATGCTAATGTGAAAGACTGACTTTGTAAAGCTGCAAGTCCAGTGTTGCTGCTTATATTGAATATTCAAACTATCACAGTTGATGTTTCCTTTTCGTTTAAGCCTTTGTCTTGTCTCCTTCCTGCACTTCTTTGATTTTACCGATATTTATCCTTTAAAGATTCCAAATAACCCTGTGCTTTTTGCAACTGCATGCTGCTTATGTCTTGCACCTTGACCGTTTCTAAAATTGCATCCAGACAACAAGGATAAGATTTTGTTGCAGTTTTTAGCTGAACTCTTGCTGATTCAGCTATAAATCCTGATCCACATATTCCTGATATGCTCGTGTTGTGATGGATTTCTGACTCAGTGGTTCATCACAATTGTTGCCTGTTCTAGTTATGTATATTCTTGTAACTGAATAGAGTAAATTTCACATGGTTTTTTAGCATCTTTTCAATTTAAACATTACATAGTGTAAAGTTTTCTTCAGTTTTTTTGTTATACAATTTGTCAGTGTTCTAGTATTCATATTCTCTTGCCTAATGCCACATTTGGTTTCCTGAAAATCCAATCTGGCCGGCAAACTTTCTTGAAATAATAGACAAATCGCTACTGTTTGTACTCCTTGGTCATAATTTTTGTCCCTAAACTAGTAGTTGAATAATGCAACTTACTTTTAGGGTCTGTTTGTTTGGGTGGAAAATATTTTCATTTTCCAGTGTTTGGTAACCAAATAATTAGGGAAAATAATTTCTCAGGAAAAAATTTTACTCCAAAACGATGGAAAATAACTTACCCTTTCCTCTAACTGAAGTTATTTTACTCCAATCGAACTTCTCTATCGAACGTCTCTCACGTCAAAATAAAACCACTTAAAAAAAAAAGGGCAGACTTGAGAGATAGATGGAGACCGAGAGAGAGGGAGATGTCGGCAACAATCTCTGATGGCGAGATGACAGGTTGGCAACCATCTCCGGCAACGGGATTGCGATGACTACGTGTTTCAGGTGAGATTCTAGTGCTATACGAAGGCAACCCACTGTTCTTCATTTTCTTAAAATTTTTATACAAACAATAGTACATTAATTGGCTGCTTACAAAAATTCATTATTATTTTTTACTTTATTTGTTACAGTGCTCATAGTAGGCTGTAGACTTTAATTTCTTTTCACTACTAGTGCCACCAAATAAGAGGATTCATTATTACATGAACCACTTTTTGGAGTGAAAAAAAAAACAAAATTATTGATGTGAAGATGGAATGTTATGACTTGAAAATCAATTATTCTAATAATTAATTATGTATAATAGGAACATTCTTTTCTAGAGAAACTTTCAGCAGTGAGAGTGAAAGATACATGTCACAATAAGCATGGCGTGTGATTGATATTTGACAATGAATGGCCAGCAATTTGTTTATTGCTTGAGGAGAAATTTTTTGTTCATATATGCATTTCTCTAAGATTTTTGTAAAGTTAAATAATGAGATAAATTTTTTTTTTATTTTGCATGGGAAGGAGCATGCGATTATGTAGAAAATAAAGATAAAGAGGTAAAAGTGACAAAAAAGTTGGAAAATATTTCAAAAAGTAAACAAACACTAGAAAATGAAGTAAAAAAATATTTTCAATTGACTAACCACACACCTGAAAATGATGAAAGGGAAATAATTTTCCTGGAAAATTACTTCCATGAAAAATATTTTTTCAAGGAAAACATTTTACTCCCAGCCAAACGGATCCTTCATAGATGTCGTTTTCGTTCTTCTCTAATTTTGCTGCTCAATTTTCTACAGTCCAAGGCTCAAAGTCAGGGCAGAAACTAAAAATTACCTCAGACAACGACTTTAATTACTTGATCAACGCAAATTATTTCGTTAGTGGCTATCAAGAAAGACTTTTCCAAATCAATCATTGCAAAGTCAGGACTCAGGAGATCTAATCCCCTGCCTTCGGCCCTTCACTGAACTAAAACTCGGGGCCAATCCTCCGTCTTCCGATTGGGCCAGGCCACTCGCTGACAATGCAAAGACAGCCTTGCTCTTCTGGCGCTGTCCTGCTTTCATCCAAAAGTAAATTAGTACTCAATTAGAAGGATCCCTAACGAAAAATTTATTAAGCTCTTCGACGCAAAGTCTAATTGGAAAGGGTTATTGTATTTTACCCCTCGAACGTTTTGAACTACTATTAATTTCTTCGTTAATATTATTTTGTTAGTTGCTCTACTCTCAAAACTAATTGTCTAACGTAACGGTGTTTGTTAGTTCGGGTAAAAAATGATGTTTAATTCTCAAAATCATTATTACATTACCCCATAAACTATAAGCTTATTATTAATTTACCCCCTAATATTATTATTTAGGTACTTTACATCATTGTAAGCGATTTTAGCATGTTGAAAGGGTTTAGAAGAAGATACCTTCCTCTTTTTTATAATTAAAAAAAATCAAGAATTTAGAATAGTTCTTCTCCTTTATTATTTCACCCTTTTTAATACCAAGAAAAAAAAAGTCAAAGGTGTTCTTCTGCCTTTTTTTCCTTGCACTTTTATTGATACTAAAAGAAAAACAAGAAAAGAGAGATAACTAAATTGCGAAAAAGAAAGAAGAACAAGAAAGAATATAATATTTTATTATTTTAAAATCACTCCTTACTCTTCCATCCATCACTCAACTCTTACCTACCTTGAAATCATGATAATATTGGATTCTTTTATATTTTTCTCCTATTCAAAATTGAGTTTTCTGTGTCCCTCTTACCCATTTCTTTTTTTCTTGGTATGAATAATATTTAAAAAAAGAAAGAAGAAAAATTATTTTTCTTTTATTTTCATGGTACTCTTAGAGTAAAAATAAAAAAAAAGAAGAATAGCCATTCCAATTGTTTAATTTTTTTAAAATTATATACAACCCAAGGATATTTCATTAAAAGTTTTCAACATACTAAGTTGATTGAATGGTGGGATAAAATAGCTAAAGAATAACACTAAAGAGTAAATTATAGGGATGGTAATGGAAGCAAGTGTTCATGGGGAGAGGTGTGGACTTGGGCGGAGGGGAGAGAAGGGGAAGGGATGGGGAATGGGAGAATTTTTCTTCTTCAGTCTTAAATGGGGCAGGAGGCGGGGAAGCATAACTCCGACCTATCCCCCACCCCGTCCCGTAAAATATATATATATATAATTACTAACACTTCTTTTTTTCATGTTAAATTATTAATACATCTATTTTTTTTTCATATTGTGTTAGGTTAAACTATTAGTAGTACTTCTAATATTAGTTTTTCCAAATAATAGTACTATTAGTAGTAGTGGTGGTGGTAGTATTAGCCTTTTCTAATAATAATGGTGTTAGGAATAGGTGT
This sequence comes from Coffea arabica, assembly GCF_036785885.1. NCBI lineage: Eukaryota > Viridiplantae > Streptophyta > Magnoliopsida > Gentianales > Rubiaceae > Coffea > Coffea arabica. The sequence continues at coordinate 14,631,018 of NC_092321.1, forward strand.
CTCTGTGGGTACTCGCTAGGGGATTGGAATGAGGTGGGGACAGGGGGAAGTTATATGATAACGGGGCAAGGGGTGGGGTTCCTCTGTCCCAAACACCTAGTTGTCATCCTTAATAAATTAATAATGGGATTGTCGTTTAAGAGGATAAAGCGACATGTGACAATAACCATCTAACAGTGCTATAAGAGAGAAGGATATTTTTGTTCAAAATTTTTTTAACATGCTATGTTGGCTTAATAGTGTGGATAAGATGGCTAAAAAGATAACGTGATGGACTAAACTGATAGTAGTGCTTTAATTTAAAAGACTGAAAAATCTAATTTTTCAAAGTTGAGGACTTAGCAGTGAAAATCTATCTCTCAATATTCGACGTTTCCACTTATTTTATATTGGAAAGTCGAAATTGCATGAAGTTAAGGGTAATTTTTGATCATGCAAAGCAATTGGTCAAATGAGCGGGACTAGATTGAACCTTGCAACTGATAATCAAGCCGAAGGATGAGCTCCAAGAAGAGTTGCACCTTTTCCCTGATCCATGTCAATTTTGCTATTTTCTTTTACGATCGATCTTCCATTCAAAACATACTGAACCATAGTAGCGAGGCTTGTTTGAACAATTTGTTGTGCCAGTGAAATTCCAGGCCAAATGGCAAGAGATGATAATGTTGTCCCCTTACATCCAATTGGCCTTTTAGGCTTCCATTTTCTGTGAGAAATCTTTCGGGTTGAAATTCAACAGGATTTTCCCAATACTTAGGGTCCCTAGGAATGACCCATAACTTGAATAAAAGTCTAGTCTCTGAGGGTATGTGATAACTAGACGTGGCAATTTGGATTGAAATCCATTTATCCATCCATATAATCTATAATTAAATGGATTTGAATCATCCATTTATAGTGTTGGTTTTAAATGGTTGACCAAAGTAAAACCATTAAATTAAATGGATTTACATGGATTATCCACAAAAACCATATATATCCATTTACTTAAAAACCAAATAAAAGAAAAGGAAAGGAAATGACTAAAACACAAGAGTCCACTAGTTTCAGAGTCCTGATGTTCTGTCCCTTCTTGCAACTCTCCAAAAAACTGACCCAATATACTTCTAAGAATTTGCCAGACCTTCCTGAACTTCCTCCATGCTATCACACAACAACGAAACTACCACCTCATCTCATGTCAACCCTCGACAACTGATTAATTATTGATCCTGCATCGGAAACCACTATTTGGTAGCAGAAGATGCATAAGCTCAATCTCAGTGGCATTCTTCACGCAACTTCTCACTGACGACGTCATACAAAAAAGTTGTACCTCAAATCAGCAGGTAAAAAAGCACAAGTCCAGCATCATAAGAATAATTTACATGAATCAGCGATCATTAATCTATTTAAACAAGACTAATTTGTTTAGCTATTCATGAAGGCGTTGTTACTAGCACTATGCTTATTATGTTTATGAAGTGCTTGATGAAATTCCCCTGAGAACGTTGAATCCAATATTCCATCTAAAGCAGTCTATTGCATGCCAAGTATGGGGAAGTGGATGTATAACCATATAGTAATCAGAGTACCTGGCTAGAAAATGTCGGCCATTATCTGTCTGGAACCTGTTCTGCAGATGTGGGTTCAGCACCAAGAAGTCTTTCAGCCTCAGCGTTTGCCTCTACCTGGAGTCTCCATTTCTGCAAGCATATATAGTTTAGACTCTCATATGAAATAAATGACTATCCCCTATTGCTGTTTTGATGTCACTCTATGTAACTGAAACTGTAGAGATAGATAGCATCAGCCAATTCTGACTATGAGTATAAACTTTTCACCAGGAGTCCCTACTTAAATTTCAAACAGAGCCTCTAGTATTTTTTTGCTGTCATTTTGCACTTAATGAGATCTGAATTTTTTTTATATTTTTTGCTGCAGTGAATATTAGGTACTTGTTCAAATGGAAGGAGAAGAAGAGCACAATGTTGAGCGAGTTTCATCAACAGATTCTATACCTGAAAGTGGAGAGGCTACTGGAGAAAGTTCAGCCAAGCGAATTAGGAGGCAAACATCAATTGCTTCGGATGGTTTTGATACTGTAGCAATGACTGCTGATGGAAGGAAAAAAGTTCAGTGTAAATGGTGTGCACAAACATATTTATTAAAAGGTAATTCTGGAACATCTAATATGCTCAAGCATTTTGAATCTTGCAAGTGGAAAGAGTTGACGAATACAAGCTTTGGGGCTCCTTTGGATCAACATATGTATCATGAAAAAATTGCAGTTGCTATTATAAAACACAATTATCCTTTTGAATTTGTGGAACATGAGGGCATTCAAGATCTGCATAACTTCTTATGTGAAGAGGCAAAACCTGTATCAAGAAATACAATCAAAGCAAATGTTGTGAGAATGTACTCAAGAGAAAAAGAAACTCTTAAACATGCCTTAGAGAATGTGAAGAGTAGAATATGTTTTTACGGAAGGGAAACTGGTAGGTTTTGTATTTAACAAAAATTAAATATTTGAGAGCAAATACATTTGTAAAAATATTTAATACTATAGTCAAGTACAAAACTTGATATATTAGATAGATGAAAATACTATATTTTTGTTAAATATAAAACCTTCCAGTTTCCCTTCCGTAAAAATATTAATGTAACATTTTTCAATTTTAGTTACAAATATTTATATATTTAACATAAATTAAATGATTTAGAATAAAGTACCCATAAAGAGCCAATACTTTACTCATCTAATGGATGAAAGTCATAAAGAATTAATACTTTATGGGTCATTTCTTTTTTTTAAAAAATATTTAATTTATATTAAATACATAACCTACCGATTTTCTTTTTGTAAGAATATTACTGTAATACTTTTTGAATTTTACTTACAAACATTGATATATTTATCATAAATCAAATATTTGAAAGTAAAATACGCATAAAGAGTCAGTACTTTAAATGGATAATGCGTATTTTTTCATAAACTATACCCCTTAAAGTTTGTTAATTGTTAATTGATTTGTAATACTTTGTCATTCATTGGACATGTAGTACAAAGGGCAAATCTGGTACAAAATTCTAATTTCACTCCCTAAAATAATATTTTAATCGTTTGGACTGAATTTGCAAAGGATTAGTAAGTTCAGGGGAGGTCAATGCAATTTTTCAAACCACAAGGGAGGTCAGTGCAAGTGTCAGAAACCTCAGGGGAGTTTTCTGCAATTATCCCTTTTTAATATCCCTATTTACAACATCCGTTCATCGATGTGGATCGATTTAATAAGAAAAAGGTTTTAATCAGGTCAAATGAACATTAATATAATATTTAGCAATTTATTTTTGAATTAAATGAGTTTCAGTAACTTTGCCATGTGAAGAACATGCTCCGTTCATTCCACATTAGACGTCTTTCTTACCCTTTAGTTCCATTAATAGAAAATTGATAGCAAAATAAAGTGGTTATTTTTATTGCTTTCCACAATGAACCATAAATAAGTAGTAAAACTGTAAAAAGGTAGTAGATTTTTAAATGAGAGTTAGGCGTAAACTGTAAATAATGATAGTTCAAGGGGTAACTTGCAATTAACTCAAAGTTACTCCATCGCAATTGTAAGTCCAAGCCTGAGCATAATTCTGGAGGGTAGTGTTTCTTGAGTGAATGGGACAAAACATAAATCTATAGTACTCTATGATTTATTTTGAGCTTTGCAGGGTAATATGCTCAATGACGTTGAAATATAATAAACTCAACCAGGGATCCATATATATAGTGCATATATTTTATAGTATAAGGTATTAGGAGCTTCCAATTAAAGTTTGTTGTTGAAGATTGAAATTTCTCCAATTGCTGAAAGTGAAGCTACCCTGCTTATTGGCTTGTTTAATCCCTTGAAACAATTGGTCCAGTTGCTAGGAGTGGATTGAGCCTTGCAACAGGGACACAAACCAAGGATGAGCCCTGGGAAGAGTTGCACATTTCCCCTTTTCCATGTCAATTTTGCCATCTTCTTTACCATCAACCTTCCATTCAAAACACTAGATCATAGCAGCAAGGCTTGTTTGAACAACTTGTAATGCCAGTGAAATTCCAGGGCAGCCTCTTCGGCCGCTACCAAATGGCAAGAAATGATAATTTTGTCCCCTTATATCATATTGCCCTTTTAGGTTCCTTTCTTCAATAAGAAACCTTTGTGGTTGAAAGTCATGAGGATTTTCCCAGTACTTGGGATCTCTGGAAATAGCATAAACATTAACTAGTAGTCTAGTCTTTGCTGGTATGTGATAACCCTCACTACTGCAGTCCTCACTTGACTCTCTCAAAATGAATGGCCCGCCTGGTGGATGAAGCCTTAGTGTTTCCTTAACAACGGCTTGAAGGTAAGGAAGTTTAGGAATATCTGATTCTTCTACCAGTCTACATTTTCCAACGAGAGAATCAATTTCTTGTGCAACTTTGTCCATTACACATGGATGGTTAATTAGCTCTGCCAGTTCCCATTCCACTGCAATAGCTGGTGTATCTGATCCACCAGTAAATGATCAAACATAGTAAATTATCAATTAGATTGTAATATGTTAGGAAATAGCACCAAAGAAGTTCGACGGATGTCCATTTTACAGTTATGATTTTGTAGTCACTAATGACTGATATAGATGAATATTGACAAGATAATACAAAATTACCAGAATGAAAGCTTTAATGTTCTCTTCTGTCAATTTGAACTCAGAGCTTTCTTCTTCTGATATATCAAGTAAAATGTCAGGAAGATCCTTGGCAGGTTCACCATCAACAGGTTGCTTTGCTTTCTAATCTCCTGGTGTTTCTGGATGATCTTTTTCAATATCTCATCATACTTGTCGCGAACTCTCTTGAGCCTTTTTCCAAGTCCCTGCAAATCCAAGTTCTTACAAAACCAGAATAAGTCAGAAAAGTTAAACTGCCCACAGAGCTCAGAACCCTCTTGAATCGCCTTCCTGACTTCTACGGCCTGAGAGTCATTTCCAGAACATTTTTTGCTCATGATATCACATTATTCGTTGTTCTCATTACCTCGGCTTGAATATCAACTGCCTTGCTAGCTTTTGCATACGTTACAAATGATTGTATTAAATTCTTTACTTCAGAATGTCTAATAGGAAACATTAGGTCTAAGGTCCGACCTCCAAGAAGTTCAGACATTCAGAGTTTTTTCATGAATTTTCAATACGGTCCATAAGGGGCGAAAGCAAAGTCCTGTGAGCCATAAGTTAAGTAGCTGATAGCAGCTATTTGAGGCCGGTTGGAAAAGGAAATTTCATGAGTTTTGAGGCACTCTTTAGCAATCTCAGGTGATGATGCAACCACACAAGAAATGGAACCAAAGTATATGTGAAGTAAGGGTCCAAAGTATACGTGGAACCAAAGAGCTCTGTGAGGTGCTGGAGAAAGCAGATGAAGGTGTTCGATAATTGGCAAGGCTAATGGACTGGGAGGAAGGTTATTAGAAGTTCGATTTCTAATTAATTTTCGAACAAAGATGGTTGAAATGAGCCAAATGAGTAAGAGAATGATGTATCCTTGAACATCAGCCATGATTAAAACTTGGTGAATCTAGTAGATTTATCAAGCAGAGAATTTGAATTTGGTTAACTATGTAGTTAATACTGCTTATAGTACAATGAACAAGTAGGATTATTCTAGTTTTTATTGCACATTAGGTCGAGACAGCAATGTAATGAGGTCACTTGCAATTTTATCTATGGTTGATGAGGGTGGTCGTTTCGAGCCGGGCCCCAACCTCGACCTCCACCCCGGCCTCCCCTTACCGAGTCGAGGACTACATTACTGAGGTCCCCTTATCCATCCCGGTCACCTCGGTCATCGCGGTGATCGCCTTGAAATCCCATTGTGCCTGATGGGACGGCTGAGGTCCGGTCACAAATTGACACCTGAGGGGGAACAAGACATATGATAAGGCCTGTCTGACAGACCTGTCGGGGCAGACTGACATGCTCAATTTGTTAGGACCTAAGAAGTTGAATCCTACCGTCATTCCTTCTCAATTGTCCCTTATAAATACAGGAATCTCACTCAGAAAAAAGGGGACAAAAAAATTGCTCTGTAAGAACTACTACTCTCTAAGGAACATTCTAATTTCACTCCAATCTATACTAACTAGATCGTCGGAGAAATACCGGGGGATTCAGTCCCACCTTTTATATTTTGAGCAGGTGATTCCCGAGGAGCAGTACGCACTCCAGGAAGTCACTCCCGCATTTTGGTACAGCTCATTAAAGTCGAAAATCACCTCTTCAATTGGTGCCGTCTGTGGGAACTTCGAAGACATCAAAGAATGAAACCTACACGTTCTAGGAGCAGGAAGGTTCTCACCATCGGGGCTGAGCCCAGTGCTCCAACCCTACAAGAAAATGTTTTTGAAGGACAAGGGTTTCCTAAGGCTCAGCCTACTAACGGAGAAGCCATGACTCGAATGGCTGAATTCGTGGTTGAGAACCCTAACATCTTTGAAGAGTTGGGAAGATATTTCAAGAGACAAGGCAAACAAAAAGTTGAGTCCTCCAAGAGAAGATCGGATGAGTCTCCCGAGGTCCCATCCGAAGAAGAATCTGATGGGAGACACACTGTTAGTAGCACCGCAAAGCGAGTCTCATCCAAGACTACTTCTAGAATTGCCTTCATTTCTAAGGTGTTCTCACGGGGTCTACTGAGAAAGCGAGTTGAGAAAGAATCTCGGCTCCCGAGAAGGTTAGAAGTGGATTACATGAGGGATCTACCTTTTACAGATGATATTAACGAGGAGAGACTCCCTTCTAACTTCAAACTCCCCACGCTACCGTCCTACGATGGCCGAGGTGACCCTGAGAATCACCACCACGCCTTCATTTTGGCCTTTCGATTATACTATGTCCCCGACCCTTTGATTTGTCGGCCCTTCCCAGTATTCTTGCAAGGAACAGCTCGAAAATGATTCTGTGGTCTTGAATCTAGGAGCATTTCCTCCCTGGGAGAACTGGTGGCAAATTCATCTACCGATTTGTGTCCTCCTGACCAACGACTAAGACTTCGGCTTATCTGCTAAACATACAGTAGAATTCGAGGGAGTCCCTCCGTTCTTATGTACAAAGATTCTATGATGAAAGCGTGCAGATACCTGATCCTAATGAGCAGGTAACTATAGCCGCCTTCACCAATGGACTTATCTTCGGAGTGTTTAACACCGGAGTACATAAAAAATATTCCCGCATGCTTCAGGAGCTCTAACAGAAGGTCGAAAAAGACATACAGACCGAAAACCTGAACCGCATGAAGAGAGAAGCCCAAGTGGCTCGCTCAGGATCTGATTTTCGAAGGAAGAAGGAATCAAGCCGAAATGAGACTGGCACCGGTAGCGGTCTCCAAAATCCCAGCCAAGATCGTCGGAGCGTTTTCCACAGAATAACCAAGGGAAAGTCATCCATCCCAGATTTTGAGCTGACCCCCTTGAATGCTAGCCAATCTGGCGTACTCTCTGTGATGGAGCAGAACAACCTCAGATGTGCCCCTCAAAAGATGTACGGAAAGAGAGAAAAAAGGATCTCTAGCATTTACTGCCTATACCACCGAGTTGTTGAGCACGAGACTGAGAACTGCATTGATCTGAAAAGGGAGATAAAGCACTTCATCAAGTAGGGGCACCTGAAACAGTTCATCCGCCGAGATGGGAGTTATAACAGAAGTGAATCCCGTCGCGAAAGGCGAGGTGACCAATGACGAGATGATCGGCTGGGATAGAGGAGTAGTTGCCGACCTCCTGAGGTTCTTAGGGAGACGAGAAGACCTCTCTGAGACGAGTCCCCAGGTCATAGGCCAGGTTACTGGCCAAATATTGCCGAAGTCATCGACAACATAGCCAGAGGTCCGACGGGAGGGGATAGTCAAAACTCTCGAAAGAAGATCTACAGACATGTTAATCCGGATCAGGCCAAAACAAGCTCTCGCCTTACCGAGACAATCACATATGGCCCAAGTGATCCCGTCCCGACTGCTTCCTATAGTCATGAGGCCCTGTGATAGAAGTGCTCATCAACAACTATATCGCGAAAAAGATGTACGTCGACCCTGGAAGTTCGGTAGACGTAATATATTACTGAACTTTCGAAAGTCTGAAATTGATCAGGAATCAGCTCACACCCGTAAGAACTCCTCTAGTAGGGTTCGAGGGACACATGGTCCACCTGGAGGGGATGGTTTTGCTAATGGTGACCGTAGGATGCCATCCTCGGTGCCGAACCGTACCCATCAATTTCGTTGTAGTCAAAGTTGATTCCCCTTACAATCTGCTCATGGGTCGACCCACCCTAAATGCTTTGCAGGTTGTGTACTCAACGTACCGCCTAAGTTTCAAGTTATCAACTCCCTCAGGCATCACCGCGGTGAGCAGCGGTGTTTGCGCAGCACGGGAATGCTACCTAACTATCCTGCAGGCTGCGTCCTCTTCGACGGTCGAGACGAAAATTGAGGGTAAGAGGTCTAGCATTCTCTCGGTAGACTACATAGATTCTCAACAATCCGGGAAGCCTCAAAGACTAGAGATCGGAGACAAGGTGGAAGAAGTTTCCCTGGATCCTTCAAACCCTGATCAAACCATCCGCATCGGCACTGGGTTACCTGGGCCTCTCAAAGGCGAAATGGTCAACCTTCTTAAAGAATACCAGGATATTTTTGCCTGGACTACCGAGCAAGTTGTGGGAGTATTCCACCATCTTATGCTGCATGAACTGAATGTTGACCCACGTGCTAAACCTGTTAAGTAAAAAAGGAGGCATTTCGGCCCAGAACGCAACAAAGCCGTGGTCGAAGAGGTAGACAAACTCTTGTCGGTGCGGATGATCAAGGAGGTGCAATATCCCACATGGCTATCTAACCCTGTCATGGTTAAGAAGGACACCGGGGGTGGTGAATGTGTATAGATTTCATGATCTGAACAAGGCTTGCTCAAAGGATTGCTACCCGCTACCGAGGATCGATGCATTGGTCGATTCAACAATAGGTTACGAAGTCCTCTGTTTTCTAGATGCTTTTAAAGGCTACCATCAGATCGGAATGAGTGAAGAGGATCAGGAGAAAATGGCTTTCTTTACAGATCAAGGAATCTACTATTACACAATCATACCTTTCGACCTGAATAATACCGGGATGACGTATCAGAGACTAATCAATCGAGTTTTTAAATCCCAAATAGGTAGGAATGTCGAAACCTACGTGGATGACATCCTCCTAAAAAGCAAGCACACCTCGGCGTTCTTATTCGACGTGAGGGAGGTCCTCCGCGACACTAGGATGATGCTAAATCCTAAGAAGTGCGTATTTGATGTGATTTCAAAAAAATTCTTAGGATATCTGGTGTCACGCCGAGGTATAGAAGCCAATCCTAACAAAGTGAAGGCGATTCAAAAGATGTCTTCACCTAGCAGCCCCCGAGATGTACAAAGACTGACGGGAAAGCTAGCAGCTATGAACCGGTTCTTATCACAATCTGCTGCCAAGGTTCTGCCCTTCTTCAAAGTATTAAAGAAGACTGACAAGTTCTCCTGGACTGAAATGTGTCAACAAGCTTTTGAGCAAATAAAGGAGTACCTGCACTACCTCCCTACTCTTACCTCGCAACAGGCTGGAGAGATGTTATATCTTTACCTATCTGCTGCTGAGGAGGTAGTAAGTGCAGTGCTAATCCAAGATAATGGTACCCAAGTGTCAGTTTACTACGTTAGCCGAGTCCTCCGCGGGGCAGAGACTCGGTACACCCAAGCCGAAAAGCTCATGTTGGGATTCATCCACATAGCCCTTAGGTTGAAACCTTATTTCCTGACTCACCCCATACGTGTGAGAACAGATCAGCCCATTAGGCAGATCTTGTCACAAACTGAAGCTTCTGGGCGTCTCACCAAGTGAGCCATTGAGATAGGAGAATATGACCTAACATATGAGTCTCGAACTGCCATTAAAGCCCAGGTCCTAGCAGATTTTTTGACCGAACTCACCTTTCCTGTGAGCGAAGAAGCCACCTCGGCCAGCGCCGAGCCTCAACAGTGGACGTTGTACGTGGATGGGTCGTCTAACGGGTCGTCTAACAATGATGGCAGTGGAGTTGGATTGCTCCTTGAAGATTCTCACGAGGAAACATGCTCATATGCCCTGCGATTTGATTTCTTCGCCTCCAATAATGAAGCTGAGTACAAGGCTGTCATTGCGGGCTTGCAATTAGCTCGCAGACTTGGTGCTCGACGTATCTCCGTCTATAGTGACTCCCAACTCGTCGCATGCCAAGTACTGGGGGAATATGAAGCCAGGAAGGAAACCATGCAACGGTACCTCTCCAAAATCTACCAGTTGGCGGCCTATTTCGAGTCTTTTGAAATTCAAAAAATACCTCGATCCCAAAATAAGCGGACCGATGCGCTGTTCCGGTTGACCACCACCTCGTTTTCCGTAGTCCATAAGACGATTCTTGTGGAGGTTTTAGCCGAACCAGACTACTTGGAAGACAAAGTCTAACCGGTGAGTTCGGTGGACACCTCGATGAATCCTCTAATCAGATTCTTGGGTCAAGGCATTCTTCCAGACGACAAAGTTAAAGCGAGGAAAATTCAGCACAAAACTGCTCGATATGCGCTCCGCGACGACAGTCTTTACAAAATATCTTATCTTGGCCCGTGGTTGCGATGCGTCATCGCTGAAAAAGAAGAAAACGCCCTTCGAAAGATACATGAAGGACTGTGCGGAGCGCATGTCGGCTAATGGATGTTCGTCAAGAAGGCCTTACTACTTGGCTATTTTTAGCCGGCGAGATGCCCAACTCCTAGTACTTTGTTGTTCTTCTTGCCAGTACCACGCCTCGAAACATCATCAGCTAACTAATCTTATGGTTCCCATCACGTTCCCATGACTTTTTGAGCAGTGGGGCACAGATATTATTGGACCCTTCTCTAGGACCGTAGGCAATCATGCCTATGTGGTAGTGGTTGTCGATTCCTTCACAAAGTGAGTTGAAGTCAAGCCCTTACGCAGCATAACCGGCCTGACTGTTTAAAAATTCTTCTGAAAGTGTGTGATCTATCGTTTCGATTTACCACGAGTCATCATCTCGGACAAATGAGAAGTAATTTGCGGATAACCCTTTAAAGGCGTGGTGCGAAAACCTTTGGATCAGACAACACTTCATCTCGGTAGGACACCCCTAAACCAATGGACATGTCGAAAACTTCAACCGAACAATTCTTCATGGCCTTGAAAGTATGTTACATCAGCTCGGATCTTATTGGGTGGATGAACTCCCCAGTGTGCTGTGGTCTTATCGGACCATGCCAAGATCTGCTACTCAGGAAACTCTATTTTTCTTAACCTACGGGTCCGAAGCAGTGGTTCTCGTTGAATTCCTCACTCCGAGCTCTCGGATGGCCCCTTTCACTGCCGAGACAAATGAATAAGAGCGAACAATGGATCTCAATCTCGTCAAGGAGAAGAGAGATGCCGCAGCAGCCCGAGTTGCCTTGTATAACAATATCCTGACTAGTTACTACAATGTCCGTGTCAGACACCTTCGACTCAGCCCGGGAGACCTCGTCCTGCGAAAGAACTCAGTCAGCCGAGCTGAACCCCAGGGCAAATTGACTCCGAGGTGGGAGGGGCCATATCGCCTAATTGATGCTAGTCAGAATGGTTATTGTAAGTTGGCTTACCGAGATGGTATTCTAGTACCCAAAACTTGGCATGCCGAAAACCTTAAGTTGTATTTTCCATAAATTGTTGATATTCCATTCAAGATTACTTGCAATTTGTCTTCTGTTTACTTAATTATTTTCTTAACATCACTACTTCGTGTTGTTCAAGAAAATTAGTAATGTTAAGAAAATAAGGGGACAAGACAAGTAGAAAAGAAATGGAAAAGACAAGTAGAAATGTGATAGAAGAAGTGACTTTTTATTGAGAGTGCAACTATTCTATTACAAATAATGAAAAGACAGGTACAAAACGCCGAACTAAGGAGCTCGTCTAAGAGCCACCCACTTCGGCTCCACCTTCTTCAGCTCCGCCCGAGCCTTCTCCTTCAGTAGCTCCGTTGAGCTCATCTTCTCCAACAGCTCTGCCGAGCTCATCCCCATCCAGTACCAGTTCGAACTCGATCATTTCATGATTGAATTTTTCATGAACTTTGATCAAATTCTTTCCGGCCTGGATGCCCTCAACCATGCGATCACACAGCTCCTTAGCATCCTCATTATAACTGGTCTTATCCTTGAACGTGTCTAGCTGTTCTGAGGAGAGGTGGGGAGCCACATCCAGAATAGCCGAGATATAGCTGAACATGAAGTTCGGCACGGTCAGCTCGCCGAAAACATGCATGAATGCCTCGAAGGTGCGAAATTCCTCTACAGCCGAGCTGCCAGCCTTCTCAATAGCTTTCCTTGAAGACTGTTCTTCTTCAAGTCATCGATTCTTTTCTTTTTTCAAGGCAGTCTTCAAGGAATTCATGGTGGCCTCGGATTGCTCCATCTTGATCACCGCAGTGTCCCGCTGCTTGAGGAGCTGTGCCTTTTCTTCTTCAGCTCCTTCTCCAGCCGGGATACCTTGTCCATGAGCTCGATCGAGGGCTGATTTTCGACCAGATTCATGTATCTCTGTATCAACTCGAAGAGGAAGGCTGAAGTAGAAACCCACGCTACTGAAATGCTTCGCATCAGCTCGTCAGAAGTGAGCTTCTTGGAGTAGGCGTGGTCCCTTGGCAGACTAGAGTGGACCAAAAGGTGGTGGACCACTCTGGGATCCTTGCACCGATCATTGACACTCACATCCCACACCGGGCATCAGTGCCAACAGGGGTGCCTCTTATCTTCCCCTTCAGGTTGGGGTTGAACGAAGTGCTATTCCAAAGGAATGACCCCGTGACTGGTGCCTCGGGCGTCTGAATCTACTTCCTCCAACCAGGAGGAGGAGAAGCGATGGTCACGCCTCGGGTAGCCACTCCTTCCGGAATGGCCGAAATCCGGGAAGTATCCTCAAGGATGACCGTTAGTGGCGTGCTGGCCGAGGCACCAGGGATGCTTTTCTTCTTTTGTGCTCCCGAGGACTGGGCAGGGGCCTTCCTCTTCTGTGGCCTCTTGGCCACCGCAGCTGTGTCCAAGGTGATCAGATCTGAAACCCTCACCACTGCACAATGAAGTGGGATTACTACTTAGAATCAAGGAAAAGAAAAAATAAAGTAATGAATTGAAAGATACAATATTTTTTGAGCCGAGCAGAGAAGTAGGGAGGACGATCCAAGCTGATAAGAGCTCGGCTGATCCCGCCGTGTACAAGGACCGCCTCGGAATATGCCAAACTGTTGATCCTGAAACCCAACTCGAAAAGTTTGCAAAAATTCTCCTCTTCATGCTGACCCGGGAAATGATCCTTGGTCGAGGTATGCGACCTCCACTAAAAGCCTCTGGGAAAGTCCTCGGCGGGGACGAAGAGAAAATTGTGCTTCCACTTCTTTATTGAAGAAGGAGCGTCCACCACCAATTTCGGTACATTCTTATTTCGGTTCCCGAAGTAGAATCATCCTTTTTTACTCGCGCTGTTCTTGATGGTATAACAGCTACGGAAGAGGTTGACTGTGGGAGTCAATCCTTGCTCTCGGTACAGCATCTCGAACCCGACGAGAATCCGGACCGAGTTCGGAACCAACTGGGTGATCCTCACACTCCGGTATCTGAGGTAGTTCCAGAAGAAACTTATAGTGGGCATCCTCAACATGACTTTCAATTGGTCCGTGTAGATGGTCACTCTTCCTTTTGGGGGCCGCTCGACTGTTTGGTTCGCCCTGAGAGTATAAATACTGTAATGCTGACGGAAGGGGTACTTGCGTATCACCTCATTTGCCGCAGCCTGGTCGATGACACTGTTGAAAAAGACGAGTTGGCCGAAGTCTATCGCTGAGAGATCTAGAAGGGTGGCCGACTCCTGCATCCCCTCGTCTTGGGACACTTCGGATTCGAGAGCGTCGTTGTACAACACCTCGGATCCTTCTTGGCTCTGATCTGGTGAGGTTTCACCCCCGCCGGACACCTCGGCTGTTTCCTCCCCCGGGGTGGAGGAACTCTCTTCCTCTTCAGTTGGGTTGGGCCTCTCCGCCGGATCGTAGCTTGGCCTGACTGTCTCTTTATGCGTACGGGCTACTCGAGCCATAGTACAGAAAGTAAAAGAAGAGGTGAAACTTACTGTTTATGAAAGAAGAAGGGCTGGGGTGAGTAGTTGACACAGTTCGGGTATGCTTCCTTACTTCGAATACTCGCTCTGGCCTCAGACGACTTACTATAGGGGTTGCTATAAATTCTCACGGTAAAAAGTTTAATGGTGAGGAAGAACCCCCTATTTATACAAGTATAAGGGAAAATGAAAGGGCAGCGTCCCTCGAGTTCTCCAAGGACGCGCCCTCTCTCCTCATTTATGATCAGCCGTCATCTTGACCTTTTGTCACGCGTCCTTTCACACAGTCATTATGACTGACGGCCGTCTCATCACCCCTTACCTTATCTTACCCACTTGCAGTTGATGTGTCATCCCCTCTTGACCCGTTAATGACCCGTTGTACTCACATGAAAGCCCCGGAAGACACAGTGATCCGCTTCTTCCCGAGACTTGGGGGGGCTTATTGAGAATGATCGTTTCGGCCCGGCTCCGGTAAGCCGGGCCCCAACCTCGACCTCTACCTTGGCCTCCCTTTACCGAGCTGAGGACTACATTACTGAGGTCCCCTTATCCATCCCGGTCACCTTAGGCATCGTGGTGATCGCCCTGAAATCCCACTGTGCCTGATGGGACGGCTGAGGTCCGGTCACAAACTGACACCTGAGGGGGAATAAGACATCTGATAAGGCCTATCTGACAGACCTGTCGGGACAGACTGACATGCTCAGTTTGTCAGGATCTAGGAAGTTGAATCATACCGCCATTCCTTCCCAATTGTCCCCTATAAATACAGGAATCTCACTCAGAAAAAAGGGGACGAAAAAAAGTGCTATGTAAGAACTACTACTCTCTAAGGAACATTCTAATTTCCCTCCAATCTATACTAACTAGATTGTCGGAGAAATATCGGGGGATTCAGCCCCACATCTTATATTTTGAGCAGGTGATTCCGGAGGAGCAGTATCCACTCCAGGAAGTCACTCCCGCATTTTGGTACAGCTCATTAAAGCCAAAAATCACCTCTTCAGTTGACATTTGTAATTTTTGAAACAATGCTAACTAAGATTCGATTACCATTTAGGCATCTTTTAGGCATTTCCCATGATGTTAACATACTCGGGCAGCCATTGCTTTGTTAATTTAGTACTTTGGAAGAGTTACCAATCAACAGTAGCATGCCGTCAAGTGCAATAATATGAAAAGAACACTTTGTATTCTTTTTCCAAGAAGCACTCTCGATCTTGAATATTATATTTCCTGCAAGATAATAACTTTTTCTCACCCTCTAAGCCATATAAAACTGGACAGAAAACGAGATTTGCTCTAAGACTGATCAAACTGCAGATAAGATTTGTTTCGATGATCAGAGTTCTACTTGATGAAAATTGTATTGTTAATTTTTCTCTACTCATGGATCATATATATGAAGTTGGAACTATTTATGTTGCTTGGCACTTTCAATTTGCTTTCTCGTGACAGTATTTTAAGCATGGTTCGCTTTCCCCATTATTCTTTTAAAACTTGACGTCATCTAACAATTGATCACATTTAAGGAAAATGCTTCAGTATCTATAACGAGACAGTTTTTAACCATTTGATTACCTATTAAACACCTCCACCTAAATAGGATAATTTGGTGATAAATTTCTCATTTGAAATAGTAAGTTAACATAAAAAAATTAGTAACTTTTGTGTCTCGAAAGGTAAATTAGAATAAATATGAAACTTACTTTTTCAAAGAAATAAATTATTACTTTATAGCCTAAACTTACCTTATTATCAGGAGTAAGTTTAGTTCAAGTAATAGTATGCTTTTATAGATAAATGGTAAATTTTACATATAAGATAGTAAATTTGATTAGTGACTAAAACTTACTAGTTTATTGCATAAATTTACTATTCCACTTGAAAAACTTACATCAAACTGGCATTGGAAAGTTTATTTGAAATAATGATAAGATTTTGCAATTGAAAGGCAAGTTCTGTTAGTAGAAGAAAGAATTGATTAATGAATGAAACTTGGTATTCTAGTTAATAAATCGTGTTATATCCATATAATAAATTATTGTACATATAATTTTAAAAAAAATTTATATTTTATAATACATTTTAAAACTACTCTGAAAAATACTTATATTTTTCATATAACCGTATAAAACATGTAATAATTTTTGAATTATAATTCAATTATTTTGAAAATTTGGATAACAATAACAATAGTTATATATGAAATATCACTTGTCTATATATCACAATTTTTGTATATGAACATAATAAGGTCACCAAGTTTTTAATGAATTTACTGTCTGAGACACCAGAATAGGAGTTAAGGTTATATTAATGTAAATAATCTTTAAGAATCGTAGTAATTTGCCTATTATTTTAGTTCCTTAACTCTTAAATATATTCGTATTATTCACATATGGATTTATACAAATTTTTTGTCGAACTCATATCTTTTGCGTTCAGCTTTTAATAATGTATAATAGAGGTATGTATTATATTTCATATTATATCCATCCCATATTTTACTAACTATGCTTATTACTTTATATTGTAGAAACTTAATATTATACTTGTGAAGCTTACTCATAACAAGAATTAGTAAGATTGATAAGAATAATCTTAAGTTTTTATGGATAAATATTATGTAATCTGCTAAAAATATCATCTTATAGCAATCTTAAGTTTAAAGGCTAGTGGTACACAAACTGTTAAAATTATCATTTCATAAATGATTAAAACTTACTCCTCGATGGCATAAATTTATCATATTAATTTGATCTACCTTAAGAATTACCATAATCAAGTACACATTGCTTGTTGTTTTAAAATTTGCACTAAGCTCACTATTCCCATCATTAATAGTAAAATACTCCTAACTAAAGCACAATAAAATGAAGCTTTTTTGGCCTTTTTGATATAGTGCTTGTGTTTACTATGAAATTAGTAAACCTTTCTTACATTACATAGTTTCTGTTAAAAGTAGGAACATTTTCTAGATAAACTTGAAAAATTTGTAAAATATTTTATTCTTTTTCACCAGTATAATGAAAATAATTTTGCGCGTTGACAAAACAAATAGAAAGAAAAGACAAGGGTTATTATCACTTTACCCTCTTAAACTATATCACTACTATCAGTTTACCCGCTAACGTTATCTTTTAGTTACTTCACCCCCATAAGTAATTCAATTCAACATGTTAAAAAATTTTGGACAAAAATACCTTTTTATTCTATAGCATTACTACACTGTTATTATTACTTTATTCTTTTAAATTATAGTGATATAATCGATTTAATTCCTAACATTATTTTCTTAGCATTTTACTTCATCGTTAATCTAACAACTATGGTTAACAATTTTTAAATATATTTACCCTTATATATATAATTAAAAATAAAAAATTTAGAATGATTATTCTTCCTTTTTTTCACTTTAAGAGATCCAAAAATATAAAAATAAAAGAATTTTCTCAAATTTCTTTTTTCACACTTATTAATACTATGAAAAGAAAAAGAGATAGGAAAGAAGGAAATAGAAAATTAGATTTTGCAAAGAAAAAAAATCTAACATTATCGTATTAATTTAAGGATGTTGGGATTAGAATTGAAATCTAATGGTAAATAGTTAAGTAAAAGAATTTTAAAATAATAAAAGTATTTAATTCTTTCTTATTTGTATTTTCTAAAAAAAAAAGAATTGAGCTCTTTCTCTTTATCTCTCTCTCTCTCCCCCTCTTCCTCTCCCTTTCGATCTTTCTATTTTTTTAATATTAATAAGATTGTCAAGAAAAAATAAATTAATACTTTGACTTTTTTCTTGATATTAAAGAGGAGAAGAGTCATTTTAATTTTTTTATTATTTTTATTATACAAAAAGGAGGATACTTTCTTCTAAAGTTTTTTAACTTGCTAAATTGGTTTAATGATGGGATAAATTGCTTAAAAAATAACTCTATGAGGTAAATTGATAATGAAACTATAGTTTATGGGGGTAAAATGATAATAACTTTAAGGGCTATACTTGTCTTTTTACTTTAATTAACAGACTCCGTTAAATTTGACCGTTAGTCTTGGGGATAAAATGACTAAAAGATAACGTTAAGGGAGAAATTGATAATAGTATCAAACGTTAAGGGGGTAAAGTGATAATTACCCAAAAGACAATGGTACAAGTATAAACGTGAGCAAAGGATTATTATCACTTTTATCCCGTAAACTATATTACTACTATCAGTTTACCCCCTAACGTTATTTTTTAGTCACTTCACCCCCATAAGTAATTCAACTCAACATATTAAGAAATTTTGGATAAAAATACCCTTTTATTCTATAGCATTACTACACTGTTATTATTACTATATTCCTTTAAATTATAGTAATATAATCGATTTAATTCCTAACATTATTTTCTCTGCATTTTACTTCATCATTAATCTAACAACTATGGTAAATTTTTTTAAAAATATATTTACCCTTATATATATAATTAAAAATAAAAAATTTAGAATGATTATTCTTTTTTTTTTCACTTTTAGAAATAAAAAAATATAAAAATAAAAGGATTTTCTCAAATTTCTTTTTTCACACTTATTAATACTATTAAAAGAAAAAGAGATAGGAAAGAAGGAGACAGAAAATTAGATTTTACAAAGAAAAAAAGTCTAACATTATCGTATTAATTTAAGGTTGTTGGGATTAGAATTGAAATATGGTGATAAACAGCAAATTGAAATAATTTTAAAATAATAAAAGTATCTAATTCTTTTTTATTTGTATTTTCTAAAAAAAGAATTGAGCTCTCTCTCTCTCTCTATCTCTCCTTCCCCCTTTCGATCTTTCTAATTTTTTAATATTAATAAGATTGCCAAGAAGAAAGAAATTAATATTTTGACTTTCTTTCTTGATACTAAATAGAAGAAGAGTCACTCTAAATTTTTTATTATTTTTATTATATAAAGAGGAGGGTACTTTCTTCTAGATTTTTTTAACTTGTTAAGTTGGTTTAATGGTAGAATAAATTGTTTAAAAAAATAACTCTACGGGGTAAATTGATAATGAGACTATAGTTTATGGGGGTAAAGTGATAATAATTTTAAGGGTTAAATATGTCTTTTCATTTTAATTAACAAACTCCGTTAAATTTGACCGTTGGTCTTGGGATAAAGTGATTAAAAGATAACGTTATGGAGAAAATTAATAGTGGCACCAAACGTCAAGGGGGTAAAGTGATAAAAACCCTTCTTCCTATAAGTGTATCAAACTTTGTTCAATTATTATACACTTTCGTTTTTGGAATGTTAAATGGATTTTTTGCTGATAGGTTAAGCGTACTAAATATACATTTTGACTATCAAGAGGCATTGCATATGTTCGAGGGTGTAATCTCAGGCACATCTTAGGGGGTGCTTGTTTCACAAATTGGAATTGGAATCGAAAATGGAAATGGAATCATAGACTCTGATTTTGGAATTAAACTTTTCATTCCAATATGTAGCTTGGTTCACACATTGGAATTAGCATCATTCCAACTCTTGATGCTTGGTTTGATGAGTGTTTCAGAATTAAATACAATTAAATTCCAAATTTACCCATGATATAACAATTCTTATAAAGCATTTAAAGTACCGACTCTTTATGAATATTTTACTTTTAAATATTTAATTTATGATAAATATATCAATGTTTGTAAGTAAAATTGAAAAAGTGTTACAGTAATATGCTTACAAAAAGGAAATCGGTAGGTTATCTATTTAAGATAAATTAAATATTTTTTAAAAAAAGAAATGACCCATAAAATATTATTAAAGTATCACTTTCCCATAAAAAACCAGCTCTTTATGGCTTTCCTCCATTATAAGAACAGAGTACCCATTTTTCCATAAACAAATTTATTTATTGGATAAAATAAAAATAAACCCGTTTTTCAATAAAACACCAGTTCTTTATGGCTTTCCTCCATTATAAGAACAGAGTGCCCATTTTTCCATAAACAAATTTATTTATCGGATAAAATAAAAATAAACCCGTTCTCCAATAAAACACCAGCTCTTTATGGCTTTCCTCCATAAATTATCCATTTTTTCATTTTTCCATAAGCTAATTTATTAGTTGGATAAAATCAGAATAATGTTAAATCACAAAGCCTATAAAGTCTTGGATTTGGGTTTCCAATCTGTAATTGCAGATTTTGTGGCAAAGAATTGTTACGGAAAAATACCAGCTTGTTCTGTTCTATCCTTCCAAAACCAGCGAAAGGAGATATTAGGACGGCTCTAAGAACCAAAACAATGACAACCAAAGCCACACATTTGCATCCCAGAGAATTCAAATGCAGTCCAAAAAATCTCAAATGCTTACAATGCCATAAGTCCATTTGAGATTCAATCTTTAATCCCGACTATCTCGTCATCGTAATCAATACAAAAAACCAACAAATCAGAACTGATCCCTTTTCACTCCAATTATAGGAATTCATCCATAATTCCAGAGCCACGACAGTTCAAATCAACACATCACCAATGCTGAGATTGAGGGTTTTCTTCAATTTTTCTTAGAGATCTTTCTCGTGGAGATCTTGTTGAACAATTTGCCCACTGAAGATATTTGCCCACTATTAATCCATTTAGATCTACTTTAGATCTTTTTTTTTCAAGAGATTTTGGATTACAGATGAAGACCATATGATAATGAAGAAAAGATAGAAAAACTGATGAAGAAGAAGAACAGAAAGAGTGGCGTGAGATGGAGAGAAAGAGAGGGTAGAGGAGTTTTGTATGTGATGGTTAGGTCCGTAAAAAATGTTGTCCACGGGAATGAGTTGAGGGTTTTGTCCAAAACCTCCCAATTTATTCGGGAATGGGATAAGTCTTATTTTTTAGAAATGATTCCAAAAATTACATTCCAATAGGCTTAATCCAAGCAATAAATAAGGAATTTATTCCATTATGTGATTCTCAAACCCTTTAACCAAGCAGCCCTTTAATGTTAGAAATCTAATTACTTAATAAAGATTGTGAAACGAATTAATCTTTGACAACACGCCTTGTTTAATTACACAAGTCATAAATATCATGTCTTTTTTTTAAAAAAAAAAAATTCGTGAGATCTTTCTCATGATTCACCAATGTTTATACGAGCATCAACCAAAAACATTTTATAGTAGGCCGAGAAATGATCAACATTATCCCTGAAATCATTATTAGCGTATAAGTTGAGGTCTAATTGTTCGCCATAATCTGAAAATACAAACAAAAAAAAAAGTATAATTCTTTCCTATTGAGGTGTAACAAAAAAAAAAAATACAAGAACATAATCCAAAATGACAAGCATTTCATCGAAGTTCATACAAAACAAAAGAGAAGAGTTTCATATACATATAATTTCCTTACCCTCCTCAAACATAATTTATTATTTGCAGTTTCTCAATACTAGTTGATTTCATATTGGAAGGGGATTGAACCTAGCCTTTGGGACACAAACTAAAGGACGAGCTTTATGAAGGGTCAAACCAGGTCCTTCTTCCATATCCACTTTACCATGTCCTTCACCATTAACATTCCACTCAAAGCACTGAAGCATTGCAGCAAGACTTGTTTGAACAACTTGTAAAGCCAATGAAGTTCCAGGGCAACCTCTTCTCCCACTCCCAAATGGCAACAGATGAAAATGCTGCCCCCTTACATCTGACTGGCTTTTGCTGACATTCCCCTCTTAAAAAACAAACCTCTCTGGACGAAATTCAAGTGGATTCTCCCAGTAATGGGGGCCCCTTCCAATAGCCCATACGTTAACGAGAAGTCGAGTTTTTGCTGGTATTGGTAACCTGCAACTTCGCAGTCTTCACTTGACTCTCTTACGATCATTGGCCCCGTTGGATGAAGCCTCAGAGTTTCTTTTACTATAGCTTGAAGGTAAGGAAGTTTTGAAATATCTGATTCATCTATAAGTCTGTTTTTTCCTATGTTAGAGTCAATCGCTTGGACTGCCTTTTGCATAATGTGTGGATGGTTGATTAACTCTGACAGTGCCCATTCTAGTGTAATGGCTGAAGTGTCAGTTCCAGCTGCAAATATGTCCTGCAAGAATTTGAAACAGATTTCAATTTCATCATCAGACTGAACTGCCATACTTCCTATCACATTCATCGGACAAGATCTCTACAGACATGATATTTACTGTCAGAATACGAAGGTTTCTCAACTAGCTCCAAGAATTTTCTCAACTTTAACTGCAAAATTGTTGTGTGTACCGTATATTTCTTGAGCAGATCAAATGAACAATCATCTAGTTTTCCACCTTTGACTATTTTGATGAACATCCTGTGTCTGATGTATTGACTACCCTGATGGTAGTAGATACGGTATTCTTGTTGCAGAAATCTAGTTCAATTTCATAAATCAACTGCGACAATAAAAGGTAAAAGTAAATAAGAGGAGGCAGCCATGAGTTTTACCAGGATAAAAGCCTTGATTTTCTCTCTTGTCAGTCTTATGTCTGAGCTTTCATCTTCAGATATATCGAGCAATATATCAAGTAGATCCTTCATTTGTTGACCTGCATCATTGTTTTGCCAACGCTTCGTCCTTGTCTCTTGATGTTCCTCTATGATCTTCTCAATCATTACGTCAAACCTCTCAGCTGCATCTCTAATCCTCTTCTTAAATCCCTGCAAATCCAAATTCTTGCAAAACCAGATAAAATCAGATACATTAAATTTCCCAGGGAGTTCTGCTATCTCATGAATTATTGTCTTTATGTCTGCAGCCTCATTTTCATTTTCAGAGCATCGTCTGCTCATAGCCATTCTTGATACCACGTTGTTTGCTAGCCTAATGAGCTCTGCACCAACCATGGTTCGCCATCGCGGGTCGCGGTCGCATCGCGGTCTCAATTGTTCCATATCCGTCGCGGCATATCGGTTGAATATCGGGTGATATGAACATTATAACACATTAAAGTTTTCAAAAATTTTGAAAAAATTACTAAAATTAGAAAATACTGAAAAAGACAATTTAAAAAAATATCGGAGTCGACTCCGAGTTGACTCGGATATATCGACCGATATCATGTATCACGGATTCGAATCGGTCAATATCGGTCGAGTCAGAGCGAGTCGTCGCGGATATGGTGATATCCGCGATTCGGGGATCGGTATCGTACCGGTCCCTTCCGTTCCAGATACGACTCGGCCGATACGTATCGGTATCGGCCAATATGGCGAACCATGGCACCAACATCAACTGCCTCACCAGCTTTAGATTTTCGCAATAGCAGCTCCATAAAACGCGTTATCTCATCGCGTCTAACTGGAAGTAACAGGTCTAGCATCCGACCTCCAAGAAGTTCAGTCATGCATAGCTTTTTCATGAACTTCCAATAAGGTCCATGATAGGGTGTTAATTGTTAGTAATTTTATTGTTAATTCTCCTCTTTATCCTTGCCAAATATTGCTTTAATTGTCAATATATATTTATATTTGGTATTTGGATATAATTTCAGAAAGTGGAGCAGAAAAGTGCTAAAAGGGGACCTTCTTGAGAAGATTTCTCCACACGTGAGAAGCTTTCCACAATCAGCCCAAATTGTGCAAACCAACGGAATTGCTGATGAAGAGTTGCCTTCCTATTATTAAGTCCTGGCAAGTCCACTAACAATAAGAAATCAAAAGGAGACAATTCTGCGGGGACCACGTAACATTGATTTAGAAAATGTGTTCTTCTTTTGGGAGATGTACTCATTAGCCATAGGTGGACTTTGATGATGAAAGTAGCTTTTCTATTTGCTTCCTACGTAACTAGTTCTCTTATGAAACTAGTGCAGAGGAGAATTGGAGGGACAAGCTTCATAAGACATTAGACTAGTTTTAGTTTTCTCTCCAGGAAGCTCCGTAGGAGGATAGAGGTAGTTTTTGGTTTTCAGAGGAGGAGTTCTTCCTTCCTTGTTGTGTGGTGTGCAACTTTTCTTAAAAGAGTCTAGCGAGACTCAAGTTTCTTCCTAAATTCTTAGTTAGTTATTTATGTATTTGATTCCATTTAAATTGCGTGAGAATTTTATCATGAGGCGTGGCTAATCTTCTCCTCTAGTCAAGGATCAACGCGAAGACGCAGTTCCAAATATCTGTGAGATCTAATTAATTTTACGTGTTCCTTAATTTGTTAATATTTGCATGTTTTCTATTTTAATTTCCATGGGATTATTTTGTTAATTGGATATCAAGGGCCCGATGTGCAATTTGACTTATTAATCTCCTGTCAAATTAATCAATTAAATCCATAATTTTTTAGTTGGTTAATATTAGTGACAACTAGTATTTTCACATACTAGGGGAACATGCAATCTGATTTAAATAACCCTCGTAGTGTGTTATTAATTTGGGTTAGGCTTTTCTAGTTTTTAATGCAATTAGGAAATTAATTCCTACGGTCGTACCTAGGAGTATTTCCTGGTTAGAAGTAATCAACGGTCGTACCTTGGTTATCAATAAATTAAGGAAAAGCTGGTCGTTAGAGTTTATCGGCGACTATAACTAGCCTATTAATAAAATTAAGTGAACCTTCTTTGCATCAATGATCGGATGAATGGACTGTGTCTGCGTAGTTGTATCCTTGGCTAGAATTTATTTATCATTTATTTAATTGCTATTTACAATTGTATTAATTAATTAATTAATTTTGGTTAAATTGTTTAATTATTTTTAGTTTATTTCTGATAAAAATCCCCCGTGTCCCGAACTTGAAAAGAATCGAATTTTTCCCAGTCCCTGTGGATTCGACCCTACTCACTACTATACACAGAAAATTCATTTTTCTCGAGTAGGTATTTATTATTGCACAGGCTCGACACCTGTCAGTCCATAGGGGGCAAAGGCAAAACCCTGTGAACCATATGTTATGTAGTCAACAACAGCAGAATTGGGTCGGTTAGAAAAGGAATTTTCATGTGTTTTGAGGAACTCTTTCGCCATTTCGGGTGAAGAAGCAACAACACAAGGAACAGACCCAAGGAACAAGTGAAGTAAAGGTCCATAGCGATTTGAGAGCTTGTGGAGAGCTTGATGGGGTATTGGACAAAGAAGATGGAGGTGACCGATGATCGGTAAGGCTAGCGGGCTTGGAGGAAGGCGTAGAAAGTTTTTGATTTCTGAATAGTTCACGGAGGAGAACGGTGGAAATTAGCCAAATTAGGAACAGAAATATGTAGCCCCGGATATCTGCCATGATTCAATGCTAACGTGAAAGACTGACTTTGTAAAGCTGAAAGTCCAGTGTTGCTGAAAGTCCAGAGTTGATGTTTCCTTTTGGTTAAAGCCTTTGTCTTGTCTCGGAGGTGCGAAGAGTTGGTAAATCTTCATATCCCAAGGTTCTCCTTCCTGCACTTCTTTGATTTTACCGATATTTATCCTTTAAAGATTCCAATTAACCCTGAGCTTTTTGCAACTGCATGCTGCTTATGTCTTGCACCTTGACCGTTTCTAAAATTGCATCTAGACAACAAGGATAAGATTTTGTTGCAGTTTTTAGCTGAATTTCTTGCTGAATCAGCTATAAATCCTGATTCAATTTTACATAATTCATTCTTTATAAAAAAGGGAAAAAAATAGAATTTTTCTACACATATTCCTGATATACTAGTGTTGTGATGGATTTTAGACTCAGTGGTTCCTCACAGTTGTTGCCTGTTCTAGTTATGTATATTCTTGTAACTGAATAGAGTAAGTTTTACATGGTTTTTTAGCATCTTTTCAATTTAAACATTACATAGGGTGAAGTTTTGTTCAGTTTTTTTTGTTATACAATTTGTCAGTGTTCTAGTATTCACGTTCTCTTGCCTAATGTCACTTTTGGTTTCCTGAAAATCCATTCTGGCTGGCAAACTTTCTTCAAATAATAGACAAATCGCTACTGTTTGTACTCCTTGGTCATAATTTTTGTCCCTAAACAAGTAGTTGAATAATGCAACTCACTTTTCATACATGTCGTTTTCATTCTTACCTAATTTTGCTCCTCAATTTTCTACGTAGTCCAAGACTTCAAGTCAGGGCAGAAACTAAGGGGGCGTTTGGTAGAAGGGTATCGGAATGAGGTTATGGAATAAACTCCATAATTGATGTTTGGTTCACTACTATGGGAATTGAATCTTTGGAATGATGTCTAAAAATTTAGCAATCCTCCATTCCCTAGTAAGTTGGTGGGTTTTGTCCAAAACCCAAGTGTGATTCCAAAATTTTATAATTACATAATATTTAGTATAATTAATATTTATATATGTTATATATATTATAAATTTATATTTATATTATAATATATACATATATATAATATATTATAATTATAATATTTTATTATAATATTAGTATATTATATAAATATATATTATAATTATTTAGTTAAATAAAATTATATTTATATAATGTATATTATAGATTTATTAATATTATATAATATATATGTATATTTATAAATGTATATTACATGTGCATAGAATTATATTATATACATGTATATAATATTAATAAATTATATAATAATAATAATAATAATAATTATTTTAAATATAATAATAACTATATTTAATATTAATATGCATTATATTTATATAAAATATTAGTACAATTAATATTTATATATTATATAATTATAATTATATATTATAACATTTGTATAATTAGAATTATATTATATATATAATATTTAATTTAATTAGTTACAAACTTATAATAATAATATTATTAGTTATATGTATTATATAATGTATATTAATTTATGTAATATTGTTGATATTATTAATTATACTAATAATTATACATGTTTACTAATAGAAATTATTAATTAGTTATACTAAATTTACTAATATATTTATACTAATATATTTAATTAGTGAAAATTTCTTATATCCCATTTACAAAGAGCCAATGACTATCATTTACGATGTATTTTATAATATATTTATTATATCCATTCTGAAAGAGCCGACGAACCAAACATCAACTATAGTAATGATACACATTTCAGATATTTGAATTAAACAGATGTATTAAAATGAATGACCTCATTCTAAATTCAGAATATCCGATTCCGAATTCGAATCTGATTCTGATTTGCGAACCAAACGTCACCTGAAAATTACCTCAAACGACGACTTTAATTACTCGACTCGACACGCAAATTATTTCGTTGGCAATCAAGAGAGACTTTTCCAAATCAATCATTGCAAAGTCAGGACTCAGGAGATGTAATCCCCTGCCTTCGGCCCTTCACTTGACTAAACTCGGGGCCAATCCTCCGTCTTCCGATTAGGCCACTCGCTAACAATGCAAAGAGCGCCTTGCTTTTCTGGCGCTGTGCTGCTTTCATCCAAAAGTAAGTTCGTACTCAATTAGAAGGATCCCTAATCAAGCACCTACAATCCTGGTTGGAGAGATCACCCCAACCTTAGCTATGGAGGAAATAGGCAGTCTAACTTTGTGCCAAATAGACAGCAAGGACACCAACAGCAGTACCATCCTCGCCCACCACCACCACTCCCTTCAAACTCAAGTCCGTCCATGGAAGAGATGATGAAGCAATTACTTGCTAATCAACAAAAGACGGATTCAGACCTGCAAAGCATGAGAAATCAACTGGGACAGGTGCAATCATTGCAAAATCAAATGAATCAAATGGCTATAACAATCAACCGTTTGGAGTCCCAAGTTCAAGGAAAATTGCCATCTCAACCTGAGGCAAATCCAAAGAATGTAAGTGCAATGACTTTAAGGAGTGGCAAGGAAGTTCAAGGACCCGAACCGGTGATTCCTAAAGACAAGGACGAGGAACGGATTGAGAAAGAATTGGAAGAGGAGGGCACAGACAACAAAAATGCAAAGGTACCCTCGAACCCAATTCCTACAGCTAAAACTAATCCACCTCCCTTTCCTAGCAGGTTAGAGAAACCAAAGAAGCAAGACAAGGAAAAAGAGGTCCTGGAGATCTTTCGCAAGGTGGAGATCAACATACCCCTACTGGATGCGATTAAACAAGTACCCAGGTACGCAAAATTTTTGAGGGACCTGTGTGCCAACCGCAAGCGGTTGAAGGGGGATGAACGAGTTATAGTTGGGGAGAATGTTTCAGCAATTCTACAAAGAAAGCTTCCACCGAAATGCGGAGATCCAGGTATGTTTACTATTCCTTGTAGGATAGGTAATACTTTGATTGGAAAGGCCATGTTAGACCTGGGAGCCTCAATTAATGTCATGCCAAAGTCCATTTATGCTTCCTTAAACTTAAGCCCTTTGAAAGAGACTGGGATAATAATTCAATTAGCTGACAGGACCAATGCATACCCTGACGGGTTAATTGAAGATGTTTTGGTAAAAATTAATGAATTGGTTTTTCCAGCTGATTTTTATGTGCTCGACATGGAGGATGAACACTCCCGTGATCCGTCACCTTTGTTGTTAGGTAAACCCTTTTTGAGCACAGCCCGAACCAAAATTGATGTTAATAAGGGTACTTTGTCTATGGAATTTGATGGTGAGATTGTTCACTTTAACATCTTTGAGACCATGAAATATCCATCCGATTCAAATATTGGCTCTGTTTTCTCGATAAATGTTATTGACCCTGCTATACAGGAGGTTTTTGAAATTGAAGGCAGGGATGAACTAGAGGTCGTCCTGACCAGGCACTTTGAGTCCGAAACAACCTCTAGGGTAGAGTTGAGTGAAGAGCTTAAATGCGTGATTGGATCGTTGCAAACGTTACCAACCACGAAGACAAGGTATGATCTTGCACCGATTTTCATACCCGAACCTCATCAAAGGTTACTTCCATCTGTGGTGCAGGCACCTGTCTTGGAACTAAAACCACTGCCGAAACACCTAAAGTATGTATACTTAGGTGAAGGGGAGACACTTCCAGTGATCATCTCCGCGGGTTTATCAAAGGTTCAAGAAGAGAAACTACTTCGAGTTCTTAGGGAACACAAGCAGGCGATAGGATGTTATACGAAATATGGGCCGCTTATGGGCCATGTTTTGGGCTGCAAGAGATTGAATCTTTTAGTAATAGTTAGTAGTTTATTTTCTAGATTTCTATTTTATTTGCTAGGAATAAATTCGGTCCAAGACCTCATGTTGAGTTGGATCCGATTTATAGAGTCTAGGCTCACTATAACTTAAGTTGGTTAATTAGCTTTTATTGGGTTATGTTGGGCCAGCTTAAAGCCTTCATTGGATCAATTATAAGCTGACCATTAGATAGTGGATTTGAGTAGTGGAATCGGGCCAAAGGCCTAGCCTAGCCGAGTTAGGGTTTTGTCTTGTAAGGCTATATATAGCCTAGGTTTTCATTCATTAGGGGACAATTCAGATTTTATAAAATATATGTGAGTTATTTCACTCTCTCTTGCCTCAAGAGAATTTCCTTTGAATACTTGAGAATCAATCTCAAGTTGTTCAACGAACTTATCAATCAAGTAGTCTCCTTGATTGTGGCGTTCTTCTATCTATACTTTTGGTTCACTAAAGTGGCTAGTCGTGGGTTAAGGAATCTCCTTAGTTCGTGGCTCGTGATTCTAGAAGGGTCAAAGTTCCGCAAAACATCCCAACTTGGTGTTCGTCTAGATCCGTCTCACATCAGTTGGTATCCAGAGCTAGTCGACGACATCAAGTATATCCCGTAGAGGTTCTTTGTTTTTCTCCTTTTCTTTTTCTTCGTAAGTTTTTCTAGTATTTGTCTTCAATTCTGGTCGTGTCTTTCTTTGTGTCAAGTCCGATTGTTATTACAAAAAAAAAAAAAAGTCCAGCCGCTAGGGTTTCCTTGGGCGCAAGTTTCTTGCCAAATCTGTCCAAACTTTAGTTTATTCCACCAAGTTGTTTTAATTAATTTCCTAAACTGATTTTGTGGTTGAACTTGTTTGGGGTTGGAATCTTGGAGAGGGACTACCATAATCTAGGGTTTCTTGAGTTTCTTGAAACTAATCTTGAAGTCTTGAAACTTTGATACATGTCTTGATAATTATTGGAGGATTGAAGGAGAACATTGGATTGACATTAAATTCTGGAATTCTACCCAAAAAAAACAGCCGAGTAATTGTGTGTTCTTAGAGTCAAAAAAAAAAAAAAAAACAAACAGAAAAAGAAAAGAGAAAAGGCATTCGGGTAGCAAACAACAAAGAAGGAAGCCGCACTTTTATTTGCCAAATTCTGTCTTGTTGCACTTGTTCCAACAAACCAGAAAATTACATCAAGAAAAGACTACTCAAAAGTTTTGACCAACCTCCTCTTGAAAATCTTGCACACCTTGAGCCTTGATCACTTGTATCACCCGTTGAGTTTTTTGAGGATCTTGACCATCTTGATTCTTGAAGATTTGCACCTCCCTACGTATAAACAGTTTCTTGTACGTCCTTGCATCCATACGGGGCTTTCTTGGCTTATGAGTAAACCTCTTGGGAGTTTCTTGAGCAGGCCGCTTGGGGTATTCTTGGGTGACGTTGCTTGTGTCATCTTGTGAAGCCATTGTTTAGCACCAAGCGTCAAAACTGTCCTTGTGTGGAGCAAAGAGGGGAGGGCCGAATTGTTGTTCTTGAGGGAGAGTAAGGGACGAAAATTTTGAGGGGATTTAAGAAGAGGCAATTCTGGAAAATTTTGGGGTTAGGAAGCTACCAAATCTGGAAAATTTTTTAGGAAATTCCAGTCGACTTTGAGGGGAATTTAAAAAGACAAGAAATCTGGAATTTTTTTTCGTGGAAGCTATTCTGATTTGATAAGGTAACAAATCTAGAAATTTTCAGCGGTTAGGAAGCTACCAAATTCTGTTTTGCAGCCGACTTTGGAAGGTTTAAAAGGAGCAGAAATCTGGAAATTTTTTTAGCTACCAAATTCTGATTTGTTATAGCCGACTTTAGGAAGGTTTTTGGAGAGGGAATCTGGAAAAATTTTGGTAATAATTCTGTTTGGTTAGCCGACTTTAAGGAAATTTCCAAATAAGTCCAACACCTAACTTGTTTCCAAAAATCAATTGGGCAATTAAGTAAAGCACTTGGGAACTCCATCATCGTACTTGGACTTTCTTTTTCTTTGTACATCAATTTTTTCCTCTTCCATTCCTTATTCATTACTTGAGCTTTCCATTTCTACTTTTTGTTTCCTTGTTCCTTTGATACAATTGGGAGCTATATTGATTAAAGTTTGATTGAACTTCCTTGAGAAAATTTCTGATTTCTTCAAAGGAAACAAACAAGTGGTTTGAGAAGTGAATTGGTGAGAGCATTAGAGTACCATACACACTTGAGTGAAAACACGAGAGGAGTGAAACACGTAAGGGAGCGAGTGAGGACTGTTCTACTAATTTTTGTTGAGTTTTGCAGATAATAAAAGTATGAGACAAACGAATGCTCAACTGGAGCTTCACCATCTTGTGCCTAAAGGAGTAAATACTGTGGCATTGCGTGAGATAACTGAGCAATTGGAAATCATCAAAGCTCAAAAAAATGATTGGTTTTATACACGTTGCCATATCAAGGATAAAGTTTGCAGCTTAGCCATTGATAAGGGTTGTGAAGTTAATCTCGCAAGTACTGTCTTGGTTGAGAAATTGAATCTTCCAACCATTGATCATCTTCGACCTTACAAGTTGCAAAGTGATAGTGGTGATATTTGGATTACTAAGCACACACTTGTTCCTTTTCGTATTGGTCAATACGTGGATGAGGTGTTGTGTGATGTGGTTCCCATTCAAGTGACGCATGTGCTGTTGGGACAATGGTGGATGTTTAATCGAGAAGTCAAATATGATGGATATACTAATAAGTATTCCTTCACATTTAATGGCCGTCGTACCAGGCTTGTGTCGCTTAACTCTAAGCAACTTTATATTGATCTAGCATACATGAAGAGTGAGCATGAGCGTTATAGTATGAAGAAAGAGCTGGAGGAGAGAATTGTGATTGAAGAGGTAAAATTCGAGGGAGTTGAAAAGGAGAAAGAGGTTGAGAATAATGAGGGGAAAAAGTCAGCTACTGAGCATGAACAAGAGATTAAAAATTCTAAGAGTAAGCTGATTGTGAGAAAGGATGTGAGACCATATGTTTTTTCTAACGATCTTGACTCTACTTTGTTTAGTGTTTCTACTTTTATGCAGGTTAAGCAAGGAAAAATTGAGTTGATCTTGGCATGTTCTATGCCTAAATCCATTGGTGAATATCAAACTTTTCATGGAGTTTGCACCTTAAGTGTTGTCTCTCTTTGTCATCCACTGATGTTCAACGTCAACCATGAGCCTGATTTGCTTGTTGGGAGGAATAATGAAGTTTCAAAGGGAGTTTCTACACTTGAAACTTGTTATAAATTTCCTTCTTATTTTGTTGGTGACAATCCTTTCCTCATTGGTCCAAATTCTGATTCCTTACAACCTGATTTTATTCTTCAATTTGAAGGTTCAGAAGCTGCCTATCTTGATCTTACTCCATTTGTGCAAGATAGGCCATACCAACAACAACTTGCAATGAATTTTGTAACTTTGCAAAATCATGTCCGGGACTTTTCTAACCTGATTGAGCATCACTATGAAGATCCTTATCTTGTGAATGTGAATGGTAAGCTATCAAGTGATTTTATTCCTACAAATGCTAATCGTGTGATTTATTGTGTAGGTCCAAAGTCGACCATTCATGACACAGGACTGATTAGAGAGCTTTGGAGTGGTTGGAGTCAAGCCTTGAGTTTTCCATGGCAGATTGTGAGCATTTTCAAGCTGACCAAGAGACATGTGCACCGAATTACAATAATCATGACGTATGCAAGTATCATTCATTCTAAGAGAGCCAATATGTGGAGATTTGAAGTTTCATACTGCCAATTCTTGTAGTACTATTCATTTCCAAACATGATTTGAGGACAAATCTTTTTCAAGAGGAGGGGAATGATACGAAATATGGGCCGCTTATGGGCCATGTTTTGGGCTGCAAGAGATTGAATCTTTTAGTAATAGTTAGTAGTTTATTTTCTAGATTTCTATTTTATTTGCTAGGAATAAATTCGGTCCAAGACCTCATGTTGAGTTGGATCCGATTTATAGAGTCTAGGCTCACTATAACTTAAGTTGGTTAATTAGCTTTTATTGGGTTATGTTGGGCCAGCTTAAAGCCTTCATTGGATCAATTATAAGCTGACCATTAGATAGTGGATTTGAGTAGTGGAATCGGGCCAAAGGCCTAGCCTAGCCGAGTTAGGGTTTTGTCTTGTAAGGCTATATATAGCCTAGGTTTTCATTCATTAGGGGACAATTCAGATTTTATAAAATATATGTGAGTTATTTCACTCTCTCTTGCCTCAAGAGAATTTCCTTTGAATACTTGAGAATCAATCTCAAGTTGTTCAACGAACTTATCAATCAAGTAGTCTCCTTGATTGTGGCGTTCTTCTATCTATACTTTTGGTTCACTAAAGTGGCTAGTCGTGGGTTAAGGAATCTCCTTAGTTCGTGGCTCGTGATTCTAGAAGGGTCAAAGTTCCGCAAAACATCCCAACTTGGTGTTCATCTAGATCCGTCTCACATCAGGATGGACCATCGCCGACATCAAGGGAATTAGCCCTGCGGTGTGTATGCACCGAATTCGACTCGAGGAGAATGCTAAACCCGTACGGCAAGCTCAACGGAGATTAAATCCTCTCATGATGGAGGTCGTAAAGAAAGAGATTTTAAAACTGCTGGACGTTGGAATTATATTTGCAATATCAGATAGCCCGTGGGTAAGTCCAGTACAGGTGGTCCCGAAGAAGGCAGGGGTGACAGTGGAATCAAACCAAGAGGGTGAGCTCGTACCAATTCGAAAGCCCACCGGATGGCGACAGTGTATCGATTACCGAAAGCTAAATGCCGTCACGAAAAAAGACCATTTCCCCCTTCCTTTCATTGACCAGATGGTGGAGCGATTAGCATGTCGAGCTTACTATTGTTTCTTGGATGGATTTTCAGGTTATTTTCAAATTGCCATCGCACCCGAGGACCAAGAGAAGACTACTTTCACCTGCCCATTTGGAACATTTGCATACCGAAGGATGCCATTTGGATTGTGTAATGCACCTGCTACCTTTCAAAGATGCATGGTAAGTATCTTTTCAGAATATGTTGAGAAGATTATTGAGATTTTCATGGACGATTTTAGTGTATATGGTGAAAGTTTTGAAAACTGTCTAGATAACCTGAAATTGATCTTAGTAAGGTGTATAGAAACTAATCTCGTGCTTAATTGGGAAAAATATCATTTTATGGTTGAACACGGGATAGTTTTGGGTCATGTTGTATCATCTACAGGTATTGAGGTTGATAAGGCAAAAATAGATGTTATATCTACTTTACCTTACCCAGCGAGTGTGCGGGAAGTTCGTTCTTTCTTGGGTCACGCAGGTTTCTATAGAAGGTTCATCAAGGATTTCTCGAAAATTGGAGCACCCTTGTTCCAACTTTTGCAAAAAGATGTATCCTTCGAATTTGATGAAACATGTAAAGGGGCATTCAATAAGTTAAAGGAGTTATTGATCACCTCACCTATTATCCAACCCCCTGACTGGAACCTCTCATTCGAGATCATGTGCGACGCCAGTGACTATGCAGTTGGTGCGGTATTGGGTCAAAGAGTAGGAAAAGCAGCTCATGCTATTTACTACGCATCTCGAGCCTTGAACGGAGCTCAATTGAACTATTCAACCACCGAAAAGGAGCTTTTAGCGGTTGTTTTTGCCTTAGAAAAATTTCGGTCTTATTTACTTGGTGCTAAAGTTATTATTTTTTCTGATCATGCAGCTTTACGGTATTTATTGACCAAGAAAGAGGCAAAACCGCGATTGATACGGTGGATATTGTTGTTACAAGAGTTCAACCTGGAGATCCGAGATAAGAAAGGGGCGGAGAATCTGGTAGCAGATCACTTGAGTCGAGTACAAGTCGTCGAAGATGACATCCCATTGAGAGAAGCATTCCCCGAGGAGCATTTATTTTCTATTAACTCACCTTTGCCTTGGTATGCAGATATTGTTAATTTTCTAGTCACTGACAAATTTCCTACAGGATGGTCTAAGGCAAAGAGAGACAAGTTGAGGAGCGATGCAAAGTTCTACATTTGGGATGATCCTTACCTCTGGAAGCGGGGTGCTGATCAAATCATCCGTAGATGTGTAAGTGAAGTTGAATTTCAATCTATTCTAGCCTATTGTCACTCTTTTGCATGTGGAGGTCACTTTGGACCGAAGAGAACGGCTCGCAAGGTGCTAGAGAGTGGATTCTATTGGCCAACTCTATTCAAGGATGCCTACTCATTTTGTAAGTCATGTGATAAGTGTCAAAGAGTGGGTAATATCTCTCGTAGGGATCAAATGACTCAAACCCCAATGATTTTTGTTGAAATTTTTGATGTTTGGGGCATTGATTTTATGGGTCCTTTTCCTTTGTCCTTTAGTTTTTTGTATATTTTGCTTGCTGTAGATTATGTTTTGAAGTGGGTAGAAGCAAAGGCTACCCGCACTAATGATTCCAAAGTGGTTGCAGAATTCGTTAAGTCTAATATTTTTGTTCGCTTTGGGATGCCGCGAGCAATTGTAAGTGATCGGGGTACTCATTTCTGCAACAAAACGATCGCTGCAATTTTTAGGAGATATGGTGTCTTGCACAAAGTCTCTACATCCTACCATCCTCAAACAAATGGTCAGGCGGAAGCATCGAACCGAGAGATCAAATCAATTCTAGAAAAGATGGTCCGACCCGATAGGAAGGATTGGAGTGTGAGACTAGATGATGCACTATGGGCATATAGGACGGCATATAAAACACCCATTGGCATGTCCCCTTACCGATTGGTATTTGGAAAGCCATGTCATCTCCCGGTCGAGTTTGAGCATAGAGCATTTTGGGCGGTCAAACAATGCAACATGGATATCGAGGAAGGCGGAATTCAAAGAAAGTTACAATTACTAGAGTTGGAAGAAATCCGAAATGAAGCATACGAGAATGCAGTGATCTATAAGGAGAAGAATCGGATCTTTCATGACCAACAGATCTCTAGGAAGACATTCGTCTGCGGGCAAAAAGTTTTACTATACCACTCCAAATTGAAACTATTTCCAGGTAAATTACGTTCTCGTTGGATTGGCCCTTTTGTTGTGACTAATGTCTTTCATTATGGTGCAGTAGAGATTCAAAGTTTGAAAACGGAGAAGAAATTTGTGATGAATGGTCATCGTCTCAAGCCATATTATGAAGGATTTCCAATTGAACGGGTGGAGATGATGCAACTGGAAGACCCGATTTGCTTAGTTTAAGCAAATTCTGGACTCCGTCTAGCCAAAGACGTTAAAGAAAGGCGCTTTTGGGAGGCAACCCAATTTTTGATTTTGTTGGTTTTTGTTGTGCGATTCGTTAAATATGTCGTTTCTCATCTGGGTATTGCTTAAATTTGATATTTTTCTCTACTATGATCAGGACAGGTGATCATGGCGTGCCCATGCGAAGAGGGCACGCATTAAAGTTCCAACTTCAAGGTTTTGGAAAAGTGACCAAATGAGGCAAAAAAGGCGAAATTTGATCAAAGATCTCAATACCTCAAATTCAGTAATTGTGGTTTTTGATGCATTAAAGAGGTTTAGAATGCATGTTTAGATCATTTTACATGTGCGTGAATGGTTTATTTTGACATAGAAATGATCTATGATGCATTTTGGGAAATTGGGGTATCATTTGTAATTATTCCAAAGTTGAATTTCTGCTAAATTTTGCAGCAGAAAACGCGTTTTTTTAATGAAACGCGCCACTGAATCGCGTTTTCATAGAATCGCGTTTTCAAATCTGCGCCTATAATTAAGAAAACGCGCCTTAAAAACGCGACAGGAAGTCGCGTTTTCTACCAAGTCGCGTTTTCCAGCCTGTTCAGAAACCAAAAACGCGTCTTCAAATACGCGACTTAAAGTCGCGTTTTCTCACGTAGTCGCGTTTTCAATGCTGCAAATTTGGTGAAGAAACGCGACTTCACAAAACGCACCTTGAGGCGCGTTTTCTTGAGGCGCGTTTTCTGAGCACAATGATCTGACCTCGGATCCTTTCAAAAACAACCTCGGATCCTTTTAAAAATGACGGCTTGGATCACTTTTCAACTCTACTTTTCTTCATGTTGGCTTGTTTTTAGTAAGTTTTAGTTCTTCGATTAATGTTTTTGTGTGTTTTGTAGGTGGCAATGGCAAGAGTTCATGCAAATGATCTCAATTGCAAGGGTGTTTATATTAAAGCAAAAAGGGAGTTTTCATGTTCAATTGCTGCATTTCATGCATTTAAAGTGTTTCATGTTTAAGTTATATTCATGCATGATCATGTTAAATTTGAATTTTATTCAAAGAACATGAAGTAGGTTGAATGTGGAAGGTTGGCCAAGCAAATTTGGAGGATAAACTGCAGAAAACAGCTTTTTTTTTCTGCAGCAAATCCGGCCAAAAAACTGGCCGGATTGTAAAAAAAAAAAAAAAAAAATGTGTTTTCTCTCTTTCTTTTTCTTTTCTTTCTTTCTTTCTTATTCTTCTCCCGCTGCCTGCTTCTTCTTCTTCCTCGCGAGCTCCGCAAGCCGCTGTCCCTTTCTTTTTCTTTCTTCTTCGGCTGCGAACCTCACCCAACAGCCGTCCACCCCAGCTCTTCTCGCCGCTGCCTCGGCTCTCCTCGCAAAGGGTGACCACCAGCTCATCTGACCTCCTTCACCCTTGCCATAGCCACCGCCTCCAAGATCCGCCTGAAGCCCCGAAAGCCGAGCACCACCAGATCCAGCTGCCGCAAACTCTTCTCTCTCACAGCCACCACCTTCATCGCACTACTGGCTTCGTATGCACGCGCCTGCCTCAATCTCTTTCTATTATTTTTTTTTATTTTCTTATTTTATTATTGCAGTATGTTTTTATTATTTTTATTACAGTACGTTTTTGAAAATTTTGCGTGTTTGGAATACCTGACATTTCTATTCCTCCTTAGTTGGGTACTTCTGTGTTACTTTGCTTGTTTCTTTTTACTTTGCTTGATTTTTATTTATTTAGTAGATTGTCTTGTGAATTGAATGTCCAATCGTTAATCATTATATATATATATATATATTTTAGGTCGAATTGTGTTTAATCTGCTGTACTTTGTGTCTAACTGTAGGTAATTTGCTACAGTTGTTTGTTCAATTGGGAGGTGCTTTTACATTTGGCTAAGTTTGGAACCACGAGTGTTTATTGATTGCATTTGTTATAAGTATTGAGATATCTGTATAACTTGTGAGTGAATGCAGTGTGCATTTTGTTCATTGAATTGATTTTTCATTTGTTAGTGCTTTGAATTTCTTGTTTCCATTATTCGTTAGCAACTGTTGTCTATTGTGGTTTGGAGTGCAATTTGGAAAGAATGGTGAAACCACGATCCCGATCCTTTGACCTCCGCTTCGCCTCCTCCAACTACAGGTGCTAATAGCTGGCACCAGCTTCAGGGGAGTTTCGTTGTCCTTCTTCTTATTTTTACTGTTTCATTATCACATTGAGGGCAATGTGTGATTTAAGTGTGGGGGGGATTTGGATTTGATTGGAGTTTCTTTAAATTGTTGTTTTTTTTTTATTGTTGTTGTCTTGATGAATAAATGTGGCAACTCACTCTTCTATTGCTGATTGTGATTTATCCTATGAATTTTGGTTAGATGGCAAGTAAAAGCATATTATCTTGGTGAATATTATGAGTTTAATGACTTGGTGCAAATTGTGGTTAAATTGTTTAGGCAATATAAATATTTTATTAGCAATTGTTGTGTGGATTGGGCAATTGTTGATCTTAGTTCTCCATATTAGGAGATGACGTGGGCCATGATCTTTAATTATCTGATATTTTGGTGCTTTAATTATGGTTAATAAATGGCTTTACTCCGCTAGTGTCATCACCCAGTAACCGGGAGTCTTCACCACAAGTGTCGATTCTCGCGTCAAAAAGTGGCGATATCTATGAGTAGGTAGTCCTGAAGCTGTGAAGAGTTGAGTAACTGGGCTCTTTCATCTAAAAATGTCAGAGTTCACGTCAAAAGACTTGAATAGCTTGGGACTGAGCATTTATCAATAAAAAAAAAAAAAAATTTGTGTGCAAACTTATGATCATGTTGGCCTGCCGATCCTTGTTCTTCAATGTTGAGATTTTGGTTTTCAGTTGACCCAAATGCTAACTTTTGCTAGTTTAATATTTTGATTTCTTAGACGAGTTAGCCATGAATTGGACGAGTCTATGATTTCAGGAGCTAACCGGGAGAAATATGTCTTGACACTTAACCACTAAAACTTGATTTTGGGATAAGCGTAGCTTGGCAGTAAATGAAATGAGAGTTAGCCATTGTTGAGTTTAGTGTTCCCATGCTTGAGAACAAGCATGATTTAAGTGTGGGGGGAATTGATAGGGTGTTAATTGTTAGTAATTTTATTGTTAATTCTCCTCTTTATCCTTGCCAAATATTGCTTTAATTGTCAATATATATTTATATTTGGTATTTGGATATAATTTCAGAAAGTGGAGCAGAAAAGTGCTAAAAGGGGACCTTCTTGAGAAGATTTCTCCACACGTGAGAAGCTTTCCACAATCAGCCCAAATTGTGCAAACCAACGGAATTGCTGATGAAGAGTTGCCTTCCTATTATTAAGTCCTGGCAAGTCCACTAACAATAAGAAATCAAAAGGAGACAATTCTGCGGGGACCACGTAACATTGATTTAGAAAATGTGTTCTTCTTTTGGGAGATGTACTCATTAGCCATAGGTGGACTTTGATGGTGAAAGTAGCTTTTCTATTTGCTTCCTACGTAACTAGTTCTCTTATGAAACTAGTGCAGAGGAGAATTGGAGGGACAAGCTTCATAAGACATTAGACTAGTTTTAGTTTTCTCTCCAGGAAGCTCCGTAGGAGGATAGAGGTAGTTTTTGGTTTTCAGAGGAGGAGTTCTTCCTTCCTTGTTGTGTGGTGTGCAACTTTTCTTAAAAGAGTCTAGCGAGACTCAAGTTTCTTCCTAAATTCTTAGTTAGTTATTTATGTATTTGATTCCATTTAAATTGCGTGAGAATTTTATCATGAGGCGTGGCTAATCTTCTCCTCTAGTCAAGGATCAACGCGAAGACGCAGTTCCAAATATCTGTGAGATCTAATTAATTTTACGTGTTCCTTAATTTGTTAATATTTGCATGTTTTCTATTTTAATTTCCATGGGATTATTTTGTTAATTGGATATCAAGGGCCCGATGTGCAATTTGACTTATTAATCTCCTGTCAAATTAATCAATTAAATCCATAATTTTTTAGTTGGTTAATATTAGTGACAACTAGTATTTTCACATACTAGGGGAACATGCAATCTGATTTAAATAACCCTCGTAGTGTGTTATTAATTTGGGTTAGGCTTTTCTAGTTTTTAATGCAATTAGGAAATTAATTCCTACGGTCGTACCTAGGAGTATTTCCTGGTTAGAAGTAATCAACGGTCGTACCTTGGTTATCAATAAATTAAGGAAAAGCTGGTCGTTAGAGTTTATCGGCGACTATAACTAGCCTATTAATAAAATTAAGTGAACCTTCTTTGCATCAATGATCGGATGAATGGACTGTGTCTGCGTAGTTGTATCCTTGGCTAGAATTTATTTATCATTTATTTAATTGCTATTTACAATTGTATTAATTAATTAATTAATTTTGGTTAAATTGTTTAATTATTTTTAGTTTATTTCTGATAAAAATCCCCCGTGTCCCGAACTTGAAAAGAATCGAATTTTTCCCAGTCCCTGTGGATTCGACCCTACTCACTACTATACACAGAAAATTCATTTTTCTCGAGTAGGTATTTATTATTGCACAGGCTCGACACCTGTCAGTCCATAGGGGGCAAAGGCAAAACCCTGTGAACCATATGTTATGTAGTCAACAACAGCAGAATTGGGTCGGTTAGAAAAGGAATTTTCATGTGTTTTGAGGAACTCTTTCGCCATTTCGGGTGAAGAAGCAACAACACAAGGAACAGACCCAAGGAACAAGTGAAGTAAAGGTCCATAGCGATTTGAGAGCTTGTGGAGAGCTTGATGGGGTATTGGACAAAGAAGATGGAGGTGACCGATGATCGGTAAGGCTAGCGGGCTTGGAGGAAGGCGTAGAAAGTTTTTGATTTCTGAATAGTTCACGGAGGAGAACGGTGGAAATTAGCCAAATTAGGAACAGAAATATGTAGCCCCGGATATCTGCCATGATTCAATGCTAACGTGAAAGACTGACTTTGTAAAGCTGAAAGTCCAGTGTTGCTGAAAGTCCAGAGTTGATGTTTCCTTTTGGTTAAAGCCTTTGTCTTGTCTCGGAGGTGCGAAGAGTTGGTAAATCTTCATATCCCAAGGTTCTCCTTCCTGCACTTCTTTGATTTTACCGATATTTATCCTTTAAAGATTCCAATTAACCCTGAGCTTTTTGCAACTGCATGCTGCTTATGTCTTGCACCTTGACCGTTTCTAAAATTGCATCTAGACAACAAGGATAAGATTTTGTTGCAGTTTTTAGCTGAATTTCTTGCTGAATCAGCTATAAATCCTGATTCAATTTTACATAATTCATTCTTTATAAAAAAGGGAAAAAAATAGAATTTTTCTACACATATTCCTGATATACTAGTGTTGTGATGGATTTCAGACTCAGTGGTTCCTCACAGTTGTTGCCTGTTCTAGTTATGTATATTCTTGTAACTGAATAGAGTAAGTTTTACATGGTTTTTTAGCATCTTTTCAATTTAAACATTACATAGGGTGAAGTTTTGTTCAGTTTTTTTTGTTATACAATTTGTCAGTGTTCTAGTATTCACGTTCTCTTGCCTAATGTCACTTTTGGTTTCCTGAAAATCCATTCTGGCTGGCAAACTTTCTTCAAATAATAGACAAATCGCTACTGTTTGTACTCCTTGGTCATAATTTTTGTCCCTAAACAAGTAGTTGAATAATGCAACTCACTTTTCATACATGTCGTTTTCATTCTTACCTAATTTTGCTCCTCAATTTTCTACGTAGTCCAAGACTTCAAGTCAGGGCAGAAACTAAGGGGGCGTTTGGTAGAAGGGTATCGGAATGAGGTTATGGAATAAACTCCATAATTGATGTTTGGTTCACTACTATGGGAATTGAATCTTTGGAATGATGTCTAAAAATTTAGCAATCCTCCATTCCCTAGTAAGTTGGTGGGTTTTGTCCAAAACCCAAGTGTGATTCCAAAATTTTATAATTACATAATATTTAGTATAATTAATATTTATATATGTTATATATATTATAAATTTATATTTATATTATAATATATACATATATATAATATATTATAATTATAATATTTTATTATAATATTAGTATATTATATAAATATATATTATAATTATTTAGTTAAATAAAATTATATTTATATAATGTATATTATAGATTTATTAATATTATATAATATATATGTATATTTATAAATGTATATTACATGTGCATAGAATTATATTATATACATGTATATAATATTAATAAATTATATAATAATAATAATAATAATAATTATTTTAAATATAATAATAACTATATTTAATATTAATATGCATTATATTTATATAAAATATTAGTACAATTAATATTTATATATTATATAATTATAATTATATATTATAACATTTGTATAATTAGAATTATATTATATATATAATATTTAATTTAATTAGTTACAAACTTATAATAATAATATTATTAGTTATATGTATTATATAATGTATATTAATTTATGTAATATTGTTGATATTATTAATTATACTAATAATTATACATGTTTACTAATAGAAATTATTAATTAGTTATACTAAATTTACTAATATATTTATACTAATATATTTAATTAGTGAAAATTTCTTATATCCCATTTACAAAGAGCCAATGACTATCATTTACGATGTATTTTATAATATATTTATTATATCCATTCTGAAAGAGCCGACGAACCAAACATCAACTATAGTAATGATACACATTTCAGATATTTGAATTAAACAGATGTATTAAAATGAATGACCTCATTCTAAATTCAGAATATCCGATTCCGAATTCGAATCTGATTCTGATTTGCGAACCAAACGTCACCTGAAAATTACCTCAAACGACGACTTTAATTACTCGACTCGACACGCAAATTATTTCGTTGGCAATCAAGAGAGACTTTTCCAAATCAATCATTGCAAAGTCAGGACTCAGGAGATGTAATCCCCTGCCTTCGGCCCTTCACTTGACTAAACTCGGGGCCAATCCTCCGTCTTCCGATTAGGCCACTCGCTAACAATGCAAAGAGCGCCTTGCTTTTCTGGCGCTGTGCTGCTTTCATCCAAAAGTAAGTTCGTACTCAATTAGAAGGATCCCTAATCAAGCACCTACAATCCTGGTTGGAGAGATCACCCCAACCTTAGCTATGGAGGAAATAGGCAGTCTAACTTTGTGCCAAATAGACAGCAAGGACACCAACAGCAGTACCATCCTCGCCCACCACCACCACTCCCTTCAAACTCAAGTCCGTCCATGGAAGAGATGATGAAGCAATTACTTGCTAATCAACAAAAGACGGATTCAGACCTGCAAAGCATGAGAAATCAACTGGGACAGGTGCAATCATTGCAAAATCAAATGAATCAAATGGCTATAACAATCAACCGTTTGGAGTCCCAAGTTCAAGGAAAATTGCCATCTCAACCTGAGGCAAATCCAAAGAATGTAAGTGCAATGACTTTAAGGAGTGGCAAGGAAGTTCAAGGACCCGAACCGGTGATTCCTAAAGACAAGGACGAGGAACGGATTGAGAAAGAATTGGAAGAGGAGGGCACAGACAACAAAAATGCAAAGGTACCCTCGAACCCAATTCCTACAGCTAAAACTAATCCACCTCCCTTTCCTAGCAGGTTAGAGAAACCAAAGAAGCAAGACAAGGAAAAAGAGGTCCTGGAGATCTTTCGCAAGGTGGAGATCAACATACCCCTACTGGATGCGATTAAACAAGTACCCAGGTACGCAAAATTTTTGAGGGACCTGTGTGCCAACCGCAAGCGGTTGAAGGGGGATGAACGAGTTATAGTTGGGGAGAATGTTTCAGCAATTCTACAAAGAAAGCTTCCACCGAAATGCGGAGATCCAGGTATGTTTACTATTCCTTGTAGGATAGGTAATACTTTGATTGGAAAGGCCATGTTAGACCTGGGAGCCTCAATTAATGTCATGCCAAAGTCCATTTATGCTTCCTTAAACTTAAGCCCTTTGAAAGAGACTGGGATAATAATTCAATTAGCTGACAGGACCAATGCATACCCTGACGGGTTAATTGAAGATGTTTTGGTAAAAATTAATGAATTGGTTTTTCCAGCTGATTTTTATGTGCTCGACATGGAGGATGAACACTCCCATGATCCGTCACCTTTGTTGTTAGGTAAAACCTTTTTGAGCACAGCCCGAACCAAAATTGATGTTAATAAGGGTACTTTGTCTATGGAATTTGATGGTGAGATTGTTCACTTTAACATCTTTGAGACCATGAAATATCCATCCGATTCAAATATTGGCTCTGTTTTCTCGATAAATGTTATTGACCCTGCTATACAGGAGGTTTTTGAAATTGAAGGCAGGGATGA
The DNA here is from genome assembly GCF_036785885.1 of Coffea arabica. Classification (NCBI taxonomy): domain Eukaryota; kingdom Viridiplantae; phylum Streptophyta; class Magnoliopsida; order Gentianales; family Rubiaceae; genus Coffea; species Coffea arabica. The sequence continues at coordinate 14,675,904 of NC_092321.1, forward strand.
ACTAGAGGTCGTCCTGACCAGGCACTTTGAGTCCGAAACAACCTCTAGGGTAGAGTTGAGTGAAGAGCTTAAATGCGTGATTGGATCGTTGCAAACGTTACCAACCACGAAGACAAGGTATGATCTTGCACCGATTTTCATACCCGAACCTCATCAAAGGTTACTTCCATCTGTGGTGCAGGCACCTGTCTTGGAACTAAAACCACTGCCGAAACACCTAAAGTATGTATACTTAGGTGAAGGGGAGACACTTCCAGTGATCATCTCCGCGGGTTTATCAAAGGTTCAAGAAGAGAAACTACTTCGAGTTCTTAGGGAACACAAGCAGGCGATAGGATGTTATACGAAATATGGGCCGCTTATGGGCCATGTTTTGGGCTGCAAGAGATTGAATCTTTTAGTAATAGTTAGTAGTTTATTTTCTAGATTTCTATTTTATTTGCTAGGAATAAATTCGGTCCAAGACCTCATGTTGAGTTGGATCCGATTTATAGAGTCTAGGCTCACTATAACTTAAGTTGGTTAATTAGCTTTTATTGGGTTATGTTGGGCCAGCTTAAAGCCTTCATTGGATCAATTATAAGCTGACCATTAGATAGTGGATTTGAGTAGTGGAATCGGGCCAAAGGCCTAGCCTAGCCGAGTTAGGGTTTTGTCTTGTAAGGCTATATATAGCCTAGGTTTTCATTCATTAGGGGACAATTCAGATTTTATAAAATATATGTGAGTTATTTCACTCTCTCTTGCCTCAAGAGAATTTCCTTTGAATACTTGAGAATCAATCTCAAGTTGTTCAACGAACTTATCAATCAAGTAGTCTCCTTGATTGTGGCGTTCTTCTATCTATACTTTTGGTTCACTAAAGTGGCTAGTCGTGGGTTAAGGAATCTCCTTAGTTCGTGGCTCGTGATTCTAGAAGGGTCAAAGTTCCGCAAAACATCCCAACTTGGTGTTCGTCTAGATCCGTCTCACATCAGTTGGTATCCAGAGCTAGTCGACGACATCAAGTATATCCCGTAGAGGTTTTTTGTTTTTCTCCTTTTCTTTTTCTTCGTAAGTTTTTCTAGTATTTGTCTTCAATTCTGGTCGTGTCTTTCTTTGTGTCAAGTCCGATTGTTATTACAAAAAAAAAAAAAAGTCCAGCCGCTAGGGTTTCCTTGGGCGCAAGTTTCTTGCCAAATCTGTCCAAACTTTAGTTTATTCCACCAAGTTGTTTTAATTAATTTCCTAAACTGATTTTGTGGTTGAACTTGTTTGGGGTTGGAATCTTGGAGAGGGACTACCATAATCTAGGGTTTCTTGAGTTTCTTGAAACTAATCTTGAAGTCTTGAAACTTTGATACATGTCTTGATAATTATTGGAGGATTGAAGGAGAACATTGGATTGACATTAAATTCTGGAATTCTACCCAAAAAAAACAGCCGAGTAATTGTGTGTTCTTAGAGTCAAAAAAAAAAAAAAAACAAACAGAAAAAGAAAAGAGAAAAGGCATTCGGGTAGCAAACAACAAAGAAGGAAGCCGCACTTTTATTTGCCAAATTCTGTCTTGTTGCACTTGTTCCAACAAACCAGAAAATTACATCAAGAAAAGACTACTCAAAAGTTTTGACCAACCTCCTCTTGAAAATCTTGCACACCTTGAGCCTTGATCACTTGTATCACCCGTTGAGTTTTTTGAGGATCTTGACCATCTTGATTCTTGAAGATTTGCACCTCCCTACGTATAAACAGTTTCTTGTACGTCCTTGCATCCATACGGGGCTTTCTTGGCTTATGAGTAAACCTCTTGGGAGTTTCTTGAGCAGGCCGCTTGGGGTATTCTTGGGTGACGTTGCTTGTGTCATCTTGTGAAGCCATTGTTTAGCACCAAGCGTCAAAACTGTCCTTGTGTGGAGCAAAGAGGGGAGGGCCGAATTGTTGTTCTTGAGGGAGAGTAAGGGACGAAAATTTTGAGGGGATTTAAGAAGAGGCAATTCTGGAAAATTTTGGGGTTAGGAAGCTACCAAATCTGGAAAATTTTTTAGGAAATTCCAGCCGACTTTGAGGGGAATTTAAAAAGACAAGAAATCTGGAATTTTTTTTCGTGGAAGCTATTCTGATTTGATAAGGTAACAAATCTAGAAATTTTCAGCGGTTAGGAAGCTACCAAATTCTGTTTTGCAGCCGACTTTGGAAGGTTTAAAAGGAGCAGAAATCTGGAAATTTTTTTAGCTACCAAATTCTGATTTGTTATAGCCGACTTTAGGAAGGTTTTTGGAGAGGGAATCTGGAAAAATTTTGGTAATAATTCTGTTTGGTTAGCCGACTTTAAGGAAATTTCCAAATAAGTCCAACACCTAACTTGTTTCCAAAAATCAATTGGGCAATTAAGTAAAGCACTTGGGAACTCCATCATCGTACTTGGACTTTCTTTTTCTTTGTACATCAATTTTTTCCTCTTCCATTCCTTATTCATTACTTGAGCTTTCCATTTCTACTTTTTGTTTCCTTGTTCCTTTGATACAATTGGGAGCTATATTGATTAAAGTTTGATTGAACTTCCTTGAGAAAATTTCTGATTTCTTCAAAGGAAACAAACAAGTGGTTTGAGAAGTGAATTGGTGAGAGCATTAGAGTACCATACACACTTGAGTGAAAACACGAGAGGAGTGAAACACGTAAGGGAGCGAGTGAGGACTGTTCTACTAATTTTTGTTGAGTTTTGCAGATAATAAAAGTATGAGACAAACGAATGCTCAACTGGAGCTTCACCATCTTGTGCCTAAAGGAGTAAATACTGTGGCATTGCGTGAGATAACTGAGCAATTGGAAATCATCAAAGCTCAAAAAAATGATTGGTTTTATACACGTTGCCATATCAAGGATAAAGTTTGCAGCTTAGCCATTGATAAGGGTTGTGAAGTTAATCTCGCAAGTACTGTCTTGGTTGAGAAATTGAATCTTCCAACCATTGATCATCTTCGACCTTACAAGTTGCAAAGTGATAGTGGTGATATTTGGATTACTAAGCACACACTTGTTCCTTTTCGTATTGGTCAATACGTGGATGAGGTGTTGTGTGATGTGGTTCCCATTCAAGTGACGCATGTGCTGTTGGGACAATGGTGGATGTTTAATCGAGAAGTCAAATATGATGGATATACTAATAAGTATTCCTTCACATTTAATGGCCGTCGTACCAGGCTTGTGTCGCTTAACTCTAAGCAACTTTATATTGATCTAGCATACATGAAGAGTGAGCATGAGCGTTATAGTATGAAGAAAGAGCTGGAGGAGAGAATTGTGATTGAAGAGGTAAAATTCGAGGGAGTTGAAAAGGAGAAAGAGGTTGAGAATAATGAGGGGAAAAAGTCAGCTACTGAGCATGAACAAGAGATTAAAAATTCTAAGAGTAAGCTGATTGTGAGAAAGGATGTGAGACCATATGTTTTTTCTAACGATCTTGACTCTACTTTGTTTAGTGTTTCTACTTTTATGCAGGTTAAGCAAGGAAAAATTGAGTTGATCTTGGCATGTTCTATGCCTAAATCCATTGGTGAATATCAAACTTTTCATGGAGTTTGCACCTTAAGTGTTGTCTCTCTTTGTCATCCACTGATGTTCAACGTCAACCATGAGCCTGATTTGCTTGTTGGGAGGAATAATGAAGTTTCAAAGGGAGTTTCTACACTTGAAACTTGTTATAAATTTCCTTCTTATTTTGTTGGTGACAATCCTTTCCTCATTGGTCCAAATTCTGATTCCTTACAACCTGATTTTATTCTTCAATTTGAAGGTTCAGAAGCTGCCTATCTTGATCTTACTCCATTTGTGCAAGATAGGCCATACCAACAACAACTTGCAATGAATTTTGTAACTTTGCAAAATCATGTCCGGGACTTTTCTAACCTGATTGAGCATCACTATGAAGATCCTTATCTTGTGAATGTGAATGGTAAGCTATCAAGTGATTTTATTCCTACAAATGCTAATCGTGTGATTTATTGTGTAGGTCCAAAGTCGACCATTCATGACACAGGACTGATTAGAGAGCTTTGGAGTGGTTGGAGTCAAGCCTTGAGTTTTCCATGGCAGATTGTGAGCATTTTCAAGCTGACCAAGAGACATGTGCACCGAATTACAATAATCATGACGTATGCAAGTATCATTCATTCTAAGAGAGCCAATATGTGGAGATTTGAAGTTTCATACTGCCAATTCTTGTAGTACTATTCATTTCCAAACATGATTTGAGGACAAATCTTTTTCAAGAGGAGGGGAATGATACGAAATATGGGCCGCTTATGGGCCATGTTTTGGGCTGCAAGAGATTGAATCTTTTAGTAATAGTTAGTAGTTTATTTTCTAGATTTCTATTTTATTTGCTAGGAATAAATTCGGTCCAAGACCTCATGTTGAGTTGGATCCGATTTATAGAGTCTAGGCTCACTATAACTTAAGTTGGTTAATTAGCTTTTATTGGGTTATGTTGGGCCAGCTTAAAGCCTTCATTGGATCAATTATAAGCTGACCATTAGATAGTGGATTTGAGTAGTGGAATCGGGCCAAAGGCCTAGCCTAGCCGAGTTAGGGTTTTGTCTTGTAAGGCTATATATAGCCTAGGTTTTCATTCATTAGGGGACAATTCAGATTTTATAAAATATATGTGAGTTATTTCACTCTCTCTTGCCTCAAGAGAATTTCCTTTGAATACTTGAGAATCAATCTCAAGTTGTTCAACGAACTTATCAATCAAGTAGTCTCCTTGATTGTGGCGTTCTTCTATCTATACTTTTGGTTCACTAAAGTGGCTAGTCGTGGGTTAAGGAATCTCCTTAGTTCGTGGCTCGTGATTCTAGAAGGGTCAAAGTTCCGCAAAACATCCCAACTTGGTGTTCATCTAGATCCGTCTCACATCAGGATGGACCATCGCCGACATCAAGGGAATTAGCCCTGCGGTGTGTATGCACCGAATTCGACTCGAGGAGAATGCTAAACCCGTACGGCAAGCTCAACGGAGATTAAATCCTCTCATGATGGAGGTCGTAAAGAAAGAGATTTTAAAACTGCTGGACGTTGGAATTATATTTGCAATATCAGATAGCCCGTGGGTAAGTCCAGTACAGGTGGTCCCGAAGAAGGCAGGGGTGACAGTGGAATCAAACCAAGAGGGTGAGCTCGTACCAATTCGAAAGCCCACCGGATGGCGACAGTGTATCGATTACCGAAAGCTAAATGCCGTCACGAAAAAAGACCATTTCCCCCTTCCTTTCATTGACCAGATGGTGGAGCGATTAGCATGTCGAGCTTACTATTGTTTCTTGGATGGATTTTCAGGTTATTTTCAAATTGCCATCGCACCCGAGGACCAAGAGAAGACTACTTTCACCTGCCCATTTGGAACATTTGCATACCGAAGGATGCCATTTGGATTGTGTAATGCACCTGCTACCTTTCAAAGATGCATGGTAAGTATCTTTTCAGAATATGTTGAGAAGATTATTGAGATTTTCATGGACGATTTTAGTGTATATGGTGAAAGTTTTGAAAACTGTCTAGATAACCTGAAATTGATCTTAGTAAGGTGTATAGAAACTAATCTCGTGCTTAATTGGGAAAAATATCATTTTATGGTTGAACACGGGATAGTTTTGGGTCATGTTGTATCATCTACAGGTATTGAGGTTGATAAGGCAAAAATAGATGTTATATCTACTTTACCTTACCCAGCGAGTGTGCGGGAAGTTCGTTCTTTCTTGGGTCACGCAGGTTTCTATAGAAGGTTCATCAAGGATTTCTCGAAAATTGGAGCACCCTTGTTCCAACTTTTGCAAAAAGATGTATCCTTCGAATTTGATGAAACATGTAAAGGGGCATTCAATAAGTTAAAGGAGTTATTGATCACCTCACCTATTATCCAACCCCCTGACTGGAACCTCTCATTCGAGATCATGTGCGACGCCAGTGACTATGCAGTTGGTGCGGTATTGGGTCAAAGAGTAGGAAAAGCAGCTCATGCTATTTACTACGCATCTCGAGCCTTGAACGGAGCTCAATTGAACTATTCAACCACCGAAAAGGAGCTTTTAGCGGTTGTTTTTGCCTTAGAAAAATTTCGGTCTTATTTACTTGGTGCTAAAGTTATTATTTTTTCTGATCATGCAGCTTTACGGTATTTATTGACCAAGAAAGAGGCAAAACCGCGATTGATACGGTGGATATTGTTGTTACAAGAGTTCAACCTGGAGATCCGAGATAAGAAAGGGGCGGAGAATCTGGTAGCAGATCACTTGAGTCGAGTACAAGTCGTCGAAGATGACATCCCATTGAGAGAAGCATTCCCCGAGGAGCATTTATTTTCTATTAACTCACCTTTGCCTTGGTATGCAGATATTGTTAATTTTCTAGTCACTGACAAATTTCCTACAGGATGGTCTAAGGCAAAGAGAGACAAGTTGAGGAGCGATGCAAAGTTCTACATTTGGGATGATCCTTACCTCTGGAAGCGGGGTGCTGATCAAATCATCCGTAGATGTGTAAGTGAAGTTGAATTTCAATCTATTCTAGCCTATTGTCACTCTTTTGCATGTGGAGGTCACTTTGGACCGAAGAGAACGGCTCGCAAGGTGCTAGAGAGTGGATTCTATTGGCCAACTCTATTCAAGGATGCCTACTCATTTTGTAAGTCATGTGATAAGTGTCAAAGAGTGGGTAATATCTCTCGTAGGGATCAAATGACTCAAACCCCAATGATTTTTGTTGAAATTTTTGATGTTTGGGGCATTGATTTTATGGGTCCTTTTCCTTTGTCCTTTAGTTTTTTGTATATTTTGCTTGCTGTAGATTATGTTTTGAAGTGGGTAGAAGCAAAGGCTACCCGCACTAATGATTCCAAAGTGGTTGCAGAATTCGTTAAGTCTAATATTTTTGTTCGCTTTGGGATGCCGCGAGCAATTGTAAGTGATCGGGGTACTCATTTCTGCAACAAAACGATCGCTGCAATTTTTAGGAGATATGGTGTCTTGCACAAAGTCTCTACATCCTACCATCCTCAAACAAATGGTCAGGCGGAAGCATCGAACCGAGAGATCAAATCAATTCTAGAAAAGATGGTCCGACCCGATAGGAAGGATTGGAGTGTGAGACTAGATGATGCACTATGGGCATATAGGACGGCATATAAAACACCCATTGGCATGTCCCCTTACCGATTGGTATTTGGAAAGCCATGTCATCTCCCGGTCGAGTTTGAGCATAGAGCATTTTGGGCGGTCAAACAATGCAACATGGATATCGAGGAAGGCGGAATTCAAAGAAAGTTACAATTACTAGAGTTGGAAGAAATCCGAAATGAAGCATACGAGAATGCAGTGATCTATAAGGAGAAGAATCGGATCTTTCATGACCAACAGATCTCTAGGAAGACATTCGTCTGCGGGCAAAAAGTTTTACTATACCACTCCAAATTGAAACTATTTCCAGGTAAATTACGTTCTCGTTGGATTGGCCCTTTTGTTGTGACTAATGTCTTTCATTATGGTGCAGTAGAGATTCAAAGTTTGAAAACGGAGAAGAAATTTGTGATGAATGGTCATCGTCTCAAGCCATATTATGAAGGATTTCCAATTGAACGGGTGGAGATGATGCAACTGGAAGACCCGATTTGCTTAGTTTAAGCAAATTCTGGACTCCGTCTAGCCAAAGACGTTAAAGAAAGGCGCTTTTGGGAGGCAACCCAATTTTTGATTTTGTTGGTTTTTGTTGTGCGATTCGTTAAATATGTCGTTTCTCATCTGGGTATTGCTTAAATTTGATATTTTTCTCTACTATGATCAGGACAGGTGATCATGGCGTGCCCATGCGAAGAGGGCACGCATTAAAGTTCCAACTTCAAGGTTTTGGAAAAGTGACCAAATGAGGCAAAAAAGGCGAAATTTGATCAAAGATCTCAATACCTCAAATTCAGTAATTGTGGTTTTTGATGCATTAAAGAGGTTTAGAATGCATGTTTAGATCATTTTACATGTGCGTGAATGGTTTATTTTGACATAGAAATGATCTATGATGCATTTTGGGAAATTGGGGTATCATTTGTAATTATTCCAAAGTTGAATTTCTGCTAAATTTTGCAGCAGAAAACGCGTTTTTTTAATGAAACGCGCCACTGAATCGCGTTTTCATAGAATCGCGTTTTCAAATCTGCGCCTATAATTAAGAAAACGCGCCTTAAAAACGCGACAGGAAGTCGCGTTTTCTACCAAGTCGCGTTTTCCAGCCTGTTCAGAAACCAAAAACGCGTCTTCAAATACGCGACTTAAAGTCGCGTTTTCTCACGTAGTCGCGTTTTCAATGCTGCAAATTTGGTGAAGAAACGCGACTTCACAAAACGCACCTTGAGGCGCGTTTTCTTGAGGCGCGTTTTCTGAGCACAATGATCTGACCTCGGATCCTTTCAAAAACAACCTCGGATCCTTTTAAAAATGACGGCTTGGATCACTTTTCAACTCTACTTTTCTTCATGTTGGCTTGTTTTTAGTAAGTTTTAGTTCTTCGATTAATGTTTTTGTGTGTTTTGTAGGTGGCAATGGCAAGAGTTCATGCAAATGATCTCAATTGCAAGGGTGTTTATATTAAAGCAAAAAGGGAGTTTTCATGTTCAATTGCTGCATTTCATGCATTTAAAGTGTTTCATGTTTAAGTTATATTCATGCATGATCATGTTAAATTTGAATTTTATTCAAAGAACATGAAGTAGGTTGAATGTGGAAGGTTGGCCAAGCAAATTTGGAGGATAAACTGCAGAAAACAGCTTTTTTTTTCTGCAGCAAATCCGGCCAAAAAACTGGCCGGATTGTAAAAAAAAAAAAAAAAAAATGTGTTTTCTCTCTTTCTTTTTCTTTTCTTTCTTTCTTTCTTATTCTTCCCCCGCTGCCTGCTTCTTCTTCTTCCTCGCGAGCTCCGCAAGCCGCTGTCCCTTTCTTTTTCTTTCTTCTTCGGCTGCGAACCTCACCCAACAGCCGTCCACCCCAGCTCTTCTCGCCGCTGCCTCGGCTCTCCTCGCAAAGGGTGACCACCAGCTCATCTGACCTCCTTCACCCTTGCCATAGCCACCGCCTCCAAGATCCGCCTGAAGCCCCGAAAGCCGAGCACCACCAGATCCAGCTGCCGCAAACTCTTCTCTCTCACAGCCACCACCTTCATCGCACTACTGGCTTCGTATGCACGCGCCTGCCTCAATCTCTTTCTATTATTTTTTTTTATTTTCTTATTTTATTATTGCAGTATGTTTTTATTATTTTTATTACAGTACGTTTTTGAAAATTTTGCGTGTTTGGAATACCTGACATTTCTATTCCTCCTTAGTTGGGTACTTCTGTGTTACTTTGCTTGTTTCTTTTTACTTTGCTTGATTTTTATTTATTTAGTAGATTGTCTTGTGAATTGAATGTCCAATCGTTAATCATTATATATATATATATATATTTTAGGTCGAATTGAAGTCACCTAAAAATGAATTTTTTAGAAAAAAAAAATTATAAGAAACCCCTTTTAAACGACTCCTAGTCCACGTAAACCAATGAAAAAGGTTCGGGAGTCACATTTGACGAAGGGGAAGGCAAGGATAAAAATCCAAGGCACCCCTTCGACCTAGCCAAGGCTAGTTGCATGATTTAATCAAAGATTTTCTTGTTTTAACCAAAGAATTTATTACATTTGGATGCACTACGTGAATGCAAACCCTAGACCTAGGGGTATTGGGGGAAATTTCCCTTCAAAGGTTAAGTGGTGCCAATCACATTAATTGTGAAGCCCAATAACGATCCTTTGAAGAAGTCACGAATAATGCAAGTGGGATGCAAATGAAGGGAATGCATGTATGCAATGTGAAGGCATAAATTTGAAAAAGTAATAAAAAACAAAGATGCATAAGTGAAAATGTGCACGTGAGTGGGCAAGGTATGGTATGTGCAATGGTAATATGAAGTGCATGTGTGCAAGTGATGATAAAGGTGTTCGTGTGTAAGTGAAGGGATAAAATGTGTACGTGTGCAAAATGGGACAAAAGTGTTAGTGTGCAAGTGAAGGGATAAAAGGTGTACGTGTGCAAATGGGAGGAAAAAATGAAAGTGTAATGATAGGGTGGATGCATGAACCTAGGGAATGCATGCATATTGGGTACGGGGAGACCTAAATCGTGACTCAATTTACCCTTTTGTAGAGGGAATACAAGCGTGCTAAGGCTTAGAAAAAGCCATACTCGTCTATATTCCATATTTAAGGGGCCTCTCAAGCAAATGAACCCTATAACTAGCATGAAATGCAAAAATCCTAACATGGAGGGAAAAGGGGTTCGAGGGGCATGCAAAATGATAAAACTAAAAAGAATGCATGACATGTAATGAACATGCAAACATGTACTAACGGGGGGAAATCCCTAAGGGTCTAGCGTTGGACTAGCCCATTCTATGCATTCCGACTAGCGTTGGACTAGTGGAAACGTCCATTCATCCATCACATTCATTCATGGCTAAGGAAAGCGAGTAGACATGCCAAATACTCATAAACACATAGCACATAACATTTAGCATGCTCGACTAGATGCAAGGCCCTAACAAAGCAAATTAACACTTAACACGTAGGCATGCAACCAAGCTAATGAACCTATTACATTCACTAACTAAAACAAAAGGGGAAAGGGAAAAAGGACCAAATTGCTCGCCACAGCCCTATCTATTACAAGCCAAGAGGTGTACACATTACCCATTAAAAGAATAACTTAATGAAAACAAAAAGTAAATGACACAAGTAAAAGGAATTAAAGAAAAGCTAGGAAAGCAAAGTGGACATGCAATTCACTTAGCACGTTGAGCCACATAGGAGAGACACAAAAAGGGATAAAAGAAATTATACCGTCCCCTTTGAATTGATGCCCTAAATGGAGTGAAATCACTTATTTATCCTCCAAAATAAAAGAAATGGTCAAGATACCAATTTATTTGGGAAAATTAAAGAAAACATGCAAACACGGGCTCACATGGTCATAAAGCTCTTAAATTCATGCATGAGGTGCAATTTAAACAAAGCATAGTAGTTAATTGAAGCAAACAAGCAATGAAGTTGTAAAATTAAAAACTACCAAGGACCAAATTGAGAAAACATTCAATTGGTTGGGTCATGGTGGAACAAGGGGGAGACTTGGGGGGCCAAAGTGCAAATCTTAAAAGCCATTTGCATGCATCTACGTATGAAAAGACTTTGTTCTAATTTCTGCAACATGAACTACCCGACTATCCCTTTTCCATTTTATATTTGTGGACTTCCTCAAGCTTTAGGACCAAATCAAATGCAGTTCGCACCCAACAACAAACCACTACCTGATCTACTCACTTTACAATGCAACAAAAGAAACAATCAAGCCAAAGGAGCCTGCTAAACAACGAAGGAAATTTTCTGCTGCAACATTCATCCAGAATTTTTCCAACTTTAAGCTTTCAAATGCATGTTTCATAGAAGATTTCAAACAAAAACCAGCAAAAATCATCACTCAATCACCATTTAACAACTAAACACTTTGATTAGCACAATCCAATCGTGAACATCAAAGCATTAAAGATCCAGTGAGGAAACAGAAAGACAACAGATGCGGCAAAAAACCAGCTTTCTAAATTTCTTAAAGGGAACTTCATCATCAAAAACAATTATCGATCCCTAAAGGAACTCATCACAGCACTTAGCCATAAAATGCAGCAAAGATAGAAAGCAACTTGCGTCAATTTTCCAGCCATGGCTCTAGGCAAAACTACTGCAACAAGCAGTTTCATTTCTTTCTTAACCTTGTTCAGAAAAATTCATGCAAAATAACACAGGTCTAGATATGTTTAGCTTAGACATTACCGCAACATGTAACGAAACAACACAACGAAACACCATGAATGCTTGCTGCAATTTCAAAATCCAGCTTTTCAAGACATCAGACCCAACCATAACAAACAAACAAATGAGCACCGAATGATCCAACTTCCCAAACCTATCACCAAGATATAATACTAATCTCTGAAGAGAGAAAAATCTAGCAGAGGAGAAGTTGGCCAGACCCCATATTCGTTCATTAGCTTCAAGTTACTGGGTTTTCATCAACAAAGATACAACTGACAAGCACTCACAATTCTAATCAAATGGAAACAAATTATGCAGCTTGGAATTTAACCAAGATTCACCATTTGATCATCATATCAAACACATACGGCGACGAACATACACATGAGATACCGTGAAGCAAACAACAAGAGCCCAGGAGATAGTTTAAGCCATTCTGGAAATCTTTTACTCAAACCAAAAGATTGATTTTTCCCAGAAATTTCTATAACTAAAACAGAATTTCGGAAAAAACTGTTGCTGCAGATATTCAAACACAAATATAACCAAAACCTGGCTCAAATAAACCTCATGGGTTTGTCAAGAAAAACTATAGAAAGACTCCCTACCACCTTATCAGGATTCAACACTAAGTATGCAAACAAAAGGCAAATCTAAATGGGAAGAAAAGCTAGCAACAAAAACAGATTTGTTCATGCCACCTTTACAAATTTCTGACCTCCAAATTTGTGGCATATCAGACCCAACCGACAACTTGGAGCAACAATTTTCACTAAAAAACCTTAACCATCAGATTTATTTCCTCAAAGCAAGATTAAACAAACAGATTTGCAACAAAACTCAAACCCTTCGGCTGCCATAAGAAACAAAATAGCAAAACATGTTCATAACCAAACATAACCAGATCTTTGGCATATTTAGAGCTCAACCTAAACTTGTATGAGAAGTAGAGAGCAAAAAGAGATTACCTCTTGACGCCTTGCAGGGTCAGATGGACAGAGAATCGGTTAACAAGATTACGCCTGGATGCAGATTTCAGAGTGGTGGATTTTCTGGTGAAGATTGTCCAAGAGCTCTTCTAGCCGCCGCCCTCCTGTTTTCTTGTTGCCCTCCTTTGATTTTTCTGGTTTTTCCTTTGCCGTTGCTTTTGCTTGCTATCCGTCACTCTCTCCTCGTAAAAAAAATCTCCCCTTTCTCTCCTTCTGAAATTCTCTCTTCCCTAGCCACCGAACTCTCCCCGTTTCCCTTTCTGTTTTTCTTTTTTTCGTCCCAGAACAGCCGCCTCTCTTTTTTCTGGTTCCTTCTCTTTGCTTTTGCCGTATCTCCCTCTTTCTCTCCCGTCTCCCTTTCGTAGTCCTCCCCCCTTGCGGCTGCCCCTTCTTTTTTTTTTATACTAGGAACCCCCCTCACCCTAAAACCTTCAATCCTTCTTCTGCAATTTGCAGCCAAGGAGCCGCCTAGTCCTCTGTTTGCAAGCTGCGGCAATACGCAGCTTCATGCCGCGTTTCTGTTTTCTGTTTTTTTTTTTTAAACAATATTGATAATAATAAAAATAACAAAATAATTTAATTAACCTTGGATAAAACAAATAAACTAGAAACAACAAAGTATAAAATCCAATTCTTTTTCATTTTCCATTTTTATCATTTTTCATTTTTTCCAAGAAAGCAATGAATAAAACAAAATGACTAAAACATATTTTTTTTTGAATGTTTTCCTTTTCCTTTTCCTTTTTTCCCTTTTTATGATTTTTCATTTTTTCATTTTTTCACGATTTTTCCTTTCTCTCTTTTTTTTTTTCAAGAAATTCTATGCTAAAAACTTAAAAAAAATAAAAATAAAACTATAAACTAAAAACTAAAAATCGAATAAAACTAACACGACAAATAAAAAAATAAAAATAAACAGTAAATGAAATTACACCAAAATTTTGGTGTCTACAGTTTGCCCCTCTTTGTCTGAGTTTTGAAAAAACTTGAGACAAAGAAATAGACACCAAATACTTACCTGGGTCATTCGGCTTCAGCTACTTGAACGACTGCTGTTATTGACATGAGGACTGACTCATTTTAATGAGATTGACTCGGACGAGAAATTTAAAACAGGATAGACCCGAACTGGAAGTTTAAAGACGGGATTGGCCCAAACAGGAACTTAAAGCGGGACTGACCCGAGCAGGAATTTAAAACGGGACTGACCCGAACATGGATTGAAAACGGGACTGACCCGGACAGGAATGTAAATGGGATAGACCCACGGAATAGACCTGAACAGAAATTTAAATGGGATAGAAATTTAAATGGGATAGACCCAGACAGAAATTTAAATGGGACAGACCCAGACAGAAATTTAAAACGGGACTGATCCGAGCAGAAAAATTAAAATTGGGACTGACTAGAGAGGGAAATTCAAATCATGGGACTGGCCCGAACAAGCTTTAATCGCGGGACTGACCCGAATAAGCTTTGAATCGCGGGACTGACCTGAAAATGCTTTTGATCGTGGGGACTGACCCGAATAAGATTTTAATCGCGGGACTGACCCGAACAGGCTTTGAATTGTGGGACTGACCCGCATAAGTTTTGAATCGTGGGACTGACCCGAATAAGCTTTGAATCGTGGGACTGACCCGAAAATGCTGGGACTGACCCGAATAAGATTTTAATCGCGGGACTGACCCGAACAGGCTTTGAATCGCGGGACTGACCCGAATAAACTTTGAATCGTGGGACTGACCCGAAAATGTTGATCGTGGGACTGACCCGAAAATGCTTTTGATCATGGGACTGACCCGAATAAGCTCTTGATCGTGGGACTGACCCGAAAATGCTTTTGATCATGGGACTGACCCGAAAATGCTCTTGATCGTGGGACTGACCCGAATAAGCTTTTGATCATGGGACTGACCCGAAAATGCTTTTGATCGTGGGACTGACCCGAAAATGCTTTTGATCGTGGGACTGACCCGAATAAGCTTTTGATCATGGGACTGACCCGAAAATGCTTTGACATTCGGTCAGTGGGATTAAACCCGAGCCTGCCGTGATAAAATTTGTGTTGATTTTTGATTGATGATTTTTTCCCTTTGCTCTTCTTTTTGACTTTTGAAAATCTTTCCAAAAAATTAATTTGCCCCAGTATGATGAATTTTTGCAATGTGAGTCCAGAGTTGATTCTGTATCGCCATGCTGTTGCATTTTTTGATGAAATTTGCTTGCGACATTTTCAATCTGCCTTTGTTCACCGGAGGACTCTTTCCGACACCGATTCCAGTGCGAGGTGTGCTTACTTTCATCTGTGTATGCAATTTTCTGCAAAAGAGAGAAAAAAGAAAGAAATTGCCACCATCATTTGATCCGTTTTCCTTTGAGAATCGTGTAAACATGAGTCTTTCAAGGCCTTTATCAACTTTTGCTGCGGCAGTCGATTGAGTTGGATTTTTCACCCTAAGGCTTTTCCGATTTACAAACTGATCAGGTATGTGCTTTGCCATATTGCGAAGTCTGCGTAACTGACTTTGTTGAACCTTAACCCTTTTCAAGAGATGACTGAACCCAAGTGTGCTTTGAATAAACCACGGGGATTGTTATTCACCAAAATTCAAAGATAAAGAATGAGGTATGCAAGAAAATTCACATGTCATGTAAGAAAGAATATGCACAAGAATGCACACATAACCGTTTGTGCTTAAATTCTACAACAATGCCATGAATGCAAGTAATTTGGAAAAATGAGCTTCCTAAGAATGTATTTGCAAAAGAATGTTTTACAAAATGACACCGTTTTGGCCAACAAATGTCATATTCAATTCTCTGGATATCTTTGTTCTGGAATTCAATGTTGGCTGAGGTATGACAAAAATAAGGAGAAAATCCAAATGAACCAAGTCTTCAGCTGTTCCTTTTCATGCTTGCTTGCTGCCAAAAACCTGCCTTGGCGCCCTTTCGGGTTTTCACCAAGGTTGCCCTCACCCTTTTTTTTTTTTTTTCCCTAAAGAACAAAGAAATATCTCGACCATGATCGACTTAAAAACATGATTTGAAGATTTCTGGCATCAGTAGAATGTACTTCCCTTATGAGATTAGGCGAAAACATTACGGACATCACCTGCCTGTTGATTAGCAAATTTTCTTGATAGAGATACAGCAAAGAACGAAAGCCAGGACTTTTGGGCTTTTGTAATGAGGTCAGGTGGGGTGTTTCAAGAAAAGTTGAGGCTTGAAAGCAGGTTTGATGAAAGGTGTGAAATAACCTGAGATTGCATCATTTGAAAGCATCTTCAATTTCGAACGAAATTGAGGGAAATTTGCCCCAGTGTAGGGTTTTCTGCTTTTTCTTTCTCTTTCAAAATAAATTTGCCCCAGTGTAGGGTTTTCTTTTCTTTTGATCATCTCTTTTCCAAAATAACTTGGCCCCAGTGTGGGGTTTGCAACTCTCAGGGGCTGCCAAACGAAAATTACTGTTCTGATGGCTCAAAGGGGATAACTAGGGATGAAATGTTTTGATTGGAAAGGAAGATGGCCTGACTTTTACCTCGTCCCTTGCATGATTTCCCAAAAGAAATTTGCATAATCAAAAATAAAGACTTCTTACACATGTCTGATTTGATAGGTTGAGAGAACGTTTGCCCATCCATCTCTTCAAGGATAAGTGCTCCACTCGGTGGCACCTTTTTGAATGACAAATGTCCTTACACGTTTAGATCAAATTCATTTTTGACTTCATCTTGCATTGGCAAAACTCGCTTTAACTCTTTGTCCTCCTTCTCTAAAGGCTCGGAGGCAGACCTTTTTGTTATGAACACAGGCCACGCACTTTGATAACATTAGCCATGGCACATGGCGTTCAGCTGCTTTTCATCCATCAAAATCAATTGTCGGTGACGCTGCTTTAATCAATCAGCTTCGAACTTGGCAAAGAAGGGATTTTCTCAATGAAGAGATTTTTCAATGAAGGCTTCCTCAATGAACGAATTCTTAATAAAGGGATTTCTCAATGAAGGCTTTCTTAATGAAGGAATTTTTCAACGAAGGGATTTTTGGCATTTTCAAACGAAGGGATTTGTGGCTTTTTCAAACGAAGGGATTTTTGGCCTTTTCAACAAAGGAATTTTTCACGAAGAAAATTTTGAATGAATGGTATTATCGGAATCCAGAACAGTGATATTCAAATGGTCAAATAATTCCATCTTTGGCCATCTAACAGAATTAAAAAATTCGGGACAATAATCAAATAAACAGAAAAAACAAATTATGCATTTGATGGAAAAACTAATCAAAACGGAAACAAGACAAAAACTTAGTTGCAAAAGATGTTTTCATTAAGCTATTCACATATGCAAGAAATGGTTTTCGTGAACCTTAGTAAATAACAACCCCTAGATTTACCGAAATTTCCTTCGAGAGGGAAGATACTCGGCCATTCAAATTATGCAAAGCTCCTTCAGGATTTTCAAATTTCGTCATTGGAGGTGGATGTTTCGATGGTGTCCTTGTGTTCAGGGAAAGGATTTGTACTTATGCTCGGCCCTTGTTCACCTCTTTTCCTTAGCATTATTTCCCCTGCCTCGATCATGTCTTGGACTTTGTGCTTGAGTGCCCTGCAATCGACGGTTGAGTGACCAGGTACTCCCGAATGATAGGCGCAAATAGCATGTGGATTGTACCCAGCAGGCATGCCATGAAGGTAAATTGGAGGGGGAATCACACCTATTTTGTTGGCAGCCTTCAATTGCTCATACAATTGGTCCAAAGGCCTGTCTAGGTTAGTGAAAGTTCGGGTACGGCTTTGATTGTAGGTCTGAGTGGGTCGGGGATAGTTGTAGGTGGGTCTATTTAGTGGGGAAAATCTTTGGTGGTAAGGGGGTCGAGGACGAGTTTGTTGAAAGCTTGGTTGAAATATTTGGAAAGGAGTTGTAGGCGGGTTGGCATAATTTGGGCGAGGTCGAGGATGGGTGATATTGGTGTGGTAAACAGGACGAGGATTTGAGTAGTAGGGGTAAGGGTTTGAGTAGGTAGGGTATTGTTGAGGTCTGGGTCTTGGGACAGGGTTTTGACTCCAGGTGAAGGTAGTTTCCCCCTCTTGCTTTTTGAATTGTTGCTTCTTCCCATTACCTCCTTGGCTTTGCAAAGCTTCCACTTGAGTTTTTAGGGCAGACACATTAACAATTTTTCCAGCCTTCACGAAATCATCAAATTCCTCAAGCTTATTAACAATTGCGGCAAATGAGCATCCAGTCATGCGAAAAATTTCTTCAAAGTACGGCGGATCATGTGCCTTAATGAAAGTGCGTATGATTTCGTCCTCCGTCATTGGTGGCTCGACTTTTGCAGCTATTTTCCTCCACCTCTTGGCATAAGTCTTGTGATCTTCAGATGGCTTCCTCTTTGTCCCTTCCAACGTGGTTCGTGTTGGAGCCAGCTCGCAATTATACTCGTACTGCTTTACAAACGCATTGGACAGGTCCAGCCAGGTCTTTGCTTCTTCAGGTTTCAGCTTGGAGTACCAGTCGAGTGCATCCCCCTCCAGACTTTCTGGGAATAGCTTCAAAGGCAGATTTTCATCATCTGTTGGCCTACCCAACTTGTTGGCGAACAGTCGGAGATGTGTCTTGGGATTGCCCGTCCCATCATACTTGTTAAACTTCGGAGTTTTGAACCCCTCAGGCAATTGCACATTCGGGAAAAGGCAAAGCTCATCGTAATCCAGGACTCCTTGCTTGTTCAACCCCTGACTCTTCCTTATAAATTCATCAAAACGATCAAGGCGCTTAAGCAACTTCAGATCAACGGGAGCGGAAGATTCCCCCATTTCTGGCTTGGTTTGAAAAGTATGGTCCGGCAGGAATGGCTCAGCAGCAGGGTAATAAAAGGTATGTGGCTCAGGTGGTATATTTGAAGTGATTTGGGGTTGTGGACCTCGCATATGAGTAAGAAAAAATGAAGGATGAGGAGGGTAAGTGTATGGCAAATTTGTGGTGGGATAGGTGAAAGTTTCTTCGGGTGCAATAGGGAATGATGGAGTAACAGTGGCGTGGGCCGAAGGTAGGACAAATGTCTCTTGCTCAGGCTGTCTGGCGGGTACAGGTTCAGGTTGAACTCCGCTGCTAATTAGCTCATCATCCAACTTCCTTTGAGCGGCCATCTCAGACGCCATCTCTCCGAATTTGGTAAGCATCTCAGTCAACTGAATCCCCAAACTTACAGTCTCGGGTTGAGCGGTAGTAGCAGACCTATCTGACTGTTCTGGTTGTGAACTCATGTTTTCACGACTCCTCTAGGCTTGATTAAGAGATCGTGGTATGATGGGGTTTTGACGAAAAGCTAAGTTTAAATATTACCTGAAAATTTTTGAAAAATTGCCTTTAGATTTAACTTTCGCTTAGTTATTTCAAGAAAATAAAGAAAAGGAAAAGAAAAAGACAAGAGTTAGTAAATATCTAAAAAAATCGGATGTATGTCCTACGGGGGAGCCCTTTTTGTGCCAAGGGTAGGCCTAGCATGAAAATGCAATCCACTGAGGTAGGCACTATACCATACCTGATGGATCTGATCAACTCATTGAGTGAATAATAATTTTTTTTTGAAAAATTTGGTCAATTGGAGTGACGAGAGACACTTGTCAAAACGAGGACCTCGTCCGAAGGGATTGATCACTTTTGATTGATACAAGAATTTGCAAAAACGCACAGGTTTGACTTTGACGAACTTCCTATCGAAGAGATTGGAATTTGTTGACAAATTTCTCAGTGAAGCACGGGTCAAAACTCCAACTGATCAAATGCAAAGGATGGTTTTCTCAAAATCGACTAAGTTTCCATATTTGAATTTCGACATTGAAACCTTAATTGGTCAAATGAAATTGACCATTTATTTAAAATCGACCGGATTACCCTAAAAAGGGAAACGAGTCAAATGAATTGAGTGAAATTTAGAAACTTACTCAAAATTGACCGGATTATCCTAAAAAGGGAACTTGGTCAAATGAATTAAATGAAATCGAGAATTTATTCAAAATTGACCGGATCGCCCTAAAAGGGTAAACTGGTCAAATGAATCGGACGAAATTAATGATTTACTCGAAATCGATAAGATCGCCCTAAGAATGGAAAAATTGGTGATTTATTCAGAAAATCGACTAGATTGCCCTAAAAATGGGTGAATTGGCCAAATGAAATGAAATGAAGATTTATTCAAAAATCGACCAGATGACCCTAAAAAGGGTAAATTGGTCAAATGAATTAATGAATTTGATTTTATTCAGAAAAATCGACCGAATGACCCTAAAAAGGGTAAATTGGTCAAAATAAATGAATGAAATTGATTTATTCCAAAATCGACCAAATGACCCGAGAAGGGTAAATTGGTCAAACGAAATGAATGAAATTGATTTATTCAAAAATTGACCAAACGACCCTAAAAAGGGTAAATTGGTCAAATGAAATTGATTTATTCAAAAGTAGACCGAATGACCCTAAAAAGGGTAAATTGGTAAAATGATGGTTCATTCAAAATTAATCGACAAAACGGATCGACTGAATCGTTCGGCCATTGGTGGTTTCAAAAAAAAATTAGTCTATGAGCCTTCTAAAATCACGATTTGGCCTCAATTTATTTATCGTCTCAATAGGAGGAATCATTTGTGAATTTCTTCAAATTAATGTCCTTTTATGCAAGGGATTTTTACCAAAAATGGCCAAAAAGTGATTATTAGACGCTCATATTCCAAAGATCACTCTATGAAAATGATCGGATCCTACCTTACCTTGTGCACTACCCCTTTGGATGGTACAAAATGTAAACGTGCAAGTCTCGTTGGATTAAGTATCCGAGACACAAGACGGCTTATTCCTAACACGGGATCCCCTAAATGGCATTCCCTTTCTAGGGTTTAGTGCATGATGCCAATTATTAAAGCAGGAAAAAAATGCAATTTGAAATGAAACGTGACCTAAGGGACCCTTTATCTGCCAGGGTAAGCCTAAAAATGACATGCAATCATGCAATATACCAAAATCTTTAAACGTGCAATAGCCTGTCTACAAAGGTAGGTTCTAAAAGAAAGTCATGCCAGACCTTTTATCTCTTAATGTTTGTGAATGCAAAAGACAAAAGACAAGGAAACGTGAGCTCAACACATAATCACATAACACATTTGGACAATTAGATAATATAAAAGGCAATAAAGATAAATAAGGAAAGAGGGTTGGGACCCCTCCCCTCGTGAATAGTGTCCCTAATTCAGGATAAGGCTGACTCTACCCTAGGCAATTCTAATATGGATGCATGAGGCTTGGCTTACTAATGCATCTAAACTCGATAGGTCATAGGCCCCCGAGCCTTCAGACATCAATCCCAAGGTACTTCGTCGGTGGCTCGAGCGATTCCCCAAACACCGCTACGCACACATCGTGTCACGGCTACGTGTTTGAGTGAATCTATCAAAATCCCCAACCTTCGACTAAAAGCTAAAGGCTATCAACCAATAGCTTTAAGCGGAAGATTGAGTGACCCATTGGAACATGCTACACACACATCGTGTCGTGATCACATGTCCAAGTGAGTCACCTAATCCTAATAGGGTGGAGTGGCGTGACAAGCCACTAAAGAAAAATAAAAGGGATAAAAGAAGTAAAGCGTATGCTCGTATGCTAGTGCTCGTTTGGAGGGGAAGGGTCAAGAACCAACGCGAGGCTCTAGGGTGACCCATACCTCCCAAAATGCAATGCAAGCGCGAGATAACAAGTAAACATTCATTCAAACATACATTCATGAGTCGAGGGATTAGTTGGATACGCGTGAAATGCAAAATCCTAAAAAAGGAAAAAAATGCAACCCTAAAACACCCAAATGTGATATATGAAAAGGTTAAAAGAAGAAAAAGGTTGATTAAATCAAATTTGCTCGGACTCTCGAAAGTCCCCAGTGGAGTCGCCAACTGTCGCGCCCCATTTTTTGATGAAATAAATAAATGGTTTGAAAAATGGATTTTGTGATTGGAAAATGAATCGTGATTTAAAAGAAAAATGGGTCAAGATGGGGGTTTGAAAATGCGACGATTTGACCCAAAATTATAGTTTAAAAAGGGTTTTTTTTTAAAAAAAAAAAAAATGGGAGTCGCCACTTGGTAATGAGTTAAGGTGTACCAAGTCACCTAAAAATGAATTTTTTAGAAAAAAAAAATTATAAGAAACCCCTTTTAAACGACTCCTAGTCCACGTAAACCAATGAAAAAGGTTCGGGAGTCACATTTGACGAAGGGGAAGGCAAGGATAAAAATCCAAGGCACCCCTTCGACCTAGCCAAGGCTAGTTGCATGATTTAATCAAAGATTTTCTTGTTTTAACCAAAGAATTTATTACATTTGGATGCACTACGTGAATGCAAACCCTAGACCTAGGGGTATTGGGGGAAATTTCCCTTCAAAGGTTAAGTGGTGCCAATCACATTAATTGTGAAGCCCAATAACGATCCTTTGAAGAAGTCACGAATAATGCAAGTGGGATGCAAATGAAGGGAATGCATGTATGCAATGTGAAGGCATAAATTTGAAAAAGTAATAAAAAACAAAGATGCATAAGTGAAAATGTGCACGTGAGTGGGCAAGGTATGGTATGTGCAATGGTAATATGAAGTGCATGTGTGCAAGTGATGATAAAGGTGTTCGTGTGTAAGTGAAGGGATAAAATGTGTACGTGTGCAAAATGGGACAAAAGTGTTAGTGTGCAAGTGAAGGGATAAAAGGTGTACGTGTGCAAATGGGAGGAAAAAATGAAAGTGTAATGATAGGGTGGATGCATGAACCTAGGGAATGCATGCATATTGGGTACGGGGAGACCTAAATCGTGACTCAATTTACCCTTTTGTAGAGGGAATACAAGCGTGCTAAGGCTTAGAAAAAGCCATACTCGTCTATATTCCATATTTAAGGGGCCTCTCAAGCAAATGAACCCTATAACTAGCATGAAATGCAAAAATCCTAACATGGAGGGAAAAGGGGTTCGAGGGGCATGCAAAATGATAAAACTAAAAAGAATGCATGACATGTAATGAACATGCAAACATGTACTAACGGGGGGAAATCCCTAAGGGTCTAGCGTTGGACTAGCCCATTCTATGCATTCCGACTAGCGTTGGACTAGTGGAAACGTCCATTCATCCATCACATTCATTCATGGCTAAGGAAAGCGAGTAGACATGCCAAATACTCATAAACACATAGCACATAACATTTAGCATGCTCGACTAGATGCAAGGCCCTAACAAAGCAAATTAACACTTAACACGTAGGCATGCAACCAAGCTAATGAACCTATTACATTCACTAACTAAAACAAAAGGGGAAAGGGAAAAAGGACCAAATTGCTCGCCACAGCCCTATCTATTACAAGCCAAGAGGTGTACACATTACCCATTAAAAGAATAACTTAATGAAAACAAAAAGTAAATGACACAAGTAAAAGGAATTAAAGAAAAGCTAGGAAAGCAAAGTGGACATGCAATTCACTTAGCACGTTGAGCCACATAGGAGAGACACAAAAAGGGATAAAAGAAATTATACCGTCCCCTTTGAATTGATGCCCTAAATGGAGTGAAATCACTTATTTATCCTCCAAAATAAAAGAAATGGTCAAGATACCAATTTATTTGGGAAAATTAAAGAAAACATGCAAACACGGGCTCACATGGTCATAAAGCTCTTAAATTCATGCATGAGGTGCAATTTAAACAAAGCATAGTAGTTAATTGAAGCAAACAAGCAATGAAGTTGTAAAATTAAAAACTACCAAGGACCAAATTGAGAAAACATTCAATTGGTTGGGTCATGGTGGAACAAGGGGGAGACTTGGGGGGCCAAAGTGCAAATCTTAAAAGCCATTTGCATGCATCTACGTATGAAAAGACTTTGTTCTAATTTCTGCAACATGAACTACCCGACTATCCCTTTTCCATTTTATATTTGTGGACTTCCTCAAGCTTTAGGACCAAATCAAATGCAGTTCGCACCCAACAACAAACCACTACCTGATCTACTCACTTTACAATGCAACAAAAGAAACAATCAAGCCAAAGGAGCCTGCTAAACAACGAAGGAAATTTTCTGCTGCAACATTCATCCAGAATTTTTCCAACTTTAAGCTTTCAAATGCATGTTTCATAGAAGATTTCAAACAAAAACCAGCAAAAATCATCACTCAATCACCATTTAACAACTAAACACTTTGATTAGCACAATCCAATCGTGAACATCAAAGCATTAAAGATCCAGTGAGGAAACAGAAAGACAACAGATGCGGCAAAAAACCAGCTTTCTAAATTTCTTAAAGGGAACTTCATCATCAAAAACAATTATCGATCCCTAAAGGAACTCATCACAGCACTTAGCCATAAAATGCAGCAAAGATAGAAAGCAACTTGCGTCAATTTTCCAGCCATGGCTCTAGGCAAAACTACTGCAACAAGCAGTTTCATTTCTTTCTTAACCTTGTTCAGAAAAATTCATGCAAAATAACACAGGTCTAGATATGTTTAGCTTAGACATTACCGCAACATGTAACGAAACAACACAACGAAACACCATGAATGCTTGCTGCAATTTCAAAATCCAGCTTTTCAAGACATCAGACCCAACCATAACAAACAAACAAATGAGCACCGAATGATCCAACTTCCCAAACCTATCACCAAGATATAATACTAATCTCTGAAGAGAGAAAAATCTAGCAGAGGAGAAGTTGGCCAGACCCCATATTCGTTCATTAGCTTCAAGTTACTGGGTTTTCATCAACAAAGATACAACTGACAAGCACTCACAATTCTAATCAAATGGAAACAAATTATGCAGCTTGGAATTTAACCAAGATTCACCATTTGATCATCATATCAAACACATACGGCGACGAACATACACATGAGATACCGTGAAGCAAACAACAAGAGCCCAGGAGATAGTTTAAGCCATTCTGGAAATCTTTTACTCAAACCAAAAGATTGATTTTTCCCAGAAATTTCTATAACTAAAACAGAATTTCGGAAAAAACTGTTGCTGCAGATATTCAAACACAAATATAACCAAAACCTGGCTCAAATAAACCTCATGGGTTTGTCAAGAAAAACTATAGAAAGACTCCCTACCACCTTATCAGGATTCAACACTAAGTATGCAAACAAAAGGCAAATCTAAATGGGAAGAAAAGCTAGCAACAAAAACAGATTTGTTCATGCCACCTTTACAAATTTCTGACCTCCAAATTTGTGGCATATCAGACCCAACCGACAACTTGGAGCAACAATTTTCACTAAAAAACCTTAACCATCAGATTTATTTCCTCAAAGCAAGATTAAACAAACAGATTTGCAACAAAACTCAAACCCTTCGGCTGCCATAAGAAACAAAATAGCAAAACATGTTCATAACCAAACATAACCAGATCTTTGGCATATTTAGAGCTCAACCTAAACTTGTATGAGAAGTAGAGAGCAAAAAGAGATTACCTCTTGACGCCTTGCAGGGTCAGATGGACAGAGAATCGGTTAACAAGATTACGCCTGGATGCAGATTTCAGAGTGGTGGATTTTCTGGTGAAGATTGTCCAAGAGCTCTTCTAGCCGCCGCCCTCCTGTTTTCTTGTTGCCCTCCTTTGATTTTTCTGGTTTTTCCTTTGCCGTTGCTTTTGCTTGCTATCCGTCACTCTCTCCTCGTAAAAAAAATCTCCCCTTTCTCTCCTTCTGAAATTCTCTCTTCCCTAGCCACCGAACTCTCCCCGTTTCCCTTTCTGTTTTTCTTTTTTTCGTCCCAGAACAGCCGCCTCTCTTTTTTCTGGTTCCTTCTCTTTGCTTTTGCCGTATCTCCCTCTTTCTCTCCCGTCTCCCTTTCGTAGTCCTCCCCCCTTGCGGCTGCCCCTTCTTTTTTTTTTATACTAGGAACCCCCCTCACCCTAAAACCTTCAATCCTTCTTCTGCAATTTGCAGCCAAGGAGCCGCCTAGTCCTCTGTTTGCAAGCTGCGGCAATACGCAGCTTCATGCCGCGTTTCTGTTTTCTGTTTTTTTTTTTTAAACAATATTGATAATAATAAAAATAACAAAATAATTTAATTAACCTTGGATAAAACAAATAAACTAGAAACAACAAAGTATAAAATCCAATTCTTTTTCATTTTCCATTTTTATCATTTTTCATTTTTTCCAAGAAAGCAATGAATAAAACAAAATGACTAAAACATATTTTTTTTTGAATGTTTTCCTTTTCCTTTTCCTTTTTTCCCTTTTTATGATTTTTCATTTTTTCATTTTTTCACGATTTTTCCTTTCTCTCTTTTTTTTTTTCAAGAAATTCTATGCTAAAAACTTAAAAAAAATAAAAATAAAACTATAAACTAAAAACTAAAAATCGAATAAAACTAACACGACAAATAAAAAAATAAAAATAAACAGTAAATGAAATTACACCAAAATTTTGGTGTCTACAAAAAGGAGACAATTCTGCGGGGACCACGTAACATTGATTTAGAAAATGTGTTCTTCTTTTGGGAGATGTACTCATTAGCCATAGGTGGACTTTGATGATGAAAGTAGCTTTTC
This sequence comes from Coffea arabica, assembly GCF_036785885.1. Lineage (NCBI taxonomy): Eukaryota > Viridiplantae > Streptophyta > Magnoliopsida > Gentianales > Rubiaceae > Coffea > Coffea arabica. The sequence goes on from NC_092321.1 coordinate 14,702,341, forward strand.
TATTTGCTTCCTACGTAACTAGTTCTCTTATGAAACTAGTGCAGAGGAGAATTGGAGGGACAAGCTTCATAAGACATTAGACTAGTTTTAGTTTTCTCTCCAGGAAGCTCCGTAGGAGGATAGAGGTAGTTTTTGGTTTTCAGAGGAGGAGTTCTTCCTTCCTTGTTGTGTGGTGTGCAACTTTTCTTAAAAGAGTCTAGCGAGACTCAAGTTTCTTCCTAAATTCTTAGTTAGTTATTTATGTATTTGATTCCATTTAAATTGCGTGAGAATTTTATCATGAGGCGTGGCTAATCTTCTCCTCTAGTCAAGGATCAACGCGAAGACGCAGTTCCAAATATCTGTGAGATCTAATTAATTTTACGTGTTCCTTAATTTGTTAATATTTGCATGTTTTCTATTTTAATTTCCATGGGATTATTTTGTTAATTGGATATCAAGGGCCCGATGTGCAATTTGACTTATTAATCTCCTGTCAAATTAATCAATTAAATCCGTAATTGTTTAGTTGGTTAATATTAGTGACAACTAGTATTTTCACATACTAGGGGAACATGCAATCTGATTTAAATAACCCTCGTAGTGTGTTATTAATTTGGGTTAGGCTTTTCTAGTTTTTAATGCAATTAGGAAATTAATTCCTACGGTCGTACCTAGGAGTATTTCCTGGTTAGAAGTAATCAACGGTCGTACCTTGGTTATCAATAAATTAAGGAAAAGCTGGTCGTTAGAGTTTATCGGCGACTATAACTAGCCTATTAATAAAATTAAGTGAACCTTCTTTGCATCAATGATCGGATGAATGGACTGTGTCTGCGTAGTTGTATCCTTGGCTAGAATTTATTTATCATTTATTTAATTGCTATTTACAATTGTATTAATTAATTAATTAATTTTGGTTAAATTGTTTAATTATTTTTAGTTTATTTCTGATAAAAATCCCCCGTGTCCCGAACTTGAAAAGAATCGAATTTTTCCCAGTCCCTGTGGATTCGACCCTACTCACTACTATACACAGAAAATTCATTTTTCTCGAGTAGGTATTTATTATTGCACAGGCTCGACACCTGTCAGTCCATAGGGGGCAAAGGCAAAACCCTGTGAACCATATGTTATGTAGTCAACAACAGCAGAATTGGGTCGGTTAGAAAAGGAATTTTCATGTGTTTTGAGGAACTCTTTCGCCATTTCGGGTGAAGAAGCAACAACACAAGGAACAGACCCAAGGAACAAGTGAAGTAAAGGTCCATAGCGATTTGAGAGCTTGTGGAGAGCTTGATGGGGTATTGGAGCAAGAAGATGGAGGTGACCGATGATCGGTAAGGCTAGCGGGCTTGGAGGAAGGCGTAGAAAGTTTTTGATTTCTGAATAGTTCACGGAGGAGAACGGTGGAAATTAGCCAAATTAGGAACAGAAATATGTAGCCCCGGATATCTGCCATGATTCAATGCTAACGTGAAAGACTGACTTTGTAAAGCTGAAAGTCCAGTGTTGCTGAAAGTCCAGAGTTGATGTTTCCTTTTGGTTAAAGCCTTTGTCTTGTCTCGGAGGTGCGAAGAGTTGGTAAATCTTCATATCCCAAGGTTCTCCTTCCTGCACTTCTTTGATTTTACCGATATTTATCCTTTAAAGATTCCAATTAACCCTGAGCTTTTTGCAACTGCATGCTGCTTATGTCTTGCACCTTGACCGTTTCTAAAATTGCATCTAGACAACAAGGATAAGATTTTGTTGCAGTTTTTAGCTGAATTTCTTGCTGAATCAGCTATAAATCCTGATTCAATTTTACATAATTCATTCTTTATAAAAAAGGGAAAAAAATAGAATTTGTCTACACATATTCCTGATATACTAGTGTTGTGATGGATTTCAGACTCAGTGGTTCCTCACAGTTGTTGCCTGTTTTAGTTATGTATATTCTTGTAACTGAATAGAGTAAGTTTTACATGGTTTTTTAGCATCTTTTCAATTTAAACATTACATAGGGTGAAGTTTTGTTCAGTTTTTTTTGTTATACAATTTGTCAGTGTTCTAGCATTCACGTTCTCTTGCCTAATGTCACTTTTGGTTTCCTGAAAATCCATTCTGGCTGGCAAACTTTCTTCAAATAATAGACAAATCGCTACTGTTTGTACTCCTTGGTCATAATTTTTGTCCCTAAACAAGTAGTTGAATAATGCAACTCACTTTTCATACATGTCGTTTTCATTCTTACCTAATTTTGCTCCTCAATTTTCTACGTAGTCCAAGACTTCAAGTCAGGGCAGAAACTAAGGGGGCGTTTGGTAGAAGGGTATCGGAATGAGGTTATGGAATAAACTCCATAATTGATGTTTGGTTCACTACTATGGGAATTGAATCTTTGGAATGATGTCTAAAAATTTAGCAATCCTCCATTCCCTAGTAAGTTGGTGGGTTTTGTCCAAAACCCAAGTGTGATTCCAAAATTTTATAATTACATAATATTTAGTATAATTAATATTTATATATGTTATATATATTATAAATTTATATTTATATTATAATATATACATATATATAATATATTATAATTATAATATTTTATTATAATATTAGTATATTATATAAATATATATTATAATTATTTAGTTAAATAAAATTATATTTATATAATGTATATTATAGATTTATTAATATTATATAATATATATGTATATTTATAAATGTATATTACATGTGCATAGAATTATATTATATACATGTATATAATATTAATAAATTATATAATAATAATAATTATTATTATTATTTTAAATATAATAATAACTATATTTAATATTAATATGCATTATATTTATATAAAATATTAGTACAATTAATATTTATATATTATATAATTATAATTATATATTATAACATTTGTATAATTATAATTAATTATATATATAATATTTAATTTAATTAGTTACAAACTTATAATAATAATATTATTAGTTATATGTATTATATAATGTATATTAATTTATGTAATATTGTTGATATTATTAATTATACTAATAATTATACATGTTTACTAATAGAAATTATTAATTAGTTATACTAAATTTACTAATATATTTATACTAATATATTTAATTAGTGAAAATTTCTTATATCCCATTTACAAAGAGCCAATGACTATCATTTACGATGTATTTTATAATATATTTATTATATCCATTCTGAAAGAGCCGACGAACCAAACATCAACTATAGTAATGATACACATTTCAGATATTTGAATTAAACAGATGTATTAAAATGAATGACCTCATTCTAAATTCAGAATATCCGATTCCGAATTCGAATCTGATTCCGATTTGCGAACCAAACGTCACCTGAAAATTACCTCAAACGACGACTTTAATTACTCGACTCGACACGCAAATTATTTCGTTGGCAATCAAGAGAGACTTTTCCAAATCAATCATTGCAAAGTCAGGACTCAGGAGATGTAATCCCCTGCCTTCGGCCCTTCACTTGACTAAACTCGGGGCCAATCCTCCGTCTTCCGATTAGGCCACTCGCTAACAATGCAAAGAGCGCCTTGCTTTTCTGGCGCTGTGCTGCTTTCATCCAAAAGTAAGTTCGTACTCAATTAGAAGGATCCCTAATGAAAATTTATTAAGCTCTTCTACGCAAAATCTAATTGGAAAGGGTTATTGTATTTTGCCCCATTTTACCCCTCTAACATTTTGTACTACTATTAATTTCTTCGTTAACGTCATTTTGTTAGTTACTTTACTTTCAAAAATAATCATCAAATGTAACGGTGTTTGTTAGTTCGAGTTAAATATTTAAAATCATTATTACATTACCCCATAAACTATAAGCTTATTATTAATTTACCCCATAATATTATTATTTAGGTACTTCACATCATTGTCAAGCGAATTTAGCATGTTGAAAGGGTTTAGAAGAAGATACCTTCCTCTATTTTATAATTAAAAAAAAAGAATTTAGAATGGTTCTTCTCCTTTTTTATTTCACCCTTTTTAATACCAAGAAAAAAGTCAAAGGTGTTCTTCTCCCTTTTTTTTCCTTGCACTTTTATTGACACTAAAAGAAAAACAGAAAAGGGAGATAAATAAATTGTGAAAAGGAAAGAAGAATAAGAAAAAATATAATATTTTTACTATTTTAAAATCACTCCTTACTCATCCATCCATCACTCAACTCTTACATACCTTGAAATCATGATAATATTGGATTCTTTTATATTTTTCTCCTATTCAAAATTGAGTTTTCTGTGTCCCTCTTACCCATTTCTTTTTTTTTCTTGGTATGAATAATATTAGAAAAAGAAAGAAGAAAAATTAATTTTCTTTTATTTTCTTGGTACTCTTAGAGTAAAAAAAAAAAGAAGAATAGCCATTCCAATTGTTTAATTTTTTTAAAATTATATACGACCTAAGGATATTTCCTTTAAAACTTTTCAACATGCTAAGTTGATTGAATAGTGGGATAAAATAGTTAAAGAATAACACTAAAGAGTAAATTATAGGGATGACAATGGAAACAAGTGTTCACAAGGAGACGTGTGGACCTGGGCGAGGGGAAGGAAGGGGAGGGGATGGGATGGGGGAATTTTTCTTCTTCCATCTTAAATGGGGCAAGAGGCGGGGAAGCATAACTCCGACCTATCCCCCACCCCGTCCCCTAAATATATATATAAATATATAATTACTAACACTTCTTTTTTTCATGTTAAATTATTAATACATCTATTTTTTTCATATTGTGTTAGGTTAAACTATTAGTAGTAATTGTAATATTAGTTTTTCCCAATAATAGTACTATCAGTAGTAGTGGTGGTGGTAATATTAGCCTTTTCTAATAATAAAGGTGTTAGGAATAGGTGCCTCTATGGGTACTCACTGGGGGATTGGAATGAGGCGAGGGCGGGGGGAAGTTATATGATAATGGGGTAGGGGGTAGGGTTCCTCCGTCCCAAACACCCAGTTGTCATCCCTAATAAATTAATAGTAGGACTGTAGTTTAAGAGAATAAAGCGACATGTGACAATAACCATCTAGCAGTGCTATATATAAGAGAGAAGAATATTTTTGTTCAAAATTTTTTTAACATGCTGTGTTGGCTTAATAGTGTGAATAAAGTGACTAAAAAGAACTGATAGTAGTGATTTAATTTAAAAGATTGGAAACCTAATTTTTCAAAGTTGAGGACTTAGCAGTGAAAATCTCTCTCTCAGTATTCAATGTTTCCACTTATTTTATATTGGAAAGTCAAAATTGCATGAAGTTACGGGTAATTTTTGATCATGCAAAGCAATTGGTCAAATGAGAGTGACTAAATTGAACCTTGCAACTGATAATCAAATGGGCGGAAGGATGAGCTCTAGGAAGAGTTGCACCTTTTCCCTCATCCATGTCAATTTTGCTATTTTCTTTTACGATCGAACTTCCATTCAAAACATGACTGAACCATAGCAGCGAGGCTTGTTTGAACAATTTGCTGTGCCAGTGAAATTCCAGGCCAAATGGCAAGAGATGATAATGTTGTCCCCTTACATCCAATTGGCCTTTTAGGCTTCCATTTTCTGTGAGAAATCTTTCGGGTTGAAATTCAACAGGGTTTTCCCAATACTTAGGGTCCCTAGGAATACCCCATAACTTGAATATAAGTCTAGTCTTTGATGGTATGTGATAACCTTTAACAGTGCAACCTTCACTTATTCTCTCAGAATAACTCCCTTCCTGGTGGATGAAGCCTTAGTGTTTCCTTAACAATAGAGTGAAGGTAGGGAAGTTTTGCAATATCTGATTCAAGTCTTTTCTTTCCAATTACTAATGGATTCCTTGTTCTGCTTTCTCCTTACATTAGGATAGTTTGAAAAAAAAAAGAATATGGTATTTGGAGAGAAACAAGGAAACCGATGATAAGTGACTAATTTACGCTTTATTTGAATGACATTTTATGTTATTTTTAGTCACATTGGTTATATTATTGGAAGAAAAAGAATCATTTTGGCTATAATTGGTGAACAATGCTTTTAAGTGATTAAATGAGGTTTTTATCACTTTTTACTTGTATTTTGTGTATTTTGACAGCTTTGACACATTTTAGTATTTCGGCTATAACTTGAGCTACAGTGATCGGATTGAGATGATTCTTAAACCAATTTGAAGGTAAGAGATAGATCTACAACTTTGGTGTAGACATCAAAATCCAGTTTAAAGGTTTTCCAGGTCAAAAAGCCGAACTACAGTGGCTAATTTTCTATGGTCGAAGCTGAAACAGGGCAGTGAGCAGGCAAAGGTATTTCGGTCATTTGTTAGCCTACACAAATCCAAATGAGGTGATTCCTATTGCATTGGAAAGCTAACTCAAAGGTCTACAAGTTTTGTGTTTTGATCAAGAGTTATTTCAGTCTCCATCATCAAGAAAAGTTTGGTTGAAGTTGAGGCAAAATATGAGCAGCAGTGAAGATTGAACAGAAATTGCACAAAAGGTCACTGTAGCAATCCGGCCGGAAATTGGCCGGATTTATGGCCGGATTGTGGTCAGAAAAAGCTGCTCTCTATGCGGACAAGTTGTTTTCAACTCAAAAAAGTCACAACTAATGCTAGACATGAGAAAAGACTTTGCAGCTGTAAGGGGAAAGTGAAAGGCCTCATTTCTTGACCACTTTCATCTTTATATAGCCAAAACTTGAAAGAAACAAGGGGAGACATACGGGAGAGAAACTTGGAGTTTGCAGAAATGTAGCTCTTCCATTTTTCTTAGTATAGGATAGTTTAGTTAGTAGTTCATCCACTTTTGTATATTGGCTAGATTAGGATGAAGATGGAGATGAAGAAGGAGGAATTGAAGCTCAAGTGACATGGGTTATCTCTTCTCCAACTCTTTATCTTTTGTATTGGATTCTTAAGTATGGTTAATATATAAGTTCTGGATTTTCTGTTTATTATGTGTCTTTAAAGTTTATGCCTTGGGTTTGGTTGAACTTTCTATGATTGTTAATATTTATTATTTGGCTATTTGATTGCTATTATTTGAGTAAGTTATTTAGCACTTTGGCTCTTTAAATCATGATTAATTTGGTACCATTAATTGTGATTATCTAAGGTGTTATTTCTGCAATGAAAATTGAGATTTAACACTAGTTCAAGAAGTGCTAAACATAGGAAGTACACTCATGAGAATAGAGGTGCACCTATGTGGTTTTGGTGATTAATTTCATGTAATTTCATTGAAGAAATGAACTTGTAGCTAATTTCATAACCATGAGAATAGGTATGGATTAGTTATGAGTATAATTGATTCACTACGAAAGTAGGATTCAAATGCATAAGGAAATTACACCATAACTAGCCTAAATGGTAGTATTCAATGATCAAAAAATGGCACTTGCATGAGTAGTTAGGGATACCATAACCTAAGGAGCTTTTATTTGTTATTTTCTTGTATAAGTTCAGTAGGTTTTACTTGTTATAATTAATTGATAGTCTAAATAATAGAGAAGCTTTAGTAACACCGGTAATTGTTCAATCTTCCTCGTGGGATCGACCCAATACATGCCCTAAACTATTAATTTGACCTGTATACTTGCAGTCAAACGGGTATAAATTGAATTTTAACTTGTACTTATATCAAAAGCCCGTCAACCGAAAATAAAGGAGAGTTAGACTTGGGGAATGGGCGTTGGAAGGAATTCACAAGATAAATGGGAACTTTCTTTATGCTTAAGACTCGATTGATGGGTGTAATCAAGGGGTTGTCATCAATTTTTTTGAATGCTTATTCTCCATTTTTATGGATTTGATAGTTAAAAAAAGGAAATAAAAAAAAAGACAAAATTTGCAAGTACGACATACACATATATCCAAATTAAGGAGAATAATATTGATTACTATAAATGAAATCCTCTTATGCCATCAATTATACTCGTGTCATGACATTTTATTAATAACTCCATACCCATACATGTCAGACCAAATGAATCAAAAGGCTTGAAGCTTCCTCTTCTTTCCACCTTTTCTATTTCTTGAAAGCCATATAAAGATTTTCCTCCAACATTGACGATAGGCTGTCAAGTATTGATTTTTCAGGAATTCGGAAAACATTACTACAGTCAATATAAAATCCAACATCAAACAAGAACAATCAAAAAATGCAAAAGTTTTTGGCATATTCTAATTTCTTAACATCTACTAATCTTTCTTCCCAGTAAAGAGGCTCATCTTTTCTTTTCAGATCTAATTTTGTGTACAAATAATAACGCCTGTGCAAACTGGACACATGCGGTTCAAGTTCGGGTAATCAGACACTTTTGGGAAACCAAAACCCTTAACTCTATTTTCTTGACTGGTTTGAGATCACTTTCAAATTTAGGCTTGGTTACCCTAATTTTTTTTTTGGGTTTGTCAAATCATTTCTTTTTTCGACTTTTTAGCTTTTTCATTTTTTTTAATATCCCTATTTACAACATCTGTTCATGGATGTGGATCGATTTCGTAAGAAGAAGGTTTCAATCAAGTCAAATGAGCATTAATATTATATTTAGCAATTTATTTTTGAATTAAATGAGTTTCAGTAACTTTGCTATGTGAAGAACATACTCTGTTCATTCCACATTAGACGTCTTTCTTACCCTTTAGTTCCATTAATACAAAATTGATAGCAAAATAAAGTGGTTTTTTATTGCTTTCCACAATAAACCATAAATAAGTAGTAAAACTGTAAAAGGTGGTAGACTTTTAAATGAGAGTTAGGCGTGAACTGTAAATAATGATAGTTCAAAGGGCAAATTGCATTTAACTCAAAGTTACTCCATCGCGATTGTAAGTCCAAGCCTGAGCATAATTCTGTAGGGTAGTGTTTCTTGAGTGAAGGGGACGAAACATAAATCTATAGTACTCTATGATTTATTTTGAGCTTTGCAGGGTAATATGCTCAATGACGTTGAAACATAATAAACTCAACCAGGGATCCATATATAGAGTGCATATATTCTATAATATAAGGTATTGGGAGCTTCCAATTAAAGTTTGTTGTTGAAGATTGAAATTTCTCCAATTGCTGAAAGTGAAGCTGCCCTGCTTATTAGCTTGTCTAATCCCTTGAAACAATTGGTCCAGTTGCTGGCAGTGGATTGAGCCTTGCAACAGGGACACAAACCAAAGGATGAGCCCTGGGAAGAGTTGCACCTTTCCCCTCTTCCATGTCAATTTTGCCATCTTCTTTACCATCAACCTTCCATTCAAAACACTGGATCATAGCAGCAAGGCTTGTTTGAACAACTTGTAATGCCAGTGAAATTCCAGGGCAGCCTCTTCGGCCGCTACCAAATGGCAAGAAATGATAATGTTGTCCCCTTACATCATATTGCCCTTTTAGGTACCATTCTTCAATAAGAAACCTTTGTGGTTGAAAATCATGAGGATTTTCCCAGTACTTGGGATCTCTGGAAATAGCATAAACATTAACTAGTAGTCTAGTCTTTGCTGGTATGTGACAACCCTCAATACTGCAGTCCTCACTTGACTCTCAAAATGAATGGCCCGCCTGGTTGATGAAGCCTTAGTGTTTCCTTAACAACGGCTTGAAGGTAAGGAAGTTTAGGAATATCTGATTCTTCTACAAGTCTACCTTTTCCAACGAGAGAATCAATTTCTTGTGCAACTTTCTCCATTACACATGGATGGTTAATTAGCTCTGCTAGTGCCCATTCCACTGCAATAGCTGATGTATATGATCCACCAGTAAATACATCCTGTAAATGATCAAAAATAGTAAATTATCAATTAGATAGTAATATGTTAGGAAATAGCACCAGAGAAGTTGGACGGATGTCCATTTTACAGTTATGATTTTGTAGTCACTAATTACTGATATAGATGAATATTGATAAGATAATAAAAAATTACCAGAATGAAAGCTTTAAAGTTCTCTTCTGTCAATTTGAACTCAGACCTTTTGTCTTCTGATATATCAAGTAAAATGTCAAGAAGATCCTTGGCAGGTTGCCTTTGCTTTCTCATCTCCTGGTGATCCTGGATGATCTTTTTCAGTATCCCATCATACTTGTTGCGAACACTCTTGAGCCTCTTTCCAAGTCCCTGCAAATCCAAGTTCTTACACAACCAGAATAAGTCAGACAAGTTAAACTGCCCACAGAGCTCAGAACACTCTTGAATCGCCTTCCTGACTTTCACGGCCTCACAGTCATTTCCAGAACACTTTTTGCTCATGATCATTGCTGATATCACATTATTCGTTGTTCTCATTACCTCGGCCCGAATATCAACTGCCTTGCTAGCTTTTGCATACGTTGCAAATGATTGTATTAAATTCTTTACTTCAGAATGTCTAATGGGAAATATTAGGTCTAAGGTCTGACCTCCAAGAAGTTCAGACATGCAGAGTTTTTTCATGAATTTCCAATTGTTGGAAAAATTGCAAAGAACTGGCAAATATTGTAACAAGAATCGGCTTCAAATCGTGATAGATATCACTTTTCTTTAGGCTTTATTTGTCCGGTATAACGTGCAATAACCTTGGACAAATATCCTTTTGGATAAGATGAAGTTTGTTTGTCTTAAACTCTTGCACAAAACAAGACAAACCCTTTGTGAACTAAGGAGTGCTTTTTGAGAGAGTATAGAACAGTAGGAAAGTGATTTTCTGCAGCAAACCACTCTCTACTTGATCTCTTTGTATAGGAAGATTGTTTGGGAAACAAAAGGACTCATTAAATGAATAGATTCAAAGTATTGTGTACACATTCATGCATTTTAATTCATGCATCTCATGATCTTTAAGATCAAACATGAATCTATCCTTTCATTCAAGAATTCCCATATACATGAATACATTCATAAATGAATGTACATTTTAGAAACATTCACAATACTATACATGTACCAAAATCATTAATGAATATACATTAATTACATGTATGTATTCTAACAATCCCTCACCATTTTCAAAATTTAGAAAATGGATTTCAAAAGGTCACCGAATAATCTGACACTCATATGTATAAATAATGGTGTCTTTCGATTGAACCACTATTTTAGTGAAGGTTCTTTGAAATCAATCCTTCAAGATGGTAGACAAGCTTTGAACCACTTGAATATTGGACCAACCTCATTAACACATCACACACTGAGCATTGCACATCCAGAAGTTCTTCAACGATACATTTACGGCCTTGTATCACTATCCTTTCATGAACGTTACAAAGTAAAGTCCTTAACTTTGTGATTTGCCGAAAACCAACATTCACATAGGCGACATCTTAGTGCCCCCGCCATAGATAGCACTTTTAAGATTCGTTAAGAGTCCAATGACTCACCGTTACATTTGCACTGGCGAGAATAACATGCACTATTCAACATTGGGATGTCTAAACTTCACATAGTGCACCAACCACTAGAATGGTGTACTTTCACTCATTGAATTCAAGACTAGACGTTGTATCTAGCGTTGAATTGAGGTTCCACCATTAGTGATCAAGAATTTTGGACTTTAAACCCATCCCCCTTGATGTCTTTAACACCAAATTTCTTGATAATCCTTTTGTCAAAGGATCACTCAAATTTTCATTGGATCTCACAAAGTCAATAGATATGACTCCATTTGTGATCAAATCTTTGACATAACTATGTCTTAAACCGATATGCCTTGACTTCCCGTTATACACTTGACTATATGCTTTAGCAAGTGTAGCTGCACTATCACAATGGATTGAGATAGGCGACAGAGGTGTTGGCCACAACGGTATATCACACAGTAAATTATGTAGCCATTCAGCTTCTTTACAGGCTGAAGCAAGCGCTACAAACTCTGCTGCCATTGTTGAATCGGTGATACAAGTCTGTTTCTTAGAACCCTAAGAAACTGCACCTCCACCAAGCATAAAGATCCAACCACTGGTCGATGAGTGATCATCTTTATTGGTGATCCAACTAGCATCTGAAAATCCTTCTAAAACTGAAGGATAACCGGTATAACATATACCATAGTCCTTAGTGGCTTTTAAATACTTTAAAATTCTGGTTACACCTTGCCAATGTAACCTACTAGGGTTGCTTGTATATCTACTCAATATACCAACTGCATATGCAATATCAGGTCTAGTACAAGTCATTGCATACATTAGACACCCTATAACCTTGGCATATTCCATTTGAGATTTTGGATCTCCCTCATTTTTCACAAAGTTTATTTTGGGATCCAATGGTGTTGAGGCTGGAATACAATCACTTTGATTGAATTTGTTAAGAATCTTTTCAATATAATGTGATTGAGACAACATTATATTGTTACCATGTTTGAAGATTCTTATGCCAAGAATAACATCTGCCTCACCCATGTCTTTCATGTCAAATTTGTTTGAAAGCAAAGTTTTTGTGACTTCAACTTGTTCCAAGTCAGTCCCAAAAATTAACATGTCATCAACATATAAACAAATTATGACACCTTTGCCATCACTAAACTTGCTATAAATGCATTTATCAGATTCATTTATTTTGAATCCACTAGCAAGAATAACTTGGTCAAATTTCTGATGCCATTGCTTCGATGCTTGTTTTAGTCCATATAAAGACTTTACAAGTTTACACACCTTATGCTCTTGACCAGATATCACAAACCCTTCGGGTTGCTCCATATATACTTCTTCATCCAAATCACCATTTAAGAATGCTGTTTTAACATCCATTTGGTGAATGACTAAATTTTGGATAGAAGCTATGGCAAGTAACACTCTAATTGTAGCAATTCTAGCTACTGGAGAATACGTGTCAAAATAGTTCACACCATACTTTTGTGTGAACCCTTTGGCAACCAACCTGACCTTGAACTTATCAATAGTTTCATCGATCTTCATTTTCTTCTTGAAGATCCACTTACAACTAATTGGTTTTGAACCAGGTGGTAAGTCTACTAATTTTCAGGTTTTATTACCCATGATTGAGTCCATCTCATCATTAATAGCTTCCTTCCAAAAGGGAGTATCTTATGAGTTCATTGCTTCTTCATAGGTCTTGGGATCAGCCTCAATATTGAAACAATATGAGATTTGGTTGCTCACTGTATCTCTAGTTCCTTCAACTAGATACATATAAAAGTTTGAACCGAAGTCCTTTGACTTTCTAGCTATTTTGATCCTTCTCAATTCAATGGTTTCATTTTCACTATCTTTTATCAATTCACTTAATTTTGGAATAACATCTTTTATAAAGGTGAACCTATTCTCTTCAAAAATAGCATCTCTAGATTCAATTATGGTATTAACCGAAATTGAATCATTAGGTTCAATTATCATGAACCTATATGCTTTGCTATTTTGTGCATATCCTAAGAATATACACTCCACACCTCTTTCTCCCAATTTTCTTTTTTTAGGTTCTTGGAGTTTTACAACAGCTCTACAACCCCAAACTTTCAAATAGTTTAGGTTGGGTTTCCTTTTATTCCAAAATTCATAAGGGGTTATAGAACTTCTTTTATTAGGAACTCTATTTAAAATATGACAAGCCGTTAACAAGGCTTCACCCCAAAACCCTTGACTTAGTCCAGATTTTGACAAAAGTGCATTAACCATTTCTGTCAATACATGACAGGTGCCGAACCTGTGCAATAATAATAATAAATATAGAACCTAGCTACCACTAAAAGCAGTCAATAATTAATCCTAAGTACTGGAGCAGGGACTCTAGGTGTGCAATGGGTTACTTGATTCACCCTGTTCCCGAAGAGTTTGCTTAACCCGATATACCAGAATTAATTAGTTGGCAGAAATTACTGAATAGTAGACAGTGGCAAGTAGGGTCGTCTCCTCAGGGACTGGAGATATCTGTCTCTTTTAAAATCCAATTGATAAGGGGGGATTTCACCGGAATGAAACTAAAAACAATTAAACAATTTTGACTAAAATGAATAAATAACTAGCACAAGTATAGCAGGAATTTAATCAGGAATAAATAAATTCTAGCCAAGGATACAACTACTCAGGCACAGTCCAATCATCCGATCATTGATGCAAGAGATGTTCACTTAATGTATTAATAGGCTAGTTATAGTCTGACGACCAATTTTTTCTTAAATTATTGATAACCAAGGTACGACCGTTGATTACCCCTAATCAGCAAATACTCCTAGGTACGACCATAGGAAGTAATTTTCCAATTGCATTAATAACTAGAAAAATCTAGCCCTAATCAATAACACGCTACGAGGGTTATTTAAATTAGATCGCATGTTCCCCTAATGTGTAAACACACCAGTTGCCACTAATATTAATCAATCAAACAATTACGGATTTAATTGACTAAATTGACACGAGATTAATAAATCACATTGAACATCGGGCCCTTGACATCCAATTAATAAAATAATCCCATGAAAATTCAAGCAGACAACGTGCAAATATTAATAAATAAAGGAACACGTGAAAACTAATTAGATCTCACAGATTTTTGGTACTGCGCCGTCGAGTTGACCCTTGACTAGATTGAAGGTTTAGCCACGCCGCATAATTAAATCACCACACGAATTAATAAATTGCAAAGACATTGCGTTTTCTATTAGGAATCAAGGAATAAAAGGTGTTTTTCCCGTTGGGGAATATTGTCGAACACCTGGCGTGTGTCAGAGGCCAGTCCGGAGAAGAAAAGAAAAACTAAAGACTAGGCTAAAAACTAAACTAAAAGATAAACTAAAACTAGAGATGTCTTCCTTCCCTACGTTATCCCTATTTAAGAGACAAAAGAAAGATAGACTAAAGCTATCTAGGTGGTCCCCACACATGTGGACAAAGCCTCCAAAGTACTTCTTCTCCCAAGTCTCTTTTCCGTAGCTTTCTTTGAAAAGCCCAAATGACTTATAGCTTTGTGGTCCCCACCAATCCAAGGGCCCAAGGATTGAAGCCCTTAGAAGTCTCCATATTCTCCATAAAGTCCCTCCTTTTTGGTAGTTTTCTGCTTCATTCCTGAAATTAAGTCCAGATACCAAATATAAGTAAATATCAGCAATTAACACAATATTTATCAGGGATAAAAGGGGAAATAAATAATAAAATTACTAACAAATTATACCCTATCAATTCTCCCCACACCTGAATCATGCTTGCCCTCAAGCATAATTATTTCAAAAGTACAATCAGGATACGAAGTAATTCACAGCAGTTCATACCAAAAACGGCACTCCAAATTCCCCAATAACTTCATCGAAATCAAAATATATCAAATCAACAATGCTCACAGTTCAAAGTGCACTCATTCACTCCAAAGTGTATTTGAAATGTATATAAGGTGGCTCTCAAATCAACGCAATAGAATGACACTACCATAAGTTTGCTCATATATCATATCTCCACCACTTACTCATGAATTTAAATGCAGCAATCAAGGGACTTTGCAAGGTTGTAATGGGACTCGGGTGAGAAGGTAGGATAAAAAGGAGTCAAAAGGGTGTAAAAGTATAAAGAGAGTGCTCAGAAATTCATTACACAAATTCTTGCACATTGGGAACTTCAAGGCATCTCAACCATTACACAAGTGAAGTAAATTAGCACTTGCCGCAACCTTCGACTTTTCTTTTCTCCTCTTTTTTTTTCTATATTGTTCT
The DNA here is from genome assembly GCF_036785885.1 of Coffea arabica. Taxonomy (NCBI): domain Eukaryota; kingdom Viridiplantae; phylum Streptophyta; class Magnoliopsida; order Gentianales; family Rubiaceae; genus Coffea; species Coffea arabica. Next base: position 14,717,938 of record NC_092321.1, read on the forward strand.
TCTCTTTTTTTCCTTTTCTTTTTTTTTCTACAACTCCCAACCAGCACCATAAGAATCAACTTTACTCGATGCTTTCTTGCATTTTGCCTTCTTTCCACCTTTTTTTTTTTTAATAGACAATGCCTCTCAGATACTATTCCAAAATTTTGTATAATGAAATCAAAGCACTTCTTCACACGAGGTTCAGAAAGAAAGTCTAAAAAGAGGTTTCACGGCTAAAAGCTGGGGCCTCAAGCAAAGAATAGGGGTTAAGGCTCAACTTGGCTCCCTAATGGTAGTAAACAATCCAAGGGTCGGTTTTAAGAAAGTCCAAAGATGGCTCATTCCTAGGTGCCCTATCATTTCAACGCATTAAACTCATATAAATGCAGCCTTGACATGCATAACCGAGCAAGTTCTAGAATGACAAACCATGTGCAATAACCACTCACAAACGAAAAATTAGGCCCAAAAACCGCACAAGTGGTCAAATTCATGCCAAATTCAGCATATTCATCAATCAATTCATCATCGAGAAAAATAGAGCACCCAATGGTATGAACTTACACTACTCGTACTCATATCTCAATTGCATTCATCACAGTTTAGAGAAAGGAGCTACTAAGGCAAGGAAAAATTTACTCAGACAACTAGAAAAACAGCTAAAGCGTAATTAACCCTCCCCCACACCTGAACCTTACATTGCCCTCAATGTAAGCAAAGAAATAACAAATCAGAGTTATCGGGGCAACGACACTTCCCTTAAAACGGAGGAGGGCAGTAATGAATCACGGCTGCGGAGGGAAAGGCGGGCGGAAGCCCACGTGATGGAGATACTGTGCTAAATTCTGGGCCATCCCGCCCATCTGACGCTCCACCCGATCCATACGAGTGTCCAGGTTCTTGCCTTTAGTTTTTGGTTTGGTCATTGGATATCAGGAAAGATGGCAAAGACAAGGTAAAATTGGGTAAAATGGAGCGGTAGCTAGTCAACAGAGCAAGGGGTCCCCAAACACAGCTCCAGACACCAACAATTGCACAAATAGAAACTAAACAACCCAGAAATCAATTAAGTTGATAAATGATAAAATCTTCACCCAAAAATCAATTAAACATGGAAACAACAAAAATTTCCCCAATTACTTCAGATTCTACCCCAAAATTGGACAAATAGTCATCAACCAACCACAGATGATATCACAGCACTCAAATCAACCACAAAAATGTCTGACCTCAGCTAAGAAATTAAAATCTGGCATCAGCTAATAAAAGCTAGTAATCTGGCCTCAGCTACTTAGTGACAGAAAATTAAAGAAAGAATTCACCGGAGGTTCGGAGTAGGCAGTGGATGACAGTGAAGAGAGCAGGGACGGCCAACGGAGTGAAGAGAAGGCGCGTGACGGCCACGCGCCCTGGGGATGGCGGCTGCTGGCGAGGCGCGCGGATGGATCGCGCCTAGGATGAGCTCGCGCGCGCGGGCTGGGGCTGGTGCTGGCTGCGAGCCTTGGGGCTGCTGGTGGAGCGGAGGCTGGTGAGGTGGGTGAGCGGCGGACAGAGGCGACTGTCACGCGAGGGAACGCGGCACCTGTGTCGCGCCCGTGGGCCATCGACGGTGGTGCGAGGTGCTCGGCCGTCGGCTGCCGTGAGCTGCGGGCGGCGGCTGCTGCGAACTTCGCGCGAGATGGCGGCGGGCACAGAGGAGCTGATGCACGATGGGCGAGGGCGCGCGGCCGTTGAGCAGATCCGATGGCGGAGAGAGCGGGTGGCGGTCGCGCGGTCCGGTCGAGGAAGATGGTGGCGCACGGTGGAGGTGGAGATGCGGCGCGAGTGGGCGGCGGCCAAGGGGATTCGGGCAACAGGGAGGGAGCAGAGGAGGAAGAAAAGAAGAAGAAAGAAGAAGAAGGAAAGAAAAAGAAAGAAAAGAAGGAAAAAGAAAGAAAAAAAGAAAAAAAAAAGAAATTTTTTTTTTGGCTCCTTTTGAGCTACGGTGAGAAATATCCTCTCTTTTTTTTTTGGTTTTTTATTTTCTCTACGGAAATTTTTTTTTTTTTTTGTGTAAACAAAGAACTCCTGTCTTAGGCGTGGTCACGTCTAACTGCTATAGAGTCCTCAGAACCTGCACGAAAATTTCTTCCCCTCAGGCATGACCACCTGGCGTGGGCACGTCTAACTGCCATGGAGTCCGCAGATCCTGAACGAAAATTTCTTTCCCTCAGGCGTGACCACCTGGCGTGGGCACGTCTAACTGCCACGGAGTCCGCAGATCCTGAACGAAAATTTCTTTCCCTCAGGCGTGACCACCTATCGTGAGCACGTCTAACTGCTATAGAGTCTGCAGATCATGAACGAAAATTCCTTTCCCTCAGGCGTGACCACCTGCCGTGGGCACGTCTAACTGCCAATTTCCTGTCACCAACCATCAACCTATTAATTGACATTAACACTTAACTAAAACTTCAAAAATGTATAAAAACTGAAACAAATAGTCTTGGGTTGCCTCTCAAGTAGCGCCTTTCTTTAATGTCTTTGGCTAGACATTGAACACCACTCTTCAATATGGGTGTAACTCAATTTTCCTGGAAATCGGTGGCCCTCCCCCAGGATCCAAATAGCCTTTGAGTGCAGCCTTCTTTCTTAATTTTTTACTCCTTTTCACCTCATACAGTGCTTTCATCCCCTTATACTTGTTCTCAGTAAGTTTGAATTTATCCCTACAAGCAAACTCAGAAAATTCTTGCACAGAGGGATTAATAGAATGAATAGCAAACACAGGGTGAGAGTTAACAGGATGTTTCATTGTATCGAAAATATTAAAGTGGACTAGTTCTCCATCAAATTCCATGGACAATGTACCCTTATTAACGTCAATTTTTGTCTGTGCTGTGCTAAAAAAGGGTCTACCTAGTAGCAAAGGTGAGGGGTCAGGGGAATGATCATCATCCATGTCAAGTACATAAAAGTCAGCCGGGAATATCAATTCATTAACTTTAACCAGCACATCCTCGACCAACCCATCAGGGTATGCATTTGTTCGGTCAGCTAATTGAATTATTATCTCGGTTTCTTTTAATGGACCGAGATTCAGAGAAGCATACATAGATTTTGGCATTACGTTGATCGATGCTCCAAAATCCAGTAAGGTATTTCTAATCAGAGTATTACCTATCTTGCATGGGACAGTAAACCTACCTGGATCCCCACACTTTGGTGGTAGTTTTCTTTGGAGAACTGCTGACACATTCTCCCCAACAATAACTCTTTCATCTCCCCTCAGCCTCCTTCGATTGACATAGAGGTCCATCAGAAATTTTGCATACTTCGACACTTGCTTGATGGCGTCTAGTAGGGGGATATTGATCTCTACCTTGCGAAACACCTCCAGGATCTCTTTCTCCTTGTCCTGCTTCTTCGATTTTTCCAACGTGCAAGGAAATGGAGAGGGATTAGTTTTAACTGTAATTACTGGGTCTGGAAGTACCTTTAGATCTGCACCATTGCTGTCCTCCCTCTCAAGTTCATTTTCAATCTTTTCCTCATCCTTATCCTTAGGGATCATAGGTTCAGGCCCCTGAATTTCCTTCCCGCTCCTTAAAGTCATTGCGCTTACGTTCTTCAGGTTCAGTTCAGGTTGGGAAGGCAATCTTTCATTTACTTGGGACTCCAAACGGTTGATTGTTGTGGCCATTTGACTTATCTGACTCCTTATATCCTGCATTTTGGAGTCCGTCCTTTGCTGATTTTGCATAATGGTTGCCTCCGTCCTTTACTGATTTTGCGCCATGGTTGTCATCATTTGTTTCATCATCTCCTCCAAAGATGGACCAGAGCTTGGGGGCGGAGGTGGTCGGGGTTGGTATTGCTGCTGGTACCCTGGTGGCTTATTTGGCACAAAGTTAGACTGCCTGTTTGGTGTAAAGTTGGGTTGCCTATTCCCTCCATAATTGAGGTTGGGATTATCTCTCCACCCGGGGTTGTAAGTGCTTGAGTAAGGGTCGTACTGCTTCCTTGGCGCGGGCGCGTGATCAGCCATGTTCACATGTTCTGCAGTTTCTTCCTGAATCATTGGGCACATATCTGCAGAGTGACCTATACCAGTGCAAATCCCGCATACCCTGGCTTGTGATGCATTTCTCACAGCCTGTTGCCTAACAAACGCGGTCAACTCAGTTAGCTGCTGCTGCATGGAGGGTGTCTCTACCTCATTCACCCTGCGTATTGGAACATCCTCTCTCGTACCGAATTGTTGTGAATTCTCTGCCATCCCCTCTATTAACTCCCGTGCTTCCTGAGGGGTTTTGTTCACCAGTGCCCCTCCACTTGCAGCATCAATTATGCTCCTGTCTCTAAAAAGGAGCCCCTCATAAAAATACTGTATGAGCAACTGCTCACTTATTTGGTGTTGGGGGCACATTCTGCACAACTTCTTGAACCGTTCCCAATACTCATAGAGTGACTCCCATGGGTGCTGCTTGATCCCGCAAATTTCTTTCCTTAGACTCGCAGCCCTGGATGCAGGAAAATATTTATCTAAAAATTTTTTCTTTAATTGGTCCCACGTGGTGATGCTACCTGGTGGTAGGTAGTATAACCAGTCCTTTGCAGAGTCCTTCAAGGAAAAGGGAAATGCCCTCATTTTTATCTGCTCTTCTGTAATGCCCGGGGGTTTCATACTATTGCACACGACATCAAATTCCTGCCGATGCTTATACGGCTCCTCACCTGGTAAGCCATGAAAAGAGGATAAAAGAGAAATCAGACCAGATTTTAACTCGAATGAAGTGTTTTCACTCAAACTCGGGAAAGTAATGCACAAAGGCTGCTGATTTAAATTAGGGGCAGCCAACTCCCTTAATGTTCGTGCATTGGCCATGGGGATTTCTTCTTGCTCCGAGTCACTCGAAGTGTTACCAAATGAATCTGTTGGTTCAACTCCTGACTCAGGTCTCTGAGATGTAGCACTGGAGTGCTCCTCTCTGAGCTGTCTGGTTTCCTTTCTCGTTCTACGCGCGGTCTTCTCTACTTCAGGGTCAAAAATCAAATCACCTGTACGAGAAGTTCGAGGCATACACTAGAAAAATACCAGAAAATTAGAACAAAAATGAATTTAAAAAGAAACAAATTATAACGCCAGTCCCCGGCAACGGCGCCAAAAATTGACAGGTGCCGAACCTGTGCAATAATAATAATAAATATAGAACCTAGCTACCACTAAAAGCAGTCAATAATTAATCCTAGGTACTGGAGCAGGGACTCTAGATGTGCAATGGGTTACTTGATTCACCCTGTTTCCAAAGAGTTTGCTTAACTCGATATACCAGAATTAATTAGTTGGCAGAAATTACTGAATAGTAGACAGTGACAAGTAGGGTCGTCTCCTCAGGGACTGGAGATATCTGTCTCTTCTAAAATCCAATTGATAAGGGGGGATTTCACCGGAATGAAACTAAAAACAATTAAACAATTTTGACTAAAATAAATAAATAACTAGCACAAGTATAGCAGGAATTTAATCAGGAATAAATAAATTTTAGCCAAGGATACAACTACTCAGGCACAGTCCAATCATCCGATCATTGATGCAAGAGATGTTCACTTAATGTATTAATAGGCTAGTTATAGTCTGACGATCAATTTTTCCTTAAATTATTGATAAACAAGGTACGACCGTTGATTACCCCTAATCAGCAAATACTCCTAGGTACGACCATAGGAAGTAATTTTTCAATTGCATTAATAACTAGAAAAACCTAGCCCTAATCAATAACACGCTACGAGGGTTATTTAAATTAGATCGCATGTTCCCCTAATGTGTAAACACACCAGTTGCCACTAATATTAATCAATCAAACAATTACGGATTTAATTGACTAAATTGGCACGAGATTAATAAATCACATTGAACATCGGGCCCTTTGTCACGGCCCCACCTCCCCCTGAGGCGAACCAGAGGGTTCGGCGGGCCGCGTGCCCAGCTCTCGCCGGGACTCAGTCGCTCACTACAGTTCTCAACCCAATTACAATATAAATCTCAAAATTTCATCAAATTCTCCAATGATTACCTATTACAAATGCAGCGGAAACTGATTCCAATCGTAGAACGTATACTTACATCCATATCAATTTCAAATATTTATACAAGACCAACTCGTACATAAAATAAATCCAAATCTAAACTGTACAAGAGATAACTCATCCGGTCACATGAACAAGTACTACAAGCCTTTCCTTCGCCACGAGCCCTGTGGAGGGGAATAAAACATTTTGGGGGTGAGCTAAAAGCTCAGCGAGTAACCAGTAAAAATCAGTAATCAAATATATTTCACAATCGTTCATTTCAATGATGTCATGAATCGGTAATCACATGTACGTTTATTGCTCTCTTGAGCCAGTGAAATCGTTGTACTTAAACACCCAACGCTCCAAACAAACATTTAACAGTAAACAATCAGAGGGGGAGCCATTTGCTCCAGACGAACAGTACACAGAGGTGGAGACGTTGGTGTTCAGCACACGAATTCCAAATACTCATTTAAGCCAAAACATGTCATGGGCCACATGCAAGCACTCGTGATATGCAATCAAGTAAATAGTGCAAGAAACGGTTCATAAATAACTTTGGAAACAGTTTAGGGTCACTCACCTCCACGGCTCAGAAACCATCCATCATGTATCATTGCCTTGCTCAACTCCAAGCCTTAGATCACAAACCCAATGCAAACAAGTCCCTTCAAAGTTTGGACAGCACTTCCCCTACATTTGCTAACTTTTCCAGCCATCATGGCTTCATTATTACTCCAGCCAGTCCCAAAGTCACACAAATAAGTTCATCTAATATCCATTCAGCAAGCTCCAAGTAGTACAAAGACAAGTCAAGCTAGGGAAAAGTCCGGAAATGAAGGTTAAGCTCAAAACCAGAAAAACAGTTTTGACGTCATAATGCGGTAATGGCACAACTCTCACTACAATTATCGGTTGGGGGTGTAAGACCCACCGTTTCGAAGCTATGAAACAGGGCTACAACAATGTAGAAGGTCACTCAATCCAGTTCCTAGCCCAACTAGGTCAAAAATGCCAAACACTAAACCAGAATCACCAAAACAGGTTTGCAAAACACAGAAAACTGTAATCGGTATATCTCAGTCCATACAAGTCCAAATGCCAAAATTCCAAAGGCATAAGTTACCTAATACATCCCGATACATTTCATCAGAAGACACCAACTCCAAAATCCAAACCAATTCCAGTCAAAATGGCCAATTACTATCGCAGTTTTCGCATTCTGATCAAAGCAGAACAGCTACAGTAATTTCGGCATAACTCACTCTACACTAATCCAAATGACCTGAAATTTTACTGGCACCTCAAACACATCAATACCTACAACTTTCATGTTTTGAGCAAAGTCCAATTCGGCCTCTAACCTTATGATATAAAACCAGACAGAATTAGGGGTTTATGAACCCTAACTTTCCAAAATTTATTCCAAATCCAAAATTGGTTGCAAATATCAATCATTTCCATCCACTAGAGTCATAACCCCTCATTATCAATCATCATAAACAACCACAACACCATAATCCAATTAAACCAGAAAAATCATCATAAAATTGAAAACTTCACCAAATCACTTCAAACCAAAATAAAAACCAGAAATTTCAGCACTCTAATCACTACTAATCATATCTTAAGCATCAATAGGTGTAGGTGGAAGTTTAAGCTTCACTTACCAAGAAACAAGAGAGAGAGAGATGTTGGCCACCTTAGACCTTCAAACAAACTTCACTACAACACTTACTAGCACTAGAAGAAAGGTTTTTATGGAGTAGAATCTAATCTAGGCTTTTGTTTGTGGGAGATTGAAGCAAATGGAGCTTGAAAGTTGAAGAAATGCACTTCCTTCTTGAGCTAGGGAGATCCGGCCACCAAGAGAAGAAAATGGTGATTTTTGTGCATTTTTTTGATATTTAATCCTTTGGTCAAAAAAGTCAAGAAAGTGAATAGTAATTCTTAAAGTCCAACCAATGAGAATGTGACACTTGTCACCTCATTAAATGCATTCCTATCCTTTCTTTCTTCTCTCACATCAATCATTTCACACACTCTACTTGTCTATTAACACCCGATAAATTTTACACAGTATCCGGAATTTAACCTAATTGGCCGAATTTTTCCGAACTTTTCGCACTAGTAGGTCCCACGTCCAATATATATTCTTAATTTTTTAAAAACTCACTAATGCTAGAAAAATCATCTAAAAACTTTAGTTGCTCATAAAATCCACCCAGATAATATTTCTAAGCCAGAAATGCAAAAATTATGCAATTAAAGGAACTAAAACCCTAGGAAAATATTAGGGTTTTTACGGGTTCTCACACTCTTTTTTTTCGGGGCGTCACAATCTCCCCTCCTTAAAAGAATGTCGTCCTCGACATTCCATCTTGTACTAATCAAGTCAAGTCAACCCGCAAGAATCACTAATATTTCAAACCAAACCCACAGTCCGGCATCCTAAATTTCAAGTCTAGGATACACTACAGAAATCTGAAGCCTAAGCTCTGATACCAACTGTCACGGCTCCACCTCCCCCTGAGGCGAACCAGAGGGTTCGGCGGACCGCGTGCCCAGCTCTCGCCGGGACTCAGTCGCTCACTACAGTCCTCAACCCAATTACAATATAAATCTCAAAATTTCATCAAATTCTCCAATGATTACCTATTACAAATGCAGCGGAAACTGATTCCAATCGTAGAACGTATACTTACATCCATATCAATTTCAAATATTTATACAAGACCAACTCGTACATAAAATAAATCCAAATCTAAACTGTACAAGAGATAACTCATCCGGTCACATGAACAAGTACTACAAGCCTTTCCTTCACCACGAGCCCTGTGGAGGGGAATAAAACATTTTGGGGGTGAGCTAAAAGCTCAGCGAGTAACCAGTAAAAATCAGTAATCAAATATATTTCACAATCGTTCATTTCAATGATGTCATGAATCGGTAATCACATGTACGTTTATTGCTCTCTTGAGCCAGTGAAATCGTTGTACTTAAACACCCAACGCTCCAAACAAACATTTAACAGTAAACAATCAGAGGGGGAGCCATTTGCTCCAGACGAACAGTACACAGAGGTGGAGACGTTGGTGTTCAGCACACGAATTCCAAATACTCATTTAAGCCAAAACATGTCATGGGCCACATGCAAGCACTCGTGATATGCAATCAAGTAAATAGTGCAAGAAACGGTTCATAAATAACTTTGGAAACAGTTTAGGGTCACTCACCTCCACGGCTCAGAAACCATCCATCATGTATCATTGCCTTGCTCAACTCCAAGCCTTAGATCACAAACCCAATGCAAACAAGTCCCTTCAAAGTTCGGACAGCACTTCCCCTACATTTGCTAACTTTTCCAGCCATCATGGCTTCATTATTACTCCAGCCAGTCCCAAAGTCACACAAATAAGTTCATCTAATATCCATTCAGCAAGCTCCAAGTAGTACAAAGACAAGTCAAGCTAGGGAAAAGTCCGGAAATGAAGGTTAAGCTCAAAACCAGAAAAACAGTTTTGACGTCATAATGCGGTAATGGCACAACTCTCACTACAATTATCGGTTGGGGGTGTAAGACCCACCGTTTCGAAGCTATGAAACAGGGCTACAACAATGTAGAAGGTCACTCAATCCAGTTCCTAGCCCAACTAGGTCAAAAATGCCAAACACTAAACCAGAATCACCAAAACAGGTTTGCAAAACACAGAAAACTGTAATCGGTATATCTCAGTCCATACAAGTCCAAATGCCAAAATTCCAAAGGCATAAGTTACCTAATACATCCCGATACATTTCATCAGAAGACACCAACTCCAAAATCCAAACCAATTCCAGTCAAAATGGCCAATTACTATCGCAGTTTTCGCATTCTGATCAAAGCAGAACAGCTACAGTAATTTCGGCATAACTCACTCTACACTAATCCAAATGACCTGAAATTTTACTGGCACCTCAAACACATCAATACCTACAACTTTCATGTTTTGAGCAAAGTCCAATTCGGCCTCTAACCTTATGATATAAAACCGGACAGAATTAGGGGTTTATGAACCCTAACTTTCCAAAATTTATTCCAAATCCAAAATTGGTTGCAAATATCAATCATTTCCATCCACTAGAGTCATAACCCCTCATTATCAATCATCATAAACAACCACAACACCATAATCCAATTAAACCAGAAAAATCATCATAAAATTGAAAACTTCACCAAATCACTTCAAACCAAGATAAAAACCAGAAATTTCAGCACTCTAATCACTACTAATCATATCTTAAGCATCAATAGGTGTAGGTGGAAGTTTAAGCTTCACTTACCAAGAAACAAGAGAGAGAGAGATGTTGGCCACCTTAGACCTTCAAACAAACTTCACTACAACACTTACTAGCACTAGAAGAAAGGTTTTTATGGAGTAGAATCTAATCTAGGCTTTTGTTTGTGGGAGATTGAAGCAAATGGAGCTTGAAAGTTGAAGAAATGCACTTCCTTCTTGAGCTAGGGAGATCCGGCCACCAAGAGAAGAAAATGGTGATTTTTGTGCATTTTTTTGATATTTAATCCTTTGGTCAAAAAAGTCAAGAAAGTGAATAGTAATTCTTAAAGTCCAACCAATGAGAATGTGACACTTGTCACCTCATTAAATGCATTCCTATCCTTTCTTTCTTCTCTCACATCAATCATTTCACACACTCTACTTGTCTATTAACACCCGATAAATTTTACACAGTATCCGGAATTTAACCTAATTGGCCGAATTTTTCCGAACTTTTCGCACTAGTAGGTCCCACGTCCAATATATATTCTTAATTTTTTAAAAACTCACTAATGCTAGAAAAATCATCTAAAAACTTTAGTTGCTCATAAAATCCACCCAGATAATATTTCTAAGCCAGAAATGCAAAAATTATGCAATTAAAGGAACTAAAACCCTAGGAAAATATTAGGGTTTTTACGGGTTCTCACACTCTTTTTTTTCGGGGCGTCACAATCTCCCCTCCTTAAAAGAATGTCGTCCTCGACATTCCATCTTGTACTAATCAAGTCAAGTCAACCCGCAAGAATCACTAATATTTCAAACCAAACCCACAGTCCGGCATCCTAAATTTCAAGTCTAGGATACACTACAGAGATCTGAAGTCTAAGCTCTGATACCAACTGTCACGGCCCCACCTCCCCCTGAGGCGAACCAGAGGGTTCGGCGGGCCGCGTGCCCAGCTCTCGCCGGGACTCAGTCGCTCACTACAGTCCTCAACCCAATTACAATATAAATCTCAAAATTTCATCAAATTCTCCAATGATTACCTATTACAAATGCAGCGGAAACTGATTCCAATCGTAGAACGTATACTTACATCCATATCAATTTCAAATATTTATACAAGACCAACTCGTACATAAAATAAATCCAAATCTAAACTGTACAAGAGATAACTCATCCGGTCACATGAACAAGTACTACAAGCCTTTCCTTCGCCACGAGCCCTGTGGAGGGGAATAAAACATTTTGGGGGTGAGCTAAAAGCTCAGCGAGTAACCAGTAAAAATCAGTAATCAAATATATTTCACAATCGTTCATTTCAATGATGTCATGAATCGGTAATCACATGTACGTTTATTGCTCTCTTGAGCCAGTGAAATCGTTGTACTTAAACACCCAACGCTCCAAACAAACATTTAACAGTAAACAATCAGAGGGGGAGCCATTTGCTCCAGACGAACAGTACACAGAGGTGGAGACGTTGGTGTTCAGCACACGAATTCCAAATACTCATTTAAGCCAAAACATGTCATGGGCCACATGCAAGCACTCGTGATATGCAATCAAGTAAATAGTGCAAGAAACGGTTCATAAATAACTTTGGAAACAGTTTAGGGTCACTCACCTCCACGGCTCAGAAACCATCCATCATGTATCATTGCCTTGCTCAACTCCAAGCCTTAGATCACAAACCCAATGCAAACAAGTCCCTTCAAAGTTCGGACAGCACTTCCCCTACATTTGCTAACTTTTCCAGCCATCATGGCTTCATTATTACTCCAGCCAGTCCCAAAGTCACACAAATAAGTTCATCTAATATCCATTCAGCAAGCTCCAAGTAGTACAAAGACAAGTCAAGCTAGGGAAAAGTCCGGAAATGAAGGTTAAGCTCAAAACCAGAAAAACAGTTTTGACGTCATAATGCGGTAATGGCACAACTCTCACTACAATTATCGGTTGGGGGTGTAAGACCCACCGTTTCGAAGCTATGAAACAGGGCTACAACAATGTAGAAGGTCACTCAATCCAGTTCCTAGCCCAACTAGGTCAAAAATGCCAAACACTAAACCAGAATCACCAAAACAGGTTTGCAAAACACAGAAAACTGTAATCGGTATATCTCAGTCCATACAAGTCCAAATGCCAAAATTCCAAAGGCATAAGTTACCTAATACATCCCGATACATTTCATCAGAAGACACCAACTCCAAAATCCAAACCAATTCCAGTCAAAATGGCCAATTACTATCGCAGTTTTCGCATTCTGATCAAAGCAGAACAGCTACAGTAATTTCGGCATAACTCACTCTACACTAATCCAAATGACCTGAAATTTTACTGGCACCTCAAACACATCAATACCTACAACTTTCATGTTTTGAGCAAAGTCCAATTCGGCCTCTAACCTTATGATATAAAACCGGACAGAATTAGGGGTTTATGAACCCTAACTTTCCAAAATTTATTCCAAATCCAAAATTGGTTGCAAATATCAATCATTTCCATCCACTAGAGTCATAACCCCTCATTATCAATCATCATAAACAACCACAACACCATAATCCAATTAAACCAGAAAAATCATCATAAAATTGAAAACTTCACCAAATCACTTCAAACCAAGATAAAAACCAGAAATTTCAGCACTCTAATCACTACTAATCATATCTTAAGCATCAATAGGTGTAGGTGGAAGTTTAAGCTTCACTTACCAAGAAACAAGAGAGAGAGAGATGTTGGCCACCTTAGACCTTCAAACAAACTTCACTACAACACTTACTAGCACTAGAAGAAAGGTTTTTATGGAGTAGAATCTAATCTAGGCTTTTGTTTGTGGGAGATTGAAGCAAATGGAGCTTGAAAGTTGAAGAAATGCACTTCCTTCTTGAGCTAGGGAGATCCGGCCACCAAGAGAAGAAAATGGTGATTTTTGTGCATTTTTTTGATATTTAATCCTTTGGTCAAAAAAGTCAAGAAAGTGAATAGTAATTCTTAAAGTCCAACCAATGAGAATGTGACACTTGTCACCTCATTAAATGCATTCCTATCCTTTCTTTCTTCTCTCACATCAATCATTTCACACACTCTACTTGTCTATTAACACCCGATAAATTTTACACAGTATCCGGAATTTAACCTAATTGGCCGAATTTTTCCGAACTTTTCGCACTAGTAGGTCCCACGTCCAATATATATTCTTAATTTTTTAAAAACTCACTAATGCTAGAAAAATCATCTAAAAACTTTAGTTGCTCATAAAATCCACCCAGATAATATTTCTAAGCCAGAAATGCAAAAATTATGCAATTAAAGGAACTAAAACCCTAGGAAAATATTAGGGTTTTTACGGGTTCTCACACTCTTTTTTTTCGGGGCGTCACAATCTCCCCTCCTTAAAAGAATGTCGTCCTCGACATTCCATCTTGTACTAATCAAGTCAAGTCAACCCGCAAGAATCACTAATATTTCAAACCAAACCCACAGTCCGGCATCCTAAATTTCAAGTCTAGGATACACTACAGAGATCTGAAGCCTAAGCTCTGATACCAACTGTCACGGCCCCACCTCCCCCTGAGGCGAACCAGAGGGTTCGGCGGGCCGCGTGCCCAGCTCTCGCCGGGACTCAGTCGCTCACTACAGTCCTCAACCCAATTACAATATAAATCTCAAAATTTCATCAAATTCTCCAATGATTACCTATTACAAATGCAGCGGAAACTGATTCCAATCGTAGAACGTATACTTACATCCATATCAATTTCAAATATTTATACAAGACCAACTCGTACATAAAATAAATCCAAATCTAAACTGTACAAGAGATAACTCATCCGGTCACATGAACAAGTACTACAAGCCTTTCCTTCGCCACGAGCCCTGTGGAGGGGAATAAAACATTTTGGGGGTGAGCTAAAAGCTCAGCGAGTAACCAGTAAAAATCAGTAATCAAATATATTTCACAATCGTTCATTTCAATGATGTCATGAATCGGTAATCACATGTACGTTTATTGCTCTCTTGAGCCAGTGAAATCGTTGTACTTAAACACCCAACGCTCCAAACAAACATTTAACAGTAAACAATCAGAGGGGGAGCCATTTGCTCCAGACGAACAGTACACAGAGGTGGAGACGTTGGTGTTCAGCACACGAATTCCAAATACTCATTTAAGCCAAAACATGTCATGGGCCACATGCAAGCACTCGTGATATGCAATCAAGTAAATAGTGCAAGAAACGGTTCATAAATAACTTTGGAAACAGTTTAGGGTCACTCACCTCCACGGCTCAGAAACCATCCATCATGTATCATTGCCTTGCTCAACTCCAAGCCTTAGATCACAAACCCAATGCAAACAAGTCCCTTCAAAGTTCGGACAGCACTTCCCCTACATTTGCTAACTTTTCCAGCCATCATGGCTTCATTATTACTCCAGCCAGTCCCAAAGTCACACAAATAAGTTCATCTAATATCCATTCAGCAAGCTCCAAGTAGTACAAAGACAAGTCAAGCTAGGGAAAAGTCCGGAAATGAAGGTTAAGCTCAAAACCAGAAAAACAGTTTTGACGTCATAATGCGGTAATGGCACAACTCTCACTACAATTATCGGTTGGGGGTGTAAGACCCACCGTTTCGAAGCTATGAAACAGGGCTACAACAATGTAGAAGGTCACTCAATCCAGTTCCTAGCCCAACTAGGTCAAAAATGCCAAAGACTAAACCAGAATCACCAAAACAGGTTTGCAAAACACAGAAAACTGTAATCGGTATATCTCAGTCCATACAAGTCCAAATGCCAAAATTCCAAAGGCATAAGTTACCTAATACATCCCGATACATTTCATCAGAAGACACCAACTCCAAAATCCAAACCAATTCCAGTCAAAATGGCCAATTACTATCGCAGTTTTCGCATTCTGATCAAAGCAGAACAGCTACAGTAATTTCGGCATAACTCACTCTACACTAATCCAAATGACCTGAAATTTTACTGGCACCTCAAACACATCAATACCTACAACTTTCATGTTTTGAGCAAAGTCCAATTCGGCCTCTAACCTTATGATATAAAACCGGACAGAATTAGGGGTTTATGAACCCTAACTTTCCAAAATTTATTCCAAATCCAAAATTGGTTGCAAATATCAATCATTTCCATCCACTAGAGTCATAACCCCTCATTATCAATCATCATAAACAACCACAACACCATAATCCAATTAAACCAGAAAAATCATCATAAAATTGAAAACTTCACCAAATCACTTCAAACCAAGATAAAAACCAGAAATTTCAGCACTCTAATCACTACTAATCATATCTTAAGCATCAATAGGTGTAGGTGGAAGTTTAAGCTTCACTTACCAAGAAACAAGAGAGAGAGAGATGTTGGCCACCTTAGACCTTCAAACAAACTTCACTACAACACTTACTAGCACTAGAAGAAAGGTTTTTATGGAGTAGAATCTAATCTAGGCTTTTGTTTGTGGGAGATTGAAGCAAATGGAGCTTGAAAGTTGAAGAAATGCACTTCCTTCTTGAGCTAGGGAGATCCGGCCACCAAGAGAAGAAAATGGTGATTTTTGTGCATTTTTTTGATATTTAATCCTTTGGTCAAAAAAGTCAAGAAAGTGAATAGTAATTCTTAAAGTCCAACCAATGAGAATGTGACACTTGTCACCTCATTAAATGCATTCCTATCCTTTCTTTCTTCTCTCACATCAATCATTTCACACACTCTACTTGTCTATTAACACCCGATAAATTTTACACAGTATCCGGAATTTAACCTAATTGGCCGAATTTTTCCGAACTTTTCGCACTAGTAGGTCCCACGTCCAATATATATTCTTAATTTTTTAAAAACTCACTAATGCTAGAAAAATCATCTAAAAACTTTAGTTGCTCATAAAATCCACCCAGATAATATTTCTAAGCCAGAAATGCAAAAATTATGCAATTAAAGGAACTAAAACCCTAGGAAAATATTAGGGTTTTTACGGGTTCTCACACTCTTTTTTTTCGGGGCGTCACAATCTCCCCTCCTTAAAAGAATGTCGTCCTCGACATTCCATCTTGTACTAATCAAGTCAAGTCAACCCGCAAGAATCACTAATATTTCAAACCAAACCCACAGTCCGGCATCCTAAATTTCAAGTCTAGGATACACTACAGAGATCTGAAGCCTAAGCTCTGATACCAACTGTCACGGCCCCACCTCCCCCTGAGGCGAACCAGAGGGTTCGGCGGGCCGCGTGCCCAGCTCTCGCCGGGACTCAGTCGCTCACTACAGTCCTCAACCCAATTACAATATAAATCTCAAAATTTCATCAAATTCTCCAATGATTACCTATTACAAATGCAGCGGAAACTGATTCCAATCGTAGAACGTATACTTACATCCATATCAATTTCAAATATTTATACAAGACCAACTCGTACATAAAATAAATCCAAATCTAAACTGTACAAGAGATAACTCATCCGGTCACATGAACAAGTACTACAAGCCTTTCCTTCGCCACGAGCCCTGTGGAGGGGAATAAAACATTTTGGGGGTGAGCTAAAAGCTCAGCGAGTAACCAGTAAAAATCAGTAATCAAATATATTTCACAATCGTTCATTTCAATGATGTCATGAATCGGTAATCACATGTACGTTTATTGCTCTCTTGAGCCAGTGAAATCGTTGTACTTAAACACCCAACGCTCCAAACAAACATTTAACAGTAAACAATCAGAGGGGGAGCCATTTGCTCCAGACGAACAGTACACAGAGGTGGAGACGTTGGTGTTCAGCACACGAATTCCAAATACTCATTTAAGCCAAAACATGTCATGGGCCACATGCAAGCACTCGTGATATGCAATCAAGTAAATAGTGCAAGAAACGGTTCATAAATAACTTTGGAAACAGTTTAGGGTCACTCACCTCCACGGCTCAGAAACCATCCATCATGTATCATTGCCTTGCTCAACTCCAAGCCTTAGATCACAAACCCAATGCAAACAAGTCCCTTCAAAGTTCGGACAGCACTTCCCCTACATTTGCTAACTTTTCCAGCCATCATGGCTTCATTATTACTCCAGCCAGTCCCAAAGTCACACAAATAAGTTCATCTAATATCCATTCAGCAAGCTCCAAGTAGTACAAAGACAAGTCAAGCTAGGGAAAAGTCCGGAAATGAAGGTTAAGCTCAAAACCAGAAAAACAGTTTTGACGTCATAATGCGGTAATGGCACAACTCTCACTACAATTATCGGTTGGGGGTGTAAGACCCACCGTTTCGAAGCTATGAAACAGGGCTACAACAATGTAGAAGGTCACTCAATCCAGTTCCTAGCCCAACTAGGTCAAAAATGCCAAACACTAAACCAGAATCACCAAAACAGGTTTGCAAAACACAGAAAACTGTAATCGGTATATCTCAGTCCATACAAGTCCAAATGCCAAAATTCCAAAGGCATAAGTTACCTAATACATCCCGATACATTTCATCAGAAGACACCAACTCCAAA
Source organism: Coffea arabica (assembly GCF_036785885.1). Classification (NCBI taxonomy): domain Eukaryota; kingdom Viridiplantae; phylum Streptophyta; class Magnoliopsida; order Gentianales; family Rubiaceae; genus Coffea; species Coffea arabica. Next base: position 14,735,756 of record NC_092321.1, read on the forward strand.
ATCCAAACCAATTCCAGTCAAAATGGCCAATTACTATCGCAGTTTTCGCATTCTGATCAAAGCAGAACAGCTACAGTAATTTCGGCATAACTCACTCTACACTAATCCAAATGACCTGAAATTTTACTGGCACCTCAAACACATCAATACCTACAACTTTCATGTTTTGAGCAAAGTCCAATTCGGCCTCTAACCTTATGATATAAAACCGGACAGAATTAGGGGTTTATGAACCCTAACTTTCCAAAATTTATTCCAAATCCAAAATTGGTTGCAAATATCAATCATTTCCATCCACTAGAGTCATAACCCCTCATTATCAATCATCATAAACAACCACAACACCATAATCCAATTAAACCAGAAAAATCATCATAAAATTGAAAACTTCACCAAATCACTTCAAACCAAGATAAAAACCAGAAATTTCAGCACTCTAATCACTACTAATCATATCTTAAGCATCAATAGGTGTAGGTGGAAGTTTAAGCTTCACTTACCAAGAAACAAGAGAGAGAGAGATGTTGGCCACCTTAGACCTTCAAACAAACTTCACTACAACACTTACTAGCACTAGAAGAAAGGTTTTTATGGAGTAGAATCTAATCTAGGCTTTTGTTTGTGGGAGATTGAAGCAAATGGAGCTTGAAAGTTGAAGAAATGCACTTCCTTCTTGAGCTAGGGAGATCCGGCCACCAAGAGAAGAAAATGGTGATTTTTGTGCATTTTTTTGATATTTAATCCTTTGGTCAAAAAAGTCAAGAAAGTGAATAGTAATTCTTAAAGTCCAACCAATGAGAATGTGACACTTGTCACCTCATTAAATGCATTCCTATCCTTTCTTTCTTCTCTCACATCAATCATTTCACACACTCTACTTGTCTATTAACACCCGATAAATTTTACACAGTATCCGGAATTTAACCTAATTGGCCGAATTTTTCCGAACTTTTCGCACTAGTAGGTCCCACGTCCAATATATATTCTTAATTTTTTAAAAACTCACTAATGCTAGAAAAATCATCTAAAAACTTTAGTTGCTCATAAAATCCACCCAGATAATATTTCTAAGCCAGAAATGCAAAAATTATGCAATTAAAGGAACTAAAACCCTAGGAAAATATTAGGGTTTTTACGGGTTCTCACACTCTTTTTTTTCGGGGCGTCACAATCTCCCCTCCTTAAAAGAATGTCGTCCTCGACATTCCATCTTGTACTAATCAAGTCAAGTCAACCCGCAAGAATCACTAATATTTCAAACCAAACCCACAGTCCGGCATCCTAAATTTCAAGTCTAGGATACACTACAGAGATCTGAAGCCTAAGCTCTGATACCAACTGTCACGGCCCCACCTCCCCCTGAGGCGAACCAGAGGGTTCGGCGGGCCGCGTGCCCAGCTCTCGCCGGGACTCAGTCGCTCACTACAGTCCTCAACCCAATTACAATATAAATCTCAAAATTTCATCAAATTCTCCAATGATTACCTATTACAAATGCAGCGGAAACTGATTCCAATCGTAGAACGTATACTTACATCCATATCAATTTCAAATATTTATACAAGACCAACTCGTACATAAAATAAATCCAAATCTAAACTGTACAAGAGATAACTCATCCGGTCACATGAACAAGTACTACAAGCCTTTCCTTCGCCACGAGCCCTGTGGAGGGGAATAAAACATTTTGGGGGTGAGCTAAAAGCTCAGCGAGTAACCAGTAAAAATCAGTAATCAAATATATTTCACAATCGTTCATTTCAATGATGTCATGAATCGGTAATCACATGTACGTTTATTGCTCTCTTGAGCCAGTGAAATCGTTGTACTTAAACACCCAACGCTCCAAACAAACATTTAACAGTAAACAATCAGAGGGGGAGCCATTTGCTCCAGACGAACAGTACACAGAGGTGGAGACGTTGGTGTTCAGCACACGAATTCCAAATACTCATTTAAGCCAAAACATGTCATGGGCCACATGCAAGCACTCGTGATATGCAATCAAGTAAATAGTGCAAGAAACGGTTCATAAATAACTTTGGAAACAGTTTAGGGTCACTCACCTCCACGGCTCAGAAACCATCCATCATGTATCATTGCCTTGCTCAACTCCAAGCCTTAGATCACAAACCCAATGCAAACAAGTCCCTTCAAAGTTCGGACAGCACTTCCCCTACATTTGCTAACTTTTCCAGCCATCATGGCTTCATTATTACTCCAGCCAGTCCCAAAGTCACACAAATAAGTTCATCTAATATCCATTCAGCAAGCTCCAAGTAGTACAAAGACAAGTCAAGCTAGGGAAAAGTCCGGAAATGAAGGTTAAGCTCAAAACCAGAAAAACAGTTTTGACGTCATAATGCGGTAATGGCACAACTCTCACTACAATTATCGGTTGGGGGTGTAAGACCCACCGTTTCGAAGCTATGAAACAGGGCTACAACAATGTAGAAGGTCACTCAATCCAGTTCCTAGCCCAACTAGGTCAAAAATGCCAAACACTAAACCAGAATCACCAAAACAGGTTTGCAAAACACAGAAAACTGTAATCGGTATATCTCAGTCCATACAAGTCCAAATGCCAAAATTCCAAAGGCATAAGTTACCTAATACATCCCGATACATTTCATCAGAAGACACCAACTCCAAAATCCAAACCAATTCCAGTCAAAATGGCCAATTACTATCGCAGTTTTCGCATTCTGATCAAAGCAGAACAGCTACAGTAATTTCGGCATAACTCACTCTACACTAATCCAAATGACCTGAAATTTTACTGGCACCTCAAACACATCAATACCTACAACTTTCATGTTTTGAGCAAAGTCCAATTCGGCCTCTAACCTTATGATATAAAACCGGACAGAATTAGGGGTTTATGAACCCTAACTTTCCAAAATTTATTCCAAATCCAAAATTGGTTGCAAATATCAATCATTTCCATCCACTAGAGTCATAACCCCTCATTATCAATCATCATAAACAACCACAACACCATAATCCAATTAAACCAGAAAAATCATCATAAAATTGAAAACTTCACCAAATCACTTCAAACCAAGATAAAAACCAGAAATTTCAGCACTCTAATCACTACTAATCATATCTTAAGCATCAATAGGTGTAGGTGGAAGTTTAAGCTTCACTTACCAAGAAACAAGAGAGAGAGAGATGTTGGCCACCTTAGACCTTCAAACAAACTTCACTACAACACTTACTAGCACTAGAAGAAAGGTTTTTATGGAGTAGAATCTAATCTAGGCTTTTGTTTGTGGGAGATTGAAGCAAATGGAGCTTGAAAGTTGAAGAAATGCACTTCCTTCTTGAGCTAGGGAGATCCGGCCACCAAGAGAAGAAAATGGTGATTTTTGTGCATTTTTTTGATATTTAATCCTTTGGTCAAAAAAGTCAAGAAAGTGAATAGTAATTCTTAAAGTCCAACCAATGAGAATGTGACACTTGTCACCTCATTAAATGCATTCCTATCCTTTCTTTCTTCTCTCACATCAATCATTTCACACACTCTACTTGTCTATTAACACCCGATAAATTTTACACAGTATCCGGAATTTAACCTAATTGGCCGAATTTTTCCGAACTTTTCACACTAGTAGGTCCCACGTCCAATATATATTCTTAATTTTTTAAAAACTCACTAATGCTAGAAAAATCATCTAAAAACTTTAGTTGCTCATAAAATCCACCCAGATAATATTTCTAAGCCAGAAATGCAAAAATTATGCAATTAAAGGAACTAAAACCCTAGGAAAATATTAGGATTTTTACGGGTTCTCACACTCTTTTTTTTCGGGGCGTCACAATCTCCCCTCCTTAAAAGAATGTCGTCCTCGACATTTCATCTTGTACTAATCAAGTCAAGTCAACCCGCAAGAATCACTAATATTTCAAACCAAACCCACAGTCCGGCATCCTAAATTTCAAGTCTAGGATACACTACAGAGATCTGAAGTCTAAGCTCTGATACCAACTGTCACGGCCCCACCTCCCCCTGAGGCGAACCAGAGGGTTCGGCGGGCCGCGTGCCCAGCTCTCGCCGGGACTCAGTCGCTCACTACAGTCCTCAACCCAATTACAATATAAATCTCAAAATTTCATCAAATTCTCCAATGATTACCTATTACAAATGCAGCGGAAACTGATTCCAATCGTAGAACGTATACTTACATCCATATCAATTTCAAATATTTATACAAGACCAACTCGTACATAAAATAAATCCAAATCTAAACTGTACAAGAGATAACTCATCCGGTCACATGAACAAGTACTACAAGCCTTTCCTTCGCCACGAGCCCTGTGGAGGGGAATAAAACATTTTGGGGGTGAGCTAAAAGCTCAGCGAGTAACCAGTAAAAATCAGTAATCAAATATATTTCACAATCGTTCATTTCAATGATGTCATGAATCGGTAATCACATGTACGTTTATTGCTCTCTTGAGCCAGTGAAATCGTTGTACTTAAACACCCAACGCTCCAAACAAACATTTAACAGTAAACAATCAGAGGGGGAGCCATTTGCTCCAGACGAACAGTACACAGAGGTGGAGACGTTGGTGTTCAGCACACGAATTCCAAATACTCATTTAAGCCAAAACATGTCATGGGCCACATGCAAGCACTCGTGATATGCAATCAAGTAAATAGTGCAAGAAACGGTTCATAAATAACTTTGGAAACAGTTTAGGGTCACTCACCTCCACGGCTCAGAAACCATCCATCATGTATCATTGCCTTGCTCAACTCCAAGCCTTAGATCACAAACCCAATGCAAACAAGTCCCTTCAAAGTTCGGACAGCACTTCCCCTACATTTGCTAACTTTTCCAGCCATCATGGCTTCATTATTACTCCAGCCAGTCCCAAAGTCACACAAATAAGTTCATCTAATATCCATTCAGCAAGCTCCAAGTAGTACAAAGACAAGTCAAGCTAGGGAAAAGTCCGGAAATGAAGGTTAAGCTCAAAACCAGAAAAACAGTTTTGACGTCATAATGCGGTAATGGCACAACTCTCACTACAATTATCGGTTGGGGGTGTAAGACCCACCGTTTCGAAGCTATGAAACAGGGCTACAACAATGTAGAAGGTCACTCAATCCAGTTCCTAGCCCAACTAGGTCAAAAATGCCAAACACTAAACCAGAATCACCAAAACAGGTTTGCAAAACACAGAAAACTGTAATCGGTATATCTCAGTCCATACAAGTCCAAATGCCAAAATTCCAAAGGCATAAGTTACCTAATACATCCCGATACATTTCATCAGAAGACACCAACTCCAAAATCCAAACCAATTCCAGTCAAAATGGCCAATTACTATCGCAGTTTTCGCATTCTGATCAAAGCAGAACAGCTACAGTAATTTCGGCATAACTCACTCTACACTAATCCAAATGACCTGAAATTTTACTGGCACCTCAAACACATCAATACCTACAACTTTCATGTTTTGAGCAAAGTCCAATTCGGCCTCTAACCTTATGATATAAAACCGGACAGAATTAGGGGTTTATGAACCCTAACTTTCCAAAATTTATTCCAAATCCAAAATTGGTTGCAAATATCAATCATTTCCATCCACTAGAGTCATAACCCCTCATTATCAATCATCATAAACAACCACAACACCATAATCCAATTAAACCAGAAAAATCATCATAAAATTGAAAACTTCACCAAATCACTTCAAACCAAGATAAAAACCAGAAATTTCAGCACTCTAATCACTACTAATCATATCTTAAGCATCAATAGGTGTAGGTGGAAGTTTAAGCTTCACTTACCAAGAAACAAGAGAGAGAGAGATGTTGGCCACCTTAGACCTTCAAACAAACTTCACTACAACACTTACTAGCACTAGAAGAAAGGTTTTTATGGAGTAGAATCTAATCTAGGCTTTTGTTTGTGGGAGATTGAAGCAAATGGAGCTTGAAAGTTGAAGAAATGCACTTCCTTCTTGAGCTAGGGAGATCCGGCCACCAAGAGAAGAAAATGGTGATTTTTGTGCATTTTTTTGATATTTAATCCTTTGGTCAAAAAAGTCAAGAAAGTGAATAGTAATTCTTAAAGTCCAACCAATGAGAATGTGACACTTGTCACCTCATTAAATGCATTCCTATCCTTTCTTTCTTCTCTCACATCAATCATTTCACACACTCTACTTGTCTATTAACACCCGATAAATTTTACACAGTATCCGGAATTTAACCTAATTGGCCGAATTTTTCCGAACTTTTCGCACTAGTAGGTCCCACGTCCAATATATATTCTTAATTTTTTAAAAACTCACTAATGCTAGAAAAATCATCTAAAAACTTTAGTTGCTCATAAAATCCACCCAGATAATATTTCTAAGCCAGAAATGCAAAAATTATGCAATTAAAGGAACTAAAACCCTAGGAAAATATTAGGGTTTTTACGGGTTCTCACACTCTTTTTTTTCGGGGCGTCACAATCTCCCCTCCTTAAAAGAATGTCGTCCTCGACATTCCATCTTGTACTAATCAAGTCAAGTCAACCCGCAAGAATCACTAATATTTCAAACCAAACCCACAGTCCGGCATCCTAAATTTCAAGTCTAGGATACACTACAGAGATCTGAAGTCTAAGCTCTGATACCAACTGTCACGGCCCCACCTCCCCCTGAGGCGAACCAGAGGGTTCGGCGGGCCGCGTGCCCAGCTCTCGCCGGGACTCAGTCGCTCACTACAGTCCTCAACCCAATTACAATATAAATCTCAAAATTTCATCAAATTCTCCAATGATTACCTATTACAAATGCAGCGGAAACTGATTCCAATCGTAGAACGTATACTTACATCCATATCAATTTCAAATATTTATACAAGACCAACTCGTACATAAAATAAATCCAAATCTAAACTGTACAAGAGATAACTCATCCGGTCACATGAACAAGTACTACAAGCCTTTCCTTCGCCACGAGCCCTGTGGAGGGGAATAAAACATTTTGGGGGTGAGCTAAAAGCTCAGCGAGTAACCAGTAAAAATCAGTAATCAAATATATTTCACAATCGTTCATTTCAATGATGTCATGAATCGGTAATCACATGTACGTTTATTGCTCTCTTGAGCCAGTGAAATCGTTGTACTTAAACACCCAACGCTCCAAACAAACATTTAACAGTAAACAATCAGAGGGGGAGCCATTTGCTCCAGACGAACAGTACACAGAGGTGGAGACGTTGGTGTTCAGCACACGAATTCCAAATACTCATTTAAGCCAAAACATGTCATGGGCCACATGCAAGCACTCGTGATATGCAATCAAGTAAATAGTGCAAGAAACGGTTCATAAATAACTTTGGAAACAGTTTAGGGTCACTCACCTCCACGGCTCAGAAACCATCCATCATGTATCATTGCCTTGCTCAACTCCAAGCCTTAGATCACAAACCCAATGCAAACAAGTCCCTTCAAAGTTCGGACAGCACTTCCCCTACATTTGCTAACTTTTCCAGCCATCATGGCTTCATTATTACTCCAGCCAGTCCCAAAGTCACACAAATAAGTTCATCTAATATCCATTCAGCAAGCTCCAAGTAGTACAAAGACAAGTCAAGCTAGGGAAAAGTCCGGAAATGAAGGTTAAGCTCAAAACCAGAAAAACAGTTTTGACGTCATAATGCGGTAATGGCACAACTCTCACTACAATTATCGGTTGGGGGTGTAAGACCCACCGTTTCGAAGCTATGAAACAGGGCTACAACAATGTAGAAGGTCACTCAATCCAGTTCCTAGCCCAACTAGGTCAAAAATGCCAAACACTAAACCAGAATCACCAAAACAGGTTTGCAAAACACAGAAAACTGTAATCGGTATATCTCAGTCCATACAAGTCCAAATGCCAAAATTCCAAAGGCATAAGTTACCTAATACATCCCGATACATTTCATCAGAAGACACCAACTCCAAAATCCAAACCAATTCCAGTCAAAATGGCCAATTACTATCGCAGTTTTCGCATTCTGATCAAAGCAGAACAGCTACAGTAATTTCGGCATAACTCACTCTACACTAATCCAAATGACCTGAAATTTTACTGGCACCTCAAACACATCAATACCTACAACTTTCATGTTTTGAGCAAAGTCCAATTCGGCCTCTAACCTTATGATATAAAACCGGACAGAATTAGGGGTTTATGAACCCTAACTTTCCAAAATTTATTCCAAATCCAAAATTGGTTGCAAATATCAATCATTTCCATCCACTAGAGTCATAACCCCTCATTATCAATCATCATAAACAACCACAACACCATAATCCAATTAAACCAGAAAAATCATCATAAAATTGAAAACTTCACCAAATCACTTCAAACCAAGATAAAAACCAGAAATTTCAGCACTCTAATCACTACTAATCATATCTTAAGCATCAATAGGTGTAGGTGGAAGTTTAAGCTTCACTTACCAAGAAACAAGAGAGAGAGAGATGTTGGCCACCTTAGACCTTCAAACAAACTTCACTACAACACTTACTAGCACTAGAAGAAAGGTTTTTATGGAGTAGAATCTAATCTAGGCTTTTGTTTGTGGGAGATTGAAGCAAATGGAGCTTGAAAGTTGAAGAAATGCACTTCCTTCTTGAGCTAGGGAGATCCGGCCACCAAGAGAAGAAAATGGTGATTTTTGTGCATTTTTTTGATATTTAATCCTTTGGTCAAAAAAGTCAAGAAAGTGAATAGTAATTCTTAAAGTCCAACCAATGAGAATGTGACACTTGTCACCTCATTAAATGCATTCCTATCCTTTCTTTCTTCTCTCACATCAATCATTTCACACACTCTACTTGTCTATTAACACCCGATAAATTTTACACAGTATCCGGAATTTAACCTAATTGGCCGAATTTTTCCGAACTTTTCACACTAGTAGGTCCCACGTCCAATATATATTCTTAATTTTTTAAAAACTCACTAATGCTAGAAAAATCATCTAAAAACTTTAGTTGCTCATAAAATCCACCCAGATAATATTTCTAAGCCAGAAATGCAAAAATTATGCAATTAAAGGAACTAAAACCCTAGGAAAATATTAGGGTTTTTACGGGTTCTCACACTCTTTTTTTTCGGGGCGTCACAATCTCCCCTCCTTAAAAGAATGTCGTCCTCGACATTTCATCTTGTACTAATCAAGTCAAGTCAACCCGCAAGAATCACTAATATTTCAAACCAAACCCACAGTCCGGCATCCTAAATTTCAAGTCTAGGATACACTACAGAGATCTGAAGTCTAAGCTCTGATACCAACTGTCACGGCCCCACCTCCCCCTGAGGCGAACCAGAGGGTTCGGCGGGCCGCGTGCCCAGCTCTCGCCGGGACTCAGTCGCTCACTACAGTCCTCAACCCAATTACAATATAAATCTCAAAATTTCATCAAATTCTCCAATGATTACCTATTACAAATGCAGCGGAAACTGATTCCAATCGTAGAACGTATACTTACATCCATATCAATTTCAAATATTTATACAAGACCAACTCGTACATAAAATAAATCCAAATCTAAACTGTACAAGAGATAACTCATCCGGTCACATGAACAAGTACTACAAGCCTTTCCTTCGCCACGAGCCCTGTGGAGGGGAATAAAACATTTTGGGGGTGAGCTAAAAGCTCAGCGAGTAACCAGTAAAAATCAGTAATCAAATATATTTCACAATCGTTCATTTCAATGATGTCATGAATCGGTAATCACATGTACGTTTATTGCTCTCTTGAGCCAGTGAAATCGTTGTACTTAAACACCCAACGCTCCAAACAAACATTTAACAGTAAACAATCAGAGGGGGAGCCATTTGCTCCAGACGAACAGTACACAGAGGTGGAGACGTTGGTGTTCAGCACACGAATTCCAAATACTCATTTAAGCCAAAACATGTCATGGGCCACATGCAAGCACTCGTGATATGCAATCAAGTAAATAGTGCAAGAAACGGTTCATAAATAACTTTGGAAACAGTTTAGGGTCACTCACCTCCACGGCTCAGAAACCATCCATCATGTATCATTGCCTTGCTCAACTCCAAGCCTTAGATCACAAACCCAATGCAAACAAGTCCCTTCAAAGTTCGGACAGCACTTCCCCTACATTTGCTAACTTTTCCAGCCATCATGGCTTCATTATTACTCCAGCCAGTCCCAAAGTCACACAAATAAGTTCATCTAATATCCATTCAGCAAGCTCCAAGTAGTACAAAGACAAGTCAAGCTAGGGAAAAGTCCGGAAATGAAGGTTAAGCTCAAAACCAGAAAAACAGTTTTGACGTCATAATGCGGTAATGGCACAACTCTCACTACAATTATCGGTTGGGGGTGTAAGACCCACCGTTTCGAAGCTATGAAACAGGGCTACAACAATGTAGAAGGTCACTCAATCCAGTTCCTAGCCCAACTAGGTCAAAAATGCCAAACACTAAACCAGAATCACCAAAACAGGTTTGCAAAACACAGAAAACTGTAATCGGTATATCTCAGTCCATACAAGTCCAAATGCCAAAATTCCAAAGGCATAAGTTACCTAATACATCCCGATACATTTCATCAGAAGACACCAACTCCAAAATCCAAACCAATTCCAGTCAAAATGGCCAATTACTATCGCAGTTTTCGCATTCTGATCAAAGCAGAACAGCTACAGTAATTTCGGCATAACTCACTCTACACTAATCCAAATGACCTGAAATTTTACTGGCACCTCAAACACATCAATACCTACAACTTTCATGTTTTGAGCAAAGTCCAATTCGGCCTCTAACCTTATGATATAAAACCAGACAGAATTAGGGGTTTATGAACCCTAACTTTCCAAAATTTATTCCAAATCCAAAATTGGTTGCAAATATCAATCATTTCCATCCACTAGAGTCATAACCCCTCATTATCAATCATCATAAACAACCACAACACCATAATCCAATTAAACCAGAAAAATCATCATAAAATTGAAAACTTCACCAAATCACTTCAAACCAAAATAAAAACCAGAAATTTCAGCACTCTAATCACTACTAATCATATCTTAAGCATCAATAGGTGTAGGTGGAAGTTTAAGCTTCACTTACCAAGAAACAAGAGAGAGAGAGATGTTGGCCACCTTAGACCTTCAAACAAACTTCACTACAACACTTACTAGCACTAGAAGAAAGGTTTTTATGGAGTAGAATCTAATCTAGGCTTTTGTTTGTGGGAGATTGAAGCAAATGGAGCTTGAAAGTTGAAGAAATGCACTTCCTTCTTGAGCTAGGGAGATCCGGCCACCAAGAGAAGAAAATGGTGATTTTTGTGCATTTTTTTGATATTTAATCCTTTGGTCAAAAAAGTCAAGAAAGTGAATAGTAATTCTTAAAGTCCAACCAATGAGAATGTGACACTTGTCACCTCATTAAATGCATTCCTATCCTTTCTTTCTTCTCTCACATCAATCATTTCACACACTCTACTTGTCTATTAACACCCGATAAATTTTACACAGTATCCGGAATTTAACCTAATTGGCCGAATTTTTCCGAACTTTTCGCACTAGTAGGTCCCACGTCCAATATATATTCTTAATTTTTTAAAAACTCACTAATGCTAGAAAAATCATCTAAAAACTTTAGTTGCTCATAAAATCCACCCAGATAATATTTCTAAGCCAGAAATGCAAAAATTATGCAATTAAAGGAACTAAAACCCTAGGAAAATATTAGGGTTTTTACGGGTTCTCACACTCTTTTTTTTCGGGGCGTCACAATCTCCCCTCCTTAAAAGAATGTCGTCCTCGACATTCCATCTTGTACTAATCAAGTCAAGTCAACCCGCAAGAATCACTAATATTTCAAACCAAACCCACAGTCCGGCATCCTAAATTTCAAGTCTAGGATACACTACAGAGATCTGAAGTCTAAGCTCTGATACCAACTGTCACGGCCCCACCTCCCCCTGAGGCGAACCAGAGGGTTCGGCGGGCCGCGTGCCCAGCTCTCGCCGGGACTCAGTCGCTCACTACAGTCCTCAACCCAATTACAATATAAATCTCAAAATTTCATCAAATTCTCCAATGATTACCTATTACAAATGCAGCGGAAACTGATTCCAATCGTAGAACGTATACTTACATCCATATCAATTTCAAATATTTATACAAGACCAACTCGTACATAAAATAAATCCAAATCTAAACTGTACAAGAGATAACTCATCCGGTCACATGAACAAGTACTACAAGCCTTTCCTTCGCCACGAGCCCTGTGGAGGGGAATAAAACATTTTGGGGGTGAGCTAAAAGCTCAGCGAGTAACCAGTAAAAATCAGTAATCAAATATATTTCACAATCGTTCATTTCAATGATGTCATGAATCGGTAATCACATGTACGTTTATTGCTCTCTTGAGCCAGTGAAATCGTTGTACTTAAACACCCAACGCTCCAAACAAACATTTAACAGTAAACAATCAGAGGGGGAGCCATTTGCTCCAGACGAACAGTACACAGAGGTGGAGACGTTGGTGTTCAGCACACGAATTCCAAATACTCATTTAAGCCAAAACATGTCATGGGCCACATGCAAGCACTCGTGATATGCAATCAAGTAAATAGTGCAAGAAACGGTTCATAAATAACTTTGGAAACAGTTTAGGGTCACTCACCTCCACGGCTCAGAAACCATCCATCATGTATCATTGCCTTGCTCAACTCCAAGCCTTAGATCACAAACCCAATGCAAACAAGTCCCTTCAAAGTTCGGACAGCACTTCCCCTACATTTGCTAACTTTTCCAGCCATCATGGCTTCATTATTACTCCAGCCAGTCCCAAAGTCACACAAATAAGTTCATCTAATATCCATTCAGCAAGCTCCAAGTAGTACAAAGACAAGTCAAGCTAGGGAAAAGTCCGGAAATGAAGGTTAAGCTCAAAACCAGAAAAACAGTCGCCCCGAAAAAAAAGAGTGTGAGAACCCGTAAAAACCCTAATATTTTCCTAGGGTTTTAGTTCCTTTAATTGCATAATTTTTGCATTTCTGGCTTAGAAATATTATCTGGGTGGATTTTATGAGCAACTAAAGTTTTTAGATGATTTTTCTAGCATTAGTGAGTTTTTAAAAAATTAAGAATATATATTGGACGTGGGACCTACTAGTGCGAAAAGTTCGGAAAAATTCGGCCAATTAGGTTAAATTCCGGATACTGTGTAAAATTTATCGGGTGTTAATAGACAAGTAGAGTGTGTGAAATGATTGATGTGAGAGAAGAAAGAAAGGATAGGAATGCATTTAATGAGGTGACAAGTGTCACATTCTCATTGGTTGGACTTTAAGAATTACTATTCACTTTCTTGACTTTTTTGACCAAAGGATTAAATATCAAAAAAATGCACAAAAATCACCATTTTCTTCTCTTGGTGGCCGGATCTCCCTAGCTCAAGAAGGAAGTGCATTTCTTCAACTTTCAAGCTCCATTTGCTTCAATCTCCCACAAACAAAAGCCTAGATTAGATTCTACTCCATAAAAACCTTTCTTCTAGTGCTAGTAAGTGTTGTAGTGAAGTTTGTTTGAAGGTCTAAGGTGGCCAACATCTCTCTCTCTCTTGTTTCTTGGTAAGTGAAGCTTAAACTTCCACCTACACCTATTGATGCTTAAGATATGATTAGTAGTGATTAGAGTGCTGAAATTTCTGGTTTTTATCTTGGTTTGAAGTGATTTGGTGAAGTTTTCAATTTTATGATGATTTTTCTGGTTTAATTGGATTATGGTGTTGTGGTTGTTTATGATGATTGATAATGAGGGGTTATGACTCTAGTGGATGGAAATGATTGATATTTGCAACCAATTTTGGATTTGGAATAAATTTTGGAAAGTTAGGGTTCATAAACCCCTAATTCTGTCCGGTTTTATATCATAAGGTTAGAGGCCGAATTGGACTTTGCTCAAAACATGAAAGTTGTAGGTATTGATGTGTTTGAGGTGCCAGTAAAATTTCAGGTCATTTGGATTAGTGTAGAGTGAGTTATGCCGAAATTACTGTAGCTGTTCTGCTTTGATCAGAATGCGAAAACTGCGATAGTAATTGGCCATTTTGACTGGAATTGGTTTGGATTTTGGAGTTGGTGTCTTCTGATGAAATGTATCGGGATGTATTAGGTAACTTATGCCTTTGGAATTTTGGCATTTGGACTTGTATGGACTGAGATATACCGATTACAGTTTTCTGTGTTTTGCAAACCTGTTTTGGTGATTCTGGTTTAGTGTTTGGCATTTTTGACCTAGTTGGGCTAGGAACTGGATTGAGTGACCTTCTACATTGTTGTAGCCCTGTTTCATAGCTTCGAAACGGTGGGTCTTACACCCCCAACCGATAATTGTAGTGAGAGTTGTGCCATTACCGCATTATGACGTCAAAACTGTTTTTCTGGTTTTGAGCTTAACCTTCATTTCCGGACTTTTCCCTAGCTTGACTTGTCTTTGTACTACTTGGAGCTTGCTGAATGGATATTAGATGAACTTATTTGTGTGACTTTGGGACTGGCTGGAGTAATAATGAAGCCATGATGGCTGAAAAAGTTAGCAAATGTAGGGGAAGTGCTGTCCGAACTTTGAAGGGACTTGTTTGCATTGGGTTTGTGATCTAAGGCTTGGAGTTGAGCAAGGCAATGATACATGATGGATGGTTTCTGAGCCGTGGAGGTGAGTGACCCTAAACTGTTTCCAAAGTTATTTATGAACCGTTTCTTGCACTATTTACTTGATTGCATATCACGAGTGCTTGCATGTGGCCCATGACATGTTTTGGCTTAAATGAGTATTTGGAATTCGTGTGCTGAACACCAACGTCTCCACCTCTGTGTACTGTTCGTCTGGAGCAAATGGCTCCCCCTCTGATTGTTTACTGTTAAATGTTTGTTTGGAGCGTTGGGTGTTTAAGTACAACGATTTCACTGGCTCAAGAGAGCAATAAACGTACATGTGATTACCGATTCATGACATCATTGAAATGAACGATTGTGAAATATATTTGATTACTGATTTTTACTGGTTACTCGCTGAGCTTTTAGCTCACCCCCAAAATGTTTTATTCCCCTCCACAGGGCTCGTGGCGAAGGAAAGGCTTGTAGTACTTGTTCATGTGACCGGATGAGTTATCTCTTGTACAGTTTAGATTTGGATTTATTTTATGTACGAGTTGGTCTTGTATAAATATTTGAAATTGATATGGATGTAAGTATACGTTCTACGATTGGAATCAGTTTCCGCTGCATTTGTAATAGGTAATCATTGGAGAATTTGATGAAATTTTGAGATTTATATTGTAATTGGGTTGAGGACTGTAGTGAGCGACTGAGTCCCGGCGAGAGCTGGGCACGCGGCCCGCCGAACCCTCTGGTTCGCCTCAGGGGGAGGTGGGGCCGTGACAGTTGGTATCAGAGCTTAGGCTTCAGATCTCTGTAGTGTATCCTAGACTTGAAATTTAGGATGCCGGACTGTGGGTTTGGTTTGAAATATTAGTGATTCTTGCGGGTTGACTTGACTTGATTAGTACAAGATGGAATGTCGAGGACGACATTCTTTTAAGGAGGGGAGATTGTGACGCCCCGAAAAAAAAGAGTGTGAGAACCCGTAAAAACCCTAATATTTTCCTAGGGTTTTAGTTCCTTTAATTGCATAATTTTTGCATTTCTGGCTTAGAAATATTATCTGGGTGGATTTTATGAGCAACTAAAGTTTTTAGATGATTTTTCTAGCATTAGTGAGTTTTTAAAAAATTAAGAATATATATTGGACGTGGGACCTACTAGTGCGAAAAGTTCGGAAAAATTCGGCCAATTAGGTTAAATTCCGGATACTGTGTAAAATTTATCGGGTGTTAATAGACAAGTAGAGTGTGTGAAATGATTGATGTGAGAGAAGAAAGAAAGGATAGGAATGCATTTAATGAGGTGACAAGTGTCACATTCTCATTGGTTGGACTTTAAGAATTACTATTCACTTTCTTGACTTTTTTGACCAAAGGATTAAATATCAAAAAAATGCACAAAAATCACCATTTTCTTCTCTTGGTGGCCGGATCTCCCTAGCTCAAGAAGGAAGTGCATTTCTTCAACTTTCAAGCTCCATTTGCTTCAATCTCCCACAAACAAAAGCCTAGATTAGATTCTACTCCATAAAAACCTTTCTTCTAGTGCTAGTAAGTGTTGTAGTGAAGTTTGTTTGAAGGTCTAAGGTGGCCAACATCTCTCTCTCTCTTGTTTCTTGGTAAGTGAAGCTTAAACTTCCACCTACACCTATTGATGCTTAAGATATGATTAGTAGTGATTAGAGTGCTGAAATTTCTGGTTTTTATCTTGGTTTGAAGTGATTTGGTGAAGTTTTCAATTTTATGATGATTTTTCTGGTTTAATTGGATTATGGTGTTGTGGTTGTTTATGATGATTGATAATGAGGGGTTATGACTCTAGTGGATGGAAATGATTGATATTTGCAACCAATTTTGGATTTGGAATAAATTTTGGAAAGTTAGGGTTCATAAACCCCTAATTCTGTCCGGTTTTATATCATAAGGTTAGAGGCCGAATTGGACTTTGCTCAAAACATGAAAGTTGTAGGTATTGATGTGTTTGAGGTGCCAGTAAAATTTCAGGTCATTTGGATTAGTGTAGAGTGAGTTATGCCGAAATTACTGTAGCTGTTCTGCTTTGATCAGAATGCGAAAACTGCGATAGTAATTGGCCATTTTGACTGGAATTGGTTTGGATTTTGGAGTTGGTGTCTTCTGATGAAATGTATCGGGATGTATTAGGTAACTTATGCCTTTGGAATTTTGGCATTTGGACTTGTATGGACTGAGATATACCGATTACAGTTTTCTGTGTTTTGCAAACCTGTTTTGGTGATTCTGGTTTAGTGTTTGGCATTTTTGACCTAGTTGGGCTAGGAACTGGATTGAGTGACCTTCTACATTGTTGTAGCCCTGTTTCATAGCTTCGAAACGGTGGGTCTTACACCCCCAACCGATAATTGTAGTGAGAGTTGTGCCATTACCGCATTATGACGTCAAAACTGTTTTTCTGGTTTTGAGCTTAACCTTCATTTCCGGACTTTTCCCTAGCTTGACTTGTCTTTGTACTACTTGGAGCTTGCTGAATGGATATTAGATGAACTTATTTGTGTGACTTTGGGACTGGCTGGAGTAATAATGAAGCCATGATGGCTGAAAAAGTTAGCAAATGTAGGGGAAGTGCTGTCCGAACTTTGAAGGGACTTGTTTGCATTGGGTTTGTGATCTAAGGCTTGGAGTTGAGCAAGGCAATGATACATGATGGATGGTTTCTGAGCCGTGGAGGTGAGTGACCCTAAACTGTTTCCAAAGTTATTTATGAACCGTTTCTTGCACTATTTACTTGATTGCATATCACGAGTGCTTGCATGTGGCCCATGACATGTTTTGGCTTAAATGAGTATTTGGAATTCGTGTGCTGAACACCAACGTCTCCACCTCTGTGTACTGTTCGTCTGGAGCAAATGGCTCCCCCTCTGATTGTTTACTGTTAAATGTTTGTTTGGAGCGTTGGGTGTTTAAGTACAACGATTTCACTGGCTCAAGAGAGCAATAAACGTACATGTGATTACCGATTCATGACATCATTGAAATGAACGATTGTGAAATATATTTGATTACTGATTTTTACTGGTTACTCGCTGAGCTTTTAGCTCACCCCCAAAATGTTTTATTCCCCTCCACAGGGCTCGTGGCGAAGGAAAGGCTTGTAGTACTTGTTCATGTGACCGGATGAGTTATCTCTTGTACAGTTTAGATTTGGATTTATTTTATGTACGAGTTGGTCTTGTATAAATATTTGAAATTGATATGGATGTAAGTATACGTTCTACGATTGGAATCAGTTTCCGCTGCATTTGTAATAGGTAATCATTGGAGAATTTGATGAAATTTTGAGATTTATATTGTAATTGGGTTGAGGACTGTAGTGAGCGACTGAGTCCCGGCGAGAGCTGGGCACGCGGCCCGCCGAACCCTCTGGTTCGCCTCAGGGGGAGGTGGGGCCGTGACAGTTGGTATCAGAGCTTAGGCTTCAGATCTCTGTAGTGTATCCTAGACTTGAAATTTAGGATGCCGGACTGTGGGTTTGGTTTGAAATATTAGTGATTCTTGCGGGTTGACTTGACTTGATTAGTACAAGATGGAATGTCGAGGACGACATTCTTTTAAGGAGGGGAGATTGTGACGCCCCGAAAAAAAAGAGTGTGAGAACCCGTAAAAACCCTAATATTTTCCTAGGGTTTTAGTTCCTTTAATTGCATAATTTTTGCATTTCTGGCTTAGAAATATTATCTGGGTGGATTTTATGAGCAACTAAAGTTTTTAGATGATTTTTCTAGCATTAGTGAGTTTTTAAAAAATTAAGAATATATATTGGACGTGGGACCTACTAGTGCGAAAAGTTCGGAAAAATTCGGCCAATTAGGTTAAATTCCGGATACTGTGTAAAATTTATCGGGTGTTAATAGACAAGTAGAGTGTGTGAAATGATTGATGTGAGAGAAGAAAGAAAGGATAGGAATGCATTTAATGAGGTGACAAGTGTCACATTCTCATTGGTTGGACTTTAAGAATTACTATTCACTTTCTTGACTTTTTTGACCAAAGGATTAAATATCAAAAAAATGCACAAAAATCACCATTTTCTTCTCTTGGTGGCCGGATCTCCCTAGCTCAAGAAGGAAGTGCATTTCTTCAACTTTCAAGCTCCATTTGCTTCAATCTCCCACAAACAAAAGCCTAGATTAGATTCTACTCCATAAAAACCTTTCTTCTAGTGCTAGTAAGTGTTGTAGTGAAGTTTGTTTGAAGGTCTAAGGTGGCCAACATCTCTCTCTCTCTTGTTTCTTGGTAAGTGAAGCTTAAACTTCCACCTACACCTATTGATGCTTAAGATATGATTAGTAGTGATTAGAGTGCTGAAATTTCTGGTTTTTATCTTGGTTTGAAGTGATTTGGTGAAGTTTTCAATTTTATGATGATTTTTCTGGTTTAATTGGATTATGGTGTTGTGGTTGTTTATGATGATTGATAATGAGGGGTTATGACTCTAGTGGATGGAAATGATTGATATTTGCAACCAATTTTGGATTTGGAATAAATTTTGGAAAGTTAGGGTTCATAAACCCCTAATTCTGTCCGGTTTTATATCATAAGGTTAGAGGCCGAATTGGACTTTGCTCAAAACATGAAAGTTGTAGGTATTGATGTGTTTGAGGTGCCAGTAAAATTTCAGGTCATTTGGATTAGTGTAGAGTGAGTTATGCCGAAATTACTGTAGCTGTTCTGCTTTGATCAGAATGCGAAAACTGCGATAGTAATTGGCCATTTTGACTGGAATTGGTTTGGATTTTGGAGTTGGTGTCTTCTGATGAAATGTATCGGGATGTATTAGGTAACTTATGCCTTTGGAATTTTGGCATTTGGACTTGTATGGACTGAGATATACCGATTACAGTTTTCTGTGTTTTGCAAACCTGTTTTGGTGATTCTGGTTTAGTCTTTGGCATTTTTGACCTAGTTGGGCTAGGAACTGGATTGAGTGACCTTCTACATTGTTGTAGCCCTGTTTCATAGCTTCGAAACGGTGGGTCTTACACCCCCAACCGATAATTGTAGTGAGAGTTGTGCCATTACCGCATTATGACGTCAAAACTGTTTTTCTGGTTTTGAGCTTAACCTTCATTTCCGGACTTTTCCCTAGCTTGACTTGTCTTTGTACTACTTGGAGCTTGCTGAATGGATATTAGATGAACTTATTTGTGTGACTTTGGGACTGGCTGGAGTAATAATGAAGCCATGATGGCTGAAAAAGTTAGCAAATGTAGGGGAAGTGCTGTCCGAACTTTGAAGGGACTTGTTTGCATTGGGTTTGTGATCTAAGGCTTGGAGTTGAGCAAGGCAATGATACATGATGGATGGTTTCTGAGCCGTGGAGGTGAGTGACCCTAAACTGTTTCCAAAGTTATTTATGAACCGTTTCTTGCACTATTTACTTGATTGCATATCACGAGTGCTTGCATGTGGCCCATGACATGTTTTGGCTTAAATGAGTATTTGGAATTCGTGTGCTGAACACCAACGTCTCCACCTCTGTGTACTGTTCGTCTGGAGCAAATGGCTCCCCCTCTGATTGTTTACTGTTAAATGTTTGTTTGGAGCGTTGGGTGTTTAAGTACAACGATTTCACTGGCTCAAGAGAGCAATAAACGTACATGTGATTACCGATTCATGACATCATTGAAATGAACGATTGTGAAATATATTTGATTACTGATTTTTACTGGTTACTCGCTGAGCTTTTAGCTCACCCCCAAAATGTTTTATTCCCCTCCACAGGGCTCGTGGCGAAGGAAAGGCTTGTAGTACTTGTTCATGTGACCGGATGAGTTATCTCTTGTACAGTTTAGATTTGGATTTATTTTATGTACGAGTTGGTCTTGTATAAATATTTGAAATTGATATGGATGTAAGTATACGTTCTACGATTGGAATCAGTTTCCGCTGCATTTGTAATAGGTAATCATTGGAGAATTTGATGAAATTTTGAGATTTATATTGTAATTGGGTTGAGGACTGTAGTGAGCGACTGAGTCCCGGCGAGAGCTGGGCACGCGGCCCGCCGAACCCTCTGGTTCGCCTCAGGGGGAGGTGGGGCCGTGACAGTTGGTATCAGAGCTTAGGCTTCAGATCTCTGTAGTGTATCCTAGACTTGAAATTTAGGATGCCGGACTGTGGGTTTGGTTTGAAATATTAGTGATTCTTGCGGGTTGACTTGACTTGATTAGTACAAGATGGAATGTCGAGGACGACATTCTTTTAAGGAGGGGAGATTGTGACGCCCCGAAAAAAAAGAGTGTGAGAACCCGTAAAAACCCTAATATTTTCCTAGGGTTTTAGTTCCTTTAATTGCATAATTTTTGCATTTCTGGCTTAGAAATATTATCTGGGTGGATTTTATGAGCAACTAAAGTTTTTAGATGATTTTTCTAGCATTAGTGAGTTTTTAAAAAATTAAGAATATATATTGGACGTGGGACCTACTAGTGCGAAAAGTTCGGAAAAATTCGGCCAATTAGGTTAAATTCCGGATACTGTGTAAAATTTATCGGGTGTTAATAGACAAGTAGAGTGTGTGAAATGATTGATGTGAGAGAAGAAAGAAAGGATAGGAATGCATTTAATGAGGTGACAAGTGTCACATTCTCATTGGTTGGACTTTAAGAATTACTATTCACTTTCTTGACTTTTTTGACCAAAGGATTAAATATCAAAAAAATGCACAAAAATCACCATTTTCTTCTCTTGGTGGCCGGATCTCCCTAGCTCAAGAAGGAAGTGCATTTCTTCAACTTTCAAGCTCCATTTGCTTCAATCTCCCACAAACAAAAGCCTAGATTAGATTCTACTCCATAAAAACCTTTCTTCTAGTGCTAGTAAGTGTTGTAGTGAAGTTTGTTTGAAGGTCTAAGGTGGCCAACATCTCTCTCTCTCTTGTTTCTTGGTAAGTGAAGCTTAAACTTCCACCTACACCTATTGATGCTTAAGATATGATTAGTAGTGATTAGAGTGCTGAAATTTCTGGTTTTTATCTTGGTTTGAAGTGATTTGGTGAAGTTTTCAATTTTATGATGATTTTTCTGGTTTAATTGGATTATGGTGTTGTGGTTGTTTATGATGATTGATAATGAGGGGTTATGACTCTAGTGGATGGAAATGATTGATATTTGCAACCAATTTTGGATTTGGAATAAATTTTGGAAAGTTAGGGTTCATAAACCCCTAATTCTGTCCGGTTTTATATCATAAGGTTAGAGGCCGAATTGGACTTTGCTCAAAACATGAAAGTTGTAGGTATTGATGTGTTTGAGGTGCCAGTAAAATTTCAGGTCATTTGGATTAGTGTAGAGTGAGTTATGCCGAAATTACTGTAGCTGTTCTGCTTTGATCAGAATGCGAAAACTGCGATAGTAATTGGCCATTTTGACTGGAATTGGTTTGGATTTTGGAGTTGGTGTCTTCTGATGAAATGTATCGGGATGTATTAGGTAACTTATGCCTTTGGAATTTTGGCATTTGGACTTGTATGGACTGAGATATACCGATTACAGTTTTCTGTGTTTTGCAAACCTGTTTTGGTGATTCTGGTTTAGTCTTTGGCATTTTTGACCTAGTTGGGCTAGGAACTGGATTGAGTGACCTTCTACATTGTTGTAGCCCTGTTTCATAGCTTCGAAACGGTGGGTCTTACACCCCCAACCGATAATTGTAGTGAGAGTTGTGCCATTACCGCATTATGACGTCAAAACTGTTTTTCTGGTTTTGAGCTTAACCTTCATTTCCGGACTTTTCCCTAGCTTGACTTGTCTTTGTACTACTTGGAGCTTGCTGAATGGATATTAGATGAACTTATTTGTGTGACTTTGGGACTGGCTGGAGTAATAATGAAGCCATGATGGCTGAAAAAGTTAGCAAATGTAGGGGAAGTGCTGTCCGAACTTTGAAGGGACTTGTTTGCATTGGGTTTGTGATCTAAGGCTTGGAGTTGAGCAAGGCAATGATACATGATGGATGGTTTCTGAGCCGTGGAGGTGAGTGACCCTAAACTGTTTCCAAAGTTATTTATGAACCGTTTCTTGCACTATTTACTTGATTGCATATCACGAGTGCTTGCATGTGGCCCATGACATGTTTTGGCTTAAATGAGTATTTGGAATTCGTGTGCTGAACACCAACGTCTCCACCTCTGTGTACTGTTCGTCTGGAGCAAATGGCTCCCCCTCTGATTGTTTACTGTTAAATGTTTGTTTGGAGCGTTGGGTGTTTAAGTACAACGATTTCACTGGCTCAAGAGAGCAATAAACGTACATGTGATTACCGATTCATGACATCATTGAAATGAACGATTGTGAAATATATTTGATTACTGATTTTTACTGGTTACTCGCTGAGCTTTTAGCTCACCCCCAAAATGTTTTATTCCCCTCCACAGGGCTCGTGGCGAAGGAAAGGCTTGTAGTACTTGTTCATGTGACCGGATGAGTTATCTCTTGTACAGTTTAGATTTGGATTTATTTTATGTACGAGTTGGTCTTGTATAAATATTTGAAATTGATATGGATGTAAGTATACGTTCTACGATTGGAATCAGTTTCCGCTGCATTTGTAATAGGTAATCATTGGAGAATTTGATGAAATTTTGAGATTTATATTGTAATTGGGTTGAGGACTGTAGTGAGCGACTGAGTCCCGGCGAGAGCTGGGCACGCGGCCCGCCGAACCCTCTGGTTCGCCTCAGGGGGAGGTGGGGCCGTGACAGTTGGTATCAGAGCTTAGGCTTCAGATCTCTGTAGTGTATCCTAGACTTGAAATTTAGGATGCCGGACTGTGGGTTTGGTTTGAAATATTAGTGATTCTTGCGGGTTGACTTGACTTGATTAGTACAAGATGGAATGTCGAGGACGACATTCTTTTAAGGAGGGGAGATTGTGACGCCCCGAAAAAAAAGAGTGTGAGAACCCGTAAAAACCCTAATATTTTCCTAGGGTTTTAGTTCCTTTAATTGCATAATTTTTGCATTTCTGGCTTAGAAATATTATCTGGGTGGATTTTATGAGCAACTAAAGTTTTTAGATGATTTTTCTAGCATTAGTGAGTTTTTAAAAAATTAAGAATATATATTGGACGTGGGACCTACTAGTGCGAAAAGTTCGGAAAAATTCGGCCAATTAGGTTAAATTCCGGATACTGTGTAAAATTTATCGGGTGTTAATAGACAAGTAGAGTGTGTGAAATGATTGATGTGAGAGAAGAAAGAAAGGATAGGAATGCATTTAATGAGGTGACAAGTGTCACATTCTCATTGGTTGGACTTTAAGAATTACTATTCACTTTCTTGACTTTTTTGACCAAAGGATTAAATATCAAAAAAATGCACAAAAATCACCATTTTCTTCTCTTGGTGGCCGGATCTCCCTAGCTCAAGAAGGAAGTGCATTTCTTCAACTTTCAAGCTCCATTTGCTTCAATCTCCCACAAACAAAAGCCTAGATTAGATTCTACTCCATAAAAACCTTTCTTCTAGTGCTAGTAAGTGTTGTAGTGAAGTTTGTTTGAAGGTCTAAGGTGGCCAACATCTCTCTCTCTCTTGTTTCTTGGTAAGTGAAGCTTAAACTTCCACCTACACCTATTGATGCTTAAGATATGATTAGTAGTGATTAGAGTGCTGAAATTTCTGGTTTTTATCTTGGTTTGAAGTGATTTGGTGAAGTTTTCAATTTTATGATGATTTTTCTGGTTTAATTGGATTATGGTGTTGTGGTTGTTTATGATGATTGATAATGAGGGGTTATGACTCTAGTGGATGGAAATGATTGATATTTGCAACCAATTTTGGATTTGGAATAAATTTTGGAAAGTTAGGGTTCATAAACCCCTAATTCTGTCCGGTTTTATATCATAAGGTTAGAGGCCGAATTGGACTTTGCTCAAAACATGAAAGTTGTAGGTATTGATGTGTTTGAGGTGCCAGTAAAATTTCAGGTCATTTGGATTAGTGTAGAGTGAGTTATGCCGAAATTACTGTAGCTGTTCTGCTTTGATCAGAATGCGAAAACTGCGATAGTAATTGGCCATTTTGACTGGAATTGGTTTGGATTTTGGAGTTGGTGTCTTCTGATGAAATGTATCGGGATGTATTAGGTAACTTATGCCTTTGGAATTTTGGCATTTGGACTTGTATGGACTGAGATATACCGATTACAGTTTTCTGTGTTTTGCAAACCTGTTTTGGTGATTCTGGTTTAGTGTTTGGCATTTTTGACCTAGTTGGGCTAGGAACTGGATTGAGTGACCTTCTACATTGTTGTAGCCCTGTTTCATAGCTTCGAAACGGTGGGTCTTACACCCCCAACCGATAATTGTAGTGAGAGTTGTGCCATTACCGCATTATGACGTCAAAACTGTTTTTCTGGTTTTGAGCTTAACCTTCATTTCCGGACTTTTCCCTAGCTTGACTTGTCTTTGTACTACTTGGAGCTTGCTGAATGGATATTAGATGAACTTATTTGTGTGACTTTGGGACTGGCTGGAGTAATAATGAAGCCATGATGGCTGAAAAAGTTAGCAAATGTAGGGGAAGTGCTGTCCGAACTTTGAAGGGACTTGTTTGCATTGGGTTTGTGATCTAAGGCTTGGAGTTGAGCAAGGCAATGATACATGATGGATGGTTTCTGAGCCGTGGAGGTGAGTGACCCTAAACTGTTTCCAAAGTTATTTATGAACCGTTTCTTGCACTATTTACTTGATTGCATATCACGAGTGCTTGCATGTGGCCCATGACATGTTTTGGCTTAAATGAGTATTTGGAATTCGTGTGCTGAACACCAACGTCTCCACCTCTGTGTACTGTTCGTCTGGAGCAAATGGCTCCCCCTCTGATTGTTTACTGTTAAATGTTTGTTTGGAGCGTTGGGTGTTTAAGTACAACGATTTCACTGGCTCAAGAGAGCAATAAACGTACATGTGATTACCGATTCATGACATCATTGAAATGAACGATTGTGAAATATATTTGATTACTGATTTTTACTGGTTACTCGCTGAGCTTTTAGCTCACCCCCAAAATGTTTTATTCCCCTCCACAGGGCTCGTGGCGAAGGAAAGGCTTGTAGTACTTGTTCATGTGACCGGATGAGTTATCTCTTGTACAGTTTAGATTTGGATTTATTTTATGTACGAGTTGGTCTTGTATAAATATTTGAAATTGATATGGATGTAAGTATACGTTCTACGATTGGAATCAGTTTCCGCTGCATTTGTAATAGGTAATCATTGGAGAATTTGATGAAATTTTGAGATTTATATTGTAATTGGGTTGAGGACTGTAGTGAGCGACTGAGTCCCGGCGAGAGCTGGGCACGCGGCCCGCCGAACCCTCTGGTTCGCCTCAGGGGGAGGTGGGGCCGTGACAGTTGGTATCAGAGCTTAGACTTCAGATCTCTGTAGTGTATCCTAGACTTGAAATTTAGGATGCCGGACTGTGGGTTTGGTTTGAAATATTAGTGATTCTTGCGGGTTGACTTGACTTGATTAGTACAAGATGAAATGTCGAGGACGACATTCTTTTAAGGAGGGGAGATTGTGACGCCCCGAAAAAAAAGAGTGTGAGAACCCGTAAAAACCCTAATATTTTCCTAGGGTTTTAGTTCCTTTAATTGCATAATTTTTGCATTTCTGGCTTAGAAATATTATCTGGGTGGATTTTATGAGCAACTAAAGTTTTTAGATGATTTTTCTAGCATTAGTGAGTTTTTAAAAAATTAAGAATATATATTGGACGTGGGACCTACTAGTGCGAAAAGTTCGGAAAAATTCGGCCAATTAGGTTAAATTCCGGATACTGTGTAAAATTTATCGGGTGTTAATAGACAAGTAGAGTGTGTGAAATGATTGATGTGAGAGAAGAAAGAAAGGATAGGAATGCATTTAATGAGGTGACAAGTGTCACATTCTCATTGGTTGGACTTTAAGAATTACTATTCACTTTCTTGACTTTTTTGACCAAAGGATTAAATATCAAAAAAATGCACAAAAATCACCATTTTCTTCTCTTGGTGGCCGGATCTCCCTAGCTCAAGAAGGAAGTGCATTTCTTCAACTTTCAAGCTCCATTTGCTTCAATCTCCCACAAACAAAAGCCTAGATTAGATTCTACTCCATAAAAACCTTTCTTCTAGTGCTAGTAAGTGTTGTAGTGAAGTTTGTTTGAAGGTCTAAGGTGGCCAACATCTCTCTCTCTCTTGTTTCTTGGTAAGTGAAGCTTAAACTTCCACCTACACCTATTGATGCTTAAGATATGATTAGTAGTGATTAGAGTGCTGAAATTTCTGGTTTTTATCTTGGTTTGAAGTGATTTGGTGAAGTTTTCAATTTTATGATGATTTTTCTGGTTTAATTGGATTATGGTGTTGTGGTTGTTTATGATGATTGATAATGAGGGGTTATGACTCTAGTGGATGGAAATGATTGATATTTGCAACCAATTTTGGATTTGGAATAAATTTTGGAAAGTTAGGGTTCATAAACCCCTAATTCTGTCCGGTTTTATATCATAAGGTTAGAGGCCGAATTGGACTTTGCTCAAAACATGAAAGTTGTAGGTATTGATGTGTTTGAGGTGCCAGTAAAATTTCAGGTCATTTGGATTAGTGTAGAGTGAGTTATGCCGAAATTACTGTAGCTGTTCTGCTTTGATCAGAATGCGAAAACTGCGATAGTAATTGGCCATTTTGACTGGAATTGGTTTGGATTTTGGAGTTGGTGTCTTCTGATGAAATGTATCGGGATGTATTAGGTAACTTATGCCTTTGGAATTTTGGCATTTGGACTTGTATGGACTGAGATATACCGATTACAGTTTTCTGTGTTTTGCAAACCTGTTTTGGTGATTCTGGTTTAGTGTTTGGCATTTTTGACCTAGTTGGGCTAGGAACTGGATTGAGTGACCTTCTACATTGTTGTAGCCCTGTTTCATAGCTTCGAAACGGTGGGTCTTACACCCCCAACCGATAATTGTAGTGAGAGTTGTGCCATTACCGCATTATGACGTCAAAACTGTTTTTCTGGTTTTGAGCTTAACCTTCATTTCCGGACTTTTCCCTAGCTTGACTTGTCTTTGTACTACTTGGAGCTTGCTGAATGGATATTAGATGAACTTATTTGTGTGACTTTGGGACTGGCTGGAGTAATAATGAAGCCATGATGGCTGAAAAAGTTAGCAAATGTAGGGGAAGTGCTGTCCGAACTTTGAAGGGACTTGTTTGCATTGGGTTTGTGATCTAAGGCTTGGAGTTGAGCAAGGCAATGATACATGATGGATGGTTTCTGAGCCGTGGAGGTGAGTGACCCTAAACTGTTTCCAAAGTTATTTATGAACCGTTTCTTGCACTATTTACTTGATTGCATATCACGAGTGCTTGCATGTGGCCCATGACATGTTTTGGCTTAAATGAGTATTTGGAATTCGTGTGCTGAACACCAACGTCTCCACCTCTGTGTACTGTTCGTCTGGAGCAAATGGCTCCCCCTCTGATTGTTTACTGTTAAATGTTTGTTTGGAGCGTTGGGTGTTTAAGTACAACGATTTCACTGGCTCAAGAGAGCAATAAACGTACATGTGATTACCGATTCATGACATCATTGAAATGAACGATTGTGAAATATATTTGATTACTGATTTTTACTGGTTACTCGCTGAGCTTTTAGCTCACCCCCAAAATGTTTTATTCCCCTCCACAGGGCTCGTGGCGAAGGAAAGGCTTGTAGTACTTGTTCATGTGACCGGATGAGTTATCTCTTGTACAGTTTAGATTTGGATTTATTTTATGTACGAGTTGGTCTTGTATAAATATTTGAAATTGATATGGATGTAAGTATACGTTCTACGATTGGAATCAGTTTCCGCTGCATTTGTAATAGGTAATCATTGGAGAATTTGATGAAATTTTGAGATTTATATTGTAATTGGGTTGAGGACTGTAGTGAGCGACTGAGTCCCGGCGAGAGCTGGGCACGCGGCCCGCCGAACCCTCTGGTTCGCCTCAGGGGGAGGTGGGGCCGTGACAGTTGGTATCAGAGCTTAGACTTCAGATCTCTGTAGTGTATCCTAGACTTGAAATTTAGGATGCCGGACTGTGGGTTTGGTTTGAAATATTAGTGATTCTTGCGGGTTGACTTGACTTGATTAGTACAAGATGAAATGTCGAGGACGACATTCTTTTAAGGAGGGGAGATTGTGACGCCCCGAAAAAAAAGAGTGTGAGAACCCGTAAAAACCCTAATATTTTCCTAGGGTTTTAGTTCCTTTAATTGCATAATTTTTGCATTTCTGGCTTAGAAATATTATCTGGGTGGATTTTATGAGCAACTAAAGTTTTTAGATGATTTTTCTAGCATTAGTGAGTTTTTAAAAAATTAAGAATATATATTGGACGTGGGACCTACTAGTGCGAAAAGTTCGGAAAAATTCGGCCAATTAGGTTAAATTCCGGATACTGTGTAAAATTTATCGGGTGTTAATAGACAAGTAGAGTGTGTGAAATGATTGATGTGAGAGAAGAAAGAAAGGATAGGAATGCATTTAATGAGGTGACAAGTGTCACATTCTCATTGGTTGGACTTTAAGAATTACTATTCACTTTCTTGACTTTTTTGACCAAAGGATTAAATATCAAAAAAATGCACAAAAATCACCATTTTCTTCTCTTGGTGGCCGGATCTCCCTAGCTCAAGAAGGAAGTGCATTTCTTCAACTTTCAAGCTCCATTTGCTTCAATCTCCCACAAACAAAAGCCTAGATTAGATTCTACTCCATAAAAACCTTTCTTCTAGTGCTAGTAAGTGTTGTAGTGAAGTTTGTTTGAAGGTCTAAGGTGGCCAACATCTCTCTCTCTCTTGTTTCTTGGTAAGTGAAGCTTAAACTTCCACCTACACCTATTGATGCTTAAGATATGATTAGTAGTGATTAGAGTGCTGAAATTTCTGGTTTTTATCTTGGTTTGAAGTGATTTGGTGAAGTTTTCAATTTTATGATGATTTTTCTGGTTTAATTGGATTATGGTGTTGTGGTTGTTTATGATGATTGATAATGAGGGGTTATGACTCTAGTGGATGGAAATGATTGATATTTGCAACCAATTTTGGATTTGGAATAAATTTTGGAAAGTTAGGGTTCATAAACCCCTAATTCTGTCCGGTTTTATATCATAAGGTTAGAGGCCGAATTGGACTTTGCTCAAAACATGAAAGTTGTAGGTATTGATGTGTTTGAGGTGCCAGTAAAATTTCAGGTCATTTGGATTAGTGTAGAGTGAGTTATGCCGAAATTACTGTAGCTGTTCTGCTTTGATCAGAATGCGAAAACTGCGATAGTAATTGGCCATTTTGACTGGAATTGGTTTGGATTTTGGAGTTGGTGTCTTCTGATGAAATGTATCGGGATGTATTAGGTAACTTATGCCTTTGGAATTTTGGCATTTGGACTTGTATGGACTGAGATATACCGATTACAGTTTTCTGTGTTTTGCAAACCTGTTTTGGTGATTCTGGTTTAGTGTTTGGCATTTTTGACCTAGTTGGGCTAGGAACTGGATTGAGTGACCTTCTACATTGTTGTAGCCCTGTTTCATAGCTTCGAAACGGTGGGTCTTACACCCCCAACCGATAATTGTAGTGAGAGTTGTGCCATTACCGCATTATGACGTCAAAACTGTTTTTCTGGTTTTGAGCTTAACCTTCATTTCCGGACTTTTCCCTAGCTTGACTTGTCTTTGTACTACTTGGAGCTTGCTGAATGGATATTAGATGAACTTATTTGTGTGACTTTGGGACTGGCTGGAGTAATAATGAAGCCATGATGGCTGAAAAAGTTAGCAAATGTAGGGGAAGTGCTGTCCGAACTTTGAAGGGACTTGTTTGCATTGGGTTTGTGATCTAAGGCTTGGAGTTGAGCAAGGCAATGATACATGATGGATGGTTTCTGAGCCGTGGAGGTGAGTGACCCTAAACTGTTTCCAAAGTTATTTATGAACCGTTTCTTGCACTATTTACTTGATTGCATATCACGAGTGCTTGCATGTGGCCCATGACATGTTTTGGCTTAAATGAGTATTTGGAATTCGTGTGCTGAACACCAACGTCTCCACCTCTGTGTACTGTTCGTCTGGAGCAAATGGCTCCCCCTCTGATTGTTTACTGTTAAATGTTTGTTTGGAGCGTTGGGTGTTTAAGTACAACGATTTCACTGGCTCAAGAGAGCAATAAACGTACATGTGATTACCGATTCATGACATCATTGAAATGAACGATTGTGAAATATATTTGATTACTGATTTTTACTGGTTACTCGCTGAGCTTTTAGCTCACCCCCAAAATGTTTTATTCCCCTCCACAGGGCTCGTGGCGAAGGAAAGGCTTGTAGTACTTGTTCATGTGACCGGATGAGTTATCTCTTGTACAGTTTAGATTTGGATTTATTTTATGTACGAGTTGGTCTTGTATAAATATTTGAAATTGATATGGATGTAAGTATACGTTCTACGATTGGAATCAGTTTCCGCTGCATTTGTAATAGGTAATCATTGGAGAATTTGATGAAATTTTGAGATTTATATTGTAATTGGGTTGAGGACTGTAGTGAGCGACTGAGTCCCGGCGAGAGCTGGGCACGCGGCCCGCCGAACCCTCTGGTTCGCCTCAGGGGGAGGTGGGGCCGTGACAGTTGGTATCAGAGCTTAGACTTCAGATCTCTGTAGTGTATCCTAGACTTGAAATTTAGGATGCCGGACTGTGGGTTTGGTTTGAAATATTAGTGATTCTTGCGGGTTGACTTGACTTGATTAGTACAAGATGAAATGTCGAGGACGACATTCTTTTAAGGAGGGGAGATTGTGACGCCCCGAAAAAAAAGAGTGTGAGAACCCGTAAAAACCCTAATATTTTCCTAGGGTTTTAGTTCCTTTAATTGCATAATTTTTGCATTTCTGGCTTAGAAATATTATCTGGGTGGATTTTATGAGCAACTAAAGTTTTTAGATGATTTTTCTAGCATTAGTGAGTTTTTAAAAAATTAAGAATATATATTGGACGTGGGACCTACTAGTGCGAAAAGTTCGGAAAAATTCGGCCAATTAGGTTAAATTCCGGATACTGTGTAAAATTTATCGGGTGTTAATAGACAAGTAGAGTGTGTGAAATGATTGATGTGAGAGAAGAAAGAAAGGATAGGAATGCATTTAATGAGGTGACAAGTGTCACATTCTCATTGGTTGGACTTTAAGAATTACTATTCACTTTCTTGACTTTTTTGACCAAAGGATTAAATATCAAAAAAATGCACAAAAATCACCATTTTCTTCTCTTGGTGGCCGGATCTCCCTAGCTCAAGAAGGAAGTGCATTTCTTCAACTTTCAAGCTCCATTTGCTTCAATCTCCCACAAACAAAAGCCTAGATTAGATTCTACTCCATAAAAACCTTTCTTCTAGTGCTAGTAAGTGTTGTAGTGAAGTTTGTTTGAAGGTCTAAGGTGGCCAACATCTCTCTCTCTCTTGTTTCTTGGTAAGTGAAGCTTAAACTTCCACCTACACCTATTGATGCTTAAGATATGATTAGTAGTGATTAGAGTGCTGAAATTTCTGGTTTTTATCTTGGTTTGAAGTGATTTGGTGAAGTTTTCAATTTTATGATGATTTTTCTGGTTTAATTGGATTATGGTGTTGTGGTTGTTTATGATGATTGATAATGAGGGGTTATGACTCTAGTGGATGGAAATGATTGATATTTGCAACCAATTTTGGATTTGGAATAAATTTTGGAAAGTTAGGGTTCATAAACCCCTAATTCTGTCCGGTTTTATATCATAAGGTTAGAGGCCGAATTGGACTTTGCTCAAAACATGAAAGTTGTAGGTATTGATGTGTTTGAGGTGCCAGTAAAATTTCAGGTCATTTGGATTAGTGTAGAGTGAGTTATGCCGAAATTACTGTAGCTGTTCTGCTTTGATCAGAATGCGAAAACTGCGATAGTAATTGGCCATTTTGACTGGAATTGGTTTGGATTTTGGAGTTGGTGTCTTCTGATGAAATGTATCGGGATGTATTAGGTAACTTATGCCTTTGGAATTTTGGCATTTGGACTTGTATGGACTGAGATATACCGATTACAGTTTTCTGTGTTTTGCAAACCTGTTTTGGTGATTCTGGTTTAGTGTTTGGCATTTTTGACCTAGTTGGGCTAGGAACTGGATTGAGTGACCTTCTACATTGTTGTAGCCCTGTTTCATAGCTTCGAAACGGTGGGTCTTACACCCCCAACCGATAATTGTAGTGAGAGTTGTGCCATTACCGCATTATGACGTCAAAACTGTTTTTCTGGTTTTGAGCTTAACCTTCATTTCCGGACTTTTCCCTAGCTTGACTTGTCTTTGTACTACTTGGAGCTTGCTGAATGGATATTAGATGAACTTATTTGTGTGACTTTGGGACTGGCTGGAGTAATAATGAAGCCATGATGGCTGAAAAAGTTAGCAAATGTAGGGGAAGTGCTGTCCGAACTTTGAAGGGACTTGTTTGCATTGGGTTTGTGATCTAAGGCTTGGAGTTGAGCAAGGCAATGATACATGATGGATGGTTTCTGAGCCGTGGAGGTGAGTGACCCTAAACTGTTTCCAAAGTTATTTATGAACCGTTTCTTGCACTATTTACTTGATTGCATATCACGAGTGCTTGCATGTGGCCCATGACATGTTTTGGCTTAAATGAGTATTTGGAATTCGTGTGCTGAACACCAACGTCTCCACCTCTGTGTACTGTTCGTCTGGAGCAAATGGCTCCCCCTCTGATTGTTTACTGTTAAATGTTTGTTTGGAGCGTTGGGTGTTTAAGTACAACGATTTCACTGGCTCAAGAGAGCAATAAACGTACATGTGATTACCGATTCATGACATCATTGAAATGAACGATTGTGAAATATATTTGATTACTGATTTTTACTGGTTACTCGCTGAGCTTTTAGCTCACCCCCAAAATGTTTTATTCCCCTCCACAGGGCTCGTGGCGAAGGAAAGGCTTGTAGTACTTGTTCATGTGACCGGATGAGTTATCTCTTGTACAGTTTAGATTTGGATTTATTTTATGTACGAGTTGGTCTTGTATAAATATTTGAAATTGATATGGATGTAAGTATACGTTCTACGATTGGAATCAGTTTCCGCTGCATTTGTAATAGGTAATCATTGGAGAATTTGATGAAATTTTGAGATTTATATTGTAATTGGGTTGAGGACTGTAGTGAGCGACTGAGTCCCGGCGAGAGCTGGGCACGCGGCCCGCCGAACCCTCTGGTTCGCCTCAGGGGGAGGTGGGGCCGTGACAGTTGGTATCAGAGCTTAGACTTCAGATCTCTGTAGTGTATCCTAGACTTGAAATTTAGGATGCCGGACTGTGGGTTTGGTTTGAAATATTAGTGATTCTTGCGGGTTGACTTGACTTGATTAGTACAAGATGAAATGTCGAGGACGACATTCTTTTAAGGAGGGGAGATTGTGACGCCCCGAAAAAAAAGAGTGTGAGAACCCGTAAAAACCCTAATATTTTCCTAGGGTTTTAGTTCCTTTAATTGCATAATTTTTGCATTTCTGGCTTAGAAATATTATCTGGGTGGATTTTATGAGCAACTAAAGTTTTTAGATGATTTTTCTAGCATTAGTGAGTTTTTAAAAAATTAAGAATATATATTGGACGTGGGACCTACTAGTGCGAAAAGTTCGGAAAAATTCGGCCAATTAGGTTAAATTCCGGATACTGTGTAAAATTTATCGGGTGTTAATAGACAAGTAGAGTGTGTGAAATGATTGATGTGAGAGAAGAAAGAAAGGATAGGAATGCATTTAATGAGGTGACAAGTGTCACATTCTCATTGGTTGGACTTTAAGAATTACTATTCACTTTCTTGACTTTTTTGACCAAAGGATTAAATATCAAAAAAATGCACAAAAATCACCATTTTCTTCTCTTGGTGGCCGGATCTCCCTAGCTCAAGAAGGAAGTGCATTTCTTCAACTTTCAAGCTCCATTTGCTTCAATCTCCCACAAACAAAAGCCTAGATTAGATTCTACTCCATAAAAACCTTTCTTCTAGTGCTAGTAAGTGTTGTAGTGAAGTTTGTTTGAAGGTCTAAGGTGGCCAACATCTCTCTCTCTCTTGTTTCTTGGTAAGTGAAGCTTAAACTTCCACCTACACCTATTGATGCTTAAGATATGATTAGTAGTGATTAGAGTGCTGAAATTTCTGGTTTTTATCTTGGTTTGAAGTGATTTGGTGAAGTTTTCAATTTTATGATGATTTTTCTGGTTTAATTGGATTATGGTGTTGTGGTTGTTTATGATGATTGATAATGAGGGGTTATGACTCTAGTGGATGGAAATGATTGATATTTGCAACCAATTTTGGATTTGGAATAAATTTTGGAAAGTTAGGGTTCATAAACCCCTAATTCTGTCCGGTTTTATATCATAAGGTTAGAGGCCGAATTGGACTTTGCTCAAAACATGAAAGTTGTAGGTATTGATGTGTTTGAGGTGCCAGTAAAATTTCAGGTCATTTGGATTAGTGTAGAGTGAGTTATGCCGAAATTACTGTAGCTGTTCTGCTTTGATCAGAATGCGAAAACTGCGATAGTAATTGGCCATTTTGACTGGAATTGGTTTGGATTTTGGAGTTGGTGTCTTCTGATGAAATGTATCGGGATGTATTAGGTAACTTATGCCTTTGGAATTTTGGCATTTGGACTTGTATGGACTGAGATATACCGATTACAGTTTTCTGTGTTTTGCAAACCTGTTTTGGTGATTCTGGTTTAGTGTTTGGCATTTTTGACCTAGTTGGGCTAGGAACTGGATTGAGTGACCTTCTACATTGTTGTAGCCCTGTTTCATAGCTTCGAAACGGTGGGTCTTACACCCCCAACCGATAATTGTAGTGAGAGTTGTGCCATTACCGCATTATGACGTCAAAACTGTTTTTCTGGTTTTGAGCTTAACCTTCATTTCCGGACTTTTCCCTAGCTTGACTTGTCTTTGTACTACTTGGAGCTTGCTGAATGGATATTAGATGAACTTATTTGTGTGACTTTGGGACTGGCTGGAGTAATAATGAAGCCATGATGGCTGAAAAAGTTAGCAAATGTAGGGGAAGTGCTGTCCGAACTTTGAAGGGACTTGTTTGCATTGGGTTTGTGATCTAAGGCTTGGAGTTGAGCAAGGCAATGATACATGATGGATGGTTTCTGAGCCGTGGAGGTGAGTGACCCTAAACTGTTTCCAAAGTTATTTATGAACCGTTTCTTGCACTATTTACTTGATTGCATATCACGAGTGCTTGCATGTGGCCCATGACATGTTTTGGCTTAAATGAGTATTTGGAATTCGTGTGCTGAACACCAACGTCTCCACCTCTGTGTACTGTTCGTCTGGAGCAAATGGCTCCCCCTCTGATTGTTTACTGTTAAATGTTTGTTTGGAGCGTTGGGTGTTTAAGTACAACGATTTCACTGGCTCAAGAGAGCAATAAACGTACATGTGATTACCGATTCATGACATCATTGAAATGAACGATTGTGAAATATATTTGATTACTGATTTTTACTGGTTACTCGCTGAGCTTTTAGCTCACCCCCAAAATGTTTTATTCCCCTCCACAGGGCTCGTGGCGAAGGAAAGGCTTGTAGTACTTGTTCATGTGACCGGATGAGTTATCTCTTGTACAGTTTAGATTTGGATTTATTTTATGTACGAGTTGGTCTTGTATAAATATTTGAAATTGATATGGATGTAAGTATACGTTCTACGATTGGAATCAGTTTCCGCTGCATTTGTAATAGGTAATCATTGGAGAATTTGATGAAATTTTGAGATTTATATTGTAATTGGGTTGAGGACTGTAGTGAGCGACTGAGTCCCGGCGAGAGCTGGGCACGCGGCCCGCCGAACCCTCTGGTTCGCCTCAGGGGGAGGTGGGGCCGTGACAGTTGGTATCAGAGCTTAGACTTCAGATCTCTGTAGTGTATCCTAGACTTGAAATTTAGGATGCCGGACTGTGGGTTTGGTTTGAAATATTAGTGATTCTTGCGGGTTGACTTGACTTGATTAGTACAAGATGAAATGTCGAGGACGACATTCTTTTAAGGAGGGGAGATTGTGACGCCCCGAAAAAAAAGAGTGTGAGAACCCGTAAAAACCCTAATATTTTCCTAGGGTTTTAGTTCCTTTAATTGCATAATTTTTGCATTTCTGGCTTAGAAATATTATCTGGGTGGATTTTATGAGCAACTAAAGTTTTTAGATGATTTTTCTAGCATTAGTGAGTTTTTAAAAAATTAAGAATATATATTGGACGTGGGACCTACTAGTGCGAAAAGTTCGGAAAAATTCGGCCAATTAGGTTAAATTCCGGATACTGTGTAAAATTTATCGGGTGTTAATAGACAAGTAGAGTGTGTGAAATGATTGATGTGAGAGAAGAAAGAAAGGATAGGAATGCATTTAATGAGGTGACAAGTGTCACATTCTCATTGGTTGGACTTTAAGAATTACTATTCACTTTCTTGACTTTTTTGACCAAAGGATTAAATATCAAAAAAATGCACAAAAATCACCATTTTCTTCTCTTGGTGGCCGGATCTCCCTAGCTCAAGAAGGAAGTGCATTTCTTCAACTTTCAAGCTCCATTTGCTTCAATCTCCCACAAACAAAAGCCTAGATTAGATTCTACTCCATAAAAACCTTTCTTCTAGTGCTAGTAAGTGTTGTAGTGAAGTTTGTTTGAAGGTCTAAGGTGGCCAACATCTCTCTCTCTCTTGTTTCTTGGTAAGTGAAGCTTAAACTTCCACCTACACCTATTGATGCTTAAGATATGATTAGTAGTGATTAGAGTGCTGAAATTTCTGGTTTTTATCTTGGTTTGAAGTGATTTGGTGAAGTTTTCAATTTTATGATGATTTTTCTGGTTTAATTGGATTATGGTGTTGTGGTTGTTTATGATGATTGATAATGAGGGGTTATGACTCTAGTGGATGGAAATGATTGATATTTGCAACCAATTTTGGATTTGGAATAAATTTTGGAAAGTTAGGGTTCATAAACCCCTAATTCTGTCCGGTTTTATATCATAAGGTTAGAGGCCGAATTGGACTTTGCTCAAAACATGAAAGTTGTAGGTATTGATGTGTTTGAGGTGCCAGTAAAATTTCAGGTCATTTGGATTAGTGTAGAGTGAGTTATGCCGAAATTACTGTAGCTGTTCTGCTTTGATCAGAATGCGAAAACTGCGATAGTAATTGGCCATTTTGACTGGAATTGGTTTGGATTTTGGAGTTGGTGTCTTCTGATGAAATGTATCGGGATGTATTAGGTAACTTATGCCTTTGGAATTTTGGCATTTGGACTTGTATGGACTGAGATATACCGATTACAGTTTTCTGTGTTTTGCAAACCTGTTTTGGTGATTCTGGTTTAGTGTTTGGCATTTTTGACCTAGTTGGGCTAGGAACTGGATTGAGTGACCTTCTACATTGTTGTAGCCCTGTTTCATAGCTTCGAAACGGTGGGTCTTACACCCCCAACCGATAATTGTAGTGAGAGTTGTGCCATTACCGCATTATGACGTCAAAACTGTTTTTCTGGTTTTGAGCTTAACCTTCATTTCCGGACTTTTCCCTAGCTTGACTTGTCTTTGTACTACTTGGAGCTTGCTGAATGGATATTAGATGAACTTATTTGTGTGACTTTGGGACTGGCTGGAGTAATAATGAAGCCATGATGGCTGAAAAAGTTAGCAAATGTAGGGGAAGTGCTGTCCGAACTTTGAAGGGACTTGTTTGCATTGGGTTTGTGATCTAAGGCTTGGAGTTGAGCAAGGCAATGATACATGATGGATGGTTTCTGAGCCGTGGAGGTGAGTGACCCTAAACTGTTTCCAAAGTTATTTATGAACCGTTTCTTGCACTATTTACTTGATTGCATATCACGAGTGCTTGCATGTGGCCCATGACATGTTTTGGCTTAAATGAGTATTTGGAATTCGTGTGCTGAACACCAACGTCTCCACCTCTGTGTACTGTTCGTCTGGAGCAAATGGCTCCCCCTCTGATTGTTTACTGTTAAATGTTTGTTTGGAGCGTTGGGTGTTTAAGTACAACGATTTCACTGGCTCAAGAGAGCAATAAACGTACATGTGATTACCGATTCATGACATCATTGAAATGAACGATTGTGAAATATATTTGATTACTGATTTTTACTGGTTACTCGCTGAGCTTTTAGCTCACCCCCAAAATGTTTTATTCCCCTCCACAGGGCTCGTGGCGAAGGAAAGGCTTGTAGTACTTGTTCATGTGACCGGATGAGTTATCTCTTGTACAGTTTAGATTTGGATTTATTTTATGTACGAGTTGGTCTTGTATAAATATTTGAAATTGATATGGATGTAAGTATACGTTCTACGATTGGAATCAGTTTCCGCTGCATTTGTAATAGGTAATCATTGGAGAATTTGATGAAATTTTGAGATTTATATTGTAATTGGGTTGAGGACTGTAGTGAGCGACTGAGTCCCGGCGAGAGCTGGGCACGCGGCCCGCCGAACCCTCTGGTTCGCCTCAGGGGGAGGTGGGGCCGTGACAGTTGGTATCAGAGCTTAGACTTCAGATCTCTGTAGTGTATCCTAGACTTGAAATTTAGGATGCCGGACTGTGGGTTTGGTTTGAAATATTAGTGATTCTTGCGGGTTGACTTGACTTGATTAGTACAAGATGAAATGTCGAGGACGACATTCTTTTAAGGAGGGGAGATTGTGACGCCCCGAAAAAAAAGAGTGTGAGAACCCGTAAAAACCCTAATATTTTCCTAGGGTTTTAGTTCCTTTAATTGCATAATTTTTGCATTTCTGGCTTAGAAATATTATCTGGGTGGATTTTATGAGCAACTAAAGTTTTTAGATGATTTTTCTAGCATTAGTGAGTTTTTAAAAAATTAAGAATATATATTGGACGTGGGACCTACTAGTGCGAAAAGTTCGGAAAAATTCGGCCAATTAGGTTAAATTCCGGATACTGTGTAAAATTTATCGGGTGTTAATAGACAAGTAGAGTGTGTGAAATGATTGATGTGAGAGAAGAAAGAAAGGATAGGAATGCATTTAATGAGGTGACAAGTGTCACATTCTCATTGGTTGGACTTTAAGAATTACTATTCACTTTCTTGACTTTTTTGACCAAAGGATTAAATATCAAAAAAATGCACAAAAATCACCATTTTCTTCTCTTGGTGGCCGGATCTCCCTAGCTCAAGAAGGAAGTGCATTTCTTCAACTTTCAAGCTCCATTTGCTTCAATCTCCCACAAACAAAAGCCTAGATTAGATTCTACTCCATAAAAACCTTTCTTCTAGTGCTAGTAAGTGTTGTAGTGAAGTTTGTTTGAAGGTCTAAGGTGGCCAACATCTCTCTCTCTCTTGTTTCTTGGTAAGTGAAGCTTAAACTTCCACCTACACCTATTGATGCTTAAGATATGATTAGTAGTGATTAGAGTGCTGAAATTTCTGGTTTTTATCTTGGTTTGAAGTGATTTGGTGAAGTTTTCAATTTTATGATGATTTTTCTGGTTTAATTGGATTATGGTGTTGTGGTTGTTTATGATGATTGATAATGAGGGGTTATGACTCTAGTGGATGGAAATGATTGATATTTGCAACCAATTTTGGATTTGGAATAAATTTTGGAAAGTTAGGGTTCATAAACCCCTAATTCTGTCCGGTTTTATATCATAAGGTTAGAGGCCGAATTGGACTTTGCTCAAAACATGAAAGTTGTAGGTATTGATGTGTTTGAGGTGCCAGTAAAATTTCAGGTCATTTGGATTAGTGTAGAGTGAGTTATGCCGAAATTACTGTAGCTGTTCTGCTTTGATCAGAATGCGAAAACTGCGATAGTAATTGGCCATTTTGACTGGAATTGGTTTGGATTTTGGAGTTGGTGTCTTCTGATGAAATGTATCGGGATGTATTAGGTAACTTATGCCTTTGGAATTTTGGCATTTGGACTTGTATGGACTGAGATATACCGATTACAGTTTTCTGTGTTTTGCAAACCTGTTTTGGTGATTCTGGTTTAGTGTTTGGCATTTTTGACCTAGTTGGGCTAGGAACTGGATTGAGTGACCTTCTACATTGTTGTAGCCCTGTTTCATAGCTTCGAAACGGTGGGTCTTACACCCCCAACCGATAATTGTAGTGAGAGTTGTGCCATTACCGCATTATGACGTCAAAACTGTTTTTCTGGTTTTGAGCTTAACCTTCATTTCCGGACTTTTCCCTAGCTTGACTTGTCTTTGTACTACTTGGAGCTTGCTGAATGGATATTAGATGAACTTATTTGTGTGACTTTGGGACTGGCTGGAGTAATAATGAAGCCATGATGGCTGAAAAAGTTAGCAAATGTAGGGGAAGTGCTGTCCGAACTTTGAAGGGACTTGTTTGCATTGGGTTTGTGATCTAAGGCTTGGAGTTGAGCAAGGCAATGATACATGATGGATGGTTTCTGAGCCGTGGAGGTGAGTGACCCTAAACTGTTTCCAAAGTTATTTATGAACCGTTTCTTGCACTATTTACTTGATTGCATATCACGAGTGCTTGCATGTGGCCCATGACATGTTTTGGCTTAAATGAGTATTTGGAATTCGTGTGCTGAACACCAACGTCTCCACCTCTGTGTACTGTTCGTCTGGAGCAAATGGCTCCCCCTCTGATTGTTTACTGTTAAATGTTTGTTTGGAGCGTTGGGTGTTTAAGTACAACGATTTCACTGGCTCAAGAGAGCAATAAACGTACATGTGATTACCGATTCATGACATCATTGAAATGAACGATTGTGAAATATATTTGATTACTGATTTTTACTGGTTACTCGCTGAGCTTTTAGCTCACCCCCAAAATGTTTTATTCCCCTCCACAGGGCTCGTGGCGAAGGAAAGGCTTGTAGTACTTGTTCATGTGACCGGATGAGTTATCTCTTGTACAGTTTAGATTTGGATTTATTTTATGTACGAGTTGGTCTTGTATAAATATTTGAAATTGATATGGATGTAAGTATACGTTCTACGATTGGAATCAGTTTCCGCTGCATTTGTAATAGGTAATCATTGGAGAATTTGATGAAATTTTGAGATTTATATTGTAATTGGGTTGAGGACTGTAGTGAGCGACTGAGTCCCGGCGAGAGCTGGGCACGCGGCCCGCCGAACCCTCTGGTTCGCCTCAGGGGGAGGTGGGGCCGTGACAGTTGGTATCAGAGCTTAGACTTCAGATCTCTGTAGTGTATCCTAGACTTGAAATTTAGGATGCCGGACTGTGGGTTTGGTTTGAAATATTAGTGATTCTTGCGGGTTGACTTGACTTGATTAGTACAAGATGAAATGTCGAGGACGACATTCTTTTAAGGAGGGGAGATTGTGACGCCCCGAAAAAAAAGAGTGTGAGAACCCGTAAAAACCCTAATATTTTCCTAGGGTTTTAGTTCCTTTAATTGCATAATTTTTGCATTTCTGGCTTAGAAATATTATCTGGGTGGATTTTATGAGCAACTAAAGTTTTTAGATGATTTTTCTAGCATTAGTGAGTTTTTAAAAAATTAAGAATATATATTGGACGTGGGACCTACTAGTGCGAAAAGTTCGGAAAAATTCGGCCAATTAGGTTAAATTCCGGATACTGTGTAAAATTTATCGGGTGTTAATAGACAAGTAGAGTGTGTGAAATGATTGATGTGAGAGAAGAAAGAAAGGATAGGAATGCATTTAATGAGGTGACAAGTGTCACATTCTCATTGGTTGGACTTTAAGAATTACTATTCACTTTCTTGACTTTTTTGACCAAAGGATTAAATATCAAAAAAATGCACAAAAATCACCATTTTCTTCTCTTGGTGGCCGGATCTCCCTAGCTCAAGAAGGAAGTGCATTTCTTCAACTTTCAAGCTCCATTTGCTTCAATCTCCCACAAACAAAAGCCTAGATTAGATTCTACTCCATAAAAACCTTTCTTCTAGTGCTAGTAAGTGTTGTAGTGAAGTTTGTTTGAAGGTCTAAGGTGGCCAACATCTCTCTCTCTCTTGTTTCTTGGTAAGTGAAGCTTAAACTTCCACCTACACCTATTGATGCTTAAGATATGATTAGTAGTGATTAGAGTGCTGAAATTTCTGGTTTTTATCTTGGTTTGAAGTGATTTGGTGAAGTTTTCAATTTTATGATGATTTTTCTGGTTTAATTGGATTATGGTGTTGTGGTTGTTTATGATGATTGATAATGAGGGGTTATGACTCTAGTGGATGGAAATGATTGATATTTGCAACCAATTTTGGATTTGGAATAAATTTTGGAAAGTTAGGGTTCATAAACCCCTAATTCTGTCCGGTTTTATATCATAAGGTTAGAGGCCGAATTGGACTTTGCTCAAAACATGAAAGTTGTAGGTATTGATGTGTTTGAGGTGCCAGTAAAATTTCAGGTCATTTGGATTAGTGTAGAGTGAGTTATGCCGAAATTACTGTAGCTGTTCTGCTTTGATCAGAATGCGAAAACTGCGATAGTAATTGGCCATTTTGACTGGAATTGGTTTGGATTTTGGAGTTGGTGTCTTCTGATGAAATGTATCGGGATGTATTAGGTAACTTATGCCTTTGGAATTTTGGCATTTGGACTTGTATGGACTGAGATATACCGATTACAGTTTTCTGTGTTTTGCAAACCTGTTTTGGTGATTCTGGTTTAGTGTTTGGCATTTTTGACCTAGTTGGGCTAGGAACTGGATTGAGTGACCTTCTACATTGTTGTAGCCCTGTTTCATAGCTTCGAAACGGTGGGTCTTACACCCCCAACCGATAATTGTAGTGAGAGTTGTGCCATTACCGCATTATGACGTCAAAACTGTTTTTCTGGTTTTGAGCTTAACCTTCATTTCCGGACTTTTCCCTAGCTTGACTTGTCTTTGTACTACTTGGAGCTTGCTGAATGGATATTAGATGAACTTATTTGTGTGACTTTGGGACTGGCTGGAGTAATAATGAAGCCATGATGGCTGAAAAAGTTAGCAAATGTAGGGGAAGTGCTGTCCGAACTTTGAAGGGACTTGTTTGCATTGGGTTTGTGATCTAAGGCTTGGAGTTGAGCAAGGCAATGATACATGATGGATGGTTTCTGAGCCGTGGAGGTGAGTGACCCTAAACTGTTTCCAAAGTTATTTATGAACCGTTTCTTGCACTATTTACTTGATTGCATATCACGAGTGCTTGCATGTGGCCCATGACATGTTTTGGCTTAAATGAGTATTTGGAATTCGTGTGCTGAACACCAACGTCTCCACCTCTGTGTACTGTTCGTCTGGAGCAAATGGCTCCCCCTCTGATTGTTTACTGTTAAATGTTTGTTTGGAGCGTTGGGTGTTTAAGTACAACGATTTCACTGGCTCAAGAGAGCAATAAACGTACATGTGATTACCGATTCATGACATCATTGAAATGAACGATTGTGAAATATATTTGATTACTGATTTTTACTGGTTACTCGCTGAGCTTTTAGCTCACCCCCAAAATGTTTTATTCCCCTCCACAGGGCTCGTGGCGAAGGAAAGGCTTGTAGTACTTGTTCATGTGACCGGATGAGTTATCTCTTGTACAGTTTAGATTTGGATTTATTTTATGTACGAGTTGGTCTTGTATAAATATTTGAAATTGATATGGATGTAAGTATACGTTCTACGATTGGAATCAGTTTCCGCTGCATTTGTAATAGGTAATCATTGGAGAATTTGATGAAATTTTGAGATTTATATTGTAATTGGGTTGAGGACTGTAGTGAGCGACTGAGTCCCGGCGAGAGCTGGGCACGCGGCCCGCCGAACCCTCTGGTTCGCCTCAGGGGGAGGTGGGGCCGTGACAGTTGGTATCAGAGCTTAGACTTCAGATCTCTGTAGTGTATCCTAGACTTGAAATTTAGGATGCCGGACTGTGGGTTTGGTTTGAAATATTAGTGATTCTTGCGGGTTGACTTGACTTGATTAGTACAAGATGAAATGTCGAGGACGACATTCTTTTAAGGAGGGGAGATTGTGACGCCCCGAAAAAAAAGAGTGTGAGAACCCGTAAAAACCCTAATATTTTCCTAGGGTTTTAGTTCCTTTAATTGCATAAT
The DNA here is from genome assembly GCF_036785885.1 of Coffea arabica. Taxonomy (NCBI): domain Eukaryota; kingdom Viridiplantae; phylum Streptophyta; class Magnoliopsida; order Gentianales; family Rubiaceae; genus Coffea; species Coffea arabica. The sequence continues at coordinate 14,780,633 of NC_092321.1, forward strand.
TTTTGCATTTCTGGCTTAGAAATATTATCTGGGTGGATTTTATGAGCAACTAAAGTTTTTAGATGATTTTTCTAGCATTAGTGAGTTTTTAAAAAATTAAGAATATATATTGGACGTGGGACCTACTAGTGTGAAAAGTTCGGAAAAATTCGGCCAATTAGGTTAAATTCCGGATACTGTGTAAAATTTATCGGGTGTTAATAGACAAGTAGAGTGTGTGAAATGATTGATGTGAGAGAAGAAAGAAAGGATAGGAATGCATTTAATGAGGTGACAAGTGTCACATTCTCATTGGTTGGACTTTAAGAATTACTATTCACTTTCTTGACTTTTTTGACCAAAGGATTAAATATCAAAAAAATGCACAAAAATCACCATTTTCTTCTCTTGGTGGCCGGATCTCCCTAGCTCAAGAAGGAAGTGCATTTCTTCAACTTTCAAGCTCCATTTGCTTCAATCTCCCACAAACAAAAGCCTAGATTAGATTCTACTCCATAAAAACCTTTCTTCTAGTGCTAGTAAGTGTTGTAGTGAAGTTTGTTTGAAGGTCTAAGGTGGCCAACATCTCTCTCTCTCTTGTTTCTTGGTAAGTGAAGCTTAAACTTCCACCTACACCTATTGATGCTTAAGATATGATTAGTAGTGATTAGAGTGCTGAAATTTCTGGTTTTTATCTTGGTTTGAAGTGATTTGGTGAAGTTTTCAATTTTATGATGATTTTTCTGGTTTAATTGGATTATGGTGTTGTGGTTGTTTATGATGATTGATAATGAGGGGTTATGACTCTAGTGGATGGAAATGATTGATATTTGCAACCAATTTTGGATTTGGAATAAATTTTGGAAAGTTAGGGTTCATAAACCCCTAATTCTGTCCGGTTTTATATCATAAGGTTAGAGGCCGAATTGGACTTTGCTCAAAACATGAAAGTTGTAGGTATTGATGTGTTTGAGGTGCCAGTAAAATTTCAGGTCATTTGGATTAGTGTAGAGTGAGTTATGCCGAAATTACTGTAGCTGTTCTGCTTTGATCAGAATGCGAAAACTGCGATAGTAATTGGCCATTTTGACTGGAATTGGTTTGGATTTTGGAGTTGGTGTCTTCTGATGAAATGTATCGGGATGTATTAGGTAACTTATGCCTTTGGAATTTTGGCATTTGGACTTGTATGGACTGAGATATACCGATTACAGTTTTCTGTGTTTTGCAAACCTGTTTTGGTGATTCTGGTTTAGTGTTTGGCATTTTTGACCTAGTTGGGCTAGGAACTGGATTGAGTGACCTTCTACATTGTTGTAGCCCTGTTTCATAGCTTCGAAACGGTGGGTCTTACACCCCCAACCGATAATTGTAGTGAGAGTTGTGCCATTACCGCATTATGACGTCAAAACTGTTTTTCTGGTTTTGAGCTTAACCTTCATTTCCGGACTTTTCCCTAGCTTGACTTGTCTTTGTACTACTTGGAGCTTGCTGAATGGATATTAGATGAACTTATTTGTGTGACTTTGGGACTGGCTGGAGTAATAATGAAGCCATGATGGCTGGAAAAGTTAGCAAATGTAGGGGAAGTGCTGTCCGAACTTTGAAGGGACTTGTTTGCATTGGGTTTGTGATCTAAGGCTTGGAGTTGAGCAAGGCAATGATACATGATGGATGGTTTCTGAGCCGTGGAGGTGAGTGACCCTAAACTGTTTCCAAAGTTATTTATGAACCGTTTCTTGCACTATTTACTTGATTGCATATCACGAGTGCTTGCATGTGGCCCATGACATGTTTTGGCTTAAATGAGTATTTGGAATTCGTGTGCTGAACACCAACGTCTCCACCTCTGTGTACTGTTCGTCTGGAGCAAATGGCTCCCCCTCTGATTGTTTACTGTTAAATGTTTGTTTGGAGCGTTGGGTGTTTAAGTACAACGATTTCACTGGCTCAAGAGAGCAATAAACGTACATGTGATTACCGATTCATGACATCATTGAAATGAACGATTGTGAAATATATTTGATTACTGATTTTTACTGGTTACTCGCTGAGCTTTTAGCTCACCCCCAAAATGTTTTATTCCCCTCCACAGGGCTCGTGGCGAAGGAAAGGCTTGTAGTACTTGTTCATGTGACCGGATGAGTTATCTCTTGTACAGTTTAGATTTGGATTTATTTTATGTACGAGTTGGTCTTGTATAAATATTTGAAATTGATATGGATGTAAGTATACGTTCTACGATTGGAATCAGTTTCCGCTGCATTTGTAATAGGTAATCATTGGAGAATTTGATGAAATTTTGAGATTTATATTGTAATTGGGTTGAGGACTGTAGTGAGCGACTGAGTCCCGGCGAGAGCTGGGCACGCGGCCCGCCGAACCCTCTGGTTCGCCTCAGGGGGAGGTGGGGCCGTGACAGTTGGTATCAGAGCTTAGACTTCAGATCTCTGTAGTGTATCCTAGACTTGAAATTTAGGATGCCGGACTGTGGGTTTGGTTTGAAATATTAGTGATTCTTGCGGGTTGACTTGACTTGATTAGTACAAGATGAAATGTCGAGGACGACATTCTTTTAAGGAGGGGAGATTGTGACGCCCCGAAAAAAAAGAGTGTGAGAACCCGTAAAAACCCTAATATTTTCCTAGGGTTTTAGTTCCTTTAATTGCATAATTTTTGCATTTCTGGCTTAGAAATATTATCTGGGTGGATTTTATGAGCAACTAAAGTTTTTAGATGATTTTTCTAGCATTAGTGAGTTTTTAAAAAATTAAGAATATATATTGGACGTGGGACCTACTAGTGTGAAAAGTTCGGAAAAATTCGGCCAATTAGGTTAAATTCCGGATACTGTGTAAAATTTATCGGGTGTTAATAGACAAGTAGAGTGTGTGAAATGATTGATGTGAGAGAAGAAAGAAAGGATAGGAATGCATTTAATGAGGTGACAAGTGTCACATTCTCATTGGTTGGACTTTAAGAATTACTATTCACTTTCTTGACTTTTTTGACCAAAGGATTAAATATCAAAAAAATGCACAAAAATCACCATTTTCTTCTCTTGGTGGCCGGATCTCCCTAGCTCAAGAAGGAAGTGCATTTCTTCAACTTTCAAGCTCCATTTGCTTCAATCTCCCACAAACAAAAGCCTAGATTAGATTCTACTCCATAAAAACCTTTCTTCTAGTGCTAGTAAGTGTTGTAGTGAAGTTTGTTTGAAGGTCTAAGGTGGCCAACATCTCTCTCTCTCTTGTTTCTTGGTAAGTGAAGCTTAAACTTCCACCTACACCTATTGATGCTTAAGATATGATTAGTAGTGATTAGAGTGCTGAAATTTCTGGTTTTTATCTTGGTTTGAAGTGATTTGGTGAAGTTTTCAATTTTATGATGATTTTTCTGGTTTAATTGGATTATGGTGTTGTGGTTGTTTATGATGATTGATAATGAGGGGTTATGACTCTAGTGGATGGAAATGATTGATATTTGCAACCAATTTTGGATTTGGAATAAATTTTGGAAAGTTAGGGTTCATAAACCCCTAATTCTGTCCGGTTTTATATCATAAGGTTAGAGGCCGAATTGGACTTTGCTCAAAACATGAAAGTTGTAGGTATTGATGTGTTTGAGGTGCCAGTAAAATTTCAGGTCATTTGGATTAGTGTAGAGTGAGTTATGCCGAAATTACTGTAGCTGTTCTGCTTTGATCAGAATGCGAAAACTGCGATAGTAATTGGCCATTTTGACTGGAATTGGTTTGGATTTTGGAGTTGGTGTCTTCTGATGAAATGTATCGGGATGTATTAGGTAACTTATGCCTTTGGAATTTTGGCATTTGGACTTGTATGGACTGAGATATACCGATTACAGTTTTCTGTGTTTTGCAAACCTGTTTTGGTGATTCTGGTTTAGTGTTTGGCATTTTTGACCTAGTTGGGCTAGGAACTGGATTGAGTGACCTTCTACATTGTTGTAGCCCTGTTTCATAGCTTCGAAACGGTGGGTCTTACACCCCCAACCGATAATTGTAGTGAGAGTTGTGCCATTACCGCATTATGACGTCAAAACTGTTTTTCTGGTTTTGAGCTTAACCTTCATTTCCGGACTTTTCCCTAGCTTGACTTGTCTTTGTACTACTTGGAGCTTGCTGAATGGATATTAGATGAACTTATTTGTGTGACTTTGGGACTGGCTGGAGTAATAATGAAGCCATGATGGCTGGAAAAGTTAGCAAATGTAGGGGAAGTGCTGTCCGAACTTTGAAGGGACTTGTTTGCATTGGGTTTGTGATCTAAGGCTTGGAGTTGAGCAAGGCAATGATACATGATGGATGGTTTCTGAGCCGTGGAGGTGAGTGACCCTAAACTGTTTCCAAAGTTATTTATGAACCGTTTCTTGCACTATTTACTTGATTGCATATCACGAGTGCTTGCATGTGGCCCATGACATGTTTTGGCTTAAATGAGTATTTGGAATTCGTGTGCTGAACACCAACGTCTCCACCTCTGTGTACTGTTCGTCTGGAGCAAATGGCTCCCCCTCTGATTGTTTACTGTTAAATGTTTGTTTGGAGCGTTGGGTGTTTAAGTACAACGATTTCACTGGCTCAAGAGAGCAATAAACGTACATGTGATTACCGATTCATGACATCATTGAAATGAACGATTGTGAAATATATTTGATTACTGATTTTTACTGGTTACTCGCTGAGCTTTTAGCTCACCCCCAAAATGTTTTATTCCCCTCCACAGGGCTCGTGGCGAAGGAAAGGCTTGTAGTACTTGTTCATGTGACCGGATGAGTTATCTCTTGTACAGTTTAGATTTGGATTTATTTTATGTACGAGTTGGTCTTGTATAAATATTTGAAATTGATATGGATGTAAGTATACGTTCTACGATTGGAATCAGTTTCCGCTGCATTTGTAATAGGTAATCATTGGAGAATTTGATGAAATTTTGAGATTTATATTGTAATTGGGTTGAGGACTGTAGTGAGCGACTGAGTCCCGGCGAGAGCTGGGCACGCGGCCCGCCGAACCCTCTGGTTCGCCTCAGGGGGAGGTGGGGCCGTGACAGTTGGTATCAGAGCTTAGACTTCAGATCTCTGTAGTGTATCCTAGACTTGAAATTTAGGATGCCGGACTGTGGGTTTGGTTTGAAATATTAGTGATTCTTGCGGGTTGACTTGACTTGATTAGTACAAGATGAAATGTCGAGGACGACATTCTTTTAAGGAGGGGAGATTGTGACGCCCCGAAAAAAAAGAGTGTGAGAACCCGTAAAAACCCTAATATTTTCCTAGGGTTTTAGTTCCTTTAATTGCATAATTTTTGCATTTCTGGCTTAGAAATATTATCTGGGTGGATTTTATGAGCAACTAAAGTTTTTAGATGATTTTTCTAGCATTAGTGAGTTTTTAAAAAATTAAGAATATATATTGGACGTGGGACCTACTAGTGTGAAAAGTTCGGAAAAATTCGGCCAATTAGGTTAAATTCCGGATACTGTGTAAAATTTATCGGGTGTTAATAGACAAGTAGAGTGTGTGAAATGATTGATGTGAGAGAAGAAAGAAAGGATAGGAATGCATTTAATGAGGTGACAAGTGTCACATTCTCATTGGTTGGACTTTAAGAATTACTATTCACTTTCTTGACTTTTTTGACCAAAGGATTAAATATCAAAAAAATGCACAAAAATCACCATTTTCTTCTCTTGGTGGCCGGATCTCCCTAGCTCAAGAAGGAAGTGCATTTCTTCAACTTTCAAGCTCCATTTGCTTCAATCTCCCACAAACAAAAGCCTAGATTAGATTCTACTCCATAAAAACCTTTCTTCTAGTGCTAGTAAGTGTTGTAGTGAAGTTTGTTTGAAGGTCTAAGGTGGCCAACATCTCTCTCTCTCTTGTTTCTTGGTAAGTGAAGCTTAAACTTCCACCTACACCTATTGATGCTTAAGATATGATTAGTAGTGATTAGAGTGCTGAAATTTCTGGTTTTTATCTTGGTTTGAAGTGATTTGGTGAAGTTTTCAATTTTATGATGATTTTTCTGGTTTAATTGGATTATGGTGTTGTGGTTGTTTATGATGATTGATAATGAGGGGTTATGACTCTAGTGGATGGAAATGATTGATATTTGCAACCAATTTTGGATTTGGAATAAATTTTGGAAAGTTAGGGTTCATAAACCCCTAATTCTGTCCGGTTTTATATCATAAGGTTAGAGGCCGAATTGGACTTTGCTCAAAACATGAAAGTTGTAGGTATTGATGTGTTTGAGGTGCCAGTAAAATTTCAGGTCATTTGGATTAGTGTAGAGTGAGTTATGCCGAAATTACTGTAGCTGTTCTGCTTTGATCAGAATGCGAAAACTGCGATAGTAATTGGCCATTTTGACTGGAATTGGTTTGGATTTTGGAGTTGGTGTCTTCTGATGAAATGTATCGGGATGTATTAGGTAACTTATGCCTTTGGAATTTTGGCATTTGGACTTGTATGGACTGAGATATACCGATTACAGTTTTCTGTGTTTTGCAAACCTGTTTTGGTGATTCTGGTTTAGTGTTTGGCATTTTTGACCTAGTTGGGCTAGGAACTGGATTGAGTGACCTTCTACATTGTTGTAGCCCTGTTTCATAGCTTCGAAACGGTGGGTCTTACACCCCCAACCGATAATTGTAGTGAGAGTTGTGCCATTACCGCATTATGACGTCAAAACTGTTTTTCTGGTTTTGAGCTTAACCTTCATTTCCGGACTTTTCCCTAGCTTGACTTGTCTTTGTACTACTTGGAGCTTGCTGAATGGATATTAGATGAACTTATTTGTGTGACTTTGGGACTGGCTGGAGTAATAATGAAGCCATGATGGCTGGAAAAGTTAGCAAATGTAGGGGAAGTGCTGTCCGAACTTTGAAGGGACTTGTTTGCATTGGGTTTGTGATCTAAGGCTTGGAGTTGAGCAAGGCAATGATACATGATGGATGGTTTCTGAGCCGTGGAGGTGAGTGACCCTAAACTGTTTCCAAAGTTATTTATGAACCGTTTCTTGCACTATTTACTTGATTGCATATCACGAGTGCTTGCATGTGGCCCATGACATGTTTTGGCTTAAATGAGTATTTGGAATTCGTGTGCTGAACACCAACGTCTCCACCTCTGTGTACTGTTCGTCTGGAGCAAATGGCTCCCCCTCTGATTGTTTACTGTTAAATGTTTGTTTGGAGCGTTGGGTGTTTAAGTACAACGATTTCACTGGCTCAAGAGAGCAATAAACGTACATGTGATTACCGATTCATGACATCATTGAAATGAACGATTGTGAAATATATTTGATTACTGATTTTTACTGGTTACTCGCTGAGCTTTTAGCTCACCCCCAAAATGTTTTATTCCCCTCCACAGGGCTCGTGGCGAAGGAAAGGCTTGTAGTACTTGTTCATGTGACCGGATGAGTTATCTCTTGTACAGTTTAGATTTGGATTTATTTTATGTACGAGTTGGTCTTGTATAAATATTTGAAATTGATATGGATGTAAGTATACGTTCTACGATTGGAATCAGTTTCCGCTGCATTTGTAATAGGTAATCATTGGAGAATTTGATGAAATTTTGAGATTTATATTGTAATTGGGTTGAGGACTGTAGTGAGCGACTGAGTCCCGGCGAGAGCTGGGCACGCGGCCCGCCGAACCCTCTGGTTCGCCTCAGGGGGAGGTGGGGCCGTGACAGTTGGTATCAGAGCTTAGACTTCAGATCTCTGTAGTGTATCCTAGACTTGAAATTTAGGATGCCGGACTGTGGGTTTGGTTTGAAATATTAGTGATTCTTGCGGGTTGACTTGACTTGATTAGTACAAGATGAAATGTCGAGGACGACATTCTTTTAAGGAGGGGAGATTGTGACGCCCCGAAAAAAAAGAGTGTGAGAACCCGTAAAAACCCTAATATTTTCCTAGGGTTTTAGTTCCTTTAATTGCATAATTTTTGCATTTCTGGCTTAGAAATATTATCTGGGTGGATTTTATGAGCAACTAAAGTTTTTAGATGATTTTTCTAGCATTAGTGAGTTTTTAAAAAATTAAGAATATATATTGGACGTGGGACCTACTAGTGTGAAAAGTTCGGAAAAATTCGGCCAATTAGGTTAAATTCCGGATACTGTGTAAAATTTATCGGGTGTTAATAGACAAGTAGAGTGTGTGAAATGATTGATGTGAGAGAAGAAAGAAAGGATAGGAATGCATTTAATGAGGTGACAAGTGTCACATTCTCATTGGTTGGACTTTAAGAATTACTATTCACTTTCTTGACTTTTTTGACCAAAGGATTAAATATCAAAAAAATGCACAAAAATCACCATTTTCTTCTCTTGGTGGCCGGATCTCCCTAGCTCAAGAAGGAAGTGCATTTCTTCAACTTTCAAGCTCCATTTGCTTCAATCTCCCACAAACAAAAGCCTAGATTAGATTCTACTCCATAAAAACCTTTCTTCTAGTGCTAGTAAGTGTTGTAGTGAAGTTTGTTTGAAGGTCTAAGGTGGCCAACATCTCTCTCTCTCTTGTTTCTTGGTAAGTGAAGCTTAAACTTCCACCTACACCTATTGATGCTTAAGATATGATTAGTAGTGATTAGAGTGCTGAAATTTCTGGTTTTTATCTTGGTTTGAAGTGATTTGGTGAAGTTTTCAATTTTATGATGATTTTTCTGGTTTAATTGGATTATGGTGTTGTGGTTGTTTATGATGATTGATAATGAGGGGTTATGACTCTAGTGGATGGAAATGATTGATATTTGCAACCAATTTTGGATTTGGAATAAATTTTGGAAAGTTAGGGTTCATAAACCCCTAATTCTGTCCGGTTTTATATCATAAGGTTAGAGGCCGAATTGGACTTTGCTCAAAACATGAAAGTTGTAGGTATTGATGTGTTTGAGGTGCCAGTAAAATTTCAGGTCATTTGGATTAGTGTAGAGTGAGTTATGCCGAAATTACTGTAGCTGTTCTGCTTTGATCAGAATGCGAAAACTGCGATAGTAATTGGCCATTTTGACTGGAATTGGTTTGGATTTTGGAGTTGGTGTCTTCTGATGAAATGTATCGGGATGTATTAGGTAACTTATGCCTTTGGAATTTTGGCATTTGGACTTGTATGGACTGAGATATACCGATTACAGTTTTCTGTGTTTTGCAAACCTGTTTTGGTGATTCTGGTTTAGTGTTTGGCATTTTTGACCTAGTTGGGCTAGGAACTGGATTGAGTGACCTTCTACATTGTTGTAGCCCTGTTTCATAGCTTCGAAACGGTGGGTCTTACACCCCCAACCGATAATTGTAGTGAGAGTTGTGCCATTACCGCATTATGACGTCAAAACTGTTTTTCTGGTTTTGAGCTTAACCTTCATTTCCGGACTTTTCCCTAGCTTGACTTGTCTTTGTACTACTTGGAGCTTGCTGAATGGATATTAGATGAACTTATTTGTGTGACTTTGGGACTGGCTGGAGTAATAATGAAGCCATGATGGCTGGAAAAGTTAGCAAATGTAGGGGAAGTGCTGTCCGAACTTTGAAGGGACTTGTTTGCATTGGGTTTGTGATCTAAGGCTTGGAGTTGAGCAAGGCAATGATACATGATGGATGGTTTCTGAGCCGTGGAGGTGAGTGACCCTAAACTGTTTCCAAAGTTATTTATGAACCGTTTCTTGCACTATTTACTTGATTGCATATCACGAGTGCTTGCATGTGGCCCATGACATGTTTTGGCTTAAATGAGTATTTGGAATTCGTGTGCTGAACACCAACGTCTCCACCTCTGTGTACTGTTCGTCTGGAGCAAATGGCTCCCCCTCTGATTGTTTACTGTTAAATGTTTGTTTGGAGCGTTGGGTGTTTAAGTACAACGATTTCACTGGCTCAAGAGAGCAATAAACGTACATGTGATTACCGATTCATGACATCATTGAAATGAACGATTGTGAAATATATTTGATTACTGATTTTTACTGGTTACTCGCTGAGCTTTTAGCTCACCCCCAAAATGTTTTATTCCCCTCCACAGGGCTCGTGGCGAAGGAAAGGCTTGTAGTACTTGTTCATGTGACCGGATGAGTTATCTCTTGTACAGTTTAGATTTGGATTTATTTTATGTACGAGTTGGTCTTGTATAAATATTTGAAATTGATATGGATGTAAGTATACGTTCTACGATTGGAATCAGTTTCCGCTGCATTTGTAATAGGTAATCATTGGAGAATTTGATGAAATTTTGAGATTTATATTGTAATTGGGTTGAGGACTGTAGTGAGCGACTGAGTCCCGGCGAGAGCTGGGCACGCGGCCCGCCGAACCCTCTGGTTCGCCTCAGGGGGAGGTGGGGCCGTGACAGTTGGTATCAGAGCTTAGACTTCAGATCTCTGTAGTGTATCCTAGACTTGAAATTTAGGATGCCGGACTGTGGGTTTGGTTTGAAATATTAGTGATTCTTGCGGGTTGACTTGACTTGATTAGTACAAGATGAAATGTCGAGGACGACATTCTTTTAAGGAGGGGAGATTGTGACGCCCCGAAAAAAAAGAGTGTGAGAACCCGTAAAAACCCTAATATTTTCCTAGGGTTTTAGTTCCTTTAATTGCATAATTTTTGCATTTCTGGCTTAGAAATATTATCTGGGTGGATTTTATGAGCAACTAAAGTTTTTAGATGATTTTTCTAGCATTAGTGAGTTTTTAAAAAATTAAGAATATATATTGGACGTGGGACCTACTAGTGTGAAAAGTTCGGAAAAATTCGGCCAATTAGGTTAAATTCCGGATACTGTGTAAAATTTATCGGGTGTTAATAGACAAGTAGAGTGTGTGAAATGATTGATGTGAGAGAAGAAAGAAAGGATAGGAATGCATTTAATGAGGTGACAAGTGTCACATTCTCATTGGTTGGACTTTAAGAATTACTATTCACTTTCTTGACTTTTTTGACCAAAGGATTAAATATCAAAAAAATGCACAAAAATCACCATTTTCTTCTCTTGGTGGCCGGATCTCCCTAGCTCAAGAAGGAAGTGCATTTCTTCAACTTTCAAGCTCCATTTGCTTCAATCTCCCACAAACAAAAGCCTAGATTAGATTCTACTCCATAAAAACCTTTCTTCTAGTGCTAGTAAGTGTTGTAGTGAAGTTTGTTTGAAGGTCTAAGGTGGCCAACATCTCTCTCTCTCTTGTTTCTTGGTAAGTGAAGCTTAAACTTCCACCTACACCTATTGATGCTTAAGATATGATTAGTAGTGATTAGAGTGCTGAAATTTCTGGTTTTTATCTTGGTTTGAAGTGATTTGGTGAAGTTTTCAATTTTATGATGATTTTTCTGGTTTAATTGGATTATGGTGTTGTGGTTGTTTATGATGATTGATAATGAGGGGTTATGACTCTAGTGGATGGAAATGATTGATATTTGCAACCAATTTTGGATTTGGAATAAATTTTGGAAAGTTAGGGTTCATAAACCCCTAATTCTGTCCGGTTTTATATCATAAGGTTAGAGGCCGAATTGGACTTTGCTCAAAACATGAAAGTTGTAGGTATTGATGTGTTTGAGGTGCCAGTAAAATTTCAGGTCATTTGGATTAGTGTAGAGTGAGTTATGCCGAAATTACTGTAGCTGTTCTGCTTTGATCAGAATGCGAAAACTGCGATAGTAATTGGCCATTTTGACTGGAATTGGTTTGGATTTTGGAGTTGGTGTCTTCTGATGAAATGTATCGGGATGTATTAGGTAACTTATGCCTTTGGAATTTTGGCATTTGGACTTGTATGGACTGAGATATACCGATTACAGTTTTCTGTGTTTTGCAAACCTGTTTTGGTGATTCTGGTTTAGTGTTTGGCATTTTTGACCTAGTTGGGCTAGGAACTGGATTGAGTGACCTTCTACATTGTTGTAGCCCTGTTTCATAGCTTCGAAACGGTGGGTCTTACACCCCCAACCGATAATTGTAGTGAGAGTTGTGCCATTACCGCATTATGACGTCAAAACTGTTTTTCTGGTTTTGAGCTTAACCTTCATTTCCGGACTTTTCCCTAGCTTGACTTGTCTTTGTACTACTTGGAGCTTGCTGAATGGATATTAGATGAACTTATTTGTGTGACTTTGGGACTGGCTGGAGTAATAATGAAGCCATGATGGCTGGAAAAGTTAGCAAATGTAGGGGAAGTGCTGTCCGAACTTTGAAGGGACTTGTTTGCATTGGGTTTGTGATCTAAGGCTTGGAGTTGAGCAAGGCAATGATACATGATGGATGGTTTCTGAGCCGTGGAGGTGAGTGACCCTAAACTGTTTCCAAAGTTATTTATGAACCGTTTCTTGCACTATTTACTTGATTGCATATCACGAGTGCTTGCATGTGGCCCATGACATGTTTTGGCTTAAATGAGTATTTGGAATTCGTGTGCTGAACACCAACGTCTCCACCTCTGTGTACTGTTCGTCTGGAGCAAATGGCTCCCCCTCTGATTGTTTACTGTTAAATGTTTGTTTGGAGCGTTGGGTGTTTAAGTACAACGATTTCACTGGCTCAAGAGAGCAATAAACGTACATGTGATTACCGATTCATGACATCATTGAAATGAACGATTGTGAAATATATTTGATTACTGATTTTTACTGGTTACTCGCTGAGCTTTTAGCTCACCCCCAAAATGTTTTATTCCCCTCCACAGGGCTCGTGGCGAAGGAAAGGCTTGTAGTACTTGTTCATGTGACCGGATGAGTTATCTCTTGTACAGTTTAGATTTGGATTTATTTTATGTACGAGTTGGTCTTGTATAAATATTTGAAATTGATATGGATGTAAGTATACGTTCTACGATTGGAATCAGTTTCCGCTGCATTTGTAATAGGTAATCATTGGAGAATTTGATGAAATTTTGAGATTTATATTGTAATTGGGTTGAGGACTGTAGTGAGCGACTGAGTCCCGGCGAGAGCTGGGCACGCGGCCCGCCGAACCCTCTGGTTCGCCTCAGGGGGAGGTGGGGCCGTGACAGTTGGTATCAGAGCTTAGGCTTCAGATCTCTGTAGTGTATCCTAGACTTGAAATTTAGGATGCCGGACTGTGGGTTTGGTTTGAAATATTAGTGATTCTTGCGGGTTGACTTGACTTGATTAGTACAAGATGGAATGTCGAGGACGACATTCTTTTAAGGAGGGGAGATTGTGACGCCCCGAAAAAAAAGAGTGTGAGAACCCGTAAAAACCCTAATATTTTCCTAGGGTTTTAGTTCCTTTAATTGCATAATTTTTGCATTTCTGGCTTAGAAATATTATCTGGGTGGATTTTATGAGCAACTAAAGTTTTTAGATGATTTTTCTAGCATTAGTGAGTTTTTAAAAAATTAAGAATATATATTGGACGTGGGACCTACTAGTGCGAAAAGTTCGGAAAAATTCGGCCAATTAGGTTAAATTCCGGATACTGTGTAAAATTTATCGGGTGTTAATAGACAAGTAGAGTGTGTGAAATGATTGATGTGAGAGAAGAAAGAAAGGATAGGAATGCATTTAATGAGGTGACAAGTGTCACATTCTCATTGGTTGGACTTTAAGAATTACTATTCACTTTCTTGACTTTTTTGACCAAAGGATTAAATATCAAAAAAATGCACAAAAATCACCATTTTCTTCTCTTGGTGGCCGGATCTCCCTAGCTCAAGAAGGAAGTGCATTTCTTCAACTTTCAAGCTCCATTTGCTTCAATCTCCCACAAACAAAAGCCTAGATTAGATTCTACTCCATAAAAACCTTTCTTCTAGTGCTAGTAAGTGTTGTAGTGAAGTTTGTTTGAAGGTCTAAGGTGGCCAACATCTCTCTCTCTCTTGTTTCTTGGTAAGTGAAGCTTAAACTTCCACCTACACCTATTGATGCTTAAGATATGATTAGTAGTGATTAGAGTGCTGAAATTTCTGGTTTTTATCTTGGTTTGAAGTGATTTGGTGAAGTTTTCAATTTTATGATGATTTTTCTGGTTTAATTGGATTATGGTGTTGTGGTTGTTTATGATGATTGATAATGAGGGGTTATGACTCTAGTGGATGGAAATGATTGATATTTGCAACCAATTTTGGATTTGGAATAAATTTTGGAAAGTTAGGGTTCATAAACCCCTAATTCTGTCCGGTTTTATATCATAAGGTTAGAGGCCGAATTGGACTTTGCTCAAAACATGAAAGTTGTAGGTATTGATGTGTTTGAGGTGCCAGTAAAATTTCAGGTCATTTGGATTAGTGTAGAGTGAGTTATGCCGAAATTACTGTAGCTGTTCTGCTTTGATCAGAATGCGAAAACTGCGATAGTAATTGGCCATTTTGACTGGAATTGGTTTGGATTTTGGAGTTGGTGTCTTCTGATGAAATGTATCGGGATGTATTAGGTAACTTATGCCTTTGGAATTTTGGCATTTGGACTTGTATGGACTGAGATATACCGATTACAGTTTTCTGTGTTTTGCAAACCTGTTTTGGTGATTCTGGTTTAGTGTTTGGCATTTTTGACCTAGTTGGGCTAGGAACTGGATTGAGTGACCTTCTACATTGTTGTAGCCCTGTTTCATAGCTTCGAAACGGTGGGTCTTACACCCCCAACCGATAATTGTAGTGAGAGTTGTGCCATTACCGCATTATGACGTCAAAACTGTTTTTCTGGTTTTGAGCTTAACCTTCATTTCCGGACTTTTCCCTAGCTTGACTTGTCTTTGTACTACTTGGAGCTTGCTGAATGGATATTAGATGAACTTATTTGTGTGACTTTGGGACTGGCTGGAGTAATAATGAAGCCATGATGGCTGGAAAAGTTAGCAAATGTAGGGGAAGTGCTGTCCGAACTTTGAAGGGACTTGTTTGCATTGGGTTTGTGATCTAAGGCTTGGAGTTGAGCAAGGCAATGATACATGATGGATGGTTTCTGAGCCGTGGAGGTGAGTGACCCTAAACTGTTTCCAAAGTTATTTATGAACCGTTTCTTGCACTATTTACTTGATTGCATATCACGAGTGCTTGCATGTGGCCCATGACATGTTTTGGCTTAAATGAGTATTTGGAATTCGTGTGCTGAACACCAACGTCTCCACCTCTGTGTACTGTTCGTCTGGAGCAAATGGCTCCCCCTCTGATTGTTTACTGTTAAATGTTTGTTTGGAGCGTTGGGTGTTTAAGTACAACGATTTCACTGGCTCAAGAGAGCAATAAACGTACATGTGATTACCGATTCATGACATCATTGAAATGAACGATTGTGAAATATATTTGATTACTGATTTTTACTGGTTACTCGCTGAGCTTTTAGCTCACCCCCAAAATGTTTTATTCCCCTCCACAGGGCTCGTGGCGAAGGAAAGGCTTGTAGTACTTGTTCATGTGACCGGATGAGTTATCTCTTGTACAGTTTAGATTTGGATTTATTTTATGTACGAGTTGGTCTTGTATAAATATTTGAAATTGATATGGATGTAAGTATACGTTCTACGATTGGAATCAGTTTCCGCTGCATTTGTAATAGGTAATCATTGGAGAATTTGATGAAATTTTGAGATTTATATTGTAATTGGGTTGAGGACTGTAGTGAGCGACTGAGTCCCGGCGAGAGCTGGGCACGCGGCCCGCCGAACCCTCTGGTTCGCCTCAGGGGGAGGTGGGGCCGTGACAGTTGGTATCAGAGCTTAGACTTCAGATCTCTGTAGTGTATCCTAGACTTGAAATTTAGGATGCCGGACTGTGGGTTTGGTTTGAAATATTAGTGATTCTTGCGGGTTGACTTGACTTGATTAGTACAAGATGAAATGTCGAGGACGACATTCTTTTAAGGAGGGGAGATTGTGACGCCCCGAAAAAAAAGAGTGTGAGAACCCGTAAAAACCCTAATATTTTCCTAGGGTTTTAGTTCCTTTAATTGCATAATTTTTGCATTTCTGGCTTAGAAATATTATCTGGGTGGATTTTATGAGCAACTAAAGTTTTTAGATGATTTTTCTAGCATTAGTGAGTTTTTAAAAAATTAAGAATATATATTGGACGTGGGACCTACTAGTGTGAAAAGTTCGGAAAAATTCGGCCAATTAGGTTAAATTCCGGATACTGTGTAAAATTTATCGGGTGTTAATAGACAAGTAGAGTGTGTGAAATGATTGATGTGAGAGAAGAAAGAAAGGATAGGAATGCATTTAATGAGGTGACAAGTGTCACATTCTCATTGGTTGGACTTTAAGAATTACTATTCACTTTCTTGACTTTTTTGACCAAAGGATTAAATATCAAAAAAATGCACAAAAATCACCATTTTCTTCTCTTGGTGGCCGGATCTCCCTAGCTCAAGAAGGAAGTGCATTTCTTCAACTTTCAAGCTCCATTTGCTTCAATCTCCCACAAACAAAAGCCTAGATTAGATTCTACTCCATAAAAACCTTTCTTCTAGTGCTAGTAAGTGTTGTAGTGAAGTTTGTTTGAAGGTCTAAGGTGGCCAACATCTCTCTCTCTCTTGTTTCTTGGTAAGTGAAGCTTAAACTTCCACCTACACCTATTGATGCTTAAGATATGATTAGTAGTGATTAGAGTGCTGAAATTTCTGGTTTTTATCTTGGTTTGAAGTGATTTGGTGAAGTTTTCAATTTTATGATGATTTTTCTGGTTTAATTGGATTATGGTGTTGTGGTTGTTTATGATGATTGATAATGAGGGGTTATGACTCTAGTGGATGGAAATGATTGATATTTGCAACCAATTTTGGATTTGGAATAAATTTTGGAAAGTTAGGGTTCATAAACCCCTAATTCTGTCCGGTTTTATATCATAAGGTTAGAGGCCGAATTGGACTTTGCTCAAAACATGAAAGTTGTAGGTATTGATGTGTTTGAGGTGCCAGTAAAATTTCAGGTCATTTGGATTAGTGTAGAGTGAGTTATGCCGAAATTACTGTAGCTGTTCTGCTTTGATCAGAATGCGAAAACTGCGATAGTAATTGGCCATTTTGACTGGAATTGGTTTGGATTTTGGAGTTGGTGTCTTCTGATGAAATGTATCGGGATGTATTAGGTAACTTATGCCTTTGGAATTTTGGCATTTGGACTTGTATGGACTGAGATATACCGATTACAGTTTTCTGTGTTTTGCAAACCTGTTTTGGTGATTCTGGTTTAGTGTTTGGCATTTTTGACCTAGTTGGGCTAGGAACTGGATTGAGTGACCTTCTACATTGTTGTAGCCCTGTTTCATAGCTTCGAAACGGTGGGTCTTACACCCCCAACCGATAATTGTAGTGAGAGTTGTGCCATTACCGCATTATGACGTCAAAACTGTTTTTCTGGTTTTGAGCTTAACCTTCATTTCCGGACTTTTCCCTAGCTTGACTTGTCTTTGTACTACTTGGAGCTTGCTGAATGGATATTAGATGAACTTATTTGTGTGACTTTGGGACTGGCTGGAGTAATAATGAAGCCATGATGGCTGGAAAAGTTAGCAAATGTAGGGGAAGTGCTGTCCGAACTTTGAAGGGACTTGTTTGCATTGGGTTTGTGATCTAAGGCTTGGAGTTGAGCAAGGCAATGATACATGATGGATGGTTTCTGAGCCGTGGAGGTGAGTGACCCTAAACTGTTTCCAAAGTTATTTATGAACCGTTTCTTGCACTATTTACTTGATTGCATATCACGAGTGCTTGCATGTGGCCCATGACATGTTTTGGCTTAAATGAGTATTTGGAATTCGTGTGCTGAACACCAACGTCTCCACCTCTGTGTACTGTTCGTCTGGAGCAAATGGCTCCCCCTCTGATTGTTTACTGTTAAATGTTTGTTTGGAGCGTTGGGTGTTTAAGTACAACGATTTCACTGGCTCAAGAGAGCAATAAACGTACATGTGATTACCGATTCATGACATCATTGAAATGAACGATTGTGAAATATATTTGATTACTGATTTTTACTGGTTACTCGCTGAGCTTTTAGCTCACCCCCAAAATGTTTTATTCCCCTCCACAGGGCTCGTGGCGAAGGAAAGGCTTGTAGTACTTGTTCATGTGACCGGATGAGTTATCTCTTGTACAGTTTAGATTTGGATTTATTTTATGTACGAGTTGGTCTTGTATAAATATTTGAAATTGATATGGATGTAAGTATACGTTCTACGATTGGAATCAGTTTCCGCTGCATTTGTAATAGGTAATCATTGGAGAATTTGATGAAATTTTGAGATTTATATTGTAATTGGGTTGAGGACTGTAGTGAGCGACTGAGTCCCGGCGAGAGCTGGGCACGCGGCC
The DNA here is from genome assembly GCF_036785885.1 of Coffea arabica. Taxonomy (NCBI): domain Eukaryota; kingdom Viridiplantae; phylum Streptophyta; class Magnoliopsida; order Gentianales; family Rubiaceae; genus Coffea; species Coffea arabica. The sequence goes on from NC_092321.1 coordinate 14,798,906, forward strand.
CGCCGAACCCTCTGGTTCGCCTCAGGGGGAGGTGGGGCCGTGACAGTTGGTATCAGAGCTTAGACTTCAGATCTCTGTAGTGTATCCTAGACTTGAAATTTAGGATGCCGGACTGTGGGTTTGGTTTGAAATATTAGTGATTCTTGCGGGTTGACTTGACTTGATTAGTACAAGATGGAATGTCGAGGACGACATTCTTTTAAGGAGGGGAGATTGTGACGCCCCGAAAAAAAAGAGTGTGAGAACCCGTAAAAACCCTAATATTTTCCTAGGGTTTTAGTTCCTTTAATTGCATAATTTTTGCATTTCTGGCTTAGAAATATTATCTGGGTGGATTTTATGAGCAACTAAAGTTTTTAGATGATTTTTCTAGCATTAGTGAGTTTTTAAAAAATTAAGAATATATATTGGACGTGGGACCTACTAGTGCGAAAAGTTCGGAAAAATTCGGCCAATTAGGTTAAATTCCGGATACTGTGTAAAATTTATCGGGTGTTAATAGACAAGTAGAGTGTGTGAAATGATTGATGTGAGAGAAGAAAGAAAGGATAGGAATGCATTTAATGAGGTGACAAGTGTCACATTCTCATTGGTTGGACTTTAAGAATTACTATTCACTTTCTTGACTTTTTTGACCAAAGGATTAAATATCAAAAAAATGCACAAAAATCACCATTTTCTTCTCTTGGTGGCCGGATCTCCCTAGCTCAAGAAGGAAGTGCATTTCTTCAACTTTCAAGCTCCATTTGCTTCAATCTCCCACAAACAAAAGCCTAGATTAGATTCTACTCCATAAAAACCTTTCTTCTAGTGCTAGTAAGTGTTGTAGTGAAGTTTGTTTGAAGGTCTAAGGTGGCCAACATCTCTCTCTCTCTTGTTTCTTGGTAAGTGAAGCTTAAACTTCCACCTACACCTATTGATGCTTAAGATATGATTAGTAGTGATTAGAGTGCTGAAATTTCTGGTTTTTATCTTGGTTTGAAGTGATTTGGTGAAGTTTTCAATTTTATGATGATTTTTCTGGTTTAATTGGATTATGGTGTTGTGGTTGTTTATGATGATTGATAATGAGGGGTTATGACTCTAGTGGATGGAAATGATTGATATTTGCAACCAATTTTGGATTTGGAATAAATTTTGGAAAGTTAGGGTTCATAAACCCCTAATTCTGTCCGGTTTTATATCATAAGGTTAGAGGCCGAATTGGACTTTGCTCAAAACATGAAAGTTGTAGGTATTGATGTGTTTGAGGTGCCAGTAAAATTTCAGGTCATTTGGATTAGTGTAGAGTGAGTTATGCCGAAATTACTGTAGCTGTTCTGCTTTGATCAGAATGCGAAAACTGCGATAGTAATTGGCCATTTTGACTGGAATTGGTTTGGATTTTGGAGTTGGTGTCTTCTGATGAAATGTATCGGGATGTATTAGGTAACTTATGCCTTTGGAATTTTGGCATTTGGACTTGTATGGACTGAGATATACCGATTACAGTTTTCTGTGTTTTGCAAACCTGTTTTGGTGATTCTGGTTTAGTGTTTGGCATTTTTGACCTAGTTGGGCTAGGAACTGGATTGAGTGACCTTCTACATTGTTGTAGCCCTGTTTCATAGCTTCGAAACGGTGGGTCTTACACCCCCAACCGATAATTGTAGTGAGAGTTGTGCCATTACCGCATTATGACGTCAAAACTGTTTTTCTGGTTTTGAGCTTAACCTTCATTTCCGGACTTTTCCCTAGCTTGACTTGTCTTTGTACTACTTGGAGCTTGCTGAATGGATATTAGATGAACTTATTTGTGTGACTTTGGGACTGGCTGGAGTAATAATGAAGCCATGATGGCTGGAAAAGTTAGCAAATGTAGGGGAAGTGCTGTCCGAACTTTGAAGGGACTTGTTTGCATTGGGTTTGTGATCTAAGGCTTGGAGTTGAGCAAGGCAATGATACATGATGGATGGTTTCTGAGCCGTGGAGGTGAGTGACCCTAAACTGTTTCCAAAGTTATTTATGAACCGTTTCTTGCACTATTTACTTGATTGCATATCACGAGTGCTTGCATGTGGCCCATGACATGTTTTGGCTTAAATGAGTATTTGGAATTCGTGTGCTGAACACCAACGTCTCCACCTCTGTGTACTGTTCGTCTGGAGCAAATGGCTCCCCCTCTGATTGTTTACTGTTAAATGTTTGTTTGGAGCGTTGGGTGTTTAAGTACAACGATTTCACTGGCTCAAGAGAGCAATAAACGTACATGTGATTACCGATTCATGACATCATTGAAATGAACGATTGTGAAATATATTTGATTACTGATTTTTACTGGTTACTCGCTGAGCTTTTAGCTCACCCCCAAAATGTTTTATTCCCCTCCACAGGGCTCGTGGCGAAGGAAAGGCTTGTAGTACTTGTTCATGTGACCGGATGAGTTATCTCTTGTACAGTTTAGATTTGGATTTATTTTATGTACGAGTTGGTCTTGTATAAATATTTGAAATTGATATGGATGTAAGTATACGTTCTACGATTGGAATCAGTTTCCGCTGCATTTGTAATAGGTAATCATTGGAGAATTTGATGAAATTTTGAGATTTATATTGTAATTGGGTTGAGGACTGTAGTGAGCGACTGAGTCCCGGCGAGAGCTGGGCACGCGGCCCGCCGAACCCTCTGGTTCGCCTCAGGGGGAGGTGGGGCCGTGACAGTTGGTATCAGAGCTTAGACTTCAGATCTCTGTAGTGTATCCTAGACTTGAAATTTAGGATGCCGGACTGTGGGTTTGGTTTGAAATATTAGTGATTCTTGCGGGTTGACTTGACTTGATTAGTACAAGATGAAATGTCGAGGACGACATTCTTTTAAGGAGGGGAGATTGTGACGCCCCGAAAAAAAAGAGTGTGAGAACCCGTAAAAACCCTAATATTTTCCTAGGGTTTTAGTTCCTTTAATTGCATAATTTTTGCATTTCTGGCTTAGAAATATTATCTGGGTGGATTTTATGAGCAACTAAAGTTTTTAGATGATTTTTCTAGCATTAGTGAGTTTTTAAAAAATTAAGAATATATATTGGACGTGGGACCTACTAGTGTGAAAAGTTCGGAAAAATTCGGCCAATTAGGTTAAATTCCGGATACTGTGTAAAATTTATCGGGTGTTAATAGACAAGTAGAGTGTGTGAAATGATTGATGTGAGAGAAGAAAGAAAGGATAGGAATGCATTTAATGAGGTGACAAGTGTCACATTCTCATTGGTTGGACTTTAAGAATTACTATTCACTTTCTTGACTTTTTTGACCAAAGGATTAAATATCAAAAAAATGCACAAAAATCACCATTTTCTTCTCTTGGTGGCCGGATCTCCCTAGCTCAAGAAGGAAGTGCATTTCTTCAACTTTCAAGCTCCATTTGCTTCAATCTCCCACAAACAAAAGCCTAGATTAGATTCTACTCCATAAAAACCTTTCTTCTAGTGCTAGTAAGTGTTGTAGTGAAGTTTGTTTGAAGGTCTAAGGTGGCCAACATCTCTCTCTCTCTTGTTTCTTGGTAAGTGAAGCTTAAACTTCCACCTACACCTATTGATGCTTAAGATATGATTAGTAGTGATTAGAGTGCTGAAATTTCTGGTTTTTATCTTGGTTTGAAGTGATTTGGTGAAGTTTTCAATTTTATGATGATTTTTCTGGTTTAATTGGATTATGGTGTTGTGGTTGTTTATGATGATTGATAATGAGGGGTTATGACTCTAGTGGATGGAAATGATTGATATTTGCAACCAATTTTGGATTTGGAATAAATTTTGGAAAGTTAGGGTTCATAAACCCCTAATTCTGTCCGGTTTTATATCATAAGGTTAGAGGCCGAATTGGACTTTGCTCAAAACATGAAAGTTGTAGGTATTGATGTGTTTGAGGTGCCAGTAAAATTTCAGGTCATTTGGATTAGTGTAGAGTGAGTTATGCCGAAATTACTGTAGCTGTTCTGCTTTGATCAGAATGCGAAAACTGCGATAGTAATTGGCCATTTTGACTGGAATTGGTTTGGATTTTGGAGTTGGTGTCTTCTGATGAAATGTATCGGGATGTATTAGGTAACTTATGCCTTTGGAATTTTGGCATTTGGACTTGTATGGACTGAGATATACCGATTACAGTTTTCTGTGTTTTGCAAACCTGTTTTGGTGATTCTGGTTTAGTGTTTGGCATTTTTGACCTAGTTGGGCTAGGAACTGGATTGAGTGACCTTCTACATTGTTGTAGCCCTGTTTCATAGCTTCGAAACGGTGGGTCTTACACCCCCAACCGATAATTGTAGTGAGAGTTGTGCCATTACCGCATTATGACGTCAAAACTGTTTTTCTGGTTTTGAGCTTAACCTTCATTTCCGGACTTTTCCCTAGCTTGACTTGTCTTTGTACTACTTGGAGCTTGCTGAATGGATATTAGATGAACTTATTTGTGTGACTTTGGGACTGGCTGGAGTAATAATGAAGCCATGATGGCTGGAAAAGTTAGCAAATGTAGGGGAAGTGCTGTCCGAACTTTGAAGGGACTTGTTTGCATTGGGTTTGTGATCTAAGGCTTGGAGTTGAGCAAGGCAATGATACATGATGGATGGTTTCTGAGCCGTGGAGGTGAGTGACCCTAAACTGTTTCCAAAGTTATTTATGAACCGTTTCTTGCACTATTTACTTGATTGCATATCACGAGTGCTTGCATGTGGCCCATGACATGTTTTGGCTTAAATGAGTATTTGGAATTCGTGTGCTGAACACCAACGTCTCCACCTCTGTGTACTGTTCGTCTGGAGCAAATGGCTCCCCCTCTGATTGTTTACTGTTAAATGTTTGTTTGGAGCGTTGGGTGTTTAAGTACAACGATTTCACTGGCTCAAGAGAGCAATAAACGTACATGTGATTACCGATTCATGACATCATTGAAATGAACGATTGTGAAATATATTTGATTACTGATTTTTACTGGTTACTCGCTGAGCTTTTAGCTCACCCCCAAAATGTTTTATTCCCCTCCACAGGGCTCGTGGCGAAGGAAAGGCTTGTAGTACTTGTTCATGTGACCGGATGAGTTATCTCTTGTACAGTTTAGATTTGGATTTATTTTATGTACGAGTTGGTCTTGTATAAATATTTGAAATTGATATGGATGTAAGTATACGTTCTACGATTGGAATCAGTTTCCGCTGCATTTGAAAAATTCGGCCAATTAGGTTAAATTCCGGATACTGTGTAAAATTTATCGGGTGTTAATAGACAAGTAGAGTGTGTGAAATGATTGATGTGAGAGAAGAAAGAAAGGATAGGAATGCATTTAATGAGGTGACAAGTGTCACATTCTCATTGGTTGGACTTTAAGAATTACTATTCACTTTCTTGACTTTTTTGACCAAAGGATTAAATATCAAAAAAATGCACAAAAATCACCATTTTCTTCTCTTGGTGGCCGGATCTCCCTAGCTCAAGAAGGAAGTGCATTTCTTCAACTTTCAAGCTCCATTTGCTTCAATCTCCCACAAACAAAAGCCTAGATTAGATTCTACTCCATAAAAACCTTTCTTCTAGTGCTAGTAAGTGTTGTAGTGAAGTTTGTTTGAAGGTCTAAGGTGGCCAACATCTCTCTCTCTCTTGTTTCTTGGTAAGTGAAGCTTAAACTTCCACCTACACCTATTGATGCTTAAGATATGATTAGTAGTGATTAGAGTGCTGAAATTTCTGGTTTTTATCTTGGTTTGAAGTGATTTGGTGAAGTTTTCAATTTTATGATGATTTTTCTGGTTTAATTGGATTATGGTGTTGTGGTTGTTTATGATGATTGATAATGAGGGGTTATGACTCTAGTGGATGGAAATGATTGATATTTGCAACCAATTTTGGATTTGGAATAAATTTTGGAAAGTTAGGGTTCATAAACCCCTAATTCTGTCCGGTTTTATATCATAAGGTTAGAGGCCGAATTGGACTTTGCTCAAAACATGAAAGTTGTAGGTATTGATGTGTTTGAGGTGCCAGTAAAATTTCAGGTCATTTGGATTAGTGTAGAGTGAGTTATGCCGAAATTACTGTAGCTGTTCTGCTTTGATCAGAATGCGAAAACTGCGATAGTAATTGGCCATTTTGACTGGAATTGGTTTGGATTTTGGAGTTGGTGTCTTCTGATGAAATGTATCGGGATGTATTAGGTAACTTATGCCTTTGGAATTTTGGCATTTGGACTTGTATGGACTGAGATATACCGATTACAGTTTTCTGTGTTTTGCAAACCTGTTTTGGTGATTCTGGTTTAGTGTTTGGCATTTTTGACCTAGTTGGGCTAGGAACTGGATTGAGTGACCTTCTACATTGTTGTAGCCCTGTTTCATAGCTTCGAAACGGTGGGTCTTACACCCCCAACCGATAATTGTAGTGAGAGTTGTGCCATTACCGCATTATGACGTCAAAACTGTTTTTCTGGTTTTGAGCTTAACCTTCATTTCCGGACTTTTCCCTAGCTTGACTTGTCTTTGTACTACTTGGAGCTTGTGGATTAAGGTTCTTGGTGAAGTGATTTGGAAGATTTAAGTGCAAGGTTGCTCCATCTCTTTGGTTACTAAGGTGAGTTGAGAAGGACCCCTCTCCTCCCTCTAATGATGTTAAATTCATGCTTGGTGATAGTAGGAGATGCAAGTTTATGGATTAAAACTTGATTTTGGTTGAATTGGTGAATTTTTTTATTTTTTTGAGGAATTTTCTGGTTTAATGTGATCATGGTGTTGTGGTCATGTATGATGATTGGAAATGATGTTTAATGACTCTAGGAGGTGGAAAAAGTGATTAAGTGCAATCAATTTCTGTTTTGGAAGAAATTTCAGAAAATTAGGTTTTGTAGTTCTTCATTCTGCCCGAATTTATTGCACTATGCTAGAGGCCGAATTGGCCTTTACTCAAAACATTAAAGTTGTAGGTATTGGTGAGTTTGAAGTGCCTCCAAAATTTCAGGTCATTTGGATATGTGTAGAGTGAGTTATGCCGAAATTACTGTAGCTGTTCTGCTTTGATCAGAATGCGAAAACTGCGATAGTAATTGGCCATTTTGACTGGAATTGGTTTGGATTTTGGAGTTGGTGTCTTCTGATGAAATGTAGCTGGATGTCTTAGCTAACTTATGCCTTTGTAATTTCGGCATTTGGACTTGTATGGACTGAGATATACCGATTATAGTTTTCTGTGTTTTGCAAACCTGTTTCGGTGATTCTGGTTTAGTGTTTGGCATTTTTGACCTAGTTGGGCTAGGAACTGGATTGAGTGACCTTCTACATTGTTGTAGCCCTGTTTCATAGCTTCGAAACGGTGGGTCTTACACCCCCAACCGATAATTGTAGTGAGAGTTGTGCCATTACCGCATTATGACGTCAAAACTGTTTTTCTGGTTTTGAGCTTAACCTTCATTTCCTGACTTTTCTCTAGCTTGACTTGTCTTTGTACTACTTGGAGCTTGCTGAATGGATATTAGATGAACTTATTTGTGTGACTTTGGAACTGGCTGGAGTAATAATGAAGCCATGATGGCTGGAAAAGTTAGCAAATGTAGGGGAAGTGCTGTCCGAACTTTGAAGGGACTTGTTTGCATTGGGTTTGTGATCTAAGGCTTGGAGTTGAGCAAGGCAATGATACATGATGGATGGTTTCTGAGCCGTGGAGGTGAGTGACCCTAAACTGTTTCCAAAGTTATTTATGAACCGTTTCTTGCACTATTTACTTGATTGCATATCACGAGTGCTTGCATGTGGCCCATGACATGTTTTGGCTTAAATGAGTACTTGGAATTCGTGTGCTGAACACCAACGTCTCCACCTCTGTGTACTGTTCGTCTGGAGCAAATGGCTCCCCCTCTGATTGTTTACTGTTAAATGTTTGTTTGGAGCGTTGGGTGTTTAAGTACAACGATTTCACTGGCTCAAGAGAGCAATAAACGTACATGTGATTACCGATTCATGACATCATTGAAATGAACGATTGTGAAATATATTTGATTACTGATTTTTACTGGTTACTCGCTGAGCTTTTAGCTCACCCCCAAAATGCTTTATTCCCCTCCACAGGGCTCGTGGCGAAGGAAAGGCTTGTAGTACTTGTTCATGTGACCGGATGAGTTATCTCTTGTACAGTTTAGATTTGGATTTATTCTATGTACGAGTTGGGCTTGTATCAATATTTGGAATTGAAACGGATGTAAGTATACATCCCACGATTGGAATTAGTTTCCGCTGCATTTGTGATATGTAATTATTGGAGAATTTGATGTAATTTTGAGAGTTATATTGTAATATATTTGAGGATTGTAGTGAACGACTGAGTCCCGGCGAGAGCTGGGCAGGCGGCCCGCCGAACCCTCTGGTTCGCCTTAGGGGGAGGTGGGGCCGTCACACATACCATTTCATGTCATTCAAGCATTTGATTCATTCAATCATTCATTTCATTTCAATCAATTCAATCATGAGTTATTTATTTCAAATGAGAACGAGTGTGGTAAAGTACACACTCGACTCCATTTTCAAAATATCCAATCATTAATAACAGTTAAATATGTATCAAGTTCACATACACTTGATACTCACCAAATAATTCAAGAAGTAAAGTACACTTGAGGGTTCAGGCGTCTACCGTGCGATCCTCTCGAAGGTCCTCTTGAGTGCTTGAGCAATTAATAATAACTATTACACACTATCGCTTAAAACCCCTAATTATCGAAGAAGATTGTACTAGTGTATAATCTAAGAAGATATCACGAAAATGAACCTTAATTACTCGCAAATCGAGGCTCAAAAGTGGGGTTTTAAAACACAAGAGAAATTTGATTTTCATCTTTGAAATCAAGTGTAAAACGGTCAAGTGGTATCGAAGGAATATGAGGAGTTCTAAAAGCACAATTTCCTTTAAGTTCGGAACTTTTAGATTTGACAAGCAATCTTTGAAAAATCACATCTCACTCTCTGAAGGTTCAAAATTGGAAAACTTGGTACCGTCCGAAACTACTTCCAAAGTACTAAAAGTTCCTAGAAGAAATTTTCCATCATTCAAAATGCATGACATTCAAAATCCAGCTCAAAGTTGCTATTTTGGAATATCAAGACAGTTTCGAGGTTGGTTTTTGGCCAACTTTGAAAATTCGGCAAAATTCATAGAATGCGAACTAGCCTCTGAAATTTGCAACTCAATTAGAGTTACAATCAAAGTTTAAAAAACAATAAGCAAAACAAGAATTGGAGTTTTGAGCGCCAAGATATAGCAGCTCAAAGTTGCTGAAAATTTCTCACTGCACAAGGGTTTTCCAGATTTAAAGCATGAACTTTGAGACTTTGGTTGTGCATAAAAATGGACTTGGAATGGTACAAAATTTGGTAGTATTACCCTACCATATAAGGGTTATTCCTCTGTAAAATTTCATATAAAAATTCGTAGGGGAATTCAGTTAACAAAGACACTAAAGTTCCAAGAATTTCCAAGGCAAATCTGCCTTGTACTTCCGTTTTCCCGTTTTCTACATTTGCTAACTTTTCCAGCCATCATGGCTTCATTATTACTCCAGCCAGTCCCAAAGTCACACAAATAAGTTCATCTAATATCCATTCAGCAAGCTCCAAGTAGTACAAAGACAAGTCAAGCTAGGGAAAAGTCCGGAAATGAAGGTTAAGCTCAAAACCAGAAAAACAGTTTTGACGTCATAATGCGGTAATGGCACAACTCTCACTACAATTATCGGTTGGGGGTGTAAGACCCACCGTTTCGAAGCTATGAAACAGGGCTACAACAATGTAGAAGGTCACTCAATCCAGTTCCTAGCCCAACTAGGTCAAAAATGCCAAACACTAAACCAGAATCACCAAAACAGGTTTGCAAAACACAGAAAACTGTAATCGGTATATCTCAGTCCATACAAGTCCAAATGCCAAAATTCCAAAGGCATAAGTTACCTAATACATCCCGATACATTTCATCAGAAGACACCAACTCCAAAATCCAAACCAATTCCAGTCAAAATGGCCAATTACTATCGCAGTTTTCGCATTCTGATCAAAGCAGAACAGCTACAGTAATTTCGGCATAACTCACTCTACACTAATCCAAATGACCTGAAATTTTACTGGCACCTCAAACACATCAATACCTACAACTTTCATGTTTTGAGCAAAGTCCAATTCGGCCTCTAACCTTATGATATAAAACCGGACAGAATTAGGGGTTTATGAACCCTAACTTTCCAAAATTTATTCCAAATCCAAAATTGGTTGCAAATATCAATCATTTCCATCCACTAGAGTCATAACCCCTCATTATCAATCATCATAAACAACCACAACACCATAATCCAATTAAACCAGAAAAATCATCATAAAATTGAAAACTTCACCAAATCACTTCAAACCAAGATAAAAACCAGAAATTTCAGCACTCTAATCACTACTAATCATATCTTAAGCATCAATAGGTGTAGGTGGAAGTTTAAGCTTCACTTACCAAGAAACAAGAGAGAGAGAGATGTTGGCCACCTTAGACCTTCAAACAAACTTCACTACAACACTTACTAGCACTAGAAGAAAGGTTTTTATGGAGTAGAATCTAATCTAGGCTTTTGTTTGTGGGAGATTGAAGCAAATGGAGCTTGAAAGTTGAAGAAATGCACTTCCTTCTTGAGCTAGGGAGATCCGGCCACCAAGAGAAGAAAATGGTGATTTTTGTGCATTTTTTTGATATTTAATCCTTTGGTCAAAAAAGTCAAGAAAGTGAATAGTAATTCTTAAAGTCCAACCAATGAGAATGTGACACTTGTCACCTCATTAAATGCATTCCTATCCTTTCTTTCTTCTCTCACATCAATCATTTCACACACTCTACTTGTCTATTAACACCCGATAAATTTTACACAGTATCCGGAATTTAACCTAATTGGCCGAATTTTTCCGAACTTTTCGCACTAGTAGGTCCCACGTCCAATATATATTCTTAATTTTTTAAAAACTCACTAATGCTAGAAAAATCATCTAAAAACTTTAGTTGCTCATAAAATCCACCCAGATAATATTTCTAAGCCAGAAATGCAAAAATTATGCAATTAAAGGAACTAAAACCCTAGGAAAATATTAGGGTTTTTACGGGTTCTCACACTCTTTTTTTTCGGGGCGTCACAATCTCCCCTCCTTAAAAGAATGTCGTCCTCGACATTCCATCTTGTACTAATCAAGTCAAGTCAACCCGCAAGAATCACTAATATTTCAAACCAAACCCACAGTCCGGCATCCTAAATTTCAAGTCTAGGATACACTACAGAGATCTGAAGCCTAAGCTCTGATACCAACTGTCACGGCCCCACCTCCCCCTGAGGCGAACCAGAGGGTTCGGCGGGCCGCGTGCCCAGCTCTCGCCGGGACTCAGTCGCTCACTACAGTCCTCAACCCAATTACAATATAAATCTCAAAATTTCATCAAATTCTCCAATGATTACCTATTACAAATGCAGCGGAAACTGATTCCAATCGTAGAACGTATACTTACATCCATATCAATTTCAAATATTTATACAAGACCAACTCGTACATAAAATAAATCCAAATCTAAACTGTACAAGAGATAACTCATCCGGTCACATGAACAAGTACTACAAGCCTTTCCTTCGCCACGAGCCCTGTGGAGGGGAATAAAACATTTTGGGGGTGAGCTAAAAGCTCAGCGAGTAACCAGTAAAAATCAGTAATCAAATATATTTCACAATCGTTCATTTCAATGATGTCATGAATCGGTAATCACATGTACGTTTATTGCTCTCTTGAGCCAGTGAAATCGTTGTACTTAAACACCCAACGCTCCAAACAAACATTTAACAGTAAACAATCAGAGGGGGAGCCATTTGCTCCAGACGAACAGTACACAGAGGTGGAGACGTTGGTGTTCAGCACACGAATTCCAAATACTCATTTAAGCCAAAACATGTCATGGGCCACATGCAAGCACTCGTGATATGCAATCAAGTAAATAGTGCAAGAAACGGTTCATAAATAACTTTGGAAACAGTTTAGGGTCACTCACCTCCACGGCTCAGAAACCATCCATCATGTATCATTGCCTTGCTCAACTCCAAGCCTTAGATCACAAACCCAATGCAAACAAGTCCCTTCAAAGTTCGGACAGCACTTCCCCTACATTTGCTAACTTTTTCAGCCATCATGGCTTCATTATTACTCCAGCCAGTCCCAAAGTCACACAAATAAGTTCATCTAATATCCATTCAGCAAGCTCCAAGTAGTACAAAGACAAGTCAAGCTAGGGAAAAGTCCGGAAATGAAGGTTAAGCTCAAAACCAGAAAAACAGTTTTGACGTCATAATGCGGTAATGGCACAACTCTCACTACAATTATCGGTTGGGGGTGTAAGACCCACCGTTTCGAAGCTATGAAACAGGGCTACAACAATGTAGAAGGTCACTCAATCCAGTTCCTAGCCCAACTAGGTCAAAAATGCCAAAGACTAAACCAGAATCACCAAAACAGGTTTGCAAAACACAGAAAACTGTAATCGGTATATCTCAGTCCATACAAGTCCAAATGCCAAAATTCCAAAGGCATAAGTTACCTAATACATCCCGATACATTTCATCAGAAGACACCAACTCCAAAATCCAAACCAATTCCAGTCAAAATGGCCAATTACTATCGCAGTTTTCGCATTCTGATCAAAGCAGAACAGCTACAGTAATTTCGGCATAACTCACTCTACACTAATCCAAATGACCTGAAATTTTACTGGCACCTCAAACACATCAATACCTACAACTTTCATGTTTTGAGCAAAGTCCAATTCGGCCTCTAACCTTATGATATAAAACCGGACAGAATTAGGGGTTTATGAACCCTAACTTTCCAAAATTTATTCCAAATCCAAAATTGGTTGCAAATATCAATCATTTCCATCCACTAGAGTCATAACCCCTCATTATCAATCATCATAAACAACCACAACACCATAATCCAATTAAACCAGAAAAATCATCATAAAATTGAAAACTTCACCAAATCACTTCAAACCAAGATAAAAACCAGAAATTTCAGCACTCTAATCACTACTAATCATATCTTAAGCATCAATAGGTGTAGGTGGAAGTTTAAGCTTCACTTACCAAGAAACAAGAGAGAGAGAGATGTTGGCCACCTTAGACCTTCAAACAAACTTCACTACAACACTTACTAGCACTAGAAGAAAGGTTTTTATGGAGTAGAATCTAATCTAGGCTTTTGTTTGTGGGAGATTGAAGCAAATGGAGCTTGAAAGTTGAAGAAATGCACTTCCTTCTTGAGCTAGGGAGATCCGGCCACCAAGAGAAGAAAATGGTGATTTTTGTGCATTTTTTTGATATTTAATCCTTTGGTCAAAAAAGTCAAGAAAGTGAATAGTAATTCTTAAAGTCCAACCAATGAGAATGTGACACTTGTCACCTCATTAAATGCATTCCTATCCTTTCTTTCTTCTCTCACATCAATCATTTCACACACTCTACTTGTCTATTAACACCCGATAAATTTTACACAGTATCCGGAATTTAACCTAATTGGCCGAATTTTTCCGAACTTTTCGCACTAGTAGGTCCCACGTCCAATATATATTCTTAATTTTTTAAAAACTCACTAATGCTAGAAAAATCATCTAAAAACTTTAGTTGCTCATAAAATCCACCCAGATAATATTTCTAAGCCAGAAATGCAAAAATTATGCAATTAAAGGAACTAAAACCCTAGGAAAATATTAGGGTTTTTACGGGTTCTCACACTCTTTTTTTTCGGGGCGTCACAATCTCCCCTCCTTAAAAGAATGTCGTCCTCGACATTCCATCTTGTACTAATCAAGTCAAGTCAACCCGCAAGAATCACTAATATTTCAAACCAAACCCACAGTCCGGCATCCTAAATTTCAAGTCTAGGATACACTACAGAGATCTGAAGCCTAAGCTCTGATACCAACTGTCACGGCCCCACCTCCCCCTGAGGCGAACCAGAGGGTTCGGCGGGCCGCGTGCCCAGCTCTCGCCGGGACTCAGTCGCTCACTACAGTCCTCAACCCAATTACAATATAAATCTCAAAATTTCATCAAATTCTCCAATGATTACCTATTACAAATGCAGCGGAAACTGATTCCAATCGTAGAACGTATACTTACATCCATATCAATTTCAAATATTTATACAAGACCAACTCGTACATAAAATAAATCCAAATCTAAACTGTACAAGAGATAACTCATCCGGTCACATGAACAAGTACTACAAGCCTTTCCTTCGCCACGAGCCCTGTGGAGGGGAATAAAACATTTTGGGGGTGAGCTAAAAGCTCAGCGAGTAACCAGTAAAAATCAGTAATCAAATATATTTCACAATCGTTCATTTCAATGATGTCATGAATCGGTAATCACATGTACGTTTATTGCTCTCTTGAGCCAGTGAAATCGTTGTACTTAAACACCCAACGCTCCAAACAAACATTTAACAGTAAACAATCAGAGGGGGAGCCATTTGCTCCAGACGAACAGTACACAGAGGTGGAGACGTTGGTGTTCAGCACACGAATTCCAAATACTCATTTAAGCCAAAACATGTCATGGGCCACATGCAAGCACTCGTGATATGCAATCAAGTAAATAGTGCAAGAAACGGTTCATAAATAACTTTGGAAACAGTTTAGGGTCACTCACCTCCACGGCTCAGAAACCATCCATCATGTATCATTGCCTTGCTCAACTCCAAGCCTTAGATCACAAACCCAATGCAAACAAGTCCCTTCAAAGTTCGGACAGCACTTCCCCTACATTTGCTAACTTTTTCAGCCATCATGGCTTCATTATTACTCCAGCCAGTCCCAAAGTCACACAAATAAGTTCATCTAATATCCATTCAGCAAGCTCCAAGTAGTACAAAGACAAGTCAAGCTAGGGAAAAGTCCGGAAATGAAGGTTAAGCTCAAAACCAGAAAAACAGTTTTGACGTCATAATGCGGTAATGGCACAACTCTCACTACAATTATCGGTTGGGGGTGTAAGACCCACCGTTTCGAAGCTATGAAACAGGGCTACAACAATGTAGAAGGTCACTCAATCCAGTTCCTAGCCCAACTAGGTCAAAAATGCCAAAGACTAAACCAGAATCACCAAAACAGGTTTGCAAAACACAGAAAACTGTAATCGGTATATCTCAGTCCATACAAGTCCAAATGCCAAAATTCCAAAGGCATAAGTTACCTAATACATCCCGATACATTTCATCAGAAGACACCAACTCCAAAATCCAAACCAATTCCAGTCAAAATGGCCAATTACTATCGCAGTTTTCGCATTCTGATCAAAGCAGAACAGCTACAGTAATTTCGGCATAACTCACTCTACACTAATCCAAATGACCTGAAATTTTACTGGCACCTCAAACACATCAATACCTACAACTTTCATGTTTTGAGCAAAGTCCAATTCGGCCTCTAACCTTATGATATAAAACCGGACAGAATTAGGGGTTTATGAACCCTAACTTTCCAAAATTTATTCCAAATCCAAAATTGGTTGCAAATATCAATCATTTCCATCCACTAGAGTCATAACCCCTCATTATCAATCATCATAAACAACCACAACACCATAATCCAATTAAACCAGAAAAATCATCATAAAATTGAAAACTTCACCAAATCACTTCAAACCAAGATAAAAACCAGAAATTTCAGCACTCTAATCACTACTAATCATATCTTAAGCATCAATAGGTGTAGGTGGAAGTTTAAGCTTCACTTACCAAGAAACAAGAGAGAGAGAGATGTTGGCCACCTTAGACCTTCAAACAAACTTCACTACAACACTTACTAGCACTAGAAGAAAGGTTTTTATGGAGTAGAATCTAATCTAGGCTTTTGTTTGTGGGAGATTGAAGCAAATGGAGCTTGAAAGTTGAAGAAATGCACTTCCTTCTTGAGCTAGGGAGATCCGGCCACCAAGAGAAGAAAATGGTGATTTTTGTGCATTTTTTTGATATTTAATCCTTTGGTCAAAAAAGTCAAGAAAGTGAATAGTAATTCTTAAAGTCCAACCAATGAGAATGTGACACTTGTCACCTCATTAAATGCATTCCTATCCTTTCTTTCTTCTCTCACATCAATCATTTCACACACTCTACTTGTCTATTAACACCCGATAAATTTTACACAGTATCCGGAATTTAACCTAATTGGCCGAATTTTTCCGAACTTTTCGCACTAGTAGGTCCCACGTCCAATATATATTCTTAATTTTTTAAAAACTCACTAATGCTAGAAAAATCATCTAAAAACTTTAGTTGCTCATAAAATCCACCCAGATAATATTTCTAAGCCAGAAATGCAAAAATTATGCAATTAAAGGAACTAAAACCCTAGGAAAATATTAGGGTTTTTACGGGTTCTCACACTCTTTTTTTTCGGGGCGTCACAATCTCCCCTCCTTAAAAGAATGTCGTCCTCGACATTCCATCTTGTACTAATCAAGTCAAGTCAACCCGCAAGAATCACTAATATTTCAAACCAAACCCACAGTCCGGCATCCTAAATTTCAAGTCTAGGATACACTACAGAGATCTGAAGCCTAAGCTCTGATACCAACTGTCACGGCCCCACCTCCCCCTGAGGCGAACCAGAGGGTTCGGCGGGCCGCGTGCCCAGCTCTCGCCGGGACTCAGTCGCTCACTACAGTCCTCAACCCAATTACAATATAAATCTCAAAATTTCATCAAATTCTCCAATGATTACCTATTACAAATGCAGCGGAAACTGATTCCAATCGTAGAACGTATACTTACATCCATATCAATTTCAAATATTTATACAAGACCAACTCGTACATAAAATAAATCCAAATCTAAACTGTACAAGAGATAACTCATCCGGTCACATGAACAAGTACTACAAGCCTTTCCTTCGCCACGAGCCCTGTGGAGGGGAATAAAACATTTTGGGGGTGAGCTAAAAGCTCAGCGAGTAACCAGTAAAAATCAGTAATCAAATATATTTCACAATCGTTCATTTCAATGATGTCATGAATCGGTAATCACATGTACGTTTATTGCTCTCTTGAGCCAGTGAAATCGTTGTACTTAAACACCCAACGCTCCAAACAAACATTTAACAGTAAACAATCAGAGGGGGAGCCATTTGCTCCAGACGAACAGTACACAGAGGTGGAGACGTTGGTGTTCAGCACACGAATTCCAAATACTCATTTAAGCCAAAACATGTCATGGGCCACATGCAAGCACTCGTGATATGCAATCAAGTAAATAGTGCAAGAAACGGTTCATAAATAACTTTGGAAACAGTTTAGGGTCACTCACCTCCACGGCTCAGAAACCATCCATCATGTATCATTGCCTTGCTCAACTCCAAGCCTTAGATCACAAACCCAATGCAAACAAGTCCCTTCAAAGTTCGGACAGCACTTCCCCTACATTTGCTAACTTTTTCAGCCATCATGGCTTCATTATTACTCCAGCCAGTCCCAAAGTCACACAAATAAGTTCATCTAATATCCATTCAGCAAGCTCCAAGTAGTACAAAGACAAGTCAAGCTAGGGAAAAGTCCGGAAATGAAGGTTAAGCTCAAAACCAGAAAAACAGTTTTGACGTCATAATGCGGTAATGGCACAACTCTCACTACAATTATCGGTTGGGGGTGTAAGACCCACCGTTTCGAAGCTATGAAACAGGGCTACAACAATGTAGAAGGTCACTCAATCCAGTTCCTAGCCCAACTAGGTCAAAAATGCCAAAGACTAAACCAGAATCACCAAAACAGGTTTGCAAAACACAGAAAACTGTAATCGGTATATCTCAGTCCATACAAGTCCAAATGCCAAAATTCCAAAGGCATAAGTTACCTAATACATCCCGATACATTTCATCAGAAGACACCAACTCCAAAATCCAAACCAATTCCAGTCAAAATGGCCAATTACTATCGCAGTTTTCGCATTCTGATCAAAGCAGAACAGCTACAGTAATTTCGGCATAACTCACTCTACACTAATCCAAATGACCTGAAATTTTACTGGCACCTCAAACACATCAATACCTACAACTTTCATGTTTTGAGCAAAGTCCAATTCGGCCTCTAACCTTATGATATAAAACCGGACAGAATTAGGGGTTTATGAACCCTAACTTTCCAAAATTTATTCCAAATCCAAAATTGGTTGCAAATATCAATCATTTCCATCCACTAGAGTCATAACCCCTCATTATCAATCATCATAAACAACCACAACACCATAATCCAATTAAACCAGAAAAATCATCATAAAATTGAAAACTTCACCAAATCACTTCAAACCAAGATAAAAACCAGAAATTTCAGCACTCTAATCACTACTAATCATATCTTAAGCATCAATAGGTGTAGGTGGAAGTTTAAGCTTCACTTACCAAGAAACAAGAGAGAGAGAGATGTTGGCCACCTTAGACCTTCAAACAAACTTCACTACAACACTTACTAGCACTAGAAGAAAGGTTTTTATGGAGTAGAATCTAATCTAGGCTTTTGTTTGTGGGAGATTGAAGCAAATGGAGCTTGAAAGTTGAAGAAATGCACTTCCTTCTTGAGCTAGGGAGATCCGGCCACCAAGAGAAGAAAATGGTGATTTTTGTGCATTTTTTTGATATTTAATCCTTTGGTCAAAAAAGTCAAGAAAGTGAATAGTAATTCTTAAAGTCCAACCAATGAGAATGTGACACTTGTCACCTCATTAAATGCATTCCTATCCTTTCTTTCTTCTCTCACATCAATCATTTCACACACTCTACTTGTCTATTAACACCCGATAAATTTTACACAGTATCCGGAATTTAACCTAATTGGCCGAATTTTTCCGAACTTTTCGCACTAGTAGGTCCCACGTCCAATATATATTCTTAATTTTTTAAAAACTCACTAATGCTAGAAAAATCATCTAAAAACTTTAGTTGCTCATAAAATCCACCCAGATAATATTTCTAAGCCAGAAATGCAAAAATTATGCAATTAAAGGAACTAAAACCCTAGGAAAATATTAGGGTTTTTACGGGTTCTCACACTCTTTTTTTTCGGGGCGTCACAATCTCCCCTCCTTAAAAGAATGTCGTCCTCGACATTCCATCTTGTACTAATCAAGTCAAGTCAACCCGCAAGAATCACTAATATTTCAAACCAAACCCACAGTCCGGCATCCTAAATTTCAAGTCTAGGATACACTACAGAGATCTGAAGCCTAAGCTCTGATACCAACTGTCACGGCCCCACCTCCCCCTGAGGCGAACCAGAGGGTTCGGCGGGCCGCGTGCCCAGCTCTCGCCGGGACTCAGTCGCTCACTACAGTCCTCAACCCAATTACAATATAAATCTCAAAATTTCATCAAATTCTCCAATGATTACCTATTACAAATGCAGCGGAAACTGATTCCAATCGTAGAACGTATACTTACATCCATATCAATTTCAAATATTTATACAAGACCAACTCGTACATAAAATAAATCCAAATCTAAACTGTACAAGAGATAACTCATCCGGTCACATGAACAAGTACTACAAGCCTTTCCTTCGCCACGAGCCCTGTGGAGGGGAATAAAACATTTTGGGGGTGAGCTAAAAGCTCAGCGAGTAACCAGTAAAAATCAGTAATCAAATATATTTCACAATCGTTCATTTCAATGATGTCATGAATCGGTAATCACATGTACGTTTATTGCTCTCTTGAGCCAGTGAAATCGTTGTACTTAAACACCCAACGCTCCAAACAAACATTTAACAGTAAACAATCAGAGGGGGAGCCATTTGCTCCAGACGAACAGTACACAGAGGTGGAGACGTTGGTGTTCAGCACACGAATTCCAAATACTCATTTAAGCCAAAACATGTCATGGGCCACATGCAAGCACTCGTGATATGCAATCAAGTAAATAGTGCAAGAAACGGTTCATAAATAACTTTGGAAACAGTTTAGGGTCACTCACCTCCACGGCTCAGAAACCATCCATCATGTATCATTGCCTTGCTCAACTCCAAGCCTTAGATCACAAACCCAATGCAAACAAGTCCCTTCAAAGTTCGGACAGCACTTCCCCTACATTTGCTAACTTTTTCAGCCATCATGGCTTCATTATTACTCCAGCCAGTCCCAAAGTCACACAAATAAGTTCATCTAATATCCATTCAGCAAGCTCCAAGTAGTACAAAGACAAGTCAAGCTAGGGAAAAGTCCGGAAATGAAGGTTAAGCTCAAAACCAGAAAAACAGTTTTGACGTCATAATGCGGTAATGGCACAACTCTCACTACAATTATCGGTTGGGGGTGTAAGACCCACCGTTTCGAAGCTATGAAACAGGGCTACAACAATGTAGAAGGTCACTCAATCCAGTTCCTAGCCCAACTAGGTCAAAAATGCCAAAGACTAAACCAGAATCACCAAAACAGGTTTGCAAAACACAGAAAACTGTAATCGGTATATCTCAGTCCATACAAGTCCAAATGCCAAAATTCCAAAGGCATAAGTTACCTAATACATCCCGATACATTTCATCAGAAGACACCAACTCCAAAATCCAAACCAATTCCAGTCAAAATGGCCAATTACTATCGCAGTTTTCGCATTCTGATCAAAGCAGAACAGCTACAGTAATTTCGGCATAACTCACTCTACACTAATCCAAATGACCTGAAATTTTACTGGCACCTCAAACACATCAATACCTACAACTTTCATGTTTTGAGCAAAGTCCAATTCGGCCTCTAACCTTATGATATAAAACCGGACAGAATTAGGGGTTTATGAACCCTAACTTTCCAAAATTTATTCCAAATCCAAAATTGGTTGCAAATATCAATCATTTCCATCCACTAGAGTCATAACCCCTCATTATCAATCATCATAAACAACCACAACACCATAATCCAATTAAACCAGAAAAATCATCATAAAATTGAAAACTTCACCAAATCACTTCAAACCAAGATAAAAACCAGAAATTTCAGCACTCTAATCACTACTAATCATATCTTAAGCATCAATAGGTGTAGGTGGAAGTTTAAGCTTCACTTACCAAGAAACAAGAGAGAGAGAGATGTTGGCCACCTTAGACCTTCAAACAAACTTCACTACAACACTTACTAGCACTAGAAGAAAGGTTTTTATGGAGTAGAATCTAATCTAGGCTTTTGTTTGTGGGAGATTGAAGCAAATGGAGCTTGAAAGTTGAAGAAATGCACTTCCTTCTTGAGCTAGGGAGATCCGGCCACCAAGAGAAGAAAATGGTGATTTTTGTGCATTTTTTTGATATTTAATCCTTTGGTCAAAAAAGTCAAGAAAGTGAATAGTAATTCTTAAAGTCCAACCAATGAGAATGTGACACTTGTCACCTCATTAAATGCATTCCTATCCTTTCTTTCTTCTCTCACATCAATCATTTCACACACTCTACTTGTCTATTAACACCCGATAAATTTTACACAGTATCCGGAATTTAACCTAATTGGCCGAATTTTTCCGAACTTTTCGCACTAGTAGGTCCCACGTCCAATATATATTCTTAATTTTTTAAAAACTCACTAATGCTAGAAAAATCATCTAAAAACTTTAGTTGCTCATAAAATCCACCCAGATAATATTTCTAAGCCAGAAATGCAAAAATTATGCAATTAAAGGAACTAAAACCCTAGGAAAATATTAGGGTTTTTACGGGTTCTCACACTCTTTTTTTTCGGGGCGTCACAATCTCCCCTCCTTAAAAGAATGTCGTCCTCGACATTCCATCTTGTACTAATCAAGTCAAGTCAACCCGCAAGAATCACTAATATTTCAAACCAAACCCACAGTCCGGCATCCTAAATTTCAAGTCTAGGATACACTACAGAGATCTGAAGCCTAAGCTCTGATACCAACTGTCACGGCCCCACCTCCCCCTGAGGCGAACCAGAGGGTTCGGCGGGCCGCGTGCCCAGCTCTCGCCGGGACTCAGTCGCTCACTACAGTCCTCAACCCAATTACAATATAAATCTCAAAATTTCATCAAATTCTCCAATGATTACCTATTACAAATGCAGCGGAAACTGATTCCAATCGTAGAACGTATACTTACATCCATATCAATTTCAAATATTTATACAAGACCAACTCGTACATAAAATAAATCCAAATCTAAACTGTACAAGAGATAACTCATCCGGTCACATGAACAAGTACTACAAGCCTTTCCTTCGCCACGAGCCCTGTGGAGGGGAATAAAACATTTTGGGGGTGAGCTAAAAGCTCAGCGAGTAACCAGTAAAAATCAGTAATCAAATATATTTCACAATCGTTCATTTCAATGATGTCATGAATCGGTAATCACATGTACGTTTATTGCTCTCTTGAGCCAGTGAAATCGTTGTACTTAAACACCCAACGCTCCAAACAAACATTTAACAGTAAACAATCAGAGGGGGAGCCATTTGCTCCAGACGAACAGTACACAGAGGTGGAGACGTTGGTGTTCAGCACACGAATTCCAAATACTCATTTAAGCCAAAACATGTCATGGGCCACATGCAAGCACTCGTGATATGCAATCAAGTAAATAGTGCAAGAAACGGTTCATAAATAACTTTGGAAACAGTTTAGGGTCACTCACCTCCACGGCTCAGAAACCATCCATCATGTATCATTGCCTTGCTCAACTCCAAGCCTTAGATCACAAACCCAATGCAAACAAGTCCCTTCAAAGTTCGGACAGCACTTCCCCTACATTTGCTAACTTTTTCAGCCATCATGGCTTCATTATTACTCCAGCCAGTCCCAAAGTCACACAAATAAGTTCATCTAATATCCATTCAGCAAGCTCCAAGTAGTACAAAGACAAGTCAAGCTAGGGAAAAGTCCGGAAATGAAGGTTAAGCTCAAAACCAGAAAAACAGTTTTGACGTCATAATGCGGTAATGGCACAACTCTCACTACAATTATCGGTTGGGGGTGTAAGACCCACCGTTTCGAAGCTATGAAACAGGGCTACAACAATGTAGAAGGTCACTCAATCCAGTTCCTAGCCCAACTAGGTCAAAAATGCCAAAGACTAAACCAGAATCACCAAAACAGGTTTGCAAAACACAGAAAACTGTAATCGGTATATCTCAGTCCATACAAGTCCAAATGCCAAAATTCCAAAGGCATAAGTTACCTAATACATCCCGATACATTTCATCAGAAGACACCAACTCCAAAATCCAAACCAATTCCAGTCAAAATGGCCAATTACTATCGCAGTTTTCGCATTCTGATCAAAGCAGAACAGCTACAGTAATTTCGGCATAACTCACTCTACACTAATCCAAATGACCTGAAATTTTACTGGCACCTCAAACACATCAATACCTACAACTTTCATGTTTTGAGCAAAGTCCAATTCGGCCTCTAACCTTATGATATAAAACCGGACAGAATTAGGGGTTTATGAACCCTAACTTTCCAAAATTTATTCCAAATCCAAAATTGGTTGCAAATATCAATCATTTCCATCCACTAGAGTCATAACCCCTCATTATCAATCATCATAAACAACCACAACACCATAATCCAATTAAACCAGAAAAATCATCATAAAATTGAAAACTTCACCAAATCACTTCAAACCAAGATAAAAACCAGAAATTTCAGCACTCTAATCACTACTAATCATATCTTAAGCATCAATAGGTGTAGGTGGAAGTTTAAGCTTCACTTACCAAGAAACAAGAGAGAGAGAGATGTTGGCCACCTTAGACCTTCAAACAAACTTCACTACAACACTTACTAGCACTAGAAGAAAGGTTTTTATGGAGTAGAATCTAATCTAGGCTTTTGTTTGTGGGAGATTGAAGCAAATGGAGCTTGAAAGTTGAAGAAATGCACTTCCTTCTTGAGCTAGGGAGATCCGGCCACCAAGAGAAGAAAATGGTGATTTTTGTGCATTTTTTTGATATTTAATCCTTTGGTCAAAAAAGTCAAGAAAGTGAATAGTAATTCTTAAAGTCCAACCAATGAGAATGTGACACTTGTCACCTCATTAAATGCATTCCTATCCTTTCTTTCTTCTCTCACATCAATCATTTCACACACTCTACTTGTCTATTAACACCCGATAAATTTTACACAGTATCCGGAATTTAACCTAATTGGCCGAATTTTTCCGAACTTTTCGCACTAGTAGGTCCCACGTCCAATATATATTCTTAATTTTTTAAAAACTCACTAATGCTAGAAAAATCATCTAAAAACTTTAGTTGCTCATAAAATCCACCCAGATAATATTTCTAAGCCAGAAATGCAAAAATTATGCAATTAAAGGAACTAAAACCCTAGGAAAATATTAGGGTTTTTACGGGTTCTCACACTCTTTTTTTTCGGGGCGTCACAATCTCCCCTCCTTAAAAGAATGTCGTCCTCGACATTCCATCTTGTACTAATCAAGTCAAGTCAACCCGCAAGAATCACTAATATTTCAAACCAAACCCACAGTCCGGCATCCTAAATTTCAAGTCTAGGATACACTACAGAGATCTGAAGCCTAAGCTCTGATACCAACTGTCACGGCCCCACCTCCCCCTGAGGCGAACCAGAGGGTTCGGCGGGCCGCGTGCCCAGCTCTCGCCGGGACTCAGTCGCTCACTACAGTCCTCAACCCAATTACAATATAAATCTCAAAATTTCATCAAATTCTCCAATGATTACCTATTACAAATGCAGCGGAAACTGATTCCAATCGTAGAACGTATACTTACATCCATATCAATTTCAAATATTTATACAAGACCAACTCGTACATAAAATAAATCCAAATCTAAACTGTACAAGAGATAACTCATCCGGTCACATGAACAAGTACTACAAGCCTTTCCTTCGCCACGAGCCCTGTGGAGGGGAATAAAACATTTTGGGGGTGAGCTAAAAGCTCAGCGAGTAACCAGTAAAAATCAGTAATCAAATATATTTCACAATCGTTCATTTCAATGATGTCATGAATCGGTAATCACATGTACGTTTATTGCTCTCTTGAGCCAGTGAAATCGTTGTACTTAAACACCCAACGCTCCAAACAAACATTTAACAGTAAACAATCAGAGGGGGAGCCATTTGCTCCAGACGAACAGTACACAGAGGTGGAGACGTTGGTGTTCAGCACACGAATTCCAAATACTCATTTAAGCCAAAACATGTCATGGGCCACATGCAAGCACTCGTGATATGCAATCAAGTAAATAGTGCAAGAAACGGTTCATAAATAACTTTGGAAACAGTTTAGGGTCACTCACCTCCACGGCTCAGAAACCATCCATCATGTATCATTGCCTTGCTCAACTCCAAGCCTTAGATCACAAACCCAATGCAAACAAGTCCCTTCAAAGTTCGGACAGCACTTCCCCTACATTTGCTAACTTTTTCAGCCATCATGGCTTCATTATTACTCCAGCCAGTCCCAAAGTCACACAAATAAGTTCATCTAATATCCATTCAGCAAGCTCCAAGTAGTACAAAGACAAGTCAAGCTAGGGAAAAGTCCGGAAATGAAGGTTAAGCTCAAAACCAGAAAAACAGTTTTGACGTCATAATGCGGTAATGGCACAACTCTCACTACAATTATCGGTTGGGGGTGTAAGACCCACCGTTTCGAAGCTATGAAACAGGGCTACAACAATGTAGAAGGTCACTCAATCCAGTTCCTAGCCCAACTAGGTCAAAAATGCCAAACACTAAACCAGAATCACCAAAACAGGTTTGCAAAACACAGAAAACTGTAATCGGTATATCTCAGTCCATACAAGTCCAAATGCCAAAATTCCAAAGGCATAAGTTACCTAATACATCCCGATACATTTCATCAGAAGACACCAACTCCAAAATCCAAACCAATTCCAGTCAAAATGGCCAATTACTATCGCAGTTTTCGCATTCTGATCAAAGCAGAACAGCTACAGTAATTTCGGCATAACTCACTCTACACTAATCCAAATGACCTGAAATTTTACTGGCACCTCAAACACATCAATACCTACAACTTTCATGTTTTGAGCAAAGTCCAATTCGGCCTCTAACCTTATGATATAAAACCGGACAGAATTAGGGGTTTATGAACCCTAACTTTCCAAAATTTATTCCAAATCCAAAATTGGTTGCAAATATCAATCATTTCCATCCACTAGAGTCATAACCCCTCATTATCAATCATCATAAACAACCACAACACCATAATCCAATTAAACCAGAAAAATCATCATAAAATTGAAAACTTCACCAAATCACTTCAAACCAAGATAAAAACCAGAAATTTCAGCACTCTAATCACTACTAATCATATCTTAAGCATCAATAGGTGTAGGTGGAAGTTTAAGCTTCACTTACCAAGAAACAAGAGAGAGAGAGATGTTGGCCACCTTAGACCTTCAAACAAACTTCACTACAACACTTACTAGCACTAGAAGAAAGGTTTTTATGGAGTAGAATCTAATCTAGGCTTTTGTTTGTGGGAGATTGAAGCAAATGGAGCTTGAAAGTTGAAGAAATGCACTTCCTTCTTGAGCTAGGGAGATCCGGCCACCAAGAGAAGAAAATGGTGATTTTTGTGCATTTTTTTGATATTTAATCCTTTGGTCAAAAAAGTCAAGAAAGTGAATAGTAATTCTTAAAGTCCAACCAATGAGAATGTGACACTTGTCACCTCATTAAATGCATTCCTATCCTTTCTTTCTTCTCTCACATCAATCATTTCACACACTCTACTTGTCTATTAACACCCGATAAATTTTACACAGTATCCGGAATTTAACCTAATTGGCCGAATTTTTCCGAACTTTTCGCACTAGTAGGTCCCACGTCCAATATATATTCTTAATTTTTTAAAAACTCACTAATGCTAGAAAAATCATCTAAAAACTTTAGTTGCTCATAAAATCCACCCAGATAATATTTCTAAGCCAGAAATGCAAAAATTATGCAATTAAAGGAACTAAAACCCTAGGAAAATATTAGGGTTTTTACGGGTTCTCACACTCTTTTTTTTCGGGGCGTCACACCCTTGACATTCAATTAATAAAATAATCCCATGAAAATTCAAGCAGACAACGTGCAAATATTAATAAATAAAGGAACACGTGAAAATTAATTAGATCTCACAGATTTTCGGAACTGCGCCGTCGAGTTGACCCTTGACTAGATGGAAGGCTTAGCCACGCCGCATAATTAAATCACCACACGAATTAATAAATTGCAAAGACATTGCGTTTTCTATTAGGAATCAAGGAATAAAAGGTGTTTTTCCCGTTGGGGAATATTGTCGAACACCTGGCGTGTGTCAGAGGCCAGTCCGGAGAAGAAAAGAAAAACTAAAGACTATGCTAAAAACTAAACTAAAAGATAAACTAAAACTAGAGATGTCTTCCTTCCCTACGTTATCCCTATTTAAGAGACAAAAGAAAGATAGACTAAAGCTATCTAGGTGGTCCCCACACATGTGGACAAAGCCTCCAAAGTACTTCTTCTCCCAAGTCTCTTTTCCGTAGCTTTCTTTGAAAAGCCCAAATGACTTATAGCTTTGTGGTCCCCACCAATCCAAGGGCCCAAGGATTGAAGCCCTTAGAAGTCTCCATATTCTCCATAAAGTCCCTCCTTTTTGGTAGTTTTCTGCTTCATTCCTGAAATTAAGTCCAGATACCAAATATGAGTAAATATCAGCAATTAACACAATATTTATCAGGGATAAAAGGGGAAATAAATAATAAAATTACTAACAAATTATACCCTATCAATACACGATTTTTTCTTTCGACTACACCATTTTGTTGTGGTGTATAGGGAGCAGTCACCTCATGTTTTATCCCAACAGACTCAAAATAGGTAATATCATAATATTCTCCACCTCTATCTGTCCTTAGACATTTGATAAAGGATTCACAATGAAGTTCAACTTCTGATTTGTATGACTTGAATTTTTGTAATGCTTCACCTTTTGAGTGTAACAAGAAAACATGACAGTATCTACTATAATCATCAATAAAAGTCACAAAGTACTTTTTACCACCCAAAGTAGGAGTACCATGCAAATCACATACATCACTATGAATAAGATCCAAGATTTTAGATGATCTTTCAACTTTAGGAAATGAATTTCTTGTGATTTTCGTTAGCATGCATGTTTTGCATTTTCCTTCAACCTTATCACAATATGACAGCAAATCAAGTCTCATCATTTCATGCATTCTTTTGTAACTAACATGGCCAATCCTATTATGCCATAAATCAAAAGAAGACTCAACCAAATACGCAGAAATAATATCAATATTATTATTTCTATTAGCAAGTACATTCAACTTAAACATCCCATTGCAAAGATATCCCTTGCCTACAAACATACCACCTTTAGACAAAATAAATTTGTCAGACTCAAACACAAGTCTAAAGCCAAATTTATTTAACAGCCCAGCCGACAGCAAGTTCTTCCTAACTTCCGGTACATAAAACACATTTGTCAAGGTTACAACATTGCCGGAAGTAAATTTTAATTCTACTTCTCCAATGCCTTGAACCGGAATTGTAGCAGAATTTTCCATGTAAACAATGGTGCTTTCATCCACCGGTTTCATGGACTTGAAGAACGTTCTATTATTGCACACGTGTCACGTAGCTCCAGAATCAACCCACCAAGCAAAATCATCTTCAATCATATTGATTTCAGATATCATTGCTACAAGATTTTTACTTGTGTTTTGGGAAGACTCTTACTTCTTCTTCTTGTTTTGAAGAATCTTGCACTCGGACTTGTAATGTCCCTCTTTCTTGCAATAGAAGCATTGTCCCTTCTTTCTTTTCTTGGATTGATTCTTGGGTTGTTGGCCCTTCTGGCTTCCTTGAGACTTTTCAGTTTGCCTCTCTTCAATCACATGCACTTTTGAAGTAGAATCTTTGTTCTCTTCAAGGATTTGACTATCCTTCTTTTCTTGCATGCGAATTTCCTCTTCTACTCGAAGAGATTTAGCAAGAATCTCAAGAGAGATATCCTCTTTCTTATGTTTGAGGTCTCTTTTGAAATCTTTCCAAGAAGGTGGTAACTTATCTATTATAGAGTAAACAATAATGGCTTCATCCATGTGAAGATTGTGTTGTGTGAAGTGATTAAGAAGCCTTTCAATCTCACTAAATTGCTCCATAACAGACTTATTATCTACCATTTTATAATTATTAAAAGACGAGACAAGAAACTTCTTACTTGTAGCATCTTCTTGCATGTACTTGGACTCCAATCTATCCCAAAGTTCCTTGGCAGTAGTAATTGAATGGTAGACATCGAACAGGTTGTCACTCATGGTATTGAGGATGTGACCACGGCATATTTCATCGTCGTTCTCCCATTTCTGACGGTTTCGGATGTCTTCAAGAGTTTCTTCATTGGGATTGATCAATGGTTTTGGTGTGGTCAAAACATAGACCACTTTGAGTGCAAGAGAAGGAAACGAACACGTTTTTGCCAAAGAACGAAATTCCCTCCATCAAATCTCTCGAGCTTGACAATATTGGATGCCAAATCTTTCAAGGTACCAGCCATTGTAGAGTATGAATAAAGCCTAAAGATTGTTGGAAAAATTGCAAAGAACTGGCAAATATTGTAACAAGAATCGGCTTCAAATTGTGATAGATATCACTTTCTTTTAGGCTTTATTTGTCCGGTATAACGTGCAATAACCTTGGACAAATATCCTTTAGGATAAGATGAAGTTTGTTTGTCTTAAACTCTTGCACAAAGCAAGACAAACCTTTTGTGAACTAAGGAGTGCTTTTTGAGAGAGTATAGAACAGTAGGAAAGTGATTTTCTGCAGCAAACCACTCTCTACTTGACCTCTTTATATAGGAAGATTGTTTGGGAAACAAAAGGACTCATTAAATGAATAGATTCAAAGTATTGCGTACACATTCATGCATTTTAATTCATGCATCTCATGATCTTTAAGATCAAACATGAATCTATCCTTTCATTCAAGAATTCCCATATACATGAATACATTCATAAATGAATGTACATTTTAGAAACATTCACAATACTATATATGTACCAAAATCATTAATGAATATACATTAATTACATGTATGTACATCATACAAATTTTGAAAAGTTTCTAACACCAATACGGTCCATACGGGGTGAAAACAAAGTCCTGTGAGCCATAAGTTAAGTAGCTGATAGCAGCTATTTGAGGCCGGTTGGAAAAGGAAATTTCATGAGTTTTGAGGCACTCTTTAGCAATCTCAGGTGATGATGCAACCACACAAGAAATGGAACCAAAGTATACGTGAAGTAAGGGTCCACAACGGTTGGAGAGCTTGTGAAGAGCTTTGTGAGGCGCTGGAGAAAGCAGATGAAGGTGTCCGATAATTGGCAAGGCTAATGGACCGGGAGGAAGGTTATTAGAAGCTCGATTTCTAATTAATTTTCGAACAAAGATGGTTGAAATGAGCCATATAAGGAAGAGAATGATGTATCCTTGAACATTAGCCATGATTAAAACTTGGTGAATCTCGTAGATTTATCAGGCAGAGAATTCGAATTTGGTTAACTATGCAGTTAATGTTGCTTATAGTACAATGAACTAGTAGGATAATCTTTACTTTTTATAGCACATTAGGTTTGAGATAGCAATGTAATGAGGTCACTTGCAATTTTATCTGTGGTTGACATTTGTAATTTTTGAAACAATGCTAACTAAGATTCGATTACCATTTTGGCATCTTTTTAGGCATTTCCCATGATGTTACCATACTCGGGCGGCCGTTGGTTTGTTAATTTAGTACTTTGGAAGAGTTACCAATCAACAGTTGCATGTCGTCAAGTGCAATAATACGAAAAGAACTCTTTGTATTCTTTTTCCAAGAAGCACTCTCGATCTTGAATATTATATTGCCTGCAGGATAATAACTTTTTCTCACCCTCTAAGCCATATAAAACTGGACAGAAAACGAGATTTGCTCTAACATTGATCAAACTGCAGATAAGATTTGTTTCGATGATCAGAGTTCTACTTGATGAAAATTGTATTGTTAATTCTTGTCTACTCATGGATCATATATGTGAAGTTGGAACTATTTATGTTGCTTGGAGCTTTCAATTTGCTTTCTCGTGACAGTATTTTAAGCATGGTTCGCTTTCCCCATTATTCTTTTAAACTTGACGTCATCTAACAATTGATCGCATTTAAGGAAAATACTTCACTATCTATAACTAGACAGTTTTTAACCATTCGATTACCTATTAAACACCTCCACCTAAATAGGATAATGCCTAAAATTTTGGTGAAAAATTTCTCATCTGAAATAGTAAGTTGACATAAAAAAATTAGTAACATTTGTGTCTCGAAAGATAAATTAGAATAAATATGAAACTTACTTTTTCAAAGGAATAAATTATTATTTTATAGCCTAAACTTACCTTTTTATCGGGAGTAAGTTCAATTCAAGTAATAGTATGCTTTTATAGATAAATGGTAAATTTTACAGATAAGATAGTAAATTTGATTAGTGACTAAAACTTACTAGTTTATTGCATAAACTTACTATTCCACTTGAAAAACTTACATCAAACTGGACCAGGGAAGTTTATTTGAAATAATGATAAGATTTTGCAATTAAAAGGCAAGTTCTATTAGTAGAAGAAAGAATTGATTAATGAATGAAACTTGGTATTCTAGTTAATAAATACTTGTGTTATATCCGTATAATAAATTATTGTCCATATAATTTTAAAATTTTTTATATTTTATAATACATTTTAAAATTACTTTGAAAAATACTTATATTTTTCATATAACCTTATAAAACATATAATAATTTTTGTATTATATTCAATTATTTTGAAAATTTGGATAACAATAACAATAGTTATATATGAAATATCACTTGTCTATATATCACAAATTTTGTACTATGAACATAATAAGGTCATCAAGTTTTTTATTGAATTTACTGTCTGAGACACCAGAATAGGAGTTAAGGGTATATTAATGTAAATAATCTTTAAAAATCGTGGTAATTTGCCTATTATTTTAGTTCCTTAACTCTTAAATATATTCGTATTATTCACATATGGATTTATACAATTTTTTTGTCGAACTCATATTTTTTGCATTGAGCTTTTAATCATGCACAATATAGGTATGTATTATATTTCATATTATATCCATCCCATATTTTTACTAACTATGCTTATTACTTCATATTGTAGAAACTTAATATTATACTTGTGAAGCCTACTCATAACAAGAATTAGTAAGATTGATAAGAATAATCTTAAGTTTTTATGAATAAATTTTATGTAATCTGCTAAAAATATCATCTTATAACAATCTTAAGTTTATAGGCTAGTGGTACACAAACTATTAAAATTATCATTTCTTAAATGACTAAAACTTACTACTTGATGGCATAAATTTATCATATTAATTTGATCTACCTTAATAATTACCATAATCAAGTACACATTGGTTGTTGTTTTAAAATTTGCAGTAAGCTCACTATTCCCATCATTACTAGTAAAATACTCCTAATTAAAGCACAATAAAATGAAGTTTTTTTTTGGACTTTTTGATATAGTGCCTGTGTTTATTATGAAATTAGTAAACCTTTCTTACATTACATAGTTTCTGTTAAAAGTAGGAACATTTTCTAGATAAACTAGAAAATTTTCTAAAAGATTTTATTCTTTTTCACCAGTATAATGAAAAGAATTTTGCGCGTTGACAAAACAAATAGAAAGAAAAGACAATGGTACAAGTATAAAGGTGAGCAAATGCAATACGTATCTCATCATGAGTTTACGTATGATTTATATAAGGAATAAATAATTTAGTCATTCGTCGATATATGATACATATTAAGGGCTAAGGGGTTTTACTTGCAATACAAAAATGAAAATGTGTTTTTTTTTAAGATGATCAATGGCGATTTCCGAGAAATGGAAATATATTTTAGTATGTACCAGTTATGCATAAAGGAATTTGCAGTTTAGACCGAGTAATTGAGCACCCAATTCTTTTTTTTTTTAATTTTTTAAGTACCTATTATTTATTTCAAAACTAAGTTTAAATAGTTACATTTGGATAGAACAATGTTAACGACATTTCAATTATAATGATACTACTTTTACATTGATAAAAGCTGGTCCAAAAAATGAAATGCCCATGGCAATAATTATTAAAATGAAGAAACTTTTTCTTTTAATAAGAGCAATAACTAAGTACCCACAACGTTCCATTTTTATTTTTAAAAAAATCTCAACCTGTTAATTAAATTCGAAACATTGCTATTATAAAAAATATTCTCCTCAAATTAACATCAATAAGTAGATATGAGATACAAATGTGGTAAACTATATCTCATATAGATATCATAGATATTTGAAAATTTTGATAAAAAACTTTTTCGTTGTTAAAATTACATGATATTCATTGTGATATTATTTGAGGATTCATTTTTAAGAATATTCTCTCAAATCAAAAAAAAAAAATTGGCTCTTCTCATCAAGTATTATTATACTAATTGTTACTTTGGGAGCATTAATGTTTTTCTATTAAATCATTAGTCGAGGGGAGAAAATTTAGGAAAAAATAATATTAATAGTGAAAAGTGCAATAATACCAAATGTTAGGGATTTAAGAGGCAAAACATTTCTTTTTCAATAGTAAGTTCAATTCAAAGATGAAAGATCACGATAAAAGTATCACCATCTAATGTTGCATCTGAACAATGAACTTGCGTATAAGACTTCAGTTGTCTTGCTCCTTCAAAACTGAAGCTGGTTTTGACTTGTTCATGCTTTGTTCATATCGTAGATGTTGACAGAAATATGACATTTATTATATTAGTAGAAAAGTATGAAATATGACAGAAATATATTTTAGTTGTTTTAATGCCACGAAGAAGAAAATATTAGAGTGTGTTTGGATGGTAGATTATTTGAAATAATTTTTTGAAAACATGTTATAGCATTTTTCTGATGTGACATATCTGAAACAAAAAATAGTTGAAAAATATGTTGATAATACAAGTAAATAAATTTTCACAAATAATACACTACACTGTAGTATCGAGTAGTACTACATTGCACGAAACTAATCTATGTTCAGAGTTCTGAGTTCAATTGAAGCTGGTAATTTACCCCAGTACTATACATGTGTTCTAGTGGTAAACAAACTTAAGCAATTGTCAGAGAATTAATACACGTAGTTGGTTAACAAACAAAAGGATGAACCAAGCCGGCCTGCCTAGATTGCAGCTTTTTCTTCCATGTCAATCTTATCAGCGCCTTTAATTTTCCAATCAGCATGGGATCATTATTGCTGCCGCAAGTCCTGAAGCAGGGCACCCTCACCTTCCAACTCCAAATGGCACGGCACACGTAACTAAAATTCTGCACTTTTGTACCTTCCTTACAGTCGTGGTGAATCGAATGGATTGATTCTCCACAGAACTGACCATATGCTTTTCAGGCTTAATTAGGGAGGGTCTTCCATTTCATTTGGATCACGGTTGATGGCATTCAACTTCACCACGAACCTGGAATTGTTACCGATGTTCTAACCATTGGCTTTGAGTTTTCCGTACATTTTGGGATCGTTAAAGGTTGAGATGGATGAAATCTTATTGTTTCTTTGTCAATAGCTTGCAAGTATGGCAGCTTTGGAACATAGGATCCGTCTTAAATTAGCCTTTCAAGTCCTACAACTGACTTTATATGGCTCTTCTTGGAGTTTCATTTACACCTTTGGATGATTAAAGAGCTCTGCCATTGACTTCTTGTATCAGTTCCCCCCAAGAAAAGATCCTGTCATTTTATACAACAATCAGCAGTCAGCACAGAACTAAGTAATCATTCTTCGTACAAGCCCCAAAGATGAATCTTACGATTCTTTTCTTGCGCTGTGATATCCAAAATGGCCAAGCTCTAGTTATTGAATGGTGCTAGTAACCTTTCTCCTCCATTATTGTCAGAAGCAAGAATGGGGGAGGTGGGTTTTCGTCAATAAGTACAAATTCACAACTAAAATACAAATTCAAAAGCATGATATAGTTATATTTGCTTTCTAAATAATTAAGGTCACATTAATTTACACATATAGTTGCTAAGCTTTTTCTTTGATTTTAATACTATAATACAAATTATCCTTTACACGACCTTTTTTCGTCATTGTTTTCTTCCCTAAATCCCAAACAATAGGAAAAATCTTTAAAAAAACCTAAAATACAAATTGAAACACATGGTATAGTTATATGAGTAAATCTTATATATACTGACAGTGTATATATTATCATGACTTGATTCATGACATGTGTGCAAAAGTTAAATTTCAAATTCAAATTTTGCATAGTTATCATTTATCCAACGCTGATAATGTATACACTGTCACCGTTGGAAAGATTAATTCTAGTTTAATTGCTTTCTAAATAAATAGGCCTGCATTTAATACCATACATAAATTATAAATAAACTTCATCTATATATTTACATAGTTAATCCAAGACACAATTAGATAAAACCCGAAAAAATTAATCGTAAGTAAGTCAGTTTAAGTCGTTTTTCCGTTTTTCCTTTCTTTTTTAATAGCAAGCCGGAGTGAATTGTTTTGGAACACGGCACAGAATTAGTTCCTAAGTTATTCCATGGTCCAAAATTTGATTCAGTATCATGCTTTTGCTTCGTGAAATAGGTTCCATAAACCAAGGACATGAAAAAGTGAACGCCACACAATTGGCACCTAAAATAAGGAATTCTTGTATGGGATATATAGCAGAGAAGCAGAATAGCAGCCTGAGATTTTGAGAAGAAATTTCTGACTCTCGTTACGAGTGAACTGCAAAAGGGTTGAAATGTGTAATGGGGTAGCAGAGAAGCGGATGAGCCATTGCATTAGCCAACCCAGCCTTTTCTTCCATGTCTATCTCTTTCCCTCCTTCCACCTCAAAATCAAAGCACTGAGCAAGTGCGGCAATCACTCCATGAACAGCAGCTAAAGCCAGAGACGCACCTGGACACCCTCTTCTTCCTGTACCAAAGGCCAACATCTTGAAATTTTGCCCTCTAATATCCATTTGATACGGATCATAATGTCCTCCGGATTTCTCCATGAACCTCTCGGGTTGAAAATCTAGCGGATTTTCCCATGAACTTGGGTCCCTCATGATGTCAATCAAATTGAATAATACCCCTTCATTCGCTAATATATCATAACCACTGATCTTACAATCCTTCACGCATCTACGAAGAAGCACGGCTGAAGGAGGGTGTAGTCTTAAGCTTTCTCTAATGACTGCTCGCAAGTAAGGAAGATTTGGGATATCTGATTCCTCAACAACCCTTTGTGAACCAACAACTCTATGAATTTCTTCTTTAAGCTTCTTGAATTCTTGAGGGTGGTTGATAAGCTCCGCAATCGTCCACTCTAAGGCTTTGGCTGATGTTTCGGTGCCTGCTGTAAAAAGTTCCTGTTCAAGTTTCAGAAAAACGTCAAGCTTAGATTGTTTCGGATTGTAAATTTAGTGTGTTGAACGAACGAATGAGCTAGTTAGAATTCTTGATTAAGTCTTAAGTCCCGGAAATTCCATGCATTCTTTTCAAATACTCAGGAAGGTTGAGAGAACGTATGAAACCTAGCTCGGATGTTACTAGAGATCAATCACACAAAAAAAGGGATCCAAATGGATCGACATCAAATTGTTTGACAAAAATTAACTCGGAGTTCTGAGGAAAGAGAATACCGTCTCTTTCACAACTTTCAAATTTTCTAAAATCCCAAAAGAAAAAAAAGTGCATGCAGATAATATTGTCTCTTTTACAGTATCAAATTTTCTAAAATGGAAGTTGGTGATGCAAACAATAGAACCTATATGCAACGGGTGCATGACTTGAATGAGTTGTATACGGTGCTTAGTTCTTAACAATTCAATTTTGTGTATCAGAAATCCAATTTTTACAGTTAATGACAGCTTAAGTAAATTATAGTTAGGTGTGAGACATCACCAAGATCAAGGCCTTGATGTTCTTTCTGGTTAGCTTCACTTCAGCATTTTCATCCCTGTAAACATCCAAGAGCAAATCCATAAGATCCCTCCTTTCCTTTTTTCTACAGAAGCGCATATCCTCCTCATGCTTAATCATTATCTTTTCTACCAGTGTATCAAAACTTGAAAGCAAAGTCTTCAGCTTTCTCCCATAGCCAAATAAATCAAGTTTCCCCAGCAAAGGACCCAATATCTCGCCAAAGGTTAATTTGGCCAGTAGTTCTTCTATCCCTTTAATAAACTCCCAGACCTTCTTACTCTCGTCTTCACTGGCGGAACACCTCGTGCTCATCACTATCCTGCATGTATAATTGTTTGTGAGTCTCAAAAACTCCTTTCCAAGATCGCATGACTTACCTTCATAAGAGCACTTAACAAGGGTTTCCAACAATTTCATCGTCTCATCTCTTCTGATATCAGTGAATCGGCTGACCTGTGCTAGGGAAAGTGTTGGGGAAACCGGGTATTTTCCGACTCAAGATTACAACTAGTGATTAAACCGATTCAGTAATTCTCAGGAAAGATCGTCGAAACAATTTCCTTAGACAAAATTACCATTCCAAGTAAATTCCCAGGAAAGGCTGGAGGGGTCACAAGCGGTCCCACTTAAAACCCAGTCTCCTAGACAGAACTTACGTGCACGGTGTATTATCACAACTATACCCGTGTATACATAAATAATACGTACACACGAATAAGAAAATTACACCCAAATGAACCGTATAAAACACTACAAATATACCCGACAAATATAGACAAATATATTGAATACTATACTACAATAGAAAAGAAACTAATAAATAAATGCGGAACAAATAAAAGAGATAAGGAAAGAACGCACCCGAAAAATTGATAACGGAGTTCGGCCAATTTTGCCTACTCTCCGAGCACCACTCAAGCGATCTGCTTTTATAATTTAGGAGAGAAGAAAGAATACAAAGAATTACAAAATCCTTATGAGTAATTCTTTGTTGTTCTTGGTACGTTTAATTGGAAGGACTTGAGAGCTATTTATAGCTCTCAAGCTAAGGTTCTTCCAATAATCCCACCGATGTGGGATAGATATTAGGCCACCAAATTCAACAATTGTTGGCCTTAGAAAGTCAACAATTAAGGCTTGAAGAATTCAAGACTTTGAATTCAACAAATCTCCACCTTGGCATAATTTCTAATCCCACCCAAAAAATACAAATCTTCTCCCTCAAACAAAAAATCAAACGGTCCTTGTGGCGCTTCCAAATTTGCGCCTTCAGGCGCCAATTCAAATATTCAGGATATTGACCAAGTCTAAACAATGTTCAAACTTGGACCTTGTAACCACCTTGGTCAGCATATCTGCAGGATTCTCCGTAGTCCGAATTTTCTGGAGAAAAATCTCCTCTTCTTCGAGAATTTCCCGCACAAAGTGATAGCGAACATCAATGTGCTTCGTTCTTGCGTGAAAGACTTGGTTCTTTGCTAAGTGAATAGCACTCTGACTGTCACAAAACACGTCAATGTGCTTTTGACCAACTCCCAAGTCTTCAAGCAATCCTTGAAGCCAAATTGCCTCCTTCACAACTTCTGTAATCGCCATGTACTCTGCCTCCGTTGTTGACAAAGTCACCGTTGACTGCAAAGTAGACTTCCAACTGACTGGCGCCTTGGCAAATATGAACAAGTAGCCAGTTGTAGAACGTCGCTTATCCAAATCACCTGCATAGTCAGAATCACAATATCCAACTACACATTGACCAAGTGATTTATCCTGCTCAAATATTAATCCAACATCTACGGTATTTTGGATATACCGTATAACCCATTTCACAGCTTGCCAATGACCCTTGCCTGGATCATGCATAAACCTGCTTACCACACCAACTGCCTGTGAAATGTCAGGTCTCGTACACACCATTGCATACATCAAGCTACCAACTGCATTAGCATACGGGACTTTCGCCATGTATGCTCGCTCTTCATCCGTCTTTGGAGATAATAGGCTACTAAGTTTCAAATGAGGAGCAAGCGGAGTACTTACAGGTTTTGAATTTTCATTCATGCCAAAACGTTGTAGTACTTTCTTCAAATACTGCTTCTGTGTCAGACAAAGCTTGTCTCTCGTTCTATCCCTGCTTATCTCCATGCCGAGAATCTTCTTGGCTTCTCCCAAATCCTTCATCTCAAACTCTTTACTCAACTGAGCCTTCAATTTGTCAATTTCAACTTGGCTCTTTGATGCTATCAGCATATCATCAACGTACAAGAGTAAGTAGATGTAGGAATCATCTCGTAGCTTGCGCAAATACACACAGTGATCGTATTTGCTTCTTGTGTACTTCTGGCCCATCATGAATTGGTCAAATCGTTTGTACCATTGTCTCGGTGATTGTTTCAATCCGTACAACGATTTACTCAGCTTACAAACCCAATTCTCTTTACCAGCAACTTTAAATCCATCTGGTTGAGCCATATAGATTTCCTCCTTCAAGTCACCGTGAAGGAACGCGGTCTTCACATCAAGTTGAGCTAGCTCCAAATTCAATTGCGCTACCAATGCCAACAAAATTCTAATAGAGGAATGTTTAACAACTGGAGAAAATACCTCATTATAATCAACTCCCTCCTTCTGAGCGTAGCCCTTAGCCACCAATCTTGCCTTGTAACGAACATCATTCTTGTCAGGAAATCCTTCTTTCTTTGCAAATATCCATTTGCATCCAATTGCCTTCTTGTCCTTCGGTAGTTGTGTCAACTTCCACGTATTGTTCTTCTGAAGAGATTGCATCTCTTCTTCCATAGCATCTTTCCATCTACCATCTTCTGTACTTCGAACTGCTTCAGAAAATGTGGATGGAACATCATCAACAACTGGAAGTGCATAGGCCACCATGTCAACAAAACAAGCAGGTTTATGAATTTCTCGTCTTGCCCTATTGACGGCAATTGACTCTTGCTGCTGTTGAGGTTGTTGGGTTGAAACCTCTTCCTCATCTGACTCTTCTTCTGTCATGGGAGAGTCACTGAAGGTGCTGTTTGTTGGACTCACCATTATTTGCTCAAACTCCACCTGCTTCGGCGTACACTCCACCTGTTGCGGAGTACTATTGGTCATATCTTGTGTTACCTTATTCAACATGACAGATTCGTCAAAGGTAACATCCCTGCTGATAATGGTCTTCTTTGCTTCTAGACACCACAACCGGTATCCCTTAACTCCAGCACTAAAGCCCATAAAGAGAGCTTTCTTTACACGTGGATCCAACTTTGATTCGTTTACATGATAATATGCAGTAGAACCAAAAATACGCAAAGAATCATAATCTGTTGCAGGTTTTCCAGACCATACCTCTAATGGAGTCTTACCACCGATTGCAGATGATGGCAAGCGATTGACGAGATGTTGAGCGTATGTCACAGTCTCAGTCCAAAACTTTCTGCTTAACCCAGCATTAGACAGCATGCAACGTACTTTCTCCACTAGTGTTTTGTTCATACGCTCTGACACCCCATTCTGCTGCGGTGTTTTTCTAACTGTGAAGTGCCGAACTATGCCACATTCTTGGCATATCTTCTGGAAGGGATCACTCTTGTATTCTCCACCGTTGTCTGCTCGGAGAATCTTGATCTTTCTTCCCGTCTGGTTTTCAACCTGAGCTTTCCATTTAAGGAAAATCCCTAGCACCTCATCCTTACTCTTCATAGTAAACACCCAAACTCTTCTGGAAAAATCATCAATAAAAGTGACAAAATAATACCTGCCACCAAGGGATGGAGTCTTGGCAGGTCCCAACACATCTGAGTGCACATAATCCAAAATACCCTTGGTATTATGGATACCAGTGCCAAATTTCACTTTTCTTTGTTTTCCCAGAACACAATGCTCACAAAATTCTTGTTTAGCAAGATTTCGTACCTTTCAATAATCCTTGTTTAGCAAGATTTTGCAAGGATTTTTCACCAGCATGTCCCAATCGCATGTACCACAACTTTGTTGCTTCCGCATCCTTCTTGCTACTGGAAGATGTTGTTGCTGCTGCTGTCCCAACAACTGTACTACCTTGGTAGTAATACAGATTATTCTTCCTCACACCTTTCAACATCACAAGTGCTCCCGAAGTTACTTTAAGAATTCCATCTCGCATCTTCACTTCCAAGCCTTTTGACTCCAAGAGTCCCAAGGAGATGAGATTCCTCTTCAAATTCGGCACGTACCGAACATCTTTCAGGATTCTGGTGGATCCATCATGATTACGCAGTTTGATTGAACCTATCCCAACTGTTTTACATGGATTATCATTTCCCATGTACACAACTCCACCATCAAGTTCTTCAAATTCAAAGAACCACTCCCGCATGGGAGTCATATGGTAGGTACAAGCTGAATCCAAAATCCACTCATCTGGATGGGATGTTAAAGGTGATACAGCCAAAGAGAAATCTGATTCCGCATCACTTTTGCATTCTGCAATATTTACGTCTTGCGGAGCTTTCCCTTTCTTCTTTAATTTTGGACAGTCTTTCTTCCAGTGCCCTTTCTCACGACAGAAAGCACACTCATCTTTAGCAACTCTGCTTTTCGATTTGGACCTTCCTCTTCTCTCCTTTGATTGGCTTTGTTGACGACCTCTTGCCACTAACGCTTCATCTGCTGCAGCTACTTTCTTTTTCATTTTATCATACTTTCTTAATTCACGACTATACAAAGCAGAACATACAGCATCTAAAGACACATTTTCCTTTCCATGAAGTAACGTAGTTTCCAAATGTTCAAATTCATCAGGAAGGGATGATAACAACATCAAAGCCAAATCTTCATTTTCAAAATTTACATCTAAATTAAACAGGTCTGCTACTAATTGATTAAACATAGTGATGTGTTCATTCATAGTAGTACCTGGTTGGTAATCGAAACGAAACAATCTTTTCTTCATTAGGAGTTTATTCTGACCACTCTTTTTCAGAAATTTCCCCTCCAACGCCTTCCACAATTTCCATGCAGAAGTCTCATTCTTGAAAGCATATTTTTGCTCTTTGGACAAACATGATCGAATAGTTCCGCATGCCAACCGATTTATGGTACTCCACTCCTTCTCTTCTATGTCATCTGGTTTCTTTTCTTCAATGGCAATGTCAAGACCCTGTTGGAAAAGGGAGTCCATGACTTCGCCTTGCCACATGCCGAAATGGCCAGTACCGTCAAATGTATCCACCGCCACCTTCAAACTTGACATTGGAATCCTCGACCATGTGGACGAGGAAGCCGACGCCCCAGATATAATTCTTGACGTGGAATTGTCAGATGCCATTACAGACTCAAATGATAGTATTCAATATAACAAACTACAAACAAGCCAAAGGACGAACCTTCGGCTCTGATACCACTTGTTGGGGAAACCGGGTATTTTCCGACTCAAGATTACAACTAGTGATTAAACCGATTCAGTAATTCCCAGGAAAGATCGTCGAAACAATCTCCTTAGACAAAATTACCATTCCAAGTAAATTTCCAAGAAAGGCTGGAGGGGTCACAAGCGGTCCCACTTAAAACCCAGTCTCCTAGACAGAACTTACGTGCACGGTGTATTATCACAACTATACCCGTGTATACATAAATAATACGTACACACGAATAAGAAAATTACACCCAAATGAACCGTATAAAACACTACAAATATACCCGACAAATATAGACAAATATATTGAATACTATACTACAATAGAAAAGAAACTAATAAATAAATGCGGAACAAATAAAAGAGATAAGGAAAGAACGCACTCGAAAAATTGATAACGGAGTTCGGCCAATTTTGCCTACTCTCCGAGCACCACTCAAGCGATCTGCAATTTAGGAGAGAAGAAAGAATACAAAAAATTACAAAATCCTTATGGGTAATTCTTTGTTGTTCTTGGTACGTTTAATTGGAAGGACTTGAGAGCTATTTATAGCTCTCAAGCTAAGGTTCTTCCAATAATCCCACCGATGTGGGATAGATATTAGGCCACCAAATTCAACAATTGTTGGCCTTAGAAAGT
The DNA here is from genome assembly GCF_036785885.1 of Coffea arabica. Classification (NCBI taxonomy): domain Eukaryota; kingdom Viridiplantae; phylum Streptophyta; class Magnoliopsida; order Gentianales; family Rubiaceae; genus Coffea; species Coffea arabica. The sequence goes on from NC_092321.1 coordinate 14,842,033, forward strand.
CAACAATTAAGGCTTGAAGAATTCAAGACTTTGAATTCAACAGAAAGAAGCTCAGTCATACACAATTTCTTCATGAAACGCCAATACGTCCCATATTCCGCGAACACAAACGTTGAGCCGTCGTATATATTGAACCCTGAATATCCCACTACAGGCCTCGAGATGAAATTCATCTCATTGTCTTTCAATATTTCTTTTGCAATCATGGCACTAGAAACTATTACAGAAGTTTTTGAAACCAACCGGAGCCGCAGGATGGGACCATAGCGGGAGGCCAGGGTTTGGAAGGATTTGGCTGTTTCTGGACCAAGCAGATGAAAATGTCCAATGAGTGGCAATGCCGGAGGACTTGGAGGGTGTTGGATTGGTGTTTTAGATTTCATCCGCCCCTTTATTGCATGGGAAAGAAAAAGGGAGACGGCCAAGAACAAAAGAAACATTAATAGAAGCGGATTGAACAGAAACATTTCTGATACCATCATCAGAGCCATTTAAAATTCCAGAAGTATATCCGGATAGATATCAGAAATTGGTACGAGTTTATGAACTGAAGTCTATGAAACATATATAGGCGCAAATTATTAACTTCCCAAAAGTCCAGCAACAGGAGTTGGTCTCTTTGGAGAAAACAAGTGCAATTTAACTATATCATATAGGATTCAGCTCTCCTGCGGTTGCAGGGGGACCGGACTGTGAAGTGACCGCATACCAAACGAATCCTTTCATATCACACCAAAAAAGGAATATCAAGTTTTGGGTGGAATAGTTTTAACCAAAATTAATGCTGCATGACATTTGTCGTGTCAAGTTGAACCACTTCTGTGTCAAGGCACTTCATTTTCCTCTTGATCCTTTGTCACATTTCTTGGATACAATACACTCTCAATAATGCTAAGGATTCTGTCAAATATTTGGTGTAAGACATTGGTATTAGAGCATTGATTGAAGTAGTCAAGTGACATGTTTCTTGCATAATCTCCCAAGCATATCTAGGGCCTGTTTGGCAAATGAATTTTTGGACAAATTTGTCTCTTATCAGATTTTAACAACTTTAATTACAGTGGCAAACCTAATATATAGAAAAGCTCTCCATAGTTAACTATATCATATATAGAAAAGCCCAGCAACAAGAGTTGGTCTCTTTGGAGAAAACAAGAGCAAATCATTGTTTGGATCCCCTGTTTTTGGAGTGTTTTTCAAAAATTAGTTTTTCAAATACAATAAAAATTTTTAAAAAGTACTCTAAAAGATAATCTAAAAATTAGTTAATTTTTTTTTAAATTTTAAAAAATATCTCAAAATATATTCCAGAAACTTTTCTACTCTTAAATATCCCAAAATATTTTCTAAAAATATTCCAAAATATACTCTAAAAACTCTGCTGCAACAAAGTTTTTCAAAAACGCTCCCAAAAACAGCTAATGCAAACGGACATATAGGATTCGTTTGGTATGCGGTCACTTCACAATCCGGACTGTGAAGTGACTGCATGACATTTGTCGTGTCAAGTTGAACTACATCTGTGTCAAGGCACTTCATTTTCCTCTTGATCCTTTGTCACATTTCTTGGATACAATACACTCTCAATAATGCTAAGGATTCTGTCAAATTTTTGGTGTAAGACATTGGTATTAGAGCATTGATTGAAGTAGTCAAGTGACATGTTTCTTGCATAATCTCCCAAGCATATCTAGGGCCTGTTTGGCAAATGAATTTTTGGACAAATTTGTCTCTTACCAGATTTTAACAACTTTAACTACAGTGGCAAACCTAATATATAGAAAAGCTCTCCATAGTTAACTATATCATATATAGAAAAGCCCAGCAACAAGAGTTGGTCTCTTTAGAGAAAACAAGAGCAAATCATTGGTTGGATCCCCTGTTTTTGGAGTGTTTTTCAAAAATTAGTTTTTCAAATACAATAAAAATTTTTAAAAAGTACTCTAAAAGATAATCTAAAAATTAGTTAATTTTTTAAAATTTTAAAAAATATCTCAAAATATATTCTAGAAACTTTTCTACTCTTAAATATCCCAAAATATTTTCTAAAAATATTCCAAAATATACTCTAAAAACTCTGTTACAGCAAAGTTTTTAAAAAATGCTCCCAAAAACAGCTAATGCAAACGGACATATAGGATTCGTTTGGTATGCGGTCACTTCACAATCCGGACTGTGAAGTGACTGCATGACATTTGTCGTGTCAAGTTGAACCACTTCTGTGTCAAGGCACTTCATTTTCCTCTTGATCCTTTGTCACATTTCTTGGATACAATACACTCTCAATAATGCTAAGGATTCTGTCAAATATTTGGTGTAAGACATTGGTATTAGAGCATTGATTGAAGTAGTCAAGTGACATGTTTCTTGCATAATCTCCCAAGCATATCTAGGGCCTGTTTGCAAATGAATTTTTGGACAAATTTGTCTCTTACCAGATTTTAACAACTTTAACTACAGTGGCAAACCTAATATATAGAAAAGCTCTCCATAGTTACAAAACGTACAATACGACATCTCATGCTTTAAACTAAATTATAAATGTGACTTAATCTGGTAAAATTAATGGGGATGAATGAAATGACAAAAATACCCTAATATAATTAAGTAGAAAACAACTCAACAAAATAATTTGTTTCATTCTCTAGAAAGAGAGAATTAAGGGTTAAGGAATAGAATAGGTATACTTGTTAAAAATTAGGTACAAAAAATTTGTTTTTAGGTTCCAATACATCATTTTTGTTAATTTTAATGGATTCTGTCACTTTTACAATTTAGTTCAAAACATGAGCTGTCATTTTGTATGTTTTGAAATCACGGGAGCTTTTTTATAGATTAGGTTTTATCACAAGGGGGTTTTTTTTATATTTTTTACCCAAAATATAAAGAGAGAGTTCCAGGCCACTCAATTTGGTAATTACATTATTATTCTGTCTCTTAATCTATATCTTTCAGGCATTTTTATGCCTGATTTGTAAATACTTTCACAATTATTTAAAATTTCAAATGATATAAGTGACATTGAAGTTACCGAATTACTGTGATCTAGTTATGAGATAATGGGACACGTACAAGTCATGATCCAATGTAATGCGCAGTATACTTGAGAATTGATATAACAATCCTATGTTTGGTATGTGGAAATGATCTAGAATGGAAAACTATTTCAATTTTTAAGTTGTATGTTCTACTATCATGTTATCATTTCGAGTTGGAATCTCCAAGCTAGAAAGTTCATTCATATTATTTCTTGCAAATCCTGATTCTCAACAAATGTCGGGGAAAGCTATTTCCAGCTTTATATTGAAATTATCAGAATAATTGAGTCAAGTTAATGTACATAAATCTCTTTAATCAAATACAATATTTTAGACTATTTGTAAGTTTAATTAATAATTAATTGTACATTTTCTACAACAAAAGATTCTAGTTATTTATAACTGTTTTCCTCTTCTCTATTAAAGAAATGTGATGTTGTTTTTAACTTTTAAAAATGTGGAAGAACTCTTTTCATCTTGATATAAATAATTAAAATAGAAAAGATAGTCCGATTTAATATAACTTATTTGTTTTATGAATTCATCTATAAAGTGTTGCTATTCTTTCTTCGGTCAAAGAGACTAAGGCTGATCTCAGCTAAAACATCCACATCAGAATTATCTTCCCCAAAAAAAAAAAAATGCAATAATTTTCATTCCCAATTTAGGCTTAAGAGATTTCGAACTTTACATATGAGATTAAAATGGGCATGCTCCTTGGTTGCATGATGAACTAAATGCACCCCTATGTTAAAGTCCAAATGTTAGGACTGGTCCACATTGAAACAAGGTTAGAAAATAATTTCTCCACAAGCTAACTATTCTTAGTGGATATATATATATATATATATGTATACACGTTTTTTTGCTGACACTATTACCAGTATCAAATACAAGGTCATTCATATATAGCATTACAATACCTTCCCTATTCATTGTTGGTTGGCTATTCATGAGCATTGATATAGCTTATGGTGTGTTTGAAAGCTAAACGACTATTTCACAGAAAGCCGGCAGGAAATTCCATTAATAATTTTGATCCTTTGGAACAACTTGATGAATTTAATAGATCTTTTTAGGAAGCCCTAATGACTATAGATCGAATCGATCCAATTTTTACGGTACGATGGTTGGATGTTGATTGATTCCTTGCCCCGCGGGTGCCTCTGTGGGGCTAATAAAAATTTGTTATATAATTTTATTATGGTTAAATTTTAGCAAATAATCAAGTACTAAAATATCAACACATCATCAAATTATTATTCATTGTAATTTTACAATTGAAACTTATAAAAACAATCAAATAAAAATTATTTGAATACAATCCAACATGATGAAATAAATATAACTAAAGTAGTCAAGTTTTCACTTTTGGCACAAATACAATCACTAATTCATTATTGTGCTTGTGCTTTTTTTAAGAAAAAAATGTTATTGTATTAAGTGTAATTAGGGATTTAGTATAAATGTATTAGTAAATTTAGTATCACCAATTAATAATTTGTATTAGTACACATATATAATTATTAGTATAATTAATAATATCAATTATATTATATATACTAATAGACATTATATAATACATATAACTAATAATATCATTATCATAACTTTGTAACTAATTAAATTATATATTATATATATAATTATATACATATATATTTTATATATTTATTTTTTTAAAGCGGGTGGCAGAGCGGGGGATGGGGCGGGGGTACACTCTCCCGCCCCCCGCCCCGTTTCTAGGCGAAGGGAAAAAAATTCCCCCCGCCCCATTAGTCCCCCGCGGGGCGGGTGACCGCGCATTGCCATCCCTAATTACGAATGATCATTTCCGTCATTTTGACACTTTAATCCAAACTATGAGGGGAACAAAATATAATTTGCCCTTTATTATAGGAGTTTTGTGAATTTGGAGCTCTCTTTTTTGTGACACGGTCCGCACGTGTTCGTCCCAATCATCGCATCAGTCATGGACGCACGGGCTTTGGCATTAGGGAAGGAGCCAACCCGCGACACTTGGATGTCCACAATTACCGGCCCATGACTGATCATGAAAGGCAACAATCATATTCAAGTACGTAATTAACTTTTGTGCAAACACACAGCCGCCTGTATTCTTGATCCATAAAAGTCTGCCTTAAAGCCTAAAGGAGGACTATACATTATTTCTTGTCTTTGTCTTTATCCATTGGTAGAGTAGAATTTAGACTCCGACAACCCGACTATAATGCACCAGACAGACTTCGGAAAATTGCAATGTAGTACTAGATTAGATTGTTAATCACATTGTCCATAGAGGCATATGTTTTGGCATTTTTAATGGCCTTGTTTTGGTTTGCTTTAGATATTACAGAAACTGATAATAGAAATTGACCACAAAGAATAATCAGAATTAGCTAAAATTATATTTCTATTTGGTAAATTTTACATTTTACTTTCTTTGAATTGATAAGAAAATTTATAACGAGATGCAAACACAAAGGATCTTTATACCATTTTGTATCCCACCAATGCCTCACCATTTTACGGTATTGGTAGTTGCCCTCGAGCAGATGCCTCCATTTACCCCTAATATAACGAGATGCAAATCCATGCACTAAAGTTATGCTACTTTTTTTCCCCATCTATGCCAATTCAATATATAAAACATTTATGTTTAACCATTCTGTTATAGCTAATTGGCACCGTCATGTTAATTGAATGTTAACATATATAAGCATGGTTGACTATGATAGTCGACTTGATAAAATTGCATATGATGGCATCATTGACATTTAAAAAAGGAAAATTTGTCAAATTGGTCCCTAACATATGTCAAAAAAACTTTTTTAGTCCCTAACATTTAAAATTTGCCAGAATTGTTCCTAACATTTAAATTTTGATCCATTTTTGTCATAATAATCATATTTACTCATTTCTCCGACTGAAAATAGCATCTTCTTCATATTTTCTTGCTATTCTCTTCCTCCATTACACAATCATCCAGTTGCAGCTATGTTTTTTCTCTTCAATTTCGTTCTTTCAGTGAGGCAATTAGGACACAAATGGGGAAATATGAAGGAAAGATGGCTTCAGTCAATTGGAAATGAAGTGTATTTTCCGGTTTTACCCTTCAAAATATGCCCACGTGAGAGAGACGTGCTATTTTCAGTTAGAGAAATGAATAAATACGAGCATTATAACAAAAATGAATCATAATTTAAATATTAGAGACAATTCTGGCTGATTTTAAATGATAGGGACTAAAAAAGTTTTTTTGGCAAATGTTAGGGACCAATTTAATAAATTTTCCTTTAAAAAATAGAAGTTCAAAGTACGAAAAGATGAGAGAGTAAGGTCAATGTTACATAGAAGAGTTTCATAAGAGAAATTAGCTAAGTACACAATTCAAACTTGTTCAAGAACCCCGTAGGTAATCAAACTGAAAAGATTACTAAATCTTGTTAGCAATCTCCAAAGGATTCAAATGCGTAACGGGATAGCATAGAAGTGGATGAACCATGGCACCAGAAAACCCTGACCCTTCTTCCATGTTTAACCTTTGCCCATCCTGGACTTCAAAATCAAAGCACTGAACAAGCCTGGCAATGGCTCCATGAATGACTGCTAAAGCTAGTGATGCACCGGGGCATCCCCTTCCGCTCCCAAAAGGGAAAATCCTCAAGTTTTGGCCTCTGACATCCATCCTAGAATGATCATATCTTTCTTCGAAATCTGTTGTGAACCTTTGTGGTAGAAAATCTAGGGGATTTTCCCACGAATTTGGGTCCCTCATTATTGCTTTTAAATCGAATATTACCCTTTCATTTGCAAGTACATCATAGCCATTGATCTTGCAGTCTTTGTCACATCTACGAAAAATCAAAGATGCTGAAGGATGTAATCTCAGAGTTTCCTTGACCACGGCTTGCAAGTATGGAAGATTGGGGATATCTGATTCCTCTACTAGCCTTGTTGATCCAACTACAGTGTTGATTTCCTCCCTACGCTTCTTGAATGCTTGTGGGTGGTTAATCAGCTCTGCTATTGCCCAGTGCAATGCCACACTTGTCGAATCTGTGCCTGCCATGAAAAGTTCCTGTTTGCAATTTTAACAAAACAACCACATAAAACGGACAATCAAATCTTACTGTTAACGTTAATTAAAGGGCAAATTACATTTTACCCCCTGTGGTTTAGCATTTGTTTACATAACCCCCTTATAATTTCAAAAGTTATACATAACCTCGTCATGGTTTGAATTAAAGTGTCAAAGTGACGGAAATAGTCATTCGTAACGTAACTTCTAAAAATGTTGAAATTACCCTTATAAATACATGACACACTAATCCCCTTATGGTTTAATACTTTGCCATATAATCCCCTTATAGTTTTCAAAATATACACATAACCCCCCTTGGTTAATAAATAATTTTCAACTTTACATAAGGGTATTTTTGACATTTTATGTTACTCCGTTGCGAATGATCATCCCTGTCACTTTGACACTTTAATCGAAATCATGAGGGGGTTATATATAGCTTTTGAAACCATATGGGGGTTATGTAAAAAAATGCTAAACCACAGGGAGGTAAAGTGGAATTTGCCCTTAATTAAATGATGTTAAATGAAGTTTAAATCAACCAGTCTCGTAATTGTCAATCAGGTTGCTTAAATCAATAGGTTAAGAGATTGAAAAATCATTTTCGTCCTAATCACTTTTTGTATTCTTTTCTTAGTTTCCTTTTTTCTCTTCTATTTTTTTTGGCTGAACCTTTTTAGCTCAGTCATGAAAGCCTTCTATCCGAATCATAGACAACACTCTAAAAAAGAAAAAAGGGTTTGTTTAGTGGAAACTACTCTTTTTTTTTTTTAATGAATAGAATGTTAAAATTAATTAATTACTTGCAATAACAGCACAGAATCTGAGCTACTGTCTTCAAAATGCACTCCAAATTCTATAATTCCATTAGCTAAAGTTTCCACAATATACGACGAATGTCTAAATTATATGGGGGCGATCAATAAACTCAAAATACTTTTCTATTATGTACTATTAATTTATGTCTGCACCATATCAGATTTAATGTCGAATTTTCCACTAGGAATTAATCTTTTCTTTCAAGTTAATATGTTAGCATTAACTAAAGGTTGGCTTATCAATTTGTTAGGATCCAAGATTTTACAATTGTCAGATATTGGTTGTACTATAAAGTGTATATACCGACACAATAGATGTAAGTACTAAAACAATAAATGAAAACATTAACACAATAAATATTGTTACTCATGAAAAATTGTGTCCAATCATCAATTTTATCATCTAACGTCACACATTAACCCTGTCTCAATGATTTATTATTTGATACAGTTGTTCCTAATCCCAACCTAATCAAGGGCATTTGCAATTACCAAAAGGGTACTGTTCATGGCCTGGAGACTAGTACTGTTTGCCTGTGTGTGTCTGAATGAGAGAGGTAGAAAATGCATACCATGAGAAAGGACTTGATGTTGGTTCTGCTTAGCTTCACTTCAGCATTTTCATCCCTGTAAATCTCTAAGAGCAGAACCATGATATCTTTCCTTTCCTTCCCACCGGAATTTCTGTCATTTTCATGTTCAGCCATTATCTTTTCAATCAAAGTATCAAACTTCATAATCAAGCTCTTCAACCTTTTCCCATATCCAAACAGATCAAGCTTGCTCAGGGGTCCCAAACGGTGTTCAAGAGGCATTGCACATGTTCGAGGGTGTAATCTCAGTTATCACTTCACTAAAAAAAAGTGCACATCTTAGTGTTCGAAATCCAATTACTTAATAAAGATTGTGAAAAGAATTAATCTTTGACAACACGCCTTCTTTAATTACACAAGTCATAAATATCATGTCTTTTTTTAAAAAAAAAAAATTCGTGAGATCTTTCTCATGATTCACCAATGTTTATCCGAGCGCATCAATCAAAAACATTTTATAGTAGGCCGAGAAATGATCAACATTATCCCTGAAATCATTATTAGCGTATAAGTTGAGGTCTAATTGTTCGAGTTTATTTCCACAATAACCTCATTCTTTAAAACTATTCCCAAACTAATGCACTTTCAAAATATATTCCCTTGTTAACCTACTTGTTGTCATGTGGACTTTGAGTATGGAAAGTATTCACATTTCCATCTTATATTAAGAGATACAATCCACATCAATAGATTTTTAATAACCTTTCAATAGTTCAAATTTTGCTACTTATGTACAATCTTAAAGATAAATAAAAATATTTCTCTATCTATTATTGAGTTAATTAGTCTTTCTCAAATTAGATTGGCTCATATAGCGTGTTAATTTTGATACTAACACTGATCTAGTTATATTTTCTCTCTCCTATTTTTTTGGAATGTATTCTCTTTTGATAAGTCAAAAAATGCAAGAGAATTTTTTTCAAATTTTCTTTCCCCTTATAGTGGAATTTTTATAGTTCACGTAAACTATGATTATTATGTATCTTGAAATGTTTACTCGTACTTCAAACAATTTGAGTTTTTGCAAACTTCTTAAAATTTACAAAGTTAGGAGACTACCATATATATAATTGCAAGTAACAAGAAAAAAAAGAAAGGAACTTGTGATATAATAATCAAGAACAAAGCTAGGGAGGAATAATGGCAGAAAAAAAAAAGTTCTTCGACAAAATCATTGCAATTTGGAGGGTGATCAACAATTTTAAAACACTAATTATTGATCCACTTTCCTTTTTTAATTTGTTTACAGAATGTCCTTAAGGCACTAAATAAAGAAAAACTGTGTAATATATAAACAAAAGATTTATAAGTTATTTTTTTCCATTGATGGGGAGTCTACATGGCAATAACTAGATTAATAAGGGAATAAAACTGAAAGAGTGTTACTTTGGGATTATTTTTTGAAAAGTAGATTATTTTAGCCAAAAACTCCTAATTGTTCGCCATAATCTGAAAATACATAAAAAAACAAAGCATAATTCTTTCCTATTAAGGTGTAACAAAAAATACAAGAGCATAATCCAAAATGACAAGCATTTCATCAAAGTTCATACAAAAACAAAAAAAAAAGAGAGAAGAGTTTCATATACATATAATTTCCTTACCCTCCTCAAAACATAATTTATTATTTGCAGTTTCTCAATACTAGTTAATTTCATATTGGAAGTGGATTGAACCTAGCCTTTGGGACACAAACTAAAGGACGAGCTTTAGGAAGGGTAATACCAGGTCCTTCTTCCATGTCCACTTTACCATTTCCTTCTCCATTAACATTCCACTCAAAGCACTGAAGCATTGCTGCAAGACTTGTTTGAACAACTTGTAAAGCCAATGAAGTTCCAGGGCAACCTCTTCTCCCACTCCCAAATGGCAACAGATGAAAATGCTGCCCCCTTACATCTGGCTGGCTATTGCTGACATTCCCCTCCTCAAAAACAAACCTCTCTGGACGAAATTCAAGTGGATTCTCCCAGTAATTGGGGTCCCTTCCAATAGCCCAAACGTTAACGAGAAGTCGAGTTTTTGCTGGTATGTGGTAACCTGCAACTTCGCAGTCTTCGCTCGACTCTCTTACGATCATTGGCCCTGTTGGATGAAGCCTCAGAGTTTCTTTTACTATAGCTTGAAGGTAAGGAAGTTTTGAAATATCTGATTCATCTATAAGTCTGTTTTTTCCTATGTTAGAGTCAATCTCTTGGACTGCCTTTTGCATAATGTGTGGATGGTTGATTAACTCTGACAGTGCCCATTCTAGTGTAATGGCTGAAGTGTCAGTTCCAGCTGCAAATATGTCCTGCAAGAATTTGAAACAGATTTCAATTTCAACATCAGACTGAACTGCCATACTTCCTGTCGCATTCATCGGACAAGATCTCTACAGACATGATATTTACTGTCAGAATACGAAGGTTTCTCAACCAGCTCCAAGAATTTTCTGAACTTGAAAAATTTTAGGTGTATCTTTTCAGCGTGCAATTTGATCTTTGGAAGATGATTGAGGTGAAGAAAAAGTTTAACTAAAAAGCCCATGAAACAAATCCATGAATTCCGTGATCCATCATCCATGGGCAACAAATTCTCTCTTTTATCTTTTTTTTATTAAATATTTAATCCAATTGCTGCAAGTTAAGCAAGCCTATCAGCATCCAAACATCATCTGAATCAGAAGTCAAGAATCCAAGTTGGTCTACATCGTACTATGTCTGAGTTCACATCTTAGAAATCTCCATTTAATTGGTTAATGTTGAGTCCAAAACTCCCTTAATTACGTTTGACAGCTTCTGAATTCTTTTATGTTCTCCTGACGAGGAATATGGTAATTGGGGTTGGAACTTGGAAGCCGGCACTTCAAAGCATGCATTCATTGAAAAATACCCTATGGTACAGAGTAGCATGCCACTGATATGGACATGGAAGCAAGGAAACGAGAAAGTTCCTAAGTCACTGGAGCATGCAGAAAATTTAAGCACTCTCACTCCACTTACCAGAAAAACAGGGCATTTAGTATACTTTTAACTGCAAAATTGTTGTGTGTACCGTATATTTCTTGAGCAGATCAAATGAACAATCATCTAGTTTTCCACCTTTAACTATTTTGATGAACATCCTGTATCTGATGTATTGACTACCCTGATGGTTGTAGATACGGTATTTTTGTTGCAGAAATCTAGTTCAATTTCATAAATCGACTGCGACAATAAAAGGTAAAAGAAAACAAGAGGAGGCAGCCATGAGTTTTACCAGGATAAAAGCCTTGATGTTCTCTCTTGTCAGTCTTATGTCTGAGCTTTCATCTTCAGATATATCGAGCAATATATCAAGTAGATCCTTCATTTGTTGACCTGCATCATTGTTATGCCGACGCTTCGTCCTTGTCTCTTGATGTTCCTCTATGATCTTCTCAATCATTACGTCAAACCTCTCAGCTACATCTCTAATCCTCTTCTTAAATCCCTGCAAATCCAAATTCTTGCAAAACCAGATAAAATCAGATACATTAAACTTCCCTGTGAGCTCTGCTATCTCATGAATTATTGTCTTTATGTCTGCAGCCTCATTTTCATTCTCAGAGCATCGTCTGCTCATAGCCATTCTTGATACCACATTGTTTGCTAGCCTAATGAGTTCTGCACCAACATCAACTGCCTCACCAGCTTTAGATTTTCGCGATAGCAGCTCCATAAAACGTGTTATCTCATCGCGTCTAACTGGAAGTAACAGGTCTAGTGTCCGACCTCCAAGAAGTTCAGTCATGCATAGCTTTTTCATGAACTTCCAATAAGGTCCATAAGGGGCAAAGGAAAAATCCTGTGAACCATATGTTATGTAGTCAACAACAGCAGAATTGGGTCGGTTAGAAAAGGAATTTTCATGTGTTTTGAGGAACACTTTCGCCATTTCGGGTGAAGAAGCAACAACACAAGGAACAGACCCAAGGAACAAGTGAAGTAAAGGTCCATAGCGATTTGAGACCCTGTGGAGAGCTTGATGGGGTATTGGAGCAAGAAGATGGAGGTGACCGATGATCGGAAAGGCTAACGGGCTTGGAGGAAGGCGAGAAAGTTTTCGATTTCTGAATAGTACACGGAGGAGAACGGTGGGGATTAGCCAAATAAGGAACAGAAAAATGTAGCCCTGGATATCGGCCATGATTGAATGCTAATGTGAACTGACTTTGTAAAGCTGAAATTCCAGTGTTGCTGCTTATATTGAATAATCAAACTATCACAGTTGATGTTTCCTTTTCGTTAAAGCCTTTGTCTTGTCTCGGAGGTGCGAAGAGTTGGTAAATCTTCATATTCCAAGGTTCTCCTTCCTGCACTTCTTTGATTTTACCGAAATTTATCTTTTAAAGATTCCAATTAACCCTGTGCTTTGTGCAACTGCATGCTGCTTATGTCTTGCACCTTGACCGTTTCTAAAATTGCATCCAGACAACAAGGATAAGATTTTGTTGCAGTTTTTAGCTGAATTCTTTCTGAATCAGCTATAAATCCTGATTCAATTTTACATAAAAAAGGGAAAAAAAATAGAATTTTCTCCACATATTCCTGATATGCTCGTGTTGTGATGGATTTCAGACTCGGTGGTTCCTCACAATTGTTGCCTGTTCTAGTTATGTTTATTCTTGTAACTGAATAGAGTAAATTTTACATGGTTTTTTAGCATCTTTTCAATTTAAACATTACATAGTGTGAAGTTTTCTTCAGTTTTTTTTGTTATACAATTTGTCAGTGTTCTAGTATTCACATTCTCTTGCCTAATGTCACTTTTGGTTTCCTGAAAATCCATTCTGGCCGGCAAACTTTCTTGGAATAATAGACAAATCGCTACTGTTTGTACTCCTTGGTCATAATTTTTGTCCCCAAACTAGTGGTTGAATAATGCAACTCACTTTTCATATATGTCGTTTTCATTCTTCTCTAATTTTGCTCCTCAATTTTCCACAGTCCAAGACTCCAAGTCAGGGCAGAAACTAAAAAATACCTCAGACAACGACTTTAATTACTCAACTCGAACTTGATCAACGCAAATTATTTCGTGGGTGGCTATCAAGAAAGACTTTTCCAAATCAATCATTGCAAAGTCGGGACTCAGGAGATCTATTCCCCTGCCTTCGGCCCTTGACTTAACTAAACTCGGGGCCAATCCTCTTCCGATTGGGCCGCTCGCTAACAATGCAAAGAGAGCATTGCTTTTCTGGCGCTGTCCTGCTTTCATCCAAAAGTAAATTAGTACTCAATTAGAAGGATCCCTAACGAAATTTTATTAAGCTCTTCTACGCAAAATCTAATTGGAAAGGGTTATTGTATTTACCCCATTTTACCCCTCTAACATTTTGTACTACAATTAATTTCTTTCTTAACGTTATTTTGTTAGTTACTTTCAAAACTAATCGTCAGATGTAACGGTGTTTGTTAGTTCAAGTAAAAAAAATATTTTTAACTTTTAAAATCATTATTACATTACCCCATAAACTATAAGATTATTATTAATTTACCCCCTAATATTATTATTTAGGTACTTTACATCATTGTTAAGCGAATTTAGCATGTTGAAAGGGTTTAGAAGAAGATACCTTCCTCTCTTTTATAATTAAAAAATCAAAAATTTAGATGGTTCTTCTCCTTTCTTATTTCACCTTTTTAAATACCAAGAAAAAAAAGTCAAAGGTGTTCTTCTCCCATTTTTCCTTGCACTTTTATTGATACTAAAAGAAAAACAAGAAAAGAGAGATAACTAAATTGTGAAAAAAAGAAGAACAAGAAAGAATATAATTATTTTATTATTTTAAAATCACTCCTTACTCTTCCATCCATCACTCAACTCTTACCTACCTTGAAATCATGATAATATTGGATTCTTTTATATTTTTCTCCTATTCAAAATTGAGTTTTCTATGTCCCTCTTACCCATTTCTTTTTTTCTTGGTATGAATAATATTTAAAAAAGAAAGAAGAAAAATTATTTTTCTTTTATTTTCTTGGTACTCTTAGAGTAAAAAAAAAAAAAGAAGAATAGCCATTCCAATTGTTTAATTTTTTTAAAATTATATACAACCCAAGGATATTTCATTAAAAGTTTTCAACATACTAAGTTGATTCAATGGTAATGGAAGCAAGTGTTCATGAGGAGAGGTGTGGACCTGGGGGGGAGGGGATGGGGGATGGGAGAATTTTTCTTCTTCAATCTTAAATGGGGCAGGAGGCGGGGAAGCATAACTCCGACCTATCCCCCACCCCGTCCCCTAAAAATATATATATAATTACTAACACTTCTTTTTTTTCATGTTAAATTATTAATACATCTATTTTTTTCATATTGTGTTAGGTTAAACTATTAGTAGTACTTCTAATATTAGTTTTTCCAAATAATAGTACTATTAGTAGTAGTGGTGGTGGTAGTATTAGCCTTTTCTAATAATAAAGGTGTTAGGAATAGGTGCCTCTGTGGGTACTCGCTAGGGGATTGGAATGAGGTGGGGGCAGGGGGAAGTTATATGATAACAGGGTAGGGGGTAGGGTTCCTCTGTCCCAAACACCTAGTTGTCATCCCTAATAAATTAATAGTGGGATTGTGGTTTAAGAGGATAAAGCGACATGTGACAATAACCATCTAACAGTGCTATAAGAGAGAAGGATATTTTTGTTCAAAATTTTTTTAACATGCTATGTTGGCTTAATAGTGTGGATAAGGTGGCTAAAAAGATAACGTGGTGGACTAAACTGATAGTAGAGCTTTAATTTAAAAGACTGGAAACTCTAATTTTTCAAAGCTGAGGACTTAGCAGTGAAAATCTATCTCTCAATATTCGACGTTTCCACTTATTTTATATTGGAAAGTCGAAATTGCATGAAGTTACGGGTAATTTTTGATCATGCAAAGCAATTGGTCAAATGAGCGGGACTAGATTGAACCTTGCAACTGATAATCAAGCCGAAGGATGAACTCTAGGAAGAGTTGCACCTTTTCCCTCATCCATGTCAATTTTGCTATTTCCTTTTACGATCGATCTTCCATTCAAAACATAACTGAACCATAGCAGCGAGGCTTGTTTGAACAATTTGTTGTGCCAGTGAAATTCCAGGCCAAATGGCAAGAGATGATAAATGTTGTCCCCTCACATCCAATTGGCCATTTAGGCTTCCATTTTATGTGAGAAACCTTTCGGGTTGAAATTCAACAGGGTTTTCCCAATACTTAGGGTCCCTAGGAATACCCCATAACTTGAATATAAGTCTAGTCTTTGATGGTATGTGATAACCTTTAACAGTGCAACCTTCACTTATGCTCTCAGAATAACTCCCTCCCTGGTGGATGAAGCCTTAGTGTTTTCTTGGCAATAGCCTGAAGTAGAGCTGGCATATCCTAATTTCTTAACATCTACTAATCCTTCTTCGCAATAAAGAGGCTCATCTTTTCTTTTCAGATCTAATTTTGTGTACAAATAATAACGCCTGTGCAAACTGGACACATGCGGTTCAAGTTCGGGTAATCAGACACTTTTTGGAAACCAAAACCCTTACCTTAACTCTATTTTCTTGACTGGTTTGAGACATTTTCAAATGTAGGCTTGGTTACCCTAATTTCTTTTGGGTTTGTCCAATCGTTTCTTTTTTCTACTTTTTGGGTTTTTCCTTTTTTTAATATCCCTATTTACAACATCTGTTCATGGATGTGGATCGATTTAATAAGAAGAAGGTTTTAATCAGGTCAAAGGAACATTAATATTATATTTAGCAATTTGTTTTTGAATTAAATGAGTTTCAGTAACTTTGCTATGTGAAGAACATACTCTGTTCATTCCACATTAGACGTCTTTCTTACCCATTAGTTCTATTAATAGAAAATTGATAGCAAAATAAAGTGGTTTTTATTGCTTTCCACAATGAACCATGAATAAGTGGTAAAAAAACTGTAAAAGGTAGTAGATTTTAAATGAGAGTTAGGCGTAAACTGTAAATAATGATAGTTCAAGGGGCAAATTGCATTTAACTCAAAGTTACTCCATCGCGATTGTAAGTCCAAGCCTGAGCATAATTCTGCAGGGTAGTGTTTCTTGAGTGAAGGGGACAAAACATAAATCTATAGTACTCTATGATTTATTTTGAGCTTTGCAGGGTAATATGCTCAATGACGTTGAAATATAATAAACTCAACCAGGGATCCATATATATAGTGCATATATTTTATAATATAAGGTATTGGGAGCTTCCAATTAAAGTTTGTTGTTGAAGATTGAAATTTCTCCAATTGCTGAAAGTGAAGCTGCCCTGCTGATTGGCTTGTTTAATCCCTTGAAACAATTGGTCCAGTTGCTGGGAGTGGATTGAGCCTTGCAACAGGGACACAAACCAAAGGATGAGCCCTGGGAAGAGTTGCACCTTTCCCCTCTTCCATGTCAATTTTGCCATCTTCTTTACCATCAACCTTCCATTCAAAACACTGGACCATAGCAGCAAGGCCTGTTTGAACAACTTGTAATGCCAGTGAAATTCCAGGGCAGCCTCTTCGGCCGCTACCAAATGGCAAGAAATGATAATTTTGTCCCCTTACATCATATTGCCCTTTTAGGTTCCTTTCTTCAATAAGAAACCTTTGTGGTTGAAAGTCATGAGGATTTTCCCAGTGCTTGGGATCTCTGGAAATAGCATAAACATTAACTAGTAGTCTAGTCTTTGCTGGTATGTGATAACCGTCAATACTGCAGTCCTCACTTGACTCTCTCAAAATGAATGGCCCGCCTGGTGGATGAAGCCTTAGTGTTTCCTTAACGACGACTTGAAGGTAAGGAAGTTTAGGAATGTCTGTTTCTTCTACCAGTCTACCTTTTCCAACGACAGAATCAATTTCTTGTGCAACATTCTCCATTACACATGGATGGTTAATTAGCTCTGCTAGTGCCCATTCCACTGCAATAGCTGATGTATCTGATCCACCGGTAAATACATCCTGTAAATGATCAAACATAGTAAATTATCAATTAGGTAGTAATATGTTAGGAAATAGCACCAGAGAAGTTGGACGGATGTCCATTTTACAGTTATGATTTTGTAGTCATTAATGACTGATATAGATGAATATCGACAAGATAATACAAAATTACCAGAATGAAAGCTTTAATGCTCTTCTGTCAATTTGAACTCAGAGTTTTCGTCTTCTGATATATCAAGTAAAATGTCAAGAAGATCCTTGGCAGGTTCACCATCAGCAGGTTGCCTTTGCTTTCTCATCTCCTGGTGATCCAGGATGATCTTTTTCAGTATCTCATCATACTTGTCGCGAACTCTCTTGAGCCTCTTTCCAAGTCCCTGCAAATCCAAGTTCTTACAAAACCAGAATAAGTCAGACAAGTTAAACTGTCCACAGAGCTCAAAACCCTCTTGAATCGCCTTCCTAACTTCCACGGCCTCAGAATCATTTCCAGAACACTTTTTGCTCATGATCATTTCTGATATCACATTATTCGTTGTTCTCATTAGCTCGGCTCGAATATCAACTGCCTTGCTAGCTTTTGCATACGTTGCAAATGATTGTATTAAATTTTTTACTTCAGAATGTCTAATGGGAAACATTAGGTCTAAGGTCCGACCTCCAAGAAGTTCAGACATGCAGAGTTTTTTCATGAATTTCCAATACGGTCCATACGGGGCGAAAGCGAAGTCCTGTGAGCCATAAGTTAAGTAGCTGATAGCAGCTATTTGAGGCCGGTTGGTGCAGAGGCCCCGTCCTGGACCCATACACGTGGCAGCCCAGGGAGGTCCGAACTGGGCCTAGACCCCCAGGCCAACGGGAACCGTCCTGCGGCCCCCCGCCGCTAGTGCTCCAAGGGGCTCCAGAGAGCAATCCCGCCGAGGTCGGGATTGCTCCCCCTCAGTGCGGGATTGAAGCTATTCTGGGCAGGTCCCGAAACGTACAGAGGTCGGGCTCCTAAGTAGGTATAAATAATAACGCACACCGGCTGCGCAAGGTACGCTCACTATTAGACAATTGCTCCCGACCGTTTTTACTTCCCGTGAACCTCACTCACCGGAAAACTAACTTGACCGTCTGAGTGCCTTCGGGGACAACCTCGGGGCCCCCCCATTGGATCACTTTCCTGTTCGTGTTTCAGGCTTAGGACGCGCTCTTCTCATCAGCACGCCGAGCTCATCAGGTCAGCTCGGTCCGGGAAAGTTTCGTGCTTCTTCAGTTGGCGCCGTCTGTGGGAACCCGAAGAAAGGTACCAGTAGTTGTGTTGATGGCGAGAACACGTTCCAAGCGAACCGTTGAGAACACCGATCCAGGAGCCGGCGAGGGGTCCCGGCGAATGGAGACCGAGGCGGCCCGGGGCCCTGGGGGCTCTGCCCTTTCAGGGGAACGGAGGCAGCAGATTTTTCAGTTCGTGACGGAGAACCTTCCCATGCTAGAAGACATAATTTGGCAAGCAAAGGAGGGGGGTGAAGCCGGGGGCGCCCAAACCTCCAAGGCGAAGGGGAAGGAGAGGGAATCACCTCCCGTTCCCTCGGAGGATGAGTCCTGGGACCAGCCCCCAGGAGGAAACGCCCACGGACTCCCCCTCGGCCGCGGACCTCGGTGGTCGGGGATAGCTAGGGGTACTCTCGCTACCGGTCTGCTGGGGGCCGACCAAGGAATTCCTCCTCGTGGAAGCTTGCGCGAAAGGAGCCTGAGCGCTCCCCCGGCCGATCTGTCAAGAGCCGGCCGCGGGACCACCCCCGGTGGAAGCCTGTCCGAGACGAGTTTGAGCAAATCCTGCGGCCGCAGTTGTACGAGAACAACTATACCACCTCGCCCTTTACCCGATAGATAGAGGACTACCCACTACCCCGGAGGTTCAAGATCCCAAATATCGAGCTGTACGACGACTCGACAGACCCGGAAGATCACCTTTCGGTCTTCCTGACCCATATGCGCCTGCAAACCGCTGCGGATAGGGTCCGCTGCAAAACCTTCCCCATGTTCCTGAAAGAGAAGGCCCGGCTCTGGTTCCAAGGTCTGGCACCGGGGTCAATCCGGAGTTTCCCCGAGCTGGCCAGGCAGTTCGCCGCCCAGTTCGTCTCCTCGAAGACGTACTCGAAAAACGTGACTCATCTGATGGCAATCAGGCAGAAGCCGGACGAGTCCTTGAGGAACTTCATGACCCGCTTCAACATGGAGAGCTTGCAGATCAGAGACAATGATGAAAAGGTTGTCATGGCCGCCTTCATGAATGGGCTCAGGGTGGAAGAGCACTTTCTCATGCTCGCCGAGAAGCCTCCCGGAGACCTGGAAGAGCTGTTAACTAGGGCTCACGCAGCCGCTAATGCGGAAGAGGCTGCTCACCTCAAAAGAGAGTCAGATCGAGAGATCGGAGATCGGAGAGAACGGGTAAACTCGCCCGAGAATAAGGACGGCCCGGCCAAGAAGAATGTTTTCGACCGGCTCTCAAAGGATAAAGCCCCCGCTCAACCGCCGCTTCCAGAAAAAGGCTACACCCCCCTGACTCGGCCCAGAGCCCAAGTTTTGACCGTTATGGAGGCGGAGGGCCTAGTGGGGCGGCCACCTAAAATGGGGACACTCCGGAACAAGAGGAATCAGGACCGGTACTGTGCCTTTCACCGTGATGTTGGGCATGATACCGAGGGATGCTGGGCCCTGCGAAAGGAGATAGAGGATCTGATCCAGCGCGGCTTCCTGGGGCGATTCGTGCAGCAAGGTCGACCAGGCCAGGAGCGCGGACGCACCTACCACGGAGACAGGGACGAGGGCCAGCGTCGCTACCGCCCTGAGCGACGTGACGTCCCTCGGGGCAACTCTCCCGACCAGGACACTTAGAACTTGGCAGGGGTAATAAACACCATATTTGGGGGTCCCACGGGAGGGGACAGCCATGCAGCTCGGAAGAACAGGCGACCTCCTCCGGAGGGGGATGACTCCTTGAAGCGCCTGCGTATGGACGAAAAGATCACCTTCGGGCCAAGGGATCCGGTTCCCCTGGCGTCTGGAAACCACGACACTATCGTGATAGACGTCGTGACCAATAACTAGCGGGTGAAGAAAGTGTACGTCGACCAGGGGAACATCCTCTTTTACCGGGTGTTCAAGGAGCTCGGCTTGGAGGACGGGCAGCTAACCCCGGTTCGGACACCGCTGGTGGGCTTCACCGGACCGCCCATCACTCCGGAGGGGATGATCACCTTGATGGTTACAGTGGGGCAGACGCCCAAATGCCGAACCATTCCCGTCAATTTCGTGGTGGTCAAACAACAATCCCCGTACAACGTGTTCCTGGGGCGGCCCGCCTTGAACACCCTCCGAGCTATCCCCTCGTCCCTCCACCTCAGCGTCAAATTCCCCACCCCGGGAGGAATAGCTGAGGTGCGGGGGGATCCAGAGGTGGCCCGACCTTGCTACTTGGCCGTGCTCCGGAGACATGAGAAGGTGGTTGCCCAAATGACCAGCTTGGAGCCCTACATCCCGGGGGAGGAGGCCCGGCAGCTGGGCACCCAGGACGAGATCGAGGAGTTCCCATTGAGAGAGGACAGGCCCGACCAGATCCTCCGTGTTGGTGCGTCGCTACCCCCCGAAGAGAAGGAGGGCTTGAAGGTCCTGCTAAGGGAGTACGCCCAGGTTTTCGCATGGACGGTAGAGGACATGCCTAGGATTTCAACTGACCTGGCTGTCCACCACCTCAACGTAGACCCCCGTTTCAAGCCAGTGAAGCAGAAGAAATGGAGTTTCGCCCCAAAGAGAAATGAAGTGATCAGGAAGGTGGTCGGGAAGTTATTGGAATCTAAAATCATCTTGGATGTGTACTACCCGACCTGGTTAGCCAACCCCGTCCTGGTGAAGAAGGAGGGCCAGTCCTGGAGGATGTGCGTGGACTTTACAGATCTCAATAAAGCCTGTCCGAAGGACTGCTTCCCCTTGCCAAGGATCGACAGGTTAGTAGACTCTACTGTTGGTTTTGACGTTTTGTGTTTCCTGGATGCTTTCAAGGGATACCACCAGATAGAGATGGCCGAAGAAGACCGGGAGAAAACCTCCTTCATCACCGAGGAAGGAAGTTACTGCTACCGGACCATGCCGTTTGGGCTAAAGAACGCTGGAGTCACCT
This sequence comes from Coffea arabica, assembly GCF_036785885.1. NCBI lineage: Eukaryota > Viridiplantae > Streptophyta > Magnoliopsida > Gentianales > Rubiaceae > Coffea > Coffea arabica. Next base: position 14,863,662 of record NC_092321.1, read on the forward strand.
ACCAACGTCTGGTCAACAAACTATTCCAGAATCAGATCGGCAAGAGTATGAGGTCTACGTGGACGATATGATCGTCAAGAGCCGGACTGGTCGGCAGCTTGTCCCCGATCTTAGGGAAATCTTCAACATTCTGCGGGAAAATCGGATTGGGCTGAACCCAAAGAAATGTACTTTCGGGGTTAGGTCGGGAAAGTTCCTGCTCTTCCTGGTCTCCCGAGAGGGGATCCGGGTCAACCCGGATAAGCTCCAGGCCATCATGGACATGGCCCCCCCGAGGAGCGTCAAGGAGGTCCAACGGCTCGCGGGAAGAATGGCCGCCCTAAACAGGTTCCTCTCGCGCTCCGTGGTGAGAGGGCTGCCCTTCTTCCTAATGCTGAAAGCGTCGAAGGACTTCCAGTGGACGGAGGAGTGCCAGACAGCCTTCACCGACCTAAAAGCATACTTGGCTGAGCTTCCTGCTCTGACCGCCCCGGAGCAGGGAGAGACTCTATTCCTATACTTGTCTGCTTGCAGCGAGGCCGTTAGCGCGGTTTTGGTGCGGGAGGACAGGGGGGCTCAACGGCCAATATACTATGTTAGCCGAGCTCTACAAGGGCCGGAGCCGAGGTACACGCCGGCGAAAAAATTGGTTCTCGCCTTGGTGCACGCCGCCCGGAAGCTCCGACCTTACTTCCAAACCCACAGCATTACTGTCCTGACGGATCAACCCTTACGGCAGATACTCACAAAACCCGAGGTCTCGGGCAGAATGACCAAATGGGCCGTCGAACTGGCCGAGCACGACATCGGCTATCAGCCTCGCACCGCTATCAAGGCTCAGGCCCTGGCAGACTTCCTCGCCGAGGAAGCCAGTCTGTCCTTGACCGAGCCAAGCTCCGTGCCCGAGGAGGCGCGGTTGGAAGAGCCGTGGGTATTATTCGTAGACGAGGCCTCAAGTAAGGAAGGGAGCGGAGCTGGCTTGCTGCTCACCTCGCCCACCGGAGAAGAGCTGACCTACGCTCTCAGATTTGACTTCCCGGCATCCAACAATGAGGCTGAGTACGAGGCATTATTGACAGGATTGCGGATAGCCAACCAGATGGGTATAACCGCGATCAGAGTCCGGAGCGATTCTCAACTGGTAGTCTACCAAGTCCGCGGGGAGTACGAGGCTAAGAAGGATGTCATGAAGAAATATTTGGCTAAGATGCAGGAGGCGATGAAGTTGTTCGACCTCTTTGAGATCGAGCGAGTGCCAAGGTCACAGAACAAGCGAGCGGACGCCCTGTCGAAACTGGCGTCCTCCTCGTTCGCCCACCTGAGCAAGGAAGTCTTAGTGGAGGTAGTTAAACAAAAAAGCATTGACCAGGTCCCGGTCTTGGCTATAGACAGTCCAGCCACTTGGATGACCCCCTCGTGGACTTCCTCAGCTCGGGTGCCCTCCCAGTGAACAAGACCGAGGCTCGCCGACTCCAACTCAGAACTGCAAAGTACGCCTACGCCGGGGGGACCCTCTACAGGAGGTCGTATTTGTCTTCCTGGCTAAAGTGCGTAACTCCCGAGAAGAGTGACTATGTCCTCCGAGAAGTTCACGAGGGCCTGTGCGCGGCGCATGTGGGGTCTCGAGTGTTGGCCAAAAAATGTCTGCTCCTAGGCTACTACTGGCCCTCGGTGTTCCGGGATGCCGCGGCTCTGGTCCAGAAATGCCGGGCTTGCCAGGTGCACACCCCGCTGCGTCACTAGCCCGCTCAGGAAATGGTCCCCATCCACGGTCCTTGGCCCTTCGCCCAGTGGGGAATAGACCTCCTCGGTCCCTTTCCCCGGGCTCCCGGAAGGTACGAACACCTCGTGGTGGCCATCGACTATTTTACAAAGTGGATGAAGGCCGAACCCCTGGCCACTATCTCCGAAAGGGCGATTCAGAAGTTCTTCTGGAAGAACATAGTCTGCCGCTTCGGGATCCCGCATGTCTTGATATCCGACAACGGGCGACAGTTTGCTGAAAATCCCTTCAGGAGCTGGTGCGCCGAGCTCGGAATTTGCCAAAACTTCACCTCAGTCGGACATCCCCAGGCCAACGGTCAGGTAGAGAATGCAAATCGAACCATTCTGCAAGGGCTTAAGACTAGGTTGGAACTAGCCCAATCTAACTGGCTGGATGAACTCACTAGCGTCCTCTGGGCTTACTGCACTACGCCTAGGACAGCCACTCACGAAACCCCGTTTTCCCTGACTTATGGGGCGGAGGCGGTGGTGCCCGCATAGGTCGGCCTTCCCTTGCCCCGGACACAGAAATTCGTTGCGTCAGCCAACGAAGAGGAACTGAGGTGCAATTTGGACATGCTGGAGGCTAAGCGTGAGGAGGCGGCGATACGGATGGCTAAGTATAAAAGCCAACTCGCCCGCTATCATAACGCGAGAGTGAAGAATACACAGTACCAGTTGGGAGACCTCGTCCTAAGACAGAACTCAGTCAGCCGAGCTCATAACTCCAACAAGCTCGGTCCGAACTGGAAGGGGTCGTACAAGGTCATCGAGACAAGCCGGGCTGGATACTGTAGGCTTGCGAAGCTAGACGGAGTAGAGGTACCCCGCACCTGGCACTTCTTGAATTTGCGGTTGTTCATAGGATAGGTTGGTCCAGGATATCTTACTGTATTCTTTGAGATTTTCGTATCAGTTCATCGTTGAATAAATGCTCAGTTTTCACGTTTTACATCCCTTTTTATTATCAATGTCGTTTAACTTTTCACTTCTACACTAGCACACTCAGATCAAGCTAAGTGTCCTAGCGGGGGGCTGAGGAGTGAGAAATTGTAAAAAGGTGGAATGCCTTTCGAGTCTGAGAGATCGGCGTTCGACCCAGGAGGTCGGCATGATTATCTTTGACGCTCGACTCAGGAGGTTGGCAGGATTCGTAACGGGTAGAATGCCTTTCAAGTCTGAGAGATCGACGCTCGACCCAGGAGGTCGGCATGATTATCTTTGACGCTCGACCCAGGAGGTTGGCAGGATTGGTAATGGATGGAATGCCCTTCAAATCTGGGAAATCGACGCTCGACCCAGGAGGTCGGCATGATTACCTTTGAAAATTTTTTGGCGCTCGACCCAAGAGGCCGGCAGCTAAGGGACAAATTCAGATAGTGAATCAATGGAATGCCTTTGAAATTTGAGGACGGATGCTCGACCCAGGAGGTCGGCAGAACTGTCTTTAGAACTTTGCCGCTCGACCTAGGAGGTCGGCGCAGCTTAAAAGAGCCTTAGGACCGGTGCCCGGCCCAGGAGGTCGGCTCGCCTCCCAGATTGTGGGAGCTGGGTTGTTAGTTAGTTTGGTAGTCTAGGGGAACCCCAGTTTGTCGTCCTTTGGCAAACTGTTTACAGTTAGGCGGATGCTCGACCCAAGAGGCCGGCACACTGTTTCAGTAAATCAGGTTTGACGTTCGACCCGAGAGGTCGGCGTAACTTAAAGCCTAGAAGTTTGGTGTTCGGCCCAGGAGGTCGACGCGTCACTCCAGTTATCAGAATTCGATTGCTAAATCAGCCTGATGGTTTGATGGTTGGGTGTTCCTGACAACTTGGTCGTTGGCCTAAAGGGCGATAGATGCTCGACCCAAGAGGTCGGCACGCTTCCTTGGTGGATTTATTTGGGGCTCGACCCGGGAGGTCGGTGTTCCTTTTCGGTTACTAGGGTTCGCCGCTAACAAAGAGTTGAGGGTAAAATCAGATAGTTTCATTCAAATTTCATCTCATATATACATTCAGACCCTATCTATTACAAAGCCTACCGAGCTATACAAGGAAAGGAAAACCTAGCTATGCCTTCTTCTTGCTGGCGACCTGCTTGAGGTGGGAGATGAAGGTACACCTTAAGCATGTTGAGAGGTGGGAGCTGAAGGTACACCTTAAGCATGTTGAGAGGCGGGGGGAGAAGGCTGTTAAAAAGGATGTCCGCGGAGATCGTGAACTGCGGGGCATGGCCACATCCTTATAAGGGGATGGAAAGGGTTTCTGGAGTGGTCACTGCCTTAGGCCACCGGCTCCTTCCCGGAAGCCCTGCCAGGGGTCTCCTCCTCCTCCAGGGGAAGCTCCGGCAGCTCGGCCCCCACGTCGCTCCTGCCCACTAGGTCCTTCAGGGCATGCCCTTTGCAGTACCCGTCGAAGAGCCAGTCCAGCTTCCCCTCGGTCGAGGGGTTGTAGTCCTTGAAGTCAGCCAAGTTGAAGCCGGGCGGGTTGAGGCCCTTCACCTGGTCCAGGGCCCGCGTGACGCCGACCTGCATATCACGTTGTTGGTTAATGTCATAAGATGCACCCCCAGATCACACACCTTTCCCTGTCCAGAGCACTTAACAAGGGTTTCCAACAACTTCATCGTCTCCTCCCTCCGGATATCCATGAAACGGTTAACCTGTGGCATCGAAAGAAGCTCAGTCATGCATAGTTTCTTCATGAAACGCCAATACGCGCCATATTCTGCGAAAATGAACGTGCAGTCTTCATATATGTTGAACACAGAGGACTTTAATTCGGGTCTTGAAACGAAATTCATCTCGTTATCTTTCAGCATTTCTTTAGCAATGATTGCATTAGTAACAATAATGCTACTTTTGGAACCAAGACGGAGCCGCATGAGGGGACCATAGCGGGCGGCCAGGGCTTGGAAAGACTTGGACAATGCTGGACCAAGTAAATGGAGATGTCCAACCAAAGGCAATGCCGGAGGGCTGGGAGGGTGTCGGATTTGAGTTTTGGATATCGGCCATTGTTTAACGTTGGAACGGAAAAGGTAGACCGTAAAGGACCAAACAAACAGCAGAAGAAAATAAAAGAGGATATCCGAGACAAGAATCATGGTTTGCATTCAATAATTCGATCGATATTTTTTCTCCTACCACATCAGTGATATGCTTATATTGAGTGAATGAACTATGAGAAACAAACTCAGAAACCGGCTACAGATAAAACGGTAGACAGATTTAGAAGTGCCCTTAGTATATGTGGAGCAAAGCAAGCACTAGTGTGGTTTTTCAAAGAGGTAATGTGGTTTTTCAAGAAGTTGTATTGGGCCGGAACAAAGTCCCTATCAGAAGTAAATGTAGAAGTATGTGAGACAAAGCAATAAGCCTAATATACATATAAACATTAACTTTCAGAAACGACACTTTCTTTGGCTAGAAGTTCCCTATTAGAAAGTTTCTTTGCAACACAAAAGATTCACTAGCTTGTTTTTTTTTTTGCCAGAGAGAAAACTGGATGCTTAGTTGTCCCTGTCGTTGATTCTTGAAGTTGGATGTCACATTTCCATAGGATGGCCGAAATGTAGACAACCAAGTCCCACCAAACAAGACCAAGCCCTTGTCTCAAGTTCTCAGCTTGTTGGTAAAACACAATACCGACTCGCAAGTTGCAATGCACCAAATTTGGGGCCTGCAGAAGGCAACTATTCTCCTTGGCTGATTGGTTGATTTAATTGAAGGAGATTATCTTACCTCTGCAATCAGCATTGCCGGTGGCCTTTCATCACTTTGAGCAAACTGGAAATTCATCAAGCAATCATTAGTTATCGTACAGGTTGGCATGCCACGATCGAAATAATTTCTTCAAACGCATTCTATGATTGACAATAGAGACATTTGAACTGTCGGAAATAAAGATTGGATTTGCACCATTGTTAATGTATGCTTACTGAGGAGGGTATTTCCAACTCGGCTAGAGCTGTTCCGACTGCTTCGGCCTCCCACCATCGGCCTCGACTTCGGCACAGTTATTGCCTCGGCCAAGGCTCTCACTCAGCAAGCCGAAGCCAAGGATAATGACCTCTGACACCTCTGACACCTCTGGCACTTCTGATAAAGCTGCTCTGACCTGCGCCGCCTGACACAACTATTTCGGCGCACCTTTCGGCAGAGTCCATTATGTCTCCTTGATACACTGGCCCTGCCGGATCTCTAGGGACCTGTGCAAGCAGTCCCTCTCTCCTATCCGACTCCTATAAATACTCAACACCTCCACTGAGGAGGGGGATGACCAAAATTCTGGTAAAGGCATATTAGTCTTCTCTACTCATTACTCTTTTATTCCCGAACTAACTTAAGCTTCGGAGTTACACCGGGGACTCTAGTCCCTCCTACAATTTAAGCAGGTGACCTCGTCTGAGATAACCACCCAGTATAAGAGGCCTTCTCCAGCTCGGGTGACTCACTCCAGCAGGACAAAAACGACCTCTTCAATTGGCGCCGTCTGTGGGAAGCGCGAGAATACCAAAATATGAAGCCTACGCGTTCTAAGAGCAGGAAGGCTCTCACCATTGGTGCTGAGCAAAGCAATGCAGCTCAACCGGAAGATATTTCAGAAGGGCAGGAGCCCCCAAGAACTCACCCCGCAAACGAAGAGGCCATAACACGTATGGCCGAGTTTGTAACAGAGAACCCCAACATCTTTGAGGAGTTGGGGAGATATTTAAAGAGGCAAGGCAAGCAGAAGGCTGAGTCCTCTAAAAAAAAATCAGATGGGTCTCCCGAAGGTTCATCTGACGAAGAATCTGATGGAAGGCGCCTAAGCCGAAGTGTCTCAAAGCGGGCATTTTCTAAGGCCACTTCTAAGGTAGCTTCCATGACCAAGGCATTTTCCCGAGGACTCCTAGGGCGACGACCTGAGGAGGAACCTCGGCCCCTGGGAATACCCGGGGTAAATTACATGAGGGCCCCGCCCTTCACTGATGACATTAACGAGGAAAGGCTTCCTCCAAACTTCAAGCTTCCCTCTATACCATCTTATGACGGCCGAGGTGATCCTGAGAATCACATCCACGCCTTCATCTCGGCTTTCCGTTTATACTGCATCCCTGACCCAGTCATATGCCGAGCTTTTCCAGTGTTCCTCCAGGGCACTGCTCGAAAATGGTTCTGGGGATTAGAACCTAGGAGCATCTCCACCCTGGGGGAACTGGTGGAAAGAATCCTCCATCGATTCATCTCCTCCCGACCTACGACCAGGACCTCGGCTTATCTGCTGAATTTGCAGCAGAACCCGGGGGAGTCACTTCGGTCGTACGTCCAGAGGTTCCATGAGGAGTGCGTACAAATACCTAACCCCAATGAACAAGTCACTATTGCTGCATTCACTCATGGGCTTGTATCTGGAGTGTTCAACACGGGGATCCACAAGAAGTATCCCCGTAGACTCCACGAACTGTGGTTGAAGGTCGAGAAGGGCATACAGGCCGAGGACCTCAATCGCATGAAGAAAGAAGTCCAAGCTGCTCGCCCAAGGGCCGACCCCCGAAAAGCAAAGGAGCTTGGCCGAGGTGAATCTGGGACTGGAAACGGCTTCCAGAGTCCCGGCCGAGATCGCCGTAGTGTGTTCGACAGGATCTCTAAGGGGAAGTCGCCCATCCCAGAGTCTGAACTGACTCCCCTGAACACCTCCCGATCCCGCGTGCTGTCTGTAATGGAACAAAACAACCTCGGAAAGGCCCTCCCAAGATGTGGGGCAGCAAAGACAAGAGGAACTCGAACCTCTACTGTCTGTATCACCGGGACATCGGACATGAAACAGAGCACTGCAACGATCTCAAAAAGGAAATTGAGAACCTCATCCGACAAGGCCACCTCAAGCAGTTCATCCGCCGAAGTGGAGGACAGTCGCGTGATGAGAATCGACGCGATAAGCGGGGTGACCAACGCCGTGATGAGAGGCGGACGTCAAGAAGCAGTTGCCGACCTCCCGAGGATCCTAGGGAGCCGAAAAGGCCACCCGGAGACGGATCCTCAGGTCAAAGACTGGGATATGGGCCAAATATTGCCGGAGTCATTAACACCATTGCCGGCGGTCCGACGGGAGGAGATAGCCAGAACTCCCGGAAGAGGACCTACAGACAAGCCAACCCGGATCAGGAAGAGCTAAATTCTCGCCTGTCCGAGGTGATCGCTTACGGGCCCAGTGATCCCGTCCCAGCTGCCTCCAGCAGTCATGAGGCCTTGGTGATCGAGATCCTCACCAATAACTACCTCGTGAAAAAGGTCTACATTGACCCGGGAAGCTCAGTTGACGTCATGTACCTCCGCACCTTTGAGAGCCTTAAACTGGCCAGGGAGTGCATGACCCCGGTGAGAACCCCTCTTGTCGGGTTCGGGGGACACATTGTGCACCCCGAAGGGATGGTGGCTCTGACGGTAACTGTGGGACATCACCCCCGCTGCAGAACCATCCCCGTCAACTTCGTAGTGATTAAGTCTGATTCGCCATACAACCTACTCCTAGGTCGACCTACACTTAATGCCCTACGGGCCGTATACTCTACTTACCATTTAAGCTTCAAATTTCCCACTCCTGCTGGGGTGGCCGAGGTCAGCAGCAACGTCTGCGCTGCCCGAGAGTGCTACCTCGCCACCTTACAAGCAGCCTCTCCATCAACCTCCGGAGCGAGGCCTGAGAAAAGGTCGAATATCCTCTCTATAGATAGCATTGATCCCCAGCGAGTTGAGAAGATTCCGAGGCTGGAGACTGGGGATGAGGTGGAAGAACTCCCTCTGGACCCCACGAAGCCTAATCAGACAGTTCGCGTTGGTACCCGACTGCCCGATCCTGTTAAAAGAGACACGGTAGACCTCCTCAGAAAGTACTGGGACGTCTTCGCGTGGGCCGCGGAGGAGGTTCAAGGAGTTCCGCATCACCTCATGATACATGAGCTGAATGTCGATCCCCAAATCCGCCCGGTCAAACAAAAACAAAGGCACCTCGGCCCTGAGCGTAGCCGAGCTGTGGGCGAAGAGGTAGATAAGCTCCTCCCTGCAAAGATCATCCGGGAGGTCCAATATCCGACCTGGTTGTCCAACCCGGTCATGGTAAAGAAGGACACCGGGGCCTGGAGAATGTGCGTCGACTTCACCGACCTCAACAAGGCTTACCCCAAAGATTGTTACCCATTGCCTAAGGTCGACACCTTGGTGGACTCGGCAATGGGATATGAAGTCCTCTGCTTTTTTGTCGCCTTCAAAGGGTACCACCAGATCGGAATGAGTCCGGAGGATCAGGAAAAGACCGCCTTCTATACTGACAAAGGCACATATTATTACACCACCATGCCTTTCGGACTAAAGAATGCCGGGGCCACGTATCAACGCTTGGTTAACCAAGCTTTTAAATTTCAAATCGGCCGGACTGTCGAGGCTTACGTAGACGATGTCCTCTTGAAGAGCCAGACAACCTCCACATTCCTGGCCGACCTGAAAGAAGTACTGGAAGTCCTTCGGGAGACACGAATGATGCTGAACCCCAAGAAATGTGTTCTCGGGGTCACTTCGGGAAAGTTCCTGGGCTACCTCGTCTCTAGGCGGGGTATTGAAGCAAATCCGGACAAGGTGAGGGCCATCCAAGAAATGTCCTCACCACGGTGTATCCGTGACGTCCAGAGACTGACAGGGCGGTTGGCCGCCCTGAACCGATTTTTATCGCAGTCAGCCTCCAAGGCACTACCATTCTTCAAAGTCCTCAAGAAAGCTGACAAATTTTCCTGGACGGAAGAGTGCCAACAGGCGTTTGAGCAGTTAAAGGATTACCTCAACCACCTCCCAACACTCACCTCACCTCGCCCAGGGGACAAGTTATTCTTGTACTTGTCCGCTGCAGCTGAAGCTGTGAGTGCCGTACTGATAAGGGAAGAAGGTGTCCAAACATCTGTTTATTATGTCAGTCGAGTCCTCCGAGGTCCGGAGACCAGGTACACTCAGGCGGAGAAACTTGTGCTGGCCTTAATTCATGCAGCTCGTAGGCTTAAGCCCTACTTCTTAGCCCATCACGTCTGTCTGCGGACAGATCAACCACTTCGGCAGATCCTGTCGCGACCGGAAGCCTCTGGACGCCTCACCAAGTGGGCCATCGAGTTGGGAGAGTACGACTTATCTTATGAGCCCCGCACGGCAATTAAAGCCCAGGCTCTCGCAGATTTCCTGGCCGAGCTCACTTATCTTGAGGAAGTGAATGAGACCATCCCGGCTACCACCCAAGCTGTCACCTCGTCCACCGCCGAGCCTCAGCACTGGACTTTGCATGTAGATGGCTCATCCAATAGCGAGGGTAGTGGAGCCGGCTTGCTCCTCGAAGATCCTCAAGGAGAAGTTTGTTCGTATGCCCTGAGGTTTGACTTCGCAGCCTCAAATAATGAAGCCGAATACGAAGCTGTTATCGCCGGCCTGCAACTAGCTCGAAGGATGGGGGCCGCGCACATCCTGATCTATAGTGACTCCCAACTCGTTGTGTGCCAGATACTTGGTAAATACGAGGCCAGGGATGAGGTGATGCATCGGTACCTCTCCAAGGTTCTCCAATTGGCGGCACACTTCGAGTCTTTTGCAATCCAAAGAATACCGCGGTCACAAAATAGGAGGGCTGACGCTCTCTCCCGGCTTGCTTCTACCTCCTTCTCCGATCTGAACAAGACAGTCCTCGTAGAAGTTTTAGATGAGCCGGGGTATTTAGCCGAGGTCGTGTACCCCGTCTACTCAGGGGACACCTGGATGGGGCCCTTGACTCGATATCTCAGCCAGGGTGAGCTCCCAGAAGACCGAGCTGAATCACGGAAGATCCAACGAAAAGCAGCTCGGTACACCCTCTGGCAGGGTCTCTTGTACAAGAAGTCCTACTTCGACCCATGGCTACGGTGTATCACCCCGGAAGAGGCCGAGAGAATCCTCGAGGACATTCATAAGGGACTCTGTGGTGCCCACGTCGGCTTCAGGATGCTCGTAAAGAAAGCTTTGCTTCTCGGGTACTTTTGGCCCACCATGAGGGTGGATGCCCAGGTCAAGGTTCTTTGTTGTCATTCTTGTCAACACCATGCCCCTGAGCACCACCAACCAACTAATCTTATGATTCTCATCACCTCACCATGGCCGTTCGAGCAGTGGGGGACGGACATAATCGGTCCATTCCCCAGAGCCCCAGGCAACTATGCCTACGTGGTGGTGGCAGTAGACTATTTCACTAAGTGGGTCGAAGCAGAACCCCTGAGAAGCATCACCGGAATGGCTGTTCAAAAATTTTTCTGGAAAAACGTGGTCTGTCGCTTCGGACTACCTCGAGTTGTGATCTCGGATAATGGAAGGCAGTTCGCTGATAACCCTTTCAAGGCGTGGTGCGAGAACTTGGGGATTAAGCAACACTTCACCTCGGTGGGGCACCCCCAGGCGAATGGACAAGCCGAAAACTTCAACCGAACTCTCCTCCATGGCCTCAAGACCAGACTTCACCGGGCTGGATCATCGTGGATGGAAGAGCTCCCCAGCGTGCTGTGGTCCTATCGGACTACGCCGAGGTCGGCGACTCAAGAAACACCATTTTCCCTAACTTATGGGTCCGAGGCTGTCGTTCCATCCGAGTTCATCACGCCTAGTCCACGGATGGCTGCGTATGCTGCCGAAGTCAATGAAGAGAAGCGACGAGTTGACCTCGACCTCGCCGAGGAGAGGCGTGATATGGCCGCGGTCAAAGTGGCGATCTACAAAAATATCCTAGCTGGCTATTACAATACTCGGGTCAAGAATTTAAGATTCAGTCCGGGAGACCTTGTGCTCCGGAAGAACTCGGTAAGCCGAGTTGAGCCTCAGGGAAAACTCAACCCAAAGTGGGAAGGACCATATCGTGTTGTTGAGTCCAGCCAAAACGGATATTGTAAACTAGCCTACCGAGATGGTTCGCGGGTGCCCCGAACTTGGCATGCTGGGAACCTTAAGTTGTATTACCCTTGAGGGGTACGTATTTTTATATCTTACTTCTTTAAGTTATTTCTCACTTATTCTCATTTTATTCTAAGTGAAAAATAAGGGGACAAAGCAGTAGTCAAAAAGAAAAACTGAACTCAATCAAAAAGAAGGCAAAAATATGCAAGACTAAAAAAGGCAACTTTATTAAAGTTCATGAAGCCGAGGTCATTCATAACCTCGACTCCCGATTACAAGAGCTAATGACCGAGGTTATCTACGACCTCGGCCCACCTATTGCAAAAATAGATGCTTATCCGGGGTTCTGGCCCCCCATGGTCTCGCCGCCTGCCTCGGCATCCTGTTGTCCTTCCTCTCCTCCACCAGCCTGACCCTCTTCGGCACTGTCATCATCCGGCTCGAACTCCTGGAGCCACTTATTGAACTCAGCACGGACTTCGGCCAGGTCCCTTCCAGCCTGGATGCCCTCACCCACGCGGTCGCATAATTTCTTGGCATCCTCGTTGTAGTGCGAGGCACTCTGAAGGGACTCCAGTTGCTCAGGGGAAAGGAAGGAGGCCGCGTCATTGATGGCCGAAGTGTAGCCGAGCATGAAGCTCGGCCGAGTTAACTCGCCGAGATCACGGATGAAGGACTCTGACTTCCGGAACGCTTCCACGGTGGTGGCCCCGGCTGTGTCTATGGCCACCTTGGATGATTGTTCTTCCTGAGCTCTCTTCTCCCTCTCCTCATCAAGAGCAGTTATGAGGGAGTTATTCGAGACCTCGGCTTTCTTCTTCACTGCCTCGGCCTTGTCACGTGCCAGCTCGGCGGCCTTTAGTTTCCCTTCCAGATCGGTGATTTTCTTCTGGAGCTCGGCTGGTGACTCGTAAGTTTCTATAAAGTCCCCGAAGCGCTGATGCATCTCTGCAAAGAACGCCGTGGTGAAGGCCCAGGACACCGCGGTGCCCTGCATCAGCTCGGCTGGATTGAGTTTCCTGGTGTAAGTATTGTCCCGTGGCAGGACCGAATTCACCAGGAGCTCGTGTGCAACTCGGGGGTCCTTGCAGCGGTCATTGACGTTGACATCCCACTCCGGGCAAAATTGTGCCCCGGAGTACCTCTTGTCCTCCCCGGCTGCTAGAGAGGGCACGTGGTGGAGGTTGAACAACGAGTTCCCCGAGATGGAGTCGCCCTGGACCACGGTTGCACCTCGACCCCGGCCCCGAGGTTGAGAGGCTATGGTTACTGCATGGGATGGAACTCCCACTGGAATGGACGCTTTGGATCTTCCCGGCGTGCCCGAGGTGTGCGACCCCTCTCCTATAATCACCACGGCTGGTTCGTGAGTGCCTGCCGCGGCAGTAGTCTTCTTGACCTGCCTGGAAGAGGACTCACCAGCGTCCTTGTGCTTTTTTGCTGGCCTCTTCGCTACCTCGACCTCTCCCGAGGTAATCAGGTCGGAAACCTTCACCACTGCAAAGAATGAAATAGAGTCAGTTAGAATTCAAGAAGAATAAACAAAGGAGGGGAATGGAAAATTACAATGTATTTTTAGCCTAGTAGAAATGAGGATGGTGTGATCCGAGCTGATCAAGGCTCGGCTGAGCTCGCCCTCCACGAGCACCCTTTCAGGGAAGTCCCAACAATTAATCTTCAGGCCCGACCCCGTCAACTTTTGGAAGTTGCGTTCTTCCAATTTGCCCGGGGAGGTTTCTTTAACCGAAGTGGGAGGTCTCCACCAGAATCCCCTGGGGAAGTCCTCAGCCGGGACGAAGAAGAAGTTCCTCTTCCACTCCTTTATTGAGCTCGGGGCATCATATACCAACTTTGGGACCTTGTTCCCAAAGTAGAACCTCCCCTTCTCGCTCCCGCTGTTCTTAAGTGAGTAACAACGACGGAAGAGGTTGACGTTCGGCTCTATCTCCTGATGTCGGCAGAGTAGCTGGAAGCCGACGAGGATGCGAATTGCATTTGGGGTGAGTTGAGTAATCCTCACCCCCCAGTACCGCAGGCAGTCCCGAAGAAACCTTGTAGTTGGCACCCTAAGCCCGGCCTCCAGCTGCTCTACGTAGATGGCTACCCTACCCTTCGGAGGCAGAGCGGCGGACTGATGTGGGCGCGGCAGGTAGACACTGTAATCCCTCCTCCACGGGTACTTGCGGATCACCTCGGCTATGGAATCTTGGTCCATCGCACTGATGAAGGCCGGCATCTGACCATAGTTTAGCGTGGCCACGTGTGGAGGAGTGGATGGCTCTTGTACACCCACGTCGATTGGAACTTCATTCCCGAGGTCATCATTGTACAAGACCTCGGGCTCGACCTCAATCTCTTCGGCCTGTTCCTCCGGAGACTCGGCTCGGCGAGATGTCTCCGCACCTCCTCCCCGGGCTTGGTAAGAAGCTTCCGCACCTCCTTCCTCGGCGTCGGATGCGGTTTTCTCCTCGGAAGGGCCGGGCCTCTCCGCCTCGGTGAAGTCTGGCCTCACCGTCTCTTTGTGTGTGCGAGCTGTTCTAGCCATTAATACAGAAAGAAGAAGTGAACTTACTTAGAAGATACGAAGTGAAGAAGTTGCTGAGGAAGATGTAGGTTGGAAAGATTGCCGAAGTGAAGAAGCAAATAGACAGAGCTCTGAGGTGATTTCAAATTTTGGTAAAGAATGGAACGGTGAAAAGAAACCCCTATTTATAGGCAGCAGGGGAGGGAACCGAAGAGACGCGATCTTTGGGATTCCCTAAGGCTCTCTCTCCCCTCATTAATGAAGGTGCTGTTCACCTGACAACCGATTGTATTGATCCGACGTTAAAGCTGCCAGCCTCCGTTTCACCTTCCCTCAGTCACATCTACACAGTCGTGACGTGTTCTTGCCATGTTCCGTGTTCCACACGCGCGTCAGCCTCGGGAAGCGATGACTTCGGGTAACCACGACCTCGCCCCTCCCAAGGCTGGGGGGCTTAGTGAGGAGGGTATTTCCAGCTCGGCTAGAGCTGTTCCGACTGCTTCGGCCTCCCACCATCGGCCTCGACTTCGGCACAGTTATTGCCTCGGCCAAGGCTCTCACTCAACAAGCCGAAGCCAAGGATAATGACCTCTGACACCTCTGACACCTCTGGCACTTCTGATAAAGCTGCTCTGACCTGCGCCGCCTGACACAACTATTTCGGCGCACCTTTCGGCAGAGTCCATTATGTCTCCTTGATACACTGGCCCTGCCGGATCTCTAGGGACCTGTGCAAGCAGTCCCTCTCTCCTATCCGACTCCTATAAATACTCAACACCTCCACTGAGGAGGGGGATGACCAAAATTCTGGTAAAGGCATATTAGTCTTCTCTACTCATTACTCTTTTATTCCCGAACTAAATTAAGCTTCGGAGTTACACCAGGGACTCTAGTCCCTCCTACAATTTAAGCAGGTGACCTCGTCTGAGATAACCACCCAGTATAAGAGGCCTTCTCCAGCTCGGGTGACTCACTCCAGCAGGACAAAAACGACCTCTTCACTTACTGCATTATTGAAGACTGGGTCTGAATTTAATTAATTAAGAAGTCAACTTTTAACCACCTATCGGATACAGTATTGGAAACTTGATCAATTTGTGAATTATTATATGAGTTTGATGAGGCCTGCAAATGTTAGTCGAGCACCCTTTTCCATGGATGTTCCCAATCTTTGGCCGATGACTGAGCATGAAAGACGACAATCACAATCAAGCATCTTTGTAGCAAAGACAGCCCAGATTCTTGATTACCACAAAAATCTGCATTATGGCCTAAAGAAGGATTTAGATACCTTCTTGTCTTCATCCCTTGGTACAGTAGAATTTTGTCTGGACCCTGATAAAAGAATTATACTGCACCACACTTGCTAGATTATTGTTAATCACATGATCCATAAACTATATGTTACTGGCATTTTTAATGGCTTGTTTTCAATTGCTGTGGATTTTACAAAAATTCATGTCTCCTGATAGAAAAGAAACTAAACATAAAGAATAATCAAAATTAGCTAAAGTTAGTATTTGGCTGATTTTGGTTTTCAGATTTTTTTTTTTTTGGACTGAAAATTAAAACAAAATGACTTTTGTCTGTTTTTTTTAAAAAAAAGATTGATTATCTAAAATCAGAATCTATAATTAGGTGAAATGATTGAACAAAAACAGGGTTCTTTTTATTTTGTTTTGGGCCAACAAATTCGGGATTTCCAAATGCGAATGCAGTTGGGCCTCAGCCATCCTAGATGGAGTGGAGTAAAAGCTCGTGAAGAATTCTAATAAAAAAGGATACTGGTAATATTGTTGGACCGTCCTAAAACAAAACAGAACCCAACCCAGAATAGATTTGGGCCAATCGCCTCGTTTTGGTGTTGGACGCACAGCATTAATCCTTGCCACCCATGTTTGGGACCTCACCAACTCTTATACTGAACATGGCGGCAGTGTTAGTATTCTTCCACAGTTGATTCACAAAATGTTTGATTTGCCTGAATAAAAATTGAAAAGGGCAAAAAAAATAGATCTGGAAAATGAATCTCTAAGAAAAAAAAAGTCCAAATAATTGGTGTGAGAAACTTTCCACTCATGGTCAGTGATTGTAAAGTTCGAGATATCCTTTAGTAAAGAAGCAAGCTGTTTCATAACTTTCCCTTCTAATTCAAAGTCCAAAAGTCAATTAGGAATTACACCCCAAAAAAAAAAAAAATTAGTCCCGAAATTAATTTTCAGCTTTAACATATTGAATAGAAAACTAACAATATTGATCTCCCTTTTAATTACTCGAAAAATATCATAAGGTTAGCAACAGTCTTGACTTTTTTAAATCATCTTGGTCTCCCTTCAAGTTTCGTGGGACAAGTGTTCAGTGCAATTGTATTTTATGCGGTTCCATCCGGTCGTTGACAAAGTAAGAGGAGAATCTTGACACAAACTTTAGGCCGTCGCCACTTGTACCGTTTTCATTTGGTCAAATTAGATACCCTAGTCAGCTCTTTTTGTTTTTGTTTTTTTCCAATTCGGGTGGTTGTTAACTCACTTTCGAAACTTCCATTTTTTTCTTGTTAGCGGAAAGAAAAAGCTAAAGGAGCTCTTCTTCTGGCCATCCATGTAAGACTTTTAGGTCTATTGTCAAGGTAAACTGTCTATTATTTTCAAAGTTATTTTCTTTGCTCTCCACTTGTCCTTGAAAACATATATTTGAAAAAAATCATGTCTGTGTTTTGATAGCAAATTATTTACACAAATTTATCTGTTTAAATCATAGATATATTTTTTAAACACATTTTTATCTCACATATATTACATCAAAAAAATATTACATTATTTTTTCAAAAAATCATCTCTAATAATCTCTTATCCAAGTACGCTCTGATATCACATCTTGTTAAGTGGCAAACTAGGAGTTATTTTTTTTTCTTTTCTTTTTCCTTTTGCTATTTTCGGAAACCTTAAGAGGTGTTCATAAAACTTTTCTATGATGGCAAAAGATCTTTAGAAACTAAAAGTTTTAATAGAAATTTGGATTGTGAAAAAAGTATTATTGACTATAAATAACAAAAAAAAAAAATTGGATCGACCACATATGCGCCTTTTTAAATTTCCACTCCTCCAAAACCCAAAGGTGATATTAGTCTTGAACAAAATTAACATTCTCTTTTCGACCATATTTGACTTTCCTTATATATTGCTGGCAGAAAATTTAAGCATATGTGTTGAACTAGAAAATAACCCAAACCACATTAACTATTCAAATAACCAACCCAAATTTTTACTCCCTCCGTCCCACTTTGATAGTTCTATTTTCCTTTTTCGTCTGTCCTAAATTGTAGTGTACTTTCCAATTGAAGAATGTAATTGTATTTTAATTTTCTTAAAATACCCTTATTCAATGTAAGTTGTCGTTACTATAAACCTACCACATTTAATGCATTTAAATTTCCCAAGCTTATTTATATCAGGAGGGAAACAAACTATGTCATCATTGGCTACAAACCATGAGTGAAAATTTTCAAAACCATCCATATTCCACAATTTTTCTAATGAAACTCCAACAAAAGAATATGATTTCAAGTTCCTATAAAGTTGTACTCTAATTAATGTGAGGGTATTTTAGGAAAATAGCTACCTAAATTGATTGTTCCAACAAAATTAATTATTTTTTCTTAAACTGTGTAAAAAAAAAAATCAGGACTATCAAAGTGGGACGGAGGAGTAAAAAAAAAATGGTGTAGAACAGAATACACAAACCCATGACCAATACCAAGTTGTGAAAATGATAGCCAAGAATAAACCCTATCCAGACAGAAACACAACAATCAAGTACTTAATTGCTCACAGAAGTCACGACCAGAGGCAAATACATACACAGACCATAGAGACCGGAACCCTTCACAATTAATGCCAACTAAGAATTAAACAGCACTCACAGATCAAAAGAAAATTCTAAACAGCACTGATAGTGACAAATGGCAGAATAACTACGCTTCATTAGACTTAAAAAATCAACTTTGATGTTCAACGATATTGATACACTATCAATCCCACACAAGATATACAGAAAGCGACTGAGTTGGCGACGTTCTATCCTTTTGTAATTGTAGCACTAATTATTTGTTTTTCCCTCTATAGAAGAAATTTCATTTCTAAGAGAGTGAAGTTGACGAATAATTGAGCTTGAGCTTTATCTCCTTTTATAGACGGAATGTATTTTCTTGGTTTTGCTTTGTTTTTGCTATAAGATTTCAATAACACGATAGACGTTATAACTCTTAAAATTACAAACATGTATGAAATTCGTTCAATCGCTATTTCTCTCATTTGAGATTTTAAATACTTATAAAACCGTCTAAAATTAAAAAAAAAATAAAGACATAGAATAATGATATATTTTAAAAAATCAATAACTAAACATATGGTCTGCAGTTTTAAGAGTTACAACGTCTGTCAGATTTTTTTTTTTTTTTGGCTATAATTTGAAAATTACCTTTGAAACGATACATCAAATGAAAATGAAGAAGACAAACGACCCATTAAACATAACTTTAGAGATTGTCATATCTGAAATTATTCGCAATTGGCTGCCGAAGTTTCCCTGATCATACTAAGGAGACTTGACTCTCACACTGCTGTACAAAATTGAAAGCAAAAATGTTCGGAGACCATTCTTGTCGATGAAAAATTTCTCAAGTGCATTAAAAGTTCCTTTGAAGCACATACGTTTAATTGATGCAGCAAAAAGGAAGAAGCACCTACATTAAAAGAGGGAGAAACTCCTGAAGATGACATCTCGACACTAGTCTCACGTCTTCTCCAATGTCATCATACATTTGCCTTGACTCATTTTAAGTTAACATGGTGATGTCAAGTATTAACATGAAACGTTTAAGATTTTTTTTCCCCTCTTGAGCCACTCCCTCTTGCATCAACCATATTGATTTGCCTTCCTTACTGAAGGTGTACGTTTGGATTGCTACTTTTAAAAGATTTTGTCGAAAAATTAATATAACGATTTAATTTACCTAAAATTAAAAAGTGACTAAAAAAATGTATTTACAAAAAACAAAGGAATTTTTTCGTAAAAAATGGCAATCCAAATAAAATATCAAAGCTAGTACGAGAATAGCACTTCATGGAGTTGGTGCCCACTCTGGACAAGCATTTTTGTCAACATTTCCATCAATGCTAAAAAGAGGGTGTGGAAATTCCATTAAATTGTCGGGTAACCACAACAAGAATTTTTGCCAATGTTAAGGTTTTACTAAAGGATTAACCTTTCCTATACTGTCAGTACTAACGGGGTTGAATAAATATCACATCATTTGAATTTGAATTTAAACGTCAAATTTTGTATATGTCGCAGGAATTTAAACCCACGTTACTTGAGAGAGACATTCAAGTAACAAACAAAATTTCATAATAACACACAATTCTTTATTTATAAACAGAGAAATTTAAGCATTACGGGAATTAGTAACATGAACAGCTTCTAGCTGCAATAAAAAACAAGATTCTAATTCTCTAGTTATTTGGCCTCGTTAACAACTAATTCCAAAGGATTAAGATGCGGAGTAACATAGCACATGAGTGGATGAGCCAAGCCAGCAGATAACCCCGACCCTTCTTCAATGTTTATCTTTTCTCCTCCCTGCACTCTAAAATCAAAGCACTGAACAAGCAGGGCAACTGCTGAATGAACCACGGCTAAGGCAAGTGATGCACCAGGGCACCCTCTTCTTCCACTCCCAAATGGAAAAATATTGAAATTTTGTCCCTTAATATCCATCTGGTAATCATCATAAGCGCCTTTAGATCCCACCATGAACCTTTCTGGTTGAAATTCGAGCGGATTGTCCCATGAACTTGGGTCCTTCATAATAGCAAAGACATTGAATGCTACCCTCTCATTAGCCAAGATATCATAGCCGTTGATCTTGCAATCTTCACCACATCGACGAAATATCAAGGGTGCAGGAGCATGTAGTCTTAGGCTTTCTTTAACAACTGCTTGCAGGTAAAGAAGCTTTGGAACGTCAGATTCTTGGACTCGTCTTTTTGATCCCACAACTGCATTGATTTCATCTCTAAGCTGCTGGAACACCTTTGGATGATTTATGAGCTCTGCTAGCGTCCAAGTCAGTGCCACACTTACTGTTTCAGTGCCTGCCATGAAAAGTTCCTGTCCATTTTTTCGATGAAGCTAGATCTAAATTAATCTCATACTATAAACTTAAGCAAGAGAAAATCAAGAAAAAATTTGACAATTATTTTATGCTCCAATTCTATAACAAAAAAAGGTGTATATGTACACTGTAGAAGGAGAGAGACTTACCATAAGAAAGGATTTGATGTCAGTTCTACTCAGCTTGACTTCAGCAGTTTTATCCCTGTGAATCTCCAAGAGAATATCCATCATGTCCTTCCTTTCCTTACTAGAAGAGTTCAACTCGTCCTCATGTTCCACCATTATCTTCTCCACCAATGAATCAAACTTCGAGATCAAGGCCTTGGCCCTCTTCCCATATCCAAACAAATCAAATTTGCCTATAGGACCAAATAATTCTCCCAAAGCAAACTTGGGCGCAAGCTCAAGAATCTCCTTCACAAACTCCCACAGGAGCTTACTTTCATCAAGAGCAGGCGTGCATCTGGTGCTCATGGCCATCCTGCTAACCACATTATTAGTCATGGTCATAAGTTCCACTCCCAAATTACAAGCCTTCCCTTCTTCTGAAAAACTGACAAGAATCTCCAACAACTTCATCATCTCTTGCCTCCTGATGTCAACAAACCGGTTGACCTGTGGCACGGAAAGAAGCTCAGTCATGCAAAGTTTCTTCATGAAACGCCAATAGGGGCCGTATTCCGCGTTAACAAATTCAGAGCCAGCATAGATATTAAAATCTGCGGCCCCAAATTGTGGCCTGGACACAAAATTCATCTCATTATTCTTCAAGAACTCTTTGGCAACGGCAGCGTTGGAGACAACAACAACTGTGGATGAAACAATACGGAGCCGAATGAGCGGCCCGTATTGGTTGGCTAAGGTTTGGAAACTCTTGGATGCTATGGAGCCAAGCAGGTGAAGATGGCCGATGATGGGCAGTGATGGAGGGCTTGGAGGGTGTCGAACTGGTTTAGAACCATTTTTTCGTTTCTTTAGAACATAACGGAAGAAGGTGGTGGCAGCGAACCAGATGAAGAACAAAAGGCCATAGAAAAGAGCATTTGAGAAATTGGCCATGGTTGACTGCTGTAAATTGTTCAATTTCTGTTACGTATTTATAGACAAACTATAAGGCCTAAAGAACTTTTGAGCGAAATCCACATGTACAAAATGGTTAACCCAAATCATTAATGGCAATAACGGAGCCAGAATTTTTTTTCCTAGGAGGGCCAAGATTTTTCCTAACAAAATTATTTTAATATGCTACATTCAAAGTAATTTCCATCTATTTAAATATATGACATCTAAAAATATCAAATATTAACTTTAATTATAAAGGTATATTTATTCCATAAATATATAGCATAGTCATAACGAAAATTAAAACAAAAAATAACCTTTAATTAAATATCTTATAATATCACAAACCATCCAAGTTACACATTATGAAAAGGTGCTCCAATATGTTGCCTATGCAAAATATATATATAACTATGCAATATAAATATAACTATTTTTAATTAAAAAAGATAAAAGTTATGTTAACATACTGAAATTTCAACCTTTTTTCTTAAAAGTAAATTGAACTTTACGTTCTTTTTAGATGTAAATTTATCTGTGATTGAATCAGTGCTCAATTTTTCAACAACTTTCTTTTCTATGTATGCAATTAGACAATCATTCAAGAAATTATCTTCCATCTTGTTTCGGAACTTTGTCTTGATTATCTTCATAATTGAAAATGCCCATTCTGTAGTTATAGTTGATACAAGAAGAGTGAGAATGAGTCTAATCAATTGGACTAAGTTGTATGTATGTATGTGAGCCAATAAAGTAATTACTTTTGTTTTACCCCCATTGATAATTATGAATTGGGTCTTTTATTATAATATATCAAATTGGGTCAATTTACTATGGATTATTGATTATATGTTTACTTTTTGAAAGTTAAATAACTAGCACAATAAAAATAAATAACTTTTCTTTGAAGAAAAAATTAATTCAAAAGTGGCTAATTCATATATACATATAAACTCTAATAATATAAACTAAAATTGTGAAAAATTAGGAGGGCTAACTTCATTTTACGTGCATATTTACACACTATGAATTAAAATTTTCAAAACTTAGGGAGAGAGGGGAGCCATGGCCCCCCTTAGTCCACCCCCTTGGCTCCGACATCAGATGTGGCATTTAATCCCACACAACACTTTAACTTCTTGCACTCACTTCCACTTAAGGACTTTGTATCCTTGTAAAGTCCACCATAATCAGATTCTAGAGGTGGCTCGTATAAGGACGTAAAGCTTGTCACAATCCAAATTGTCCACTTGATCATACTCGAAGTTTAGAAGTTGCTTATATGAGCCATAGAGGTGATCCAATCCAATGTGACATTTGATCTTATAGGTTCTAGATGTGAGTCTTATCGAACGTGGTAATATAAGTCAACCTTGCACAACATTTAGCTCGTTGCAATCCCTTAGCGGTGGCCCTGTCGAAAGAGCTAAGAATGTGGCACTTAGCCTCTTGCACTCCCTTGTTCTAATTGTACAATGAAGGTAATTAATTATGATATATAATAAAATGAAAACCAAAATTGAATTATTGTCCACCTTTGGACTATTGAATCCCCCGAGAGTTCTCTGTGGAATACGCAATTTTATGCATTCCACCGCGCAGACAACATTGATTTCTGGTCTTTAGTTATCATCGAGGATGATATTACCCGATTCAGATTCTCCATGTTCAGCAATTGATGATGCAAGGGTGAAAAGGCTCTTGTTGAATTGTCAAGCATTGCGGCTTGACTTGTGTGGCAAACATTTCCATCCCACATCGATGGCAGCCAAGGAAAGCCTTCCGTTGTTTTCCTATAAATAGGGAAGCGTATGAAGGTTTAAGGTGCACCACTCAAGAGAGTTATATGGGCTATTAGCTTCTTGAGTCATCTAGCCCATTTAGTCAAATATTTTAGGCTCTCTTGATTTGAGTTTAGGAATATTTTCTAAACTCTTTTGTAAGTGCCTATTGGCCTAGGAACCACTTTCCTACGGTCTTTTGTATTTCTTCTTCATAGTAGAAATATTGCTCCTCTCTCGCCCGTGGAAGTAGGTCAATTTGACCGAACCACGTAAATCTTCTGTGTCTTTTATTTGCTTTGTTATCCGTCTTTATATGGTCGGTTTTACCGCCTAATTATTATATGGCTGGTATCTACCGCCTATCTATTATATGGTCGGTTATACCGCCTAATTTGTGCTAACTTGAGTTTGTCTATTTCCTGGCCCGGTCCTAACAAACTGGTATCAGAGCTGGTTATTATATTTTTTGCAAGACAGGTTCATCTGGTGGGGCCCGTTCATCTGGTGGGTCCGTCCATCCTGTGGGGCCCACTCATCCTGTGGGGTCCGTTTATCCGTGGGGCCCGCTCACCTTGTGGGGTCCGTTCATCCCCGTGGGGCCCGCTCACGAGACTTGCATATTTGTTTGGCCAGTTTTTTTTGAGACAAACTTCACGTTACAGATTTTGTGGCAACAATGACGATAACAAAGACGGTTGTCGAAAAATTCGACAGGAATGTCAACTTCGGAATGTGGCAGCTCAAGATGGAGGCCATTCTTGATCAAGACGGAGTTGATCTAGCGATTCACGGAATCGAGAACAAACCAGAAGATGTAAAGGATGCGGATTTCGCTGATATGGATAAGAAGGCCAGATCCAGTATAATCTTAAATCTCTCCGATGAGGTATTGCGTGAGGTAGCAACGGAGACTTCAGCCAAGGTTATGTGGGATAAATTGAAAGCCTTGTATATGAAGAAGACAGTCGAGAATCGGCTATATTTGAAGCAGAGTTTGTACATGCTTCGGATGTCTGAAGGTACATCTATACTCTCCCATCTTGATAAATTTGATTCCATTATTATGGATTTGGGGAATATAGATTCAAAAATTGATGATGAAGATCAAGCCCTATTACTTTTGTGTTCCCTTCCCCAATCTTTTAAGCATTTTCGCGATACTATGATTTATGGAAAGGAAACAATTTCGTATCGGAAAATTAAATCTGCATTAAAATCTAAAGAGCAGATAGATAGGGACATTACTGGGGAAACTAGTGGGAGTCAAGCCGATGGCTTGTTTGTTCGGGGTAGATCTGAAAAGAGAAACACAGAAAATAGAAGTAGATCCAAGTCCAGACATAAAAATGTGGTGTGCAATTATTGTAAAAAGAAGGGTCATGTTATGTCTGATTGCTTTAAATTGAAAAATAAAGAAAAGCAAAAAGGGAAATTTGTTGAGAAAAATACTGAATCCGCTGAAGCTAGTATAGCAGCTGATGAGAATGATGGAACCATTTTCTGTGCAACGGAAAATATTTTTAGGTCTAACAATGAGTGGATTTTAGATTCGGGTTGTTCATATCATATGTGTCCCAATAGGGACTGGTTTTCAACATATGAATCAACTGAAGGTGGAGTTGTCTTAATGGGCAACAACGTTGTTTGTAAAGTTGTTGGCAAAGGCACAATCCGAATTAAAATGTACGATGGTATTGTGAGGACGCTCACAGATGTTAGATATGTTCCAGATTTGAAGAAAAATCTCATCTCTTTAGGCACTCTTGAGTCTATTGGGTGCAGGTATTCAGGTGGAGATGGAGTTCTCAAAATCAGTCCAGGAGCTCTTGTTGTTATGAAGGCACACAGATCTGGTACTTTATATATTTTGCAGGGATCTACTGTTACAGGTGCTGCTGCTGTTTCTACATCAACTTTGTCTGATTCTGATTTTACCAAATTATGGCACATGAGATTGGGGCACATGAGCGAGAAGGGCTTATCTATTTTATGCAAACGAGGTCTTCTTAGTAGTCAAAGTATTGGAAAGATGGGACTCTGTGAACATTGCATTTTTGGAAAACAGAAGAGAGTTAGCTTCCAGTTGCCGGCAGTTCACAGGACAAAAGGAACTTTAGACTACATTCATTCAGACCTCTGGGGGCCTTCTCGTGCTTCTTCTAAAGGTGGTGCCAGGTACATGTTGACTTTCATTGATGATTATTCAAGAAAAGTTTGGGTCTATTTTCTTAAGCATAAAAATGATGTTTTCCTAACTTTCAAGCAATGGAAAGTTTTGATTGAGAAACAAACAGGAAAGCATATTAAGCGGTTGAGAACAGATAATGGCATGAAATTTTGTGGAGGTGAATTTAATGAATTCTGCAAGAATGAAGGAATTGTTCGGCATCACACTGTCAGGATGACGCCTCAACAAAATGGTGTGGCCGAACGTATGAACAGAACTCTTTTGGAGAGAGCAAGGTGTATGATCTCTAATGCAGGGTTGACAAACGACTTTTGGGCAGAGGCGATCAATATGGCCTGTTATATTGTCAACCGTTCTACTTCTGCATCTCTTGATTTCAAAACTCCTGAGGAAGTTTGGTCAGGTACTCCTGCTGATTACTCTAATTTAAAAGTTTTTGGGTGTCCAGCATACATGCACGTGAATGATGGAAAATTGGAGCCTAGGGCTAAAAGGTGCATTTTTCTTGGATATGCTTCTGGAGTGAAAGGATACAGATTATGGTGTCCTGATCCCAAATCCCCAAAATTTGTAATCAGTAGAGATGTTACTTTTGATGAATTGTCTATGTTATCTTCTAAGAAGGAGTCTTCTAGTCCTTGTACTACTGATAGTACACAGAAGCAGGTGGAGCTTGATATTGGCAGTTCTGGTCCTTCTCAGACCAAATCTTCTATTCAACAAATGCCAGTAGATGCACCTGAGTCTACTGTGGAAGATAGTTCAGAAGAAGAGGAATATTCCATTGCCAGAGATAGACAAAGGAGAGACATTCGACCACCACAAAGATATGCAAATTTAGTTGCATATGCTTTGTCTATTGCAGAAGAAACTGATGCAGTTGGTGAGCCTTCCACCTATTCAGAAGCAGTTTCTTGTGATGATTCTGCAAAGTGGTTGATTGCGATGAATGAAGAAATTGAATCTCTTCATCGTAATGAAACTTGGGTTCTTGTAAAGCCGCCGTCAGCTAAGAAAATTGTCGGTTGCAAGTGGATTTTCAAGAAAAAGGAAGGTATTCCAGGGGTTGAAGATGCAAGGTATAAAGCACGATTAGTTGCAAAGGGCTATAGTCAGGTACAAGGTGTTGATTTTAATGATATATTCTCACCTGTTGTTAAACATAGCTCTATTCGTGTTTTGCTTGCTTTAGTAGCCATGTATAATTTGGAGTTAGAGCAGCTTGATGTTAAGACAGCTTTCTTACATGGCGAACTTGAAGAACAAATTTATATAAAGCAACCCCAGGGTTTTGAAATTGAAGGTAAGGAAGACCATGTTTAATTATTGAAGAAATCCTTATATGGATTGAAGCAGTCTCCAAGACAATGGTATAAAAGGTTTGATTCCTTTATGATGGGTCATGGTTATTTGAGGAGCATGTATGATAGTTGTGTTTACTTTCGGAAGTTAAATGATGATTCTTTCATTTATTTGCTGCTTTATGTTGATGACATGCTCATTGCTGCCAAGAATTTGTCAGAAATTCACACTTTGAAACTGCAGTTAAATAGTGAATTTGAAATGAAAGATTTGGGAGCAGCTAAGAAAATTCTTGGCATGGATATCAAGCGAGATCGAGGAGTAGGGAAGTTGTTCTTGACCCAGAAAAATTACCTTGAGAAAGTTTTGGAGCGTTTTGGCATGAAAGATGCTAAACCAGTATCTACTCCTCTTGCTAGCCATTTTCGGCTATCTGCTGCTCAATCACCAAAATCAGATGAAGAGGAAGATTATATGGCACGGGTTCCTTATTCCAGTGCAGTCGGCAGTATTATGTATGCAATGGTTTGTACTCGTCCAGATATCTCACATGCAGTCAGTGTTGTTAGCAGATATATGTCTTGCCCTAGTAAAACACATTGGCAGGCTGTGAAGTGGATTCTCAGATACTTGCGAGGTACTTCAAATGCATGTTTGGAGTTTGGAAGAAATAATAACACTTTGGTTGGTTTTGTAGACTCAGACTACGCTGGGGATCTTGACAGGAGAAGATCACTTTCAGGCTATGTATTTTGCATTGGCGGTTGAGCTGTTAGTTGGAAAGCTACTCTACAACCTGTCGTAGCTTTGTCTACTACTGAAGCAGAATATATGGCTGTGACCGAGGCAATCAAAGAAGCCTTGTGGTTGAAGAGTTTATTTAGCGAGCTAAGTCTATATCAAGGTGTTACTGATATTCACTGTGATAGTCAAAGTGCCATACACTTGACTAAAGATCAGATGTATCATGAGAGGACGAAACATATTGATGTGAAATATCACTTCATTCGGGATATCGTTGCTGAGGGAAAAGTCCTTATTCAGAAAATCAATACTAAGGACAATCCAGCCGATATGTTTACGAAACCTCTTCCAGTTTACAAGTTCAAGCAGTGCTTGGATTTGGTTGGTGTTCATTGTTGGTGATTTAAGCCCATTGGGGCTTATGTGGAGAAGGTGGAGCAGTTTTACTATTGTCGATGGTGGGATTCCAAATTTTGCCAAGGTGGAGATTTGTTGAATTGTCAAGCATTGCGGCTTGACTTGTGTGGCAAACATTTCCATCCCACATCGATGGCAGCCAAGGAAAGCCTTCCGTTGTTTTCCTATAAATAGGGAAGCGTATGAAAGTTTAAGGTGCACCACTCAAGAGAGTTATATGGGCTATTAGCTTCTTGAGTCATCTAACTCATTTAGTCAAATATTTTAGGCTCTCTTGATTTGAGTTTAGGAATATTTTCTAAACTCTTTTGTAAGTGCCTATTGGCCTAGGAACCACTTTCCTACGGTCTTTTGTATTTCTTCTTCATAGTAGAAATATTGCTCCTCTCTCGCCCGTGGACGTAGGTCAATTTGACCGAACCACGTAAATCTTCTGTGTCTTTTATTTGCTTTGTTATCCGTCTTTATATGGTCGGTTTTACCGCCTAATTATTATATGGCTGGTATCTACCGCCTATCTATTATATGGTCGGTTATACCGCCTAATTTGTGCTAACTTGAGTTTGTCTATTTCCTGGCCCGGTCCTAACAGCTCTTAACTGAGAAATGAACGCACGAGATACATTACTCAATTGAAGAGTGAAACTAAGTTATATAAAAAAAAATTCAAGATAATTTTTCTTCATATCCCACAATCCAAGCAGAAGAGGCTCCAAATTGTGGATTGTGGAGTGTGGACACCCCGCTCTTGTTGATGGAATTATCCAAAAGTTCAAAATTGTTTGTGTCAATTTTCTCCAAAGATCAAACATTTCGTACGAGTTTGACTTTAAAAAAAACACTTTGTACAATTGAATACTTGAGTAAGCATCTCATCTCTGGTGCCATGAGGCCCATAACATGCTGTTCTCGTCCCCAGATAGCTTTGCTTCCACACTTCATATCCTTTTCAATTTAATAAAGAAGAATTGATACTGAAAATGTTCTTTAGAAAGAGGGTTTAGATTGCATTTTGAGCGTAAAAGCTATTGTAGAGAAAATTTTGTTCGAAATATACATACCATCTCATGCAGTGTTATTGTTCAGCAATTGTTTGATAAGTCAAAGTAAACTTACTTTGTCTTGGTCAGACAGAGAAGTTGTTCCATGCATCTTACGTTCAAATAAGTATCAGATAAATAGATAGTGATGCTAGGCTACTAGTTCGATCAGTCAACACTCAAAATGGCTGCCAGTCTTGGGTTTCGTCAAGAAAATGTCAGAAAAAAAATGGCTGCCAGTCAACTACATTATTGGTTGGACTTGGTTACATTAAGTAGTTGAAGAACCAATTATTTTAGATTCTCTGCTTGGCTGAACACCATTATGAAGGGTAATCTCACACAATTCTCCTATAGGTTGGTAAAACTCGTTTTGAGAGGAAAATTCTGTCATAACTAAGTACAATTCGGTGAGGGAGCAAACAAATGTTTGGTAGCGTTCAGAGCCAAACTTGTATAAACGGTATGGAGATTGACAATGCCTCTCGATGAAAATTTCAGCCAATTTAGCACTTCATATACTTATAAGATGGCCCAGAAAAGACCAGTATCATTTTGTGGGACTATTTGGCAAACAAGTTTCCGGTCAAGTTTATCTGTTACAAGTTTTTTAACAATTTTAATTACAGTAATCTCAAAAAACTTCTAAAAGTTTTTAAACTATAAATTTCAAAATATTCAAAAATTTACACACTTCAAAAATTTTTTATACAACTTCTACATTAAGCTACAGTAAAGATAAGTTTTTTGCCAAGTTTGTCTGCTACAAGTTTTTTAAAAACTTTAGCTACAGTAACCTCAAAAAACTTTTCAAAGTTTTTAAATTATACACTTCAAAATATTAAAAAAAAAAACACACTTCAAAAACGTTTTTAAAAACTTCTACAGTAAGTTACAACAAAGTTTTAGACAAATTTCTAAAAAACTCACCTGCCAAACGGGGTAAAAGTTTTAGACAAACAATTAAAAAACTCATTTGTCAAACCGGGCATGTATTCTGTTGTGCAGTGAAAACCTTACTGAGTAAATATTTCCTTCACATAAACAACACTATATGTTGTCCAACAGTATTTCATTTCTATCTTTTGATATGTGGAAAAAAGTAAATATGAAATAATTTACTTACCTGGCAAATTCACAAAATCAACTTAGAAGAGGTTAAGGCTACATTAGAAGTACAAAAATTATGTTGAATTCTGTGCTTTTGATATTTATTTCTTGTCTCACTGGTTAATTACTTCTAGAGCAACAGGATTTACGTTTCAAAAGAACATAATTGTAATGAACTAATTGAATAAACTTGATCTTAGTTTTCCCATGGAAGCATTCGGAACCAGTTTTGTCTCCGGTTTCACTGTACGTGATTTTTTTTTTCACTGTTTTAAATATTGAAAGGTAGGATGTTCAACTTCTCACTAAACCTACTTTAGAATTTGAGATGCCATCCGTTTTTATATAATTTAGCTAAGATCCATTGGAATTTTCTTACACCAAAAGGAAGTCCTTGAAAATTACTGTATAGATCTTACAAAGTTTGACAAATTAGCAATAGGCAGCACAGGGGTAGACTTGATTCAGTTAGTTAAAATAATTAATCGAACAAGTAGCACGGAAACTATCTTTCAGTACAAGAGATCATTGAAAATAAAGATTAACTAAAAAATAAAGTTCATGTCATACTTAGCAATAAAAGCTCTGAGCTTTAATTATTCTTTATTTGTGAGCATGTCACATTCTCAAATGCTGCTAGAAGTGTATTCCAATAGCAACTTTGTTGGAGGAATACTACAATGAGCATTTTTTGTCGAACACATTATTGTTACCTTAATCTTTACCACCAACCAACTTTTGGTCAAAATCAACCAAGTTAAAGTAACCCAAAATCTAGATTACTTTAGCCATTCAATCACGAGGGAAAAATTCTCAACAACTCTTTTTTTTTTTTTTTTGAATTCTCAACAACTCTAGTCACTACTAGAGGAAAATGGCTGTGCCTTGCACAGCTTAGGCCCTCCAAGAAGTTTAGCTAAAAAGTTGTAATTCTTTTGGTACATAATGAATAGACATATAGAAGCAAAAAAAGAGCTAGAAATTTATTGAAGTTTGTTATGATGAAATATTCCATCTATGAAGTGAGTTCCTAATTATTATGATATAAATAATAAGAGATTTTTGAACCCTTGTTGCATGTAAATAATGACAACTAACCAGGTGAAAAAGTAAACATATTATTTTTGTGAATTTTTTGCAAGTATGATTATGCATAAACATTAAGATTAATATGTATTATGGTACCTTCCTAATAGGTTCTCTTGATTCTATTTGGTATTTTGGATCCAAGAATTATTGCCTATTTGGTGGGATAATTTCCATAAAATATCACATTATCAAACCAAACAACCCAAATGGGTTTAATATTCTGGGCTCAAAAGAAAGTGGAGGTCATACAATTTACATAGAGTGGATTTTAGTTTAAAAAGATGGAAAATCATTAAGGTAGCCATCAATACGGCAATGAAAGTGAAAAAAATTAAAAAAAAAAACACAATAAACTTTCTAAAAGGGGAGGTGCGTCATAAAGATAGGCTATTACATTACTTACTTGCACTATCTCTTTATTGTATAGGTAGATAGATAGATTGAATAACTATTTGGGAGTTCTTTGTCTGTCATGGGGCCAAATAAGTCACTTAGTCCAACAAATTATTGAGCTAACGGGGATAACATGGAACTGGAAAACTCATAAGAGAACCTTTTCAACGTAACCACAATACGATTAGTAATTAATAGCGAGCTACGGTAATTTATTAGAAACCAACACATAAAATTCAAGATGACATTTGCTGCTATTTTCCTTTTTTTTTTTTTAAGAATCAAACTATGTGGTTATGGGATTTTACATTTTTCTTTCTAGATGTACTAGTCCGATGAATAAGAAAAGAAAAAGGGAAAATAGAGAACCCATGCATTGTTTAATAGGTTTGGGGCGAGCTAATCTCTGAATTGGATTGGTTGTAAAATCGTACAACTTATGACAGTTGTCTACTTAAATTCGTTTTCACTTTTGTCAATAGTCACTATGGTTAGTAGAAAAATTACAAGCTTTTACGTAGTAGAAAACACCGTTAGAGGACAATAAAGAAAGGATTGGACATGAAAGTAGCTCAACACCTAATATGTGGTCACCAGATCGGTGGGGAGGGGGACAGGGGAGGAGCGACAGAGGGGATGGCGGGGGAAATGGGGGGAGGAGGAGGAGGAGGAGAGAGAGAGAGATAGGAGAATGAAAGCAGAGGAAAAAAAAAAGGAGCTGTCGACAATGGTGTCAGCCGCTAATGACTGAAGTAGTGGCAATAGCAAGGAGGAAGAAGAAGAGAGGGGGAAAAAAGAAAAGAAAATGATAGAAAAAAAGGAAAAATATTAAAAATATTCAATTTTTTCACAAAATTTTTTTTATAATTTTCACAGTAAATTATAATAAAGTTTTATATAAATATCAAAAAAACACTCACTATCCAAACGGCTTTGATTTGCTTTGATGCATTTAAGTTCACATGGCGATGCCTAGTAGTAACATGAAACGTTTAAGATTTTTCCACTCAAGCCACTCTTTGATTTGTTTCCTTACCATCTAAAATTACGATTTGAAACTTAAACCAGACAATGACTTTTGACCAACCGCAGGGATCAAACGTCAATGGGTTCGATAGAAATTGGCCCGGCCCAAGAATTGGATGACATCATCATGATATCATAAATGCATATATTAATTTTATTTAAGCGAATAACCTAGAAAAATGACTATAAATATAGTGGTAATTCATTTTCACCATCATACTCCTTACCCATCAAGTTCATAAAAAGATAACTTAATTGTAAACTCAACAAATGATAAATTAATATGACCTACTTAATAAGAATTTTAAATAAAGCAAAAAAATAATCAAGTTTTTAAATTAATTGGTTAATGCTTTTAAGATTCAAATGCACATTGTAAATTTTTTCAAGGGGATGAACAAATTAAGACTCATTTGTAAAAATATAAGGGTCACAGTTACACATAGAAGTTTGGAAGTGTATTTACGATTATTTAAAACATTAGGGAGTTAAATCCAACTATTCAAAAAGTTTCAAACTTGAAAAGCAACATCCTGTTATCCTTCGTCTTCTCAGCGTTCATCTCCCCATTCGTCATCAGCAACTTCAGGCAACGATTCCCGGCTTCCAGCCTTCCTTAACATTGTTATCCATTTTTTTTTGAAGATTTCGTTTTTCAATTCCCTGTCTTCGTACGGGTAAGACCCTTCTCCTCTTTCTTTATTTTCATTCTGACAAGAAACGGTAATCTTATTCATTGGAAAAACTATTTTGCTCTGGTACAACCGAAAGTTTATATAAAGAATAAGCAGCAGACTCCTAGTCTAAGTAGCAGTAGACTCCTAGACTAATTCTTCTAGACATACTGGAGTATTATTGTACAACTAGTTTCATATATGAACACAAAGACTAATTCTATCTTCAGTGTATAGTTAACAAGATAAGAGATACGGATGAAGTCTGCTAACAGCCCCCCTCAAGCTGGAGTGTGGAGGAACGAAACACCAAGCTTGCACAACAAGCGTTGAAAAGAACTAAAACCAAGCGCTTTGGTGAACAAGTCAACAGGTTGATCCTCTGAACGAATGAAATGGGTACAAAGCTCATTGGACTGAATCCGTTCACGAACAAAGTGACAATCCAACTCAATATGTTTGGTACGCTCGTGGAAGACAGGATTGACAGCAATATGAAGTGCAGCTTGGTTGTCACAAAACAGATGCATCGGCTGCGAATGAGGAATGGTGAGATCAAATAATAAACCTCGTAACCATAACAATTCACTGGTGGTACCGGCCATGGCACGATATTCGGCTTCAGCAGAAGAGCGGCTCATAGTTGGTTGTTTCTTAGTACGCCAGGAGATAGGTGCATTCCCAAGAGAAATGTAATAACCCGTGATAGAATGTCGCGTCTTAGGACAAGCACCCCAATCGGCATCACAATAACCGGTGAGTTGCAAATTAGTCTGAGAAGGAAAAAATAATCCCTGGCCTGGAGAATTCTTAATGTATCGAACAACCTTCATTGCTGCATCATGATGATCTAATGTAGGGAAATGCATGTACTGACTCAAAATATTAACAGTATACAGAATATCTGGTCGTGTGATAGTGAGGTACAAAAGTCGACCCACAAGACGACGATAAGACGAGGGATCAGCCAAGGGCGTATTGGTTGAACGCCCCAATTGGTGTTGTTGAGACATTGGAATCGGACTAGGTTTTGCATCACTAAGACCAGTATCTGTTAAAATATCCAGAGCATACTTCCGCTGACTCAAAAAAATTCCTTCAGGATTCTTGGCAACTTCAAGACTGAGGAAGAATTTAAGGGGGCCAAGATCTTTCAGATGGAACTATCCATGCAAGAATTGTTTAAATTTTTGGCATTGAAAAGAATCACTTCCTGTAATTATCATATCATCGAGATACACCAAAACTGCAAGAAAACTGGTATTAGTCTTCAGGATAAATAAAGTAATATCTGCTTGAGACTGAATAAACCATATTGTTTGAAAGCAAGAGTTAATTTAGAAAACCACTCCCTGGAAGCCTGTTTAAGACCATAAAGAGATTTACGAAATCGACAAACTCTCTTGTCACCAGATGGTAAATATCCAGGGGGAGGGATCATGTATATTTTCTCATGTAAATCACCATGGAGAAAGGCATTATTCACATCAAGTTGATGTAATTCCCAATTTTTAGCCACAGCAACAGCCATTAAATACCGCACTGTAGTTAGCTTTGCTACAGGAGAATGTTTCAGTGTAATCCAGTCCCTCCTCTTGGGTATATCCTTTGGCCACTAACCGAGCTTTATAACACCCCACAGTACCATCTGACTTATATTTAATTTTATACACCCATTTACAACCAATGGCTTTCTTTCCTATTGGCAAGAGTGCAAGATCCCATGTATGATTTGCAGCTAAGGCATCAAGTTCAATTTGCATGGCAGACCTCCACTTTACATCTTGACTAGCCGCAGAGTAAGTAGAAGGCTCAATCTCGGTTAATAAGGCTGCAAGAAACGCTTGATAGGATGTAGAAAAGCGATGATTGGAGAGATAAGAATTAAGAGGATAGGGAGTACCTGATGCTCTGGAAGTGAAAACTGAATTGGAGTGGCAGGAACTATTAGGATAATCACAGACACAGTCTTTTAGGTAAGCAGGTGGTCTTCGAATCTGCTGTTCTTGGCATGGTGGAGAAGTCTGAATCTCTTCAACACGATTATCCGTAGCAGAAAGCTCATGATTGGGACTTGAGGAAAGAGTGGCATCAAAATTATGCACTTCAGGACCAGAATTAGAAAGAGAATCAACACATTGATCATCATTATCAAGAACAGGTGAGGGAGTGTTAGGTGTTAAGGTGGAAGACAGCGTCGAAGATGATGTACTAGAAGGAATTTTGAAAGGAAAAAATGTTTCATGAAAGTGTACATCACGGGAAAAATAGAATCTTTTTGTCTCTAAATCATAAACTTTGAAACCCTTTTTGTTTTGAGGGTAGCCTACAAACACACAGGGCCTAGACCTGGGTTGAAACTTGTCCAAAAGTTGTAAAGGATTAACAGCATAACACAAACAACCAAATACTCTAAAATGATTATACGTTGGTGGCTTGCCAAAAAGCACTTCAAAAGGGGTTTTACCTCCAAGTGCTGATATGGGGAGTCGATTGAGAATATATGTAGCAGTTAAAACACATTCTTCCCAAAATTTAATAGGCAAGTTGCTCTGAAACCGAAGAGCACGAGCCACATTAAGGATGTCTCTATGTTTTCTTTCGACAACCCCATTTTGTTGAGGTGTACCAGTACAAGAGGTTTGATTAACAATCCCTTTATTTCTAAAGAATAATGCCATGGCCCCTTCTGTAAGTTCTAGTACATTATCGCTTCTGACTTGTTTAATTTGAAACCCAAATTGAGTTTGAATCAAAGAATAAAAATTTTGAAAAACATGATAAGCTTCATTCTTGTGTTTTAATAAATATGTCCAGACTGTTCTAGTACAGTCATCCACAAGAGTTAAGAAAAAAATGAGCCCCAGAACTTGAAGGTGTTTGATAGGGTCCCCATATATCAATATGAATCAAATGAAAAGGAGTCACAGATTTATGAATGCTTGGAGAAAAAACTTGTCTAGAAGCCTTTGCCAAAGAGCATACAGTACATTCTTGGCAAATTTTATCAGAACGAATATGAGAAAAGTTGGGTATTCACGCTAACCGGTCGTGTGAAGGATGTCCTAACGTTTGATGCCAGAGAACAGCGGATCCTGCAGCCGTATTAGTTTTGCCATGACGTGACTCATCATAGTCTGTGGTGAAGTAGTAAAGACCATCTCGTTCCTTACCTACCCCAATCAGTTTCCTCGAGCGTAGGTCCTGGACAACACAAAAATCAGGAAAAAATAGGGCAACACAATTGTGTTCTTTAGTGAGACGACTGACAGAAATAAGATTACAATGAAAACTTGGAGCTTGCAAAATATTATACAAAGTAAAAAGGGAGTTCAAATGATGACTACCATATTCGCAGAGTTGTTTCACAATGCCATCAGGTAGGAATATATTAGTGGATTTTTTTGATTTAACTAGGTCAAACAAGAAAGTTTTATCACCTATAAAGTGATGAGTAGCACTTGTGTCTAGTAACCAAGTGCAGCAAGAGGATGATGAATTTGGAGTTAAAGGATGGGTTACGTTACCGACAAAATTAACCGAGCCAGCATTTTTGTCACTATTCAACAATGACAAAAGTTGCTCATACTGTGCGGCTGTCAAACCATTAACTGAAGTAGTGGAATTTGAAGAATTTGTTGTATCATCCGAGCACACATTTGCAGCGGTGGGATTTTTCCTTGAAGACTGCCAATTATTCAGATACCCTATAAGCTGCCAACACCTATCCATTGTATGGTCAGCCTTATTACAATGATCACATCGTAATTTGGGTTGTTTCGAAGATTGATTTCCATTCTGACGTGGTTGGCCTTGTTGTTGCCGAACACGAAGTATTTCAGAATTGTATTGAGATGGTTGCCGTCTAACTGAACTAGATCGTGGCTGCTGCTGCTGAACATAGAAAGCTCCTGCCCCATCAGAATCGTGTGGACAAAGAAGACTCAGTTGCTTCTCTTCCATCTTAACCATGTTAAATATACGATTAAGTGAAGGGAGAGGCTCAGTTGCCAATATTTGAGATCGAATGGTTTTAAATTTTTCATCCAATCCCATCAAAAATTGGTGTGAGCGCTCTTTGTCCCTTTCAGCAAGCCATTCTTTTAGTCCCCCACATGAGCAATTTGGAGGGTTTGAATAGGCACTCAACTCATCCCATAAGGCCTTAAGTTTGGAGTAAAAAGTGGTCACCGAAGCTGTTCCTTGAGTAGACAAAGCAATGTCCTTTTCTTATTTCATAGATTCTGGGTTCATTGCTTTGACCAAAACGTTCTTCCAAATCCACCCAAAGTTCTCTTGCCGAGTCATGATAAGTGATTGAATCATGCAGATCCAGACTAATTGAATTGATAAGCCACGAAAGAACAAGCCCATCACATTTACTCCAAAACAATGCTTCACGGCTTCCAACTTTCGGTTGCGGCAATTCTCCATTCACAAATGGGATTTTATTTTTACTTCTCAAAGAGTTCAAAATATTTCGTTTCCACCGTTGGTAATTGTCACCGTCAAGCAACGTTGGAACTAACGAAGCATTGGTGTAATCGGCAGAAGTCAAAAAATATGGGGAGCTTGGATCACGGAACAAATCACCAGTCGAGGAATATCCTAGATTCTGTGATTCGTTTTGCTCCGCCATTGTTCCAAGAACGTAACAAGAAACCAACACAAAAGAGAATCAAAATATGAAGAGTAGAGCAAGGAGGATCATTGCTCTAATATCATGACAAGAAACGGTAATCTTATTCATTGGAAAAACTATTTTGCTCTGGTACAACCGAAAGTTTATATAAAGAATAAGCAGCAGACTCCTAGTCTAAGTAGCAGCAGACTCCTAGACTAATTCTTCTAGACGTACTGGAGTATTATTGTACAACTAGTTTCATATATGAACACAAAGACTAATTCTATCTTCAGTGTATAGTTAACAAGATAAGAGCTACGGATGAAGTCCGCTAACACATTCTCTTTTTTTCATTTCCTTTTACCTTTAATTTTAGATTATAGATTTTTGGAAGATGACAATCATAAATTTTTAAATCTACTTTTTCTTTCTTTTCTTGCTATTTTGTTAAAACTTTTCCTTTGTGATTTCAAACAAAAAATGAAGCATCAGTAACTAAAACAAATTGTGAAAGAAAGAAATGGAATAAAACCCAGTTTTCGACTCACGATTGAATCGGTTAAAGCAACCGGTCTGATTCGAGTTTAAAAATACAAATACTTCAAACAATTATCAATGCTATAGATACGAGAAAGAAACTTTACGCAGTAGGCGCCCACCAAGACAAGAATTTTTGCGAACGTACAAGTTTTAGTAAAAGCTATCAATTTTGAGAGGAACATCCAGGCAAACAAACAAAAAATTCACAACACCACCAAATATTCTTTATTTATAAACAAAGAAATCTAAGTATTACGGGAATTAATAACATAGACAGCTTCTAGCTGCAATTAACAACTAATTCCAAAGGATTAAGATGTGGAGTAGCATAGCACATAAGTGGATGAGCCAAGCCAGCAGATAAACCAGACCCCTCTTCCATTTTTATCTTTTCTCCTCCCTGCACTGTAAAATCAAAGCACTGAACAAGCAGGGCAACTGCTGAATGAACCACTGCTAAGGAAAGTGATGCACCAGGGCACCCTCTTCTTCCACTCCCAAATGGAAAAATATTGAAATTTTGTCCCTTAATATCCATCTGGTAATCATCATAAGCGCCTTTAGATCCCACCATGAACCTTTCTGGTTGAAATTCGAGCGGATTGTCCCATGAACTTGGGTCCCTCATAATAGCAAAGACATTGAATGCTACCCTCTCATTAGCCAAGATATCATAGCCGTTGATCTTGCAATCTTCACCACATCGACGAAATATCAAGGGTGCAGGAGCATGTAGTCTTAGGCTTTCTTTAACAACTGCTTGCAGGTAAAGAAGCTTTGGAACATCAGATTCTTGGACTAGTCTTTTTGATCCCACAACGGTATTGATTTCATCTCTAAGCTGCTGGAACACCTTTGGATGATTTATGAGCTCTGCTAGCGTCCAAGTCAGTGCCACACTTACTGTTTCAGTGCCTGCCATGAAAAGTTCCTGTCCATTTTTTCGATGAAGCTAGATCTAAATTAATCTCATACTATAAACTTAAGCAAGAGAAAATCAAGAAAAATTTGACAATTATTTTATGCTCCAATTCTATAACAAAAAAAGGTGTATATGTACACTGTAGAAGGAGAGAGACTTACCATAAGAAAGGATTTTATGTCAGTTCTACTCAGCTTGACTTCAGCCTTTTTATCCCTGTGAATCTCCAGGAGAATATCCATCATGTCCTTCCTTTCCTTATTAGAGGAGTTCAACTCGTTCTCATGTTCCACCATTATCTTCTCCACCAATGAATCAAACTTCGAGATCAAGGCCTTGACCCTCTTCCCATATCCAAACAAATCAAGTTTGCCTATAGGACCAAATAATTCTC
Organism: Coffea arabica; assembly: GCF_036785885.1. Classification (NCBI taxonomy): domain Eukaryota; kingdom Viridiplantae; phylum Streptophyta; class Magnoliopsida; order Gentianales; family Rubiaceae; genus Coffea; species Coffea arabica. The sequence goes on from NC_092321.1 coordinate 14,903,323, forward strand.
CCAAAGCAAATTTGGGCGAAAGCTGAAGAATCTCCTTGACAAACTCCCATAGGCGCCTACCTTCATCCAGAGCAGGCGTGCATCTGGTGCTCATAGCCATCCTGGTAATCACATTATTAGTCGTGGTCATAAGTTCCACTCCCAAATTACAAGCCTTCCTTTCTTCTGAAAAGCCAACAAGAATCTTCAACAACTTCATCATCTCTTGCCTCCTGATGTCAACAAACCGGTTGACTTGTGTCACGGAAAGAAGCTCAGTCATGCAAAGTTTCTTCATGAAACGCCAGTAGGGGCCGTATTCCGCGTTAACAAATTCAGAGCCAGCATAGATATTAAAATCTGCAGCCCCGAATTGTGGCCTGGACACAAAATTCATCTCATTATTTTTCAAGAACTCTTTAGCAATGGCAGCGTTGGAGACAACAACAACTGAGGATGAAACGACACGGAGCCGAATGAGCGGCCCGTATTGATTGGCTAAGGTTTGGTAACTCTTGGATGCTACGGAGCCAAGCAGGTGAAGATGGCCTATGATGGGCAGTGATGGAGGGCTTGGAGGGTGTCGAATTTGTTTAGAACCATTTTTTCGTTGCTTTAGAACATAACGGAAGAAGGTGGTGGTAGCGAACCAAATGAAGAACAAAAGGCCGTAGAAAAGAACGTCTGAGGAGTTGGCCATGGTTGATTGCTGATGGCTTTCCTGCCTAAAATTGGTTCAATTTCTCTAATGTATTTATAGAGAAACCTCGCGTCTGGAAAAGTCGAGGTATCTTGAACCATACTTTGGTTTGGTGTTTCACGGCTGCTGTAGATGTTACTCCTATTTACAGTTTTACACTAAAACGTGACACTCAGTACTGTGTTGGTGGATCAAGGATTTTCATCTGTTTTGACGTTAGCAAAATATGGAGAATACACGATTGATTGTCAAAATTAGTAACTCTAATTGATTGGGTCCATATATTATGTCTGTTGGCGGATCATTTTGCATATATCCTTTAAATGGTTGACTATTAATACTTCAAAATTACCACTTATGCGCAAAAATTGGAACACTCTAATAGAAAAAATTACCCATGGAAAGAACGATATAGGCCCCCACACTTTGTTGTGTGCACTTAGGGCTGTAAACGAATCAAATCATTTGCGAGTCGATTCGGTCAAAATTGGACTCGAAATCAATCAATATCTTGACGTCGAGCCAACCAAGTCAAGCTAGCAAACTTGAATTGAACATAGAAAAGTTTAGCATGTTAACTCGTGAACCAATTCGATTATATATATATATACACACACACATTTATTTATTTATTTACTTCTATTTTATAGTAAAATTACACATATATATATATATATATCTAATATTTTATTATTTATTAAGGAAAAATGAATATTTTGTCTACTTTGTAAAAATTAAATTATTTTTTTATTTTTTTAAGCTCGAGTCTGCTCAAATTCAAGTTCGACTAGACTCGAATTTGAGGTCGATCGAGATCGATTTCAAGTTTGATAAAATTGTGTTGAAACCAAATTCAACTTAACTCAACTCGTTTGCATCAGATTGTAAAAAACCAAAGGTGTCCTTGGGTGTCCAACGCCGTGCATGGTCATGTTTAGTTCTCGCATTCACACACTTTCTTAACTTAATTTCACTTTTTAATTAAACTAACACTTGTGGAGTAGCACTCAAGAAGAGCTCCTGTAGCTATATATAATCACTGTTCAGCTTTCGTTTTGATAGGTTGCTATGCTAGCTCTCCTCAGATTCTTCAAGTAGACTAACTATGTTTTTGTCAATTGAAAAAAAAATTGTATTTGTTTTATGTTTGTTGGTAGATTTTCATTCTTTTTCTTTTTTTGTTACTCTTTTTGTTCTTTGGTTATAATTAAATACAGTCCTTTTTTTACTTCCTTATTTAGAGTAAATTTTAACTATCAAATACCTATCTTATACACATTTGTATTAATTGTATCTTATTTTATTTTTTTTAATCAACTCATAGCTTTTCTTTTTTATTTTAATTCTCTCCAAGCACATTCTCTATTTCTATTATTGGATTGATCGTTCATTATTGTTACAAAAAATTTAGACTAACTATCTTTTTTTCCTGTCTTTTTATATTTCTTTATTTAAAATAAACTACAATCAATCTATTAATTCCCTACTTTAGATACGTTTACGTTGATGATACCTTTCTTGATTTTTTATCAATCAATGCATAGTTTTCAATTTTTTAGTTTCTCTAAATATCTTTGCTTTATTTCTATTACTTGACTTGATTATTTATTTGTGATTCTAAAGTTTTGACAATTTCATTTTTAGAATTACATAATTTTAGCATATTACTCATACAAATTCATTTAAATTTTATAAATAGTTATTCTTTTCCTAAAAATTCCAATAATTATTATGCTCTCTCTGTCAGAATCCAATTTATTTCCAACTTATAGGCTAATGTAATGTAGTATCTACTTATATATGGTTTGTAAAACTTTTCTATTGGTTCTTCTTCATAATTTTTTTACATAAATTAAAAGATTGCCTCCCAAATTACTTCTCTTTTTTTTTAGGGAAAATAATAACTTTCATGAATATAGCAAGGAATAGTCACAAGCAGAAGCAACGTGCACTATACATAACCAAATTAAACTAAACAAAAAAGGAACCAAAAAACACTATACAAGCGCTCAATCAAAATTGAAGATGTGTTGATCAAAATCCCAAGCTATAAGCAACCTCGCGGTCTGGATTGCTTGATGCATAATAGAATCAGCAGTAGCAGCTTTATGTTGGAAAATTCTCTGATATAACATACAAATTGTAGCTCCAGATTCAAGAAGTATATCCCGTTTGAATTGCTATCTTCTAGAAATTTTATTAAAAAAAATATTGTACTGATTTTATGTATGTGAAATATGAAATTGAGTGAAAAATGTAATCACGGATAAGAAGGTCACCAGACTGGATTTTCTCTAATGTGTTAAGAAAGCCACCAGACTGGAAAAAACCTGTCTACCAATCAAGTTCCTGCTTGCGTCCATACACGTCACTGTAGATCAAACAACACTCCACATATAAGGTGAAAAAGCACATTTGTAGTTTTTTTAAACAGTGTAATTTTTATTTTTTCACTAGACTGAAAAATCACATTTGTCAGATCAACTGTCCTTGAATAGTGTAATTTTTTTTAAACAGTTTGTAATTCTATGTGAATTACCGGTAATACTTCACAACATGCATGCAATTATTATGCATAGGATTCACATGAACACTAGCAAAATATCATATTTCTATTGTAAGGATGTATAAACTGACCACGAGAGTAGGCATGATTTAAAAAAAAAAAAAAAAAGGATGTACAAACTGTTAAGAAAAAATCACAATTTATACCGACAAAATGTTACACCATTCAAGAACGATTGACCTGACAATCCTCCCTGCTCCAAGTTCATCACCTGATTAGCCCATCTTTAGTAGCTAATCTAATCTTACACACTGGCCCCACAATGAAAGAAAGTCTGGGAGTACATCTTTTAAACCAAACCAGCTTATATCATGATACTTCAGAGTTCTATGTGGGATACGTAATTATGTATGTGCCAACGCGCGGACATTGTTGATTTCTGGTCTTTAGTTATCATGGAGGGCGATATTGCCGGATTCTCTAGAAATTGACTATACAAGGATGAAAGGATTCTTGACCGAGAAAATGAATGCACGAGATGTATTAATTGAAGATTGAAACTAATACTAGTGTAACAAATTTTTTCAAGATAAATTTTCTTCATATCCCACAATCCGAGGCTCCGTTTTGCTCCAACTGTGAATTGTGGAGTGTCGACACCTCGCTCTTGTTTATAGGCTTATCCAAAAGGTCAAAATTGCTTATTTCGATTTTCTCCAAAGATCAAACGCTTTGTACGAGTTTGACTTGAAAAAAAACACTATGGACAATTGAATACTTGAAAAAAAAAATTATGGACAATTATTTCGATGCGAGTACTGTATCGACTTGTGATTTTAGGAACATGTCCTAATTTATAGGGGTAATCGGGATCGAATTCATTCAAGCTTTGCGGTATAAAAAAGAATTACTTGAGTAAAGTAAGCATCTCATCTCTAGTGCCTTGAGGCCCGTAACATGGTGTTCTCGTCCATACGTGGCTTTGCGCAAAAGCTTCTGTAGAGAAAAATTTTCCAAAATCTATACTCATGTAGTATTATTGTTCAAATATTGTTTGATTTGTGTAGTATTTTATATTAAAAGAAGACCAATTTTTCCATTTTAAAAAAGGAGTCAAAATCAACTTATTTTGTTTTATTTTTTCTTTCGACAACGATAACAATTGTATAAAATATTATATTCTAATCTACAAGAGAGGAGGAGCCTAAGAGGCTTGTGTGTTAGAAATTAGTAGCTATGCAGACCTAATTAAATCAAAAAAGTGCTATGACACCACATTTAAATTTTTTTTGCTGCAGGTGAGATTTTAACATCCATCTACCGTCCAAGAAGGGACTTAAAGTCCCTGTTGGTGGCCACTGAGCTTACTTATTTTGTTTTAGTCTTTTTTTTTTTTTGCCAAATCCAACTAAATCAAAAGAGTGCTATAATACTACTTTTAGATTTTTTTTTTGTTACAGATAAGATTTTAACCCTCACTTACAGGCCATGGAGTGAGTTAAGCCCCTCCCCCGTGGCCAAGCTCAGTGGTTACTTATTTTGTTTTAGTCAAACAGAGAGAAGTTGTTCAATGCATCTTACGTACAAATCAGTGTCAGACAAAATAGCCAGTGATGCTGCTGGGCCACTAGTTCCAGCAGTCAACGGTCAAAATAGCTGCCAGTCAACAACATTTGGATTAGGGATAATTTCAAAAACCTCGCCTGAGGTTTTTAACCATTTAACTGGCCTCCCCTTAGATTTTAAAAATTATATTAACCTTCCTTAAGGTTTATTATCTTATAACATCTAGTTCCAATCAACTACTACATTGTTCAATTAATCTAATACCAACCCAAACATTAATAAAAAAAACATTGGGATTTGCTATTTGTTATCAGGATTTAAATTACATATGGCATCAAAAATAGTATATCATTTTATATATTTCACTTAATGCAAGATCCAGACTACTCTTTTCATTTATTAACCCAATGTCAAACATGATCAATAATAAATAATCAAAAAATCTACAAACAAAATATTACAAGGAGCGAACTTTATACCAGAAAAATCTCAATAACTAACTTTATTATATTGACAAGAATATTTATGATGTTAAAGTTTGTTCTCTGTAATATTTTAGTTGCAAACTTTTTCATTATTTGCAATTGATCATGTTTGATAATGAGTATGAAACTGAAAAAATTAATTTAGATCTTGTATTAAATGAAAAATACAAAATGATATACTATTTTTAAATGTTATATATGATTTGATCCCTAATAGTACTATTTTTGGTGCTATATTGAAACCTTGAAGGAAACCAGTGAAATAGTCAGAAACCTTAGGAGAGGTTTCTGAAATTATCCCTTTGGATTAACATAATATCTCCAAAAAAAAATTTATATTTCCTGTCAATACATTTTTCAATCACGTTTTTATCTTACAGACATCAAATCGTTACAATACTTTTTTTGTATATATATATATATATATATATATAAAAACTCGAAAAAGTAACAATCCAAAAGGTTGAAGAACCAAAAACTTGTAAGTGGATTTTTTATTTTTTTTTTAGCATTGTTTGATTTACATCACTGTACTAATGGTAGATTAAAGATGCACTAAAAATTACAAATCTGTAATCTATCAAATGCAATAGATTTGAAAAATTATCAATGTATTTGAAAAATATAAGAAATTTCACAACTGTCTTTTAATAGATAAATCACTATAACTCCCTTATGTGCAAGTTTCAATCGCTAGATCTGCTAATCAGTGATACTAACTTCAATAATGATGATGAGATTTGTCGAAATAGAGTCAAATCCCAAAAATTTTCAAATTTAATAACCAAATTTGAAATAAATTTAGATCTAACAATAAAATAAGGAAAAAAAACACAAAATATCTATAGGAATCCCTAAAAGAATAGAAAATTCTCAATTGGAATTTGTAGGAGAAACAGATTACAAAAATTAGGAGAGACTTTATTAGAAAAATAAAACAAATGAATGCTACTAGAAGTATAATGTGTACCAACACCAACTAGAGCTATATACCAATGCCAACTTTGCTGGAGGAATGCTACAAGTGTACAATAACACTAGATTAATGTTACTTTGGTCTTCATCATCAATCAACTTTGGGTCAAAATCAGCCAAGTTAAAATAACCCAAAATCTAGATTACTTTTTGCCATTCAACCACGGGGAAAAGGCAAAAACTTGGATAAGCTTGATCTTGTAGATTATATGATTTAAATTTTATTACACTATCAATTCTTGAATCATTGAGATGGTGTTGCAAAATGGAGGACACATCCTCTCAAGTGTTTGCGGAAGGAAAATTATCTCGACAACGCTATCGTTTTGGGAGTTCTTTGTCTATCTTGGGGCCAAATAAGTCACTTCGTCCAAAAAAATATCGTTGAATGCTGAAAAACCTGACAATTATCCTCCAATCTTGCAAATTGCGTTGGAATTTGGATAGCGAGTTAGTGACCTCGTTAAATCTTGGGCGTAAAAGTCGTCGAAATATTTCCTACGTCCACAAAATGTATTTGTCGAGAAACTTCAGACATAACCACTGAGTTTTGACTCTATTCCCATCAAATATCTTTGGTTTGTAGGTCGGAAATTCGAACCTCACCTACCTACCCTACTGACTTCATGTACACAATCTTTGTAGAGTGCTTGACATTAGATGTAAAAGTTCTTGACTAAGAGTTCATTTGGATTGTTATTTTTAAAATTTTTGTCGAAAAGTATATTATAGAACTTGATATATGTAAGATAAAAAAATAATTAATGTATTTACGAAAAATATAAAAAAAAATTTGGATAAAAACTACAAAAAAATTAATTTACAAAAAAAAAAAATTTTTTACTTGCATAACAAACACATTTTTCTACTAACTTTTTGTCTCACATACATCATCTCATAAACAAATATTACAATAATATTTTCAAATAATCTCCTATCCAGGCACACCCACATTATTGTTTACATGAAGGAAATGATTTACTCTTCGAGATTTTCACTGCCCAATAGAATACAAAATGATGCTGGTCTTTGTGTGTCGAGGTATAGATTTGTTTGGACTGTGATTTATTTGCTAATTTTTATTTGTTTGCATTATCAATGCATTTTTCAACCATATTTTTTATTTGGCATATATTATATCAAAAAAGTGTTACAATATTCTTTTCTCCAAAAAATTATTCTAAATAATCTACTATCCGAATACACTTCTGATTTGGATAGCTAAATTTTTTTTAAATGATATTTCATTCGCATTATAAACACATTTTTCTATCCAATTTTTCATATTCTCAATTATTTTTTAATCTCACATATATCACATTACAAAAAATATTATAATAATTATGTTAAATAATATTTCAAATAAACTCTATCCAAACAAATTCAAATTCGGGCATTCTTTATCTGTCATGGGGCCAAATAAGTAATAGCATTTCCAACAAAATATCGCTGAAAGTTGAAAATTATCCTCCGATTCTGTCACATTGAGTTGGGTAGTGAGTTAGTGACCGCTTAATTCTTGGGTGTAAAAGTCGTCGAAACATTTCCTACGTTAATATTAATGCATTTGTCTGACAAATATGACTATCTGAAAACTGTCAAGAACCCCTTTTATCGTTGAAATTTCAAAAGATAGAAGCTTCTTCTAGGTTTCTGTTAGAGGTGTCAAAATAGGTGACTTGAACGGAATTGATTTGGTTAAAATGGGTAATGAATATAAATGAGTCAATCCATTTATACCCATCTAATTAGATGAGTATAAATGGATAAATCAAAAAATGAATTGGGTAAGCTAATAGTAATAACCCATTTATAATCCATTTATTTTAACTTTTTATAAACTCATTTAATTTCATTTTTGCAAACTAAATTATCAATTTATACCACCCTTTGCACCCATCATTAATTTTAAATATTTATTTATAATGATCAATAAGTCTAATTACCAATTCTATGTCACAAAATTACATATTATTTACTAATGTTGCTAGGCGATCATAGTAAATTCAAGATGTCAGTGCTAAAGGGATAATTTCAAAAACCTCTCCCGAGATTTCTTATAATATCACTCAACTTCCTTAAAGTTTTTAAAATCTCACTTATCTTCCTTGGATTGACATTTTTTGTAACATTTTAACTCCTTTGGAGGAAATACAAGAAAGATAAAAACTTTTGTTCTAATGCTACACTTATATTATCCTACTGATGAAATTTATAACAACAATAAAAAAATAAAATAAGGTTAAATTTTTTATAAGGTGTAAATTTCTTGACTGTTTATTTTAAACAATTGACTAAATTGGCTGGTCTGTTTTAATCGACAAAATAGGGATAATTGCATAAACCTCCCCTGACTTTTATAGTAATAGCACTGACCTCCCCTATCAATTTTGAAATAGCACTGACCTCCCCTATCAAAAGTTGGAGGCAATTTAATAGGCAAAAGTGGATCAATTTACTAAAGTACCCCTGACATGATTTAATTTTACCAAATGAATGTGATGAGTATTTTCATCAAACCCAACAAAACATTTGTTAATAAAAATTACACTAAATTAACTATTTCTGCATAGTTTAACTAATCAACCAATTAACTAAATAACTAAATAACTAATAATCTAATTAATTAATAACTAATTATCTAATTAACTATTAACTAATTATCTAATTGTTAATAGTTATTAACTAATCAAACTATTTCTGCATAGTTAAACTAATTAACTATTAACTAATTATCTAATTAACTATTAACTAATTAACTAATTAATTAATTAACTAATTTCTATTTATCTAATTATCTAATTAACTAATTAACTAAAACTGTTGTCTGTCCGAAACTAACAAACTATTTGCATGTAAAACTAATTAATTGCTTAACTAATTAACTACCTAATTATCTAATTAATTAATTAACTAATTTTTGTTTATCTAATTAACTAATTAACTAAAGTTGTTGTCTATCCGAAACTAACAAACTATTTGTATGTTAAACTAATTAACTAATTAACTGCTTAACTACTTAACTAATTAACTAAAGCTGTTGTCTATCCGAAACTAACAAACTATTTGCATGTTAAACTAATTAACTGCTTAACTAATTAACTAACTAATTATCTAATTAATTAATTAACTAATTAACTAATTTCTATTTATCTAATTAACTAAAACTGTTGTCTATCCAAAACTAACAAACTGTTTGCATGTTAAACTAATTAACTAATTAACTAACTAACTAATTAACAAACTATTTGCATGTTAAACTATATGCAGTACGCATTATCTATTTAAAGTATCGGCTCTTTATGAGTATTTTACTTTCAAACATTTAATTTATGATAAAAAATCAATGTTTGTAAGTAAAATTCAAAAAGTGTTACTGTAACACTTTTTGTCAAGCAAATAATAATTGTCAAGCAAGTAAGGGCAAAATTGGAAGAAAATTCTTATCTCACTTCTACAAAAGCTGTCAGGGAGGTTTCTGCAACGAATTATTACTGTTCAGGGGAGGTGAATGCAATTTCTAAACCTAGAGGGGAGGTCAGTGCAAATGTCAGAAATCTCAGGGGAGGTTTCTGCAATTATCCCAAATAATAGCAAATCTTCGAATCCCAGAAGTAAAGATGACAAGAATATTCAGTACAAATTTGAGCCCTACTGGTTATGATCAAGATTGAAGGTGGTGAAAGTCTTTGAAATTGGAAGCAATAGCTATTAGAAAACTGAAGTGGCCGAAAGCACATCGATACCCGGGCCGAGCACGCAATATTCACTTAGTACTGCCTTTGTTCTTTCTTTGTTTTAGCCCAAAACTGATTGACAAAAAAAAGAATACATATGAACTGGCCCAGCCTGAGCAACACAAATCAATCTCTTGCCCACTGCTGAATTGTACATTTTATCAGCCTTAGCACGTTTTATCATTTCGAAGGAGGTTTTTACATGGGAAGCAACACTGCATGGCTATTATCTACATCAGATTAAAATGCTGCAATTATTCCTGCACGAAACAGGAAACAAATAATGCTGTGCTCTGGCACTGCATCAAGAAATTCAACAAATGAAACTACTATGACATGCCTACCAAGCCTAAACTCAGGGCATTCAGCTAAAGGTTAACACGCAAGTCATATATGCAAGAAAAAAGAAAAAACATAGCAACAAATAGAACTGGGTGTCCGAGCTAAAATCAATTTGAGAACTCGATCATCAAGAGATGATCATGGACCAACAAGCGAAGACCATGGATCATCAAGAGATGATCGGCCAAGCCACACAGGTCAGTTGTTCATTCTCCTTTCCTCCAAATCCTTGACTCTGTATCCTCAACCTTGATTGAGCTTGAATGCAAAACATATGGTCCTATTTAACGCATTGACATCAAAGTCCTAACTTTCTTTTCCCTCTCTGCCTTCTTTGCAATGGGAGTCCTTTTCAATTTGTGCAGTTCCTCCATTACCACTTTCTCAACTGTATCAATGGAGTTCAACAGCTTCTTTTCTGGAGTGAGAAAAGCTGTCTCTCCAGCATTCTGGTTGGTGATATCAAGCAATATCTTCGGCACTTTACCGACAGATACTGGACAGGCTCTACTTCTCATTGTTGGATATGGAGTGATCATAGAAATATCGTGCTCGAGTTGAGCACCTGATGTAGACACAGTAGGATCATGAACAGTCTGTTCCTGGGGGATAGGACTCTCAAGTTGATGGCCTTCACCTTCCCTCAAGCTAGCTCTTCTTCTTTCAATTGCCTGTAAAGAGGATCTTTACGAATTCAGCTCCATCCAATACAGTACCTTTTAATGGAGAACACCAGCTATTTGCAAATTGAACCACAAAAGGAAAAGAACCAAGTATTGATTTTTATACCCTTTCATCTAACTCAGAACTTGAAGAAGGTAACCCTAAATGATCACTTTCTAACTTAATAACTTGGTTGCCAAAAAGCACCTCAAAGTGAAAAACCAAAATACAACTGACATACAAGAGTTTCAGTAGTTGTAGCCTAGATTCTAACAGACAACATGAATACATACATTAGCTGAGCACTTGACAACAGGTCTGGACATGTTCAAGAGAACTTCAAGTTAGTTTAAGGTATTCAATCAGCATTTGGAAGGATGGAACTCGTCTCTACCCTTTCAGATACCACCACAGATATGCACATCAGGTGACTGGTAGCAGTTATTATTTAAAGAAACAGTAGAATCAATGGCATTTGCACTAGAATGAAGTCCAACATATGTAAAAGTTTAGGTTATCAATTCACATGAAAAAGCTTTAATCAAAGCAAATTCAGGAGCATTAAAAAACAAACCAGGGTACATAAATTGTAGGCAATGGGTATCGTCATGGAAAGTTGGCTAAATTAATGGAAATGCCAATGCCAATGAAAATTAGTTGGTTGACCAAGATAAGATTGAACCAGCAGATGCAGAACTATTTAAAACTGAGATAAGTTCATTTAAATAGTTTGGTATGCTAAAAAACTCGTTTGAGAGAAGTTAGTTTTCAGTAAAAGGACCAAAAGCCTATTGCTACAAAAAGGTCAGCAAAAGAGATGCATTTGATGTGATCTAATAAATTCAAGAAGCTCATTATATTCCATAGAAGATCTTACAGTCATACACCGGGGGTTTTACACCAAAAAAGATCATCTTACACTTATAACCATTCAGTCATCTAGTGGCATAGACGGTTATATGGTGCTACAAACAACTTAGTAAACCAAGTGTGATTTAACAAGATGCATACTTAAACAGCACAGATATGGATATGAATCATAGGAAACATAGAATGCCACTTCATCCAAGATTTTACCAAAACCCTCTAATAGATCAAAACTGAACAAGAGATAACAATAGTTGACTCATCAGACACCCTTTAAAATGGACCATTTTCTACATTTTGCACAATCAAATAAACCAAAATAAGCCTAATATATCTTGTTCAAGATTTTTCTATATCTTCCTTTTCAGTTTGTGACTGAGAAATTGGGCGACCGAAGCCTACAACGAAATAAACCAAATGCCAATTCCTAGGAGTAAAAGATACAGAAATAAGTAAAAACACATATTTAGCTCATATACTAGATAATTAATTTCATAATGAAACAAGTTCATAAAATACAATGTTTTATCGTAAATCCTTACTAAATCATCAAGGCTAGACAAACAATAAAAAATATAACAGCAATTTATATTCATTACAAGTAATACCAAGAATTCTCTCTCATATCAAGAAAAAGACGAATTACCCTCACAATAGCAGTGACATCCTGAAGGGGAGTTCTGGGGTACCAATTGGGCAAAACACTACCACCACGACCCCTGCCTCGACCTCTAACCCGGCCTCGGCTACCTCTGACCGTAGGAGACATGTTCTGCCTGCCAATAACTCTGACTGGAGACATCTGCAAATGCCTGCCACGCCAAATTCTTGGTGTTCCCAGACTACCCCTCTCAAATCCACCTCCAACAGAACCATCGGCCACTCCCATTCCTCCTCCACGAGTTGCCGTCATAGCCATCAACCCCCATCGGAACGGAGTCGTGGGACCCACATCCATTGCCTCATCAGGTAAAACACTGATTCTTCCGCCACTTAAATTGCCATTTCCGCTTCCACCTGAGATTATTGACTGTCGTCGACGAGTGTAAATGGCTGCCAAGTCCTCTGCCCTAGATATTCTGTCTCTGGCCTCCGGCATTGTACCAAAACCTTTCAATCAAGAATACAAATTAAGTAAATAAAAACAGGGGAACCCAAGATGAAACAATAAAATGGATGTTCTTTGATTTTCCAGAAACGAACTCCCGAAAACCTGTAGTTTCCGGCGACTCATTGATCAAATCTTGACCAAAGATGAATATTCTCAACGACCCAAATGAGAAATTAGGCAGAAAGGAGCAAATTCTTGGAGAACCCGGATGAAAAAACTTCATTTTCGGATAACCCAAGTAAAAAACAGTCATTTTCCGGCTACACAAACATCACATTTCAGGTATAAAGACGATTAAATGGAAAAATAACCACATTTTACATACATAAAATGAATTGCTTATTAAAAATAAAGTTGAAAAATGGAGCTACCTTCAGGAATCTTGTGGATTTTAGGGAAGTTCTGATGAAGATTCACAATGGTTATGATGATGATGATGATGAATGTGAGTGGCTTTGCTCTGTGGGGCTGTTTTCTTTTTCTTGGGTTAATAGAAGAGTGAAAGCTTTGAGATAGGGCAAATTGGCAATTTTTTCAAATGAAATTTGGGCGGTACTTTATACTGGTAACTGATAGTTTCTGGAAAAATTTTAAAAAAAGAAATTTTTGAGAAAATTATGGCGAAATTGAAAATGAAAATTTGAGGGTGAACACATGGGCTCGGGAAAAGTGAAATTTTCAAATTTCAAATTTTTGGTCATGGGAGGGAGGGTTGACCTCATTCTTTTTACGGTTTTGCTTGCTGGATTTAACTGCCTAAAAAAAGTTAGTATTTAGTAGCGCAATTAAACCTTTTCCAGAATTTTAAGCCCATAACAGCCTGAAAAGCTGTTGTGCTACTTGTTATTGGGCTTTCATGTTTTCTTTGCCTCTTCGGTTCTGAAGAATGGCAATTGGATATTGATACATGATCCATTCAAAGACAAATCCGAATCAGGTTGACGATGATTGATGAGAGCTAAAACGGTTTGTTCTAATGACATTGTATATAATTTTTGTTAATTTTGGTTACGCAGTTTTTTCTTGGAAGTGTCTTATGGGGGTTTCTTAGTGTCTGGTTAGCAATTCTAACCAACTCTGATTAGGGTGAGTTGGTCACCAGGTGAACCATAAGGTACATGTCTAGTTGCAAGTTAGGAGTTTAAACTTCTGTACTTGCACCAATATTCAAAAGGTGTACAGTAATGCATCCCTTTGATTTAGAATTGGACCCTCCTTTAATATAGGTTAGGGTAGAAGTAGGGCTGCAAACGAGTCGAGTTTTGACCTAATCGAATTAAACCTTGATTTAGTTTTATTGAACTCGAACTCGAGTTGAAACTTGACGAGCTGACAATTTAAAGAGCTCGAGCTCAAAAAAATAAAAAATAATTATTTTATTTTTTAAAAAAATAAATAAAATAATATTTTTTTCTTAATAAATAGTAAAATATTAAGGATATATATGTAATTTTACTATTAAAATAATATATATATATATATATATATATATATATATATATATATATATATATATATATATATATATATATATATATACTTGAGCTTAATATTTTGAGCTCGAGCTCAAGTCGAGCTTGACTCGAGCGGTTCGGTTCGTTTGCAACCCTAGGTAAGAGATGCCAATCGACCAAAAAAAAAAAAGGGGAAAAGAAGTTAACTGATGAAAATTTTTTGCCTCCGCCGAACCAATAATATTTTAGCCCTCCCAAGTGCTAACATTTACATACTATTGAAAGACAAAGAAATCAAAGCAAATTGTCCCATATTGTCCCACTGGGAGTGTTTGTATACCTCAATTATTTCAAATAATATTTTGCTTGCATCACAAACACATTTCCCAACCTGCCTTTTTATATTTCCAATCACTTTTTTATCTCACATACATCACATCACAAAAAGTGCTACAGTAATTATTCCAAATAATATTTCAAATAATACAAAATATGCATTAAGGCTTGTACCCTTGGTTAAAGAAAAAAAGGTAATTTTTTATGCATAATTATTCTTTTCCTTTTTTTTGGGTTCCTCTATTTTATAAAAGTCTGAATTTCCTTGTTAAAGTTTCTTCAATACCGGGGTTGATAATAATATCTAAAATTTATAGTGGATCCACCTCCCTATTTTGCATGCTTAGGACACAAGTTTAGAAAAATCTTTTTTTTTTAGTAATATGTGCAGTAACTTTGGATTGACACATTGCTTTACGTAGTGAATCAAGGAAAATATTATCATGTACGACACATACGACTAGATACAAATGAAACAACGTAAAATTGCTTCCTTGAGGTTTTTGAAGGTTTTTTTCAATACAAAAATTTTGGACGACTCCGCCCAAAACCTTCCATGATCTTGCGCCCAAGTTCTTGCACAAGAGCATCAATAGCTTCACAGTACTCGTGCATTATTTCCCTTCAACAAATCAAGAAAGTTAGTCCATCAAATACAACATAATTCAAAATTAATTGCAACCTCACATACATCGTATGTTAATATATTATTATCGTTCTACATCATATTTTAAAAAGTGTGACAGTATTATTTTTCTAAAATGCTTCAAAAGAGTACTAAAGATCGCAATCCAAACAAAGTGGTAAGTTTATGCGTCAATCCAAGAGTTTCTTAGGTCAAGTCCATTTTACATGCCAATTCCAGAGTTTCTTAGGTTTACCTCTGTACATTTTCAAGTGTCTTCCGTATAAAACTCGTAAATTCCTCTACTAGAGTCTCTTGAGGTTTTAATCATAGACTTGAAATTAATGATTTCTGCCAACTAAAGGTGGATATGGATTACCTTTGATGAGGAGAAGCATCAAGTTTATCACAGAATCGATCCACGGCCTCAGGTGGGAGCATGTCATACGCTCCAAGGGCTTCATAGAATGAATTGATAGTGTTCCTAGGAATGTACCCCATCAAACGTTGAGGATAAACATTCCTTTTCTTGATTTCAAGAGGAAGATCGAAAAGGGAAAGCGATACTGCCTTCATATCAGACATCAAAGTTGAGGGAATCCCATGATCAAAGAGTCTGAAGCATCCCCACCTCTATAATGCTTTTACAACTTTGTCAAGCTGCCCTGATATTCCTTGCATATCAAGAACCGGAATACAAGAATTAACCATGTTGTTTCATCTCTACAAAGATCTCGATTCTGTTATGTTTGCTGCTATTGAAGTCTCCTTTCCCTTTATATAACAGGAATTCGTCGCATTTCAGTTGTACTTATTTGCCACCAACAGTGACAGTTATGGTTAATTTAAGCTACTAGAATCAAATATGGAACTGCATTCTTTTTGTCCTTGTGCCTCATTATGTTGTGACTTGTGAGGATCTCCAGTTCCGTAGTTGACCTTCAAAGGGAATCTGGACTCTAGCCCCGGTTTAAGAGAAAAATTGAAAAATAATACCAAGAAAAAAGTATCAAGTTGAATCATGAATGGTTGCACATTGGTCTGACGTTAGATATTGCATCAGAACAGTTGCTTCATGAAGGTTAATTTGTATTTATGCCACTTGAGATGTGTTCATATCAGCTGTAATGGTGTAACCTGTCAACTGCAAGGGTCTAATTTATATGAAAGATTTGTAATACAAGCTTACAAATCATGCAAGAGAAGCTATTTTTACTCTCACAATAACAGAAAATACTCTCTAATTGGGCAAACTTCAGTAGAATTAGGTGTCAAAATTTATCTTAATGTGTTCCTCTTGTTCATCACCATATGTTGGGAGTTGAAAATCACAAGAGCTGATGCCCCGGAATGCTTGCAGATGAAAATAAATTACTTACGGCATAACACTATACTGTCTAGAGTCCATGGCACAGTCCTGGAAAAATGTGATCTTGATTGGTTGTTATTGATGCCTTCCCTAGGCAGTTAATTACTGTATACATAGAATTAGGCAGATCCAATTACTGCTACACTTTTCATCCTATGTGTTACTAAAATATCATTTTTACACCTTGACTTTCCAGTCAAAACAAGCTTTGCTACCTAAACAACTAAATCTGAAGCGGCAAGTGAAGAAAAGATAAAAGTTCAGCATTTCTAAGTATAACAATCATGAGGACCTGCAACAGCCGGCTTTTCTACCACCAGGATCTGAATCTTGGCCAGGAACAATGATCCTTGTTCCTTTCAAAGATGCTGACTTTTCATATTCAGAACCATCAGCTGCATTTAGTGTTTTCTTGCTTATGATGCGGTATATTTGGGTTAGGACTGTCATGAATGCACTTTCGACGTTTGTGGATTCAAGTGCTGATGTCTCCATAAAGCATAAGTTCTCTCTTTCAGCAAACTCTTGAGCATCCTCAGTTGGTACAGCTCTAAGAGACCCCAAATCGCATTTGTTACCAATAAGCATTATAACAATATTTTTATCAGCATGGCCTCTGAGTTCCTCAAGCCATCTAGCCATGTGGTCAAATGATTGCCGTTTTGTCATGTCATAAACTAACATTGCACCAACTGCTCCACGATAGTAGGCACTTGTCACCGCTCGGTACCTGAAGGAGAAGAATGCAGGATAACAACAGGTTAGATGCCCAGAAAACCATTTAACTGCATTTTTTAAACAATATAAAACAAATCTTGGCTGAACAATGAGTCACTGAGAACATGTAAAAAATGACAGTCAAAGGTGTTCTTTTGGTCCAATCCTTAGTTCATTTACCTACAGCTAGGACCTTAAAAAAAATACTGTTAATGAGGTAAAATCACTTCTTAACTTTCTCTGAGAGACACAAACTATAAGTCAATATCCCATAGACTCCCCCTTATCATTGGTAAATCGCATATCAGCTTGTCAATGAAGGGTAAACTGGGCATGAAAGTAGACTTTTAACAAATAATATGGTATGCACATCCTTGTACAACTAATAACTTGAGATGCTTTTGAGTCCTTTAGAAAATTCTCATCTTATTGATGCATTAATATGTGCAAAGATGGAAAGTATGCTATCGTAAATTGTGATAGAAGTTTGCTTCGTCGGAACATAGGATTCAATAACTTCCATCCAGCCCCAACCCCTAGGGTAGAATGAAATCATTTCAGAGAAGTTCACTTTCTGAAGTTTCAGCCGACTATGCACCTGTTACATTTGAAGAGGATCCTCACATTGAGCATCGTGCAGAAAAGTTCTGGCATAAGTTCAACCACAAATGTCAATGATAATGAGAACTAATCTTGACAAATCCATGCATCTAAGGCAGAGTTTCAAGGTAAAATGAACCTTGTAATGCCCATACTTTAACTGATACAGTATTACACGGTTCCCTCGCACTGAGCAGACCAACATAGGAACATTATGTTCACTCGTTACTCAGAACAGAGGTACTTTCTTTTGTCTTTAGTTTCAGGATCAGAGTACTAATTCATCA
Organism: Coffea arabica; assembly: GCF_036785885.1. NCBI lineage: Eukaryota > Viridiplantae > Streptophyta > Magnoliopsida > Gentianales > Rubiaceae > Coffea > Coffea arabica. Next base: position 14,921,642 of record NC_092321.1, read on the forward strand.
TATAAAGCCACGCAGAAGGGAAAAGGTTTGTAAGTTCAAAAAATTTATAGAGGCTCTTAGGAAATCAAGGTCATTTGTTTCAACAGAAGCTGGAGATGATTGTATAGCATTTTATAGGATAATCCCCCAACACAAGTTTATGAGCAAATTATCTGTCTTAAAGTTGTCTTCTTATTTACACGTTTAGAATGTCAATCAGTCAACTGCTTTAAAAGCCGGCAAGACCTTCAAAGAGTAGTAGCATGATGACCATAAGCATGATAGAAGATTTTAAAGCTTCAGATTTTACACATCAGAGATTATGGTTGCAGCACCTCAGACAACCATGTCAAATCCTTACCAATGTAGCATGAGCATTTTCTCTTCAAAATCTTGGTGAAATAAATTAATACTAGATCACAACTTGATGCTCCATATCCAATAAGAATTTCCAAATCCAAAAGTTGTTAGTCACCTAAACTCAGCGCTTTTCATGATGATAATGTTCTTGAATGTGGTTGATTTCTCGACTTAAGAAAATCATTTATAATGATAGAAAGCCATTTGCAAGACACCAAGCTCTAAGCTGGAGCTTCTACTGACATTTTTAAAGGCTGTTACAATTCAGGGAAATGGACAACATTTTTATTAGTAATCTTTCATCATGTAATCCTAGTCTTGATCATAAGAAAACAAAATAACCCAATCCAACATCCTTAAGTGGATCACAGACAATAAAGGAAAAAGACAACCACAAGCCTATACAACATGCTGTTAGGCACACTAAATAATGTATAGGGTAAAACATGCTTCAAGCACTAACCAAGCAGAAACTTAAACTCACATGTTACAAGCACAAATAGTCTTCAAGAACCAGGCTGCTAAATTTTGCTTAAAATGAAATCAACTGCTTCATACACATTAATTGGTAACTACCAAAATAAACTGCTTCATATCCGTAATAAAAAAGTGGAAAAACAAAGATATGTCAAATCGTTTGATTTGCAGGGAGAGAAGCAGCATCAAGCTAACTCAAAGGACCTCCATTGGTTCCCTTTAAGCTTACTCCTAATTGCCATGATCAACATTTCACTCTATAGACCGAAGCTTAAACAGACTAATATAATACTAATCAAAACCAATCATCTACATCTATTTACTAGCCCTTTTTAACAAGATCTGCTTGCAACCTATATATCATTATCGGTTGATCGGTAAGTAGACAACAATTGACTCCACATTTCATGAATAACTAAGCTACAGCAGGTGATTATGTTAAAGTAAAAGAAAATATTAATAAGATGCATGTTTGCCAAATAAAGATGAAAAGCCAAGATGTAAAACACACCTTTCTTGGCCAGCAGTGTCCCAAATCTGTGCCTTGACGGTCTTTTGATCAACAATCAGAGTCTTTGTTTGAAATTCAACACCAATAGTTGCCTTTGAATCCAAACTAAATTCATTTCTTGCAAAACGAGCTAGCAGTTGAGATTTCCCTACTGCAGAATCTCCAATCAATACAATCTTGAAAACATAATCAATCTTTTGATTAAAATCTCCATACAAGTTCGACATCATTAGGAATTCCTAATCCAAATCTTGGCAGCCTCTCCTCTTCAAGCACAACCCTTCAATGTCGTACAGATTTTACACAGAAATCACTATTACATGAACCAAAATTCGTCAGAAAAAGGAAAAGTGGCATTCATTAGATCGTTATAAAAAAACAAATTTTATGACCCAAATCCTGATTTCTCGTGCACCCATACATTAGAGAAAAAGGCAATAACCATTTCTGATTAGAGACATTATGTAACGTGGGTTGATCAAGGGAACCAACAGATTTTGGCTAATAGTATAAGCTCATCGAGTTGTCCGGATTAAAGAAAAAGAGGAAGAAATTTTCGACATGGGATTGTTCGAAGGTAGTTTTCTGGGAGCTGGACGAATGAGAAAACTTAGGAAGGACAACGGTTAGTGTGGGACCCAATCAACAGTTTCGTTGGAGCATTAGAAAAGAAGAAATTTTCTCATTATTGCACGTGTAGCTCTGGGGAACTTCTTTTGGTACATTATTCACAGAGCTGTGGTGCTGTGGGGTGATCGATCCATTTCGAGCCTGAAGGCGTGGTTCAGCAGCAAAGTTTTCTTGATCTCTTGATAAAGGCGCTGTTGGAAGCTGTCAGGCGATCACGCCTTCCGTTCACGTCAATATGTGATTTTATACCTGATTCCCCTCCTCGCAATTATTTCAACTGCCTTACAGGCTAAAGGCTAAGGCTATATATTCACCGGATCAGCTAGCATTTAAAGGCTTTTATACTCCCTCCCTCAAGTTTTGGCTTTTCGATTTTGTGTTTAGTTTTTTCAACATAGTAAACTCAGTCGCCCACTGTTGTTAAAAGCGTGAACCTAAAAGTGAAGGGGAAAAATATAGAGGGATTAAGAAGCGTAGACTCTGAAGCAGCTATAAGAAGCGAAAATTGTTATATGTAGTTCATTTTTTAAAAGAAATAAAGAAAATTTAGAAATCCGTTTAGAAGTAAGATCGGGAATCTTTCTAATTTCTAATTGAACTTTTGTCCACTTCCATCTAGTTATATAATTCATACAACATTTGGTGTAGCATAATCGTGAAGTTTATCAAATTATACAAGAGCAAATTATCTGAATGGCCACCAAATTTTTTGGAATTATCAAGTTTTGATCATTGAATTATTAAAAGTCTAGTTTTGACCACTGAACTATCTAAATTTTAGATTTTAGGCGATTCCATTGAATTTTATCGGCAAATTTGACAAATCTGAGTGCTTGCACGATTCACGAGACAAAAGAAAAAGACATAATTAACAACTAAAATTGACGAAATGATCCGAAATCTAAATTTTAGATTGTCCAGTGGCCAAAATCAGATTTTTAATAGTTCAATAGCCAAAACTCGATGATTCCAAAAGTTCAATAGCCATCCGGATAATTTGCTTTTTATACAATTAATTTACAATTTATATTTTATCAACTCACACAACTAATTCGGTGGCCAAAAGTTGTATATTTTATCAACTCACACAACTGGACTTTAGATAGTTTAGTAGTCAAAATCAAACTTTTAATAGTTCAGTGGCCAAAACTCGATGATTTCAAAAGTTCAATGACCATCCGGATAATTTGCTTTTTGTACAATTAATTTACAATTTATATTTGATCAACTCACACAACTAATTCATGATTATATCAAAGTTGTATAAGTTTATGCCAAAAATTATTTTAAAAAAATTGAGCCAAATTAGACAGAATCAACTGATGAAGCCGATCCTTATAAGTAAATAAGTAATGCAATAGAAGTGCCAAAAGCTTGTACCAACAGGTTCCCTTTGCACAAGTTAATGAAAGAGTACCATCGTTGTCCCAAGTAGAAAGACAGTACACTTAAAAAGAAGGGATATTGATACAAGAATACGTAATTACCATATTCAATACTCATTTAAAAGCTTCCAATCGAATTATGGCACTTGACATTAAATTTTATACATTTTGTCCCTAAGTTTTCACTAAAGTAAATGATCTAAACATCCACATAACATTTTAACTCATAATCATTTTCTCAAATTTTTAACAAAAAAAAAAAAAAAATCTCAAACATGATGGCACTAACAAGAAATATTTTCTCAACGTACTAAATTTTTAAGGCAATTAAAGAAATCAATATTTTGGTTAAAGTGTAAATATCTATTTTTCAAGAATTAGGCAAGAAATTTATGTATGATAATTACATTTTTAATTGACTTTCAAATATAAATTATTTGATTTTTAAAAGTGCTACACATGCATAAAATGTAGTACCTTTTTACTTAAAGCCCCAAAGATGTTGTAAATCATATAGGCATTCACCTAAAAATAAATAGAATAAGGAAGGAACAGAGGATTGTTATTTTCTGAAGTTTTTGTTAGAAAATATACCGTAATGATTCGATATATATGAGGTAAAAAATTTATTGAAAAATGTGTCTACAGAAAACATAAACATTTTTCAAAAGAAAATGGCAATCCAAACAAAGCAAAGCATATATATGAACTTTTTTTTTAATTTAATTTCCGCGCTCTAAAAGTGGAAGAACCCGGTCCATTGCAACTCCAGCAGACACTAACTGCTGTGGACCAAATTCTGCTTTCTTGAAACTTCCTCAGAAACCAAACCCCACATGACTGCACAACTAGCCATTTCTTCCTCTTCTGCGATAAAAATACAGATGAACCGTTGAGAAAGAAAATATCTTTCTATGGGTGACGATGCCAACTTAAATAAGCAGAGGCAGAATAGGGAAGTAGATAAGGTTCCCATTATAGGAGGAACTGACACAAAATTCACCAGAAAGGATGTTGAAGCGTAACGAATCATGTGGGCTTTGGATTCCAGAGATATTTATTTGAACATTGCAGCAATCAAGCAACAAGAAATCTAACATCTATATCTTGGTTGGCCTAAACATAGACAAAAGAAGAAGAATCTAACCTCCAACATAGGAATAATACTGGTGCTTAATCATAGTAAGAATCTTCACATAGATTTGTTAATGAGAAACAAGATTATTACATTGAACAAGGATTGTAACTTTCACATGCCCTGTACAATTGATTTATACTTTTCTTTTTTTTTTCTCTTACCCAACTTTGCTGTAGGGAACCTTGGTTATACTAGTCTACAATATATCTGAATCTTAGAATTGAAAAATACTAGAAAATCACAGTAGTATCTGATACTCCTATCCTTGGTGCTTCAAAAGAAATTGAAAATTATTAGTTGATTGAACTGCTTCTCCATCCAGTCCCTTTGTAGTGTTTTTTACTGTACAGAAGCAATCAAACCATTTGATCTGGAACTGGCTTCTGCATGGCTGAGCATTTGCAATTTGCCCGAATATCGCTGAGTGTCTGCAGATAGATAAGATGGATGTCTCTAAAGTGTAGCATTGATGAATAGGAATGTTTGGTTTAGTACAGTATATTAGCATAATACTAGGTTCTATCCCTTGATACCTTGTACTGTTTTTGGAGATCTTTAATGTAGTCGACAGCCAAATCTAACATGTCAGCTGTGTTGGTTTGCTGCCAACAAGATATACCACAACTTTTATTTCTGCAACCAAATAGTGCTTGAAGACTATTGGATGAGGCGTACAAAATCTTACCTTGTCCATGTTTGGAACAAGATCCTGCAATTTCCTCATCCTTTCACTGATCCGGGTTCTTCTTACCTGAAAAAACAGTAGTATTTTTTTTAATTCATGCTTTAATCACATTATCCGATCAAAGGTATGTTAAACTTCTTGTGTGGTCTTGTGGGTTGTGGGGCACGTACTAAAGAATAACTGAAAAGAACCCAAAAAAAAAAAGAACTTTTGTTGCAGGATTAGGTTCAAGACAGTCCAAAAAAACAGTTTTTGAAAGTGAAGTTAAGATCAAAACCGAAATCAAATATGAGAACAAATTACCCTCTCTGCTATACTTCGTGGATGAGTAGCACAACCTCGTTTGGCACGGATTTTGCAAGGAACTGTGTCCTGGAATTGCATTAACTTGTCCATAGCAGCAAGTTCAGCTGTATTTGGTAAACTTAAGTGGTGGGACAAAATATTAGGCCGATTTCTAGGCTCTCCACCCTGGTTGCAGGCAAAAGTTCTAATACAAATCAAAACTATCGATGAAATATCACAATCAATGCACAACACAACAGAAATTGTTACCTGACTATCAGAAAATAAGTTCTGATCATAGTCAATTTCTCTCTTAAGGCCGGTTAAGTTCTCAGCGAATTTTGATGAATTGTTCCAAGATCCAAAACGGAAGCCAGAGCCATACAATTGAGTATCCCCATTGGTATTTCCTAGTTTGTCATCATTAGAGCCGTCAGCACCACCAGTCTCGTTCTCAACTTCTGATATTCTAGACAACATCCCTAACGTCGTCGGACTCCCGGATGAGAAGCTCATCGGTCCCTTGAACCTATTTGAAGATGGACTTAAATCTCCACTAGCTCCATTTGTCAGTCTATAATTTCCAACACCTCTCATTGTGGCATAGCCTGCATATTGCTGATAAAATTATAGTAGCTTGCTTTAGGAGTACAAAAATTCTTTAAGAAGCAGCAAGACGAAAACAGTAGCACTGAGATCACACAGTAGTAATTTTCATGAGGTGAAGCTCAATATGCCACCTTCCCCTTCAACTTCATTTTATTCAACCTGGTTTCCCCTCATCATTTATTTGATAACTAATCAGGAAACTGAGTGATAGATATTGATCAATCTTTCACCAATATTTTGATGAGCATTAACTTGAGATTTTGGTGTCAAGGTACAATCTTTAGGTGCAAACAATAGTAAGGGGGCTTGATAAATTTCATGAAAATTCCTTGAAGAAGAGGAAAAAGCCAAAGAAAAAGGGAAAACATCATCCAAACTAAACACTGAAACACGGACAACTAGAAAGGCCTGCTGGAATTGCCAATAAATCCCACAGAAAAGGCCTCATGAACTTATTTCACATCCATACACTTTTTGTTAAACAAATCATTTATGTCAGATAAATCCAAGAATTCAACATATAAGCATTACCAGATTGAGCAGTGAGGTGTGAGAACAATTCAGCAGGTGAACTATTTTGCCTAGTAAGAGTAGGACTCATTTTGGGCTGCCTTTGATGATCCATTGCCATTGAACCTGGAACTCTATACACTCCATTTACAGAGCCCAGTTGAGCAAGTGTTCCTCTTGATGCCCGCGGATACTGAGGTGGTAATTGTGATTTCAGAGTGTAACCATTAGTACTACTACTATGAGAGACTTGATTGCTCTGTGCTTCACAAGAACTATTGAATCTTGAGGTCAACCCTCGATTTTCAACACTGCTTTTCACAATCTTATCATCAGCACTTAAGCTCTCCAACAGAGAACTTGGAGCAGACCTAAATCTTAGTAGCCCAGAACTATTTTGATTAGCACTAGTATATTGGTTGTTGAACTCAAGACTATTATAGTTTGTACTACTAGCAGAGACAGAGTCCATGAATAACTCTCTGCTCTGTGCAAATAAGGCTTCTTTAGCATTCCAGCTTGAGTGAAATATAGAGCTGTCGTCAGAAGATAATGCTTGGGAATCGCCATACATTCCTTTAGCGTTTCTTCAAGAAAATTCTGGGGTCTTTTTCTTGAAATCTGCTTCGTTGTTAAGCAGTTTTTCAAGTTCAGTCTTGTAGTAGAAGCAACTGAGGATATATTGGTTCTTTTTCCTTATCACTTGTATGTGCAGAAGAGGCTTAGATACATAGATCTTTGGCCACTTTTGTGGGGCTTTTTGGCCTCAAAGGGGAAAAGAGAGGAGAGCGTGTAGGCCTGTTAGGATGATAATGGCGGCGAACGAGGGAAGGTGTGCTAATTAAGCGGGATCTTTGAGGGCCCTTTGTTATTAAGTAGAGAATGGAAAATAGGGAGTGACTCAATTTTGAAGTGATAATGACACCAGCTGCAGGTACATGTGTCCTCACTCTGTTCTATTGATATTTGAGGCAATGAACCAAGTGAAGCATCCCTGCCAAAAAGGCAAAAGGGATAATTTCAAGAAACTCCCCCAAGGTTTTTAGTAATTTCATGCCCTCATGAAATAGTGAAGTTCATTTTACTTTTTCATCAAAATCTTTAAAAATTTGGAACATAGACATCATAAGCCCATTTCAATTCTCATTTCTACCGTTTTAAATCTTTCATATTCTCATATCCCAAATCAGTACCACTATCTCCATGACCATCACCACAATTAGCCCCTCCATAACCATCTTTTCCTATTCATCTCCAAATGCTTCAACTAAAGCCAAAATTAATTTGTAATGTTAAAATTGTGTTTAGAACATAATTAGTTATTCTATGAGTGAATCTTGTTTCTATTTCATTAAAGTCTAATTGTGTAAAATGCATTTATACGCACAAGATTGGGAGTATATTGTTTAATTGTATGAAAAATATTGACGTGGTAAGGTTATTATGATTATAGGGTTGAGGGAGGCAAGTGTAATATTGAAAATTTCAAGAATATTGGATAAAATTGTCAAAAACTTCAAGGGAGGTTACTCAAAGTATCCGAGAGGAAAATGATGCAAATAGCCTCTAGCATATTGCATTTGTGTGTTTATAGTCCTTCACTTCTAAAATGATAGAAATTCGTCCCTTGCATATATAAATAGTACCATTTTGACACCTATATCCATTTCAAGTGACTTTTTAACAGGTAAAAGGCCACGTGCCACAATGAAATGGATATATTCATGTACCTCTTACTCATTTATGAGATGATCACGTATGGCAAAAATTATTCTGAGATTTGATTCACATAAGAATGGACATATTGTTGTTGTGAGAGTGCGTGTAAAAGAATATCAAACTTATACCTTTTTTTTTTTTGGTAAATGAGAGGATTTTAATCTAAAATATCTTAATTACAATCCCTCCCATCTTACCATCCAATTCAATCCTTCCCTATCAAATTTATACTAAGAACCTTTTTGTAGAACAACATTTAGATGTAAATCCTCTTCGATCTTCCATTCTCATGCATAGGGTGGGAAAAAAAAACCCCATAATCGTACTTAACTGAAGGTGGAATTGATCGGCCCTTTGTGTTAAATTTTTTTCTTCTAATTTTCTTTTTGAAAACTTTGAAAAGGAAAATATATACACACATACACACACACTAATTCTACTTTTTCTTCTACGATATTCTTGTTTTCTTCTTTATTTAATATTAGTGTCAAAGTTACCTTTTTCTCTAGAAGATCACATTGACAAAATCTTGAAAAATTATGGAGGTAGGTTGGAACAATTAGAAACTTTCTAATGGTGAAAGTTAACAAATCTAGTCTTTGAAGGGTTTGTTTATGCATAGAGTACCAAATTGACAAACTTATCATTAGATGGCTCATGGACAAACAAAAATTTTCATAGAGGGACATAACCTAAATAATTAACAGGAGCGGAGACAAAGTCAAGAAGAGATTGCATTATCCTCGTTATTCCCGTGGTACCTTATCTCCAGATTCCAAGTCCATCATGCATACGCCATACTTTTACAATACTTTTTTTCTGACAATTACTAGTAATTTAGCATTAATTCTTCCACTTTGCAGTCCAAAAAGACAGTTCAATGGAAGGCAATTTCAGTAATTGGTGTACTTGAATTTTGTCGTACGTGGATTAGAAAGTGTGTTTATTCGGGGCTAATGCCCCCAACAAATTAAGAATGAGGAGAATCTTGCACCTCTAAATTAATCCTGGGAGAATGTCTGATTCTGATATTCAGATTCGTTTTTTCTTCACATACATGTGGAATCTTACAAAGTGCAATTCTTATGGCGCATGCCCTCGAAATCCTCTTTCAAATTTATAGCTTTCTTGTCATAAAGAATAAAAATATTGTTGGAGGGGAATGAACAAATGGTTTTAGATAGACCGTAAAAGAGGAAACAAGAAATAAACGAACAAGTAGTTCTTGATCAAGGAATGGGATCGATTCATGTAGGAATTTGTGCTTAGATTCCCATATACATAGTTGACTTGTTAGGACATTTTCGAAGATGAAATCAAGAAGGATAAAGGCTAACTAAGGTAGTCAGGGACCATATCATCAAATAATATGTCAGTGTTCCAATTGGTAGACAAATTCCAGACGAGAATTGGATCAGGAGGATGAGAAGAAAAACAAGCGAATAAGGAGAGTACTTGAGTATAGAATCTATATTGATTGAGTGATTCCCCGGTGGATAAGCACAAATATTAGGCGAATAAGATAATTGTTCGACTAGAAACATGTGGTATCCAAATCGACTTGCAACTTCATTATGCACAAGTTGGGAAGTATTTGCTTGCAACTTCTTAAGCATTTGTTAATATTCAAATTAAGAATATCACAATTCAACCTTCCATTTCTTAGTTGAACTAGGGCCTATTTGGCACCCTAGTTTTTTACCAAGTTTTTTAGCTACTAGTTTTTTAACAACTTTTGCTACAGGAACCCCAAAAAACTTTTCAAAATTTTTTATCTACACACTTCAAAAATCTATACACAAAAAATTTCCCAAAAACTTTTCTTCCTCCCCCACCCAACCCACCACACCAGCCACTACCTCTCCCGGCGCCGGTCACCTATTCCGGCGCCGGTCACCCAAAAAATTTTTGTGTCTCTCACCCTCACCCCCTCTCCTCCCCTCCCCTTTTCCTCTCTCCCTCCCCTTTTCCTCTCTCCCTCCCCCGCCACCCTTCCCCTCCTGCTAGGTGCGATCTGGTCGCGCGACCAGATCTCAAAGGGGGAGGGGAGAGGGCTGCGATCTAGTTGTGGTCTGGTCCCAAATCGTAGAGCAGAGAGGGGGAGGGTGGCGGAGGAGGGAGAGAAAAAGCAAAAAAAAAAAAAAATAATGCACAGTTGCCTGCCTTCCTCGGGTGTCGGAGTGCGAGGGAGAGGGGAGAGGAGAGGGAGACGGAAGAGGGGAGGAAAGGGGGAGAGTGGGCAGAGGGGGTGACGGGGGAGGGAGAGAGAGGGGTAGCGAGCCTAGGGAGGTGGCGGGCAGAGGAGAGAGGAAAGGAATGGTAGAAAAGTTTGGAGGTGGTGGGGGAGAGGGGAGGAAAGGGTTGGCAGGGGAGGGACAGGGAGGAGGGAGAGGAGAAAAGCAAAAAAAAAAGAAAAGAAGAACAGAGGTGGTGCTGGCGAAGGTGCTGGAGGTGGGAGGCAGAGGAGAGGTAATGGGGAAGGGGGAGGGGGAAGGAAGAAGAAGAAGAAGAGGAGAGGAAAGAAAAGAAAAAGGAAAGAAAGAAAAAGAAAGAGAAAGAGAAAGAGAAAAAAAAAAATTTTCACCTTACAAAAACTTCTACAAAATTTTTTTCAAAAACTTCTACATTGCACTACAGTAAAGTTTTAAACAAATTTCCAAAAAACTCAGGTTTCAAACAGCCCCTATATATGGTACACATAATTCTCACAAAAAAAAAAAAAAAAAGAGAGCCGCGTTATTCAGATTTAATACGTGTCTATTAACTTACAGATTATTTGTCGAATTTTTTAAAATAAAAAGATGATTAAAAGAAGGGTCGATTGATCTCTTTTGCGGGAAACTCGCAATCCAAACAATGGCACATCTCCCCAGCATCCTAGTGTTTTTACCCCCCTTTGGATCTTTACAAAGTCGATATCATGCAGACATGCAGCACTAGCATTATAGAAGCATGAGGAACATGGCTGCGCCATCAGTCAAACGCATGATGATTAGGAGATGAAGCCGGGCGTGCACGGACATGGCTGCACCCGTCGATTGGGGTAACTTGCAAAAAGTTGCAAAAGGCCAAAAAGATCTCTTTCAAAGATGTAGAGAGTAGGAGGGCCTCAGCCTGTCAACACTTCAATTACAATACTCGTACATTATTAACCTTGAAATATTCTATTTGGGAATGTGATTTCAACATGTGGAAAATAATCGTCCTAGCGATTTATTTTTACGTAATTATTGAATCTTTAACTTGTATTAATTCAATCGATAAAGACGGATCATTTTTTTTAAAAAAAATTATAATTTTAAATTCCCAATTAGGTGAATTATGCTTGTGGATGGTGATCGAAGTCAAAATTAATCGAACTTTTAATTATTAAAATATTTTCTTGGTTGAGTCTTCAATTCTAGTGTGGAGTGGTCCCTGCAAAACAATCTTGCAGAATTAAGTCGGAGTGAATTACAAATACAGATAATATTAATAGTCCATTCGTCAGCATGGCAAAAGGAAAATAATAGTACGGGCTGGTAGTGAAAGATACTAGACAGAGGCATTCACATTACTCTAGCGATGTTAGTACTACATCCCTAATTAAAAGTGGTGCAGTGTTCGTGTGGTGGGAAACAAGTACACGTGAGGCAACATTTGGTTCAATGCCCTTGTTCTAACTTGTCTCTAACCAAGCTTGTCAATTGTCTAGTTTCTTCCTCACTCTTTCTCTCTTTCTTTTTTTTCCTTTCTGCATTTTTCGTTTTCTGATCTTATGCCGCATAATCATTCATTTGGAGATCGACATGCATAACGGATAGGACTGTCAATAAGATCGGGCCAGTCAAGCCAGATCCATTCGACTCGATAAAAACTTTGATGAGCCTAATAATATTAATGAGTCGGGCTGAGCTTGGATTTCAAAACTAGGCTCACATTCACATTAAATATGAGCCGAGTTTGGGCTTTATTAGATTCAAATCCAATATAGGCATGGTCCTATATATATATATATATATAATATTAATATAATATAATATAGGTAATATTTATAATATTTATATTTTGGTAATATAATTATATATATATATAGGTATTATATATAATATTTATGTTTTGGTATTATATTATATACAATTAATCAATTCTATATCCAATTATATAATATTTTCGTTGAGTAAATTTTTTGTTGAGTAAATTTTTTCTTATCGTTGAGTAAATTTTTGTGTTGGCATAATATTGATTGATTTCTTTTTGTGTTGGCATGTTTAGATTCAAGTCACAAGGCTATGAAGAAGTTTCAATACTTGAAAATATATTAGCTTATGATCACATATTTTATTACTATTTTCTATGTACTTTGAACGAATTAGATATAAATATTATTGAAAAAATTCTTGATTTATATACTTTTTAAGAACTATTACTCGTTCATATTTAGTTTTAATATTGTAGTCTTGTGAATGTTAAATTAGTTTTACAACTTAATAGTTATAACAATTATATTAAGAAGATTGAATAATAAGCGAGTTTAGATTAATCTCGAATAAGGCTCACAATTCGAATATTATATGAGTTGAGTATGAATTTCATATTTATTAACTTGAATCTCATATCCCGAAATTCGAAAGTGTTACAAATTAAATAAGTTGAATTTGAACCTATAAAATCTCGACTTATTAGGCCCGATTTGAGAGGCCTAATAACGGAAAAGGTCAAAAAGTATTTGACCTTCTATTTAGGGATGGCAATGGGGGCGGGTGACCCGCGGGAGGCTAATCGGGAAGGGGTTGGCGCGGGGGTTGGGGCGGGGGCGGGGGAAATTTTTTTCCCCCCGCTTAGAAACGGGGTGGGGGCGGGGGTACACCACCCGCTTTAAAAAAATAAATATATAAAATATATATATGTATATAATTATATATATAATTTAATTAGTTACAAACTTATGATAATGATATTATTAGTTATATGTATTATATAATGTCTATTAGTGTATATAATATAATTAATATTATTAATTATATTAATAATTATATATGTGTACTAATACAAATTATTAATTGGTTATACTAAATTTACTAATACATTTATACTAAATCCCTAATTACACTTAATACAATAACATTTTTTTCTTAAAAAAAGCACAAGCACAATAATGAATTAGTGATTGTGTTTGTGCCAAAAGTGAAAACTTGACTACTTTAGTTATATTTATTTCATCATGTTGGATTGTATTCAAATAATTTTTGTTTGATTGTTTTTATAAGTTTCAATTGTAAAATTACAATGAATAATAATTTGATGATATGTTGATATTTTAGTACTTGATTATTTGCTAAAATTTAACCATAATAAAATTATATAATAAATTTTTATTAACCCCGCAAGAAAACCCGCCAGAGAAGCGGGGCGGGGCGAGGACGGGGGATGGGGCGGGGGCGGGGATCCCGTTGCCATCCCCACTTCTATTTGAAGCTAAGAACCAACTCCCCGTAAATTGGCCACCAAGCAAAGTATGAAATGCTGACTTAACTACGGATCAGCGATTCAAATCTCTATACCTAATGAAAATTTAAAAGGTCGGCTGTAATATACCAGAAGGGATACGTGAAGGTATATCCAACGTACATGTGATGTGGATATGTGAAGCTAAGAAGACTTGGGAGAGTAGAGTATTAGGCGCTCCGCACTGAATTTCCTGCAGCCACTTTGTTTTTTTTCGGTGTGTCCGTAAGAAAGATGGGAATTGGGGACCAGAAAAGCAATAGAACTACTTTTAAAAAGCTTTTTTAATACGCTCTAATATTTGCTAGTGTATTTTTTCTTTTTGTGGTCCTTTTAAGACTTGAGCAATTGTCATTTCTTTTGTCTTCTTGCCTCTTGGGTATCTGTACATTTATAGCAACAATCTACTACCTAGATTTACTCCTCATTTAATGTGATTGTTCCTCTTGTTCCACTCCCGCGGGACTTGAAAATTTTTTTAAGGCTTCAATTGACAAAGGGGATTCCGTTTTTTAGGCTAAAATAGAGATCAGAGTAGGCCAATGATATACATATTATATTTAGTTTAGGTTGGTGTTATATTCTGAAAGATTTTATTTGCACTTCCTTTTTTATTATTTTTCACTCCCACCATTTATTTTAAGTATCATATAATATCATTATCATTACTATATAAAAAGTATAAATCTTGGTATTAGGGACTGAAAGTGTAAGCACTTTTTTATTTTAGTTTTTGTTATTTCTAAATTAACTTCATGTCTTTTAATTAGAATTATTGCATTTTAATGTGGCACTAATTAAAAGAAATAAAACACTCCAATTGATTACATCTTAATAGTATTGGTAATTATAATTAGAAATTGCTGTTTAAAAACTATTTACTTGCCTTTCGACTCCATCTCCAATTATTATACGTATCAAAATTTCTCAATTGAAGCATGAAAAATTTCTCAATAGTAAGTAGTTCAGATTGTAAAAAAAAAAAAATTAATTTCAAAAAATAGATACTCTCTAGAAAATGGAGAAATATACAAGGAGAAAAGAACTCTTATTCATATGTATATCTTCTTACAAATATCACGAGTATTTACAATTATGCACTTTTTACCAATATGAAGAATTTTTTCATGTTGCACCCGATGGAATTTCAATATACAAAAAATGATGACATTTTTATAACTGAAATAGCAGTATTAAATTGGAAAAAAAAGAAATCTGAAAAAGTACCATACAAACCACTATTATCATTAATAGCAACAGATCAAAATAAAAAAAATTGAAAAATTTTGAAAACTATTATAAAATGACATAAAGTATATAGCAAATGAATTAAAAAGGTAGAATGCAATTCAAATAATACCAAAGACAACATCCAAATTATTGATATCTAGGGAAAGACAAAAATTGTTATTGACAATAATATAGTAATGCTTCATTTGCATTGGTTTGAGCAAATCAAATCCATCCATCAAGTCAGAAGCAGTCTCCAATGATAAAATAAGAATTATAATAATAGTACATTTAAAATGAAATGAAGAATGATAAAATGAAAATGATATCCAAATTATTTTTTGTGATGTCCAAAATACCCTTATTCTTCTAATGATTACATATATTTATTGTATTGTAATATTAGTGAACAATGGAAACGGTTATGAAATGAAAAGATTTAAAATTAAGTACATTTCATTTATGGTGACAATTGTAATTAGATAGATTTAGTGCATTCCAATAATTGATAATAATAATAGTGGTTATGGATTAAAAGTTGAAAATTAAAAAATAAAACACTGCAATATACAAAAAATTAATATTAAATTGTTAATTAGCCACAATTCTCATTCCAATTCCATGATAAAAAAAACTGATACTAAAACCAAAAATATTGTAGACTTTTTGCTTTTGCTTTGCATTGGATATTTTGCTAATAATATGAATAAAAGAAAAGGAAAATAGAAAAATTCCAACTATCTCTATCTATAAAATTTTAATTGTCAGAATGTGCAAGCCAAAAAAATGTACCTGGTGGATCATTTATACTCCATTATTGACAAAAATAGAATTAACATAATACGAAGAATTTAAATTACACGTATGTTTATTTTTCTAACTTAATTATATTCTTCGTTTATAAAAAATTGTGATGATTGTGGTTTAAATATAATAGAATCATGAATATACAATAATTTTGATAAAACATGATATTATCAATATTTGATATATTAGAATTCAAACTATAAATCAAAAAGTGTTTGTTTCATGATTCCAAATTCAATCTTAAGGGACATGTCAACTACATTGGAATGTTTTCTATCTCTTTTCATTTAATAAAATTTTTAAAAGTAACTAGCTTAAAAAAATAAATAACATAAAAATACTATACTATGATGTTGATGATCAAAATTTCATAAAAAATTTTTAGTATTTGAAGAATAATATATTTTAAAATATTACAATCACATGCAAAGCAGGTGAACTGTTACTAGTAATAAATAAAAACTATATGATTAAAATGACAATGGAAGTATGATCAACAAAAATGAAAGTGCGAATAACATTTTTCTATATTTTCATGCCATAGTTATTTTCCATTCTTAATAACACATTATGCTTCAATCTGTTAGGGTGTTGGACGTGAAGCAACAAAGAGGAGAAGACAAACAATAATCTTGCCATCTTTGGACAATAACACATTATGGCGTATTTCAAGAACTGAGTTATGACCATTTAAAGTTTGTTATACATTTTAGACTTCTTTTCACCCAGCTCATCTTTGGACAATCCTACAATACTCAATTAAGTTTGGACAGTTTGTTCTACATTGGTGTGTAGATTTGCATTTACCATTGACCATTTAAAGTTGTTATGCATTTTAGACTTCTCACCGCAGCTGATCACCTTTGAACAATCTTGCAGCGTCTAACATGTTTCGACTGCTTGTTTCACATCGGTGTTTAGATTTGCATTCTTAATTAAAATGATTATAATCGGCCATAGAGGGTAAAATGAAAAAAAAAATCAGCCAAATTTCTAGTATAATTAAGCGTGTTTTAGTCAGGATGGGGATATATAAATAAATGGGGCAACCCATTTGGATTGCTATTGTTTAGAATTTTATTAGAAAAATATACAGTATCAATTTAATATATCTGAAATAAAAAAATTTATATGAGTGTTTGGATACAAAACTTATCCCAAATAATATTTTGCTTGCATCATAAACACATTTTTCAACCCACCTTTTTATATTCCCAACCACCTTTTTATCTCACATACATCACATCACAAAAAATGCTACAGTAATTATTTCAAATAATATTTCAAATAATACCCTATCCAAACAAAAAAATTTCCCGAAAAGCGTAAACAATCCAAAAAAGTTTGGGACCTAGGTATCTGAATAAGTTGTGTAAATAGATGCATATTCCTAAGTACACCCTAAGACTGTCCAACGCTAACCTAGACAAACCTGTCAGCTTTAGCTTAATGCCAGATCACCGAGCAATACTTCATACCAATTAACCACCAAGAAAATACTACTTAAAACCCCTGAATCCTGATCAAGGATAATCAGCAGGGAATTGATTTCTAGCTAATGGTCATCCAGAGGGGAGTTCGGCGGAGCCCCCTGGATATACCTTTAGATCAAAACCAATTATTTTGGTGGAATTGTCAGTATGAGTAGGGAAAGGACATTTTTAATTGCCTGTAGAATAGTAGTGGCATTTGGATTTGGTAGACCCATTCTTAGCAGTAAACTGGTACCTTTACTTTCCGGCAGGGACTATTATACCGATCATATGAATTTGACTACTACTTGAAAAGGGATTTTAGCAATTGCCGCACCAAGTTGTACGACTCAATCCCATGGTATCCAATCTGGTGGCTAAAAAAAGATAAATATGCGAAGCCACGGACCCCATAACAATGGAATTTGACAAATCAGGATTTGGGGTGTCACCTAGTCTGGCCTCATGATCTGGTAACCTATCAAGAAACAGCTACCACTCTCCAGTTTCCTACCTATCAGAATTCAAGAGCAAAAAATGTGTGTGTAATTTCCAAGTGTTTCTAATCTAATTGTGTGTGTGTGTGAGTTTATTCCGTTTCGAAAAAATGAGCAAACATATATGTTTGGCGAAGGTGTGCTCGGGGGGAGGGGATAGGGGGTGTCCGGACTTCCGTCCCACATCGCTTGTGTGTAGGTTCTTCAACCTGGACTTCAGTTCCACGGGGATCTTGTCCTGTCACCAATTGGCTGGACGTGAGTTCTCCGTGAGATCCGCTTAGATTTAACGGACGTAACTTCCGAGTGTTTCTAATCTAATTGTGTGTGTGTGCGAGTTTATTCCGTTTCGGAAAAAAGAATTCAAGAGCAAAAACTTCCAAGAGGCACAGTTATATTCACAAGGAATTAAAAACTATTCTACATCCTAGGAGATATTGCAACAATACACTAGCTACAAAGTTGAGATGACAGCAAAAATCTGTCCCTTTTTTGACTTTATGACAACTTGATCCGATCAAGACTATCGGAAACCATTCTCATCCTGGGCCGAAGTTCAGGATCTAGTTCTGTGCAATTGAGCGCAATATGAAAAGCTGCAAGTACTTGCTTTTTCGCATGAACCTCATGGAGAAGAGCAGGGTCTATAATCTCAGACAAGGGCCGTTCCTCGCGGAACACCTTCCTGACATTGCTCTCGAGCCCCTTGTCATCGTCATCCAGCCCACCATGTGGTAATTGACCAGTTAGAATCTCCAGAAGCAAAATTCCAAAGGAGTAGACATCGCATTTCTGTGTGAACTTGCTGCCTAGTACTCGAGCTTCAGGTGCTGTGTACATGACGGATGAGGGAGCTGAACTTGTTGGGCTCACCGTGATTTGGCTGGAGCTCTGCCTTCTGGAAGCAGCATTCAAGGATTTTGTCGTGCCCGATAACAGACGAGTCAGACCAAAACCAGAGAGATAAGGCTGCAGATCTTCGTCTAAAAGGACTTTTGAGGATTTTATGTTCCCGTGAACATATTTTCGAGGACTGCATTCATGAATGTACATTAGTCCCCTGGCTGCACCATGAGCAATTCTTAATCTTGCTGCCCATGACAATGGTGGCAGCAAATTGGCAGGCCCTCCTGAAATATCAAAAGCACAAAGAATTAAGTTTACTAGTTGCTGGTGCCACGCAACCAGAATAGTTACATGAAACAGTGAGGAAAAAAGGACAACCACTCATACCCTGAATGCGATTAGAGAAATGAAAGCAATGAGAGATGTCCTCACAATATGAAGATCTGCTCAATTAGCTTATATCATGTACAGATGCTTCAATTATTTGCACACTTTAATAGTTAGTTCCAAGTTGTAGACATTTCTGCTAAGAACGCAGTGAAATATAAAACAAGGGGCAACACAAAAACTTGGCAAATGACCAGTGAGAAGGCATATATATGGAGGATTCTAAGAAGATAAAACTTTTGTTTACCCAGAAAACATTTTTGAAAAACAAACTCATGTTGCTAACTTGTGTTAAAATTTCAAGCAGCTAACCACTGTTGAGTGAAGAAAGCTATAAACATCAAGTTCCAGAAATAGAAAGTGAAAATGTGTAAAATTTCATCAATTTACATACGTCACTACATCAGATTTTGAGTTCACGTCCATCAACTCTTTGTGATGCCAGACGCATTAAAATTATGGTTGCTTTTTGTGAATATAAGACAGACTGTGAAGGCTTGAAAATTGAGGAGAGAAATCAAACAATTAAAGAAGTAGGGTGGTAGAAGAAAAGAGATTGCTAAAGTGTTACTAATAAAACGCAACCCTTATGCATACAAAAAATAAAAGAGCAGATCACCTACATCATGACTGTAACAGATCAAATGGTACAAAAATGTGTCACAAAATAACTTAGCTCTTATTTAAATTACAATCCAAATGATTGAAACAGGCAAGACTTCAACTTTCATTTGCTGGCAACTTAGAAGGTCCACTTTTAAGAGCACCTGAAAGTTTTCTCCCCTGTTAAATGCAATTTAGTGAATCAAGTAGCTTTGAAGGCCTCAGCTTCAAATTGGTTGGAGAAAATCATTTATTAAAATTGCACGAATGCTTTCCGTAATCAAACTATTCAGCATACTAACCGCATGGTGAAAAGAAAACTGGAAAAATTTCAAGATGGATCAGAAGTTAGTGCTCAAAAGATTGGTGTCATGTATGCTGCTGCCTTTCTTTGATGGCAAAAGAAGGGTGTTGGTACTAGGAATGAGTGGTGTACTCCTCGTGTGTACATTGAAAGGAAAGTCGCAAAGCTGTTGGATCCCAGAGGTAGGTTGTCATGACTTAATACGCTAAAGAATCTTAATATGGGAAGAAAACTATGTCAGAGAGAGCTTAGAATTCGCACATACCACAATCCAAAAGCTACTAGTTTTTCTGGTATGTCCCTTGTAGTATTTCAATCATCTTCACTATGACCTTGTCCGAAAGGTAATTTTTTCTAAAGACGGTAGATCATATCTTATTTTGCATGCATGATCGCAATAGAATGTTTCTTGACAATTTATAAAAATAAATCAGAGTTGACTTAACATATAATGCCTCAACAACGGCGTACTTGCATTTAGGACATATGAAACTGTTTAGAACTTGAAGAGTAATCATTCTATAAAACACCAGTAAAACAGTGGGATACTAGGATGACCATCACTCGTGTGTTCACCAAATGCGTGATGCCATGTCAATAACGCCACAAAATGAGACGACGATACAAACTCATGGTTATACAAATCACCAGTGTCTGGTAACATAATTAGTATCCTCAAGTTTTAAGCTACATTCTTCATTTTTGTTTGACATACAAAATACACAAGCATGATTTCATGATTTTGCAAAACACATAAGCAAATTTTCTGAAATCAGCTAACACCTGAGTATAACTATGTCTAACATTTCTAACCAAATCCCTAAGCAAATTAGCTCCCCCTTCAGTCTTCACCAACAGTCACTTATGACTTATCTCTCCTACCAATTTTTGGTGTACTGTACCACTCTTGTCAGCAATTCTGTGTATCCAATCAATGTGACGTGCGAGCTCACTGTTAATCAAATCCTCAACCATTGTTCCACATTCCAAGCTCAACACATCTAATTATCTGATTAACTAATTAAAAGAAGATAGACTAGTTTGTGCCATGTACACATCCTAACATCGGTTTATTTAACTTTTCTTTTGCCACTAAGCAGGGATTTTGCACAATACACTAAGCAGGGATTTTGTAGTGAACCTTGGCTTTATGGTGGATACAAATTTTTACAAGATAGACAATACATGGTAGGTAATGTGCAGAACTGCCAAACAAGTTAATCAGTTAAAATAGTAACATAGTCAGCAATCACGTAGCATTACATAAAGGATTCCAAAAATTTGAAAACGAATTAAAAATCTAAGTTTACCATGAAGGGCATTGTGCAAGCTTCCATTGCAGATGAAATCAGAAACCAGCAATTTTTCATCACTAGCATAATAGTAAGCCCTCAACCTCACAATGTTGGGATGTTGAACCCTCCCTATAGCTTCCATCTCAGCTTCAAATTCCTTGAACTTCAATATACCATCTCCATCACTCAGCCTCCTCACAGCAACAACAGTAGAACCACCCACACCAGCTCTCCTCCCAGCACTCCCCCCTCCGACCACCTTATATACGATACCACTTCTGCTCTTCCCCACCACATAAGCAGATGCCCTTAACAAATCCTCTAATTCCAACCCAAGCCCTTCATCTAATTCCACAAATTTACCCTTTCGCCCCTCCTCAATACCACCTGCAAAACCAATATCCCTCTCCATCTCCTTCTCTTTCTCGAACTTTTCTCCTCCCGTTTTACCCTCCGCAAGATTCAACCTTTTCCTGAACACCCACATTGATACAAACACCACCCCAATCACCACTGAAACTCCAGAAATTAAGGGAATCACCATCGACCCACTTTTCGTTTTCCCTTTCGCCACTACCCCATCTGATAAAAGACTCGGTTTTTCCGGGTTCGGCAAAATTCTTGGATTTTCAGCAGCTTCAGGCTGAGTACTGCATGGAATCTCCAGTGGAAACCCACAAAGGGAAGGATTCCCAGAAAAAGCAGTGGGGCCCTGGTTTAACAATGACCCCACCTGAGGTATCTTTCCAGTCAGATTATTCTCCCGGAGGTCCAAGCTCAGAATCACCGGAAACCGGCCAAAACTCGCCGGAATCTCGCCGGAAAATCTGTTGCATGAGAAATTTAAAGTCCCTGAAAGCTTAGTCAAGCTGCTTAAGGCCTCAGGGAGGGACCCATTGAGCTGATTTGAGGAAAGATCAAGATGAGTGAGGTTCTTGAGGGAAATGATCTGGTGTGGCAGGGGTCCAGAGAGGTTGTTATGGGAGAGGTCAATCGAGCTCAGTGAGGTAGCATTGAAGAGGTGAAGAGGGATAATTTTGGAGAAGTTGTTGAAGGAAAGAGTGATGGAAGAAAGTGACGGCAGTGCACCAAGCTCAGAGGGAATGTAGCCGGTGAGGCCTTTGTTGGAGAGGGAAATGGAGGCAACATTTTGGTGGGTCTGATCACAGGTGATCCCAGCCCACCTGCATGGGGTGGAGTCTGATTCTTTCCAGGTGGAAAGAACATGTTTTGGATCTGTGGTTATGGCTGCTTTGAGAGCTAAGAGTGAAATACCATCTGAATTGAGTGAAGAAGTTAAAGAAATGGAAAATGTGAAGAAATAAACCAGCTTAAAGCCAATTACCAGCAGACTTCTACTAATTAGCTTCATGGTTTGGAGTCTACGGAATAATAATGGCAAAGTTTCAATCTTCACTTTCAAACAAGTATGCATGCATGGCATCTGCAAACACGAGTTGCAGAAGAAGTTTGTTTGTGAGGAAGAGGACTGGTGTTTTGAGTTTGATTTGAACTGTACTGGGGTTGTTTTTCCCAAGGAGGAGCTATGAATGGTGGACTAAATATAAAGTGGCTATACAAGTTTGAATTTTTTTTAATGGCTAATGTCGGTTTGGTAGGATTCTTAGGGAGTTGTTTGATGGATTATTTTATGGATGTAATTATTCTGGTTGACAGATCTCTGGATTTGAGATAACCAATGAGGATTACATTGGGATGGAGAATGGCAAAGGAGTAGTATGAGAGTATCTTTGATTTATTTGATTCATTGTTTGAACGTGGTTTGAACTTTGAACAACGTGGTTTGAACTTTGAGTCAAATTACCAAAGGAAGCTGGGTGCAATTTGAATTACGTATTTTTTGAAATTTTTTTTAGAAGACATGTATCCTCTACCTCACGATTTTGATATATATATATATATATATATATATATATATATATATATATATATAAAATAAAAAATCATTAAAAATATATTTATAAAAATGTAAAATTTTTTTTGTTAAAAATATTTCAATTCAAACAACACTAAAATGTAGAATACCTTTTCTTGTTTCAAACAAAAATTAGATAAGTGCTAATATAACTTTGAATCTCAAACACCTTTTTACTACTAGTCACCTTTTGTGGAACCAAGATACTGTGTAAATGTTTACTTAACTACAAAATAGTAAAAGCACCTGAATAAAAGCAGGCAGACCACTTGAATATGTGTAGGTTTATTGCAATGAGTTGAAAAAAAAAATTAAATGCTTTTCCTTTTTTTTTTTTTTTAAGAATAAGTGGAAGGATTCCACCTTTCATTTACAACAACTCACCCTATCGTTCCCCCTTTCTGTTAAATGCAATAGTAAAATTACTCCCTGTAAAAAGGAGACGATGGCATTTAAAAGTGATCACCTCTTTTGTGACTACTCTCTAAATTTAAGTAATGGTCTTTGTGAATGGCATTTTTCAAATAATTAATCTAGTCCTCAAAAAAATGAAAAATCCTTGCTTAATAACAAATTCTGAAAATAAAAAAGTCCCCACAAAACGAACCAGATAAAATAATTTACTTTTAAAACCAACTAAATAAAAAAATTCCAAAAATTTAGAAAAGATATAGCTTAAAGATTTCAACAATTTGAGAAGGTTTTCTCTAAGATAGTTGTACCATATATTTTTTCAATAAATCATCTTTTTATGAGACTTCTTAGATTGGTTAATCGTAGTTGTTAGCAGGATAATTTTCTATGTAACCATAAATATTTTTCGACACCAGCTTGTTTGGTTTGTTTTTTTTTAACAGTAAATTTTAATATTTTTCGTAAACACATTTTTCTAATATCCTTTCGTTACAGTACATTTTTCTATAAAAACTTCTAAAAATAACAATACAATCGAGCTTCTAAGCACTACTAATAATTATGACCACTTACTACAATTTCTAGTGGAGTTCCTTAGTAAACTTACAAGTCTAATTAGCACTACTATTGATTGAATTTCATTTTTTTTGAATTTTTTCTCTATTTAGCATGAGCAATTTCAAACTCATGTTGTGGCACGGAGATCAATTATTTTGACTGAAAATAGACAAAAGAATATGGAAGCATGCTTGCAAGAACTAGTTTGTCATTTACCATAAGAGACATCATATCTTAAAGCCACTTTCATATAAAGTTTGTCAGAAAATGATTCAAAGTAAAAGGACAAGACACATGCAGATCCTCTCTTTTTCAGAGTACCACCGGTTTCCACTTAGAGGGGTGTTTCGGTAAATCTGCCAAACATAAGCAAAATCCACCCAATAGGACAACTAGAATCATTACGCAGCATTTTCTCTCTGAAAAACTACTTCCGCCACTGTCTCGGCGTTTGGTTTCACTCTGTATCTTGACAAAGGACAAAAGAGAAACAAGCCCAAAAACTCTAGAGAAACAAATATGGAAAAAAACATTTTCCTTGCACTAAAATTAGAACTGCCAAAAAAAAACATACGATGCAGTATACTTTGTTTGGATTGCATTTTTCTAAACTTTTTGTAGAAAAAAATACTATAACGATTTGATACATGTGAAGTAAAAATGTGATTGAAAAATATATTTATAAAAAACGTGACAATTTGAAAAATTACAATCCAAACACCACGTAAGAATTCAAATATTTGTTCACAAGTGAGTTTAGAGGTGGGATTCAAATAATTGTTCAAAAGTGAGTCTCTTCTTTTGATCTTTCTTGACGCAGATAGGCCTGCTTTTAATGTATATTAGAATAAGAGTAGTGTGGATGTTACTGATTAACTAAAAATTTGTATTAGTATAATACATTCGGTTAAAAAAATGGAAGTAAAGAGTTAAAGAGTTTATTAGTGGCTGTTGAATTTTTGTTGTCCAATTATATAGACTTTCCTCAGACCTATTTATATTGCTATTTTTAGGAGTTTTTGTAGAATAATTTACTGTAACGATTTGATTTGTGTGAAGTAAAAATGATTGAGAAATATATTCACAGAACAAAACGTAAAAATTTTTCTCTGAAAAACTATAATCCAAACACGGCCTTAGTATCCAGGTTAAAACAGGTCATCTATAGATTAGAACTACAAGGCTTGTGTTTCTCTTTCAGTGGTTGCAGAAACAGCACAAGCCTCAGACAGTGGACCATGATGAGTGGTTGTGGTCCTGGTCCATTTAACCGCAGGGCCTCTTCATTTACCAATTTTAAGGCTCGCGACCATTAATGGCGACGCATGGGTCCAAAAACAGCACTGAATAGTTCTCTGCAAGCAACATGGGCCGAACTAATATTCAGTGAGGGGGATCATTGTCAAGCAAAATCCTACTACAGGGGTGTGAAATAACTGCACCTCTTTTATTTCTTGCTGCAGGCACCTGCAGCTGGACAATAAATTTGACTTTGACCATTCATCTACCTTCTTTCATCCTAGTTACTATATCCATATTTTTCTGTCACAATTATTTCATACGTCATTAGCTCTATACCATCACAAAACCAATAAACACCATATTACCTTTCTTGTTAATTTGTTATGATGAAAACTTTGTAGTCATGTTAATTAGTCACAATAAAGTGGTGATAGTTATGATTGGTACAGACATAGAGAAATGATCATCTTCACGGGTGATACCAAAAACCTTTGTTTGGTTCATGTGACTATGGGAGCAATTCATCTAGTTCATTTGGGACAGAAGCAATTCTGCAGATTAGAAGGGAAAATTAGGGTGTTTGAGAGTCAAACAAAAGACTTTAAAGTTACCTAATTAACGTCTTTGTCCCTATCAGCTGAATTGAATTTTGAGGGCGAATTCATCTTCTTCAAGAAGTGCATCTCTAACTGCTTATTAGCAAAGCAAAACCCCAGTCCCCTTGATCCTTTTTTTTTTTTTTTGGGCCGAAACGATAATATTCTTATAACCTAATCTATCCTATTATACAGGAAAGAAGAGTCTAAAGAGACTGTGTAAGAAGTTAGCAGCAGGTACACAAACCTGACTAGATCAAAGAGATGCTTTACCACCTCCTTTAGATTTTTTTTCACTGCAGGTGAATTCGAATCCCGACCTCCTTGATCTAAGGTTTGTTAAAAAGGAAACAGTGAGAAAAGGCAATCATTGCAGGCAACTTTGCCCTATTAAACATGATGGACCACCACTGGAGGACTTGAAAGATAGCAGATCATATAGGTGCCCCATTTATAATCCAGCATAGTGTTAGACATCCTCTATTATTGTTTTATTTTTTTTTTGGTCCTACTGACAAATCCTACACTCCTGAGAAACATGCTCCCACTATTACTATTCAATTCGCAATTATGACCCAAGCCCAGCTTACAGAGACATCTTAACATGTCTATCAAGTAGAGCAACTAGCAAGGACTATACATTGCATCCTATGTGATAAAAGTACACAATTTAATTGAGAATCCAATCATTTGCAATTAGTTGCTGGATATTTACTCATTGACCATAGTAAACCTTCTCGTGCAGTCTATATATACTGCTTAAAATTCAGAAGTTGATCTTGGAACAGCTTTGTAAAGAAGCATGGACTACTAACTTCACGAATAATTCAATTTAGTTTATGTAGATCCTGTGATCTCATTCCCCTCAACCTGGATCTCTACAAGTTTTGACGTACATCTACTTACCTGAGCATGCAAAGGAATAGATAAATACAGCCATATAACAGCAAAATCTCCTTAGCATGACTCCTCAGTATTGTTTTCAATGTCTAATTTCAGTCGATTTAACCAGAAAAATTCCAAATGAAAGCACCAATGGCAAAAAGCTTTATATGGTCACAAAGAATATGGTACAGATCATGACAGGCTGAACTCATTCATTTCTAGCAACAGTTAGAATGACAATATGGGAAAAACCTGCTCTAAAAAACCATCCAATTTTATGGCGTGAAGAAAAGGAAGTGCAATCGACCATGAACCAAATCTAATTTAATTAGTAGCATTTAGAAGAAGAGTTTAAAGTCTAGATCTTGCACCAGTCTTCCTAGGAATATGCAAAGCATCATAATGACCAAAGCCATGATACAGAACTTTAATGGGATCATCCTTCCCATATTCTTGCCCATACTCAGCAATGGATATCAAACCACCAGAGTCTTGGTCACGCATGTAGACCGTGATTGGCATCCTGAATTCATATGAAACATTCACCTCATAGCTATGGAAGAGCACTGGAAATTTTCAAACTCCTAAAGGCCTATACAAACTAAAAGAAGCTCATCTTATCTAAAGGTAGAAAAAACGTGTGAACAGGATTTCGCTTTGGAAGAAACTTAAAATAATCTCTGCTGTGAAGTTATTTACCCAAATATTGATATCTTTATTGGAAATTAAAGAAATATTGTTGGTTTTACTTGGGTTCCCAACATAGCGACATCTAACTTCTTCCTCTTCTTATTTATCCATTTTCTTCTGCTTCATTTGATCCCCTCCCTCTTCTCGTCTTCTCAGTAAATTCTCTATTGACATATGGAAAGGGAAGAATAAAGTAGAAGACCAGCCAAACAGCACATCTTGTGAGACACACCTCCCCCAGCATCTTTCACTGTTTGGTTGGAAGAACGGGAGAAAAGACTTGAGGAGGAGTGGAAGGAGTTTGAGAAGAAAAGGAAAAACAGTCACTCAAGAAAGGGGAAACAGAGAAAAAAAAGTAAAAACAAGAAGTAGATTTCTATAAGATCGACTTAAAAGTTGACTTCCTAGACGTTGATTTCTCAATTTTGGGAGCCCCAGTAAAACCCACAATATTTCTCTAATTTTGAAAGGTAAAAAAAAAAAAAAATTCAATACTCTTATAAGCCAAAAGGCATGCCAGACTTTCTAGAATAAGCACAAAACTCATTATTGCCGTAATTAAGAATCTCACAATGTGAACTGTGAAGGCCGACTAGATCTAACGCTAAAGATAAGTGGCAAATGAGATGCACAAAGAGACGCGCAGAGTTACATGGTACAACTAGAAAGAAAAATGTACTCACTGCAGAACATGAGCAGCCATCAACAATTCTGGTTCACCCCCCCATACATGAGGTTTCCTCATATTTGAAACATAGGTGTCAAAATCACCTTCTATGAACCTGAAAATAGAGTTATACAGTGATTAATCAGCTAAAAAATGCAGACACGAAGGATAAGAAGTAATACACTGTTGCTTGTAGATAGAATGATACAATCACGCAGAAGTAAATCCAATGATGTCTTTTTATCATAACAATTACTGCAGATATGGTTAAATACAGTCATGCAACTTCCGTGCCTGTAGTAGGTATGATCTCAACTGTAGGAAAATGGTATAACACACCCACATGGAAGGAAAAATCAGTCAAGTCTTATAATTAGAGTACAAATATTTTGCTCACCATTCTGTCTCCTTGCGTCTCTTGACAAACTCATCCGCCACCTACAACATCAGCAGATCCAAAATCATAAGAGTGTCCATGGAATGCGTTTGAAAAGTTCAACCTCGAAAGAGACAAGCAGATTGTAACTGATATAGTTCAACAAAATTTTAACCCCTAAGTCCTTCATCTATAAACAGGAACTAACAACCAACTTCCAATGAATACAAGCATGAGAGTGTTTACCCAAGGAGAGGTCAATGATCAAGAGAAATACAAGAAACACACAATATGATGTTAACCTGTTTTAAGCTATAAAATAGGCCAGTAGTATGTGGTTTTGTAGCTCTTAAATACTGATGTTGAGCTAATACACGTATTTGAACTCTTGTGCAAGATATGAACGGACATACATGCATTAGAGACAAGTTATAAAGATGAAAGCTCAAAGATGAACTACTCATACAGCCTAGGGTTACATCTTTTAGTGAAGACGGTTAATTGTTGGAGTTAATGAACCTTAAGGCTAAAATATAGTTTAATGTCCAGATCATGTCGAAAGCTTTCGAAAGTTCAACAGAATATGCATGCTGAAGTTTCAAGTTCACCAAACCACCTGCAGAATCTACTTACTACAGATGTCTTAACACAACACTCCCCTGAATAGCTTATATCAGAAATATCTCAGCAGCCGACAGTTTCCAGCAATAAAATAGGGTTTTTAAACTCATATTTAGTTAATCAAAAAGTGGATGAAATTTTTGGCATTTTTATCAGGAACAAGGTCAATAAGAAAAGCAGAAATCATCTCTTCCTCCAACTCAAGGGTTGACTTGGACACAACTACAGCTCTTAATCTGATTTTGGCAAAGAAATTCTACATCAATTATGCAGTCAAAAAGAGGAAAGAAAATATACTCCGGCTCGTAACTCGTCTGCTAGTTCCCTCTGACATTTCTCATCTGGAGCAGGCTTTCCTGCTCTTAAACAAGCCCCATGGACAACAGAACGAAACAAGCATCTCCCATCTCCAGGAATGCCTGCAAATTGTGGAGCATTTGTCTTATGACAGATCCAATGCAACTAACATCACCCTCTATAAGCTAGGCAATCAAATAACACAGAAAGGAAAACTACAACTTAATTCCTTATGTATTCCCAGAAAGTATCATTATGGGTCAGCAGACGGATCACTGCACAACTGAGATTTTATTTCACTTTCTATTCACTTGCAATTCGGAAATTGAGTTTAATCAAAGATGTAATTCAGATTCTCAGACTGAAATTACATGAAGAATCAACTACATGCACCCCTTAACTCTCTTGCAACCCACAATTCATGCCCGAGGATGTGGAAGAATCCCGGATGGAGCTCAACTAAATTTTCTGTACAAATTTTTACCAGATCTAGACAATCCTAACAGTGACACTTGGTAGTGCATCAACTTAGAAGTGAAAGAAGTGGTGCTCTTTCATACTATCTCAGCAATGCAGTATAAATCAGCCATTATTTTGCTCCATTGCAAAAAGTAAGATTTTGGGAAATTTCCAAGCCCAGTAATAAGGAGATTCTGCCAACCTGACCTACAATTTGAACTCTTATTGAGTAGTTTCAGAAGGAAGACAACAAGAGCTTGCAGCTCACCAATTACAGAATAGTCATTACAGACTATTTTCCCGTGAGAATAAGATGCTTCCTGGTGCTGCTTAGCCTCAGGTGCATCTGCATGAACAGGTTCAGAACTCGAACAACAAACCAATCCAATGAATAGCCCTGCAGATGCTAAGCGCTGTGACCACTGGATTCTGGTTCGACTAGGA
The DNA here is from genome assembly GCF_036785885.1 of Coffea arabica. NCBI lineage: Eukaryota > Viridiplantae > Streptophyta > Magnoliopsida > Gentianales > Rubiaceae > Coffea > Coffea arabica. The sequence continues at coordinate 14,952,043 of NC_092321.1, forward strand.
GCCAAAAGCCGCACATTCAATTTTGGGGACCTGAGTGAAATTTCAAGGCATGATTTCACCAAAGATCCATGGTCATGCCTGCTTCTAACTGTTAAGGAATGGCCTTTGCTCAGCGGCTTGGAGATGCAAGACCCAAAACAGCTTCTTTGGGAGGCTTGGAATCCAACAGGAGACGAATATGAGCTTGTCCTTCGTAGAGGCATGATTGCTGATAATTTTAGTTTTGGATGCTTTGTAGAGACGTGCAAAAAGCACAAATTCGATGGTGCACGCAAGGTGACACTGCAATAACTGTTGCTTATCTGACTGTGGACACTCCCACTGGGAAGGACCATGTTTCTCACATACATGCTGATGGAAGAACGAGCCATGATGTTCACATGGGCAAACAAGCAAGCATGACAAGAAAGGCTGTATCAAAGACTTACACTACAGCCAATTTTCAGTCACCTGGAAAACAAAAGTTTAGTCACTCTTCTTGCTTAGCTTGCAACACTCTTCCCAACACACATAGAGTTTAAAATCGAAGTCTACTTCCCTGAGAAAGATACCATTTTCACTCTTTAAGAATTCAAAGTATTTCATTAGAAGCACCAAAGAGGCACATAGGAGAATACATTTGAAAACAATAAACTGTTGTAACAAAGTTTCATTTCAAGCACAGGTATGTATGCATGAAGTTGACAAGAACAGACATGTTTAGAGGATCTTCTTGCTATTGCAACCCTTTTCTGCAGTATAGCATCTCCAAGTTCCATGTAAGAAGAAGTAATCTAAGGTATTTTGCTTACAGCTAGTTTCTTGTTCATGAAAAGATGATTGCTAGAGTCAGCAGATACCCATACAGATCCACCTTTCAACATTAAAAGTTTTGCACTTCAGGTCATCAGTAAACTTTCCTAGATGACTATCAAATATAGCTAACAGTTGCATCTAGCGGCAGTGGAGCACTAAGCCCGGCTATGCATTAAATGACAGATCATCTGGGGAAATTAGCTCTTACTGGAGCCAAGATATCACTTACTATAATGACTTCCCATCAAAGCCAAAAGTAAGGAAGTTTGTTGAACACATTCAAAAGGCATGAAGTTAAAAGGACTTACCATACATATCCGTACCATACATCAGTACCATACATATCCGTACTAGGAATCTGCTAAAATACGGCCATTTAATTGGATGCAAGTCATTAAGAAACTTATATTTAAAAGGACTTACCACATTGTCTTATTATCTATGCTAATCAAACACCGCTTTAACCACTGCAACAATTTAGAGCTGAAAAGTGTTTATTCTCTAGAAAGTCAGGTTATCAGTTACCAGGAATACCAGAAAACCGGGAGATGAGTCGAATAATTCCAGCCTAGCCAAATGAACAACCAGGGGAATCAACCCAGGTATGAGATATATCATTGAGAAGTTACATACAAAACACCAACACCAAGACAAGAATTTCAAATGCATTAGTGTTTCATGACATCTAAACCTTAATCCCGAGAAGTAATGAACAATAGAAAACATCAAAGAAATCCACAAAATATTGAAAAACATCATTACACACTTATGCAAGGAAACAGGCAGAAGCCAACATAAGTATAGGAAACGAGCATGAGAAAAAAAAATAAAACACAAAACCTTCTCAAGAAACCAAGGAGAAGTCAGTTGTTAAAAGCAAAAGAAAATAGAGAAGAACCCACATCAGGAAATGCATATGAATTGAGTTTGCCAGCGTGATTGGAATAAAAGATAAGCTAAAGAAACAAAAAAGTGGAGAATAGAAGCATATCGAAGTAAAGGATTGCTGATTTATTACCAGTGAGTAGATACTTTGGACATTCCAGATTTTACTGAAGAAGAAGAAGAAAAGCATAACTAGAGGCTAGAGCATAAGTCAGGTTTCGGTTGAATTGTGATGAAAAGAAAATGGTCTAATTTGGAAGCTTCTTCAACCTTCTTCAAGTCTTTGCTCTGGAGTTGGGTGTCTGCCCAGAGCTTGGATGTTTTTGAAGCAAAATGACACGTATCAAACGTCGTCGTTGACTCGATCAGTTTGCGACGCGATTGGGCTCGGAGGATTTAGGTAGGTAGGTGGCCGTTTTACGCTTCTGTGGGATATAAACTGGAGTTAGGGGTGGTTACGGTTCAGTTTTGAACTGGAATTGATCATTTGATCCGGGAATTTGTTAAATCGGAATTGGAACAAATCGAAGTCATAATCATAACTAAAGGTTCAAACTCAGGTTTACCAAAATTTTGAGTCGAAACCGGAATCAGTGATTTATGGCCTGCTCAAATCATCTAAATAAAACATTTGCTACTTAAATTTATTTGCCAGTATAGAGTTTATTATCAATAATAAGCATCTAATAGGGACAGTTCCAGTCCAGACGCAACAATCTATTGTCTCATTCTGTTAGTAAGTCTATATCTCATAATTAATCTAAATTCAAGATCAATCTAATGTAATCAATAATAAGATTTTTTTCATAGAATTTGCATCATTTTTTACTTTTCCTTGCATATGATAATACAATTAAGTTTTTTTTTTTTTTTTTTTTTACATTCATCATCATTTTTTTTAAAACAATTTTATAAGAACAAGTATTTAAACATAACTAAAAGAATTGGACCGTAATTGAAAAAAATTGGAATCAAAATTAGAAATTCAAGAACCATAACTGTAACCGTCTCTATAAGATTCAATTTAAATTCCAACTTTCAAAAGAATTGAATCCATCGATTTTTAAACCAAAACCATCGGTTTTGTAGAACCGTGGTCATGTCTAGTCAAAGTTGTTTTTGTTTTATCTTTATATGTTTTCTTTCCTTTTTTTTTTTGTTTGTCTTGTCTTGGATATAACTATTTTTTGGACTTCAAGATTCCATTTTAGCTTTTGATCTTGTAATGAAGACAAAAACAGAAAGTTCTTGCATGATCATATTCTAGAATTCGTATATTTTTTTTTCGCCTTTAAAATTTTCAATATTATTTTTTTCTCACCGTGATTTCTACTCAATATATCTTCATACGGTAGGACGTGAAAATGTAAAATCTACACGTTGGCACAAAAATGAAGTCGTGGATGCTATCCGCTCTAAACCCCTAAAAAATGTTACTACCATTAATGACTGGGGTTCTCAAATCACAAAATTCCTCCCATCAACTCTTATACAAAGTTTCCTCATGCAAGAGAATAGAGTATCTTTTATTATCTCAAACAGTGGTGCATGAGAAAATTTTGAACTTAGGTTGGTTATTCTGAGGTCTTTTACTTGGTAAACATTCGTCCTATCTTTGGAGATCAAGATGACCCGAACTTCTGATGGTCATCCACAGGATTAGGATATGATGGCCTCTGCTTTTTCTGCTATAGTAGTGATAAAAATACCGGAGAAAAAAAATATAAAATCCTTCCAAGGACAGCAAAATGGATGATATGAACAACTGGAAACTGCAGGCCACTGGAGAGTTACTTCAATTATGCACTAGCATATTTATGAGTAACTTTCGAGAACAATTTCCCTTGAGCTGAATGCTATTATCTGGCATTGTTGGCAGAACTGTGGGATGGACGAACATCTCTGAGGATAACAAGCTGAGTTTTCTTTTCTATAGAATAGGTGTTCAAGAAGTTAGGAACTGGTCGCATGCATCTTTTGCAAGCAACCATAATACAATGTCCATTTGAAACCAATTCTTGAAATAGCATATACTTTTTACTCAGCCACACCTCAAGCAACCAAATCAAAGTAAACAAGAAGATATCACTCAACTTCCCAGCTTCGCATCCAAAATACTACTGACTCCGGTATCATCAATAGGCAGCTCAACAATTCTGAAATCTTAACTTTAGTCACTATATCAAGATCACTCTATCAGGGTCTCATCAACTTAATCTCAATTGCAAAAGTTCCTACAGTTGATCATAAAATATATTGGATTAATCTTCCGTACATTGACACTATACACGCTATTACCATTTGTTGCATGACATCCGAATTTATGTTTGAAATATAAATTTTGCATATGAATCACGCATCGAATGACAAAAGTGTATACGCTATCACCATGTAAATACACTTATGTAAATTAAATGTATTAATATAATTATCTAAATAATGTAAAATAATTAGAAGATAAAAAATATGCAAAACTTTTTTGTTAATTTGTGGGAGAGATAAACAGTGTGCTTGGATAGTAGATTATTTGGAAAAAAAATTACCCTAACACTTTTTTGATATAATATACGTGAGATAAAAAAAATTATTGAAAAATGTAAAAGTGGATAAAATTTTACAAATAATTGACAATCCAAACATAATATAATCAAAAATTAAGGATTAAGAAGTCACCTTTGCTACGTTAATGATTCTAATTTTACCTTTTCCCTTTAGGCACAGCCATTAGAAAAATGGAAATCACGCGGTAACCACCCAAACGGAAGAAATGAAAAAGGTAAGAATGGAAGCCTCCTAGTTCGATTCGTAACCTTTAAGGCTTAAACTGAGCTAGTGCCGAGTGATAACTCATAAACCCTTGCAAAGAATCCTCGAAAGCTTCCTTCATTTACTATATCAAACTTCTTCTATTTTTTTCAGCACAAGAGTGATTAGCTAGTTTTAGAAGAATCGATGGATTTGGAACCCCTTCTCTGGATTATCTTTTTCCTCATGAATATGGGTCTCATCGCATTGAATCTCTACCAGGTACCTTTTTTTTTTCTTTTGTTTTCCTTAATTTTTAAGGAAACCCCTTTATGTACCTTATGCTCATTCGCACTGTTTTCATGTAATATTACTGGAGAAATTTTTGTGGTTTTGGGAGGAAGGGCAATGCCATTGTTGCTTTTTCTACTTTCTTCTGCTTAACGATAAAGAATTCTCAACACTAATAAAAGGGGAAAAAGAGATCGATTCTGGGAAATTCTGATGCTCAAAAGCCTCTTTTTTTTTTGAATTTTTGTTTTGTTTTGGTGTAGCATTACTTTCTGTTTGTTTGGTAAAGAGATCAAGGGGAAAAAAATGAAAAATAGAAGAATAAGAAGAAGAATATAAAAATGTAAGTTATAGAAGATTGTACTTTGTCCCTGGCCCGGTTTTTGTTGCTTTTCTTCTCCTCCAAACGAATTTGATTCGAGAGAAAAAGGGAGAAGTTTTTTGGTTTTTGATGTGATCAGGTGTCCTTTTCAGCGATAAGTTTAAGGGAAAGTTAAAAATCTTGTGATTACGACAAATGCATGCGGGGTTAAAGCAGTTATAGAGAATAAACTAAAAGAAAGGGGAAGGCTGGATTTCTGTTAGTGCCTATTTACCTCTTATATACTGTACGTTGTCAATTGTCATGTTTTTGCTGAGAGAATTAAGGGACAAGAAGCCTTAAGTTAGTTAAAAGAAAAGCCTGATAGGAGCTAGTGATGCTGCCTTTTGTTATTACTACAAATCGGTATCCAAATCAAAAGACGTGTCAGTGGAGGACACACTTGCAAATTACCTCTTCAAACACTCTGCTATGAAGGCAATTTTTCATTTTATCCGCATTTTGTTTGTCTATATCTCGTGCTTAACTGGTTGAACATTTCTCATATGCTTGCCCGTTCTTGGACAGATTCCAGTTACATTCTTGTATATTCTTGCTATTAAGCATCTATGCCTGTATCTCAATATTGTAATGGGTTTCTGTAGATTGTGAGTTTATCAGATTTGGAGGCTGACTACTTAAACCCATATGAATCATCATCTCGCATCAACCATGTGGTGATTCCTGAGTATTTGCTGCATGGCGCATTCTCCATTCTATTTCTTCTGTCAGGGCACTGGTTCTTCTTCCTGGCTACTCTTCCAGCAGCTTACATCAATTTGAGGAAGTAAGGGTTTTAAACTATCAGGTTCTAGATTGGTTGATTGTCTGGCCCGTTTATGCATATGCTGGAGTTGTAACTTATAATCTGAACTGCACTCTCTGTAATTCTGCATTTATTCCATGCTATCCTGTTTTCTTTACGTGAACTGACTGTCTTTTTTTAACTTAGTCCCATGAAAGGTGTTCTCTGTTGAGCGAAATATGCTTTGTCATCATTTATTGTTTCATGAAGCCATTTAGATTTATGTGCAATGAACTCCAAATTTTTTCTTTGTTGTCATTTATGTTGTTTCTTGTGTTTCAGATTTATGAAGAGAGAACATCTTATTGATGTAACTGAAGTTTTCAGAGTCCTTAGTGTGGAGAAGAAGCTTCGGATTGTCAAGCTGGGATTCTATTTACTTCTCTTTGTACTCGTCATGACCAGGTTTGCCCCAAACTTTTTTTTTCATGGAAGCTGGGGATGCATGCATTTCTTGTTTTTAATTATGCTTAAAGACTTGGTGTTTGCTTGTAGAATATATGCTGCTGGGACATTTTCTGTTGTGATGTCCGTCTTCCATTCAGATAATGAAGAATTAGATATTCGCTCTTCCATTCTGGAATTTTGAGGAAAAAGTTGATATTATATTAGCTCAACATATTGTAATAATTCTTCTTAGAATGATTAGGGGACTGATGATTAACTGTTTGCGTGAAAATATTCTTTCAATGGATGTAAATATTAAATTTTGATGTAAACTGAGGACAAGTTACGCAAGTAGTTATTCTCATCTTGTATTCTTCTTTTTGGGACCTTTTTCATTTTCTATTTTCTTTTGCATAGTATGATTTTACTGGTATTACCCAGGAAACTTGAAGCGTATCTAGAGTAGACAGTGAGCTTTCTTATGTAACACTTTATGCAACATGTTTGCAAGCTAAATTTCAGAAGTATTATCATCTTGGGGATTAATTATAGCTTTGCCAGAGATACAATGGGTCTTAAAGTCTTTTATGATTTTCAAATCTGCCATACATATTCAAGAAGCCTAGTATATCCCCAGGCTAGGTTGACAAATGCTTTGGTTTAAATTTGGGTTGGAGAGTGGTGTAACTTCCGAAGGAATGGATTAAGAAAAGGTAAGCCAGAGGCTAAAGATGATGAAGGCAATTCTTAAGGTGAGAGAAGAGGAGAACCAAAGGAAAAAGAAATGCTAGTGAAGGACTTAGCACCGATAAGATGCATTGGATTATGAAGGAATTGTAATCTTTTCGGTGATGACCTAGAAATTACTGACCAAGTGAAGGAAAAAAAGAGAGAGATTCCTGAGAATGTCAATGGCCTTAAGAAGATACTAATTAGAGTAACAAGCAGAGTACGGAGAAGTTGGCTTCGTCTGTTGTTGGCACATTGGTATCATCAACTGGGTTTAAAGTGGTCTAAGTCGTCATAACTTTCAGCTTATTATCAGGCTTGTTGTTTTTGTCAAATTTAGGACCGAAGTAAAGATGGTGTATGTGCAACATAGGTACAGCGGTAATTGCTAAACGTTATCTGTGATCTTTGTTAGCTGTTGGTGCTTTATAATCGTGCCACCACATTCTTCCGAAGTTCTGGTGTTCATTGATAGAGTTTTTTAAGGTTTTCTGGGCGTGATGGTGTTTTGCTTTTCTAAACTTGGACTGATGCCCTTTAATTGCTGTTGCTTGACATGTGCATGCTTCAACTGAAGTAGACCTCTACCTTTTTCTGTGAGGATTCTAATTACTAAACTAATTTGCAGGCTTGTATTTGTTACTATCAATTCTGCAGTGGATGAAAGTGAAGCTACTCACCTTTTTGGCTTGTTCTGAACTCTTCCAGCTTTAGTGATGTGATTTATCTCTCTTCCTACTGGGCAGAAACATCTGTGAACCTGGATTTGGAGTCTGACCAACCAAACACATAACTCTCAAATCCAAGTTACTAACATAATTTTCTAGATGGCTGTGGAGTTATTAACCCTCTCGTATTACTATTTGCATGATGATGCATAACACGAAGCATGTATGATTAAGAACCGCCTATAGGTATTAGAGCTACCGATGTGGATTGCAACTTCAGCATAATCATTTCTTTTACCCATCTTGACTTTGAGTGGGTACACTTGATCTTATTAAAGTGCGTAACACAATGGTGTTTGCCTTGCCCTCTTTGCCGAAACGAACCTTTGCCATGCATTACAGAAGTTCAAAAACCAGTTACATACAGGAGGTCAATCTTAATGTACAGAACCATCTAATAAATCAATTTTTCTTTTCGTACTTTTGAGGGAGAATTGATTCCAAAATTGGTCAAAGCCCAAATCAAATTGTGATTTTTGGACAACTTGTTTCTATAGGATAGCCGTGAAATTGTTGCATTTGCCTCATCAGTCTGGTTTATTTGGTTTTGTTCTGATCTCACTCACTGTTTCTGCGGAGCTGAGAAACCATTACCATCTGGTTAATCCCTTATGCAGAAGCACAGCATGATAATTTTCAGTTTTCACTGATTTCCTGCAATACAACTGTCCTCGCAAAGTTGTAATTACGCAATTTCTTTCCAATGGAGCCTTATTCTCACGACCCCCCCCCCCCCCACAAAAAAAAAAAAAAAGAATTAGTGAGTCCTAGGGTTGTAAAAGAACCGAGTCCTTAATGAATAGTTCAGACTAGACGCATTAAGGGTTTAATTCGAGTTCGATTTTTGGTGAGGTTGAACTCAAACTTATTTATGCATGTTCAACTTATTTAGGCTCGATTTGATTCGATTAATTTCTTTATGTTTTTCAGAAATATGTATTTATTTATTATTTTGTTATATAAGGATTATGTATGTATTATTAATAAATTAATGATAAAAATAAGAAAATAAAAAATTTTGAGCAAGTTTGAACTTGTTGAATGCTATATCGAATCGAAGTCGAACTCAAATTTTAAATTCGTATAGGATTCAAGTTCAAAATTTCTAGTCGAGCCTAACAGTTCAAAACTTTGATTCGATTCGTTTACAATTCTATCGAGTTAGTATTTTAACTCTTAAAACTTAGGGTACATTTGATAAAATTAAAGTTTGAAAACTAAAATATAAAGTCTGAAACTAGAATTCATTAGGTTAATTACTAAATACTAAATTTGATACATTTGAATGTATATCACATTAAGTGATAAGTGAATAGTTTATCACTTATTGTTTGGAGCAAGTTTTGTTAGGAAATTTAGTGTCACTTAATTAATTTAAATGTTCTATTTTTTATTATTAAATACATTGGAATATGTTAAGATCTGAACACATTAAATTTAAATGCTAAACTAGATTATTAAACTAGGTCCTGGTGTCATTTTATCACAAAAAATTAATTATCCAACCTATATTTTGGAAACTTACCCAATAAATCTTCAAACTAATTAATATATTAGTTGAATCATTAACCATGGTCACCAAAACTCATTGTTTTGAAAACTGGACCGGACCGCCTAGTTTGATTGGTCGAATCGCAAACCGGTCATAGCTCCGATCCGATTCATATCTCGGGTTGATTGGATTTAAAAATCGGTAAGAACCGTTTGAACCGTTAAACCAGCGGTTTTTTTCGTTTTTATCTATTAAATTGAAATATATATATATATAAATATATATATATATAAAGAATAGATTTTCCTTAACCCTAAAGACTAATTATTAAATGCCACATCCACTCGCTTTCTTCTCATTTTTTGCCTTTTATCAAGTTTGCATCTCTATTTTCTATTTTCCTAACTGGAAAAATCGCCAATTTAGTCCTCAAACTATTTTACTAAAGCCAATTTGGTCCCACAACATTTTATCGCATGAATTAAGTTCCTTAACTAAAATTCTTGTGCCAATCGAGAACCTATACGGTGTCGCTACCCAAAACACATGTATCTGTACAGAAACCGACGGCGAGGCAGGGGCTTTTTTGGAAGTACACAATAGAATTTCTACGGGAAGCAAGACTGAATTTTTTATGGTGATTTAATTTGTTGTGGGTAAAAAATTTCCTTCCGAAAAAGAAATTCTTACAATGTTCGGATTCCACATACGAACTCGTTCCTTGGATTCTACAATTCCGGCGGGTTCGCCGAAACCAATAGTGGGAACTCCAAGATCCAGCAATGAAGGCTCTCCAAGAACTAAGGTGGGAGAGGTGGACACCAGCGCTCCATTTCAATCTGTCAAGGCCACGGTTAGCTTATTCGGGGATGCTGCAACCTCGCCTAGGTCCAACAACGACGACAACAACAAGAAGCAGCCCCTTCTATCTAGAAAGCCAAAAAATTCCTCTGCTGCTGATGAGGTATAATGTCCTAGTATTCTAAAGCAGCCCTTTTTTCTTTTTTTTGAACATAGAATCTATCGTAGTATCGAACAGCCAGCCACCATCACTTTTACCTCCATGGAATAGTGATTTTTTTTTTTTGTTAGGTGGGGAGCAGAGAGTGCTCGAGAAAGAATCCGTTCTTCACTTGGCCCTCAAGCAACTGGAGGACTTCAGGGCACGACTCAAATGCACAGAAACCACAAAAGCTCAAGCTTTCCGGGAACTGGAGAAAGCCAATAGAACGCTACAGGAACTGACAAACAAGCTCGAAATCATTAGTGAATCCAAGCAAGCGGCTATCGAGGAAACAGAAGCTGCAAAGCAAAGAGCCAAGGAGCTCGAGGAACACAAATCCAGCAGACAACACCTTGGGCATCGATGCTTGGAAACAGGACGTCAACAACGAAAGAGAACTATACAAGGCCTCCGCTGTTGAGCTCATTTCTGCTAAACAAGAGCTTACAACCCTCCGACAGGATTTTGATCAAGTCCTCGAAGCAAAACTAGCTGCATTTCAAGAGGCTGCGGACGCCCAGCACCTCACCCAAGTTTACCGAGACAGGCTAACTTGAATTTCCAGTGAAATCATCACCTTACGCGATACACTGGGAGAGGTCAAGTTGGCCACTCTTCAGGCGCAAGAAGAAGGAAATGAGCATCGTGAAGAAAAGCAGGCTCGCTTCCAATCTCACCAAACAACCAAGGAACAAGTAGAGCTGAAAATCAAATCCTTAAAAGAAGAATTTGATGCTAGCGAAATTCTCGAGGAAAAGCTCGAAGAAACAACGGAGGCAATCAAGCTTTTGCAAGAACAGCTGCAAAATGTTAGAGAATCAGATATGTTCTCTCTGAAAATCGCCACAGCAGAGCTTGATGATGCTACAAGGAAACTGCGAGAAATTGTGCAGGAACAAAACTTACAGAGAAGCTCAGTAGATTTCCTTAAGGAGGAGCTTGATAATGTCAAGAGGGACCATTCTGAATTGAAGGACAAGGCATCGGAAGCAGAATTAACAGTTGAAACTTTGCAAAGTGAATTGGAGAGATATAAAGCACAGCTCGACGCAGCTCTTGCAGGAGATCCCCAAGGAGAGTACGATGATATGTGCTTAAAACTCCAGCAGTTGGTGTCGGAGGCTGAAAATGCTAGGCAGGGAGCAGAAGAGATCAGGAAGGACATCTCATTACTTAAGCAAGATGCTGAAACAGCACGTGAACCAATTCCATCGGAATGGAATGGAAAACTGCTGCCATTCCTCGCTGCGGAATATTCATCCTCGAGCTTTTCCTTGCTCTGTTGTGCTGCCCGTGAACCAATTTCTCCATTCCACTCTGTTTTCGTCATCTTATCTCCCTCCATTGATGGCAATTTGCATCGGTGGAAAACCCCTAATTTCTTCCGCTATTTGGATGCAAAATGGGTTCTGTCTTGGAAAACCCCTAATTTCTCAGGTTTCCTCCAATTTGGATGCAAAATGGGTTCTCTGTCTTGCTTCCTGTAGAAATTCTATTGTGTACTTTCAAAAAAGCCCCTGCCTCGCCGTCGGTTTCTGTACAGATACATGTGTTTTGGGTGGCGATACCGTATAGGTCCTCGATTGGCACAAGAATTTTAGTTAAGAGACTTAATTCATGCGATAAAATGTTGAGGGACCAAATTGGCTTTAGTAAAATAGTTTGAGGACTAAATTGACGATTTTCCCTTCCTGACTTCCTCCAAACTTTTTTTTTTTTGTAAGTTGCAATTTCTAAATTCCAAAAACGTGAATTAAAAATTTAAACTCACAATGTCTAATTCCTATGGACGCGAATTTTGTATAATTTTAGAATATTGTGGTATTTTTGGGTTGGATTTAAGATTTTTTTTGATAGATACAATTGAAATTGAGATAAAATTTATTTGTTGCAACTTATAATTTAAAATGTTTGTTTATGAAAATCCAAGTTCTTTGAAAATATTAAACTTTTCATCATATAAAGTCTTAAATTAGTCCATTGCATATCTTATTTTGTACATATATATTTATATAAATTATTTTTAAAAAAAATTATTGAATCAGGATTGAACCAGTCCGACTGATTGACCCGAACACCTCGCTGGTTTCAAAACATTGCCTAAACTTTCTACTGAAACCGAAACAAACCAAACCATAGGCATTCAAAAAATGGAAACAGGGTGCTGTGCATTGCAACAGGTTGATTTTAAAGGACCAGATCCCATATTGGGCCCTTAGGTGACCTCCAAACCCTCCAAAATTGGACCCAAAAATCGTACAGGTCCACATTAACAGTGAAGATTCTCATTACTTGGGCCCACTCTATCTGACAACTGTCAAAAATGGCACATCCAGCCTGACCCGACAGAGGATGGGCTAACCCCCTCAAACACATTGGTACGGTGCCTTTCTCTTGGAAAGTCAAATTTCAGTGTCAATTGATAACGAATCCGATTGGGCCTATTTATCATCTCATAATGCTCAATGGACCCTACTAACACCCATTTGTTCGGGTTCAATTTGAAGAAGCCACAAACCATATAAAGGAATATTACTAAATCAACACACAAAGAAATCAATAGCCCACATTGGTCTATATGATCTAGTAATATTGGTAGGCACCACCCAAGATGGTGATTCTGCACTATGAAAACCATTAAGATCATTATGTAACCAATTTGCCATTATAAAGTTTGAAACTCGAAAACCTTACAACTAGAGTCGCCTCTTAAGGTAATGGGCTTGATCTTTACACGCCATAGCTATCCATGGTTTTAATGGTTTAAAGTAAGTTTTACTACGACTCGGGTGGTTCCACGCCATGTCTATCCATGGTTTTAATGGTTTAAAGTAAGAGGACGACAAGATGGTACTTATAGGCTAAACATTTGTACTTAATTGTAGGCCACGTAAATAGGGGAATGGGGCCTGTGATTGGATTTTTTTAATCCCACTTGATGTGTTTGGTCCTTGGCCCTCTCTACATCATGTTGGGTCATTGTCAGGGCCTGGACTGGACTGGAGTTGTCTTCCTGTTTGCAATGTGGGTCATAGTTGCCCAATATCATTAATTTCTGTTGGGTGTTCTAAACGTTGGTATCGTACTAGATGGGTCATAGTGTATGGGCCCCAACCGTTGGAACAATATCCATGAGATATCTTCCGATGTAATTGTACAGCTGTTGTTCATCGTTCATAATAGCGACTTTTAAAGGGTACAAAAAGCCATTTATATTTTGCAAATACATCTCCACGTATATATTTGCAAATACGTGGTCAAAATATACTACTTAAAAAATTATCGCGTCTTATTCACTAGAGCTGAAAAATGAAAAACAAATGAAGTTATTCAATGTTCGAATCTAACTTAGCTCTATTCGACTTCATTCGAACTACACGAACTCAGTTCGATAAAAATTTATTTGAATTCGAATTGATAAATGAACAAGTCAATCTTGAACACAATTTTAAGTTCGTTAAAAAAAATATGCAAGTTTGAACGCTCGAATGTTTAATTTGATTAGATTCAGTTATATTCCTACTGCTTGCAGTACTATATTTGTGACATATAAATAAATAACCTCTTCATAAGGATTACAAGCCAAATATTATACATGTATATATGTTTAAATAAATGAACTTGCTAGCATTAATTAAGACCCCAAAAAAAAAAATACTATACATCAATCGTTGGTAATTCAATAGTTTGTGGCAGGCGTAGTGGTGACTCTGCAATAATTAGTTGAATTTTAATTAATACAAGTATTTAAGCTCATTGGATTCAAATAAAATAGGTTCAGTATGCAATCACATTGTAAATTGTGCTGATCATTTAAGCACAATAATATAGAATATGGAATCATCCGATTACTTAAGTTAATCAAGATAATAAGCACTCTCTTGAATTAGTTTGCACCATAAAAATATGTCATGTGAAATTCGCTACTAATTAATATAAAAAGAAATGCTTAATTTATTTTTCTTCAAATTATTTCCTCAAAGTCAAGAACATTTAGAGTTATTTTGTTTCTATTCCATTTTTTCAGAATATATTCACAAAATATAAATTTTCCATTTTTGCCATCAATTATTTTATTTTCACAGTCTAGTAACAAATATCTTTTGCAATTAGTATCCTTAACATGCATAGCCAAGTACATGGTGCGATCTGGTCCATTTTAATCTTACCATGTTAATGAGTACCATATCGACTAGATCATTTTTCATTAGTGAAAGCTTTCAATTCCCTTTTAATTTTCTTTACTTTATCCATTAAAACATCCAAACATGATAATAGATTCTCCTTTCTCTCACTTTGCCTCCAAACTCCTCTTCCATACTAGGCGTACATATAAGTGTGAAATGTCATTTTTAATATAGTAGGAATTGTAATGAATTGTTGCGATTTTAGTTTCATTTGGTTTTGTATGGGAATGCCAAAGGGGAGAAGAAAAAGAGTAGCAAGAAGGAAAAAAAAAAAAAAAAAGGATCCTTTAGAACTATCATTTCGCTTCTCGAACGTTTAATTACTTTGTTCAAGGAGCAATTGACGACCAAAATCCTGATGTAAGCCCAAGAAATGACTGAATACCCTAGTATTATTGCTCAAGGACATGAACAAGATACAATTATTAAGAACCTAGCATATGAAGCTTTTACATACATACACATATATATATATTTGTGTGTATATATATGCACATATACATATGTATGTATATTTATTTATTTTGATATGGAAAAATTTTATAAATAGCTAGTTTTTACAATTAACGAGCTCGACACATTGCATGTATAGCCTATAATGAACTATGAAAAATCCTATACTGAGCAACAATACAACTTAAGCAATAGAAATAAATTAATAGATGGTTCACCTCCTTGATTTTAGAGATTCTATGTTTGTGTCTATCATTTAGAGTTAAAAGATGACTCACTTTTTTTATTTTAAGGATTCTATATTTGTGTTTATCATTTAAGAATGTTGTGATTTTAAATTGCATATATTTTGCAGCTAAACTCATGAAATATGTACTTCACATTGAGTTCGCCTATAAAAAGCGACTCTAAATCACAAATTATTCATTAGTTTATTTCTATCTCTTATGTCGTATCTCGCTTAATATATGATTTTTCTTTCACATTAGGAATCTAAATCCCCTTCCCAATTCATATTTTAAGAGGAGGATTACCCCAACCAATTACTACAAGTTTTTAGAAACATATCTCCTGATCAATAACACTTATCAATTTAAGAAGCAGTTGTGCAATAAGTGCATCAGGGAGACGTGTAATAGAAGAACCCAAGTCATTTGATCCTTAACAATTGATACTCAAAATGGGGTAACTACTCCAAGATATTGATTTTGTGCACTTTGGACTGCGGAAAAAATTTAAGATATCAGCAAAGAATTCTGCTGAAACCTGAAGACACACTCTTCAGGTTTCAGGCAGAAGTAACCACTGGGCCAATGGCTCAGTGGCCACTAGGGAGGGGCTTAAGTTCCTCCTTGAGCTGTAGGTGAAGTTGAAAAAAATCTAAGGGTTATGTCAGAACACTCCCTTGGTCTAGTTAGGTCTGTATGCCCACTAGCCCCCCATCACAACTTCCTTAGACTTCCCCTCCCCCTAGATTATGATAGAGTAGGTTATACAAATGTATCGTTGCTGACAAAAAAAAAAAAAAAAGATTTCAGGCAGAAGCCCTGATGTAAGGGTGAAGAGAAAAGAATCCTCTTATTGATGCCCCTGGTGAAGGAAGATCAGAATGGGTAATGGCTGTTGCCTGTTGGCCATACATATCGATGGAGGAAATTAAGAGGTCATTTTAAAGCATGCAATGCAATGAATAGTTGCACAGTAGAAAATACCATGTACGTCGACAATAGGGGCCATGCTCATGTGAAGGGCACAATCAAATGGGACCACTACTATGGCCAGCTCCCAAAACAAATTAAAAAAAAAACGAAAAACATATTTTCTGGTAGTATCTTTTATATTCATATCTTATTATGGGACAGAAAATGTGGGTTTCTGGTCCAACTACTTAAAACTTACGACCATAATTGAAAATTTAACTTAATCAAAAAATCCTTCATGATTTAAAAAATAAATAAATATGAAAAGAAATCCGCATTGTTAAATGCAGAATTTGTCATAACTTGGAAATCTTTTGAAAAATCTGCTGCTTTATATACCGATAAATGGGTTTTGTAATTTGGATAAAAGATTATTCAGAAACCCTTTTTTTTAAAATTAATATGTAATACTTTTTTCTGATGTGATATATGAAAGATGAAAATACAGTCATAAAGATGACACTTTTTCTGATGTGATATATAAAAGGTAACTAACAACACATTTATATGTAATAGCAAAACCTTTGCAAAAAAAATATATCGTATGTGCAAATCATTCTTGTTTATCTGTCCACTTAACTACAATTATCTGGTACATAAGCTGATCAAATTTATGATTAACAATATATAACATTTATTTTTTCACATCATTTAGTAGGTTCTCTTTTTTTTTTTTTTTTTTGTCGACACTGGGGTGTCCGGGTCAAGACCCGAAGGCGGCCCGACTAATCCCCAGCGGCCTGAGAGGAGAGACCCCATCCCCCCAAGCACGGTAACCCTGCACGACTCGAACCCCTGGCAAGCGCTCCTAAGGAAGCGTGCGCTGCCAGATGAGCTGCCCAGGATTTAGTAGGATCTCAAGAATATGAAGTTTTGCTTGATAAATTCTTTTTACCATAACCATCATTGTGCGGGACAGCATGACTTGCGTTTAACTTGCTAGTGTTTGATGTCAACTTGGAAGTCCTATTCCAGAATTTGTACTTTCTTTTGTTTGGCCACTTTGCTAAATGAATATATACCTCAAGAAAAAAAAAAAAAAAGAAGAAATGTATACCACAAGAAGTGGGCTAAAAGATTTTATTCTGAAATTTTTGTCACAATTCGGAGAAAAAAAAGAAGAAAAGCACACTTGGAGACAGAGAGCCTCATTAAATTTGCAGCAAGGGATGAGACAAAAAGGCATTCAATACATCAAAGTAATATGAATGGAAATTGTGAACCCTTTTTATTTGAAGTCGGACGATAAATGCTTCATCCTTTTGGCTAGCTAATGTATTTAAAAAAAAGATGAAAAATACTTGGGTGGAAAATTGTAAAAGCACAAAAGTCAAAGAAATATATGATTGTTTCACATTGAGAGCTGCCACAAAATCAATTGTGGATTTGACTTGAACTTTTAGGTCCACAAACACCCAAAAAAAAAAAAACAATTAATCTTTGTAACGGATTTTTAAGTATCATTCCCTCTATTTCATTGAAAATACCATGCTTTTCATTTTCGAATATTTCAAAATATTTAATATTCTATTAAAGTCAAAATTAATTTTGATCCCTTTTCCCAATGTAATCAACACATTATTTATATTTCATACTGAATTCATATTTAAAATTTGAATTTTCAAGAATAATCTTAAAAATAAGTTTATTGACATCACCGTCGAGTTACTATTTTTAAAGAGTTAAAATTCTGCAATGCGACAGATAATTTGGGACGGACAGACGGAGTAATTAATTAAACAGTTGCCCCGTCTGAGTTTTCAATTCGGGCAACAGTTCTCCATTAACTTTTGCCATTTTTTAAGTTCACTTTTCTTCGCCTTTTGTCAACCAGCAATATGAATCATGGCCAACTCATGCTCTTCCCAGAAAGGACTTGGCAAACCGGATATGATAGGTGTCAATTGGGCATCTCATGAATCATGATTAGTTAGTTATTTATATGCATAGTAGAATTGGTATGGGTTGGCCCCCATTCATCATCAATGGAGCAACTGCTTGTCTCCCAAACTATATGTTCAGTGGTTTGTTGGATACGACAGCGTTACTATATCATCATCTTCTCCTGCCTCCTTCGATTCCCAAAAAATTTCAGAAAAGGCGTCATTTCCCGCCTCATAATTGGAGCTAAAATCATTCCTAAAAGTATTTTAGTAGTATTATATTCCCAGGATTCTAATATCCATAATGACACTCATTAATGAGAAAAGACAGGAAAAAATGAGGTGGGGCTTAGCGGAATTTAAACTAGCTCCGCTGAAAGTATTCTTGGCAAAAATCAAACTGAAATTTCAGTCGAGATGTGTATTAAATAAGGAAAGCCTACCAAAGATATTTGATCCATGTCGTGGACGTTTGTGTGTTTTTCAATTTCTTTTTCATTGGTTAGAGTTAAAGATTTGTCTAGAGAGATTAAGAAGTTAGTTCTCCTTAATTGAAAAAAAAAAATTCAAGGGGAACCATCCACTGAAAAAAGATAATTTGAAAAAAGAATATTTAGAATAATACCATAATATATTATTATTTTTTGTAATGCGATGTATGTCAGATGAAAAAATGATTAGAAATAGAGAAAATTGATTGAAAAATATGCAGACGGTACTATCAAAAAAATTAAAGAAAAAAAAAATCTAAATAGATTGCGGTAGAAAGTGCAGTTGTCACAGGCGCGGCCCATCACCTTGGCTAAGAAAATCTAATGAGTTTCTTTGCCTAAAAAATAATTCAACATGCTCCCGCTACAGCCTGAGTTTTTTTTAAAAAAAAGGAAATTTAAAAATCAAATTGATTCGTTCAAGATTTGGGACAAAGTACATTTTCAAATTAGAAGTTAAAGAATACTCGAACAATTTTCCCCAAAGCGAAACTAGTATGATTCAGCTTCAGGGAATTTTCATGTGAGTACCCAAACGTATAATTTTACCTCCAAAATAACTAAATTTTCAAAGAAAAAATTAGTCTCTGTAAAAAGTTTTTTACATGAATAGGTGGTTTGAATACACGTCATACGTGCTACAAAAACAAAGTGGAATTCCAAAAAAAAAAAAAAAAAAGAGAAGAGCTTATATGTCTTTTACATCCGAATTTACTAATAAAGAAAATTACAAGCACGTCAATGTAAAAAAAAAAAAAGAAAAGATTAATCTATTTTTTGATGACATTTGTATACAAAATAAATGGGTAACAAACCATTTGAAGTTGGAGATTTGAAAATGTTGATTACAATCTACTTTACAGTAAATACAATTACTGCGACTTATCTATGCTAGTTGGCACATTTTCTCCCGGTTAACTAAACTTCCAACATTTAAATTGTTAAAGCATTGGGCTATAAGCTCAAAGGAGGACACAAAAAAAATTATATGGTTTGCTGACAAGTTTGCACGATAGTTTATCTCAATTATCTTTTTATTTTACATATATCATATTACAAAATATAGGTATAAATTGTAATTAGGGTTTGGTTTTAGTTTACCTCACCGTATTCACAAAATAGACAAAGTACACTCTAAAGTGTAACACCTGTTTGTGAAATAATATTTCGCTTATATTATAAATACATTTTTCAACCACTTTTTTTTTATTTTACATACATCGTACCATAAAAAGTATTACAGTAATTATTCTAAATAATATTTCAAATAATACCTATCCAAACATCTCTGTGAATTACGAAAAGACCATTATACCACTAAAATTACCCTAGTTTTACTTTGCAACTCTAATTACTTGCTTATTTGACTGTGTTGGACATTGGACGTTGATATTGCTGCAATTTGGCATGCTGGACATCTATTGCATGTTCAGAATTTAAACTAATGACTCGCATTTAGAATTACAAATATGCAATTTTGACTATGGTAATTTAATTTCAATGACATTTGCTCCATATATAGTTTCTTCGGTACGCAAAACATTTATATAAACTTGGTTTAGAGGTTCACCTGTAGACTATATAGTGTGTACAGTGTATCATTATACATCATTATACATGTTCACCTGTATACATCATTATGCAGGTTCGCCTATAGTGTGTACACAGATAGATCTTGTTACATCATTATACATTATTCATCATCGCCTTTGTTACATATACCACATAATCGACAAGTAAATTGACAAACCAAGGACCCATTTGATAAATGAGTTTTTTTGGTGTTTGTGTAAAACTTTACTATAATTTACTGTAGAAGTTGTAGAAAATTTTTTTTAAGTGTGTAAATTTTTGGATATTTTGAAATGCATAGTTTAAAACTATGAGAAATTTTTAGAGGTTACTGTAGTTAAAGTTGTTAAAAAAATTGTAGCAGATAAACTTGGCCAAAAACTTGTTTGCCAAACAAGGCCCAAGTCAGCACAACTATTTTCCCTTTTAGCAACTAAAAACAAGAACAGTTTATGTGGGTGACACTAGACATGCATCTAGGAATAGTGTTGTGTGACATAATATGAAACCTCAAAAATATCAGTACTAGCTTTGTTTGGATAGAGCTTTATTCCAAATAATTATTTGGAATAATTACTGTAGCATTTTTTGTGATGTGATGTATGTGAGATAAAAAAGTAAATTGAAAAATGTGTTTATGATACAACTGAAAATTTTTTTTAAAAAAATTTGCTATCCAAACCTTAGGGGATGTTATTGCAATTTACCCTTGATAATTTACTTCAGTTCTTCCCGAAGGAAAAAAAAAAATCCTCTCCTTCACCCCCCACGCCAAAAGAAAAAGAGGAAAAAAGACAGAGAAAAATTCCAAGTCAAAGATCTTGTAAATCTCAGCAAACAAGAACAGGTCCGTCCGGTTAAGCATAATTGCAGACTGTGATCGCATGAGCATAAAGAGGTCGAAGCTCAAGATTCCAGACGCTCAGTCTCAAAAATGGCAGAGACCGGTTTAAATGAACAGGAACCTGGTCAATACGGCTTCATGCAATTAATTCAAGCAGAACAAAATTGGATCAGAGGGTCTTGATCGTTTATCGGGAAGCATGGCAAGTGTTTCTAAATTTTAGTACGTACTGTTTGTTTCCTACCCGAGTGGAAACTCCAAAAATCGGCTGTACTCTATTCAGGTATTCAATCCATTCATGCTTAAAAACTTTTGTACAACATGCAATTATCAATCTGCCAGCTTCTGCTTCGTCTGCCTTCTTGTTCCCCTTTCTCTCCGTCACTGTCATTTGAACGTCTGAAGCTTAAGGCCAAAGTTGTGGCAGAATCCATTTATTTATTTTTACTGTGTTAAATATAGTTCATAAACCAAAAGGTAAGAAAAGCAAAAAATCTGTTCAAGCAAATTAGGTAATTATTTTTTAAATCCTTATAGCTTGACTGTCTTGGCTCTCTAACCTCCTTTGTCCATTTTATGAATTTGGTGCTGTCAACATTCAGATTTATATAATGTGCAGATTTAAGATCACGGGAATTGTGATTTTGGCTTTTTACCATCGATTGGATAAGTAAGATTCGAGTCAGAGAGCAATGTTAACGGAGAAAATGTACCCAAAAAGTAATAATAATGGACAATGGCAATATATATAATCGACAAGTTTGATTACACATATTTTTCTTACATAATCAAACTTTTAAATTTGATACAACTATTGAGATATATCAATAACCAATGATGATTTGTAGTTTATTGATAATATTGACTTCTATTTTATCCAAAAAAAAAAAAGATTAAGTAGTTGGTTGATTGGTAATCTTAATTAGCTACCATTTATATGTTTTATATAATAATTCTTTTATGCTTATAAATAGTCCACTTTTGTATCGCTTGAATGCACATGATGTTTCTCATGTTGTATTCTCTATTAAAAACACAAAAAAAAAAATACATACATATATATAAGTGTTCAAACAAACTTGTCATATACAATGACAAGTTTGTATGCATAGTTTTCACCCCTTTAAGTTTGAATGATACAAAGTTGAAAGAGTGAAACAATGGTCATATTTTTTCAAAGAAAGAATTGCAACTTTGGTCCCACATATCTCAGGAATGAGCAATTCTAGGTGAAAAGTAAATGTAGTTTTAAATTTTTTAATTTGTAAGCACATTTAGGGTATGTTTGATAAAATTAAAATACGAAGTCTGAAGTTTAAAATCTGAAATCTGAAATTTGAATTCATTAAATTATTAATTGTTAAATACTTAATCCTAATATTTAAGCGCATTCTGCATTAAATGATAAGTGAATAACTTATCACTTATTTTTTGTAGTAAGCTTTACCTACACAATTCAAACCGATTTAATTAATGAAAATATACTATTTTTTTTTTATTATCAAACACATCTGGACATGTTAAGATCTGAATTCATTAAATTTAAGTACTGAATTGTGTTATCAAACATGATCACATTGAATGATTTTTGTCAATTATTACCAAAATCCAGTCACTTATTATCACGTATTGATATATAATTTTTTAAAAATATTTTAAAAACATAAAAAAAATTGTTAAGCTAAGCACTTGCATGTGTTCGATCACGTGAGTAATTAGTATTCAGCCCATATTAAAATAAATTCACTTGACAATAAAACTTCTGGGGCAAAAAAACTAATTATTCACGTGATCGACATGTGGCATAAACAGAAAATGGCAATACTAACTGTTAAGTACTTCCAGATTTGGCAAGCAAAGTGGTATACATTTGCCCAGTGTTTGCTCAAGGCCGGGCCTTTTCTTTTGTTGTGCTGTTTGACTGTGACCGCTCCTCCATTCTCAAACAATAGAGTACGCTGAGGATACCTAATCATGATTAAATACCCACTTAAGCGATGTAATTGAAATAATTTCCCTGCATAATCCGTATTAGACGCTGGTTAATGCATATCTTTCGAACTTACGGGTGATTTTCATAAGAATCAAATAGGTAAAATTTGCGTGGGCGGTTGAATGCAAATTATAGGCATTTTGCTTACTTTGGCGTTTAGCTTTAGGCACCTTACTCGATTTTTGCTTCATCAATTAAAACTAATAGCAACTCTTGACACGAAAATGTGTTAATGCTATGACATTGATACAATATTAATCACTATTATAGTATGAACTTTAGTTGTTAAAGAGTAAAGCGAAAAAATAAAAGAAAGTTAGAACAACTTGAATTTTAAAGCCTCGAGGAGAAGTGATTTTTCGAGTTGGGTAACTAACTCTTTCTCACTTTTGATTAAAGATAATTTGTATTGAGGAATAGATAAAAACACGGGAAGTTAAAAAATAACAGAAAGTAAAATAATAAATGAGAGAGAGACAATATATTTTATCTGACAGCAAAACAAAATAAAAATGAGGAAGTTTCCTTCTTAGTTTTTCTTATTCGCTGAAAGGAAGATTTTGAAATGTTCTCAAAATTAAAAAAGAAGTTAATCTTATATCAATGTATACAATACTGTAGTCAGGTGCACGATATCTATGAAAAATTTGAATTTCAAATTTATATTAAAATTAATTATCATGCATCTAATGGCGATTATATATCCATTGTCAGTGTATAAAAAATTAATTTAAAAAAAAAAGATGATCGTTGTTTGTAATCTACAACAACGATATTTTTTTGTTAATTTTCTTCCAAAAATTGCAATCCATATAATCTCTAAAATATGCTATGGGGTCAATCCAACAACACTAGAAATGAAAACTAACATTTAGTTAGAAATGAACAAGGTGTTAGTCGTCATATTAACACTCTTCTTTGTTTTTTTTTAACTTCGTATTGTTAAGTAAATGCAAGTAGTACAAGGAGAGAACACGGAAAATGGAATCTAGATAACCGTTCCACTTAAAAATGCCTAATTAAAATTTGGTCCATCGAAATATATTTTCGGTTTGTTGGCCATAATTTCTTTTAGTTTAAATAAATAACTATTGAAATAACTTCAAAACCCTTTCAGATAATCTGTGACTTATTAAGAGTTTTATTAGAGATTTTGAGTTCAAATCTCGCTGAACTTGACTTTATCCTAAACTAATACTAGTTTTCATCTTACTATTTGTGGGTTACTAGTTCTATTGTTCTTTAGTTATAATCAATATGAATTAGTCCCACAAACATGGGGCACTTATAATCATATAAAGAATTAAAACTTTTTGTGTAACTTATAAAGAATTAATTATTTTTATGCAACTTATCGATTCTTTGCTTATTTAAACACGTCAATCTATGACGTCAGAGGAGCTAAAATTCCCATACCAGTCGAGAGTCAAGAAACAGTAGTCTAATCCAAATAAGAGCTGCTGCTAAAGGTTAAGACATGAGTGTGTGATAAAAGCATGAATCATTTTATTAAAACTAGTACATTTTCCAAACAAATTTAAGAAGATGAAAGATCACTTAAAAATTTCTACTTTTTTCGTGAATACATTTTTTTGTTACCTTTATACTTTACATATATCAAATCACTATACTACATTTTCTACAAAAACTCTAGAAAATTGCAATCCAAACAGTACCGCTACTTGTGCAAGGGGCCAAAATCTACTTGATTTGCCGGGCAACTGGTTATTAGAAGAAGCCGAGTCTCCAACAATACATTCCAAGGCTTGAACAATTTGCTCCTACAATGAGAACTTTTGCTACATGCTTGAGATAATCATATGTATGTTTAAAAAAGGTGCTGAGCAAGTGATCATTGACAATAGGGGTTAATTCTTACCTTGTTGAATGGTGATCCTCGAAAAACTTCAGCCATACGAGTAGACCACAGCATAAGTTTCCCTGTTGACCATCCTATCTTTGATTATTTTGAGGGTTTTACAAATTTGGAGGATGAAGTAGTAACCGTTGAACTGTGATTTCTTCACTGGTGGCCTTGGTTTTACGACCCTAGGTTTGTGCTCTTTTGAGCTACCATACGTAGCAGTGCCCAAGTCTAAGAGATTTGAGGAAGACTGTACACCTGTAGGGCATTTTATGGACTGGAAAAGAATGTCTAGCCATGCAGCAGAGCTGTTTAAGAGACCTAATTTTGGTTTAGTGCTGGTCCAGGGTCAATTCTACAACCTGTTCTAGGCTCCAATTTCACCTCGGGCTATAATCCAGTTGGAAACTTTGAATTGCCTTTTTTTTTTATAATAATTTTTACATTTTCGTTAATACATTTCTCAATTACTTTTTTATTTCATATACAAAAAATCGCTGCATTTTTTTTTTTTTTAACAAAAACACCAGAAATAACAATTTAAACAGAAAATTTGCAGGTTTGAGCCTGGATTGGATTACTACTAGAGTGCAATTTGGAATTTATCGAATTCTTGCTTCCTTTTTGGAGTATAGCGTTTCTCAATTACTTTTTTATTTCATATACAAAAAATCGCTGCATTTTTTTTTTTTTTAACAAAAACACCAGAAATAACAATTTAAACAGAAAATTTGCAGGTTTGAGCCTGGATTGGATTACTACTAGAGTGCAATTTGGAATTTATCGAATTCTTGCTTCCTTTTTGGAGTATAGCGTTTCTCAATTACTTTTTTATTTCATATACAAAAAATCGCTGCATTTTTTTTTTTTTTAACAAAAACACCAGAAATAACAATTTAAACAGAAAATTTGCAGGTTTGAGCCTGGATTGGATTACTACTAGAGTGCAATTTGGAATTTATCGAATTCTTGCTTCCTTTTTGGAGTATAGCGTGCCAAGTGATGGTCGCTGCTAATAACTTCAAACTTAAAATCATAGTGATTTAGGATTGACTATGTTTGTGATATTAAACTTTGCATGATGACAAGTTCAACTTGAAAAACTCAAAAACCATGGTCGAATAAATTTTTTAAAAATTTCTATTCAATAACTAAATAATTTATATCTCAAAGTATAGTCGTAAATACATGCACTACAGCTTAATGAGTAAAAGAATTATTTGTGCCAAATAGACTTTAGTGTAGTAATCAAGATTAATGTCCCACACATTAGAGAATCTGAGTTCAAATCTCAGCGTACTTGAATTGTTCATAACTGTATGTTAGTATTCATTCAACTATTTGTGGGTTAATTTGTAATAGTAGTATTAAGTTTTAATGTCACACGCGTTGTGGTTTCTTCATGTAATATCATCAAAAAATTGCAAAAAGTAAATGACTTACTTGTAGGTGTTATTGTACAATTTTAACATTGAAGTCCTCTCTTTTCCTTCCTCGTGAAAAGTTCTATGTGAACTTGGGCAGACTTTGTTCATTTTAATTTTGGGATAATTTCAGAAACCTCCCTTGAGGTTTCTGACAATTTTACTCGGCTCTCCTTAGGTTTAAGAAATTATACTTACCTCCCTTAGCATAGTAAAATACCTATACTACCCTCTACTTGGTAGACAATTATAAATTTAAGGTAATAGATTTACAAAACCCAAAAAAAGTTTTTTTTTTGTCTCTCATCTATTTTTGCTCCTCTTTTTTCTAGTTAATATATTGTTATACCCTCTTTTTATTATTTTTAGTTTCATGGGTATTAGCAAATTAAAATTACAAAATCAATAGAAGGAGTAGATTGTGTGTCAAACTAAAAGGAAATGAAGAGGCTCGTAGTGATAGAGAGATAAATAATGAAATTGATGATTAAAATAGGAATAAGAACTAAAGATGTGAAATTTGTCATATTCTGTTTGTTTTCAAGAAAAACATTTACAAATTGTCAATAATTACAGAAGGATTTCTTTCATTGAATTATAAATTTTTTGTTATGATTTTATTATGGAGGTAGAATTTATTATTTACTTTTGAAATATTAAGGCCATAGGAGGGTTGTAATGATAGTTATTGGTTATATTAACTTGTATTGAAAAGGTATTTGAGTATTGAGATTTAATTTTAGGGTATAAAATGGGTTGTCAATGAGGGGTTGTGTGTGTGTGTGTGTGTGTGCATTTTTTTTTTTGCGTGGCAACTATTAATGTTGTATTTGCAATTTGGGATCTTTAAGATGACTACTCTTATGCTTGGATTGTTGTTAGGGATTAGGCTTATTGATTTGTACAAAGTGTGGAAGAAAATAATTGAGTATATTATATTTTTCTTTCTTAATTTTGTACAAAAGGATAATTTAGAATTTTTGAGAGAAAATCTAACTCTTTGGACCTACATTGTTACATAAATAATAAAAGTGAGGGAGGTATGCGTAATTTTTAAAACTTGAAAGGAGTTCTCTGTAAATGTTAAAAACCTTTGGGAAGGTTTGTGAAATTATCCCTTTAATTTTTTAAATTGGTCTCCGTTTTTTCTTAATATTTTGCATAGGGAGTAAGAGCGTAAGACCCCACAAACTTCTACAAGGAATTAGAATAACCCAAACTATACTGTTCGCAAATGGGAAAAGTTTCCCAAGACAAATAAAAACTAAATTTTAGCAAAAGAAAGAACCAAAAACTCGTTTTGGGCTTGGTTTCTGGGGGTTTTTTTTTTTTTTTGGGGTTGGGGGGGGGGGGGGGTGGAGGAGGATGAAAAGGCAGAAGAGATTCTAGGAGTACGCAAGCCACACTCGGAAAATGAAAAACAGCTAAAAAAGGAGTAAATGCGAAGAAAAAGACACATCATCCGCTGCGATAAAAAAAAACAGAGGTGTGGCTGAATGGGGTCCCCGCCAGTTCCCGTTCCCCACCACCCAGTCCCCACTGGGCTATTCCTGTCCCTCTGCTGTTTACTACGCGCCTCCTCCTTTCTACGCATTAGTTCTTGGTGCGATGCAGTATGACGTATACGGCTGAAAGATCAACTTCAAACTCAATAAAGAATTATTGGAATGTTTCCTAATAAAAACACTCGACAAACAATTCACTTAATTATAAGACAATGATAGAAAAAGATTTCTTGTTGTAGTTAACTTTATAATATAGGCCACATCACACCTAAATAATACATAAAATCTTGAAATTAACATATGAAAGAACGCAATTAATCAAGTTTAGCTCCATAAAAACTTGTATGATTTTCACTTGAAGGGTATCAAGCCCAAATTTAATTTTTTTTTATCTCATCTGATTTTTTGATTGAATACTAGTCAAATCGAGATTGTAATTCATTTATAGGTAAACACATAATTTCTAAAACTCGGCCAAAACTGAATTAACATAAAATTCGAAGTGATAAACGAATAAAAGAGGTCACCGGAAAACCGGTGTGACAAAACGTCCAATAAACTTGCTATGCATTACAATCAAGTAAAACTTGATCACAAGAAGAAAGTGGGAGGATTCAAATATCTTCCAAGTGTTGGATTAGTTTTTAAGTGGCTATTAATTGCTAAAGTACTAGACTCAAAATTCATATGTTATTAAGAAAAACAGACTCAATATTTAGAAATAAAGTTAAAATTGCTAAAAAAATAGATAAATTATTATTTATTTGCATTACAAACACGTTTTTAAATATATTTTTTATTTTTTAATTATTTTTTTATCTCACATTCACCATACTATTAAGATAAAAAATATTACAATAATTATTTTAAATAATTTCCTATTCAAACACACGTGATATTACCATCTAGCATGACTGGACTATCCTCTCCAATTCCAAGTAAAATTTGTGATGACATTTTACTTAACTTACAAAGATTATTTCAACAAAGTGATTACAATCACATTTTATTCTCACAATCAAATTTGAAAATTTGATCATAGTATCAGTCAAAAAAAGAAAAAAGAAAAAAGAAATCAAACTAAAATGTGAACCAATTTATTAGTTTTGACCGGCTTCCTTGCATCTTCAAGTAAGACTCGCATAAATCAGTGTACTTGTATGAAGGATGATATCATTTTTTTTTTTTTTTGTTTTTTTGTCATCACTGGGGTATCCGGGCCTACACCCGACTAATCCCACAGCGCCCCAGCAGAGCGGGCCCGACCGATGCTGAAGAATTTAACAGCTGGGTGGCTGCCCGAGATCGAACCCAGGTGGAACTCAACCAAGGGGCGTCCTTCCACCAGCAGACCACCCAGCGCGGGCATATGAAGGATGATATCATGCTGTGCCCTTCTCAGATACGTCCTATTTCCTTTCCAAATCCCAATAAGCATCTGCCCAATAATACCCTTTCCCAGTACCCTTGCCTCTATGTAAGTATGTTATTGTTATTGAGTACGTAGTATTAATGGCGTGCATGAGAGAGAGAGAGAGAGGGGAAGATGTTACAGTGAACAAACAGGGGACCAGACCAGACCAACTTACGTTTCTTTCTTTCCACTATTTACTTCTTCTTCATTCTCGTTTCGCTACCTTTTAGCCCGTCTCCTTTCACCCACTTTCTCTTCTCAATAATACTCCCCCACTATAAGCTCGAAAGCAGGGGCACCCCTGCAGCAGCGGAAGAAGAAATAGCTAGAGATTGACCGCCATTGAACCAGAACAAGAAACAAGAACCCATTTTCCACAAACCCACCAAAAAAAAAAAAAGAAGACATTTTCAAGGAGCACAAAGAATAACGTATAGAGGGTAGAGGGAGAAAAGGAAGCCGGGAAAGTTTCTTTTCTTTTTCTTCCAAAATTCTCTCTGCCATTGGAAAAGCTTTTTGAGTACTTTTTCTGCTTCTAAGTTTTGTACTTTCTTTCTACGTAGCACTGAAAAAAAAGTCCATTTTTTTTAAAAAGTATTTCTTGGAAAAGCGTTTCCCTCTTTTTTTGAGCTCTTTTGCGGAACAGTTAAGGTGTCTGTTAGCAATTGGGTCGGGTCGGGCTAATTTCCGGGGGCTGGACTAGTGCAATTCGGAACTTGGAAATGGACTCAATGGAAGCTATTCAAGCTAGATCCGCTACCTGTGAAGTCATCGGAGGGGAGTTTAGCCACCAGGTCGGGGAAGAAATTCACCGGCTAATGTCTGTGCAGCCGGATTCTGGGAGTTCATTCACCGCACTGCTTGAACTTCCCGCAAATCAAGCCGTGGAGCTCTTAGTGCACTCGCCGGAGGCCGCCATAGCTGAAAGTCCTTCCGTGACACGACCCCTAGAGCAATTCAGTCAATGTCCTCCTCCTCCGCCGGCTTCGACGCTTATTTTCCCTTCCGACACCGCTCTCGTGGACCGAGCTGCCAAATTCTCGACCTTAGTAAATTCAGATGACAACTCAAGGGCAAAATTGGAAAGTGTGAAGCAAGAGCCAGCGGACTCCGATTCCAACCCGACCTCCAACTCATCTCCAGCTGTTTCGCACCCCGCCGTTGAGCAGAATCCGAATTCTGCAAAGCGAAAGGAGAGGGAGAAAAAGGTAATTCACGAAATTAGGGTTTTCTCCTTGGTAATTTAACTAATTAACGTGATCATTGTGCAGTTAACTCCAAATTTTGTTACAATTAGGGCAAAGAATCTAACAAGAAGGGCAAAAAAGCTGCAAATGAAACCTCCGAAGACGGCCGCGAGAAGCTTCCTTACGTTCACGTCCGAGCTCGCCGAGGACAGGCCACGGATAGCCATAGTTTAGCAGAAAGAGTAATAATTAATCTCTTCCTCGTATAATTCATGTAATTAAGCTCTAATCATATCGTCATTAGTCATTAATCATGTTTTTAGGTTGGAAATGATGGAGACTGAGCTCTAATTGTGTTTGTTCAATCATTAATTCTGTTTTAAGGAGTTGTACTTTGTTCTGTAAAAGTTGGACTTTGATGGGATTTATGGGATTTTGTTGTTCTGAAGTGAATTTTGATATATTTCTTTTTTTTTTTTTGGTCTTGGGTAATTGATCTCTGTAGGCAAGGAGAGAGAAGATTAATGCAAGGATGAAGCTGTTACAAGAGCTGGTTCCCGGATGTAACAAGGTTGGACGTCGTTTTCTTCACAAAGAAATGTCGTTTCGTCATTTAGTTAATGGTTGGTTTTCATGATGATTAGATTTTGGATTACGTGATGGGAAAATCTAGTTACCAATTTTATAGTTGCTGATTATGATTTGTGCCTTTTTGTTTGGGGTCATTAGTACTATTGGCTAATTTTAATTAATTTATTTTTTCCTGCCTAACGTGATGTTTTGTGTCGCTGTCACCTTTTTAACGGGAATAAAGGTAGTGGCTTTTTCACCAACAAAAGTGGCTGAGTCTGTTGCTGATGTTGAAGTGTCTCTCTCATAAATCTTACATATTTTTGCTTTACCTTTTACAGGGTTTGTTTGTTGAAGGGTCCTTTCTTCTTAGGTCACTTCTGTTATTTTGTTAAACTACCTTTTCTTTTTGAGCGTTGGGAGGTTGGATTTCTGGCAATATGTAGAAGTCGGTTCGGACTTCCTCTCCCTTTATTGATTTTCTCTCTTAATGGTCCAGTTGGTGGGGAAGCTATTCCATTTGTTTAAGTTGGCAACTTGGCTATGTGATATTATGGTGACTTTTTGAGTGGGGAGTAAGGGGATGGTTTGGGGTAGGCCTTACCATTCAATTTGCTGCTCTTGCATAGTTATGATACTTTATGTTGGCATTTAATCTTGAAAGCTAATAAGGGTCTTTATAAGATGATAAGGAAATAAGGGAACTATAGGAAATAGCTAACTACTTTTGATGCTATTATTGTAATCTTGAAAACTTTTTAGGCCCTTCCAAAGATGATTAAATGCAACAACTTCCACTAGTGATCATTTATTGCTGTTCTTATTGAGTTTCGAACTGATACAAAGCTCTTCAGGCGATCTTATAATTTTGCTGTTCTTATCTGTGATGGGGTTTCTTCCATTTCGTGAAATTGAGTAGAATTTTGAGAAGTCTTTAAATGATTTTGTCCAAGTTAGAGGACAACTTTAATAGAAGGATATAGAACTTGTGTACTCAAAGGACCTGAAGAAACTTAGTATAAGATATGATGGCTGGGAAAAGTGAATGAATAGACTTACAGTGCAATCAGGTTATCCTTCAATTAAGCCCTGTACCTTGTATGAAAACAGAGTTTTTGACATAAACCGCCCAAAGCTTCTTAAATGAATACTACCGAGGGGTAATATTCAATGAATGCTTCCCCGGCTCTATTAACATTTCCAATCCAAAGAATCGCTGAGCTTTCAGGGCTGAAATTTTTGGTTGATATAATTGCTGTGAGGCCCCAAACTTGAAAGGATGAAAGGACAAATTTAGTTGCTGCAACTTTAGTTTGAGAGTACTTTATTTTGTTTAGCACACGTAGATCGCATATAGGTTGGGATGTACCTGGATGAGAAAAGCATAAATAGGTAAGTTGAAGTTGGGTCTGCTATTATGAATTATCTGTTTCCAACTGCTTTGCTTTCCATCATTGCAATCATTACTCCTTTATAGACTAATTTTTACCCATTTGTGCTTACATGGGTGGTCATATCTTAAACAATCAGTTCATGAGACTAAAATCCAAATGCTCATCTATGTCAGCATATTTTAGTTCTATTTTAATCTCAAAGGCAGTTTTTGCTGTTATCCTGCAATGTGTTTTTCTATGTTCCCATTTCCAATAGTGATAGTTGATAGTGCTGCACTTGAAAATGATTAATTAAGACTAACATAATATTTGGTCTTAAACGCTCCAAAGGAATCTGAATCTTTAGCCAAGACAGAGATGGTTATTGTTTAAACAGGTTTTCAATGTGAAACACCATCAATTAGTTGATAACTTGAGCTAAGAATCACATTAGTAGAGAAATCAGATCCTCCTTTTGCTTTTTAATACTTTGTCACCCGACAACTCAGTTGTGTATTGTCTCTTTCCAGATTTCAGGCACTGCAATGGTGCTGGATGAGATCATTAACCATGTTCAGTGCCTACAACGTCAAGTGGAGGTCATGCTTCAAGTCCTTTATTCTTTTTTTGTATATGTCATCTGGTGATTTTACGGTTATGGGTGCTAAATCGATTTCCTGTTGGTTTCTTAATTGGCTTTCAGTTTCTCTCAATGAGACTTGCTACTGTCAATCCCAGAGTTGATTTCAATCTTGACACACTTCTTGCAGCAGAGGTATGTGTATTTATTTCCTGCATCTCTGTCAGTGTCTTGAATTCAATGGTCTATAAGATTACCCGCTAAAACATATCTGTTCGAATCATCCTGATTGCTGTGATGAAAATATCCAGTGATATGAAATACGGGGGTGAGTAAACAGAGAATTGAGGAGGTATATCTGGAGTGTCAAATATGAACCACCCGTGCTATCTGTCATCTCTGCACTGCTACTAAAGCTTAAGCAGCTGATAAATATGCCTTCAGTTAAAGCAATCTGTATAAGGATGCTCTGTCTATTTCTAACAAGGGAATTGCATTTTTCTGAATCCAAAAAAAAAAATAAAAATCAATCAGCAATGCCAGAAGGGTTTTGCTTTTTTGCTTACAGTATCTATTCCACTCATGGAAAGCTAAATCTTCTCACATCCTTTTGGATTTGTTGCATAGTTGCATTTATCTGAGTTGCTAAGTGTACAATAGGCAATAGCACCATTGAATGTGTGAAAAGCAATCCTTCCTGGAATCCTTCATTTTCCTTGTGTTGTTTAATGGGGAGTTTGAGTTGCCATGAATGTGTGCCACTCATTGAACTTGTATAAAAACATGAAGTTATGCTGACTTTCTAGTGATGATTTTTCTTGCTATTATATTCCCAGAGACCATTTTATATATTTTCAACTCTAGAATGGAAAATTTATAAATTTTCTGAACATTGCAGAGTGGATCCCCAATAGAAACGAATTTCCAGGGCATGGTTATGCCATCAATGTGGCCTGAAGAACAGGTACACGGGAACAGACAGCAGTATCAGCAGCTGTGGCATTTAGATGGACTGCATCAGCCAATCTGGGGTCGGGAAGAAGACAATTCTAACTTTATTACTCCAGAAAACTCGCTGTTGAGTTATGACTCTTCAGCAAATTCAGGTAATGCGAATCTTCTTGTGATTCTAAAAACTATGTATGGATTGGATTGTGTCCTTTAGTACCTATAGTACTCCCAAGTAGTTTCTATTTTCGCACCCGTCTCAACTGTAATGGCGGGTGGGTTATTTCAGTCTGCATACAGCATCATACTCTAGAAATTAAAATGTGTAACCAGTGGTTCAAAATTATATATATGATATTTTACCCAGTTGGGCTCCCATTTCTGCTCCGTTGAAGCTAGTAAACCCCACCATTCGCTTCATCCAAAAAGATCCAAGTAAAAGAACCAATGGAAGCAAAGAAAAAGGAAAAAAGTGCTTCAAAGAAAATACATAATATTACTTGCTAGCCCATCCAAGAAGCTACTGACTCTACATAATATTAATTGTTTTTGTGTTATTGCAGCTTCTTTGCACTCAAATCAGCTGAAAATGGAGCTGCTTTGAAGGTGGTGGTGGTCCTGAAGCTGCTATACATTAATACTTGCTAGCTAGCTGTATATAAATCACATATAGTAGTGTTATGTTAGTAAATAGCAGGAAGGCGTAGAGAGGATGCCTCGGCCAATTCATTTGGTTCCTCATTGGGTTCCTACATTCTCTAGTTAACCAGCTGGCAGAATATCCATCCATAATGCAATCATCTTCTTATCTCAGCTTTTGAGTGTAGTAGGACTGCAGTTTATTTTGTTGTTATTCCTCCTATATATATATATAATACTCCTACATGTCAATAGTCCCTTTTTAATAGAGAGTCATTCAATCCCATTCTTCACGTTTGAGCTCTGATTGATTGATTGATTCGTAATGTAAAATGAAGATCCAGAACCAGAAGCAGCATTTATGCCTTAACTTTCGTCTGAAAGATGCCCCTCTTTCTTTTCTCACCATCAATTCTCTGTTTTTTTTAGCCGTTTGTACTTTTGGAGCTAATTCTATGAAAATCCTAAGAATGATTTAATCATTCAGGGTTCACTGTTCCAAGTAAGCGTTGCGTGAAGGGCTCTTTTTGTACAACAACAAAGACGCTACTGCCGTAATCGAATTGGTCAAATTATACATATCCCAAAGGAATCATTATCCACTCCACTACCTTGGAGATGCTGATCCCATTTTTCTTCTACCACCTAATAACACTCCGCACACACGCCGCCACCATCCTGTCCCATGCCGCCGCATCGCCACTCTCCTTCTCCGTCAAAGACTTCGGGGCCAGGGGGAACGGCGTCCACTACGACACCCTTCCAATCCAATCCACCATCGACGCCTGCTCCGCCGCCGTCTCGACCTCCCCCCACATCCCATCATGCCACGTGGAGTTCCCTCCGGGGAAGTACTTAACAGCCACTGTACACTTAAAATCCCGCGTGATTTTGCGCGTTCACAAGAACGCCACCATATTGGGGGGCACGAAGATCGAAGACTACCCGAGGGAGCAGGAAAGGTGGTACGTGGTGCTGGCGGAGGATGCAGCAGACGTGGGGATCACCGGCGGCGGAGAGATAAACGGACAGGGGTTGAAGTTCGTGAAGAGGTTTGAGGAGAGGAAGAATGTGATGGTGAGCTGGAACGAGACGGGGGCGTGTCTGGGGGACGAGTGCAGGCCAAGATTGGTGGGGTTCATCGGTTGTAGGAACGTCAGAGTGTGGGACGTCAATCTTATCGAGCCCGCTTATTGGTGGTATGTCTACGCGCGTCCCACTTCTCTAACTCTTTTTCAGTTTTCTTCGTCCTTCATTGGCTCCTCATCTTTTATTTGGACATTCGCAACACTTCACTTCAGCTGTAGGCACGCAAGGACCCCCACTTTGGATTGTGATTTCTTTTTGCGAGATTTTTTTTTGGGGGCATAAAACACACTCTAACTCTTCTCTTCTTCTTCTTCTTTTTTTTTTTTTTTTTAAAACAAGTACTACATCTTTTTTTTTTCAAATGTACATTTATGAAATTAAAAAAAGAATTAATCTTTCTAGTATATATTTACTGTTACTTTTGGATGAATGACAATTATATATATTTAAAATTTAAAATTTAATTTTTATATATGTATCATTAGTATATTTATTGTCAGTGTATGTAAACTTTACTCTTAAAAAAAGTTAAAATGTGTCAAAGAATATTTTCGCGAAAACTCAAAAAAAATTTTATTCCACCAAAAAATACAATTCAATCAAGGAATCTATGACATCAATCTCACTGAGCCGGCCTTATATATATATATAACTTTTTGAAGTTCAGTAATAGGCCAGAATTTCTTTTTTGACCTCTTTGTCGCTTTACTCTTTAGTATGGAATATGAAGTACTCAACCATTGAGCCAAACACCAACAAGGAATTAAATCCCGCTTTAGACTGTAGGTCGGATGTTTGAACCTCACTTATAGTGAAAAAATTCAAAAGTGGTGTCGAGCTTTCCTTTGATTTAATCGAATCTGTATAACTATTTGCCTCTTATGCAGTCTCTTTAGACTTCTCTCGGTGTAAAATAGAATAGATTAGATAAGTACAAAGTACTCATTTTACTTGGTGGCTACTTATGACCTTTTAGACTGGGGAATGGGATGGAAAAAGGAGAACAGGCAGGTAAAATATAGCTTCAAAATGAAGCATTTTCTCTAGCACAAGAGGCAAAGAGATGCATGCTAATTGTAGATAAGTTGTCTGGAGATAATCATCACAGTAAAACTACCACACTAATCAGCCAAGGAGGATCTTCAACCTTGTCTAGTATGTGATGCATCTTATTCTATACATGTTTCTTTCTTCTTTTTCTCTTTTTATTTTTTCTAATGTATATGTGATTCACAAATAAGGTGGATTTTTTAGTTATATTTTGTGCATTGCATGATTAAACACATAATTTGGGATTTTTGTTAATACTTTGAAGTTAGCGCCCATTTTAGGTATTGCTAATTTTAGTCCTATGGTGCAGTCTAATATGGATGCTAATTTATTGGTGAGTTTTTCAACTGCAATGTACGCCAAGGTTTTACGGCACACAGGATTTTAAGTTATCATAAGCACAAGTCTGATTACAGTTTATCTAATTTAATTTTCAAGAAGAAAAATAAAATCTTATCTATTAGCATACAGTCTAATGGAAAAGAAAATTTCCGAATTGTTTATGGGATTGTAAGTTGTAACAACTATTTTCTTTATTTTATCATGTCCATGCAGTAATTAGTAGTAGATTCTCGTTATTGAAGGTTACTAAACATGAAGTTATATTTTTCAAACTGGAGACTACCAAAATTTTTGTCTAATACTGTTGGACCAATCAATAATTGATGGTATGCTATTGCAATACATCATAATTGAAGGTGTAAATTACCATTGTAGTATCATTTTTTTTATTTTTAAATGCAATCTTTAAAAAGTTTAAAACCTAAAGAATATTATCCATTTTTGATGAAAAAGAAAAGTTTTATCCATTTCCGTGACGCAAAGACCAAGAATAATGACCCCACTTCCGGATATCCTGTCGGTATTTTATTCGTGTCTGCTTCAATTATCAAATTCTGGTCACTGGTCGATTCACGTCCAAATCCAAATTGGACCAGGGCCTAACGGCTGTCAGAAA
This sequence comes from Coffea arabica, assembly GCF_036785885.1. Classification (NCBI taxonomy): domain Eukaryota; kingdom Viridiplantae; phylum Streptophyta; class Magnoliopsida; order Gentianales; family Rubiaceae; genus Coffea; species Coffea arabica. Next base: position 14,989,487 of record NC_092321.1, read on the forward strand.
AACCAAGTGGGCAGGTTTGAACTTCAAACGTACGTGATGTAATTTCATTTGTTCAAAACGTGACTTACTTTCAATATAACGTACATATATAAAATAAAATTTTGTAAAAATCACACATGATGTTAATATCTACGTGCAAAAATGTGATTTGGATCCCATATTTTTTTTGGCCACCTCATGATCGTCAACCTTTCTGAATAGTTACTACTTGCAACCGTTCCTGCCTCATTACCATCCAAACTATATGTCACGTAAGCAGTAGTTGGGTCTCTTATATTATATAGTTGTGTGGTTGTTTATATATATATATATATAGTCTGACAAACTTGTTCATGGGAGGAATGTCAGTTCTTTATTTAGTAAAAACAGCGAAATAAGTAGAAGGTGGAGGGGGATGAGTGCCTGGCCTCCAAGAAATAAAAAGTAGTAAACGAGGAGTTACGACTCTCTCACAAAATGGTATTATATAGTTGTGTGGTGAATGGTAGTTTTTCTTTTTCGATGTATGTATGAAAGAGCATGCATCATTTACTTGAGCGCTGCCGTGTTTGTACATGCAATCTGAAGTACATTTCGTAATGTTGCAGTTTGCACCTTGTCCGCTCGCAAAACACATCAGTGGAAGATGTTACAATATATGGGAACTTCAATTCGCCTAACAATGATGGGATAGATATAGAGGATTCCAATAACACATTCATCACAAGATGCAGAATTGATACAGGAGATGATGCTATTTGTCCAAAGTCATCCACAGGACCTGTCTATAACCTTACTGCAACCAACTCCTGGATTCGAACAAAATCTTCAGCAATCAAGCTTGGCAGTGCTAGTTGGTATGATTTCAAGGGATTTTTGTTTGACAATATTACTATTTATCAGTCCCACAGAGGGCTTGGCTTCCAAATAAGAGATGGAGGTAAGACATCATTATCACATGGAAAGTGAATCTTAGCTGTATCTGAGTCGAAATTTAGTCTGATAAATGCTGGTACTTGTCCTTTCGCTGCAGGGAATGTTAGTGACATTAAATTTTCTAACATAAATATCAGCACAAGATATTATGATCCTTTGTGGTGGGGAAGAGCTGAGCCTATTTATGTAACTACCTGCCCGAGAGACTCCACTTCAAAAGAGGGTTCAATCTCCAATTTACAGTTCATTAACATCACGGCAACTTCAGAAAATGGCATCTTTTTATCAGGTTCCAAACATGGAATCTTGAGCAGTTTGAAGTTCATTAACGTAAATCTCACGTACAGACGACGGACAAAATTTGCGGGTGGTGTGTTCGACTACCGTCCAGGATGTGAAGGACTTGTGAAGCACAGCACAGCAGGGTTCATGATGGAACACATAGATGGTTTGGTTGTTCAAAATGTGAACATGAGGTGGTTTGAGGATAACTCAGCCAGGTGGAATAATCCTCTTGAATTCAGGCCTTCAACTGTGAATAACATCTCTTTCCTGAACTTCCATTCAGGTTTCCATTCTCGTGAAGTAGCTACTATCTAGGCAGCAACAATAAGCTTGGAGGCCTATCGATCAATTTCGATGTACTCTCAGAAATTCACATCACAGACCTGTATACACATTACTAGGGGTTGCATTTCCACAGCAGATACTGAAATGCTTAATAATGCCTAAATGGTTTTCTTTGCCTGTTTTCATACTTGCAGACTGAAAAATGAACGTTCAGAGCTTTCTTGTAGACTATGTGATATGCTGAAACTGAATGACTCATTTGGCTTCATTAGGTGCCATTACTAGATCACATACCCTGATGGTGCGAAGTGAAGTGAAAGAGTGAAATTTCCAGTGCTAATAGATTTTCCATCTAATGTTCAACTACCAAATAATCAGTAAGCTTTTGCAAATCAAAAATATGAGTTGGAATACTCTGACCTATGAACTGGTATTTATATATTAAAAAGTTTTCTTCTGCAAAGTGCAAACCAGAAAAGAAAGGTAAAAAGGGAAAGAAAAACATGTTTTATATACCTCATAATCTCTATTCTTCATAAAAATGAAAATCAAATGTGTTTCTTACCTCTGAATCACTACCTTTTAGAAGTTTCTGTCTTAAACTCCAGCAGAATAAAATTATTGAAAACACAACAGTCTCATTCTATAGAAGAAAATCCAACATTTATTATCTCATCATCACAAAAGGGAAAAACAAAATCATTCCAAGAATCCCCTTGCTACCATTAAGTCACTACCTCAAGTTTTCACTTTGTCTACCTCTTTTCAGACAGTTTCAATATAGAAAAAGGTGTGAAATTCAATCCGACTTTCTATCACTGATTCACCACCACCACCACCTGCATGGTTGTGTAGTGTTGTATCTCTCTCAAAATCTTCTTTTTTCATGCTCTCAAGTTTTCAACGTGAAAAATGCTTAGGAGCAGAGTATCCTTTGTTTGCCACCGTAGAGAACAAAGACTTTCCTCTATAACAAACAAGGCATTGTCTAACCTCCAAAAGCTAACTTTATCTTTCTTACCGACAAATTCAACCAATCTAATAACTCTCTGCGCTAGCGGTCACATAAAGGAAGCCTTAACAGAGATGGGTAAACAAGGCCTTGAGGTGAAGTTAAGAGACTGCAAGGAACTTCTGAACCAATGTGTGAGCCAAAGGGCCTTGAAAGAAGGCCAAAGGGTCCATGCCCACATGATCAAAACCCATTATGAACCACCCATGTATCTCAGGACGAAGTTGATGGGGCTGTATGTGAAGTGTGAGTGTTTGAGTGATGCGAGGCGTGTGTTCGATGAAATGCCAGAAAGGGATGTTGTTTCATGGACTGCGCTGATCTCTGGGTATGCTCAAAGAGGGTATGCCTCTGAAGCGCTCGATCTTTTTGTACAGATGTTAAGATCAGGTAATTGTTTCGATACACACACACGCACGCACGCACACTCATATATACACATAGAAGTGTATAAACATGAATGTGGGAGCGGGCGTACGAGTATGTGGAATGATGCTTTTAGGTCCTTGGTTATACATGCATAAAAATAAAGCTGCTGCTTTTGATCACATGCTATGCTAATAGGTGCTGTTCGGAAGTCTGACTCATTGACAATATATTCTAAATGGGCTCCCGTCTGATATATATATATATATATATATATATATATATATATATATATGGTTATGTGCTTGTTTTAGTAATAGAAAAAGTAAACTTACAAATGCAAAAGTGGCAGAGATATGAAAGAATAGAAGTTGCATTCTAGAAGATGGTTTTTATATCAATTGATGCAGATTGTGGCTTCTAATATAGTACCACACTTGACACTTGAGAACATAAATCTAAAACAAGATGACACTTTGAAAGGAGTAACTTTCGTTGCATTTGGCCACTCGATGTAGCATGACACGATTGGAGTAATTGCGGTGACTGTTGTAATTGCAGTGTTTCAATTTTGACAAGTGAGCTTAAACAAGAGAGAAGAACCACGTGTTTCCTGATCAAAAATTGTTTAACTAAAATGAAGTTGCATATCTAACTAATTTGGTGCTTGGGTTTTAATAATTTGCTTGATCTTTAATGCAGCTGCTGAGCCAAATGAGTTCACTTTCTTAACAGTACTTGCATCTTGTACCGGTGCTTTTGGCTTTGTCCACGGGAGGCAAATTCATTCTCTTCTAATTAAGCACCCTTTTGAATCCCATGTATTTGTTGGAAGTTCACTTTTGGACGTATGCAAAAGCTGGTAAAATCCAGGAAGCTCGAGATATTTTTGAGAGCTTGCCAGTAAAGGATATAGTTTCTTGTACTGCGATTATATCAGGTTATGCCCAACAAGGTCTTGATGAAGAGACCTTAGACCTGTTTAGAAGATTGCAGATGGAAGGAATGAGATTTGATTATGTAACTTATGCTAGCCTGTTAACTGCATTATCTAGGCTTGCTGCAATTGAACATGGGAGACAAGTTCACGGCCATGCTCTTCGGTTGCAACTACCATTTGACATAGTGCTTCAGAATACTTTGATTGATATGTACTCAAAATGTGGAAATCTTGCTTACGCAAGGAGGATCTTTGATGACATGAGTGAAAGAACTATCATCTCTTGGAATGCTATGCTTGTGGGCTATGGCAGACATGGATTGTGGAAAGAGGTGGTTGAACTTTATGAATTGCTGAAAGCAGAAAGCACAATTAGACCCAACAATGTATCCTTTTTGGTTGTATTATCTGGTTGCAGCCATGGGGGGATGGAGCATAGAGGGTTGGAGATTTTTTATGAGATCCTGAGTGAAACTGATGGAGTTGAACTTGGAATTGAGCACTATGCTTGTGTTGTTGATTTGCTAGGGCGTTCTGGACAATTAGAAAGCGCCTTTCAGTTCATCAAGCAGATGCCTTTTGAACCAAATGCTGCCATATGGGGATCACTTTTAGTTGCTTGCAGGTTTCACCAAAATGCCAAGATTGGCGAGATGGCAGGCAATCGGCTTCTGGAGATTGAGCCTGAAAGTGTGGGGAACTATGTTATTTTTGCTAATTTGTATGCATCTGCAGGAAGGTGGGAAGAGGTAAGAAGAGTAAGGGAGTTGATGCAGCAAAAAGCGATGGGAAATGTGCCAGCAAAAAGCTGGATTGAGGTCGAGCAAACCCTCCATACCTTTCATGCTAGTGATAGATCACATCCAAGAATTGAAGAGATATTAGGAAAGGTAAGAGAATTGTCAGCCAGGATCAAGGGAGCTGGATATGTTCCCGAATAAGGGCTGTGTTTTACATGATGTTGATGATGAGCAGAGAGAGAAGTTGCTGCTTGGTCACAGTGAAAAACTAGCTTTGGCATTCGGTATAATTGCTATTCCTCAAGGAAAGCCTATTCGGGTTATAAAAAATCTACGGATTTGTGTTGATTGTCATATCTTTGCCAAGTTTGTTTCCCAGGTTTATCGAAGAGAAGTATCTCTGAGGGACAAAGGACGATATCATAATATTGTTGATGGAAAGTGTTCGTGTGGAGACTACTGGTGAATGGTGTAAGATAATCATACAAAAGGTGGATTTATACCATTTTGTCTCTAGAGTATATGCTTGGATAATGTAGAGACCCTGTGAAATGGTAACAGTTATGTGGGAACCTGGGTAAGCACAGATTTAGTCACCACTCAGCATGAAGAAAAGATACACTTTGATTTGTGGGGATGGGAGGAGAGAGTTGCTCAAAAGTTATCTTATGTAGTGCTGTTTTCCATTAGGAAAGCAGCTATGGTCAAAGAAGATAGAAAGAAGCGACTAGCAGCGTGAACTTTGTTGCTTTTTAATGACTTTCAAGTACATGCAGAAAGAAGTTGGTCGAGGAGTTTCAAAGGACATGTTAACCACTTAAAAAAGCTGAGGAGGATGTCCTGACAGCATAATCTCATAGTTATTGCATCTGATGGTTGTATCATTTCCGGCGGAGGAGTTCCTTGTTCTCTATGAAGCGCAGATACTGATCCTTGACACTGGACCGCATAACATTTCTCTTGAACTATCATATGTGATAAAAAATTAAGATGCAAAATTTCAATCAACTGTTCTTGGCAGACAACAGCATGAAGACTGTTCATTGTGTGGAGTTGCTGAGACGAATACAAGCCAGCTTCACATATGCAGGAGGTTGGACTTCTATGGAAGCACCCCTGTTAGCTCAGCTTATTTGAAGTTGAGATGAGCAATTGTTTATATTTTATTGGGAGAACTGCACAAATAGTCCCTCATATATTGCAAATGTGAAAATTTAGTCCCTCAGATCGAAAATGATCAATTTTAGTCCTTATCAAATAAAAAAGGATCAATTTGAGTCCCTTTTCACTTTTCCGACTGATTTTTGCCCGGAATATCTCACGTGCATACCACGTGGCCAACTTTTCAAGGGTAAAAATGTCAAACCACTTATATGTTGACCAAAACCAAAATGTAAAGGGCCAAAACCACTTTTCCGGTTCTGATTGAACTAGTTGAAATCAGAAGGAATTTCCACTACAGGAGTAGAAAACTATCACTTTATTACAACTCCAGATAGAGATCATCATATTGCATTAAGAACATACAAAGATTTCCCCATCAGAACACGATATACTATGCTGCACCAAGTTTGGAATATTCAAGAATGTATAATAGTGCTATGTCATTTACTAGTCACTGCTTCTTCATTAGCAGAGGCCCAACATTGTCTCCAGTAGCCTTATTGTGCTTCACATGGCTTCCATCGCATAAAGGGAAAGTCCCAGACCGCCAACACCTGCTCCAACAAGTCAACCAATCCGTCACCGCTCAAAAGAATGTTTACTTCTACTGTGTCATCAAAAACCCCTGGCTATGGCCTGAATTCGCACTTAACATAATTAAATATTAGGCATTCACGATAAAATTGACTTCTATCAGTGTTTTAGGCTTAATGCCTAGAGGGTAGTGTCTGAATACAAAGGCCTGTTAAGTTCATATTTTACTTTGAGCAAAGAATGAATTTACAAGGCTTCCAGACAGATTAATTCCCAAAACAAGGGAAAAAGAAAACACGTTTCCCTTCCATGATCCAACAAGGTAATCAGAAAAGTTGGAAGTGATCAAGTACGCAAGAGATGGTAAATGAAAAACCTGAAATAAGCAGTGAGAGGCTTGTTCAGTTCGGCGATAACAACAGAGTCCACCACTTTGTCTTCGGTCTTCCTGATACCTGGGTTTATGGCTTCAGCCCTCACCACCACCGTTCTCCTCGACTTCTCTGAAGCAGAAAATGGAGGCCTGCCGTATGAGAATCGAGCAGGAGCTACGCTTGCACTAGCCATGGAAACCATAGCTACGCAGAGCTTTTCTTCTTCTTCCTTATCTCAATTTTAGTCCTTACCAAAATGCCAAACCACTTATCTGGGGTCCTTGGATGGTTGCCTTTGCTTGTTTCCTAAAGAATTTCCTCTTCCTTCTTCTCTTGCTTCTTTTAGTGCGGGGATTTGGGTAATGAAGGACTACGGAATAGAGGATTCTTGGACTCAGTCAAGTCTTCGAGCATCAAGAATTTTGGGAAGTATTCGCCCTTTACATTTTGGTTTTGGTCAACATATAAGTGGTTTGGCATTTTTACCCTTAAAAAGTTGGTCACGTGGTGTGCGCGTGAGATATTCCGGGCAAAAATCAGTCGGAAAAGTGAAAAGGGACTCAAATTGATCCTTTTTTATTTGATAAGGACTAAAATTGATCATTTTCGATCTGAGGGACTAAATTTTCACATTTGCAATATGTGAGGGATTATTTGTGCAGTTCTCCCTATTTTATTTAAGCCTATCTTTTGTAGCTATAAAGCTTTTCAGGAAGTGATACTTTTGGATTTTTTCCAATAGTTCAATTTCCTTTACTAAGCATTTCTGTTCACCGTGAAAGGCTTAATAAGGATCTACAAATTGTCTCACGTAATATGCTTTAATTTTGTAAACCCCTGCTTTTCAGACTCGGTTTATGGAACATGGAGGTTGAAATTTTCCATAAATTCGAAGCCACATTTCAAGACATTTGAGGTAAATTTTCTGTTTAGCCTATCTGAACTGGTCAAGTTTAAAAAGCTTTTAACAGTTGCAGATATCATGAAAAGAATTTTATATAGGCATAAGGTGACGGAATAATAATAAAAAAAAACAATGAACATGATGCGATTGCCGAAGTGAAGGTCCGACCGGACCGGGTGCCTAGGGAGCGAGCTGAATCGTCCGACCTGCACGCGGGCGAGCTGCGGGGCTGAGTCCCCTGTAGCAACTCCGACGATCAAGTCAGAGGAAGATCTTGTAAGTGAAAGAGTAGAGATTGTGCTATGAATAGCGTACCTTGTGCCTCTCTTTTGTGTAGTATTTATAGATGCTCAGGTAGTAGCTTCCTGGTAGGACAAGGAGTCCTTACTGGAGTGAATGACTCCTAGGGCTCCATGACACGAGCCTAAGGATGCGGACCTCGCAGCCCATCAGGCCCCTACGCCTGAGAGGCGGCGCCCGCATGGGCCGACCTGAAACCGTAGCCCAGCACCTCCAGTCCGAGCTCGTGGGTCGGACTGGGCTGTTCGTGGCCCGGGCCGATGTGCGTCTGGGCCCCACTACACTAGCCCCCCCTCTAGTCTAGAGTCATCGACCGTGCGCGTGAGTCTAGCCGTCTTTCTGGCCTCGCGTCAGCTCGGTGTGGGGCCCCTGTCTAAGAGTGGTGCACGCAACCGTCGCGTCGGTTCGCGTCAGTCACCTCGATCGTCACGTCCGCCAGCTACGACGGTTAGGAACGGTTCCCCATAATGGTTCAAATAAATGCACGTCCCTTCATCTTCCCGCCTTGTGAGTTGTCTATAAATAGGCTTCTTGGGCGTCATTTTCACACCCCTTCCTTCATTTTGTCAGTTCGCTCCTCCCCTCCTTAGTTCGCTGTTTCACTTTCTTTCTTCCGAGAGCACGTCGGATCGCCCAGCTTTAGGAGTCCAGAGTCAGTTCGCGCTATCCTTAGATCAGCCTTTCATCCGATCTCCTCCCATCAGTAAGTTCCCCTTTTCCTTTTTATGTCTTCTTATAGTTCTGATAGTTCTGACGTCACCAGCTCAGCCCCTAGGCATAGGACGTCTAGCCCCATACTCTTAGATAGCAGCTCCTCCGATTCCTTTAGTTCTTCCCCTTCAATTTCATTTGGGCCAATACCCGCGCCTTCTTCCGTCCAACCTCCTGCTAGAGACATGAGCCCAGTGGAGCGACCTGCCCAGCCCCTAGTTGGAGCTGCTGAACAGGCAGCTCCGATCCAGGCGGCAGCAGGGACCTCGGGAGGACCTAGTGGCGACTTCGGAGAGGTCGACACTATCCCCCCAGCCCTGGAGCAAAAGGACGTAGACGTGCTGGTAGAAAAGTACGAAATCCCAGCCCATTTTGAACCTAGGGCTGCCCACCCAGGAGAGGTCGCCAGCCGACCTCCTCCCGGGTTCGTGGCGATCTACAGGGACCAGCTGATGGCTGGCCTTCGCTTGCCTATCCCTGATTTCCTTTTCTTTATCCTCACTTTCTGGGGCATCCGCATAACCCAGGTCATTCCCAATGGCGTCCGCTCCATCATAGGTTTCTTTATCCTATGTCGTGCCTTAGAAATCCCATTTTCTCCCGACCTGTTCCAAGCCTTCTTCCAGATGAAGGTCAGCGGGAAGGTGCCTGGGTGGTTCTATTTTGCCCGCAGAAGTGGAGCAAAAACCCCCACCCGTGAACTGTTCACGGGAGCACCTTCCTCAATTAAAGACTGGAAGCGTTACTTCTTCTTTGTGAAGAACCTGGGCTTCCCCCCCCCTGACCTGGAGGGCGGAGACTCAGGTCTCGGATCCACTTCCGTCCCCGCTCCCTGTGAACGAGCTCAACCGGCTACTCAGCTCGGAAGAGAAACTGGAGGTGAAAGAGTTCAGCAATGCCCAGCTTTGGGCGGCGGGGCTGATCCGAGCTAATCCCTCAGATCCCTCGCCTGAAAATAAATCTTTATCGTTGGACGAGCTGATAGCCTGTAATCGACCTGGACCTCAGTCTTTCCTTTCTTCGTCTTTTTTTTTTTTTTTTTTTTTTGCATCTACTGACCTTCTGATCTTCTTCATGTGCAGTGAAGAGATTTTCTTCACTTCTGACCATCGGAGGCGCCAGCACTCCGGGCACCACCCCGCAGCCCTCCGCAGCCATCCCGGCCAGCTCGGCTCCGGTTCCACCGCTCCAGCCAGCTCCTGCCCAGTCCTCTAAGCCCGTAGAGGCTGAAAAAAAAGAAGAAGAAGAAAACGACCGCCAAGAGAGCCAGGGTGGAGATGACCTCGTCCCCAGCTCAGGAAGAGAGGCCGACGCCTGAGCCCGGTCAGGACGTCCACTACGATGTGAACACCGCCGAGGAGCAAGCCCGGGCCGGAGCTCCTCCTAACCTGTGGCAACACCGGAGCTCTACCCTGCTGTTCGACCCGCAGACGCGGTTGGTCACGCACCAACATCCAATGCACTTCTGTCCCCAGTGGAGGCTCTCCATAAACGATCGAGCCCAATTTCCACATGTAGCCAGGGAGCTCGCCCACGGGGCGATCCTACCGCGAGACTTCAACTTGGTTAAGGCCATGGAGCCGTCCGACCTCCTCGACTACTATTACACAGGCGCGGCTCAGGTGAATGTGGTCAGGTCCGAGCTGGCAAAGCGCTACGAGAGCCTGCTCCCCCTGATGAGCGAAACAAAGGCTGCCAACGAGAAACTGCTAAGCCAAAACGAAGCAGCCGTGGTCGAAACTGAAGGTCTGAAAAAGCAGCTCGCCCAGGCGCACTCAAGCTTCGAACTGGAGCTGAAGAAAAACTCCGAACTGTCCTCCCAGCTGAAGGAGGAGCAGAGAAAGAGCGCCGAGTTGTCTGCTCAGATCGAGGCGGCCAGGGCCGAAGGTCGCCAAGAGGGAGTGCGGACCTATCTCAGGTCGACAAACTTTACGAATGACCTGGCTGCCCTGAACACCCCCGTGCTCCAACATGGGTACTCCCTGGCCCTGAAGGAGGTGCAAGAGCTGGGCCTGCCTGGATTCGACCTGGGAAAATTCACAAGCTACAACCCCCAGGCTATCGAGCAAGTGGACCGTCTGGTAGAGGGCTACACGCGCGGGCGCAAGCTGGCCGACCTGGTGGCGGACCCCCTATTGCCTGTGACCACCCCCGAATCCGAGCAGGAGGAAGAAGAGGGGGAGAACTAGAGTAGGTCGTAAAATAGGTCCCGAACTGTTGGCAGGCAGTTCTTTTTGTACGAGCCTTGCTCTGCCCCCGCTCAATTTCTTTTGTGTGAGCTCGGCTCCCTTTTGAACAGTCTTGATGAATTCAATGAAAAGCCTTTTGCATAATTTTGCTTCATACTTAGTTTTATTCGACAAACTTTGTCACAAGATACACCCGTTCGGCCCGATACCGACCTAAACGAGCTACTCTAAGACAGAATAGCTTGTTAACGAAATACATCAACATTAATCAAAGTTTTGACCTTTAACCGAACTGTCATGTGCGAGCCTAACGAAAAATCCTCAGGTTGGAATTGTGCCAAGTACGAGGGACCTCTTCCCCGCTGAGGTGAGCTAACCTGCAGTATCCAGCTCGGTCTGCTTCTTTCACCACATAGGGTCCTTCCCAATTTGGACCCAGCTTGCCAGTGCCCTGAAGCCGACTTACGCTGTTCTTCCTCAGGACCAGGTCCCCTGGCTTAAAAGCCAGAGGCTTTACCCTAGCATTGTAGTGTCGCGCGATCTGTCCCTTATACTTGGCCATGCGTAGAGCTGCTTCTTCTCTCCGTCCTTCCAGCAAGTCCAGGTTAAGACGCAGCTCCTCTTCATTGTCCTGAGCTATGAAGTTCTGAACCCTGTTCGAAGGAACACCTATCTCCGCCGGGATCACAGCCTCTGCTCCATAGGTCAGCACGAAAGGAGTCTCCTGAGTAGCAGTTCGGGGAGTGGTTCGGTAAGCCCACAGTATGGTCGGCAGTTCGTCCAACCACCCAGTTCGGGCGGACTCCATCCGCGTCTTTAAGCCGTGCAGTATGGTCCTGTTGACGTTTTCGACCTGGCCGTTTGCCTGAGGGTGGCCTACCGAGGTGAAGTGCTGCCGGATTCCGAGCTCCGTGCACCAACCTTGAAGAGCAACGTCAGCGAACTGGCGTCCGTTGTCTGAGACCAGGACATGGGGTATACCAAATCGGCAAACGATGTTTTTCCAGAGGAACTTCTGCACCGACCTGCTGCTAATGGTGATAAGGGGCTCGGCCTCCACCCATTTGGTGAAATAGTCTACAGCCACAACCACATGCTCATAACCCCCTGGAGCTCGGGGAAATGGACCCAACAGGTCGATTCCCCATTGGAAAAAAGGCCAAGGGCTCTGAAGAGGGATCATCTCCTGAGTCGGGGCGTGATGGATCGGCGCATGCAGCTGGCAGGACTTGCACCGAGTTACCAGCTCAGTCGAATCCAAGAACATGGTCGGCCAGTAGTAACCAGACAGCATTCCTTTCTTGGCCAAAACCCTCGGGCCGACGTGGTTTCCACAGATGCCCTCGTGCAGCTCACGCAGGATGTAGTTTCCCTCTTCCGGAGTAATGCACCTCAGCCACGGGCGTAGGTAGGATTTCCTGTAAAGTACCCCATTTGAGAGCTCGTATCCCCGCGACCTGAGGAGGACCCTTCGCGCCTCCACCCGGTCTTGAGGGAGCTCTCCACTAGCTAAATACCGTACAATGGGATCCATCCATGAGCTCACTACTTGAATAACAGACAAGTCCACTTGGTCATACGCCCGATTTCTGACGACTTCCACCAAGACTTCTTTGTTCAGCGTGCCGACCGAGGTGGAAGCTAGCTTGGACAGGGCATCCGCCCTCTTATTTTGGTTCCGAGGGACCTGCTTGAGCGCGAATACTTTGAACTGGGCCCTTAGCTCATGCACTTTGGCGACGTACCTTTTTAGGGGCTCCTCCTTAACTTCGTAACTTCCCCCTACCTGGTTGACTATCAGCTGTGAGTCGCTGTAGACTTCTATTGACTCGGCCCCCAACTTCCGAGCTATCACCATCCCTGCGACCAGGGCCTCATATTCGGACTCGTTGTTAGAGGCCCTGAAATCAAACCTCAGGGCATAGGCCAACTCATCCCCCAGAGGGCTAGTCAGGAGGAGCCCTGCTCCGCATCCTTCCTTGCTTGACGACCCATCCACGAACAGGGTCCAGACTGGAATGATCTGATCAACTTCGCCAGTGGCCTGTTCGATCTCGACAGCCTCTTCGGCATGTTCAGCCTCCGCTGCGTCTCTGATCTGTCCGGCCTGAGCTCCCTTTGTGGCCTGTCCGACCTTGACATGTCCCTCCGCCTGCTCGGCCTTGAAAGCCTTGGTGGCTCGCTCGACCTGGGCAGCTTTTTCGGCCTGCCTGGCCTCTGCCACGCCTTGGGTCGTTCGGGACTGGGTGGTCTGCGTGGCCTCGACAGCTTCTCCGACCTGCGGGGCCTCGGCTGCGTCTCTGGTCCGTTTGACCTGTGGTTCCGGTTGTCCGAAGGAGACCCCTTCGGCTATAAAATCTGCCAATGCTTGGGCCTTAATGGCCGTGCGAGGTTGGTAGCCGAGGTCGTATCCGGACAGCTCCACGGCCCACCTCACCATTCTCCCTGAGGCGTCAGGCCTTGAAAGAATTTGCTTGAGTGGCTGGTCGGTCATAACCACCACAGGGTGAGCTTGGAAATATGACCTGAGCTTCCGAGCCGCGTGAACTAACGCCAAGACATATCGCTCAATCGAGGTGTACCATGTCTCCGCGCCTTGCAGAGCTCGGCTGACATAGTATACAGGCTTCTGGACTTTTCCTTCTTCCCGAACTAGTACCGCACTGATCGCCTCCTCCCCTACTGCTAGATAGATAAATAAGGTTTCTCCATGCGCAGGAGAGGTCAAGGACGGCAATCGCGCGATGTGGGCTTTCAGCTCGTCAAACGCTTGCTGACACTCGGGGGTCCACTCGAACTGAGGGCCTCTTCGCAGGGCCCTGAAGAAAGGGAAACCCCGAACTACAGATTTTGACAAGAACCTGTTCAAGGCCGCCATCCTGCCAGCTAGCCGTTGAACCTCTTTTATGCTTCGGGGAGGAGCCATGTCCATGATGGCTTTTACCTTGTCGGGGTTAGCCCTTACTCCGTCTTTTGATATCATGTATCCAAGGAACTTGCCCGACCTGACCCCGAAGGTGCACTTCTTGGGATTTAGTCGCATCCGCGAGCTCCGTAGGACGTCAAAGATCTCCCTGAGGTCGTCGACGAACTGCTCCTGAGTTCGGCTTTTCACCAGCATGTCATCCACGTATACCTCCATGTTTCGGTCGATCTGGTTTTTGAACAGCTTGTTGACCAGCCGCTGATAGGTCGCGCCTGCATTTTTCAAGCCAAATGGCATGGTGGTATAACAATACGTACCGTATTCGGTGATGAAGGCAGTCTTCTCTTGATCCTCCTCATCCAGAACTATCTGGTGATACCCTTTGAAAGCATCCAGAAAGCAGAAGATCTCGTACCCAGTTGTTGAGTCGACCAGCTGGTCGATGCGAGGGAGAGGGTAGCAATCCTTCGTGCAAGCCTTATTCAGGTCGGTGAAGTCCACGCACATCCGCCAAGCCTTGTCCTCCTTTTTGACCAGCACCGGGTTGGCCAGCCAGGTCGGATAGTGGATCTCTTTCACAATTCTAGCCTCCAACAGCTTGCCCACCTCTTCTTTAACGACCTCGTTGCGTTCGGGTGCAAAGTTTCTCTTCTTCTGTTTCACTGGCCGGATGCTCGGATCCACATGCAGCTTGTGGACTGCCAGTTCGGGAGGAACTCCTGGCATGTCATCGGCACTCCAAGCAAAGATCTCGGCGTACTCCTCCAGGAGGGACTCCAGGGCCCTCCTTACCTGCTCGTTTAGTCCAGATCCCGCCTTAACCACACGATCAGGTCGCTCGGGGTTGACAAGCAATTCAAGCAGATTTTCGTCCGTCTCCAACCTCTCCTCCTTCTCAGTAGGCTCCCAGGGCTCCAGAAGGACTGTCTGCGCCACCAGCTTCTCCTTACCCTTGAGGGTTGCAATATAGCAGGCTCGAGCTACCTCCGGGTCCCCCTGCACCTCGGCCACTCCCTCGGGAGTGGGGAATTTCATGCTGAGGTGTAAGGTCGAACAGACAGCTCGGAGTGCGTTTAGGGTTGGACGTCCCAATATCATGTTGTAGGAGGACGGCTCCTTTACCACCGCGAAATTTATCTGAACAGTTCGGCACCTTGGTGACTCCCCTATAGTGACCTGGAGGGTTATCATTCCCTCAGGCCTTACCGGTGGACCTGCAAACCCTATCAAGGGGGTACGAACTGGGATGAGCTGTTTATCTTCCAGCTGCAGTTCTCTGAAGGCCTTGTAGTACAACACATCGATGGCGCTCCCATTGTCTATGTACACCTTTTTTACCTTATAGTTACACGTGACGACCTCTATCACAATTGCCTCGTGGTTATTGGAAGCTAGGGGTACCGCATCCTCCGGCCCATAGATGATTTCCTCGTACATCTTTAAGCGCTTGTTTGAGCTCTCCCCACTGGGGGGAGGTCTGTTATTTCGCCGAGCCGAATGGCTATCCCCTCCAGCAGGTCCCCCTGCAATAGTGTTGATCACCCCCGCCAGAGCCTGCTCCCCGCGTACCGGAGTCCGCTCCCGAGGACCCCGAGGTCGGTCGTGCGAGTTGAGCGCCCGATCTCGCTTGAATCCTCCTTGCTTCTGATCAGTTCGCCCTTCGCGGACGAACTGGCCAAGATGACCCCTCCGGATCAGCTTCTCAATTTCCTTCTTAACGTGGCGACAGTCTTCAGTGTCGTGGCCCACATCCCTGTGGTACGCACAGTACAGGTCCTGATCCCTCCTGCTTCTATCCCCGGCCAAGGGCCGGGGAGGTCGGGATAGCCCTTCCTGCTCCATCACCGCGAGGACCCGAGCTCGGGGGGCGGTGAGGGAAGTCCAAGGCTTGTCTGCCCCTAAGGGTTGGCTTCTAGGCGGGTGGTCATAGGTACTTTTCCGCCCTTGGTCACGTCGCACGTCCCCCTGGTCAGTTGTCCTTCTGCGCTTGTCATCCCTCTGCCTCTCCTGGGCGCTCTTCAGGCGATTGGCCTCCTCAGCATTGGCCTTCTCATGAGCTCGATCCAACATCTCCCGAACTGACTTGGGTGGTCGCTCCACGAGCTCGGTGTATAACTTCTGCTTCCGTAACCCGTTAATGAAGGCAGCCATGACCACCTTGTCATCTCGGTCGCGGACCTGGAGGGATTCGTTATTGAACCGCACCATGTATTCACGCAGTGACTCCTCGACCCTTTGTTGAATGGTCATAAGGTGAGCGGTGCTTTTGGAGAAGGCTCGTGAAGAAACGAACTGTGCTGAGAACAGTCGCGCGAGCTGAGTGAAAGAACTAATCGATCTGGGGGGAAGTCCCTGGAACCACTGCCGAGCCCTTCCTTCTAGGAACATCGGGAAGGTCTTGCACCTGACCGCATCTGCGGCCGTTTGTAAGCGCATCTGCGTCATGAACACGAACATGTGGTCTTCCGGATCCGTAGTAGCGTCGTAAGGTTTCATGGTTGGAATTTTAAACTTCGCGGGCAGTTGGTATTCCTCGATGTCAAGCGCAAAGGGGGAAGCAATGTACCTGTCCGCCTCCGGGTCAAGCATCAGGTCCAGCTCGTCCCGTACCTGTTGTCGCTCCCTCCGGGGGGAGAGCCCCCGGACGGGCTCCGGATGTTCAGTTCGGGAGTTCTTGTGAGATGGCTCCACGACCTCGACCTGCTCTAGCGTGAGTTCCCGACGCGCCCGCTTGGCCCCGTGATTGGGGCTCCCAGTTCGGGACTCTGACAGGTCGGCTCCTTGGACCTTAGGCTCCTTGTCGAACTGACCTCCCGACTGCCCTTTGAGGTAGTCCACGATCGCTTCGAAGGTGGGCAGGTTTGCCGCCACCGTTTGCACCAGCTGTTCAGGCGGAATCCGTGAAGGCCCCGCCCCTGCTCCTTCAGGTGTCGGATCCCGATGAGAATTTAGGGGGGCGCTTCGCTCCTTCCCCTTAGATGCACCAGCGTTCCTCTGAGACCTTGTTTTCGGCATGATTCGCGAAGAAGAGTAACGTGTTCCCACAGACGGCGCCAATTGATGCGATTGCCGAAGTGAAGGTCCGACCGGACCGGGTGCCTAGGGAGCGAGCTGAATCGTCCGACCTGCACGCGGGCGAGCTGCGGGGCTGAGTCCCCTGTAGCAACTCCGACGATCAAGTCAGAGGAAGATCTTGTAAGTGAAAGAGTAGAGATTGTGCTATGAATAGCGTACCTTGTGCCTCTCTTTTGTGTAGTATTTATAGATGCTCAGGTAGTAGCTTCCTGGTAGGACAAGGAGTCCTTACTGGAGTGAATGACTCCTAGGGCTCCATGACACGAGCCTAAGGATGCGGACCTCGCAGCCCATCAGGCCCCTACGCCTGAGAGGTGGCGCCCGCATGGGCCGACCTGAAACCGTAGCCCAGCACCTCCAGTCCGAGCTCGTGGGTCGGACTGGGCTGTTCGTGGCCCGGACCGATGTGCGTCTGGGCCCCACTACAGAACACATTTTTACTTCAACTTATTCTGTAATCAGGATTTTTTTTTTCTCATGGTTAATTCAAAAGCCAACATTGTACAATTTTTATATAAATGTACATGTAGTTTCACATAAACCGTTCATAAATTATCGTAATAAAATGATCCAATTTTAGTCGTAAATTATGTCCAATAATAAAGTTCGTGACATAAATTTCAAAGTAAGATTACTTATAAATCTTTTAAGGTACTATCGACTACTTCTTCTTTATTTTTAATTAATCAAGAAAAAATTTATTATACTATTTTAGTGCTCTTACCAAAGAAAATTCGACATAAAAAAAAACAAAATAAAATTCATATTAGAAAATTCAGAAAAATAAAAAGGTAAACGACTTGAGAGCCACAACGACGCCGTATGGTGTTACGGATCTCTGCCCGCTTCAGTCTAAGATCCATCCTAAGGGTACAAAAGTGGATTAGTCACTGAAGAGCTCAGTCTTCGTTCCCAAACGCGACATCGCAGTGGAAAAATGCCGTCCCCGAAACCCTTGGCCACAGCGGCAGGCATGTTGCGGGCGCGATTGAGCCCAGCCCTTCGAACAAGAGGAGGAGACGCCCACGGGCCGAGTCGATGGGCTACACCGGGCCACCAAGAGAGACCCAACGGCTACTTATTCAACCGGACGCCGCCGCCGCCCGGACAGTCTCGTAAATGGGAAGACTGGGAGCTGCCGTGTTACATCACCAGCTTCCTCACTATCGTCATACTCGGCGTCGGGCTTAACGCTAAGCCCGATCTCACTCTCGAGACTTGGGCACACCAGAAAGCCCTAGAACGCCTCGAGCTTGAATCCGCTGCTTCGCAGGAGTCTGATTAATCTGGAGGATGATGATGAAGAAATAGTCATTTTGGGGTTTGGTTCTTCTGTTGATATGTTTTCATGGTGTAGTTGAAAATAAGGGTTTTTGGTTGACTTCTGGAGCTGGGACTCTGGGAGATATGAAATCTTTTGAGATTTTAAATTTACTTTACTGCGTTTTTATTTACTGGAATTTTGACTATGTTAACCTTATGATCTTGCAATCAGAATATGTTAATTTTACATAAAAGCTTATGTTTTTTGTAATTTAATCATAAGTTTTTGGTTATTGGAATTTAATCTTTGTTATGGTGGTTGATTCACTGAAATGTTAATTTTGGAGTAGCAGTTATTGTGTATCCATAGTTTCAAATATTTATGTGAATTGTATTTCAGTGGCGGTGTTTTGTAGTAAATGTCTTGGAACCTGGTAGACTTAGCATGAAATACCGTGCAAATTTCTGGTTGATGTTGTATTGGACCTTAGGTGGTTCTGTGGATAATTAGGCTTTTCGGTTGCTGCTCTTTTTGGAACCTTGGTTATATTTACTCATCCATTCATAAGGATGTCTTCATACCATAATGGTTAAGGAACTTCCAGATCCCAACTAGATATGTATTTCTTGCGTCTTGATGCAGTTTACTCGAACTTCTGTGGTTCATGTAGGATTTACGGGTGATTGAACCCGTATGTTGGTAACCTTAACTATAGTTGATTAGAAGGTAAGTTTAGATGTTTGTTATCTGTAGTTTAGTTGATGGTCCACTCCTTATGTGGTTTGCATATATCATAACAATTTCACCAACATTCACAAGCACTGTAAAGTGGTCTTTTCAAGATAATTGGAATGCTTATACTTTAAGCTCATCTGTTGGAATCCCTGCTGTTTGCTCTTTGAAGAAGAAATGTAAGCGGCTGTCTCCTTTGCTCCCATGCATTTTGTTGAGCACTCTGGAGGAGGTGTCCATACACTTTTTTCGGTTATCTGTTCAGATGTTTGTTTTTCTTCTTTTGGGGATAAAGAAGGAAGTGAGGAGGAGGGGCTTCTGATTTTCACTCAATAAAAATGTGTCTGCTTCCTGCATATATGAAGCAGTGTATAGTTCTCTATGTTTCAAGATATTGTTTCATAAACAGAGGCTACTTGGGTTGCTAGAATATTGTTAAATGTTGTTGAACCACGGACACAAACATTTTGTGATTCACTACATTTAGTTAGTCTATTTTGGGAATGGGTTTAACTTGACATTTAGGTCTAAAGTACTTCTGTCTGTTTGATGTGTGACTCACTGCGATTACTCAGTCTAATGAAGTAATCTGTTTTGGAGGTGCCTATGAAATTGATTTGCAAGAAAACAATGCCACCTTAAACAGAGATCTTAATGAGCTCCAGAAACTTTTGACCAGCTAGCCAACTATTACTTGTGGTAGACTTGGGCCTTGTTTCTTGTAAGGGTTGAATCACGTATTTCAAACAGTGATGGAGGTGCTACCCATGTTTGATTATTGTTATTGGAGAGTTCTGTTTGTGGTGTATGGTGTAAATAAACAAGAATACTTAGATGTGACCTGTACTCTGAGCATGTGGCAGAAGAAAACTAGCGCATTATGGCCTTTTGATCCTTTTCTTTTTAGTTTTTGCAAGCTTGCTAGTTTTTGGAGTTGAGAGGCATGATAGATTTCTTCATCAGCAAGGCAAATAGAAAGTACCTTGACCAATCAGAACGTGTTTTAACATATCAGTTGGCTTATATGCAAACAATGAACTTGACATCATAGCTTCTGAAGCTGGTGTTACCTTCAGTAGGTTCAACCAAAATTTCTCTATGAAGGTGATGATCCTTGAATCTGTGAATTCTGGGCAATCCTATTTTTGTTTTTATTTTAATCTCCCTTATTCTTGGATGCTTTTAGAGATTGAAGTTTCTCTTGTTACATGAAATTGACGGCATGCTCAGTAGTTCATTCGTGAAGCCTTCATTGAGTACCTTTGAAGCATAAATTGGGATTTGTTGTGGTTTGATACCAAAATCCACCTGGTTGCTTGTCAAACTTGCTGAACGAGAATATGCAAGTACTTTCAGTTGGTATCCTCAGCGGATGGAAGTAGGTCATTTGGCAAAACATGCTGCGGGAGTAGGAACATGGAAATGATGATCAGATGCTTAGGAGATCGTCTGAGGACAATACATTCCACCTGCAGCTTCCAAGAATGTGTGGTTTTTCTGTTTTTTTTTTTTTTGTTGTCCTTTTCAACTGTTTAATCAATGGTCTGCCAGTAATTCATATGACGAATATTCAGATGCTACCATTGAGTGAGTGACTACCGCCATTTGATGCTTGTGTTCCTGTTGGCCACACACACTTCCTTTTTTTTTTGTCATTTTATTTTATGTAATGCCAAAGATGCCTTTCTTCCACCCGCATTTCAAACACCCCACTTTCTTCTTTTACTGCTCCCTTCCATTTGCCAGAGGCCGATGGGATGTTTTTCGTGGTTTTTTGAGTGCTGAAGGGCCCACAACGACAGAGAACCGAACGGAGGCCCGCCAAAGTTATAAGTTGGCGGGTAGTGGGCAGGACCCATTGGACACTGCTTGTGGCGGAAAATGACTGTTAGACATTGGAATTATATGTCCATCGACTTCATCAAATGAGCCCAAAGGCTCACGCACAGCCAGATTTCTCAAACCAATTAAGGAACATTGAAATGATGATCAACAACTACATGGAAGAGAGAAAGGTTCCGATTAAGGAACAAGACGTGTTCTTCCCTCTATTGCCGAGTTCCTTGACAATTTAAAGAATCGTTCTTGACTTTGAATCCCTATCGTTCCTCTTAACATTTTGTAAATCACTTCCATTTCAGTAGCTGAAAGACAGGTGAGAAATAGTACGAGTGTGTTCGGACAGGAAATTATTTAAAATATCACTTGAACTAATTATGGTAACAGTTTCTGTGATGTGATGCATATGCAATAAAAATATTTTTTGTAAAGATATTTGAAATATGATCTAAAATGAAATAATTTATTATAACACTTTTTATAATGTGATGTATAGAAGATTTTGAAAAAAAAAAGTTGTTGTAAAGATTAAAAAAAAAATCGATTAAAAATTGTAATTATGATGCAAGTAAAATAATATTTGAAAGAAATAATCAGTTAAGGCCAACTAACCCGTTCACTAGCTTAAGGCCCAAAACAAGCCCAAAGCCAGGTTTGATCTGTTGGTACTGCTGTTTCATGGACTGACATTTGACAGATAATCGCGGCACTTATATTATTTAATAAGAAAAGAAAACAAAAATGAATTTGGCCCTAATTGATTCGAGTCCATAGCATGGACTAGGTGCACGGGGAGACCGTGAGATAGGTCTGGGATTAACGTTCGTCCCATGACTTTTGATCACGGGGACTCAGATCTAAAGCTGCATCATCATGCATTGGAAGCTTTGCCAGCGAATTTGCAATCATATTGTATCATGGTCAACCTTAAAAAAAAAAAAAAAAAGTGTTTATCTGTACTTTCGAGCAAACAAATGCGAGCAACAATCTATAAACTAAGGAAGAACTAAGAGTAATAGCTCAAGAAAGAAAGATAAAAGAAAGAGATCTGCACGTTTGGATTGCTATTTTATGAAAATTTTATAGAAACATATATTGCAGTGATTTGACATATATGAAGTGAAAGAGTAATTGACAAATATGTTTACGAGAAAAACGTAAAAAGCCATGCTCCGCTTCTTTAGTTGGCGTTCATCCTAAATGTCATTTTGACTTTAATTATTGCACAATTTAATTAGTTACCAAGTGAGTGCAGTGCGTAAATGGATTCAGACGAATTTGGTTAGTGCCTTTGGATCTCACTCACCTGCTTGCTATAAATGGGAGAATAAGAGAGAGAGAGAGAGATTTCTCCCTTCAAAGTTTTGAAAAGAGTTCACACCTTCCTCTTTTTAATTACGTAAAAGTAAACTTTGTCAACATTCTACAAGTTCATGCATGTGGGATTCACTTAATACTTCTTGATTTGGCTTTGTGACGAAGTTGAGTAATGCTCTACCCCCCAAAGCCAAAGGGGCAATTTCATGGTTGGCATCTGACAACATTGTCTTCCTTTTCAATCTAGAAAGATTAGAGAAACATATCTGCCTGCTTTGATCCCGAAACAATGACTGAATTGGGACATAATATAATCAGGCAAGAACTTCCAAAATTCTCTTATCTTAGTAAAAACACGCGACGTTGCATCTACTTATAGTATGCCAAGATTAAATTTGTACGTACTAGTAGTTCATGGTTCATGATGAGATCGCCAAGTACTTTTGCTTCTAGCAGTTCTTGTGTCCTATGTTTTGCCTTATGAAATTAAATCTCAATTGATTGTGAGAGTCAAAATCGTTTTGAGATCTAAGAGCCCGTTTGAATTGCATTTTTTGCGAGTTCTTAGGAAAAGAATTACTCTAACACTTCTTTGAGATACGTTATACGTGAGGTAAAAAGGGATTGAAAATTATGCAGAAGGAATATTTACAAAAAATATGAAAACTTTCTTTAAAAAATGATAATCTATACAAGGCCTAAATTTATCATTCATCCTCTGAATTAAACTTCAGTTTGAGTTTGACTAGTAATTGCTTTAATCAATATTCGTGTTGAAGTAATTAATAAATCTTCATGGTTCATGCAGTTCATATGAATACGATATGGTACAGTGTACATAAACCATTCTTACGAAGTTCTCATGTCACCTGCAAATGACATGTTTCATACGAATGATGCAGAGGGTATAATGTAAATCTTTATTTTAATATGTTTTGTCTTCAATAATGCTATTTTACAGTTCTTAAGCTTGATACTCTGTGCAAAAAGGTATTCTATAATTGAATATTATTGAAAGGGTAAATGCACCTTACACTTCTTTTTTCGTACCATCTAATCAATCTCTCCTCCTTGGAATGTTGATTTAAGTAGCAGTATGACAAAACTAAAGCAAAAGCATATTCAAATTATTCTAATGTATCACTAGTATTTGCAAATAAAGTAGCGGTACTAACTTTAAAAAGGCGAATTTCTACCAATAGGGGATCTCGTTTATGAAAATGCGGCAACTGTGAAATATTTTTTCTTTTCGATTTTTCTTCTTTGATGTCGGAACATTAGGGGAATTTTTGTATTTGTGTCCTAGTCGCCACATGCGGTGACTGCCAGGTATTACGTATAATTAGTTAGTTAACTAAAAATAGGCAACTGCGGCATCCAAACTCAATAAAATTGGATAGTTAACATTTACAGCATACTACTATGGTATGAATAATAAATTTTTGGATTTGTAGGTATTATTAATGTACGTGTATTTGGGTAATTTGAATATTCAGTTAATAGCTTTTAGTTGTGTTTAATATATATTTTTTTAAATAAATCAATAAGTAATTATTTTAATTACAGATAATCTATGCTAAATATAAAGCTTGAGTAAGGGGTTCGTAGTTAATATTGAGGTTAACATTTATGTCACTTTATGAACTTCCTTTTTTTGCACTTATAAAAATTACTTTTACTTTAACTACCTATAACTATTCATGACGATTTTTACTTTTAACTATTTAAATATATGTTTTCAAGATAACTATTCCTAAACATTATAACTACCCAGATAAAATTATTTTATGA
This sequence comes from Coffea arabica, assembly GCF_036785885.1. Classification (NCBI taxonomy): domain Eukaryota; kingdom Viridiplantae; phylum Streptophyta; class Magnoliopsida; order Gentianales; family Rubiaceae; genus Coffea; species Coffea arabica. The sequence continues at coordinate 15,013,150 of NC_092321.1, forward strand.
AAAATATTTAAAAGACAGTAATAAAAATTTTATTTAAAATATATGACCTTAAATATTATGTATTTTTTTGATTGCACACACATTAGGTGTGCACTGAGCACTATTAATGATTATGGTAATAAATTTAGTTGTGCAGGTAACATATATAGTTAAATATGATTATGTGTTATGAAAAATTACTTTTTGGGTTTATAGTTTATTAGTTTATTGACCAATTTTTTATGCGTATGATTATTTAGTTAATCTGTGTACTGAGTTAACTTTTTTTGCAATTAACGAATGCTCATTTTATTAAATAAATGATTAATTATTTTATTTGTAGATAATTATGATTATGTTAATTAAGTTAGTTGTGAAAGTCGGTAAAAATGAAAATTTTTAACAACTGGCTTATTAAAAATTTTCAGTTATAGTTAATAATTAATTTTATACATTTGTAGTTATATATGATTATTCTTAGTTAATTCGACATTATATTGCGAATAGTGTGTTATTTTCAAAATTAAAGATTGCTTTAATAGAACGTGCAAAGGTGAATGTTTGGAATAATTATATTTACGTAATCAATATATAAGAAAATTCATAGCATCTGATTAGAAAATATGAAAGCAAACACCAAAATTGTGATGATTTTCAATTAATCGTTGTGTGTTTGGATGCGAGATTATTTGAAATAATTACTGTAGCACTTTTTGTGATGTGGTGTATGTGAGATAAAAAAATAATTGAAAAGATAAAAAAATATATTAAAAATTATAATGATGATGTAAGCAAATAAATTTGGACAAATAATCTTCGGTCCAAACACTAGAAATTCGCCTTTAGACAGTGCAGATAAATCTTAAACTAACGGAATGCAACGTCTTTTTTGCATCATGTCATTCCACTTTTGGGACAGGATACTGCTAAAATCCCCACACACTAGCATTTGGCACAAAAATATTTTTTTTTTTTTTTTTCAAAAAGTTCTTCTAGTCAGTCACCGAATCCGAGATGAGATGCGACCACTGACCAGTACTTAAAAAAAATAATAAATAACAATTCGTGTTCATTTCAATTCCAATCAACGGCTAAGAAACTATACTTTTTGGACACTTGGCAATCGCTGCGTTCGATTTTAGATGCCACAACAGCAGCAATTTTCTTTTTTTAAAAAATATTTTTTTCCCAAAAAATTTTTTCCGACACATTACAAAAATAAAATAATACTTCATGATCGTAGTATGTCTGAAATGCGACAATTCTACGTGAAAAAGAAATTCTAATAAAACATAAAAAAATGTGAATTTTTGAATTGAGCATTATTTTAAGAAATTTGCCCTTTGAAAATGAAGCACCAAACCGAAACCACAACCTAAAAGGGACCGTCACTCGTGCCCCACCACCGTCGTCCAGAAGCCGGAAGAAACAACGCCAAGTTGGCCAAAAAGGGCATCTGAAACCCTGCTTTGCCCAAGGTTGGAGTTCATTTCCCCTCTTGCGCAAGTCAGCAATTGTTTGTCACCTCCATGCTCGGGAGGAAAAGAGAAAAAACGAACAAACAAAATGAAGCTCTTTGCAAAGCTTGTGGTGATTGGACAATTCAAGCAAGAAGTTCAATTCTATGGGTGTAGTCTTAATTAAATGGTGAATGCGGAGGTACACAAATGGCCCAAAATTATCCATTTGGATTAGCTATTTTTAGGGGTGTTTTTGAAAAAATTTACTATAACAGTGTATATAAAAATTTTTTACTATAAATATTTGATATTATATAGATGAAATATTTTTGAGTTATTTTTATTTGTGTATTACTATATCATTGTATTTGAAAAACTTGTTTTTGAAAAAATAGCCAATCCAAACGGAGCTAGTAGCATTCAAAAATGGATGTTTCTTCAACAATGGATCCTTTATTCTTAATAAGTTTTACTATGTACTACCGCCTAGGTAAATTTTCATGACCAAACAAAGGACTATGAAGGGAATCCATTCAAATGCAGCGGATCTTGATTCCATTTTTTTTTTCCGGGTTCTTGCAACAATACCAAATTGTTGTGCTCAAATCATTGGCCCTAATTCAAAATCTAGAGGATAAGATATCATGCAGATAAAATGTCACAATTGGGGACCTGGTATTATTAAGTTTTCGAGAATTATTACTTGGCCTATTAGGGGAAGTGGAACCCATTACGTGTATAACATCCATCAAAATCTTGAGTTTGCCATGGCTGCTGTGAACCTCACTCTAACAACTGGATGCCACAGCCAGTAAGTCTAAAGCTAGCTTCTTGACAAAACATTACTAGTGTTCAGCGGCTGATGCTTATTTTTCGTTGTTTATATGTTTATCTCGGAGGCAATTGGCAATTTCTTAAAACTAGGTACCTTGCAGAGAATCCAATGAATGTTTTGTCAGTATTGGATCTAATGGATGCCAACAACACAGGACGAAATTGGACGACACTGGATCTAATGGTCAGTGCATAACCAACTACACGTAAAGTAATAATTGGTTACCAAAAGAGTTTTAAAACTTTACTTGAGTATAGGTCAAGGGATCGAATCTCTTGTCCTACATTAGAATTTTTTAAAATATTCCGTTAGCAGGTGCATAGGCACCCGTTTGAGTCGGTAGTGATTTAGTACCCGTCGGATTACCCCTTGATCGTAGAAAGTACATAAGAATGTGTTAATTCTGTGACAAATCTCTTACAAAAAATTAACCTAAATTGCTATACATAGGACCATGCATGAGGCCGTATCCGTTGGCTAGCTACGAGAACACAAATATGAAATTCATAAAATAGCGATTTTGATCTTCATCATCTGAGATTCACGAGAACTTACAACTATTAGCTTGCAATTTTCCACGTTAACATCATAGATCTGTAATATACTAGAATGTTTTCGGAACATGTTATTCACGACATATAGATGTAAAAGTGAATGTGTGATACTCCCATTCTACGTTAAAAAAGTAGAGTGTTATAGATAAATACTTATAAAATCTGAGTACTCATAACTTAACATATCCATTTTGGATTAAGAGAACGGAATTCAAATAATTGCTAAAACTCCGATCGTGTCTTGGACCTGTAGACCTGAAGCACGATGGAAGGACAAAGGCAAAATTAATTTTTACTAAGTACATTGAGAACATAAACATTTTGATGGTATAGCTTAGTAAAATGACGAAGTCCCTAGTTTAAAAACGAAAAATAACCATTTTTACAAAAAACAAAAAGAACCAAAAGAAAAAAAGGTCATCTTCACACCAAATAGTACAATAAAAAATTTGGAGAGCAAATTATTCGGATGGCCACTAAATTTTTGGAATCGTCGAGTTTTGATTACTGATCTATTAAAAGTCTGTTTTTGACTGGTGAACTATCTAAAATTTATGTTTCTGACCATTTCATCAAATTTAATCGTTAACTTTGCCTCTTTCTTTTATCTTGTGAATCGCGCTAGCACTCGGATCTATCATAGTTAACAATAAAAGCTAACGAAATGGCTCGAAATTTAAACTTTAAATAGTTTAGTGATCAAAACCAGACTTTTAATAATTCAATAATCAAAATTTAACAATTCTAAAAGTTTTAATGGCCATTGGATAATTTGCTCAGATTTGGATTTTGGACCATACCTCAACTTGCCTTTTGTTGTTGGCCAAAATGAAGTACAGCCAATTATTGAACAATGGGAATACATCACATCATCTTACACAAAAAAAAGAAAAAATTGCAGTAGGTAGCCTCACGCATACAAGATTAATTACAAGTCATGTCATTAACCTAATGCACTCTCAACAATGCAAAACTACTACACTCCCAATTCTGTCGCAATAAATGAAAATTAGGATTAGACTCCTAGAAATAAACCTAATCCTACCCCCAACATATGATTCATATATATGCTCTATATATAGTAATTTTAGATTGCTCGGACAAATTACAAATTTTTAACTCGCAATCTCATGGATGATGATTTAATGACTTGTCATTTCCTAAAGTGTTTGGTTAGAAATTGATTAAAGATGCAGTAATGTGTCTTAGTTCATCTTTAGAATGAACGAAACATTTGTGACTTGACTATTTTTGGTAGTGTGTTAGGATATAAGATAAACAAAAAGTATTAGCTAGAAGATCTAAATCATAGTCTAGCCAAAACAAATGCATAAGATCAATCATACCAAAAACTCCAGAAGTTAGATTACATCCTATTTACGCACATTGACCTAGTTATATCATTAATTAATACGTTTACTAATCACTTTTTTATGTTGCATGTATCACATCGAAAAAATATTATAATATTTTTAAAAAATAAATATCCCAAATAATCTCCTATCCAAACACACACAAAGTTAATAACAAAACGGTGCATCTACCTAAAGACTTTTCTTGATGGTAAATCTACGCTTTTAAGTTCCTTGAGATATTGTCCATATGCAAGAACTTGAACGGTTCCTTGAACCCTCTTTTGTCCAGTTGTTGCTTTCTATAGGTAAATAATGATAGAGGAAAAATAAAGGTAATTTTACACACACATGAAAATAATGAAACATATGGCACGGAAGCAAGAAGCCAAAGCTTGGGTCCCCATCCATCAAAATTTCTTCTGGTTTGTCTACTATTTGAGTGGCGGTCTTCGTCGGTGACTCCCACCGGCTTCTTATTTATTTCATCTCCGTCTCACCCGTTAGAGCAGCACTATTCCTCTTAATGTATGTATTGTCCCTGTCACCTTTCTTATAGTGTGCAGTTGAGCTCATAGGCCATTAAGACCGCGACTTGCTATTGACAACTTCATTTTTTTAGCCAAAAGAAAAAGTTTGGATAAGTTCCACTTTTATCACCAACATATGATGGGATGTATTTTCAGAATCATAGATTACTTATAAATGTTCGTACAGATTGCCCACTAAAATTACATTTGCATAAACAATGACGATTGGAACACAATCATTTGGTATGCCTCGCCATCATAATTACATTCATATCTTTTTAATTATAACGACAACCATCCAATTTCTCTTGGGTTCCAGTTTGTCCTTTCAATTTGTTTGCCAATCTTCAAAATGGGGATGCACATTTTCCTCTGGCGTTGCAGTCTCGGAATACCAAAGTTTTAGTATACTTATTCGGATATATTCATTCGTGAGGAGTGGAAGAATATGTATTCAATTGCGTAAAAGCTTCACAAAAGCATGTTTAGAGAGAGCGAGAGAGAGCTAATTCCTTCAAGTTTACAAGACGTGGTTATCTTGACTTAACGTTTGAAAATTACTTGATTCTTTCGTTCTCTTGCTAAACCCAGAGAAATGAACACTACTCTTTCTGGGACCTCCATTAATCATTTTGCAATTATTTGATTGATTTCTTGTTTTTGTGTTTCTTTTCTTGCATAAGACTGAGGCAGTCTAGTTTTTTATTTCTCCAAATTGGCTGGCAGTTGTTTATCTTGTTGTTTCCGTTTGTTTTCAATATCATTCGATCCTTCCAAAATATATATATATATATATCATTCGATGAAATCAGAGTGATAGATTGAATTTATTCAGTGAACATGTTATACTGCAAGTAATGGAGAAATGCCAAAAATAATGCATAGCGTTTCTAATTTCTTGTTGCTTTCTAATTGGTAACACAATTTGATCAAACCGTAGTTGTGCCTTTGAGACCTATAATATTTAGGGTTTGTTTAACGGGTGCTTTGTTAAAGATATATTTCAAATGATTATATATTGAAAATGTAAAATTAATTAGAAAAAGTAAATAAATACAAGAGAGGGTAGGTAAAATTAAACAAGGAAAGTATATAAATACAAGGGAGTATAATAATTATTAGTACGTATATTTATATGGCAAATTAGGTAAATGTTAAGTGCGTTAACGAGTGTCAATATGGATACCCATTAGAAAAACCCTTATATTTAAGCCAAACAATTTGCAGTCTCATCTTTGAAAAATATAATATGACATAAATTTGGTAAAAATATTTTGCCTATTTTTCACATGTGCAGGATATTTATGATTCAAGTTTATTGGCAATAATAGTTTCAATTGGGTTATAGATGTAGTTGAGGACTGCTGAGGAGGTATCCAGTTTTCGGTCATTGTTTGGATTGTAATTTTTTAGATCTTTTTTAAAAAATATATTATAACGATTTAATATATATGAAATAAAAAAATAATAAAAAAAATATGTACAACGTAATCATTTTTTTTGTTGAAAAATTAATTGCTTTCCAAATAAAAAAGGGCCAATGTTTCCCCACGTTGTCCGTCCCCATATGAGACTGTCTGATGATCTGATCCATACGCTCGTATTCAATTTACCATATTTATCCATCAGTCCCTAACGTTCAATTAATCAGGAATAATAAAAAAAAAAGGTTCAATTAGTGCCCTCACTCGTCACTTTGTCTGCGGGGGATAGTACGTGGTTTAGGTGGTGGGTCAATAAACCTACGGACAGCCATTTAATGCCAACAAAAGAAACTATTTTGATCTTAAATTGGCACTCCATTATTTTGTAGTATCACACTATCTTTATTATTTTCATCATATGGACTAATAAATAAATAAGAGTCTAAAAAATGCAAAAAAGGGATAATAAAGGTGCTATCGGAAACAAATAGAGTTTTTCATTAACAATTGCCTAATTTAACCATCTCTCCAAAAGTTTTATTCAATCAATTATATATGTGCACAGACACCCCTCCTGCTCCTCCCTTCCCATCCTCAACTGCTATATCTATAAATTAAATCTTGAATCCAATCTAACACTAATGGCTAAAAGAACTCTAAACGCCCTTCCCTGACCATTGGGTCAAGTTTAGTAGTTACTTTTGATAGTTCATTTATAAAGAATTAGTGGTATATGTTTCATATAATTAAATGTTGCTATTTTTATTATTTCACCCTTAAAATTTCTTTTCAATGACCTTTGTCCTCTTTCTTTGATTTGTTAGTACCAGTCATGGAATCTTGAATCAAAGCAAAACCATATTCTACGAAATCTTTTTAATTAATAAAATAGCTCAAGGAATGTTTCAAGAATAATTACTAGTCGTTATTTATAACCGTCCCCATCTTTGATCGACTTTAAAACTACCCTTTCTATAAAATTTTGTTATAAGAAAAAAGAGAAAGGTTCCGTTTGATAAAACTGAATCTGAATTCTGAAGTCTGAATTCTGAAATCTGAATACTGAAACAATTAATTTGCTGAATTTTAAGTACTGAAAAGAAATATATGAATGTCTGAATTTTAATGCTAAACTTCTTTATACTGTTTGATAAATTTTTATAACTGAATGCTTAATAAATTTAATTTGACAATTTAGCCCTTATATCTTTTCATTCAAAAAAGAAATACTAGAACCTATAATTTAATTAACTTAAAATTATTAGGTATGAAAATGACAATATTTATTTTTAAATCAAATTAATATAAAAGATGAAATATATTATATGAGGAGTATGGCAAAGATGTGAAAGTCATTAAAAAAGAAGAAAATTGAAACTAAAAACCGTTAGATAGAGAATATCAAATTGTTTAATTAGATAAGAATTTTGAACATAATTAACAAACAATGGTAGATTTGGTAGATAAGATAAAGTAATTGAAGTAATTCTATTGATTCTTATCAGAATTAAGCATTTAGTTAGGATTTTTGTGCTGAAAAAAATACGCACAAGTTTAGCACTGCTTAACGAATTCAGCAGATGGATTTTCATTTATCAAACACTCAAAACATTTGAATATCTGAAAAGATTCAGTTTCAGCACTTTTGTATGTTATCAAATAGACCCTAATGGTTTCATTTTAGATCGGTGAAAAAAAATAAGGAAGAATGTTAACAACAAAATTAGATTACAAGGGAATAAAAAGGGAATTAATGACTTTTTAAATATGTTTTTTCAATGACTTTTTTTTTGTTAAATATGTTTTTTCAATGACATTTTTTTATTACCAGCAAATGTTGGTGCAAGTAGAAGTAGTTTGCATCCCTTAACTATACTTTCCCTAAGTGATTTGATCTAACTCGAATAGGATTAGTTGTGATACCTGTGGTTTCTTTATTTACAAATATACTTATAAAAAATGAGATGAAAAATTTTAAAAAATCAACCACCCAAATTATCCATACAGTAATTCACCAACCCATGAGAAAGAAGTCAAAGAACAAAGAATCCATCCATAAAGAGTCAAGACGAATAAACGCGTAGCGTAACCGGTCATTCCCGGTGACTCTCTCCCCACCGACATCAACGTAACCGGTCAATCCCCATCTTTATCATCATCATCATCATCATTAAATGATTCCAGCAATCTAAACAGCTTTCTTTCTCCATACACCAGCACCAGCACCAGCACCAGCACCAGTACTCTGCTAGCAGTAAGCAGTCTTCGCCTCGCACTTATTCATCTGCATCATTATTTCTTCTCCCTTCATAATTCAGCAACGCCGAAAATTCTGCTTATTACGTTGAAATTACGCAGTAATATCATGCCATTTGCGATTTTTCAAGTCTGAGAAGATCCTCCCGCCCGCTGCTTCTTCCTCACGAAACTTGAAATTCTTCGTCATTTTTCCTTTTTGTGATATTCTCTTCTCCATCCGAAGCTCTGGAGCTAAAGAAGCAAACTTGAATTTTGGGTGAGTCTCTGTTTTTTTTAGTGTTTTACTGTATTCTTCACGGCATTTTACGTATGAACTTTGAGTTATACTCTTTCTCTTTTCATCTACTAGAGAAGAAAAAGGAGGAGATTGTATTGGATCAAATGAAATATGATGTCATTTTTTTTTTCTCCCATTCCGGAAAGTCTGTGTAGTGATATGGAGGAATTTTGACTTTTTTAGTAGCCGGGCGTCTGCCGTTGGTTTCAGAATATTTTTCCTGGGAAATGCTACCAGTAAATTTGTACCTTTTTTCTTAAAATAAAAAAAGAAAAAAAGTAATCTATTACTATCTCTATGTTTTCCTCCTCCTCTCGCTCCTTATCTACTTTTTTTTTTTTAATTCTTTTTTTTCCTTTTCTTTTATTTCGTTGGTTTGATATTGAACTGATTGAAAAATAGACCTCTCTCAATGTATGGATATGGGTTTGGAATTTTGGAAAATTGCGACTTTTGAGATTTGACGGTTATGCTCCACAATCCCCACTTCCCAGGCTGTAACCGCCATGTACCTCCCCTGAATTCGGCTTTCTTCATTTTACCGAATTTTCTCTGCTCTCTTTTTATTCATTTCTTATGGGATGATGGTATAATGATCAGCATTGCTTGAAATGGAGGTGAGGAAACAATATAAGTAAACTTATGCACAGGGTCGTAAACAACTGTCTGCTCTGTATTTTTTTTAAAAAAAATTTATGAATATGTTTTGTTTAAGTTTCTTGTTCGTATGGAAAATTTAATTATTTGCTGTCGCCATAATTTAAGCAATTGTGAATTAGTATCTGTCATCGTAAACATATGCTTTTAGTACAGCTGTATTATGTCCCAATCATGTTGCTTAATAATTATGCTACAGGGTTGCAACTTGTTCTCCCCATCAGAATATTCAGTTGGGATGATTTTGTTGCTTCTTGAGGAGCGGTAAATTAGATTAGCAAATTGGTGAAACTATGTACACTGTAAATTCTTCAATTGTACATCGCTAGCTGTCTATCTAGCAGGGAATTCAGTACCATCTTGTCCTGTTTTCACATTTTGTCTGTTGTTTTAAGTGGGTTCGCTTTAGTGATAAGATGCCAGTTAAGACTCCTGGAGATTTAGGTCCTACTAGGTGGCTTAACTATTGTAGTTGGCTCCACTAAACAGTTTTGTGAAGCAACAATTAACATAAAGTTTTATTAGATGGCTCGACTAAGCAATTAAATTGGCGGTTTAACTATAGTAATTGGCTCCGCTAAGCAGTTTTGTGCTGGAGCGATTAACACAAAAGATTTCTTAGATGGGGGAGAAATTGTTCATAAAACATTGTGATTTTGACTCACAGTTTGAGTTGGACTTTTATGAATGACCATCCTCTGAAAGAAAGAGTCAGTTCTTTGTGCCCGAGTCTATCCTGTGGCTGCATATCTTGGATGTTGTATCTCCGTTTAAATAGATTTGTGCTCAAAAAAGAAAAAAGAAGCTGGAATAGTGCTGCATAATTTTCTATCCCAGAAGTTGTAGTGCTTCGCTTTTCTTTTTGTTCTTTTGTCATTCAAAAATACTGTTCTTTTTTGGTAATTGAAAAATAGCAGTATTCTTGTTTTGATTTATGCCCATTTACATTCTTGTAAACGCTTGTACTCACATGAGAGTAACTCAAGGATCCACATTTTCTCTACTTCATTGCTTTTTCTCCTAAAAAATACACACAGTCATTGTCTAGCTATAGAGAATTTCAAATAGGGCAAGAATATAAGGTTTCTTTAACTGCTACAAGAAGATCTAGTTAAATGAGTATCTGCTTGGTAAAAACAAAACACCAAGTCTTAACAAGTGCAATGACTTGATTGTTGTTTATGCATGACAGCTTGCTAAGGAAACATAGTGTTATTGGTGAAACTCACTTTTTGCCAATAACACTTGATTCTTTTTGTCATGTTGTTGCATAGTGTACAACTCCATAGTTGGTTTGTGTAAGCTACTGTATATAGTAAATACAGTTTCTCTGGAGTGGAGTCCTGTTCAAGTGGTGTCAGGAAGGCTGTATCCAGAACCATATACTTTTGGCCAGCCCTAATTATTTGCCTGTCTCTCATTGTAGCTGCTTTCCTATGGCATGCTCCAAGTTTGTAATTTAACTTTTTAAGTACAACTACCCTCATCCCCTCTTTTTTCTCTACCATGATTTTAAATGTAATAATTTCTTAAATAAAAAAGAGTAGCTTATAGATTTCTGGAAAAAAAAAATCATACATGCTCTAACATGATTCTACATACGATAACTTATTGTAAAAAAATTAATTAATTATATATTTTTGAAATAAGCACACAAGTATTGTGTGCCAAAAGTACTAGTTTCTTATAATTCCTCTGAAATTTAATGCAATTTCGGGATGTCATTCGTTCATCATTTCTCTTTACATGATCAGGTTTTTCAAAAAACATTTAAAACGAATTCCCCGCTCCTTTCTCCTGCATTTGAGTGTGTTACAAATTCCTTCCTGAGCTTTGGCTCCCTGAGATTGGTTAGAGAGACTTGTAAAGCCACTGTCATGTCATGATATTTAGGCTGCTGCAGACATTCTTGATTGAACTTTTTCTTATGAATGGTTGTTCCTCTTTTTCAGTTGTAGCTGCTTGTTGGAATGCAGTTAAAAAAGTGAATATAAAGCATGAAAGAGGTTGACAGGAAGAAAGTTCTGAAAAATAATCAAAGGAAATTTTCTGCAAAACCCGAGAAAAGAGATCAGAATTTTCAACAGAAGAGTGACAGAAATGCTTTGAAACGAGAAGGAAATAAAGTGAAAGCTTCATCTGCTAAAGCTGACAGTGGTACATTAGTGGGTGACCCAAACACAGGCACAGAGCCATCTGAAGTTTATCAAAATATGGTGATAGATTACGTGGATGATGTCCACAAGTCTGAAGCAGCATCTCCTGATGTAAAAACACTTGAAATAGTTGATAAAGATACCAATTCCAAAGTAAGTGATCCTTCTCATGATGTGGGTAATGAGCCTAATGAAGACTCAGAGCAAGAATCAGATAGTGACACGACTAATGATTCAGTGTCATCCCAAGGAGATATTGCGGCAGTTGATGATGAGAAGATAGAAAGAGCTTCAAGGGTTTCTAAAACTCCAGTAAAAAATGATCTACCTGCTGGTAGTTCTCAGCCTGGAAGAGCAAAATCTGATCAGAGTTCGGATAATACGCGATCCAAAGCATCAAAAAGTACTATCAATGAGCCCATAACATCCAACAGAGAGTTTTCTAAAGGGACAGGGAAAAACATATCTGATGACTTGAAGACTATCAAAGTGCATCCAAAACCTTCAGCAGAATTTTCAGGAGTCGTTGACAAACCACTTGAAGAGGCAAAGGATGTTGATATACAGGATGAGACTTCAGTTAGTGCTAACAGTGTTGGAAGTGATGATGAACCAGTAAAAACTGAGGAAAATGGTGAGAATGAAGACAAGACAGCTTCAGATCAAAAGATTCAGGACATGGAAACAAGAATTGAGAAACTTGAAGAAGAGCTTAGGGAGGTAGCTGCTTTAGAAGTTGCACTTTATTCTGTGGTTCCTGAGCATGGTAGCTCTGCGCATAAGGTGCATACGCCTGCTAGACGCTTGTGTAGGCTCTATATTCACGCCTGCAAACACTGGTCTCCAGCCAAGCGTGCTACTGTTTCTAGAAATACTGTTTCTGGACTAGTTTTGATTGCAAAGTCTTGTGGCCATGATGTCTCAAGGTGTGTAGTAATTTTGTCTTTTATATGGTCCTGAATTTACTCCTTTTTTCCTTATCTAACAAATTTTTCCTTTTGGTCCTTTGAGTAAGGCTGACATTCTGGCTGTCAAACACGGTTGTGTTGAGAGAAATTATCTCTCAGACATTTGGAAGTGCATGTCAATCAAGTCCTGTTGCAAAAGCATTTGAGTCAAATGGAGGAAAGATTGGTGAAGCAAAGTTCTCGTCGCTTAAATGGAAGAGTAATTCAGGCAGCAAACTACCAAACAAGCAGAGTTTCATGCAGCTGATGGATGATTGGCAAGAAACAAGGACATTTACTGCTGCCTTAGAGAAAGTTGAGTCGTGGATGTTCTCCCGAATAGTTGAGTCAATATGGTGGCAGGTGATCACTCTATGCTGTTCAGTTTATAAATGCATTTTTCTATACATTTTTTGCGTGAAACTAAAATCGTTTTGTTAGAATAACAAAAACATACATATTTATGTTATGTTAACCAATTATTTTCACATTGTGCCTGGCAAGAAGACAACTATCATTGTGACATATTCGTATAGCTAATACTCAATCTGTACATAGAGCAAATTTTGTCAAATTGAATTGTCGGAAAATAGAAGTGTCTCGTATTGATTGTTCACAAGCCGTGTAGGTGGTGTACTAATTTATGTAGTTTGTCTACTTAGGTTTTGTTTATATGTGTATCTTTTCTTTGGTACAAGTCTAACTTCTTATGTTTCAGACCTTAACTCCGAATATGCAATCTCCCAATGATGACCACACAAAGAACAAAGTTCTTGGTAGAATATTGGGCCCTCCTTTGGGTGATCAGCAGCAAGGCAGTTTTTCCATTAACTTATGGAAAAATGCTTTCCAGGATGCTTTTGGGAGACTTTGTCCTGTTCGAGCAGGAGGCCATGAATGTGGGTGCTTGCCTGTGTTGGCGAGGAAGGTGTGTATGTTTATGTTTGCCTGGCAGCCTGCAACCACCCCCCACCGCCCCCCGCCCCCCCCCCCCCCCCCCCCACCCAAAAAAAATCCCCACCCCAAAAGAAAATCCCTTCCAGCTACCACTTTCTTTTCTTGTCAGGTTCTTTATCTCTCTCTCTCTCTCTCTCTCTGTTTTTTTTTAAGCCATTGTAGTTTTTCTTATATCTTCTTCTTATATTGACTAGGTTGTATTGGTGGAGCTTGGTTTTGCAAAATTAGCTTCAACTGTTGTAGCTTTTAAATCTTTTGGGTTTTCATGTGCTGAACCTCCATATTTGTTTATATTTGTCATATCTTTCACTAGATGCTGCATTTTTCATTAGGTCATGGAACAATGTCTTGCCAGACTAGATGTGGCCATGTTCAACGCTATTCTTAGGGAGTCAGAACATGAAATCCCAACTGATCCAGTATCGGATCCCATAGTTGACTGCAGGGTTTTGCCTATTCCTGCTGGAGACTTAAGTTTTGGCTCTGGTGCACAGCTCAAAAATTCTGTAAGTTTTTTCTCACTAATTCTGAATAAATTCTAACCTCATACAGATTGCATTTTTTGAAACTCAGGCAAAGAGAATCCATTTGCATCTGTCCATATGCCAAGATATTTGCTACTTTATCTATTGGTTGCATGAAATTAGTCCGTCCCCTTGACTCTGGAGGCTTCTGGAGAGTCTGACTGAAATGTGGAAAAGTAGCTGTTTTAAGACTCATATCTTATAAAAGTACATTTCATCTGCTATTTTGTACGTTGTACAGGTTATAACAATGAGGATATATTACCTTTGCAGATTGGCAATTGGACAAGATGGCTAACTGATTTGTTTGGCATGGGTGCTGGTGATTCGATCAAAGATGATCAGAACATTTGTGAGGATGATGGTCAGGGAGGTGCAGATGAACCCAAGTGTTTCTATCTTCTTAGTGCTTTGAGTGATCTTTTAATGCTTCCAAAAGACATGCTTATGGATCGAACAATTCGAATGGAGGTCCATGTTTTGTTTATATTGATGAATTCCACTTGTTACCTTCTATCTTATTTTAGGAGGACCTCTTAGGGAAGTTTATTGTTGTGTCTTGTAATATGCAGGTATGCCCACAAATCAGTCTTCCATTGGTTAAACGGATACTTTGCAATTTTACCCCTGATGAGTTCTGCCCTGATTCTGTTCCAGGAGCTGTATTAGAGGCTCTTAACGCTGAGGTACTAACATACCTTTTGACAAACAGAGAAGTAGAGAATTGATAATGATAAAAAGAATTCATAATGACTTGATTTATTATAGAACACAATTTTGCAGAATTTCTAACATGAGAGAGTCATGCAGAAACGTGATCTTAATCTGTGGACAGAACCTTCATGTTACATGGACATATTTAGCAGGTTCTGGCATTACATAGCAAAAGATGCTTACATGCTTGTGGTGTTTTGAAGCTACAGCCATGTTTTATGATTACATTATGTGATTCAGTGTTAGAGATGTCTTTGGTAGTATATTAAGCTGTTGACTAGCTAAATGGTTAGAAGTCCTGTGTCCTCGTCGTACCACACCTCCAAACTTAGTTGTAGATAATCTGAATGGTTGTCTGCATGATGACGACCTTTTCCAACTATTAAAATTCTGGAATTGTTTCACTTACTTTTTCCACTTTGAAATGCAGTGCATCATAGAGAGGAGGTTTTCAGGAGACGCTGCTAGTACATTTCCTTATCCTGCGGCTTCTGTTGTCTATACACCCCCATCCTCCTCTGATGTGGCAGAAAAAGTTGCCGAGGCCGGTAGTAAATCACAGCTGTCGAGGAATGCATCTACCATACAGAGTAAGGGGTATACCAGTGATGAGGACCTGGTGGAATTGGATTCTCCCCTGGCAATTATCGTTGACAAGTCTTCGTCTTCTCCAAAGCATCTAATTCCAAATGGAAGTCAGAAAAACGAGCAGGATACAAGTCATGTTGGAGTGAATGCAAGGTACGAACTGCTTCGCGAGGTTTGGCAAGCAACATAGGGTGCATGCTTGCTGGGATTATGGTTCCCCTCGGCTGCAAAATTTATTCTTTTTTCCTTTTACGGTCAAAAAGCGTTGTCTGTGTGATCAAGAAAGCTTCAGCGGAAAGCAATACTTAGCAGCTGAATTGGCAGATGTTTTGTATATTTTTCATGCAGTTGATAATTGGCAGCATCACACTGAGATTGAATTCATGTTGTAAACGCTTCCGGAAGGACCTTGCGTCAGCTTTTTAGTGTAGATTAATAAATTGGGAATCTGAAACCATTATACAGTTGCATTCTCACATGATGTTCGCCTGAGGTCCGGCTTTTTGTTAATGACCATTCATGACATAATTGGAAAAGGATTAGGGAGAAAGCAATCAGAAAAGTCAGGACTTTCAAATGAAGTTCAGATGTGAACCAAAACCAAAGTTTTTGTTGATTATATTTGACAAAGTCCTCCAATTTCCTTGCAGCACAATCTTCACCACTTGATGTAAACTTCTCCAATGCTTCATTCGCTTCAATCATCACCATCATTTAACTCATCCTCAACAAGCCTCGAAAGGGAAAAGAAAACCAATTTCCGAATATCAGATTTTTTATGGTCTCAATGTCCAAAAGCAAGAAGGAAAACAACTAAGTGGCCAATAATGAATATTTCACATTCTTTGAAGCTGGGACAGAGGTTCACCTTGGAATTTGATTCAACACTATTCAAGGGGTGAAGGGAGGAACGTGTAGGGGTGACAAAGAAGAGAGGAGTTTCAATACTAAGTAGATAAGTAGGTTACAAGCCGGTAAAATATCAACAAATTCCATCCAAAAACAACAGTGAAAAGCTGCAATCCTCTAGTTTAGTTTCTCTTCCAGGTTGCGTTTCTTTGTCGTTTGAGAAGAAGGATTTGATTGCATCTCCTGTAAGACCTTGGAAATCAAATCTGTGAGCTTTATAATTTTGAGAATCAGACCGAAACTAGGCTTTCAGTAAAGAGAAAAGCACAATGAATTGTCTCCGAGTAATAAACCACTCCTTTTTTGTTTCTTGTGTCCAGCAAAGTTAAATCTTGCGACAGAATCCGCAACAGAATCTTACCTTCAGCTGACACAAACAATGGTGAAGCACAATTGTTTAATATCGCAGAATTTGGTATTGAAGCCACTTTAGTCCATGACTCTAACACACTATATTCTTTCATAATCCAGATTTCCATTGTACCATCATCGAAGGTGCAAACTATGCAAAGATATCCATCTACAACCCTCAACTTCCAATCAAACTTACCACGTAGATTATCCGGCACTGCAATTTTCCCATATTTCTCTGCCTCCAAGTTCAGTGACATGATCACGGGGGTACTCCTTGAGCCATCTTCGTATGATCTCCAATGAAGAGCGCCATTCACAAGAGCATAAGAATCCCAGGAACTAAAGCCATCTGGTATGTCATCAATCAACTTCCAAGAATCAGATTTCCAACTATAAACTCCCAAGGCATACACGTATTGTTCTTCTACTTTTGGAAAACTGTAAGTAAGAGTACTATACAGTTTGACAACCTTGTAATCATTATTAGAGTCATCATAACCAAAGGCATGAGTCGCACAATAACTGCGATCCGTTGCAGCCCTAACCCTGTCAGAAATATTCGTCCCAGTGTAAAGTATCTCAACCTCATGATAATCATATGGCAAAGTTCTCGATTTTTTTGTACAAGGGTTCCAAAGAGTCAGAACTCCAGGTATGCTACTTAAGCAAACCAATCCATTGCAAGAACCCACGATGTCATATGGATCTTCTTTAATAGTAGAATCAAGCACAAGCTGCTCAACAACTTCAATAGAGGAGATGCCATTGAGCAAAGAGTGAAGAGAAAAAGTTGAAAGGATATCAGGATTGTCTTCAGTGGCCTGTAAAACCAGTTTAGTCAGAGCATGTTTGGGATGTCTAGATGAATATTTTTGATGGTTTTTGATGAAGTTGGAGCTTGAGATCAGAGAAAACCATGATTTACAAACACATTGCAATTGTCCCAGTGACTTTACAGGCAACCAGGAGAGGATTTCAGTGATGATTTCTTGGGGAAAATGAGGCACTGGCACAGAGAAAATAGACTGGACGGAATCCTGTTCTGGTGGATGAGCCATGGATTGGCCTTCAGTGGCCATGGGCGGTATCATGGGATGTTTTCTACTTTGATATTCCAGGCTTTTATTAACAAGATAGTACCCCTTTTATCAAACAATCTTTTAAACGTTTAGTTTATGAGCTAATTGCAATTTAACCCCCTAACCACTCACTCAGTGATCAATACACCTTTTGTTCTTTTATAAGCATCATAATCTTGTTAAATCTAGACTAATAGCAGAAATCAAATCACATAAATTGTACATAGATATAACAGATCGAAGGACCAATATCTAAATAATTAATAAAATAATACAAGCTATATATAGGTCATTACTGAGTGACCAATACACTTACAAATTTTCAATTTTCTTTTTACATTTTGCTATACTATTAATATTTGGTACATTATCTAAACAATTGTATAATTTCTATTAATTTTATGACAATTTCAAGAAAATGTTTAATTGGCAAATTACCAACATATGTCAATTTAATAAATATACCGTACAGGGAAACTTAATATTTGTTATTAGAAAATAAAACATATCATAAAGAGATCTTTTGCAGAAGTGGTACAAATTATTGGCCGATTAAAGGAAAAAAAAAATTAAAATTTCCCTTTGGTTTTGTCATGGATGGTTCAAAGACTTTTTTTTTTTTTTTTTGGTCAATTGTCACGTTATCTATAATATCCTACACTTGGTGGGATAGGAGGCAAGAGTTCAAATCTTGCCTCCCACCAATTGCTACATTAAATGGTTTCTTAAAAAATCTAGACGGGTGCATATATAGTACATCCATATGATCCAATGATGATTTAATCTCCACTAACCCCTAAAGGAAAAAAAAAAAATTAAAATAGGGGTTTTCCCTTTGGTTTTGTCATGGATGATGATGGTTCAAAGACTAGTGTAGAAAAATAGGCAGTCAAAGATGCTCTCTTTCTCTGTTACAGCTTTGACGTTCTACTCTTTCATTATTATCATTATTCTTTTTTGGTTTTCAACGAAAAAGACACAATAATTATTTGTCCTACTGGGGACATCTACATGGTAGGTTGGCATTTTTGGCATGTTTGACATAATGTTGGAGAATCCACTCGCAATTGTCTGCCACAATAACACTCGTGGAACATCCATTTGAACCTTTAAATGAAAATTGCTCAATTACTCCTTCAACTTTTTTATCAAATAAATTTAGTCTCTATATTTTTATTTTAGTCAATTTAACAATTTTACCGGCATTTTAGTTGGACTATACCTTTTACACAAAGTAAACCACATAGAATTTTTTCGGCCCCAGCAAGGGGCAGTTTTAGAAATTAGGGAAAATCTTTCAAAACATCCTTTACATTTTATAAAATGACTTTTTTCGTTCCTCACTTTTAAAAGTGTAATTTTATGTCCCTTACAAATTCATATTGGTCAAATTTGATCCTTACTTAAGTTTCTGAATAGTTTTTACTCGGAATGCATCACGTGTCTTACACGTGATCATTTTCTAAGGGCAAAATTGTCAAATTAATTTTACACAATTCAATCCATAGTCCCTCATATTTCACAAAATGAATTTTTTTGTCCCTCACATTTCATAAAATGATTTTTTTTGTTCCTCACATTTCACAAAATGAATTGTTTCATTCCTCACATTTTATAAAATAAATTTTTTTCATCCCTCATTAATCATGTGTATGAATAGTTTTTTTAAAAATCCATATATGTATCTATTTAATTTCACTTCAACAATACAAATAGCATGCGTACAACTACAATTAGCCTATTTAGATGAAATCAAATAATTTGGACATTGTCGAGTGTTTATATCGAATTAAATTTGGATTAAAAAAATCAAAGAAAAAGTATGACAAAAAAAAAGTAATTGGCACTTTTAAATTTTAAGACAATCACAAGATAAGTAATTCAATTGTTGGTCTTAAAGGTGGTGAGTAGAAACTTCAAATTTAAACTGCAATTCGTTAGCATGACTACAGAATTCGATTTAGGACCCATTAATTAGATAACCTTATTATACAACTAAATAAATGAATTATTACTAAAAGAGAAAAGGCTATAAATATTGAACAAATTCACATGGTAAAATCAAATAAATATATTCATGACTTTAAAATAAAATTGTTAGTGTTAAACCCAAGTATATATCTATTGAATAGCATGTGTACAATTACAATTAACTTGTTTAGGTGAAATCAAATAGAGATATATTACATGCTATTCGTATTATTCAGATGAAATCAAATAGATATATATGTGGATTAAAAAAAAACTATTCATACACATAGTCAATGAGGGATAAAAAAAATTCATTTTGTGAAATGTGAGGGACGAAAAAATTCATTTTGCAAAATATGAGGGACTATGGATCCGATTATGTAAAATTTAATTTGACAATTTTGCCCCTTAAAAATAATCACGTGCAAGACACGTAATGGATTCCAACTAAACTCTAGTCAGAAACCTAGGTAGGGACCAAATTTGATCAATATGAATTTGTAAGAGACGTAAAATTACACTTTTAAAAGTGAGGGACGAAAAAAGTTATTTTAAAAATATGAGGAATGTTTTGAACGATTTTCCCTAGAAATTAACCTCCTACAGAACTACAGGGGGCAGGGAGGGGCCGCTCCCCCCATCCCAAAAAAGAATTGTAAAATTCTTTTGATGTAATTAGTATTCAGAGTGAAGAAATTTCTTTGGTTTTAGTTCCCTGGTGCCCACAACAAAAAGGACTTTTTTTTTTTTTGGATAAAATTCCCCCACAAACTTCGTGAAATGCATAAAATGGTAATACAGAAATAGTGGCCCAAGTCCAAATTACAAATTATGATATGGATGGAATGACAGTACAAAGTAATTGCACAGGTCTAAATTAGACTGATGTTTTTTCACTCTACAGACGAACAGCATGGACAATTTAGAATGCCTAGATTTCGTGGATTATAATGAAGCAAGTTAATACCTATTTTGCTAGATGTAAATATTTTATATTGAATATTATGCTATAATTGATTAACCTTTTGAGAATTTGTTACTGTATCAATTACATGCTTTGCTTTATGCTAAACTCTTTAATAAGCGATTATGATTTTTATTAGACTTTATTCAATCGTTTTACATTTCACCTTTGCCACTGACGGGTTTTTACTTTAAGTGCAAGTTTAATTCCGAATTTACACCCGTTGGACTGCAAGTATACAGGTCGCAATTGTAGTACGAGATGTGTATCGGGTCGATCCCACGAGGAGCAATTAAAACAATTATTAGATACTAATTTACTCTATTATTTAGACTCACAATAAAATTAAGCAGAAAATTTAGAATTAAATTCAACTACAAGAGTTCTTAACTAGAAAATTGCAATATCTCAAGGGGAGTAGAATTCACTAAATATTAAGATCTAGGGATGTAGATTCCACTTATGACACAAAAGATCTAAAATGAATTAATTCAACACTTGTTACTGCTCTTGTTTAACCAAGGATTCATTTCCAGAAATACCAAAATCACATTCTCATGATAATAATGGGTTAAAACAGATTGGTTTGTCCTAATCTCTTGGTAAATACTAAATCTGTTCTTATTCACACATGAAATGCAGATTTCATCCACTTGAATGTATTTCTATTCTCATGAATATACAACTCAAGTTCTACTTGTGTCATTCCATTATTTTTACCATTTCTTAATGAATAAAAACAACTATAAACCTGTTATTGGTGATCAAACAACAACAAGTAATCAAGCATACACAAGTAGACAAGTTAATACAACATATAACAAGAATGAATAACAATCAATTCATATCATTTGGCCATAAGTTTCATCTACTCCCTAGATAAAGAAAATTAGCTACTCATGAATGATAAAACACTCATAACTTCATTAATGTAAATCATCATGAATTACAAAATACAAGAGGAGTAAAGAAAGCCTTAGCCAAGATATGGTGAAGCCTTCAAAAATCTTCTTTGTTCTTCAACTTAGATGATTACACAATGAAATCCCAATTTTTCTTGCAATTCCTAGGTAGAGAGAATATGTTTTTCTGTAAGAAGCTAAGCTCACAAATGGATGTCCAGACCTCTCCCTATATCTCTGCATAAAAAACACTCAAAGGCTTATTTTTCCAAGTCAAATTCCAACTTTTGATTCCCCAAATCTAACTTTGTTATAATTGTCAATAACCAATGTTTTTGACTTGAAAATAAGCCACCTTTCTTGCCCTTTTGTCTTCTGAAGCATGTGCACCGAATTCCCTTGCATCTTATAGCTGGAAAGTGGTATGAACACAAGAGAATTGGCTGAGTCAAATTGCAGAATTTCGCCTATAAAACGCGCCTACACAAAACGCGTCAAAAACTCGCGTTTTATCTACTCGCGTTTTCACGCTGGCCTTATTTCAACTGCGATTTTCTCATTGATAAAGGCCAAACTAGCTTTTGTACAAAACACAAAAGTTGTAGCCCTTTGAGTTAGCTTTCCAATGCTTCAAGAATCATCCAAATCGGAGCTTTGTAGCCTGAGATATGATCGAAATACTGTCACCTGTTCAAACCTCTGTTTTAACTTCCGACCACAGAATGCAGCTTCTGTATTCCAACGTTTTGCCCATGAAGATGGCAGAAATGGATTTCGATGTCTTCATACGAATTGTAGGTCTCTTTCTTAGCTTTAAAATGGTATAAAGATCACCTCAATCCGATAAGTGTAGCTCCAGATATGGTCAAAATACTGAAGAGTGTCAAAACTGACTTGTATTGCATTTCCTCACTTGAACGTTTTTCACTTCATTCTTCTTGTTGCCACTTGAATTCATCACCAAATCTCTATTTTTTACCTCATTTGACATCCTTTGGTGATTGAATCATCATTCCTGCATAAAAATGAAGTTTTTACCATTAAAATCAATAGAAATGCAATATTATCCACTTTTACCAAAAATATATAATTTTACCAAAAACCTCTTTATTTTATTTATAAAACTAAATAATCAACTCAAAATTAACTAATAAAATGCACTTAAAAATACGTAAAATAAACTCTTATCAGCCACTTTTCTACAAATCCTGGTTTCGTTCCCAGTAAGAATAAGAGTAAGTTATTAGAGTGACAGCATTAAGTTTAGTATAAACGAGAACTGTAACCACTTTCCATTGTGGTCAGAGTTAGGGTTATAATGTTTTGCACTCGAACCCCCAATTCGTGGTCTTAAATAGTAGTAAAAGGCTTTAACTTTGTTTGCAAGATCTAATTGCTAATTGAAACGTGTTATACTTGGGCAGAAATTGTGCAATTGGGTATATAGTTAGATCATTAGCTAGAGAAACATCACCATCTCCTATTATCTAGCATTAGCATACTACTTAGGTCAGTAATTTATGCGAAGGAATTTATCGTCCATTATCATTTGAGTCGTTGTGGCAAAAAAATAAAAATTTGAGTACTAAACGTTCACATTATTCTATAGTCGAAACTACAATGTGCAGTAAATTGGGTGCAAAACCATACCAGTCCTGAGCTCTATTTGTATGTTATTGTGGACTTGGGGGCTCAATTAGAGTTTGTTACTAAGAATTCTTTTTTAAAATGTGTCTTGTATATTTTAACCAACTCAAATACATAGACGGTACAAAGTCAAGCACACATTGTAAATTTGACACACAAAATGTAATTCAAATGTTATTTCACCATGTAGAGAAGTAAATAAAACATCTGTCCGTCTGTCTATCTATCTATCTATTTGTTATCTATTACTATGTTAAAAGTATGTTAAAAATATGATGAGTTTTGGCATTATAGAGTGTAAGAACTATTTTATCTTAGTTTTTGTTGTGTTTATAGTACCCTCTTGTCTTTCAGTTAAAGTTGTGGCATTTAATTGGGGTAATAACTCCAAATATAAAACATTCCAAATGATTAAATCTCAATAATGTTAGTAATTAAAATAAAAAAACTCTCTAATAAAACTATCTAGTGACCATTGCACTCATCTCTAATTCTTATGTGCGTGAAAGTTTCTTATCTAAAGCAATTTCTTATTAGAAATAGTGTGACCAATTACGTTAGCCATAATTTTGAAATTATAAAAAATACCAGTATCAAAGAAATAGATGCTTTTAGAACAAAAGAGAAATATATAAGAAAAAAAGAGTCCATATTCATTGTAGAATTTTGTTGTGAATATATATCACAAGACAAATGCATAATTATGTACCTTTTATCAATATGAAGAGCTACAAAAATAAAAGAATCCAACTATTGCTATCAATTGAATTTCAATGGACAACTAAATAGTCAATATAAGATAATTTGAGCAGTATAAATCATTTACATTCTTTATAAATCTCAACAACACTTAGAAAAAAATGTAAAAAATCCAAATTCAACAATGCACCTTAGATTATTCAATTCAAATTCATAAAAAAGCATTGAAATGTTCAACTGGAAAGATATAAATTAGAATAATTAAATGTTCATGTGAAGTTGGACACGAGCACATTTCATATATTTTATTTTCAAATAACTAATTCATTCTAATTGTGTAATGACATTTCGTTTGTCTTAGAAAGAACAAGAAAATAACATTCAAAATGTTGATAGAAATTGTTCATTTGTTAACATTTGCTGATTTCATCAGAAATTAAACCATTGGTTTAATTCATTGGTTAATGCGGTCGCAAGAAGACTAGGTGTTGCCTTATTATATGATGGATTATTTTCTTTGTATCCAGGGGTGCCTGGACTTGCAACTTGATGTTCTCTTTTGGGTTGGCCGTCACCATCTTTTCTCCTTTGACATGGACACTTGGCCAGATTCTGTTTCAACAAGTCTATGATCTTTAGGGAACCTTGTCCCTTTGATTGGTTGCTTCTGAGGATGGTTCTACCATCAGCATACCATCAGTAGAGGTTCATATAGGAATTATAATTGTAAAATTATATTTCGTTTGTCTACGCAAGAACAAAAATAACGTTCAAAATGTTGATTGAAAATTTTTCATTTGTTAAAATTTGTTGATTTCATCATAAACTTAACCATGGATTTTATTCTAAGAGATGTTATATTTGGATTAATTTAATCACGTGCAAAATACGTGAATTATTACAAGTGCAGAAAAAATAGTATAATAAGTGAAGTTTCAAAATGTTATTGCAAACAACATTCAAAATGTTGATAGAAAATTTTTCATTTGTTAAAATTTGCTGATTTCATAAGAAATTGAGCAATGGATTTTATTCTAAGAGATGTTATATTTGGGGGAATATAATCACGTGCAAAGTACGTGAATTATTACTGGAGCAGAAAAAAATTGTATAATCAGTGAAGTTTCAAAATATTATCGCAAGTAACATTCAAAATGTGGATAGAAAATTTTTCATTTGTTAAAATTTCCTGATTTCATTGGAAACTTAACCATGGATTTTATACTAAGAGATGTTATATTTGAGTTCATATAATCACGTGCAAAGTATGTGAATTATTATTAGTGTAGAAAAAAATATATAATAAGTGAAGTTTTATGTCTATCTTAAGCACTAGTCGTCTAGAAGAAATCCCAACCTTGAGATGGTTCCAGCAGCTTGAATGCATGTACGTGTAGAAATACCCATAAGGAAACATAAATATTTGCACCAAATTATGCAGCTTCGTACGTTCAGGAACAAGAGAAAAGTTAAACCATAGCAAAAATAGAAGTTTGCGTATTGTTAGCAAAAATAGAAGTTTGCATATTGTTTGCCACTAAATAAACGTCTAAAGCTTAAAGCAGATAGGAGCTGGAATGCGAAAACGTGTTGTGCACTGGAATTAAACGCATTGTGAGCTTGGGAATTCGGATGTGCAGATAGGAAGTGCATCACAGTCTGCGAGTATCTGAAGAGCGGTATCTGATCTTGATGCACCAAGGAATGGTGTCCAGACGAACTGTTGCCTTGATCTTCTCCCGAAGACCTGCACATTGTTGCCGGCTGAAGGTACTTGGCAACTTCTTCAGTGATTGGTGGATTGCGGTTCCAGCACGAATTCCGGCGACATCATACAGAGCTAGGCTGAAGTTTGTTCGTGCATTCCAGCCTTTCTCTTTGGTTGTCTCAATGTCATATCCCATTGCAGCTTCTTCCTCAGAGCCTAACAGTCGCAGAAGACGAATAGTAGGTACGTAATGGAAAACAACTAACTATGGAGTCACTTTGTTGGCAACCAAACAAAAAAAAAAAAAAAATTGTACAGCGAAAAATATTTTAATACATAAAATATACGTGGAAAGGAAAAAAGAGAAAAAAAAAAGACTCATGAACAAATAATTAAAATTTTTCTTAACTCAAAATTCACTCTTGCCTTGTTTTAACTCACATCAAAATATTCTAAGAGATGTTATATATGGATTAATATAATCATGTGCAAAGTACATGAATATTACTAGTGCAGAAAAAAATAGTATAATAAGTGAAGTTTCAAAATGTTATCGCAAATAACATTCAAAATGTTGATAGAAAATTTTTCATTTGTTAAAATTTGCTGATGAAATTAGAAACTGAACCATGGATTTTATTCTAAGAAATGTTATATTTGGATTAATATAATCATGTGCAAAGTACGTGAATTATTACTAGTGTAGAAAAAATAGTATAATAAGTGAAGTTTCAAAATATTATCACAAATAAAATTCAAAATGTTGATAGAAAATTTTTCATTTGTTAAAATTTCCTGATTTCATCATAAACTTAACCATGGATTTTATTCTAAGAGATGTTATATTTGGGTTAATATAATCACGTACAAAGTACATGAATTATTACTAGTGTAGAAAAAGAAAAAAGTATAAGAAGTGAAGTTTTATGCCTATCTTAAGCACTAATCGTCTAGAAGAAATCCCAACCTTGAGATGTTTCCAGCGGCTGGAATGCACGTACGTGTAGAACTACCCATAAGGAAACACAAATATTTGCACCAAATTATGCAGCTTCATAAGTTCAGGAAAAACAGAAAAATTAAACCATAGCAAAAATAGAAGTTTGCATGTTGTTTGCTACTAAATAAACGTCTAAAGCTTAGAACACAGCTAGCATGCATAAACTTCAGAAGTACTAATCCCAAAAAAGAAAAATGAAAAAGAAAAACACAGTTTAGCTGTCAACATTGGAGTTAACCACTCCAAATCTGAAAGCACTACATCTTTACCAATCTGAATATCATATCAGAATCAGCTCATGTGTAGTGCTTTTAGCCCTAGCTTAAGTCAGTTTTTGACGTAGGGCTTGAAGGGGCTGGAGCTGGAATGCGAAAACACGTGTTGTGCACTGGAATCAAACGCATTGTGAGCTTGGGAATTCGGATGTGCGGATAGGAGGTGCATCACAGTCTGCGAGTATCTGAAGAGCGGCATCCGATCCTGATGCACCAAGGAATGGTATCCAGAGAACCACCCGCCGGTTTGAAAGTACCTGCTATTCAATAACTATCGATTATACACGAATCCCAGAGAAAACGAGAGCAAGACTAATATAGTGATTAATTGACGTATATGCAAAAAATTCTAACAAAAATTGAGAATAAAGAGAGAGAAGATTTTAAGAATGAATACGGACCTAGTGACTCCACGATAATTGGAGTCTGCCCTTGCAAATCGGCTGCCAGACCTGGAAGTAAATGAAAAATACATTCACAATGTCATGATTCATAAATTGAACAGTGAACATTTTTCCAAGCAAGCACATATAATTTGAGCAGAAAATGGCAGAAGTATGAACTTTTTGGTTTTGTAGGCTTGGGTTGTTATGGATGAAATTGATCGTTAGCTATCACCAAATTAAGAAGAATGATACTCATTATCATGAAGTTGATCCTAGGCTGTTGTTGAATATGAGAGGTGTACTCTAAAATAAAAGACTCAAAAGACTAATAAGTTTTATAGATAACATTTAGAGGGAACTTGGAAATGTTACCGGAAAATTGTAGTTTTAGCAACAAAAGTTTGGGGCATCGGCAATTTGAGTTCCTAAAATTTGGATGAAAGCAAATTTAGCACCAAATGTTTCAATTTTTAAGTACATTTAGACCAATTGATTGGTTTTGAAAAATTATTGCCGGAATTTGGTCATGTGAGTAGCACGTGCCAATGGCTGAATTTTGAAAAAAAAAAGAAGAAAGAAAGATAAAAATGTTGGTGGGCATAATTTATAATTAATGGGCACTAATTAGTCATATGCTGAGTAATTAGTCTAATTAAAGGGCACTAATTTTTAAGACTAATTACTCAGAGTATGACTAATTAGTACCCTTTAATTACATATTATGGCGACCAAAAAATTTTAAAAATTTTATTTAAATTTAGCCGCTGGTACATGCTACTCACACAACCATATTCCGGTAACAATTTACCAGAACCGGACAATTGGACTAAATGTATTAACAATTGAAACATTTGGTACTAAATTTGTTTTCATCCAAACTTTAAAAACTAAAACTGCCGATATTCAAAATATTTGGTACCAAAACTGTAATTTTCTCTAAAAACTAATAAAATCAAGCTTAACTTTATGGCAGAAGTAAGCTGCTTTTTTTTTAATTACCAAAAAAAAAGTAAGCTTTTTTCTTTTCTTTTTTTTGGAAGGTGTACTTACCTTCTAACATGAGCGAGCACCTCCTCATCATCCATGTCTCTCATCATTCTCATTATGTCCTGGTAATGACTTGCCTACAATATATACCACAAGATTTGAAGGAAAGACCTAATTCCAAGAGTTTCAAACCAAGAATTCTGATGCAAAGCAGACACACGAAATCTGCACAAAACAAACACATGCAGAAACAATTGAGAAAGAGCTGCATATATAAATATACCGGGAAATTCAATCTTGCTCTTGCTCCGGAGCACTTTAGAGTGACAATGTCATGAACCCTTGCAGCCTCCTCTTCATCAGCATATCTACCTGCTCAAGATAAACTCTAGCCAGTATGAGCAACTAGTAATGATAAAACAGGCCCATTATTAAACAAAAAGAAAAGGAAAAACAAGAAATGAAGTTCAATTAATCCCTTGGCAGTTGGAGACTATAAATTGCTTTCACTCACCCAAATACACTGCAAAAAGACAGACAGGAAAAAGGGGTGAAAATGTTAGTATATAGGATATATATTTCTTGGCAATGCCAGCTAACATAATCTTCTTGTAACTGCATATTAGTCACAAGTCTCAAACTTTACCTGAGCGACCTCTCGTTTTGACATAGGCAAAGGAGGTATACACATGATCTTTGCCTCTGACCCTACATTTTGGATTTCAAGTGTCAATAATGCCATCAAAATTTATCCTAAATCCATTTTTTACCTAAATTTTTGTCTTAAGTTAAAAAAAATTATGGATTTAGGATAAATCCATAGCTATTGTTCGTAATTAGCAGCTAGAATGAAAGATAATATATATGGCACTAACTTGTTCACTCCAATATAAGCTGAAGTAGGTCCCTTGACCAATGATGGTTTTGAACTTTCTCCCTGAGTTGATGCAACTACTGGGGCAATACTCTTCACTGAATTCTCAGCAGCAGCAGCAGCAGCAGCAGATTGATTAGCCAAAGGGCTCCCATTAGCAGTTGAACTTGAAGCCATGACCCTAATTCATTTGGACAACATTGTTCAAAATGTCAAAATAAAAGCATATATCTTTACCGTAGTGGAATATCGGATATATGGTTTTAAGAAATTGGAACTATTCATAGTATTGACATAGAATCTATCTTTACTAGTTACTATTATTTCATTTCTGAACGGTAAATGTTGGTTAACTAATTTATGGTACATAAGAAAAGTGCTAAATCGTGTTACTGAATAAAAGGTATTTAATTAATTTCTGTTTTCTCATAAAGACCTCAATAAGAATCATTGGAATATCGTTAGCCCTATGTACTCAATCTATGGTGGAGAAACAACAAACTAAAGTTTAGTTTTCACATTTAAAAGGAAAAAAGAACAAAAATCTTTAAAAGAGGGAAGTTGTGAATCAACAAAACTTTCTTCAGAGGAATGAAGATAGTAAAACTCGAATGTCGTCACAAATTTTACATCACTGGGTTGGAATATCTAGATCCAAAACCTTTTCTTTCAATTATTTTTTTTTCAAAATAATCAATTACAAATGAGATATTTTGCCTCTAAATTACAAAATTTCCTTACCGATATACCTCTAGGGTGTTACAGAGATAAACCAGACGTAGGCAAATATGCAGAAAGATTGGACCTGTAAAAAAAGATAAACAATGAAATGAATCAAATGAAATTGGAGATACCTCTATAAAGAAAGTTCCCAAGATATGATAAGAAACTAATTCAATCATGATTCCAAAATAATTAATAGGCCATCGAAGGTAACCGAACCTGCAAAAAATTTTAGACTGAACACTCACAAATTTTGAAGTATTAATGCTTGAAATAAAAAATTAGAAAATCTATCATACCTTAGATTTTGCAACAGGGAAAACTGTGCAATAAGTTGTTTATCTTCCTCCCTTAAACTAAAAACTCCTAAAAGATTTAAGCTAATAACTTCAAGGAGTGTTTGTAAATTGTCAGTATCTATAGTTTGCTACAAATTCAATAGCATCGCATTAAATGTAAATAATGACAGTTAGCTTATTTGGAAAAGAATTAATTACTTTACTTAGAAGCAGAAAAAGTGATTATGCTGACATATGTGCGGTATAGAAAATAGATGAAACTTTAATATATTTCAAGTGCACATTCGTGCCAGTTTCTGAAGAATATTGTAATGCGATCCCTCAAAATTTTTGTTTCGAAATTGAACTACTAGGATTCCAAGTTATGATGGAAATAGGTCTTACTCCAGGGAGAAATTTGGCTCTAACTACAGCCAAGTATTTACAACCTATTAAAACCAAACTAAGCCACTTGTTATTTACGTACCAAGCATAAAACATTTGACAAGGATTTTGTCAAAAAAAAAAAAAAAAAAGAAATTGAAAAGAATTGGTTGAAGGGACTTTGATTTCATCTCTTTGATATAAAATAAGCAAATATGCGTTCCTCCCAAAACTCAACATTTCAATTTTCAGATTTAACGAGCACATTTATGGTCAATTTGCAAGACCGGCTTGTTCTAATACTTCATTTTCTTGCGAACGTACTTCCAAGATAGGATGTGTGAAGCATGATTTTGATGTTTATAACCTTTTGTTCACTTAGTGTTACTGGTTTTTTGTTTGTATTTCCAAACCTGACATTTACTTGTGTGATTTTCCGTTTCCAAATTTTACGCCCTTTCCCAAAATTCTTTTTACTGATTTTTTGTTTGTTCTTCGAAAATGTTTACATTTATCTATGTTTTTTTTAGTTTCTTATTTTTTTTAAGATTACTATCTAATCCTAAGAAAACCTTAGACACTCCAACCTTTCTTTTGCTTTAAAAAGGAGGATAGATTCCCTAAACTTTTCTTGGAATACTAATACCATCTGCCTTTCTAAATCTATAAATAAACTTTTTTGTACATAGATGCATTTGAATTTTGCAATGCAAATACATAGATGCATGATGGGTCTTACGTCCCATAATCTGTTACTCTTAAAATACATAGATGCTATGCTTTTGAAATTAATTTGGTGCTTTGAAGAGGAGGCTGGTGTTGTGGATGCAGGAAGCTGGGAAGCACAAGTTAAAATGAGCTCACTAAACCTATGTCCGCAGCCAGAAACACCACATACTTGTCAAAAACAATTTTACATACAATCAAATTATAAGATAATCTGATATCTTTATAAGATATATAGTCCATAATCAAAGACTTTAACGTCATGAGTTTCTTTTTCTTCGTGATCTGAATTCTTTAGCTGGGGGGAGGGGAAGGAAAAGCGGGAAAGGGAAGAAGGGGATTGTAGACGATAAAAACACGTACCATGTTGCGGAAACAAAGAGCAACGACCATTTTTGACAAGCATACATTTCAAACGTCAAATCCAAATCGATCGGTTCCCATCAAACAATGCTCCGGCCAGTTGACCATAGTTTCGAATTCCTTCTCTCCTAACTCCAGATTTGCAGCGTTACATGTATCTATTTTGGTTCCCAGATTTTCCATTGCGTGATGATCAACTTGCTTAGTCTGCTGGCATTCCCAACAGTCAAAAGTCACTGGTGCTTTGATCAGCTTAGAGTTACCATATTCCCTCCAAAAGAATTTCCACTGGGATTTGGTTCGTTAGAACTTTCATTGATACCATACTCACTTTTCTGGCCCTCATCGAAAAAGGAAGGGTTAACTGAAGACCCGGGGATGATATTGCAGCCTGGAGAAAAAGATGAGGTGGAGTTTTGATATGGGACTTGCTTGTAAAAGACTTTTTCTGGAGATTGCTGGGATGGCTGTACTGACAGAAGCTGTTCAGGTTGCCGATTTTGGCCAGTACTACTATTAATCTGGCTTTGCCGAGTTGATTTCATCAGACCGTTTGCCACTATTTCAGTGGCCACTGAAGGGGAGAGCTAAGCTGTTGATCACCTACCCGTGTGTTGTACAAAATCAAAGAATATTGGGAAGCCAACAACACCACATTCTCACCAACAACAATTTTACATGCAATCATATTATAAAGATCACCAGCGGCCACTGAAGGGGAGAGCTAAGCTGTTGATCACCTACCCGTGTGTTGTACAAAATCAAAGAATATTGGGAAGCCAACAACACCACATTCACACCAACAACAATTTTACATGCAATCATATTATAAAGATCACCTGATATCTTTTTTATATAGTCGACAATCAAAGACTAACATCATGACATTCTTTTTCTTTATGACCTGAGTTCTTTAGCTGGGGAACGAAAAGCAGGAAAGGGAAGAAGGGGATTGTAGGCCATAAAAACATGAACCATGTTACAAAAACAAGGAACAAAGACCATTTTTGCCAAGCATATCATTGTCAAACGTCAAATCCAAATCGATCTGTTCCCATCAAATGATGCTCCGGCCAGTTGACCATAGTTTTGAATTCCTTCTCTCCTAACTCCAGACTTACAGCATTACTTGTATCTATTTTGGTTCCCTGGTTTTCCATTGCGTGATGATCAACTTGCTTAGTCTTCTGGCATTCCCCACTATCAAAAGTCGCAGGTGCGTCGATCAGCTTAGAGTTTACCATGTTCCCTTCAAAAGAATTTCCACTGAGATTTAACCTACGTTGTCTAATACAAGTAAAAAGAAAAGGCCTAGCAGAATTAGTTAACTATGAGAAATTAATAAGTTGTACCTTCCACATTACTGCTCCCCGATAGATTTTGCCATTTTTGGCTTTCAGACCCCGGATTGTATCCTGATGGAATGGTTTGCCAGTTACTATTGGAGCCAAGTGCAGAACCGCTTCTTGAGAGCCTGAAAATCAGTTGTTATATGAGATTCAATGAAAATTAAATGCAAATAGGCATTTTGACATGTATTAAGGGAGAGAAACTGTTTATTTAGTGTGTGTCTGTATGTAATCGTATGTGAGGGGAGAAAAAGGAAGCCCTATGATAAAGAGGGGTGGCACTAGATATGCCTCCATACCTCCTGAAAGGTTACAATTTTTTAACCGTCACCAAAAAATGAAGAAAAAAATGAATTGATTGATAAATAGAATACTCTCTAGGCAAACAAGACTGCAGATTCTCAATGTAAAACCGATTTAAAAGAAGAGATGCAAACAAGTTCCAATTGAAGCGCCTGTTGCTTGAGCTCCCATGAGAAGTCTCCCCATAAAGCTTCACCGGGAATGTTCTCGCTCGCGACCTTATAGGACCTCCAGTTCCCCTACAATTATCATTTGATTAACATTAGTTCACTAGATAATTCCTATATATAGCAAAGATTCTGATTATATTAATTTCTTTAGGACTAACCTAGTTACACTTGGTGGAGAAACCGAACTTGGTAGGGGAGTATGCGATCTCTCCGAGCAATTTTCATCGGTCCTGCTGACTAATGCGGTGGCAAGAAGAAGACTAGCTGTTGCCTTATTATTTTCTTTGTATCCAGGGGTGCCTGGACTTGCAACTTGAAGTTTTCTTTTGGGTTGGCCGTCACCTTCTTTTCTCCTTTGACTTGGACAGTTGGGCAGATTCTGTTTCAACAAGTCTATGATCTTCAGGGAACCCTTGTCCCTTTGATTGGTTGCTTCTGAGGATGGTTCTACCATCAGTAGACCACCAGTGAAATTTTCTTCCTTGGAGAGGTTCCTGGTGGTTTGTTGCCTTTCGTTGACATCCCTGGTACAGTGCTTCATCCCTTCTTGGAACACAAATGCCAGTGAATAGTCATCTTTTGCTGGGAAAATTTCATCGATAGCTTGTGATGTTGTTTGACTTGGAGGGTCATCTTCTTTGGGGTTCTCAATTGGGCTTTTTAGAAGTTGTTCAGATTGTAACTCTTTTGGAACGTTGGGAGCCGAAAGATTTTCAGTTACCTTGTTTGGCAAAAGTAGGCTAGGGGAAGAAAAATGGTTTGCACTGTCTGAACCGTTTTGCCCCTGTTTAGGAGCAAAATTGTTCAAAAGTTGCGAACACCCAAGATTTTCTGCCGGCGTTTGCATTGGGTTTACAACGTTAGAACCCGCATACAGCTGTTTTGCTGGATTCTGTAGCAAAGAGTACTGTCCAGGGACAGAATTGCCCTGATCTTTTGAACCTGTAACATTTTCCATTGGCGATTGCAACAGGTTTACTGATTTTGATGAACTGGAATACATCTCTGTTGCAGAATTCCGCAGGAAAGATTGTTGTGGTCGAAAACTGTTCAAAAGTTTTGAAGCACCAGGATTTTCTTTTGAGGT